>NC_143555.1:9662500-12157500 GCF_054136105.1 Typopeltis vanoorti | reverse complement strand
ACTCCATGGAGGCCTGAATAATAATAATAATAAAAATATTAGTCTTGATTTTTATATACACAGTGTTTTGGCAGAACCAGCATACTGTAATAAGTGTATTAGGGCTTCTTTTCCACTACATCATGATGCAGTTTTGGATCTAATGATAATTATGTTACAGGTATTTATTAGCTGTTTCCAGTGCTCTTTTCCTCCATGGTTTAATAACCTCTGCCAGTATACCATCCAGTCTAGGTGCTTTCTCATTCTTTCTGGTTTTTAGTGGAGTTTCAAATTCTTGCATTGTAAAATTGATAATGGAAAGTTATTTTTTTCTATTATCATTTCTGGCAAAGCATGTGTAAGGAAGTTTACTGATGAATTACTTAATAGTTTTTTGAAGTAGTTCTCCACACTAAAAGTTTTTCATGTCTTATTCTTTTGGGCTTTTTTTTTTTTTTTATGGGTGCATAAGGAATTAGGTACTGGGTTCATTTCTCTACTTTTATGTACATTCTGATATAATTCTGATTTCTGACAGATTGACTAGATTTTGTTTTCTTTGTCATTTCAAAAGGCCATACGAGGGGGTACCTAAAAATAACCGGAATTTATTTATTTTTTTAATTTTTATTAAATGCACTTGTCTCAACATTTTTTCTACTGCTGGAACTGTTCAACTGTAATGCTGTTTATGGCCTCCAGTGACTTTTCTTTTACTTCATCCACGTCAACAAATTGCTGCCCTTTCATGGTTTTCTTTATTCATGGGAATAAAAAAGTCACAAGAAGAGAGAGATCAAGCTAGTAGGAAGGGCAGGGATCCTCTGGGAGCAAATGAGGCATAAATTTAGTGGACATGCATTTCATTTGAAAATCTGCTGTTAAAATTCTTTTGTAAAAACTCCATGATGAATTTGTCATTTCAGAAACTTGCTCAATGGTCTTTCGATCCTTCATTGATTGCCTGGCAAACCTTTTTGATGTTTACTTAATTTCTGCTTTTCAAAGTTAGCCACATTCCTTTCCTGGATACACTGGTCACACATCTTCTCTCAGCCAGTCTTTCCTTCACTGTTTAATGCAAGCCTACTCATATCGGCCAATTCATACATGCTAACTCATATCACCACCCTTTGCAAAAACTTGGAGTCATTAACACCCTCAAAAACAGAGCTATAACAATTTGCTCTGATGAACAAGCTCTTAAACAAGAATTACAAATTATTAACAATACATTTATAAATAATAGATATAACAAAAATACTTTTAATAAAGTTCTTCATAAAACTTCATCAAAAAATAATATAGATTATAGTATAACCATAGCTACCCCATACATTAAAAGGTTATCAGAAAAAATTAATAGAATTCTACACCATTATAATCTTAATGCCACTTTTAAACCACCTTTAAAATTAAAAAACATATTGAACTCCTCTAAGGATCCACTCACACCATTGGCATACCCTTGGGTTTATTGCATCTATTGCACCTGTAATTTACCTTATATCGGGGGAATCTGAATGTACAATCCCTACTTGTAAAAAAAGAACACAAATGACACGTTAAATTTAACAGTTTTTGGTGAAGCAGGCCTCTCTCAGATCACACCCTTAACACCCTACACCAAATTGATTGGAAAAGTACTTGTTCTTTACATCATACAAAAACCTGGTTTGAATGGAAATTTAAAGAAGCCTGTGAAATTTTGATTAACCACCCTAATCTTAACAATAATGGTGGCATAAAAATCCCAAGAATTTGGATGGCACACATTCAGCCCACTTAGTTTTCTAGCAAACTTTAGGACTCTAAACAGTCTTTCAGCTTTTATTGGCTACTCTCCATACTGGCTTGTTGTAATTTATATGTATTCTTATATGAGAAATTATTTTGTGTGTGATGTTGCTCTCCTGCTTAATTTAATTTTGTAACCTAATAGATAATAATAATAATAATAACGGGACTCTAGCTTTGATTTAGTCAAGTTTTTTTTTTTTTTTTCACCACAGGTCAGACCAATAGTTTTAATGGTTGATTAGTAACTTGAGCATACCATGTAGACTGTAGTGCAGCTTGTTTCTTTGTATATATGTGCATATTCCAGATGATGACCTTAATGTGAAGGTCGAAACGTTCAGTGTTTATTTTGGTTTATATTAAACTAAGTTTTACTCTAACGCTGTAGCTGTTTCCATAATTTCCATGATGTATTCTGATCACCGTGTAAGCATGATGGAAAGTATTTGCTATTCATGTTTTAGATTTAAAAGTGCTGAGACAAAGCAGTATATGTGCACTTATTATTCTGTGAACAAAACTTAGTTCTACACTGTCATAAACTCTGAAATTTTGAGCTGATCACACTCATTTTCATTGATTAAAATTATTATTAACACAATACCTCAGGTAGTCAAAAGACTCATTGCAGGAGTCAAACAGTATTATACACAAAACCCATCAAATTGTGCTTTTACCTTATTCAATGTATCTGCATTCACTACAATGTCAGGCAAAGCATTACACTGACGAACCACTCTCCATACAAAGAACTACTCCTTATACCCCCTGTACACAAAATCCTTATACAATTTCCAGGTATGTCCCCTTGCTCTATCCCATTCCACAATGCTACAAAAGATTGATTCCACATTAACCAATAACAACCCTTTACAACTTAAATGTCTCAATTATATCCCCTCTTTTCATCCTATTCAGAAGGCTTTGCAAACTGCATTCCCTCCATCTGTCTCATATCCACATCCCAAAGACCAGTTTTGACCTTTGTCAGCCTTCTCTGGACCCTTTCCAACAAATCCTCATTAACATGAAAACCAGGGAACCAAATATGTGTACAGTAATCCATATGAGGGCCTGATGAAGGCCTTATACAATGGAAACAGAACCTCTTTATTTCTACAAGTTCCTCTGCATCATTGCCAAAATCTGATGTGATGTCTTCACAACTTGTGCAACTTGACCTCTGAACTTCAGATCCTTATCCGCCACCACCACATGAAGGTCTCTTACCTCCTCAACTTCCTCCAAATTTCTCCACCAAATGTATACTTTGCATCCCATTGTTGCCTTTCAAATTTCAGACCCTTACACTTTGCAATATTGAATTGAGAGTTCCATACTGTTGTCCACTCATACAATCTATTCAAGTTCTACTGTAAGGCCACAACATCTTGATTTCTCATCACTCTCCCCAGTTTTGCATCATCTGCAAACATTACCACTTAAACCTATCCCAATATCATTAATATACAAATTGAAGAACAATGGTACCAAAACTGACCCTGCAGCACACCACTAGTGACCTTCCTCTTTCGGGATACTTCACCCCATATACAACTTCTTGATACATATCGGATAGCCATTCACCTATCCAACTTACTGGTATGCTATCCAGTCCCATCTGCTTCAATTAGTGACCAACTTGTGGTGTGGCAATATATCAAAAGCTTCTGATGATTTGATGTGCATTTCCCTTGTCCAATACATTCATCATCTCATTATAGTACATAGCAAGTTTTGTAAAACATGACCTCCCTTCAACAAATCCATGCTGACAAGCCAAGCTCAAAGAATACCACTTTAATCAACCCACTTCTGTATCCTATATCTCACCAACCTCTCCAATATCTTAAATACAACTCTAGATATACTGATCAGTGTATAATTTGTTACTTTAGCCTTATCACCACCTTTAAGGACTGAAACAATTTTGCAAGACTCTTGTTAAATAAGTAGGCCAATGCTGATGATAATTCCTTTGAATATTCTCTTAGGCCATGTGGTGATATGTCACTGAGTCCTATTGTCTTATTGACACGTAGCTTACTTAATTCCTTATATACATCTTGTTTGCTTGCCATTAAGTCTTCTCTCATTTCAATTCTCTACAATTGAGTTTCTGATTTTACACTGAGAATGAAACACCCTGATGAACTGCTCACTGAACATCTTGACTATGTCTATGTCCTGTGTAGTAGTTACCAATCTCCCACTTTCATCCATTAATAACATCATCTTACCATAATCATTCTACTTGACACATATTGAAAAAACTCATGAGGGTTTTTTTTTTGGCCTGATTTCCTAATATCTGCTCATACTGCACTTTTATTGCCCTTCTGTTGGAGCAATATCAAAGAAGGTTACAAGTGGGGTCCCACAGGGCTCAGTCCTCGGACGTATATTGTTTAACCTTTATATCAATGACATTGTCAATGGATTGCAGGGGGGGGGGGGATATTCAGTTGTTTGCAGATGATGTGAAGCTGGGAAGAGTTATTAGTAATAGTGCAGAAGTGGCAGCCCTGCAAGAGGATTTGAATAAACTAGACAGATGGGCAAATGAATGGGGGTGTGTCGGTTTAATGTAGCAAAATGTAAAGTCTTGAAGTTTGGGGTACATTGATGGGAGGCTGCATACTCGTTTGGAGGAGCTCTACTGGAGGAAATAGGGGAAACGAGATCTGGGGGATGATGATAGAAACCTGAAATTCGGGGAACATATTGCAAAGGTGGTGAAGGTAACCCAGAGGATTGCTGCAATACTGAGAAGGACGCTGATCTGCAGAGGTAAAAGAGTTATTGTTCCATTGTATAAGACCTTGATCAGACCAAACTTAGACTATTGTTCTCAATTTGGTCCCAAGGATTTGAAGGGGATAAATTAACTGTGGAAAGGGTATAGAAGAAAGATGGTTTCAGGACTATTCAATGTTAGTTATGAGGATCAGCTGAGGGAATGTGGACTACAAAATTTGGTAGATAGAAGAAGAAGGAGAGATGATATGATTGAGACTTTGAAACTGTTGAGAGGTAGTTACAGGGTTGACACTGGGGAGTTCTTTTGCTTGGTGGAACAGCAGGAAGGAGCGATGAGAAGGGGCCATCCCTGGAAGTTACGAAAGGAAGTTGTGAGCAAGAGGGTGAGAAGTGGTTTCTTTGTGTGGAGGCTGGTTGAACCGTGGTTATATATAATATAATAATAACATATAATAATAATTACCAATTGAAGCACTCTCCTGGCCTCCTCTTTATACTCTTCATGCAACAGATTATTACTGTTATTGATTTTGTGCAGCCTCCAAAGTGTCTTGTTCTTCCAGATTTCAGGTTTAATCTTGTTCATCAGTTTTACACCTACCTTATTCAGCATTTTGACCAATGAATACATTCACATATCGAAGCTGTTATGTATTTCTTTTTCAGCTCCCAAGCAGCATTTATTTACTTACCACTCAACTCCTCATTCCATGCTGTAACTCCAAGCTGTTCCCTCTTAAGCTTGTTATAATCACTAGTCTTGTATTTCCATATATATATATTTTCCTCACAGATGTCTTCATATGACTAGCCACAACCCATGTGATCGCATCATGATCACTCTCACCAACTGGAGGGAAGTGCGAAACTCCACTCACAATTACATCCTCAGATCTAAAACTCTTGATCTTCATGTGCTCTCCTCTACATACTACCTGAGGTAGTTGTCTCTCAAGAACTCGATAATAATTGCCCTTTTCTTGTTCAATAACTGAAGTTGCTTATACATTTCTTTATCACCATTCATATTCCCTGGCCTATAGCAACATCAAACTAAATATATCTTCCTGTCAAACTCCACTTCACACCACAATTTCTCAAAAACATTCCCACTATTTCCCTCTTTCATATCTATCCTTTTTATGGACATAATTTCCCCACTATCATCAGCAGCACTCCTCTCCCTCTTTCTTGCCTTTTGTATCCTCGCAAAAAATACTGTACTCTTCCATTTATATTCCCATTAAAATGCATCTTCGTTCAACCATATTTTACTTATTTCAACAATTTTGGGAGAAATAAACTCAGTCAGTGAAACAATTTCATCTCCATTATTTCTGATACTTCTAGCATCTGTAAATACAGCAGTTCACTTTGAGGTCTATGACCAGTCCTACCCCAAGCTACTTGTTGGTTGCAATTTTCCCAACACACCTGCCCAATCACCTTTATCACTGTTTACCCAATACATCTGCTCAGTCCTGACTAACTCCCTCACATTCCAATCTATTCCATTTCTATGCTGAGCATCCCCATACATACATCGACTCTACCTATATTGTCTCCCCCTGCTCACCCATTTCCCTGTTCCTCTTGTGTTCCCATTCTCTCTTCACCTCTCTTACTATTACTATTGCCATTGCAAAGCACTTCAGTCTCTTCTGTCACTTCACCTCTTACTTCTGCTCTCTTGCTTGCATCACACACACACTGCACTTCCATCTAGCAACTGTTTCTCCAGCTCACTATTTGATAATGAACTTCCTTCAAATACATGTCATACATCCACAAACTTGCACTCTCTTCTCCTCACACAATGTTGCTAGCATTCCGTTCATTATTCTGGCTCTCCATCTCAACCCATCATTGTCATACCTCAGCATTACACTGACAACCTTTCCCACTATACTGTTAGCTTTCAGTCTCCTCAGTAACCTCCTGATATCCACTCTTAAATTCTCCTTATATCTACTTAAATCATTTATCCCCACAAACATCATTAATTCTCTTGCTTGATGATGGTTTTGTGATCTTGTTCTATTGGATGTTCCCAGGTCCATTTTCTTCCAGGTTTGTGTGGAAATATGCTGCATGTGGAAATTCGAGTGTTGCATAGTTTAGTTAGATGTTCATTTGTTGTATTGTAGTACATGCAAGTTCCTATATTTTTTCTAATTCCTGAAACATCTGATCTCATATGTGTGCATTAATATCTCCATCCTTGATGTGGAAATTGTGTTGCTACAGTATAGAGAGTCTGACAGTTGATTGCAAAAAGCATTCTTAGACTTTTCATTTAAGTCTCAGTGAGTTCATATGTACAGGTTATAACCATTATTCTATTCAAAAATTAGAGATGAGATGATATGTAGGTATACATCCTTTTGTTAACTAGGATTTCAATTCCTGCACTACCAGATTTGTCTCCTTATGTATAAATGAAAGTCCATTATTTGCAATTTGATGTGACTTCGTTTCTTTCAAAATCTCTTCTCTTGGATGCAGATTTGAACAAGATTTTCTGACTTGACTCCAGCGGAAAGTTCACAAAACATGTTGAATATCAGGAAGATACGAACATTGCAACTGGAGACAGTGAGTGAGTGAGTTTCTTCAGAGCTGATGTTTTGAGTGTTTACTTCTTCCTGCTTTAGATTGTTGGCTTTCACCAATAGGCTTCGTAACTTCTTTTTTCCAGAAATTATGAAGAAAAAGGGATGACAGTTATCCTGGTAGTGGAGGAGTAATGGTGTTTAGTGTATTTAGCTGGTTTGATGTGGAACCACTGGTTGTTGTCTGTGGCTCCATGAAGGCAGCTCAGTACCTTGATATTCTGGATAATTAGTTGCTGTCTACACTGTGGAGTTTTTATGGAAGGGACCTGTGTTACTATCAAGACTACAATGTCCCATGCCACAAAGCTGCCGCTGTTATGGAATGGTGTGAAGAGATGGGTGTTAAACAACTGCCCTAGCCTGTGCAGAGTCCTGACCTCAACCTCAAATACCTGTGGGACAAATTGGAGCACTTAGCATGTCCTCAATCTGTCACTGAACTCAGTGCTGCAGCTTTGATGGAGGAATGAAGACAAATTCCACCTGATGTATGCTACACATTGGTGGAAAACCTCTCTCAAAGGCTGCAGGAGGTAATCAAAGCCAAAGGTGAACATACCCGATATTAGGGTTTGCCTGCTGGTATCAATTGTAAATTGCTGAAGTATCCAGACAATTTTTGGTAGATAGTGTATTTCGTGCAATGTTGTGTGGGCATCGTCAGGGTAAAGTAGATAAGATCAGTTAACTACTGTATACTCAGGATGTTGGAAGTTTTTCCCCACTTGGTTAGACTATAATAAATTTAGTTTAATCCTTTATCCAAGTGTAAGCAAACAAAGTTTGCACCTGAAGTATCTTCAGGACTGAGGCAACTCATGGTAAAGGTGGACCAAGCTCTCATCACTCCTTGTCTTAGTATCTCCCATAATGCAAAGCACATCTCCTTGCAGACATATATAATGCTATGCATTAAGGGAAGGGCCACTACCCAGACCAGTTTCGACCTTCATTGAGGTCTCGTCAGTGGGAGCCAGACCCAGAGGTGGTGATACTAAGATGGAAGCAATGGAGAAGTCATATTTACATCTTTTGGCAACTCGTATAGGTAAATATGACTTCTCCATTGCTTCCACCTTAGTATCACCACCTCTGGGTCTGGCTCCCACTGACGAGACCTCCATAAAGGTCGAAACCGGTTTGGGTAGTGGCCCTTCCCTTAATGCATAGCATTATACATGTCTGCAAGGAGATGTGCTTTGCATTATGGGAGATACTAAGACAAGGAGTGATCAGAGCTTGGTCCACCTTTACCATGAGTTGTCCTCAGTCCTGAAGATACTTCAGGAGCAAACTTTGTTTGCTTACACTTGGATTAAGGATTAAACTAAATTTATTATATTATACTGTATACTCCAAACATGAATCACAAGACATGAGGAATGTAGCATGTGTTTACTAAATCATCCCTTGGTTACATCTGAGGATAAGAGTTCAAAGGAACAAAATGGATAGCTTCTGGAATTCAAAATTAGATAACTTATTCGATTAAAATAATTATGGACCGTTAATGGTGATTACTTCCTTCAACTTTGCGATTGCCATTCAATTAGAGATGTTTAGATCTAGATGATGTTGTGAAGTTTGACAAGTTTAAAAGAACAAACGATCAGATTTAAATCTGCTGGAATGAAGAATCTTAGTTTGGTTACAAAGAACTCTGAGTCCAGTGTCAGCAGCATGACAAGCAAGGCTAGGCTTCTTTGATTCTAAAATCTTTAATCTATTTTAACTTTAATTTAATTTAAAATATTTAATCAAACAACCAGTGCAAAAACTGAGTCAGAGATATAATCCAGAAGAAGAAAGGTAGATACAGAACACACAATTTATCTACCTTGGATTATAATGGATGTATTGTTCTGATCCCAAAACTGTTGCAGACACTGTGGGAGAAAACTTGGTGAGAATCTTAGCAACAGAATCTTATCCTCCTGATTTTTTAATTTTGAAAGAACAACAAGAGAAACAGTGACTAGGCTTTTGCACCAAGGGAATTGAGCCATAGTCATTTGTTAAGGAGGAAATAAAAGGAGCATTTCTTCTCTCTCACCCTAGCACAGCTGGCCCTCATGACATCCATTATGAGATGATAAAACACCTCCCACCAACTTCTATGGATCTATACAACAGAACATTTACACACTTTACATACAGAGGAAGAGGTTCAAGAATCTTGGCATAAATCAGTCGTCATTGCTATCCCAAAATCAAGCAAGGATCCAGCCCAGGCCATCAATTATCATCCCATCGCTCTGATTAGCTGTTTTGTAAGGTCTTCAAAAAATGGTAAATGCAAGGCTTTTCTAGTGCTTAGAAAGCAACACCACTTTCAAACACATAATTTAGCTTTCACAGATACCTATCAACCTTGGACCATTTGGTCCATTTAGAAACATGTATAAGGGATACTTTCCTGAAATGAGAACATGAGGTTTCAGTTCTTTGACATGGAAAAGCTTATGATACAGCCTGGAGATATGGCATATTAAAAGACCTGTTTAATCTTGATCTGAGATCTGTAATCTTCCTGTTGTTATTAAGAGCTTTATATCCAGCAGTGTCTTCCAAGTGTAAAGTGGGAAGAATGTTATCTCAGCCATATCATCAAGAAGAGTGGGTTCCTCAAGGCTCTGTCTTAAGTGTGACCCTCTTTGCTATTAAAGTAAACTCAGTCACTGAACAGCTTCCTTCCACAGTAGGCATTTGCCTTTATATCAATGACTTCACAATTTACTGTTACTCCTGTAACATGACAGTCACTAAAAGAAGCTTCAAGGAGCTATCGATTGTGTCTATTCATGGGATCTTTGTCATAGATACAGTTTATCTGCAGAAAAATGGGTCTGTGTAAATTTTTGCCAGAAATGCACTCTCCACCCCAATCCCAATTTAAAAATTTGACAAACTATTATCTCCATAGTTCCAGAGGCCAAGATTTTGGGACTCATCGTTGATAGAAAGCTAATTTTATTTACAAAAAAAAAAAAAAAAAAAACTGAACATCCTCTACAGAAAGGAATGATGATCGATGTTCCTTTTTCCACATTTATTGTGCACTTGCAGAGCCGGCAGAAGTGTGCATGCGGGTGCCGCTACGAAGGGGGCGCTGCTGCCGGGGCACGGTTCATAAGTTCATTTTTAAGAAACAAAATTTTTATCATAAAAACAAAAAATTCTTAGAATGATCAATATTAAAATAAATAAGGCCAGATACACCGAATAAAAATTTAAAAAAATTGTATATTGCCGCCTCGTTGATCAGCCGGCTGTTTATAATTTTGCAGTGAGAGCAGGCTAAACTTGCCTGCAGAATGTTGTGTCTACTGCAGTCTATCTAAAGTGAAATGGTGAACGTTTTTTATGTGCAGAAACGAATTTTCGTACAAAATTACTAGTTAGCCAGTCATATGGTATGCATCTCAGTAGGCTACTGACAGCAGCGCAGTGCGGATTATTATTTCATCTCTGTGTCATGTTGTGTAATAATTTCTTGTGAGTATAAAATAGAAATGGAATCAAAAATTAAAAAAAAGTTATCCGGTGCACAAAATCGTAAGCATCATGCTGCAAAAGAAGCAGATATTAAGAAACAAACTGGGGCTCTTAATAAATTTGTTAAAATACTAAAATATTCTGATGCAGATTGTAACCAACTCAATACATCAGAAATCAGAGTTGATGAACTGTGCACATCCAGTTTGCATGAAAGTACTATTGCAACTATTGAACAAGATAACAAGACGCATGATTTAAGTGAAAAACACTAGTGTGTGGTGTTCGTGCAAGCTCCTGATAAGATAAGTATTATTTTCAGTTATCGTTAATAAAATTACTTAATATTGCATAGTTTTGTTTGCCTTGCGTATTTTAGTGCGTCTGTCTGTGTGTTTTTGGTGTGTTATAATTTATAATTTGATAAAACACGTTGCAAATAAGTATGGCATCTGTACGAAGGAAAATGGCGGCCAGTAATGATGGTTCGCCATCTTTATCAAAGAACGGTAGTATAAAAGAAACGAGTCAGTGTACTAGCTGTGAAATGTACGCTTTGCGGAGTGCGGTCGGAGTGTGGATAGATGATAATAAAGGATTGAATGTGTGTAGAAAATGTAGGGAGAATGAGGAATTGAAGTGTATTTCGGATCGTGAGTGTGATATTTTTGTCAAACTTCAGAATGAAGAAAATAGGGATATGACAAGAAACGGCAAGGTTGTACATGAGAATTGTGTGAATGTAGAAAGTGTGAATGACAGTATTAATGGTTTCTCAGAGAATAAAAAAGATGAGATAGATGCATTGAGTGAGATCGCGTTGTTGAATGGTGCGATAGAAAGGGCAAAACAGCAGCTAGAGTGCATGAACAAAAGTCGACTGAATGAACCAACCAATAATAAAAGGTATGACAGGAAAAATAGACGTATGAATGTGAACATGAACAAAATGAAGGATAGAGTGCTGTATGGAGACTCGTTAGTACGAGGTGTGTTAGTAGAGGATTTGACAAAATCGTACCAACCTGGTGCGACCATAAAGGATGTAACTGAGTCTATTAGAGAGCAAAAGGAAAGGGTGAAAGAAATGATTGTTGTGGCAGGTACGAATGATTTGAAAGGAGATAAAATGGAAATGATAGAAGACCTGAATGAACTGTTTGAGGTAGCAAAAGAAAAGAGTGAGAGAGTTAGAATGATTAGTCTTTTGCCACGGTATGACAGTGAAATGTTTAAAAGGAGGGCCATAATTGCAAATGACTTTATGCGTGGGTTATGTATGACGAGTGGTGTGGAATTTGTGGACGTGTGGAGTGAGTTTGATGGGCGAAAGGATCTATATAAGATGGATGGCTTGCATTTGAATGGTTACGGTGTAAGAAGACTTGAGAAAGTGTTGCTGAATGTAGTGGATGTGCAAATTCAGGGAAACTAGATTTGTTAAGGGGGGGGAGTAGATATACAGTCCTTAGGGAGGCAGTTGAATGTAAGAATGAATATAATATGCCAGAGCAAATAAGGACAACAAATCAGAGTGGGATAGTTAATATAAGGCATCAAGGTAGGGTTGGGGCTAATGGGGGTCTTAAATTCATGTACACTAATACTAGGAGTATTAGGAACAAGAAGGAAAAGTTTTTGGCCATGGTTGGCACTTCCAGACCACAGGTTATTGGTATTAGTGAAACATGGCTGACTGTAGATGATATAGCTAGTGGGATTGAATGTGATGGGTATAGTGTGTTCAGGAATGACAGAGAGAATAAAATGGGGGGAGGAGTATTGTTGATGATAGCTGATGAGCTCCAGCCAAGGAGAATAGAAGTTGAATTGCAGGATAGAGAAAAGAGCACACTTGAGGCCATTTGGTGTGAGATTGTGGCTAGCAGAACTAAATATACAATTGGGTGATGCTATAGACCAGGTGATGGAAAAGATGGTGGTGACAGTATGCACAAGCAAATAGAAGAAATGAGTGGAAGGAGGGTGATTATTATGGGAGATTTCAACTATGGTCGCATTGATTGGAGTGAGGAGAGGACACACGGGAGGAAGGAATTGGATTTTATGCGGTTATTAAGGAATAACTATCTGCGACAGCATGTAATGGAAAATACTAGGGGTCAGAGAGTGCTTGACCTAGTAATTACATCTGAGGATTTGGCTGTAACAAATATGACCACATTGCCACCAATCGGTGAGAGTGATCATAGGGTCTTGACTTGGGAGGTGGCTAAAGGTGTAGAATTTTCAAAAGACAAGGTACATGTGGAATTATCAGGCTGGAAAGTATGACAAGCTTAGGAGTTTGATTGGTTCAGTGCCATGGCATGTACAACTGCAAGGACTAGAAGTTGATAGTGCATGGGAGGTAGTTAAGAAGTGCTTGCATGAAGCAATGGCTGACTGTATACCTAGAGTCTGAATAATAAATCAAGTAGGGGTTAAATGGATGAATAACATCATTAAGCTTGCAAAAAAAGAAACAACTATGGAGGGAATTTAAGGAGAAAGGTGACCGGCAGGCTCATGAACGGTATAAAGCGCAGGCCAGAAGGGTGACGAGTGTGGTAAGAAAAGCAAAAAAGGATTACGAAAGAACATTGGCCATGCAGGCTAAAGAGAATCCTAAACAGTTTTTTAGATATGTAGCAAGTAAAAGGAAAAATGTACATGGCAGAATGATTTTAAAGAATGCCGATGGTAGGGAGGTAACTGAATCATTTGAGATAGATGAGTTACTGAGTGAGCACTTTGCAAGAATATATCATCCAGGTGGTGACATTGCAGAAACGAATAAACCAGTAGATTATGCAGGAAATGTGGTGAATGAAGTGGAGGTGAGTAGTCTATTGCATAACCTCAGTGTCAATACATCTGTGGGATTGGATGGTATACCAGCTCGTGTTGTACGAGAAGCAGCTAAAGAATTGTCAGTACCCTTGACCATTTTGTTTAATTTGAGTCTCGGGTCTGGGTTAGTCCCAAGCGGGTGGAAAGAGGAGAAAATAGTTCCACTGCATAAAGGTGGTTCCAAGACTGCTGTTGTCAATTATCGACCGATTAGCATATCAGGAATCATTGTCAAGGTCTTAGAGAAATCAGTCAAGAAAAGAATACAGGATTGGATAGATGAAAATGGGATATTGTATGGGGGACAACATGGTTGAAGGGTAGATCATGCCTCAGTAACTTGCTCACGTTTTATAACACAGTGACGGCTGAACTGGATAGGGGTAATGGGTTTACAGTGATACTACTGGACCTTGCCAAGGCCTTTGATAGGATACCACATGGAACCCTAATCAGTAAACTGGAGCAGATGGGGATAGATATAGGGTTGGTGAGATGGATAGGAGGGTGGTTGAAGGAGAGATACCAGAGAGTGGTTTATTCAGGAGTGGAGTCTGAAAGACGTCTTGTGACTAGTGGAGTGCCGCAGGGCTCTGTTCTTGGCCCACTGCTTTTCAATTTGTTCATCAATGATATTGGAAAGGATTTGAGAGGAAGTGTTCACTTGTTTGCTGATGATGCAAAGTTGGGTAGAGCAATTGTGAGTGCACAGGATGTCAAAATTTTATAGGATGATTTGGATAGTTTGGAGGACTGGGCTAGGAAAAATGGATGTCAATTTAATGTGGCAAAGTGTAAGGTTATGCACTTTGGGGTGAAAAGAATAGCAGCAGTATATCGCATTGGTGGAACCGTACTCCAGGAGATTGATGAGTCCAGGGATTTGGGAGTGTTGGTGGATAGGGAGTTGAAGTTTAGGGGGCACATTGCAAAAGTGACTAAAACGGCTCACCAAATCACTTGGCTTCTGAAAAATACTTTAACATGCAGAGACAAACAAGTTGTTGTTCCTCTGTATCGAGCCTTGATAAGACCCCATCTGGACTTCTGTGCCCAGTTATGGGCACCAGGGTTTCTTCGTGATGGGGAGGAAGTGGAGAGGGTCCAGAGACGAGTGACCAAGATGATAGCAGGTCTGTGGAATGAACCTTATGAGAATAGGTTAAAGATTTGTGGGTTGCAGAAATTGGACGATAGGCAAAGGAGGGGTGATATGATTGAGACATTCAAATTACTGAAGGGTTTTTATAAGATTGATCCAGAAGATATTTTTGAAAATATGACTGGTGGTGGGAGGACTAGGGGGCCATGCATGGAATCTGGGCAAGAGCGTGGTTGACAAGGGTGTTAGAGCTAGGTTTTTTACTTGGAGAGTGGTGAATGAGTGGAATAAGCTTCCAGAGTCTGTTGTGGGTGCTACGACTATGAATGAGTTCAAGGCAAGGTATGATAGATACTGTGTGAATGCTGAATAGTTGTTCTTGACATGATGTTAGGACTTCCCTCGATGAGTCTGTCGACTCCTTGGAGTTTCCCAGAACAATAATAATAATAATAAAAAAAACAGTTAGGAGAAGATTTAGTTGAAGTTAACCACGAAATGAACACATTGTTAGTCTGTAAATTTAGAAGATCCAGGTGAATGGGAAAATATTGATGAAAAATTATGAGTTGTTTTAATTGAAATGGGGTCTGTTCAAAAGAAAAATATAATATATCCCAGAGATACATATGGTCGTAAATTTGGCGACGCATATTATAATAGAACAATGGAAAACGGGCAGCTCGTGCCAAGAACATGGCTCATTTATTCCGAAACTTTAAATTCTGTTTTTTTTTTGCTTTTGTTGCAAATGTTTCGCACTTACTGAATCAAGTAGTTTTGTAGAAGGTTATAACGATTGGAGAAATGTAAGTGCAACTTTGCATAGACATGAGACTAATTTAATTCACATGAAAAATTTCTTAAAATGGAAGGATCTTGATAAAAATCTAAAAAACAAAATTACTATTGATTGCCAGACTCAAAGCATGTATGAAATGGAAAAGAAATATTGGACGAATGTTTTAGAATGCTTGATTGAAATTATAAAATTCCTTGGCAGCCAAAATTTAGCTTTTCACGGATTACCTGATAAATTATATGAAAGGAATAATGGCAATTTTTTAAAATTAGTCGAACTGTTTGTGAAGTTTGATCCCGTTATGGAAAATCATGTTGAAAGGACCCTACAATGAAACAATAGAGTACACTATTTGAGTAAAGACAGTCAAAATGAAATATTAGAAACTTTAAGTAACACAATCAGGGATACAATTTTAGTATCAATTCGAAAATCTAAATATTATTCCATAATTTTAGACTGCACACCTGATGCAAGTAAAACATAACAAATGACCATTATTATTCGCTTTGTTTCCTGTGACAATGGAATTGTCAAGATCAGGAAAAACTTTTTAGGTTTTGTAGATATATCAGATTCCACAGGACGTAGTTTATGTGCAACAATAATGGAACAACTGGAAAAATGGAACATCCCCATTGAAGACATGCGAGGTCAAGGGTATGACAGTGCGGCAAATATGAAAGGGAAAAAAATTTGGGCTACAAAATTTGCTTTTGAACAAAAATCCTCGAGCTTTTTACGTGCCATGTGCTGCTCATACTCTAAATTTAATCATTAATGATACAGCCAAAGTGAATGCAGATACAATTAGTTTCTTTGCAATTATTCAAGAAATATACAATTTCTTTTCATTCTCTTACAAACATTGCGCAATCCTTTTAAAGTTCGTGAAAAATTTAATATTGAAACAGCCATCAAAAACACGATGGGAAAGTAAAATTAATGCAATCCGTCCTATACGATATCAGTTAGGAGAAATTTATGATGCACTTTTTGAAATTTTAAATAATGAAAATTTTAATAAAGAAACTCAGCATGAAGCATAAGCATTATGTGCTAAAATAAAGGAATACAAATTTATTTGCTCTCTTATAACTTGGCATGATTTACTTAACAGAATAACTGTGAGTAAAATGCTTCAAGACACCTTGAATTTGTCTCCTTGTTATAGTATATAAGTAAGTTATGGAAACATGATCTCCCCTTAACAAACTCATTCTGATAACCAGAGAGAATACTGCTGTTATCAATCTATTTCTGTATCCGACTTCTCACCAGTCTCTCCAACACCTTCACCACAACTCCTGATATACAGACTGGCCTATAATTTGAAACTACAGCCTTATCACCACCTTTATACAGTGGAACAATTTTACTCTCCTTTCATTCCCTTGGAACCTGTGCTGTCGCAAGACTTTTATTAAACAGGTATGCCATGCTACTACCCATTCTGTTGAACATTGCTTTAAGATGTGTGTCAGCAAATCCTATCGCCTTATTGAAATCAAGGTTATTTATTTCCTCAAATACCTTCTGCTCACTCACAATTAAGCCATTCCCTCCTATGTCCTCTACACTTAATTTCCTCATGATTCCACCCTGATCAGGATACCTTAAAAATTGATCACTGAATACCTCAGCAATGTCTTCTGCAGCAGTTACCATTCTACCACTTTCATCCATTAACTTCATCTTACCAATGGTCATTCTTCCTTCTGATTGCCACATATCAAAAAAAACTCTCTATGGTGTTTCTTTGCCTGATTTGTTAATATCTGCTGATCTGTTCATACTCTGCTTTTGTTTTCCTTACTAACAGTCTCTCTCCTGGCTTGTTCTTTATACTTTTCATGTAACTGATTATTCATCTTGTACTACCTCCAAAGTACTTTCTTTTTCCAGATTTCATGATTAAGCTCCACATTCATCCATTTTACACCTACCTTATTCAGTCTTTTGGCTTTCGAATACATTCACGCATTGATGCTATTATGTATTTCTTTGTCACTTCCCATTCAGCATTTATTTCCTTACCTTATTTATTTCTTTTTTTCACTCTTATAATAAATTTGTTTTAGAACTGAAGCAACAAGATGAATTAAGTAGTTGGAAGATTTTTTTCCACTTGTTTAGACTATAATAAATTTATTGAAAATTTATTTATCACTAGGTTAGACTATAATAGATTTAGTTTAATCCTTTATCCCAGTGAGAGCAAACAAATTTTCAACATCTTTCTCTAAATCCAGAGTAATTTTTAAAAAAAAGGTGATAAACCTTTTGGCAACTCCCATAGGCACAGATGACTTGCTACTGCTTCTGCCTGGTATCTCCAGCTCTGGGCCTGGCTCCCACTGAAGAGACCTCAATAAAGGTCGAAACTAGTCTGGGTAGATGGCCAATCCCTTTAATGCATAACAGTATACATATCCACATAGGAAATGTGTTTTGCATTATGGGAGATACTGGGTTAGAAGTGCCTGGTAGCTTGCTCCACCTTTGCCACGAGTTGCCTTGGTGTTGCACTACTTACTGGATAAGATAGTACAACACTATATTTAGTCCTGAAGATATTTTCAGGCGCAAACTTTGTTTGCTCTCACTGGGATAAAGGATTAAACTAAATCTATTATATAATAAATTTAGTTTAATCCTTTATCCAAGTGTAAGCAAACAAAGTTTGCACCTGAAGTATCTTCAGGACAGAGGTAACTCATGGTAAAGGTGGACCAAGCTCTCATCACTCCTTGTCTTAGTATCTCCCTTAATGCAAAGCACATCTTCTTGCAGAGATGTATAATGCTATGCATTAAGGGAAGGGCCACTACCCAGATCTGTTTCGACCTTTATCGAGGTCTCGTCAGTGGGAGCCAGACCCAGAAGTGGTGATACTAAGGCAGAAGCAATTAAGAAGTCATATTTACCTATACGAGTTGCCAAAAGGTGTATCACCTTATTATTAAATTACTCTGGATTTAGAGAAAGACGTTGTATGTTTTTTTCCAGTTGGTTAGAATATAATATATTTAGTTTAATCCTTTATCCAAGTGTAAGCAAACAAAGTATGCACCTGAAGTATCTTCAGGTGAGGCAACTCATGGTAAAGGTGGACCAGGCTCTCATCACTCCTTGTCTTAGTAATTCCCATACTGCAAAGCACATCTCCTTGCAGACATGTATAATGCTATGCATTAAGGGAAGGGCAACTACCCAGATCAGTTTTGACCTTTATTGGGATCACGTTAGTGGGAGCAAGACCCAGAGGTGGTGATACTAAGGTGGAAGCAATGGAGAAGTCATATTTACCTATACGAGTTGTCAAAAGGTGTAAATATGACTTCTCCATTGCTTCCACCTTAGTATCATCACCTCTGGGTCTTGCTCCCACTGACGAGATCCCAATAAAGGTCGAAACTGGTCTGGGTAGTGGCCCTTCCCTTAATTAATGCACAGCATTATACATGTCTGCAAGGAGATGTGCTTTGCATTATGGGAATTACTAAGACAAGGAGTGATGAGAGCTTGGTCCACCTTTACCACGAGTTGCCTCAGTCCTGAAGTATCTTCAGGACTGAGGACTAAAATTTATTATAGTCTAACCAAGTGGGAAAAAACTTCCAACATCTTTCTCTAAATCCAGAATAATTTAATAATAAAGTGGTACACCTTTTGGCAACTCGTATGGGTAAATATGACTTCTCCATTGCTTCTGCCTTAGTATCACCACTTCTGGGTCTGGCTCCCACTGATGAGATCTCGATAAAGGTCGAAACCGGTCTTGGTAGTGGACCTTCCCTTAATGCATAGCATTATACATGTCTGCAAGGAGATGTGCTTTGCATTATGGGAGATACTGAGACAAGGAGGGATGACAGCTTGGTCCACCTTTACCACGAGTTGCCTCAGTCCTGAAGATACTTCAGGCACAAACTTTGTTTGCTTACACTTGGATAAAGGATTAAACTAAATTTATTATGAATTAAGCAGACTAAATCTATCTTGCATCAAATATAATTATTCTGCAAATCACCAGGTTAATTCTCACAATCACTGAAAAAGCAAAAATCAAGAGTAATATTTAGCAGTTTATCCCCTTCAAATCTTGAGGACCAAAATTTGAGCACAATTGTCCAGGTATGGTCTGATCAAGGCTTTATCCAATGGAATGATACTTCTTTTACCTCTGCAGGTCAGCATTCTTCTTGGTGTTGCAGCAATTATTGATGTATTTTCCTTTTTTCGAAATTGCAAAATTCTTGTATCATGATTGTATTGGGTAAAAAGATAAAATTGGCAATCATACTATGATGTTAATCAAGTTTAAATTCCATGATGCATTTTGGGAAAACTTGCAAGGTACTGCAAATGAAAGAGTGCTGTTTTTCACAATAAACTCTTTTCAACATTAGTTTTCTATGATTAAGTACAGCTGTTGTTAAATTTCATTCATAACATTTTGTAAATTTTATGATTTATGGTATATTTGTTTTTATTTATGAATTACTGATTGTGCTCTCTTTCTTTTTTCACTCTTATAATAAATTTGTTTTAGAACTCAAGCAACAAGACGAATTAAGCAGACTAAATCTACATTATATCATATATAATATTCTGCAAATCATCAGTTTAATTCATACCATCACTGAAAAAGCAAACAACAAAAGTAATATTCAGCAAATCAGCAGATTCATTGGTTCCATGGGTAAAAAACAATCCATCTCAAAAAGTGTCGAAATATTTAACTGAATTCTTCCTTCAAAAGCATTTCATTCATAAATATGAACATAAGATGTCAACCACTAGATGTTAATCTTATACAGGTCTATGCCCCTACTGCTGACAAGAGTGATACTGAGATCAAAGAATTTTATGATCAATTAAAAGAACTAATGAAAAACACAAAAAAGCATGATATTAACATCATCATGGGTGATTTCAATGCTAAAGTTAGGAAAGGTAGAAGTGGAGAAGTAGTTGGCTAACATGGACTGGGAACAAGAAATGAAAGAGGCAACCTTCTTATTCAATTCTGCCAGGAAGAGGAGCCAATAATCACAAACACATGGTTTAACCTACCAAATGGGAATATACAGTAGTCAGAAACCAAATTGATTACTTGCTAATTAATCAACGATTTCTAAGTTCTATAAGGAGTACAAAAACCTATCCTAGTGCAGATATTGCTTCTCATCATAACCTACTGGTGGCAGAGTTAAAACTTAGACTGAAAGCTATACTTAAGAAACATCAACAAAAAAAGTTTGATGCAGGAAAATTAAAAAAAACAGAGATAAGAAACAAATTGAGTCAATATCTGAATAAAGACCTAGCACTTATCAAGAATGATGATATCGTGAGGGTTGATGAATCATGGGACAAATTAAAATCTGTCTTCCTAGAGAAATGTACCAATACCTTGTGTCCTAATAGAGCAGTAAAAAAAAGAAAGATTGGATAACTGATGAAATTCTCTCATGGATCAATGCAGATCATATAAAAATCATAGTCCAACAAAATATAAAGAGGTTCAGAAAATTATTAAACGCGAGATCAAAGAAGCAAAAGAAATCTGGATGAATGAAAAATGTAAAGAAATAGAAATTCTACAGGAAAAGCATGACAATTTTAATCTACACAAAAAGCTGAGAGACCCCAGGTATATTTAAGAAAAAAAAAATTCTGTATCCTTCGAAACAAAAAGGGAGAAATAATATCCAAAAAGGATGACAAAATACAAGAATGGGTGAAATATATAGAAGAACTTTTTACTAATAACAGACAGAACCCAGAAAATACTTATGAACATATGGAAGGTCCATGCATTCTAAGATCAGAGGCAGAATATGCACCAAACTCAGCTAAAAATGGTAAAGCCTTAGGCCTGGATAGAATACCAGAAGAAATAGTAAAGTTATTAGAAGGCGACAACATTAATATATTAGTAAAGCTATTTAATAAGGTCTATAATACAGGCATAATCCCTCAAGACTGGTTACAGTCGACCTTCATAATGCTACCTAAAAAAGCAAATGTGAAAACTTGTAATGACTATAGAATGATCAGCCTAATGAGTCACCTTCTCAAAATGTTTTTAAAAATAATTCAAAAAAGAATATACAGAAAAGTGAATGTGAAGACACCATCAGTGATACCCAATTCGGCTTTAGAAATGGTTTGGGAACAAGAGAGGTTCTTTTCTGTTCTCAGATCTTATTCCAAAAATGTATTGACCAAAACAAGGAAATATTCATTTGCTTCATCGACTTCGAGAAAGCATTTGACAAAGTCTAACATGCTAAAATGATTGCACTATTAAAGAGAATTGGATTAGATGGTAAAGACATCAGGATCATTGAGAACTTATATTGGAACCAAAAGGCATCTGTTGAAGTTGATGACATTATTACAGACTCCATTAACATGAAACGAGGAGTAAGGCAAGGATGTGTACTGTCAACTTTTCTTTTTAACATACATATACTCAGAAGCTGTATTTTAAAAAGTCTTGAAAGGAAGAAAGGAAGGGATTAGTGTAAATGGTGAAATCATCAATAACATCCGATATGCTGATGACACAGCTCTCCTGGCTGATAATATTCAGGATCTTCAAAATCTTCTGGAACTAGTGAATGAAGAGTGAAAAAATGGGATTAAAAATAAATATCACCAAAACTAAATTCATGGCCATAAGCAAGAAACCAATTCTTAATTCAGCACTTTCTTTAAATGGAAAACAAATAGAAAGAGTGGCAAAGTTTAAATATCTCGGATGCTGGTTAAATGAAGATTGCAATCCAGAAATGGAAATAAAAGTTAGAATTGAAATGGTAAGAAAAATTTTTTTCTTGATGAAATCAACACTGTGTAACCACAGTTTAAATTTAGAGCTTAGAGTACGCATGGTTAAATGCTGTGTATGGTCTGTACTGCTGTACGGTGCAGAAACTTGGACCTTGAAGACAACATCAATAAAAAGACTTGAAGCCTTTGAGATGTGGTTATACAGACGAATGTTAAAAATCCCATGGATAGCAAAAACGTCCAATCAGGAAGTACTGGAACAAATAGGGAAATCACGTGAACTTTTAGTTTTAGATCGTCGGCTTGTCGAGAGCTCCTGAAAAGATCAGTATTATTTTGTGTTAACATTAGATATTTTACCAGAATTTTAAGTAGTATTGTTTGCTTTTTGTTTCTTGGTGTGTCTGTGCAATTTTTGCGTGTTTTCTGTTATTTTAACTATTATTTTTAAGAAAAGATAGCGTACACATGGCACCGATAAAGAAAAAAATGGCGGCCAGGTCGCCATGCTTGCTTAAGAGTTTTGATGTAAAAGAATTTATGCAGTGTGCTGTCTGTGAGATGTATGCCTTGCGAAGAGCGGTAGGAGTCTGGTTAGAAAGTGATAGTGGAGTTAATATGTGTAGAAAGTGTAAAGAGAATGAGGACTTCAAGCGTGTTTCGTGTATCGAGACTGATATCGTTAACGGTAGTCAGAATGCAGAAAATGGCGGTGTACTAGAGAATTGCGTGGTAGTGCCAGATATGTGTGAGAGCGTCGCTGAAAGTGTAAATGAAGGTAGAAACACCGAAGGAATGGATGATTTGATCGATAACGAAAATGGTGTGATAAGTGCGAGTAGCGAAATTGCCCGTTTAAATGGCGCGATACACAGAGCCAAACGACAACTGGAGCGTATGCAAAAATGTGTGTTGAACGTACCGACAAATAACCGGCGGAAGTCTGTGACGGCAAATAATAGAATGTACGTAAACGTCAATAAAATGAAGGAGCGAGTGCTGTATGGGGATTCGCTATTAAGAGGCGTAATAATTGAGAGTTTAACGAAGTCGTACCAGCCGGGTGCGAACATAAAGGACGTCAGCGAATCTATTCGACTGCAAAAACAGAGGGTGAAAGAGATGATAATAGTGGCAGGAACGAATGATTTGAAAGAGGACAAAATGGAAATGATAGAGGATGTGAGGGAGTTGTTTGAGGTAGCAAAAGAGAAGAGTGAGAGAGTTAGGATGGTGAGTATCTTACCGCGGTATGACAGCGAAGTGTTTAGAAGGAGGGCCATAATTGCCAATGACTTTATGCGTGGGTTATGCATGGAGAGTGGTGTGGAATTTGTGGATGTGTGGAATGAGTTCGATGGGCGAAAGGACTTATATAAGATGGATGGGTTACATTTGAATGGAGTTGGTGTACGGAGACTTGAAAGAGTGTTGATGAATGATGTGGAAGTGGATGTACAGACTCAGGGAAACTAGATTTATTAAGAGGGGGGGGAGTAGATATGCAGACTTTAGGGGGGGAAGTTAAGTGTATGAATGAGTATATTATGCCCGGGCGAGTACGACGGACAACAAATCAGAATGGGATAATTAGTATAAGGAATCAAAGTAGGGATGGGACAAATGGGCTTCTGCGATTCATGTACACTAATGCCAGGAGTATTAGGAACAAGAAGGAAGAGTTTTTGGCCATGGTTGGCACTTCCAGGCCACAGGTTGTCGGTATTAGTGAAACATGGCTGACAGAAGATGATAAAGCTAGTGGGATTGAATGCGATGGGTATAGCGTGTTCAGGAGTGACAGGGTGAATAAAAAGGGGGGAGGAGTGTTATTGATGATAGCTGATGAGCTTCAGCCAAGGAGTATAGAAGTTGAACTGCAGGATGGGGAAAAAAGCACATTTGAGGCTGTTTGGTGTGAGATACAATCTAGCAGAACAAAATATACAATTGGGTGCTGCTATAGACCGGGTGATGGAGTGGATGGTGGGAATAGTATGCATAAGCAAATAGAAGAAATGAATGGAAGGAGGGTAATTATTATGGGTGATTTCAATTATGGTAATATTGACTGGAAAGAGGAGAGGGCACATGGGAGGAAGGAATTGGATTTTATGCAGTTATTAAGGGACAACTATCTACGGCAACATGTATTGGAAAATACCAGGGGGCAGAGAGTGCTGGACCTAGTAATTGCAACTGAGAATGTGGCTGTAACGAACATGACCTTGTTGCCACCAATTGGTGAGAGTGACCATAAGGTCATGACTTGGGAGGTGGCTAAAGGAGTCGAATTTACAATTAAGACAGGGTATATGTGGAATTACCGGGCTGGTAAGTATGACAAGCTTAGGTGTGTGCTTGGCTCAATGCCATGGCATGTAAAACTGCAAGGGCTGGATGTTGATGGTGCATGGGAGGTGGTCAAGAACTGTTTGCAGGAGGCAATGGTTGACTGTATACCAAGAGTCCGAATAATAAATCAGGTAGGGGTTAAATGGATGAATAACACTATTAAGCTTGAGCTGCAAAAAAAGAAACAATTGTGGAGGGAATTTAAGGAGAAGGGTGACCATCAGGTGCATGAACAGTATAAAGCTCAGGCCAGGATGGTAACAAGGGTGGTAAGAAAAGCAAAAGCAGATTACGAAAGGAAATTGGCCATGCAGGCTAAAGAGAATCCCAAACAGTTTTTTCAATATGTTGCAAGTAAAAGGAAAAATGCTCATGGTAGAATGATCTTAAAAAATGCTGAGGGTAGGGAGGTAACTGAATCAGTCGATGTTGTGGAATTACTGAGCGAACACTTTGCAAGAGTATATCATCCAGGTGGTGGCTTTGCGGAAATGGAGGAACCAACAGCTTATACTGGAATTGTGATGAATGAGGTAGAGGTAACTAGTCTATTACAGAACCTCAATGTCAATACATCTGTGGGATTGGATGGTATACCAGCTCGTGTCGTACGTGAAGCGGCCAAAGAATTGTCAGTGCCCTTGACCATTATGTTTAATTTGAGCCTCAGGACTGGGTCAGTCCCAAGGGGGTGGAAAGAGGGGAAAATAGTTCCACTGCACAAAGGTGGTTCTAAGGCTGCTGTTGAAAATTACCGGCCAATCAGCATAACAGGAATCATTATCAAGGTCTTAGAGAAAATAGTCAAGAGGAAAATACAAGATTGGATAGAAGAAAATGGGATACCGTATCGGGGACAGCATGGTTTTGTGAAGGGTAGGTCATGCCTCAGTAACTTGCTCACGTATTATAACACAGTGACGGCTGAACTGGATAAGGGTAATGGGTTTACAGTGATTCTGCTGGACCTTGCTAAGGCCTTTGACAGGATACCACATGGAATTCTAATCAGTAAATTGCAGCATATGGGAATGGACATAGGGTTGGTGAGATGGATAGGAGGGTGGTTGACGGAGAGATATCAGAGAGTGGTTTACTCAGGAGTAGAGTCCACAAGACGGCCTGTGACTAGTGGTGTACCACAAGGATCTGTTCTTGGACCACTGCTGTTTAATTTGTTCATAAATGATATAGGAAAGGATCTGAGAGGAACAGTTCATTTGTTTGCTGATGATGCGAAGTTGGGTAGGGCAATAGTGAATGCAGATGACGTCAAAATTTTGCAGGATGATTTGGATAGATTGGAGGTCTGGGCTAGGGAGAATGGATGTCAATTTAATGTGGCAAAATGTAAGGTTATGCATTTTGGGGTGAAAAGATGGGAGGCAGTTTACTGCATTGGTGGAACCGTGCTCCAGGAAATTGATGAGGCACGAGATTTAGGAGTGTTGGTGGATAAGGAATTGAAATTTAGGGGACACATTGCAAAAGTGGCCAAATCAGCTCATCAAATCACTTGGTTGCTGAAGAATACGTTGACAAGCAGAGACAAGCAGGTTATTGTTCCTCTGTATCGAGCCTTGATAAGACCTCATCTCGACTACTGTGCTCAGATTTGGTCACCTAGGTTTCTTCTTGATGGGGAGGAGGTGGAGAGGATCCAGAGGCGAGTGACCAAGATGATAGCAGGTCTGTGGAATGAACCGTATGAGAACAGGTTGAGGATTTGTGGGTTGCAAAAATTGGTTGATAGGCGGAGGAGGGGAGATATGATTGAGACATTCAAATTACTGAAGGGTTTCTATAAAATTAATTCAGAAGATATTTTTGAGAACAGGGCTGGTTGTGGGAGGACTAGGGGACATCCATGGAAACTGGGCAAAAGTGTGGTTAGTAAAGGTGTTAGAGCTGGGTTCTTTACTTTTAGAGTAGTGAATGAGTGGAATGCGCTCCCTGAGTCTGTGGTGGATGCTGTGACAGTGAATGAGTTTAAGGCGAGGTATGATAGATACTGTATGAATGTCGAATAGTTGTGATGAATATGATTTGGGGCCTCCCTCGATGAGTCTAATGACTCCCTGGAGTTGCCCGTAATAATAATAATAATAATAATAATAATAATAATAATAATAATAAAAAGAAGGAAAACTGCATATCTTAGTCACCTACTTCATAATGAAAAATATAAGATACTTCAATTGATTATAAAAGGGAAGATAAATGGAAGAAGAGGACTCCAGGCAAGGAGGGTGACTTGGTTGGTGAGAGTAGCTAAAGAGAGGTATGAACAACAGTTAGCTAATGAAGCCAAAAAGAATCCTAGGGAGTTCTTTCGATATGTAGCAAGCAAAAGAAAGAATGATTATGGAAGGATGACATTGATTTGAGAAAATGGTATAAAGACAGCTGATGCAGAATGTGTGGTGGAGATACTTAATGAGCAGTTCATAAAGATCTTTCAATCTTGTGAATGTGACTTCATGGAGAGATTGAGAGCAATTGATGATGGGGAAGACTGACTGACTGTAAGTGAACAAGAGGTGTATGGGGAGGTGAGTAAACTAGATGTTAATAAGGCTGTGGGACCTGATAATATATCGCCACGTATTCTGAAGGAATGTGCCAGGGAGTTGACACCTATCTTGACATTTTTTTTTAATACGAGTCTTGCACTTGGTCAAGTTCCTAAGGAGCAGAAGGAGGGCAAGATTGTGCCACTTCATAAAGGAGTTGATCGAACTCAAGCATCAAACTATAGGCCTATCTATGTGTCAGGTGTTGTGGTTAAATTGTTGGAGAAGCTTGTGAGAACTAGGATCCACAGTTGGGTCGACAACAATGGTATTATATTTGATGGACAGCATGGATTTGCTAAAGGGAGGTCATGTTTTAGTAATCTACTTACTTATTACAATAAAGTGACTGATTCCTTGGACAGAGGAGAAGGATACACAGTAATATACTTGGATTTCGCAAAAGCTTTTGATAGAGTACCTCATGATAAGTTGACAGTCAAACTAGAACAGATAGGTTTGGATATTGGATTGGAGACTGGCTATCTGATAGGTATCAACAAGTTGTGTGTGGGGGTGCGATATCCAGGAAAAGGAAAGTCACTAGTGGAGTGCCTCAGGGGTCTGTTTAGGGCCATTACTGTTTAACTTGTATATTAATGATATTGGCGAAGATTTGGATGGAGATATTCAGTTGTTTGCAGATGATGCAAAGTTGGGATGAACCATAAAGAGTAGCGAAGATGTTGTGCCCTTGCAAGAAGACTTGAATAAATTGAGTGATTGGGCACGGAAATGGGGATGTGAGTTCAATGTTGCAAAATGTAAGGTTTTAAAATTTGGAAAATAAAGATGGGAGGCAGAATTTATGCTTGGTGAGAATATATTGTTGGAAGTAGAGGAAATAAGTGATCTGGGGGTGATAGTGGATAAGGATCTAAAATTTAGGGGACACATTGCCAAAATTGTGAAGACAACACAAAGGCTTCTGGGAATGATGCGGAGGACACTGACGTGTAGAAGTAGGGAGATTCTTGTTCCATTGTATAAGGCTTTGATTAGGCCACACATGGACTATTGTGCCCAGATTTGGTCACCGGGTTTTCAGAAGACTGAAGAGATGTTGGAAAGGGTCCAAAGGCGACTGACTAAGGTAGTTTCTGACCTCTGGAATGTTGAGTATGAGGAAAGATTGAGAAGATGTAATTTGCAGAGTCTGGTGGAGAGGAGGAAGAGGGGAGATATGATAGAGACCTACAAGTTGGTAAGGGGTTGTTATAAGATCAATGGTGAAGAAGTTTTACAGAGAATAGTGGGAGATCAGGGGAGAACCAGCGGTCATCCCTGGAAATTGTATAAAGAGGGTGTGAGTAGGGGAGTGAGAGGCAGGTTTTTTTCGTGCAGAGTTGTGAATGATTAGAATGCCTTGCCTGAGAGTGTGGTGTCTGCAAGGAGTTTGAGTGTGTTTAAGACACGGTATTATGAGATGTGTGTGTGATAAAGGGACCTCCCAGATGAGTCTTTGACTCCATGAGGTCTTGGGATAATAATAATAATAATAAGGAAGACGAAGAAAATCTTGGCTGGCAGACATCATACAGTGGACTGGCATGAACTCTGAGAGACTGCTCAGAGTGGCTGAGAATCACTCAAAATTTGCCACGGTGGTCGCTGACCTCTGATAGAAGATGGCACTCAAAGAAGATGTGCTGTCATTGACGTCTTTAACAGAGGAGGTTATTAGCTGAATTTTTTCTTTATGCAGTCTCTAATCCCATTTGTGACAAAAATGAAAACCTTCTCAGTAAATTGTAGTTTTAATGAATTGCTTTTTTTTTCCGTTCATTGTTGATGAAGTGTTTCAGTCAATTTTTTACATAACAGCTGAAGAAGAAATGGATATTGGTTGTCTGTGACATGCAACATACAGCCTATCCAAGACTAGCTAATCTTGCCTTCCTATGGCATGGACCATTTCCACAAACACAGAGAGAGAGAGTGAATGTTGAAAGTGGCAGTGAATGTGTGTATGAAGATGGGGTATATTGCAATGTGGGTGGAGAAGTGGAGACTGAGGAGGTATATGTGGTAAGTGGTGATAAAGGTGATTTGGTAGGTGTAGTGGGGAAATCACAACCAACATATGGCTTGGATAGGACTGGCTATAGATCTAAAAATGAACTGTTGTGTTTGTTTACAAATGCCAAAAGTATCAGAAATAAAGGGGATGAAATGGTTTCAGTGATTGAGTTTATTCGCCCCCAAATCATTGGAATAAGTGAAACATGGTTGAATGAAGATGATATCGTAACAGGAATAGAAATGGAAGGGTACAGTATTTTTTGTGAGGATAGAAAGGGCAGGGAGGGGAAGTACTGCTGATGATAGCTGGGGAATTAAGTCCACATAAGGTAGACATGAAAGAGGGAAATAGTGGCAACGGTTACAGTATGAGGCAGTGTGGTGTAATGTGGAAGTTGAGAGGAAGACATATTTAGTTGGATGTTGCTATAGGCCTGGGAATGTGGAAGGTGGTGATCAAGAAATGTATAAACAACTTAAATTAGTGAACAAAGGAAAGATAATCATTATGGGTGATTTTAATTATGGCGGTATAGATTGGAATGAAGAGATAGCATTTGGGAATAAGGAAAGTGAATTTCTTGAGAGATAACTAAGAAACTCAGGCAGCATGTAAAGAAAGGCATGCAAGGATCAAGACTTCTAGATCTCATCATTTCATCAGAGGATATAATTGTTAGAGGGGATTTCACATTTTCCTCCAGTTGGTAAAAGTGATCATGAAGTAATCACCTGTGTTGTGGCTAGTCATATGCAGGCTTTTGCGAGGAAAGGATATATGTGGAATTATAAAGCTGGTTATTATGACAAGCTTAGGAGACAACTTCGAGCTATAACATGGAACGAGGAGTTGAGTGGTAAGGATATAAATGCTGCATGGGAACTTACAAAGAAATACATAACAGCATCAACGAATGAATGTATCCCAAAGGTCAAAAGGCTGAATAAGGTTGGTGTAAAATGGACGAATGTGAAGCTTAAGCATGAAATCTGGAAAAAGGAAATCCTTTGAAGGAGGTACAAGATGAATAATGGTAATCAGTCACATGAAGAATATAAAGAACAAGCCAGGAGAGTGACTCAGTTATTAAGGAAAACAAAAGTAGAGTATGAGCAGAAATTGGCAAATCAGGCTAAGAAAAACCCTAGAGAGTTTTTTAGATCATGGAAAGATGAAGTTAAGGGATTAAAGTGGTAGAATGGTAACTGCTGCAGAAGACATTGTGAGGTATTCAGTGATCAATTTATAAGTGTCTTTCATCCTGATCAGGGTGGAATCATGAGGAAATTAAGTGTAGAGGACATAGGAGAGGATAGCTTAATTGTAAGTGAGCAGGAGGTATTTGAGGAAATAAATAACCTTGATGTTAATAAGACTATAGGATTTGATGAAATATCACCACGCATCTTAACAGAATGATCCAGGGAACTGGCAGTAGCATTTGCATGTCTGTTTAACAAGAGTTTTACAACAGCACAGGTTCCAAGGGAGTGGAAGGAGGGTAAAATTGTTCCACTGCATAGAGGTGGTTATAAGGCTGTAGCTTCAAATTATAGACCAGTCTGTATATCTGGAGTTGTGGTGAAGGTCCTGGAGAGATTGGTGAGAAGTTGGATACAGAAATGGGTTGATAACAGCAGTATTCTCTGTGGTTATCAGCATGGGTTTGTTAAGGGGGAGATCATGTTTCACTAACTTACTTATGTACTATACCTTGGACAGAGGAGATGCATATACAGTGGGGTACTTTGATTTTGCAAAGGCTTTTGATAGATTCCCACATGACAAGCTCTTAATTAAATTGAAACAGATGGGATTGGATAACAGCCTTCTGAGTTGGATCAGTGACTGGCTATTACATAGGTATCAGAAAGTTGTATATGTGGGTGTGGTATACCGAATGAGAAAGGTCACTAGCGGTGTGCCACAGGGGTCAGTTTTGGGGCCATTGTTGTTCAATTTGTATGTTAATGATATTGGGTTGGGTTTAACTAGTGATATCCAGCTGTTTGCAGATGATGCAAAACTGGGGAGAGCAATGCATAGTCAGGCTGATGTTAATGCCTTACAAGAGGTCTTGAGTAGATTGCATGAATGGACAGGTAAGTGGAACTGTCAGTTCAATGTTGCCAAGTGTAAGGTTTGAGATTTGGTAAGTAATGATGGGATGCCAAGTATACACTTAGTGGGGAAACTTTAACAGAAGTAGAGGAGATGAGAGATCTAGATGGTGGACAAGGACCTGAAATTCAGGGGCCACATTGCACAAGTTGTGACGACATCACATCAAATAATTGCAATGATGCAGAGAACCCTGATGTGCAGAAATAGAGAGGTTATGATTCCATTGTATAAGGCCTTAATCAGGCCTTGTATGGATTATTGTGCACAGATTTGGTGTCCAGAATATGTTGGAAAGGGTACAGAGAAGATTCACAAAGGTAGTCAGTGGTTTTTGGAATATGGAGTAATAGGACAGATTGAGGGAATGTAAGTTGCAGAGACTCGTGAATAGGATGAAGAGAGATGTATATGATTGAGATATATAAACTGGTCAGGGGTTGTTATCAGGTAGACATGGAAGAGATTTTTCATAGAATTGGAGAGGGAAGTAGAACAAGAGACCATTGCTGGAAACTGTATAAGGAGGGTGTGAGCAAAGTAGTAAGAAGCATGTTCGTTGCATGGAGGGTGGTTGGTCAGTGGAATGCATTGCTGATTGTGTTGTGGATGTGGACACATTGAATCAGTTTAAGACATGGTTGGATGAGCATTGTATGCAATAGTGAGTACCTCCCACAATGAGTCCCTGACTCCATGGAGGTCAGGTGTTGATAATAATAATAATAATAAACATAGAGGTCTTGTGAGGCAAGTATTTTTGTCTCAAAATCATATCTTTCAAGGAAACGGCAAGTGGTTAGTTGAGTCTACAAGCCCTTTCATCCTTCCTGCATTCCTCTACTCTATAAATTTTTTCGATATTATATTAATATGAGAGACAGTATAAGAAAATGAAGTGTCATTGTGGTTCAAAAAGTTCCCCACAACACTAACAAAAATATATATATATATATATATATATATATATATATATATATATATATATATATATATATCAAAAAATATCAAAAATACAATAAAACAAATAAATACAGAAACAAATAATATTGGATGAAGAAACTCAGGTGTACGAGAAGGAGGGTACTACAGTTGTTGCATAAACTGAATAAGAATTTGGCAATAGAGTTTGATGGAATATCAGAACAGGTGCTAAAAGAGTTCAGCTGAACTAGCAGTCTTTGACCAGGCTGTATAACTGAAGAGTTATATAGCCATTCTTTCCACAGTGAGGAAAGAATGTATGATAATTTCATTGCACAAGGATGGTGCAAAGACCAATGTGTCTAACTATTGACCTATCAGTATCTTAGAAGTGGTTATAATAATGTTACTGTTGAGTTAGATAAGGTACAAATAAGTTAGATTATGGCACAAGTATTGCTGAAACTCGAATCACGTGGTTTCACAAGATGTAGTTTTCATGCATTTCTTCTTACATATTTTAGTTATTTGATTTTGGTTTCTTTGAATTTAATTTTCTGTTTTGTGAAGTATCAGATTAATTACATTATAAGCAGTGAATGCTATTTTTTGTTTTAAATTATGGTTGTGCTAAGCAGTGAGCATGATATTATGCTGCAGAGTTTCAAAAAAGAAGATATGGATTATTTTGATTAATGTCAGACCAGTCCTATATCAAAATCATAGATATTTGTATGAAGGATATCTCCTTTGCATCATCAATCATTATTATGTACTTAATATAAGAGGGTGGTCTGAAAAGTTCTCAGCCTAATAATGAAAAAACTAATTTATAATTTCAAAATCATTTTTATTTTTCAACATAATCTCCCTTAAGACTAATACATTTATTCCAGCGATGCTCCAGCGCCATTATCCCGTCCCTGTAGCGGTTCTCAGTAAAATCTGCAAAATACCCCTCTACAGTTGTAATCACCTCTTGATTCGAAGAAAAAAACGCTGACCAGCATGGAAGAGTTTTAGTTTTGGGAAGAGATAGAAGTCAGATGGAGCCAAATCTGTGGAATAGGGTGGATGTTCCAACAATTCAGAGTGCAGATCCCCTAATGTTCCCATTTACAAAACACCTTTGTGGGCAGAGGTGTTTTGGAAATGCCCTCTTATATCCCCTCTGAAATAGCAGAATATTTAAGAGGGGATATAGCAAGGTTTTTTACTCCTGGAAACTCGGATTTTTCATCTTACATACAGAAAAATCAGACTTCAGAACACATGCAATTTACAGACAAAAAATACTAGTGGTGGTATTGGGCAGTATATGGTGTAGGTGAAGATGATGATAATAGTAGTGGTTCGGTGTGGTTGGTAGATTAAGTGGTGGAGATGAGAGTTGTAGAGTAGGTGTCCTCCCTCAATGAGTCTTTGAACTCCTTGGAGGTGTCACGAAATAAACAAAACACAGATGCCATGACCTTTCCTGCTGATGGAACCAACTTTGTCTTCTTTTGCACTGAAACAACCAGCTTCTGTCCACTGTTTTGAGTGCTGTTTGGATTCTGGCGTGCAATGGTGAATCCAAGTCTCAACCATAGTAATATATTGATGCACAAAATCAGTTTCATTCTTGTTAAAACGCTCCACGTACTGTTCGGAGATTTTCATGTGAGTGCGTTTTTGATCTGCTCTGAACAAGTTCGGCACCCATCTTACGCAAAACTTTTTCATATGCAATTCTTCATGCAAAATATGTGCTACACGTTCTTTTGAAATGCCTATAGTCTCAGCAATTTCACGCAGTTTGATTTGCCGGTCATCCAATACCATATCGTGCACTTGATCAATGATTTCTGGTGTTGTTACACTTTTTGGATGTCCTTCACGTGGATCATTTTCAAGGGTGGTACGGCCACGTTTAAACTACGCAGCCCATTTCTTAATTGTCTAAAATGATGGAGAAGCGTGCCCGTGAACTTTGAATGAATTTCTTTTGGTGTTAAACCTTCTTTTACAAAGAATTTTATAACTGCACGATACTCAATTTTATCCATTTCAAGGGATACAGACAACACTTTTCCTTCAGACAGCTGTATAAAACAAACTACTTGATAGAATGACTTGCAATTTCACATGGTTGCTTATGATAGGTGTACCAACTTAGAAAGAAAAAAAATCTTGCCAATAGTGTTACCATCTGTGGTCAAGGCCGACAACTTTTCAGACCACCCTCATACATCATGTTTTGTGTGCTTTGCATGCAGAAGCATTAATATTATGTTATGATTTTACTTTTCTTCTTATTCTGTCTTTATTTCCATTTCAGTATTCATCTAAATAATCATCCAGATCCAATGAATTTAAACATCCATAGCACCAAGCCGAAATTAGGTCACTGAATTGAGCTTAATTATACCTCAGTTGATTTTGTTTAAGCAAGGCATCAGGTGATATTGCTGTAGGTTTGAATATTAGTTAAATTAAAATATAATTTCTTTGAAAAATGTGTTGTGGATAATTTTAAATTTCATTTTTATATAGCATTCACAAATTGTCTGACTAATTTTTTTACTATGCTATGAAGAGTACTAGGTGTGTACATGTTTAGAGATCGGGTGGCTTTGGGATGGTAGTGTGTGAAATAAAGGTGGATATAAGAAGATACCTAGTGATGTCAGGAAAATAATGATGCAGAAATGTTTGGGCATTAAAATGATACTCTATTGGGCACAGCATGATTTTTTAAAAAGGAGGTCATGCCTCACTAATTTATTCACATTTTATAATAAGGTGACAGCAGCACTGAATAAAGGAAATAGTTACAGTATGCTACTGCTGGACTTTGCAAAGGCATTTGAGAGAATATCACATGGAAAACTATTACATAAGTTGTAGCAAATGGGAATAGTTTTGAGGTTAGTGGCATGGATAGGGAGTGGCTGATAGATAGAGGATGGTATATGATGGAGTGGAATCAAGGTGACTAGTGTAGACCCAGGGCTCTGTACTAGAACCACTAGTCTTTAATTTGTACACTAATAATATAGAATATTTAAGAGGGGATATAGCAGGTTTTTTTTCTCCTGGAAACTCGGGTTTTTTCATCTTGCATAAAGAAAAATCAGCCTTCAGAATGCATGCAATTTACAGACAAAAAATACTAGTAATGGTATTGGGCAGTATATGGTGTAGGTGAAGATGCTGATGGTAATAGTGGTTTGGTGTAGTTGGTAGATTAAGTGATGGAGATGAGAGTTGTAGAGTAGGTGTCCTCCCTCGACGAGTGTTTTAACTCCTTGGAGGTGTCACGAAATAATAATAATATTCTGTTGTTTGCTGATTATGCAAAACTGGAGAGAGGCAGTAGTTGATAAAGGTGATAGAGATATCTTTCAGGATGATTTAAATTACTTAGTACAAATTTACATAAGTCAGGGACTGCTTCTCGGAAAAAGAAAAAAAAAGGCATCATTGAGTTTATTTCCCCAAAAATCATTAGAATAAGTGAAACATGGTTGAAAGAAGATGATATCCTAACAGGAATAGAAATAGAAGGGTACAGTACTTTTTCTCGAGGACAGAAAGGACAAGAAGGGAAGGGGGAATGTTGCTAAAGATAGTAAGGAAATTATGGCCACATAAGATAGTCATGAAAGAGGGAAATAGTGGCAATGGATTTGAAGCAGTGTGGTGTGAGGTTGGCGTTAACAGGAAGAGATATTTAATTGGATATTACTATAGCCCAGGGAATGTGGAGGATGGTGATGAAATGTATAAGTAAATATATGTATTTTCTGACCTCTGGAATGTCGAGTATGAGGAAAGATTGAGAAGATGTAATTTGCACATGGTGGACAGGAGGAAGAGGAGAGATATGACAGAGACCTACAAGTTGGTAAGGGGTTGTTATAGGACCAATGCTGGAGAAGTTCTACAGAAAATAGTGGGAGATGGGGAGAACCAGAGGTCATCCCTGGAAAATGTATAAAGAGGGTGTGAGTAGGGGAGTGAGAGGCAGGTTTTTTTCGTGCAGAGTTGTAAATGATTGGAATGCCTTGCCTGAGAGTGTGGTGTCCTCAAGGAGTTTGAATGTGTTCAAGGCACGGTATGATGAGCTGTGTGTGTGATAAAAGGACCTCCCAGATGATTCTTTGACTCCATGAGGTCTTGGGGTAATAATAATAATAAGCAACTTCAGTTAGTGAACAAGGGAATGGTGATTATCATAGGTGATTTTAATTATGGCAGTATAGACAGGAATGAAGAGACAGCATTTGGGAAAAAGGAAAATTAACATCTTGAGTTCTTGAGAGACAACTAACTCAGGCAGTATGTAAAGCATATGAGGATCAAGAGTTTTAGATCTGATAATTTCATCAGAGGATGTAATTGTGAGTGTGATTTTGCACTTCCCTCCAGCTGGTGAGAATGATCATAACATGATCACATGGGTTGTAGCTAGCCATATGAAGACTTCTGTGAGGAAGGAAAATATACACGAGGTGTGGCTATTAAATAACGAGACTAGTTCCAAAATTGTGGTTTATTATTACAATGGTACAACTAAATTGTTATCCCCTTCAACATACTCCCTCCTCTATATATACTGTTGCATATGAATTTTCCATTGTTAGAAGTAGTACTAAGAGTCATTAAGTGTTATCTGCTTCAGTAGCGCTGCCGTTTTCTCCTTTAACTCCACTGACTGAAAATGGGTGCCCTTCAATGCATATTTCAACTTTGGAAAAAGATAAAAGTCTTATGGAGCTAAGTCCAGCGAGTAAAGTGAATAGTCCAACACTGGGATCTTCTTATCAGCCAGATACTATGTTACAGACAGTGCACTGTGGACTGGAGTGTTGTCCTGATGGAGAATCCAAGTGTTGTTCTTCTGCAGATCAGGTCTCTTCTTCCTCACTTGTTCTCTCAGCTTAACCAGAACCTGAAGGTAATAATGTTGGTTAACTGTCTGACCCTCTGGTATCCAATCAACCATTACCATGCCATTGATATATATATATATATATATATATATATAAAAAAAAAAACGATCTGCAGTGCCTTCAGTTTTGACTTGCTTATTCTTGCTTTTTTCATTCAGAGGCACGGTATGCCTCTGAATGAAATGAGACATGGGAGTTTTCCATTGCATCGATTGTCTCTCCGTTTCTGGATCATACTGGAAAATCCAATTGAAGAAGAATCTAAGTGTTTCTTGGCCAGAACCTCAAGGTAATAATGTTGGTTAACTGTCTGACCCTCTGGTATCCATTCAACCATTACCATGCCATTGATTTATATATAAAAAAAAAAAAACGATCTGCATTGCCTTCAGTTTTGACTTGCTTATTCTTGCTTTTTCATGCTTGGTGACATGGGAGTTTTGAATTGCATCGATTGTCTCTTTGTTTCTGGATCATACTGGAAAATCCAATTGAAGAAATCGCCGATTTCTTCAATTTCACATGGAATTTGAGATTAAATGTGCTGCTCAAGTTTAACATTAGACGTTATTCCGACAAAGCGACTTCAAATGTGTTTCTTTTATAACTGCCTACAGACTAACTACGAACAACAGTGAACAATGCTTATCTCAACTGCTTTTAGAATCTTCAAGCTATTCACTGTGCAAGCACATCCCAGTGCTATGATTGCACGATTCACATGTCGTTATTTAATAGTCACACCTCATGTGTGTGTGTGTGTGTGTGTGTGTATATATATATATGGAAGTACAAGGCTAGTTATTATGACAAGCTTAAGAGGAAACAGCTTGGAGCTATAGCATGGAATGAGGAGTTGAGCAGTAAGTAAATAAATATGGTGCTTGTAGATCTGACAAAGAAAAACATAACAGCTTCACTGTGTGAATGTATTCCACTGATCAAACTGCTGAATAAGGCAGGTGTAAAATTGATGAACAACAAATTAAACATGAAATCTGGAAGAAGAAGGCATTTTGGAGACGGTGCAAGATGAATAATGGTAATAATCAGTTGCATGAAGTATATGAAGAGTAGACCAGAAGAGTGAGTGACTCAGTTGATAAGGACAACAGCAGTGCAGTACGAGCTGAAATTAGCAAAAGAGGCCAAGAAATACTCTTGTGAATTTTTTTTGATGTGTGGAAAGTAGAAAGAAGAATGATTATGGTAAGATGATGTTAACCATTTTATTTAATTTGCAAAACTTGGGAGAGTGATAAGGACAACAACATCAAGCAGATGTTGTGACCTTACAGGAGGACTTGAATAGATTGAATGAGTGGACAACAGTATGGAACTCTCAATTCAATATTGCAAAGTGTAAGGTTCTGAAATTTGGTAAGCAACAGTTGGATGCAAAGGTTATCCACTTGGTGGAGAAATTTGGAGGAAGTTGAGGTAAGAGACTTTCAGGTGGTCGTTGACAAGGATCTGAAGTTCAGAGGTCAAGTTGCACAAGTTGTGAAGACATCACATCAGATTTTGGTAATGATGAAGAGAACCTTAACTTGTAGAAATAAAAAGGTTCTGATTCCACTGTACAAGGCCTTGGTCAGGCCTCATGTGGATTATTGTGCACAGATTTGATTTCCCTGGTTTTCATGTTGATGAGAATATGTTGGAAAAGGTCCAGAGAAGATGGACTAAGGTCATAGCTGGTCTTTGGGATGCGGGATATGAGGACAGATTGACAGAATGCAGTTTGCAAAGACTTGTGAATAGGAGGAAGAGAGGAATGGAGAAATGTTTTGCTGAATTGAAGGGGGGGGGTAGAACAAGATGACATACCAGGAAGCTGTATACAAAGGATGTGAGCAGGAGCAGGTTCTTTGTGTGGAAAGTGGTTGGTGAATGGAAGGCGTTGCCTGACATTGTGATGAATGCAGTGTGTGTAACAGTGCTTGTCTCCCACAATAAGTCTTTTGACTCTGGAAGTCTGGTGTTAATAAAAATAATAATTTCTGTTGATAAAGGAAATAAACTCATAGTATGCAATATGTCTCAGGCTACAATTACTAGGAGTTTTATTGTCCTGAATATTGAAAAGGATAGTAAGTCAGTTTGGATGATTGCATTCTGTTGATTTTAAAGTATAAGTAAGACATTTGCTTCTTATTTGGAGGAAAATAGGAAAATATTGAATAATTAAAAATGCACATAACAAACTTTAATAACTCATAAGGCAATTTTTTGAATTGGAGTTTTCCACCATTATTATTAATCAGGGAATCAAAACTTATGATACAGTCCGACCACATAAGCGAGAGCCATCATTGGCAGACTGCCAAGAAGAGTCAATTCATGTTAAAGGGAATAAAGAAATAAGGCGATGTATGAATTGGTCACCAACACTCGAAATCACGTGCTTTATGCATAAAATTTTCCAACTGTTATACAAGCAAAATAGTTACCACTTAAAAAACTACAATGATCATAAAAGAGAAGTTAATTTTCCGACGTGTAATAATAAATATTCATCCCAAATACAGATTGATTACCCTATTATTGGAATGGATTCTCCTTCTTTTGACATGAGCAGAAGGATCGAAGGATCTCGTATCTTTGGGCATACTATAATTGGTTATGCATAAACTTGGAATAGCTAGTGAATTTTTATGTTAAAAGAAAATTTTTTCAACTCATTAATCTGATTAATGTTATATATATAGAAAGAATATTTATTTTGTTATTTATGCAGTCAACAATTTGAATTCAGAAACAAACTAAATTAGCTGTTGCAATGAGTAATTTACTGGATAATGAATTTTTTGATGAGCGATCTCTATTCAGTTATGTCAGAATATATATTATTTTTGTTAGTTTTGTATAGATCAGTGGTTCCCAAAGTGTGCGCCGCAGTGCCCTGGGGAGCAGTGGCTTTATTATTATTATTATTATTATTTCGGGCTACTCCAGGGACTCATCGAGGGAGGCCCTAAACATCATGTCCACCGATCCATTTTAAAAATGGATCGGTTTTTACTACACAGTAATAAGCATTGTGAGAGAGAAAATAAAGAGGGCACACCATCAAATAGTGGCAAGAGTGTGAAGAAGCGTAAATATCGAAAATATGATGACAGTTATTTGGACTTTTGTTTTACGTCGACAGAAGTCAGTGGTGAAGGGAGGCCGCAGTGTGTACTGTGTATGACAGTTTTTGCACCAGAGTACATGCTACCAAGTAAGTTGAAACGCCATTTAGAAACCAATCATCCCAGCATGGTTAGTACAACTTTAGCGGAAAGTTAAAAGAGTTCAATCAACAAAAAGGTAGTTTTTATAAGCAGGCGTCAATACTAAGCAATGCTTTGCTAGCATCTTACAAGGTGGCACATAGAATCGCAAAATATAAGAAGCCTCATACCATCGCAGAAGAACTCATTCTACCGGCTGCTGTAGATATGGTGAACATTATGATCGGTGAGTCTGCTGGGAAGCTGCTTTCAAAAGTGCTTTTGCCCAATAACACCATCAGTTGCAGAATACAGCACATAGCGGAGGACCTCAATGATCAATTTATTGAAAAAATAAAAGGGAAGGAATTTGGGTTGCAGCTGGATGAGGCCACAAATAATAATGATGCTCACTTGATTTGCCATGTACGGTTTATAGATGGTAATAACATTGTAGAAGACCTTCTCTTTTGTAAAAGTATCACTGCTGGTGCTAAGGCTCAAGATTTGTTCAAAATCCTCGATATTTTTATATCTGAAAATAATTTGAAGTGGACTAAGTGTGTTGGTGTCAGTACTGATGGTGCTCGTTCTATGTCTGGCTGTATGGAGGATTGCAGGCACTTATTCGAAGCAAAGCCCCTGATGCACAGTGGACCTATTGCATTATTCACAGGCAAGCACTTGCAACAAAATATCTGAGTCCTACATTGAACCAGGTTTTAGAATATGTAGTGGCTGTAGTAAATGTATAAAATCTTGGCCATTGAAGGCAAGGTTTTTCAAAAAACTATGTGAGGATATGGGATCCGAGCACACGTCTGTTGTACTACAGCACTTCGCGATGCCTCTCTCGTGGTAATGTTTTTTTTTTTCTATTATTATTATTTTTTCGGGCGACTCCAGGGAGTCCTTAGACTCATCGAGGGAGGCCCTAAACATCATGTCCACACAACTATACAACATTCTCACAGTATCTATCATACCTTGCCTTGAACTCGCTCACCGTCATAGCACCCACAACAGACTCTGGCAGCTTACTCCACTCATTTACCACTCTAAAAGTAAAGAACCCAGCTCTAACACCCCTTGCTAACCACACTCTTGCCCAGTTTCCATAGTTCTCCCACCACCAGTCCTGATCTCAAAAATATCCTCGGAATTAATCCTATAGAATCCCTTTAGCAATTTGAATGTCTCAATCATATCTCCCCTTTTTCCGCCTTTCAACTAGTTTCTGCAACCCACAATCTTCAACCTGTTCTCATATGGTTCATTCCATAGACCTGCTATCATCTTAGTCACTCGCTTCTGGATCCTCTCCACCTCCTCCCCATCAAGAAGGAACCGAGGTGACCAAATCTGGGCACAGAAGTCGAGATGAGGTCTTATCAAGGCTCGGTACAGAGGTATAATAACTTGCTTGTCTGTGCTCATCAAGGTATTTTTCAACAACCAAGTGAGTTGATGAGCTGATTTAACTACTTTTGCAATGTGCCCCCTAAACTTGAACTCCCTGTCCACCAACACTCCTAAATCCCTGGCCTTGTCAATCTCCTGGAGTACAGTTCCACCAATGTGGTATACTCCTGCTAATATTTTCACCCCAAAATGCATAACCTTACATTTTGTCACATTAAATTGACATCCATTCTCCTTAGCCCAGAACTCCAATCTATCCAAGTCATCCTGCAAGATTTTGACATCTTCTGCATTCACTATCGCCCTACCCAACTTTGCATCATCAGTGAACAAATGAACTGTTCCTCTTAGATCCTTCCCTATATCGTTAATGAACAGATTAAACAGCAGTGGTCGAAGAACAGAACCCGGCAGCACACCACTACTCACAGGCGCCGTCTTTTGGACTCCACTCCTGAATAAACTACTCTTTGATATCTCTCCATCAACCACCCACCTATCCATCTCACCAACCCTATATCCATTCCCATATGTTGTAGTTTACAGATTAGAATTCCATGTGGTATCCTGTCAAACGCCTTTGCCAGGTCCAGCAGTATCACTGTAAATCACTGTAAACCCATTACCCTTATCCAGTTCAGCCGTCACCTTGTTATAAAATTTGCCTTGTACGTTTGAACTGCAACAGGAAATTTATATTTTTCTGAAAGAGGAAGACCACAAGTATACCGAAAATTTTGTGAATGAAGATTTTTTGGTAAAACTGGCATACTTATGTGATATTTTTGAAAAGATGAGTGCTCTGAATCTCTCCCTGCAGGGATGCAATATGCACCTTTTAAAGTCGATTGAGAAAATTTCAGCTTTTATAAAAAAACTAAAACTATGGAAAAGAAAAATGAATGAAGACAGAGGCAAAGAATGTTTCCCCTTGTTGCAACAGTTTTTGACCTCCAATGGAGTTGATTTCTCTCGAGGTATGAAATCCATTTTTGAAGAACACTTATCACAGCTTATCACCTGGTTTGAGAAATATTTTCAAAATGATAATTTCATTAATTTGCATGGATTCAAGATCCATTTAATGCCAGTGCTCCATCTGAATTTACTGCTACAGAAGAAGAGAATCTTATTGAGTTGTCTTGTGACAATACGTTGAAAACAAAATTAACTGAATTTTGGATATCAGTAAAAGATGAATATCCCCTTCTGAGTGAAAAAGCTCAGAGAATTTTAATTCCATTTACAACTTCTTATTTTGTGAAGCTGGATTTTCAGCGGTTCGCTGTGATAAAAACTAAGTATCACACAAAAAATCAATATGGAGAAGGAAATGAGGGTGGCTGTGTCCAGTTTGATTCCAAGATTTGAGAAAATGTATGGTGATCAACAGGCTCATCCATCCCTCTAATGATAATTAGTTAAATTTGTTAAATTACCTTGCTTTTTGATCTTTAATACGTGTTTTATTTATTTTTTACCTAACCCTTTAATTTAAAAAAAATTATTCACTATTTCGCAAAGTGTACTTGTTAGAATTTGACATAGGGCACCTTGGGAAAACCTGGATTCAACAAGGGTGCCGAAAATCAAAAAAGTTTGGAAACCACTGGTATAGATAATGTCTGTTGTTATTAAAATATATTTCATTTATTTGAGTAAGTACTTTCTGAAAGCTAAAAGAGAAGTTACGGTCTTATTCTCCAATTGCTCTATTTGCTAACATAAATTACGTTATCATCTGTAAACAAATCTTTTTCCATTACCACTCAGCATAAAAGGGGAATAATTAAATAAAAAAAACTGTAAACACCATTTAATAATAAAATGATATATAAATATAACATCTATTGTAATTTTTTAATTTATTTTAAATCTTATTTTAATAAAATCTAATTAATATTTTAATTCTTCACTATGCCTAGACTTTCTTGGGACAGATACAACACCTTTATAACATCCACATCTTAAAAAAAAAGAAAGAAATAATTGGTACCCCTATTTTGCTTAAGACATTATTTTTGATCTGTCCAACTGTTAAATCCATACAAATCAGAACACTTCCCAAATTTGGAATATTACTCTCACATTTGAGGCATTGCACCTAAAATCTCACAGAAATTTCTTGATGCTGATTAGAGAAAGGGAAATTTGGCTAATTGATGAACCCTTTCCCTCACAGACTCTCGTCAGCCATAGTCTGATAGCGAGTTAAACATTCTCTCTATTCTGCAGGTATTTCGACACATGCTGTTCAGCAGAAATAGTACATATTCACTTAAATACAATAATAATATTTATTGTTATTAGACTCATCACCGGAGACCTACACTAACCATTATTCACACACAATACCTATCATAACTGTCCTTAAACTCATTCACTGTCAGGGCACTCACAACTATTCACAGCAATCCATTCTACTCGTTCATCCTTCTACAAGAAAAAGTCTGGTCTTCACACCCTTACTAAACCAAAATCTTACACAACTTATAAGGATGAACTTTTGTTTGCTCTTTATTCATCATGAAAACTTTATTATTTTGTGTCAGTCTTATAGAACCCTTTCAGTAATTTATAAGTTTTCATCATGTCCCCTCTCTTCTACGAGGTAGAGTCCAAAAGTTTCTGGCCTGATATTCACTACCTGTCATTCACTCTCTACCTATGTCATTTAGTTGGAGGTATTTGTTTGACTTACCTGTGGCATGCCAAGTAGCTATAATGTTAAAAATTGAGTATCAAGCTCTGATAAAGTTTTTCACCAAAGAAGGGCCTTCTCCAAGTGCTATCAAACAGCGATTGGATGGTGTTTATGGGGAAGCTTCTCTTTCATATTCCACCTAAAGGAATGGACTAAACAGTTTCACCTAGGAAGAGAGAGCATTGAAGTTGATCCTCGTGATGGTTGGCCTATGGAAGTGATGACTGAGGAAAATGTCTCTCTTGTTGAGGAGGAACTGCTCAATGACAGATGGCTGAAGCTCAAAGAAATCTCAACAAGGTTGGGGCTTTCTATAACAACCATCTTTCGCATCATTCAGGAGAAGCTTCACATGAAGAAGAAGAAGATCAGTGCAAGATGGGTGCCCGACTTCTCTCTTCAATTCAGAAGAAGCATCTTGGGATCTGTTCCCACAATTTTTAGAGCTTTGCCAAGGGAATCGGAGAGAAGTGCCGGAATCCATTGTCACTGACGATTAAACCATGGTCCGTTATTATGATTCTCTTTCCAAAAGGGAATCCATGGAGTGGTGCATGCCATAAAGGAGAAAAGACATGGAATGCTGAGTCGTGGCATTCTCCTCCTCCTCCTTTATGACAATGCTCCAGTCCATACAGCTATTGTTGTGAACTGTGGCTTCCAGGAGATTGAACACCCACCCAGAACTAGCACCCAGTGACTACTGCCTTTTCTCGAACTGAAAAAATACCTTTGATGAAGAAAATTTGCAAATGACAGTGAGGTGAAAGATGCATTTTTAGGCCATTTTGCAGACAAAAGTAAAATGTACAGACTATTTTTTTCAAGGATGCAGAAATATTAATTCAAAGATGTGAAAAGTGTTTTGAAGTAAAGGGTGATTGTGTTGAAAAGTGACACAGTTGTTGGAAGTTTTTCACTTGGTTATAGTATAAATTAAAGATACCAAGAAATTATATACTTGGCTTAATCCTTTATCCAAGTGTAAGCAAACAAAGTTTGCACCTGAAGTATTTTCAGGACTGGGGCAACTCGTATAAAGAAGCTAAGACTTCACATCACTTGCCTTAGTATCCCATAATGCAAAGCACATCTCCTTACAGACATGTATAATGCTATGCATTATGGGAAGGGTCACTATGAAGGGCCACCTTTATTGAGGTCGCTTCAGTGGGAGCCAGACCCAGAAGTGATATTCAGGTGGAAGTAATGCAGAAGTCATATTTTCATATACGAGTTGCCAAAAGGTGTCACACTTTTTAACAACTAGAGACAGCTAGAGCTGAGCCAAGATTTAAGAAACTGTAAGGAAACGATGTTAGCAATAACCAAACAATATTTGAGAGTTAAAAAAGGGATGAGTAGTATCTAGAAAGGAGATCAGCAGAATCATGAAAAATGCAAAGCACGAATTATGTAGGTGAGATCTGAGGTTGATGTTAGGGATAGCGCAGTAGAAATGTGTCCGAGGAAAGATAATGAGTGTGTTGCCCTGGTATGATAATTGTGGGGTGGAGGAGAAGAGCAGCGATAACAAATGAGATGATAGTGAGAGAGGTCTGGAATATGTGGACATATGGAGTACATTTGAAAACAGAAAGACACAGGCATTTGGAGAGACTTGTTTTCTTGGCGGGGTGCTTAAGGGTCAAAGCTGTATAACTGAGAGGAGACCTCCACATAGCCTTTAAAGGAATGTGGAGAACCGACCAGGGCTTCTGACCTAATGTCCAATCCTCACCTTCTCGTGGTGCACCCTGTTGGGTATCTACTTGGATACTGAACGGACGAGGATGGGCTGGCAATTTGGGATTTAGCCGACCAAATTGTATTCTTATTGGTTAAACCAAAATATAGAATGATGGTACAACATGACAAAATTTCATTCCGGCTGGGGCGTCGCCCGGTTAAACAAGGCCCCCGTTGTTTTCGCCAGGGAACCAGGGTGAACAGCGAAAAGTCAGCTACTGGAACAAATCTGAAAATAAACCCCAACTCAACATCACCAGAGTTAAAGATCGGTACTATCAACGTAAGAAGCCTGAATGGCAAAGAAATGGAGCTAGCTGAGGAATTAGATAAGTACCAGATCGACATAATAGGGGTGACTGAAACAAAAAAGACCAAAACTGGTGAGATCTTTCTGAGCAATAAATACAAAATGTTATATTCAGGCAATGACAATCAAGGAAAAGAAGGAGTAGCCATAGTATTCAACACAAAATACGAGGCTAATCTTCTTGAATGGCAGTCAGTCTCAAGTAGAGTAATGTGGGCAAATATGAGAATGGGGAACTGGACAATGAGACTTATTTGTGCCTATGGTCCCACAGAAGGTTCAACTAAGGTAGAAGTGGAGGAATTTTTTGATGCTTTAGAAAAAGCAACTGATACAATGAAAAATGAAAAGTTGGTCCTTGTTGGGGATCTAAATAGCAGAGTAGGAAATGATTGCGAGACATACAAAAATATTTTGGGAAAATTTGGAGAAAAGAGCAAAGCTAATAATAATGGCAAATATCTGTTGGATTTCTGCTCAGGACATGGACTGGTTATTACTAACACCATGTTCCAACATAAAAATGTGCACAAATTCACATGGAGAGAAGAGGCTAGGAATAAGAAAAGTCTCATTGACTATGTTATTGTTGATAGTGATGTTTTCTCCCTGGTGCAGGACACCAGAGTGTACAGAGGATTTGAAATTGGAAGTGATCACTATTTAGTCTTGAGCAGGATAAAATTGAATTTCATATTGGAAAGAAGAACATGTAAGAAAGTTTTAAAGCGAATAAAAGTTGAGCAGCTCTCAGATGTGAACTGTAGGCTAAAATACACAAAGATTATTGAAGAAAAAATGAAAGAGTTTGAGAACAGGAATCAAACCTTGGAGATTCAGTGGCAAACTGTGAAGAAAACATTGATTGATTCTGCCAGAGAGGCATGTGGTGAGGTTGTGTGCAAGGATAAAAAAATCAGAACTCCCTGGTGGACACAGGAAGTTAAAGAGGCAGTGAAGGAAAAGAAGAAAGCATACCAAAAGTTCCTGTCAAATAAGTCAGCTTGTGCTCTTAGAGAATATAGAGACAAATGCAAGAATGCTAAACACTGTGTAAAACTAGCTAAACAAAAGTCATGGGAGGACTTTGGCAAGAATATAGAAAATAAATATCAAGAAGGTGGCAAAATATTCTGGAGGTTGTTGAAGAAGCTTAAGAATGGAGGAAAGAGTGCTGTAAAAGGAATTAGAGATGATAAAGGTGACATGAAAATGGGAGAAAAAGATATCCTTGAAGTATGGAGTAATTACTTTGAAAAACTGCTAAATGAAACAAGCAGTGATGACAGCACAGTGGTAAAAAACACTGACCAGGCATGCAGTCAGAAATACATATCCATACTAGAAGTAGAAAAAGCCATCAAAGGCTTGAAATGTGGAAAGGCAGCAGGAGTAGATGATATTCGACCAGAAATGCTGAAGTATGGTGGTATAAGAGTCTTACAGTGGCTGCACTGCATAGTTCAGAAAGCCTGGACAGAGGGACGAATTCCCGATGACTGGAGTAGAGCTCTCATAGTACCCATACATAAAAAGGGAAATAAAACTGCATGTGAGAATTACAGAGGTATTTCCCTACTGAGTGTTCCTGGCAAGATCTATGCAAGTATACTTGAGAAACGGTTGAGAAGAATTGTGGAAGAAAAGCTTGGTGAAGAACAAGCTGGATTCAGGCCAAATAGAGGCTGTCAGGATCAGATCTTCACTTTACGACAAATAGTCGACAAAGCATGGGAATATAACAAAGATCTGTATTTAAGTTTTGTCGATCTGGAAAAGGCATATGACAAGAGTGCCAAGAGAGAAGCTATTCAATACGCTGCAGTTATATGGTGTCAATGGGGCATTATATCAAGCAATACTTAGTCTTTATTTGAGTTGTAAGTCAGCAGTTAGAATTGAAGGAAGTACAGGAAGGTTTAATGTTAAATCTGGTGTGAGACAAGGATGTACATTATCCCCTCTGTTATTCATTATCTATATGGATCACATTATGAAGGAAAGTGGTATTAAACATGATATCAAAATTGGAGATGTTAATGTCAGCTCTTTGCTTTATGCAGATGATGTTATACTTCTAAATAAATCTGCTACAAGTCTGCAAGATTCTCTCACTAAATTGAATAGCTGTTGTAATAGATATGGTATGAAGGTCAGCAATAAAAAGACAAAGACAATGAAAATAGGCAGAATCATTGAAAATGTCAACTGTGTTGTGAATGGAGAACCTGTGGAACAAGTAAAACATTTCAGCTACTTAGGCACGATTTTTACTGAAGATGGTAAATTAAATATAGAAATAGACAACAGAATAAGCAAAGCTGGTATGGTGGGAAGTCAATTGAATAAATTTATATGGAATAAGAGAGAAATTAGTCGGAACACTAAATTAGCTGTATACAAGACAGTGTTCAAACCAGTTTTAACTTATGGATCTGAGAGCTGGGTCAGAAGTAAAACACTTGACCAAAGACTAGAGACCACAGATATGAGAGTCCTGAGAAAGATTATAGGCGTGAACAGATGGCATCAATAGCAATATCATATTAAAAACGAGGATATTAGGAAAGAACTTGACATTGTCAGCATCCAGGAATGTGTTAGCAGAGCTAATCTCAGGTGGTATGGTCACTTAAACAGAATGGGCGAGGAAAGATTAGCAAAACAAGTGTTCTCTGCCAGGTTGGCAGCAAAACGACCTAGAGGAAGACCAAGATATAGGTGGATTGATACTGTACAAAGTGCTTTAGACGATAGAAATATAAGATCTGATAATGTTGGAGTCTTGACAAGTAACAGACTGATTTGGAGGAAAATTGTAGATAGGAAATTAATAATGATGTAATTTTTTCATGTAGTACTATCATATCCTGTACACCCCTTGAGGGTTCATGGCAGGAATTTGATGATGATGATGATGTTTTCTTGGCAAATGTCAGGGCAGTGAAACTAGAATTGCACAAGTGAATGTAAGCACAGATGGCCCTCATATAGTGGATTGAGAAATGAGAAGGTGCGCACTATATTGCAGAGCCAGGTGAAGTATAAAGGGAGTAATAATTGCTATAAGAATACTGGCAATACACTAGTTTTTCTGTATACAAATGCCAGAAGCATTAGGAATAAAGGGAATGAGTTTGTGGCTGAATGACTCAGTCTCTGTAGGGATTGTTGATATCAGTGAAACTTAATTTACTGAGGAGGACATTCTAACAGGAATACAAATCGAAGGGTACGGCATATTTCGGCAGGAGGAAGGTAAATGTTATTCATGATAAGAGATAAATTGTGCCCTCTCAGGGTAGAGAATTACAGTGGAAATAACACTAATGGCTTTGAGCATGATGTGAGATAGATATTTATAACACAAGATATTTAGTGGTATATTGCTATAGGCTGGGGAGTATAGAGGTAATAAGCAGAAAATGTTTAGGCAAGTTAGTTTGTCAATTGCAAAGCAAGTGATCATTATGGAGGGTTTCAACTATAGCAACATAAACTGAGCAGAGGAGGCAGTGTTCACTACTAAGGAAACTGAATTTTTGGATTTCTTGAGGGACAACTGTCTTACGCAATATGTGGTGGAGGAAACATGCAGATCAAGAGTTTTGGATTTGGTCATAATATCACAGAATTTGATTGTTGGGAGCGAGATGTAATGCTTGTCCCCAGTTGGTGTGGGTGACCATATAGTTCTGACCTGAAGAATGAATAGGCATTTAGAGGTATCAAGGCAAGTGGAATTTATATAAAATTAGGAAGGTGACTATCAAAGACTTATTAGCCAGCTTGCAGCAGTACAATGGATGAATGAATTTGAAGGAAGAGGAATCACTTAAGAAACAATTACTAGCAGCATTGGCAAATTATATATCTTAAGTGAAGACAATAAAGCAATTTCGAGTCAAATGGATGACAAAAGAAATTGCATATGAAAAAGAGATTATGGAAGATATATATAGAGAAAGGTGGAAAACAGTTGCATCAGGAATATAAGGCTTGGGCTAGGAATGTGACTAGTATTGTAAGGGTAGAAAAATTAGAATATGAGAGGAGAATAGCTGCAATCCAAGGAGAATCATAAAAAGTTTTTTTTTTTTGCTATGTGATGAGTAGGAGGAAAAATGATGTTAGACAGATTACTTTTGCTGGATGGATATAGAACTTGGGTGGCCAATGCAGATGACATAGTTGAGCTATTTAATTATCACTTTATTAGAGCGTTCCATTTGGGTGTAGCAGGCTTTATTCATAGAAGGATAACAAGTGAAGTTTTTAGTACTGAATGAAGAGAATATATTCCGAATACTAAGTATGCAAGTAAAGTACGGGGACTAGATGGAATTTCACAATGTGTGTTAAGGGAATGTACTTGGCTTGGCTGTTTCGTGAAAGTCTTGCAATAAGGTCGGTTCCTGGAGAGTGGAAAAAGGATGAGATAGTGCCATTGCATAAAGGTAGCAATAGAATAGAGGTATCAAACTTTATGCCTATTTGTATTTCTCCTGTAGTTGCTAAGATTTTGGAATTGGTAATTGGTAAGAACTCGTATACAGAATTGAGCAATAGCATGGATTTGTTAAAGGGCACTCTTGTTTTAGTAATCCTGTTATTTTTACAATAGAGTAACAATAGTAGTGGATGAAGGTAAGGCATACACTAATTTTTTTTGAGTTTTCAAAGGCATTTAATAGGGGGCCACATGATGAGTTGGTTTTTTCCAACATATGGGTTTGGATATCAAGTCGGTAGATAGGATTGGTAACTGGCTTTCTGATAAATATTAGAGTTGTATATGGTGGAACAGTATCAGGAAGTAGGAAGGTTCAAGTGGAGTTCTGCAGGGTTCAGTACTAGTACCACTACTGATATTAATTTTTATGTCAGTAATATTGTCACAGAACTGCAGGGAGATATTCAGTTATTTGTAGACTTTATTTTTACATGTTCCAGAAACCCTGCTCCAGAGGCCAAACATGGAATAGTGCTGATGTTTTAGTTCTTCAAGAGGATTTTAATAAGCTGGAAAGGTGAGAAAATGAATAAGGATATCATTTTAATGCAACTGAATGGCCTGTCTTGTTTTGTCAGGTGTCCTCTCCCTCCAGGAGATTGACTATCATGTTTCTCCACCATGTCCTATTGTGCACCTCTCTGCTGCATTCCTTGTATGAGAGATAGGTCCATTCTTCTATATTTTTCATCTACTCCAGTCTTGTATTCCTCTCCTCCTTCTTGAAGGAGAGGAAAGATAAACAACAGTTCCTTCAAGAAGCATCCTTTATAGGCAATTGTGTCTAAGAATATGCCCAAAACATTTCTCTTTTTAATTTCTTTTATCAGGCTTCTGTTTTCACCTACCATCTCTAGTATCTCTTCGTAACTGAATGTAAGATTTTGAAATTTGGGATCCACAGGTGGGATGTTTCATATGTACGTGGTGGAGTTATGCTGGAAGAAGTGGAGGAAGCAAGGAATCTTGGAGCGATTATTGATAGAAATTTTAAGTTCTGAGGACATATTGCAAAGGTTGTGAAGACATCTCAGAGAATTGCTGCAATGTTGAACAGGACATTGAATATGAGAGATAAAAGTGTGGTAGTTTCATTGTATAAAGCTTTGATCTGACCATGTCTGCATTTCTGGGCTCAGATCTGGTCACTAGGATTTGAAGGGGATGAAGTAACCTTGGAGAAGGTTATATTGCAACTGTACAATGTTGATTGTGAGGATAGACAGAGAGCATGCAGACTGGACAGTTTGGTGGATAGATGACAAGGGAGGGGTGATATGATTGAAACATTTAAGCTGTTGAAGGATTATTATCATATTAACACTGAGGAGAGTTTTCATATGTTAGAATAATGGGAAGGAACAAGGAGTCATCCCTAGAAGTTACAAAAGGAAGTAGTAAGTAAAAGTATGTTTTTTGCATGGAGAGTTAGCAGCATGGAATGCATTAACTGAGACGGTGGTGAAAGGGCAAACGTTGGGCGAGTTTAAGGAGTGATATGATAGACTTTGAAGTGATCTCCCATGATGAGTCTTATGACTCCATGGAGGATAATAATATAATCAGACTACAAATTCTCAAAACTATCTGCACATGAGCAACCAAGTCTGTCTTTGAATCTAACATTCATCTGGCACATTCTCTCAAAAAAAAAAAAAAAAAAAACTTCGAAGAATATAAACTAGAGTATTAATAGTAATTGTTGAAGCCACAGCATTAACAGATAACAGGGAAAAAAATCTTAAGATATTCTGCTTATTTTTTTATCTTTATTCTTTCATAAAAAAAAAAAGACAAACACATTCACATAAGCAAAATAAAAAGTTTACTCAAAAATTGTGTTTCCCACAATCTTGAATAAAATGATATGTCTCTGCATTATGATATGAACATCATAAAACTGATATATTAAAAGGTCTATCTTCTTTAGACTACAGCATCCAGTTTCATTAAAGACAAAACTAATGGAATTATGCAGTAATTCCATAAACACTACGAAGAACTACCATTTATCTTGAGGAAAAAAAAAAGAATAAGAAACCATTCTCATCTGCACATCACCACATTTTGCTGTAGTCCATGCTGCTAAATCTGGTAGTTACATCAGTAGGAAGGTGCCCCAGTTGAAATGATGTGATCTAATGGATACAAATACTCCCTTTATATGAGAAGAGGATTAAATCTGATTAAGAAAATTAACTTGAAATTATAGTGTTTTCAGATTCAGCTCTAGCACTGCAGGTATCAGCCAATACATGTTTCATTTAAAATATACATGCAATCAAAAAGCACATCGCTATACATTTTGGTATTTAAGCTCAAAACCACTGTGCCAGCTTAATCTGAAAGGACATGTTGCCTTGATAATTATCCAGCTCAGAACAGGACACAACAAAAGGATGCAAATTAATCTTTAATGACATAAGAATCTAGTAAACTGCTGAAAGTGTCCATTCATTACCTCCATTTCATTTATATGACTGAAGGTCCTGCTACAGTGATACAGCTTTGACCAATGGAGGAACTCCTTAAGACTCGATGTATGCTTCTTGAGTCTTAAACATTGCAGAATCGGTATTTGCTACTCATGGCTCAATATGACAATACTTTAGCATCATCACCAAAATCTTGAGAAAAATTCAATGTGTATATATTTGATTTTATGACGTCTTATTTCCCTTGTGACCCTATGTCTATAGTTAGAACCTTATGTTTTAATTAGCTTTTGTTTATATTTTACATTTGTCTGTTATAAGTACCCAAAAAAATGAGACACTGACAAATGCAGATAATATTATGTGCATTTGTCATTTATTATCATTTTGGAATTAAGTTGACAACAGAATTATATGTAATAACACATTTTGTAATTTAAAATTTGAAATATTTTTGTAGGGCATATTAAAAACTGGGAAATGATTACAGACTAGCACAATGAAAGAACAAATACACAAAGTTTAATTCAAATACCAGTAATCATTCACTGCAAACTTCATTAAGTTGCATAGAAAGTACAGTGAAATTTCTACTGGTTCAAAAATTTATTTACAAACATGTTAACATAAAGTATGTATATAGAATATTAACTGTATCCTCATAATATAAGAAACATTACAAATTCATGAGGAGAACATTCAGATATGTATACAGAGAAATACATGTATAAAGTATGTTATACAGCATTAAATTTCTGTTCATGAGGAATAAGTCCACAGAATATAAAAGTGTATAACCTATCAAGCAGAAACGTGACCAGCATCACTATATATAGATGCACAAACAAACATTTTTCTTTGTAGATATTTTTCTTCTTATCCTGTTAATGCACACACTATGCAATGAGTGTGATTTAATAACATGAAGGTGAGTAACATGATCTATTCATATACTTAAAGACATGTAAAATTAAGTAAATATTTTTCAAATTACAGTAAACTAATGAATTGTGATATTTCAAAAGAGGACCCAAGATTCAGCATTTATAGGTTATATACTCTTCCCATAATTCGAATGTGAGAAGTGGCTGAATACAAGGAATTGACAAATGCAAATAATAGAAAAATACTTAATGCATGTAATATGGATGTAATTTGTTCAGATAATTAAAATTACAAAAATGAATTACATAATTAAAAATTATCATGAGCGTAACAATGATTCATCTTGGACACAGACATCATCAGTGGTTAATCTTTTATTCAGACATAAAGCTATGAATTTATTATATCCATAAACAACAGAACTCTTTCTTTTCTCAGTCATTCTCAGAAAAAAAAAAAAGGCATATCAAATTAATTAAGCCATCCACAAGGTCCACAAATGAGATGTACTGTGAAACTGGTGATTGTGAAATCATACTGAATTAAAATCATTTATGCAGGTGATATGGTGGCCTTTTGAATTTTCTCTCTCTCTCTCTCCTTTTATGCTCGTAATTTATATCCTGTTAGCTAAATGAAGATATCACGTGTCCGTTGCATGATAAAATGTTTTTGATTTATTTTTATTTAATTTCTGGTGTCTCTAAAGTGTCTTATTAAATTACATTAACACAGCCAAAGATATCTGTTGATTACTTAAAGAACTTAACATGAGAAGAAAGTTTAGTCTTATGTTTCAACTACTGAAGTATATCTCCTCATTGTAACATATAATCCTGCAGAAAAACCCTCCCTAAGATTTTAATGATATCATCAAAAGAGGACCCAAGATTCAGCTTTTATAGGTTATAACCCTTCCTATAATTCGAATGTAAGAAGTGGCTGAATATAAGAAGGCACTGACAAATGTGAATAATAGGAAAATACTTAAAGCATCAAATCTTCTGGATGTAATTTGTTCAGGTAATTAAAATTACAAAAATGATGAAAAATCATCATCAGTGGATCATAACTGAATCTTGGGATCCTACCACATAGGGTAACGGATTAAAAGAAACTATATATTTTAAAAACCTCTTTGATTTTACAAACAATGAATTTCAAAATGTGCTATCTGATTTTCAATTTATATACAGAAAATTGAGATAAATTTGCCATCTTTCAGGTTCATGTTATAAAGAATAATATTAATACAAAGATATAACATCAAGCTTATTGGTTTTATTGTTTATGCAGTGGTGATGCTAGAGATATTTAAACCTAACAGGGCATGCCTGAAAGAGAACTCTTAACCTGGAAGGAAATTTTGCAGTGTGGAGATGTTAGAAGACTGCCAATTTTAATTATTTCAACCAAATGCTTTTGTATGCTGACTTGCAGAGGAGCTGTCTGTATATACTAAAAATGAGTAGCATTTTGCATCTTCTTGATACCTTGGGGGAATGAAAAGCCAGAATAATTAAAGAAACTTTCTTACTGGATATTTAAGGATTCACAGCTATCAATTTAAAATGATCTTGAAAATTTGTTTAGACAGACAAATTATGGCAGCATTTTTATTCAGTGATTACAACTATCAAATAAATCATGCATATAAAGAAAAATGTAGCCATTAATTTTAGATTTCTATTTAATTTAGAAAATGTTCAAAAACTACTGATTATTAAAATATATATATATTTGAAGCAGATTACATTACTAGAAACCTAGAGATAAAAACAGAAACATATTTTACTTTAAATAAACTACACAGCTAGTTTCCTCTTCTTAGAAGATTTCATCAGGTGCATTACATGAGAGAAATACAAACAAACATTGTGAGAAAATGTCTACACGTTAAAACACCAACGTGACATTTGAAGGTGTTCTATGTATCACTTGACCCAATCAATGAAGTTCTGGACCTCGTCAAAGACCTGTCTCCCCCCCCCCCCATTACAAAGGTCTTTAAACACTACCCCCAGTATAATTACTTTAAATGGAATGGGAATTTCTTGTTCCAGTGGCCTTTCCTATATAAGTCAGACTTCTGGAAATTTTGAGAACATCTTCGAGAAATAGCCCATAACAGAGTAAAAAGATCAGGTTTAGTTTGTCACTCTTTGCATACACATTATGACATTGATTGGGACAAGTGCTCTGTGCTTTATTTAGAAGACAGTTTCCTCTCTTGTCAGATAAAGAAATCAACCATGGTAATTTTTTTCTCATGGCTCTCTCTCTCTCAGTAAGTATCAAGGACTGATTCTAAGCAACATTTGGAAATCTGTTATCAAATCACTTCACATTCCATGTTTCAAACTTTCAGTTAATCACTTCCTAACAATGCAGGAAAGCAGATGACTTGTGTCACCCTACACCATGTGTTTCTATTATTTATACTACAATGGTTCCTTCAAACTTCACTTGTTAACTTAATGTTTTTAATTGTTAGCCTTACATTTATATTTGTTTTTACCCTGAAGATGCCACATGGTATTGGTGTTGAAACTAGTCAGTGCATTTTATCTTCATATCATAACGACCTAATTAAAAAAAATTGAATAGTTTCAGTAACCAAACTCCTGGTTTATTGGATTGTTCTCATTCTAACTGTGGACCAAATAGTGCAGTATTATTATTATTATTCAGGCCTCCATGGAGTCAAAAGACTCATCGTGGGAGGTCCTTCCTAAGAACATAAAGTCTGTCAAGACTCATCGAGGGGAGGTCCCCCCCCCCAAGAAACACAAAGTCTATCATACCACTCCTTAAACTCACTGACCGTTCTCACCCTCACCACTCTATCAGGTAATGCATTCCACGGCTCGACTACCCTCCATGCAAAGAAACCACTCCTCACCCTCTTGCTCACAGTTTCCTTTCGTAACTTCCAGGGATGGCCTCTTGTCATCACTCCTTCCCGCTGTCAACCAAATGAAAGAACTCCCCAATGTCGACCCTGTAACCACCTCTCAACAGTTTAAAAGTCTCAATCATATCACCTCTCCTTCTTTTATCCGCCAAACTGCAGTCCACATTCCCTCAGCCGATTCTCATAACTATCCTTGTACAGTCCTGAGACCATCTTTTTCATCCGTCTTTGTATCTTTTCCACAGTTAATTTATCCCCTTCAAATCCTGGGGACCAAATTTGAGAACAATAATCCAAGTGTGGTCTGATCAGAGACTTATACAATGGAATGATAACCCTCTTATCTCTGCAGGTCAGCATCCTTCTCATAATTGCAGCAATCCTCTGTGTTACCTTCATCACCTTTGCAATATGTCCCCTAAACTTCAGGTTTCTATCAATCATCAACCCCAGATCTCTTGTCTCCCCAACTTCCTTGAGTATAACTCCTCCCATAGAGTATGCAGCATCCCATTGATGTTTCCCAAACCTCAAGACCTTACATTTTGCTGCATTAAACTGACACCCCCCCATTCATTTGCCCATCTATCTAGCTTATTCAAATCCTCCTGCAGGGCTACCACATCTGCACTATTACTAATAATCCTTCCCAGCATCTGCAAACAACTGAATATCCCCTTGCAATCCACTGGCAATGTCATTGACATAAAGGTTAAACAATATAGGTCCTAGTACTGAGCCCTGTGGGACCCCACTTGTAACCCTCTGTCCCCTTGAAACTGCTCCACCATACACAACTCTCTGATACCTATCAGACAGCCAATCCTGAATCCAGTTGACCAATCTGACATTCAGACCCATGTGTTGTAATTAGTAGTTGTTAAGATCTTGGAGAAAGTAGTGAGGGACCGTATACAGCAGTGGGCAGATGAGGGTAATGTTATCTGTGAGAGTCAACATGGATTTGTGAAAGGGCACGCTTGTTTTAGCATATGCCTTTCCCCCATCTAATGTTCTTGTAACTTTACTATAAAAGGCTAGCATATTGCTAAAACAAGAGCGCCTTTTCACAAATCCATGTTGACTCTCACAGATAACATTACCCTCATCTGCCCAGTGCTGTATACGGTCCCTCACTACTTTCTCCAAGATCTTAACAACTACTGATTACACACAGACTGGTCTATAATTAGACACTTCCAGTCTGTTACCACCGTTATGCAATGGCACTATCTTACCTTCCTTCCATTCCCTGGGCACCTTTCCAGCAGCCAGACTTTCATTGAAAAGCCAAGTTAAAGGCACTGTCAGTTCCCTAGCACATTCTCTCAAAACTCGTGGTGAAATACCATCCAGTCCAAAAGCTTTATTGACGTCCAGAGTTCTCAGTATCTGAAACACACTCTCCTCCTGTACCTCTAAACCTTGAACCTGCCCTATCCCTCTAGCATTAAAACTGACTCCTCCAGGATGAAATACTCAAATAAAGTGGTCATTGAACAATTCCACTATGTCCTCTGCATCAGTCACTCTATTCCCATTTTTATCCCACAATATCATTCTTCCACAGTCATTTCTCCTCCTACTGGTCACATAGCTAAAAAATTCCTTAGGATTTTCTTTGGATCTTAGGGCCAATCTCCTCTCATATTCCAGTTTCCCTTTCCTTACCACACTAGTCACTCTTCTGGCCTGTGTCTTATATTCTTCATGCATCCTCTCTTCACCTGTCTCCTTATATCTCTTCCATAGCCTCTTTTTCACATGCAATTCCTGTTTAATATTGTTTGTCATCCACTTTACTCCAAATTGTGTCCTCTTCTTCACTCGTGGTATACAACTTACCATTGCTGCTAACAAATATTCTTTCACATTTTCCCATGCACTAACGATATCCCGGCCTTCCAATTCCTCCCTCCATGAAACTTCTCGAAGTTGACGTCTAAGACTATTATAATCACCTGCATTATAATTCCACATAAGTTCCCGTCTCTTTGATATTCCTGCATGTCTATTCATTTTCCAAGTCAAAACCATATGGTCACTCTCTCCAACTGGTCGGAGAGATGTCATCTCAGTTATTATCAACTCTTCTGATGCTATAACCAAATTTAAAACTCTTAAACCTCTTGTTCCCTCTGTTACATGTTGCCTAAGACATTTGTCCCTCAAGAATTCTAGAAATTCCATTCCACTATTGCTACATGCATCTTCCTCTCTCCACTTTATACTACTGTAGTTAAAATCTCCCATAACAATCATTCTTCTTGCACTTGCCAAACTTAGCTGTCTAAACATCTCCTGGATCTGTAGCAACACCCCACTAAATATCCTGTCTTGCCTACCTCTACCTCACACCATATGCTCTCAAAATCATTTATCTCACTACCTTCCAAAGCCTCCACTCTTAGAGGACATAGGTCATCACTTATCATAAGCAGTACCCCACCACCACGCTTTCCCCTCCTATCCTGACGAAAAATGCTCTACCCAGCGACTTCTATTCCTGTTATTATATCCCCTTCTGTCAACCACGTCTCAGTGATCCCAATAATTTTTGCCCAGGCTGATGCTATCTGCGCCACCATTTCCTCTCCCTTATTCTGGATACTCCTGGCATTAGTATAAAGCATATAAACGACATTGTTTCTATATCCAGCATTATCCCTTCTAGACTCCACTGGGCTCAGCGTTACCTGACATTGTCTCTCTTCTCCCAAGTATCCATTCCCACAAGAGGCCACCCCTGCTATCATCCTCCCTGGGACACACTGACTCTTTCAGAACAGCAATCTCTCCAGATGCCTACGTCCTTCCTCATTCAAATGTAAACGGTCACTTGCATACAATTCCTCTCTTTCCTCAAACGCACTCCAAGCATCCACATATCAAGTAGGGGTTAAATGGATGAATAACACCATTAAGCTTGAGCTGCAAAAAAAGAAACAACTATGGAGGAAATTTAAGGAGAATGGTGACCGGCAGGCACATGAACGGTATAAAGCGCAGGCCAGAAGGGTGACGAGTGTGGTAAGAAAAGCAAAAAAGGATTACGAAAGAACATTGGCCATGCAGGCTAAAGAGAATCGTAAACAGTTTTTTAGATATGTAGCAAGTAAAAGGAAAAATGTACATGGCAGATTGATTTTAAAGAATGCCGATGGTAGGGAGGTAACTGAATCAGTTGAGATAGTTGAGTTACTGAGTGAGCACTTTACAAGAGTATATCATCCAGGTGGTGACATTGCAGAAACGAATAAACCAGTAGATTATACGGCAATTGTGGTTAATGAAGTGGAGGTGAGTAGTCTATTGCATAACCTCAATGTCAATACATCTGTGGGATTGGATGGTATACCAGCTCGTGTTGTACGAGAAGCAGCTAAAGAATTGTCAGTACCCTTGACCATTTTGTTTAATTTGAGTCTCGGGTCTGGGTTAGTCCCGAGCGGGTGGAAAGAGGGGAAAATAGTTCCACTGCATAAAGGTGGTTCCAAGACTGCTGTTGTAAATTACCGACCGATTAGCATATCAGGAATCATTGTCAAGGTCTTAGAGAAATTAGTCAAGAAAAGAATACAGGATTGGATAGATGAAAATGGGATATTGTATGGGGGACAACATGGTTTTGTGAAGGGTAGATCATGCCTCAGTAACTTGCTCACATTTTATAACACAGTGACGGCTGAACTGGATAGGGGTAATGGGTTTACAGTAATACTACTGGACCTTGCCAAGGCCTTTGATAGGATACCACATGGAACCCTAATCAGTAAACTGGAGCAGATGGGTATAGATATAGGGTTGGTGAGATGGATAGGAGGGTGGTTGAAGGAGAGATATCAAAGAGTGGTTTATTCAGGAGTGGAGTCTAAAAGACGTCTTGTGACTAGTGGAGTGCCACAGGGCTCTGTTCTTGGCCCACTGCTTTTCAATTTGTTCATCAATGATATTGGAAAGGATCTGAGAGGAAGTGTTCACTTGTTTGCTGATGATGCAAAGTTGGGTAGAGCAATTGTGAGTGCACAGGATGTCAAAATTTTACAGGATGATTTGGATAGTTTGGAGGACTGGGCTAGGAAAAATGGATGTCAATTTAATGTGGCAAAGTGTAAGGTTATGCACTTTGGTGTGAAAAGAATAGCAGCAGTATATCGCATTGGTGGAACCATACTCCAGGACATTGATGAGTGTTGGTGGATAGGGAGTTGAAGTTTAGGGGGCACATTGCAAAAGTGACTAAAACAGCTCACCAAATCACTTGGCTTCTGAAAAATACTTTAACATGCAGAGACGAACAAGTTGTTGTTCCTCTGTATCGAGCCTTGATAAGACCCCATCTGGACTTCTGTGCCCAGTTATGGGCACCAGGGTTTCTTCGTGATGGGGAGGAAGTGGAGAGGGTCCAGAGACGAGTGACCAAGATGATAGCAGGTCTGTGGAATGAATCTTATAAGAATAGGTTGAAGATTTGTGGGTTGCAGAAATTGGACTATAGGCGAAGGAGGGGTGATATGATTGAGACATTCAAATTACTGAAGGGTTTTTATAAGATTGATCCAGAAGATATTTTTGAAAATATGACTGGTGGTGGGAGGACTAGGGGCCATGCATGGAAGCTGGGCAAGAGCGTGGTTGACAAGGGTGTTAGAGCTAGGTTCTTTACTTGGAGAGTGGTAAATGAGTGGAATAAGCTTCCAGAGTCTGTTGTGGGTGCTACGACCGTGAATGAGTTCAAGGCAAGGTATGATAGATACTGTGTGAATGTTGAATAGTTGTTCTTGACATGATGTTAGGGCCTCCCTCGATGAGTCTGTCGAATCCTTGTTGTTTCCCGGAACAATAATAATAATAATAATAATAATAATATACCAGTCCTCTCTTGTCGCACATTCTTGCTATTATGCCATTCAATATCACCGCTCTTCTGCTCAGCACATCATTATCATACCTAGGCAACACACACACTATTTTTTCTCTCTCTGTCTTCTTCCGCACAGTCTCAAGCAAAAACCTCATATCTCTCGCTGCCCGACTTACATTACCACTCAAGTCATTCGTTCCTACCATCACAATCATCTCATCCACCCTTTCAGCTCTCTTAATTACCATAGCCACCCTTTCTATTGTTCCTCATGCATCCTATCTTGAACACCAGGGATCATTGAGCCGCCATACATTATACCTCTTACCATTCCCTCTCTCCTATTGTATCTGATAAACACCAACACAGTCATTGAAGGAGTCTTAAAATTTAGCATAAAGACATATGCACTATCAGCATATTAACTGAAGATAACTGCACAAGTAGTGAGACAGTGATTACCTACTACCAACTTTTCTAGATTGGTCATGTTACCAGTAAGCATACGTACCTTCAAAATAGATCTTCTTGAGAATGAAAGAGTATCAAAAAAAAAAAAAAGAGAGAAGTAAAAAAGTGCTTCAAAGATAATTTTGGCATGAATATTAAAAAATGAAACACCTACACAAATGGATAGATCTGACTCTAGATTTGTTAAAATGGAGAAAGGCAGTATCACAGGAACTCACTTTTAAAACTGTGTGTGTTAGTGGGAGAGAAAGAAGTGAACAATAAAAAAAGAGTAGCAGATCTGTTAGCAGCAATAGTAAGCTGTATTCCACGATTGAAGAAGAGCACACAATTTGGAGTAAAGTGGATGACAAACAATATTAAACAGGAACTGCATGCGAAAACGAGGCTATGGAAGAGAAATAAGGAGACAGTTGAAGAGAAGATGCATGAAGAATATAAGACACAGGCCAGGAGAGTGACTAGTATGGTAAGAAAAGTGAAACTGGAATGCGAGAAGAGATTGACCCTAAGATCCAAAGAAAATGCTAGGGAATATTTTAGCAATGTGGCCAGTAGGAGGAGAAATTACTGTGGAAGAATGACATTGTGGGATAACAATAGGAATAGAGTGACTGACGCAGTGGACATAGTGGAATTGTTCAATGAACACTTTATTGGAGTATTTCATCCTGGAGGAGTAAATTTTAATACTAGAGGGATAGGCAGGTTTAGAGGTGCAGGAGAAGAGTGTGTTCCAAATACTGAGTACTCTGGATGTCAATAAAGCTGTGGGACTGGATGGTATTTCACCACGAGTTTTGAGAGAATGTGCTAAAGAACTGACAGTGCCTTTGACCTGGCTGTTCAATGAAAGTCTGGTTGCGGGAAAGGTGCCGAGGGAATGGAAGGAAGGTAAGATAGTGCCATTGCAAAAAGGCGGTAGCAGACTGGAAGTGTCTAATTATAGGCCAGTTTGTGAGTCATCAGTGGTTATTAAGATCTTGGAGAAATTAGTGAGGGACTGTATACGGCATTGGGCAGATGAGGGTAATGTTATCTGTGAGAGTCAACATGGATTTGTTAAAAGGCGTTCTTGTTTTAGTAATATGCTAGCCTTTTATAATAAAGTTACAAAAGCAGTAGATGAGGGAAAGGCATATACTGCCATTTTCTTGAACTTAGCGAAGGCATTTGACAGGGTGCCACGCGATAAGCTGATATTTAAGTTGCAGCACATGGGTCTGGATGCCAGGTTGGTCAACTGGATTCAGGATTGGCTGTTCGATAGGTATCAGAGAGTTGTGTATGGTGGGGGCAGTTTCAAGGAGGCAGAGGGTTACAAGTGGAGTCCCACAGGGCTCAGAACTAGGACCTATATTGTTTAACCTTTATATCAATGACACTTTCAGTGGATTGCAGGGGGATATTCAGTTGTTTGCGGATGATGCGAAGCTAGGAAGGGTTATTAGTAATAGTGCAGATGTGGTAGCCATGCAAGAGGATTTGAGTAAGCTAGACAGATAGGCAAATGAATGGGGATGTAGGTTTAATGCAGCAAAATGTAAGGTCTTGAGGTTTGGGACACATCGATGGGATGCTGCATACTCTATTGGAGGAGCTGTAGTGGAGGAAGTATGGGAGACGAGATGTGAGGTTGATGATTGATAGAAATCTGAAATTTAGGGCACATATTGCAAAGGTGTGAAGGTAACACAGAGGATTGCTGCAATAATGAGAAGGACACTGACCAGCAGAGATAAAAGAGTTATCATTCCATTGTATAAGACTGATCAGACCACACTTATAGTATTGTTCTCAGATTTGGTCCCCAGGATTTGAATGGGATAAATTAACTGTGGAAAGGGTACAAAAGTGGATAACAAAGATGGTTTCAGGACTGTACAATGTTAGTTATGAGGATCAGCTGAGGGAATGTGGATTGCAGAGTTTGGTGGATAGAAGGAGAGGTGATATGATTGAGACTTTTAAATTGTTGAGAGGTGGTTACAGGGTTGATGCTGGGGAGTTCTTTCGCTTGGTTGAACAGCGGGAAGGAGGGATGACAAGGGGTCATCCCTGGAAGTTACGAAAGGAAACTGTGAGGAAGAGGGTGAGGAGTGGTTGAACCATGGAATGCATTGCCTGACAGAGTGGTGAGAGCGAGAATGGTCAACGAGTTTACGGAGTGGTAGGATAGACTTTGTGTTTTCTAGGAGGGACCTCTCACGATGAGTCTTGATAGACTCATCGTGAGAGGTGTAAGTTAGAGGTGTTTCTTAGGAAGGACCTCCCACGATGAGTCTTTTGACTCCATGGAGGCCTGAATAATAATAATAATCTGTCACTAAATGAATATGTATCATAAAAAACATCTCATATGAAAAACAGTAATCCAAATGTTGAGAAGGTAAAGGTTTGGTTGCAATTTAGAAGGTATGACATTATTTTTATTAGTGTTATTGTTTTTGCAGCTGTTATGGCTCGAATTTGAGAGTGGAACACACTTCTAGATAAGCGCCTAAGTACCATTTTCGTCGAGATGGGAGGAATCTTTATATGGGTTTTTTTCAATTGAAAGGTGAGTTAGCCAATCTAATATGGAGTAAGTAAGGTTTTTTCTCCCAGAAACTTGGATTTTTCATCCTGCATACAGACAAATCGGCCTTCAGAATACACAGAATTTACAGACAAAAAAAACTAGAGGCAGTGGTGGGCAGTAGATAGCATTAATGTAGATGATCATGGTAGTAGCAGTTTCGCTGTAGTTGGTAGATTAAGTGATGGAGATGGAAAGTTGTAGAGATAGATTCCCTCCCTCGATGAGTCTTTAAGACTCCTTGGAGGTGATGCAAAATAATAATAAGAATATTTATAGGTTTGATTTTAGTTGCTAACTAGAGGAATTTTTCCTAAACATTCTTTCACCTGTTATCCTATGTCAACTAGAGTTTCTCCTCTCAGAAACTTTGAAGAAACCCTGCAACTCAGAAAAAAATCAACCTGTAAATCAGCTCACACTATAGAAAATAAAACCAGTGGGATAAGAACACAGATGGCAGTAGTGGTATAGTATACTGCATGGTCTCATCTCCCATAGTTTCGAAATCACTGGTAGCCATTAATTCAACTATGGGTGGTGTCTAGCTCCTTGCTGACTGCGGGAAAAAAAAAACAAAAAACGTTAGGACTAAAACAAGTTCGGTCTGCTCTCCATAACATATCTGCTCAACCAACCAACAGGCTATAGGTTCAAAAAGCATGATGGCATGACTGTTTGTGCATGTCTTTAGGTAGTAAATGGTTTTTGTTGCCTGGTAAGAAACCACTATCAGCTTACTGGTGACTAGATGTGGCTCAATCAGTAGGATAATTCACTTTCTGGATTATCTCACCTGGTTTAATTTCATCTAGTTAGACCACCTAGATTCAACCAGTCATGCAATACACCAAGTAATGTATTGCTTGATTATGTTTGCTGCAGCATGTGAGAAATGTATGGCCTTCAAAGAGCAAGAGGTTTATGGAAGGAGAACAAAATGGAGAACATGTTTGAAGTGTTTTGTGAGTAAATGCAAGAATTATGAATAAAGTAAGAAGAATGACAGCGCACGCTGAAAGATGAAATACATGATAATGCAATTGGCATAGTTAGTGTTAAAAGCAGTATGAGCAACTAGATGAATTGTGCAATGGCAAATGAAGAGAATACCCAGATTGTAATGGGAACGAGATCACTCTTATGTGAAGTTCTCCACAGAACAATATGTGAGATTGGGTGGTTGGAGAAAAGCCTGGCAGATGGCTTCATCCCAAAAGTAATGTCGTTTTTAACATCAAGTTTTGAAAGGATATAAAAGATAATCACTTGCTAACTTAATCAAGTATATATTCTCCATTTGAATCAGTAACGCTCTTCCAATGTTGTGAAAGCTTCAAAATGCAATTTCTATAGAATTCAGGTTTGGAGGCAAAGAAGTTGCATCAATTTCAGTGCTAATGTAATTAGCACTGAAAAATTACTCTGATGAGAAAGATGTTGAAAGTTTATTTTTCACTTGGTTAGACTATAATAAATTTAGTTTATTCCTTTATCCAAGTAAGCTGTAATCATGTAGTGGCGTTCACGTGATGTTGCAAGCACGCGCTCTCCCAACAATGCAACAAACGAAAGAACAGCTATAAATACAAATAAACGTTTTCATGCTAATTATGTATAGAGACTCTCTATGTTGTTCATAGTTTTTTAACCTTCAGTATTTAGTGTTTTTTCTTTTCTTTTATAATGCCACCTGATGAAGGCTGTTATAAGCCGAAACTAGTCGTGTTTTACTATTAAACCCCCTTTTTTTTACATAACTCTAGGTTTAAGTCATTCAACTCTATTTTACAATATATATATATGTGTTAAAAATACCAAGCAATTTTAAACCTGGTTTTACTCCCAAGTAAGCAAACAGACAAACAAGTCAAGTTTGTGCCTGCAAGTGATGCAAGACCAAGGCAACTCGTGGTAAAGGTGGCATAAGCTCTGATCACTAATCTTAATATTTACCCTTAATGCCAAAACACATCTCCAAGAAGGGGATGTATGATGTTTTGTATTAAAGGCAAGGGGACCACTACCCAGACCGGTTTCGACCTTTATTGAGGTCTCATCAGTGGGAGCCAGGCTAGAAATACCAAGATTTTAGTAATACAGAGCTTATAAGTATTTTACCAGAACAAGTTACCATAAGGTGTTTTAACCTTATTAAATAAAAATCTCAGGAGGAGATATAAATGTAGAAAGTATTTTTACCTTGGGTATAATAAATGTTAAAAATACTACATTTATATCTCCTCCTGAGATTTTTATTTAATAAGGTTAAAACACCTTATGGTAACTTGTTCTGGTAAAATACTTATAAGCTCTGTATTACTAAAATCTTGGTATTTCTAGCCTGCTGGCTCCCACTGATGAGACCTCAATAAAGGTCAAAACCGGTCTGGGTAGTGCCCCCCCCCCCCTTGCCTTTAATACAAAACATCATACATCCCCTTCTTGGAGATGTGTTTTGGCATTAAGGGTAAATATTAAGATTAGTGATCAGAGCTTATGCCACCTTCACCATGAGTTGCCTTAGTCTTGCACTACCTGTAGGATCAGCTAGACTTGCATCACTTGCAGGCGCAAACTTGACTTGTTTATCTGTTTGCTTACTTGGGAAATGGAGTAAAACCAGGTTTAAAATTGCTTGGTATTTTTAACATTTAGTATACCCAAGGTAAAAATACTTTCTACATATATATATATATATATATATATATATCCACCTCTTTAGAACAAATTGTAGAAAATAACGTATGGGCAAGGTATTAAGAATATGTTTACCTCTCAAGTCCACTAACATCCAAAATTGAAATAAATTCAAATTAATTAGAAATTTTGATGTGCTAAAAGCAGAACAAAAAAAAAGTTATCTAAAGGATCATCTTCCTCTCAACAAAATCATAATCAATAAGTGTGATTACTGCATTCAAACATAGAAACAAATATTCTCAGCAAAGGTTTTTGCTTTGCAATTTCTCCTTGTAGTATTCCTAAAGAACTTTTATTATCCAAAATTGAAAAGACTGCTTCTTTTCCTCCACCACAAGAAGCAAAATTAATGCAATTAGAGTCTATCTTCGCTATTAACCAAGCAGAATTCCAAACACTAAAAAATTTAAAAGAAAATGAAGATATTATAATTCATACTGTAGACAAAGGAAATGCAACAGTCCTAGATACTGCAGAATACTATTACAAAATGGCAGAGTTACTACATACAGATACTTATTCCATTCTTGATAATGATTCAACACAAGAATTACATAACTGGACTAATAACCTCCTTAAGACTACTTTTGAATTCTCTAGAGAATTAAGATTATCTCTCCAATCCCTGCATTCCATCATTCCTTGCATGTAAGGGGTTCCAAAAATACACAAAGAAAACATCCCACTGAGATCAATTGTAGATGGAATTGATTCCCCTACTTATAAGTCATCTAAATATTTAGCAAAATTATTAAAATCTTTTATAGGCTCTTCTAATTCTTATACTAAGAATTAAAAACACTTTTTTTCCCCATGATTAAAGACATACATCTACAAGAAGATGAAATCTTAGCCAGTTTTGATGTTGCTTCTCTGTTTACTAATGTACCCACAGAAGAAGTATTAGTTCTTTTACAAGATAAATTATCAAAAAAAATCTTGATACTCTTAAGTCATTGTATAAATTCAGGATATTTCATTTTTGGAAACACGATCTACAAGCAAAATTACGGGTTAGCCATGGGAAACCCTCTATTTCCTGTACTCATGGATATATATATATATATACACCTTTTTCCTGGAAGCTTTTGAAGAAAATTGTATAAACTCCTTTCCATTAAAACCAAGATTATGGAAAAGATATATATAGACAACTGATTTGGAACCATAGTTCAGATTCACTCCAAGAGTTCTTGAATTATCTTCAGGCGACATCCTAGGATAAAATTTATAGCAGAACTAGAAGTTAATAGTTCACTTCCTTTTCTTGATGTAAAACTTACTCGCTCGCCTGGAAAACTAAAAATCTCCATCTACTGAAAGCCTACACATACCAACAGAAGATATATTCACACTCTACACTACCAACAGATATCTCTATACCCTTCTAGGGTATAGAGATATCTGTTGGTAGTGTAGAATGTGAATAGGGTATAGAGATATCTGTTGATAGCTCTATACCCTAGAAGATAGAGACAATTCCATCATTATCCAACTCAAAAGTTCGGTATCGTTTCAACTTTAAGAACTCGTGCGCATACTCTCATCAGTGGAGAAGAGGTGATCACCAAAGAATTAAAGCTGCTTTTATCAATTTTTCCAAAAGAATGGTTATCGTAAGCAAAAAATTTCTAAACTTTTGTTTAATCCTTCTACACACCATACAGAGGAGAGTAATGATGTAAAAAATTATAACACCATTCTGTATAGCAGCTCTATTTCTAACAAATTGGCAAAAATCCTCAAGAAATATAAAATTTATACGTTATTCACCCCCTTAACAAAGCTTCGATCATCGCTTCGTCCAGTAAAACCTAAACATAACAGTTTGAATTATCCAGGTGTGCACCTGGATATTTCCATAATGTTCCATAAAGCAACTGGCTAGAGTTGGAGAAAAGGAACATATATGTAAACTGGATCAATGGAATAGCAATGGGGTCTCCCCTTTCTCCAATTCTGGCCAATTAATTACTTTATGGAACATTTTGAACAACATATTCTGGACGTTTTTTCACCTCATCAACATATCTGTACCACTGGTACAGATATGTTGATGATGTGTGTGCTGTATGGAACTCCTCTTTGTCTGATCTTCATAAATTTCTTGGAAAATTTAATTCAATTAACCCAAGAATCAAATTTACCCTAGAAAAAGAAAACAACGGTTGTCTTATTTTTCTGGATGTTTCATTTTACGTCAACCAAATGCCAGTTTACAGTTCTCAAACATAGAAAACCAACTCATACTGGTAAATACATTGAGTCTAACTCTCGTCACCCTTGTCAGAAATATGGGGTAATCAAATTAGTTTATTATCAGAACTACTTTTAGTGCAAATAGTTATAATGCCAGCCTGGCTGGCCGACTGGTTATCATATCCACTCTCCAGCCAAAAGGCTGCAGGTTTGAAACTTGCTGTGGGCATGGATGCTTGTGATTGTCTTTGGAAATACTAGTGGTGGTCGGCGGTAGATGACGTTAGTGTAGTTGTGGTGAGTTAGTGGATTGAGCTGTGGAGACAGTTGTAGAGCAGGTGCCCTCCCTTGATGAGTCTTTGGACTCCATGGAGGTGTCATATAATAAAAAATATATTGAAAAAATAATCAATAATTATGGCCATTGTCCTAATCCTTCTCAGGAAGAAATTACCAAAAATTTGTATTCCATATGTTAAGGGACTATCTGAAAAAATACCAATATTACTTTGTCAGATTAATGTACAAGTTGCTTTCCATCCAGTTCACAAACTTAATACATTCCTTATCTCACCAAAAGACAAATATCCTCTTCTATCTTATTATGGAGTTTATAGAATCGCTTGCTCTTGTTGCTTATGTTATTATGAACAAACTGGTTGATCTAGAATGGGGAACTGGACAATGAGACTTATTTGTGACTATGGTCCCACAGAAGGTTCTACTAAGGTAGAAGTGGAGGAATTTTTTGATGCTTTAGAAAAAGCAACTGACACAATGAAAAAGGAAAAGTTGGTCCTTGTTGGGGATCTAAATAGCAGAATAGGAAATGATTGTCAGACATACAAAAATATTTTGGGAAAATTTGGAGAAAAGAGCAAAGATAATAATAATGGCAAATATCTGTTGGATTTCTGCTCAGGACATGGACTGGTTATTACTAACACCATGTTCCAACATAAAAATGTGCACAAATTCACATGGAGAGAAGAGGCTAGGAATAAGAAAAGTCTCATTGACTATGTTATTGTTGATAGTGATGTTTTCTCCCTGGTGCAGGACACCAGAGTGTACAGAGGATTTGAAATTGGAAGTGATCACTATTTAATCTTGAGCAGGATAAAATTGAATTTCATATTGAAAAGAATAACATGTAAGAAAGTTTTAAAGCAAATAAAAGTTGAGCAGCTCTCAGATGTGAACTGTAGACTAAAATACACAAAGATTATTGAAAAGAAAATGAAAGAGTTTGAGAACAGGAATCAAACCTTGGAGATTCAGTGGCAAACTGTGAAGAAAACATTGATTGATTCTGCCAGAGAGGCATGTGGTGAGGTTGTGTGCAAGGATAAAAAAAATCAGAACTCCCTGGTGGACACAGGAAGTTAAAGAGGCAGTGAAGGAAAAGAAGAAAGCATATCAAAAGTTCCTGGCAAATAAGTCAGCTTTTACTCTTACAGAATACAGAGACAAATGTAAGAAAGCTAAACAGTGTGTAAAACTAGCTAAACAAAAGTCATGGGAGGACTTTGGCAAGAATATAGATAATAAATATCAAGAAGGTGGCAAAATATTCTGGAGGTTGTTGAAGAAACTTAGGAATGGAGGAAAGAGTGCTGTAAAAGGAGTTAGAGATGATAAAGGTGACATGAAAACAGGAGGAAAAGATATCCTTGAAGTATGGAGTAATTACTTTGAAAAACTTCTAAATGAAACAAGCAGTGATAAAAACACTGACCAGGCATGCAGTCAGGAATACATATCCATACTTGAAGTAGAAAAAGCCATCAAAGGCTTGAAATGTGGAAAGGCAGCAGGAGTAGATGATATTTGACCAGAAATGCTGAAGTATGGTGGTATAAAAGTCTTACAGTGGCTGCACTGCATAGTTCAGAAAGCCTGGACAGAGGGACGAATTCCCGATGATTGGAGTAGAGCTCTCATAGTACCCATATATAAAAAGGGAAATAAAACTGAATGTGAGAATTACAGAGGTATTTCCCTACTGAGTGTTCCTGGCAAGATCTATGCAAGTATACTTGAGAAATGGTTGAGAAGAATTGTGGAAGAAAAGCTTGGTGAAGAACAAGCTGGATTCAGGCCAAATAGAGGCTGTCAGGATCAGATCTTCACTTTACGACAAATAGTCGAGAAAGCATGGGAATATAACAAAGATCTGTATTTAAGTTTTGTCGATTTGGAAAAGGCATATGACAAGGTGCCAAGAGAGAAGCTATTCAATACGCTGCAGTTATATGGTGTCAATGGGGCATTATATCAAGCAATACTTAGTCTTTATTTGAGTTGTAAGCCAGCAGTTAGAATTCAAGGAAGTACAGGAAGGTGCTTTAATGTTAAATCTGGTGTGAGACAAGGATGTACATTATCCCCTCTGTTATTCATTATCTATATGGATCCATTATGAGGGAAAGTGGTATTAAACCTGATATCAAAATTGGAGATGTTAATGTCAGCTCTTTGCTTTATGCGGATGATGTTATACTTCTAAATAAATCCGCTACAAGTCTGCAAGATTCTCTGACTAAATTGAATAGCTGTTGTAATAGATATGGTATGAAGGTCAGCATTAAAAAGACAAAGAAAATGAAAATAGGCAGAATCATTGAAAATGTCAAGTGTGTTGTGAATGGAGAACCTGTGGAACAAGTAAAACATTTCAGCTACTTAGGTACGATTTTTACTGAAGATGGTAAATTAAATATAGAAACAGACAACAGAATCAGCAAAGCTGGTATGGTGGGAAGTCAATTGAATAAATTCATATGGAATAAGAGAGAAATTAGTCGGAACACTAAATTAGCTGTATACAAGACAGTGTTCAAACCAGTTTTAACTTATGGATCTGAGAGCTGGGTCAGAAGTAAAACACTTGACCAAAGACTAGAGACCGCAGGTATGAGAGTTCTGAGAAAGATTAGAGGCATGAACAGATGGCATCAATGGCGATATCATATTAAAAATGAGGATATTAGGAAAGAACTTGACATTGTCAACATCCAGGAATTCATTAGCAGAGTTAATCTCAGGTGGTATGGTCACTTAAATAGAATGGGAGAGGAAAGATTAGCAAAACAAGTGTTCTCTGCCAGGTTGGCAGGAAAACGACCCAGAGGAAGACCAAGATATAGGTGGATTGATATGGTACAAAGTGCCTTAGACGATAGAAATATAAGATCTGATAATGTTGGAGTCCTGACAAGTAACAGACTGATTTGGAGGAAAATTGTAGATAGGAAGTTAGTAATGATGTAATTTTTTCATGTAGTACTGTCATATCCTGTACACCCCTTGAGGGTACATGGCAGGAATTTGATGATGATGATGGTTGATCTACACAAATTTGTCTGGAAGAACATGAATGCATTTCTCTTAATGAACCCAGCAAATCCAGTTTAGCAAACTATGCTTTGTCTACAAAACACAGAATTCAGTGCAACACAAAGTGTTTACACAAAAGTGACTTTCTTCTAGAAAGACTCTACAAAGAAAGCTATGAAGCACACATTCACAATCCAAATCTGAACAAAAAACGATTGCCTAAAAATTTCTCAATTTTAGGAAGTCATATTAACCAATACTCACCATTCATGTGTTCCATAATTGTAATTAAATATTGTTTATAATTAAAAAATAATTAACTAAATCAATTTATTGTAATTTATTTTGAATATCTATTAATGCAGATGGAGCTATTCTCCTGCAGCTGATATTGCGCATATACCATGTGCTTTCAATTAAATTGTTCTTTTTTGAGTTTTCCTAGAACTGTATTGACAATGGCTATGAAACCTAGCTAAAAATTTTACAATAAAAATATTAAACATAAGTGTTTCTGGTATTAATATTTTATAATGAATTCTTCCACTTACGTCTCGATTTTCAGATGAATATTGATTATTTATTTATTTCGCTGCTAATTTTAAATATTACTGGTTTTGAATGGGACATCTCCATTGCATAAACACTTAATCACTGTCCTTTCTTTCATAGTTACACAGCAATCATTCATTATGGTAAATTAAAGAGATAAGTACCATGTCTTTCTGAAAGTGTTTTTCTGGTGAAGGATGAGTTGTTGGGTGGGCATTTAGTATTTTATCTAAATGCCACTGGATAAAAATGTGTGGCACTTTTATCCAGTGGCATAAGTATGTGGGTAATATACATACTTTAGGGGTAAGAGCAGCATCATTAGAATAGATACTCCTAGCTGTGTGTGTGTGTACAGTACCATTCAGCTGGATTATAATTTGATTATTTTGTGTAAATATCTTCCAGTATGTATTGGATTTCTATAAATAGAAAAAGATACTGAATGATTTAAATATGCGATTGAGTAAGATGGACAGATGGTTATTTGATTATTTTTCTATTTTTGACTGCTAGCTGTTTAAGTGCATCTAATGAATCTAGATTTATATGGCCAAATAGCAAATACATCATTTACACAGCACAGCCAAACCACTGGTTTCAGTGTGTGGGTGGGTGGGTGGGGGGAACCTATTGCTGCAATATCCAGTTGTTTGTATATTTTTTTCACTTTCTTATACAAACTTATACACAGCATCTTGTACTGTAAATTTGAATAATTCAAATATGGTTTGGGGGAAAATGGAACTTTAGCAAATATAGGGTCTCAGTTAGGTGATACATCGATAAAGAAACATGTAAACAGCCAACATCCAAAAATTCACTTCGCAAAAGAATCAAATAACCGTCTGCTCTTCCTTGACACGATAGTCACATACTTTTCAAATGGTTCATTATCTAAGATAAAAAGCCAAACGGCTATTTTTTCTGGTGAAGTTAATTAAATTAAGGGATAAAAATCCCTTATTATTTTACAGCCAGTATGCGAAACTCTGAAATCGAAAACTATGATCTCAGAGTTTCATGCCGAAGAACTATCGGCAAATCCATGCGTAAGTGAACACCTGGTAGTACAACACCAAGGCAACTTGAAGCAAAGATGGAGCAAGCTCCCTCACTATCCTTGATATTTTCTCATAATGTAAAACACAGCTCCTAGGAGCATACTGGCTGTAAAATAATAAGGGATTTTTATCCCATTAATTTAATTAACTTCGCCAGAAAAAATAGCCGTTTGGTAACTAAAACACTTTTTTTTTTTTTTTTGAATGTTAGTCAAGTGGGTTTTAATTTATTGTCCTACATGTTTTGCTGATTTTTGCTATCGACATCTTCAAGGAATACAATTGGTAAGCTATATGAAGGTAACAGACTAGGTTTTAACTGACATGTTCTAATTCATACAAAATTAGTATTGTGCGAGAAAATGTGCGTGTCTTGGGAACATGATTTATTTGTTACGAGACATAATGTAATTGGCGTGAAAGTTCATTTCTTTGATGATTAGTGATCTGATTAAAGCTTTCCAAATTTCTGGTAGGATTAGACCTTGATTCTTATTTAGGTTTCCTGTTGAACAGGCGACCGTAGCAGCCTCCTTGAAAGTTCTGGAATGGTAGTTTTCTTCTATATAGGGCAGATGATTCTTATCCCACTCAATGAGATGGTTGGTAGAGGCAAAGTGGCAAGAAAGGCCTGAAATAAAAGATGAATATCCATTTGGCTTTTTATCTTAGTTATAATATATGGGCACACCTTTCTAGCATTCGTATAGTGAAGGTATGCAAGTTCTTTTCACTTAAACTTTGATATCATCCAGGTCTACCTACTCACTGATGAGACCTCAAAAAAAGTTGAAACCAGTCTGGGTAGTGACCTCTCCTCATAATGTAAGGCAGTATTACATCTCCTAGGAGCTGTGTTTTACATTATGAGAAAATATCAAGGATAGCGAGGGAGCTTGCTCCACCTTTGCTTCGAGTTGTCTTGGTGTTGTACTACCAGGTGTTCACTTACATCGTAGTTTTCGATCTCAGAGTTTTGCATACTGGCTGTAAAATAATAAGGGATATTTATCCCCTTAATTTAATTTGGTTCATTATCTTTTTATACTTATACAAAGCCAACACATACTGGAAGATATTTACACAAACAATTATGCCATCATTAAGCCTAACAGTATGGTATCCTAAAAACATTTTAGAAGGGAGAATTATAACCAGTGACTATAATTCTTCAAAATAGATTAAAAGCTAAATCCCCCCCCCCCTCAAAAAACCCCCCCAGCAAAACTGATGCTGTTCCATATAATCAGAGCATATCCGAAAATATATTTAGGGTGCATAATAAATATAAGCACCACACTACATTGAAATCATATATCAGTCATACATCAGAGGATGAGATGTAAAAAACCAATTCATCAGAAGTTGGTAAGACTGTTCTTAGAATCATGCCAGCCTAGTTAGCATATCTGCTCTCCAGCCAAAAGGCTGTGGGTTCGAATCCCACCAAGGACATGGACATTTGCAATTGTCCTACTAACCATTTACCATATGCACAGCTGTAACCTGTGTTCTGGCACATTTTGACCTTTGATGTCTTTGCACCATAAAAATCAAATAATAATAAAAAAAATCTTAGAATAAACAAACAGCAACTACGAAGCATTCCATAGACCTCAACAAGTATGGCTGTATCAATTTACCAAAAATCTGGCAGACAGCCATTTTAAGATCAAATTAATATTTGTAAAACTCTTTATGCAATAATATATGATGCCAAATGAGGACTTGAGTTCTTTTTTTGTATCTGTTAACAGTTTTAAACTATCACCACTAGATGATCATTGCTGTTTTTATATTGTGACAAACTGTTTGTTCCATGAAGAGAAGCTGGATAAAGAAACAATGAAGTATTAGTTTATTATTATTATTATAATACAAGTATCTTCATGGGGTCAGAAGAAGACTCATCATGGGAGGTCCATTATTCACACACTGGCAATCATTCACACAATACCTATCATACCTCTCCTTAAACACATTCACTAATGAAACACCCACAACTCTGGCAACTAATTTCACCCATTCAGCATCCTAGAAAAGCAAAAAATCTAGTCCCAATACTCTTGCTAACCATACTCTTACGCAGCTTCCAGTGGTAACCCCTTGTTCTCTCTCTTCTTGCCATGTACTGAAAAATGTCTTCAGTGCCAATCCTATAAAACCCCTTTAATAACTTAAATGCTTCTATAATGTCTCCTCTTTTTCATCTATCAGCTAATTTTTGAAGCTTACAGACCTTCACATTTATACTGTAACTTTTGACAGACTAACTGGATGTCCACAAAATTCACCTCTGAATAATTTAAACTATGCTCCACATAAACAGTTTCAGTAGCTGACCAACATGATGTAAAACTTTGTTCAATGCCCATGTTATAGCAAATTACTTTTCAGTTTTAGCATGGATGATTTTTATTGATAGAACAATTTGAAATGATAATACTGTCTCTTTGGATGAAATTTGGTATTTATTTGTTGATTGGATTTTAGCGGTATACATGTGAACACGGATTGATAAGAAAATAACTATTTATTGACTTAATTGCTAATATTTTGCTGGTATTCTATCCAGCATCTTCAGAGCACACAAGCAAAGTTTGTTGCAGTAGCGAGACAACCACAATAACAATGGGACTAGTTTGAGCAACTGTAGCATGCAACACAAAGACTAAAGTCCTAATTAGACGAAATCTAATTTGGAAAAAAAAAAAAAAAAAAAAAAAAAAAAACGAGAGAGAAAGCAGGTATTAATTTGGTCTTAGGATGACTGTCTCCCAAATCTTTGGTAGATTTATACAGCCATACTTGTTGAGGTTTGGAGTATGTTTCATGGCTTCTGTTGATTCCAGGAACAACCTCTCTGACTTGTAAAAGCTTCTGTGCAGCACTTTTGTTTTTTTCCAATCGATTCTGTGTCCAGGGGTATCCAAAGCATGGTCTGCTAGACCTAACTTGCCATAGCAAAAGTGGTGGATATATTTTTTGTGTTCATTGAGGCGGACATCCACAGTTCTTCCTATCTGTCCATAGTAGGCTTGATGACATGAACAGGGCACTAAATAGACTCCTGAATGTGATAAAGGAGAGAATCTGTCCTTAGGTGAACGGATGAGAGTTGCCAATTTCACATAAGGTTTAAATATGGTGTGTAGTTGGTTTTGTTAAGCACTCTAGATATCTTTTCAGATGTGCCTTTAAATGCTGGATAGAATACCAGTGAAATATTAGCAATAAAGTCAATGAATAGTTATTTTATTTTCAATCTGTATTCGCATCTACTGTTAAAATCCAATCAACATGTATGACGAACACATAAGCCTTTCCACACGTTTGGTATTTATTATTTGTGTTAAAATTTGGAATCATTTGTAGTTTGATTTCCATTACATGATTTTAATGTAAATTTAGACAAAAACATGTATGTTGTACAATTGTGATAATTGGTGCGAGTAACACAGCAATAGATTTCGGCTGTGCTAAAGAAGTCTTTTTAAATAGCGTATAGTGTGGCATTTTATTGTAAATTGTGCTGTATTTTTTTTTTTTTCAGTCTAGATACAAGCGTCCTTTAATAGTGTTTGTTGTTGGAATTTTTGTTTGTGTTGTGTTTTGCTACTTGTTGTACTGCTTCCGCTTCTGAATATGGTCAGTAAAGAAGTGCATAGAAAATTTCGGCATGAAGATCGAGTTCTGCTTTGGATTTTTCCCACTGGATGCATTGCGAAAATTGCTTCACATATGCATTGAAAAATTTGAAAGATTTCTGGACAGTTAGGGTAAACAAAAAGAAGGAAAAAATTAATGTAGGTAAAAAGTGTGTTGATAGATTAGAGCAATTACAAATGGGAACAAGAGTCGGGACCATAGTAGAAGAGCTTAGGCAAGAGTTAGTAAAAATGAAAAGTGAAATAAAATATCTGGAAGCTGATATTAAACATCTAAAGAGAAGATTTGCTGATGAAAATGAGAAGGAGGAAGTACTATTAAGAAAGAGTCAAAAGATAATCGTTATCATTATATGGGGGATAGCTCAATCACTAGAGGTGTGATGACTAATAAAGGGCACAAAACATGCTTTCCTAAAAAAATAATGTTCGTGGAGACTTGAGGAAGTGTTGTTGCAGCAAGTAAATGATAATAGTGTTGTTGAAAAAGTCATTAACATGTTGCCCAGATATGGGCAACATGCTAATGTTGAATTGAGAAGGAGGGCTGAGATAATGAATAGTAAGATGGCCAAGTTGTGTGAGACAAAGGGAGAGGGAAGTTCAGTTTGTAAATCTGTGGAGTGATTTGAAATAAAGTTGGAATAGTTTAAAGTTGATGGATTGCATTTGAATGGGTTTGATGTTGGACATTTAGAAAGGCTATTGTTTCCTGAGAAGACAGAATCAAAAAGTTAATGTAGCAAATGATCAGAGTCTACTTATGAAGCAAGATAGCACAGCTAAACAGATTGTATGATGGGAGGAACATGAATATGTGGCTGAAGATGTGGTTGTAGCAGCACAAGATGATAGAATACATAAAGGTGAGGATGAGACAGGTATGAATGGAAATCAGAGTCAGGATCAGGGAAATGGGAGTGGTCAGCTCGAAGAGAGAGAGGTTTGGTATAGCAAATATAATAGAGAATGTTGGTGCTGGTAGAATAGCCTCAAAGACACTGGAATTACTATGTTTGTACACAAATGTAAGGAATATTTGAAATAAAAGAACTGAGTTTGTCTCATTGATTGAATCAGTATACCCAAAGATAACTGGTATAAATGAAACTTGGTTATCTGAAGATGTGATGTCAGGAATAGAAATGGAAGGATAGGAAGGTGAAAAGAGGAGGGGGGGGAGTGCTGTTAATGATTGTAGAGAAATTGTGTCCACAAAGTGTGGAAGTTGATAGTATATATACAGATTTTGAATCTGTGTGGTGTGAAGGTGAAATAAACAGGTTAGTATATCTGATAGGATGCTGTTATAGGCCAGGGAACGTAGAGAATACTGATTGTGAGATGTTTAGGCAAATTGGATGGGCATTTAAAAAGAAGGAGATCCTGATGGGAGACTTTAATTACAGGAATATAGAATAGAAAGAGGAGATAGAGTATGGGAACAAGGAGAGTGAGTTTTTTTTTAATTTCTGAGGGATACATTCCTTAAGAAGCATGTAATGAAAGCAACCAGAGGCTTTAATGTTTCGAATTTGGTGATAACTTTACAGAATGTAGTTGTTATTATTAACAAGTGCATCCTGTGATATTAACACTTCCAGTGGTTAGTAAGAGTGATTGTGAGGTAACTGTTTTGCAGATAATTATGGGAAGCTCTGTAGTCAATTAGCATCAATATGTTGGGTATATGAGCTGTGCAGAAAAGATGTTAACAGTGCATGGAAATTCATAAAAGGCAGTATCTGACACAAGCAGTGTATAATTGTATACCAAGTAGGAGTGAAATGGATGAAAAATGAAATCAAGCAAGCTATGTTCGAAAAGAAAAGGCTATGGAGGAGGTACAAGACAGTTGATGGTGATCATATTCCTGAAGAGTAAAAAGTGCAGGCTAGGAAGGTGTCGAGCATGGTAAAGAAAGAAAAAGTGCAGTATGACAAGAGACTGGCTGGTCAGGTCAAGTTTATTCAAGGGAATTTTTCTGCTATATGGCAAGCAAGAGAAAGAATAATTATGGCAGGTTGACACTGGTAGATAGTCATCACAGACAAGTGACCATTGCAAAGGATATAGTGGAATTAATGAATGAGTACTTTATTAGTGTATATCATACTGGTGTAAATGATGCCGTGCAATATATAGAAAAGAGACGAGTATTAGGAGAATTGGAAGTGAGAATCAGAGGTGTATCAGGTATTGATTGGGTTAGATGTTAATAAGGCTGTGGGAAATGGATGACATATCATCACGTATTCTTAAGGAATGCGCACAACAATTAACTATGCCCTTGACCTGGTTGTTTAATGAAAGTCTTGCAGTGGGCAGGATTCCCAAAGAGTGGAAAGAAGGCAAAATAGTAAATAGATTATGGGCAAGTTTTGTATATGATGGAGCAGAGTCTCAAAAAAAAATGAGGGTAACCAGTGGAGTTGTCCAAGGTTCTGTGGGAACCTGATGTTTCACTTGTTTGTAAATGATATATCACATGGACTGATTGGGAATCTTCAGTTGTTTGCTGATGATGCAAAGTTATTTAGAATTATTAGGCGTAGTGCCAGCCTGGCTGGTCGAGTGGTTAGTGTATCCGCTTTCCAGCCAAAAGGCTGCAGGTTCGAATCCTGCCGTAGGCATGGATGTTTGTGATTGTCCTTGGAAATAGTAGTGGTGGTGGTCGGTGGTAGATGGCATTGGTGTAGTTGTGATCAGTTGGTGGACTGAGTGACGGAGACAGAGTTGTAGAGCAGGTGCCCTCCATCGATGAGTCTTTGGACTCCCTGGAGGTGTCTAATAATAATAATAATTAATTCCCTTCAAGAAGATTTGAATAGACTTTTCACCTGGACAAAGGAATGGGATTGTAGTTTTAATATTAATAAGTACAAGGTGCATTTTGGAGTACAAAAATATAAGGCTGTGTACTATACTGTACAGGAAGAGATCTGGGAGTGATGGTTGACAGTAGACTACAGTTTAGAGGGCATATTTCAAGTGTTGCACATCGTAGTTCCGCTATAATAAGTGCACGAACACGTAGGCATAAGGAAGTTACTGTGCCACTGTATAAAGCACTGGATAGACAAGACTTGGATTATTGTCTTCAGATTTGGTCACCTGGTTTTCAATGTGATGTGGAAACATTGGATAGAGTCAAGAGACAAATGACTAAGACAGTATCAGCACTTTAGAATGCTGGCTATGAAGAGAGGTTGAAAAAATGTGTACTGCAAAGTTTGGTGGATAGGAGAAAAAGAGTTGATGTGATAGAGGCATTTATGTTAGTGAGAGGATTTTATTGGATTAATCCAGAGGGGATTATGAAAAGAGTAAGAGGCGAGAGGGGAAGAACCATAGGCCCTCCCTAGAGGTTATGTAAGTGTGTGGTGAAGAGGGATGTGAGGAGTAGATTTTTACAATGAGAATTGTCAGTGAATGGAATGCATTACCAGAATATGTTATTAATGCAAGGAGTGTTCAGGATTTTAAGATTCGGTATGATAAATATTTTGTCAGTTGAATGAACCTCCCATGATGAGTTTGCCGATTTCATGGAGGGTCCAATAATAATAATAATAATAATAATAATAATAATGACTAGTCCAGTGATGGCGAACCTTTTTACCCAGGTGTGTCAAACTTTTTTTTTTAAATATTGACGTTGTTGATGTGACACTTGCATACATGCATTATAAATGTAACTACATAATCATAGATGGTGACTTATACATATCATATTAGGCTATTTATTTAATAGGACATTGATATAAAATCTATGAATTCATATTATACAATTTTGGATGGTATACCGGCTCGGGTCTTGCGTGAAGCGGCTAAGGAATTATCAGTGCCCTTGACCATGTTGTTTAATCTGAGTCTCAGGTTTGGTTTAGTCCCGAAGGTGTGGAAAGAGGGGAAAATAGTTTCACTGCATAAAGGAGGATCCAAGACTACGGTTGCAAATTACCGACCGATCAGCATATCAGGAGTCGTTGTCAAGTCTTGGAGAAAGTAGTCAAGGGAAAAATACAGGAATGGATTGATGAAAATGAGATACTGTACAGGGGACAGCATGGCTTTGTGAAGGGTAGATCATGCTTCAGTAACTTGCTCAAGTTTTATAACAAGGTGACGGCTGAACTGGATAAGGAAAATGGGTTTACAGTGATACTGCTGGACCTGGCAAAGGCGTTTGACAGGATACCACATGGAATACTAATCCGTAAACTACAACATATGGGAATGGATATAGGGTTGGTGAGATGGATATGTGGTTGGTTGATGGAGAGATATCAAAGAGTAGTTTATTGAGGAGTCGAGTCCAAAAGACGGCCTGTGACTAGTGGTGTGCCGCAGGGTTCTGTTCTTGGACCATTGCTGTTTAATCTGTTCATTAACGATATAGGGAAGGATCTAAGTGGAACAATTCATTTGTTCTCTGGTGATACAAAGTTGGGTAGGGCAATAGTGAATGCAGAAGATGTCAAAGTCTTGTAGGATGACTTAGATAGATTGGAGTTCTGGGCTAAGGAGAATGGATGTCAATTTAATGTGACAAAATGTAAGGTTATGCATTTTGGGGTGAAAATATTAGCAGGAGTATACCACATTGGTGGAACTGTACTCCAAGAGATTGATGAGGCCAGGGACTTGGGAGTGTTGGTGGATAGGGAGATGAAGTTTAGGGGGCACATTGCAAAAGTAGCTAAATCAGCTCATCAACTCACTTGGTTGTTGAAAAATACCTTGACGAGCAGAGACAAGCAAGTTATTGTACCTCTGTACCGAGCCTTGATAAGACCTCATCTCGACTACTGTGCCCAGATTTGGTCACCTCGGTTCCTTCTTGATCGGGAGGAGGTGGGGAGGATCCAGAGGCGAGTGACTAAGATGATAACAGGTCTATGGAACAGGTTGAAGATTTGTGGGTTGCAGAAACTAGTTGATAGGCGGAGGAGGGGAGATATGATTGAGACATTCAAATTGCTAAAGGGATTCTATAGGATTAATTCAGAGGATATTTTTGAGATCAGGACTGGTGGTGGGAGAACTAGGGGACACCTATGGAAGCTGGGCAAGAGTGTGGTTAGCAGGGGTGTTAGAGCTGGGTTCTTTACTTTTAGAGTGGTAAATGAGTGGAATAAGCTGCCAGAGTCTGTTGTGGGTGCTATGACGGTGAACGAGTTCAAGGCAAGGTATGATAGATACTGTGAGAATGTAATCGCATAGTTGTGTGGACATGATGTTTAGGGCCTCCCTCGATGAGTCTAAGACTCCTGGAGTCGCCCGAAATAATAATAATTAATTTAATAAACTGAAATTACAAACTTACATTACATTTAATGACTTTTTTGTTGCTGACTACTGGTAGAAAGTTCTTGCAATGAACAAACCTACCTTCGCCTTAACTGAGAGTGATCTTACACGATTTATCGCAGTTTTTTCATCAGAATATCAATATTTTTCAATATCCAAGGTGTGTCACCTGAAACCCTCGAGTGTGTCAGTGCTGACACGCATGCCATAGGTTCGCCATCACTGGACTAGTCCATACACAAGAATGTAATTACAAAATATGCCACTTTATGAGGTATCACTTATTTTTTATATAATTTAGGTATAACTGAATGACTGAAACTAAATCTACCCAGGACCATACTTATGGCATGAAGTAAGTCATGCCATATCTCCTCTTCATTTTAGTGAGACATGTAGCAGACATATTATTATTCAAATTATCAAATTATTATTCTGCATGATTTTCTCGAGTACACTTTTTGCCATTTAGTTTCATTTATGTAGTTTATAGATCATCATCCAATTCCTCATATGTACCCTTAAGGGGGTGTAGAGGATACTATGATAGTAAAAAATGAGAAACTTATATTATTGCTAATTTCGTATTGCCAAGTTTCTTCTAAAGTAGTTTATCTGTTACAGTGTTGTTTGGATCTTATATTTCAGACTTCTAGGGCACTTCTAACTGCATCAATCTACCAAGAACCATACTTATGCACAAGCACACAAGGCTCTTGCTGGGGACTCCACAAAATTAGGGGCCAAACAATGAGGAGGAGCCCCAGAGCACTCTATTACTTTGGGCCTGCCAGCCTCAGGAAAAGTGTAAGTACAGCTCAGAATCTACATAATTTCAGTGTCTTCCTCTAGTCTGTTTGTACCATCACAGCATCAAATACCTTTTGCTAACTGTTCTGTTCCCAGTCCACTAATGTTACTATATTACCTGAAATTAGTTCTAATCGCATATTCCTGAATACTAACAATGTCGAGTTCATTCCTAATATCATCATTTTTAATATGATTTCATAATTGACGCCATCTATTCACTCCTCTTAATTTGTTCTCAGAACTCTCATATTTGTGGTGGTCTCTAGTGTTTGATGAACCATTTTACTTCTAACCAAGCTCTCAGATCCATAAATTATTAATTGTTTGAACACTGTCTTGAATACAGCTAGTTTAGTATTTAAACTAATTTCTCTCTTATTCCTTATAAATTTATTCAACTGGCTGCTCATCATACAAGCTTTACTTATTCTGTTTTCTATTTCCTTATTTAAGTTCCCAACTTCACTAAAAATCATAAATTTTTTACTTGTCCTATTCTTCTTATTACACGATACCTCCAAGAAGGACTTATCAAGGGAGGGTACTCTACTCAACTCTCCATCTCCACCATTATCATCAATACACAATGGCATCTTCTACCCCTACACCAGCACAGTATTTTTTGTCTGTATATTACATATATTCTCAAGACTGATTTGTCTGTATGTGGGATGAAAAATCTAAGTTTCCAGGAGAAAAAACCCTGCTATCTCCATATGAGATTGGCTAACTCACTGTCAATTGAAAAAAAACTCATATAAAGATTCCTCTCCTCTATTCAGGATGTGTTTGATATTTTAAATATTCCTACCTATTTTATTGTCCTTGTCTTTTTACTGCTGAATTTCATACCAAATTTGCTACAGCTATTCAATTTAGTTAAATAATCATGAAGCCTTGTACTGGATTTATTTAAGACTATATGAGGAGGGGGTGGGGGCTGAAAAGTTCTGATAAACACCAAGAACAAAAATGATATTAAATCAACTGATATAACCATGAAAAAGAACATATCTTAAAACCCTTTAACCCCTATATTTCATCAAATTGTAATAACTTGTTCTTTTTCTTTTAGGATATATAAGAAGACATGTCAGAGGTTCCGAAGAAATTCAAAGACACAGAGGTGTAGGCCATCATCAGGTTTTTCATGCTGCAAGAAAAGTCCACAACTAAGATTCACCAAACTTTGTGCGAGACTTTAGGGGACTACATACCAGCATACCAACAGTTACCAGATGGGTAGCCAGGTTTAAAACTGGTCATCCTGAGACAACAGATGTCACTAGGTCAAGAAGACCTTCTACAGAGATCACATCTGAAAACATTGATGCAATGCATGCCATGATTCTTGATGATAGATGAATACCAGCCAAAAAACATTGCAAAGACTGGGGATATCCAGGGAATGAGTTGTGGTCATTATCCACCAACATCTGGACATACAGAAGCTTTCAGCGAAGTGGGTCTCCCAATGTTTGAATGTTGACCAAAAGAGAGAATGTGTGCTGTCATCTCAAGGGATTTTGGGTCATTTTGAGAAATCAGGTACAAATTTTTTGGCTCATATTGTGGCTGTTGATGAAACACGGCTTTATCACTAATGACCCAGAGACCAAACCACAGTCGATGGAGTGGAGACACAAAGGTTCTCCACAGCCAAAGAAGTTCCGAACCCAAAAATCAGCAGGGCAGGTACTTGCCATTGTCATTTAGATTGGTGTAATCCTTACCAAGTACCTCAAAAAAAAGATGAAACTGTTATAGTAGCAGTTTATTCAACTGCTCTGAAGGAATTGAAGGAGGTACTGAAGGAAAAATGTCACAGGAAACTGAGCAGAGGTATGTTGCTTTTGCAAGACAGCACACCTACTCACACTGCTCATGAAACCCAACAGACGATACACAACTTGAGATTTCAATGTCTGTCTCACCTACTCTATTCACCAGATCCGGCCTCGTCTGACTATTTCCTATTTCCAAATTTAAAGAACCACTTGAAAGGAACAAAATTTACCACAAATGAGTCATATCTGCAGCTGAGGACTGGTTTGTGCAAAAAGGGAAAGACTTTTTTCTCAAGTGTATAACAAGTGTTATACACTTGTTACAACATTTTTCCATCATTTGCAGTCCACTGAGAAAAAAGTCTTTCCCTTCTTGCATTTCCCAAATTGAGGTAGGACCATGTAACGTGAAAGTTACATGGTCCTACCTCAATTTCTTCATGGTGATTATCACAACTTTCAGCACACCTTCATAACATGATGTTATGAAGGTATGATGAAATGATCCATAATGATGATGAGTAAGAGTAGAAATAGCATGTACTCTTGTCTCACACCTCATTTTATATTATTATTAGTTGGTAATCTCCATGGAGTCAACAGATTCATCGTGGGGAGGCCCACTCAACCAGCAACACGTCTATCATAATGAGCTTTTAAGTTATTTATACTACCTTATTTATGCACTCGGACAATGCATTCCACTCACTAACAACTCTCTGTGTAAAAATCTACTCCTCACTCCCTTCTTCATTACATTTCTATACAACTTACATGAATGGCCTCTTGTTCTTTCCATCTTAACATCCACTGTTTTTATAATTTCTTCTGTATTAATCTGATAGAATCTATTAATTAACTTGAAGGTCTTTATCATATCTCTTCTTGTTGTCCTATCCACCAACTTATTTAATCCACATTCTCTCAAACACTCTTCATAATCAACACTACAGAGTCCTGATATCACTTTGGTTATTCGTCTTTGGACTCTATCTTTAGTGTTTCCACATCACAATGAAAACCAGGTGACCAATCTGAGCACAAAAGTCCATATGTGGTCTGACCAATGTCTTATATAGATGCACCACAAGCTCCTTATCCTTATATGTCACATTTTTATCATAACAGCAATACGATGTGCAGTTTTTGCAACACTTGCAATGTGCCTTCAGAACTTCAGTCCAATGTCCACCATCACTCTAAGATCCCAAATCTCATCAACTTCCTAAAGTAGAGCTTCACCAATACAGTATGTAGTCTTACATCTCTGTATCCCACGCCTTGCCTTTAGTAACATTAAAACTGAACCCCACTCATTTGTCCAAGCTAAAAGTCTATTCATATCTTCCTGTAGAGAATTAATGTCGGCACTGCTTCTGATAATTCTGCCTAACTTTCCATCATCTGCAAACATTTGAAAATCCCCAGTAAATCCACATGAAATATCATTAACAAACAAGTTAAATAGTAAGGGCCCAAGAACAGAACCCTGCAGCATGCCAGTCAAACATTTTATTATTATTATTCAGGCCTCCATGGAGTCAAAAGACTCATTGTGGGAGGTCCTTCCTAAGAACATAAAGTCTGTCAACACTCATCGAAGGGAGGTCCCACCTAAGAAACACAAAGTATATCATACCATTCCTTAAACTTATTGACTATTCTCGCTCTCACCACTCCACCAGGCAATGCATTCCACAGTTCAACCACCCTACATGCAAAGAAACCACTCCTCACCCTCTTGCTCACAGTTTCCTTTCGTAACTTCCAGGGATGGCCTCTTGTCACCACTCCTTCCTGCTGTTCAACCAAGCGAAAGAACTCCCCAGTGTCAACTCTGTAACCACCTCTCAACAGTTTAAAAGTCTCAAACATATCACCTCTCCTTCTTCTATCCACCAAACTCTGCAGTCCACATTCCCTCAGCCGATCCTCATAACCAAAATTGTACAGTCCTGAAACCATCTTTGTCATCCGTCTTTGTACCTTTTCCACAGTTAATTTATCCCCTTCAAATCCTGTGGACCAAATCTGAGAACAGTAGTCTAAGTGTGGTCTGATCAGACACTTATACAACGGAATGATAACCCTTTTATCTCTGCAGGTCAGGGTCCATCTCAAAATTGCAGCAATCCTCTGTGTTACCTTCACCACCTTTGCAATATGTCCCCTAAATTTCAGGTTTCTATCAATCATCAACCCCAGATCTCTTGTCTTCCCTACGTCCTCCAGTATAACTTCTCCATAGAGTATGCAGCATCCCATCGATGTGTCCCTAACCTCAAGACCTTACATTTTGCTGCATTAAACTGAAACCCCCATTCATTTGCCGATCTATCTAGCTTATTCAAATCCTCTTGGAGGGCTCCCACATCTGCACTATTACTAATAATCCTTCCCAGCTTCGCATCATCCGCAAACAACTGAATATCCCCTTGCAATCTGCTGGCAATGTTATTGATATAAAGGTTAAACAATATAGGTCCCAGTACTGAGCCCTGTGGGACCCCACTTGTAACCCTCTGCCTCCTTGAAACTGCTCCACCATACACAACTCTCTGATATCCAGACCCATGTGCTGCAACTTAAATATCAGCTTATCATGTGGCACCCTGTCAAATGCCTTCGCTAAGTCTAATAAAATTGCAGTATATGCCTTTTCCTCATCTAATGTTCTTGTAACTTTATTATAAAAGGCTATCATATTGCTAAAACAAGAGCGCCCTTTCACAAATCCATGTTCTCTCTCACAGATAACATTACCCTCATCTGCCCAATGCTGTATATGGTCCCTCACTACTTTCTCCAAGATCTTAATAACTACTGATGACACACAAACTGGCCTATAATTAGACACTTCCAGTCTGTTACCACCCTTATGCAATGGCACTATCTTACCTTCCTTCTATTCCCTGGGCACCTTTCCCGCAGCCAGACTTTCATTGAAAAGCCAGGTTAAAGGCACTGTCAGTTCCCTAGCACATTCTCTGAAAACTCGTGGTGAAATACCATTCAGTCCCAAAGCTTTACTGACATCCAGAGTACTCAGTATCTGAAACACACTCTCCCCTGTACCTCTAAATCTCGAACCTGCCCTATCCCTCTATCATTAAAACTGACTCCTCTAGGATGAAATACTCCAGTAAAGGGTTCATTGAACAATTCCACTATATCCTCTGCATCAGTCTCTCTATTACCATTTTTATCCCACAATATCATTCTTCCACAGTCATTTCTCCTCTTACTGGCCACATAGCTAAAAGGTTCCCTAGGATTTTCTTTGGATCTTAGGGCCAATCTCCTCGCATCCAGTTTCGCTTTCCTTACCACACTAGTCACTCTCCTGGCCTGTGTCTTATATTCTTCATGCATCTTCTCTTCACCTGTCTCCTTATATCTCTTTCATAGCCTCTTTTTCGCATGCAATTCCTGTTTAATATTGTTTGTCATCCACTTTACTCCAAATTGTGTCCTCTTCTTTACTCGTGGTATACAACTTACCATTGCTGCTAACAAATATTCTTTAACAATTTCCCATTGACTAATGATATAAAAATATTCCAATTCCTCCCTCCATGAAACTTCCCGAAGTTGACGTTTAAGACTATTATAATCACCTGCTTTATAATTCCACATAAGTTCCCGTCTCTTTGATACTCCTGCATGTCTATGCATTTTCCAAGTCAAAACCATATGGTCACTCTCGCCAACAGGTGGGAGAGATGTCATCTCAGTTATTATCAACTCTTCTGATGCTATAACCAAATCCAAAACTCTTGAACCTCTTGTTCCCTCTGTTACATGTTGCCTAAGACATTTGTCCCTCAAGAATTCTAGAAATTCCATTCCCCTATTGCTACATGCATCTTCCTCTCTCCAATTTATACTGCTGTAGTTAAAATCTCCCATAATAATCATTCTTCTTGCACTTGCCAAATTTAACTGTCTAAACATCTCCTGGTCTCCATCCTCTGTGCTCCTGGGTCTGTAGCAACACCCCACTAAATATCCTGTCTTGCCTACCTCTACCTCACACCATATGCTCTCAAAATTATGTGTTTTGAGAGTATATGGTGTGTAGAGGACATAGGTCTTCACTTATCATAAGCAGTACCCCACCACCATGCTTTCCCCTCCTATCCTGCAGAAAAATGCTGTACCCAGCAACTTCTATTCCTGTTATTATATCTTCTTCTGTCAACCACGTCTCAGTGATCCCAATAATTTTTGGTCAGGCTGATGCTATCTGCGTACCAATTCCTCTCCCTTATTCCAGATACTCCTGGCATTAGTATAAAGCATATAAAAGCATATAAATGCCATTGTTTCTATACCCAGCATTATCTCCTCTAGACTCCACTGGGCTCAGTGTTACCTGATGTCGTCTCCCTTCTCCCAAGTATCCATTCCCACAAGGGGCCACCCCTGCTATCATCCTCCCTGGGACACACCGACTTGTTCAGAACAGCAATCTCTCCAGATGCCTACGTCCTTCCTCATTCAAATGTAAACGGTCTCTCGCATACAATTCCTCTCTTTCTTCAAACGCACTCCAAGCATCCACATATACCAGTCCTCTCTTGTCACACAATTTCCTGCATGCACTCTTGTCTTGCATCTGATTTTATATCAAACCACCTTCTCACATTCTAAATGCTGACTTACAACTCAAACATAGACTATATACATATTGCTTGATATCTTCCTTTTAATTGTAGCATTTTGAACTGTTTTTTTCTTGGCACCTTGTTATATGTCTTTTCCAGCTCTACAAAACATAAATAAAGATCCACATGATATTCAATGATTTCTGAAATGTTTGTCTGAAAGTAAAAATCTAATCCTGAAAACCTCTATTCAGCTTTCATTCCATCTACCACAGTCATCTTACACTCCATCTATCTTCATGGAGAAGACTTGCCTGGAACAGCCTACCTCATGAAGGATTCTCCAAAGACTACAACCTCCAGTTATTCAAAATAAAGGACTTTGAGAGATTACTTTCTCTTAAACTCTGCCCACACATGGCATCAACATGTTATAGGATCTACAACCTCTCGTGTGGGAATGTTATATAAAAAAAAAAAAAAAGAAAAAAAAAGAAAAAGAAAAAAAAAGTCATCACTATGGTCAAATCAGTACACACATACTACAAAATTCACCACCCACGTGTATTGGTGGTTTGTGTACATTCATCATCTTCTTCCCAGAATTCATTTATTCACCTTTTGTTTTCTAATTTTTTCCCATCTATATTTATATAAACAGACATACACTGCCAACTATATACATTAATATTATTATACTTTACATTTAAAATTTATAATCAGCAACATTAATGTATAAGATTGGCTGCAGGTTTTTGACCTGCTGTGGGAATCAATATTTGATTTCCACAAACTTTATTCAATATTTAGTTCAGCATGAAATGACCTTAACTTAAACTAATGTAGCATTTCAAATTTTAAACATTAAATTTCTAAATGTTATGTTAGGTTTCTACATTTTGACTTTTATAATTATATGTTGTATTTTACATAATTTCAATTCTGCATTTTCAATTTTATAATTTTATACTCTTCTATTTCTTATATGTGTTCCATTATTGTTTGCATTTATGCTTTTTTTGTGTTGTTGCTCTGTGTTCTTTATGCTTAATTGCTACCAGTTCTTGGTGTTGTCAAAATATGATTTCCTGCTATTATCTTTATTTTTGTGTGGCTTCTGCCATCACAGAACAAATGAACTTTTTATAACTTTTTATATTTTTATTCAACCAACAGAATAATAAAAAAAAAAAAAAATCAACAATGCATACAATCATGGAAAATAAAATTCCCTTGTATTGTCCAAATAAAATAGCCAACTACCCAGTATTTCCTTCAAATCAAGACAGGAAAAATATTAATTTTGAAATAGGGAAACACGAGAAAAAAGCCTAGAAAACCCTGAAACTTGAGATCATTAGCTCTCTCAAAAATAATGAAATATGGGCATCACTCAATAAAGATCTACACGGATGGCTCCAAAAATCACAATGAAAACCAGGTGACCAATCTGAGCACAATAGTCCATATGTAGTCTTACCAATGCCTTATATAGAGGCATCACCATCTCCTTATCCCAAAATGTCAATTTTTTATCATAATAACAATATAATGTGCAGTCTTTGCAACACTTGCAATGTGCCCTCAGAACTTCAGTCTACTGTCTACCATCACTCCAAGATCCCAAATTTCATTCACTTCCTGAAGTACAGCTCCACCAATATAGTATGTATCCTTATATCATTGTATCCCAAAGTATAATACCTTGCATTTATTGATATTAAAACTACAACCCCACTCATTTGCCAAGCTAAAAGTCTATTCAAATCTTCCTGTAGAGAATTAACATCAGCACTACTCCTGATAATTCTATCTAACTTTGAATAATCAGCAAACATTTGAAGATCCCCAATCAATCCATAGCAAATAAGCTAAACAATAGGGACCCAAGAACAGAACTCTGAAGTGTGTCAATTGTCACCTTCCTTTTATGAGACACTGCTCCATCATTTCTAACACTCTGATCATAACTTCAGTTTTACAGACCTTTTGGTCTGTAAAACTGAAGTTTTGATCAGAATGTTAGAAATAATACCTCTCCAAAACCAGTGCTTTTGGAGAGGTATTATTTTACTTTCTTTCCACTCCTTAGGAACCTTTTCCACTGCAAGACTTTCATTACATAACCAAGTCAAGGGCATGGCTAACTCTTTTGCACATTCTTTAAAAATACATTATGATATGTCATCCATTCCCACAGCCTTATTAACATCTAACCCAAGCAATACTTGATACATATCCAATTCTTTTACCTTTTAATTCTCCTAATCCTTGCCTCCCTTCTACACGTTGCATACCACTGTGATATACACTGATGAAATGTTCGTAAAATAATTCCATTATATCATTTGTTAAGGTTATTCTGCTACCATAACTATCCACAAGTATCAACCTACCATAATTATTTTTCCTCTTGCTTGTCACATAGCAGAAAAATTCCCTTGAATTAGCTTTGATCTGACTGGCTAATCTCCTCTCATATTCTACTTTTTCTTTTTTTAACCATGCTTATTACTTTTCTTGGCATGCAGTTTATATTTTTTATGCAAATGTCTTCTACTTCCTCCATAACAACTTCTTTTGTAACAATGCTTGCTTGATTTCACTGTTCATCCATCTCATTCCTACCCTATTTATTCACTTAACTCATGGTATGCAGTTATGCATTGCATGTGTTAGATACTGCCTTATCATTTCCCATGCACTATCAACATCTTTTCTACACAATTCATCAACCCAATGTATTGATGCTGGTTGACTATGGATCTTCTCATAATCACCCACCTTATAGTTTGACATGGACCTTCTTGATAACTTTTTTTTTCCTGCTTGACTACCTTCCAAACCAATACCTCATGATCACTTTCACTAACAGGTGGTGGTGTTGATATCTCATTCACAACCACATCCTGTAAGTATATCACCAAATCTAACAGTGATAAATTGCATGTTGCTTTCATTACATGCTGCTTTAGATAGTTTCCAATAGAAACTCAACAAATTCACTCATTATGAGAGAGTTAAGAGGCTTGGATCATTGACATGGGTTAATAAGCTACAAAGAAAGAATGTGAGTAGTGCATACAAAATGGTCAGGGATTATTTGAGAGAAGCAGTATCAGACTGCATACCCAGAGTCAGTGTTAAGCAAATGAGTGGTTGGCTGAAGATGCAAAGAGATGGATAAATTGCCACTATGGATGAAGTGTAATGTTTCAATTTAATGTTGCAAACTATAAGGTTATGTAGGCACTTTGGATTGAAAAGATTACATGCTGTTTATTGCATTGATGGTATCGGATTGCAAGAAAATGATGAGACTAGGAATCTGGGTGTAATGCTGGACAGAGAGTTGAAGTTCTGAGGATATTTTGCAAAAGTTAGCAGAATAGTTTAACAAATTACTTGGATGTTAAAAAATACACTAACGTATAGATGAGTAGGTTATTATCCTTCTTTATAAGGCTATGATTTGGCTACATCTTGACTACATATAGATTTGATCAACCGGGTTTCTTGGAGATCAGAAAGTAGTTGAGAGGATCTAGAGATGAGTGACCAAGTTGGAGACAAGGCTGTGGAATGCTCCATATGAAAATTTCTTATACAGTGAAACCTGTGGAGTATTCATAACTAAAAATTCACATACATGCTACAGTAATTAACTTTTTAATATGTAAATATTTTATCTTAAATATCACAAGACATCATCAGTACAGTTTTAAAACAATAGGAATTACATTAAAAAAACATTACCCGCATGCTTACATTGGAATCGCTTTATGTGTACAGTAGCATGTTTAAGGAGTAAAATTATTGGGCTGCAATTAAATTAAATTAAAATATAAATGATAAATTTATTTTATACAATTGAGGATAACAATTTCCCCGATTTTTGGAATTGTGAGACAGTCGTTCTGGTTAAAATTGGGTCTGTGACATAAGGCTTCAGCACTTTCTTTATACAAACACTCATGTTTATATATGGATCTATGTAGTACAGATCTTCCAGATCTTTACAGATCTTCCTGTTTGTCCATAGCAAGACAAGTTACAAGGACATGGCACTTCGTATATGCCAGGTAGCATTATTGGTAAAAGTTTTGTCTTTTGGAGAAGGTAACAAATTGTGAATTTGGTTGATTGGTTTATAGGTAGCAGCAAGTTTGTATTTCTTTGTAATTTTTGACAAACGGTCAGAGATGCCTTTGATATATGGTATAGGAGAATGGATTGAATGTGTGGGTTGCAAAGTTTAGTTGCTAGGCACCCCAGAGTTGAAGGAGCGGTATGATAGGTCTTGTGTGTTTATAATAAAGGTTAGTGTGTACCTTCTGCGATGAGTGTTCTGATTTCATGGAGATACCCACATAATAATAATAACAATAATAAATCCTTCGTTATATTTTTACTTACAGGATTTGAGGAAGGTGGTCTTTTACCATCGTTGAGCAGGATGTGCTATTCTATGAATACTTCTTCCCATTGGACACATATTTTTTGTTGGCAACATATGTTTTCTATTGTTCCCTGTTTCACAACTTTGCCAATCGTGAGAAAATTGATCTTTGCTGTGTTGAGGTGGTTTTTGTAAGAAGGAGCAGGTATTATATGCATTGCTTCTGGGATTGCAGAACTCCTCATAAGGACCTGAAAAATTTTGAAGAAAAAGTTTTTAATATTTAGGGAAAAAAAAGTATTTATTAGCCAATGTATCATATATAATATATGTTGATGCAAGCAAATTTTTTTTACTCTTCCCATCTTATGAGAACACTTCACCAAATGCAGATATACAGAGTGCAAAAGATTCCGAAAAATGCAGACAGACGTTACAAATATAGAAGCTACCATTACTAAAAGAAAACATTACTGTTCAGAAGTGTCCTATGTATGCTGACATCAGCATGTTGTTTCACTTAAGCAGTAACTTAACCATTTGATAGGATTTACATTTATTTAGCTGGAGATGAGCATAATTTTTGCAGATTTCAATATATTTCATTCGGCTTGTAATAACATCAGTGTAAGATTTCTAAATTTTTCCACCTAACTTTAACTTGTGTCCACAGAAGATAATTTGTGTGTCTATATGCATGTATCCAGATAAATATGAAGCATTAGATCACCATCATCAAATTCCTGATATTTACTCTCAAGGGATGCACAGGATATGATAGTACTACACGAAAAATTTACATCATTACTAACTTCCTATCTACAATTATTATTATTATTATTATTACCCAAGACCTCCCCCCATGGAGTCAAAGACTCATCTAGGAGGTCCTTTTATCAAACACGCAGCTCATCATACCGTGCTTTAAACACACTCAAATTCTTTGCAGACACCACACTCTCAGGCAAGGCATTCCAATCATTCACAACCCTATTCACACCCTCCTTATACAACTTCCAGGGATGACCTCTGGTTCTCCCCTGGTCTCCCACTATTTTCTGTAGGATCTCTCCAGCATTGATCCTATAACAACCCCTTAATAACTTGGAGGTCTCCGAATCAATCTATTACCTGTCAAGGCTCCAACATTGTCAGATCTTATATTTCTGTCTTCTAAGGCACTTTCTACCATATCAATCCACCTATAACTTGGTCTTCCTCTGGGGCTTTTTCCTACCAACATGGCAGAGAACACTTGTTTTGCTAATCTTTCCTCTCCCATTGTGTTTAAGTGACCATACCACCTGAGATTAGCTCTGCTAACACATTCCTGGATGCTAACAATGTCAAATCATGTAGATCATGTGTTCTTTTATATATATTTCTATATATTAGTTGTTTCTCTTCATGTTGCTATGTGCATTTGTACAGTTCATGGCATAACATGTAATTACAGCCCTGGTTACTATGTGTGTTTTAGCCTCATATTCTTTTTGTAAATTAATATTTAAATTTGAGTGTGTTTTTAATTAATCCTGTACATAGTTGAGTGCTTCTTTTATTATTGTTATTATTATCATTGTCATCAGACCTCCATGAAGTCAAGAAACTCATCAGAGGAGGTCCCATGCTCGCAACTACCAGCCTTTTCTTTTTCCATGCTGAACTGAATGCATGAGTGAAGGCTATTTATCTGTTGTAGGAATGTTGTAAGTTCCTCTCTTTGGTTTCATTATGTCAATGATGTCTTTGCTATTTGGCCACATGCTGTGAGTTCCTCTTCAGCATTGATCACGTTGTAGGAACGTGGTTACAACCCACGTTCCTACAACAGATAAATAGCCTACACCCATGCATTCAGTTCACCATGGAAAAAGAAAAGGCTGGTAGTTTACTATTCTTGGACATTTGTCATCAAGTGTCTATCGAAAACCTACCTTTACTGGCAGATACATTCATCAAACATCTGTTCATCACACCTCTCAAAAAATCGGTGTTATCAAATTTTTAATTAATAGAGCACATAAAGTGTGCTTCTCCTCCTTAAGCTTACAACAAGAACTTTTTTGCCATAAAAAAGTTAATAGAATCTAATGGTTACAACCCTAATCAAATCCAGCAGATAATTGACTCCTATGTTCCAACACCTCAGGATTCTTTAACAGACCACAGAGTTCCATTCCCTTATATTTCAGGCATCTCAGAATCTATTGGCAGAATTTTGAAGAAGTATCATCTTATTCCCACATATTTTCCTATCAACAAAATATCTCACTCGTTGCCATCTACAAAAGACAAACTGGCACCTCTGTCATTAGCTGGTGTTTATCAGATACCATGCGAATGTAATTTATCATACTTTGGACAAACAGGCCATTCTGTGGAAAAAAGAATGAACGAACATCAGTATTATATCGAATACATGAAACCTCATAAGTCTGGTCTAGCACAACATAGCATTGACACTAAACATAATGTCCAGTGGGATAAAGCTTGTCTTCTCCACAGATGCAAGTTTAAATATGAATGCCTTTTCAAAGAAAGTTGTGAAGCCCTTTTACATCGGCTGAATTTGAATCGAAATGACTGTCTCTCTCTCTCCCCCAAAAGTTTGGGAGATTCTTATCTTATGCAACCATCAATGAAATAGTTTTTAAGAATTATTTAATAATATTTTATTAATATTAATTTTCTGACACGCAGCAACAATTTTAATTGATAATCCACCGACTGTTCTGTACTTTGTATTCCATTCCTTTAACTGTTTGTTCTACACTGATGATGTACTGTTACTTTCAGTACGAAATATTCATACCTTTAATTCATTAAAGCAATTACTGTTGGTTTTATAAGTGTTAAGTTATTAATTTTAATTATGCCACAGTGTTACACCCTGATAACTTAAGAATGTGAAAATTTCAGTTATCATGATGTAACAAGAGAAGAAATAAAAACCATGTATAGATAACTAACTAAGCAAGCTTGTTCCTAAGCAGATAACGTTAAGAGCCTTTGAAAGTAACGAATAAAAAAAAATAAAAAGAAAGAAAAACATGCTTGCATCCAAGTGAAAAATATGGCTGAAATTGTTTGTTGAACTAAATAAATAAAAAAAAAGGAAAGGGAATCTATTACAGTTGTGATATGATAAAATAAGGTTAAGTAAAGCAAAGAAGATTAGTCATAGGATTTTGTATATGAGAGGCTAGTTTTACACTTGAAATAAGAGATTAAAGATTCGAGTTAATTCTTAGAAAATTTTGGAAAGGGGATTAATTTAGTATAGATGACATAGAGGTTAGCTTAAACAAAAACCAAAGCTCAAGGTCATAATTCCCGAACTGAGACTTCGTCACGTGTCAGTCACATGCACACGGACTGTATGATGCTTTGGTAGAAAAACACCACTCTAATTGGTCAGTGAAATCGACTCCAGTAAGGGGGGGAAGAAAAGAAATTGAAGATGGTGCTGGTAGAGGTCATCGTATAAAAGGATTAGGAACCCCCCCCCCCCCCACCACCACCACCACAAGGCTTTTTTCCTGAGAGTTTTTCTTCATGAGTTTTTGTATAGGTCTCACACGGTTTTCCTTAGTGACGGGTTAGGAGTTTTCTCCGTCCGACACAGTAAGGAAACAAAGTGTGCAGGATTTCGATTCCGTGTTCCTATTGTAAGAAATGAGGGATGCCATTTAGTTAAAAAGAGAGACGATAATGTCAGTGTGTTTCATTGTCCAGTGATCGTAATGAGAGAAAAGAAAATTCTATAAAGAAGTCAGTGCCCACATGGTGAATTTCACAGCCATAGAATAGATGATCCTATGTATGCCCTTGATTGAAGAATGTAAGGTAAAGATTGTGAAAGCCCATCTTAGTGTCTTAGGAGTGATAAGTTATAGAAGAGTTCGTCCTAGGAAGGTAAATATCAGAAAAAAGTAGAGACCAATGTAGAAGACCCAAGTCAAAAGGTACTGTAAAATCTTGTGTCAATTCAAATCATATGTAACTGTTGTCATTGTTCAATTACTGAACAGTTGAAAGGATTAATGAGAATTATACTAGGAACTTTAGTACATGTCTAACTAGAATAAAAATGAGCTTGTTACTATTAACTAATACGTATTCGTGTTCCTAGAGATTTATGCATGTACATTGTATTTTAATTAAGAGAGTTTTAAAGGTTAAAAGTGCGTATTAGCTCAGTGAAAGGATAATTTTAATCTATATTGTCTTAGTGAGAAAATTAGAGTAACTGATTATATATGTCCTAGAAAATACAGAATTATAGCATGATCAAACCAGTAAGGGTTTAGACAAAGGATCAACAAGTTCTAGGATTATACATGTTTGTATGTATAGAATCTGTTATGGCGATATGATCACAATTCTCATGTAGGGTCTTAACCTAATACTTGTGTTTAGCTAGTGAGAATTTGTATTATATAATTTTAGTATTGAATTGAGTTTTATTTGATAAAGAATGAATTGTACCATGCTTAAGAGTTCAATAAAGTTTTGTTCATTGAAAATACAGTTGTCTGAGATTGCCGCTCAATGCACCCCTTGTAACATCGTACCAACCTAATCACGCGGGGGGGGGGGGGGGGTATTTGTTAAGTTACGAGATAAAGGTCACGACTGCATATTAGTTTCACACTCAGACATATTTTGGTAATTGCTCCTTGTTTTTGAATTTTATATCTTACACTAAATGTCCTGAAAGGTGCAGTATAAAATAAATATTTAGGGACACTAAGGGGAGAAGAAGCTTGAATATTTGTATTTGGGTGATATCTCGTATATAAATAAGATTTAGACAAAGACAAGTAGAGTTTCACATGTAAGGATAGTTGAAAGCCTAATAATCATAAATTGGGACACAACAACAGGTACCTCTAAAGATTAGGATATATATACACAATATATGTAACTCATATTGGAGTATACACTATCGTTCTATAGTCATACCAAGCAGGCTATCACGAACCAACAAGAACCAAATACCTGCAGCTCTTGGAGATTAACATACAACCTGCCACATCCCCCAGCAGAACACACCACAAAACACCAACACACAAATACACAAGAATAAGTTACTAGTTGTTTAATAGAGTCATGCATGTGAGACAGGCCAGCCTGGCTGGCCGAGTGGTAGCAGATCTGCTCTCCAGCCAAATAGCTGCAGGTTCAAATCCCGCCATGGGCATGGATGTTTGTGATTGTCTGTGGAAATAGTGGTGGTCGATAGTTGATGGCGATGGTGTAGTTGCGGTCAGTTGGTGGATTGAGTTGTGGAGACAGAGCTGTAGAGCAAGCGCCCTCCCTCAATGAGTCTTTGGATTCCCTGGAGGCATTAAATAATAATAATAAAATAATAATAATAATTTTGAATAATGGCTTCAGACATGTAAGAAAAAACTGGCCGACCTGGTTGGCCGAGTGGTCCTTGTATCCGCTCTCCAGCCAAAAGACTGCGGGTTTGAATCCCACAGTGGGCATGGATGTTTGTAATTGTCTGTGAAAATACTAGCGGTGGTGGTGGTTGGCAGTAGATGGCGTTGGTGTAGATGATGAAGGTAGTTGCGGTTGGTAGAGAGGTGGAGGTGGAGAGTTTTGGAATGGGTGCCCTCCCTCGATGAGTCTTTGGACTCCGTGGAGGTGTTATGTAATAATAATAATAATTATTATTATTTATTACTTCTATATGTTTCGCTCAATATGTTATAAGCTTCTTCAGAGAGAAGAGAGAAAAACTGGTAATTGTCTTTTCCCTGAAAGAAGCTCATGATGTATTGAGCGAAATATATAGGAGTAATCAGAACACGTGCAATTTACAGATAAAAAATACTGGTGGTGGTGATGGGTGGTAGATGGAGTAATGGTAGTTGTGTGTGGTAGGAGAGTTAAATATTAGGGGAGATGGATGTGTGCCCTCCCACAATGAGTCTTGGACTCCTACATAGTGTCATGTAATAACAAATTATATTTACTTTTCTCTTACGTGTGTGAAGCTGTTATTCAAAAATGCGTGTGCAGTGAACGTGCACATACACAACATGCATGCCATCCTGACTACATCACAAAAAATAAACTCCAAATTTTAACAAAACATTCTATATTCTATAGAATCAATTTTTAACAAAACCATGAAAACGTATAACCAGCTAATAGGAAAATATCAACCACATAACAGTTTCTGTTCTTTAGCATGATGGCGAATAAGTACCTAATCTTCTGCTTGTCAGCTTGCAGGTAACATACAGATGTCACTTCTGGTTATGCGAGGTCTACCACCAACTACTTCATATGATTTCGGTATGTATGGCGTATTAGAGAGCAGACTATCTTTGTATAGTTTGAACTGAGCTCACATTAGAAATTTATAGTTCCCTATTTTATTAGATGAACAATTTTTTACACATTCATAAAAATTAATGTACTACAAAGAACATCACCATATCTATCCATGAAAAATCAAATAAATATAGCAAAATATTGAAAATCTCATGAAATAAATGTTAAAGTTCATTTACTTCCACCTGATGCTGTGACCTACAGAATTCAGCAATTTCTACAAAGTTTTCCTCCCATTAACCATTGCCACAGCTAAATGTAATGGCATAGACGCTACACGTGCTCTTCTATTAATATGCATGCAGTCAAACGGTGTGTACTGAAGGGGTGTCGAAGTTCGGTCATCATCATCACACTTTTCAAGGATTTAGGTCTAGATTGGCCCTGTTCCCACCTTAGAAGTCATCGTTGAATCTCTTTAGAGGATGTCCCAGTTTTCTTTTTCCTAATGGTTTGTAATTTAAAACTTATTTTGGTAATCTTTCTGTTTTCATTCTTTCAACATGTTACATCCATTTATGTTTACATTTTTTTATTACTGATTCCTAGTTTAATTCCTTCATTTTTTTCTGATCAAATAGAGTATACTTTGCAGTTTTTCTCATAAACTTCATTTCAGCTGTTATTAATCTTAATTTGTCTTTTTGTTTTATTGTCCAGATTTCACTTCCATACAATAGGACTGCTAGGGCTAATGTATTGAATACTTTTAGTCTAGTTTGTTTTTGAACTAGGTTAGGTTTAAATATAGAGTTAATTACACCAGTTACTCTTTAAATATTTTGCAATTTTTAGGTTTATATCTTTTTCATTTTCATATGTAATCATACATCCTAAGTAGTTAACTGAATTCACTTATTCATCTGGCTTTTGGGGGAACCCTGAAGAGAGCACATCCTCTAGGTGGCGGACAGGGGAGCCCACCAGATATGGTACGGTGGTCCAAATATATTCAATAAGGACTCGTGGACCAACAGGGCCATAAGGGACAATTGTCTTGAAGTAGCACTCCCATGGTCCCCCAGCTGGATCTATCCTTTTCTTCCTCTACTTTCAGGAAAATCCACTCACTTTAATCTTTTGTATAAATCCTTATCAGCCAATTCTTCTTATTTTATGATCCTTATGCTATTAGAGTACTTGAGGTCTATAGGTTCTCTCCATTTCTGGTCTATATTTATGTCCCCTCTAAAATCTCCTCTTACCCCTTCAATATACCCTATTTCTCCTGCTGGTTTAAATTTGGAAGTCAAGTTCAGAAGCCTTAAGGTAACAGCCCTACCACTGGACTATCCATCGCTAGGCTAGTAACCTGACACAAAGAACACTAATTTACTTCTAATCTAATAGAGAAAGGTATTTGAAATGAGTCGAAGTTGTACTGATTTTTTTTGCATCATACCTTATATAATATTATACATATAGAAATATAATATAATATATACAGAACACCTTTGTAACTGAGTGGAAATTGCATGTTCCATCCATGGTGCTAAATCGCTTAAATTGTAGTAAGTTCAACTCTACTCTCCAACTACAGGAACTTTTACTAAGCTTTTTTTTTTTAAAGTCAATCTCTGGCATGGGCAAGCGTTTTTTTTTTCTCCCACAATCTTGGGTTTTTCGTCCCATAAACTCAAGAAAATTGACCATAGAACCCACAAAATTTTCAGACAGTAAATGTTCTTAAGATTAGGGACTGCGAGATGGTGGCACTTGTCAGTTGCCTCTCTTCACCAGCTGTCATGTATAATTAGTGATAATCTTGGGCCAGCTATCTTTGATTGGCTACTGGTGGAGATTGAACTGCCCCTCTCAGTCTCCAGTGCTCCCTAATAAGAATAAAAGGTGATTTATTATTTGTATGCAGATTGACTCGGTTTATGAACATATTCAATAATTTTAATGACTTAAACCACCAAGATAATTAAGAATAAAAGTTTAATACGGACACAACTAGTTTCGTTGGTAAGCCAACTTCGTCAGGTGTCAAAGTACAAAGACATATACAAAAAAGACCAACAGAAACATTACACACTAACAACGACAGTGCTATAAAAAAAAACGACATTTAAGTTCAATTAGAGTCTGCGCTTCAGTTCTAGCTCATTTACACACGTGTGTGATCTTGTGAGAACGCCAGCAATGAACAGCAGAGCCATGCGAATCTGGCAAACTGTAGCTAAGGTTGTTATTCGTGTGGGTAGAATCGAGGGTAATTTCTTTTGACTCCAGGATACCTCTTTCAAGTTCATCATAACATTTGTGAATATTAGAAGTTTGATTGCAGTCTATGTGGTGTTGGCATCAGTTCCCAGGAGTATACAATTCTGTATACTCCTGGGAACTGAAGGTGATTTATTATTTGTAAAAAACATCACCATCTTCAGTTCCCAGGAGTATACAGAATTGTATACTCCTGGGAACTGAAGATGGTGATGTTTTTCTTTTGGCTGACTAAGGTTAGATCAGAGTTAAGACTGAAATTTTAATATTATTTAAATTTCAATCCTCAGAAATCAACACATACAGATAGATATCTTCACGCATCCTCTCACCACTACCCTCCACAGAAATATGGCATTATATCTACTCTTGCACATCGGGCCAGATCCTTATTATCAGATGACGAAGAGTTTCAAAATGAATTTAATTTCCTCAAAAAATGAAAGTTTATTTTCCCCTTGGTTAGACTATTATAAATTTAATTTAATCCTTTATCCAAGTGTGAGCAAACAAAGTTTGCACCTAAAAATATCTTCAGGACTGAGATAAGGTAGTATAACACCGGGCAACTCGCAAGAGAAGCACATTTTGATGTCGAACTTTTTTAAAATTCTTGCCAGTTTGGGAGAGAGGGAACTAATGTAAGGCAAGGTGATGTAAGCTCTGAGGGTAGTAGAATCTCCATTAGTTTGTTAACGACGGCGAAAAATACATTTCTCAATGGAGATTCTACAACCCTCAGAGCTTACATCAGCTTGCCTTACATTAGTTCCCTCTCCCCCAAACTGGCTAGAATTTTAAAAAAGTTCGACATCAAAATGTGCTTCTCTTGCGAGTTGCCCAGTGTTGTACTACCTTATCTCAGTCCAGAAGATATTTTTAGGCGCAAACTTTGTTTGCTCACACTTGGATAAAGGATTAAATTAAATTTATAATAGTCTAACCAAGGGAAAAATAAACTTTCATTTTTTGAGGAAATTAAATTCATTTCCTCAAAAAATGAAAAATTTTTGAGGAAATTCAATTCACGAGACCATTATTGACAAAGGTCTTTTTGAGGAATATAATAAATTTAGTTTAATCCTTTATCCAAGTGTGAGCAAACAAAGTTTGTGCCTGAAAATATCTTCAGGACTGAGGTAAGGTAGTACAACACGACAACTCCTTGCAAAGGTGGAGCAAGCTACCAACACTCCTATCTCAGTATCTCCCATAATGCAAAACACATCTCCTTGCAGATATGTATAATGTTATGCATTAAGGGAAGGGCCGCTACCCAGACTAGTTTCAACCTTTATTGAAGTCTCTTGAGTGGGAGCCAGGCCCAAGTGGAGATACCAGGCAGAAGCATTAGTAAGGTCATCTCCTCCTATAGGAGCTGCCAAACGGTGTGCCACCTTTTTAGTAAATTACTCTGGATTTAGAGAAAGATGTTGAAAGTTTATTTTTCACTTGGTTAGACTATAATAAATTTAGCTTAATCCTTTATCTAAGTGTGAGCAAACAAAGTTTGCGCCTGAAATTATCTTCAGGACTGAGGTAAGGTAGTACAACACCGGGCAACTTGCAGCAAAGGTGCCCCCCCCCCCCTTAATGCATAGCAGTATACATGTCCGCAAGGAAATGAACTGTGCATTATGGGAGATACTGAGACAAGGAGTTGAGAGCTTGATCCACCTTTGCTACGAGTTGCCCAGTGTTGTACTACCTTACCTCAGTCCTGAAGATATTTTCAGGCTCGAACTTTGTTTGCTCACACTTGGATAAAGGATTAAACTAAATTTATTATAGTCTAACCAAGGGAAAAATAAACTTTCAATGTCTTTTTGAGGAAATTAAGTACATTTTGAAACTCTTCGTCATCTGATAATAAGGATCTGGCCCGATGTGCAAGAGTAGATATAATGTCATATTTCTGTGGAGGGTAGTGGTGAGAGGATGCATGAAGATATCTATCTGTATGTGTTGGTTTCCTGAAGATTGAAATTAAAATAATATTAAAATTTCAGTCTTCAGGAAACCAACGCATACAGATAGATATCTTCACGCATTTTTTCTCAATATTGTTTCAAACTAGAAAAGATAAAATGAGAATTTGATAGGCGATTTAAAGATTTTAAGGAGCAAGAAGAAGTGTGTTCGCTTTTTACAGATCCTTTTTCCTTTAATTTCGAAAAAGCTCAGATTTTTAGTTTTAAATTTATTCAAATTTTATTTGAATAAATCAAATCTTTATAATTTTATAAATTCTAAAAAAAAAGTATAAACTCTCATTAATAACCACCACAAAAATTTACAGAGCCTCCTGTTAGTTTGAAATTTTTTGTGTTTGTGTTGAAATAAAATACTTCTATATTTTTTATTTATTTATTTTTTTGGAGGGGGAGTCTATATTTTGGGGAATTTTTTAAATGTTACTGAAAATATTTTGGGGTAAAATGAAAATATTTTCAGGTTAAATATATATATTTGCATAATATAATCATAGTAGTTTAATTTCAGTATTTTATTTTTTTCCTGACACTTGACGTTTATTATTAACCAGCCTGCCAAAATTTTGACTCAAAGATTGTGAGCATACGACTTTCATCATGGCAGAAAGGTTGATGTCGCTTAATCTTGATTTGTGGGCTGTTTTGTTACCTTTCATACATGGGAATAATTGTTCACATAAATAGGTGCTTCCAAAATAACAGCATATTTGCTGCAAACGTTTTTATTTCTGGATATTTTTGACTTAAATAACTGTATATTTTTGGTACACCAACTTCTTGGTATTTATTTCGCTTTTAGAATGGAATTGATTTCATTTTGGAAATCAATAAGTTTCATTTGAATATAAATAGGAGCTTTTTTGAAATTAAAGGAAAAAGGATCTATAAAAAGCGAGAAAACTTCTTGCTCCTTAAAATCTTTAAATCCCCCATCAAATTTATCTTTTCTAGTTTGGGATGATATTGAGAAAAGTTAAAACTTTGATTCTTATTGTTCAACTGTTCACACATAGGAAAGTAATTTAGATTATTCTCTTTTAAATGATTTTGAAACAAAACTAACTTAAATCTAAAACTTGCCAGTGCAACATACATGTGTGTTATTAACTGATCTTTCCCCTGAAGTTTGACATTTAAATCATTCAAATGTCCTGTAATATCAACTAAGAATGCTAGATCTTGTACCCATGTCTGATCATTAAGAAATGCAACATCATTATTTCTCATTTCTAGGAACAATTTGATCTCCTCTAAAAAAAAAAAAAAAAAAAGAGGCCCTAAACATCATGTCCACACGACATTCTCACAGTATCTATCATACCTTGCCTTGAACTTACTCACCATCATAGCACCCACAACAGACTCTGGCAGCTTATTCCACTCATTTACCACTCTAAAAGTAAAGAACCCAGCTCTAACACCCCTGCTAACCACACTCTTGCCCAGCTTCCATAGGTGTCCCCTAGTTCTCCCACCACCAGTCCTGATCTCAAAAATATCCTCTGAATTAATCCTATAGAATCCCTTTAGCAATTTGAATGTCTCAATCATATCTCCCCTCCTCTGCCTATCAACTAGTTTCTGCAACCCACAAATCTTCAACCTGTTCCATAGACCTGTTATCATCTTAGTCACTCGCCTCTGGATCCTCCCCACCTCCTCCCCATCAAGAAGAAACCTAGGTGACCAAATCTGGGCACAGTAGTCAAGATGAAGTCTTATCAAGGCTCGGTACAGAGGTACAATAACTTGCTTGTCTCTGCTCGTCAAAGTATTTTTCAACAACCAAGTGAGTTGATGAGCTGATCTACCCACTTTTGCAATGTGCTCCCTAAACTTCATCTCTCTATCCACCAATACAACCAAGTTCCTGGGACTTGGGAGTGTTGTCAATGTTGTCAATCTCCTGGAGTACGGTTCCACCAATGTGGTATACTGCTGCTAATCTTTTCACCCCAAAATGCATAACCTTACATTTTGTCACATTAAATTGACATCCATTTTCCTTAGCCCAGAAGTGACATCTTCTGCATTCACTATTGCACTACCCAACTTTGCATCATCAGCGAACAAATGAACTGTTCCTCTTAGATCCTTCCCTATATTGTTAATGAACAAATTAAACAGCAGTGGTCCAAGAACAGAATCCTGTGGCACACCACTAGTCACAGGCCGTCTTTTGGACTCTACTCCTGAATAAACTACTCTCTGATATCTCTCTACCAACCACCCACCTATCCACCTCACCAACCCTATATCCATTCCCATATGTTGTAGTTTATGGATTAGAATTCCATGTGGTATCCTGTCAAATGCCTTAGCCAGGTCCAGCAGTATCACTGTAAACCCATTACCCTTATCCAGTTCAGCCATCACTGTGTTATAAAACTTGAGCAAGTTACCGAGGCATGATCTGCCCTTCACAAAGCCATGCTGTCCCCCATACAGTATCTCATTTTGATCAATCCATTCCTGTATTTCTCCCTTGACTACTTTCTCCAAGACCTTGACAACGACTCCTGATATGTGATAGGTCGGTAATTTGCAACAGTAGTCTTGGATCCTCCTTTATGCAGTGGAACTATTTTCCCCTCTTTCCACACCTTTGGGACTAAACCAGACCCGAGACTCAGATTAAACAACATGGTCAAGGGCACTGATAATTCTTTAGCTGATAATTCGTAAGACCTGTGCCGGTATACCATCCAATCCCACAACTAAAGTTTTTAGTTAGATACTGTGTTTGCCGGTGCAACATATGGTTTTGCTTGAGTCTAAGCAGCATGGTAAATGTGGGAGGGGACACGTGATTCATTAGTTAGTGCCGTTTTTATCCCAGTCATCTCTAATCGCAGTAAAGAAATATATTACACATGTTGCAAAATATATTACACCAGCATTTCCCAAACTTTTCCTACGACGGAACACTTCACAAATCCTGAAATTTTCACGGAACCCTTTACAAATCCTGAAATTTTCATGGAACACCTTGGTTATTTTGTAATGTATTAATTAATAATTAATTGTTAATTTAACTGTCTTTTATTATTAATTAATAATCGATCATTAATTAATTAAACATCAAGTAAACATAAACATTATTAAATTAATTTGTGCTGATTTTCATTGACATATCCCATTCTGATCACCAAAAATTTATAATATTATAAGTACTTACGAGTGAATGCAGACTTTTTCTTCTGTGTGCTGGTAGTTTTCCCCTTCTTTTGTACATCCTGGAGATCGCTTTGAAGGCTTGTGGTGGATGACTCGCTATCTGTTGCATCACAAACACCTTCAAATGAGAGATTTCTTGATGCCAAAATTAAACACAGTCCCTTGTCTCTTATTCATATTAAAATTTAAATCTGAAGGCCTATTACTTTTAAAAAATCATGGCACTACTGTTTCTAAACTTTCAACCTACAATACAAACTTGCGAAGAAAGTATTCAATATTACTAGATTTGAGAACCGGATACAGACTACCTTGATCTTCGATTTTAGTAGAAAAATTTTCTTTATACTTCCTTGCTGATTGGTCACTAACATTTGCAATTTGTTGTAATCAGCTTGCAGGCAATTTTTATGATAGGTCATAAACAGTGGTGTTCTCTTTCCCTATTGTTGAAAGATTTCGATGTGTGAAAATTAACGATAATTCATGAATATTTCCATGTTTAAAAATATGCCCCTTAGTCACTGACATTTGCTACACAGATGTCATTTCCTTCAGTTTTGAGAACAGAGGATACACTGCCCATTGTTATAATCCACTTGCAGGCAATTTTTATGACCGGGCATAAACAGCGGTATTCCCTTTTCCAAATGTTAAAAGGTTTCGATGTGTGAAAATTAACGATAATTCATGAATACTTCCATGTTTAAAAATACACAACTTGGTCACTAACATTTGCTACACAGATGTTATTAGGCGTTCTGGTCTGAGCTTTTCAACATATTCACGAATATTATTCTGCTCAGAATATTTCCACTATAAAATATTTATTCATGAAAAATGCTTAGAAAACTAAAATGACAAATGCCAGGAGAAATTCTCGCTGAACACTTATTCACCTTCTGCGGAACACAGTTTGGGAAACCCTGTATTACACAGACAGCAAATGTCTCTGTACTTTATTCAGTGGTACAATAAAACTACTTGTTTTTCTTGCATCTGCAATATAGTGGCAGTTGGGGAGGGCGTGTTGTTTACTGCGTGTTGTTTACCCCGACTTGAAAGTGGTTAAACTTTATTTTAGTGTGCAATGTATATGCAAAACTTTTTAATTTCTTTTTTCATAAAGTAAAATCAAGATACAGGGGTGAGTCATATGCGAGGGCGAGTTATTTTCAAGTAAATACGGTATTTCTGTTTTATTATAAAAAGCAACCATCCTTTTTTTAAAATCTTTCTTTGAGGCATCGTGGGCCGCAAGAAATTGCTTTGGGGGCCGCATGCGGCCTGCAGGCCACCAGTTTGATACCCTTGGTATAGAGGTTAGGTGTAGTTGGTGGATGGAGTGGTGAAGACAGACAGTTGTAGAGTAGGTGTCCTCCTTCGATGAGTCTTCAGACTTCTTGGACGTTTTACAAAATAATAATAATAATAATACTGCATTTGTTTAAAATTCAACTTTAAACACAAATAAAAGAACTGAGTTTTTGGCAGATGTGATTATTAAGTGTGAAATAAAAGGCTTCAGAAATGTATCCATTGCAGTGGATGCAATTTCCATACAGGCTGTGACAATATTAGTTACAGGGCGCTGATATCAAATTCAGCCTACTAGTTGAAATCCCTGTTCATTCCATCAAACAGTAATATTTTAAAAACCTTAATACTGGAATAGTTTTATTCGTTGCATGTTTTGGGAAGTGTGCTTCAAACATATTCAATCAATTAACTAATTATACACTGCTTGGAAAGAAGTCAGCAGATACCAACATGGGGAAAGTGCATCGTGCCATGTAACGAATTACATGCTCCGGTCACATATGCTCAATGTATGTACAGTATTCCAATAATTTATGTGTATGCCAGTTTTTGCTTATTTGAAAAAAATGATTATTTTGTTGCTGATTAGGTCACTTTTAAGTTCAAATTAATTGAAAGTGCACAAATGCTGAAAATAATTATAAAAATGAAAGAAAACTCACATAAAAAATTTTATTTACTAGAATTTTTGCCTAAGATATCATAGGCAGCATCAGTACATCACAGAATGACAATTAAACAATAACAGCACAATTCTAAAAAGCTCCACCTGAGTAGCTAATGTAAAATAACTGAAAACGTTCAATAATTTCCTAACTTTTTAATATATATATATATATATATATATACTCATGAATTCATTTTCATAGAGTCGATAACATGCTCTGCAAGTCCAGAGTGTTCAGGCTCATGGTATTTAATATAAGACTTGTATCCTCTTCTAGATGAACAGCTAGATCAACCAAGTGTTAATTCCTTAGAACCTTGTTCTTCAACCTGTGGTCCACGGACCGGTGTCGGTCTGTGGAAATTTCCTGGCGGTCCGCCAAAAATTTCTTCATCTCAGAAACAACGCTCAAGCCATGTATATCAAATTTTCTAACCTCTAAGCAGCAGCAGATGTCACGCTAGCTAAAAATCATAATTTTATAAGATTGGATTTAATAAATAAAATACTATCTACATTGGTTTATGTTTCTGTCTTAGCCGTCAGCTGGTCTGCGAAATATTTCTCCTATTTTTCCAGGTCCGCAGGTGAAAAAAGGTTGAAGAACACTGCCTTAGAACATTCTCTTAAAACATATTGGATATCCCATCCAGTCCCACTGCCTTATTGACATCCAAAATATTTAGTACTTGAAACATATTCTATTTATGCATTTCTAGCCCTCCCCATCCTTCTAGTAATAAAACTTACTTTGCCAAGATGAAACATCCCAAAGTAATCATTAATCAACTCCACTATATCATCGACATTGCTCACTCATTCCAATTTTCATTTAACAATGTAATTTTTCCACAATCATTTCGTCTTCTGCTGGCCATATAAAAGAAGTCCTTATAATTTGCCTTGAATCACAGGAGATAATCTCTTCTTGTATTGCAGTTTTGTTCTTCCTTTCTGTACTAGTCACTTTCTTGGCTTGAGAACATGCAACTGTTCTCCACCTCTCTACAGTGCAGGCCAAAGATAATCCCAAACAGTTCTTTCAATATGCTGCAAATAAAAGAAAGAATGTTTACAGCAGAATGATTTTAAGGAATGCCGATGGTAGGGAGGTAACTGAATCAGCCGAAATAGTAGAATTACTAAGTGGACACTTTGCAAAAGTATATCATCCAGGTGGTGATATTGCAGGAATGAAGGAACCAATGGCTTATACGGAAACTGACGAAAATGAAATGGAGGTGCATAGCATATTACAGAACCTTAATGTGAATACAGCTGTGGGACTGGAGCGTATACCAGCTTGAGTTTTATGTAAAGCGGTGAGGAAATTATCACTGCCCTTTACCATATTGTTTAATCTAAGTCTCAGCTGTGGGTCAGCCATGAGGCGGTGAAAAGAGGGGAAAATAGTTCCATTGCATAAAGAAGGCTCCAAGACTGATGTAGCAAATTACTGACCAATCAGCATATCAGGAGTTGTTGTCAAAGTATTGGAGAAGTTGGCTGAGAGCAAATTACAGAAATGGGCAGAGAGAAATGGGATACTGTATGGGAGCAGCATATTTTTTTGAAGGGTAGGTCATACCTCAGTAACTTGCTCACATTTTATAATACAGTGACAGCTGAGTTGGATAAAGTTAATGGGGCTTACAGCGATAATGCTGGACTTTGCCAAGGCCCTTGACAGGATACCACATGGAATTCTAATGAGAAAATTGCAGCACATGGGGATGGATCGGAGGGTGGTTGATGTAGTGATATCAGAGAGTAGTTTATTCAGGAGTAAAGTCCAAAAGAAGGCCTGTGACTAGTGGCATGCCTGAGGGTTCTGTTCTAGGACTGCTACTGTTTAATTTGTTCATTAATGATATAGGAAAGGATCTGAGAGGAACTGTTCAGTTATATGGCGATGATGCAAAGTTAGGTAGAGCAAATAGTTAATACAGATGAGGTCAAAATGTTGCAGGATAATTTGGATAGATTGGCAGACTGGTCAAAGGAGAATGGATGTCAGTTTAATGTGGCAAAGTGTAAGGTTATGCATTTTGGGGTGAAAAGATTACCAGCTATATACCACACTGGCGGAACTGTACTCCAGGAAATTGACGAAGCCAGAGACTTGGGAGTTCAAGTTTAGTGGATATGGAGTTCAAGTTTAGGGGGGGCACATAGCAAAAGTGGTGAAAGCAGCTAATCAGATCACTTGGTAACTGAAGAATACTTTGAGGAGCAGAAGCAATTTTTACCAAATAGCTTATTATTTCCTGATTTTTCTTTAACCTCCCAACCGGCCGGTGTGGATGAAATATTCAACACTCCCTAGCTTTTTTCATGGATCAAAACTCCGTCGGCATTCTACCTTTTATCATGCCATTAGCTACCTCCGCCGTTGATCTCATTACGGCTATTCTATAGCCATTAGTGGATTAACTGTTGCTGAGTGACCTTTGTGTCCCTTCCCCCGTCTTTACGTCTATTGTGTTGCTTAGAATTTCATTTACTGTCCCAAGTTATTTGACCTTTCTTGCCTCTAAAATGATTTATTGTGTCTCTTCCCAAAACTTGAAACGAATTTCACATATGCGAAAAAATCAATCCTGAAATGACCACTAATCAGCTTTTGCAATGAATCTATTTAGTGATAGTAAATTTGGTGTATTTTATTCTACAAATCAGTGCACCGGAAGAGTTGCACTGATTGTTCTTTCACTTTACGTATAATAATTGAATAATTTTTTTTCGAATTTTCGAATTTTCAAATGTTTGCTTTGAAAATATTATGTCAAATATTTATATTTTTAAATAATATTTATTGAAATAAATATGTCCTTTTTCTTTCGTTTCTAGCGAAATAGCATTATATGGATCATCACATTTGAGATTTAGAAACGATTTTTTGTTATTCATAAAGACAAAATAAAAAAAAAATGTTAAAATGCTACATTGAATTACTCGGTTTCCGATTGTGTGTCTTTTTGGTATCAAAAATTTATATCCAATGATATTTTAACAGTGAGTCTTCGCCTTCGTCATTTATTTATTTATTTATTTGTATTATGCATATTACGATAATATCTAGTGCACATCCTCGTAGATATGTTGAAAATATAATGTGAAAAATATCATATACGGAATGATTCAAAATTCTTTTTCATTTTGAAGATTTTCTAATGCTCCCCCCCCCCCCCTTATCTTCTCCTAGAACTCACAGGTTTGTAAGCTTTTCTAGACAGCATTCAAAATCAATTACTTCATTTTACCATTTTGACATAAAGATATACGGCAATCAGATTGTATCCTGAAGCTTCTAATTCTGTTCTATTTATTTGCAATCTAAAACCAGCTGTTCTACTGTCCGCTGAAATTATGTGAAATTTTAGAAATAATATGCTATATTTTCACCATGCAAAATTGTTTACATGCATACCACACAAACGAAAGTTCAGTAGTATTATTGGTGTTTGTTTTTCTTTAAAAAAAATCTAAATATTACTTCTGCTGCTGGAAGCTATTTCTGAAATAATCTACGTCTTCTAAATACTTGATAATATCCTCTTAGCTGGAGGAAAAGTTGAAGGCTTATTACTCTCAGTGCTATTGAGAAGAAAGGGGAGAACACTAAAGTGCCTCAGGCTGTAGTGCAGAATATGTCAAGAATGTCTTGTTTCCTTTTCGATTGTTGATTACCTATATCCTAACAGAAATACTGATAATTAAAATAAAAAGCCAAAAGGCTAGTTTTCTGGCAATTGAATAGATATTAAATGGATAAGAATCCTATTTTGTTATATAGCCAGTAAGTGAAACTCAAGATCGATAACTACGATCTATGTGTTTCAATGCCGAAAAACTATCGGCTAAGGCAATTCGAAGCAAAGATGGAGCAAGCTCCCTCACTATTCTTGATATTCTCTCATAATGTAAGACACAGCTCCTAGGAGATGTAATACTGTCATTACATTATGAGGGGAGGTCACTACCCAGACCGGTTTCAACCTTTTTTGGGGTCTCATCAGTGCGTAGGTAGACCTGGAAAATATCAAAGCTTAGTTAAAAGAACTTACATACCTTCACTATACGAATGCCATAAAGGTGTGCTTGCAAAAAACCTTAACTAAGCTTTGATATATTCCAGGTCTACCTACTCACTGATGAGACCTCAAAAAAGGTTGAAACCGGTCTGGGTAGTGACCTCCCCTCATAATGTAATGACAGTATTACATCTCCTAGGAGCTGTGTCTTACATTATGAGAGAATATCAAGAATAGTGAGGGAGCTTGCTCCATCTTTGCTTCGAATTGCCTTAGCCGATAGTTTTTCGGCATTGAAACACATAGATCGTAGTTATCAATCTTGAGTTTCACTTACTGGCTATATAACAAAATAGGATTCTTATCCATTTAAGAAATACTGATATTTCGTTTACATGCTTATATATTATTTATGCCAAAATAATTGCTTAATTTATAATGATCAGTTTCACTTTTATTATCAAAAATTAGAAATTAAATCATACAATTATCTTGAAAAAGAGGATTTGAATTATTTTCAAAGAAAAGGTGCATATGCGTTTCATAATCTTTTTTTTGGGGGGGGGGGGTATAGATCTAATCAATCAGCGGATATTTCAGATAATTTATTTCATAAATCGTTCGCAAGACAGCTGTTACAAACGTAAATCACTTATGGAACATACCCATTCATTTTAGTGTAAAATAGTAGCAAAGGTTCAAGTTACTTTAGATATCTAATCTAGAAGAAAATGTTATGTCTGCTGAGATTAGAATGTTACGTGAATAATTTTTCTGACATGATTTCTCTATTCGTTATAATGTAACCAATTTCCAGATTTTTTTCCCTCCTGCAGACGTCATGTTATATGCTGTGATTTCTTCTTTGTACTACAAGAAAAAAAATCAGATAACAGGAGAAAAATATGTAGTATTTTCTTTTCCACTGACTGAATTTACAATGTTCTTTCTTTGTGATTTGAAGAGAAAGTGCAAATGACTTTTTTCTTATTATTTTTGCCATTATAACATCTCATAATTATAAGAGTGACATTTTACCGTTTTTCTCCCACACGAGAAACAGAAATAAGGTAGTAATAATATTGTTGATTCTGTCAAACTTCATTGTAGCAGAAATTTTTATTACAAAACTTTGTAATATATATATATATATATATATCCAAAACAAGAAATTTGGAACCCATATCACATCAATGTTGAGTTTGGCAAGGTGAAAATGTTCCCGTTATTATTTATATATTTCATTTATTAACTAGGGGACTATGTCCAATCCCCCGTGTTCCGGTATGGTAGACCAGTTCTCCTTCAATTGTGATAACTCGAAAGGGGGTTCTGCCCCTGAATTCTGATGACTCGAATTTTGAAGACTCGACACTCAGGGTAGCCCCTGAGTTTCAAAACGTTTCGATAAACATGACATAAAAAGGCTTATCATTATATATATATATATAGGGTAGATTTTATTTCATTATTTTTTATTGTTTTGATGAAATACTTTACCTGGAATACTCTTTCCAGTTTCTCTGTGTCATAAAAAGAACTTAAAAATTAGCCTTCAAGATGAAAAAGAAACAGTGCATTCGGGTATCCCTCTTTAAATATTTGTAGTCCTGAAAAGGACTGTTTTGATGGCCCTGAAAAGAAACATTTTTTATTTCATACTGTTCAGAATTTAAAATTCTTGAACAGCGTGGAACACCTTGAAGCAAGAGTAAACACACAAAGCAGTTTTACACTCAGGGCACCAGATTTTTGTTTCCTTTCTGATATTTTTTTTATTACATACATATTTGCATGCAGGTTTTTTTTTTTTTATTAGCGGTTGGTGGTAGATTTTCGGGATAATGGTTGGAGTTAGCAGCGTTTAACCTCAGATGTCTGGCAGGATTTCCTGTTTTTCTGCTTGTTGAAGAAGGTGCATGTGCATGCAGCAATGCTTTCGCAATTTCTATTCTGTATTCTAGATATGTAATGGTAGACAAACATTTTTTCTTGTACAGGAGGAAACTGTTCCAAATAACAAAATCCAAACACTTCAAAATTCAAATAACATGTCCAAACACTTTTTTGTAATATTTTTTATGCTGTTTCCTCATTACAGAGTAGAATGATAGCTGCTGATCGCACCTGTCGACTCAACCCATAGTGTCGTTGTATGCACACACAGCAATGGGTTTTTCTTTCTTCAAACCATGCTTCTCCACGGATTCCGTTGATGGATTGTGCAGGGAAGATAGCAGAAAAACATCTTTTTTGGCTTTCCAACGTAGTGCAAAGACTTTCCCTCGCTGATAAGTTCGGATTTCCCCCTTCGATAGCTTTCCTGAAGCCAGATCTGGAGGCATATCTCGCCTTTTTGCATTTACAGTACCATAACTATCTGTGCGATGCTGTAAAAGCAAATCAGCGAGTTCAGGACACATATATAGTAATTATCCATTATAACGCAGTAACCTTTCCCCAGTAAAGGGTCTAGTAACTGCATTACTGCACGCATCGACAAGGGGAGATCCGAATATTTATCGTGCTCGATTACAGTTTGCTATCCCGTATAAGGTTTGAAATCCCAAAGATATCCACTTTCCGATTCGCAAAGCATAAAAAATTTTACTCCATACTTCGCTTTCTTTTTTGGGAATATACTGCTTACATTTCAGTATATGTATGCCACCTTTGAAGGGGATAAGGTTTTCATCGATACTCAAGTCTCCCTCAGGAATGTAGAGTGATCTACATTTTTGACGGATTTTCATCAGAAAATCATAAATTTTGTTGAGGACTGGGCAAGGATGTGTTGCCTGATCGTATTCCTCATTATTCTGAAAATACAAATACTTCATGATGAGACTGAATTGTTTTTCAGTCATAACATCACGAAACATTGGCGTGTTCAGAATCCAGTCTGTAGACCAATACATTTCGAGAGCGGGCTTTCGATATGTATTTCGAAACTTCGGGTTTTCCACTTTCTTTATTCTGATATTGCATTTGAAGGATGACAGTGATTTTAAATATTAATTTCATCTATATCCGAATATCACATAATTTCCTGATTTATATTAATCAGGAAATATGTATATTGTCTGATTTATAATTTGCTAATTTATAATAATCACCACATAGTTTCAGTATCGAAAAATTAAAGTTATGTGGAACAATTACTAGAGAAAAATAACGAATTAAATAAAAACTGTACCTATGTTTCATAACAGTTTTCGGGTGTGTGATAGTAATGCAACGGGGGGGGGGTTAAACTATCAGAGGCGAAATAAAGTTCAATTCTATTGTAAAAATATGGAAATGAAATTTCACATTTGATATACATATTTTGAATGATAAAAATAAGCAAATGTATCGCTTACTTTAAAAATTGGAGAATAAAATATCTGAATTATGCGGAAAATATAAATTTAAATCATAACTGTTAATTTCATTTTGTAATAACCCATTATACAAGGAAACCAAGAAAGGGAAAGTACAGATTACTATACAACATGAAGAAAAAATTTAGTAATATGATTAAAGAATTTCATGTTATTCTCTAAAGGAAATCTGCTAAGTATTATTCGATTTCGAAGGTTTTGTACAAAAATAAAAATAATATAAACTGGAACGTCGGCAGCCTGTTTTCTTTTCTTTTTTTAAAAGAATATTTCAGATAATTATCGTGAATTAATTTCTTCGAAAACAAAGAAAAATATTTTGTCTACTAAGCGATTAGAAAAAAATTAGCGCAAAAAAATAAATAATTAAATTGGTTCTCCAAGGTAAGGCAATATTTAAGTGAAGAAATTATGCAAGACCTTTATTTTGTCCAGAAATTAAAATTGTATTGTACAATAAAAAGAGAAAACAAAAATATAAATAATTTCTCTATTTTTAGTCTATCATATATAACTAAAATCCAGTTCACCAGCATGGAACAAGAAAGTCCGTTTCTTGTTATAGGCAACTGAGAGGCAGCTACGAACGGGAGATAATCCGATTAACCGTTCTCTTCAGCATGAGGGTTTATCACACCTTCTAATGGACACGACAGTCAAATTGCACTTCTTATCCAGGTTCTTTAAACAGGTGGGCTGAATCATATCCAGATTTAGTTGGACGTCTATAGACGTCCTAGCCGGTAGGGAGGTTAATTCTACTCTCAGGGGACCCTGTAACCCCTAGAGAGGGTGTCCCCTGGGTGGCGGATAGGGGAGCCCCATATGTGTGTGTGTACATGCGCGTGCGTGCGTGTGTGTGTGTGTATATATATATATATGGTGGGGTGGTCCGAATATACTGAATAAGGACTCGTGGACCAACAGGGCCATAAGGGGCAATCATCTTGGTTGTAAGGGAAGCGGCACTCCCATGGACCCCTAGCTGGATCTATCCTCTCCTTCTTCTACTTTGAGGAAGATCCACTTACTTTAATCTTTCCTATAAGGCCTTATCAGCCAACTCTTCTTACTTTATGACCCTTGTGCTATTAGAGTACTCGAGGGCCATGGGGTCTTTTCATTTCTGGCCTTACAACTATGTCCTCTCTATAAACCTTACTATATTTCTTCTATAATCTACCCTTTTCCCTTCAATATACCCTATTCCTCCTATGGGTTTAAATTCGGAAGAAGGCGAGTTCAGAAGCCTTAAGGTAGCAGCCCTACCACTGAACTATTCCATCGTCAGGCTAGTCCCCTGACATGGAGAACATAACCATACTTGTAAGCTGAGAAAAAGATAATCGGATTGAATCTATGGGAAACGACCCTGGAATGGAAAAGGGAAAACGAAAATGGAAACGACAAAATATAATACACATAGCAAACTGGAATGTAAGAGGAATAGCATATAAAGAAATAGAATTAGACCAATTATTAAATGAAAGAAATTTTAAAATAGCAGTAATCACTGAAACAAAAAAGAAATTAAAAGGAACTATGAGAACTGAAAATTTTAATGTGATATACAGTGGAGTCGACAGAGACCAAAGAGCACAAGCAGGAGTCATGATTTGGATTCATAACTCCCTTTCAAAACAGTTAAAACATTATAAATTATGGAATGAAAGAATAATAGAAGCTAGAATAAAAATAGATAGAGGCTATTTAACAATAATTGGTTTATATGCCCCAGAAGAAGGAAGAGAACAGGATAATATTGATTTTTATAATCAGCTACAAAACATATATAATAATTACATAATTTTAGCAGGAGACTTAAATGCAAGAATTGGAAACACAAAAATTAATAATAATATAGGAATACATGGAGAACACACTCTAAACAGAAATGGTAAAAAATTGATTGACTTTGTAGTTTATAATAACCTAAAAATAATGAATTCCTTCTATATACATAAAGACATACATAAATATACTTGGGCAGCAAGAGGATGGAAATCAATATTAGATTACTTCATATTAAATGAAAAGACATCAAAATTTTCACTAGATGTTAGAGTTCACAGAGGATATGAAATAAGCAGTGACCACTTCCTTGTTAAAATAAAATTAAGATTACCACCTAAATGGCTACAAGTAACAAGAACAGAAAGAAAAATTGAAACATTTGTTTATAAAACTAGACTATTGAATGACACAAATGTACAATGGCTATATGAACAAAGAATTAACCAGTATCTAGATAAAAAAAAACAAAATGAAGAAATAGAAATAGAATGGCTTAATATAAAAACGATACTAAATGCAGCAGCAAATGAAAGCTTAGGAAAGACCAAAAAATTCAATTAAAGAAAAAAACTGAAGATCTGGGATGATACAATCAAAGAAATAATCACAAAGAAAAAAGAAGCCTATCACAAATGGTTAAGCAGTAAAAGATTAGAAGATTATTATTATTATTATTATTATTCAGGCCTCCAAGGAGTCAAAAGACTCATCGAGGGAGGTCCTTTCTAAGACATAAAGTCTGTCAAGACTCATTGAGGGGAGGTCCCCCCCCCTGAGAAACACAAAGTCTATCATACCACTCTTTAAACTCACTGACCGTTCTTGCTCCCACCACTCCATCAGGCAATGCATTCCACGGCTCAACCACCCTCCACACAAAGAAACCACTCCTTACCCTCTTGCTCACAGTTTCCTTTCGTAACTTCCAGGGATGGCCTCTTGTCATCACTCCTTCCCGCTGATCAATCAAGCGAAAGAACTCCCCAGTGTCAACCCTGTAACCACCTCTCAACAGTTTAAAAGTCTCAATCATATCACCTCTCCTTCTTCTATCCGCCAAACTCTGCAGTCCACATTCTCTCAGCCGATCCTCATAACTATCCTTGTACAGTCCTGAAACCATCTTTGTCATCCGTCTTTGTATCCTTTCCACAGTTAATTTATCCCCTTCAAATCCTGGGAACCAAATCTGAGAACAATAGTCCAAGTGTGGTCTGATCAGAGACTTATACAACGGAATGATAACCCTCTTATCTCTGCAGGTCAGTGTCCTTCTCATAATAGCAGCAATCCTCTGTGTTACCTTCACCTCCTTTGCAGTATGTCCCCTAAACTTCAGGTTTCTATCAATCATCAACCCCAGATCTCTTGTCTCCCCTACTTCCTCCAGTATAACTCCTCCCATAGAGTATGCAGCATCCCATCGATGTTTCCCAAACCTCAAGACCTTACATTTTACTGCATTAAACTGACACCCCCATTCATTTGCCCATCTATCTAGCTTATTTAAATCCTCTTGCAGGGCTACCACATCTGCACTATTACTAATAATCCTTCCCAGCTTCACATCATCCGCAAACAACTGAATATCCCCCTGCAATCCACTGGATATGTCATTGATATAAAGGTTAAACAATATAGGTCCTAGTACTGAGCCCTGTGGGACCCCACTTGTAACCCTCTGCCTCCTGGAAACTGCTCCACCATACACAACTCTCTGATACCTATCAGACAGCCAATCCTGAATCCAGTTGACCAATCTGACATCCAGACCCATGTGCTGCAACTTAAATATCAGCTTATCATGTGGCACCCTGTCAAATGCCTTCGCCAAGTCTAAGAAAATTGCAATATATGCCTTTCCCTCATCTAATGTTCTTGTAACTTTATTATAAAAGGCTAGCATATTGCTAAAACAAGAGCGTCCTTTCACAAATCCATGTTGATTCTCACAGATAACATTACCCTCATCTGCCCAATGCTGTATACGGTCCCTCACTACTTTCTCCAAGATCTTAACAACTACTGATGACACACAGACTGGCCTATAATTAGACACTTCCAGTCTGTTACCACCCTTATGCAATGGCACTATCTTACCTTCCTTCCATTCCCTGGGCACCTTTGCCAAAGCCAGACTTTCATTGAAAAGCCACGTTAAAGGTACTGTCAATTCCCTAGCACATTCTCTCAAAACTCGTGGTGAAATACCATCCAGTCCCACAGCTTTACTGACATCCAGAGTACTCAGTATCTGAAACACACTCTCCTCTTGTACCTCCAGACCTCGAACCAGTCCCATCCCTCTAGCATTAAAACTCTAGGATGCTAGAGTTTTAATGCATTAAAATCTGGAATTAAAACTCTAGGATGATAAAAAGCATTAATACTCTAGGATGAAATACTCCAATAAAGTGTTCATTGAACAATTCCACTATGTCCTCTGCATCAGTCACTCTATTCCCATTTTTATCCCACAATATCATTCTTCCACAGTCATTTCTCCTCCTACTGGCCACATAGCTAAAAAATTCCCTAGGATTTTCTTTGGATCTTCGGGCCAATCTCCTCTCATATTCCAGTTTCGCTTTCCTTACCACACTAGTCACTGTTCTGGCCTGTGTCTTATATCCCTCATGCATCTCTTCACCTATCTCCTTATATCTCTTCCATAGCCTCTTTTTCGCATGCAATTCCTGTTTAATATTGTAGGATGAAATAGAATATAAAATGATGTAAGATGAAATAGAATATAAAAGAATAAGAGCCATAGCTAAAAGAGAAGTCAGAAAAAGACATAGAGAATCATGGAATAAATTTGTTTCTAATTTAGAACATGATTTATATAAAATAAGACCCAATGTATATAAGATTTTGAAATACCAAAGAAAACATAAAATTAAACACTGAATTGAATTTAGAAGAATTTCTAAATTACTACACAGAATTGTAGACAGACAAATATTTTAAAAAAGACAACTGGCAAACAATTAACGAAAATGAAAAGGAAATAACTGAAGAAGAATTAGAAATCAGCCTGAAAGAAACAAGAAACGGAAAATCACCTGGAGAAGATAAGCTAGGTTCAGAACTATATAAATATGCAGGAACAAGATTCAAAGGAAGAATCTTATTATTTTTAAATAAAATTTACTCAACTGGTATCCCCCCAATAGAATGGAAAAAAGCAATTGTGATTCCTATCTTTAAGAAAAGTAATAGAGATGACCCTAAAAACTATAGAGGTATCAGTATACTAAATTCATGTTACAAAATATACAGCAGAATCTTAAATAACAAACTAATGAAATATTCCAAAAACTTTATTCTAGAGGTACAAAATGGATTTAGAAAAGGACGATCATGTATAGACCCAGCCTTTTGCCTAAAATTAATAATAGAGAAAAGAAGAGAATATAATTTAGAAACACATATTGCATTTATTGACTTTGAAAAAGCATTTGACAAAGTTAAAAGAAGCATATTATTTAACATATTAAAAAAAAGACAAATACCAAATAATATCCTAAAAGCTGTCACAAGTATATATGAAAATAATCATATACAAATAAGATTAAATCATGAGCTATCATATACAAGAGAGATAAACCAAGGGGTCCGACAGGGATGTCCCCTCTCAGCAACTCTTTTTAATATCTACTTAAATGAAATAATAATAAAATGGAGTAAAAATTTACATCAAGGAATTAAACTTTCACCTACAGTTAACTTAAACACTCTCCTCTTTGCAGATGACCAAATAATAATTACAAATTCTGAAGATAACTTACAGAAAGCTATTTTAAATCTAAATGAGATATCCAAAGATTATGGTATGATAATATCAACGGAAAAATCAAAAACTATGGCCTTTAAAGGACAAGATCCAGCAAGAACTAAAATAGTATTTGATAACAAGATCTTAGAACAGGTGAATTCATTTAACTACCTAGGATGTATGATCACTTATGAAAATGAAAAAGATATAAACATAAAAATTGCAAAATATTTAAAAATAACAGGAGTAATTAACTCTATATTTAAACCAAACCTAGTTCAAAAACAAACCAGGCTAAAAGTATACAATACATTAGCCCTACCAGTCTTAATGTATGGAAGCGAAATCTGGACAATAAAACAAAAAGACAAACAAAGATTAACAACAGCAGAAATGAAGTTTTTGAGAAAAACTGCAAAGTATACCCTATTTGATCACAAAAGAAACGAAGATATTATGAAAGAATTAAACCAAGAACCAGTAATTGAAAAAATTAAAAAATATAAACATAGATGGATAGAACACGTTCAAAGAATGAAAACAGAAAGATTACCAAAACAAGCCTTAAAGTACAAGCCATTAGGAAAAAGAAAACCAGGACGTCCTCTTAAACGATGACTTCTAAGGCCGGAACAGGCCAAACTAGGCCTAAATCCTTGATACGTATGATGATGATCTTTAATTCTAGTAGAGATTTAATTTCTTTACTGAGCATGTTAGGTTTTGGTGGCTTTGCTTTGGTCAGAATACAAGCCACATCCAGTCTAATATCGTTTATGACATGGTTTGGAAGGTGTCGTATCACACATTCAATTCGTATCATAATATTTTCAGCAGGTATTCTTCTGGGTACAATGGCTTAGTTGTGGCCACGTGAGAGAGCGACGAGTGCTTTAGGTTTCACACTAACTGACGAAAGGTTGACTACCATTTCGGTAGGAAGTTGTGGTTTCGAGTTTGAGTTCTTTTTTAAATTTTCAAATTTTTCGATGTGTTGATCTCGTACTTTTTTAAATTCTTTCTCTGCAGCAGTGCACAAGATGTCGTATAAAATAGACCAAATTTCGTGGCTTAAGGTGCTTGAAAAGTCATCTTCGAGTGTCTGGATAGCTACATTAGCATCATTCAGGAAACAGCGAGTCATAGCGATTTGTTCCCTGAACAAAGCTTGGCTTAAAGAAAAACAAGGAAATAATAATCACCAAAGCGGATAAAGAGAACGCCACAGTATTGCTTAACCAAAAGGATTACACAGGTAAGCTGAATGCTCTATTGTTAGATCGGGCTACTTACCTCCCCATCCCACCGACTCATAAATTAGAAAACTTTACAGGCTCCTTAAGAAGGTCACTTCTTGGCTTGTAGAAGTCACTAACAAATTAAAACCATTTAACTCCATACCCCCCCCCCCTATTTATGGACTCCCAAAAGTACATAAGGAACATGTTCCATAGTGGATGGCATTGATTCCCCACATACAAACTAGCTAAACATTGCCAAAGCTCTCACACACTATACTGGCAACACACCTTCACACATAAAAATACTCAGGCCACTTCAAAGCCAGCATAGAAAACCTTACATTCAAACACACTGACGTAATGGTCAGTTTTGATGTCTCCTCCTTATTCACAAATGTCCCACTCAAAGAATCCTTAAAGCTAATCCAAGCTAAATTTCCTCCCGATATCACAGCCCTATTTCAGTTCATAATGAACTCAGGCTATTTTGTTTGGCAAGGAAAATTCTACAAACAAATAGAGGGGACAGCCATGGGTTCTCCACTCTCCCCACCCTTGGCCAACTTTTATATGGAGCCTTTTGAAGAGAAAGCCTTAAACTCTGCCCCACAAAAACCAACCATATGGCTTCGCTATGTTGATGATGTGTTCCCTATTTGGCCACATGGCTCCAATGCACTCCTCTCCTTCTTAACACACTTAAACAATTAACACCCCAGAATCAAATTCACCCTGGAAGAAGAAAAAACAACTGCCTTCCTTTCTTAGGCACATTAGTCACCCGCCAACCTGATGGAACCTTGGTTATCTCAGTCTATAGAAAAACCCACCCATACAGGCAGATATATTCACCAACAATCCCACTACCCCCCCCCCCCCCCAACAACAATATGGAGTCATTAAGACACTATACAACAGGGCTAAACTTATCTGTACCCCCCCCCCAAAAAAAAAATCCAAAAAATATCGAAACCAATAAACCACAACGTGCAACCACCTCCCCCCCTCACAACAAGGATTACTCTAAATCCATCGCCATACCCTATATCCGAGGCACCTCGGAAAAAATTACGAAAATCCTAAAAAAACATGATTTACGTCTTCTTACAGACGATATAAAAAATTGGCATCCCTTATCTGCTCTACTGAAGACCAACCTCCCCCCTCCCCAGACCTACTTGGTGTATACCAGGTCCCTTGCAGCTGTAAGCTGTCCTACTTTGGCCAAACAGGCAGGACAGCTAATATCAGAATTTCAGAACACAAGGACTACATCCAGTATCACCAATATAGCCACTCTGGTCTTGCACACCATGCGCTGGATACCCGCCATAGAATACGGTGGAAGAAAGCCACAGTAATACACCATAATAAATTCAAATACGAAATGCTTTTCATGGAATCAGCCTCAGCCCTAAGAAACAATCCAAACCTCAACAAATTTGGTTGCATGAGACTGCCCTAAATTTGGGAAACCTACATCAGAAGACCTTCAGCCCAATCGCCCAAGAATACCAACATTGCCTGCTAGGGAGGGCACCATCAGGACTTTTTAGGAGAAAGAATAGCTTCCTGCTTCGTCCTCATTTACTGTTTGTTGTGCTTGCGTGCATGTGTCTTGTTTTTAAGTTCCTGTGAAAATGGCAACATGACGTTGCTGAAATATTGGAAGTGTATTAAAATTTATTTTAATGTATATCCCAGTATACATTGTAATTTCCTTACGCTATTTACTAAAAATGCATAACCGACGTCTAAGCCTTTCCACGAGAGAGCAGAAGGAAGTAGGTTGTTGTTCCTCTTTATTTAGACTTGATAAGATCCTATCTTGACTACAGTGCACAGATCTGGGTGCCAGGGTTTCTTGGTGATGAGGAGGTGAAGATGATCCAGAGGCGTGTGACAAAGATGGTAGTAGGTCTATGGAATGAACCTTATGAGAACAGGTTGAAGATTTGTGGAATACAGAAACTAGTTGATAGGCAGAAATGGGGTGATATGAAAGACATATAAATTACTAAGGGGTTTTTACAAGATTAATTCAGAGGAAATTTTTCAGAACAGGTCTGGTGGTGGGAGAACTGGGGGTCATTCATGGAAAGTGAGTAAGAGCGTAGTTAGCAAGCAAGTCTGTTAGAGCTAGGTTTTTGGTTTGGAGAGTAGCAAATGAGTGGAATAGATTGTCAGAGTCTTTTGTGGGTGCCAAGACTGTGAATGAGTTCAAAGCAAAGTATGATAGATACTGCGCAAATGTTGGATAGTTCTTGACTTGTTGTTTAGGTCTTCTCTCAATGAGTCTAAGGACTCCTTGGAGTCCTTAGACTTAGACTTCTGAGTACTGAGCCACCGTAGCTCAGTTGGTATAGATGAAGCCCTTTGGTGAGAAAGACCTAGGTTTGATTCCCATCTATGACATGAGGAATCTTTATCTGGTCTCTTTCAATTTAAGGTGAGTTAGCTGTTCTCATATGGAGGTAGAGGGTTTTTTTTCCCGGAAACTTGGATTTTTTGTCCCTCAGAACAGGCAAACCGGCCCCGTGAACACACAATGGATCTACAGTCAAAAATACATACTTAGCAGTCCCTCATTGGAGGGCACAACCTCAACTGGTCCTAATGGGGATGGATGGCAAAAACTAGGGGGAACCCCACATGACAAATAAACTTCTGAGTACCCCTCCCTCTCTCCAAGCATCCTATCCTCACTTGACCTTCATTTATCCAATCAACACCATCCTTCAAATGCGCTAAATTCCAGTCACACTTCCTATCATTATATACACATAGACATCACTCACCTTCCTCACCCTTTGCCTGTAATAATAATAATAATTGATTTCATTAGTCATCCACTTTACATCAAAACATTATCTTTTTTCACTTGAGGTATGTAATTTACAAAGAGTGCTAATAAATATTTCTTCACTAGCTCCACTATGCTGGTGATATCTCTCACTTCCAATTCTTCCACCCATGGAACTGACATCACTCACCTTCCTCACCCTTTGCCTGTAATAATAATAATAATTGATTTCATTAGTCATCCACTTTACATCAAAACATTATCTTTTTTCACTTGAGGTATGTAATTTACAAAGAGTGCTAATAAATATTTCTTCACTAGCTCCACTATGCTGGTGATATCTCTCACTTCCAATTCTTCCACCCATGGAACTGACATCACTCACCTTCCTCACCCTTTGCCTGTAATAATAATAATAATTGATTTCATTAGTCATCCACTTTACATCAAAACATTATCTTTTTTCACTTGAGGTATGTAATTTACAAAGAGTGCTAATAAATATTTCTTCACTAGCTCCACTATGCTGGTGATATCTCTCACTTCCAATTCTTCCACCCATGGAACTGACATCACTCACCTTCCTCACCCTTTGCCTGTAATAATAATAATAATTGATTTCATTAGTCATCCACCGGCCCCGTTGAAGTCCTTTGGAGTCCTTAGACTTAGACTTCTGAGTACTGAGCCACCGTAGCTCAGTTGGTATAGATGAAGCCCTTTGGTGAGAAAGACCTAGGTTTGATTCCCATCTATGACATGAGGAATCTTTATCTGGTCTCTTTCAATTTAAGGTGAGTTAGCTGTTCTCATATGGAGGTAGAGGGTTTTTTTTCCCGGAAACTTGGATTTTTTGTCCCTCAGAACAGGCAAACCGGCCCCGTGAACACACAATGGATCTACAGTCAAAAATACATACTTAGCAGTCCCTCATTGGAGGGCACAACCTCAACTGGTCCTAATGGGGATGGATGGCAAAAACTAGGGGGAACCCCACATGACAAATAAACTTCTGAGTACCCCTCCCTCTCTCCAAGCATCCTATCCTCACTTGACCTTCATTTATCCAATCAACACCATCCTTCAAATGCGCTAAATTCCAGTCACACTTCCTATCATTATATACACATAGACATCACTCACCTTCCTCACCCTTGATCACACTACTCATATTTCTCTGTCACCAACTCATTTCTTATGCAATACTGATATTGATATCATTCAGCTCTCCCTATTGTCTACATTTTATGCACATGCTCTCTGCCCCCTCCCCCTCAGATGCATATGTGCTGCAATACACACACACACACATGAAATATATTAAAAATATCTACTTATTATTATTATCATCTCAGGGGCTTACATTGATGAGTCCGGGCACGGCAAACCCGAGATACTTGAACTAGACCTGATCTTACTTGATCTTACTTACTACAATATACACTTGGTATATCATATCCCTAGACTGGTTCTTCTACTCTTCTTTCCTCTACTCTCTCTTACTCTCCCCCCCCCCCCCAGTGCTATCACAGCAATTTGAGGGCAAGTGGGTGACTCTTTCCTCTCGAACTGTAGTCTCCACTATCTATTAAAAAAAAGCAAGCCTAGTTGAAGTGGCAGCCCCACCACTAGGATACCTATCATCATGCTAGTAATTTGACATAGGGAAACAGATGTTACTTTCAAGTCTCAACGAAATCCAAACCAAACAGAAAACATGAGGAAAAGACTGTGAACTGGAAAAGGTTAGAAACTTTGGAAAAAGAAAAATATGGTGAAATGCTACATGGAACATTAGAAGAAGAATTAGATAAAATTTTAAATGAAGAAAATAAAGAAATTGCAGTTCTTACAGAAACAAAAAAGAAACTTAAGTGCAAAAGCTGGTGTAATGATTTGGATCCATAAATCAATTAAAGCAAGTATCCCCACATGTCACACGGGAGACCTGGGTTCATTTCCCTGCCGAGGAGGATACTTTTTGCCAGCCTGGCTGACCGAGTGGTTAGCGAGGCTGCGGGTTCAAATCCCGCCATGGGCATGGATGTTTGTGATTGTCTGTGGAAATACTAGTGGTGATGGTCAGCGGTAGATGGAGTTGATGTAGTTGCGGTCAGTTGGTGGATTGTGAGTGGTGGAAGCAAAGTTGAAGAGTGGATGCCCTCCCTCGATGAGTCTTTGGACTCCCTGGAGGTGAAAAATAATAATAATAAAAAGCAAAAATAACTCATTATATATACTGGAATGAAAGAATATTAGAAGTGTGATTAAAATTAAATAAAGAAAATTTAATAGTTGTTGTAGTTCATGTCCCAAAAGAAGGAAAAGAAGAAGAAAATTACTTTCACAAACAGTTACAAGGAATATATGAAAAATTAAATAAAACAGACAACATAATTATAGCTGGAGATTTTAATGCCAGAATATGAATGAAAAAAAATATAATAATGATATAAAAAAAATTGGAGAACTAACAGTAAACAAAAATGGAAAGTGACTCATTGATTATATAATATATAATAATTTAAAATTAATGAATGCATTCTCCAAACATAAAAATATACATAAATATACGTGGTGTGCAAGAGGACAAAAATCAATAATAGACTACTTTATAGCAAATGAAAAAGCAGCAAACATCTTCCTAGATGTTAAAGTCAGAAGAGAGCTAGAAATCGACACAGATCTCTATTTAGTGTAGGAAAAATTATGGTTTCCAGCAAATTGGTTACAAAAAATAAGAAAAAATAAACAAATTAGAGAAACAAAATCTAATTACAAAGTAAGACTACTAAATGATTCAAGTATAAGAAATTTATATCAACAGATAATTAATAAATACTTAGAAAATGAAGACATCGAAAAAGAATGGAAAAATAAAAAAGAAATCATTGAATCAGCAGCATATGCAAGTCTAGCAACACACAAAAAATATCATAAAAATAAAAAAATTACATTAATGGGCCAATGAAATAAAAACACTAATTGAAAATAAAAAGCTGGCTTTAAAAGGGTTAAGTAGCAAAAAACAAGAAGATGAAATTGAATATAAAAAAAGATGAGCAATAGCCAAAAGATAAACCAGACAAAGAGAAAGCTGGGATAAATTTGTATCATATCTAGAAATTGACTATATGTCAATTTCTAGATAAGACCCAATGTGTATAAAACACTAAAACACATCAAGGCAGATATAAAAGAACGTTGCAAATATAAATTGCAAAGTATTATTATTATTATTATCACCCAAGACCTCATGGAGTCAAAGACTCATCTAGGAGGCCTTTTTATCACACACACATCTCATCATACCATGCTTTGAACACATTCAAACTCCCTGCAGACACCACACTCTCAGGCATGGCATTCCAATCATTCACAACTCTGCACGAAAAAAACCTGCCTCTCACTACTCACACCTTCTTTATACACTTTCCAGGGATGACCTCTGGTTCTCAACTGATCTCCCACTATTTTCTATAGAACTTCTCCAGCATTGATCCTATAACAACCCCTTACTAACTTGTAGGTCTCTATCATATCTCCCCTCTTCCTCCTGTCCACCAGACTCTGTAAATTGCATCTTCTCAATCTTTCCCCATACTCGACATTCTAGAGGTCAGAAACTACCTTAGTCAGTCTCCTTTGGACATTTTCCAACATCTCTTCATCCTTCTGAAAACCCGGTGACCAAATCTGGGCACAATAGTCCATGTGTGGCCTAATCAAAGCCTTATACAACGGAACAAGAATCTCCCCTACTTCTCCACATCCAGAAGCCTTTGTGTTGTCTTCACAATTTTGGCGATGTGTCCACTAAATTTTAGATCCTTATCCACTATCACCCCCAGATCTCTTATTTCCTCTACCTCCAATAATATATTCTCACCAAGCATAAATTCTGCATCCCATCTTTGTTTTCCAAATTTTAAAACCTTATATTTTGCAACATTGAATTCACATCCCCATTTCCATGCCCAATCACTCAATTTATTGAAGTCTTCCTGCAAGGTCACAACATCCTCACTACTCTTCATGGTTCGTCCCAGCTTTAGATCATCTACAAACAACTAAAATCTACATCCAAATCTTCACCTATATCATTAACATACAAGTTAAACAGTAATCGCCCTGAGGCACTCTGCTAGTGACTTTCCTCGGCATCGCTCCCCCATACACAACTTGTTGATACCTATCAGACAGCCAGTCTCCAATCCAATGCACCAGTCTAATATCCAACCCCATCTGCTCCACTTTGACTATCAATTTTTCATGAGGTACTTTATCAAAAGCTTTTGCGAAATCCAAGTATATCACTGTGTATCCTTCTCCTCTGTCCAAGGAAGCAGTCACTTTATTGTAATAAGTAAGTAGATTACTAAAACATGACCTCCCTTTAGCAAATCCATGCTGTCCATCAAAGATGATACCATTGTTGTCAGCTCAACTCTGGATCCTAGTTCTCACAAGCTTCTCCAACAACTTAACCACAACACCTGACACACCTCCTTTATGAAGTGGCAAAATCTTGCCCTCCTTCCACTCACTCCTTAGAGACTTGTCCGAGTGCAAGACTCGTATTAAAAAAAATGTCAATGTCAAGACAGGTATCAACTCCCTGGCACATTCCTTCAGAATACGTGGCGATATATTATCAAGTCCCACATCCTTATTAACATCTAGTTTACTCAACTCCCCATACACCTCTTGCTCACTTACAGTCAGTCTCTCCTCCCCATCATCTACTGCTCTCAATCTCTCCATGAAGTCACATTCACAAGATTGAAAGACCTGTATGAACTGATCATTAAGTATCCACCACACATTCCGCAACAGCTGTCTTTATACCATTTTCTCCAATCAATGTCATCCTTCCATAATCATTCTTTCTTTTGCTGGCTACACATCAAAAGAACTCCTTAGGATTCTATTTGGCTTCATTAGCTAACTGCTGTTCATACCTCTCTTTAAATACCCTCACCAACCAGTCACCCTCCTTGCATGGTCTTTGTAGCCTCACGGAATTGGTTATTTCCACTTTGCTTATGCTGCCTCCACAATGCCCTCTTTCTCTGTATCTCATGCTTAATCTCTTTATTCATCCATCTCACACCTACTTAATTTAACCTTCTTACCCTTGGAATATATTTAGACATTGCATCTACTAGATAGTTTTTGAAAATCCCCCAAGCTGCATTGATCTCTTTTCCAGCTAACTCCTCATTCCAAACTACACCCGCAAGCTGTCTCCTGAGTTCTTCATAATCACCCCCCCCCTTGTAGTTCCACATATACCCTTTTCTCATAGAGATCCTCACACTGCTGGCAACTACCTCATGGTCACGTTTACCAATTGGTTGATGATTTGACACCTAATTTATAATTACATCCTCTGATGAGATGACCAAATTCAAGACCCTGAATCCTCCCATGCCCTCTATTACATACTGTCTGCGGTAGTTATCCCTCAAAAACTCAAGAAATTCATTTTCTTCACTTCCAGTTGCTATCTCATCATTCCATTCTATATTGCCATAATTAAAATCGCCCATAAATATCACCCTTTTCTTATTTGCTTGGCTAATTTGATTATACATTTCATTATCACCACCACCCACATTTCCTGGTTAATAACAACATCCAACCAAGTATTTGATTCCATTCACCTCTATCTCACACCATACTGCCTCAAAACCACTGGTGCATCTCTACTTTGTATGGACATAACTGTTTCTCTATCATCAATAGCACTCCCCCTCCCTTTTTACCCTTTCTATCCTCACAAATTATTTAAAATATATTTAAAAGAATTCTTGGATTACTTTACAGATCTTTGAACAGATGAATGAAAGGTGGTTGAACCATGGAATGCATTGCCTGATAGAGTGGTGAGAGCGAGAACGGTCAATGAGTTTAAGAAGTGGTATGATAGACTTTGTGTTTCTTAGAAGGGACCTCCTGCGATGAGTATTAATAGACTTAGTGTTTCCTAGGAAGGACCTCCCGTGATGAGTCTTTTGACTCCATGGAGGCCTGAATAATAATAATAATAATAATAATAACATTAAAAAAAATTACACCAAAAACTTACAAAATGCTTTAAATGATATGATAAAAAATGAAATAATTAAAGGATGAACTAAGTAAAATATAAAATGGCAAATAAGTAGGAGAAGATGTGATAAATGCTGAACTGTATAAAGTTGCTGGAAAAAAATTTCATCAGGGATTATTAAAATTTTTAAATAAAATATATACAAATGGACAAATACCAATAGAATGGAATACAAGTATAGTAATATTTGTTTTATCCCCTATATTTAAAAAAGGGGATAAAACAAAATCTGCTAATTACAGAGGTATTAGGGGCTTACATTCAAGGTTATGGACATGGTAAACCCGAGATAACCGAGCTAGACCTGATCTTACTTCCTACAATATACACTTGGAATATCATATCTGTATAGACTGGTCTTCTACTCTTCTTTCCTCTACTCTTTGTTACAATCTTGTAGCATGTATATGCTACAAAATATATAGTAGAATATTTAATGAAAAATTGAAAATATATAGTGAAACAATTCAAATACAAACTCATTTAAGAAAAACAAACTACATTAGAGCCTACCAGTTTCGCCAGCAAACTGTCTGGCTTTTTCAAGGCATTTACGGAGACATAAAAACTAGTAAATGCAAATTGAAAGGAACATAAAAACCGGTGAAAACCTCAACTGAAATCACGGTGCAATCTTAAACAGTTCGTGGAAAAACCTGAGCCTCTCTCTCTAAATCAATCTGAACTACAGCTAGCCAGTAATCACATTACACATTTACAACAAACAAGCATGTGTGATAATGAATAAGAACAATAAGTCCTCTCTGTCACGCGAACGTGTAACGTTAGCTACTAGTTGGTTTACAACGTTTTTTATGTTCCTTTCAATTTGCATTTACTAGTTTTTATGTCTCCTTAAACGCCTTGAAAAAGCCAGACAATTTGCTGGCGAAACTGGTAGGCTCTAATGTAGTTTGTTTTTCATAAATGGTCAGTAATTAATAAATAAGTTTGTATTTGAATTATATAAACGACCAAATATGTTTAGTTTATATAGTGAAAAAATATTATTAGAATGTCAAAATGGATTTAGAAAAGGTCACTTGACAATGGATGCAGCTTTGTGTTTAAAAGTACTTATAGAAAAAAGAAGAGAATTTAATTTAGAAACTCATCTTTTGTTTATCGATTACAAAAAGTCATTTGACAAAGTAAAGAGATATATACTGTTTCATATATTACCAAGAGGGTCGCGCGAGCCCTTTTTTAAATTTTTCTCAAATTTGCGAGCCCCTTGTTCTTCTTGTTTACTTTTTTATTTTTTCAAAAACAATTTTTTTTTAAACATGTTAAGCGACAAACTCATACGGTAACCTAACAAAAATGAGTCTATTCGGCAGTGTCTAGATTATTTGGAATTATTATTTCAACTCCTCTATAACGAATGCGCCCAAGTTTGAAAATAAAATAAGCGCATGCACTATCTTTACCCTTCTTGTAGCCAATCGTATGGTGAAACTAGTAGCCAATCAAATGTTTTGTGAAAGATTATAAAAGATTTCATTCTTATTATATTTTGATAGTTAAAAAATGTTTTTCTTGTGTAAGATAAATTAACAAAGTTGATTGTATGCAAATATTTCATGTGTAGATCATGAAATGTTTGTTGAAAAATGATAGCTTTTAGAGGCTGATTGGCCTCTCATACTTTTTGATTGGAATTTGTACACAAGCTGTATTAATAAAGTTTTTGTGTGAAATACAGCTTTTTTTTTTTTTTTTTTTCTCAATGATGCACGAGCCCTTTGTTAAAATTTCCATAGCTCACCACTGAATATATCTAATATTTTACTACATACAATATTGAATACATACAAAGATAATGAAATAAATGAAAAAATGTGTGAAAAAGCAATCTATAAACTAAGGGGTAAGACAGGGATGCCCTCTGTCTCCAACACTTTTCAATATTTATATTAATGAAATATTAATTATGGACCCACTCCCATGGACCCCTGGCTGGATCTATCCTCTCCTCCTTCTACTTTGAGGAAGATCCACTTACTTTAATCTTTCCTATAAGGCCTTATCAGCCAACTCTTCTTACTTTATGACCCTTATGCTATTAGAGTACTCGAGGGCCATGGGGTCTTTTCATTTCTGGCCTTACAACTATGCCGTCTCTATAAATCTTACTATATTTCCTCCATAATCTACTCTTTCCCCTTCAATATACCCTATTCCTCCTATGGGTTTAAATTCGGAAGAAGGCTAGTTCAGAAGCCTTAAGGTAGCAGCCCTACCACTGAACTATTCCATCGTCAGACTAGTCCCCTGACATGGAGAACATAATCCTACTTGTAAGCTGACAGAAAAATATAATCGGATTGAATCTATGGGAAACGACCCTGGAATGGAAAAGGGAAAAGAAAAATGGAAGTGACAAAATATAATACACATAGCAAACTGGAATGTAAGAGGAATAGCATATAAAGAAATAGAATTAGACCAGTTATTAAATGAAAGAAATTTTAAAATAGCAGTAATCACTGAAACAAAAAAGAAATTAAAAGGAACTATGAGAATTGAAAATTTTAATGTGATATACAGTGGGGTATATCACATTAAAATTAAAATAAGACTCAACGTGGGAGGTCCTTCCTAAAAGCACAAAGTCTATCAAGACTCATCGAGGGGAGGTCCCCCCCCTCAAGAAACACAAAGTCTATCATACCACTCCTTAAACTCATTCACCATTCTCGCTCTCACCACTCCATCAGGCAATGCATTCCATGGTTCAACCACCCTCCATGAAAAGAAACCACTCCTCACCCTCTTGCTCATCATTTCCTTTTGTAACTTCCGGGGATGGCCTCTTGTCATCACTCCTTCCCGTTCAACCAAGCATAAAAAGAACCCCCCCAGTGTCAACCCTGTAACCACCTTTCAACAGTTTAAAATTCTCAATCATATCACGTCTCCTTCTATCCACCAAACTCTGCAGTCCACATTCCCTCAGCCGATCCTCATAACTAACATTGAACAGTCCTGAAACCATCTTTGTTATCCGCCTTTGTACCATTTCAAAAAGTTAATTTATCCCCTTCAAATCCCGAGGACAAATCTGAGAACAATAGTCTAAGTGGGCCTGATCAGAGTTTTATACAACGGAATGATAACTGTTTTATCTCTGCAGGTCAGTGTCCTTCTCATTATTGCAGCAATCCTCTGTGTTACCTTCACCACCTTTGCAATATGTCCCCTAAATTTCAGGTTTCTATCAATCATCAACCCCAGATCTCTTGTCTTCCCTACTTCCTCCAGTATAACTCCTCAAATAGAGAATACAGCATCCCATCGATGTTTCCCAAACCTCAAGACCTTACATTTTGCTGCATTAAATCAAAACCCCCCATTCATTTGCCCATCTATCTAGCTTATTCAAATCCTCTTGCAAGGCTACCACATCATCTGCACTATTACTAATAATCCTTCCCAGCTTCGCATCATCCGCAAACAACTGAATATCCCCTTGCAATCCACTTGCAATTGCACTGACAATGTCACTGATATAAAGGTTAAACAATAGAGGTTCCCAGTACTGAGTCCTGTGGGACCCACTTGTAACCCTCTGCCTCCTTGAAACTGCCCCATCATACACAACTCTATGATACCTATTGGACAGCCAATCCTGAATCCAGTTGACCAATCTGACATCCAGACCCATGTGCTGTAACTTAAATATCAGCTTATCAGCACCCTATCAAATGCCTTCGCTAAGTCAAAGAAAATGGCAGTATATGCCTTTCATCATCTAATAATCTTGTAACTTTATTATAAAAGGCTAGCATATTGCTAAAACAAGAGCGCCCCTTCACAAATCCATGTTGACTCTCACAGATAACATTACCCTCATCTGCCCAATGTTGTATATGGTCCTTCACTGCTTTCTCCAAGATCTTAACAACTACTGATGACACACAAACTGGCCTATAATTAGATACTTCCAGTCTACTACCGCCCTTATGCAATGGCACTATCTTACCTTCCTTCCATTCCATGGGCACCTTTCCCACAGCCAGATTTTTCATTGAAAAGCCAGGTCAAAGGCACTGTCAGTTCCCTAGCACATTCTCTCAAACTCTTGGTGAAATACCATCCAGTCCCACAGCTTTACTGATATTCAGAGTACTCAGTATTTGAAACACACACTCTCCTCCTGTACCTCTAAACCTCGAACCTGCCCTATCCCTTTAGTATTAAAACTGACTCTTCCAGGATGAAATACTTCAATAAAGTGTTCCACTACTGGCCACATAGCTAAAAAATTCCCTAGGATTTTCTTTGGATCTTAGGGCCAATCTCCTCTCATATTTCAGTTTCGCCTTCCTTACCATACTAGTCTGGCGTGTGTCTTATATTCTTAATGCATCTGCTCTTCACCTGTCTCCTTATATCTCTTCCATAGCCTCTTTTTTACATGCAATTCCTGTTTAATATTGTTTGTCATCCATTTTACTCCAAATTGTGTCCTCTTCTTCACTCATTGTATACAACTTACCATTGCTGCTAACAAATATTCTTTCACAATTTTCCATGCACTAATGATATCCCATCCTTCCAATTCCTCCCTCCATGAAATTTCCCCAAGTTGACGTCTTAGACTATTATATTCACCTGCCTTATAATTCCACATACGTTCCCGTCTCTTTGATACTCCTGCATGTCTATTCATTTTCCAAGTCAAAACCGTATGGTCACTCTCTCCAACTGGTGGGAGAGATGTCATCTCAGTTATTATCAACTCTTCTGATGCTATAACCAAATTCAAAACTCTTGAACCTCTTGTGCCCTTTATTACATGTTGCCTAAGACATTTGTCCCTCAAGAATTCTAGAAATTCCATTCCCTTATTGCTATATGCATCTTCCTCTCCCCAGTTTATACTACTGTAGTTAAAATCTCCCATGATAATGTTAAAAAAATTAACTGTTTCAATCGTTTTTTTGGCATCATCATTTACAACAAGATTTAAAGAATGAGATGCACAAGGTACCAAAAAGGCTCTAGGATTTATATTCCTAATTTTGTTCTGCATTGCTTGCCATGCATATTGGCCATTATCATACCCTTGTCCATGCATATTTTGAATATCAACTCATAATCTATCAAGAGTCCACCTAAAAGATAATTACATAAACCTTCCGCTGTAGTGTCTGAAACTGGATAAAATCCAAGAAATAATTCTTGAATTGCAACGTCAGAAGTGTCAATATTTACTATTCTTACTAGAAATGATATCTGTTCAATGTGACTGGCATCTGGAGTTCAGTCGAGAATTATAGAAAAATACTTTGCTTTTTTACAAATTCCTTAATTTTTGATTTAATGGCGTTTGCTAAAACTGATATAATTTCGTTTTGAAAAGAATGGCCTAAGTAATGGGGGTCTACGATTTCTAGAATTTTGAGATTCTGTTATGTTATTTACATTCTGTGAAATAATAGGGTCAAATTTTGCCAACATTTCTACGGCCTTTAAAAAATTTCCATTATTTGCTTCACATAATTTATTATTTGTACCTCTGAAAGCTAAACACTGCCCTGCTAAAAATTGTACAATTGCAATGATTCTTTTGATGATGGCTTGCCATCATCTTTTTTCAGATTCAAAATACTGTTGTTCTTTATCAATTGTACAATTGTTGTCAAGGCGTGTTTTTAATTCATACCACTTTTTACAATTTTGCATATGTTCTACACTCGTTTCATGTCATGATAAATTAGTGGCCAAATGTCGCCAATCTAAAAACCCCTGACTATCTGTTAATTTGTTTTTCTATAAAGCAAACAGCTTACAACAAAAACAAAATACACTATTGGATTTTTCAGACTAGATTAACCAAATTCTTTGAACTTTTTCACCATTAGGTGAGAGTCTTACAAACTATGATGTGGAAAATGATCTTCCGTTGTTATCTTTAATATAGTTTATATTTTGAGGTGTTACAGGTCTCTTATGAATTATGAGTTCTAATAACTGATAGATAACTATTAACAATAGATAGCCAGGTACAAGGATCCCCTAAATCACATTTTGTCGTGAATTCCGCACAATTACCAGAAGGCCTACTTTGTAAATTATCCCCACAACTTGATTTCAGCATTGACTCTTCCTCCTGGCACAGTTCCAAACAAAATTCAAACTTTTCATTTGATTTTTCACGTTCCACTTTGATTTTGCCCTTACTGTCTGGAAAAGTTTCTGAAGTGATTGATGTTGTTGAGTTATCTTTGTCTAACTTTGCATATTTCAGTATGGATCCTCATAATTTTTCCTTTTCCTTATCACTTTCATTCTTTCTTTTGCGATAAAAAACACCAGACAGACATTTAGTTTTCCTTTCCGACATATCTAAACATATAATAAAAAACATTAATAATAATGTATTAATTATATGAAGAGCGAAAGGCTTCAATTTGGCGACATAATAGGGTCAAATTTGGAAACAATATGGATGTAATATCCCTTAACTTAAATAAGTTTATGTCGCTGAATTGAAGCCTTTGGCACTTCATATAATTAATAGTTTATTAGGACACCTTCTTGGCAATTCTCATAGTAGGGTATATGTAAGTTCTGTTTGCTACAAACTTAGTATTTCTAGGTCTACCTACTCACTGATGAGACCTCAATAAAGGTTGAAACCGGTCTGGGTAGTGACCTTCTCTCACTCATAATGTAAAACAATAATACAGCTCCTAGGAGCTGGGTTTCACATTATGGGGGAATATCAAGAATAGTGATCGGAGCTTGCTCCACCCTTACCATGAGTTGCCTCAGTGCTGCACTCCCTAAAGGGTCAGTTGTAACACTATCCAGGTATTTGTTTACGCTTGGACTCGCCAAACTTTATATAGTTTCTATATTTGGCTATGAAACAATATGGATGTAATATCCCTTAACTTAAGTTAATAATAATGGTAATAATAATAAGCACAAATTATTTTTTCTGTTTTTGAATGAATAAATAAATGTTGTAATGACCCAAACTGACTTAAGCCTTTCTGTACAGGTTCCGAAAAAAAACTCTGATCTGTCTGTCTGTCTGTCAGGCCTATCTGAAAGACGGTGGTATATTTTATAACATGTACTAGAAAAAAAAACAAAAAATTGTAATCCCATTTTTTTTCCCAATTGTGTATTTTTAGTAGCAAAAAACTAGGCCAAAACTATGGTTCACTTGAATGAACATTCCTTGTTAAGTGAGGTTTTTAAAGAGATAGAGAATGAAATCCAAAGAAGATATTTCTAAGTTAGCACCGCTATAAGTTTTAACAATGTTACGTTCCTATTTCATCGCCAATATTTTAAAATTAACTATAGGCTATATCGAATTTATTCCATCGGCAGCCCTAGAGATTTGGCTGCCTGCGTGCACGCACACCCTGCACATCTATTAGAACCGGCCCTGTATTCGTAAACCATTCTAAAATTGATTAAAAATTCATTGGATAAATGGTTCTCAAGTTTAGAAATAGCATAAATAATATCTTGTTCTGGAATGAAAGCAAGCGAAGTGATCATTTTTGAATTTCAAGCAAATTGCGCATCAGAATTGTATCTGATTAAAAGTTTGCATGAAGCTAAATGCTTACGAAGATTTTGTACAAGATGAAAAAAAGCAACCATTTATGTTAGCTTGCAGAAATACTATATGTAAAGTTTGATGAATGGCAATTTCATAATCAACATTTATATTTTCGGGATCAAGTAATGGCCACATTTCATGTATCATATATAATAATTATGTGTATGCAGGCGTAGACTTCTGTGGCTAATTGGTTCAAAAGATATATTACACCACATTTTTTATTATTCAGTTATACAAAATACTGAAATAATAGTTCCCGACAAGTTTCGTAAATCGTAGGATTTACATCTTCAGGGGGTAAATAGTATAACTTAAAGTTTAAACAAGAGAATTAATAAATACAAATCATAACCATCTGGCTATTCATAAACTCAAATAACAGAATGCAGATATAAAACGTTATTGACGTTGAACAATACTGGATGATGTCACGTGTTCTTGTTCTCGTTCATACATTCCGAGCTCAGATTGAGGTATTTTTTTTATTTGAGCTGACCACACTTGATGGAGAAGTAAACCTTGGTTTTTATTGCATTGGGTTGAGTTTTTCAGCATATTAGCAGCTGCTTTACATTTTCTTATATAACTTGTTTTCTATGTATGACATCGTCGTTTTTTACCAGAGTACATCGTGTCCAGTGGAAGTGGTATGGAAAGCAACACCTGTTTTTTGTTCTCTTTTGTATTGTACGTCTTTTTGGTGTTCAGCCATGCGTATTTCTCCAGATCTTCCTGTCTGTCCTACGTAGCAAATCCCGCAAGAGCAATGGATTTTGTAGACTTGGTTTTTTAAGAGGATGATGAGGTGGTTTTGGTGGATGTAGGAATCTTTAGATTTTTTCCATAGGAAGGAAGGCTACTTTTATGTTGTGTTTGTTCATTAATTTGGCTAGCTTATCTGTAACATTTTTGATATAAGGAAGCGAGATTGAGTCAGCTGAGGCACGGCTGTTGCTGTTACCCCTCAGATGAGATATGAGCAAACGAGTAGCTTTGCTCGGTGGTGGGGTAAGCCTACCACGGTGTAGAGTTCTGAGAGTTCTTCTCAGTGGCAGGGTGAGCTAGTTACTGAGGGGAGCAATGCTGAGTTTTTGGAGTTTGACCTGTACTTGAACATTCAATAAAGGTTGAAACTGGTCTGAGTAGTGGCCCTTCCCTTAATGTATAGCATTATATATAGTATAAGGAGATGTGCTTTGCATTATGGGAGATACTGAGACAAGGAGTGATGAGAGCTTGGCCCACCTTTACCACGAGTTGCCTCAGACCTGAAGATACTTTAGGTGCAAACTTTGTTTGCTTACACTTGGATAAAGGATTAAACTAAATTTATTATATTTAAGAGATTTTCAGAGAATGGAGGAGGACAGGGGCAGATCAAGAGGACATCCTTTGAAACCATATAAAGAGGGTGTGAACAAAAGAGATGAGGAGCATGTTATTTGAACTGAGAGTAGCTGATGAGTGGAATACATTACTTGGGAGTGTGGTAACACTGAATGAGTTTAAGGCATGGTTTGAAAAATTTTAGGTGTAGTGGTGGAAATCTTCTGCAATATATATTTTTTGACCCCACGTAGAGGTCTTGCGCTAATAACCTCAGTTTGTTACTTGGAAAGAGTTTTAGTTTTTATTAAAACATTTTAATAGGACTTAAATGTGCAAAATTATACTACTCCACAGCATAAATTAGTTATACAATGAAGTGCTATTTAGATTTTGCAACTTCTTATGGAATCTACTAATTTTGCTAATGCATTTTCTCTTCTGATCTCATGATGCATAAAAATTTGGAAATTAGTGTTTTTGATCCATCTAACATAAGAAGTTGCAAAATCTATTTCAAATCACAGTACATTTAATAATTATTGAAATCTGTTGACAATGAAGGGTTCAGTTTAATAATAATAATAATAATATCATGTAATTATGGGTCCATAAAACGTTGTACTAGAAGTATTCATGTTTGAATCAGCAGTCTAGTTTTATTTTTATTACTATTATTAAAAGAACTAGACTTGCATGGAGTCAGAAGATCCATTTCAGAGATTTCACTTGACCGATGTATTTATCATATCGTAAGCTCATTTCATTCATACATATCCTGGCAACACATTCCATTCATCTATCTCTTCATTTAAAAATCTACACCTCAAATTATTCTTAATTTAAAAATTAAAAACAAAAAAATACTAGTATAATGAGGCATTTATATAACATTGTATACAGAAATTTCAGACTCTTGTAAGTAGCATTGTTCTGTTCTGACCTGATGATTGACTCATGTTTCCCACACATATGGGTACCCTCTGCATTCTTGTCTTGCTACTGTTAGGAGGCACTTCAGTAAGAAAGTTGGAAGGAACCAGGCCCCGTAAGCCATTTAATTCTCCCATAAAAAATCCATCTTCATCCATCTCGCCATATACATAAAGAACATCTCCTGTGTTGAAGGCTAATTCCATCTTTAAAAAAAGTTGGAAAAATAACAACAAAGAATATAATTTTTAAAATATTTTTTTACAATAATCATTTAGTGATATCATTCATGTTGACTGAAATAATATACCAGTAAGTGTTTTACAACAGTCTGCATGAATAATAAAATGAGCAACAATGATTCACCTTAGATGTATAGGTGTTGGTGTGCAAATTGTAATATTTTGCAAATTGAATGTTTTCTAGGGACAGACAGAAAGTTTTCAAGTAACAGTTGGCTTGCATCAAGGGTCAGCATTAAGTCCATTTCTGTTTAACATTATGATGGAGGTGGTGACGGAGGAGGTGAGAGAAGATGCGCCTTGAACAATGTTGTATGCAGATGACATCTTGCTGTGTGCAGATTCAAGAGAAGAAGTACTGGAGAAAAGTACTGGAAGAGAGAGGTATGAGACTGAGCAGAAGTAAGACAGAGTGTATGTGTGGCACAGTGGGTGGCGGCCAGGAGACAGACCTGGAGCTGGAAGGAAATGTCATCAGGAAGGTGAGGGACTTTAGATAGTTAGGTTCAACAGTGGAAGAAGATGGAGGAGCTGAGAAGGAAATGGGATGCAGGATACAAGCTGGTTGGAGGAACTGGAGGGAGATGGCTGGAGTGCTATGCGATAAGAGGGTGCCGATCAATCTGAAAGGCAAAATCTATAGGATAGTAGTGAGGCCAGCTATGACATATGCTATAGAAACTGTGGCCCTGAGGAAAAATAACATCAGCAGGATGGAAGTAGCAGAGATGAGAATGCTTAGGTGGATGTGCAGTGTGACCAGAAAGGATCGTCTGAGAAATGACTATGTCAGGGGAACAGTGAAAGTTACGAACTTAGGAGCGAAGATAGAGGAGGCAAGGTCGAGATGGGTTGGTCATGTGATGAGGAGGGAGGACAAATATGTGGAAAGAAGGGTCATGCAGATGGATGTGCAAGGAAGGAGGAAGCATGGGCAGCCAAAGAAGAGATGGAGAGAGCTGGTAGAAGAGGACTTGAGGATGAAGAACTTGGATGTGGTGACAGCCCAAGACAGGAGGATGTGGAGGAAACTCATCATCAACAGTGACCCCACTAAGTAGGAGAAGCTGCAGAAGAAGAAGAAGAGAATGTTTTATTGCATCATCCTCTATGTACAGCGTGGTTATGCAGTTTTCTATATATATAGGATGTTGCATAAAACATTAATAGATTTGTATCATTGATTAAATTATTATTATTATTATTTTCTTCCATGTTAACCTGGTAACACCTTCTGATCAACTATGACTAGAATGTGTTGTTATGCAAGGAGTGTTAAGGATTTTAAGATTCAGTATGATAACTATGTTGTCAGTTGAACGAACCTCCGAAGATGAGTTTGATTGACTCCATGGAGGAGACAATAATAATAATAATGTCTCAATCATATCTCCTCTCCTCTCATATTATTCATAGGGACTTTAAAAATTACATGCCCTCAATTTGTCTTCACACTCTGTAACCTGTCTAACATATCCTTGCAACAATTACAACCAGATGACCAAATCTGGGTACGATAATCCATATGAGGCTCAATCAATGTCTTATACAATGAAATGATAGCTGCTTTATTTTTGAATGGCAAGGGACTCTGCATCATTACCATCAATATCAATGAGGCAGAAGGTTACAAGTGGGGTTTCACAGGGCTCAGTACTGGCACCTATATTGTTTAACCTTTATATCAATGACATTGTCCATGGATTGCAAGGGGATATTCAGTTGTTTGCAGATGATGCGAAGCTGGGAAGGGTTATTAGTAATAGTGCAGATGTGGTAGCCCTGCAAGAGGATTTGAATAAGCTAGATATGCAAATGAATGGGGATGGTGGTTTAATGCAGCAAAATGTAAGGTCTTGAGGTTTGGGAAATATCGATGGGATGCTGCATACTGTATTGGAGGAGCTGTACTGGAGAAAGTATGGGAGACAAGAGATGTGGGATTGATGATTGATAGAAACCTGAAATTTAGAGCACATATTGCAAAGGTAGTGAAGGTAACACAGAGGATTGGTGCAATAATGAGAAGGACACTGACCTGCAGAGATAAAAGGGTTATCATTCCATTGTATAAGACTTTTATACAACGGAATGAGACAACCATACTTAGACTATTATTCTCAGATCTGGTCCCCAGGATTTGAAGGGAATAAATTAACTGTGGAAAGGGTACACAGGCCGATAACAAAGATGGTGTCAGGACTGTACAATGTTAGTTATGAGGATCGGCTGAGGGAGTGTGGACTGCAGAGTTTGGTGGATAGAAGAAGGAGAGGTCATATATGATTGAGACTTAAAATGTTGAGAGGTGGTTACAGGGTTGACACTTTGAAGTTCTTTTGCTTGGTTGAACAGCAGGAAGGAGTCATGACAAGGGGCTATCCCTGGAAGTTACGAAAGGAAACTGTGAGAAAGAGGGTGAGGAGTGGTTTCTTTGCATGGAGGGTGGTTGAACCTGGAATGCATTGCCTGATGGACTGGTGAGAGTGAGAGCGGTCAATGCGTTTAAGGAGTAGTATGATAGACTTTGTGTTTCCTAGGAGGGAACTGTCTTGATAGACTTGTGTTTCTTAGAAATGACCTCCTGCGGTGTGTCTTTTGACTCCACGGAGGCCTGAATAATAAAATTAATTATTACTATCTGATGAGACAACTTTGTAATTTGTGTAATGTGGTCCCTGAACTTTAGATCCTTGTTTATTACCAGTCTCAGATCTCTCATCTTCTATACCTCCATCAAAGTTTTCTCACCAGATGTTTACTTTCCATCCCATCATAGCATTTCATAAAGAATTTTTGACACAATTCTTCTCTTATAGAAAAAATTTCTGTCTAATATTACAGCTCTCTTTGCCCACATACTACGTTCCTGTTACTTTGTGTGACAAAATAATTTTTGCCTACAAAAAGAAGGTACAACAATGGGGCTCACCACTATTCCCCTCCAATTGCTAACTTTCATATTAAGCTTTTGAGCAAGATTCCTTTACTTTAAAACCTACACTTTGGATAAATATTAGATATGTTGACAATGTTTTCGTTATCTGGCCACATGGCCCTTAAACTTTAACACCTTCCTCAGCCACCTGAACATACAACATGAGCACATATAATATACTATTGAAATTGAAAATCAAAACTCACTTCCCTTCCTGTATACACTAGTCACATGTCTTCCCTCAGGCAGTCTACCACAAGCCTACACATACCGGCCAATATATACATGCTAACTCTTATCACCACCCTTTAGAAAAACTTGGAGTCATTAAAACCTTCAAAAACATAGCTATAACAATTTGCTCTAATGAACAAGCTCTTAAACAAGAATTACACATTATTAACAACATATTTACAAATAATGACTAATAAATGTAAATAAAAATACCATCAATAAAGTTCTTCATATAACATAGATTACAGTAAAACCATAGCTATTCTATACATTAAAGGGTTATCAAATAAAATAAAATACCTCTTAGCCAACCTGAGGTATAACCAGTGGTGAGCTATGGAAATTTTAACAAAGGGCTCGCATTGTTGAGCAAAAAAAAAAAAAAAAAAAAAGCCGTATTTCACACAAAAACTTTTATTAATAGATTGTGTACAAATGCCAATCAAAAAGTATGAGGGGGGACAATCAACCTGTAGAGGCTTTCATTTTTAAACAAATAATTCATGATCTAAACATGAAATATTTGCACACAATGATCTGTGTTAATTTATCTTACATAAGAAAAACATTTCTTAACTATCAAATATAATAAGAATAAAATCTTTTATAATCACACACATGCAATAGTCCACATTTTTTATAAACAAAATAAATTTGTTTTGTTTGCGATAGAAGTTTTTATGACAAACAATCTATAAATAATAAATAAATATTATCTAATTGAAATACATTATATTTCTCTTTTGTTTTTATACTTCAAGTGACAATCAACGGTACCAATCAAGGGGCATTATTTTATAGTCCTATTTATTTATATGTGATTACCAAAAGTGTCTTCTTATTTGTAAAATGGTAGTAACAGTAACTATAATATTTTATTTAATAAAATCACTTTCGAGACGATGAGACGATTTTACATAAAAAAAAAACTCACTGTCTTGTGCACATTTACCGAAAAAAACTCACTCCTTTACAGGTTAACATTTACAAACAATTACTTTAAGGAAATATTTATGAGAACAGCTGCCACACCTTATTTCCTTCCTCCTTCATGTTTTGTGTTCTTCTAGGAGGTTCTATAGCCGAGCGTTGATTTTCTAGAAAAGATTTGACATAGGGATTCGGATTAAATTCATTCAAGGGTTTCCCATTTATACATATTGTCATTAAATCCGAAATATGTTTTATAGTGAGAGAAGATCCTTTTGTTGTTATGATATTATTCATCACACTAAAAGCTTGTTCGGCTTGAGCATTACAAACGGCAATTGTTGCCATAATCACTTTGGCTTTTTTCACCGTGCTGGGAATTTTGTTTTGTAACTTTCCAGTCAAAGCCATTTCCACTAAATCTCTAAAATCATTAATTTTAATTTCATATTTCAAAATAAAATTTAAAGATTTTATTCTCTTTTCTCCTAACCATGTACACGTAACATCTTCCATATTTCAGGATAACATACATTTAAAATGTTTTTCAGTTCTTTATCTTCCAGATCCTCATAATTTTCATTTTTAAGTTTAAAATGACTTTGCTGCATTAATCTATCCTTTAAAGGCATTATAAGAGAATTTAGTAATGTTTCTCTCGGTAGTTTGTGAAATTTGATTTTGCTTTCAATTGCTATTCCTTCAAATTCTTTTGATTTTAACATGGTATCAATTTTAGATTCATAAGAACCTACAGAATTTTTTAAATCATTAATTGCATTAATTGTTCACATGATTAAGGAGTTAGCCCTTATAATACTTATATTATGACTTTGTAGAGCTTCTGACAAATGATAATTCCTGTAGGATATCAATCGTTAATGCTAGATCTTTTAAAAATTCCAAATTGAGAAGTTGGTTTAAAAAGCCCTCATATTTATCGTTCGATGAAAAATGCTTGCATAAAGCTGGGTAATTTCTCCACACAGCAAGAGCCGTTCGTACACTACAAGCTGCCCATCATGGGCCAAACACACGGCCGATCTTTAAAATTTCGATACCAAGGTCTTTTGCAATCATATTTAATTCTAATTGATTTTTTGCTGATTGATGATAAAAAGAATATAATTTATCCATAAATATTTCAAAATGATTTATTTCATTAATGTTTTTTATCGAATCGTCTAATGCTAATTGTAAACAATGAGCTATGCAATGACAAATCACAATGTTGGGAAATTTTTGTAAAAGTTTGATTGCAACACCTAATTTGTTTCCTAACATTACACTAGTTCCATCAGAACAAAATGCAATGAGATGATTTTTTAAATAGTTATCAGAAAAATCCATATGAATTTAAAGTAGCAATTATAGTAGCACGTGTACATTCTGCGGTGGTATTTTCTAGTTCTACAAGATCTACAAAAATCATACATGGTTCAGTAAGCTCGACTTGTATGTGAATAACTAAAACACTTTATTATTATTACTATTATCCAGGGCTCCATGGAGTCAAAAGACTCATCGTGGGAGGTCATTTTTAGGAAACACGAAGTTTATCATACCACTCCTTGAACCCATTTACCGTTCCTGCTTTAACCACTCTCTCAGGCAATGCATTCCAAAGTTCAACCACCCTCCACGCAAAGAAACCACTCCTCACCCTCTTGCGCACAGCCACCTTTTGTAACTTCCAGGGATGGCCCCTTGTCATCGCTCCTTCTCACCATTCCACCAAGTGAAAGAACTCTCCAATCTCTACCCTGTAACTGCCTCTCAACGATAATATCACCTCTCGTTCTTCTATCCACCGAACTCTGCAGTCCACATTCCCTCAGTCGATCCTCATAACTCATATTGTACAGTCCTGAAACCATTTTCGATAATGTTGTCGATTCATCTGCTATTATAGAAATTTTGCAATTTTTTTCTATTAATTTGGAGAATATTTCTAATTTTATTTGTGTAGAAATATGTTCAACTATTTTAATTCCTGAGAATCTAGAATGCAATGATAATCCTACCATTTTTAATTTGCAGCTCGATTAAATCTGCTAAATCAGACATTGGTTGGTTTCTCTTCACCAAACTATAAACAGAATTAAAAATTTTTGAAGTTATCAAAATTTCTTTTTCATTTAGTTTGTCAATCATTGGTAATATAGATTTGCTACATTCTTCATTTATTTTTATGATTTTATTATGAGCAAATGATTCATTATGTTTGGATAACTTTTTATGCAAAGATGCAGTTCTTGAGTCTGTAGTATTTCCATTCAGTTCTGTTTTCATTTCTACCCATTCCTTTGATAGGTGACAACTTTTTTCTCCTTCAACACCTAAGTTTTTATATTTTGAGCAAACACAACATCCTAATTTACCATTTTTAACTTCTAACCACTTATACTGCGTTTTGAAATACAATGCTTGCTTCTTGTTCCAGCAATCAGGTAAATGATTTTATTTTTCTCCTCCAACTTGTTGCATATTCATTGAATCAATGTGCATATTATCTTCAACTTCATTTTCAACTGCAGTAGAATCAGCAGAATCACTTTTCATTATTTTTTGTTTCCCAAAACAATTTAATAAATTTGACTGTCTTTTCATGTTTCATGGGTAAAAATACTTTCACAATTATAAAAATAAAATTTGCTGAATATACAGTTTTTAAATTTATTATTATTTTTAAATTTTAAACACAAATAATTGTTATACATCAGTGTACTAATGAACACAGAACTTCCCGTGGAACAACCCGTTGATCACAGTTTAAAGAACATTTGATGGGCTAATGGTTTTACCATACGATTGGCTACCAGAAGGGAGAAGGGTAGGTAAAGACAGCGCATACGCTTATTTTTTGTTCAAACTTGGCGCATTCGTTATTGAGGAGTTGAAACAATAATTCCAAATAATCTATACCAGCATTTCTCAACCTTTCTAAGCCCAAGCACCAGTAAAATGCCTAAAACAATTCTATGAACCACTAAGTTACAGAGGCGTCGCTGGGGGAGGGGGGGGGCAATCCACCCAGGGAGGCAATTTTTTGACGTTTAGAAATCTTGCCATACCATCTATAAAACAGCAACTGAGTGATGAAATAGACTTCGACAATGTCATCGACGATTTTGCAAATAGAAAAGCAAGAAAAATAACATTTTAGAATTTATTATTATTATTATTATTTGACACCTCCAAGGAGTTCATAGACTCATCGAGGAAGGGCACCTACTCTACAGCTCTTTCTCCACCAACCGACCGAAACTACACCAACGTTATCTACTGCTGATTACCCCACTGGTATTTCCACAGACAATCACAAACATCCATGCCCACGGTGGGATTCGAACCTGCAGTCTTTTGGCGGGAGAGCGGATACGCTAACCACTCGGCCAGCCAGGCAGGCTGGCCGAGTGATTAGCGTATCTGCTAATTAAATGTTGGCATTAAAGTTTTACTTAAAAAATAAACGTAGTGTTTTTAATTTATTTTCCTATACGTCGTTTTGACTTTTTGTAATTTTTTTAAAAACTTATGTAGGAATTACCAACATTTCGGAAAAACTGTGCCATTTATAACATAATAAATCTAAAAGCATGTTTTGAATACATATGGAAACATAATTAATTAAATTGGAAGTAAACTATTAAAAGTGTATCATCATTGAATAATGTTTTAATTTTTATTAAACAAATAAATAATATTATATAATTATGCTACTACTTACAACAGTTCATAACACAAAACACATTGAGGTTTCTGTTCACTTTCATCTCCACACTAAATAAACCCAAATTCCAAATATGAACTGTTATATTTCGTACTGTATTTTTTCTTTGAACTACTTATTTCTTCTACTTTAATAGTATCAGATTTACTCGCCGTTACAACACGTGTATCACAAATACGGTTAGCATCACCTGTTTCGTTTGCCCATCTTTTCACAGTCCTGGCCTTCGTAGTGCAATTGGAAGAACGACGGTACATTGCGCCCTTCGATTAAAATAGTCCTAGGTTCGATTCTCGTCGCGATGGGAGAAATCTTCTGGACGATTTTCAGTCGAAGGTGAGTTAGCTGATCTCATATGGAGGTAACAGGGTTTTTTCCTCCCGGAAACTCGGGTTTTTCATCCCGCATGCAGACAAATCGGCCCTGCAGAACATACGCAATTTACAGACATAGCATCTAGTTGTGGTGGTGGTGGTGGAGGAGGTGGGTGGTAGATAGCATTGATGGAGATGATTCATAGTAGAGGTTTGGTGTAGTGGTTGTGACAGTTGTAGGTGTCCTCCTGCGATGAGTCTTTGGACTCCTTGGAGGTGTCAGGAATAATAATAATAATAATAGTTCTAAGCCATTTTTCCATTATTAAAAAAAGTTTTCGAAAAATATATAAATACTGGCATTAACTCAGGACACACTTTCTCCAAATATCACTTAGCACTTCTGAAGATATACTGAACCTTAGTTGAAGGAGGGAAACCTTCAATAATAAAAATCAATAAACAAACAATTGGTTGAAATGTGGATAACACATGTTCACTTCAAATTTTACAAAACAGCAAGGGAAGGAGGAAGCAGTAAAACTATATTGTTGTTCACTTCACCCCTCTTATTATTCATCATTCTGCAGCTACAAATTTAGTGGCAGAATGACGAATAATAAAAGAGGGGTGAAGTGAACAACAATATAATTTTATTGCTTCTGCCATTGAACATTCTGTTTGTTGGTTTTTTTAAGTTTCAATTTGATTTCAATAATTTTTACTTACTTATTCAATTTTAATTTGTTTGGTTTGGATAATTAAAAAAAATTTTTTTTTTAATTAATTTAAGTCTGCCTGCAGACCATAGGTTTAGAATTATGTTTTTTTTTTTTTTTTGAAAAAAATAAAAAAGTAAATAAGAACAAGGGGCTCACACGAGTCCCTTATAGCTCACCACTAGGTATAACCATATCCATTGCACATGTAACTTACCTTATATTGGTGAAACTGGATGCACAATTCATATCCATAAAATTCCCAAAAATTAGGGATTTTTATGCCACCGTTATGCCCGGTCTTTCCTTTTCTGCAACACATCAGTTATTTGCTTCATTGTTCCACCAGGAAAGCATGTTTTGTGCACTTTATTTGTAATAACAACTCCCCCATACAATAATATACGACTATCCTTTGACTCTTTCTTCATAATACTAACTTCCTCCTTCTCATTATCATCAGCCAATCTCTTCTTTAGATGTTTACTATCCTCTTCCACATGTTTCATTTTGCTTTTCATTTTTACTAACTCCTGTCTAAGCTCTTTTACTATGGTTCCAATGCTTGCACCCATTTCTAATCACTCTAATCCAGGGGTTCCCAACCTTGGACCTACAGGTCAGTTTGTTTCCTAGAGCACATTATAAAATACCGATAGGGCGACGGGCACCACTATTTTTTCAAGCAAATTTTTTGAATTCTTTTGTTAAATGAATACATACAAAGTTTACATTATAATCAAATGTTTTATTACTTAAAAGTTTACATTATATAAAAATTTAAATATAAGTTATATAAGTTAGTTAATTTATATAAGTTAGTGTGATCTTTGGCATTGCATTTCATTGTCCAGTGCTTCATAATTAGGAGAAAATGATGATATTCCAGTTCTTAAACTGGAATGAACAACTTCGAATGCGCGTCTACTTTACATTGTATGCGTTTAATACTCATTATGTGTCATTAACACATGCATCATATAGCATGCCATGAATTGTTGCGTGATTATTTCAAACTATATGGCACACGGACGAACAGCGGCGGGCACACACAAATTGGTTGACGGGCGCCATGGTGCCTGCGGGCATAGGGTTGGGAACCCCCTGCTCTAATCTATCAAGACATTTTCCACATACGATAATGCTTTCCTTCTTCTCATCCAAACAGTTCACAAATCTTTCACATTTTTTGGTGCATATATATAGCAATTTTTGCAATACATCCACTGCAAAAAATCCAAGGCAGAGCCAGACTTTATTATTATTATTATTATTTGACACCTCCAGGGAGTCCAAGGACTCCTCGAGGGAGGGCACCTACTCTACACTTCCGTCTCCACCATTCAATCACCAACTGACCGCAATTACACCAATGCCATCTACCACCAACCACCACTGGTATTTTCACAGGCAGTCACAAACATCCATGCCCACGGTGGGATTCGAACCCGCAGCCTTTTGGCTGGAGAGCGGATATGCTAACCACTCGGCCAAGCAGGCTGGCAAGAAAAAATCCATCGAGCCAGAGACCTATGGATGCCTGTAAGTACCTGTACAGTCCACCACTCTACCAACTGAGCTATTGATGGTTGGTTCAACTGTCAATAGACTTTCACACAAAAGCCTTCTGTGTCACTGACATATGTTTCTTTATGGACGCCATTTTCAGAAAGAGAAGCAGTATGAACAAACAAGTAGCAAAACACAATATAAATAACAAAAAATTTCAACAACAACAACAACACTGAAGGATACTTGTATCTAAACTGAAAAAATGCAGCACAATTCGCGATAAAAAGCCACACTACACACTAATTAAAAACATTTTTCTTTAGAACATCTCAAATTTACCGCTATGTTCACTCATGACACTTTTGTAGGTATTTCTTTCACATTTCATATCATACTTCTTTTCACCACACTGCATAAAAATTGTTCATATGTTTTTTGAGTTATTGTGATTTTTTTCTTTGTTCCTTAATTTAGGGAAATCAGTGTATAATGTGTTTAGGAGTGACAGGGAGAATAAAATGGGGGGGGGGGGGGGGAGTGTTACTGATGATAGCTGATGAGCTGCTGAGATATTTATGAGAATAGGACTGGTGGTGGGAGGAGTAGGGGCCGTACATGGAAGCTGGGCAAGAGTGTGGGTAGCAAGGGTGATAGAGCTAGGTTTTTTACTTGCAGAGTGGTGAATGAGTGGAATAAGCTGCCGGAGTCTGTTGTGGGTGCCATAACTGTAAATGAGTTCAAGGCGAAGTATGATAGATACTGTGTGAATGTCGAATAGTTGTTCTTGACATGATGTTAGGGCTTCCCTCGATTAGTCTTTGGACTCCTTGGAGTTGCCCGTAATAACAATAATAATAATGTTAATGAAGGCAAAAGGTAGAAATCTCAGTAACAGAGGAGATAGTTGAATTAATGAGTGAGCATCCTGGTGGAAGTGACGTAGTGATGTGAAGAAGACTGATATTAAAATAGGGGTATACGAACTGCAGGGTTTTTTATTTTTTATTTTATGTGATTCTCTCACAGCAAGTCAGAAACAATAGCATCATGTACTGATGGCATTGTAACTTACCTTATCAAATAATGAATTAACTACAAAAATACATAGATTCATAAATTTAATAGAGATGAATGAAGAGATATCCTCAGAACGGAAAGCATCACTGATCATATCAATATATATATATATATATATATTTTTTTTTTTTTTAAAAAAAAAAAGAATTGAATGACTAGAACTGAGATTTAAGTAAAAAGGTTTTAATATAAAAACACGACTAGTTTCAGCTTGTAACAGCCTTCATCAGGTGACATCATAAAAGAAAGAAAAAAGAAAAAACACTAAAACACTGAAGCTTAAATAAACTATGAACATCATAGAGAGTCTCTATACATAATTGACATTAAATCATTGTGGTTGTATTTAAAGCTGTTCTTTCGTTTGTTGTATTGTTGGAAACATATGTGCTAGTAGCATCTCGTGAATGCCAGTACATGATTACAGCTGAATGACTATCTGGGAGGTTGTAACTCAAGTTATTATTTAGATGAACAGGATTAAAGATGATTTCCCTAGATTCCACAATTTTTCTCTCTAGTTCATCATTGCAACGGAAGATGTTACTAGATTTTTCCCAACAGACTTTGTGACTTTGGCTTTCATCATTAGGATTAGCCGAGAAAAGGATATGACTTGATAATGCACTGGCTCGCTGTCCTTTGTAAGTAATGTCCCTCATGTGTTCTTCCATATGCAATTCAACAGATTTGTCTGTCTGCCCAAAATAAGGAATATCACAATCACACAATATTTTATATACGCCAGGGTATTTGAGATGATGATGATAAGGTTTTGGGTGGCTTATTAAGAAACGGATCTTTGGAAGTGGAGTGAACAAGGGTCTGATATTGTATTTTCTTAGAACTTTTGCTAATTTATGTGAGACTGTACTTTTTGCCTTTGAATCTATTTGTTTCTTCTGAACGATGTCTAGGAGGATTAAGAAGGAATCTTTTATTCTCTTGGAATATCCATTAACTTTGAAAGAAGTTTTGAGATGGTTTATGTCTATAAGAAGTTCATTTGGGTCATCTAGAAGAGAATGGGCTCTATGTCCCAAGGTGGAAATTATCCCAAGCTTATGAGGAGGGAAGTGATAGGATTGACTATGCAGATATCTGTTGGTATGTGTGGGCTTTCTATATATATATCGATATTTTGAGTTTACCAAAAGAGCAGGTCAGTTTGACATCAAGAAAAGGCAGGGAATTATCCGTTTCAAGCTCAGCAGTAAACTTAATACTATGATGTCAGCTATTGAGATGTTCGAGGAAAACCATAAGGGAATAATGTCCATAGCTCCAAATAATGAAGACATCATCTACATGGCATTTCCAAACTTTAGGTGTTAAAATAAAGGAAAAGATAGCCTTGGTTTCAAAATCCTCTAAGTAAATATTTGCGAGTACAGGGGATAAAGCACTACCTATAGCCAGTCCATGATTTTACTTATATATGGTATCTTGAAATCTGAAGTAACTGGACTTGATGCAACATGTAAGCAAGGCTAACATTTGTTTGGATAACTTGTCCTTGAGTAATGTTAGGACTTAATCTGTTGGGACATTAGTGAACAGAGAAGTTATGTCGAAGCTAGCTAGTTTATTTCTTACAGAAATAAACCATTTCAAAACTTCTTTCAAAGTTAATGGATATTCCAAGAGAATCATTGAAATAAATTTAGTTTAATTCTTTATCCAAGTGTGTGCAAACAAAGTTTGTGCCTGAAAGTATCTTCAGGACTGGGGGTAAAGTGGTACAACACTGGGCAACTCCTTGCAAAGGTGGAACAAGCTACCAACACTCCGATCTCAGTATCTCCCATAATGCAAAACACATCTCCTTGCAGATATGTATAATGTTATGCATTAAGGGAAGGGCCACTACCCAGACTAGTTTCAACCTTTATTGAGGTAGAATGGGAGTTCATGTCTCTCATCATTGGCCTTTGGAGTATAAAGCATGCTGAGGATCAGCAGACAGTAAAAGAGGAGTATGATATAAGATAGAGTAGGATAGTAGGAGGTAAAAAGAGGCCTCAGTCAACCTGTTTAGCCTTATTGGCTAATTGGTCTGTAACATATAATCTCAATTTATCTGTTTAGAAAAAAGGTTAAACATAGACTTTTGTCTATAGTTCACATATTATTTTATCTATCCAGTGTTAATTGAGGTTCTTTTTATGTTACTAGATATAATATCCTTATTTTTATTCCAGGTAAATAATTTTTTTTTTTTTTTTTTTTTTTTTTTTTTTAAAGACAAGATGTAAATAATAGGACTTATTTAAATATTTATTTTAAATCTAAAATAACAGGACTTAAGGTCCGGTAAGTAGGAATGAATAGGAACTTACTGAGGAACTTGTATACCTGGTACCACTGGGACTTAGAATGGGGAAGAGACTGGCCTGGGAGATGCTGCTCACGAGGAGCGGCACCGCCTCGCAGTAAGCCTTCGCCGCCCGGGTTCTCAGCTCTCCCCCCCCCTTGTTTGGAGTAAAGAAACCATGCCAGCGAAAGCTTTGTGGCTAGGGGAGACAGAGTGGTTATTCTTTTTCCTGGGGTGGGGAGGGATGGTGGGTTTTTTGGGTTCTAAAGAGATATACAGGGCTTGATGTGTCCCTGTATAAGAAAGCATATTGTCGGTGGTTTGCAGTATTGATTCACAAATTTAAAGTCTCCTAGTAAGTGCCTTTCTTGTGCAAGAAATTTGGGTAAGTAGAAAAAGAAACCTTTTCTTATTCTTGCATACATTAAATTTGCGTCTCGTACCTGGGATTTTTTCCGTACTTTCCAGATGTAATATTTTAGTACATTGATTAGGAAGCTAGCGAACTTTTGGATTTTTTGGACTGGTGGCGGGAATTGTAGTCGTACGACCTCTTCTACTGTCAGCATGGGGATTCCCAATGCTGTGCTGAGTCTCCACCAGATGCGTTGGGCTGGTGGGCAAAAATAAAAGAAGTGGTCCACCGTTTCCACGTCCCAGCAGACATCGCAGAATCGGTCGCACAGGTTAGGTACATACCGGGATTTCACCTGTTTCACCGGGAGCCACCTGTAGGCTATTCTACAGGCTAGATCCCGATGAAAAGGCTGTCCCAAGCTATTTTTGATGTTTCTGAAGAGAATTTCATTATTTGTACTAAGATTGGGTGTATCACGCCTGGAAAGTTGGAAGAAATCCCAGTATACTGCTTTGGGTTTGTGTGTGAGGATTGCTATTCCTCTATCTCTGAGTGTTGTGATCGATTTCACTACTGTACGGTACCACTTGGGCACCCCCCCCTTGCGCAGGGTCCAGCATAGTCCGTGATCCCAAAGAGGGGGAGGAAAAGTCCTATAAAATATCTAATTAGTAGGCCAGAAATGTGGTTGGAGTTTAAGGCCTTCCGTACGGTTTTGAACGTGTTTGCTTGTAGCAAGCTTTTGTGATCGGGCAGAGCATAACCCCCTTCTTCCTGTTTGACTTGTAGGTATTCTTTCTTTACTTCGCGTTTTCTCCCATTCCAGAAGAAATCCAGGAGTTCTTTTGATAACTTATTTTCTTGTGCCAGTGTGATGCCTGTGATATTGACAGTGTGCATCAGCATTGGGGTGACGATTGTTTTTATTACTGTCGCTCTGCCATAAAAGGAGAAGAAGGTTGGTTTGAACAGCCTTATCCTTTTCCTGCTTGTCTCCTGCAATTTTTGGATTGGTAGTGCTAGGGTGTCTGAAAAGGGCACGCCTAGTATAGTTAGGGGCTGTGTCTGTAGCGTTAAACCGTAGCGAAGTCCAGTGCTATGGAAGTTTTCGAAACTTTTGATTTTGATTTTTTTGTGCGTTAACGCGAAGACCACTGACTATGCTGAATTTTTGCAGCGTGTGCAGATAGATATAGATGGACTCAGAGTCTCTGAGTGTAGCCACTACATCGTCCACATATGCCACTATTTTGCATTGTCTGGAGCCTTGGGGCAGTGGAATACCGTTAATTGCGGGGGTGTTATCAATTCTTTTGATTAGGGGTTCTAATACTAGGGAGAAGAGGAGGGGGCTTAGCGGGCAGCCTTGCCTAACCCCTCTCTTTATGTGGATTGGTTCTGTTAGAAACCCATTAATAGATAGTTGGGTCGTGGCTTCCACATACATGTTTTTAATTGTACGCCGAAGTCTCGGGCCCCCGCCCGTTTTTTTGTAGGATGTTCTGCAAGTACCTGTGGTTGACGCTGTCAAACGCTTTCTCCAGGTCGGTGGAGAGAAGTGCCAGGGGGTATTTTTTTCTCTTGGCCAGTTTGATCAAGTCTCTTAACAAAAAGAGATTGAATTCCATAGATCTACCAGGGATCCCGTAGACCTGTGAGCTTGTTATTATTTTTTCGATACTGCCCTTAAGGCACGTGCAGATAATTTTTGCAAAAATCTTGTAGTCTACGTTGGTTAGGGAGATTGGACGCCAGTTATTCGGCAAAGTCCGATCTCGGTCTTTCTTGGGGATAAAGATGGTGTGGCTCTTAACAAATTCCTCAGGGATGTTTCCCGAAGTGAGGAATTCGTTAAACATGTTTATTAACACTGCCAATGCAAATTCCCAGATAGATCTATAGAATTCTATCCCCAGTCCGTCTGGCCCTGGGGTCTTCTTTGTTTACATCATTCTGCACGTGGCCTTTAATTCGGCTGCAGTTATGGGCCTGTCCTGCAGGGCACTAAGATGATCGGGAAAACGTGTTGCGTCCCACTCACTGAAGTCATCCGTGCCCTGCTGGTCAGAGAAGATACCGATATACTGCTGATGAAAGTGACGGAGTATTTCGTGGGTTGAGCGTAAAATCTGGCCCTTCTCCTCGATCTGGTGAATCGTTTTCTCATCATTAGCCGCCACCCGTTGTTGGTTGTAGAATGCGGCGGAAGGTGTTTCCAAATGTCTGAGATAGAGTCTCGTTCGAAAGTCGAGGTCCTCGACTCTACTCTGCCGCAGTTCTATTTCTACTTGTCTGATGAGATCTCCGCAGGGAACTCCGCTCCGTTCGTTTGTCCGGTACCAGCCGAGTTCCCTGTAGAGATCCCTCAGCCGTTTGCGTTGTTGGTAGGCCCTTTCGCGTCCGCATTTTTGGAACAGTTCCCTAGCCTGCCTCTTGAAGGTCAGCCAGTTTTCCCAGTCCCAGTTGGTGTTTGTCCATCTGTCACAGAGGTTCTGTAGCTGGTCACTGAAAAGACTGGGGAAGGTGGGAGGGAGCCTCCAAGGACCTCTGGCTGTTTCCATCACCTCTGGGAGCGTGATATTTAGTATGACCATCTTGTGGTCGGTTGTCAAGTAATGCACTGCGGTGTGACGTATCCTCTGAACATATTGTTCCAAGTTTTGGGACACGTACACCCTGTCTAGTCTTGTCGATATCTGGCCGCGGCCCCACGTAGTTTCTACTTTGGCGGGGTTATTCCGCCTCCAGATATCGACGAGGTCAAAATTTATACAGCATCGATTTAAAGTGGCAATGCCGCCAGTTCCGGTGTTTGCGTTCCCGCCTATTTTGTCTAGACGTGTGTCTTCCACACAGTTCCAGTCTCCTGCAACTATTAGGTGTTCTGCTCCCAGGAGATAGTTTTCAAGGGCAGAGAAGAAACCAATTCTGTGGTATGGACTGTTCGGGGCGTAAACTGCAGCAAGTCGGATGGTACGGCCACCGTACTTCCAGTCCACCGTTACTAGGCGTCCTGGGGCGTCTTTTTGGACGTTGAAGAACCCCCCGCGATTGGGGGGCGAATTAGTATCCCCACCCCTCGCGAGTGAGCATCCCCAAAGCACCAGTAGCTGGTGACCAGATAGCTTCTTGATAAGTTCTCCACGTCCCAATGCTTATAGAAATGGTTTCTTGTATCAGGAGGATATTAATTTTGTGTGTTAACATTAGCCTCCAGACAGCGCTTTGCGCAAAGGGGTTGCATAGTCCGTTAGTGTTTAAAGTTGCGATTTTAACTTCCATGGTGGTGTTAGAATGAGGGGGGAGCGTTATCTGGTGTTTGTTTTATGAAAGCCGGTTCTGGTTCCTCGTCGGAGCTGGTTGCACTTTGAGCATCCGTGACAATGACGAGCCTGTCTGTAGAGTCCCTGTCTTCGTCAGAGTCCATTTCATGGACTTGGGGTTGTGCCAATTGATCCATTACTGGGGGTAGGCTCTCTAACATTGTAACGTCATTGTCGAGGGGCTTTGCGCCTATTGTTCGACGTTGACCTGTGGTCTCTGTTTCGTCCTCCGATGACATCATGCTGCTTTGTTTCGCTTTTTTCTTTTCCTGTGATTCCGTTTCTCTTGCGCGCTTTGTTGGGGCGCTGGGTGTGTGACCTCTTCCTCTTTCCTGCGAGCTTCATGGTTTGCCACATTGATGCTGGCAATGTTCTGTGTGTGGCGGCTTGCCTTGGATATCTTTGGGGTTTTCGTTTCCGTTGCTGCTTCCTTTTCAGCCTGTTGGCCGAGCTCTGGAAAATCGCTCCTTGATACTTTCTCAGGATTCCCGATGGACATAGCCCTAATCGGTGTTATGGTCCCTCCTATTGCTTCTGAGTGTGTCTTGTTTGGACATGTGTCCACTTTGTGGGTCAGAGCCCCACACTTAAGACAGGGTTCTGTACAGCTTTCTATTTTATGCTTTGATGATTTGCAATTTCTGCATTGTATTCGAGGGCAATCTGCCCCAAGGTGTTCCTCCGAGTTACATCTAAAGCACCTTTTTTTCACACCTGGGTAGTTCACCATTACCCTCGTTCCCCCCAAAAAAAACAAAATTGGGGACTTCTTTTTTCATGTCAATCTGGATTTCAACGTCTCCTGTTTTCCATCCTTTATAGTCGGCGTGCTCAAGTGCTTTAATCTCGTGGATTTCCCCCCATTGACTGAAGAATTTCTTGACTTCAGGTTCATTCTCTAGGTATTCTAGTGGAAACCTGGTTATTTTTAGCGTTTTGCGTAGGCTTCCTACGAGGAATGGTCTGATTGTTTGTCCACAACAAATAAAACCCTCTAGTAATTTCTTTTTTGTTAGGTCTTTTTTGACCACTACTTGAAATCTATTGTTCCCGTATGGTATGAATCCGTATATATTTTCAGCCCCTACTGTCTCGATTAGAGCTCCCGCTAACGTCCGCTGATCTACAGGCTTCGTGAGCTCAATACCAAGCGTCTTAGTTCTACACAAAAAATGCGACATAGTTACAGAAATTCCTGACTACTAATTGCAGAGAGGGGGATGTAAGGGAGGGCAAAGTTGAGGAACGCAGGGCGTTCCTCGCGGCAAACAAAGCGAGACCAGAAAATGTGAGCAAAACAACAGATAAGGAGAAAAAAAAAGAGAAAGAGGTCTTACCAAAGCTTGGGTTCTACAGAGGAATCTGAGCATGGAGCTCTCTCTTCGGGCTGCAGGAACTGGATCCTCTTTTGGACTGGTAGGCACAGGCTCTTTCTTCTTCGAACTGGAACTGGAGCTCTCTTTCACGTCTTGGAGAATAAGTCTCATCAGTGGGAGCTAGGCTAGAAATATCTCTTCAGTGGGAGCCAGGCCCAAGTGGAGATACCAGGCAGAAGCATTAACAAGGTCATCTCCTCCTATAGGAGCTGCCAAGCAGTGTGCCACCTTTTTATTAAATTACTCCGGATTTAGAGAAAGATGTTGAAAGTTTATTTTTCACTTGGTCAGACTATAATAAATTTAGTTTAATCCTTTATCCAAGTGTGTGCAAACAAAGTTTGCACCTGAAAGTATCTTCAGGACTGGGGTTGTTTTGTGTTTTGCATTATGGGAGATACTGAGAGAGGAGTGTTGGTAGCTTGCTCCACCTTTGCAAGGAGTTGCCCAGTGTTGTACTACTTTAACCCAGTCCTGAAGATACTTTCAGGCATGAACTTTGTTTGCACACACTTGGATAAAGGATTAAAGTAAATTTATTATAGTCTGACCAAGTGAAAAATAAACTTTCAGAATCATTGAAAGATTCCTTCTTAATCCTCCTAGACATCGTTCAGAAGAAACAAATAGATTCAAAGGCAATATATCTATTCCTTACATAAGTACAGTCTCACATAAATTAGCAAAAGTTCTAAGAAAATACAATATCAGACCCTTGTTCACTCCACTTCCAAAGATCCGTTTCTTAATAAGCCACCCAAAACCTTATCATCATCATCTCAAATACCCTGGCGTATATAAAATATTGTATGATTGTGATATTCCTTATTTTGGGCAGACAGACAAATCTGTTGAATTGCATATGGAAGAACACATGAGGGACATTACTTACAAAGGACAGCGAGCCAGTGCATTATCAAGTCATATCCTTTTCTCGGCTAATCCTAATGATGAAAGCCAAAGTCACAAAGTCTGTTGGGAAAAATCTAGTAACATCTTCCGTTGCAATGATGAACTAGAGAGAAAAATTGTGGAATCTAGGGAAATCATCTTTAATCCTGTTCATCTAAATAATAACTTGAGTTACAACCTCCCAGATAGTCATTCAGTTGTAATCATGTACTGGCGTTCATGAGATGCTACTAGCACGTACTTTCCCAACAATACAACAAACGAAAGAACAGCTTTAAATACAACCACAATGATTTGATGTCAATTATGTATAGAGACTCTCTATGATGTTCATAGTTTATTTAAGCTTCAGTGTTTAAGTGTTTTTTCTTTTTTCTTTCTTTTATAATGTCACCTGATGAAGGCTGTTACAAACTGAAACTAGTCGTGTTTTTATATTAAAACCATTTTTACTTAAATCTCGGTTCTAGCCATTCAATTCTTTTTAAAAAATATGTATGTTAACCGAGTTAATGATCATTCTTTCATATATATATATATATATATATATATATATATATATATATATATATATATATATATATATATATATATATAAAAGGAAATAAAAGGATGGAACACAGAGATCAAAAGTTTTGAATCTGTAATAGCACAAGAGCTTCTGATTGTGACTAATATGTACTTGATGTAAGGTAATGTATCTGCATTGTTTATGTTAAGGAGCTGCCGGGGACATATTAGAAATTTTGTTAACAGTCTTGGGTTTGTATCCATTGAGAGCAAGAGTAAGACCTAGGTAGTGGAGTTCTTCGCTCCATATTTATGATGTACTGGAAATGTTGTAGGCTCTATCTTGTAATGTTTTAATCATTCCTATTTTTGTAATGGATGGTGGTGTGAAGCAGCATGTAAAAATCTTCGAATTGTAGTAGGTTTTCAGGACACTGAAAAGATCAATCTTTTTTCTTCTTCATTTACTTTGAGAAGGAACAGTAATTTTTATAGTTAAAGAGTGAATTTTATATTTGGACACAATCTGTTTTCAGATAACTGTTGTTCCCAGCCAAACAACGAAAGTGTCATCGATATGAACAAAACATTTATTATTATTATTATTTAGTTTAATTTTAGTTTACTTTATTTAATTTGGGTTATTTATTTATTATTATTATTCAGGCCTCCATGGAGTCAAAAGACTCATCGTGGGAGGTCCTTCCTAAGAAACACAAAGTCTATCAAGACTCATCGAGGGGAGGTTCTCCCCCCCCCCCCAAGAAACACAGTCTATCATACCACTCCTTGAACTCATTGACCGTTCTCGCTCTATCCACTCCATGAAGCAATGCATTCTATGGTTCAATCACCCTCCATGCCAAGAAACCATTCCTCACCCTCTTGCTCAGTTTCCTTTCGTAACTTCTAGGGATGGCCAGTTTCATTTTTATATTTTATAATTTTTATTGTCAAATAAAATCAAATATCAAATGTTTCAGCAAAAAGTTAAGCAAGTTTGAGGGTAGTTAGTAGTTGGAAGAGGATCAACCATTCAATGCTGCTGGTGCACTCTCCCTCGATGAGTCTTTGGACTCCCTGGAGGTGTCACATAATAATAATAGTATTTGATAATTTTCAATAGCATTCATTTCGAAATTCTCCATAAAGAGATTTGCTAGGGCTCATGACAAGAGAGAACCGAAGGCAAGTCCTTCTGTTTGTTCCCAATAGTTATTCTGAAATGTGAAGAAAATATTTTCTATGCAGTGTTTGAATAGTCTTACTGTGTCCAGCAGAAAAAGTTTTGAAGATCCACAGTGTCATCTCTAGGGACATTGGGAAACAGCATGACAACACCTAAACTGGGTAGGATGTCTGAAAGTTCTATATTTAAATCCTTTATCCTTTCAATAAAATGTAAGCTATTCTTCACATATGATTCTGCCTTTCCTATGTGTGGAGCTACAAGGTGTGACAGATAATTTGCCAAGTTTGTGGTAAGGGTACTTCTCCCAACTACAGTAAGATGTGATGGAATATACTGTTTGTGTGGATTTTTGGTGCTTCATAAATTCTTGGGACTAAAATTTGTGTTCATGTTTGAGATTTTTTCAATTCTTCTAGCCAATTAAGTAATTTTCTGATTAAGTCATTGGTTTTATTATGCATGTAACACGAGGAATTGCAGTCTATGATTGTGCCTGTATTGAAAACTTCTAATGATGTATTTAATGAAGATAGAAAGGATAAAAAAGGAGTGGAGTGCTATTGATGACAGTAAAAGTTTTATATCCATACAAGGAGATGCAATGAGAAAATATTAGCAGTGGTTTTGAGACAGTGTGGCATGAGATAGAGGTGAACAGAATGAAATGATTAGTTGGATAACTGGTAATTAGTTTACGGAATTAACAACGCATATAAAGTATATTAATTAAAGGTAACTTTAATGAATAACTTCTATATTTCGGCAAAGTCACATTGCCATCTTCAAGAACATAAAGATATGGTATGTGCACTCAGGAACTAACACAAAGCAAATGAGGAAGAAAGCAAGAAACTAATATTGTTCCTAAAGTCCTAATGGTGCCCTCTTGCGGGCTAATTTGGTAGTCTTGGCAGTTGCGCTGAAGTTCTCATAATGAAAGTCTCCCAAATTTTGGGCAGTTTCATGCCCAGTTTCATGCACCCAAATTTGTTGAGGTTAGGAACGTTTTTTAGAGCTGCTGAAGATTCTTTGAATAATCTTTCGTATTTAAACTTGCTGCAATGGATTATTTTTGTTTTCTTCCAACGAATTTTATGGTGGGTATCTAAGGCATGGTCTGCCAGCCCAGAGCGGCTGTACTGGTGAAACCGGATGTAGTCTTGGTGTTCTGAAATCCTGATATTTGTTGTTCTGCCTGTTTGGCCAAAGTAGGACAATTTGCAGCTGCAAGGGACCTGGTATACACCAGGTAGGTCTAGGGGAAGTGGTTGGTCTTTGGTAGAGCGGATAAGGGATGCCAACTTTTTATATGGTCTGTAACAGGAAGTAAGGTCATATTTTTTGAGGATATTGGTTATTTTTTCAGAGGTGCCCTGGATGTAGGGGATGGTGATAGACTTGGTGTAATCTTTATTGTGGAGGGGGGGAGGGGGTTGTGGTTTACAGGTTTTAGTATTTTTTGGATTTTTTGGGGGTTATAGCCATTGGCTAAGAAAGTGTTGAGGATGTGGTTTAGTTCAATAGTCAGGGCCTTGTCATCTGAGCAGATTAATTTTGCCCTGTTATATAGTGTTTTTATCACCCCATATTGTTGTGAGGGGGGGGGGGATTGCTGGTGAATGTATCTGCCAGTGTGGGTGGGTTTTCTGTAAACAGAGAAAACCAAAGATCCATCAAGCTGGCGGGTGATTAAAGTGTCTAGGAAGGGGAGGGTGTTGTTTTCCTCTTTTTCTAAGGTGAACTGGACTCTGGGATGTTGGTTGTTTAAGTGTGATAGGAAGGAGTGGAGTGTGTCTGAGCCATGTGGCCAAATAGCAAACACATCATCCACATAACGAAGCCAAATAGTGGGTTTTTGTGGGGCGGAGTTTAAGGCTTTCTCTTCAAATGTCTCCATATTTAATTTATTTAATTAATATACTTTATATACGTTTAATTAATTACATTTAATTAATATACTTTATATGCGTTGTTAATTCTGTAAACTAATTACCAGTTATGTCTAACCAACGTATAAGTCTTACTACTAGGATTAGCTGGATGTTGCGATAGACCTTGTAATGCGGAGGATAGTGACCATGAATTGTATAAGCAAATAGGAAAAGGATAGATAAAGATCATTATGGGTTATTTAAATATGACAATATAGATTGGCATGACGAGACAGTAGCTAGAAGTAAAGAAAATTAATTCCTCAAGTTTTTGAGGGACAACTGTCTCAGGCAGCATGTAACAGGGGGAACAGGAACACGAGAATCGAGTCTTGGAATTGATCATCTCATCAGACTATGTCATCATAAATGAGGTGTCAAAATTGTCTCCAGTTGGTGAGAGTGACCATGAAATGATTACTTAGGTGGATATCAGCCATGTGACAACTTCCATGGGGAAAGGGTATATGTGGAACTAAAAAGCTGGTGATTATAAAATAATTAGGATGTTCATTTTTCTTATGACTTCATCTGTGTTCAACACCACTTTTATTTTTCTTTTGCCTGCTTTAACTATCACAATGTTTTTGTTCTGTCATAACTCTTTAAGAGCTATTAAGTTGTCATCTTGTGGACTGCAACAAAATAAATACAATTTATATTTAATGTGTGTTGATGTTGTCTAATTTGTGGATTGAGTATTACTATGAGATATTTGAGTGGGGAACATAGTGTTTGTGTGTACGTGTGTAGAGGCTTAAGTGCTGTGAGGACATCATGTTGGAGGCTTAATGGATTTTTTACAACACTCAAAAAGAATTAAAATAGAATTTAATACTTCCTATATTTCATCCTAGTCACTAGGACATCTACGGGGATTACAAAAACAATTAATGTAACATATACACAAATAACAAACAATACTAAACCCAACCACGTGGGTGACACTAAAGTCCTATCTAGGTAGAGCGCCCTCTAAGGGCAGTAGTAGGTGGCCTGGAATGTAAGGTGGGAACTCTGGTGATGAGTGTTTCCCAAATCTTCGGAAGCTTAATGCAACCGTATTTATTGAGATTTGGTTGGTTTTTGAGAGCTGCTGCTGCTTCTAAGAAAAAATTAGCACGCAAATCCAAGCAATACGGTAAGTCAAAACTACAACTATCTAGGCAACTAAATAGGCTGGCCTTTTTAAAACGATGTCGGGATACAAGAGTGATACCAAACTGCATTAAAATGAAGATCAATTTCCATTCCAAAAAAGCACTTCATATATATAAGCGTGCCAGCCGGGCATTACTCCGCAAGCAAATCGTGCTACCCTCGCAGTGACGAATGCCGCCATTGGCTCCTTACATTCAGAGCTCTCCACCGTTCTTAACCCTGAACTTTGGTCGATTCTCTCTGGCATTTTGGAAACTTCCGCACAGAGAGAATTCCAAAAAATAAAAAATAAACACATCAAGAAATGTAGCAACCTTGTGAAAAACAAACCACAACCACAAATTCAACCGCTCCAGACAGTAATAAACCTCTCTTCCAAAAGGCTCAACAACGATGCCGTCAGCGCCCTTTGCCTCGGCTGTAATTTTGCCGTCGCTCCGAAGGAAGTGCCGGTGCTTGACGTAATGGTGAACATCGAACGTGGAATCGGTCGCTTACCGTCGGAGATAGCTAACAACATCAGACTTGACGTAGCCAACATCCTCGCGCATTCTTCGCTGCCAAAAAGTAATTTATCATATGCCCAACGCACGGCTCTCCTGAAACTACGTAAAGAAAAAAGTATCGTCATCACCAGAGCGGATAAGGGTAATGCCACAGTCGTTCTTAATACCAGGGAATACAATCGTAAAATGAACATTATCCTCCGCGATCGCGCTACCTACATCCCGCTAGAACACGACCCCACAAAAACACAAGTTAAGAAACTAAAAATCTTACTCAAAAAAGTATCTTCCTGGCCCTCTGACGTCACGAAAAAACTTAAACCTTTCCGCTCCCGTCCCCCCCGAATATACGGTTTACCAAAAATCCACAAACCCAATTCCCCACTCAGGCCTAGAGTAGATGCCACCAATGCACCTTGCTATAGACTATCTAAACAGCTGGCCAACTCTCTGATCCCCCCTCACCGGAAAGTCCCCTTCCTATATAAAAAAATTCGACCCACTTTAAAGCCTCACAGAAAATTTAACCTTGAATAAGACAGACATATTGGTAGGCTTTGATATCTCCTCTTTGTTTACCAATATTCCCTTAATTGACACCTTATCTCTCTTAGAAAACGTTTTTCCCTCTGACATCTTAGATCTCTTTTCCTTTGCCATTAACTCTGGGTATTTCTCTTGGAACAAGAAAATCTACAAGCAGATAGAGGGAACTGCCATGGGTTCCCCCCCCTCTCACCCCCCCCCCTTGCCAATTTCTATATGGAAGATTTCGAAAAACGAGCCATAGACTCAGCCCCACTCAAACCTTCTATCTGGCTAAGATATGTAGATGATGTGTTCTCTATTTGGCCTCATGGCCCAGACACGTTAGACTCCTTCCTCAGTCATCTCAATAGTCTATATCCAAGAATCCAGTTCACTATGGAAAAGGAAAAGAACAATTGTTTACCCTTCCTAGACACCTTAGTCACACGCCTGCCTAATGATACACTTACCTTCACCGTATACAGAAAATCCACACACACAGGCAGATATATTCACAAACTCTCCCACCACCACCCCTCTCAACAATATGGCATCATTAAAACTCTTACCAAGAGAGCCCACAATCTTTGTTCCAGTGGAACCGCCCTCACTACTGAGTTTAACCACATACACAGCACTTTCCTCTCCAATGGCTACAGCGATCACAGTATCAAAAAAATAATCAACTCCTCCCACATTCCCCGTCCTTCTCGTCAACAAGATTTTAAAAATGCCATCACCATACCCTACATCCGTGGCACATCCGAAAAAATAGCCAAGATACTAAAACAGTACAACCTACACACAGCATATAAGCCCCACCACAAACTTGCTACCCTTATCCGTTCTACGAAAGATCAGCTTCCTCCTCTCTCTCTCTCCCCGGAGTTTACAAAGTACCCTGTTCCTATAAGCTGGCGTACTTTGGACAGACAGGCAGATCAGCATCCATCCGTCTAGAGGAACACAAGTCTTACATCTTCAAACACAACTATGGCCATTCAGGCTTGGCTGACCATGCTTTGGACACCACCCACAGGGTATCATGGAAGAAAACCACCATGCTCCACCACAGCAAATTCAAGAAAGAAAGACTTTTCTTAGAAGCAGCAGCAGCTCTCAAAAACCAACCAAATCTCATTAAATACGGTTGCATTAAGCTTCCGAAGATTTGGGAAACACTCATCACCAGAGTTCCCACCTTACATTCCAGGCCACCTACTACTGCCCTTAGAGGGCGCTCTACCTAGATAGGACTTTAGTGTCACCCACGTGGTTGGGCTTAGTATTGTTTGTTATTTGTGTATATGTTACATTAATTATTTTTGTAATCCCCATAGATGTCCTAGTGACTAGGACGAAATATAGGAAGTATTAAATTCTATTTTAATTCTTTTTGAGTGTTGTAAAAAATCTATTAAGCCTCCAACATGAAGAACATAGTGTTTGGATAAATTTCTTAGGCGGTTTTACTATAAATTCTTTGTTCTTGCTAGTACACTGATACAAAATGGTGATGAAAGGCAGATCATTGAACAAGTTGACATGAAACACAATTAAAGTAAATGGTGTAGATATTTTAAAAAATGGTACAGTGCCATGTTGGTAGGGTGTCATACAGATGTTTATGTAGAGATGTTGAATAAGAGAAAAGAATAAGTGTGAGTATGTAGGATGATCAGAATGCAGTTGCAGCAGTTAGAATAGGTGATGATTTGGGGAAATGGTTTAGAACAAGCAGAGGTACTAGACAGGGGGAACCAATATCTCCAAGCATTTTCATCGCACATAGAAAGAGCAATGGACAAACTGAAGGAAGATGCAAAAGGAATATCTGTAGACGGAATGAGAATTAACAATCTTAGATTTGTAGATGACACTGTTATTACTGAAGAAGATGAAAAAGAACTACAAAAAACACTGAAACTGTTAAATGCCTTGGAAGGGAAGAGATTTGGACTTGTTATGAACTTGGAAAAAACAAAGACAATGGTATTTGGTGAGAATAACATGAAACAAAAGATACAAGTGGATGGAATTGATATAAAAAAAATGTAGAACAATTCATATATTTGGGAAGTAAAATGATGTATGATTTGGACTGTAAAAAAGAAATAAAGATCAGGATTGCAAAGGGAAGAACAAATCTGAAGGCCATGGATAACATCTGGAAAAGTAAAGTGATCAGCCTGCAAACAAAACTAAAAGTACTGGAAACATGCATCTTTAGCAGTGTACTGTATGGATCTGAAACATGGGTAATAAATAAGGAATAAAGAAAAATAATTTTGGCATTTGAAAGAACTTTTACAAGAAGATTCTAAGATTAGGATGGGTACAGAAAATCACAAATGAAGAGCTCTATTAGAAGATACAACCAAAAAAGAATCTAATGCAGAAGATTATAAAATGGAAGCTGCAATTATTTGGACACATCTGTAGAATGAGTGAGGACTGGAAGATAAAAGACATTTATGTTTGGGATTTTGAATAGTTTAAACAGAAGAGGTAGACCATACAGAGAATGGATAGACGATATAAAGGACTGGTGTGGAATGGGTTTACAGAAACTGTGACACTGTGCACTGGACAAAGAAAGGTGGAAGAAGATAGTGAAGGAGGCATCGGACACCAATGGGCAGTGAACCCGTGGTTTGTGATGATGATGACGATGATGTAGGAAGAGTGATATCTTGATGGACCACAAGGCTTGTTTAAATATGAATAGCAAACATGGCATTATAACTGAAACGGCAGTTGAGGAAGATCATGGGAATGTTCAGAAAGCATGTGGAAGTGATAGTAAGTGACAGAGTTCATTTAACAGTAAGGTCATAAGTGGGATTGAGGGAAAACAAGCATGTGTGACTGATGAAAAAAAGCGAGAGTGAATGATTGTGAAAATATGACAGAAGATTGGAAAGCTGAGTTGGTGAAGATGAGAAAAGAAATGAGGTAGATGAAGGGCGAAATTAATAGAACTGCAGATATGTATGGAAGAGTAAAGAAGATTTGCATATGGCATTGTAGGGGAATTCAATTATTAGAGGTGTGGTGCACAAGAAGATGCACAAGTTTTTTTTTTACCAGTAGGTAAACTAAATACAGTGCTTGAAGCAGTTTGTTAAGGTATGGAATGAGTTTGAATGATAAAATGAACTATATAAAATTGATGGACTTCATTTGAATGTTTTTGGTGTGAGTCATTTGGATGGACTGCTGCTGGAAGGGAGAGTAATAACTGCAGAGAATAAATCTGAGAAAGTAAGAAACAATGTGAAAGAGTGGAGATTAAGGAAGGAGAGACTGCTAAATAAGGAAGGATACTATGAGTATAGAGAATGACAGATCAAGTATGCAAGACAAAGAGGGAAATGGGGAGGCTCAGGGTTGACACAGGAACACTGCATCATAAAGGTTGATGCTTAGAGAGGAATGTGAATGCATGTGTAGACAAGAAGGAAATGGGTGGCCTGAGATGAGTCAGCAGAAAAGAAATAGTTTGAGGAAAGTATGGAGTAGCCACATCTAATAAGTGGTAACAGTGAATCTTGTTATAGATCCAGGAATGAGATGTTATGTTTGTATACGACTAGAAGAATGATAGCACTTCAGAAACAAGGGAAATGAAATGGTTGCATTCCTTGAGTTTGTTCACCCAAAAATTGTTGGAATAAGTGAGACATTGTTGTATGAAGATGACATCTAGACAAGAATAGAGATGGAAGGGTATGATGTATTTCATGAAGATAGAAAGAGTAAAAAAGGAGGTGGAGTGTTATTGATGATAGTAAAATTTTTATATCCATACATCTCCTTGTATACATCTCCTGGGAAAATATTGGCAGTGGTTTTGAGACAGATAGAGGTGAATAGAATGAAATAATTACTTGGATGTTGCCATAGACCTTGTAATGTGGAAGATAGTGACCATGAATTGTATAAGCAAATAGGAAAAGGATAGAGAAAGATCATTATGAGTTATTTATTTATGGCAATACAGATTGGGATGACGAGTTAGTATCCAGAAGGAAAGAAAATTAATTCCTCAAATTTTTGAGGGACAACTATCTTAGGCAGCATTCATATTTATAGATTTGGGGACACAAAAACACACGTGTTGAAAAGATTATTTTATTAATTATTAATAAAATACCACTTGACATTTCGACCCCTGTATTGAGGTCATCAGAAGGATACATGCATATAATGAACCAAGCTACATGCTCTAGCCTTGTATACCGGTAAACTGAATCTACATTGTTAATTAATCTTTTTTCCTAGCCTGACCTCTAGCGATAATTAAATAAAATACCATCAAAAAATTTTTAAAAAAAATAAAAAAATAAATAAAAATTAAAAAATAAAATAAATAATAAAATAAAAATAAAATACAATTACAATAAACTGCTAAAGTCCTCATGTATTAATATTCTTCTGGATTCGTACAGTTCTGATTGTTGTAATATGATTTCCTTCAGCTGCTGTTGTATGTTTAAAAAAAAAAAGAAAAAAAACCTTCACCAAGTTGTCTTCTTGCAGTGGGATTTTTCTTCAGCTTGTTTTGGTTGTTATACAGGTTGTAGATTGGGTCCTCCACATTCTTGGAATGGTTAGGCCATCATTTTTGTTTAGATTTGGGTTATGGTTGAGCATTTCACAAGCTTCTTTAAATTTCCTCTCGAACCAGGTTTAGGTGCGGTGTAGGGACTCAGTATTTTCCAATCAATTCTGTGGTATGTTTGGAGTGCGTGTTCAGAAAGGCCAGTTTTTCCAAAATGAAGGTATTTAATGTGTCGTTTGTGTTCATCTTTCCTAATTGGGATAGTTCGCCTGTTTCCCCTATTTATGGTATGTTACATGTGCACTGTATTTTGTATACCCTTGGGTGGGCTAGGTGTGGAAGAGGATCTTTAGAAGAACTGAGTTGGTGTCTTAACTTAGTCGGGGGTTTAAAAGTGGTTTTGATTTTGATGATGTATTTGTGTAGTAGTGTTCTGTCTATTTTTTCAGAAATGTCCCTAACATAAGACAGCATGTAACAGGAACATGAGGATTGAGAGTCTTGGAATTGATCATCTCATCAGACTATGTCATCATAAATGAGGTGTCAAAATTGTTTCCAGTTGGTGAGAGTGACCATGAAATGATTGCCTACGTGGATATCAACCATATGACAACTTCTGTGAGGAAAGGGTATATGTGGAACTAAAATGCTGATGATTATGAGAAGCTCAGAAGAGAGTTTACACTTGTTGCATGGAATGAGGAGTTCAGTGGAAAGAAGATCAATGCTGCTTGGGTGATAATCAAGAAATGTCTATTAGAAGCAATGTATAAATGCATTCCAGAGGTCAGAAGGTTAAATAAGGTTAGTGTGAAATGGATGAATGATGAGATTAAGCATACAATAATACAGAGAATGAAGGCATTATGGAGGAACACATAAGATGAAATGTAATAATAATCAATTACATGAGAAGTACAAAGAACAGAGGAGGGGACTTGGATTTGTAATGGTTGTAAAAGTGCACTATGAGCAGCAGTTAGCTAATGAAGCCAAAAAAATCCTAGGGAGTTCTTTTAATATGCAGCCAACAAAAATTGAATGATCATGGTAGGATGACATATATTAGAGAAAATGGTATAACGCCAACTCCTGCAGAGGACATAGTTGAGATATTTAATGAGCAGTTCATAAAGCTCTTTGTTCTTTGTGAATGTGACATCATGTAGAGTTTGAGAGAAATAAGGATAGAATGACTGCATTTGAGCAAACAATGTTAATAAGGCCATGATGATATATCACCACATATTTTCAAGGAATGTGACCAGGGAGTTGATATCTGCCTTGACATATTATTTAATATGAGTTTTACATTATGTCAAGTTCCAAAGTAGTTGAAAGAAGGGAATATTGTACTGCATCATGATGGAAATTATAGAACTCGAGCATTAAATTGTAGGCCAATTTGTGCTGGGTGTTGTGGTTAAAGTGTTGAAGAGGCTAGTGAGAACCAGGATCCAGAATTGAGTTGACAACAGGTATTATATTTGATGGGCAGCATGGATTTGCTAAAGATAATGTTTTAGTAATCTACTTACTTATTAGAATAAAGCTGCGCTGGATGAGAGAGAGAGAGAGAGAGAGAGAGAGAGAGATTGATACACAGTAGTATACTTAGATTTTGTAAAGGCTTTGATAGATTACCACATGATAAGTTGATAGTCAACCTCAGCGCATTGGATTGGAGATTGGCTATCTGATAGATATCAGCAAGTTGTATATTGGAGAAGCAATATCCTGGAAGATCAAAATCACTAGTGGTTTGTCTTAGAACCACTGCTATTTAATCTGTATGTTAATGATATCGGGGAAGATTAGAATGGGAATATTCAGTTGTTTGTAGATGATGCAAAGTTGGGACAAACTATCAGAAGTAGAGCAGATGTTGTGGCATTACAAGAAGACTTGAATAGACTGAGTGAGTGTTCATGGGAGTGGGGATGTCAGTTCAATGTTGCAAAATGTAAGGTTTTAAAATTTGAAAAAGAAAGATGGGATGTAGAATTTATGCTGTGGGGATATATTGTTGCAGGTAGAGGAAATAAGAGATCTTTAGGTGATGGTGGATAAGGATCTAAAATTTAGAGGACACATTGTGTGGACAACACAACAAATTCTGGCAATGATATAGAGGATACTGACTTCTAGAAGTAAAGAGATTCTAGTTCCATTGTATAAGGTCTTGATTAGGCCACATACAGACTACTGCACACAGTTATGGTCACCTGGTTTCCAAAAGAATGAAAGGATGTTAAAGAGTCCAGAGGCGATTGTCTAAGGTAGTTTCTGATCTCTGGAATGTTGAATATGAAGAAAGGTTGAGAAGTTGCAATTTGCAGAGTTTATATGAGGAAGAGGGGTGATATCATAGAGGCATAAAAGTTGGTAAGGGGTTGTTATAGGTTTAAGATTGAACTGTTAAGGTTTTTCATAAAATGGTCAGAGATCGGAGGAAAGAAAGACGTCACCTCTGGAAGCTGTATAAGGAGGGTGTGAGCAAGGGAGTTTGAAAGGATTTTTTTTTCATGGAGAGTTGTCAATGATTGGAATGCACTGCCTGAATGTGTGCTGCTGTCTGCGGAGAATCTGAATGTGTTTAAGGCATCATGTGATGAGCTCTGTGTATGACAAAGGGAACTCCTAGATGAGTCTTTGACTCCATGGGGTCTTAAGATAATAACTAATTCTAATTCCAGGATATTTCTAAATTAACAATATAATTTAATTATATTGTTAATTTAGAAATTTAATTTTGTGCAATATAGCCCATGTTTGAATGTGGACAATTTCTACCAAATCTCTTGGGGGAGATGATGAATTACCTTCTCAAAATAACTGAAAATTTGTGACAGTTCTTTGGTTAATTTTGAGTATTGAAACCATGTTTTTGAACAAATAACAAATAATTTTTTATATTTTTTTATCTGTTTTGGCACTCCTGATTGTTTTTGATTATATTGTTTATTTTAATAAACTTGTTACATGTTCAGAAAAATGTGGTCTCAATATCAAACATTAACTGAAGAACTACTAAACCAAAGAAATATTCATACTCATCCAGATGTTCATGGCTTGTGATTATGGTCAAAAGCAGAGATGCACAACATTGAACCCACAGGCTGGATGCAGCCCTTTCAATGATTTATTGTGATCCTTGGTGTAAACTGAATAAATAATAGAAAAATACTTGTATAAAATTATTAAATGATAGAAAAAATCAGTAGATTCATATATTGTTATTGTTGATGTAAATAAATAGTTGTCAAGACTCATCGAGGGGGACCTCCCCTCGATGAGTCTTGACAGACTTTATGTCTTAGGAAGGACCTCCCTCAATGAGTCTTTTGACTCCTTGGAGGCCTGAATAATAATAATAATAATAATAATAATAATAATAATAATAAAAGAGGAGAGTTTGTTTACATTTCCTGCACCTTAACAGAAATCAAGTAAACTGCATGTGCTAAACAAATACCAAAATTTGATTGATTAGTTTCTCAAATTTTCTCAAAATATTTGTTACTAATCTGCGAAGAAATATATCCATAGAAAAAAAATTTTTTTTTTGAAGAAGTTAGTTTATCGAGAATAATGGATACAAAACATAACAGCTGATATATCTGAAAATTTGACCAATATTCTTAAAATGAAATGTACAGAATTCATTTCAGAATCCATTGTGGTAGGTGAGAGTTGCAATGCTAAAGATACTGCACAATTTTTAGTTAATGTACGTGGAGTAAATAAAGCATTTATTATTATTATTATTACACCATCCATGGAGTTGGCACACTCATCGTGGGAGGTTCATTCAACTGACAAGATATTTATCATATAGAATCTTAAAATACTTAACAGTCCTTGAATTAACAACACATTCTGGTAATGCATTCCTTCACTAACAATTCTCCATTTAAAAAATCTGTTCCTCACACCCCTCCTCGCCACACTTTTACATAACTTCCAGAGGAATGACCTCTGGTTTTTTCCCCTCTCACCGTCTACTCATTTTATAATCCACTCTGGATTAATCTGATAAAATCCTCTCACTAACTTAAATGTCGCTTCCTCCTATCTCTGAAATCCACATTTCTTCCACCTCTCTCCATAGCCAGCATTCCAAAATCCTGATATTATCTTAGTTACTCGTCTTTGATTCTCATGGAAAGGCTTAGATGTTGGTTATGTATTTTTACTAAATAGCTTAAGGAAATTACAACGTATACTAGGATATACATTAAAATAAATTTTAATACACTTCTAATATTTCGGCAACGTCACATTGCTATTTTCACAGGAACTTAAAAACAAGATACGTGCAAATGAGGATGAAGCAGGAAGCTATTCTTTCTCCTAAAAGTCCTGATTGTGTCCCCTAGCAGGCAATGTTAGTATTCTTGGGCGATTGGGCTGAAGGTCTTCTGATGTAGGTTTCCCAAATTTGAGGCAGTCTCATGCAGCCAAATTTGTTGAGGTTTGGATTGTTTCTTAGGGCTGAAGCTGATTCCATGAAGAGCCTTTCATATTTGTATTTACTACGGTGTATTATCATGGCTTTCTTCCACCGTATTCTATGGCAGGTATCCAGTGCATGGTCAGCAAGACCAGAGTGGCTGTATTGGTGAAACCAGATGTAGTCCTTGTGTTCTGAAATTCTGATATTAGTTGTCCTGCCTGTTTGGCCAAAGTAGGACAGCTTACAGCTGCAAGGGATCTGGTATACACCAAGTAGGTCTAGGGGGTAGGTTGGTCTTTAGTAGAGCGGATCAGGGATGCCAATTTTTTATATGGTCTGTAACAAGACGTTAAGTCATGTTTTTTTAGGATTTTCGTAATTTTTTCCAAGGTGCCTCAGATATAGAGTATGGTGATGGATTTACAGTAATCCTTGTTGTGTGTGTGTGGGGGGGGGTTGCACGTTGTGGTTTACTGGTTTCAATATTTTTTGGATTTTTTTTTTTTAGGGGGGGGGTAGCCATTGGATGAGAAAGTGTTGAGAATGTGGTTTAGTTCTGTGGTTAGGGCATTGTCATTTGAACAGATAAGTTTAGCCCTGGTGTGTAGTGTCTTAATGACGCCATATTGTAGTGAGGGGGGGTTGTTGGCGAATATATCTGCTTGTGTGGGTGGGTTTTCTATATCTGTTAAATATTGGAAGTGTATTAAAATTTATTTTAATGTATATCCTAGTATATAATTTCCTTAAGCTATTTAGTAAAAATGCATAACCAATGTCTCAACCTTTCTACGAAAATTACGATAATCCACAGAGATGCCACTGCAAGGCTCCGTTACGGTAAAATGAAGTTAAAGCTATCAAGACAACTGAATCGTCTCGCCTTCCTAAAACGCTGCGGGGATAATAGCTAATCCCAAACTGTGTCAATTTCTCTTCACAAAAGGCTCTTCATATTTATAACCGCGCCAGCCAAGCTTTGCTCAGGGCGAACAAATCACTACGACTCGCCGTTTCCTGAATGATGCTAACTTAGCTATCCAGCCACTCGAAAATGACCATTCAAGTACTAGAAGTCAGGAAATTTGGTCAGTTTTATACGACATCTCGTGCAGTGCTGCAGAGAAAGAATTAAAAAAAGTAGGAGATCGACACATCAAAAAATTTTAAAATTTAAAAAAGAACTTGAACTCGAAACCACAACTTCCAACCGAAACGGTGGTCAACCTTTCGTAAGTTAGTGTGAAACCTGAAGCACTCGACACTCTTTCACGTGGCCACAACTTCGCCATTGTGCCCAGAAGAATGCCTGCTGAAGATATTATGATATGAATTGAATGCGGGATACGACACCTTCCAAACCACGTCGCCAACGATATTAGACTGGATGTGGCTTGTGTTCTGACCAAAGCAAAACCACCTAAAACTAACATGCCCAGTAAGGAAATTAAATCTCTACTAGAATTAAAGAAAAACAAATGCTTGAGTAAGGTCTACTGATAGCACTGCCATTGACTGCTTTCTCATATTAACTAAGTGGATTAGATCATGTAGCAGAAACAGATTAAATTCTATTGCTCACCTTGGTACTACATACACCTGTGTGCTTTTAATTTAAGCCTGTTATTAATAATGCGGAAAAATATCTTGTAGTCAGTATCAGATAGATTTCATATTTACGAATTTAGGGACACAAAACACACTTGCTGAAATTATTATTTTACTTATTATTAATAAAATAACACTTGACGTTTCGACCCCTGTATTGAGATCATCATCAGAAAGATACATGCGTATAGGAAACCAAGCTATATGCTCTTGCACTGTATAAAGATAAATTAAATCTATGCTGTTAATTGACCTTTTTCTTAGCCTGACCTCTAGTGATAAAAAAATAAATAAAAAACAATAAAGATAAAAATAAATAAAATAAATAAAAAACTACAATAAACTCTGCTGAAGTCCTCCTGTACTAAGATTATTCTGGATTTGTACAGCTCAGATTGTTATATTATGATTTTCTTCTGGACTTATACAGTTCAAGTTGCTACAGAATGTTAAGGAGAAAAAAAAAAAGAAAAAAAAAACACTGCACCAAGTCTTCTGTATTGAGATTTTTCTTTGGCTTGTTCTGGTTGCTGTAAAGGTTGCAAATGGGTCCTCCACATTCTTGGAATTGTTAGACCATCATTTTTGTTCAGATTTGGATTATGTTTGAGCATTTCACATTTAAATTTCCTCTCGAACCAGGTTTTGGTGCAGTGTAGGGACTTATTTCCAATCAATTCTGTGGTATGTTTGGAGTGCATGGTCAGAAAGGCCGGTTTTTCCAAAATGAGGGTATTTAATGTGTCGTTTGTGTTCGTCCTTCCTAATTGGGATGGTTTGCCCTGTTTTCCCTATGTATTGTAGGTTACATGGGCATTGTATTTTGTAAACCCCTGGGTGGGCTAAGTGTGGAAGAGGATCTTTGGAAGAACTGAGTAGGTGTCTTAATTTTGTCAGGGGTTTAAAGGTGGTTTTGATGTTGTATTTGTGTAGTGTTCTGTCTATTTTTTCAAAAATGCCTCTAATATAAGGTATGGCAATAGCATTCTTGAAATCTTTTTTGTTTTTAGTAGTATCTCTGTGGAGGATCTTGTGAATAGTTTTTTTACTGTATCCAAGAAAAGAAAGAGTATCAGATAGAGAAATAGGTCTCCAGCTGCTGATTAAGGTGTGATCTCTATTAGGTTTTGGAATGATTAGCTTACTATAAATTCACTTGGTATGTGTCCTGATGAGAGAAAAGAATTAAATAGTATAACTAGAATGGGAAGAATAAAATCCCAGGCCTTCTGGTAAAGTTCTATCTCTGGACCATCAGGTCATGGAGATTTTCTTCTCTGGCATTCTTCATAGGCTGTGGTAACTTCAGATGCTGTAATAGGTCTGCCAAGCCCATCTTGGATATGAACAGGAAAGCTATTAATGTTCCAAGAGTTATAATTTCCAAGTATTATTGTCTTCAAACAGATTTTTGTAGTATTTTTGAAAGGAGTCAGGGATATCTTGACTAGTAAACGTCTTCACCATCAACACAGATTTGAGCGATAGTCCTTTTTCATTGAATTTAATGAATTGTCCATTGAAGAATGCAGCTGAAGGGCTATCTGCTAAGTGCTGCTGTATTCTTATTTTAAAATTTATTTCTTCTACTTGTTTCTGCCTTTCCACTTCTATCTCTATATAATATTTCTAATGATGTTACTACATTCTATACCATTGTGTTGGTTTGTTACGAACCAGCTTCTTTCTTTATACAAGTTGTTCAACTTTTTTTCTTTTGAGGAAAGCCTGTTCCTTCCCCCATTCAATCATATTCTGTTTTACTGCTTTTTGAATTTTAACCACATATCCCAGTTTGAGGTAACATTATTCCCATTTGAACAGAGGGTCTAGAATTTGGATTAAAAGATCAACAGAAGATTTGGTGGAAGTCTCCATGGTCCAGAAGTGATCTCTATGAGTTGCATGCAGCAGAATTTAAGTAGAACCGGATTATAATCAGACATGTTGATATCAATATATTTTATTTGAATTATCCTATTTATAAGGGAAAAAGAGATATAAAATCAATCAAGACAGGTAACAATATCTTGATTCATGTACGTGTAAACCTGGAGATTGGTAGTGCAAACCCTCCATATGTCTATAGTTGCGCATTGTCAAGACAAGCTTTTAATTGTAGATGTTTTGACCTTATTGCATGCGAAAAAGAGGCTATGGAAGAGATATATGGAGACAGGTGAAGAGAAGATGCATGAAGAATATAAGACACAGGCCAGAAGAGTGACTAGTGTGGTAAGGAAAGCGAAACTGGAATATGAGAGGAGACTGTCCCTAAGATCCAAAGAAAATCCTAGGGAATTTTTTAGCTATGTGGCCAGTAGGAGGAGAAATGACTGTGGAAGAATGATATTGTGGGATAAAAATGGTAATAGAGTGACTGATGCAGAGGACATAGTGGAAATGTTCAATGAACACTTCATTGGAGTATTTCATCTTAGAGGAGTCAGTTTTAATGCTAGAGGGATAGGGCCAGTTCGAGGTTTAGAAGTACAGGAGGAGAGTGTGTTTCAGATACTGAATACTCTGGATGTCAGTAAAGCTGTGGGACTGGATGGTATTTCACCCCGAGTTTTGAGAGAATGTGCTAGGGAACTGACAGTGCCTTTAACCTGGCTTTTCAATGAAAGTCTGGCTGCTGGAAAGGTGCCCAGGGAATGGAAGAAAGGTAAGATAGTGCCATTGCATAAGGGTGGTAACAGACTGGAAGTGTCTAATTATAGACCAGTCTGTGTGTAATCAGTAGTTGTTAAGATCTTGGAGAAAGTAGTGAGGGACTGTATACAGCACTGGGCAGATGAGGGTAATGTTATCTGTGAGAGTCAACATGGATTTGTGAAAGGGCGCTCTTGTTTTAGCAATATGCTAGCCTTTTATAATAAAGTTACAAGAACATTAGATGGGGGAAAGGCATATGCTGCAATTTTCTTAGATTTAGCGAAGGCATTTGACAGGGTGCCACATGATAAGCTAATATTTAAGTAGCAGCACATGGGTCTGGATGTCAGATTGGTCAACTGGATTCACAATTGGCTGTCTGATAGGTATCAGAGAGTTATGTATGGTGGAGCAGTTTCAAGGAGGCAGAGGGTTACAAGTGGGGTCCCACAGGGCTCAGTACTAGGACCTATATTGTTTAACCTTTATATCAATGACATTGCCAGTGGATTGCAAGGGGATATTCAGTTGTTTGCAGATGCTGGGAAGGATTATTAGTAATAGTGCAGATGGGGTAGCCCTGAAAGAGGATTTAAATAAGCTAGATAGATGGGCAAATGAATGGGGATGTCAGTTAATGCAGCAAAATGTAAGGTCTTGAGGTTTGGGAAACATCGATGGGATGCTGCATACTCTATGGGAGGAGTTATACTGGAGGAGGTAGGGTAGACAAGAGATCTGGGGTTGATGATTGATAGAAACCTGAAGTTTAGGGAACATATTGCAAAGGTGGTAAAGGTAACACAGAGGATTGCTGCAATTATGAGAAGGACACTGACCTGCAGAGATAAGAGGGTTATCATTCCGTTGTATAAGTCTCTGATCAGACCAGACTTGGACTATTGTTCTCAGATTTGGTCCCCAGGATTTGAAGGGGATAAATTAACTGTGGAAAGAGTAGAAAGGCAGACAACGAAGATGGTTTCAGGACTGCACAATGATAGTTATGTGGATCGGCTGAGGGAATGTGGACTGCAGAGTTTGGTGGATAGAAGAAGGAGAGGTGATATGATTGAGAATTTTAAACTGTTGAGAGGTGGTTACAGGGTTGACACAGGGGGGGGGGTTCTTTTGCTTAGTAGAACAGTGGGAAGGAGTGATGACAAGAGGCTATCCCTGGAAGTTACGAAAGGAAACTGTGAGCAAGAGGGTGAGGAGTGGTTTCTTTGCATGGACGGTGGTTGAACCGTGGAATGCATTGCCTGATGGAGTGGTGGGAGCGAGAACGGTCAATGAGTTTAAAGAGTGGTATGATAGACTTTGTTGACAGACTTTATGTTCTTAGGAAGGACCTCCCACGATGAGTCTTTTGACTCCATGGAGGCCTGAATAATAATAATAATAATAATAATTATTGGGTTCTCATCAGTGAGAACTAGACCAAGAAGTAATTCCAAGGTTAAAATAATGCAATAGTTATATTTCCATATACATGTAATAAAAAGGTGTCACAACTTATTACTAAAACGCTTTGGATTAGAGACAGATGTTGAAAGTATTTTCACTTGGTTATACTATCAATTAAAGTTGCCAAGAAATTATATTCTTAGTTTCATCCTTTATCCAAGTGTAAATAAACAAATTTTGCATGTGAAGAAAATACTCAAAAAAGGTAATCTAAAGAACACAGAAATTACAGAGGAATCACATTACTTCCTACCACATTGAAAATCTATAACAGGATGTTCTAAACTGAACTGAACCATATATAACACCTCTTCTACTCAAAAATCAAAAAGAATTCTTGTAAAACAGAAGCACTGTTGAACATATGCACTGCCTTAGAAGTTTGCAAGAAGTGGTAAGCGATATAAATCGAGATGAGTACCAATACCTTGATTCATGTATGTGTAAGCCTGGAGATTAGGATTGCGAATCATCCCTATGTCTGCTACTTGAGCATTTTTGAGACATGTTTTTAACTGTGCATATCCTACTTTTCCACTCCTGGGGCATCCTCCTATATTGTCTAATGTGGGGTTTTCAATAGAGTTTCAGTCTCCACCTGCTATGATGTAGTGGGCACAATATAAATATGGCTCCAGTTCCTGGAAGAATTTTTGTCTAAATGTTCCATTGGAAACATTTATTAATCTTGTTGGAAGTTTTTCCACTTGGTTATACTGTAAATTAAAGATACCAAGAAATGATATACTTCATTTAATCCTCTATCCAAGTGTAAGCAAACAAAGTTTGCACCTGAAGTAATTTCAGGACTGGGGCAACTCGTATATAAAAGCTAATGACTTCATATCACTTGCCTTAGTTTCCCATAATTCAAAGCACATATCCGTACAGACATTTATAATGCTATGCATGATGGGAAGGTCACTACCCAATGCATAGCATTATACATGTTAATAAGGATATGTGCTTTGCATTATGGGATACTAAGGCAGGTGATGTGAATTCATTAGCTCTTCTATTACGAGTTGCCCCAGTCCTAAAAATACTTCAGGCACAAACAAAGTTTGTGCCTGAAGTATTTATTATTATTATTATTATTATTTGAGACCTCCAGGGAGTCAAGGACTCATCAATGGAGGCTGTAAATTATCCAACCCAGCTATCATACCTACCCTTGAATTCATTCACACTAGATGCACTCACTACCCATAAGGACAAATTATTCCACTGATTCACTGCTCTCTGGGAGAAAAACCAAGCTCTTAACCCTTTCTTGACTGAGAAAAAACCTTAACTTCCATGGATGCCCCCATGTTCTCTCCCTGCCTTCCATATAATGAAAAATTTCATCATCTGAAATGCTATAACACCCATTCAAAAGTTTACAGACCTCTATCATATCATCCCTCTTTCTCCTGTTAACCAGAGTCTGCAATCCACATACTTGCAATCTGTCCTCATAATCCGGATATAATCTTTGTAACTCTTCTTTGTATCCTTTCCACAGCTTCTTTATTCCCTTGGAACCCGGGAGACCAAATCTGCGCACAATAATCCAAGTCTTATCAAAGCCTTATAAAGAGGCAAAATTACTTCCTTATCCTTACATGTCAAGGTTCGCTTCAACATAGCAATTATCCTCTGAGTTGTATTTGCAACTTTTGCTATGTGACCTTTGCACTTTAAATTCTTATCCACCAATCCAAGATCCCTTGCCTCTTCAGTTTCTTATAGCATAACCTCACTAATATAATATGCCGCTGGAACTCTAATCATGCCAAAGTGCACTTTACACCTACTAACATTAAACTGACAGCCATTTTCATTTGCCCAGATTTCCAGTCTATTCAAATAATTTTGTAATTGCTGAATATCAGTAGCATCCCTGATTGCCCTGCCTATCTTCGCATCATCAGCAAACAATTGCAAATCTGATAATAGACCCTGCTTGATGTCATTAAGGTATAGATTGAACAGTAATGGCCCTGAGCCACTGGTTACCTTAAATCTGGCAGTCAGTTTACCACTTAAATCAAAAAGTGGTAAAACCCACTGTATACCACTTTTTGATATCTGTCTGTCAACCATCCCCTGATCCAAGTCAATAGATTATGTTCCAATCCCATATTCTCCAGTTTACACAACAGCCTATCGTGTGGTATCCTATCAAATGCCTTAGAAAAATCCAACAATATCAAAGTTATCCATTCCCTTTATCCAACTTGGCCATAACTTTGTTATAAAATATGAGCAAATTGCTAAAACATTACCTTCCTTTCTTAAACCCATGCTGTTCCCTGCAGAGTATAGAATGCTTGTCTACCCATTTCTGTATGCGAGTTCTTACCAACTTCTCTAAAATCTTCACTACCACACCAGAGATACTAATAGGTCGGTAGGTAGACACATCAGATTTTGCACCACCCTTGTGCAATGGTACTATCGTACATTCCTGTGGTATCATTCCTGAGCTGAGACTCAAGTTATACAAATGAAAGGCCTAGCCAATTCAGCTGAACATTCCTTTAACAAACGGGCAGATATTTCATCTGTCCCTATTGAGAAATTCTTATCCAGGTTATGCAAGAGCTCTTCAACCTCATTTTCATGAACCTCTAACTCTTCATCCAACGTAGCAGTAGCACCATGCTACATACACCTGGTTGATATATCTTAGCAAAGTGAGCACTCATTAACTGAACAATCTCCTTAGCTTCTGATACTTGTGTACCATCTGCATTCAATAAAGTTATTCTTCCACATTCATTCTTTCTTTTGCTTGTGACATAATGATAAAATTCTTTTGGATTGCCTTTAGCTTACATGGCCAATTTCTTTTCGTACTCCATTTTAGCTTTTCTCACAATACTCGTTACTTTTCTGGCCTGAGCTTTATATATATATATATATTATATATTTGAAAAAAGTATTTGAATATTTGAATGCTTGAATAAAGGATTAAACCAAGTATATAATTTCTTGGTATCTTTAATTTATTTATAAACATTATGACACATCCACAGTATTTACAGTCTACAGTAAAGATTCTCCCTTCTGCATCCCCTTGGATATCACAGAATGACCCAATGTGGGGGTCAAGAATAAAAACACCTATTCCAGCCCTGCTAAATCTTCCTAAACTCCAATAAGAAAGAAGTGGATATCTGTTAAAGTTATTATATCTTTATATCTGCAGAAGTATGTTTCTTGGAGAAACAAAAACCTGATATTATGGCATAGCATAAGTTTCCATATAGTTTCTTGTTTAATTTGCATGTGGAATCTTCATATATTTAATGAGGCAATTCAGAAAGGAGTTACAATGATTAATGAAGTGTCAATGGTAAGTCTTTAAGTTCTAGATTTTGGATAAACCTGATGAGGCCCTTAATCTGTGAAGGAACAGTTGTGTAGCCTGCTTCGTTTAAAATGTTTTCCAGTTTTTTACAGCTGCTTTCCAATTTCAATTTCATACCTGTCATTCTTGATTTGGAAACTAGTTATTTTCTTTTCATGAAAATTTGCACATGAAGTAACTTCACACAAAGTTGCGACACCTTTTGGCTACTCATACATGGAAATAAGGCTTCTGCATTACTTCAACCTTAGTATCAAGGTTCTTCTGGAGGTCTGGCTCCCACTGATGAGATATAGGTTGAAATTGGTCTGAGTAGTGATCCTTCCCATAATGCATAGCATTATACATGTCTGTAAGGATATGTGTTTTGTATTATGAGATACTAAGGCAAGTGATGTGAAGTCATTGGCCTCTATACATGAATTGCCAAGTCATGAAGTTACTTCACACGCAAACTTTGTTTGTTTACACATGAATAAAGGATTAAATGAAGATTATAATTTCTTGGTATATTTAATTTATTGAAGATGATGCTGGTTTGAGATTCAGAAAAATATAAGCTATACTATTATTTAAATTAAGGGGATATTAAATTCCACATTGTTTTATTGATTCCGATCTTTGAGATTCTTATTCGATTTTAAAACAATGTGGGATTTAATATCCCCTTAATTTAAATAATGTTTACATTGCCAAAATGAAGCCTATTGGCTCTTTATTTTAAATAATTTATGGGTGCACCTTTTTGACAACTCGTATAGCAGAGTATATAAGTTCTTTTCACTCTATCCTTAGTATTATACTTTGGTCTAGATACTCACTGATGAGATCTCAATAAAGATCGAAACCGGTCTGGGTAGTGACCTCCCACCATAATGTATAACATCATACATCTCCTAGGAGATGGGTTTTACATTATGGAAAATACTAAGAATAGCAATCAGAACTTTCTCCATCTTTGCTACGAGTTGCCCTAGTTTGTACTATGTACTTGAACTACGTGCTTTAGCTTACGTTAGTAGTCGCCGATACGTTTATAGTTACTATATTCGGCATGAAACTCCTTGATTCCGATCTTTGAGTTTCTTATTCGGTTTTAAAACAATGTGGGATTTAATATCCCCTTAATTTAAATAATGTTTACATCGCCGAAATGAAGCTTATTAGCTCTTTATTTTAAATAATTTTAAATAAGCTATACTATTCGTCATTGGATTGCTTTATTATTGAATGGGAGTTCTTGCTCTCTTAAGGTTTCTGCCTGTCTCTGAAGAGAACCAACCGATTGAAAAAACAGCTGTTAGTCAATAGGCTAATAAAAGGCAAAAGAATGGACACCTGAGCAGCATTTGTCTCTTTTAAGTATGGTGCAAACTAAGGCAACTCCAATACTGAGAATTGTATTCTCATAAGCTTTCTGATCAAAATTTTGAAACATCTGCAGTTTCTACATATATTCGGCTTTAAAATAATGCTGGAGTTTTAATAACCACTATTTCTATATAATTTACTTTATCAAAATACAGTTTTATAACTCTCTAGTATGCACTGTCAGACAGTTCACATAAAAAAATATAACTTTCTGACATCAGATTATTTTGGTATTGAATGAGAGTTCTTGTTCTTTCAAGCGCGGCAATTGCAGTTCAGTGAGGCAGCTTATATTGGAGCCAATTTGGTGGATTCTTTTATTATTATTATTCTTATTATTATGAACATCTGACCTCCATGGATGTTAATAGACTCATCACAGGAGGTACACACTATCACACACAATGCTTATCCAACCTTAAACTCATTCAAGGTGTCTACATTCACAACACATTCAGGCAAAGCATTCCACTCACTAATCACTCTCCACGCAAAGAAACTGCTCCTCACTCCTCTGCTCACACCCTCCTTATACAGTTTCCAGTAATGGCCTCTTGTTCTACCCCCACCCTCTATCATTCTATGACAAATTTCTTCCATCTCAACCTCATAACAAACCCCTGACCAGCTTATATGTCTCAATCATATCCTCCCCCCCCCCTTCCTCCTATTCACGAGGCTCTGCAACTTACATTCCCTCAATCTGTCCTCGTACTCCACATTCCAAAGACCACTGACTACCTATGTGAATCTTCTCTGTACTTTTTCCAACAGATCGTCATCACCATGAAAACCCGGTGACCAAATCTGTGCACAATAATCCATATGAAGCCTGATCAAGGCCTTATACAATGGAATCATAATCTCTCTATTTCTGCATGTCAGGGTCCTCTGCATCATTACCATTATCCAATGTGACATCTTTACAACTTTTGCAATGTGGACCCTGTAATTTCATGTCCTTGTCCACCATCACTCCCAGATCTCTCATCTACTCTACTTGTCTTTAAAGTTTTCTCACCAAGTGTATAATTTGCATCCCATTGTTGATTACCAAATCTCAAAACTTTACAATTTGCAAAATTGAATTGATAGTTCCACTTACCTGCCCATTCATGCAATCTATTCAAGTCTTCCTGTAAGACCATAATGTCATCTTGGCTCTGCATTGCTTTCCCAATTTTGCATCATCTGCAAGCAGCTGCTTATCAGTAGTTAAACCTATTCCAATATCATTAACATACAAATTGAATAACAATGGTCCCAAAACTCATCCCTATGGTACACTACTATTGACCTTCCTCTTATGGGAAACCACACTCCCATATACAACTTTCTGATACCTATCTGACAACCAGTCAATGATCGAACTCAAAAGTCTGTTATCTGATCCTATCTGTTTCAATTTATTTAATCATTTGTGTGGAAGTCTATCAAAAGCTTTTGTAAAATTCAGGTACACCACTGTATATGCATCTCCCCTGTCCAAGGTATTTGTCACCTTGATATAGTACATAAATAAGTTAGTAAAACATGACCACCACCCCCTTAACAAACCTATGCTGATAACCAAATACTGCTGTTATCAACCCAATTTTGTATTCTACCTCTCACCAATCTCTCTACTACCTGAGTGGAACAATTTTACCCTCCTTCCACTTCATTTGAACCTATGCTATTGTCAGCCACTTATTAAACAGAGATGTGTGGTGATATGTCAAATCCTATCACCTTATTGATATCAAGGGTATTTATTTTCTCAAATACCTCCTGCTCACTCACAATTAAGGAATCCTCTCCTAAGTCCTGTAGACATGTTCCTCATGATTCCACCCTGATCAGGATAAATCACCTTTATAAATTGATCACTGAATACCTCAACAATGCCTTCTGCAGCAGTTACCATTCTACCATTTTCATACATTATCATCATCTACCCATGATCATTCTTCCTTCTTCTTCTTCTTCTTCTTCAGCTTGTCCCACTTAAGTGGGGTCACTGTTAATGATGAGTCTCCTCCACATCCTCCTGTCTTGGGCTGTCACCACATCCACGTTCTTCATCCTCAAGTCCTCTTCTACCAGCTCCCTCCATCTCTTCTTTGGCTGCCCACGCTTCCTCCTTCCTTGCACATCCATCTGCATGACCTTTCTTCCCACATATTCGTCCTACCTCCTCATCACATGACCAAACTATCTCAACCTTGCCTCCTGTATCTTTGCTCCTAAGTTCGTAACTTTCACTGTTCCCCTCACAGTCATTTCTTAGACGATCATTTCTGGTCACAGCGCACATCACCTAAGCATTCTCATCTCTGCTATCTCCATCCTGCTAATGTTATTTTTCCTCAGGGCCACAGTTTCCATAGCATACATCATAGCTGGCCTCACTACTATCCTATAGACTTTGCCTTTCAGATTGATCGCACCCTCTTATTGAATAGCACTCCAGCCATCTCTCTCTCTCTCTCCAGTTCCTCCAACCCGCTTGTATCCGACATCCCTCTTCCTTCTCAGCTCCTCCATCTTCTTCCACTGTTGAACCTAAGTATCTAAAGTCCCTCACCTTCCTGATGACATTTCCTTCCAGCTCCAGATCTGTCTCCTGGCTTCCATCCACTTTGCAACACATATACTCTGTCTTACTTCTGCTCAGTCTCTCTTCCAGTACTTTCCTCCATCTTTCCAGTTTTGCTGCCACTTCTTCTCTTGAATCTGCACATAGCAAGATGTCATCTGCATACAACATTGTCCAAGGTGCGTCTTCTCTCACCTCCTCCATCACAATATTAAACAAAAACGGACTTAATGCTGACCCTTGATGCATACCAACTGTTACTTGAAAACTTTCTGTCTGTCCCAGACAGGTCTGAACTCTTGTCTACACATTTCTGTACATCTCCTGCACCAACCTGACATATTTCTCTGGTACCTTCTTCTCCCTCAGACACCTCCAGACTTCTTGCCTTGGCACTCTATCGTATGCTTTGTCCAGATCAATAAACACCAGATGTAGCTCCCATTGTTTCTCTCGAAACTTTTCCATCATCTGTCATAACTCAAAGATAGCATCTGTCGTTGATCTACCAGGCATGAAGCCAAATTGTTCCTTTGCAATCTCCACCTCCTTCCTCAATCTTCCATCAAGAACCCTTTCTAGGATTTTCATTGCATGGGACATCAACTTTATTCCTCTGTAATTTTTACAGTCTTGTGCATCCCCTTTACCCTTGTTGATGGGTAAAGAGTACTCTCCCTCCATTTCTCAGATATATTTTCCTGTTGGCAAACTTTCATGAACAGGTCCCACAGCAGGTCAATTCCCTCTTCCCCCAGTGCCTTCCATGCCTCCACTGGAATCCTGTCTGGGCCCACCGATTTTCCATTCTTCATCCTCTTAATGGCCTCCTTCACTTCCACTCTACTGATGTTCTGCACCATCCCCTAAGAAGGCTGCCCATCTTCTCTGTGAGTCCTCACATTTTCCTCATTCAAAAGTCCCTCAAAGTATATTCTCCATCTGTTTCTTATGTCCACATCCCTCCATAATACTCTTCCTTCAGTGTCTTTGCCTCACATGTAAGATGTCCTTTGCTACTTTATTTCTACATTTTGCTAGTTGGTAAATTTTTCTCTGTCCTTCCTTTGTTTCTAATTGATCATACAGATCTTGATATGCCATGGCCTTTGCCTGCGCCACAACTCTCTTGGCTTCTTGCTTTCTCTCTCTCTGTCCTCTTCCACTGTTGACTCATCCCACTTCTGCTTTGCCTACCACTTAGCTGTCACTGCTTCTTGAACATTATTATTCCACCACCAACCCTCATTCTGCTCTCTAATCTTTTCAGATGTCTCACCCAGCACGTCGATTGCACAGCTCAGGATTACTTTTGAATTATGTTTCCACCCATCTTGTACACTTTCCAGTCCATCCGAAATCCTCTCTAATATCCTCTCCCTAAAATGATTCCTCACACTCTCTTCTTTTAAGTGAAACCACTTAATTGTTTTTATCTCATGATTTCCAGAGCTTCTTATCTTCGATCTTATTTTAAAGTCTGCGTACACAGTCGGTGTTTCTGTGCCACTTGATCTGTTGGAATTACCTTACAATTTGTCACAACCTTAAGATGTTTTCTTCTAGTCAAAATGTAGTCAATTTGTAAATTATGAATTTTTCCATGGTTAATCTCCAAGGTCTTCTTTATAAAATCTGTAAAGAAAAAAAAATAATAATTAAAAAAAAAGTTAAAACTTCAGACCCCCTTCCTGACTTTTGGCTCACCCTGTACTTCATCATCAGATCTCAACAGCATGTTTCCAAAATGTTTTTGATGTCTAAGTTCAGTGTTCAGAAAAATGCACAAATCCAGACAGATACACAGAAGACTGGATGTAGGTTACATCCTTTAATGATTGTATATAAAATTTCATTTACTTGATGAGCAGTAAAATTTCATTTACTTGATTATTTCTGGTTTTAATAATTACTCCACAGCTCACTTTTGTATTATATATGTATGAGAGTATAAACTCTACAAAAGGAAGTCTACCACAAATATGCAAATTTTAAATCACCCATGATTGGTTAATTCAAATTCTGCATTTTATCTTAGAGAACCAAAAGATGTAAAATTGTGAAACCAATCAAATTTTTGTTTTAATTTATTTAAGCATTTGTTTTTCTTAAATCTGATCATAGCTTGCCTCATTCTTCATGGCTCACCAGCAAGTCATGTCATATGGGTTGAGAAACACTGTTTTAAGATACTAATTATAATGAAGAGCCAAAGGACACCTCTTGGCAATTCTCATAGAAGGGATGTAAGTTCTGTTCGCTACAAACTTGGTATTAACTAGGTCTACCTACTCACTGATGAGACCTCAAAAAAGGTCGAAACCAGTCTGGGTAGTGACCTTCTCTCATAATATTGAACAATAATACAGCTACTAGGAGTTAAGTTCACATTATGGGTAAATATCAAGAACAGTGATCAGAGCTTGCTCCACCCTTTGTATGAGTTGCCTCAGCTTGCACTACCTTCAAGGGTCAGTTGCTGCACTATTTGCTTACGCTTGGAATCACTGAACTTTATACAGTTTCTATATTCGGCATGAAACTCTTTGAGTTTCTTATTCGGCTAAGAAACAATATGGGATAATATCCCTTAACTTAAAAAAAAAAAACTTTTAAGATATATTTTTGAAAACAAACCTCAGAGTCCACATTTGGAGAAAGTTCTTGTGGATCATAATCATATAAGGCAACCATTTTCTTAGCCTGGAAGTGTGACCAGTTAGGATTTTTATGACCTAAGAAATAGTAATATGTGTTAGAAACAAATATATTATTATTTTTGGTTTTATTTTATATATATATATATGTATGTGTGTGTGTGTGTGTGTACTAGATTAAAGTCATCCATCCTCTCCCATGTTGAAAGTTTATTTTTTACTTGGTTAGAGTATAATAAATTTAGTTTAATCCTTTATCCAAGTGTGAGCAAACAAAGTTTGCGCCTGAAAGTACCTTCAGGACTGGGGTAAGGTGGTACAATACCAGGGCAACTCGTTGCAAAGGTGGAGCAAGATACCAACACTCCTGTCTCAGTATCTCCTATAGTGCAAAACACATCTCCTTGTGGATATGTCTAATGTTATGCATTAAGGGAAGGGCCACCACCCAGACTAGTTTCGAACCTTTATTGAGGTCTCTTCAGTGGGAGCCCGGCCCAAGTTCAGATACCAGGCTGAAGCATTAGCAGGTCATCTCTACCCATAGGAGCTGCCAAATGGTGTGCCACCTTTTTTTAATGAATTACTCTGGATTTAGAGAAAGATGTTGGAAGTTTATTTTTCACTTGGTTAGAGTATAATAAATTTAGTTTAATCCTTTATCCAAGTGTGAGCAAACAAAGTTTGCGCCTGAAAGTATCTTCAGGACTGGGGTAAGGTGGTACAACACCAGAGAAACTCATTGCAAAGGGGGAGCAAGCTACCAACTAAATTTATTTAATTGGTAATAAAGGATTAAACAAAATTTATTATACTCTAACCAAGTGAAAAATAAACTTTCAACATCTTTCTCTAAATCCAGAAGATTAATTCATTAAAAAAGGGTGGCACACCATTTGGCAGCTCCTATGGGTAGAGATGACCTGCTAATGCTTCTGCCTGGTATCTGAACTTGGGCCGGGCTCCCACTGAAGAGACCTCAATAAAGGTCGAAACTAGTCTGGGTAGTGGCCCTTCCCTTAATGCATAACATTAGACATATCCGCAAGGAGATGTGTTTTGCATTATAGGAAATACTGAGACAGGAGTGTTGGTATCTTGCTCCACCTTTGCAACGAGTTGCCCTAGTGTTGTACCACCTTACCCCAGTCCTGAAGATACTTTCAGGCGCAAACTTTGTTTGCTCACACTTGGATAAAGGATTAAACTAAATTTATTACATCCTCTCCCATGTTTTTATAGTGGTGGCTTACTATAATCCCTGCTGGTAAGCAACAGGTTCCAAAAGTTAAAAAAAAATGCTTTGATAAAAAAACAGAAGATATAATAAAAGGATATGCATATACATTTATTAACTTATTATCCAACCTATTTCTGATTAACTAGCAAGAGTGGAGATCTGATCCTCTGGTCATATATTCTCAATTGTGTGTCACCTAAGGGGTAATGATTGCGCTTGCTTCATGCACTGCTATCTTTAGTATGGCACGAAAATATTTTTTCGACAGCTTTTAAAAACAAGTTCAAAAAAGTATTTAAAATTATTATTATTATTATTAGCACGAGACCTCCAAGGAGTCAGAAACTCATTGCTGGGGGTGCAAGGCTCATCAAAATGTGCTTAAACTCATTCAATATTAGCAGAAATGAGTGAAGAGAAAGGAGTGCAGTTTGTTAATGTATGTCCTTCCAACTCATTACATATATGAATCAAATATAAATCATTATATATTTGATTCATTATATATGAATCGAATACGTATAAGAGAGATGAACTGCATTTGAATGGTTTTGGTGCGAGTCATTTGGAAAGATTGCTGCCTGAAAGAGGAGTAATGAGTGCGGATGATAAATTTTAGCAAGTAAGACATGATAAGAAATTACAATAGAGTAAAGAAGAAGAGATTGAAGGGTGTTTATGAATTGAGAAGTGGGTAGCATGAATATAGAGAATGAGAGAACAAATTACAAAACAAACAGGAAATCAGGAGACTCAGGGTAAATAGGGGAACACAGCATGAGAAAGATCGATGCTCAAATTAGGAAGTGAATGTGTGGGTGTGTGGTCAAAAAAAGTAATGGCATTTCCTAGAATGCAGGGAGAATAGGTGCATTTGAAGAAGCTTTGCAATGATAAAGGAGAAGAAGAAATAGCTTAAGAAGGGTATGGAGAAGTCACATCTAATAGGTGGTAACAAGGAAATGTGCAATAACTCCAGGAATGAGCTGTTATGTTGATATACAAATGCCAGAAATACCAGAAGCAAGGGAAATGAAACAGTTGCATTGATTGAGTTTGTTCACCCAAAAATTGATGGAATAAGTAAGAAATGGTTAAAAGAGGATGACATCCTGACATGAATAGGAATGGAAGGGTATGAAGATTTTTGTGCAGACAAAAAGGTTAAAAAGGGAAATGGAGTGTGATTGATAATTAAAAAGCAGTTACATCCAAACAAGGTAGAGATGCAAGAGGGCATATGAAAAGAGTGATCATTGTGGGTGATTTAATCATTGCAATATAGACCAGGATGACAAGATAGGAAGTGGAAGTAAAGAAAATTAATTTCTCAAGTTTTTCGGTATGTACAGGTGGCACGTGAAGATTGAGGGCCTTGGATTTGATCATCTCATCAGAGGAAATCATTATAAATGATGTGTTAAATCTCCCTCCAATTGTTGAGAGTGACTATAAAGTGATTACCTGAGTGGTTGCCTGTCATGTGAGTATTTCTGTGAGGAAAAGTATATGTGGAACTACAATGCTGGTGATTGTGAGAAGCTCAGGAGACAGCCTGCAGCTGTAGCATGGAATGAGGAGTTGGGTGGAAAGAGATCAATGTTGCTTGGGTGCAGTTCAAAAACTATCTAGTAGAAGAAATGTCTAAATGTGTTCCAAGGATCAGAAGGTTAAATAAGACAAGTTAAGATGCATGAATACAGAGAAAGAAGGTATTATAGAGGCAACATAAGATGACTAACAATAATCAATTCCATGAAGAGTACAAAGAGAAGGTAGGAAGAAGGACTCTGGATAGGTAAAGAATAGCAAAAGTGCAGTATGAGATGAGCTGCAGCTAGCTAATTAAGTAAAAAATAAATAATAAAACCAAGGGAATTCTTTCGATATGTAGCCAGCAAAAATAATGATTATGGTAGGATGGAATTGATTAGATAAAATGGTATAAGGATAACTGTTAATGTAGATATATATGAGATATTTAATGAGCAGTTAATAAAAGTCGTTCATCCTTGTGAATGTGACATTTTGTTGAGTTTAAGAGCACCGAATGAGGAGGAGTGACTGGCTGTGAGTTAGCAAGAAGAATATAAGGAACTGAACAAACTTGATGTTAATAATGTGGGACTTGATATATCACCATGTATTTTGAAGGAATATGCCAGAGTTTTGAACATCTGTTTTGGCATTATGGAATTATTGTTAGTCCTTTCTTTTAGGGTTACACGGTAATCAGCATTCATTTTAAATATTTTATGGAATTTACAACCGTGTTAAAAAACTTTTTTTATTATCCCGATGTTTCGATCTTCACATCAAGATCATCATCTGGAGCTTACATAAATATACAGGACAAGCTGAGTTACATCATTAACTGTAAGCTAGAGAAACAATGATTTGATCATATGTTATTCTACTGGCATGACCTCTGGTGGTAAAAAAAATAAATAAATAAAAAATAAATAAAATAAAATAAAAAATTAATTTTTACATCAAGCTAAATTCTATTTTTACAATGACAGGAATAAACATTTTTTAGATGGTTTTCTTTCAGAAACAATTGGTGTCCTATTTTTATTATTACAATTCTTATTTTTGATTTACAATACTGGTATTTCTACAGCCCTGTTTATAGTTGTTCTTGGTGAGGAAGGTCGAATATATACCTTCCATATGTTTGGGATTTTTAAACCATCATTGTTGTTCAGATTCAGGTGGTTGCTGATAATCTCACAGGCTTCCTTGAATTTCCGTTCATACCATGTTCTAGTGTGATGTAGACAGCTAGTGGTTTTCCAGTCAATTCTGTGTAAGGTATTCAGGGCATGATCAGAAAGGCCAGCTTCACCATAATTATTATATTTAATGTGTCGTTTATGTTCTTTTTGTCTAATAGGAATAGTGCGTCCTGTTTCTCCTATATATGGTATGTTGCAAGTACAATAAATCCGGTATACTCCAGGGTGAGCTAGTGGAGGGAGTGGGTCTTTGGATGAGTTGAGTACATTTTTTAATTTTGCAGGAGGTTTAAAGGTGGCTTTGAGGTTCTACTTTTGTAGTACTCTGTTTATTTTGTCTGATATTCCTTTAATGTAGGGAATGGTTATAGTTTTACTGTAGTCTGGTTTGTCTTTGTTTTTTATTCTGGTTTTGTAGAGAATTTTGTTTATAGTGTTTTGGCTGTATCTGTTTTTTTGTAAGTTATTACTGATAATTTTAAATTCGTCTTTCAGCGCCTGTTCACTGAAACCAATCATCTGAGCTCTATTTTTTAGCATGTAGATGACACCTAGTTTTTGTGTTGGGTGGTGGTAGGAGTTTATGTGTATATATTGTCCCGTATGTGTTGGTTTTCGGTAAACAGTGAAGGAAAGGTTGCCCGAGGGAAGACGTGTGACAAGTGTATCTAGAAACGGAAGTGTGTTGTGTTTTTCAATTTCAATTGTGAACTGTATGCATTTGTGTTGTTTGTTTAGGTTGCTAAAGAATGTGTCTAATGTCTGGCGGCCATGGGACCAGATCGCGAAAACATCGTCAATGTATCTAAGCCAGACTTTGGGTTTTAGAGGGGGAGGAATCTAGGGCAAGTTGCTCAAAATGTTCCATGTAAAAGTTAGCAATTGGGGGGGGGGATAATGGCGAGCCCATGGCTGTGCCTTCTTTTTGTAAGTAGAAGGCGTTTTGCCATACAAAATAACCCGACCATAATACATGCGCAAAATGCGGCGTGATATCTGGAGGGAATTTGTTCAGCGATAAAATCACTTAAAAGAAATCCGAATATAGTAATAACCAGAGCCGATAAAGGAAATGCCACTGTCATTTTAAATCGTACCATGACAATAACACATACAAATTAGTTAACTACAACCCAACTAACAGAACAAAAAACAAAACAGAGAAACTACTTAAATCAATTACCACATCGCCCGAAGATACAGTCAAAAAACTGTTCCCTCATTACGCACGCTCCACTAGAATTTACGGGCTACCAAAAATTCACAAAGAAAACACCCCGCTAAGACCTATCGTTGAAGGAATTGATAGCCCAATGTATCACTTAGCCAAAAATTTAGTGACAACACTCAAGGCGTTGGTAGGTCATTCCCCTTCCTATATCAAAAACACACAACACTTCATAAACATCATCAAAGACATTACATTAGAAAAAGATGATTTATTAGTCAGTTCTGACGTCTCTGCCCTCTTTACGAATGTCCCAATCAATGACACAATCCTTCTCCTACAGAAAAAATTCCCTCCAAATATCACGGCGCTTTTTGTGCATGTATTACGGTCGGGTTATTTTGTATGGCAAAACTCCTTCTACTTACAAAAAGAAGGCACAGCCATGGGCTCGCCATTATCCCCCCCCCCCTGTTGCTAACTTTTACATGGAACATTTTGAGCAACTTGCCCTAGATTCCTCCCCTCTAAAACCCAAAGTCTGGCATAGATACGTTGACGATGTTTTCGCGATCTGGTCCCATGGCCGCCAGACATTAGACACATTCCTTAGCCATCTAAACAAACAACACAAACGCATACAGCTCACAATTGAAATTGAAAAACACAACACACTTCCGTTTCCAGATACACTTGTCACACGTCTTCCCTTGGGCAATCTTTCCTTTCCGAAAACCGACACATACGGGACAATATATACACATAAACTCCTACCACCACCCAACACAAAAAAACTAGGTGTCATCAACACGCTAAAAAACAGAGCTCAGACGATTTGTTCCAGCGAACAGGCACTGAAAGACGAATTTAAAATTATCAGTAATAACTTACAAAAAAACGGATACAGCCAAAACACTATAAACAAAATTCTCTACAAAACCACAATAAAAAACAAAGACAAACCAGACTACAGTAAAACAATAACCATTCCCTACATTAAAGGAATATCAGTAAAAATAAACAGAGTACTACAAAAGTACAACCTCAAGGCCACCTTTAAACCTCCTGCAAAATTAAAAAGCTTACTCAACTCATCCAAAGACCCACTCCCTCCACTAGCTCACCCTGGAGTATACCGGATTTATTGTACTTGCAACATACCATATATAGGAGAAACAGGACGCACTATTCCTATTAGACAAAAAGAACATAAACGACACATTAAATATAATAATTATGGTGAAGCTGGCCTTTCTGATCATGCCCTGAATACCTTACACAGAATTGACTGGAAAACCACTAGCTGTCTACATCACACTAGAACATGGTATGAACGGAAATTCAAGGAAGCCTGTGAGATTATCAGCAACCACCCCAATCTGAACAACAATGATGGTTTAAAAATCCCAAACATATGGAAGGTATATATTCGACCTTTCTCACCAAGAACAACTATAAACAGGACTGTAGAAATACCAGTATTGTAAATCAAAAATAAGAATTGTAATACTAAAAAAATAGGACACCAATTGTTTTTGAAAGAAAACCATCTAAAAGAATGTTTATTCTTGTCATTGTAAAAATAGAATTTAGCTTGATGTAAAAATTTATTTTTTATTTTATTTTATTTATTTTTTATTTATTTTTTTTTTTCCCACCACCGATCATGCCAGTAGAATAACATGTGATCAAATCATTGTTTCTCTAGCTTACAGTTAATGATGTAACTCAGCTTGTCCTGTGTATTTATGTACGCTCCAGATGATGATCTTGATGTGAAGATCGAAATGTCGGGATAATAAAAAAAGTTTTTTTAACACGGTTGTAAATTCCATAAAATTTTTAAAATGGATCATTGTTAGGTTCCAAAGTAGTAGAAGAACAGGAAGACTGTACCACTTCATAAAGGAGATGACAGAACTAGAGCATTAAATTGTAGGCCAATTTGTGTGTTGTGGAGACACTACTAAAAACCAGGATTCAGAATTGGGTTGACAACAGTAGTATTAGCTTTGATGGACAGCACAGATTTGCTAAAGGGAGGTCATATTTCCATAATCTACTTAGTTATTACAATAAAGTGACAGCTGCATTGGACAAGAGAGATGGATACACAGTAGTATACTTATATTTTGCAAAGGCTTTTGATATATTACCACATGATATGTTGATATCAGATCGACTCACTAGATTGGAGACTGGCTATCTGATCAATATCAGCAAGTTGTTAATGGGAGGGCATCATCATTCAATGTCATTAATCTTAATAAGGCTAGCTACCAGCACCTTTGTTGGAATCACTCTTCTAAAATCATAACAATATTCCCCAGTCCTACTACAGTCATACTACATATAACAGTCTCAATACTACAGTTCATACTACAGTCTCACTAATACCAATATTTTTTTTTTTTTTTTTTTTTACCATACTGCATATGCAGTACATATACCAATTGTACACCCTTTCTCTGAAACTGAAATTCTGTGTATCTTGTGCATTGCTGAACAGATGTAATAAGTGTTGTTCAGGCCTATACTTACAAGATATCCAACTTCCTAATACCCAACCATCTGGTTATCTGCCCTTTTCAAACTTTGATCTAATATATTATTATTATTATTATTATTACATGATACCTCCAAGAAGTCCAAGGATTAAACAAGTATTAAGGCTTAGGTGCTGGTTTACATAAAATGTTGTACTTTAATGGAATAATTTACAGCACAAAGAGAAATAATTAAACAACAATTTTAATAAATATCAATATTTCAAAAGAGACATCATCAGAATACAATTTTAAAATTGTAATAACACACACAAAAACACACGCAAGAAACAATAAGTGGAAGAAATGAGGTAGAATAAATGAAGACTAAAGTCCTATGAGGAACATCCACTATGGGTGCTGTTAGCTAGCCTTAGATGTTGGGTGAGAGGCTTAAAGTTTCCTATAGGGAATTTTAATGCAACCATATTTATTAAGATTAGGCTGGTTTTTTCAGTCTGCTGTGGATGCTAGTTTGTATTTGCTGCAATGGTGCATGATAGTTTTCTTCCATCTTCTGTGTAAGATATCTAAGGTATGGTCTGCTAGACCTGATTGACCACAATTATAGTCGTGGATGTATTTGCTTGTGTTCTTCTAGGCAGATGTTAGAAGATCTCCCAGTCTGACCATAATATGATAATTTGCAAGAACAAGGAACCTTGTAAACACCTGGAATAGAGAGGGAAGGAAATGGATTATGAGAGCAGAGAAGGGAAGCCAGATTGACATGAGATTTGAAAGTCCAAGGACTCATCTCAGAAGGGCACTCTACTCCACAAAGCACAACTCATTGCCTTCCCTCCTTAATCCTCTGTCTACTACTATTACTACCACAATGCCACTATTATCATCAATACAAAATGCCATCTTCCTCCTACTATCACCACTAACAGTATTTCTGTCTGTAAATTGCATGTGTTCTCATGGCTGATTTACCTGTATGCAGGATGAAAACCCTGCTACGTCCATACGAGATTGGCTAACTCACCTTCAATTGAAGAAGCCAAAATAAAGATTCCTCTCATCATGATGAGCATCGAACTTGGGTCTTTTTCCAAACAAAATGTCCTGTTGACCTTTAACTGTGCTATGAAGACACAATTAGAGGACCCAATACATGAAAACCAAATGTTCTGGTATATCTTATTTCCAGTTTTACAGACTATCTGAACACCAAATCCCAACTAAACCTGAAATTTCCCAAAGTTAATAATTTCATTGCTCATAATTTACAGTTTTACTGAACATTTCAACATTAAACTCAAAAGTCAGAAAATTAATTGCTCCAAATGTAGACACTCTTCCCTAATTGAATATTGTGTCCTTCAAATAACTAATTCCTTCTCCAAAATGGTTTAGATGCAACATAACTCACTCTATATCAATATGACCCCTATTATAGCTTCAAGGCTTGCAACATTTGTCATTCATTTTTTTCAGTGTCATTGGTATCCTTACATAAGAGACACATCCCATCTCATCATGTTTTGGGTCCCCCTTAGTACATTCACCACTCACCTAAAATTCCTTGAACAAAAAAGTTAATGCTAATAAATTTTAACATGCAAGCTGTGCAGTAAAATGGATGTGCTGTTTGAATGTGTAGAGTGCATTTGATGGGAGAAAAGACTCATATAAGATTGATGCCCTGCAAGTGAATAGATTTGGCATCAGGAACCTGGAGAAATTATTCACTGGGGTGCAACATGAAGAAGAAAGTCAGGGACACTAGATGATCATGGGAGGGACAGAGAGAATATGTATATGTGCATGTGTATGTGTGTGTAAGTCATCTAAGGTAAGCAAACATGATAACGAGCATGGTTATGAATCTGATAAAGGGGGGGTGACCTCTACAGTTTGGATTTGAATGAGTGTATGCAGAGAAACGAAAGGAATGAGAAATCTGCCCAAATGGGCAAAGCAGAATGCAAATATAAGTTTATGAAAAAACCAAGAGATAACTTATGTCTATATACAAATGCCAGAACTGTCGGTAAAAAAAAGTGGTTGAGTTTGTTACCTTGGTGAATATATCATGACCTAAGATAGTTGGCAATACTGAAACATGGCTGTCAGACTCAGATGTAATAACTGGAATTGAGTATAAAGAATACAGAACAGAAGAGAAGGAAGAGGAGGGGGTGGAGGATACTAATGATATCAGATATCTGATAAAGGGGTGACCTCTACACTTCTGATTTGGATGAGTGTTTGCAGAGAAAGGAAAGAGAAATCTCCCCAATCTGATCATTTGTGTTTGGTCAGGATAAAAACTCATGAAACAATAATAATAATTTCCATGTAGCAGTGAGTTTCAAGCTATTTGGTATGAAGTGAAGGCTAACAGGATGAAATATATGGTGGGGGTGTTGTTACAGACCTGACAGTTCATTTGCCGCTGACAATGAAATGCAATGCTAAATGATACTGATTATGGAACTTAAGCACTGGTTACTAAATAAGTGATCATTGATTGGGGAGGGGGGGGGAATTAAGAAGACAAATTATCCAAATATTGATTGGTTAGCAGAGAAAACTCATGATAAAAATGAAGAAGAATTTATTGCACTGTTGGGAGACAGCTTTCTAAAGCAGCATGTGAAAAAAGTAACTCAAAGTCAAAGAGTGTTACATTTGATCATAGCATCAAAAGAGTATCAGTTAAGGACAGGACTGTTTTGCCAATACTTGGTGATAGTGATGATGATGATGCCATACTGACCTAGGAAATAGCTAAGTATATGGATGTTCTAATTAGGAAAGGTTACATGCTGAACGACAAAGCTGGAAATTATAACAAACTTAAGAAAATACTATGTTCAATTCCATGGTATTGGTTATTATTTTTTATTATTATTATTCAGGACTCCATAGAGTCAAAAGAATCAGTCTTTCCTATGAAACACAAAGTCTATCAAGACTCATCGAGGGGAGGTCCTCCCCTAAGAAACACAAAGTCCATCATACCACTCCTTGAACTCATTGACCATTCTTGCTCTCACCACTCCATCAGGCAATGCATTCCATGGTTCAACCACCCTCCATGCAAAGAAGCCACTCCTCACCCTCTTGCTCACAGTTTCCTTTCATAACTTTCAGGGACGGTCCCTTGTCATGACTCCTTCATGATGTTCAACCAAGCGAAAGAACTCCTCAGTGTCAACCCTGTAAACACCTCTCAAAAGCTTAAAAGTCTTAATCATATCACCTCTCCTTCTTCTATCCACCAACCTCTGCAGTACACATTCCCTCAGCTGATCCTCATAACTAACATTATACATTCCTGAAACCATCTTTGTTATCTGCCTTTGTACCCTTTCCACAGTTAATTTATCCCCTTCAAATCCTGAGGACCAAAATCTGTGAACAATAGTCTAAGTGTGGTCTGATCAGAGTCTTATACAACGGAATGATAACTCTTTTATCACTACTGGTCAGTGCCCTTCTCATTATTGCAGCCTCTGCGTTACCTTCATCACCTTTGCAATATGTCCCCTAAATTTCAGATTTCTATCAATCATCAACCCCAGATCTCTTGTCTCCCCTACTTCCTCCAGTATAACTCCTCCAATAGAGTATGCAGCATCCCATCAATGTGTCCCAAACCTGAAGACCTAACATTTTGCTGCATTAAACCGACACCCCCATTCATTTACCCATCTATCTAGCTTATTCAAATTCTCTTGCAGGGCTGCTGCATCTACACTATTACTAATAATCCTTCCCAGCTTTGCATCATCTGCAAACAACTGAATATCCCCTTGCAATCTATGGATTAGTAGTTAGTTTCATCATTTAGTTAATAAAGTCTCAAGATTTATGCATGAAGTGAAACATAATGTGAAATAAGTAAATTATTAAACCTGTGGAAATATAGAAATTATCATTTAATTAATTGTTTTACAATGATGATTTATAATGATAAACTGTTAGTCCATATTTTAAAAAAAAATGCAATTTTAGTATAATTTGTGTGCCATGTTAAACACTGGAAACATTTCTTTAATCCCTAATACAATATTTTAAACTTGTTTGCATATTTTCAAACTCACCTGATGGGATGGAATGACGAGCATGAGAATGCATTACAATATTTTCATTCATAAGCTGTTCAGTTACAACTTCATCCTCAACCTGAATTTCAGAAACCATATTACAGGGAACATATCCAATATGGCCATTTGCTTCTCCTTTATAAAATCCATCCGAATCTTTGTCACCAAATACCTATAAAGTAAAAGTTAAAATTTAATGTTTCCAAAAACAGCAGTGTCGTTTAATAATGATAGGCATTTATTTTATTTATGTAGCTGGCTATAACTGACAACTGCAGATGTTCTCTGACTAACTTATCTGTTTTATAAGAGAGTTTTTCTCTTTTCTTTTTTTTTTTAATGGTTTTAAAAAACTTTTTAAGCCTCTGCCAGCTCATAACCAGCTAACTCATGTTTAGTTGAAAAGACCTTATTGGTCACATTTTATAATAATGTGACATGTGTTCTTCTCTCCTCAACCTTATGGTTGGTGGGATAACAATATGCTACTTTACTAGGGAATAATGATTATAAAACAAGTTAGTTTCTTGTTGAATTCCTTTCCCTACAGTAAGTATTTAGGTCTGTAGATGTGCATGTTCACAGGACTGGTTTGCTGGTCCTGTGATAAGAAAATAAGATTTTGATTTTAAAAAAATGCATATACTCTGATATATTCAGAATGAATGCATTTTCTTTCTATTCATATTAATATTTGTCGCCTGGTTTTTATTGGGATAAGGATGTATTGGAGAAGATCCAGAGAAGGTTTAGAAAGTTAATGCCAGGTTTATGGAATGTCAAATATGAGGAGAGATTGAGGGAATACAATTTACAGAGACTTATGAATTGAAGAAGAGAAAAATGATTGAGACATACAAGTTGGTGAGGAGCTGTTACCAGGTTAACATGGAGAAGATATTACATAGAGTAGAGGGAGAGAAGGGGAGAACTAGAGGCTATTCATGAAAGCTGTATAAGGAGGATGTGAGTAGAGGAGTAAGAAACAGGCTCTTTGCAGGGAGAGTGATTGGTGGGTGGAATGTATTGCCTGAAAGTGAGTAAAACTGTGAATGGTTTCAAGCATAGTTCAAAGATCTTTTGGTATGAGAGAGAGCGTATAGAACTCCTGTGATGAGTCCTTTGACTCAATGGAGGTCAGATATTAATAATGATAATAATAATGTCCTTATAAAAAAATTTGACACTTTACTTCATTGGGAAATATTACTTTTAAATCTGCTAATCTTTCTAAACTTTATTTTTGAATATATATATATATATATATATTTTTTTTTTTTTTTTGATGCTTTGGATTTACTCACTATATGACATAATTAAAGAAATTTAATGACTAGAAGCTGAGAGATACCAAAATTGGAAAAATAGTATTCATTATTTCAGCACACAACTAGTTACATCTTCTTATAGAAAACTTCATTGGGTGCATAGTAGTAAAAGAGATATACAAAAACATTACAAGAGAAACAAATGAACTGCTGACATTTTCCATTTTCTTGGACTTAGCAAAGGCATTTGACAGGGTGCCACATGATAAGCTGATATTTAAGTTGGAGCACATGGGTCAGGATTCAGGATAGGTATCAGAGAGTTGTATGGTAGGGCAGTTTCAAGGAGGCAAAGGGTTACAAGTGGGGTCCCACAGGGCTCAGTATTGGACCTATATTGTTTAACCTTTATATCAATGACATTGTCAGTGGATTGCAGAGGGATATTCAGCTGTTTGTGGATGATGCGAAGCTAGAAAGGGTTATTAGTAATAGTGCAGATGTGGTAGCCCTGCAAGAGGATTTGAATAAGCTAGAAAGATGGGCAAATGAATGGGTATCTCGGTTTAATGCAGCAAAATGTAAGGTCTTGAGGTTTGGGAACCATCAATGGGACGCTGCATACTCTATCGGAGGAGCTATACTGGAGGAAGTAGGAGAGACAAGAGATCTGGAGTTGATGATTGATAGAAACCTGAAATTTAGGGGACATATTGCAAAAGTGGTGAAGGTAACACAGAGGATTGCTACAATAATGAGAAGGACACTGACCTGCAGAGAAAAAAGAGTCATCATTCCATTATATAAGACTCTGATCAGACCACACTTAGACAATTGCTCTCAGATTTGGTTCACAGGATTTGAAGGGGATAAATTAACTGTGGAAAGGGTACAAAGACAGATAACAAAGATGGTTTCAGGACTGTACAATGTTAGTTATGAGGATCGACTGAGGGAATGTGGACTGCAGAGTTTGGTAGATAGAAGAAGGTGAGGTGATATGATTGAGAAGTTTAAACTGTTGAGGGGGTGGTTACAGAGTTGACACTGTGAAGTTTTTTTGCTTGGTTGAACAGCGGGAAGGAGTGATGACAAGGGGCCATCCCTTGAAGTTACGAAAGGAAACTGTGAGCAAGAAGGTGAGGAGGTGTTTCTTTGCATGGAGGGTGGTTGAACAATGGAATGCATTGGCTGATAGAGTGGTGAGAGCAAGAACAGTCAATGAGTTTAAGAGGTGGTATGATAGACTTTGTGTTTCTTAGGAAAGAGCTCCTGCGATGGGTCTTTTAACTCCATGGAGGCCTGAATAAATATAATAATAATAATAATTTAAAAACATTCTGGATGCTCTAGTATTGTTGGACACGTTTATGCAGGCATAATCTCTTGAACATCAAACTGAAGAGTGATAATTAGCTAACATTACTAGTAAATAGCTAACATTACTAATAAGATGTAACAGTATTTATGACAAGACTGTGTGTGTGTGTGTGTGTGTGTGTGTGTGTGTGTGTGTGTGTGTGTGTGTGTGTGTGTGTGTGTGTGTGTGTGCAGTGTTGATCCACTTGAATTGCTTCAAGATAAATTCTCTAAGAAGGTTATGGCTTATGGCACGCCTCAAACACTGTATCTCATCTGGATACTTCAAATATAAAAATACAATATACAAAGAGAACTCTGATCTAGTTATGGCCCAGTTTTAGCAAATCTTTATATGGAAACATTATTATTATTATTATTATTATTATTATTATTATTATTAAACAAGACCTCATGGAGTCAAAGACTCATCTAGGAGGTCCTTTTATCTCACACACATCTCATCATACCATGTCTTAAACACATTCAAACTCCTTGCAGACACAACACTCTCAGGCAAGGCATTCCAATCACTTACAATTCTGCACGAAAAAAATCTGCCTCTCACTCCCCTACTTACACCCTCTTTATACAGTTTCCAGGGATGACCTCTGGTTCTCCCCTGATCTCCCACTATTCTCTGTAGAACTTCTCCACCATTGATCTTATAACAACCCTTTACCAACTTGTAGGTTTCTATCATATCTCCCCTCTTCCTTCTCTCCACTAGACTCTGCAAATTACATCTTTTCAATCTTTCCTCATACTCGACATTCCAGAGGTCAGAAACTACCTTAGTCAGTCACATTTTGACCCTTTCCAACATCTCTTCATCCTTCTGAAAACCAGGTGACCAAATCTGGGCACAATAGTCCATGTCTGGCCTAATCAAAGCCTTATACAATGGAACAAGAATCTCCCTACTTCTACACGTCAGTGTCCTCCGCATCATTCCCAGAAGTCTTTGTGTTGTCTTCACAATTTTGGCAATGTGTCCCCTAAATTTTAGATCCTTATCCACTATCACCCCCAGATCTCTTATTTCCTCTACTTCCAACAATATATTCTCACCAAGCATAAATTCTGCATCCCATCTTTGTTTTCCAAATTTTAAAACCTTACATTTTGCAACATTGAACTCACATCCCCATTTGCTTGCCCAAACACTCAATTTATTCAAGTCTTCTTGCAAGGCGACAACATCTTCACTACTCTTTATAGTTCGTCCCAACTTTGCATCATCTGCAAACAACTGAATATCTCCATCCAAATCTTCGCCAATATCATTAATATACAAGTTAATTGTAATGGCCCTAAAACAGACCCCTGAGGCACTCCGCTAGTGACTTTCCTTTTCCTGGATATTGCACCCCCATACACAACTTGTTGATACCTATCAGATAGCCAGTCTCCAATCCAATGCACTAATCTAATATCCAACCCCATCTGCTCTAGTTTGACTGTCAACTTATCATGAGGTACTCTATCAAAAGCTTTTGCGAAATCCAAGTATATTACTGTGTATCCTTCTCCTCTGTCCAAGGAAGCAGTCACTTTATTGTAATAAGTAAGTAGATTACTAAAACATGACCTCCCTTTAGCAAATCCATGCTGTCCATCAAAGATTATATCATTCTTGTCAACCCAACTCTGGATCCTAGTTCTCACAAGCTTCTCCAACAACTTAACCACAACACATGACACAGAGATAGGCCTATAGTTTGATGCTTGAGTTCGATCACCTCCTTTATGAAGTGGCACAATCTTGCCCTCCTTCCATTCTTTAGGGACTTGACCAAGTGCAAGACTCGTATTAAAAAAATATGTCAAGGCAGGTGTCAACTCTCTGGCACATTCCTTCAGAATACGCGGTGATATATTATCAAGTCCCACAGCCTTATTTACATCTAGTTTACTTAACTCCCCAAACACCTCTTGCTCACTTACAGTCAGTCTCTCCTCCCCATCATCAACTGCCCTTAATCTCTCCATGAAGTCACATTCACAAGACTGAAAGATCTTTATGAACTGCTCATTCAGTATCTCCACCACACATTCTGCAACAGCTGTCTTTATACCATTTCCTCCAATCAATGTCATCCTTCCATAATCATTCTTTCTTTTGCTGGCTACATATCGAAAGAACTCCCTAGGATTCTTTTTGGTTTCATTAGCTAACTGCCGTTCATACCTCTCTTTAGCTACTTTCACCAACCAAGTCACCCTCCTTGCCTGGTCTTTGTAGACCTCATGAAATTGGTTACTTCCACTTCTCTTATGCTGCCTCCACAATGCCCTTTTTCTCTGTATTGCATGCTTAATTTCTTTATTCATCCATCTCACACCTACCTTATTTAACTTTCTCACCCATGGTATACATTTAGACATTGCATCTACTAAGTAGTTTTTGAAAATCCCCCAAGCTGCATTGAACTCTTTTCCAGCTAACTCCTCATTCCATGCTACACCTGCAAGCTGTCTCCTGAGCTCTTCATAATTACCCCCCTTGTAGTTCCACATATACCCTTTTTTCACAGGGGTCCTTGCACTGCTGGCAACCACCCAGGTAATCACCTCATGGTCACTTTCACCAACTGGTGGATGAGTTGACACCTCATTGATAATTACATCCTCCGATGAGATGACCAAATCCAAGACCCTTAATCCTCGTGTGCCCTCTGTTACATACTGTCTGGGGTAGTTATCCCTCAAAAACTCAAGAAACTCGTTTTCTTTACTTCCAGTTGCTATCTCGTCATTCCAGTCTATATTGCCATAATTAAAATCGCCCATAATGATCACCCTTTTCTTATTTGCTTGGCTTATTTGACTATACATTTCACTATCACCACCATCCACATTACCAGGTCTATAACAACATCCCACCAAGTATTTGATTCTATTCACCTCTATCTCACACCATACTGCCTCAAAACCACTGGCCCTATTTCCCTATTGCATCTCTACCTTGTATGGACATAACTCTTTCTCTATCATCAACAGCACTCCCCCCTCCCTTTTTACCCTTTCTATCCTCCCGAAACACATCATACCTTTCCATCTCTATTCCTGTCAGGATGTCGTCCTCATCTAACCATGTCTCACTTATTCCGACAATCTCTGGGTGCACAGACGCAATTAGTGCAACCATTTCATCCGCCTTGTTTCTTATACTTCTAGCATTGGTATACAAACACAACAACTCATTTCTGGATCTACAGCTAGTTCCACTGATACCATTCGCTCGATGTGATCTCTCCATGCTGGACTGGGGACATTTCCCTTTCTGCTTCTTCATTTTAGAACCCTTTGCAATTCCATCTGTTTCCTCTTGATCCCTGATCATCCCATTACTTTCCTGCCTACACATGCCCTCACCTCCTCTTGGAGCATCCACCTTTCTCATGCTGTGTCCCCCTGTCCACCCTGAGCCTCCCCGTTTCCCTGCTCCTCTTGCACACCCATTCTCTCATTTTCTATACTCATACCACTCACTTCCCCATTCATTTTCACTTCTTCAATCTCTCCTGTCTTACTCTCCTGCTCTTCCACATCACTCCCCTCTCGATCTGATTCATTCTCTCTATTCACTTCTCTACCTTCCAGCAGCAGTCTCTCCAAGCGACTCACACCATAACCACTCAAATGCAGTCCATCGCTCCCATACAGCTCACTTCGTCCCTCAAACTCATTCCACACATTAACAAACTGTACTCCCATCTCCTCACACATTTCAGCCAGAATATCATTCATAATCCTTGCTCTCCGCCTCATTTCACCACAATCATACCTAGGCAACACACTGACTACCCTTCCTGTCACACTATTCTCTTTTATCTTTCCAAGCAGTCTCCTGACATTCATTTTGACATGCTCTTTGTTCTCTCATAAATCATTTGTACCAATTAATACAATTAACTCTTTTGCTCGCTCCCGCCTCATATTCAGTGCCTCAATCACTCTACTCATTTTACCGCCTGGAAAACATACCTTGTGCATTTTATCCTCTAGCATACCTTTAATAATGGAGTCGCCATACAACGCCACTCGCTCATCTTTCGTTAACTCTTTCACGCCATCATTATTTATTTTAATAGTTTTGACCTGAATTCTCTTAATTTCATTCCGCATCCATTTCATTTCTTGCTTCATCCAATCCAATTCACCTTCTGAACCTCGCGACACATTCTCTCTATCATTAAATCTTTCTAACTCTCAACCCCCCTCTTCTCACTTTCCCTCTCATTCATCCTTCTTTGTTTCCGTACTTTCGGTCCAACATACGTCCAACTTTCACTATCATTCTTCTCACTTTCACTCTCATTTATCTTTCTTTGTTTCCGTACTTTTGAACTAACATGCATCCAACTTTCGTTATCATTCTTCTCACTTTTACTGTCATTCATCTTTCTTTGGTTCAGTACTTTCGTTCCAACATGCGTCCAACTTTCGCCATCATTCATTCTTTTTTCGCTACCATTCATTCTTTCGATTTTTTTTACTTGCGATTTCTGCATCACGCCATTTCTACTTTCATTCGTTCTCTCAATTTCTTTTCTTTCCACCTCACTTTCGTCCCTTTTAACATTTTTTTTTTCCCCTCTGCAGGTTACTAGGTCTAATAATAACGATTTCGTATTTAGTTTAGGCAAGAAAAAACCCCCACACTAATAATATCGGTAGCGTACAACGTTTACAGCCGCTCTTACTTAAACAATTACGCATATATACTTAATTATTCCTAGTAAAACTTATCTGAATCAGGAGCTCTTCAAATCGCGTCCGTACCGCTTGGCCCACTAGCGCCCTTTTGAAAACAAGGTCCTAGAAGAATACCATCATAAACTAAAATTATGGAAAAGGTACAGCGATGATATATTTTCTTAATCTGGAACCATATACTACCTTCACTTCTGCTTTTTCATGAGTACCTGAATCATCAACATTCTAACATAAAATTCACCCATGAATTAGAATCTAATGGTTCAATCCCATTTCTGGACCTTCTACTAACTAAGGAATCAGGTAAATTAACAGTCTCTATATTTCGAAAGCCTACACATATGATAGATATCTATATGCCTCATCCCATCATTGTATACCTCAAAAATTGGGTATCATTTCCCCACTAGGAGCAAAAGCCTGCCGACTTATCTTAGTTCATCCTTGTCAGGATGAACTAGCCAAAGAACTTCAACATTTAAGAAACACTTTCCTTCAAAATGACCATCTCCAGATACTTAACCAGCATGAGACCAGAAAAATTTCTAATGAAGATGAAAACAGAGGATTCATCACACTCCCATATATAAGCTCTGTGTCCATAAAACTAGCAAAAATACTTAAGGAATATAAAATCGAAGTAGTATTTACCCCCTTTATCAAGATGAGATCACTACCAAGATCCACAAAACCTCGACATAGCCCCCACTTCAATATCTGGGTGTTTATCAGCTATGGTGCGATTCCCAGCCATCTTACTATGGACAGATAGAAAAATCAATTGAACAGTGCATTGAAGAACATATTCAAGATATTGAATACCATAGAAATGAAGCCTCTGCGCTCTCTTCAGCTGACCCCCAAGATGCTTTTGCAAATGAGAAATTCAAGTTTTATAGGATAAATCAGAACTATTACACCACTGCTATGATACAACAGAAAGGGAAATATGGAAATCTTTTGAAATAGCATTAGATCCTAAACATTTAAATATTAACCAAAGTATTAACTTGTCTGAATACATCCTAGCCTTCATTAGTCAAGAATGTTCATGTGAATGCATAAATATGCAGAACGTTTGGAACAATTAGAAATAATTTTTAAAAAATAACATCATTCCTTTTTGTATAACTGCATAACAGTTGTCACCTTTGTTAGTCCTTACTGTTTTGTTTACAGGTTTGTTTACTTACACATGAAGAAATTCTGTGCAACTGAGATGAAACGTTGTGTTACTAATTAAATAAATCTTATTAACTTATTTCAGCAGTCTTCTGCCTTATAGACTTTAATTAAATATTCATGAATCAGCAAAGTTTACATACTACTTATATATATATATATATATATTTTTTTTTTTTTTAAGTTAGAAAATTATTGACAGTTATTGTTATCTTACGTAAATTTTCCTCCATTTTTATAATTACTATTATCATGCCAACTCAGGGTATTCCAATATTACAACAAATATGAATCACAGATGCATTGGTTATTTTTCAGTGTTATATATTTTTTTATTAATGTAAGAAATATTTGTTTAAACATATTTTCTATCTATTTTATAAGCTTTAATTATTTTATTGAAATTTTATCTTCTCCTGGAGATTTTTCATTTTTCATTTCGTTTTATTCTATTATTTAATTCTTGAAATGTAATGTTATTTAAGAGAGTATTATCAGTCTTCTAAATCATAATTCTTATTGTTTATTTCCTTGCCAGAGTGTAATATAATAATCTACCTACTGGTGGCCATTTATGGAATTTATGAAACACCATTTATGAAAAGCCATTTATGGTCCATTGTACTAAAGCCACTTTAAAAGCCTGCCTGTAATTTTGGTTGTGCTAGGTACAGAGGAGTCATACAAAGCCTATGAACCAAGACTTTTGTAAACACTTTGTAACCACTGATAATAGACTGATGGATTGGCAATTCATCGAGTCTTCTACCTCATCTTTTTTATGTATCAGATTTAGGGTAGCCTTCTTTCATGTTGTGGTACATTAATTTTTCTTCAGACATAAGGTAAATAGTTTTGCTAAGATTTTGTAGATCATATTCTGAAGGAATGTGCCAGAGAGTTGACACCTGCCTTGACATATTTTTTTAATACGAGTCTTGCACTTGGCCAAGTTCCTAAAGAGTGGAAGGAGGACAAGATTGTGCCACTTCATAAAGGAGGTGATTGAACTCAAACATCAGCATCAAACTATAGGCCTATCTCTGTGTCAGGTGTTGTGGTTAAGTTGTTGGAGAAGCTTGTGAGAACTAGGATCCAGAGTTGGGTTGACAACAATGGAATAATCTTTGATGGACAGCATGGATTTGCTAAAGGGAGGTCATGTTTTAGTAATCTACTTCCTTATTACAATAAAGTGACTGCTTCCTTGGACAGAGGAGAAGGATACACAGTACTATACTTGGATTTCGCAAAGGCTTTTGATAGAGTACCTCATGATAAGTTGACAGTCAAACTAGAGCAGATGGGGTTGGATATCAGATTAGTGTATTGGATTGGAGACTGGCTATCAGATAGGTATCAACACGTTTGTCTATGGGGGGTGCGATATCCAGGAAAAGGAAAGTCACTAGTGGAGTGCCTCAGAGGTTTGTTTTAGGGCCATTACTATTTAACTTGTATATTAATGATATTGGCGAAGATTTGGATGGAGATATTCAGTTGTTTGCAGATGATGCAAAGTTGGGACGAACCATAAAGAGTAGTGAAGATGTTGTGGCCTTGCAAGAAGACTTGAATAAATTGAGTGATTGGGCACAGAAATGGGGATATGAGTTCAATGTTGCAAAATGTAAGGTTTTAAAATTTGGAAAACAAAGATGGGATGCAAAATTTATGCTTGGTGAGAATATATTGTTGGAGGTAGAGGAAATAAGAGATCTGGGGGTAACAGTGGATAAGGATCTAAAATTTAGGGGACACATTGCCAAAATTGTGAAGACAACACAAAGACTTCTGGAAATGATGCAGAGGACACTGACGTGTAGAAGGAGGGAGATTCTTATTCCATTGTTTGTATAAGGCTTTGATTAGGTCACACATGGACTGTTGTGCCCAGATTTGGTCACCGGGTTTTCAGAAGGATGAAGAGATGTTGGAAAGGGTCCAAAGGAGACTGACTAAAGTAGTTTCTGACCTCTGGAATGTCGAGTATGAGGAAAGATTGAGAAGATGTAATTTGCAGAGTCTGGTTGACAGGAGGAAGAGGGGAGATATGATAGAGACCTACAAGTTGGTAAGGGGTTGTTATAGGATCAATGCTGGAGAAGTTTTACAGAGGTCATCCCTGGAAACTGTATAAAGAGGGTGTGAGTAGGGGAGTGAGAGGCAGGTTTTTTTCGTGCAGAGTTGTGAATGATCGGAATGCCTTGCCTGAGAGTGTGGTGTCTGCAAGGAGTGTGTGTGTGTGTGTGTGTGTGAGAGAGAGAGAGAGAGAGAGATGAGGGGACCTCCCAGATGAGACTTTGACTCCATGAGGTCTTGGGGTAATAATAATAATAATAAGAAGAAGAAGAAGAATACATTATGTCTCTGTTTATAATCTAACAGTCTTAGCGAGAGACAAGAAGTATTGAATACAAGTTGAGCAGGAGCCAAGTTCACTGCATTCCATTCTCATGAAGTCTGCTTTAGAATTATTATTATTATTATTAACATCTGTCCTCCATGGAGTCTAAAACTCATCATGGGAAGTACACTTTATCACACATAATGTTCATCCAACCATGCCTTTAACTGATTCAATGTGTATACATTCATAACACACTGATGCAATGCATTTCACTCACCAACCACTCTCCATGCAAAGAAGCTACTGCTCACTCCTTTACTCACACTCTCCTTATACAATTTCCAGAGATGGCCTCTTGTTCTCCTCTCTACCATTCTATGAAAAATCTCTTCCATGTCAACTCGATAAAACCCCAAACTAGCTTATATGTCTCTATCATATGCTTCCTCCTATTCAAGAGGCTTTGAAATTTGCGGTTTCTCAATGCGTTCCAATACTGCATATTCCAAAGACCACTGATCATGTTTATGAATCTTTTCTGGACCCTTTCCAACATAATCTTGTCACACGAAAAACTAGTGAGAAATCTGAGCATAATAATCCACCTTATCAATGGCATCAGAACCGTTTTATTTCTGCATGTCAGGGTGCACTGCATCATTGCTATTATCCGATGAGACATCAGAACTTGTGCAAAATGGCCCCTGAATTTCAGGTCCTTGTCCACCACTACTCTCAGATCTCTCATCTCTTCTACCTCCTTTAAAGTTTCTGCACCAAATGTATACTTTGCGTCACATCACTGCTTACCAAATTTCAAAACCTTACATTTTGCAACATTGAACAGACAATTGTGCTTACCAGGCCATTCCTGCAATTTCTCCAAGTTCTCCTGTAAGGCCATAACAGCTGCTTGACTATGCATTGCTCTTTCTGCAATTTTGCATCATCCACAAACAGGTGCATATCAATAGTTAAACCCATCGCAATGTCATTAATATACAAACTGAACAACAATAGTCACAAAACTGGTAACTGCGGCACACCACCAGTGACCTTCCTCTTTCGGGATACTGTGCCCCCATATACAACTTTCTGATAGCCAGTTATCAATCCAACTCAGAAGTCTGTTATCCAATTCCATATGTTTCAATTTAACAGCTTGTTGCGTGGAATTCTATCAAAAGGTTTTGCAACACTTCTCACCAATCTATCTAGAACCGTAACTACAACTCCAGAAATATACACACACTGGCCTGTAATTTATAGCCACAGCCTTATTACTACCTTTATGTAGTAGAACAATTTTACCTTCTTTCCACTCCCTTAAATTGTGCTGTTGTAAGTTTCTTAATATATATAATATAATAATATAATTAATAATAAATAAATAAAATTAATATAAAAAAATTAAAATTAATATAATAATATATAGGCATGCCAATGCTACTGCCAATTCCCTGGAACATTCACTTAAAACACATGGTGATATGTCATCGAATCCTATTGCCTTATTGACATCAAGTTTATTTATTTGCTCATATACCTCCTGCTCACTCACAATTAAGCCATCCTCTCCTATGTCCTCTGCACTTGAGTTTTTCATGATTTTGCCTTGACGTGGATGAAACACCTTTATAAGTTGATCGATGAATATCACTACATGTCTTCTGCAGCAGTTACCATTCCACAATCTTCATCCTTTAACATCATCTCACCATAATCAGTTATCCTTCTACTTGTCAAATATCTGAAAATCTCATTAGGATTTTTCTTGACCTGATTTGTTAATTCTTGCTCATACTGCACTTTTGCTGTCCTTACTAACTGAGTCACTTTTCTGGATTGTTTTTTTATACCGTTCATGTAACTGATTATGGTCATTATTCATCTTGTACTACCTCAAAAGTACATTTTTCTTCCAGATTTCACTTAAGCAACTCAATTTGTACATTTCATACCTATCTAATTCAGCCTTTTAACTTTCAGAATACATTCACACATTAAAGCTATTATACATTTCTTTGTCAGTTCCTAAGCAGAATTTATTTCCTTACTGCTCAACTCCTCATTCCACGCTATAGCTCCAAGCAGTATTCTAAGCCTGTCACCAGCCTTGTACTTCCACATATATATCTTTTCCTCACAGAAGTCTGCTTATGGCTAGCTACAACTAAAGTGATCACTTCATAATCACTCTCAACAACTGCAAGAAAGTGTGAAACCCTACTCACAGTGGCAGCCTCTGATGAAATATTCAGATCTAAAACTCTGGATCCTCATGTGCCCTCTTTTACATGATGCCTGAGAGAGTTATTGCTCAAGAACTCAAGAAATTCTTTGCCTCATTCCCTAATGCTATCTCTTCATTCCAATCTATACTGCCATAATTAAAATCACCCTTCTTGTGTTAACTAATCCAAGTTGATTACGCATTTCTTCATCACCACCATTCATATTCCCTGGCCTATAGCAACATCTAACTAAATATATCTTCCTGTCAATTTCCACTTTATACCACACTGCCTTATAACCATTACCACTATTTCTCTCTTTCATGTCTACCTTATGTGGACATAATTCCCGTGCTATCATCAGCAGAACTCTCCCCCCTTCCCTACTGTCCTTTCTATACTTGCAAAAAATACTGTATCCTTCCATTTCTATTCCTGTTAAGATATCATCTGCATTCAACCATGTTTCACTTATTCCAACGATTTTAGGGCGAAGAAACTCATCAGTGAAACCTTTTCATCGCCCTTAATACTGATACTTCTGGTATTTGTAAATAAACACACCAGTTCACTTTTAAGTCTATTACCAGTGCTACCCAAGCAACTTGTTGGTTGTGATTTCCCCACCGCAATGGCAGATCCAACGCAGGGAGTCAACTGCAAGTTCTACCTGCAGCAGGCAACCTACCACACTCACTGAATGTGACCATAGGGTGCTACAAAAGATAATATGTAACAGCCATCATTCATTGGCCGACATGCTGAATGCTGAGTTCCAGGCATCAACTGGAACAAGAATCTGTCCCAAAACATTTCAAACCAAGGCAAAGGTGCCCAGGGAATGGAAGGAAGGTAAGATAGTGCCATTGCATAAGGGTGGTAACAGACTGGAAGTGTCTAATTATAGGCCAGTCTGTGTGTCATCAGTAGTTGTTAAGATCTTGGAGAAAGTAGTGAGGGACCGTATACAACATTGGGCAGATGAGGGTAATGTTATCTGTGAGAGTCAACATGGATTTGTAAAAGGGCTGGAAGTGTCTAATTATAGGCCAGTCTGTGTGTCATCAGTAGTTGTTAAGATCTTGGAGAAAGTAGTGAGGGACCGTATACAACATTGGGCAGATGAGGGTAATGTTATCTGTGAGAGTCAACATGGATTTGTAAAAGGGCGCTCTTGTTTTAGCAATATGCTAGCCTTTTATAATAAAGTTACAAGAACATTAGATGAGGGAAAGGCATATACTGCAATTTTCTTAGACTTAGCAAAGGCATTTGACAGGGTGCCACATGATAAGCTGATATTTAAGTTGCAGCACATGGGTCTGGATGTCAGATTGTTCAACTGGATTCAGGATTGGCTGTCTGATAGGTATCAGAGAGTTGTGTATGGTGGAGCAGTTTCAAGGAGGCAGAGGGTTACAAATGGGGGTCCCACAGGGCTCAGTACTAGGACCTATATTGTTTAACCTTTATATCAATGACATTGCCAGTGGATTGCAAGGTGATATTCAGTTGTTTGCGGATGATGCGAAGCTAGGAAGGATTATTAGTAATTGTACAGATGTGGTAGCCCTGCAAGAGGATTTAAATAACCTAGATAGATGGGCAAATGAATGGGGTTTCAGTTTAATGCAGCAAAATGTAAGGTCTTGAGGTTTGGAAAACATCAATGGGATGCTGCATACTCTATGGGAGGAGTTATGCTGGAGGAAGTAGAGGAGACAAGAGATCTGGGGTTGATGGTTGATAGAAACCTGAAGTTTAGGGGACATATTGCAACTTTTGCAATATGTCCCCTAAACTTAATTGACTTAACAAATTGACTGAAGAAAGGTTGATTACGGCAGCTACCAACACGGTAATCAACCTTTCTTCAGTCACCCTGAAGCCTGAAGCACTCAACGCGCTGTCACTTGGACACAACTTCACTATTGCTCCCAATAAAATACCTAGTGAAGATATTATGATCCAGATCGAGCGCGGAATCCGCCACCTTCCACATCAAGTCGCCAACAGTGTAAGACTGGATGTAGCCTGTGTCCTTTCCAAAGCAAGACCACCAAAAACCAACATATCAAACAAGGAATATAAAGCTCTACAGGAAATGAAGAATAATAAAGAATTAGTTATCACCAAAGCGGATAAGGGAAATGTAACTGTAGTACTTAACCAAAAGGACTACACAGGTAAGCTGAATGCTCTTCTATTAGATCGGGCCACTTACCTCCCTATCAATTACAATCCCACCAACTCTCAAATTAGAAAACTTCACAGGCTCCTTAAGAGAGTTACTTCTTGGCCTGCAGAAGTTACCAACAGATTAAAGCCGTTTAACTCTATACCCCCCCCCACCTGTATTTACGGACTCCCAAAAATACACAAAGAAAATGTGCCATTACGTCCCATAGTGGATGGCATTGATTCCCCCACATACAAATTAGCTAAACATTTGGCCAAAGAGCTCACACACTATACTGGCAACACACCATCACACATAAAAAACTCAGCCCATTTCAAAGCCAGCATAGAAAACCTTACACTCCAACATACTGACATAATGGTCAGCTTTGATGTGTCCTCTTTATTTACAAATGTCCCACTCAAGGAAACTTTAGAGCTAATCCAAGCTAAATTTTCTCCCGATATCTCAGCCTTATTTCAGTTCATAATGAACTCAGGCTATTTCGTTTGGCAGGGAAAATTCTACAAACAAATAAAGGGGACAGCCATGGGTTCACCACTCTCCCCACCCTTGGCCAATTTCTTTATGGAGACCTTTGAAGAAAAAGCCTTAGCCTCTGCCCTACAAAAACCAACCATACGGCTTCGCTACATTGATGATGTGTTCGCTATTTGGCCACATGGCTCTGAAACACTTCTCTCCTTCTTAACACACTTAAACAACCAACACCCCAGAATCAAATTCACTCTGGAGAAAGAGGAAAACAACAGCCTCCCTTTCCTAGACACACTAGTCACCTGCCAGCCTAATGGATCCTTGGTTTTCTCAGTTTCCAGAAAACCCACCCATACAGGCAGATACATTCACCAACAATCCCCCCCCCCTCACAACAATATCGAGTAGTGAAAACACTATACAACAGGGCTAAACTAATCTGTTCAAACGACTTGGCCCTAAACACTGAACTAAATAACATCCTCACTTTCTCAGCCAATGGCTACCCCCCCCCCAAAAAAAAATCTAAAAAATATTAGAACCTACAAACCACAGATTCCCCCCCCCACAACAAGGATTACTCTAAATCCATCACCATTCCCTACATCCGAGGCACCTTGGAAAAGATTACCAAAATCTTAAAAAAATATGACCTGACCTCCTGTTACAAACCTTACAGAAAATTGGCATCCCTTATCTGCTCCACTAAAGACCAACCACTTCCCCTAGACCTACCTGGTGTTTACCAGGTCCCTTGCAGTTGTAAACTGTCTTACTTTGGCCAAACAGGCAGGACAGCGAATATCAAAATTTCGGAACACAAGGACTGCATCCGTTTTCACAAATACAGTCATTCTGGGCTTGCGGACCATGCTCTGGATACACGCCACAGAATACGGTGGAAGAAAGCTACAGTGATACACCGTAGCAAATACAAGTTTGAAAGACTCTTTATGGAATTAGCCTCAGCCCTAAGAAATTCTCTAAACCTCAACAAATTTGGTTGTATGCGACTGCCCCAAATTTGGGAGGCCTACATCTGCAGACCTTCAGCCCAACAGCCAAGAACACCTACTTAGCCCGCTAGAGGGCACCATCAGGACTGTTAGGAGAACAATAGCTTCATCTCTTTATTCCCAGTTTCTGTGTTGTAGTGCCTACGTGCACGTAACTTTTTTGTAAGTTCCTTTAGAAAATGGCAACGTGACGTTGCCGAAATATCGGAAAATATTTATTAAAGTTTAATTTAATTTATATCCTTAACTACGTTGTTCATCCTGTAATGGGTAGAAAAGACAGGCTGATCATTATCATTATCATCATCATCATGTAATAATGATTAAAAAGAATAAAGGTTGAGAGAACAGTCAGTTATTCATAAATGAAAACAAAAATGTTTCAAATATTATAAACGATAAAAGCATCAGTGTGTAGTTTATATGTGCATACCGATGCTTTTATTTAACAAAATTTAACAATGGATGTATTTAATTACCAGGAACTAATATGGAAAAGAATTTACCACGATAAACAGCACTCCCCCCCCCGAGAACCTTGCAAGTGTTCCCAAAACATCATGCTCTGGAAATTTATTATTATCATTATTACATGACACCTCCAAAGAGTACAAGGACTCCTCGAGGTAGGGCACTCTATAACTCTCTATCTCCACCATTTAATCAACCAACTACGCACAACCACACTACCATCATCTTCACACACAATGCCATCTACTGCCCACTACCACCACCAATATATTTTGTCTGTAAATTGCCTGAGTTCTCAGGACAGATTTGCCTGTAGGCGGGATTAAAAACCCAAGTTTCCATGAGAAAATACCTTGCTACTGCCATATGAGATGGGCTAACTCACCTTCAATTGAAAATACTCATATAAAGATTCCTCTTGTCACAACAAGAATCAACTTAGAACTTTTCTAACCAAAGGGTGCAACGCACCATCGTTTTTCCAATTGTTGCACTTATGAAAGGAATTCATTGAAAAATTATTGGTGAATTATGTTTTGATCAGTTACTTTCACAATGAATGAATTGTATGGTGAATTGTTTTTCAATCAGTAGTTTTTGCAACAAATTGTTGTATGGTCAATTGCTTTCACAACAAATTGTTGTATGGGGAATTCTTTTTTGATCAATTGTTTATTGATCACATATTTATAAGTTTTGCATTAAAACAGTAGTAATCATTTTACTCACTCTCTCTCTCTCTCACACACACACACACACACACATGCATTTATGACCTTAAAATATTGGATCCTCTGCCATCAAATGCAAAACATCTCCAAAGAGACTCAAATAGGCATTCACAAAAAACTTGACAAATATTACTCTAAAAAGTAGGAACACAAGTTTCTTATCAATCTTTAAGTTCATTGAGGACAACAGCAGTAGCAACAGATTTTCTTGATCACAATCACAGAAGAAAATTTCAATTTAACAGATGCCTACTTCAACGGTTAAAGCTTAAAACAAGTACCCAAAATATCAACAGTGTGCTTCATAAAACTCAGCTATCCAATACCGAGGCAGGAAAGGAAACAACAAATATGGAACATTCCAGCATTTTTACTTGACAACTGTAAGTTCTCCACACACACGCATACACACAAAGAATAGGGTTTTTGTTGAAGATGAAGTTTTTTTTTCTAATCTTCAATAACATGACTAGTTTCGACGGAAAGCTGACTTCATCAGGTGTCACAGCATAAAAATATGTAAAACGGAAAGACCATGAAAGCATTGCATTTCCAATATAATGGAACATGACAATTAACTGTAATAAAAGTTTAACTTGGAGACTGAGTTCTAGTTGAAATGTCATGTTTTATGCTGTGATGCCTAACGAAGTCAGCTTTCCGACGACAAGTTTTGATTTTAAATCCTCGCCGCTTAGTGATTAAAATTTAACAAATACGACAACAAACTGAGTAAATCAGCATTCTAATAATAATAATAATAATAATAATATATATATATATATATATATATATACACACACATATACATACATACATGAGGGGGTGTAGCTGAGAAGTTCTGATAAACACCTAGAACAAAGACGATATTAAAGGCAACTGATATAACCACAAGAAAGAACATATGAGGATATAAGAATATAAGAACATAAGTTACCTTCATAACTCTGCTACTAGTATGTTCTATCTTGTGGTTATATCAGTTGCTTTAGTATCATTTTTGTTCTAGGTGTTTTTTAGACCTTCTCAGCTCCCCCCCCCACCCCTTATATCTGCATATATATATATATATATGACAGATTGATCATTGACTCGGTTAACATACATAGTTTCATGAAAAAAATTGAATGACTAGAACCGAGATTTAATTAAAAAGGTTTTAATATAAACACACTACTAGTTTCAGCCTGTAACAGCCTTCTTCAGGTGACATTATAAAAGAAAAAACACTAAACATTGAGGGTTAAAAGACTATGAACAACATAGACAGTCTTTATACATAACGTTGTAGTTGTATTTGAAGCTGTTCTTTCATTTGTTGCATTGTTGGAAGAGTGCGTGCTTGCTGCATCACGTGAACGCCAGTACATGATTACAGCTGAATGACTATCTGGGAGGTTGTGGCTTAAGTTGTTATTTAGATGAACAGGATTGAAGATGATTTCTCTCGATTCCACAATTTTTCTCTCTATTTCGTCACTGCAACGGAAGATGTTTGTAGATTTTTCCCAGCAGACTTTGTGACTTTGGTTATCATCATTAGGATTAGCCGAGAAGAGGATATGACTTGATAATGCACTTGCTCGCTGTCTCTTGTAAGTAATGTCTCTCCTGTGTTCTTCCATACGCATTTCGACAGATTTGTCTGTCTGCCCGAAATAAGGAATATCGCAGTCACATAATATTTTATATACGCCAGGGTATTTGAGTTGATGATGACAAGGTTTTGGGTGGCTAATTAAGGAACGGATCTTTGGAAGTGGAGTGAACAAGGTTCTGATATTGTATTTTTTTAGAACTTTTGCTAATTTATGTGAAACAGTACTTATGTAAGGAATAGATATATTGCTTTTGAATCTATTTGTTTCTTCTGAGTGATGTCTGGGAGGATTAAGAAGGAATTTGTTAATGATTTTCTTGGAATATCCATTAACTTCGAAAGAAGTTTTCAGATGGTTTATTTCTGTAAGCAGTTCATTTGGATCATCAAGAAGAGAACGGGCTCTATGTCCCAAGGTGGAAATTATTCCAAGCTTATGAGGAGGGAAATGATGGGATTGACTGTGCAGATATCTGTTTGTATGTGTGGGTTTTCTATATATCGATATTTTTAGTTTACCAGCAGAAGAGCGAGTCAGTTTGACATCAAGAAAAGGCAAGGAATTATCCGTTTCAAGCTCAGCAGTAAACTTAATGCTTTGATGTCGGCTATTGAGATGTTCGAGGAAAACCATAAGGGATTCATGTCCATGGCTCCAAACAATGAAGACATCATCCACATAACGTTTCCAAACTTTAGGTGTTAAAATAAAGGAAGAGATAGCCTTGGTTTCAAAATCTTCTAAGTAAATATTTGCAAGAACAGGAGATAAAGGATTACCCATAGCCAGTCCATGATTTTGTTTGTATATATTATCTTGAAATTTGAAGTAACCGGAGCTGATGCAATGTGTAAGCAAGGCTAACATTTTTTTGGATAACTTGTCCTTGAGTAATGTTAGGACTTCATCTGTTGGGACATTAGTGAACAAAGAAGTTATGTCCAAGCTAGCCATGATGTCATTTTCATCAACTGTAATATCCTTGATGTATGTAACAAATTCTGTAGTGTTCTTGATAAAGGAAGGTGATTTCCCTGAAAAACTTTTGAGGTATTTGGCAAGGTATTTTGAAAGATTGTATGTAGGAGAATCGATACCTTCTACAATTGGGCGTAATGGGGTGTTCTCTTTATGGATTTTAGGAACACCATATATGCGAGGAATTAATGAAATTCAGTTGAAGTAATGTTGCAGACAACATTACTTCAACTGAACGCAAAGCTATTAAAAGTTTAAAAAACAACAGAGATATAATCATCCTCCCTGCAGATAAAGGAAATGCAACAGTCATCCTGAACTCCGAAGATTACAAGAATAAAATGATCGAATTACTACATAATGATACCTACTCAATACTTGAGAGAGATGCAACTCGTGAACTTCAAAATCGTACAAACAACTTATTAAAAACAACAACTGAATTATCCCGAAACGTCCGTTTATCTCTACACTCTCTCCATCCGTTAATTCCTCGCATATATGGTGTTCCTAAAATCCATAAAGAGAACACCCCATTACTGCTGAATACATTTGTTTCTGGTCAATGAAATTTCTTTTCAACTTGATGATTATTTCACTGCATTCAGTATGAAAAATACCTACAAGTATTTTAATTCCAACAGCACAGAAAGGTATAAACATCTTGCCAATTCTTCATGCTGCTGAATAATAAGCTGTTTCCACTGATACTTAATGACAAGGCTTAACGACATTGCTAGTCAACTACCAATAACAAAACTACAAGCACTGCTACTGTATTCTCTATTGTTCTCAGATTTGGTCCCCAGGATTTGAAGGGGATAAATTAACTGTGAAAAGGATACCAAGACGGATGACAAAGATGGTTTCAGGACTGTACAATTTTGGTTATGAGGATCGGCTGAGGGAATGTGGACTGCAGAGTTTGGTGGATAGAAGAAGAAGCGACTTCGTTATTTAAAAACAAATTACCTCCACACAATTTATCAAATGCTGAAATCAAAGGTCTAACTTCTTTAAGAAGAGATAATAATATATCTATTTCTAAGGCCTATAAAGGAAAAGCTATTGTACTCATGAATAAGACTGACTATGAGACCAAAGTATCTGGTCTTTTAGAAGACACATCTACCTACAAAGAGATCATGCATAATCCTACAAATTCACAGATTAAACAATTAAATAAATTACTTGATGAGGTCATCAGTTGGGACCCAAATTATGTGGATAAATTACGCACCTACTTTGGAAGATCTCCTCGTCTATATGGTCTCCTGAAAATCCATAAAGAAGGCTATCCAGTATGACCAATCATGAATTGCATTGATTCTCCTACTTACCGAATTGCAAAAGTCTTGTCTCGTTCTATAAGTGCTCTCACTGGACATTCAAGATCCTACATAAAAAATTCAACAGATTTCCTGGAAAAAATGAAGGATTTAAAAATCAAAGAGTCTGAGTTGTTAGTCAGTTTTGACATCGTATCTCTGTTTACCAATATCCCATTAGCCGACACAGTCAATTTATTATATGAAAAATACCCTCCAGATATCGCAAAATTTTTCAAATTTGTTATCCATTCAGGTTATTTTAGTTGGAAAAACAAGCTCTACAAACAAGTTGAAGGTACTGCCATGGGTAGTCCTTCGTCTATTTGTTGAAACAATTTGAAGAGACTATGTTTTCATCCATTCACCCTCAACCATCTCTTTGGTATCGTTATGTCGATGATGTTTTTGCCATTTGGTCACATACTGAAGATGAGCTTTCCACCTTTCTACAACAGATAAATAGCCTTCTTCCTCGTATTCAATTCACCATGGAAAAGGAAAATTCTGGTACTTTATCATTTTTGGACATCCTGCTTACTCGAACTTCTTCTGGTACCTTATCTAAAAGCGTCTTTCGAAAGCCCACATTTACTGCAGATACATTCATAAAATGTCTGCTCACCATACATCTCAACAATTTGGCATTCTTAAATCTCTAATTAATAGGGCACATAAAGTTTGCTCTTCTCCAGAAATCTTACAACAAGAACTTTCCATCATTAAAAAGTTAATGGTATCTAATAATTACCACCCTAAGCAAATCCAACAGATGATTGAATCTTATGTTCCAATACCTAAGGCTTCTTCAACAGTTCGCAGAGTTCCAATCCCCTACATTCCAGGAATCTCAGAACCCATAGGTAGAATTTTAAAAAAGTACCAACTGATTCCCACTTATATTCCGATCAACAAAATTTCTTCTTTATTGCCTTCTACAAAAGATAAACTGTCATCTCTGTCTTTGGCTGACATTTACAAAATTCCTTGTTAATGCGATGTTTCTTATTTTGGACAAACTGGCCGTTCTATGGAAAAAAGAATTAAAGAACATCAATATTATATTGATTACAACAAACCTCAGAAGTCTGGTCTAGCACAACACAGTATTACCACTACCCATAATATCCAGTGGGATAAAGCTATTCTACTTCATAGATGCAGGTTCAAATATGAACGCCTCTTTAAAGAAAGTTGTAAAGCTTTTTTACACCGACCGAATTTAAATCGAAATGATTGCCTCTCTCTCTCTCGAAGATCTGGGAGACTTTTATTTTATGTAATCATTAAAAAACTAATTATCTTAAATATTAATTATTTATTAATTTCTTTCATTTCCTAGCTCGCGACAACATTGTATTTTAATAGGTGATCCACCGAATATTCGTTACTTGTATTCTATTCCTATCTGTTTGTAACACTGAAGATGTACTATTATTTTTAGTACGAAATATCTACCTTATTTATTAATTAAAGTTATTACTGTGGACTTACATGTTATTTTTAATAATAATAACTACTTAGAAAAAATACAAGAGAATGAAGACAAAGAGAAAGAATTTAATAATATAAAAGAATTTATTGCATCAGCAGCATTATGAAAGTCTAGTAACACACAAAAAATATCATAAAAATAAAAAATTCATATATGGGACAATGAAATAAAAACAATAATCGAAAATAAAAAGCTGGCTTTTAAAAGATGGTTAAGTAGCAAAAAACAAGAAGATGAGGTTGAATATATAAAAAAAGATGAGCAATAGCTAAAAGAGATACCAGAAAGAGACACAGAGAAAGCTGGGAAAAATTTGGATCATATCTAGAAAATGACATATACAAAATAGACCAAATGCGTACAAAATACTAAAACATGAGAATGTGCTGATATAAAAGAAACTGCAAATATAAATTGTGAAATAGATGTAAAAGAATTCTTGGATGACTATTATTATTATTATTATCAACATTTGACCTCCATGGAGTCAGAGACTCATCATAGGAGGTACACACTATTGCATACAATGCTCATCCAACCGTGTCTTAAACTGATTCAATGTGTCCACATCCACAACACAATCAGGCAATGCATTCCACTGACCAACCACCCTTCATGCAAAGAACCTGCTTCACACTCCTTTGTTCACATCCTCCTTATACAGTTTCCAGCAATGGCCTCTTGTTCTACTCCCATCTCCCATTCTATGAAAAATCTCTTCCATGTCTACCTGATAACAACCCCTGACTAGCTTATATGTCTCAATCATATCCCCCCCCCCCTCTTCATCCTATTCACGAGGCTCAGCAACTTACATTCTCTCAATCTGTCCTCGTGCTCCACATTCCAAAGACCACTGACTACCTTTGTGAATCTTCTCTGTAACCTTTCCAACATATCCTCGTCACCATGAAAACCAAAGATAATTGCTGTTATCAACCCATTTCTGTATCGTACTTCTCACCAATCTCTCCAGGATCTTCACTGCAACTCCAGATATACAGACCAGCCTATCATTTGAAGCTACAGCCTTATCACCATCTTTATGCAGTGGAACAATTTTACCCTCCTTCCACTCCCTTGGAACCTGTGCTGTTGCAAAACTCTTATTAAACAGGCATGCCAATGCTACCAGTTCCCTGGAATATTCCATTAAGCTGTGTGGTGATATGTCATCAAATCCTATCGCCTTATTAACATCAAGGTTATTTATTTCCTCAAATAGCTCCTGCTGACTCACAATTAAGCTATCCTCTCCTATATCCTATAACACTTAAGTACCTCATGATTAAGTTCCTCATTAATATACAGATCTTTGGACGGATAATACTGGCATCAAAAATAATTACACCAGAAACTTACAATCCTTTAAATGATATAATAACAATGAAAGAATTAAAGGACAACCTAAATAAAATAAAAAATGGCAAATCAGCAGGAGAAGATGGGATAAACTACGAGCTGTATAAATTTGCTGAAAAAAAATTTCAGCAAAGATTATTAAAATATTAAAATTTTTATATAAAATATATACAAATGGACAAATACCAATAGAATTGAATACAAGTAAGGGGATAAAACAAAACCTGCTAACTACAGAGGTATTAGTTTAATGAATAAATGCTACAAAATATATAGTAAAATGCTTAATGAAAAACTAAAAATATACAGTGAAAAAATATTATTAGAATGACAAAATGGATTTAGAAAAGGACGCTCTAAAATGGATGCAGCTTTCTGTTAGAAAGCTGCATGCATTATAGAGAAACATAGAAAAAAGATGAGAATTTATTTTAGACATTCATCTTTTGTTTAAAATTATGAAAAAACGTTTGACAAAGTAAAAAGATATATACTGTTTGATATATTACAAAGAATAAATATACCTAATACTTTACTACATGCAATATTGAATATATACAAAAATAATGAAAAAAAAAAAAAACTAAATAAATGAAAAGTTGTCTGAAAAACAATCTTTAAACCAAGGTGCAAGACAGGGATGCCCTCTGTCTCCAACACTTTTCACTATTTACATTAATGAAATATTAATACAGTGGAACACCTTAAAAATCAAGGTATAGAAATTTCCCAATATAACAAAATAAATTAGCTACTATTTGCAGTATATATATATATTTATTATTATAATTCATTTTTACTCGGTGAGAAATATTAAAAAGTTTTAATGACTGATACCGAGAGATAAAGAGATGACATGGTATATTTGAAAAGATACTACTAGTTTACTAGTTTCGTTGAATTGAACAACATCTTCAGTTATCACAATCAAAGAAATATATATAAAAAATTACAGAGACTTAAAATTGCATTAACAGAACAAGTACAAAAGACAGTAGCATGTTTGAAAACAAAATATGAGCTTGAGTTCCAAATAAACATAGACTACGCACTGTCACGAGTGCGCCAATACTGAACAGAGGCAACGTGTGCGTCAGAGAGAGAGAGATTAAAACTTAGGCTGTTGTTGATATGGGAAGAATCTAGAGAAATTTCTCTAGATTCGACAATCTTTCTCTCGAGCTCATCATAGCACACATGGATGTTAGAAGTTTGAGTCCAGTTCACAATGTGTTGGTAGCCTTCGTCTGAACTAACTGAAAAGAGAACGTGGCTAGAGAGAGCGCGCTGGCTCTAGTCCTGTTGTAGGAGATATCTCTACGGTGGTCTTCCAAATGTAGAAGGATGGATTTAGCAGTCTGGCCATAGTATGGCTTTCCACAATCACATAAAATCTTGTACACTCCTGGAAACTGAGTTGGAAGATGTTTCTCTTTAGGTTTACTAAGTATTGAACGAAGTTTTTGGGAGCGTAGTAAAGCAAGTTCTGAAGTTAAACTTCTTGAGAATTTTTGCAAGTTTTGGTGAAAGAGAGCTGATGTAAGGCAAAGAGATGAAGGCTCTGGGGGAAGAGGGATCTTCAGAAGTAGTTGAGTGACTGGGGAAAGAAATTTGTCAATTTTATTAGGAGAGAAACCATTATTAAAAAACCATCTCTTTGTCTTACATCAGCTCTCTTTCACCAAAATTTGCAAAAATTCTCAAGAAGTTTAACTTCAGAACTTGCTTTACTACGCTCCCAAAACTTCGTTCAATACTTAGTAAACCTAAAGAGAAATATCTTCCAACTCAGTTTCCAGGAGTGTATAAGATTTTATGTGATTGTGGAAAGCCATACTATTTATAATATAAATAGTGTATATATATATATATATATATATATATATATATTCTAATAATTTATATTTTAATAAAATATAAATTATTAAAATTAAATGTTATAGTAAAACAGTTTGGAATGAAAATTTCCATAGATAAAACTAAAACAATGGCATTTTGTAGACTAACTCCAGTTAGAAGTAAAACAGTTATTATTATTATTATTATTATTATTATTTAGGCCTACATGGAGTCAAGAGACTCATTGTGGGAGGTCCTTCTTAGGAAATACCAAGTCTATCATACCACACCTTGAACTCATTGACCATTCTTACTCTCACCACTCTCTCAGGCAATTCAATGGTTCAACTGCCCTCCACGCAAAGAAACCACTCCTCGCACCTCTTACTCACAGCTTCCTTTCGTAACTTCCAGGCCCCTTGTCATCACTCCTTCACACTGTTCCACCAATCAAAAGAACTCCCCAATGTCTCCACCCTGTAACTGCCTCTCAACAATTTAAAAGTCTCAATCATATCACCTCTCCTTCTTCTATTCACCAATCTCTGCAGTCCACATTCCCTGTGGATCCTCATAACTGACATTGTACAGTCCTGAAACCATCTTTGTTATCTGCCTCTGTACCCTTTCCACAGTTAATTTATCCCATTCAAATCCTGGTGACCAAATTTCAAAACAATAGTCTAAGTGTGGTCTGATCAGGGTCTTATATAACTCTTTTATCTCTGCAGGTCAACGTCCTTCTCAGTATTGCAGCAATCCTGTGGATTACCTTTACCACCTTTGCAATATGCTCCCAGAATTTCAGTTTTCTATCAATCATAATCCTCAGATCTCTTGTCTTTCCTACTTCCTCCAGTACAGCTCCTCCAATCGAGAATACATCCTCCCATCGATGGATCCCAAATTTCAAGACTTTACATTTTGATGTATTGAACTGAAATCCCCATTCATTTGCCCATTTGTCTAGTTTATTCAAATCTTACTGCAGGACTGCCACATCTGCACTATTACTGATAACTCTTCCCATCTTCACATCATCTGCAAACCACTGAAGATCCCCTTGCAATCCAATGACAATGTCATTGATATAAAGGTTGAACAATACAGGTTTCAGTACTGAGCCCTGTGAAACCCCACTTGTAACCTTCTGCTTACTTGATACTGCCCCGCCTCAACTGTCTAATACCTATCAGACTATTAGACAGCCAATATTGAATATAGTTGTCTAACCTGACATTTAAACCCATGTGCTGCAACTTAAATATCAGCTTAATCACGTGGCACCCTGTCCGCGTGGTTAGCCTAGTGGCTATGCGCTTTGCAACCATATGCCCGAGGAAGGAGTGTCCTGGGCTTGATTCCCGTCGCCAATGTGAGAAGCTTAAGGTTCTTCCTCAGCCATAGCCAAGTTAGCTGGTCTTGGGTGTGGATAGCAGGGTTTTTCCTCTCAATTTATCTGGGGTTTTTCATCGTGCAAGCAGGCAAACCAGCCCCATGAACACACGGATCTACAGCCATAAATACTTAACACCCCCATGAGTGGACTCAACTCACCCCAATAGGGACAGGGGAGAAAAGGGAGGAAACTCCATATGAATAAATAAATAAATGTGGCACCCTGTCAAATGTCTTTGCGAAATCCAAAAAATGGCAGTATCTGCCTTTTCCTCATCAACTGCTCTCGTCACTATTATAAAAAGCAATCATATTACTAAAGCATGAGCGCTCCTTAACAAATCCATGTTGATTCTCACAGATAACATCACCCTCCTGTTCCCAACATTGTATATAGTCCCTCAGTACTTTCTCCAAGACCTTAATAACTAGTTAAGGTCTTGGAGAGACTAGTGATGATACACAAACTGGCCTATAATTAGACACTTCCAGTCTCACTAACGCTGTTGTGCAACGGCACTATCTTACCTTCGTTCCATTCATTGGGTACCTTTCCCGCAGCCAGACTTTCATTTAAAAGCCATGTCAATGGAGCTGTCAGTTCTTTTGCACATTCTCTCAAAATCCATCGTGAATTACCATCCAGTCCCACTGCTTTACTGACATCCAGCATACTCAGCATTTGATACTCACTCTCTTCTTGCACCTCTAAATCCTGAACCTGCTCTATCCCTCTAGTATTAAAACCTTCTTCTCCAGGATGAAATACTCCAATTAAATGCTGATTGAACAACTCCACTATGTCCTCTACATCAGTCACTCTATTCCCATTTTTATCCCACAGTGTCATTCTTCCACAATCATTTCTCCTCCTACTGGCCACATAGCTAAACAATTTCCTAGGATTTTCTTTGGATCTTACGATGTCACTCTCATGGCTTGTGTCTTATAATCTTCATGCATCTGCCCTCCACCCCTCTCCTTATATCTCTTTCATAATCTCTTTTTCAAATGCAGTTCTTGTTTGGTATTGTTTGCCATCCACTTTACACCAAATTGTGTCCGCTTCCTCACTCGTAGAATACAGCTTACTATTGCTTCTAACAAATATTCCTTCACAATTTCCCAAGCACTAATGATATCCTGCTGTTCCAATTCTTCCCTCTATGGAATCTAATAGTCGATATCTAAGACTGTCACCTGCCTTATAATTCCACATACGTTCCCTTTTCTTTGATACTCCTTAATCTCTATTCATCTTTCAAGTCAAAACCGCATGATCCCCCTCTCCAACTGGAGGGAGAGATATCATCTCACTTATTATCAGCTCTTCTGATGTTTTGGCCAAATCCAAAACCCTTGAACCTCTTGTTCCCTCTATCACATGTTGCCGAAGACATCTGTCCCTCAAGAATTCTAGAAATTCCATTCCCATATTACTACATGCATATTATCACTGCTTCTATACCTAGCTTATGCTGCTGTAGTTAAAATTTCCCATAACAATCATTCTTTTTGCACTTGCCAAGCTGAACTGCCTAAACATCTCCTGCTCCCCATCCTCTCTGCTCCTTGGTTTGTAGCAACACCCGACTAAATATCCTATCTTGGCCCTCACACCATATACCTTCAAGATCATTAGTGTCACTGCCTTCCAAAGCCTCCACTCTTAGAAGACATAAGTCATCACTTATCATAAACAGTACTCCACCACCATGTTTTCCTTTCCTATCTTGCCAAAAAATGCTGTACCCTGCTACTTCAATTCCTGTTATTATATCATCTTCTGTCAACTACGTCTCAGAGATCCCAATAATCTTTGGCCAGGCTGATGCTATCATCACCACCGATTCATCTCCTTTATTTCGGATACTCCTGGCACCGCATAAAAATGTCACTGCTTCTATACCTATCATTATCTCCTCTAGACCCCACTGGACTCAGTGTTACCTGATGCCGTCCCCCCTTCCACCAAGTACCCATTCCCACAAGAGGCTACCCCCTGCTACCATCCACCCTGGGAATTCTAGTTTCCCTGCATTGACATACTGACTCGTTCGGAAAACAGCAATCGCTCCAGATGCCTTCATCCTTCCTCATTCAAATGCACGTAGTCTCTTGCATACAGTTCCCTTCTGTCCTTTTTAATAATAAAATAATAAAACAAATAAATACTTTCAGTTATCTTGGATGTGAAATATCATATGAAGAAGAAAAAGACATAAAATTAAAAACTTCAAAATTTTTACAGATTATAGGCCTGATAAATAGAACAATCAATCAAATAGAACAATACTCAATCCAAATATAGTAAAATATACAGTACTTTAGCAGTGCCCACATTATTATATGGCAGTGAAATTTGGGCAATGAACAAAGAAGAAAAACAAGTGAAATGAGACTTATGAGAAGAACTGCAAAATACACATTATTAGACCAAAAAAGGAATGAAGACATTTTAAAAGAACTAAAAACAAAATCAATAGAAGAAAAACTAAACAATTATAAACAAAAATGGATTGAACATGTAAACCGAATGGCCAATACCCGATATCCTAAACAAATACTAAAATATAAGCCAATCGGAAAGAGAAGGCAGGGTAGACCTCAAAAAAGGATACTGGATGGATGATGAGATCGGAACAGACTAATATGGTCTATATCTGTAATTAGCATTATGATGATGACCATCATCTTACCATAATCAATTTTTCTTCTATTTGCCACATATGAAAAGATTTTGCTTATTTTTTTTTTTTTTTGGCCTGTTTGGCTAATTTGAAGCCAAACAGGCCAGAAAGGAGACCAACTGAGTTACCTTTCTGGCTTGATCTTCATGCAACTCATTACTATCATTATTTTTAAGTGGAATATGAATGTCATCGCCTGGTGTGAGACCACTGTCCTGCTTATAAGCCTGAAAGTGGCTTGATAAAAGTTCCATGTTTGGTTTCTAGGCAGGGTTTCAATACTATGCAAAAAATAAATTAAAAATACAAAAAAATGTATAGAAAAATGTTAAAAATAGAAATAAAATTATTCCTAGCCCATGGTGCAAAATGTACTATAGGTTTACAAGTAACCTTTCGTGGGTGGGAACAACATTAAAAAAAATAGGAAAAAAAAATTTCTGCCTTAAATTACAAATCATTAGGAAAAATAAAAGAAAACCAGTATGTTCTTTTAAGAGATTCAACGATGACTTCTTAGGCCATTCTAGGCCTAAATCCTTGACAAGCATGATAATGATGATGAATTTTTCTGCCTCCACAGTGCCTTCTTCCAGAATATGTAGTTAATCCCTTCATTCACCATTTTACACCTACTTATTCAGCCCTTTTTACTATTGGAATAAAGTTACACACTGCTGCTGTTAATTAGCTTTTAATCAGTGCAGTGCAGTGCAGTGCTCACGAAACATTTATTTCCTTTCTGCTTTTAATTCTTAACTTCCATGCTATAACTCTAAGTTATCACCTGAGGTTTCCCAATAATCTTTAGCCAGGCTGATGCTATCAACACCACCAATTCATCCACATATCTTTCTTCTCGACAGAAATCTTCATATGGCTGTTCACAACTTACGTGATACTACATTCACAATCACATTCTCAGATGCCAGATCAGATCAAAGAATGTCGATCCTTGATCTTTCCAAAACAAGTTGTTCATCAAGAATTCAAGCAATTCATGTTCCTTATTCCTAGATGCTATCTCTTCATTTAATCTTTCCATTTAACCATAATTAAAATTATCCATAATGATCACTTTCCCTTGTTCACTAACACAAGTTGGTTATATATTTCTTCATCACCACCCTCCAGATGCCCTGACCTATAGCAACATCAAACTAAATATATCTTTCAATCAACTTCCACCTCACACCATACTGTCTCTATACCATTGCTACTCTCCTCCTTACATCTTCACCTTTGGCAGACATAATTCCCATGATATCATCGAAAGCACTCCCTCCCACCATTTCCATTCCAGTCTAGATACCTTCCTAATCCCATCACGTTTCACTTATCCTAACAAATTTTAGGGGAATAAATCAGTGAAACAGTTTTGTTTCCCTTATTTTTGATGCCCCTGACATTTGAAATAAAGAGAGAAACTCATTTTTATGTCTAATACCAGTCCTACCCATGCCACCTGTAATTTCTCCATACCTGCCCATACCCATTCACCCTTATCACCATTTGGCATATATATATCTCATCAGACTCAACTACTCTCCTTATATCTCAGACCATCGGATTGTTAGTTGAGATAGTCAGTAGACTATCTCAACAAACGCATTCATCTCCTGCTTTCAATATCCACTTCCCTTATTAAAAATTATTCTTCATCATAAGGTTTTTTCACATGTTATAAAAAAATAAAATAAAAATAGTATCCCATAATGCAATGCACATTTATGTGCATTGCATTATGGGATACTAAGGCAATTGATGTGAAGTAGTCATTAGCCTCTATATAAAGTAGTCAGTCATGAAGTGACTTCAAATGCAAATTTTGTTTGCTTACACTTGGATAAACGATGAAACCAAGAATATAATTTCTTGACATCTTTAATTTGTAAGAAAGATTCATCATGTAGAAATTATGGAGACAAAAATACACATCTTAGAACAATTACTTTACACAACTAAGAAAAATAACCCTTAATGTTTTGACATCCATATCAAGGTTATATTAGATATATAAATATGGCCAGCCTGGCTGGCCGAGTGGTTAGCATATCTGCTCTCCAGCCAAAAGGCTGTGGGTTCAAATTCTGCCAAAGGCATGGATGTTTGTGACTGTCTGTGAAATTATTAGTGGTAGTGGGCAGTAGATGGTGTTGGTGTATATGATGCAGTTCGATGTAGTTGGTGGATATGGAGAGTTTCCAAGTAAATGGCCTCCCTCAATGAGTCTTTGGACTCCTTGGAGGCGTCACATGATAATAATAATAATAATAATAAATCTATCAAATATATGAACTAAAACACAAGCTACATCACAATACACATAGTAAGCTGTAGCATAATTGTTTTGTTATCCATACGCTATCCTGACTGGTGAAGAAAGGAAAAAGTAAACTTTAAATTAATAAAAAAAATTGAAAGTGGAATGACATCAATTGTTACTTGTTAATTTTCTATTCCTATTATCTTTAGGTTCTGTCCACTGTCCACTTTTCTGGTGTTTGAGTTGTGCCATCTACTACTTCTGATGTGTGTGTGTGTGTAATTATTATTATTACCACCCCAAGACCTCATGGAGTCAAAGATTCATCTGGGAGGTCCTTTTATCACACACACAGCTCATCATACCGTGTTTTAAACACATTCAAACTCTTTACAGACACCATATTCTCATTCTTCTTGTAGCGAGGCATATACGCTGGTTAAACATGACAACTAATAATTAAGGAATTGACAGCGTACACTAGAAATATAAATTAAATAAATTTTAATATATACTTTCCGATATTCTGGCAAACGTCATGTTGCCATCTTCTTGGGAACTTAATACAAAGACACGTGCACACAAGTACTACATAACAGCAAATGAGAACCGAAGCTAGGAAGCTAACGTTTTCCTAAAGTCCTGATGGTGCCCCCTGGCAGGCTATATTGGTAGTTCTTGGCCTTTGGGCTGAAGTTCTTCTGATAAATGTTTCCCAAATTTGGAGCAGTCTCATGCATCCAAATTTGTTGAGGTTTGGCATGTTCCTAAGGGCTGAGGCTGATTCCATGAATAGTCTTTCATATTTGAACTTGCTGTGGTGTATTATTGTGGCTTTCTTCCATCTTATTCTGTGGCGAGTATCCAGAGCGTGGTCTGCAAGCCCAGAGTGGCTGTACTGATGAAATCGGATGTAATTCTTGTGTTCTGAGATTCTGATATTTGCTGTCCTGCCTGTTTGGCCAAAGTAGGACAATTTACAGCTGCAAGGGACCTGGTTCAGGTAGGTCTAGGGGAAGTGGTTGGTCTATAGTGGAGCAGATAAGGGATGCCAATTTTCTGTGTGATCTGTAACAAGTGGTTCAAGTCATGTTTTTTTAAGATTTTGTTGATTTTTTCCAAGGTGCCTCGGACGTAAGGAATGGTGATGGATTTAGAGTAATCTTTTTTGTGAAGGGGGGAGGAAGGTGGGTTGTGGATAACCCACCTTCCTCCATTGTGAATGGCAGAATTGGAAGGCCAGGATATCATTAGTGCGTGGGAAATTGTGAATGAATATTTGTTAGCAGCAATAGTAGGCTGCATTCCACGAGTGAAGAAGCAACCACAATTTGGTGTAAAGTGGATGACAAACAATATCAAACAGGAACTGCAGTTGAAAAAGAGATTATGGAAGAGATATATGGAGAGAGGTAGAGGGCAGATACATGAAGAATATAAGATGCAGGTCAGGAAAGTGCCCAGTATGGTGAGGAAGGCAAAACTGGAATATGAGAAGAGATTGGCACTAAGATCCAAAGAAAATCCTAGGGAATTTTTTAGCTGTGTGGCCAGTAGGAGGAGAAATGATTGTGGAAGAATAACACTGTGGGATAAAATGGGAATAGATTGAATGATATAGAGGACATAGTGGAGTTGTTCAGTGAGCACTTAATTGGACTATTTCATCCCAGAGAAGAAGGTTTTAATACTATAGGGATAGAGCAGGTTCAGCATTTAGAGGTACAAGAAGAGAGTGTGTATCAAATGATGAGTACTCTGGATGTCAGTAAAGCAGTGGGACTGGATGGTAATTCACCATCAGTTTTGAGAGAATGTGCTAAAGAAACTGACAGCTCCATTGACCTGGCTTTTTAAGTTGAAGAGGGAAAGGCATATTCTGCCATTTTTTTGGATTTTGCAAAGGCGTTTCACAGGGTGCCACATGATAAGCTATATAAGTCACAGCACATGGGGTTTTGATTTCAGGTTAATCAAGTGGATTCAGTATTGGCTGTCTGATAGTTATCAGAGAGTTGTGTATGGTGGGGCAGTATCAAGGAGGCTGAAAGTCTTGAAGTTTGGGATCCATCGATGGGTGGAGCTGCACTATAGGAATTAGAGGAGGCAAGAGATCTGAGGGTGATGATTGATAGAAAACTGAAATTTAGGGAGCATTATGCAAAGTTGGTGAAGGTAACCCAGAGGACTGCTGCAATACTGAGAAAGATGCTGCAGAGATAAAAGCATTATCATTCCGTTGTATAAGACCCTGATTAGACTACACTTAGACTATTGTTCTCAAATTTGGTCCCCAGGATTTGAAGAGGATAAATTAACTGTGGAAAGGATACAGAGGCAGATAACAAAGATGGTTTCAGAACTGTACAATGTCAGTTACAAGGATCGACTGCAGAGTCTGGTATATATAGAAGAATTAGAGATGATCTGATCAAGACTTTTAAACTGTTGAGAGGCAGTTACAGGTAGACATTGGGGAGTTCTTTCACTTGGTGGAACAGCAGGAAGGAGCGATGACAAGGGGCCATTCCTGGAAGTTACAAAAGGAAGCTGTGAGGAGTGCTTTCTTTGCAAGGAGGGTGGTTGAACCATGAAATGTATTGCCTGAGAGAGTGGTTAGAGCAAGACCTGTCAATAAGTTCAAGGTGTGGTACGATAAACTTTGTGTTTCCTAAGAACACATTTTGGAAAATTATGGAAACAACTACCGTGTTTGAGTAAAACTTTAGTTTAATATAAACCAAAATCCACATTCAACGTTTCAACCTTTATATCAAGGTCATCTTCTGGAGCATATACACTATATACAGAGAAACAAGCTGCACAACAATCTACATGGTTTGTTAAAGTTACTGACCCACCATTACAACAATTATTGGCCTGACCTCTTGTGAAAAAAAAAAAAATTTACTACATCAACCCTAGAATTGCAATTGGAACTATCGAGTTCCGATTGCAATTTTGAAACCTGATTTTGGGTTATTACTAGGTTTTTGCAGGCTGTTTGGATTTGTTCTTTAAGTATTGCTTTCTCTGTTTGGTCATATATACGAAGTGCTTTTGCAGATGTAAATTTCTTTATCAGATTGATGCAGATAGGAATAAGGTTACTGTCTATGCATCTCTTTAAAAAGGCCAACTGATTGATCAAGAGGGAAAGACATATCTTTAACTCACCGTAACGATTGCAACCCTTGTGAGTATCATTTCCATGGATGATGAGAATCCTTTTCTTTAGGCTCACATGGTGATCCCAATACATTTTGGAAAATTACGGAGACAACTACCATGTTTGAGTAAAACTTTAGTTTAATATAAACCAAAATCCACATTCTAATCTTCAACCTTTATATCAAGGTTGTCTTCTGGAGCATATATACTGTATACAGAGAAACAAGCTGCACTACAATCTACATGGTTTGTTAAAACATGTAGGTCATTCCCCCTCCTACATAAAGAACACACAACACTTTATAAACAAAATTAAAAATATAACACTCAACAAAGATGACTTATTAGTCAGTTTCAACGTTTCTGCCCTTTTCACAAATGTCCCAGTCAATGACACAATTCTTATCCTATAGAACAAATTTCCGCCCGACATTACAGCCCTTTTTGTCCAAGTACTACGTTCCGGTTACTTCGTGTGGCAAAATAAATTTTACCTAAAAAAAAAAGGTATGGCCATGGGCTCACCACTATCTCCCCCAATCGCTAAGTTCTATATGGAAACCTTTGAGCAAAGTGCTCTTGTTTCCTCCACTCTAAAACCTACAGTGTGGCTTAGATACGTTGACAATGTGTTTTGTTATCTGGCCACATGGGCAACAAACGCTAAACACGTTCCTTAGCCACCTGAACAAACAACTTGAACGCATACAATTTACTATCGAAATTGAAAATCAGAACTCTCTCCCATTCCTGGACACATGTCTTCGTTCAGGCAGTCTATCCTTCACGGTCTGCCGCAAACCGACACACACTGGCCAATACATACATGCTAATTCATACCACCACCCATCACAAAAATATGGAGTCATTAACACCCTTAAAAACAGAGCTATAACAATTTGCTCTAACCAGCAAACTCTGAAACAGGAACTAAAAATAATCAGGGACACATTTATAAATAATGGCTATAACAAAAATACCATTAATAAAGTACTTCATAAAATATCATCAAAAAAGAATCTAGATTATAGTAAAACCATAGCCATCCCATACATTAAAGGGTTATCAGAAAAAATCAACAGAATCCTACACCAATATAATCTCAATGCCATCTTTAAACCACCTACAAAACTTAAAAACATAATCAACTCCTCTAAGGATCCTCTCTTCCCATTGGCACATCCAGGAGTTTATTGCATCCAATGCACCTGTAACTTACCGTACATTGGGTGAAACAGGATGTACAATCCCTATACATAAGAAAGAACACATAAGACACATTAAATATAACCATTTTGGTGAAGCAGGCCTCTCAGATCACGCTCTCAACACCTTACACCAAATCGACTGGAAAAGTACCTGCTCTTTACACTATACAAAAACCTGGTACGAAAGAAAATTTAAGGAAGCCTGCAAAATTCTGATAAACCACCCAAATATCAACAATAATGGTGGCATGAAAATTCCAAAAATCTGGATGGCACACATTCAGCCTACTTGATATTTAGTATCCACCATACTTCAGGACTCTAGGCAACCTTCAGCTAGTATTGGAAACCAACCCATACAATTAATCATATACCCATATGATTATACATATACATGCCAACTGGTTGGCATGTATATGTATAATCATGGTGTTTGTATGTATATATGTATAATCTTTATAAATGTTTATATGTATAATCATTTGTTTATATGTTTATATGTATAATTAAATGCATATGTATAATATATATAATATGTATAAGGTTTATAGATATAATCGTATATATATATAGACTTGTTGTTGCTACCAATGTAATTTTACAATCAATAGATAATATTAATAACAGGACTCTAGCGTTGATGTAGGAAGTTTTTTTTTTTTTTTCACCAGAGGTCATGCCAATAATTGTTGTAATCATTGGTCAGTAACTTTAACAAACCATGTAGATTGTAGTGCAGCTTGTTTCTCTGTATATAGTATATATATGCTCCAGAAGATGACCTTGATATAAAGGTCAAAATGTCGAATGCAGATTTTGGTTTATATTAAACTAAAGTTTTACTCAAACCCGGTAGTTGTCTCCATAAATTTCCAAAATGTATTCAGATCACCGTGTAAGCCTCAAAGAAAGGTTTCCTAAGAACAATCTCCCACGATGAGTCTTTGGACTCAATGGAGGCCTGGATAATAATAATAATGTTTTATAACTGAATGATATATGGGTTGCAGATGGATCTTCTAGGTTCTTGGAACTTCTGATCCATCATTCTTGTTGCGATTGGATGATGAATCCAATTCAGCATTTCACAAGCTTCTTTGAATTTTCATTCATACCAAGTTTTGGTGTGGTGTAGGGACTTGGTGCGTTAGGTTTTCTAAATCCAGAGCTTGCTTCTTAGAGCCTTCCATGTAACAGTTGAGAAAGCTCTAGATTCAGGAAGTCTAGAGTCCAAAATTTGGCTCAGATATGTTGATAAGACAGTCCCATTTGGACTTATAGCCAGCAAACTTTAAATACATTCCTATTCCCCCTGAAACACATCCAATTTACCATAAAGACTGAAAAAAATAACCATCTTCCTTGTCTTCACAGTCTACTGTAAACCCACACCGAGAGTCAACACATACACAATATTTACACCACCATCCAGCACAAAACTAGGAGTCATCAGCACCATTTAACATAGAGCTCTGATGAGCAAACACTGAAGAATGGATAAAATAATAAGCCAAACCCTTATAAAGAACAGCTACAAGAAAAAAAACAAATCATGGGATCCTTCACAATAATGGTATTAGAGATAAAGGTTACAAACGCTGTAACCTTTATCTCTGTGTTGTTCAGTAGGGGAAAGTTCTGAAAGTTTGAATGTCGCCTTAATATTAAGGTGACATTCAAGCCATCCACCAAATTATAAAGCATACCTAGCTCATCTAAAGATCCCTCCCTACCTTGTCCACTCAGAAGTACAAATTCCAGTCAATCTGAAGCTTACTCTACTTAAGGGAACCAGATGCACAATTCTAGTAAGAAAAGAAGAACACAAAAGACACATTAAATTCCTTCATTATGGTAAAACAGGCCTTTCCAATCATGCACTCCAAATGTTTTACAAAATTAACTGAAAAGCACCAAAACTGGTTCTGAAAGAAAATTTAAAGACCCTTGTGACATGTTGATTCATCATCCCCAATCTCAAAAATGATTTATTAGGAATTCCAAGAAGTTGGAAGACCCATCTGCAACCCTATAGCATTCAGTTATAGAGCATCAAAAGAACAAGCTGGTAGAACTCCAACAACAGAAAACCAGATCAGTGGATAGAACATAAAGATAACACGATTATAGAAAAGTTAACAAGCAGCAATTGATGTAGTTCCACTTTTAAATTTTTTTAAAAATTTTACTCTAAAATTTAAAAAATTTTGGAATAAAATATAACTCTTTTCCCTCTTTATTTTCCTCACCAGAGGTCAGGGCAGTGTATATGGTTAATAAAGCAGTAATGCTACAGCTTACTTATGTGTATTGTGCTGTAGCTTGTGTTTTAGTTCATACATTTGTATTCCTGATGATGACCTTGATATAGAGCAGTGTTTCTCAATGTGGGGTGTACGCCCCATAGGGGGACAATTTGAATATTCTGTGGGACAATTAGAAAATGACGTTGCATTCATCACCTTGTCACCGATATACTCAAAAAACTCACCGTTGCCGGCGATAAATTGCTGATGATTCAACCCTGAGAAAAAAAGCTGACATCATTAGTACAGCTGTCAATATAAATACAGTATCAAGAAGAACTCTCAGAAAAGCAAAATGATGAGTCTATTAGAAATTTATTCAACATAAAAGGAACAATGCCATGGCTTGCTGATTGCTTGCAGAAACAAAATACTGAAATTCAACTAGTTTTGCAAAAAAAAAAAAAAAAAAAAAAAAAATGCTGTTTTGTTTCCCGTCGTCATATTTAGTTGAATGTGGCTTTAGCGCTGTAAATGACTTGCTAGTGAAAAAAGAAATCATCTGGATATCACAAACCATGGGGATTTGAGATTGAAAATGACTAAATTAGTACCTCAAATAAAATCTCTTTGCAGCAGACATCAAGCTCAAGGATCACATTAACTTGGATTTTATTTTCCTGAGTTCAGTTCGATTTATGTTTTATAATATACAAAGTGTAATATAAAATTTATATTCATTGAAGAAACTTAAATTGAAAACAGTTTTACCTATGTTCCTTTTTTATTTAAAGTACATATTTATATTATACTTTTTCAGAACTTGGCTGACTGTTATGCTAGGGTGGGGGGCATCAAAATCTTCGAGGTGTTGAGGTGGGGCATGATCCATAAAACGTTGAGAAACACTGATATAGAGGTTGAAATGTTGAAGGTTATTTTTTCTTAGTTTTAATTAAAGTAATTGCTGTAACATGTATGTTTTGGTCTCCATAATTTCTATACAATGAATGTTGACCACCATGTAATCATGACAGAAAGAACACTAAGAAAGAATTTAAAAACTCTGACAAGCACTTTTGGTTCATAGTTTTTGATAATGACATTTAGATTAATGTCAGATTAGAATAAAAACCTTAACCTATATTTAAAATAATATCCATTAATTTATGAGCATTTGTTCTAACTTTTTTTCCAAATGTAAACTACTTAAGAGATTTTTTGAACCTATTTAATTAGAAATACAAAAGTATGTGCAAATTGTGAAATTGTGACAATTTATATAAACCTAAAAGTGTAAATGGATTACACTTTTAGGTTTATTAATTAGAATTACAACCTTGTGTGAAAATTTTAAAAAATTATGCCTTGTTGTTCCTTAAGTGAAAAACAAGTGAACGAGTTAACTTGTTTTTATTTTTTTAAAATTCTGCTGATATATCAAAACATAGTACTTACTTTTATTAGTTGGCCTTCTTGAAAAGATAATTCTTCATCAGCTGCATCTGGATTTGGAGACATTGTCTGAGGATCATAATCAAATAAGGCAACAAATAATCTGATTTTACCATCAGATTGGACAGATCTGATGCCCAAGTCTCCATCATGATCAAACATACCTTCTTGATATAATTTTTGTGGAAAACTAACAATCTGCTTTTGTACATGGTTGGGGACCTTTCTCTGGTTAGAATAAGAGGATTCTATTTCTGCAGCAAATTGTTCCCTTCCTGAAGAAACATGATATACTATATGCTGATTATCTTTGTTATGATAATTTTTCTGTGATGCCTGAGATTTCAGTGAATAGTCCCTATGTATAGTTCTACGTGAGATTTGAGCTCCTAGGTTGCATTCATGAGAGAAATTTTCAGTTGAACTGTGACTGCCATTTGCACTATCCTTTGTTATTTCTGCAACAAAAATAGAAAATACAGATCTATTTGAAAACATGATATTATTAATGTTTGACCTCCATGGAAAAAGATATGAAAACATTACTATGTTTTCATAACTTTCATTGAATTCATGTGATGGCAAGGAAACTCAACCCTTTCTGAAAATGCATTTCACTTATCCTTTATTCAATTCCTTTCTTACCATACCGTTACTCACTTTTTAGGAATACCAACTAAAACCAGATATAAAAGTAGTACTCCAAAAATAAAAATATTAACACATAAAAGGATATAATGATATTTTTTTTTCAGATGACAATTATTGTTATTATTATTATGGCCAACTCCAAGGAGTACTTAGACTCATCAAGGACTAAACATCATATCATAACTATTCAGCATTCGCACAGTGTCTGTCATACTTTGCTTTGAATTCATTTACAGTCACGGCACCCACAACAAACTCTGGCAGCTTATTAAACTCATTCACCACTCTCCAAGTAAAAAACCTAGTTCTAACACCTTTGCTACTACACTCTTGCTCAGTTTCCATGGAAACTGAGCAAGAGCCCCTAGTTCTCCCATCACCAGAACTGTTCTGAAGAATTTTCTCTGAATTAATCTTGTAAAAACACTTCAGTAATTTGAATGTCTCAATCATATCCCCCCTTTCCCGGTGATCTAAATCTACAAAGAGACTTACCAAAGGCAAGTAAGACTAACATACTAAAAGACCCAGATAGAAATATCAAAATTGGAGACATGGAGAATGCAAATACTTGGCCTTTCATTTTCAAAATATAAGCAAACTAGAGATGAATACTACAAAGACCATCAAATATCAAAACAGGCTTGACAGCAGAAAAATGCTGCAAATTCTCCAAATTATAAAAAACAAATTATTTTGGGATCCATTTACGATCTCTGAATTGATAGATGCCTTGAATAAACTAGATATAAATAAATCATGTAGACTGGATAACATACATGGATTTATGATCAAGCATCTTAATTAATACTGCCATTTTCTTAGACAGCGAAGCCATTTGACAGGGTGCCACATGATAAGCTGATATTTAAATTGCAGCTACATGAGACTGAATATCAGATTGGTCAACTGGATTCACAATTGGCTGTCCAATAGGTATCAGAGAATTGTGTATGGTGGGACAGTTTCAAGGAGGCAGAGGGTTACAAGTGGGGTCCCACAGGGCTCAGTACTGGGACCTATATTATTTAATCTTTATATCAGTGACATTGTCAGTGGATTGCAAGGGAATATTCAGTTGTTTGCGGATGATGCGAAGCTAGGAAGGATTATTAGTAATTGTGCAGATGTGGTAGCCCTGCAAGAGGATTTGAATAAGCTAGATAGATGGGCAAATGAATGGGGGTTTCAGTTTAATGCAGCAAAATGTAAGGTCTTGAGGTTTGGGAAACATCAATGGGATGCTGCATACTCTATGGGAGGAGTTATGCTGGAGGAAGTAGAGGAGACAAGAGATCTGGGGTTGATGGTTGATAGAAACCTGAAGTTTAGGGGACATATTGCAAAGGTGGTGAAGGTAACACAGAGGATTGCTGCAATTATGAGAAGGACACTGACCTGCAGAGATAAGAGGGTTATCATTCCGTTGTATAAGTCTCTGATCAGACCACACTTGGATTATTGTTCTCAGATCTGGTCCCCAGGATTTGAAAGGGATAAATTAATTGTGGAAAGGGTACAAAGGCGGACAACAAAGATGGTTTCAGGACTGTACAATGTTAGTTATGAGGATCGGCCAAGGGAATGTGGACTGCAGAGTTTGGTGGATAGAAGAAGGAGAGGTGATATGATTGAGACTTTTAAACTGATGAAAGATGGTTACAGGGTTGACACTGGGGAGTTCTTTTGCTTGGTTGAACAGCGGGAAGGAGTGATGACAAGAGGCCATCCCTTGAAGTTACGAAAGAAAACTGTGAGCAAAAGGGTGAGGAGTGGTTTCTTTGCATGGAGGGTGGTTGAACCGTGGAATGCATTGCCTGATAGAGTGGTGAAAGTGAGAACGGTCAATGAGTTTAAGGAGTAGTATGATAGACATTGTGTTTCTTAGGGGGGGGGGGGACCTCCCCTTGTTTGGTCTTGATAGACTGTGTTTCTTAGGAAGGACCTCCCACGATGAGTCTTTTTACTCCATGGAGGCCTGGATAATAATAATCTTCCTCCCCAAGCCTAGACTGGCTAATTCATTTATACAACAATAGCCTAAAACAAGGAAAAGCTCCAAAAGACTGGAAAATAGTCATTCCTCAAGACCAACCAGGACGTTATCGAGCAATTTCACTGACTTCAATTCCAGGCAAACTGATGGAAAAAAATGATACTCCAATGTTTGAACTACTATCTAAAAAAAATTAGTATCCTGCCTCATTTTCAGACTGCCTTTAGAAGAAATCATTCTACAAATGATCAACTTTTCTTCTTAACCCATTCAATTCAAGATAACTTCTAGATCAGTGGTTCTCAAACTTTTTGAAGTCGGGGCGCATTTAAAATCCTACAAATAATTGTAGGTGCACTATATACAAATTTCGAGAAATATATTATTATAATTAAGTCAAATATTACAGAAAAAAATAATGCGATAAAAAAAAATAAAATGAAACATACGTTAAGTTTATTCATTCTTGTGTTTATGAGAAACATGAGCCTGATGTGTCCTAGCGATTGCTTCAATGTTTGGGCATATATTTGAAAGGCAAACTCTCATTTCCTCGTCAATACATTGAAGAGTTCCTCTCTTTTTACACTTAATTGTGGTGAGGGTAGAAAATCCTAATTCACATAAATATGATGTTGAAAATTGCAGTAAAATGTTCAAAGCTTTTTTAGATATTGACACATATTCTTCTTTTATAGAAATCCAAAAGGCTTCAAGAGACAATTTCTTATGTTTAATCATCAATCCACGATCAGTGGATATAGCTGCCAGTTCTTCTTCTTCTGTTAATGTTAAACCAAAATCATTTGAAGTTTCCATAAATGGGTTTCTAATCCAATCGTATTGTTCAGTGTTAAATGATGGAAAATAAGAACTCAATTTTTCTTCTAAACTTGTTAAATGTTCAACTATTATTGGAAGTGTTTCATTTATGCAAGTGTTACTTACCAATGGAAACATTTCCAAATTACCATCAACAACTTTTCTTTTCTAAATCTGTAGTTTTCTCTGAAACGCTTTCATTTTGTCAGTGGATGTGAGAATATTTTCTTCTTTCCATTGCATGCTGGTATTCAAAATATTGAGCTGCTGAAATATATCAGCCAAATACTGTAACCTGGCAATCCAAAATTCACACCGAAGGATTTTACAAAAATGTAATTGTTTCATCTCTTCAAAAAACGCAAGAAGTTCTTGTCGTAGCTCGTGTACACGAGTAAGTACTTTCCCCCTTGACAGCCACCTCACCTCAGTGTGTAAAAGCAACTGTCTGTGTTGTGAATCCATATCGATACAAAGCTTTTCGAATAAACGCGATTTGACAGGTCTTGTTTTAATAAAGTTTACCATCTGAACAACTTGATCTAAAACTTCTCTTAATTTTTCTCCCAATGTTTTTGCCATCAAGGCCTCCCTATGAAGAAAGCAGTGAGTTATGATAACATTCTCATTTTGTTTTTTTACAAAATATGTAAGGCCCTTAACACAGCCTACCATGGAACGGGCTCCATCTGTACAAATGCCTACACACGACTTCCATGTTAACTGCCATTTATCAAGATAGCTATTCAAAATGTTAAAAACGTCTTCACCTTTTGTAGACACACTTAATTCTTTGCAAAAAAGAAACTGATTTACTATTTGATCTTCATTAATAAAACAGATGAATGCTAAGAGTTGCGCCTTGTTGGTAATGTCTGTTGACTCATCAACTTGCAACAAAATTTGAATACTGAAGTTTATTACTGCATACATTTTTCTCGATATCAGAAGACATTTCTATAATACACCTGTGAACTGTATTGTTGGACAGAGGAATCTTGCTTATTTTCATTGCTGCTTCATTTCCTGGCATTGTCTTGACCATTTTTTTGCATGCAAGCAAAATAAGTAACTCACCTAAAGAATGATCTTTCATATTTTTTGTTATCAGTTCTGAGACTTGATAAGAAGCGATTTGAGCTTTATCAGAAACAGTTATTATACTTTTAAAAGAATATGCCGCTTTTGTTTGCTGTTCAGGCAATCTCTTGAAAAAAACTTACAGATTTATCTTGTAAATTAGAGTGTATAGTTTTAAAATGTTTACTCAATTTACTAGGAAGCAATGATTCATTTGCCATTTTACATCCACATATTAAACATAGTGGCAAAGGATGATCTTCACTTCTGGTCCAAGTGAAACCAAAGCTTAAATAACTTTCATTATATTTGCGAGTAGGCCGCAATTTTGCTTTTTTACTTGCACTTAACTTTTGTTCACTTCCAGAATCTGATTCTTCAATATTATGCTTCTTTTTGAGAAATCTATCCATTTTATTTGGGTGTATTTATCTGAAAATAAGTAATATGCACATAACATTCACTTCCAACACTTTTAAAATAAATAATATACATAACAAGAATAAACCATATTCTTGTTCTCTTTGCAAGAAAAACCACTGTTAGTTAACATAATAATGATGTGTTGACAAAAAGAACGGTATATCCGTAATGAAAAGGTATAATAGAGTAACTATATTTATTTTTATATCTGGACACATATTTCTCTGGAATACCATAGGGCACACCCAGAATCTTCTAGGGCGCACCCTTTCAGAACTACTGTTCTAGATCAAACCTACCAAATCCACCATTGCACCTTTTATAGATTTTAGCAATGTCTTTGACAAGGTGTGGAGGTAGAAACTCTTTTCCAAGCTTTGTCATATTGGAATAGGAGGTAAGGTTCTAAACTGAATTTATGACTTTCTAAGAAACAATTTGAGTTAGAATAAATAATACTTCTTCCAAGAAAGTGAAAATCAGACAGGGACTCTCTCAAGACAGTATGTTGAGCCAACTTCAGCTTACCAACTTAGAAACAGCTGAAGGTCATTTCCACAAAACCATTGAGTTTATCTACATACTGTCAAAACAAAAAAAAAAAAAAAAAAAATTAAAATTAACCCTACTAAATCAGGAATTTGTGTATACTATTAATAATCACCTCAGAAAGTGGAGACCAAAGCTGTAGCTAAACAAGCAACTAATTACATTTAATGAAAACCTCAAATACCTTGGAGTTATCCTGGATCTATCATTAAGCTTTAATAAGCATATCAACAATGTTGAAGTCAGAGCAAAAAGAAGACTAAATATCATGAAAAGTATCTCTAGTGGAGAGTGTGGAGCTAATGCTAAAACTTTAAAAGTCACATACACCTCTATTATCTGATCCATAATGGAATATGATTTGCCCATCTGGATGCAAACATCGCAAACCAGTTCAGACAAGATTACAAAAAATCAGAAAAATGCAGCTAGAATCACATGTGGACTAAGGAATACTGCTGGAAAAATAGTAGAATTTTAATCCAACCTTGTTCCTTAGGTGGCAAGAAAATTTTACTAAATTTGTAGAAAAAAGAGCCAATCTTGCACATAATAGCACAAGTGAACATTTTAAAAAGTACCAACCAACAAACAGAATAAAGAAAAAATTGATAATGCATAAAATCATTGAAAATAAAATTTCCTTAGACTGTCCAAATAAAATAGACTACCCAGCATTTCCGCCAAATCAAAACAGGAAAAATATAGTTATTTATTTTGAAATAGGGAAACACAAGAAAAAAAAAGCATAGAAATCCCTGAAATTTTGAGATCATTAGCTCTTTCAAAAATAATGAAATATGGATCTGATTCCATAAAGTTCTACACAGATGGCTCCAAAAATCCAAATGGTAATAATTCTGGCATACTCACACTTATGGCTCATAAAATATAGAACTAAAAACAACCAACAGTATAGGATGCAACTCATACCATGCAGAATTAATAGCCATTAACACACAGCACTGCAGCATTTGGATAAACAAAATCCAAAGGAATTTACATTTTTCACAGATTCCTTAGCAGTCGTTCAAGATATTAAGAATTGCTATACTAGCCAGCAAGAAATACTTAGAGACATATCAAAAAACATAAACAAACTAAATAAAGATTCCAAAATAATTTTTCAGTGGATTAAAGTGAAATGAAACTGCAGATGAAGTAGCAAAAATGGCTGTAACATCAAGTGATACTGCAGATTTTGATCTTTTTAAAACTACCCAAAAAGGAAATGTAAAAAGAATGATTCTCCAGGACATGACTCACCACTGGTATTAAGCAGAAAAACCAGGAGCTACCATCAACTCCAGGTTTAATCACTATGCCACTACCATGAGCTCTTGTCTGAAGACCAGCCACACAAGACCAATCAAGTTTAGCAATGTCATAAGTCTTCCTGATCTGCAAAATCTGCAACATCAAGGAAGCATCATGACTGCATTTACTAACTTGTATGAATACTTCTAAATGTGAGCATTATAACAACCCAGAAAAGGTGCTTTATAAAATAAACGAATATGACTTCAATGATCTGGTGTAATAATACTATGGGATAATAAAAATTTTAAAAAAATGTTGAAGTCCCCACATACAAATAGCAAAATGGTGTATCACAACAATTATTTCAACTCTATATGGCTTTGATCAGTGCTGACACCAGGACTAATGTGCAGATTTGGTCACCTGGTTTCAGCATTTTGAGAAAATTCTAGGAAAGCTCTAAAGAGCAGAATATTATAGTATTATCAGACATCTTCCCAACTGCAGATTTCTGCTGGAATAGAAGGAAAAGTGGAATATGATATAGATCATTGAAGTTGGTTAGGATATGGTATAAACAGTAGAGTTTTTAATCGATGTTATGAATTAGTGAAATGCACTGCCATTGGGTTGGTGAGTATACAAAAATAGGGCCAATGAGTTTAACATTTTATGATTATCTGTAGCAATTTAAACTCATTTATTATGGCTCATAATGCATCATATCTCCATATGATGCTTGTTATTAAATAATTCAATAAATTTAGAAGCAAAGTTTTTTAGAATAATTTATAATGGATCAATTCATGATCAAAAACAAAAGTTAAAATTAATTGCATACGTTACCATCCTTATACTATTTACTAATATTGTGTATATATTGTTTACAAACATAACTGGTAGCAGCCAATGTAAATCAGAGCTGAATTCTAGTCAACTAATAATTTACCTTATCATATTCTATATACTACAATGACCAAGAGGATTTTCATTTATTTACTTCTGAATATTTTCTCAAAAACTTACCTTGAAAATATTGATTTAATGGTTAATTTGATGTATCATAATTTTTACAATATTTCATTAAAAAAAAAAAACATAAATCAATCTTTAATATGATCTAAGCTAGATACAACATACAGTCTGTGGATAATTTGCAGTTAGGGAAGTTGTACTTAAAAATATAGTATTTCAGTATAATTTGTAGTAGTTCTTAGTTCTTTGCACAGTATTTGAATAATAGTGGCAGCCACAGCTCAGTTTGCTAATAGTTTATCACCAAGTCCCTCCCCAATATTTAAGGACTACATTTAATACAGCATACTATGGGATTTTGTTTATGGCATGTATGCATCCCAACAGTTAGATATATAGTAGATGAGAGATCAAGGAGTGCATATGTGCAGAAAATGTAAAAAAGGGAAAGAACTTTTTGATTTAGACATTAGTATAGCAGACCTCGGCAGCATTACGTCAGAAATGGGAGAATACTGACTGAGAGAGACAAGTTGTGTGATCATGAGTGAGGATAATGAGCAGAATGTGAATGAAAAAATAAAAGCAGGGAGTATGATAAGTTTGAAACATTGTGAAGATTTCTTAAATGATGTTAATTGGGAGGATGAATGGTGAGCAAGAGTGGGTAGCTTGCAGAGAGAGACAAATGCACTGAAAGAGGAAGAGGAATGTCCCAGAAATGAGTTGAGAGGCATGAAAGAAGAGATTAGCCAACTGGAAACACTGAATGCAAAGCAAATCAGAGTAGGAGTAAGAGAGAGTTATGAGAATAACAGTAGAGGAGAGAATAGGAGAACCAGTAAAAGAGAGAGAATGATAAAAATGTAAAAGATGGAGTGCTGGAACCAGGAATGGAGAGATGACAGGACAAAAGGTAAGTAGGGGAAAGAAAGAAAGAAAGAAAGTGTTAGAGGGGAGAGAGAAAGAGAGAGAGAGGGGGAGGATGCAGGTGAAAGAGGTGTGGTGTATGGAGACTCAATGACCATGGTGTGCAAGACAGAATGCTTGAGGAGTGTTTGCTTGGAGGCAACAGAAACTGTGACTATGGCAATTAAGCAAGGTGGAAGGGTGGATGAGATGACTGCGATGGTGGGCACGAATGACTTAAGAGGCAGTGTGAATTGAGTGGCAAGAGATCTGAGGTTCATGTTTGAGGATGTATGGAAGAAAACTGAGAGAGGGAATATAGTAAATGTGTTGTCCAAGTATGATAATTCAGAGCTCTGGAGAAGAGGATCAATAATGAATAGCATGATAGCAAGAATGCATTGAAAGAGAGGTTTGGATATGGATGCTTGGAGGGTTTTTGAGGACAGAAAGGAATTGTATGCAAGAGATGACTTGCATTTGAATGAGGAAGGATGTAGGCATCTGGTGAAAATGCTGTTCTCTGAGCAAGTCAATGTATCAATGCAGGTAACTAGCATTATCAGGGTGGATGGTAGTAGGCATGGCATCTTGTAAGAATTGGTGCTTGGGAGAAGGAGGAATACATCAGGTAATTCCAGTGGAGTCTGAAGAAAATAATGATAGGTACAGAAACAGTGACAATGCCTTGCGTATCTGGAATGAAGAAAATTAATTGGTGGTACTGATAGCATCAGGCTGTCCAAAGATTATTGGTGTTCTCTTGAAACATAGTTGACGGAAGATGATATACTAACAGGAAAAGAAGTAGCAGGGTATAGAGTTTTTCACCAGGATAGGAAGGGAAAATGCAGTGGTGGAGTACTGCTTATGATAAGTAATTACTCATGCCCTCTCAGAGTGGAGGATTTGGAGGACAGTTGCAATAATGGTTTTGAAAGCATATGGTGTGAGGTAGAGGTGGGCAGGACAGGATATTTAATGGGGTGTTGCTACAAGCCAGGGAGCACAGAGGGAAAAGAGCTAGAGATGCTTAGGCAGTTGAGCTATGCAAGTGCAAGCAGAATGATTATTATGAGAGATTGTAACTATAGCAGTATAAATTGGGAAGAGGAAACTGCATATATTTGGTTAAGATATGTCAATGACGTATTTGTAGTCTGGGATCATCCCCAACATGAATTACAACTGTTTCTAGATAAAATTAACCTTTTTCATCATCGCATCAATTTTACGTCAGAAAAAGAATCTCCACAGGGTATCTCCTTTTTGGATTTGCACATTAAAAGAAGACGGTTCCATCGCTACGTCTGTCTTTTGCAAGCCTACATTCTCAGGTCGCTACATTCACAATTCTTCTGCTCATCATCCATATCAGGAATCTGGCATTATTAAATCACTAGTTTCCAGAGCACACAAATTCTGCTCCTCTGAAGAATCTCTAAACTAAGAATCAGAAATAATCAAAAATACAACTAAATGGATATAATCCTAAACCGACTCAAAAAATCAGTCACTTTCCCACACATCAAACCAGACAAGAAGAAGTCCATAGGATTCCCATACCTTATGTCAAAGGCATCTCCAAACATCTTTCTAAAATTATGAAGAAATATTTTGCCACTACTTACAAACCTATCAACCAAATTTACAACTTGTTCCCTTCTCCTAAGGACAAACTCTCACCTTTGACGTTGCCTGGCATTTATGATATTCCATGCTCATGCAAATTGTCTTACTTTGGACAGACAGGTAGGTCTGTTCAAAAACGCATCTCAGAACATCAAGACCACATTCGTCTTTTTAAAACGCAGAAATCTGGCCTCTCTCAACACGGATTGAAAATCCAACCATAGGATCCATTGGAAAAAGTCCAAACTTTTACATAGATATTTATATAAACATGAACGTTTATATAAAGAACGTTCTGAAGCCCTACTACACAGTCCAAATTTAAACTGCAACGACGTTCTTACTATTCCTAAAGTATGGGAAATTGTCATACAAAATTGTGTAAAATTATTATTATTAGTTTTTTTTTTTACTTCTGTAACATGTTACGCACGTTTAATGAGATTCTATTGTAATCATGTGCCCTAACTGTATGTTATTCCTATTTTGTTTAAACTACTGTACTGATGATGTCCTAAGATACTTAGGATGAAATATTTACAAGTAAATAATTTTAACTGTGGTTAATATGTGTGTTTATTTTAATTATGATCTCACCACAGGTTTTGTTTTTAAAAAAAAATACGAACAATAAGTTACGTGATAACCACAATAATTAACTTTAATGAAATGAAAGTACAGATATTTCATACTGAAAATAACAGTACATCATCAGTGTGTAGAAACAAGCTACTCAAAGAAATGAGAATACAAGTACATACAGCAGTCAGTGGTTTACCAATTAAAAACTGTTGTCGGGTGATAGAAATTAATTTTAATAAATAATATTAAAAATATTCATCTATTTCTATATTTCTATAGCTAGTATTTCTAATTATCTAATATTCAGTCTATTTTAGATCTTGAAAGAAGGATTTCAGCTACCCTGGATGACGAATTACTGGATATATCATTCTACATGTTTCTAAACAATCTTTAGCCCGTTCATATGAAAGACATTCCTGCAGACTGATAAAAAAATATGAATCATTATACTGTAAGCAAAAAAATTACTTTTGACAACATTCCTACTAATAAATGGACTGTGAATATTTCTGGATGCCTGTTGTCTGATGCTGAAACCAGTGTATTGGCTAAAGACCAAGATTTTGTTGTGGTACCTAAATACATCCCATATCTTGATTTTTTGCATAATATCGAATGCAAATTGTTGGGACATTCCAGTGAAGATGCTAATAAACTACGGTTTAAAGTTGCTGCTTTACTTTTTAAAAGCAAATTAATACATATCTAGTGCTGAAACCTGTGTGCTGTTTTCATTAAGACAAAAGAGCAATATATCTATTTCAAAACCATATAAAGGAAAAGCTGTAGTGTTAATGGATAGGGTTGACTATGAGAGGAAGATAGACTGACTTTTACAGGATACCTCCACTTATCAAGAAATTAGTTATAACCCTACAAAAACACAAAATGAAACAATTAAATAAGCTGCTTGATGAAGTTGTTAGTTGGGATCAAAATACTTTGGACAAGTTATGCACTCATTTTGGAAGAACTTCTTGTTTATATGGCCTCCCAAAAATTCATAAAGAAGGTTATCCAGTAAGACCCACCATGAATTGTATTAACTCCCTCACCTATGCAATTGCTAAATTCCTGTCACGTTTATTAACTGTCCATACTGGACAATCCAGACCATTCATCAAGAATTCCACTCATTTCCTTGAGAAAATCAAGGATATTCAAATACAAGAGTCGGATTTGTTAGTCAGCTTTGACATTGTTTCCCTCTTTACTAATATTCCATTATCTGATACTGTTAATTTACTATATTTTAAGGTTACACGGTGATCAGCACTCATGTTTGTAAATTTAGGGACACAAAAACACACGTGTTGAACAGATTATTTTATTAATTACTAATAAATTAAAACTTGACATTTTGACCCCTGTATTGAGATCATCATTGGAAGAATACAAGTGTATAAGGAACCAAGCTACTTGCTCATGCCCTGTATATACTGATAAACTAAATCTACGTAGTTAATTAATCATTTTCCCTAGCCTGGCCTCTAGTGAAAAAATAATAATAAAAATAAAAATAAAATAATCTGGATAGTTCTGATTGTTATAATATGATTTCTTTCAGTTGCTGTTGAATGTTACAAACACTTCACCAGGTTGTCTTCTTGTAATGGGATTTTTCTATGGCTAGTTTAGGTTGTTATACAGGTTGTAGATGGGTCCTCCACATTCTTGAAATGGTTAGGCCATCATTTTTGTTGAGATTTGGGTTGTGTTTGAGCATTTCACATGACTCTTTAAATTTTCTCTCAAACCAGATTTTGGTGCGGTGTAGGAACTTGGTATTTTTCCAATCAATTCTGTGGTATGTTTGGAGTGCGTGGTCAGAAAGTCCGGTTTTTCCAAAATGGAAGTATTTAATGTGTCGTTTCTGTTTGTCTTGTCTGATTGGGATAGTTCGCCCTGTTTCCCCTATATATGGTATGTTACATGTACATTGTATACCCCTGGGTGGGCTAGATGTGGAAGAGGATCTTTAGAAGAACTGAGTAGGTGTCTTAACTTATTTGGGGGTTTAAAGGTGGTTTTAATGTTGTATTTGCGTAGTGTTCTGTCTATTTTTTCAGCCTCTAACATAAGGAATGGCAATAGCATTCCTGAAATCTTTTTTTGTTCTTACTGGTATCTTTATGGAGGATCTTGTGAATAATTTTTTTACTGTATCCATTTTTTTATAAATGTTTGGTTGATGATCTTGTATTCCTGGTTTAGCCTGTTCATTAGAACAAATAGTTAGAGCTCTGTGTTTAAGGGTGCTTATGATACCTAGTTTTTGTGTTGGGTGGTGTTAAGAATTTTTGTGTATGTACTGGCCTGTGTGTGTAGGTTTGTGGTAAACTGAGAAGGAGAGACCAGCAAGAGGGAAGACCCTCTGGCTGTCTTCTCCATGGTAAAGTGGTGAGCCCATGGGCTCACCACTCCCCCCCCCCCCCCCAAATAGCTAACTTTATTATGGAAGACTTTGAGCAACGTGCTCTAGAGACAGCATGTCTAAAGCCCAAAATTTGGCTCAGATACTCGGCCGCGAAGCTCTAAATACATTCCTTAGCCACCTAAACAAACAACACAAACGTATCCAATTCACCATTGAAATGGAAAAAAACAACTCTCTTCCTTTCCTAGACACACTTGTCACAAGTCTTCCCTCTGGCTGTCTCTCCTTCTCAGTTTACTGCAACCCTACACACACAGGCCAATACATAAACAAAATTTCTTACCACCACCCAACACAAAAATTAGGTGTAATAAGCACCCTTAAACACAGAGCTCTAACTATTTGTTCTAATGAACAGGCACTAAACCAGCAATACAAGATCATCAAACAAACATTTATAAAAAATGGATACAGTAAAAAAAACTATTCACAAGATCCTCCATAAAGATACCAGTAAGAACAAAAAAAGATTTCAGGAATGCTATTGCCATTCCTTATGTTAGAGGCATTTCTGAAAAACAGACAGAACACTACACAAATACAACATTAAAACCACCTTTAAACCCCCAAATAAGTTAAGACACCTACTCAGTTCTTCTAAAGATCCTCTTCCACATCTAGCTCACCCACGGGTATATACAAAATACAATGCACATGTAACATACCATACATAGGGGAAACAGGACGAACTATCCCAATCAGACAAGACAAACACAAACGACACATTAAATACCTCCATTTTGCAAAAACCGGCATGCACTCCAAACATACCACAGAATTGATTGGAAAAATACCAAGTCCCTACACCGCACCAAAATCTGGTTTGAGAGAAAATTTAAAGAGTTATGTGAAATGCTCAAACACAACCCAAATCTCAACAAAAATGATGGCCTAACCATTTCAAGAATGTGGAGGACTCATCTACAACCTGTATAACAACCTAAACTAGCCATAGAAAAATCCCACTACAAGAAGACAACCTGGTGAAGTGTTTGTAACATCCAACAACAACTGAAAGAAATCATATAACAATCAGAACCATCCAGAAGAATATTAATAGATGAGGAATTTAGTAGTTTATTGTAGTTGTATTTATTTTTTTTATTTTATTTTATTATTATTATTTTATTTTATTTTATTTATTTTTTTTTTTTTTATCACTAGAGGCCAGGCTAGGGAAAAGGATTAATTAACTATGTAGAATTAGTTTACTGGTATGCAGGGCATAAGCATGTAGCTTGGTTCCTTGTATACATTTGTATTCTTCCGATGATGACCTCGATACAGGAGTCGAAACGTCAAGTTTTAATTTATTAGTCATTAATAAAATAATCTATTCAACACGTGTGTTTTTGTGTCCCTAAATTTACAAATATGAATTTACTATATGATGATTGCCCTCCTGATATTGCAAAGATTTTTGAATTTGTTATAGATTCAGGATATTTCAGCTGGAAAAACAAGATCTATAGGCAAGTAGAAAGCATGCCTTTTCTGTTTAGCCTCATTCTGAGAATGAATGTACCACTTTCCTACAACAGATCAATAGCTTTCACCCACACATTCAATTCCCCATGGAAAAAGAAAAGGCCGGTAGGTTCCCATTCTTGGACATCCTTCTTACAAAGCGCACAGCACAGCACAGGAGCCAATTATCCAGCAAATAATTGACTCCTATGTTACAACACCTCAGGATTCTTCAACAGACCGCAGGGTTTCAATCCCTTAAATTTCTCATCTGTTGCCCTCCAAAAGACAAAGTATCACCTCTACCATTAGCTGGCATTTACTAGATATCTTGTGAATGTAATCTAACATACTTTGGACAGATAAGCCATTCTGTGGAAAAAGAATTAATGAACATCAATATTATATCAAATATATGAAACCTCAAAAGTCTGGTCTGGCACAACATAGTACTGACATTAAACACAGTATCCAGTGGGAAGAAGCTCGTGTTCTTCATAGAAGCAGGTTTAAATATAAACACCTTTTCAAAGAAAGTTGTGAAGTCCTTTTACACTGGCCAAATCTGAATCAGAACGATTGTCTCCCTCTCTTCCAAATGTTTGGGAGATTCTTATTTTATGTAATCATTAAAAATAATTTTTAATAATATTATTTATTAAAATTAATTTCTAGCAGGCTGCAAAGTTTTTAATTGGTAAACCACTGACTGCTGTATGTACCTGGTATTCCCGTTTCTTTGTGATGCTTGTTTCTACACACTGATGATGTACTGTTATTTTCAGTACGAAATATCTGTACTTTCATTTCATTAAAGTTAATTACTGTGATTATTGTGTAATTTATTGTTCATCAACATCATAATAAAAATATGATAGTCACAGGCACCAAAGTAATAACGTGTTATACTCGTACATTTCGCTAATGTGAATTTCCGTTAACTCAGCATTTTGTTATGGGGGGTTTCACTTGAAGCTTTGAATAGGGTGACTACTGAGTATAAATTTGCTGGGTGATTACTGGGTGTGGTAGGAAGTGTCTGTAACTGATAAAAAAGTATGGAAATCACCTGAGACTTAAAAAAAAAAAAGTTTGTTAAGTATTACTCTCTAACCAGTAATTAAATTAAGAGGAATTAGATCCCACATCTTTTAAAACTGAATAAGAAACTCAAAGATTGGAATCAGAGAGTTTCATGCCGAATATAGTATAAAAACCTGATTTATAGTACCACGTTCTAGGACTACTTGCATACTAACGTGAGCTAAATGCAAGTAGTCCTAGAACGTAGTACAAACACGGGCAACTCATTGCAAAGGTAGGGAAAGTTCTGATCGCTATTCTTGGTATTTTCCATAATGTAAAAACACATTTCCTAGGAAATGTATGCTGTTATTACATTATGGTGGGAGGTCACTACCCAGACCGGTTTCAGCCTTTATTGAGGCTTCATCAGTGAGTAGCTAGACCAATTAATACCAAAGGGTATAGTGAAAAGAACTTATATACTCTGATATACGAGTTGTCCAAAAGGTGCACCCATTAAGTTACTTAAATATAAAGAGCCAACAGGCTTCATTTCGGCGATATAAACATTAATTAAATTAAGGGGAATTAGATCCCATATCGTTTTAAAACCGAATAAGAAACTCAAAGATTGGAATTAGAGAGTTTCATGCCGAATATAGTATAAAAAACTATAAAAGTATCGGCGAATACTAGCGTGAGCTAAATGCAAGTAGCCCTAGAACGTAGTACAACTTATATTTAAGTAACTTAATGGGTGCACCTTTTGGACAACTTGTATAGTATAGCAGAGCATATAAGTTCTTTTCGCCCTTTGTTATTAATTGGTCTAGCTGCTCACTGATGAAGCCTCAACAAAGGCTGAAACCGGTCCGGGTAGTGACCTCCCATCATAATGTAATAACAGCATACATTTCCTAGGAAATGTGTTTTTACATTATGGAAAATACCAAGAATAGCGATCAGAACTTTCCCCACCTTTGCAACGAGTTGCCCGTGTTTGTACTACGTTCTAGGACTACGTGCATTTAGCTCACGCTAGTATTCGCTGATACTTTTATAGTTTTTTAGACTATATTCGGCATGAAACTCTCTAATTCCAATCTTTGAGTTTCTTATTCGGTTTTAAAACGATGTGGGATCTAATTCCCCTTAATTTAATTAATGTTTATATCGCCGAAATGAAGCCTGTTGACCCTCTAACCAGTTTTTACTCTTTTCATCATCAGCAAACAACCACATATTTCACCTCGTATAATTTCTCATATCATTAATGAGCAAATGGAATAGAAGTGGTCCATTACAGGCTCTGTGGCACACTGATAATCATAAGTCCTCTCTTGGATTTAACTCCTCGTATAACATTCTTTGATGTCTTCCCTCAAGTCACCCTTGTATCCATATAATCAGAGTCATATCTATTCCCATTAGCTCCAATTTATTACTATTATTATTATTCAGGCCTCCATGGAGTCAAAAGACTCATCGTGGGAGGTCCTTCTTAAGAACATAAAGTCTGTCGACTCATCGAGGCGAGGTCGGGCGTAAGAAACACAAAGTCTATCATACCACTCCTTAAACTCATTGACCGTTCTCACTCTCACCACTCCATCAGGCAATGCATTCCAAGGTTTAACCACCCCTCCATGCAAAGAAACCACTCCTCACCTTCTTGCTCACAGTTTCCTTTCATAACTTCCAGGGATGGCCTCTTGTCATCACTCCCTCCCACCGTTCAACCAAGCGAAAGAACTTCCCAGTGTCAACCCTGTAACCACCTCTCAACAGTTTAAAAGTCTCAATCATATCATCTCTCCTTCTATCCACCAAACTCTGCAGTCCACATTCCCTCAGCCGATCCTCATAACCAAAATTGTACAGTTCTGAAACCATCTTTGTCATCCATCTCTGTACCCTTTCCACAGTTAATTTATCCCCTTCAAATCCTGGGAACCAAATCTGAGAACAATAGTCCAAGTGTGGTCTGATCAGAGACTTATACAACGGAATGATAACCCTCTTATCTCTGCAGGTCAGTGTCCTTCTCATAATAGCAGCAATCCTCTGAGTTACCATCACAACCTTTGCAATATGTCCCCTAAACTTCAGGTTTCTATCAATCATCAACCCCAGATCTCTTGTCTCCCCTACTTCCTCCAGTATAACTCCTCCCATAGAGTATGCAGCATCCCATCGATGTTTCCCAAAACTCAAGACCTTACATTTTGCTGCATTAAATCGAGCATTCATTTGCCCATCTTTCTAGCTTATTCAAATCCTCTTGCAGGGCTACCACATCTGCACTATTACTAATAATTCTTCCCAGCTTCGCATCATCTGCAGACAACTGAATCTCCCCTTGCAATTCACTGACAATGTCATTCATATAAAGGTTAAACAATATAGGTCCTAGTACTGAGCCCTGTGGGACCCCACTTATAACCCTCTTCCTCCTTGAAACTGCTCCACCATACACAACTCTCTGATACCTATCAGACAGCCAATCCTGAATCCAGATTTGGGAAACACTCATCACCAGAGGTCCCACCTTACATTCCAGGCCACCTACTACCGACCTTAGAGGGCACTCCACCTAGATACGAATTTAGTGTCACCCACGTGACACTAAATTCCTATTTATAGTTTTTGTGTGCATGTTACATTAATTGTTTTTGTAATCCCCGTAGATGTCCTAGTGACTAGGACGAAATATAGGAAGTATTAAATTCTATTTTAATTCTTTTTGAGTGTTGTAAAAAATCCATTAAACCTCCAACATAATGTCCTCACAGCACTTAAGCCTCTACACTAGAACCTACAGTGGAGCAAATATTGATTCTGATGACCAATCTGACATCCAGACCCATGTGCTGCAACTTGAATATCAGCTTATCATGTGTCACTCTGTCAAATGCCTTCGCTAAGTCTAAGAAAATTGCAGTATATGCCTTTCCCTCATTTAATGTTCTTGTAACTTTATTATAAAAGGCTAGCATATTGCTAAAACAAGAGTGCCCCTTCACAAATCCATGTTGACTCTCACAGATAACATTATCCTCATCTGCACAATGCTGTATACAGTCCCTCACTACTTTCTCCAAGATCTTAACAACTGCTGATGACACAAAGATTGGCCTATAATTAGACACTTCCAGTCTGTTACCACCCTTATGCAATGGCACTATCTTGCCTTCTTTCCATTCCCTGGGCACCTTTCCTGCAGCCAGACTTTCATTGAAAAGCCAGGTTAAAGGCACTGTCAGTTCCTTAGCACATTCTCTCAAAACTCGTGGTGAAATACCATTCAGTCCCAAAGCTTTACTGATATCCAGAGTACTCAGTATCTGAAACACACTTTCCTCCTGTACCTCTAAACCTCGAACTTGCCCTATCCCTCTAGCATTAAAACTGACTCCTCTAGGATGAAATACTCCAATAAAGTGTTCATTGAACAATTGCACTATGTACTCTGCATCAGTCACTCTATTCCCATTTTTATCCCACAATATCATTCTTCCACAGTCATTTCTCCTCTTACTGCCCACATAGTTACATAAAATCATTCATGTAATATCCTGTAAAAGTCCAGATCAAATATAATTTTATTATAGAAAGTCAGTATATCATTAAGGCAAGACCTATTCTTCACAAAACATGCTACTCTCCCCACAGAGTATTATATTTCTCTTCATCAATTACTGAATTCTGCCTTTGATCAACATTTTCAGTAAATAGCCACTCCTGAGAGATTGAATGGCCTATCATTTGCTGCCTCTGTTTTGCAGCCTCCTTCATACAGGAAAAATATTTTGCCCTCCATCCATTCATTCACTTAGGACCTTGCGAGACCTGAGACTTAAAATAAACAGCATGGTTCAGAGACACTACCAATTCTCTTGTGCATTCTTATAATACCTAGGCTGACATTGCACTACTCCCATGGCCATAATTCCATTCACATTAAGTTCCAACAATACGCTTAGTAAACGCTTTTCCATCGTCTACCTGTATTCTTGTATCAGTCCCTGTCACATCTGTTATTGGCAAGGATGAGGGTGCAGTCGGATTATTCATTAACAAGTTGATGAAGTTGCAACTGCTGCAGTGGAACATGGAATGATAAATACACAAGGATCTAGCAGTGCTCAGACAATATCAAGGCAACTCGGCACACCATACTCAACTGTGTAGAAAATTCTGCATCAAATGCTGTGGTTACTTCTCTTACAAGATCTCCCATACTCATGCTCTGATTCATGGTGGTGCGGAAACTAAATTGCAGATTGCTCTGACATGCTTAGCTTGAATGGAGAATAATGCATGGCTGTGGAAGATCTTGTGAAGTGACAAGGCACGTTTTTATTAGAATGGTAGTATTAACTCACACAATTACTGCATTTGTAAATCATCATGGGCTGTGAATAACCCTCATTTGTTCCATCAAACCACTTTACGCTCACTGAAAGTCACAGTGTGGTGTGGTTTTACTGCATGTTTATTATAAGGCCATACTTTTTTCGAAGAATTTTGCCCAATGGTGACTTGTACTGCCTCTGCTGTTAGGTATTGAGAGATGCTGCACACTTCATTGTTCCACAACTGCAGTGGGTGAAGATGCCTTGACTCTACTAAATTCATGCATCCACCCCGCACTGGATTGCTGTTACAACAAATGTAAAAAGTTACGAAAACACTTCACAGAACAGAGTAAGTAGTTGTGCATTTCCCATAGCATGGGCACAGCATTTGTCTGATCTCAACCCTGTGACTTTTGGTTGTGGGGCAATCTGAAACACGTGGTGTATGAAGGACAGTATGTGAGGCAAATAAATGCAGATCTGTTGCATTCTGCTGTAAAAAATGTCATTTACAGAATGTAGTTCTTAGAACACCTGAAAGGAGGATATATTGAACCAGATCTGTAAGTTATATGAGCACAAAAATTGATTTCTTGTGTTTCTTCTAGCTGTTACTGTTTAAAGAATCCTAAACCACACACTTATATCACCAAATGTCACTTGGTGGCAGAATTGTGTACTATTTTTTATCTTCTGTAAATAAAAATTCCATGTTCCAGAGTGTACTTACAACAGTTTGGTTGAATTTCGTCTGATGCATTTTTCACTACAGGACTGTGAACATCCTCTATAATTATAGCCACCTGTATATATAACATAAAATATATATAATAAACATGTTATAATTTTAGGTGGGAGATGAATTTTCATTGCCTGGTGTGAGACCACCACCGGGGGTGAATTCTCCATGCTTGCTAAGCAAGCTCATTACTTGAGAAAGAAATAATATTTATTTGTTAATAAATGCATGCATTTATAAGCATTCCATTTAGCCTTTTATTTCTGTAGACAGAAGACGTCTTAAGTGTGGTAATAATTGAGCTTTGCATTGTGTATCGAAGGCCGATGCTTGCTCGTCTAGTCAAAAGCTACCTTGACTTGCTCGGTTATTGGAGCTTCTAGGTCCTTGCTACAGCACTGTGATTTCATGTGTGCGTATAGCCATTTCCACTCTCTTCACGTCTTCTTAAACACAGGCCATACGCAGTCAAAGTAGCTCTAGCCAGCCTTTACAAGTGTGCGTGTTGCTTGGGAAAATTAAGTTACAACCAACTTTTTATGACAATGTTATTGACCAGTTCATTAAGAAGCACTATAGGGTAGAATTTGTATTCAAGTAGCTAAATTGAAAAAGATAGAATATCATTTGTAAAATAAACATATTTGTATGATTAAATGTACATAAATTTCTAAATATATAGTTTTATATGGTCAGTAATTCATTATTCCGCTAATCAGACTTCAATCACACCTCTCACTCCCTGAATGATAACAAGAGCACGAGTGAATTTCAAGACCAGCATTCATCCCTGACCGCCACCCTGCTTATTGGAGACCTGAAAGTTCCATGTTTGGTATACAGAGTGGGGTTTCCAGAGTACGTAAAAAATAAATTAAAAATACAAAAAATATATAGAAAATTGATAAAAAAAATCCTTCACCCTCCTAGAAAATGTACAATGGGTTTCAAAATAAACTTTTGTGGGTAGGAGAAACATACAATAAACTGCCATATTACATCAGGGCAAGCAATGCCCATCCTTATACTGTATATCTTCAAATTCAGGATACATGAAATTACCATCAGTTTTTGATCATTTTCACTATCAAAGCCACAGCCATTCTTTTTTACTGGAAGCCTACACATATTGGCCAACATATACACATAAACTCCAACCACCACAAAAAATAGGTGTCATTAACATACTAAACAACAGGTCTTTGAAGATTTGCTCCAGTGAACAAGCACTTAAAGATGAATTAGAAGTTATCAGAATGTAGTGTAGTCTTTCCTGAAAAATGGCTACAGTCAAAATACTATCTACAAAATTCTTCACAAGACCTCATTTAAAAACAAAAATAAACTAGATTACAATAAAACTGTACCCATTCCATTCATTAAAGGGATATCAGATAAAATAAACAGAATTCTACAGAAATACAACCTTAATGCCACCTTTGAACCTCCTGAAAAATTAAAGAACTTACTCAACTCATCCAAGAATCCACTTCTTATGCTGGCCAACCCTGTACTCCAGGGTTGGCCAGCATAAGAAGTATAAGAATTTACTTGCACCTACAAGAGCATTAGATGAGGGGAAAGGTATATACTGTCATTTTCCTAGACTTAGCAAAGGCATTTGACAGGGTGCCACATGATAAGCTGATATTCAAATTGCAGCACAGGGTCTGGATGTCAGATTGGTCAACTGGATTCAGGATTGGCTGTCCGATAGGTATTAGAGAGTCGTGTATGGTGGAGCAATATCAAAGAGGCAAAAGGTTATAAGTATAGTTCCACAGGGCTCAGTACTACATTGTTTAACCTTTATATCAATGACATTGTCGGTGGATTCTTTCTTTCTTTCACTGCACATTATTCCCGCTTCCTATGCAGGGTCCGCATGTTACTTAGATGTGACTGCTTGTTAGTATCACTCCCAGCCAACCTGTCGCCTGGTCTGCTGCTGGCGGAATATATTCTTGACTGTAGAGGTGTATCTTCACGGGGCCGGTTTGCCTTTTTGCGGGATGAAAAACGCCAGATAAACTAGCAGAAAAAAACCTACTGCCCACGCCCAAGACCGGCTAACTTGGCTATGCCTGAGGAAGCTGCTCAAATTCTTCACGTCTTTGACGGGAATCGAACCTGGGACACTCCTTCCCCAGGCATATGGTTGCGAAGCGCAAAGCCACTACGCTAACCGCGCGGTCGGTGGATTACAAGAGGATATTCAGTTGTTTGTAAATGATGCAAAGCTGGGAAGGGTTATTAGTAATAGTGAAGATATGGTAGCCCTGCAAGAGGATTTGAATAAGCTAGATAGATTGGGCTAATGAATGAGGGTATCAGTTTAATGCAGCAAAATGTAAGGTCTTGAGGCTTGGGACACATCGATGGGATGCTGCATACTCTATGGGAGGAGTTAAACTGGAGGAAGTAGGGGAGACAAGAGATCTGGGGTTGATGATTGATAGAAACCTGACATTTAGGAGACATATTGCTAAGGTAGTGAAGGTAACACACAGGATTGCTGCAATAACGAGAAGGACACTGACTTGCAGAGATAAAATGGTTATCATTCTGTTGTATAAGACTCTAGAAAATAAGGGGATAAACATCCTTTGTTATTTTATAGCCAGTAAGCGAAACTAAAGATCGATAACTATGATCTATAAGTTTCATGCCGAAAAACTATCGGCGAAGGCAATTCGAAGTAAAGGTGGAGCAAGCCCCCTCACTATTCTTGATATTTTCTCATAATGTAAAACACAGCTCCTAGGAGATGTAATACTGTCATTACATTATGAGGAGAGGTCACTACCCAGACCGGTTTCAAGAGGTCTAGGTAGTGACTTTCAGGACTGCACAATGTTAGTTATGAGGATCGTCCGAGGGAATGTGGACTGCAGAGTTTGGTGGATAGAAGAAGGAGAGGTGATGTGATTGAGACTTTTAAACTGTTGAGAGGTGGTTACAGGGTTGACACTGGGGAATTCTTTTGCTTGGTTGAACAGCAGGAAGGAGTCATGACAAGGGGCCGTCCCTGGAAGTTATGTAAGGAAACTGTGAGAAAGAGGGTGAGGAGTGGTTTCTTTGTATGGAGGGTGGTTGACCCAAGGAATGCATTGTCTGATGGAGTGGTGAGAGTGAGAATGGTCAATGCATTTAAGGAGTTGTATGATAGACTTTGTGTTTCCTAGGAGGGACCTCCTTCGATGAGTCTTTTGACTCCATCGAGGCCTAAATGATAATACTAATATGCCCTATATAGGTGAAACAGGATGCACAATTCATATCAGAAAAAAAGAATATAAACAGCACATTATATTCAATAACTATGGTAAATCTGGCCTTTCTGATAATACCCTGAATATTATTATTATTATTATTATTATGAGCAACTCCAAGGATTCCTTTGACTCATCCAGGGAAGTCCTAAACATCATGTCAAGAACTATTTAGCATTAGCATATTATACTTTGCTTCGAATTCCTTCACAGTCATGGCACCCACAACAGACTCTGGCAACCTATTCCACTCATTCACCACTCTCCAAGCAAAAATCCTAGCTCTAACTCCCTTGCTAACTACACTCTTACTCATTTTCCATGGATAGCCCTGGTTCTCCCACACCACCACACTTGTTTTGAAAAATTTTCTCTGAGTTAATTTTGTAAAAACTCCTCAGTAATTCAAATGGCTCAATCATATCACCCCTTTTCTGCCTATGTACCAGTTTATGTAACACCCACACATCTTCAACCTATTCTTGTAAACTTCATTCCATTGCATTATCATACAGCTGATAATCTTTTCACCCCAAAATGCATAACATTAGACTTTGCACATTAAACTGACATCCATTCTTCTTAGTTCAGCCTCCCAATATATCCAAATCATCCTGCAAAATTTCGACATGATATGCATTATCTATTGCTCTACCCAACTACAAACATCATCGGCAAATAACTGAACAGTTCCTCTCAGATCCTTTCCTATATAGTTAATGAACAAATTAAATAGCAGTTGTCCAAGATCAGAACCCTGCGGCATGCCACTGGTTACAGGCCTTCATTTGGACTCTACTCCTGAATAAACTACCCTCTGATAACTATCCATAAACCACCCTCCTATCCATCTCACCAACCCTATATCCATCCCCACATGCTGCAGTTTACTAATTAGAATTTCATGTGGTATCCTGTCAAATGCCTTTACAAAGTCCAGCAGTATGACTGTAAACCCATCACCATTATCCAACTCAGCCATCACTGTATTATAAAATGTGAACAAGTTACTGAGGCATGATCAACCCTTAACAAAACCAGGCTGTCCCTATAGAGTAGTCCATTTCCATCTATCCATTCCTGTATTTTTCTCTTGACCAACTTCTGTAGTACTTTGAGAACGACTCCTGATATGCTGATCATTCAGTAATTTGCTACATCAGTCTTGGAGCCGCCTTTATGCAATGGAACTATTTTCTCCTCTTTCCATCCCCTTGGTAATAACTGAGATATGAGACTTACATTAAACAATATAGTTAAGGGCACTGACAATTCTTTTGCTGCTTCCCGTAAAACTCCAGCTGAGAGTCACTGAAGACCGTGGCAGTGGATTTGGGCTGAGGTAAAAAAAAAAGGAAAAAAAAAGTGTTTTTACAGGTGTATAGTATGACTTTTGACACAAATTGTGCTACATTTCCCTCAGTAATACAAGTGCTGCTTTTGGAGTTGTTGTTTATAATGTGTTATTTTTGGATTGCCAAGAAGGCGAGGGTAGATTCGGACATCAGCAGTGGAAGAAAAGATAAGTTTTCATTATTTGCTATTTAGTATAGTTAAATATAGTTTATACTTATTATACTTAGTTGTTTGAATGATGGCGACTGCTGCTGCTCCAATTACAAATACCATGTCACCAAGTCCTCCCCCATTCAAGGACTCTATTTTGCGTAACATAATAAAGGATTTTGTGGCTTGTGGGACTTCTTGCATGTATACATCCGAGAAGTTGGATATGTGGCGGATGAGAGAAGGAGGCGTGCGTGTATATATATATATATATATGTATGCACTCATATATATATATATATATATATGAGTGGGCAGTGTGGAAGGCATGAACGATTGTGAATTTTTCGGAAATGGTCTTAATTGGGAGGATGAATGATGAGTAAGAGTGACTAACTTGCAGAGAGAGAGACAGAGAGAGAAATAGATGAGTTGAAAGAGGAGGTGGAATGTCTTGGGAATGAGATGAGAAGTACGAAAGATGAGAGTAGGTGAATGGTAGAGAGGAATGCAAGACGAATCAGAGTAGGAGTGAGAAAGAGTTAGGGGAATGATAGAAGAGGAGAGAATACAAACAATAGAAGAAAGGGAATGATAGAAGAGGAGAGAATAGGAGCAGTAGAAGAGAGGGAATGAGAGAGAAAGGTATGGGAATGATAGAAGAGGAGAGAATGGAAACAGTCAGAGAGAGAGAGAGAGAGAGAGAGATAATGAGAAGAATGCGAGGGAGTACTGGAAACGGGATGGAATGAAGAAAGAGAGCAGGTAAGGAGGGGAACACAGAGTTAAAGAGTTAGACGAGAGAGATTGAGAGATGCAGGTGAGCAATCAAGGAAAGAGTGGTAAGAGCCGAGATGTAAGAACACTCGATGATCTGTGGTATGAAGATAGGATGTCAGAAGAGTGTTTTCCTGGAGGAACAATAGAGAGTGTGGCTATGGCAATTAAGCAGGGTGAAAGGGTGGATGAGATGACTGAGATGGTGGGTACAAACTCGGGTGGCGAGAGATCTTAGATTCTTGCTTGAGGTTGTACAAAAGAAAACGTAGAGATAAAAGATTGTGTGTGTGTGTGAGTTGTGTGTGTTGTCCAGGTATGATAGTAACGAGCTGAGCAGAAGAGCAGTAATAATGAATAGCATAATAGCCAGAATGTGTCATAAGAGAGGATTGGAATATGTGATCCTTAGAGGACATTCGAGGACAGAAAGGAACTGTTTACAACAGTTTGCTTGCATTTCAATGAGGAAGGATGTAAGCATCTGGAGAGAGAGATATTGCTGTTTTCTGAATGAGTTGGTGCGTCAATGCAGAGAAACTAGAATTCTCAAGGTGGATAGTAGCAGGGGTGATCTCTTGTGGGAATGGGTGCTTGGGGGGAAGGTGGGGGACAACATCAGGTAACACTGAGTCCAGTGGGGTCTGGAGGGTATAATGATAGGTATAGAAGCAGTGATATTTTTATGCTTTATATTAATGCCAGGAGTATCCAGAATTGGTGGCACTGATAGTGTCAGCCTGGCGAAAGACTATTGGGATCTCTGAGATGGAGTTGACGGAAAATGATATAATAACAGGAATAGAAGTAGCCGGGTACAGCATTTTTCGGCAAGATAGGAAGGAAAAACGCAGTGGTAGAGTACTGCTTATGATAAGTGATGACTTATGTCCTCTAAGAGTGAGGCTTTGGAAGGCAGTGACACCAATGGTTTTGAGAGCATATGGTGTGAGGTAAAGGTAATCAAGACAGCATATTTAGCGAGGTGCTGCTACAAACAAAGGAGCAAAGAGTGGGAAGCAGGAGATGTTTAGGCAGTTGAGCTTGGCAAGTGCAAGAAAAATGGTTGTTATGGGAGGTTTTAACTACAGCAGTATAAGCTGGGAAGAGGAAAATGCATGTAGTAATAAGGGGATGGAATTTCTAGAATTCTTGAGGGACAAATGTCTTAGGCAACATGTAATAACATGTATTAGAGGAAACAAGAGGTTCAAGAGTTTTGGATTTGTTCATAGCATCAGAAGAGCTGATAATAACTAAGATGACATATCTTCCCCACCCCCAGTTGTGGAGAGTGACCATGTGGTTTTGACTTCAAAGATGAATAGATATGCAGGAATGCAGGAGTATCAAAGAAAAGAGAACATATTTAGAATTATAAGGCAGGTGATTATAATAGTCTTAGATATCAACATGGGACAGTTCTATGAAGGGAGGAATTGGAAGGGCGAGATATCATTAGTGCTTGGGAAATTGTGAAAGAATATTTGTTAGCAGCAATAGTAAGCTATATTCCACGTAGTCAATGAAAGTCTGACTTTCCCATAGTCAATGAAAGTCTGACTATGGGAAAGGTACCCAGGGAATGGAAGGGAGGTAAGATAGTGCAGTTGTTCAAGGGCAGTAGCAGACTGGAAGTGTCTAATTATAGTCCAGTTTGTGTGTCATCCGTAGTTGTTAAAGTCTTGGAGAAATTAGTGAGGGACCATATATAGCATTGGGTAGGTGAGGGTAATGTTATCTGTGAGAATCAACATGGATTTGTTAAGGGGAGCTCTTGCTTTAGTAATATGATTGCCTTTTATAGTAAAGTGATAATAAAGAGCAGTTGATGAGGGAAAGGCATATACTGCCTTTTTTTGGATTTTGCAAAGGCATTTGATAGGGTACAAAATGATAAGCTAATACTTAAATTGCAGCACATGGATTTAGATGTTGGCTTAGTCAAGTGAATTCAGGATTGACTGTCTGATAGGTATCAGAGAGTTGTGTATGGTGGGGCAGTATCAAGGAGGCTGAAGGTTACAAGCAGGGCCCACAGGACTCAGTACTGGGACCTGTATTATTATTATTATTATTATTATTATTACGGGCAACTCCAGGAGTCATTAGACTCATCGAGGGAGGCCCAAATCATATTCATCACAACTATTTGACATTCATACAGTATCTATCATACCTCGCCTTAAACTCATTCACTGTCACAGCATCCACTACAGACTCAGGGAGCGCATTCCACTCATTCACTACTCTAAAAGTAAAGAACCCAGCTCTAACACCTTTACTAACCACACTTATGCCCAGTTTCCATGGATGTCCCCTAGTCCTCCCACAACCAGCCCTGTTCTCAAAAATATCTTCTGAATTAATTTTATAGAAACCCTTCAGTAATTTGAATGTCTCAATCATATCTCCCCTCCTCCACCTATCAACCAATTTTTGCAACCCACAAATCCTCAACCTGTTCTCATACGGTTCATTCCACAGACCTGCTATCATCTTGGTCACTCGCCTCTGGATCCTCTCCACCTCCTCCCCATCTTACCACCTCCACCTCCTCCCCATATTACCTCCCCATCAAGAAGAAACCTAGGTGACCAAATCTGAGCACAGTAGTCTAGATGGGGTCTTATCAAGGCTCGATAGAGAGGAACAATAACCTGCTTGTCTCTGCTTGTCAACGTATTCTTCAGCAACCAAGTGATTTGATGAGCTGTTTTGGTCACTTTTGCAATGTGTCCCCTAAATTTCAATTCCTTATCTACCAACACTCCTAAATCTCGTGCCTCATCAATTTCCTGGAGCACGGTTCCACCAATGCAGTAAACTGCCGCCAATCTTTTCACCCCAAAATGCATAACCTTACATTTTGCCACATTAAACTGACATCCATTCTCCTTAGCCCAGACCTCCAATCTATCCAAATCATCCTGCAAAATTTTGACGTCATCTGCATTCACTATTGCCCTACCCAACTTCGCATCATCCGCAAACAAATGAACTGTTCCTCTCAGATCATTTCCTATATCATTTATGAACAAATTAAACAGCAGTGGTCCAAGAACAGATCCTTGTGGCACACCACTAGTCACAGGCCGTCTTGTGGACTCTACTCCCGAGTAAACCACTCTCTGATATCTCTCCGTAAAGAGAATCCCAAACAGTTCTTTCGATATGCTGCAAGTAAAAAAAAGAATGTATACCACAGAATGACTTTAAGGGATGCCAATAGTAGGGAGGTAACTGAATCATTCGAAACAGTAGAATTACTAAGGGGAAAAGAACACTTTTCAAGAGTATATCATCCAGGTGATGAAATTGCAGGAATGAGGGAACCAATGGCTTATATGGGAACTGAGGTAGATATTGTTCAACCTTTATATCAATGATATTGTCAATGGATTGCAAGGGGATATTCAGTTGTTTGCGGATGATGTGAAGCTGGGAAGGGTTATCAGTAATATTGCAGATGCGGCAACCCTGCAAGAGGATTTGAATAAACTGGACAAATGGGCAAATAATTGGGAGGGGTCAGTTTAATTCAACAAGATGTAAAGTCTCGAAGTTTGTGATCCATCGATGGGAGGCTGCATACTTGATTGGAGATTTTTCTATCAATCATCACCCTCCCCAGACAAGAGATCTGGGGGAGGGTGATGATTGATAGAAAATTGAAATTCAGGGAGCATATTGCAAAGGTGGTGAAGGTAACCCAGAGGATTGCTGCAATACTGAGAACGACGTTGACCTGCAGACATTAAAATGTTATCATTCCGTTGTATAAGACCCTGATCAGACCATACTTAGACTATTGTTCTCAAATTTGGTCCCTAGGGGATAAATTAACTGTGAAAAAATTACAGAGGTGGATAACAAAGATGGTTTCTGGACTGTACAATGTTAGTTTTGAGGATCGGCTGAAGGAATATGGATTGCAAAGTTTGGTGAATAGACGAAGGTGAAGTGATATGATCGAGACTTTTATCTGTTGTGAGGCAGTTACAAGGTTGACACTTGGGAGTTCTTTCGCTTGGTGGAACCACGGGAAGGAGTAATGACAAGGGGTCATCTCTGGAAGTTAGGAAAGGAAGCTGTGAGGAGTGGGTCCTTTGCGTCGAGGGTGGTTGAACCGTGGAATGCATTGCCTGATAGAGTGGCGAGAGCAAGAACAGTCAATGAGTTCAAGGAGTGGTATGATAGACTTTGTGTTTCCGAGAAAGGTCCTCCCACGATGAATCTCTTGACTCCATGGAGGCCTGAATAACAATAATAATAATAATAATACCATTCCAATCTCACAGCTGTATTCACATTAAGGTTCTGTAATATGTTATTCACTTCCATTTCATCTACCTCAGTTCCCATATAAGCCATTGGTTCCCTCATTCCTGCAATTTCATCACCTGGATGATATACTCTTGAAAAGTGTTCTTTTCCCCTTAGTAATTCTACTGTTTCGAATGATTCAGTTACCTCCCTACTATTGGCATCCCTTAAAGTCATTCTGTGGTATACATTCTTTTTTTTACTTGCAGCATATCGAAAGAACTGTTTGGGATTCTCTTTAGCCTGCATTGCTAAGTACTAATCTCCTTTTGCTTTTCTTACCACACTAGTTACCCTTCTGGCTTGTGCCTTGTACTGTTCATGTGCCTGCAGGTCACCTTTCTCCTTAAATTCCCTCCACAATATTCCCCCACCCCCAGCTCTGGCTTCATGGTGTTATTCAGCCATTTAACTCCCACATACTCTCCTGACTCTAGGTCAGGAGAGTATGTGGTTGCATGCAGTTTTACATGCCACGCCACTGATCCAAGCAATCTCCTAAGTTTTTCATGCTTACCAGCCTGGTAATTCCACATATACCCTATCTTAACTGAAAATTCCACACATTTAGCCACCTTCCAGGTCAAGACCATATGATCACTCTCTCACCAATTAGTGGCAACATGGTTATATTCGTTATAGACAAATTCTCAATGCAATTATTAGATTGAACACTCTCGAACTCCTAGTATATTCAATTACATGCTATCTCAGATAATTATCCCTTAGTGACTGCATAAAATCCATTTCCTTCCTCCCATGCGTTCCTCTCCTTCCAATCTATGTTACCATAGTTGAAATCTCCCACAATAATTACATGTCCTCCATTCTTGAGTCTATTTGCTGATGCATAATAGTATGAAAAGAAACTAACTCTGCAAGTTAAAAACAATCCAAAAGAATTCTATGATTATGTTGCAAGTAAAAGAAAGAATGAATCTGAAAGAATAACTCTACTGAATGCAGATGACTAATGCAGAAGTGATTGTTCAACTAATGAGTAGCCATTTGATAAAAGCTATCAACTTGGTATGTACAACATTGAACTCACTGCTACCTCTTAACCATATGATGAAACTCATACAGTGAAGAGGCAGTGTGGAGTGTGGATGAGGAAGAAGTACTAGAGCTGTTGTGCAAATTGAATAACAATTTCAGCAAGAGGGACTGATGGGATATCAGCATGGGTGCTAAAAGAGTGTTCAGCTGAAATGGCTATTCTCTTGACCAGGATATACAATTTGAGTCTCAGAACAGGGATGATTCCAGAGGAGTGGAACGAATGTATGGTAATCGCATTGCACAAGAGTGGTGCAAATACCGACGTATTCAACTATCGACCAATCAGTATCTCAGGAATGGTGTAAAAATGTTGGAAAAGGTGTTTAGAGCTAGCATTCAGAAATGGGTTGACGGAGAATCTTTACTTTGCAATGAACAACATGGGTATACTAAAGGAAGGACATATTTTAGCAACTTGCTCATATTCTGTAATAATGTTACCATTGAGTTAGACAAGGGAAATGGATACTCCATGATACTTTGGAATTTTGCTAAGGCTTTTGACAGAATACAGCATGGAAGACTGTTGCATAAATTGGAGAATATGGGATTGGATTATAAACTATGGATAAGAAGTTGGCTGACTGACAGATATTATTATTATTATTAGTGACGCCTCCAAGGAGTCCAAGACTCATTGCAGGAGGACACTACTGTACAGCTCTCCGTCTCCACTACTACACAGAACCTCTACTACCAATCATTCACATCAACGCCATCTACCACCCACCACCACCACCATCACAACTAATATTTTTGTCTGTAAATTGTGTGTGTTCTGAAGGGCCGATTTGTCTGTATGCGGGATGAAAAATCCAAGTTTCCGGGAGAAAAAACTCTGCTACCTCCATATGAGATCTGCTAACTCAGCTTCAATTGAAAAGTCCATATAAAGATTCCTCCCTTCATGACGAGAATCAAACTTACCTTTTCTAAAAGAAGGGTACAATGTACCGTTGTTCTTCCAATTGCGCTACGGAGGCGCTATTAAAAAGTCATATAAAATGTCTTGTGTGAATCTGCAAGATTCACACAAGATCCTTGGTCCATTGTTATTCACAATGCACATCAATGGCATTGGGAAGTATTTGAAATATGGCATACAGCTATTTGCTGATGATGGAAAGATAGGTGGGGGTAATCAGAAGTGCTGCTGATATGCAGTATTGCAGAATGATTTGAATTGGTTCTTACTGTGGGCATGTGAAAATGGCTGTCATTTCAATGTTAATAAATGTAAGGTGGCAGCATGGTGTGATTAGATATCCAGTGCCATATTATATTGGCAGGATTATGCTTGAAGAAAACTGATGAGGCTAGGGATCTTGGAGTTTTAGTCGACTGGAAATTAAAGTTCAAGAGTCATGTAGAAAAACTTGTAAATACAACTCAAAGAATATGAATATGGCAATGCTGAAATGAACCTTGATATGTAAAGATATGAAAGTCAATTTGCCTCTTAATAAGGCTTTCATAATATTTCACTTGGACTATTGCATACAGGTGTGGTCTTCTGGTTTCCATGGTGATTCTGATACAGTGGAGGGAGGGAGAGAGAGAGAGAGAGAGTTCAAAGGATAGTATCAAAAATGATATCAGGATTGTGGAATACTGATTATGAAGCTAGATTGAGAATTCGTAGCAAACAGGAGAAAGAGGGGTGTATATGATTGCGGCTTACAAATTTCTGAAAGGGTTATACAGAATTTGTGCTAGGATTATTAGTAATAGTGCAGATGTGGTAGCCCTGCAAGAGGATTTAAATAAGCTAGATAGATGGGCAAATGAATGGGGGTGTCAGTTTAATGCAGCAAAATGTAAGGTCTTGAGGTTTGGGAAACATCGATGGGATGCTGCATACTCTATGGGAGGAGTTATACTGGAGGAAGTAGGGGAGACAAGAGATCTGGGGTTGATGATTGATAGAAACCTGAAGTTTAGGGGACATATTGCAAAGGTGGTGAAGGTAACACAGAGGATTGCTGCTATTATGAGAAGGACACTGACCTGCAGAGATAAGAGGGTTATCATTCCGTTGTATAAGTCTCTGATCAGACCACACTTGGACTATTGTTCTCAGATTTGGTCCCCAGGATTTGAAGGGGATAAATTAACTGTGGAAAGGATACAAAGACGGATGACAAAGATGGTTTCAGGACTGTACAAGGATAGTTATGAGGATCGGCTGAGAGAATGTGGACTGCAGAGTTTGGTGGATAGAAGAAGGAGAGGTGATATGATTGAGACTTTTAAACTGTTGAGAGGTGGTTACAGGGTTGACACTGGGGAGTTCTTTCGCTTGGTTGATCAGCGGGAAGGAGTGATGACAAGAGGCCATCCCTGGAAGTTACGAAAGGAAACTGTGAGCAAGAGGGAAAGGAGTGGTTTCTTTGTGTGGAGGGTGGTTGAGCCGTGGAATGCATTGCCTGATGGAGTGGTGGGAGCGAGAACGGTCAGTGGGTTTAAGGAGTGGTATGATAAACTTTGTGTTTCTCAGGGGGGGGACCTCCCCTCGATGAGTCTTGACAGACTTTATGTCTTAGAAAGGACCTCCCTCGATGAGTCTTTTGACTCCTTGGAGGCCTGAATAATAATAATAATAATAATAATAATAATAATTTCAGTAAATGGAATTTTTCATATTATGGAGGATGGTGAAAGGATGCAAGAGCATGCATAGAACTTGAGAATGAATTCTGTTCATTCTCAAGAAGGGGGATTAGGGCTAAATTATTCTCTCATAGAGTAATGTGTGAGTGTGACTGGAATGATTTGTCATTGGATGTTGTGTGTGCAAGTAGTGTGAATGAATTCAAAAATATGTATAACAGCTGGTGCGAATAGTATAGCCTCCCTCAATGAGTTCCTGACTCTCTGGGGGGAGTCTCTCTTAATAATAATAATAATAATATCCCTCAAGGGCTCACTTTACTGAGTATGGGAGCATAAACCTGAGGTACCTGATGCTGGACCATGCCTTACTTCATGTAATATACATCTGTACATTATCTGTAGACTGGTCCCTCCTATTCTTTCTTTCTTTCTTTCTTGTTGGTCCTCTTGCCCCCCCCCCCCCCAATGCTATTAGAGTAATCGAGGGCTAAGGGTGAATCTTTCCTCATGTTTTTTCATCTCATGCAGTCAGAGTCTGCTTTCCCTCCCAAAAGGCAGGTTCAGAGGCCTTAAGGTCGCAGCCCCACCATCAAGCTCACCCCGCAAAAGGTTGGTAACCTATCCAGGGGAAATTTACAATTACTCACAAAGCTCTGAAGAAGAAAAATAGGATAGATTTAATTGGAATTGAACAAGGACTTCTCTTTCAAAAATTACAAATAGCTACTTGGAACGTCCCTGGAATCACACACAAAATTGACAAGCTAAACAGAGAACTAAAAAATAGAAACATTGATATAGCAGCAATAACTGAGACAAAAAAGAAAAAGAAGGGATCTTAAATTCTGGAAGATTATGTAATGATCTTCTCTGGAGTTCCAGAAGACAAATTAGTTCATCTGGGATTGCAATTTGGATTAATAAATATTGAAAAAACAAAATCTCGGATTATACTTGGGTATCAGACAGAATAATCAAAGTTCGAATGAAAATTATGAATTAAACATTCAATATTTTCGGAATTTATGCACCAGTAGATGGAAAAGAGGAAAAGACAGAAGAATTTTACAGAAAACTTCAGGAATGTATTGATGAAACAAATAAAAATGAAGCAACGATCTTGATCGTAGATTTCAACTCTAGAGTGGTAAGTAACCCAATAACAGGATGCATTGAATCATAGGGAGAATCAGTAATTAATAACAATGGAATTTTACTAAGAGACTTCTGATCCAAGGCAAGAGTTTAGATTCCAATCCCACATTCTTCAGTTTATGCAACAGCTTTTCATGTGGTATCCTATCAAATGCCTTAAAAAAATCCAACATGATCATAGTGTATCCATTCCCTTTATCCATCTCAGCTGTAACATTGTTATAAAATATGAGCAAATTGCTAAAACATGACCTTCCTTTAGTAACCAACTTCTCTAAAATTTTCACTACCATATCAGAGATACTGATAGGTTGGTTGCTAGACACATCAATTTTTGCACCACCCTCGTAAAAGAACTATCATACATTCCTTCCATTCCTGTGGTATCATTCCTGAGCTGAGACTTAAGTTATACAAACATGGGAAACGCCTAGCCAATTCGGCTGAACATTCCTTTAGCAAAAGGGCAGATATTCCATCTGTCCCTATAGACAAATTCTTATCCAGGTTATGCAACAACTCTTCAACCTCATTTTCATGTACATCTAACTCTTCATCCAAAGTAACAGTAGCACTATGCATCATGTAACATACACCTGGTTGATATATCTTAGCAAAGTGAGAACTCATTAATTGAACAATCTCATTAGCTTCCAACACTCAAGTACCATCTGCATTTAATAAAGTTATTCTTTCACATTCATTCTCTCTTTTGCTTGCAGCATAACGATAAAATTCTTTTGAATTGCTTTTAACTTGCATGGCTAATTTCTTTTCATACTCCAATTTAGCTTTCCTCACAATACTCATTACTTTTCTGGCCTGAGCATTATATATTTTGTAACCCCTTTCACTTTAATTCTCACAGTATTCTTTCTGCATCATATTCATCCCCTGTGGCTCACTCGCTTAATAAGGTAGTACATCCGTTTCACTCCCAGCCTATTTATTCTTCGGACACAGGGATACATTCAGATACTAACCTCATTTATGCACTTTTTCAAAGATTCCCATGCATTGCTGATATTTTTCCCATTCAATAACTGATACCATGGAACAAAAGATTTCCAATCCTTTCTTTCAAGCTTACATGGTGATCCGAATGCATTTTTGAAAATTATGGAGACAACTACCGTGTTTGAATAAAAACTTTAGTTTAATATAACTAAAATCTAAATTCGATGTTTCGACCTTTATGTTAAGGTTCTTCTGGAGTATTAGAAACCATTCCATACCAACTGGCTGTACAAATATAATCATGATGTTAATATATGTATATAGATAGATACTTGTTGTTGCACCCAATGTATTTCTACAACCAACAGATAACACTAATAATAGGACTCTAGTGTTGACGTATAATTTTTTTTTTTTTTTCACCAGAGGTCAGGCCAACAATTGCTGTAGTGGTTGGTCAGTATCTTTAACAAACCAGTTTGATTGTAATGTAGCTTGTTTTCTGTGTATATTTGTATGCTCCAGAAGCAAATATGACCTTGACATAAAGGTCGAAACGTCGAATGTAGATTTTAGTTATATTAAACTAAAGTTTGTATTCAAACAGGGGTAGTTGTCTCCATAATTTTCAAAAATACAAAAGATTTTCAACTTTGTAGTTCAGCATGTAACCTGTTTTAATCAGAGCATCGATATCATTAGATACTTCCCAAGATAGCACAGCATGATCACTGTCACCAATTGATGGTAAAATAGCCATTAACAGATATCCCTTCTGATGATATGAGCAAATCGAACACTCTTTGACTCGAGTTCCTTCTTTCACATGCTGCTTGCAAAAGTTGTCTCGCAACAATTCAGTAAATTCCTCTTCTTTCTTATCATGAGATTTCTCTTCTACCCAATCAATGTTTGGAAAATTAAAGTCACCCATAATGATCACTCTTTTGGTATCCATAAGGCTAAATTGGTGATGCATTTCTTCATCCCCTGCAACTTATCCACCAGGTCTGTAGCAACTCTCCACCATGTATTTCATTCTGTTAATCTCCACTTCACACCAGATAGACTCAAACTCACTGCTACATGGGACAGTGTTAGAATCATTGTTTTCTTGTGTTTCTACCCTAACTGGACTTTCGTCATCTGATATCATTAGTAGTACTCCTCCTCTCCTATCTCTTCTGTCATTTCTAAAAATAGTATATCCATTACGCTCAATCACACTTACCATTTACCATCAATTGTCATTTAAATAGGAAGTCAGTTTGGTTTGCAGCATTTGGCTATTTCAAAATCTTTGGATTTGTGGACAGGTCTCCATAATTAAAGTCCCCAATAATGATTAATTTTTCTGCACTGATGCTAATTTGCTGTTGCATATCATCTGTATTCTTCCTTGTACTTCCCCCCCCTCCTCTCTAACTCACACCAGATAGCCTCGAATGCACAACCTTCTGCATCACTGTTCCACTGATGAACTGCTACTCGTTTCAGTTTTCCTGCTATCATTAGCAAAACCTCTTTCTCTTCCCCCCCCCCCCCACCACCACCAACATGCTGTTTTCTCTGTCCTCTCTGAAAATACTATATCCCTTTCATTCTGTCCCCATCAGTATATCATCTTTTCTCAGATAAATGACTAAACAAACACACATAATAACCACAGTAATAAGTTTTAATAAGTAAATATTTCATCCTAAGTATCTTAGGACATTGTCAGTTAATTCAAACAATACAAGGAATAACATACAGGTAGGGTGCATGATTACAATGGAATCCCAATATGCATGCAGTAGTGTGTTATAGAATTAAAATATATCTGGAGGAAAAAATAAAATAAAATAAATTACATTGAAAATAAGATAACATATATAAAAAATTATTTTACACAATTTTGTATGACAATTTCCCATACTTTAGGAATAGCAAGAATGTCATTACGGTTTAGATTTGGTCTGTGAAGTAGGGCTTCAGCACTTTCTTTATATAAACATGAATGTTTATATAAAGATCTATGTAGAAGTTTGGTTTTTTTCCAATGGATTCTATGGTTTGGGTTTTCAACTCTGTGTTGTGTGAGGCCAGATTTCTTCAGTTTGATAAGACAGATATGGTCTTGATGTTCCGAAATGTGTTTATGAACAGATCTACCTGTCTGTCAATAGTAAGACAATTTACAGGAACATGGAACCTCATACATGCCAGGTAGCATAAGAGGTGAGAGTTTGTCTTTAGGAGAAGGTAACAAGTTATAGATCTGGTTGATTGGTTTGTAGGTAGTAGCAAGTTTGTATTTCTTCATAACTTTTGAAAGATGTTCGGAGATGCCTTTGACATAAGGTATGGGAATCCTACGAACTTGTTCTTGTCTAGGTTGATGTGTGAGAAAGTGACTGATGATTTTCTAAGTTGTTTTAAGATTGTATCCATTTAGTATGGCTGTATTTTTGATTATTTCCAATTCTTGGTTTAGAGATTCTTCAGAGGAGCAGAATCTGTGTGCTCTGGTTACTAATGATTTAATGCTGCCAAATTTTTTGAGATGGATGATGAGCAGAAAATTGTGAATGTAGCGACCTGAAAATGTCATCTTGCAATAGACAGAAGTGGAGATGGAGCCATCTTCTTTTCTTTGGATGTATAAATCCAGAAAAGAGATACCCTGTGGAGATTCTTTTTCCAGTGTGAATTTGATGCGAGGATGAAGGAGGTTTATTTTATCTAGAAAAATGTGTTGTTCTTGTTTGGAATGATCCCAGACAGCAAAGACGTCATCAACATATGTTGATGACTGCAGTACCCCTTTCATCCCATGATCTCCCTCACACTTCATGTTAATTATTCCGGTCAATTTCAGAACCTAAGAAGCAAACATGCAGCATCATGTGATCACACCACTGCTCATTCACTTCAGTGATGAATGCACCCATACCCACATATATCGATTTAACAGATAGGAGATGATAAAGAGGGACTTATCAAATATATATACGGGAGATATTGGCATATGGTGATGAAAATAAGAGATAATCCCTACAGCTGTATAAGAGTGGTGAGAGCAAGAAAATGAAAAGTGATGTATATATATATAAGAAGAGCAGTTGGATGTGGAGAAGGAATTGGAATTGTCAGCATTGGTTGTGAGTGAATCAACATTGAACAAGTTCAAGGTGGAAAATGGTAGATAATATTGTATATTATTATTATACATTACTGCCGGCCTGATTGGCCGAGTGGTTAGCGTATCTGCTTTCCAGCCAAAAGGCTGCGGGTTCGAATCCCGCCATGAACATGGATGTTTGCGATTGTCCGTGAAAACACTAGTGGTGGTGGTGGTGCAGATGATAGTAGTTGTGGTTCGTTATAGTTGGTGGAGAAAGCTGTAGAGTAGGTGCCCTCCCTCGATGAGTCTTTGGACTCCCTGGAGGAGTCACGTAATAATAATAATAATAATTATTATCATTCAGGCCTCCATGGAGTCAAAAGACTCATCATGGGAGGTCCTTCCTAGGAAACAGAAAGTCTATCATACAACTCCTTGAACTCATTGACCATTATTGCTCTCACCACTATCAGGCAATGCATTCCACGGTTCAACCACCCTCCATGCAAAGAAACCAATCCTCACACTCTTGCTCAGAGCTTCCTTTCTTAACTTCCAGAGATGGCCCCTTGTCATTGATCCTTCCTGCTGTTCCACCAAGTGAAAGAACTTCCTAGTGTCAACCTTGTAACTAACTCTCAACACTTTTAAAAGTCTCAATCATATCACCTCTCCTTCTTCTATCTATCAAACTCTGCAGTCCACATTTCCTCAGCCCATCCTCATAACTAAAATTGTACAGTCCTGAAACCATCTTTGTTATCTGCCTTTGTACCCTTTCCGCAGTTAATTTATCACTTTCAAATCTGGAGACAAAATTTGAGATCAAGAGTCAAAGTGTGGTCTGATCAGGGACTTATATAATGGAACGATAACTGTTTTATCTCTGCAGGTTAGCATCATTCTCAGTATTGCAGCAATCCTCTGGATTACATTCACCATCTTTGCAATATGTTCCCTGAATTTCAAGTTTCTATCAAACATCAGCCCCAGATCTCTTGTCTCCCCTACTTCCTCCAGTACAGCTCCTCCAATCAAGTATGCAGCCTCCCATCGATGGATGCCAAACTTCAAGACTTTACATCTTGTTGAATTAAACTGACTCCTCCCATTCATTTGCCCATCTGTCTAGTTTATTCAAATCCTCTTGCAGCGCTGCCACATCTGCACTATTACTGATAACCCTTCCCAGCTTCACATCATCTGCAAACAACTAAATATCTCCCTGCAATCCACTGACAATGTCATTGATATAAAGGTTAAAGAATACAGGTCCCAGTACTGAGCCCTGTGGGACCCCACTTGTAACCTCCTTGATATTGTCCCACCATACACAACTCTCTGATACCTATCAGACAGCCAATCCTGAATCCAGTTGACTAACCCAACATCTAAACCATCCCTGTCAAACTCGTTTACCTTCAAGGGCCAAATTAAGAATTATACATCAAGCTGCGGGCTGCAACAGAAAAAAAAATCTCGAAATAAAGAGGAAACAGATTTTTTAATATTAACATTAGAGTATATAAGTACAAATTCAACCATGTTACAAAAATACATATAAAATATAAAGTTTACATATTTAAATGAAATTATATATATAATTTTTTGAAGAAACTTGACAATTTTCATTAACGAAATCTTCAAAATTTGGTTGACTTTTTGAGCTGTAGTTATTTTTAATATTGATTGCACATGCTGGTCTGTTAATCTTGCTCTTTCTGTAGTTTTATTATTCTTTAAAGTTGAAAATAGTTGTTCATGAATATGTGCTACCGAACATAGATAAAATATGCTTAATTGCACATAACATATTACTGATCGATCGACTGATAAATAATTATAAAACTTTGGAATTCCAACAATCATATATTTTTGTTTCAATACGGAATCACACTGAATTTCGATTAATTCGAACTGTAAATTGTAATCAACAGTTTCAACATCAATTGATAGAGGAGAAGTAAATAGGTTAAACTGATTTTCATATTTCTTAAAATCTAAAAACCTTCTTTCGAATTAATTTTCTAATAACTTCATTTGATTGGCATATTCTGAAAATTTCAATTTCGTTGATTTTTGTAATAATGATTGACAACATCCAAAATGGGATAAATTTTCTTTTTGAATTTGTTTTTGCCAAAATAATAATTTCTGTTTGAAAATGTTAATATTGTCAAATAACATGATACCTACTTTATGTTTGCCTTGTAGCTTAAGATTAAGTTGACTAAGGTGTCTTGTAATGTCAAATGAAAAAGCCAGGTCATTTATCAATTGATCATTTTTTAATATTTCACATTCATAATTTTTTGATTCTATAAAATTGCCATTTCGTCCAGCAATTCAAAGAATTGCTTTAAAACGTTATGTGGAAAGCCATCTAATTTCTGTATAATAATGAGATCACTATATTTTCTTTCTATATCTTCTAGAAAGTTACTAAATTGGCAATGATTAGGCCCACATGCACGAATATAATTTACATTTTACTGCCATTTTTTAGGACATGATATTAAAAACTATGGAGCACAGTGTTTGCTGATGAAAAATGCAATGAAAAGAAAAGGAGCTAGCTGAGGATTGGGGGGGGGGGGGGGTGGGGGGGGGGGGGGGTGGGGGGGGGGGGGGGTGGGGGGGGGGGGGGGTGGGGGGGGGGGGGGGTGGGGGGGGGGGGGGGTGGGGGGGGGGGGGGGTGGGGGGGGGGGGGGGTGGGGGGGGGGGGGGGTGGGGGGGGGGGGGGGTGGGGGGGGGGGGGGGTGGGGGGGGGGGGGGGTGGGGGGGGGGGGGGGTGGGGGGGGGGGGGGGTGGGGGGGGGGGGGGGTGGGGGGGGGGGGGGGTGGGGGGGGGGGGGGGTGGGGGGGGGGGGGGGTGGGGGGGGGGGGGGGTGGGGGGGGGGGGGGGTGGGGGGGGGGGGGGGTGGGGGGGGGGGGGGGTGGGGGGGGGGGGGGGTGGGGGGGGGGGGGGGTGGGGGGGGGGGGGGGTGGGGGGGGGGGGGGGTGGGGGGGGGGGGGGGTGGGGGGGGGGGGGGGTGGGGGGGGGGGGGGGTGGGGGGGGGGGGGGGTGGGGGGGGGGGGGGGTGGGGTAATAGTAACCACCATACACCAGATGATTAACCAGAGTAGTAGTAGTAGTAGTAGTATGGTGGTTTACCCACCTCTTCGTATGTAGAAGAGGTAGGTAAACCACCATATTGGTAGTCTCTGTATCCTCTGTACCACTTCCTCATTCCCCAAAAAACTTGGCTACAGAATCTGAGCACTGTATGTGAAATTGTTATATTACAAAGAGCAATGAAACACAAAATGGTGAGAGCGAGGTCTATAGCTAAGGCAGCAAAAAAGATGATTAACATAATCACTGTGGATTTTTAAAGAATGTTGTGGTGCTGTGAATGTAACATGTATGCATGGTTGAGTACGTCTGTGTGGAGAGGTTGAATAAGAGAAGTGAGTGAGTAGGTATGCAGAAAGTGTTACATGCTTGTGTCCTATGAGGGTTCTTTGAATGTGAGTGGAAATGGGCAAAAGGGGAAAACTAGAGATTGTGAGTATAGATATGAAAGCAAGTGAGCAAGATTGACAGCAAGAAAGAAAGTGATAGTTAGTAAGACAGTGTATGTGACTGATGACAAGAAAAGAGTGTTACTGATAGCAAGATGAAAGCATGAACGCTAATGAGAAAGTAATTCAAGACAAAAAAAATTGTGTGAAGATGAGGCAAGCATATGCAGAATGAAACAAGGAGAATTGTAGATATGTATGGAAGAGTGTTGAAGAATTGAGTGAAAGATGATTGGAGAGATTCTGTAATTAAATGTGGTGAAAAACAAGATGCATAAGGTTTCTTTTCATGGAGGCTGAATAAGCAGAGTGGTTGAATCATGGGATATTAGCAAGCAAAATAGTAGATAGAGTAGAAACAAATGATTAGTTGTGAACAAATGGATATCAGGAGGTTGCTGAAGAAAGTAAAAGATAACAGTATAGTAGGAATGGTAGTCAGTGTGTTGCTCAAATATGACAGTGATGACTTGAGATGGCAAGTAAAGATTATGAGTAATACTATGCTAGCAGAGCTGCATGAAGAAAGAGGAGGAGTGCAATTTGTGAATATGGGGATGATTTGAGGGATGGATGGAATTGTATAAGACAGTCTGCATTTCAATGGTTTTGGTGTGAGCCAACTGGCGAGGCTGTTGCTGGAAGAAATTACGAACTTCCATGCATAAAGGACCTATGTAAGTAATAAGTGATGAGAAATAGCAGGAAAGTAGGGCAGGAGAGCTTGATAATTGAAATGTGAGTAGTGTGAGTGAAGGGAATGAGAAGCACAAATACAAGACAGACGGGAAGTTGGGGGATAGGAAATGTAACTGCTAGATGCAGAAGTGAATGTGTGAGGAAACAGGAAAGGATTGAAATGACCTGAAATGTGAGTGAGCCTATAGATCTTCTGTGGAAGGGTTATGTGATCAGTGGTGATGGAGAGGTGTAGCGTCAATGGGACTTGTTACTCAGAGATCAGCTATTATGTTTGTTTACAAATGCTAGAAGTATCCGAAATAAGGGGAATGAAACTGTCGCATTGATAGACGTTGGTAAGGGTAGCTAGGTACTGGTTGGTAAAGGTAGCAAAAGTGAAGTACGAGCAGCAGTTAGCTAATGAAGCAAAAAGAATCCTAGGGAGTTCTTTCGATATGTAGCCAGCAAAAAAAAAAAAAAAAGAATGATTATGGAAAGATGATACTGAATGGAGAAAATGGTATAAGGACAACTACTGTGGGAGATACATGGAGATACTTAATGAGCAGTTCATAAAGGTCTTTCATTCTTGTGAATGTGACATAATGCAGAGATTGAGAGCAGTTGATGGGGAGGAGAGACTGACTGTAAGTGAGCAAGAGGTGTAAGGGGAATTGAGCAAACTTGATGCTAATAAGGCTGTAGAACTTAATAATATATCACTACGTATTCTGAAGGAATGTGCCAGAAAGTTAACATCAGCCTTGACAACTCAAGCATCAAATAATAGGTGTCAGGTGTTGTGGTTAAGTTGTTCTAGAAGCTGGTGAGAACCAGCATCCAGAATTGGATTAACAACAATGGTATTATCTTTGATGGATGGATTTGCTAAAGGAAGGTCATGTATTAGTAATCTACTTATTTATTACAATAAGGTGATGGCTTCCTTGGACAAAGGAGAGGAATACACAGTAGTATGCTTAGATTTTGCAAAGGCTTTGGATTAATTACCACATGATAAGTTGATAGTCAAACTAGAGCAGATGGAGTTGGATATTAGATTAGTGCATTGGATCGGAGACTGGTTACTGATAGGGAAACAATATCCAGGAAGAGGAATACCACTAGTGATGTGCCTCATGGGTCTGTTTAAGGGCCATTGCTGTTTAACTTGTATGTTAATGATATTGGCCAAGATTTGGATGGGGATATTCATCCAAATCTTGGATTAATATCCAATATTTGAATCTAGATAATGCAAATTTGGGACAAACTATGAAGAGTAGAGATGTTATGGCCTTGCAAGTAGACTTGAATAAATTGAGTGAATGGGCATGGAAATGAGGATGAGAGTTCAATGTTGCAAAATGTAAGGTTTTAAAATTTGGGAAACAAAGTTGGGATGTAGAATTTATGCTTGGTGGGATATATTGTTGGAGGAGGAGGAAATAAGGGATCTTGGAGTGATAGTGAATAAGGATCTGAAATTTAGGGGGACACATTGCCAAACTTCTGAGGACAACACAAAGAATTCTGGGAATGATGCAGAGGACACTGACTTGTAGAAGTAAGGAGATTCTTTTTCCATTGTATAAGGTTTTGATTAGGTCACATATGGACTACCCAGTGAGTAGCCCATGTGTGAACAGATTTGGTCACCTGGTTTTCAAAAGGATGAAGAGATGTTGGAAAGGGTCCACAGGAGACTGACTAAGCTAATTTCTGATCTCTGGAATGTTGATTATGAGGAAAGGTTCAGAAGATGCAATTTACAGCGTCTAGTGCAGTGCTTTCCAAACTTTTCATGTTGGTGACACACTTTTTAGACAAACCTAATTTCGTGGCATAGTAATTCAGTCTGATGTGCCTCTCATGGGTCACGTGGTCCGTATTAATGCAGACCATTCAACAGTTGATTCTTGCGTAGTTTCCTCTATAGTCGATACATTTTGTTCATCACAAACATCACCTTCAGATTTTCTTTTATTAATTAGAAACTTATCCAATTTACGGGTAATTCAACACCAATTTGATAAATAAAACTGTGCGAATTTATTATAAAGCTTTAACAGTAACTAAACATAAAACACAAGCACCAGCTCTTCGTTTATTCACATTGCAGTTAGAATAAACATCAATAGTAACATTTGTATGAATAAGTGGTGCACTTTGTTTTTATTGGTCGAACAATAATAATATGATAATAAGAACCGAGCGACTACTGCGTGATAAAACCACAGGGATGAATTCGGCTGCATTTATTCTCCATTATTTATCGAAATATATTGATATGAAATATTCTTAAAGGTTAAAAATAATTAAAATATAGTTAATTTTGACAGCGCTAACTAAAAGTCATACCGGCACTTTGCGAAATGGATTCTGCTGTGGAAATTTTCAGCGATTATTCTGTTTAACACTTTATGTTCGTGCAACACACCTTCACACTGCAGCTGACATACTAACGCATTGCAACACACAGTTTGGGAAGCTCTGGTCTAGTGGATAGGTGGAAGTGGAGTGATATGATAGAGACCTACAAGTTATTTAGGGGTTGTTATAGGATCAATGCTGGAGAGGTTTTACAGCAAATGATGGGAGATCAGGGGAGAACCAGAGGTCATCCCTGGAAGCTGTATAAGGAGAGTGCAAGCAGGGGAGTGAGAAGCAGGTTTTTTACATGCAGAATTGTGAATGATTGGAATGCCTTGCCTGAGAGTGTGTTGACATACTAACGCATTGCAACACACAGTTTGGGAAGCTCTGGTCTAGTGGATAGGTGGAAGTGGAGTGATATTATTATTATTATTATTATTATTATTATTAAACAAGACCTCATGGAGTCAAAGACTCATCTAGGAGGTCCTTTTGTCTCACACACATCTCATCATACCGGGTCTTAAACACATTCAAACTCCTTGCAGACACCACACTCTCAGGCAAGGCATTCCAATCATTCACAACTCTGCACGAAAAAAACCTGCCTCTCACTCCCCTACTCACACCCTCTTTATACAGTTTCCAGGGATGACCTCTGGTTCTCCCCTGATCTCCCACTATTCGCTGTAGAACTTCTCCACCATTGATCCTATAGCAACCCCTTACCAACTTGTAGGTCTCTATCATATCTCCCCTCTTCCTTCTCTCCACTAGTCTCTGCAAATTACATCTTTTCAATCTTTCCTCATACTCGACATTCCAGAGGTCAGAAACTACCTTAGTCAGTCGCCTTTGGACCCTTTCCAACATCTCCTCATCCTTCTGAAAACCAGGTGACCAAATCTGGGCACAATAGTCCATGTGTGGCCTAATCAAAGCCTTATACAATGGAACAAGAATCTCCCTACTTCTACACGTCAGTGTCCTCCTCATCATTCCCAGAAGTCTTTGTGTTGTCTTCACAATTTTGGCGATGTGACCCCTAAATTTTAGATATGATAGAGACCTACAAGTTATTTAGGGGTTGTTATAGGATCAATGCTGGAGAGGTTTTACAGCAAATAATGGGAGATCAGGGGAGAACCAGAGGTCATCCCTGGAAGCTGTATAAGGAGAGTGCGAGCAGGGGAGTGAGAAGCAGGTTTTTTACATGCAGAATTGTGAATGATTGGAATGCCTTGCCTGAGAGTGTGGTGTCTGCAGAGAATTTGAGTGTGTTTAAGACATGTATGATGAGCTATGTGTTTGACAAAAGGACCTCTCAGATGAGTCTTTGATTCCAGGGATAATAATAATAATAATAATAGAGCTCATTCACCCAAAAAATTATTAGAATAGGTGAAACTGAATGAAGATGCCATCTCAACAGGAGTATAGCACCCAAACAGATGGAGATATGATGTTTTTTTCATGATAGGCAAGGCAGAAAGCAAGTAGAGGAAGTACTCTTGATGATAACAGAGGAGTTATGCCCAACCAAGGTGGAGATCCAGGCAGTGAATCGTATCAATGGTTTTGAGGCAATATGGTGAGGTGTGAGGTAGAAGTGGATAAGATGAAATATTTAGTTGGGTATTACTATAGACTTGATAATGTGGTAGGTAGTAAGAAGGACATGTATAGGCAAATTAGCCTACAAATAAGAATATGAGCATTGTGCGTGATTTTAATTATGGTCATACAGAGAGGAATGAAGAGATAGGATCTTGGGACAAACAGAATGAATATGAGTTTTTGTTACATATAGCATACTACTTAAGGCAACAACCTTTAGTAGTATGCTATATGTAACACATGAGGATCAAAGGTCTTGGGGTTGATCATCTCATCACATCAGAGGATATTATTCTATAAATGGGGTGTTCAATTTGCCTCCAGCTGGTGAGAGTGGCAATGAAGTAATCATCTTTGTGGCGGCCAGATATATATGAGGGCTTCTATGAGGAAGAGATATTAAAACTGTAATGTTTGTGATTATGAAAAGCTGAGGAGACAGTATTATTATTACTATTACTATTATTACGGGCAACTCCAGGGAGTCATTAGACTCATCGAGGGAGGTCCCAAATCATATTCATCACAACTATTCGACATTCATACAGTATCTATCATACCTCGCCTTAAACTCATTCACTGTCACAGCATCCACCACAGACTCAGGGAGCGCATTCCACTCATTCACTACTCTAAAAGTAAAGAACCCAGCTCTAACACCTTTACTAACCACACTTTTGCCCAGTTTCCATGGATGTCCCCTAGTCCTCCCACAACCAGCCCTGTTCTCAAAAATATCTTCTGAATTAATTTTATAGAAACCCTTCAGTAATTTGAATGTCTCAATCATATCTCCCCTCCTCCGCCTATCAACCAATTTTTGCAACCAACAAATCCTCAACCTGTTCTCATACGGTTCATTCCACAGATCTGCTATCATCTTGGTCACTCGCCTCTGGATCCTCTCCACCACCTGCCCATCAAGAAGAAACCTAGGTGACTAAATCTGAGCACAGTAGTCGAGATGGGGTCTTATCAAGGCTCGATACAGAGGAACAATAACCTGCTTGTCTCTGCTTGTCAACGTATTCTTCAGCAACCAAGTGATTTGATGAGCTGATTTGGCCACTTTTGCAATGTGTCCCCTAAATTTCAATTCCTTATCCACCAACACTCCTAAATCTCGTGCCTCATCAATTTCCTGGAGCACAGTTCCACCAATGCAGTAAACTGCCACCAATCTTTTCACCCCAAAATGAATAACCTTACATTTTGCCGCATTAAATTGACATCCATTCTCCTTAGCCCAGACCTCCAATCTATCCAAATCATCCTGCAAAATTTTGACGTCATCTGCATTCACTATTGCCCTACCCAACTTCACATCATCCACAAACAAATGAACTGTTCCTCTCAGATCCTTTCCTATATCATTTATGAACAAATTAAACAGCAGTGGTCCAAGAACAGATCCTTGTGGCACACCACCAGTCACAGGCCGTCTTGTGGACTCTACTCCTGAGTAAACCACTCTCTGATATCTCTCCGTCAACCACCCTCCTATCCATCTCACCAACCCTATGTCCATTCCCATATGCTGCAATTTACTGATTAGAATTCCATGTGGTATCCTGTCAAAGGCCTTAGCAAGGTCCAGTAGAATCACTGTAAACCCATTACCCTTATCCAGTTCAGCCGTCACTGTGTTATAATACGTGAGCAAGTTACTGAGGCATGACCTACCCTTCACAAAACCATGTTGTCCCCGATACAGTATCCCATTTTCTTCTATCCAATCTTGTATTTTCCTCTTGACTATTTTCTCTAAGACCTTGATAATGATTCCTGTTATGCTGATTGGCCGGTAATTTTCAACAGCAGCCTTGGAACCACCTTTGTGCAGTGGAACTATTTTCCCCTCTTTCCACCCCCTTGGGACTGACCCAGCCCTGAGGCTCAAATTAAACAAAATGGTCAAGGGCACTGACAATTCTTTGGCTGCTTCACGTACGATACGAGCTGGTATACCATCCAATCCCACAGATGTATTGACATTGAGGTTCTGTAATAGACTAGTTACCTCTACTTCATTCATCACAATTCCAGTATAAGCTGTTGGTTCTTCCATTGCTGCAAAGTCACCACCTGGATGATATACTCTTGCAAAGTGCTCGCTCAGTAATTCCACAATATCGACTGATTCGGTTACCTCCCTACCCTCAGCATTTTTTAAGATCATTCTACCATGAGCATTTTTCCTTTTACTTGCAACATATTGAAAAAACTGTTTGGGATTCTGTTTAGCCTGCGTGGCCAATTTCCTTTCGTAATCTATTTTTGCTTTTCTTACCACCCTTGTTACCATCCTGGCCTGAGCTTTATACTGTTCCTGCACCTGATGGTCACCCTTCTCCTTAATTTCCCTCCACAATTGTTTCTTTTTTTGCAGCTCAAGCTTAATAGTGCTATTCATCCATTTAACCCCTACTTGATTTATTATTCGGACTCTTGGTATACAGTCAACCATTGCCTCCTGCAAACAGTTCTTAACCACCTCCCATGCACTATCAACATCCAGCCCTTGCAGTTTTACATGCCATGGCATTGAGCCAAGCACACACCTAAACTTGTCATACTTACCAGCCCGGTAATTCCACATGTACCCTGTCTTAATTGTAAATTCGACTCCTTTAGCCACCTCCCAAGTCATGACTTTATGGTCACTCTCACCAATTGGTGGCAACATGGTCATGTTCGTTACAGCCACATTCTCAGTTGCAATTACTAGGTCCAGCACTCTCTGCCCCCTGGTATTTTCTAATACATGTTGCTGTAGATAGTTGTCCCTTAATAACTGCATAAAATCCAATTCCTTCCTCCCATGTGCCCTCTCCTCTTTCCAGTCAATGTTACCATAATTGAAATCACCCTCCTTCCACTCATTTCTTCTATTTGCTTATGCATACTATCCCCACCATCCACTCCATCACCCGGTCTATAGCAGCACTCAATTGTATATTTTGTTCTGCTAGATTCTATCTCACACCAAACAGCCTCAAATGTGCTTTTTTCCCCATCCTGCAGTTCAACTTCTATACTCCTTGGCTGAAGCTCATCAGCTATCATCAATAACACTCCTCCCCCCTTTTTATTCACCCTGTCACTCCTGAACACGCTATACCCGTCGCATTCAATCCCACTAGCTTTATCATCTTCTGTCAGCCATGTTTCACTAATACCGACAACCTGTGGCCTGGAAGTGCCAACCATGGCCAAAAACTCTTCCTTCTTGTTCCTAATACTCCTGGCATTAGTGTACATGAATCGCAGAAGCCCATTTGTCCCATCCCTACTTTGATGCCTTATACTAACTATCCCATTCTGATTTGTTGTCCGTCGTACTCGCTTGGGCATAATATACTCATTCATACACTTAACTGCCCCCCTAAAGTCTGCATATCTACTCCCCCCCCCTAATAAATCTAGTTTCCCTGAGTCTGTACATCCACTTCCACATCATTCATCAACACTCTTTCAAGTCTCCATACACCAACTCCATTCAAATGTAACCCATCCATCTTATATAAGTCCTTTTGCCCATCGAACTCGTTCCACACATCCACAAATTCCACACCACTCTCCATGCATAACCCACGCATAAAGTCATTGGCAATTATGGCCCTCCTTCTAAACACTTCGCTGTCATACCGCGGTAAGATACTCACCATCCTAACTCTCTCACTCTTCTCTTTTGCTACCTCAAACAACTCCCTCACATCCTCTATCATTTCCATTTTGTCCTCTTTCAAATCATTCGTTCCTGCCATGATTATCATCTCTTTCACCCTCTGTTTTTGCAGTCGAATAGATTCGCTGACGTCCTTTATGTTTGCACCTGGCTGGTACGACTTCATTAAACTCTCAATTATTACGCCTCTTAATAGCTAATCCCCATACAGCACTCGCTCCTTCATTTTATTGACGTTTACGAACATTCTATTATTTGCCGTCACAGACTTCCGCCGGTTATTTGTCGGTACGTTTAACACAAATTTTTCCATACGCTCCAGTTGTCTTTTAGCTCTGTGTATCGCGCCATTCAAACGGGCAATTTCGCTACTCGCATTTATCTCACCATTTTCGTTATCGATCAAATCATCAATTCTTTCTGTGTTTCTACCTTCATTTACACTTTCAGCGACGCTCTCACACCTATCTGGCACTACCACGCAATTCTCTAGCACTGCCATTTTCTACATTCTGACTATCATTAACAATATCACTCTCGACACACAAAACACGCTTGAAGTCCTGATTCTCTTTACACTTTCTACACATATTAACTCCACTATCACTTTCTAACCAGACTCCCACCGCTCTTCGCAAGGCATACATCTCACAGACAGCACATTGCATAAATTCGTTTACATCAAAACTCTTAAACAAACATGGCGACCTGGCCGCCATTTTTTTCTTTATCAGTGCCATGTGTACGCTATCTTTTCTTAAAAATGATAATTAAAATAACAGAAAACACGCAAAAATTGCACAGACACACCAAGAAACAAAAAGCAAACAATACTACTTAAAATTCTAGTAAAATATCTAATGTTAACACAAAATACTACTAATCTTTTCAGGAGCTCTCGACAAGCCGACGATCTAACCAGTGCGACACCAAGTGGATTTCTAAGTATCAGTATCATGGAATGCGGAGTTGGATGGATAGGACATCAATATTGGTTAGGCTTTACTCAAGAACTATTTAAGAGGAGGTTAAATAAGGTGTGAAATGGTTGAATGAAGAGGTTTGGCATTCAATCTGGAACATGGCATTATCGAATTAACACAAAATGAGTGGTAATAATTAGTTGCATGAGGAGTAAAAAGAGCAGTTATGGACAACGACTTGCTTGTTAAGCAAAAGTGCAATATGATCAGCAATTAGCTAATGAGGAAAAAAAAAATCCCAGAGAGTTATTTCGATATGGCTGGTAGATGAAAGAATGATTACGGAATGGTAATATTGGTGAAAGGTAGCATGATAACCACTATGGAGGATGTAGTTGGAATAAAATATGAGCAAATTGCTAAAACATGACCTTCCTTTAGTAAACCTATAGAATGCTTGTCTACCCATTTCTGTATGTGAGTTCTTACCAACTTCTCTAAAATCTTCACTACCACACCAGAGATACTAATAGGTCGGTAGTTAGACACATCAGTTTTTGCACCACCCTTGTACAATGGAACTATCATACATTCCGTACATTCCTGTGGTATCATTCCTGAGCTGAGACTCAAGTTATACAAATGTGTGAGAGGCCTAGCCAATTCAGCTGAACATTCTGCTGAATTGGCTAGGCCTTCATGACGGGCCATTCATGACGGGCAGATATTCCATCTGTCCCTATTGACAAATTCTTATCCAGGTTATGCAAGAGCTCTTCAACCTCATTTTCATGAACCTCTAACTCTTCATCCAACGTAGTACCATGCACCATGCTACATATTTATTATTTGATGTTTAATGAACAATTCATAAAGATATTTCACCCTCATGAATGTGATATCATACAGAATTTGAATGCAATTGGAAGGGTGAAGGAAGTTAGCAGGAGGTATACGGGGAAATTGAATAAACTTATTGAGTGACTAAAACACGAGCTATTATACACATACTTTATGACTCATTCTTATGATTCATGTTTTGAATGTAATTAGCAATCTATCTCCCTAATGATGTCCACATAGCTTTGGATGAAATATATTGGAGTTTTTGAATAAAATTCTATATATATATATATTATTATTATTATTATTATTATTTGTCACCTCCAGGGAGTCCAAAGACTCATCGAGGGAGGGCATCTATTCTACAACTCTGCTTCTACCACTCACAATCCACCAACTGACCACAACTACACCAATGCCATCTACCGCCGACCACCACCACTAGTATTTCCACAGACAATCACAAACATCCATGCCCACGGTGGGATTCAAACCAGCAGCCTCTTGACTGGAGAGCAGGCATGCTAATCACTCTATATGTTTTACTTGTTTAATGTAAGGTAAGAAAGTTTTAAAATATGTCTAGTACACATGCTTCATTAATCTATTTAGTGAGTAAACTTGTTTTAATAAGGTTGTAGCACTTGATGATATATCACTGTACATTTGAGGGAATGTTCCATGAAGTTAAAAACGACTTTGAGTAATGTGTTTAAAATGAGTCTTCCATTGGACCAAGTTCCAAAGGAGTAGAAAGTGGTTGAAATTGTTTTGCTTCATAAGAGAGGTGATATGACTAAGTTTTTGAATTACATGCAATCTGTGTGTCTAGAGTTGTAATTAAAATGTTGAAGAGATTAATAAAGAGAGGCTGACTATAGCATTATTCTATTTGATGGACAGCATGGGTATGCCAAAGAAAGACCGTATTTTAGCAATTGTACTTATTATAACTAGGTGACAGATTTTGGACAAGGGTATATTTGGTGGTATTGTCACATAACAAGCTGGTAATTAAATTGGAATGGCTTGGGTTGTATAGTAGGTTAGTGTGCTGGATTGGAGAATAGCTGGCCAGTCAGACACATCTGGATTACTGTGCAAATATTTGAGCTTCTGGTTTTCTAAAATATAAGAAATATTGGAAAAGGTTCAGAGACAAATGACTAAGGTAGTTTCCTTTAAGTGAATACGAGGATTAGGGGATTAGGAAGGGAGGATGTTATTGATAAGGGGGTTATTATCAGATAAGTGTAGATGAGGTTTCTAAAAGAATAGGGGAGATGGGATGAAGAACAAGATGCCATCTCTGAAAGTTTTATAAGGAGAGGATGTGAGCAAGGGAGTGAGGAGTAGGTTTTATACATGCTTTATACTGACAGTGTGAGTGCAGATACTGTGAATATGTTTATGGCATAGTATGGTGAGCTATGTGCGTGACATTCAGACCATGATGCAGCTTTTGACTCCATGGAGGTCTGATGATGATAATAATAGTAATTCGTTATCTCTGTTTGTCAGCATTTTTCGAGAGTCATGTGATCCTTTGTTTCATTTTATATGAATTTGCAATTTCTCTCCTGAACTTTAATCACTATCCACCATTGCTCCAAAATCAGTTTCTTTCAGTATATTCTTTCTCCCAAATGCTTAACATTACACTCTCCTACACTGTCCTGGCAACCATCATTATTTGCTGATAGTGTCAGTCAATTTATATAATCCTACAAAATCTCTATATCAATTATTTACTACTGCTATCCTCAATTTAGCATGATCAGCAAATAACTGGATATTCTACTGCTGTGCGATCACTTCCATTATCACTAATATAAAAATTAAACTGTTTTCCAGTATGGTGCTTCATGGCATGATACTGTCATCTGTCTGCTCCTTGATTTTGATCTGCAATCTGTCTGTTGAACATTGTTATTCATATCCATCTCCATTTTCTACAATTTCAGTAATAGGATGTCATGTTAATATGAAAATTAAATCTATTATCAAGGCAAAATCTATCCTTCTCAAAGAGATGTCATCCTCCATAGAGTATCATGTTCCTATGCAAACTTTCCTAGATTCTGGCCTCAACTAACTTAATACGTTACCCATACTCTTTGAGATAGTGGCTGGTTTATAACTTGATTCTCTTCTAGGAGTGTTGTTTATTCAAAGGAACTGTCATGCTCCCTTTCCATGCCTTTTAGATCTAATCAGACCAGTGGTAAGATTTAAATTTAAAGTAAACATCCTGATCAGATGTACTTCTCATTCTCATTCACTCTAAGTAATGATCACTTCCAGTTTCTAATCCTCTTTATACCTGAAGTGGCACGAAGATATCACTATCAACATTTACACAGTTAACAAGGCTTCTCTTATTTCTTGTGTGTTCCCTCCATGCAAACTTGTGCACATCTTTATTTTGGAACATGGTGTTAATAATGACTAGTCCATATTCTGAGCAGAAATCCATGACATGAAGCTCTTATTGCCAGCCTGGTTGATTGAGTGGTTAGCATATTTGCTCTCCAACCAACTGTAGTTCAAATCCCACCATGGGCATTGATGTTTGTGATTTCTTTAGAAGGGAAATGAATTTCATCGCACGGTGTGAGACCACTGACCTCTTACTGGAGACCTGAAGAGGCTTGAAAAGTTCCATGTTTGTTCTCTAGAGCAGAATTTCTGAGCTATGTAAAAATAAATAAAAAATTACAAATATATATATATATATATATATATATATATATATTTATATTAGAATTTTACTGACTAGAAACACTGAGATAAGAACAAAAACTTTAATTAGAACACAACTAGTTTCGTCGGAATGCCAACTTCTTTAGGTGTACATACTATCACAAAAAAATGGAAGATTAGCAAGATAAAAAGTGAACCTCTCACATAAACAAGTTAGGAACAACAACAGTCAAGTTTGAACTGGTGTCCGCGTGGCAGGTCTAGCTTGAGGCGTTAGTGAGTGGGATCTATCTCGAGAACGCCAAAATTGAATTACTGCGCTGTGTGAATCAAGTAAGCTATAACTTAAATTACTGTCCATGTGAGGGGTCCAGAACTATTTCTTTCTAGTTCATCAGGGCATTTATGGATATTTGTAGTAAGATTCCAGTCTATCTGCTGTTGATGCTCTTCTAAATTAGAGTTGGCAGAGAAAAGGACGTCTGGAGAGGGCAGTCGCACGTGTTCTGTTGTAAGAGATATCACGTGGGTGCGCTTCGAGTCATAGTGAGACAAATTTATCGGTCTTCCCATAATACAGCTTCCCACAACTACAGATGATTTTATATACTTCTGGGAACTGAAATTGGTGATGTTTTGGCTTAGGTTGACTCAGGAAAGAATGAAGTTCAGGTAGGACAGTGAAGTAAGTTCTAATATTAAATTTTTTCATAATTTTCGCCAATTTGGGTGATAGAGAACTTGAATACAGTAATAGAATGTGTGCAATGGGGTTAGAGTTATCTTCCTGCTGAGGTTGGAGACGTGGGTATAGATGGTTAAAAATGCTTTGAGGTGAGTAGCAGTTGTTTACAACTGCTACTCAAAAAGTACTTTTAAGGTGGTTAAGTTCGATTTGAAGATCTTCTTCTTCTGAAATTAGAGATCTTGCACGATGAGCCAGAGTGATGATAATTCTGAGTTTCTGTAGAGGGAAGTGATGAAAGGAGGCATGTAAGTATCTGTCCATATGAGTTGTTTTCCAAAAAAATAGAAAATTTGAGACAATTAGGCATCCTAGTAATCTTTAAATCTAAAAAGGAGAGGACACTGTTCACCTCAAGTTCTGATGTGAATTTGATGTTTTAGTGGCTGTAGTTCAAATGATCTAGGAAGGTTTGTAAGTTCTATGGACCATATTCCCAGATAAGGAAGATGTCATCCATTTATTGAAGCCACAGTTCGGGTTTTAGTGTAGTGCTAGAAATTGCGTTTTCCTCAAAGTCTTCAAGAAAAATGTTGGCCAACACTGGAGACAAAGGGCTATCCATAGCTAAGCTGCTGGTTTGTTTAAAGATTTTTCCTTCAAATAAGAAATAGCTGGAGTTTACACAATGCATTAATAAGAAGAAAAATTTTTTGGAGAGTTTGTTTTTTAGGAGATTGAGGACTTCTTCAGTAGGAACATTTGTAAAGAGAGAAACAATATCAAAACTGATCATTCTGTCAGACTCCTTGAGTTGTAAATTTTTTACCTTAGATACAAAATCTGCACAGTTCTTGATATATGAGGAAGAATTTCCAGAGAGATGTTTCAAGGATGAAGCAAGGTATTTTGACAAGTTGTAAGTGGGTGCATCAATGCCTTCAACTAACAGTCTTAAAGGTGTGTCGCTTTGTAGATTTTTGGAAGGCCGTATAAACGGGGAATCAGGGAATGACAAGAACGGAGAGATAACCTGGTGTGTCTTGAAAGTTCCGAAGTTGACTTGAGAAGGTTAGCCCAGTTGTGAAGTTCTCTCGTAGGGTCACTTTGTAGAAGAGAGTAAGTATTAGACATTAATAATTCGTTAATCTTCGTGTGGTAACCTTGAAATTGCCTTCCAATCAAGATGTTTATTTTAAGTTTGGTATTTCATACTATCACTACTCCTTCCTTTCCTTGATCATTACTGCCCAAATATAACATCCTGTACTTATTATTTAGTAGGATTTCACATGTTTTTGGTTTTTTCATCTCAGTAATGACAATTATGTCCATGTGGTACCTTTCTGGTTCTTCTTCAAATTGGATTGTCTTTCCGTTTATAATCCTTATATTGATGATTCCCATCTTCAGTTCTTTTTCTGATGTTGGGTTTGTTTTCCTCCTTCTATATGTTGAGTTGGAGTTTATTCCAGTTTCTGACTTTTCACCCTGGTTTCTTGAAGAAAACAGTAAGAGGGAGGGGAATTGTTAAACTGGGTGATGCTACAACCAGCATAAAATCTCTTCATGTTGTATACAATTATGTGTATTTCTGGTTCCCTCATAGTTCTCATCTGTAAACAGGGGATTAATACTGAATGTGAGAATTACTGACAAATTTACCTTCTAAGTGTTGCAGGCCAAATTTTTCTAAGCATACTTGAGAAAAGGCCATGAAAAACTGTGGAATAGAAACTTGGAGAATGAGCTGGACATGTGGACAGGTATGTATTTGCAACACATATTTTGTATTTTTAATAGTTCACAGCACAAGACAGTAATAAGAAAATAATCAATCAATCAGCTAATGCCATTTATTCCCTTATAGGGAGTAAGCAAGGCCATTTTAGCTCTATCTAACTTTTGGAGACTGATGGTGAAGTTCACACTTTACTGGTAGCCAATCAGACATAGCTGGCCAAAGATTATCACTAATTATAAATTCTGATGAAGAGGCAATTGACAAGTGCTGCCATCTCATTGTACCTAACATTAGAAAAGGTGGCTATGGCAATTAAGAGAGGTGAAAGGGTGGATGAGATGATTATGATGGTAGGAACAAATGACTTGAGAGGTAATGTAAGTCGGGCAGCAAAAGATATGAGATTTTTGCTTGAGGCTGTACGGAAGAAGACAGAGAGAGAGGAAAAATAGTCTGCATGTTGCCTAGGTATGATAATGACGAGCTGAGCAGAAGAGGGGGTGATATTGAATGGCATAATAGCGAGAATGTGTGACAAGAGAGGACTGGTATATGTGGATGCTTGGAGTGCGTTTGAGGAAAGAGAGGAAATGTATGCGAGAGACCACTTACATTTGAATGAGGAAGGACGTAGGCATCTGAAGAGATTGCTGTTCTGAACCAGTCAGTGTGTCCCAGGGAGGATGATAGCAGGAGTGGACTCTTGTGGGAATGGATACTTGGGAGAAGGGAGACGACATCAGGTAACACTGAGCCCAGTGGAGTCTAGAGGGGATAATGATGGGTATAGAAACAATGGCATTTATATGCTTTATACTAATGCCAGGAGTATCCGGAATAAGGGAGAGGAATTGGTGGCGCAGATAGCATCAGCCGGCCAAAAGTTATTGGGATCACTGAGACATGGTTGACAGAAGGGGATATAATAACAGGAATAGAAGTCGCTAGGTACAGCATTTTGCATCAGGATAGGAGGGGAAAGCATGGTGGTGGTGGTGGTGGTGGGGTACTGCTTATGATAAGTGATGACCTATGTCCTCTAAGAGTGGAGGCTTTGGAAGGAAGTGAGACAAATGATTTTGAGAGCATATGGTGTGAGGTAGAGGTAGACAAGACAGGGTATTTAGTGGGGTGTTGCTACAGACCCAGGAGCACAGAGGATGGGGACCAGGATATGTTTAGACAGTTAAGTTTGGCAAGTTCAAGAAGAATGACTGTTCTGGGAATTTTTCACTACAGTAGTATAAATTGGAGAGAGGAAGATGCATGCAGCAATAGGGAAATGGAATTTCTAGAATTCTTGAGGGACAAATGTCTTGTTCCCTCTGTAACAGAGGGAACAAGAGGTTCAAGAGTTTTGGATTTGGTTATAGCATCAAAAGAGTTGATAATAACTGAGATGATTTTTCCCACCAGTTGGAGAGAGTGACTATATGGTTTTGACTTGGAAAATGAATAGACATGCAGGAGTATCAAAGAGACAGGAACTTATGTGGAATTATAAAGCAGGTGATTATAATAGTCTTAGACTTCAACTTCGGGAAGTTTCATGGAGGGAGGAATTGGCAGGCCGGGATATCATCAGTGCATGGGAAATTATGAAAGAATATTTGTTAGCAGCAATGGTAAGTTGCATACCACGAGTGAAGAAGAGGAGACAATGTGGAGTAAAGTGGATGACAAACAATATTAAACAGGAATTGCATGCGAAAAAGAGGCTATGGAAGAGATATAAGGAGACAGGTGAAGAGAAGATGCATGAAGAATATAAGACACAGGCCAGAAGAGTGACTAGTGCGGTAAGGAAAGCGAAACTGGAATGTCCGAGGAGATTGGCCCTAAGAGCCAAAGAAAATCCTAGGGAATTTTTTAGCTATGTGGCCAGCAGAAGGAGAAATTACTGTGGAAGAATGATACTGCGGAATGAAAATGGGAATAGAGTGACTGATGCAGAGGACATAGTGGAATTGTTCAATGACCACTTTATTGGAGTATTTCATCCTGGAGGAGTCAGTTTTAATGCTAGAGAGATAGGGCAGGTTCAAGGTTTAGAGGTACAGGAGGAGAGTGTTTTTCAGATACTGAGTACTCTGGATGTCAGTAAAGCTGTGGGACTGGATGGTATTTCACCAAGAGTTTTGAGAGAATGTGCTAGGGAACTGACAGTGCCTTTAACCTGACTTTTCAATGAAAGTCTGGCTGTGGGAAAGGTGCCCAGGGAATGGAAGGAAGGTAAGATAGTGCCATTGCATAAGGGTGGTAACAGACTGGAAGTGTCTAATTATAGGCCAGTCTGTGTGTCATCAGTAGTTGTTAAGATCTTGGAGAAAGTAGTGAGGGACCGTATACAGCATTGGGCAGATGAGGGTAATGTTATCTGTGAGTGTCAACATGGATTTGTGAAAGGGCACTCTTGTTTTAGCAATATGCTAGCCTTATAATAAAGTTACAAGAACATTAGATGAGGGAAAGGCATATACTGCAATTTTCTTAGACTTAGCGAAGGCATTTGACAGGGTGCCACATGATAAGCTGATATTCAAGTTGCAGCACATGGGTCTGGATGTCAGATAGGTCAACTGGATTCAGGATTGGCTGTCTGATAGGTATTATTATTATTATTATTATTATTATTATTTCGGGCTACTCCAGGGAGTCCTTAGACTCATCGAGGGAGGCCCTAAACATCATGTCCACACAACTATTCGACATTCTCACAGTATCTATCATACCTTGCCTTGAACTCGCTCACTGTCATAGCACCCACAACAGACTCTGGCAGCTTATTCCACTCATTTACCACTCTAAAAGTAAAGAACCCAGCTCTAACACCTCTGCTAACCACACTCTTGCCCAGCTTCCATAGTTGTCCCCCTAGTCCTCCAACCACCAGTCCTGATCTCAAAAATATCCTCTGAATTAATCCTATAGAATCCTTTTAGAAATTCGAATGTCTCAATCATATCTTCCCTTTTCCGCCTATCAACCAATTTTTGCAACCCACAAATCGTCAACCTGTTCTCATAAGGTTCATTCCACAGACCTGCTATCATCTTGGTTACGTGTCTCTGGATCCTCTCCACCTCCTCCCCATCAAGAAGGAACCGAGGTGACCAAATCTGGGCACAGTAGTCGAGATGAGGTCTAATCAGGGCTCGGTACAGAGGTACAATAACTTGCTTGTCTCTGCTCATCAAGGTATTTTTCAACAACCAAGTGAGTTGATGAGCTGATTTAGCTACTTTTGCAATGTGCCCCCTAAACTTCATCTCCCTATCCACCAACACTCCCAAGTCCCTGGCCTCATCAATCTCTTGGAGCACAGTTCCATCAATGTGGTATACTGCTGCAATTCTTTTCACCCCAAAATGCACAACCTTACATTTTGTCACATTAAATTGACATCCATTCTCCTTAGCCCAGAACTCCAATCTATCTAAGTCATCCTGCAAGAGACTTTGACATCTTCTGCATTCACTATCATCCTACCCAACTTTGCATCATCAGCAAACAAATGAATTGTTCCACTTAGATCCTTCCCTATATCGTTAATGAACAAATTAAATAGCAGTGGTCCAAGAACAGAACCCTGCAGCACCCCACTAGTCACAGGCCGTCTTTTGGACTCCACTCCTGAATAAACTACTCTTTGATATCTCTCTATCAACCACACACCTATCCATCTCACCAACCCTATATCCATTCCCATATGTTGTAGTTTACGGATTAGAATTCCATGTGGTGTCCTGTCAAACGCTTTTCCCAGGTCCAGCAGTATCACTGTAAACCCATTTCCCTTATCCAGTTCTGCCGTCACCTTGTTATAAAACTTGAGCAAGTTACCGAGGCATGATCTGCCCTTCACAAAGCCATGCTGTCCCCTGTACAGTATCTCATTTTCATCAATCTATTCCTGTATTTTTCCCTTGACTACTTTCTCCAAGACCTTGATAACGACTCCTGATATGCTGATCGGTCGGTAATTTGCTACCATAGTCTTGGATCCTCCTTTATGCAGTGAAACTATTTTCCCCTCTTTCCACGCCTTCGGGACTAAACCAGACCCGAGACTCAGATTAAACAACATGGTCACGGGCACTGATAATTCGTTAGCCGCTACACGCAAGACCCGTGCCGGTATACCATCCAATCCCACAGATGTATTCACATTAAGGGTCTATAATAGACTATTCACCTCCACTTCCTTCATCACAATTCCCGTATAAACTAATGGTTCCTTTATTTTTTCAATGTCACCACCTGGATGATATACTTTTGCAAAGTGCGCGCTCAGTAACTCCACTATATCGACTGGTTCAGTGACCTCCTTACCATCGTCATTCCTTAAAATCATTTTGCCATGTACAGTTTTTTTCTTGCTTGCAGCATATTGAAAGAACTGTTTGGGATTCTCTTTTGCTTGCATAGCTAGTTTCTTTTCATAATCGGCTTTTGCTGTTTTTACCACACTCATTACCCTTGTGGCCTGCACTTTATACCGTTCGTGTGCCTGCAGGTCACCCCTTTCTTTAAATTCCCTCCACAGTTGTTTCTTTTTTTTGCAGCTCAAGCTTAATGGTGTTATTCATCCATTTAACCCCTACTTATTATTATTATTATTATTATTATTTTGACACCTCCAGGGAGTCCAAAGACTCATCGAGGGAGAGTGTGCCGACAGCATCGAATGATTGGCTCCCTTCCAACTACTAACCGCGCTCAAACTTACTTAACTGAGCCATTAGTAGCAGAGGCTCTACCAATCGACCAACCTTTGCCGGCACTTGTTTTACTTGTTTTACTATTCGGACTCTAGGTATACAATCAGCCATAACCTTCTGTAAATGCTCCTTGACCACTTCCCATGCTCTATCAACGTCCAGCCCTTGCAGTTGTACATGCCATGGCACTGATCCAAGCAATCTCCTAAGCTTGTCAAACTTGCCAGCACGGTAATTCCACATATACCCTGTCTTAATCAAAAATTCCACACCTTTAGCCACCTCCCAGGTCAAGACCTTATGATCACTCTCACCAATAGGTGGCAACATGGTCATATTCATTACAGTCAAATTGTGAGATGCTATTACCAGGACAAGCACTCTCACACCCCTAGTATTTTCAATTACATGCTGTCTCAGATAGTTATCCCTTAATAATTGAATAAAATCCATTTCCTTCCTCATATGTGTCCTCTCCTCCTTCCAATCAATGTTACTATAGTTGAAATCCCCCATAATAATTACCCTCCTTCCACTCATTTCATCAATTTGTTTATGCATATTATCTCCACCATCTATTCCATCACCTGGTCTATAGCAGCACCCAACTGTATATTTTATTATGCCAGTCTCAATCTCACACCAAATAGCCTCAAATGAGCTCCTTTCACTATCCTGCAACACAACTTCAATTCTCCTTGGCTGCAGTTCATCAGCTATCTTCAATAACACCCCTCCCCCCATTTTATTCTCTCTGTCCCTCCTAAACACATTATAACCTACACATTCTATCCCACTAACTATATCATCTTCCATCAGCCATGTTTCACTAATGCCAATAACCTGTGGCCAGGAAGAGCCAATCAAGGCCAAAAATTCTTCCTTCTTGTTCCTAATACTCCTGGCATTAGTATCAGAGAGTTGTGTATGGTGGAGTAGATTCAAGGAGGCAGAGGATTACAAGTGGGGTCCCACAGGGCTCAGTATTAGGACCTATATTGTTTAACCTTTATATCAATGGCATTGCCAGTTTTTTGCACCATTGCGGATGATGTGAAGCTGGGAAGGGTTATTAGTAATAGTGCAGATATGATAGCCCTGTAAGAGGATTTGAATAAGCTAGATAGATGGGCAAATGAATGGGGGTGTCGATTTAATGCAGCAAAATGTAAGGTCTTCAGGTTTGGGACACATCGATGGGATGCTGCATACTCTATGGGAGGAGTTAAACTAGAGGAAGTAGGGGAGACAAGAGATCTGGGGTTGATGATTGATAGAAACCTGAAGTTTAGGGGACATATTGCAAAGGTGGTGAAGGTAACTCAGAGGATTGCTGCTATTATGAGAAGGACACTGACCTGCAGAGATAAGAGGGTTATCATTCCGTTGTATAAGTCTCTGATCAGACCACACTTGGACTATTGTTCTCAGATTTGGTTCCCAGGATTTGAAGGGGATAAATTAACTGTGGAAAGGGTACAGAGATGGATGACAAAGATGGTTTCAGAACTGTACAATTTTGGTTATGAGGATCGGCTGAGGGAATGTGGACTGCAGAGTTTGGTGGATAGAAGGAGAGGTGATATGATTGAGACTTTTAAACTGTTGAGAGGTGGTTACAGGGTTGACACTGGGAAGTTCTTTCGCTTGGTTGAACGGTGGGAGGGAGTGATGACAAGAGGCCATCCCTGGAAGTTACGAAAGGAAACTGTGAGCAAAAGGATGAGCATTGGTTTCTTTGCATGGAGGATGGTTGAACCGTGGAATGTATTGCCTGATGGAGTGGTGAGAGCGAGAACGGCCAATGAGTTTAAGTAGTAGTATGATAGACTTTGTGTTTCTTAGGGGGGAGGACCTCCCCTTGATGAGTCTTGACACACTTTGTGTTTCTTAGGAAGGACCTCCCACGATGAGTCTTTTGACTCCATGGAGGCCTGAATAATAATAATAATAATAATAATAATAATAATTAACATAGTATGTCATTGTCTGAAATAGTGTGAGTTCTGCAGTTGATTTTCTTGAGTTTATTGGATGAAAAACTCCAAGTTTCAAGGAAAAATAAAATTGACTAACTCAACAAGAATTAGTCGAAGAAAGGCTTATTAAAAAAAGTTCCTCTAGTCGGCAACTAGAATTGAACTTAAGTTTTTCTTTGGTCAGCCTAGTGCAGACAATGCAAACATCACTTTCACTGAGCTACATAGGTCCTTATAAGAAAATAAATAATATAATTATTTACTTAGCTGCTGTTATTTCACCGGTTTTATACCTAGTATCTTCTGAGCACAATACCATAGCCCCCCCCTTATCTGTAGGTTTGCTTTCCATGGTTTCAGTTATCCACGATCAACCCTGGTCTGAAAATATTAAATGGAAAATTCCAGAAATACACAATTTATAATTACATAGGCAAAGTGGATACTAGATCCAACATTATTTCAACCTCGAATGTTAGTAGAAAGTATGAAAGTTTCATAAGTTGACCTGAGAGCTTATGAGAATACAATCCTCATCATCCCTGAAGTACAAGCTACGGGAACTCAGGGATGCTGAGGATTGTATTCTGTATAAGTCTCCATCGTTCTGAGTAACATGATGAAATCTCACATGGTCCCACCCAGGATGTGAATCACCCTTTTGTTCAGCATATCCATGCTGTACTGTATATACTACCCACCTGTTAGTCACTTAGTAGTCATCCAAAAATATTAAATGGAAAATTCCAGAAATAAACAATTCATAAGGCATTGCATGCCGTTCTGAGTAGTTGTCAATTATGAGATCAGCATGTCGCAGCATTGTGGTTCTTGGGTTGAAGTAACCCTTATTTTACTTAATAAAAGGTAAAATAATGGTTACTTATTTATATAAAAAGGCATCTTTTTCCAGAATAAACCAGTTTCATCCATGTTAGATATTTGTTGATTAGTGCATCTTTGATTAATTTTTTTGAAACTTCAGGATATTTAAATGAGGCATCCTCATTTGCACTGGCTACCTCACCAGTAATTTTAACATCATGCAGCTGAACTCAATTTTTAAATTGATCAAACCAACACTTTCATTAAATGTTTCTTCTACTTTGCTTTTTTTTTTCTTTTACTCTCTTAAACAAATTTAAAACTTTTGTCTTAATGGCTAATCTGAGATGTTTTTAACTGCAATCTCCAATCCATACAGTTAAAAGTTGCTCTATTTCTATCATAACACATCTATTTCTTGTAAATGTTTGCAAACCACAAAAAGCTGATGCAACTTTACGTTTCTTTTATTTCCCCTGCATGTTTTATAATATGGTTTCTTTGCATGGAGGATGGTTGAACCATGGAATGCATTGCCTGATGGAGTGGTGAGAGTGAGAACGGTCAATGAATTTAAGGAGTGGTATGATAGACTTTGTGTTTCTTAGGTGGGGATCTCCCCTCGATGAGTCTTGACAGACTTTATGTTCTTAGGAAGGACCTCCCACGATGAGTCTTTTGACTCCATGGAAGCCTGAATAATAATAATAATAATAATATTCTACACTGTAGATTCAGGCATTCTGACATCTTGTCCTATTTTAAAGTTGAAATGACCATGTTCATGTCATTCAGTCACAACAAATTTTTGCTCTAATTTAATAATGAAACTTCTTTTTTGCACTCATAATGTTTTTATCTGAAAGAATGTTTTGTCCATTTTGCTAAGGGCACTTTTTAAAAATGATTAAAACAAATCATGAAAACTTACATATAGTCTGAGGTAGCAGCATCTAAAACCATAACGGTAACTTGAACTGTGAATGTACTAACCTTGCATTAACTGAATTTTGGTTTGCATTAAAAGCACCTTTGTATCATTGTACAATTTACACTAAATTGAATATTGCATTATTTGAACTTACATTAATTGCGACCTAGCTGTACATGCCGGCCTGGTTGGCCGAGTGGTTAGCGTATCTGCTCTCCAGCCAAAAGGCTGCGGGTTCGAATCCCGCCATGGCCATGGATGTTTGTGATTGCCTGTGAAAAATACTAGTGGTGGTGGGCAGAAGATGCCGTTGGTGTAGTTAGTTGGTGGATTGAATGGTGGAGACGGAGAGCTGTAGACTAGGTGCCCTCCCTCAATGAGTCTTTGGACTCCTTGGAGGCATTGCATAATAATAATTTAGAGATAAAAAATACTGTTAGTGGAGGTAATAGTGGTGGATGGCATTGTTTTGATGGTAGTAATGTCATGGTGGTAAGGTGAGATTATGAGTTGTGTACAGTGGAGTAGAGTGACCTCCCACAATGAAACCTTGGACTCCTTGGAAGTGTCATGTAATAATAATAATAATACGTGGGTCTGTTGCTGTTTAATTTATTATTATTATTATTATTATTATTCAGGCCTCCATGGAGTCAAAAGACTCATCGTGGGAGGTCCTTCCTAAGAACATGAAGTCTGTCAAGGGGAGGTCCCCCCTAAGAAACACAAAGTCTATCATACCACTCCTTAAACTCATTGACCGTTCTCGCTCTCACCACTCCATCAGGCAATGCATTCCACGGTTCAACCACCCTCCATGCAAAGAAACCACTCCTCACCCTCTTGCTCACAGTTTCCTTTCGTAACTTCCAGGGATGGCCTCTTGTCATCACTCCCTCCCGCTGTTCAACCAAGCAAAAGAACTCCCTAGTGTCAATCCTGTAACCACCTGTTTAATATTCAGTTTTCAGCTGATAATGCAAAACTAGAAAAAACAATTGTTAATGAAGATGATATACAGATCTTTCAGGATGACTAAAGAGACTGGTAGCACAAGCAAAGGATACTGGCTATAGACTATTTTCCATTGACCGGTCTCTATGACAGTTCTATGGAAAATGCTCCCTGTGAGCATAGATTGAAGGTTTGCAGGTATCAAAGGCTTGACATACAAAAAGATGGGATATGACAAAAATATTCAAGTTATTAATGAGGTTGTACAGGATTGACACAGATGACTTTTTTTCAGTACATGGCAATTGTGTAAGAGATGGTGAGAAAGAACTAGAATTTTTGTTGGAAGATGGTGACTGGCTTAATAGAAGTGGTCGTAAGTGTTCTGTTGGTAAATGAGTTCAAGAAGTATAACAGGTATTGAATAATAAATAATGGTTAATAGAGGCCTCCAGTAAAATGATTCTTTGACTCTATGGAGATGACAAAGAAAATAATAATAAACTCTTGTAGGAGTGCTAGAGTAAATCTTAAAACACCACACACACACACACACACACACACACACATGCACACACAGGCTGTGTGTGTTTTAAGAGTCTGATAAAAGCAATTTAGAACCAACAGTACTTTATGTTACCAGGCAGTCACCTTCACACCTCAGTGCTGCTTAACTCAGACAAAGGAGACAGTGAAAATGGATCTTTTCTTCTTTTTTTTTTTTCTCTGCATGGGCTCATCAGATTCTAGGTATAGAAATGATTTTCCCATTTTTCTACATAGCTCTCTCCTTATGTATAATCCCCTCCTTTTTCTATACTCTGAACTCACATCCTAATATTGCAGTGTAGTGTTTCAGTTGGCTGGCTACTCTAGGCAGACGGCTTTGCTAAATAATCAATATATTCAAATTACTTTGATTTATATTATAAAAAGAAAGAATTGTCATAATCCATGGAGAGTCACCCACAAGCAATGCAGCCACTACAGTAAGATAATAATATGTATTTCCACGTTAATTAATTGGCTAGCCTTTCTAAAATGATGTAGAGACATCAACTTGATACCTAACTGCATTAACTTAAAAGGAAGTTTACTTGAGTCAGAGCACTCCATATTTATGCCCATATGAAAAAAAGCTATGTTGAGAGAACAAATCCATGAGGTCCACAAAAATCTACCAATTACCCCAAACAACGTTCGGCAACTAAAATTAAAGCTATTAAGCTACATAAATCCCAGTATTTGGGATATTCTAGATAGGATCACAGACAACTCGGCAAAGCATGCATTATGTAAAAACAAAGCAAAACTAAGAATGAAGTTCCAAAGACTGAAACAACAAATCAACGGACAATCCAGATGCCATGCACAAAGGAGCAGTCAATCACAAACAGCAAAGTAAGGCGCAACCAACCACCAATAGACCATAGCTAAGTTATCAACACATCTAGCTACAATCTTAAAGAAGGAGAACTCTCGCTTCTGCTAAAAGGCTTAACCATGCTATTACACTAAGGTCAGTGAACAAACTAGACTTCATATACCATATTCATATACCAAGCATCTCCGTAGCGCAACTGGAAGAACGATGGTACGTTGCGCCCTTCGATTGGAAAAGGCCTAAGTTCGATTTTCGTCATGACAAGGGGAATCTTTATATGGACTTTTTCAATTGAAGGTGAGTTAGCCAATCTCATATGGAGGTTGCAGGGTTTTTTCTCCCGGACTCGGGTTTTTCATCCCGCATACAGACAAATTGGCCCTTCAGAACACATGCAATTTACAGACAAAAAATACTAGTTGTGGTGGTAGGTGGTAGATAGCGTTAATGGAAATGATTGGTAGTAGATGTTCGGTATAGTGGTGGAGATGGAAAGTTGTACAGTAGATGTCCTCCTGCGATGAGTCTTCGGACTCCTTGGAGGTGTCATGAATAATAATAAATTATAATAAATAAATTAATATTGAAAGAGGTCTAAAATCTCTTTCCCCTACAATACAGCCAATAAAATATGGATGGAAACATCCAACATACTAAATTCTAATAAACAGCTAAGTTGCAATTTAAATAAAGCAGAAAAATTTAACCAAAGCAGTTGTTCTTGATCGGACAGCATACCTTGGAAAAAGGAACTATTTGGTATCTGACCACAACATATACCAATTGGTTAACTATAATCCTACAAATTATATCAAAAAGAAAACAACAGCATTAATCAAGTCAATGATCACATGGTCAGAGGAAACAATTAAAAAGCTATTACCGCATTAAGTCCGTGCTCCCAGAATTTATGGCCTGCCTAAAATACACAAAACAAACACACCACTATGACCGATAGTTGAAGGAATCGACAGCTTCAATATATCGCTTAGCCAAGAAAACTAGTAGGGGGAATTATCTATTCCCCCTACTAGTTTTCTTGTGTGAAGGGGGAATCACCTATCGACTCAAGGAGTCGGTAGGTGATTCCCCCTTCTATATAAAAAATACACAACATTTTATAAACAAAATTAGAAACATCACACTCAATGACAAAGATTTATTAGTCAGCTCTAACATAACTGCCTCTCATACTAAACATATTTCTGCCCAATATCATGACCATCTTTGCCCATTTACTTCACTCCAGAAATTTCACATGCCACGGACTCACCACTTTTTTCCCAAATAGCTAACTTTCACATGGAAGACTTCGAGCAATGAGCTCTAGATTCAGCAATTCTAAAGTCCAAAGTCTGGCTCAGATATGTCGATGATATTTTCCCCATTTGGCTCCATGGCCACGAAACATTGAATACATTCCTAAGCCATCAGAACAAACAACACAAACATATCCAATTTAACATCAAGATTGAAAATGATAACTCTCTTCTTTTTCTAGACACACTTGTCACACATCTTCCCTCAGGCTGCCTTTCATTCACGATCTACTGAAAACTTACACACACACACACACACACACACACACACAAGCCAATACATACCACCGTCCAACACAAAAACTAGAGTCATCAGCACTCTCAAACATAGTCCTAACAATTTGCTCCAATGAGCAGGTCATGAACAAAGAACATGTGAAATTATTACCCAAACATTTATAAAAAATGGCTACAATAAAAAAACAGTTCACGCAATCCTCCACAAAAATACCACTAAATGCAAAAAAGATTACAAGAATGCCATAGCCATATGATACATTAGGAGCATATCAGAAAAAATAGATAGAACACTACATAAATACAATATTAAGACACCCTTCAAACCTGCAAAATTAAGAAATTTACTCAACTCATCCAAAGATCTTCTTCCATACCTTGCCCACCCAAAGGTATAAAAATCAGTGCACCTGCAACCTATCCTACATAGGGGAAACAGGGCGCACCATCCCAATAAGAAAGGATGAATATGAAGGCCACATTAAATACCTCCACTATGTAAAACAGGCATGTCAGACCATGCACTTCAAACATGCCACAGAATCAACTGGAAAGGCATCTGAATCTAAACAAGAATGATGGATTAGTAATTCCATAAATCTGAAGGACCCAACTACAACCTATATAGTACCCAGAACATGATGGCAGAACCCTAACACAAGAAAACCTTAATATAAGAAGACTGTAGAAATGTGTTTAATGTAGTTAGTTCTACTATAAAATTTTATTTTTATTTATTTAGAGATTTTTTTTTCTATCATCTATATATTTTTGTACTGATATGTATAAAAATTTTATTTTATTTTGTTAATATATTATTTTTTCTTCAAAGGTCAGGCTAGCATAAATGATTAATAAAGCATTTATGCTAGCCTGACTTATTTATTTTATTTACTTTTGTGTAGTGTAATGTGATGTAGCTTGTGTCCTGTGCATATGTATGTTTTCCTGAAGATGACCTCGATACAGAGGTTGAAACATTGAGTGTTATTAATCAGAAGTTAAGTAACTCCAACAAGTGTGTTTTTGTTCTCCATAAATTCTTCACTATGAATATTATAAAAGGAGTCTCCAAAGAATCTTACCTATTGAAGGAATGCATATATGAGAAGATGGGTAAATTTCCTTGTCACTTAAACTATCATCAGGATCAATTACAACTTGGGCTGCTGGGTCCTGTTGTTCTTTTAATACACGCTTTTGCTTGCAAGATGAAATGCTGTTTTCTATGATTCTACTGTCATAATGAAGGCTCCAATCATTTGGTTGGTTTTTAGCAGATGATGGTAATGGACAACCCTGATGTTGATTAACTTCATGACAAGTTGTTGATTTAGCAGAAGATGTATGCAATGCTGCTTCATCACATTTATTCTGTGATGGTCCTCTACTGCGTTCATTCTTGTTTCTATCAGCTTTTCTGTTAATTTGTGGTTTTGGTTTATTCTGCAATATTCATTTATTGATTAAATGGAATGAAGGCAAAATTAATCAAGCAAACTGAATATCAAATTGCTACATAACAAACTTAGTAATAAAATAATAATAACATCAATTTAATATCATATCATGAGTGTGCATTTACTATAAATTAAGAGGTATTAGCAATTCATTTCCTTTTTGCTTAGCATAGATTGAGGGCATAATACTAATACTACTAATTATTATTATTAATAGTAATATATTACTTGGAACAGCCCATACTTTATGATGCTACCTGACAGACTATTCTTAGATTCTTGGCTTTCAATTTGATTGGATACAGAATTGCTCTGTATCCAGTCAAATTGTTGTTTAAATCAGTGCTTCCCAAACTTATGGATGTAAAGGCCCCCTTTGTAAAAATTAAAATATTTCACGGCCCCCATCGAAAAAAAAAATCGCAATACAGACATATATTAAGATATGTATAATAAGAATATTATTATTATTATTATTATTATATTTATTGTATTTATATTCAATACAATTTATATTCAAGATTTTGCATTTGTAAGCTTTTTGGTGCTTCTTTTTAATACCTTTGAAATGAAACTTATATGAATAAGCATATATTTGCTAATATTCATAAGCGCCGAAATACGCAGAAAGCAAAATTTGTGGACCAACACCAATGTGTGATTTTTTTTCCATTAAAATATAAAAAATAACAAAAAATAATAATAAATAATAAAAATTAAATACGTTTCTTTTAAGATTAAAAAAAAAAAAAGAACTACTTAGTCTTAAAACATTTTCAATTTTTCATTAACTTACAGCCCCCAAGGGGGCTGCGGCCCACAGTTTGGGAAGCGCTGGTTTAAATGATATCTTGTTTTGACTGTGTATCAATTATGTGAATAAAATAATAATAATAAGTATTATTATTATTATTATTTAGTGGTTCTTTTCCAAAGTATAGATTCAAAAAGGCTTCAATTTGGCATAAGTAAGATACTAAAATGGAGGAGATTATGGATCTCTCCATATGTCATAGCCAAATATAGAAAGCAGGGCAAGACAGATTATCAGATTATAGTTTGTGGCATTGGAGTTGCCTTGGCTTGCAATACCAAAACAAGAGCTCTGCCCAGAGTCCACATATTCACCATTTATTAGTGGTTAAATTAGATTTCACTAGCCTGACAGCCATTTCAAACTGCAGAAGCCTAAAGAGAGCAAAAAACCTCTGTTCAATACCATAGCAATCCTATGTCAGAAAGTTAAATTTATCATAAGCGAATTCTCCATAGGTGCATAATCTACTAAATTGAGCCCAAAGGCTTTAATTTCACCACTAATAAATGGTGAACATGTAGGCTCCCTCATAGAGCTTGTGTCTTTTAAGTTTTAAGCAGCACAAGAAAGGCACTTCCAAAGGCAACTATTATATTCTCATAAGCTACCTGATAAATTTTGAAACTATCGAGTCTTGTTCTATATTTAACTATAAAACATGGATAAATCCATAATACTTTCCATCTTAATATATCTTAATTATGCCAATATGATGAATTTTGGCTCTATACTTTAATAATTGACTATGCACCATAAGAGTTCACTTTTGATGAATTTAACTTTCTGACATCAGATTGCTATTGTACTGAACAGAGGTTTTTTGTTCTCTTGAAAGTTATATTTTCATAAGCTCACTGGTAAATTTCAAAACTTTTCAGTTATTTCTATATGTGGTTAGAATATATGGATGAATCCAGAATATCCTCTATTTTAATACAATGTTTTTTTAAATAAATATAATTTCTTCTTTAATTACCTGCCATATTTATTATTATCTTAGTGACTTCCATGGAGTCGCAAAACTCATTGCGGGAGGTCAATGCTAGACAACAGGAATTCTGTCATTCCACTCCTTAAACTCATCCAACATTCACACTTTTGTCACCCTCTCAAGCAATGCATTTAATGCTCCTATCACTCCCCAATGCAAAAAAAAAAAAAAAAAAAAAGAAAAAACTTACTTTCTTATCTTTTACTCACACTTCTTTTTGTACTTGTAGGGATGACCATCTGCCCTGGTTCCTTCCCCTCATCACCATATCAAAAATCTCCCCAGTAATAATCTTCAAATACCTTAAATGTCTCAATTATACTCCCTTCATCATCTCCCCCTCCCCCAAACTTTGTAGTTTGCATGACTTCAGTCTACCTTCATAACAACACACTCCTCATATCATTTTTGCTATCTGTCTGTGAATCCTCTCTAAGGTTCTTCATTAGCATCAACTCCCACAAACCAGAACTGAACACAGAAATCTAGATTTGGTCTGTTCGAAGCTTTATACAGTGGGACCACCACCCTTCATCTTTACTAGTTGTCCTCCTCAATATTGCAGCAAATCTCCGTATATGTACAATCACCCAAGATCTCTTACTCCCTCCAGTTATTTTTAAAACAACCAAGTGAGTATTAAACAGCCCAATTGTAGATTGCAAATTTCAACTCCTTACATTTAGTTGCATTAAACTGATGATTAAAGTTCTTGGGAAAAGAGGAAGGGGTAGACCATCAATTAATTAATTAATTAATTAATTAGATAAATAGATGGATGGTGTGTGTGTGTGTGTGTGTGTGTGTGTGTGTGTGTGTGTGTGTGTGTGTGTGTGTGTGTGTGTGTGTGTGTGTGTGTGTGTGTGTTATATGTATAATATGTGAGGACTGGTGTGGCACATCACCAAGCATAGGAGTCACCATAGGGCATCTGTGGATCCCAGTGAACATATGATGATGAAACTGATGTCTCCATTCATTTGTCCACCTTTCCAACTTATTCAAATCCTCTTTAATAGCCAAAACATCAATGCTATTACTAATAACCATTCCAAGTTTCACATCATCTGCAAACAACTGAATATCTCTCTGTAGTCCATTGACAATATCATTCATGTAAAGATTGAACAATAATGGTCCCAGTACTGAAAACTGTGGAACTTCACTTGTAACCTTACTGCTCCCTGACATTGCTTGCCCCATATACAACTCTCTAATAGTTAGTATAAAGCCAGTTACCAATCCATTCCACTAACCTTTTATCCAGACCTCCCCCGTGTGTTGCCACTTAAATAACAACTTGTCAAATGCCTTTGCAAAAAAAAAAAAAAAACAACAACTTCTAAATCCATGTTGGCCTATATAAATAATATTGTTCTCATCTGCCTAATTCTGTATATGAGTTCTTACCAGGTTCTCCAAAATCTTAACAACCACAGAAGAAATACAATCTGTCCTATAGCTTAATATGTCCATTCCACTACCACCTTTATACAATATCACTATATTACCTCCTTTCATTCTCCAAGAACTTATTGCATTGCAAGACTTTTATTGAACAGCTATATTAATGGCATGATCAGAACAATATCATTCCCTTAAAAGGCATGGTGAAATGCTGTCAAGTCCTCTTGCATTACTGATATCTAGCATAGTCAGTATTCAGAATACATTCCCATCATTCACTTTTAACATTTCACTACTTCTTATACCAGCAGGATTATATAAAGCCTACTCTACTAGGATGGAACACGTAGTGATAATTAAATTACTCAACTATATCATTTACATTGGTTACCTAAGTCTTGTCTCCATCCAACAAAGTAATTCGTCCATCATAATCATATTTCCTTGTACTCACCACATAGTGAAAAAACTAATGGGAATTTCCTTGGACTGTAGTCTAATTGCCTCTCATATTCAAATTTTTCTCTCCATGCAATACTAGTCACTTTCCTAGCCTAAGTTTTATATTCTTCATTCAACTATATTCCATAATCTCTTTTCATCTACAATTCCCCTTTTTTCTCTTGTCTTCCATTTGATTCCTGCTTTATTTACTCCACTCTAGGTATACAATCTGCCATTGCTGTCAACAATTTACTCTGAAGTATCTCCCATGCACTGCTGACCTCTTTGAAGAAAGAGTTCCTTCAAATTCTTTCTTCTATTGAGCTGCTGCAAGCTGGTTTCTTAGTCTATAATAGTTGCCTGCCTTATAATTCCACATAAATTCATTCTGCATTGATGCCATTCATCTCCAAGTAAGGACTAAATGGTGATTCTCACCAACTCCCAGAATGTATGATATCTCAGTCACAATCAGATCCTTTGATTCTATGACCAAGTCCCAAAACTCTTGATCCTTCAACCCAGATACTGCCTAACACAACTGTCCCTCAAGAAGTCCAAAAATTCAATTTCCTTAGTACTGTATGGCTACCCCCCATAATGATCACTTGTGTAAATGTGCCTTGACATTTACTGCTCACCACCAGCTGTATTTTCTGGTCTATAGCAATATCCCACTAAATATCTGGTCTTATAAGCTTCTATCTCATGTCATATATTTTCAAAGCCATTAAAGTCATTTCCACTCTGATTCTCCACCCTGAGAAGTCAAAACTATCTCTTATCATGAGTAACAATTCACCACTGCATTTAGTTTAGGTATCTTGCTAAAATATGCCATGCCCTTGCCCTTCATTTTCTCTTCTTCCTCAGTTAGCCAAATTTAACTGATACCAACAGTCTTTGGAGAGAGTGGATCATTCAATGCCAAAAACTCACTGCTACTGCTCATAGTGTTTGTGTATATATATATATATATATATATATATATATATATATATATATATATATATATATATATATATATATATATATATATATATACACACACAGAAAAACCAGTGCGTTACCAGCATTCATATAGCTATTACTTCCATCTGGCACTGCAATATAATGGACAACCTCTCATTTTTTAATCTCCTACCTCCACATGATGCCATTCCTGCTAAGTTCCACCCTTGCAATTAAAGTTTCCTTGCTCTAACATACTAACTCACCAAGAAAACAACAGTCTCTCCAAATAGCTGCATCCTTTTGTGTTCAAATGTAATACAACTCCCTTCAGTCTTCAAATGTAATCCATGCAACCACATATTCCAGACCTCTCTTCTTATATTTACACACAGACTGGCTTATCTTTTGAAATATTATTTTCAAATCATGTAATAATTTTAAAATATGAATTAATGAAATTATATACAGGCATACTTTGATCAGATGACATGTTACATTCCATATCACCATTGTTAGAAATACAGTAAACCACCATCACATAGTGAATTTCATTGTATAGCGAATCATTGCATCCACCAAATATGCACATTTGTAGTTACGTGAACAGCATAATAATAACATTCTTAAGCAGTCATATATGATATGTACATAATTGATGTAAATAAAACATTTATTTATGTCAGGTACACAGGCAAAAAATTTAGAATAATTTTTGCAAATGAAAAAGATAGAAATGCAGATATTACAAATGCAGATAAATTACAAATGCAGATAAAGGATAACAACATTACGTACAAGTCATGGACAGCTAGAGTAGTATTAACTGGAGTAGCACTTTTCACTTCCCTTCACAAAGAACTTTATGTTTGTTTTTAACTATAACAACAATAGTGCAAGGAGAGTTTAGCCTGAAGTCTTGCTCTCTTCTAGATAGATCCATCACAAAATTTAATCATTTTAATCTTTACCAAGCCTAATACATTAGTATCTAATTTATTAGATTTATGACTCTTGCTTTCTTTTCACTGGAAGTAACTACCATTAATTCATTTTATATTATATAAAAAATATATATTATATTAAGTATAGCTGTATCAATTTACCAGAAATCTGGCAGACAGCCATTTTAAGATCAAATTAATATTTGTAAAACTTCTCTTTATGCAATAATAGATGATGCCTAATCAGGACTTTAGTTCTTCTTTGTACCTGTTAACAGTTTTAAACTATGAAAGAAATTAACATAAACTGGGTTGTATATTCAACAATTTTAATAATTGAAGTAAAAAACACCAACAAGTTTCGCCAACTTAGCTGTCTAGCTTTGTCAAGGTGGATAAAAGAGATACACAACACCTTAAACTGTTTGTGAAGGAATGAACTGAATACAATTGTATTTTTTTACAAATACAGAAGAATGCGTACACCAAACACATGGAGCTTGTATGATATCAACTGTTGTTATGTAGGAATGTTCTGTAATTAGCAGCGAAATTTAACTCTGGCATGCTTAATGATCTTATGAGGGTCTTCCAAATATCAGCTAGAATTAAACCTTGATTTCTATCGAGGTTGTGTTTAGAACGGATGACTGCTATAGCTTATTTTATGCTCTGGGAACGGAAATCTTCTTCTAAATAGGGAATGGAGCTTTCGTCCCATTCGATGGTATGCTTTGTCCTCGAGAAATGGTTTATCCTAGAGAATGGTTCATTTCTTGAGGATAAACTATACCATCGCTGTTAATTACAGAATGTTCCTGCATAACTACAGTTGATATCATACATGCTTCATGCGTTTGATGTATGCGTTCTTTTGTATTTGTAAAAAAATACAATTATATTCGATTCATTCCTTCACGAACAGTTTAAGTTGTTTTGTATCTCTTTTATACACCCTGACGAAGCCAGGCAGCTAAGTTGGCAAAACTTGAATGTTTTTTACTTAGTATCAATTATTAAAATCCTTCGGCCAATATACAACCCAGTTTATGTTAATTTCTTGCATTCATTAGATGGTCGAAAATAATATAGAGTGGTTAGTTTTAAACTATCCACACTAAATGATCATTGCTGTTTGTATATTGCAATAACCTGTTAGTTCCACGAAGAAAAGCTGGATAAAGAAACAGTGAAGTATTAGTTTATTATTATTATTATAATACAAGTATCTCCATGGAGTCAGAAGACTCATCATGGAAGATCCCTCATTCACACAATAACTATCATACCACTCCTTAAAATCATTCACTGATGAAGCATCTGCAACCACCTCCAAGCAACCCATTCAGTACCCTCCAAGGAAAAAATCTACTCAAAACACCCATATTAATCACACACTTACACAACTTCCAATGGTGACCCCTTTGCTCTCGCCCTTCTTTCAATGTAATGAAAAAGTTTTCAGTGTTTTCAGTGTCAGTCCTATAAAACCCCTTTAATAACTTAAATGCTTATATAACATCTCCTCTCTTTTGCCTATCAGCTAATTTTCAAAGCCTACCGATCATCAATCCATCCTCATAGGAAGCATTCCAAAGACCTGCCATAGTCTTTGTCACAATAACTTATCTATCATTGCTTGTTAGTGTGTTCTTCAACAACCACATAATCTGATGTGCTGTTTTGGATACCTTTGCAACATGACCTCTAAACTTCAACTCCCTGAACACATTCAAACCTACGTCCCTGACCTCATCAGTTTCCTGAAGTTTAGTTCCATCAATATGTAACAGAGGGCACATGAGGATTGAAGGTGTTGGATTTGGTCATCTCATCAGAGGATGTAATTATAAATTAGGTGTCAAATCATCCACCAATTGGTGAGAGTGACCATGAGGTGATTACCTGGGTGGTTGCCAGCAGTGTGAGGACCTCTGTGAGAAAAGGGTATATGTGGAACTACAGGGGGGGAGTGATTATGAAGAGCTCAGGAGACAGCTTGCGGGTGTAGCGTGGAATGAGGAGTTAGCTGGAAAAGAGATCAATGCAGCTTGGGGGATTTTCAAAAAGGGTTTAGTAGATGCAATGTCTAAATGTATTCCAAGGGTGAGAAGGTTAAATAAGGTGGGTGTGAGATGGATGAATAAAGAGATTAAGCATGCAATATAGAGAAAAAGGGCATTGTGGAGGAAGCATAAGAGAAGTGGAAATAACCAATTCCATGAGGTCTACAAAGACCAGGCAAGGAGGGTGACTTGGTTGGTGAGGGTAGCTAAAGAGAGGTATGAACAGCAGTTGGCTAATGAAGCCAAAAATAATCCTAAGGAGTTCTTTCGATATGTAGCCAGCAAAAGAAAGAAAAATTATGGAAGGATGACATTGATTGGAGAAAATGGTATAAAGACAGCTGATGCAGAATGTGTGGTGGAGATACTTAATAAGTAGTTCATAAAGATCTTTCAATCTTGTGAATGTGACTTCATGGAGGGATTGAGAGCAGTTGATGGGGAGGAGAGACTGACTGTAGGTGAGCAAGAGGTGTATGGGGAGTTGAGTAAACCAGATGTTAATAAGGCTGTTAATATGGACTTGATAATATATCACCATGTATTCTGAAGGAATGTGCCAGGGAGTTGACACCTGCCTTGACATATTTTTTTAATATGAGTTTTGCACTCGGTCAAGTTCCTAAGGAATGGAAGGAGGGCAAGATTGCGGCACTTCATAAAGGAGGTGATCGAACTCAAGCATCAAACTATAGGCCTATCTCTGTGTCAGGTGTTGTGGTTAAGTTGTTGGAGAAGCTTGTGAGAACTAGGATCCAGAGTTGGGTTGATAACAATGGTATTATCTTTGATGGACAGCATGGATTTGCTAAAGGGAGGTAATGTTTACTTATTACAATAAAGTGACTGCTTACTTGGACAGAGAAAAAGGGTACACAGTAATATACTTGGATTTCGCAAAGGCTTTTGACAGAGTACCTCATGATAGGTTGAGAGTCAAACTAGAGCAGATGGGGTTGGATATTAGATTGGAGACTGGCTATCTGATAGGTATCAACAAGTTGTGTATGGGGGAGCGAAATCCAGGAAAAGGAAAATCACTAGTGGAGTGCCTCAGGGGTCTGTTTTAGGTCATTGATGTTTAACTTGTATATTAATGATATAGGTGAAGATTTGAATGGAGACATTCAGTTGTTTGCAGATGATGCAAAGTTGGGATGAACCATGAAGTGTAGTGAAGATGTTGTGGCCTTACAGGAAGACTTGAATAGATTGAGTGATTGGGCACGGAAATGGGGATATGTGTTCAATGTTGCAAAATGTAAGGTTTAAAAAATGTGGAAAACAAAAATGGAATGCAGAATTTATGCTTGTTGAGAATATATTGTTGGAGGTAGAGGAAATAATAGATCTGAGGGTGATAGTGGATAAGGATCTAAAATTTACGGGACAAATTGCCAAAATTGTGAAGACAACACAAAGGCTTCTTTGAATGATAATATATCACCACATATTCTGAAAGAATGTGCCAGGAAGTTGACGGAGGACACTGACGTGTAGAAGTAGGGAGATTCTTGTTCCGTTGTCTAAGGCTCTGATTAGGCCATACATGGACTGCTGTGGCCAGATTTGGTCACCGGGTTTTCAGAGGGATGAAGAGATGTTGGAAAGGGTCCAAAGGAGATGGACTAAGGTAGTTTCTGACCTCTGGAATGTCGAGTATGAGGAAAGATTGAGAAGATATAATTTGCAGAGTCTGGTGGATAGGACGAAGAGGAGATATGATAGAGACCTACAAGCTGGTAAGGGATTGTTATAGGATCAATGCTGGAGAAGTTTTACAGAGAATAGTGGGAGATCAGGGGAGAACCAGAGGTCATCCCTGGAAACTGTATAAAGAGAGTGTGAGTAGGAAAGTGAGAGGCATATTTTTTTCGTGCAGTGTTGTGAATGATTGGAATGCCTTCCCTGAGAATGTGGTGTCTGCAAAGAGTTTGAATGTGTTTAAAACACGGTATGATGAGCTGTGTGTGTGTGATAAAAGGACCTCCCAGATGAGTCTTTGACTCCATGAGGTCTTGGGGTAGTAATAATAATAATATAGTACACATATTTTGATCTCTTCCCAAAGTGCATCACCTTACACTTGGCCACATTAAACTGATAGCCATTTACCTTTTCCCATAACACTAGCATGTTTAATTCTTACTGCAGAATTTTTGCATCACCTTCATTTACCATTGCTCTACCCAGTTTAGCATCATCTGCAAAGAACTAAATATTTCCTGTCAAACATTTCCTATATCATTGATATACAAATTAAACAACAGAGGACCAAGAAATAAGCCCTATGGTACACCACTGGTCACTTGCCTTCTCCTAGACTCAACTTCCCAAAGCATTTGGGAAGATTCCACATAGAACTCTATTGCCTAAGTTAGAGCAAATGGGGTTGGATATAAATCTGGCAGTTTGGATTAGAGGGTGGCTGATGAACAAATATCAAATAGTGGTTTAATATTTGTCCATCAGCCACTCTCTAATCCAAATCGCCAGATTTATATCCAACCCCATTTGCTCTAACTTAGGCAATAGAGTTCTATGTGGAATCTTCCCAAATGCTTTTGCAAAGTTTAGCAGTATCACTGGGTAGCCATTTCCCTTATCCAACTCCATTGTCACCTGATTATAAAAATAAGCCAATTATGAAGGCAAGACTTACCCTTCACAAAATTATGTTGTCCCTTATGGAGTATGATATTCCTATCCAGCCAGTTCTTAATTCTTTTTTTTTCACCAATTTCTCTAATGCATTAACTACCACTCCTAATATGCTGATTGGCTATAATTTGCTATTTCTATCTTGGTATGTCCTTTATGCAATGGAACTATTTTGCAATCATTATCCTTTGCTGACAATGCCAATTTATTTAAATCAGGATACCTACATCACCTTTATCAACTACTGCTCTTCCTAGTTTTGCATCATCAGCAAACACCTGAATACCTCCCATTAAATCTTTCCATATATTATTGATATATAAATTAAATAGTAGTATCCCTAGTATAGATCCCTGAGGTTACACCACTAGTCACCCTGATTCCCCTAAATTCCATTCCACAATATACTACTCTCTGGTGTGTCTGTCTGTCAGCCACCCCCACTATGCATGTTACCAACTTCACATCCATTCCCATTTGCTCCATGTTTTGTAAGTTTTCCATATGGTATTCTGTTAAATGCCTTTGCAAAGTAAGTAGTATCATGGTATTGCCATTTCCTTTATCCAAATTCCACTGTTACAGAATGTGAATACATTACAAAGACAGGACCTACCCTTTTGAAAGCCATGCTTCCCATAGAGTATCACATCCCTATCCAACCACTGTTGCATTTTATTAGTATTATTATTGCGATGATGATTTAGGAACTCCATGGAACCACAAGATTCATCATGAGAGGCCCACTCTAGATAACACAAAGTCTATTATTCTATCATACCACTCTTTGAACCCAGTGGCTAATCATGCTCGATCATTCATCACCTCCAGATCCATTGCCTTCCCTACTTCCTCCAGTACAGTTCCTCCAGCAGAATATGCAGCCTATCAAACTTCAAGACTTTATATTTAGCTGAATTAAACTAATATCCCCCATATGTTCAAGTTTATTCAAATCCTCTGGAAGGGCTACTACATCTTCATTACTTCTCATCATCTGCAAACAACTGAATCTACCCCTGCAATCTATTGGCAATGCCACTGATATAATGGTTAAACAATATAGGTTCCAGTACTGAACCCTGTGGGATCTCATCTGTAACCTTCTGCCTCCTTGATAGTGCACCCCCCATACACAGCTCTCAGATAAGAGACAATTCAGGATTGCTGACCTAAGAGACAGCAATCCTGAATCCAGTTCACTAACCTGATATCTAAACTCACGTGTTTGACAGACTGATACTTCCAGTCTGCTACCACTCTTATGCAATTTAACTATCTTACCCTTTGGCACCTTTCGGGTGGCTAGACTTTCATTGAAAATCCTGGACAATTGTACTGTCAGTTCTTTAGCACATTCTCTCAAAACCCACAGCAAAATCTCATCCAGTCCCATTGCTTTATCGACATCCAGAGTACCTAGTATTTGAAACCCACTCTCTTCTTGCAATTCTAAACCCTTGAATCTGCCCTATCCCTGTAGTATTAAAACTTACTTCTCCAGGAACTAAACAATTCCACTATGTCTTTTGCATCAGTCACTCTAATCCCATTTTTATCCAACAATATCATTCTTCCACAACAATTTCTCCTCCCACTGGCCAGATAATGAAATAATACTTAGAATTTTTTTTGGATTTCAGGGCCAATCTCTTCTGGTAGTCCAGTTTTGCCTTCGTTCCTTATCATACTAGTCACTCTCCTGGCCTGAGTCTTATATTCTTCATGCATCTGCTCTCAATCCCTCTCCTAATATCTTTTCTATATCCTCTTTTTTACCTGCAGTTCCCTTTTGAAATTGTTTGTCATTCATATTACACCAAATTGTGTTCTCTTTTTTACTTACGGTATACAACTTAGTGCCAGTGCCATCCAAATCCTCCATTCTAAGATGACATAACTCAACACTTATCATAAGCAGTACTCCACCACCACATTTTCTCTTCCTATCATGCCAAAAAATGCTATACCCTGCTACTTCTATTCCTGTTAGTATATCATCTTCCATCAACCATGTCTCAGAGATCCCGATCATGTCAAAAAATGCTATACCCTGCTACTTCTATTCCTGTCAGTATATCATCTTCCATCAGCCATGTCTCAGAGATCTCAATAATCTTTGGACATGCTGATGCTGTCAGCACCAATAATTCATCTCCTTTAGTCTGGATACTCCTGGCATTAGTATAAATAATTAAGGCATTGTCGCTGTTCTGTTTCTATACCTATCCTGATCCCCCCCCCCTCCAGACTCCAATGGATTCAGCATTACATGATGTATTTCCCTCTTCTCCCAAGTGACTATTCCCACAAGAGGCCATGCCTGCTCCCATTTATCCTGATAATTTTAGTTTACATATATTGACACACTGACTTCTTCAAAGAAAAGCATTCTCTTCAGATGCCTACATCTATCCTCATTCAAATGCAAGCCATTTCTCACATACAGTTCCTTTCTGAATTATCTGAATATTATTACTGCACTCAGCTGTCAGTATATTGTGCTCATCACTTTTAAATGTACACCACCTTGGCTCTGATCAAGTTTTGTGTGAAGTTTGTACCATCTTTGCCTCCAAAAAAATTTTATACACTCTTAGTGTATAAAACTTTTAGTTAACCAACAACTCTTAGAAAGAAGAGAAACAGTTAAGAAACTAAAGAATAGGAAAGTGCCAGGCCACAGATAGGATATTCAACAAGTTCATTAAACATTATGTGCCTTGTAGCAACAGTTAATGTAATGCTAAGTTCTAGTTTTTCTGCCATACTGGAAAGAAGCTGACATAACCTTAATCCCAAAACCAGAGAAAACAAAGCAGTTACCTGAGAACTACTGTCCAATCAGCCCACTCTCCTGCCTAGGAAACACTGGCGAACAAGCGATACAACATTGCAAAAAAGTATGGGGGGGGAATAAATCTCATATCAAATGAGCAGTTTGGCTACGTGAGAATCACTCCACTACATAACAAATCAGCAGAGTTGTGAAACACATCAGTGTGGGATACAATTGGATGGCACCAAACACCATTGTTGTTTTTCTTGACATTGCAAAGGCATCTACTCTATAAACTAATTGACATCAAATTCTTATTAGGCCTGACCAGGCTTATCTCTTCTTTTCCTGAGGATCAGAACCTTTGTGTGAAACTACAGGAATCATTTGAATACAGGATTACTGCAGGAGTTCCCCCAAGGCTCCCTACTGTCACCCTTATTCTTCACCATCTATGTGGCTGACAATCCCTCAGGGTCACCACAACATATAGGTAGATGACACCATAATATTGACCCAATTCCTAAGGCCAAGAGTGGTAACCAATAAGCAGAAGACAGCTATCTCACAATTAGAGCAGTGGTTCAGGAGATGGCACATCGACGCGACCACAGATAAGAGGGTCACTGTCATTTTTACAAGGAAACGAACACATCCCAAAAGTAAGGTCAAGGTCATCAACCCTATCCCCTGGCAACCAGTCACCAAATATGTAGGGACATAGCTAGACAAAGCACTCTGCTTTGCATCCCATGTAGATTATGCCTGCTCAAAAGCAAACAAGGCAATTAGACAACTGAACCTATTAATGAACTGATGCAGTTGGCAAAGAATTGAAAACGAGCTACTCCTGTACAAAATGATGATCAGACCTATACTGACATATGGATCACAAAGCTGGGAACACATGGTAGACTTAAACGTCAAAAAAAAAAAAAATGCAAATCATATAAAGCAGCGGTTCCCAAAGTGTGCACTGCAGTGCCCTGGGGAGCTGCAGCTTCCTCGCAGGGGCGCCGCTATTACAAAATTTTCAAAATTTTATTTCCATTTTCAATTCAATGTGATAGGACGCTACATCTAACGCATCTGGTGTAAACCAGTAACTCACTTAGTAATAACTGTTTGCAGAAGCCTCTGCAAATGGTTACTAGATGATGCTCTACAATAATTAAGTTTCTCGATTGTTTTAGTAGTTTCTCGAACTTTCTCGGTACTTTGTGTTCGTATATAAATAGCTGTCGGTTTCGTGCGGTCTTAGTGTTGAATTACTTTTCGGAGATTGTATCAACTGAATATTGTTGTGATTTAGACAAGTGAAGTTTTTGAAGTATTTCTTCCCATATGTATTTTTAAAAATGGATCGGTTTTTACTAAACAGTAATAAGCGTTGTGAGAAAGAAAATAAAGAGGGCACACCGTCAAATAGTGGCAAGATTGTGAAGAAGCATAAATATCGAAAATATGATGACAGTTATTTGGACTTTGGTTTTACATCGACAGAAGTCAATGGTGAGGGGAGGCTACAGTATATACTGTATATGACAGTTTTGGTACCAGAGTGCATGCTACCAAGTAAGTTGAAATGCCATTTAGAAACCAATCATCCCAGCATGGTTAGTACATCTTGTGACTACTTTACCAGAAAGTTAAAAGAGTTAAATCAACAAAAAAGGTAGATTTTATAAGCAGGTGCAATACTAAGCAATGCTTTGCTAGCATCTTACAAGGTGGCACACAGAATCGCAAAATATAAGAAGCCTCATACCATCGCAGAACTCATTCTACCGACTGCTGTAGATATGGTGAACATTATGATCAGTGAGTCTGCTGGGAAGCTGCTTTCAAAAGTGCTTTGCCCAATAACACCATCAGTCGCAGAATACAGCACATAGTGAAGGACCTCAATGATCAATTAACTGAAAAAATAAAAGGAAAGGAATTTGGGTTGCAGCTGGATGAGGCCACAAATAATAATAATGATGCTCACTTGATTTGCCATGTACGGTTTATAGATGGTAATGATATTGTAGAAGACCTTCTCTTTTGTAAAAGTGTCACAGCTGGTGCTAAGGCTCAAGACTCGTTTGAGATCCTTGATACTATTATATCCTAAAATAATTTGAAGTGGACTAAGGGCGTTGGTGTCTGTACTGATGGTGCTCATTCTATATCTGGCTATTATGGAGGATTGCAGGCACTTATTCGAAGCAAAGCTCCTGATGCACTGTGGACCGATTGCGTTATTCACAGGGAAGCACTTGTGTCAAAATATCTGAGTCCTACATTGAACCAGGTCTTAGAATATGGGATCCGAGCACACGTCTTTGTTGTACTACAGCACTTCGAGATGGCTCTCTCGTGGTAATGTTTTGTCTCGTACATTTGAACTGCGACAAGAAATTTATATTTTTCTTAAAGAGGAAGGCCACAAGTATACCGAAAATTTTGTGAACAAAGATTTTTTGGTAAAACTAGCATAATTATGTGATATTTTTAAAAAGATGAATGCTCTGAATCTCCCCCCCCCCAGGGATGCAACATGCACCTTTTAAAGTCGATTGAGAAAAAAATTTCAGCTTTTATAAAAAAACTAAAACTATGGAAAAGAAAAATGAATGAAGATGGAGGCAAAGAATGTTTCCCCTTGTTGCAACAGTTTTTGACCTCCAATGGAGTTAATTTCTCTCGAGGTATGAAATTCATTCTGAAGAACACTTATCACAGCTTATCACCTGGTTTGAGAAATATTTTCAAAATGATAATATCGATAAATTTCCATGGATTCAAGATCCATTTAATGCCAGTGCTCCATCTGAATTTACTGCTGCAGAAGAAGAGAATCTTATTGAGTTGTCTTGCGACAATACGTTGAAAACAAAATTTAGCAGCATGGAATTAACTGAATTTTGGATATCAGTAAAAGATGAATATCCTCTTCTGAGTAAAAAAGCTCAGAGAATTTTAATTCCATTTGCGACTTCTTATTTGTGCGAAGCTGGATTTTCAGCGGTCACTGTGATAAAAACTAAATATTGGCAAAAATCAATGTGGAGAAGGAAATGAAGGTGGCTGTGTCCAGTTTGATTCCAAGATTTGAGAAAATGTGCAGTGATTAACAGGCTCATCCATCCCACTAATGATAATTAGTTCAATTTGTTCATTTACTTTTTTTGTGATCTTAAATACGTGTTTTATTTATTTTCACCTAACCATTTAAATAACCATTAAATAAAAACATTTAATTAAAAAAAATTATTTGCTATTTCGCAAAGTGTACTTGTTAGAATTTGATATAGGGTGCCTTTGGAAAACCTGGATTCAGCAAGGGTGCCGAGAATCTAAAAAGTTTGGGAACCACTGATATAAAGCATGTACATTTGTATAGCATTCAATGTTCCATGGTTCATGGAGAATGCACAGCTTCACAAAGAAGACAATATACCAGGTGAGCAGCATATGTGCAGAAGTAATAGATGAAAGGATAACTGGGTAGGACTGGTTGCAGAACAAGAAATAAAATGTTAGGCTCAGTGATGAATCCCAGTAGAAGCTGAAATAAGGGAGATGAAATTCTTCATTAATTGAGTTTATAATTGACTTCAGCAAGTTGTGTATGCAGGAGGAATATCCAGGAAGAGGAAAGTTACTAGTGGTGTGCCTCAGGGGTCTGTTTTAGGGCCATTGCTGATTAATTTGCATGTTAATCACCTTACTGGCCATTATGGATCAAATATGCATCCTCATACGCTTCACATCCATCATATATTTCAAAGTAATATCAATGGTATTACCATTTTAATAGGCATTTCACATCCATGATATGCTTGACGTCTATAGACGTCTTGGCCGGTAGTGTGGTTAATGATATTGGTGAAGATTTGAATGGGGATATTCAGTTGTTTGAAGATAATGCAAAATTGGGACAAACTATGAAGAGTAGAGAAGATGTTATGGCCTTACAAGTAGACTTGAATAAATTGAGTGAATGGGCATGGAAATGGGGATGAAAGTTCAATGTTGCAAAATGTAAGGTTTTAAAATTTGGGAAACAAAGTTGGGATGTAGAATTTATGCTTGGTGGGATATACTGTTGGTGGTGGAGGAAATAAGGGATCTTGGGGTGATAGTGGATAAGGATCTGAAATTTAGGGGACACACTGCCAAAATTGTGAGGACAACACAAAGAATTCTGGGAATTATGCAGAGGACACTGACTTATAGAAATAAGGAAATTCTTGTTCCATCATATAAGGCTTTGATTAGGCCACACATGGACTACTGTGCACAGATTTGGTCACCTGGTTTTCAAAAGAACGAAGAGATGTTGGAAAGGGTCCAGAGGAGACTGACTAAGCTAGTTTCTGATCTCTGGAATGTCGAATATGAGGAAAGGTTGAGAAGATGCAATTTACAGAGTCTAGTGGATAGGTGGAAGTAGAGTGATATGATAGAGACCTATAAGTTAATAAGGGGTTGTTATAGTATCAATGTTGGACAGGTTTCACAGCAAGTGATGGGAGATCAGGGGAGAACCAGAGGACATCCTTGGCAGCAGTAAAAGGAGGGTGTGAGCAGGGAAGTGAAAGGAAGGTTTTTTTTGCATGCAGAGTTGTGAATGATTGAAATGCCTTGCGTGAGAGTGTGGTGTCTACAGAGAATTTGATTGTGTTTAAAGTGCAGAATGATGAGCTGTGTGTATGACAAAAGGACCTCATAGATGAGTCTTTGACTACACGGGGTCTTGGAATAATAATAATAAAAAGCTTGCCAGATGATTGACAGCCATGTGAGGAGGCAGAAATCAGATTAAGAACAAATGTTATTATTATTATTACTATTAACATCTGACCTACATCTTTGGAGGTACATATTATCACACACAATGCTCATCCAACCACGGCTTAAACTAATTCATTGTGTTTATATTTACAACACAATCAAGGAATGCATTCCACTCACTAACCACCCCCCCTCCCATTCTAAGAAAAATCTCCTTCATGTGAACCTGATAAAAATCCCTGTCTAGCTTATATGTCTCAATCATATCTTCCCTCCTCCTATTCAAGAGGTTTTACAACTTACATTCTCACTATCTATCCTTGTACTCCTCATTCCAAAGACCACTGACCACCTTTGTGAATCTTCTCTGGACCTGTTCACACTCGTCAGCACGAAACCCTGGCAATCAAATCTGTGAAATAATCCATAGGAGGCCTGATCAAAGCCTTATACGATGGCATCATAAGCTCTTTACTTCTGCATATCGGGGTCCTCTGTATCATTACCATGATCTGATGTGACATTTTTACAACTAGTACAATGTGGCACCTGAATTTCAGGTCCTTGTCAACCACCACTCCCAGAGATCTCATCTCCTTTCCTCCTTTAAAGTTTCCCCACCAAGAGTATACTTTACATCCCATTATTGATTTCTTATCAAATTTCAATATCTTACACTTTGCAACATGAACTGACAGTTCAACTTACCTATCCATTCATGCAGTCTATTCAAGTCCTCCTGTAATGCCATAACATTTTGACTCTGCATTGTTCTTCCCAATTTTGCATCATCTGCAAACAGCTGCATGTCACTAGTTAAACCCATCCCAATATCATTAATATCCAAATTGAACAACAATGGTCCCAAAACTGACCCCTGTCTCATGCCACTAGTGACCTTCCTATTTCAGTATACTGCAAAATGTTAACTGAACAGTCAATGGAAATCAAGTATTTTTTTCTTTGCAGCAAGAAAACAAAACAATGGAATAGAAAAGAACGGAGTTCAGAAATTAGGAAACATCAAAAGCATTAGAAATAGTTAATTGCTAAGAGTTCACTTTAATTAAGAGACTAAGATGGCAAGGTGGAATGCATTGGTTGTTGTATGGCTGCAGCAAGATTAAAATTATATGTATTGTGTGAAGATATTGCATAATTGTTAGACTGACTGTTGATGTATGATATTCATGATTAAAACATAGTGTTTGATTAAATATTTTTGACAGTGTTATTTTAAATTCTTTGTTTCCAGTTTTGTGCTTTGGAATAAAATGGTGGTGAAATGGGGATCATTACAAAGTGGGTGCAAAACACAAATAAAGTAAATGTCTTGGATTTTTCGAGAATTCGTGCAGTTCTGTGAGTATTGTAATACGAACATGTGGAAAGATGTTGCTGTTTATTGGAGATGTTGAGTAAGAGAACAAAGCAAATATGGGTATGCAAGTAGTGTGATATGCTGATGAACCGCAAGGCTTGTTAGAATCAGACAAGGGAACATGGTGGTGTGACATAGATCTCAAAGAAAAGTGTGCAAATGGTAAGAAAGTATGTGAAACTGACAGTGAAGGAAAAAGTATGACTAACTGACTGTAAGCAAAATATGTGTGAGAGCAGCAGTAAAACAGAGTACAAGTAATGGTATGATGATGAGTAGAGCTGACGGAATAAAAGAATGTGCGATTGACGGTGAAGTAGGAAAAGATAGATAGATAGATAGATAGAGAGAGAGAGAGAGACAATGATAGCAAAAAACTGACTCAAGATTAAAATGTACAGGTGATGAAGATAAGGCAAGAGATGAAAGCAGATGAGGAGTGAAATGAGAATTATGGATATGTAAGGAACAGTGCATAAGACTGAAATGAATGACATCTCAATAAAATATGTAAGGAAAGACTTGCAAGTGGGATATGGGATTCAATTATTAGGGGTGTGGTGAAATGAGAATCTGCACAAACTTTGTTTTTAAGGAGATAGAATAAGTAGAGAGAGAGAGAGACACATTCGATATGAGGAGTAAATGAAGAAAAAGAGTTGATAGTGGTAATAGGAACAAATGAGTTGACTGGAAACAAGGAGAACATAAGACAAAATATCATGAGGTTGTTGAGAACAATAAAAGATAATAGTGTGATATGAAAGGTAGTCAGTGTGTTGATGAGGTATTACAGTGATGAGATGAGCTGGAGACAAGAAGCAAGAATTATAAATTATGTGTTAGCAGAAATGTATGAAGAGAAAGGAGTGAAGTTTGTTAATGCGTGGAATAAGTTTGAAGGACAAATTAAACTTTATAAGAGAGATGGACTGTATTTCAATGGTTCTGGTGTTAGTTGTTTGGAAAGACTTCTGCTGAAGCCAGAATAATGAGTGCAGAGAATGGATCTGAGCAAATAAAAAAACAATGTGAAAGAGCAGAAGATTAAGGAAGGAGGGATTGCAATGGTGATTAAGAATGGAGAAGTGTGTAGCATGAATGTAGAGAATGAGAGAACACATGCTCTAGAAAAAGAGGGAAATCAAGTACTCCGAGTACTCAAAGGGAAAGACTGATGCTCAAAGAGGCACTGAATGTGTGAATAGACAAGAAAAGAATTGGATGGTCTGGGATGTAGAGGGAACAGTTGCATTTGAAGAGAGCACTGAGATGAGAGGGAGAGGAATGGCTCAAGGAAGGCATAGAGAATTTACATCTAACAAGTGGTATCATTAAAACTTATTATATATCCAGAAATAAACTATTATGTTTGTATATGAAAACTAGAAGAATCAAAAACAAGGAGAACAAAATTATTGCATTGATGGAGTTCGTTCACCCAAAAATTGTTGGAATAAGTGAGACGTAGTTGAACAAGAATGATATCTGGACTGGAATAGACAACTGCCCTTGTGCAATGTACTATCTTACCTTCCTTCCATTCCATCGGCACCTTTCCTGCAGCCAGACTTTCATTGAAAAGTCAGGTCAAAGGCTCTGTCACGTCCCTAGCACATTCTCTCAAAACTTGTGGTGAAATTCTATCCAGTCCCACAGCTTTATTGACATCCAGAGTACTCAGTATTTGAAACACACTCTCTTCCTGTACCTCTAAACCTCGAACGTGCCCTATTCCTCTAGCATTAAAACTTACTCCTCCAGGATGAATACTCCAATAAAGCATTCATTGAACAATTCCATTATGTCGTCTGCCTAGATCAGACACCCAGTAAATTTAAAACAAAAACCCTAATAAACTATATCTAAAACTTAGCTTTTATCACTGCAACCTTGTTAACATGTCCTACTGTATCTGTGTCCTCAGGTACTCAGTTACTAGGTTATATTGCTAAAGTTCTGAAGGTAGTTCATAAGATTCCTTGGCTATTAAAGATCTCACTAAGAAGTAGAAATAAGGAAATCTCATTCCTGTTGATTAGGCCTTGATACATCCACATCTTGATTACTGTACACAGGTCTGGTCACCTGGGTTTCTTGAGAATGAGGAAGTAGTGGCAAAGATCTAGAGGCAAGTACCGAAGATGGTGAGTGGTAATAGGTGAAAAAGATGGATAAGATAAAAACATTTACGTTATTTAAACGGTTTGATAGGATTTGTTTCAATACTTGCTAGAGATGACAGAGCAAGAGGTCATCCTGGGAAGTTGAGAAGGAGTGTGTTTAACAAGGGTGCAAGGACTAGATTTTTTGCTTGGAGCATCATGAATGAATGGAATGGGTTGTCAGAGACAGTGGTGAGTGCTTTGTCTGTTAATGGGCTCAAGGAGAGATATGATAGATATTGTGTGGATAGTTTGGTCCTCCTACAGTGAGTCTTCAGACTCCATGGAAGTGCATGTACAATAATAATAATAATAATAATAATAATAATTATTATTATTATTATTATTATTATTATTATGAATTATTATGCCACCTTAAATGGACAAAACATATAGAATACCTACAAACCAAACTGCGGATCATCACAGCAAAACTCTTCCAAGTAAAAGACCTTATTCCATCCAACAAAAAAAAAACTCCTATATCACAGTATCTGCGAATCCCTACTCAGATACGGTATAACAGTCTACGCAAACACATCAAACAGTCACCTAACAAAATTAGAAACATTACATAGAAAAATTGTATTAACAGTGATTTGGATACCTTATACGTAACAACCAATATCCAACCAGCGCATGGTGACACACAGATTCCTGAGCATTAAAAATCTGAAACACTACATAACATTAATAAGGAATAATTCAACATCACCCATCGAAACAACAGAGACACATATCGTATAACACGACCTACAACAACTCTATACATCCCTACACCCTTCAAGAACTCATACGGTTCTTTTGTGAGATCACATCAGATACCCACGCAACTCAACAACCTACCAAGAAATTTAAAACACATAGATAACTACAGAACATTAAAACATGAACTCTGGAAAATATACCAACAAAGTTAATATACCGTTAACACTAATATACACATCACCAGCATCCAAAGCCTACATCCCATACATAAACAGTAACAACAACATAAATAGTGAAGGCTAATCCCACTCTCATCATAAAAGCTAACCCAAGCTTCGAAGTAGGTGGATTATCACTCATCTACACGTAATCCTCATAATCAAAGACTGCAGATTATGTAACAAAACAGTCAGTAAGGTGTATAACAATAATAAAGATACTGATATTAAAAAAAAAAATCGTGTATATGTAAATAGGCTGTATAATAATAAGCTATGATACTGATATTGAAAAAAAAAAAATTATGTACATTTATATTTAAAAAAATCACTGTACTCTACATTTTGTACTGAACAGAAAATGCAATAGTATACTTTATTGTATATATATAAATACTATGTATGATGATAAATAAAATGTTATTACAATTTAAAAAAAAATAATAATAATAGTTATTATTATTATGAAGGAAAGGGACAATATGCTCAATAGCAAAATCTGAAATATTAAATCTCAACTCTTAACTTTATGCACATAACATTAGATCGTAAATAAATGCAGTACAAGTCTGAAGGGTTCCTTAACTAAACTGAATAACTGATGTAACAAATCTGATGTGAATATAAATACCAATATAAAGACAGAGTATAATAATAGGCAGGAATAGTGAAAACAACAGTTGCATCCTTAATGGAGAAGCACAGAACAAGTAAAGCATTTCAGCAATTTAAGCAAGATATTTTGACCTCTGGAATGTTGAGTATGAGGAAAGATTGAGAAGATGTAATTTGCAGAGTCTGGTGGAGAGAAGGAAGAGGGGAGATATGATAGAGACCTACAAGTTGGTAAGGGGTTGTTATAAGATCAGTGGTGGAGAAGTTCTACAGAGAATAGTGGGAGATCAGGGGAGAACCAGAGGTCATCCCTGGAAACTGTATAAAGAGGGTGTGAGTAGGGGAGTGAGAGGCAGGTTTTTTTTGTGCAGAGTTGTGAATGATTGGAATGCCTTGCCTGAGAGTGCGGTGTCTGCAAGGAATTTGAGTGTGTTTAAGACACGAATGATGAGATGTGTGTGCGTGTGATAAAAGGACCTCCCAGATGAGTCTTTGACTCCATGAGGTCTTGGGAAATAATAATAATAATAATAATAATATTTAGTAAAGATGGAAATTAAATACAGAAATAGAACAGAATAAGCAAAGCTGATATGGTAGGAAATGCGAAAATTAAATTAAATTATGGAATAACAACTTATGCAGACACATATGAATTTAATGACAGCAAAATTTCTGGAATATCCCATATCCCATATCCCATATTTTGCAATCATTCTCAATGCATTTCGAAAAATAGATTAAGAAAATTAGAACAATTGAAAATTAAAGCACATATTACAATACAAGATATTAATGGCAGAAGGAAAACTCCATCTATAAAAACTATTTGAATTCATAGAATCAAATTAGTAATTAAAAAAAAATCATGCAGCACAAAGATTAAGAGTGTTGCTAAGGATAACCTCCAAAAATTGGGATGGCCTCATACAGTCATCTTTATTAAGGTTCATCTGATGGATAGCAGCTTTAAGCTTTATTAATAGTCTTTCTAACAAGAAATAACTTTTATCTAAGATAAATTAAAGATACCAAAAAATTATATACTTGGTTTAATCCATTATCTAAGTGTAAGCAAAAAAGTTTGCGCCTGAACTATTTTCAGGACTGGGGCAACTCGTATATAGAAGCTTATGACTTCACATAACTTGCCTTAGTATCCCATAATGCAAAGAACATATCCTTACGGGTATGTATAATGCTATGCATTATGGGAAGGGGTCACTACCTAGACCATTTTCGACCTTTATTGAGTGTTTAAGTACAGGTCAATCTCGAAAAACTGGTGTTTTTCCCCAACAATGATCAACCGAAGGATCAAAATCCCAGCATTGTTCCTCTCAGTAACAGGCTCATCCAGAAGAACTCTCAGCATTGACTCTGCCCAGTGGCAAGCTCACCCCACCACTGAGAAGAGCCGCTCATATTTCATCTGGGGGGGGGGGGGTAACAGCAACAGCAGTGCCTCAGTTGACTTCATGGGCTACAGCATTGCCATTCATCACCCAAGCTTCTAACTGGTTTCGACCGCCAATATTACAATAGGTATCAAAGGAACATTCTCTTTACGAATCTTAGGATGAGAAGCACAATCATCTCATGTTTGTGCATCCAGAAGATTATTTAGAGTTTTAATTTTTGAGTGAGTAGAATCCGACTAAGTGAGTTTGTAAATGAGTACAAACAGGCCAAAGTAAACCAAAAAGAGTTTGTTTGTTATGCAACAAGAAAGAGGGAAAATGAGGGAGGATGGTAAACAATGCTCATGGGGAAGGTGACTGAAACAAAAGAAATAGTTCAATTGCTGAGTGATCATTTTGCAAAGGTATCATCCAGATGGTGATTTTACAGAGATGCATACCAACATTGAAGTAGATGAACAGGAGGTGTTCAGCATATTAAAAAACAAGAATGTGAAATCAATCTAAGTCAGCTCTGGCAGGGTTCCAGAGTGGAAAGAGGGTAGATAGTACCACTGGATAAACGTGGCTCTAAGACAGGTAGCAAACCAGACCAATTAATATATCAGGAGTGGTTGTTCAAGTATTGGAAAAGTAGGTGAAAGGTAAAATACAACAGTGGGTGGATAGGGATGTAATACTTTATAGTGGGCAGAATGGCTTTTTAAAGGGTAGGTTCTGCCTTAGTAATTTATTCACATTTTATAATAAGGTGACAGAAGAATTGTATAAAAGTAATGGCTACACCATAATATTGCTGGACTTTGCCAAGGCATTTGACAGAATAGTACATGGAAACCTATTACAAAAAACTGGAGTAAATGGGAATGGATATGAGGCTTGTGGCATGGATGGGCTGACAGACATACAACAGAGAGTAGTATATGGTGGAGTGGAATCTAGGAGAATAATGGTGACTAGTGCAGTGCCCCAGGGTGCTATTAGAGTCATATGGGTCATATGACATAGGGAAAGATTTAAGAGGGGATATTTAGTTGTTTGCTGATAATGCAAAACTGGGGAGAGCAATAGCTCATAAAGGTGACAGATATTCTGCATCATCATCATCAAATTCCTTGACATTTACCCTCAAGGGGTGTACAGGATATGATAGTACTACATGAAAAATTTACATTGTTATTAACTTCCTATCTGCAATTTTCCTCCAAATCAATCTGTTACCTGTCAAGGCTATAACATTGTCAGATCTTATATTTCTATCTTCTAAGGCCTTTTTACCATATCAATCCATTTATATGTTGGTCTTCCTCTGGGGATTTTTCCTGCCAGCCTGGAAAAAGGCAGAGAACACTTGTTTTTGCTAATCTTTCCTCTCCCATTGTTTAAGTAACCATGCCACCTGAGATTAGCTCTGCTAACACATTCCTGGATGCTAACGACGTCAAGTTTTTTCCTATTATCCTCATTTTTAATACGATATTGCCATTGATGCCATTTGTTCACACCCCAAATCTTTCTCGGGACTCTAATATCACTGGTCTCTAGTCTTTGGTCAAGTGTTTTACTTCCTACCCAGCTCTCATATCCATAAGTCAAAATGGGTTTGAACACTGTCTTGTATACAGCTAATTTAGTGTTTTGACTAATTTCTCTCTTATTCCATATAAATTTATTCAGTTGAATTCCTACCATACCAGCTTTGTTGATTCTGTTGTCTATTTCCATATTTAATTTACCATCTTCAAAAAAAATCGTGAATAATTGGCTGAAATGTTTTACTTGTTCTATAAGTTCTCCATTCAAAATACAATTGATATTTTCAATGCTTCTACCTATTTTCATTGCCTTTGTCTTGTTATTGCTGAATTCATGCCATATTTATACAAACGTTATTCAATTTAGTCAGGGAATCTTTCAGACTTGTTGCGGATTCATTTAGAAGTGTAACATCATCCACATAAAGCAAAGAGCTGAGATTAACATCTCCAATTTTGATATTAGGTTTAATACCACTTTCCTTCATAATGTGATCCATATAGATAATGAATGACAGAAGGGATAATGTACATCCTTGTCTGACACCAGATTTAAAATTAAAGCACCATCCTGTACTTCCTTGAATTCCAACTGCTGACTTACAAGTCAAATAAAGACAAAGTATTGCTTGATATAATGCCCCATTAACACCATATAACTGTAGCGTTTTGAATAGCTTCTCTCTTGGCACCTTGTCATATGTCTTTTCCAAATCAACAAAACTTAAATACAGATCTTTGTTATATTCCCATGATTTTTCAACTATTTGTTATAAAGTGAAAAATCTGATCCTGACAGCCTCTATATGGCCTAAATTCAGCTGGTTCTTCACCAAGCTTCTCTTCCACAATCCTTCTCAACCATTTCTCTAGTATATCTCAAGTATACTCAAGTATATCTTACCAGGAACACTCGGCAATGATATACTTCTGTAATTCTCATATTCAGTTTTATTTCCCTTTTATATATTGTACTATGAGAGCTCTACTCCAATCATCTGGAATTCGTCCCTCTGTTCAGGCCTTCTGAACTATGCAGTGCAGCCACTGCAAGACTTTTATACCTCCACACTTTAGCATTTCTGGTTGAATATCATCTGCTCCTGCTGCCTTTCCACATTTCCATATCCAGCTGCCTTTCCACATCCAGCTGCCTTTCCACATTTCCACATCCAGCTGCCTTTTAATGGCTTTTTCTACTTTAAGTATGGATATGAATTCCTGACTGTATGCCTGGTCAGTGTATTTTACCACTGTGCTATCATCACTGCTTGCTTCCTTTAGCAATTTTTCGAATAATTACTCCATACCTCAAGGATATCTTTTTCTCCTGTTTTCATGTCACCTTTATCATCTCTTATTCCTTTTACAGCACTCTTTTCTCCATTTCTGAGTTTCTTCAACAACCTCCAGAATATCTTGCCACCTTCTTGATATTTATTTTCTATGCTCTTACCAAAATTTTCCCATGTGTTTTGTTTAGCTAGTTTTACACAGTGTTTAGCTTTCTTAGATTTGTCTCTGTATTCTCTAAGAGCACAAGCTGACTTATTTGCCAGGAACTTTTGATATCATTATTATTATTATGTTACACCTCCAGGGAGTCCAAAGACTCATCGAGGGAGAGTGTGCCAACAGCATCGAACGATTTAACCCCTTCCAACTACTAACCACGCTCAAACTTGCTTAAATTTTTGTGTGAGCCATTAGTAGCAGAGGCTCTATCAATCGACCAACCTTTGCTGGCTTTTTTTTTATATGCTTTCTTTTACTTTACTGCCTGTTTAACTTCCTGTGTGCACCATGGAGTTCTGATTTTTCTATCCTTGCAGACAACCTCACCACATGCCTCTCTGGCTGAATCAATCAATGTTTTCTTCAGAGCTTGGAGATTCATATCTCCAAGGTTTGATTCCTGTTCTCAAACTCTTTCATTTCTTCTTGAATAATGTTTGTGTATTTCAGTCTACAGTTCACATCTAAGAGCTGCTCAACTTTTATTCGCTTTAAAACTTTCTTACGTGTTCTTCTTTTCAATATGACATTCAATTTTATCCTGCTCAAGACTAATATGGTGATCACTTCCAATTTCAAATCCTCTGTACACGCTAGTGACAATAACATAGTCAATTAGACTATTCTTTTCCTTACGTCTTCTCTCCATGTGAATTTGTGCACATTTTTATGTTGGAATGTTGTGTTAGCAATAACCAGTCCATGTCCTGAGCAGAAATCCAACAAGTATTTGCCATTATTATTAGCGTTGCTCTTTTCTCCAAATTTTCCCAAAATATTTTTGTATGTCTGATATCCTAGGGGATAATTAAAATAAATTGGCATTGTGTGCAAAGAATGATGGTTGTCAATTTAATATTGCAAAATGTAAGGTTATGCACACTTCGGGTTGAAAAGGTAGGATTGCGTATCATATTGATGGTATTATATTATATATTATTATTACGTGATACCTCCAAGGAGTCCAAGGACTCATCAAGGAGAGGGCACATACTCTACAACTCTCTGTGTCTACCCATCCACCAACTACAGTGATCTGCAACTACCATCTTCATCTACACCAACACCTTCTACTGCCCGCCACCACTACCACTAGTATTTTCACAGACAATCACAAACATCCATGCGTACAGGGGATTCGCACCTGCAGCCTTTTGGCTGGAGAGCAGATATGCTAACCACTCAGCCAACCAGGCTGGTATTGGATTGCAGGAAAGTGATGCAGCTAGGGACTTGGGGATAATAGTGAACAAAGAATTGAAGTTCAGAGGGCAAATTGCAAAAGTTAGTAAAATAGCTCAAATGATTACTTGGATGTTGAAAAACATGCAAATAAGTAAAGATAAGGAAGTTATTATCCCTCTTTATATGGCAATGATTCGGACACATCTTGACTACTGAGTACAGATTTGGTCACCTGGGTTTCTTTGGGACAGGAGGTGGTAGAGAGGAGTCAGTGATGAGTGACCAAGATGGTGACAGGTCTGTGGAATACTCCCTATGAGAATAGTTTGAAGGTTTGTGGGTTACAAAGTTTAGTTGATAGGCAGAAAAGAGGGGACATGATAGAAACATTTAAGATATTAAAGGGATTTTATAAAAATTGATGCAAGTGGAATTTTTTAATATATGACAAATAGTCAGAGAACTCAACTCTGGGTTAGTCCCGAGGGGGGGGGGTAGAAAGAAGGGAAAATAGTTCCATTGAATAAAGGAAGCTCCAAGACTGATGTAGAAAATTACTAACTAGTCAGTATATCAGGAATTGTTGTCAAAGTATCGGAGAAATTGGTCAAGAGCAAAATACAGGAATGGATAGATGGAAATGCGATACTGTATTGGTGGAAGCATTGTTTTGTGAAGGGTAGGTCATGCCTCAGTAACTTTCTCATATTTTATAATACAGTGACAGCTGAGTTGGATAAAGGTAATGGGTTTACAGTGACACTGCTGGAGACTTTGCAAAGGCTTATGACAGGATACCACATGGAATTCTAATCAGTAAGTTACAGCACATGAGGATGGATAAGATGTTGGTGAGATGGATAGGAGGGTGGTTGATGGATAGATATCAGAGAGTAGTTTATTCAGGAGTCCAAACGAAGGCCATGACCAATGGCATGCCACAGGGTTCTGTTCTTCGAATGCTGCTATTTAATTTGTTCATTAACGATACAGGAAAGGATCTGAGAGGAACTGCTATTATTTGCCAATGATGCAAATTTGGGTAGAGCAATAGTTAATACACACAATGTCAAATTTTGCAGGATGATTTGGATAGACTGGCAGACTGGGCAAAGAAGAATGGATGTCAGTTTAATGTGGCAAAGTGTAAGGTTATGAATTTTTGGGTGAAAAAATTATCAGCTGCATACCACAGTGGTGGAACTGTACTCCAAGAAATTGATGAAGTCAGAGACTTGGTAGTGTTAGTTAATTCTAAAGAGTAATATTTTAAAGAAAATTCTGTTTGGATGACTGATAGTTCTAAAATTGCTAAATTTTGTACAGTTCCCTTTGTTTAGGAATAGGAATCAGAATAGAGGTGTACGAATCATTAGGTCATGATTCTTGGAATGATGAATCATGGCCTAATGATTGCTTAGTACTGTGAAAAATTCTCTGATAAATTTTGAATAGCACACCTAATGATAGGTTTTCTCCCTGATTTCAGTCGTTATGAAGTTATTCCATCTATGCCTAGTGATTTCCCACCTCAAAGAATTAATTCCTGCTTCTACCTTTTCTTTTAAAGGTAAGTCTCCTTCATACAATATCATTTGTATTAGATCTTCAAGGTTTTGATTATTAAGGCTATCGTCTTCTGAGAAGATTTTAGTATTAGCATTATTATTCCGGCCTCCATGGAGTCAAAAGACTCATCGTGAAAGGTCCTTTCTAAGAAACACAAGTCTATCAAGACTGATCGAGGGAGGTCCCTCCCAGGAAACACAAAGTCTATCATACCACTCCTTAAACGCATTGACCATTCTCGCTCTCACCACTCTATCAGGCAATGCATTCTATGGTTCAACCACTCTCCATGCAAAGAAACCACTCCTCACCCTCTTTCTCACAGTTTCCTTACATAACTTCCAGGGATGGCCCCTTGTCATGACTCCTTCCTGCTCAAGCGAAAGAACTCCCCAGTGTCAATCCTGTAACCACCTCTCAACAGTTTAAAAGTCTCAATCATATAACCTCTCCTTCTTCTATCCACCAAACTCTGCAGTCTACACTCCCTCAGCCAATCCTCATAACTAACATTGTACAGTCCTGACACCATCTTTGTTATCTGCCTTTGTACCCTTTCCACAGTTAATTTATCCCCTTCAAATCCTGGGGACCAGATCTGAGAACAATAGTCTAAGTGTGGTCTGATCACAGTCTTATACAACGGAATGATAACCATTTTATCTCTGCAGGTCAGTGTCCTTCTCATTATTGCAGCAATCCTCTGTGTTACCTTCACTACTTTTGCAATATGTCCCCTAAATTTCAGGTTTGTATCAATCATCAATCCCAGATTTCTTGGCTCCCCTACTTCCTCTAGTTTAACTCCTCCCATAGAATATGCAGCATCCCATCGATGTGTCCCAAACCTCAAAATCTTATATTCTGCTGCATTAAACTGATACTCCCATTCATTTGCCCATCTATCTAGCTTATTCAAATCCTCTTGCAGGGCTACCATATCTGCACTATTACTAATAACCCTTCCCAGCTTCGCATCATCTGCAAACAACTGAATATCCACTTGCAATCCACGGACAAAGTCATTGATATAAAGGTTAAACCATAGTCCCAGTACTGAGTCCTGTGGAACCCCACTTGTAACCTTCTGCCTCATTGATTAAAGCTCCACCATACACAACTCTCTGATACCTTTCGGACAGCCAATCCTGAATCCACTTGACCAATCTGACATCCAAACCCATGTGCTGCAACTTGAATATCAGCTTATCATGTGGCACCCTGTCAAATGCCTTTGCTAAGTCTAGGAAAATGGCAGTATATGGCTTTCCTTCATCTAATGCTCTTGTAACTTTATCATAAAAGGCTAGCATATTGCTAAAACAAGAGTGCACCTTCACAAATCAATGTTGCCTCTCACAGAGAACATTACCCTCATCTGCCCAATGCCGTATACGGTCCCTCACTACTTTCTCCAAGATCTTACTACTGATGACACACAAACTGACCTATAATTAGACACTTCCAGTCTGCTACCACCCTTAAGCAATTACACTATCTTACCTTCCTTCCATGGGCACCTTTGCTGCTGCCAGACTTTCATTGAAAAGCCAGGTCAAAGGCCCTGTCAGTTCCTTAGCACATTCTCTCAAACTCTCAAAACTCGTGGTGAAATACCATCCAGTCCCACAGCTTTACTGACATACAGAGTACTCAGTATGTGGAACACACTCTCCTCCTGCACCTCTAAACCTCGAACCTGCCCTATCCCTCTAGTATTCAAACTGACTCCTTCAGGATGAAATACTCCAATAAAGTGTTCATTGAACAATTCCACTATGTCCTCTGCATCAGTCACTCTATTCCCATTTTTATCCCACAATGTCATTATTCCACAATCATTTCTCCTACTGGCCACATAGCTAAAAAATTCCCTAGGATTTTCCTTGGATCTAAGGGCCAATCTTTTCTCATATTCCAGTTTTGCCTTCCTTAGCATACTAGTCACTCTCTTGGCCTGTGTCTTATATTCTTCATGCATCTTCTCTTCACCTGTCTCCTTATATCTCTTCCATAGCCTCTTTTTTGCATGCAGTTCCTGTTTTATTTTTTTTTTCATCCACTTTACTCCAAATTGTGTTCTCTTCTTCACTCGTGGTATACAGCTTACCATTGCTGCTAACAAATATTCCCTCACAATTTCCCAAGCACTAATGATATCCCGGTCTTCCAATTTCTCCCTCCATGAAACTTCTGCAAGTCGACGTCTAAGACTATTATAATCACCTGCTTTATAATTCCACGTATGTTCCCATCTCTTTGATACTCCTACATGTCTATTCATTTTCCAAGTCAAAACCATATGGTCACTCTCTCTCCAACTGGTGGGAGAGATGTCATCTCAGTTATTATCAACTCTTCTGATGCTATAACCAAATCCAAAACTCTTGAACCTCTCGTTCCCTCTGTGCATTTATGTTTCTTTTTTCGGATAGGAATTGTGCATCTTGTTTCATTTATATAGGGCAAATTACAGACGCAACGAATACAGTATACTCTAGTGTGTGCCGGTAGAGGAAGTGGATCCTTGGATGACTTGAATAAGATGATTAATTTTGAAGGAGGTTTAAAGGAGGGATTAAGGTTGTATTTCTGTATTATTCTGTTTATTTTATCTGATATCCCTATAAGACATGGAATGGATAGTTTTATTGTAATCTAATTTATTTTTATTTTTATTTTTAAGTGAGGTCTTGTGAAGAATTTTGTAGGGTAGGTTTAAGTAGGCATTTAAGAATATTCATACGGTAAAATGATCAATCTCTGTCACATCATCATATTTCCCAATTTTATGTTATTAAAATTTTTAACAAATGAGATAGAACCATCTGTCTGAACTGCACTAGCTTCTCCACTGAAATCAGTCCCAACTCTTCATGACACTTTTTAAGCCAATGGCTTCTTCTTCTCCTCCTCCCCTCTACAAAATTTTCATTTCTGCTTTCAAAATTAACCCTTTCCAAAACCCACATCACAAAAGAAACTATTTCCATCACTTACATTTGCGATACTCCAGAGAAAAATTTTACTTGTTGTATTAAGATATAATATTCAAATGTATGTTAAGCCTTAACATAAATTATCTATCCTTATCTGTTTTCCAAAAGTTCCTCTCAATCACATAGCTCATTCTGTGTCTGCAAGTGTTCCTGGCTTCTGCAGACTGACTTATTCAAATATAAAAAAATATACCTGAGTGTAAAATTTAAAAAAATAAAAAATGCATGTGACATCCACAGTATAGTTTCTCTGGAGTTCAGACCATGACATTTCTACAGACAATTTCATCAAACAGGGGGAGAAATCTATTATACAGGTGCAAATACAAATCTGACAGATTGTGTGTGAAATCTGACACAATTCTACATTCTCGTAACCTGAATGAATTCAGCTACTCAATTCAACAAAAATCTAGGGAATGTAAACACAAGACCATCAGTGTAATAACAATCAAGATCTCCTTGCCATGTTCATAAAGGGGTGCATGTTAGGACTTTACACGAATCTTATTTGAACAACGAACAGAAACAATAGCATTTATATGCTTTATACTAATGCCAGGAGTATCCGGAATAAGGGAGAGGAATTGATGGCACAGATAGCATCAGCCTGGCCAAAAATTATTGCGATCACTGAGACGTGGTTGACAGAAGGGGATATAACAACAGGAATAGAAGTCGCTGGGTATAGCATTTTTCGTCAGGATAGGAGGGGAAAGCGTGGTGGTGGGGTACTGCTTATGATAAGTGATGACCTATGTCCTCTAAGAGTGGAGAATTTGGAAGGAAGTGAGACAAATGATTTTGAGAGCGTATGGTGTGAGGTAGAGGTAGGCAAGACAGGATATTTAGTGGGGTGTTGCTACAGACCCAGGAGCACAGAGGATGGGGACCAGGAGATGTTTAGACAGCTAAGTTTGGCAAGTGCAAGAAGAATGATTGTTATGGGAGATTTTAACTTCAGTAGTATAAATTGGAGAGAGGAAGATGCATGTAGCAATAGGGGAATGGAATTTCTAGAATTCTTGAGAGACAAATGTCTTAGGCAACATGTGACAGAGGGAACAAGAGGTTCAAAAGTTTGGGATTTGGTTATAGCATCAGAAGAGTTGATAATAACTGAGTTGACGTCTCTCCCACCAGTTGGAGAGAGTGACCATATCGTGTTGACTTGGAAAATGAATAGACATGCAGGAGTATCAAAGAGACGGGAACTTATGTGGAATTATAAGGCAGGTGATTATAATAGTCTTAGACGTCAACTTCGGGAAGTTTCATGGAGGGAGGAATTGGAAGGCCGGGATATTACTAGTGTGTGGGAAATTGTGAAAGAATATTTGTTATCAGCAATGGTAAGTTGTATACCACGAGTGAAGAAGAGTACGCAATTTGGAGTAAAGTGGATGACAAACAATATTAAACAGGAATTGCATGCGAAAAAGAGGCTATGGAAGAGATATAAGGAGACAGGTGAAGAGATGCATGAGGAATATAAGACACAGGCCAGAAGAGTGACTAGTCTGGTAAGGAAAGCAAAACTGGAATATGAGAGGAGATTGGCCCTAAGATCCAAAGAAAATCTAGGGAATTTTTTAGCTATGTGGCCAGTAGGAGGAGAAATGACTGTGGAAGAATGATATTGTGGGATAAAAATGGGAATAGAGTGACTGATGCAGAGGACATAGTGGAATTATTCAATGAACACTTTATTGGAATATTTCATCCTAGAGGAGTCAGTTTTAATGCTAGAGGGGATAGGACTGGTTCGAGGTCTGGAGGTACAGGAGGAGAGTGTGTTTCAGATACTGAGTACTCTGGATGTCAGTAAAGCTGTGGGACTGGATGGTATTTTACCACGAGTTTTGAGAGAATGTGCTAGGGAATTGACAGTGCCTTTAACGTGGCTTTTCAATGAAAGTCTGGATTTGGCAAAGGCGCCCATGGAATGGAAGGAAGGTAAGATAGTGCTATTGCATAAGGGTGGTAACAGACTGGAAGTGTCTAATTATAGGCCAGTCTGTGTGTGTCATCAGTAGTTGTTAAGATCTTGGAGAAAGTAGTAAGGAACCGTATACAGCATTGGGCAGATGAGGGTAATGTTATCTGTGAGAATCAACATGGATTTGTGAAAGGACGTTCTTGTTTTAGCAATATGCTAGCCTTTTATAATAAAGTTACAAGAACATTAGATGAGGGAAAGGCATATACTGCAATTTTCTTAGACTTGGCGAAGGCATTTGACAGGGTGCCACATGATAAGCTGATATTCTAGTTGCAGCACATGGGTCTGGATGTCAGATTGGTCAACTGGATTCAGGATTGGCTGTCTGATAGGTATCAGAGAGTTGTGTATGGTGGAGCAGTTTCCAGGAGACAGAGGGTTACAAGTGGGCTCCCACAGGGCTCAGTACTAGGACCTATATTGTTTAACCTTTATAACAATGACATAGCCAGTGGATTGCAGGGGAATATTCAGTTGTTTGCGGATGATGCAAAGCTGGGAAGGATTATTAGTAATAGTGCAGATGTGGTAGCCCTGCAAGAGGATTTAAATAAGCTAGATAGATGGGCAAATGAATGGGGGTGTCAGTTTAATGCAGCAAAATGTAAGGTCTTGAGGTTTGGGAAACATCGATGGGATGCTGCATACTCTATGGGAGGAGTTATACTGGAGGAAGTAGGGGAGACAAGAGATCTGGGGTTGATGATTGATAGAAACCTGAAGTTTAGGGGACATATTGCAAAGGTGGTGAAGGTAACTCAGAGGATTGCTGCTGTTATGAGAAGGACACTGACCTGCAGAGATAAGAGGGTTATCATTCTGTTGTATAAGTCTCTGATCAGACCACACTTAGACTATTGTTCTCAGATTTGGTCCCCAGGATTTGAAGGGGATAAATTAACTGTGGAAAGGATACAAAGACGGATGACAAAGATGGTTTCAGGACTGTACAAGGATAGTTATGAGGATCGGCTGAGAGAATGTGGACTGCAGAGTTTGGTGGATAGAAGAAGGAGAAGTGATATGATTGAGAATTTTAAACTGTTGAGAGGTGGTTACAGGGTTGACACTGGGGAGTTCTTTCGCTTGGTTGAACAGTGGGAAGGAGTGATGACAAGAGGCCATCCCTGGAAGTTACGAAAGGAAACTGTGAGCAAGAGGGTAAGGAGTGGTTTCTTTGTGTGGAGGGTGGTTGAGCCGTGGAATGCATTGCCTGATGGAGTGGTGGGAGCGAGAACGGTCAGTGAGTTTAAAGAGTGGTATGATAGACTTTGTGTTTCTCAGGGGGGGGGTCCTCCCCTCGATGAGTCTTGACAGACTTTATGTCTTAGGAAGGACCTCCCTCGATGAGTCTTTTGACTCCTTGGAGGCCTGAATAATAATAATAATAATAATAATTATTATTATTATTTTGAACTCAGCCTCTACCTTCCTGCTGTTGTGCCTGCATGTGATCTCATATCCTTTTACCTATGAAAATCATCTGTAGATGATGAAAATGGCTTGGTGATGAAAGCAAAATAGCAGCAATAATAACTAAAGTTAGTGAATTATTATCTCAAAATGTCTGTTTCTTCCTTTAAACTAAAACACGAGATAGAGTAGAAATGTTTACTGACCATTTTATATTCTGGAAATAGATTTTATTCTAGACATACGGAAAAGAATGAATTATTGGAAGTAAATGAAATGTACATATCTGGAATATTAAGTATCCTGAATGTCAACAAACAACTGGAAATGGATGAGATTCTGTCATGTGTTTTAAGAGAATGCGATAATGAACTCTTCCATTGAACTAGCTGTTAATAAAAATCTTCTAACTAAAGCCTTTACAGAGTAGAAAAACAATAAGATAGTGGCACTACATAAGAGTGTACCAAAACTGAAGAATCAAACTGTAGACCAGTTTCATTTCTGAAGCGAGAGTTCAAAATTTGGACAATTTAGATAGGGCTCATTACAGACTTGGACATATCAGATGAGATTCTTTGTACAGATCAGCACAGCACCCTTGAACAACAGTCCTCTTTTGGCAGAACTGATGTGGGGAATACATATACTACAATATTGATGGATTATGCAAAGGCTTCTGCCAGGTTACTTACTGCAAGAAAAGTTTATCTTTAAGTTGCAACAAACAGATTCTGATAACTAGTTAGTGAATGCATTAGCTATCGTCTATCTAAGAGTTATCAAAATCTTATGTGTAAAGGAACATTATCACAAAAAAGTGGGATTCCAAAGGGCTGCTAGTGTCAGGAGGATTACCATTTAAACATATTTTATTTAACGCTACTATAAATGGATTGCAAGAGATAGCCAATTATTTGTAAATGATTATTTACAAATGCTTTACAAATTTCAAATTATGGTGAAGAAGTGGAGGAATTTCAAATGGGTCTTATGAAAAATTTGAAGTGGAAAGGTGGCCACATGAGAGGGCATGTAATTTTAAGGGAGTCAAGTGTAGGATTTTAAATTTTAGAATGAAATTTATTTTATTTTATTTATTTATTTATTTAATGGATGGCTGTGCATTGCATTAGGAAAAGTGGAGAAAACAAGGGATCATGCCTTCTCCAAATTTCCTTTTAACTTCTTGTCTGAAACACAAGAAGTTAAAGGTCAAGAGACACCTAACAAATGCAGTAGCAATTCAGGATAATGTCTGTAATGCTATAATCATGAGGACATTAAATAGCTAGTCTACTGTGTGCATAAAGATGAACACCTAGATATCAAGAAGATGAAAAAACTTTAAAAAAGAACACAAAGGTGGTGTCCGGTACTTTTGAGAATATAGAATATGAATACATTATTACTGCTGATATATTCTCTGGCTAAATAAATTCAGATAATAAATATACTTTAGTGTATCCATCTGAGCACAATCTAAAATATATAAGCGGTTTTACAACAATTTTACAACCACCCAAATTTAATGTCTACCTGAACATCAAAGGGAGACAATGCAATAGGATCAAAAGCTTGAGATCTGCGTGTCACATGGTTGAGCAGCTGAGCAAGCTCAGTGTCTGACTCTGAGTCAGAATTGGAGCCTAGCCTCTCACGTGTGTTATGCTCCTCATTCTTCAAACTGAGAATTATGCTCTGTGCACCAACCAAGAAAAAAAAAATGGAATACTGAATATAAAGACAAAAAAAAAAAAACCAATATGAAAAAAAAAAATCTCTAGAATATACTAGAATAAAATATTAATATATAAATTTCATACTCTTTAAATCATTGGTAATCAGATACTATTTTCTTATTTTAATAAACATAAATATGATTTATATTCAGCAGATCCTAACAGTAAAGACCAAGTTCTCATCAGAAGAGGTATAAATAAATAATTCTGATATCTTCAAATTTTAAAGCAAACTATTCAGAAAGAGATAAAACAATTTATAATGAATTGTTATATGCATTTTACCATGTGTTTTTAATCAATAACAATAATTTTATTGAAGTTGCTGTTTACAGAAACCTCAATAAGATTTTTATAGTTTACTGTAATTACTTTGAGTGCTATAAAAGCTTATAGCACTCAAAGTTAGTAAAGTAACTGTATAAAAAATTTGGTAATATGAATGTCAGTTGTTTTTTTTTAAATAAAATACTCGCTACTATTCTTCCTCACTATTTTGAACCTTAATATTATGCGAAATGATTTACAACCCATTAACTATCATTAATATCATCATTAAGCAATTTATTATACGTCCGTTTCTTATTTAAGAAAAATGTTCATCAGACACAAAAAAATGTAGTATTCTATGTATCCTTAATTTCTAAAATATTAATCAATTTTATATACTTTACATTGTTTCAAACTCAAATAATTTGAAAAGTAAGATTACTGCACATTCATAATACCATTTTATTTATTCATAACCAGCTTGAGATGCTACTAATTTTGGAAAGCAATTCATACGATCAGTGAATCATTTGAAGCAGATGAATAATTGCTGAATAATCAGAAATAATAACAAGCATTCAGATTTTATACACTATACAAACCATGCAACTAAATCACACACATTTAATCCAGGTTAGTCACATATACCTTGTAATGTATATGTGAGTAACCTGGATTAAAACTACCCAAATTACAAACCCAGAAAAAAGAGAAGTCTTAGACAAAGGGCTAATAGTCCTTAGTTAGTTAGTACTTCACTTGTGATGTCATTCTGACACTGTATGGTCACTCCTGTACCTCACTAGGTTTTAGGGGTGAAGCATTCTGAAACAAGAAATGGTAGGGTTGCAGACGTTCTTTCCACTTCTTGTTGTGTTCCCATCCATGTTACAAAACGATTTGAACCAGCAGCCCCTTTGCTGGAGAGCAGACACACTCACAACTCGGCCAAGCATGCTGGCTAATCATTCCTACACATATTAAAAATACATATTTTTTTTAATCTCCACTACACTTAACTCCTCATTCCAAGAATGATCATCGTAAGATAAAGTTAATGGATGAAAGTAGTAGAACGATAACTGCTGCAGAAGGCACTGTTGACATATTCAGTGATCAATTTATAAGCATGTTTCATCTTGATCGGGGTGGAATGATGAGGCACTTAAGTGTAGAGGACATAGAAGGGATGGCTTAATTGTGAGTGAGCAGGAGGTATTTGAGGAAATAAATAAGACTGATGTCAATACGGTGATATAATTTGATGACATATTACTGTGCATCTTAAGGGAATGTTCCAGGGAATTGGCAGTAGCACTGGCATGCCTGTTTAATAAAAGTCTTACAACAGCACAGATTCCAAGGGAGTGGAAGGAGGGTAAAATTGTTCCACTGCATAAAGGCAGTGATAAGGTATAGCTTCAAATTATAGGCCGGTCTGTATATCTGGAGTTGTGGTGAAGGTACTGGAGAGATTGGTGAAAAGCAGGATACAGAAATGGGCTGACAACAGCAGTATTCCCTGTGGTTTTCAGCATGGATTTGTTAAGGGGAGATCATGTTTCACTAACTTACTTATATACTATAACAACATGACAAATACCTTGGATAGGGGAGATCCATATACAGTGGTGTATATAAATTTTTGCAAAGGCTTTTGATAGACTGCCACACAACAAGCATCATATGCAGAGCATCATCATCTGCATAGCACTAGTTAAACCAATCCCAATATCATTAACACACAAATTGAACAACAAAGCCCCAAAACCAACCCCTGCAGCACACCACTAGTGACTTTTCTCTTTCAGGATACCACACACCATATACCTACCAACAGCCAGTCACTGATCCAGCTCAGAATATCTGTTATGCAATCCCATCTGAGCTGGATCAGTGACTGGCTGTCAGATAGGTATATGGGGGTGTGGTATCCCAAAAGAGAAAAGTCACTAGTGGTATGCCACAGAGATCGGTTTTTTGGGGCATTGTTGTTCAATTTGTATGTTAATGATATTGGGATTGGTTTAACTAGTGCTATGCAGATGATGCAAAACTGGGGAGAGCAATGCAGAGTAAAATGGATGTTATGGTCTTACAAGAGAACTTGAATAGATTACATGAAGGCAGGTAAGTGGAACAACAATAATTCATATGAGAGCTTGTTCAGGCCTCATATGAATTATTGTGCACAGATTTGGTTGCCTGGTTTTCATGGTGATAAGGATATGCTGAAAAGGGTCCAGAGAAGATTCATAAAGGTATTCAGTGATCTTTGGAATGTGGAGTATGAGGGAGACTGAGAGAATGTAAGTTGCAGAGCCTCGTGAACAGGAGGAGGGGGGGGGGATATGATTAAGACATATAAGCTAGTCAAGGGGTTGTTATCGTGTCGACATGGAGGAGATTTTTCATAGTATGGGAGGGGGAGGTGTAGGACAAGAAGTCATCGCTGGAAACTGTATAAGGAGGGTGTGAGCAGAGGAGTGAGAAGTAGGTTCTTTGCATGGAGAGTGGTTGGTGAGTGGAATGCATTGCCTGAGTGTGTAGTGGGCGTAGACATACTGAATCAGTTTAAGGCATGGTTAGATGAACTTTGTGTGCAATACCTCCCACGATGAGTCTCTGACTCTATGGAGGTCAAATGTTAATAATAATAATAACAATAAAAAATCCTGATTATGGAAAATAATGCCAAGCAATTCTATATACTAAGTGGTCAAATGTGGTAACTTGCAAGATGTTAGGATGCTTTGCATACACTTTTATTATTACTCTTATTATGAACATCTGATCTCAATGGATTCAAATTACTCATCACAGAGGTCTATACTATCGCAAGCAAAATAAATCATTGAATCATGAGTTAAAATCATTCAAAGTTTCCACATTCTTCACATTTACAGGCAATGCATTCCACTCACCAGGGATGGACTCTAGTTCTATCCTTGTCTCCCTGTACTATGAAAAATCTCTTCCTTATTAATCAAGTAACAACCTCTCGCCAACTTATGTCTTAATCATATCCCCTCTTCTTCTATTCACAAGGCCCTGTAAGTTGAACTCCTCAATCTCTCCTCATATCTGACATTCCATAGATGTGATGCTAACTTAGTAAACCTTCTCTGGACACTCTGCAATACACTTCATCCCATTGAAAACCAAGTGACCAAATGTGCACACAGTAGTCCATATGTCACCTGATCAAAGTCTTATATGAGGGAACCATAATCTCTTTGCATCTGTTTGTCAATGTCATAGTTCTTCTTCCGCTGGAAGTAGGAACTATTTACTTGGAACCCCTGACAGATTCAATTGTGTCATCCACAAGCTGGACTGCAAAAAGCACATCTAAATAGCAGTTACTGACTTTAGCTTTCATCGACCTCATCATTCAACTTGAAAAGAAAGTAATTGAAGGAATTGCTGTGGATGATCTGAAAGTAAGGTTGCAAATCTTTCTCTTGTGAAGAGATGCTGCAAAAAAACGAATGAAACATGTGGAACTTGTGGCTTCTTGCAGGAGAAACTAAAGATTAGCGATACATGGATAGGAATTATTATGTTGCTAATTGCACTTATTGTTCTTTGTGTATGTTTAGTTTTAATAGTGAAGGTGCTACATTCCATGCTAAAAGGTCGCATTGCCCATGTTCTCAAAAATATTGTAAATGGTGAGCCACATTTCCTTTAAATTATTTCATTGGTTGCCTTGCTATTTTAGTTGGATGTGGTATGACTATCCTGGTACAGAGCAGTTCTGTTTTTGCTTCTGCAAAAGAATTTATTCTTTGACCCTTTTGAAATCTCAAAAGTTTTGTTGGTTCTCTATATTATATATGATGTTAGTATTTTGTTGTGATACTCTGTGTTGTCTTTGGATTATCTTCATCAAGGAGAGTAGTTTTCATAAATGCCTTAAATTTCTGCCACTATTTTTACAGGACTGGGAATGGTTACCAGTGTATTTGCACTCCCTAGCACCATTTGATCATCAAATTTCAAGAGTTTTTGGCAAGTGATGTAAAAAAATGTACATCACATGAAGATGCTGGCAATCTTCCAAAAAGAGAAAGAATACATAACTCAAGTAGTAGTGAAACAATTATAGCATCAGAGTGGACTTGTATCCAGATGTGGATCTTCACTACTAAATTAAGAGATTTAGGAAAGGCTTTTTGTGATTATGAAGTGGACTCAAAAATACCAGGATTCAAGAAAATTCCATAACATCTTAATCAAGAAAGAATATATTGACACAATCCAGATTTGGATTTAATCATAAGGATTTATATCACTGGCTGAAAAAAATTAATTTGTAAATGTACTAATGTAAAAACATTTTTTATTTCTGATTTTGAAATAAATGCATCACTCAAGCTTAGTAATGAGGCCAAACACTATTTTTGTGGTATAATCTTTATTTACAGGTAGCGTTTTTTTTCTCCTGGCGACTTGGGTTTTTCATCTCGCATACAGTCAAATTGGCCTTGAGGACACACATAATTTACAGACAAAAAATACAAGTGGTGGTGGTGAGCAGTAGATGGCATTGGTGTAGGTGATGATGATGATGATGTACACTGTAGTTGGTTGATTAAGTGGTGGATATGGAGAATTGTAAAGTAAGTGCCATCCCTCGATGAGTCTTTAGACTCATTAGAGGCGTCATGTAATAATAGTAATAATTATTATTGCCATAATCAGTTGGGATGTTCTTACAGTTTTATCAGTGTGACCCCTCAATTTTATCACTCCCAGATCTCTCATCTCCTCCATCCTGTTTCAAAATTTCCCCATCAGTTGTATACTCAGCATCCCAATCTTGCCTACCAAATTTCAAGATCATGCAATTTGTAACATTAAATTGGCAGTTCCAATGATTTGTCCACTCACATAGTATACTGAGCCTCCTGCAAGGCCATACAACATTTTGCTTTTTATAGCTCTTATGAACTTTGCATCATCAGCAAACAGCTGCACATTGCCAGTCAAGCTGTTCCAAATGGCATTAACGTGCAAGTTAAATAATAATGGTTCCAAAAGAGATCCCTGTGGTACTCCACTAGCTACCTTCCTCTTCTGGGATACCACACCTTCATACACAACCTGCTGATACCTGTCTGACAGCCAATCAGCTTTCCAACATACTAGTCTGTTATCTAATCCATCTGTTTCCACTTAGCAACTAGCTTGTCAGGTGGCAGTCTAACCAAGGCTTTTGAAAAATCCAAGTACACCACTGCAGGGCCGTCACCAGATTAGATCGCACCCTGAGGCAAACAATTAAATATCGCCCGTGATGGATTATAAGATAAAAATATAAGAAACTCTCCAATTGCTATTTTGTTTTTATTACAACATACAACAGAAACATTAAAACAAAACAATTACATAATAATATTAATTAAATGTTTGCTCTACGGGATATCGCACAATAAGACTATTTTTAAGCTCTTCTAAATTTAAATTATAAGCTTTGTTTGCCTCTATCAATATAGTTGCTAGACCAACCAATTTTCTTAGGTCATTGTTGTTCGCAAATGATTTTTAATCAATTTAAGCTTGGAAAAAAAATTTTCTGCACTTGCTACGCTAACAGGAATTGTTAACACTATCCTTAGGGTGGTGGTTACATTGGGATAAATTTCTACAAGATTTTGGTTATATATATATATATATATGATAAAATTTGGTGAGGACCACTTTTCTCTTGTATTATTATTGAGAGAATTTTTAATTCTTCAAATAAATCTATTGCATCTACATCAATCTACATCAGATGTAAAATATCTTGTTGCTGTAATACAGCACCTACTGCAATATGGCTGAATGAAAGCCGTTATTAAGCGGCTCTGTGAGGTAGGCTGCCTCTATGCTACACCCTGTCAATGGTACTGCACCATCGACATATGCATCATTTATCCAATGGATCTGTCACATTGTTGTAATGCATAAGCAGACTGCTGAAACATGATTCCCCCCCCCCCAACAAACCCATGCTGGCCAACATAAAGAATGCTTCTATTATTAACCCACTTCTGAATCCTCTTCCTCACCAACAAGCTCACACACAGAACTGACCTATAAATAAAGTCTAACCCCCCCCCCCCACCTCTCGCTTTGTGAAGTGGAACAATTTTACAATTTTTCCAACACCTTTCATCCTTTTGGGACATACACTGTGGACAAGACTCATGTTAAATGGGTGTGTCAAAGGTGACGTTAATTCCATAGAGCATTCCCTCAAGACACGAGGTGATATACGGTCAAGTCCTATTACCTTAGTCATCTTATACTTCCTTCTCATTCACTACCAGTCCCTTCTCATTCACTACCAGTCCCTCTTCCACAATATCCTCTATACTCAGATTCACCTGATGTTGCCTTCACCAGGATGAAACACCAATAAACCGATCATTGAATAATTCAACTATATCTTCGTTATTGGATACCAGTCTGTCAGTGTCATCAATTAGCATCATCCTCTCATGGTAATTTTTGCTTTGATTGATAATTTCTTCTCATACTGCTCACTTAGTACCTTCACCACCTTCCTCTTAATGCAACTCATCTTCATTTTGCATTGCCTCTGCCTAGCATTCTACTCCCAGATTTCATGCTTAATCTCTTCATTCATTCATTTTACTTCTACCTTAGCCTTTTCACCTTTACAGACAGATATACAGATATTGCTGCTATTTAATAGCTCTTGACCAATGCCAAACAGCAGCTGTCTCCTTCCCTCTCAACTCCTCTTTCCATGCTATAGCTCCAAGTTGTCTCCTATATTTCCATAATCACCAGCCTTGTAATTTCACACATATCCCTTTTTTATAGTAGTTCTCATGTGACTGGCTGCAACTAGGGGATCACTCACCAATCAGAGAAAAATTAGACACTCCATTCACAATGACATCCTCTGATGATATAACAAGATCTAATACTCTTAACCATTGTGTGTCTTCCATTATAAATTGCCTAAGATAGCTGTCCCTTAAGAACTAGAGAAATTCATTCTCCTTATTCCCTGATGCTATCTCTTCATTCCAGTCAATATTGCCATAATTGAAATCACCCATAATGAGCACCCTTCACTTTCTCATTAAGCCAAGTTGCCTATAAATTTCTTTGTCTCCACTTTCCACATTCATTGGCCTGCAGCAACACTTGACCAAATATTTCATTCAATCAATCTTCACTTTACACCATACTGCTTCAAAACCACTGCCACTTTTTTTCTCCTTGTATCTCAACCTTGCATAGTCATAATTCCCCTGCTATCTTCGGTAGAACTACACTTTTTTTGCTTACCTGCTATCTTATATATACCCCCAAATTCAACTCCCATGTATTCCAGGCTATTTCATTCCTATGCTGACCATCAATATACATGGATTCAATAAAGCCTTCAGAATCCTCTCTCCTTACACTGTGCCTCCCTGGCCCATCCTCTTTCCCTGTCTAACTTGCATTCCTGTTCTCTCATTCTCTCTCTCAATTTACAATACATTAGTCTTGCCTGGTCCACTCAAATGTTCATTTATATCACTCATTACACTACTTTCCAGCAGTAACCTTTCCAAATTAATCACTCCAAACCCATGCTGTCTATTGCTCTTATAGGATTCCATTCATCAGTCAAACTCATTTTATATATTCACAACAAACAACTCCACTCCTTTTGTAACAATTCTACTTTTTCCTTGCAAAGAAAATATGCTAAAATATTACATCAAAGTAAAGATCCAATAAGGACAAACTATCCATAGATAATACTTTCCACCTAGATTAAATTCCCTGCAAATCTGAAGCAAAACTCTAGTAAATTATATCAAAAGCTTATCTTTTTTTACAGACATGACGTTAAGAGGTCTTATTGTAAACAACAACCAGTGTTTATGGAAACCAGTGTTTATCAACCAGCATTTATTGAAAACCTACTAAGAAGTAGGTTTTCAATAAATGAATATCTTCCTAGTAGGTTTTCAACCTACTAGGAAGATATTCATCAAAAGTCTGCTCATCACACCTCTCAAAAAATTGGTTTTATCAAGTCTTTAATTAATAGAGTACATAATGTGTGCTCCTCTCCCTCAAGCTTACAACGAGAACTTCTCACTATAAAAACTTTAATGGAATTTAATGGTTTCAACCATAATCAAATACAGCAGATAATTGACTCCTATGTTCCAACACCTCAGCATTCTTCAACAGACCGCAGGGTTCTTGCCTAAATTTCTGGTATCTCTGAACCGACTGGTAGAAATTTGAAGTATCATCTTATTCCCACATATTTTCCTATCAACAAAATTTCTCATCTGTAGCCATCCACAAAACAAACTGTCACCTTTATCATTAGCTGGTGTTTACCAGATTATCTTGTGAATGTAATATCACATACTTTGGAAAGACAGGCCGTTCTGTGGAAAAAAGAATTAATGAACATCAGTATTATAATGAATACATGAAACTTCAAAAGTCTGGTCTGGCACAACATAGTACTGACACTAAACACAGGATCCAGTGGGATGAAGCTCGCTTCTCCACAGAAGCAGTTTTAAATATGAATGCCTTTTCAAAGAAAGTTGTGAAACTCTTTTACATTGGCTAAATCTGAATTGGAACGATTGCCTCTCTCTCTCTCCCAAAAGTTTGGGAGATTATCATTTTATGTAAGATGAGAATCTCCCAAATTCTCCATCAAATTTAATTTTCCATCAAAAATAATTTTCCATCATAAATTTTTCATCAAAAATATTTTTAATAATATTATTCATTAATATTAATTTCTAGCACGCAGAAACAGCTTTTAGTTGGTAAACCACCGATTGTTGTACATACTTTGTATTCCTGTTTCTTTGATTTGCTTGTTTCTATGCACTGATGATGTACTGTTATTTTCAGTATGAAATATCTGTACTTTCATTAAAGTTAATTACTGTGGTTATCATGTAATTTGTGGTTTACAGTCATGCCACAGGTACCTTTAAAGATAAGGTCTTACTGTATTGTTGTCCTATGGCAGGAACAAATCACCTCAGCTAGATAGATCTTGGGTAGGATCCAAAAAAGCAGTGGTTCCTTTTCATCAAATTCCTCATTAGATGGAATGGAGATCAATGCTATAACTGCAAGCTGAAATTTATGATCCTACAAGTGATAACGATTTTGAAGAAAAAGAGGTCTTTTATTAAAAATTACAGAAATGTTTAAAACAAATACTGAGAACGACAGCATTATTCTTATAGGTAATATTATTATTATTATTATTAACATCTTACCTCCATGGAGTCAGAGACTCATCGTGGGAGATACACACTATTGCACACAATGCTCATCCAACCGTGCTTTAAATTGATTTTGATCAGGCCACACATGGACCATTGTGCCCAGATTTGGTCACTGGGTTTTCAGAAGGATGAAGAGATGTTGGAAAGGGTCCAAAGGCGACTTTCTTAGTAAGTTGGTAAGGGGTTGTTATAGGATCATTGGTGAAGAAGTTCTACAGAGAATAGTGGGAGATCAGGGGAGAACCAGAGGTCATCCCTGGAAACTGTATAAAGAGAGTGTGAGTAGGGGAGTGAAAGGCAGGTTTTTTTTGTGCAGAGTTGTGAATGATTGGAATGCCTTGCCTGAGAGTGTGGTGTCTGCAAGGAGTTTTAGTGTGCTTAAGACACGGTATGATGAGGTGTGTGTGTGTGTGTGTGTGTGTGTGTGTGTGTGTGTGTGTGTGTGTGTGTGTGTGTGTGTGTGTGTGTGTGTGTGTGATGAGGGGACCTCCCAGATGAGTCTTTGACTCCATGAGGTCTCGAGGTAATAATAATAATATGTCTACAACATCACAACATACAGACAATTAATGCACTGCATTCTCCAACCACTCTCCATGCAAAGAACCTTCTCCTCACTCTTCTGCTCACACAATATGAATGCCATAAATAAAAATAATGAAGATGACAGAGCTGCAGTTAATGAGGTATGTAGTCAAAGAAACAATTCTTGTTTCTTTGACTACATCTTGTGATAGAGAGAAGACTATTTAAATAATGAACTACATAAAATTACCTGTTTGTTTTTGCCATCAGGTAATTTTATATAGTTAGTTCATTGTGTCCAAAATGACCATACCATCATCAAAGGTAGCTTTTAAAGTCTATCCTTATGCAAATAATGTGGGATTTGATTATTACTTAGCAATAGCTAAACTTAAGTTAAATCTGTGTAGTTATAAGAAAATTATAAATTAAAAAGAATGTGAACTATGAGGAAGAATAAGAACTAGAAGGAGTAGAACAGATGTTGTGGCCTTACAAGAAGACTTGAATAAATTGAATGAATGGGCACAGAAATGGGGATACGAGTTCAATGTTGCAAAATAGGTTTTAAAATTTGAGAAACAAAGATGGGATGTAGAATTAATGCTTGGTGGGAATATATTGTTGGAAGTGGAAGAAATAAGAGATCTTGTGGTGACAGTGGATAAGGATCTGAAATTTAGGGGGAACACATTTCCAAAATTGTGAGGACAGCACAAAGAATTCTGGGAATGATGCAGAGGATACTGACTTGTAGAAGTAAGGAGATTCTTGTTCCATTGTATAAGGCTTTGATCAGGCCATACATGGACTTCTGTGCACAGATTTGGTCACCTGGTGTTCAAAAGGACAAAGAGATGCTGGAAATGACAACTTAATAAGGCACTACCTTATTAATTTGTCCAGAGACAACTTAATAAGGCAGTGTCTGATCTCTAGAATGTTGAATATGAGGAAAGATTGAGAAGATGCAATTCACAGAGTCTAGTGGATATGAGGAAGAGGCTAATATGATAGAGACCTACAAGTTAGTAAAGGGTTGTTATAGAATCAATGTTGGAGAGGTTTTACAGCAAAATGGTGGGAGATCAGGGGAGAACCAGAGGACATCCCTGGAAGCTGTATAAGAAGGGTGTGAGCAAGGGAGTAAGAAACAGGTTTTTTTCATGCAGAGTTGTGAATGCCTTGCCTGAGAGTGTGGTGTCTGAAGAGAATTTGAGTGTGTTTAAAGTGCAGTATGATGAGCTGTGTGTATGACAAAAGGACCTTCTAGATGAGTCTTTGACCCCATGGGATCTTGGGATAATAATACTAATAAATTCACTACATGTGAATGACTAAAGGCTTCATTCACTACATGTAAAAGTGGATGAAATTCTCTCTCTTCAGATTTTCCAACCAATGTAGGTGTTCCTCAGGATTCTGTTATTCCATCTTCCCTCTTCCTCATATTTAATAAATGTTTAATAAATTCGTTATCTGCCCTCTTCCTCACATTTCCTATAGATAAATGCCCTTCTTTCACTGACCTCAAACCCCATTTTCAACTTTGCTGATAATAATCTTTCATCCCAAAATCATTTTAGTTATTCTTCTATTTCTTTTGATAATGTTCAAATAAACAGTCAAGAGTTCTCTTCTCGAATGACTGACTTACTCCTAGCCTTTCCTGGCATAACCACATAACTTCTGTTAACACCCATGGTGTCCAATAATTTTGATATTTAAAAATTACTTAGTTACTAACTATTTACAAATCTGAAATCTACTAAAATTTGGATTTTTTTTTTGTCACATTTGGGACAGTACACCTAAACCCCACTGAAAATTCTTGATGCTGTTCAGAAGAGGACAATTAAGTTGATTGATGCCTCATTCACAGGCACTGTCTCATAGATAGTTTGCTGTGGAATGCTTCCTAAAAAAGATGATCAGAATTCCCATGAGGTGCAGGCAAGAAGGGTGACTAGTATGGTAAGGAAGATCAAAGCTAATTAGGAAAGAAAGCTACTAGGAAAAGATGTCAAATGAAAACCGAAGGAGTTCCATTAATAATTTGCCATAACACTTCCATACCTTTTTCACCTATATTCCTTATAAGTTCTATCTGTATACCATCTATTCCAGGGGATTTTCCTTCTTTCATCTTTTGAATTGCTAGATTCAATTCCTCCCTTATGATGTACAGCCTCTGCTCACTATGCACATACAAAAGCACATACAAAGCAATACGTGGGAAAAAGTTAAGATTAAAAGTCTAAAGTCCCATGTGGAGTGTCATCTATGGGTGCTGTTGGCTAGTGTCTTAGGTCTTGGGTGGGAGGCCTATTAAAGCTTCCCAAATCTCAAGAAGTTTAACACAACCATATTTATTAAGATTAGGTTTTTTTGTTTTTTTTCAAATCTGCTGCTGATTCTGAAAAAGTCTTTCGAGTTGTGGTGAAGCATAATAGTTTTTTTTTTTTTTTTTGATTTGTTTTAACACGTTCGCTGCCAACTACGAGTATACTCGTAGTGGCTAAACCTGCTTCACAAGCCAGCTACGAGTATACTCGTAGGACGCTTACCGCCGGGAACGAGATTATTGTAGTGACCTTGAAGAAGTGAAAATCCTTGGCTTGTGGGGCTAGCATCAACACTGTGTATTCTTATAGACCGTATATGCTCTGTACAAGCCAACTACGAGTATACTCGTAGGACGTTTACCTCCGGTAACGAGATTATCGTACTGATCTTGAAGAAGTAAAACTGCTCGGTGTAGGGGAACAGACCATGCCAAAGTAGCGTGGCAGCGAACGTGTTAATTTAATTCTGTGCAAGGTATTTGAGGCATAGTTAGCTAGACCAGACTAATCATAGGTATAGCAGACTATATTTCTTGCGTTCTTCTAGACAGATCTCTCAGTTTGACCATAATAAGATAATCTGCAAGAATTAGGAACCTTATAAACACCTGGAATAGAAAAGGGGGGGGGAATGGATCCTTATAAGAGGGGGAGCTAGCTTCATAGGAAGTTTGAAAGCAGTGCAGAGATTATATTTCTTTAGAGTTGTGCTATTGCACTTGATGTTTCCAAGGCATTTGATAAAATCTGGCATTGAGTAAATTGCGACTAATGGTCTGGTCTGGTCTCCTCCGTTTGTAATTAAATTGCCAGTTCTCTCTTAGGTCGTTCATTAGATTAGGTAGAGTGGTAGAAAGTGTTTCCTCCCTCTTTCTTTCCAAATTTTCCTGTTTATGTTGGTGTTCCTGAGGGAATTGTTATTTCACTCAGCATCTTCTTTATAATATAAATAACCTGCTCTCAATGATCTCAAACCATATTCACAATTTTGCTAATAATGGCATTCTCAATCCATCCTACTCATATGACACACCCTGCAGCACTCAACCATCTCAAGCTTCAAGATCATTTATGACAAGTGTCCAAAACACTGATCTAAACACCATCCTTCATTGTGACTACAAACTCAATGCTTTCAAAACACAGTTTTGCCCATTTTCTTGCAAGACAAGACCTTCATTCTTCTCTAGTTACCTTTGAGAATAGTGAGTTTGACATTCAAGACCAGGTTTCCCCTTCTTAGAATGACTTTCTTCTTACTTTCCTGGCATAATCACTTAACTTCTACATCATCTTCAGCTTCCAAAAAACTTGGCATCTTTTTTTTTTTTTTTTGTTGAAAACATTTTTGTTGATTACTCCCAAATCTTCCTGACCTAGCAATACTGCTCTCACATTGGGATTGTGCATCTAAGACCTCTAAATGATGCAGTTCAGAAGAGAGTGGTTTGGTTGATTGATGGATCTTATATGAAACTTTGTTCATATGCTGTCTCATAAACAGTTTCTTCATTGTGTCTCTTTTACAAATATTTCCATGGTTACTGTTTGGCAGAACTAACATCCATTATACCCCATTTATGCTAAACATACAAGAACAGGAACAACGGCTGCCCTAAATTCTTTTATACTTGAACTGCCGACTCACTGAAGCTGCAAGTCCCAATCTTGCATTGCATGTATCTCAGTTCTGTGGAACAGCCTTCGCCATGGAATATTCCCAAAGGACTGCTCTTCCAACTCTTAAAGAAGAATATCAACAGATTACTTTCATCTTAACCTCATCCACAAATGGCATTGATTTCCTATAGGCTTTGTGAGCTCTCTTGTGTCAGAATGTTATTAAAAAAAAGAATAAAAAACACATCTTCCTTATTTATTAACATCCCACTTAATAATGCAGTTTTTTTGATATCAAGCAAATTCTTAGCAGATATTCTTCTCCTATACCATCTAATCAGGATGCTCTTTATGTAAAAAAAAAAAAATTACAAAAAAGAGTGCTGCTTGCCACTTATGAATGTCTTGCCCCAATAAAAAAAATAAAAATAAATGATGTTCATGAAGATTCATTGTCATTGTGTTTCATAATTTGGACCCATGGCTGCCAAACTATTTACACAACAGCTGCCCTAAATTCTTTTATACTTGAACTGCCGACTCTAAACAAATAAAAAATGCACCCAATTCACAGTTGAAATATAACCCTCCCTTCCTTTCCTTGATATTCCTGATGCAAACCTACCAGGATGTCCATTTGCACATCTATACAGGCAAATATACATGAAAGGGCTCACACCACCACCATGCTACACACAAACTTTGGTATATCAACATCCTGAAGAAAAACAATAATAATAAAACAAATAAATAAATAAAAACTTTCCATATGCTCAAATAAATAAATAAATAAAAATCTTAAAATAACACAATACTTTCATTAACAACTAGCTTGATACCCATGCTTTGCTAATGTATTTAACTACTATAAATCCATTTTGACTCCAATAAACTTTCCTCTGATTGTACAATTTAAATTTAGCACAACTACACCATGTTAGGCAACACCCTGTAATTATTAAAAGACACGATTCCATCGAATGACATGACAAACACCACATTCATGTTCAGGTTGAAATTCTCTTTAATTTTATACCTCACATTATATTTTTAGCCATTTGTACCTATAATTCAAAGTTTATGCTTGTTTGTTATTTAAAAACAATCAAATTATAATACTTCTGGGTACATAACATTTTTTTTTATAAATTGTTATTTTTGTTTTTTGAATTGGTTTTATGATATAATAGCATAGTACTCATGTTTCGCAAAGGTTTCACAAAAGTAAATGAAATCTAATAAAGAAAAAATTATATATAGTTTGAATAAAGCGAAGCGTGTTGATGCAGAAAAATGATGAAGTGAAATTCGAAATATAACATTTGATGATGAAATAAAAAAGAGAAGACTATAGTGAAAAAATAATGCAAAAAATACCTATGGCCTTTTTTCTCTACTTAAGGACCTCTTTGTAGACTATATTGGTGATTCTCTCCTCAGGTGCTAGGATCACCGGGCTGCTGGGTGAGCTCACTCTGAAGCAGGCCACATAGCTGCCCATGTGAGAAGCAGTCCTCCCTCAAGTCAATTCCTGCCACCTAAAGCAACTGCCCTTGGGACTTGTTGATGGTCATAGCAAAGTAGACCTTGAGGGGGAACTGCAGCCTCTTGAACTTGAAGGGGGTATACTATTATAGTATGAACACCAACTTCTCCTGAGTACAGCCAATGAACACTGCGGCCTCGATGACATTCCTGTGGATGGCCTTCACTTGCAGCCTGGTGCCATTGCAGAGTTTGGGCAGGTTGAGGTTCTGCAGCAACATCACTGGAGCCTCACATTGAGGAGAAGATTGTGGGATAGGAAGCCAGGAAGGTTGAAGGTGCTGAAGAACTCCACAGGGTAGCGGACAGCATCATCCGTTTGCACCACCAAGTTCACAGATCTGTACTCCATTTCTTCCCCATCAAACAAGTTAAGCAGAGTGTCATTAATGATGGCAGCCTTGTTGTTCATCAGGATCAGAATGGCATGCTTTCACAGCCAGTTCCCACTTGTGCCAAGGTATTCGTGTAGTAGCTGGTCTCCCTCAGATATTCCTGTTTCCCAAGACTCCTCCAGATCTTGTTGACTGAGGCAGTCTGTACTGTGGCAAGCCCTATCCTCCCAAAGCCAATACTACATCCTCAATCAGCACCAGGTATCTGTTGTACACCTCATCTATCACTTATTGCGCACTGCCTTGCAACTCCCTCTCCACCTTCCCCGTGATGTCCTCTGAGAGCATGTCTGTATTTCTCCCAAAGACTCAGAGGACTGGAGATTTGACAGCACACCAACATCACTGTGAAGCGCTCCTGCAGCTTGAAGGTAAAATAACACAGGGCAGCTTCCTCCAAGGTAGTGCCACAGTGATTGTCATCCTTCAGCAAACCTAATGCCTTGCATGAAGACTGGAATGTGGGATGGAGGATGCCCTTCACAGTCTTCAGCTCTGAAAAAGGACATTGGGCCTCAAACCTCATGTAGCAGCATGCAAAGATGATAACACTCGGTATTGTTTGCACAGATAGTACACCCTTTCCAGCGCATGATTCTTCTTCACTCCTGGCCAGCCATTGACATCCTTCTCCCACTTCCTTCTCGTGAACTTGTTATTCTTCCACACAAAGTAAGAAGGAACCTCAGAGTACAGGAAGATTTTTGCAAAATCATCAGTTTTGCATAGCTTGAAGAAAGTCATGAGCATTGTCTAAGGAGGGTTGCTGAGCTTCTCAGCCAAGTTGTTGAAGATGAAGTGCAAACACTGACCATTCTCGAGGTGAACAGTGAGATGGAAGGCAGTGGGGTACCTCTCATGAATAGGGAATGTGAAGATTCTCCAAACCACCTCCGAGCTGCTGATGTACAGTCCCCCCCGTACAACTTCACCTCATTCCTCTCATTCTCCAGTGCAAAAGCAGCGTGGTCACTATCCTTGTTCATGTACTTGATGGACTTGACAGAGTTGCATAATTTCACATTGATGTGAGCATTGAAAATATATGACAGGAAAAGATTGTAGGGCAGTTGTCCAGCTATATCCCATTGATTTCTATGGTGAAGCCACCATAAGCTTCAGACCTCCTCTGATATTGCAGGTATCTATTGTCTCCTTTTTTCATTATTTTTCACTTTTTAGTGTGTGTTTTTCCCTTCTCTTCTCTTATTTATTTATTTTTTTTTTTTGAAGTTGGTTTTATTTTATTTTATTTTTTTAAAGTTTCTCAGCTTCATTGCTTCATTTTTATAAAGATACAGATAACCCTATAAAAACACTGGAGAAACATCCTCTTCTGAATAAAAAATACCCCTTTTTAACTTTACCCCTTTAGGGGTTAAATTTTAAAAAACCATTAGGAGATACGAAGGATTCTATAATTCACCCCTTTAGGGATTGATTAGAGAAAAATCCTGAATTACGATTTTAAGCATTTGTATGGGTAACCTTTGTAAGCAAAAATCAAGTTGATATCTCATCGGGCCTAAGAGATATTAAGGAATCCATGAAAACACATTTTACCCCTTTTTACCCCCTTAGGGGTCAAATTTCTAAAAATCCCTTCTTGGTGGGTGCTTACATCTACAGCTAACCACATCTACCATCATCATTTACACTAATGCCATGTACTGCCCCCCCACCACCACTAGTATTTTCACAGATAACCACAAACATCCATGCCCATGGTGGGATTTGAACCTGAAGCCTTTTAGGTGGAGAGTGAATATGCTAACCACTCGTCCAACCAGGCCAGTAAAATCTCATATTTTGCAACATGAACTGGTATCCAATATCCTGTGCCTATTCACTCAGTCTATTCAAGTGTTCTTGTAAGGGCACAATATTTGCTCTACTACTGATAGTTTTTCCCAAATTTGCATCATCTGTAAACAACTGAATGTCCCCATTCAAATCTTACCCAATATCATTAATATACTGGTTAAATAGCAATGGCACTTAAACAGATCCCTAATGCACACCACTAGCGACTTTCCTCTTCTGGGATATCATCTCTCATATATACAACTTGTCAATACCTATCAGGCAGCCAATCCAATGCACTAGTCTCATAGTCAATCCTACCTGCTGTACTTTGACTATCAATGTATCATCTGGTCATATATCAAAAGCTTTTGGAAAAATCTAAGTATACTGCTATATATCCATTTCACTCATCCAATGTTGCTGTCACCTTATTGTAATAAGGTATGTGGGGCTGGTATGCGAGGACTAAATTTTTTGCTTGCAGAGTGATGAATGAGTGGAATAGGTTGCCTATTGTGGATGTCTTGACTGTAGCATGATATTTAGGACTACTCCAAGGGAGTCCTTAGACTCATCGAAGGCGTGTGACAATGAGACTAGTCACAGGCATTCTTTTGCACAGTATGTATTATACACACTTGCACAGTATGTATTATACTTTGATTTGAACTCACTCACAGTCAGGGCATCCACAACAGGCAATCTATTCCACTCATTCACCACTATCCAAGCAAAAAATTTAGTCCTCACACACACACACACACCAGCTAACTACACTCTTGCTCAATTCCAAAGGTAGCCCCTTGTTCTCCCACCACCAGACTTGGTTCATAAAAATTTCCTCTGTCTAAATCCTATAAAAACTTTCAGTACTTTGTATGTCTCAGTCATATTCCCACTTTTCTGCATGTCAACCAATTTCTGTAAGTCACAAATCTTCAACCAATTCTCACAAGGTGAATTTCATACACCTGCCACCATCTTGGTCACTCAGCTGTTATCCACTTCACATCCTTCTCATCCCCAAGAAACCCAAATAGCCAGATTTGTAATAGTAGTCAAGATGGGTCTCAACAAGGCCAAATAAACAGGTTAAATAACTTGCTTTCTCTGCTCGTCAAAGTATTCTTCAGTAACCAAATAATCATCACCATGTGTTGATTCTCATGTGATGATTCATCACCATGGGTGGTTTTAATTATGGCAATATAGACTGGAATGATGAAATAGCAACTGGAAGTAAAGAAAATGAGTTTCTTGAGTTTTTGTTACAGTATGTAACAAAGGGCACACGAGGATTAAGGGTCTTGGATTTGGTCATCTCATCAGAGGATGTAATTATAAATGAGGTGTCAAATCATCCACCAATTGGTGAGAGTGACCATGAGGTGATTACCTGGGTGGTTGTCAGCAGTGTGAGGACCCCTGTGAGAAAAGGGTATATGTGAAACTACAAGGGGGGGGGGTGATTATGAAGAACTCAGGAGACAGCTTGCAGGTGTAGCATGGAATGAGGAGTTAGCTGGAAAAGAGATCAATGCAGCTTGCAGGATTTTCAAAAACTATCTAGCAGATGCAATGTCTAAATGTATTCCAAGAGTGAGAAGGTTAAATAAGGTGTGAGATGGATGAATAAAGATGCGATACAGAGAAAAAGGGAATTGTGGAGGCAGCATAAGAGAAGTGGAAATAACCAATTTCATGAGGTCTACAAAGACCAGGCAAGGAGGGTGACTTGGTTGGTGAGGGTAGCTAAAGAGAGGTCTGAACAGCAGTTAGCAAATGAAGCGAAAAAGAATCCTAGGGAGTTCTTTCGATATGTAGCCAGCAAAAGAAAGAATGATTATGGAAGGATGACACTGATTGGAGAAAATGGTATAAAGACAGCTGTTGCAGAATGTGTGGTGGAGATACTTAATGAGTAGTTCATAAAGATCCTTCAATCTTGTGAATGTGACTTCATGGAGAGATTGAGAGCAGTTGATGATGGGAAGGAAAGACTGACTGTAAGTGAGCAAGAGGTGTTTGGAGAGTTAAGTAAACTAGATGTAAATAAGGCTGTGGGACTTGATAATATATCACCGTGTATTCTGAAGGAAAGTGCCAGAGAGTTGACACCTGCCTTGACATATTTTTTTAATATGAGTCTTGCACTTGGTCAAGTTCCTCAGGAGTGGAAGGAGGGCAAGATTGTGCCACTTCATAAAGGAGGTGATCAAACTCAATCATCAAACTATAGGCCTATCTGTGTGTCAGGTGTTGTGGTTAAGTTTTTGGAAAAGCTTCTGAGAACTAGGATCCAGAGTTGGGTAGACAACAAGGGTATAATCTTTGATGGACAGCATGAATTTGCTAAAGGGAGGTCATGCTTTAGTAATCTACTTACTTATTACAATAAAGTGACTGCTTCCTTGGACAGAGGAGAAGGATAAATAGTAATATACTTGGATTTCACAAAAGCTTTTGATAGAGTACCTCATGATAAGTTGACAGTCAAACTTAAGCAGATAGGGTTGGATATTATATTAGTGCATTGGATTGGAGACGGGCTATCCGATAGGTATCAACAAGTTGTGTATGGGGGTGTGATATCCAGGAAATGGAAAGTCACTAGTGGAGTGCCTCAAGGGTCTCTTTTAGGGCCATTACTGTTTAACTTGTATATTAATGATATTAGCAAAGATTTGGATGGAGATATTCAGTTGTTTTCAGATGATGCAAAGTTGGGACGAACCATAAAGAGTAGTGAAGATGTTGTGGCCTTGCAAAAAGACTTGAATAAATTGAGTGATTGGACACGGAAATGGGGATGTGAGTTCAATGTTACAAAATGTAAGGTTTTAAAATTTGGAAAACAAAGATGGGATGCAGAATTTATGCTTGGTGAGAATATATTGTTGGAGGTAGAGGAAATAAGAGATCTGCGGGTGATAGTGGATAAGGATCTAAAATTTAGGGTACACATCGCCAAAACTGTGAAGACAACACAAAGGCTTCTGGGAATGATGCGGAGGACACTGATGTGTAGAAGTAGGGAGATTCTTGTTCCATTGTATAAGGCTCTGATTAGGCCACACATGGACTACTGTGCCCAAATTTGGTCACCGGGTTTTCAGAAGGATGAAGAGATGTTGGAAAGGGTCCAAAGGCGACTGACTAAGGTAGTTTCTGACCTCTGGAATGTTCAGTATGAGGATAGATTGAGAAGATATAATTTGCAGAGTATGGTGGAGAGGAGGAAGAGGGGAGATATGATAAAGACCTACAAGTTGGTAAGGGGTTGTTAGAACATCAATGGTGGAGAAGTTCTACAGAGAATAGTAGGAGATCAGGGGAGAACCAGAGGTCATCCCTGGAAACTGTATAAAGAGGGTGTGAGTAGGGGAGTGAGAGGCAGGTTTTTTTCGTGCAGAGTTGTGAATGATTGGAATGCCTTGCCTGAGAGTGTGGTGTCTGCAAGGAGTTTGAGTGTGTTTAAGGCTCGATATGATGAGATGTGTGTGTGTGTATGTGTGTGTGTGTGTGTGTGTGTGTGTGTGTGTGTGTGTGTGTGTGTGTGTGTGTGTGATAAAAGGACCTCCCAGATGAATCTTTGACTCCATGAGGTCTTGGGGTAATAATAATAATAATCTAATGAGCAGCATTTAGCCACTTTTGCTATGTGAAGCCTGAACTTTAACTCCCGCTCCACTAACACTGCCTCGTCTCTGGCTTCATCAATTTCCTGGAGTACAGTTCCACCAATGCGATATACAGCTGGTAATCGTTTCACCCCAAAACCTTACACTTTGCCACATTAAACTGACATCCATTCTCCTTTTCCCAGTCTGCCAATCTATCCAAATCAACCTGCAAAATTGTGACATCATTTGCATTAACTATTCCTCTACCCAACTTTGCATCATTGGCAAACAGATGAAGAGTTCTCTCAGATCCTTTCCTATATCGTTAATGTATAAATTAAACAGTAGCAGTCCTCAAACACAACCCTATGGCATGAGACTAGTCACAGGCCTTCTTTTGGACTGTACTCCTGAATAAACAACTCTCTGATATCTCCTCATCAACAACCTATCCCTCCTATCCATCTCACCAATCCTATATCCATCCCCCATGTGCTACAGTTTACAGGTTAGAATTCCATGTGGTATCCTGTCAAAGGCGTTTGCAAAGTCCAGCAGTATCAGTGTAAACCCATTACCTTTATCCAACTCAGATGTCCCTGTATTAAAAAAAAAAATATGAGCAAGTTACTGAGGCATGACCTATCCTTCACAAAACCATGCTGCCCTCCCATAAAGTATCCCATTTCCATCTACCCATTCCTGTATTTTGCTCTTGACCAACTTCTCCAATACTTTGGCAAATCCTGATATGCTGACTGCTTTGTAATTTGCTCATCAGTCTTGGAGCCTCCTTTATGGAATAGACCTATTTTCCCCCCCTCTTTCCATCCCCTCAGGACAAACACAGAGCTGAGACTTAGATTAAACAATATGGTCAAGGGCACTGACAACTCTCTCGCTGCTTCACATAAAACTCAAACTGCAATACCATCCAATCCCATAATTTTATTTGCATTAAGGTTCTGTAATATGCTATGCAACTCCATTTCATTTACCTCAGTATTCCCATATAAGCCTTTGGCTCTCTCATTCCTGCAATATCAGCTCACCACCTGGATGATATACTCTTACAAAGTGTTCACTTAGTAATTCTACTATTGTGGCTGATTCAGTTACCTTCCTACCATCGGCAGGGCGGTAACCACTCGTTAAAATCATTCTGCCGTATACATTCTCTTTTATTTGCAGCATATCGAAAGAACTGTTTGAGATTATCTTTAGCCCGCATTTATAACTTCCTTTCAGACTCTCCTTTTTTGCTACCGTTTTTGTTAAACTTTTACTACCCTTACCGACCGAGTAACCATCCTTGCATGTTCTTTGTACTCTTCATGAATTGAGTTTTACCACTCATCTTACATTTTCTCCACAATGTCTCCTTTCTCTGTATTGTAAGCTTAATCTCTCATTCATCCTTTTCACAATTACCTTATTTAATATTCTGACTCTTATAATACATTTAGGCATTGCATCTACTAGATAGTTCTTAAATAGCACTCAAGCAGAATTGATCTGTTTTCCATCCAATAACTCCTTTCATGCTACAGCTGAAGTCTGTCTCCTGAGCTTTCATAATCACCAGCCTTCTACTTCCACATCTACTGTTTTCTCATAGAAGTCCTCACATGACTGGTGACCACTCAGTAATCACTTCACAGTCACTCTCACCAACTGAATGGAGATTTGACATCTCATTTATAATGATATATACCTCTCAAATGATTAAATCCAAGAACTTCAACCCCTCTGTTACATATTCTGAGGTGGTTATCCCTCAAAAACTCAAAAAATTAATTTACTTTATTCCTGCTTGCAATCTCCTCATCCCAATCTATTGGATTGGCAAATAAGTTTGTTCGGTTTATGCGTTACGCTGCTTTGCCTGTCACTACTGTTGCACTATTGTGCAGTTGAAAGGCGACATTTCACATAATCTTTCAGTGAATTTTCGTTCAGCCTACTTCAGTTGCGCGTGTGTAACATATTTTTAGAAATGGAAGGAAATAACATACATCACCAGTATATTTTGCTTTTCTATTTCAAAAAAGGCAAAAGAGCTGCAGAGGTCCATAAAAAAATATGCAGCGTATATGGGGATGGTGCCTTAACAGAACGCGTATGCCAAATTCCATTATGGAGATTTCGACATCAGTGATGCGCCTCATGCCCGAACGAGGTTGATTCAAGTGTTGTAAAGGATATCATCAACAAAAATCCATCACAAACAGTGTAGGAGATTGCTGCAGTAGTGAACATATCCCATACAGGTGTTGAAAACCATTTGCAGAAGCTGGGATATGTTTCAAAACTCAATGTTTGGGTGCCGCATGAATTGACTGAGGCCAATATGACTGCTCACATATCCATCTGTGATTCGCTGTCATGTTGCCAAGAAACTGACACATTTTTGAAGTGGATAATTACGGGAAATGAAAAATATAAAAAATGGGTCATGGACGATAATGTGGTACATAAAAGATCATGGGGGGGCACAAGAGCGAACAGCCGCAAACAACCTCGAAAGCGGGAATGCACTCAAAGAAGATAATGCTCTCTGTGTGGTGGGATTATAAAGGTGTTGTCCACTACGAGGTATTCCCATCAGGCAGAACGATTGATTCAACTGTCTATTGCTCACAGTGAACGTGACTGGCCCGTGCAATTAGCACAAAACGTCCTGAATTGACAAATCGGAAAGGAGTTGTCTTTCACCACGACAACGGCGGACCCCCACACATTGTTAACAACCCGGAGTAAACTGTTACGTCTTGGCTGGGATGTTTTGCTGCATCCTCCATATTCACCGGACCTGGCAATTTTCGATTACCACTTATTCCAATCGTTGCAGAATTCTCTGAAAGGGAAAACCTTCGCTAATGAGGAGACTTTCAAAAGACACTGGATCAGTTTTTTGCCAGTAAACCTCAGGAGTTTTATGAACGTGGCATAATGAAGTTGATGGACAGATGGCAAGAGGTCATTGATAAAGAGGGTCAATATATAACTGACTAGTATGTATTATATATATTAAATAAAATGTGTTTCATTCCACTCTGAAAAACCGAACGAACTTATTTACCAACCCAATATATTGTCATAATTAAAATCACCCATAATGATCATCCATTTCCTATTTGTTTTGCTAATTTACTTATACATTTAATGGTCCCTACCCTCCATAATATAGTCTATATTGTGGACGGTATATAGTCCATAGGTCTACAGCAACATCTGACACAGTATTTCATTATTTTCATGACTACTGACACTATTCCTCCCTGGCATGGACATAACTCTTTTCCTCTCATCAATGGTACTCCCTCCTTCATTTTACCCTTTTTATCTTTGTGAAAACCAGCATCCCCTTTCATACCAATTACTCTCAGGTTATCATCCTCATCCAACAATGTCTCACTTCTTCCAACAATTTTTGGGTGAATGAGCTCAATCAATGCAACCATTTCATTTCCCTTGTTTCTGATACTTCTGGCATTCATATACAAACATAACAGTTCGTTCCTGGGTCTATAATAAGTTTCGCTGATACTTTTTAGACATGATTTCTCCATACTCCTCTTGAGCCATTTATTTTTCTCCTTACCCATTCCAGAAACTTCTTCATATCCACATGTTCTCCTTACATCCCAGGCCATCCTATTCCCTTCTTGCTAAACCCATATTGACTTCCTCTTTCATTAACATTTCTCAAGCTGAGTTCTACCCTGAATTTCCCTGTTTCCCTAATCGTCTTGCCCACTTGTTCTCTCTCTCTCTCTCTCTCTCTCTCTCTCTAAATTCATGCTATTTCTTTATTCATAAGCATCACTCAATCTCTGCTCTATTACTTTCCTGCTCTTTCACATCACTTCTTGCTTACTCAGATTCATTCACAGTGCTCATTACTCTACCTTCCAGTAGCAGTTTCTTAAAATGACTCACACCAAAACCATACAAATTAAGTCTACCACTCTTATTCAGTTCATGTCCTTCAAACTGATTCTACACATTAAGATTAACTAGACTCCTTTTTCTTCACATATTTCTGCTAACATATCATTCATAATACTTGCTCTCTGTCTCACTTATCACTGTCATACCTGGCCAACACACTGACTACCTTTCCTATCACACTATTATTATTACACCCTCCATAGAGTCAACAGACTCTATGGAGGTTCATCATGGGAGGTTCATTCAGCTGACAACATATGTATCATATAGAATCTTAAAATCCTTAACACCCCTTGCATTAATAACACATTCTGGTAATGCATTCCATTCACTGACAATTCTCCATATAAAAATCTACTCCTCACACCCCTCTTCACCACACTTTTACATAACTTTCAGGAATGATCTCTGGTTCTTTCCCCTCTCACCTTCTACTCTTTTTATAATCTCCCTCTGGATTACATCTGATAAAATCCTCTCACTAACTAACTTAAATGTCTCTATCTTATCACCTCTCTTCCTCCTATCCATCAAACTCTGCAATCCACATTTCTTCAACCTCTCTCCATAGCCAGCATTCCAAACTCCTGATATTATCTTAGTCACTCATCTCTGGGCCCTCTCCAATGTCTTCACATCACACTGAAAACCAGGTGACTAGATCTGAGTACAATAGTCCAAGTGTGGTTTGACCAGTGCCTTATATAGTGGCACAACCACTTCCTTATCCTTACATGTTAGAGTACCTCTTATTATAACAGCACTACGATGTGCAGCCTTGGCAGCACTGGCAATTTGCCCTCTAAACTTCAGTCTACTGTCAACCATCACTCCTAAATTTTAAATCTCATCCACTTCCAGCAGTATTGCACCATCGATATAGTACACGGACTTATATTTCTGCACTCCAAAATGCAACACGTTGCACTTATTGATATTAAAACAACAACCCCACTCCTTTGCCCAAGTAGAACCCCTTCAAATCTTCCTGAAGGGAATTATCATCAGTAGTGCTATTTATAATTCTTCCCAACTTTGCATCATCAGCAAACAACTGAAGATCCCCAAAGCCTCTGTAGCTTAGTTCGATAACAAAGAATACCTTCAGATGGAAAGACCTGGGTTTGAATCCCATCTAAAATGCAAAGAATTTTTATAACAGCTTTTCAATTAAAGCTGAGTTAGCCAGTCTCATATGGACGTGGAAGAGTTTTTACTCCTGGAAAGTCTAGCTTCTGATATCCACTCTTACATTCTCCTTGTTACCAGTCAAGCATCACTGACAGGAAATAAAGCTTGTATTATCATTGTATCAAATCTCATATGGATATCCCAGACTGAGCAGGAGGTATTTGAGGAAATAAACAATCTTGATGTTAATAAGGCAATAGGATTTGATGAAATATCACCATGCATCTTAAGAGTATGTTCCAGGGAACTGGCAGTAGCACTGGCATGCCTGTTTAACAAGAGTTTTGCAAGGAGGATAAAATTGTTCCACTGCATAAAGGTAGTGATAAGGCTGTAGCTTCAAATTATAGGCTGGTCTGTATATCTGGAGTGGTGGTGAAGGTCCTGGAGAGATTGGTGAGAAGTAGGATACAGAAACAGGTTGATAACAGCAGTATTCTCTGTGGTTATCAGCATGGGTTTGTTAAGGGGAGATCATGTTTCACTAACTTACTTACGTACTATAACGAGTTCACAAATACCTTGGACAGAAGAGATGCATATACAGTGGTGTACATAGATTTTGCAAAGGCTTTTGATAGACTGCCACATGACAAACTCTTAATTAAATTGAAAGAGATGGGATTGGATAACAGACTTCTGTGTTGGATCAGTGATTGGCTGTCAGATAGGTATCAGAAAGTTGTATATGGGGTGCAGTATCTTGAAAGAGAAAGGTCACCAGTGGTGTGCCACAGGGGTCAGTTTTGGGGCCATTGTTGTTCAATTTGTATGTTAATGATATTGGGTTGGGATTAACTAGTGATATCATGCAATCTATACGTCTTCTTGTATAGACTGCATGAATGGGCAGGTAAGTGGAACTATCAGTTCAATGTTGCTAAGTGTAAGGTTTTGAGATTTGGTAAGCAATGATGGGGTGCCAAGTATACACTTGGTGGGGAAACTTTAACAGAAGTAGAGGAGATGAGAGACCTAGGTGTGATGGTCTCTCATCACACCTAGGTCTCTAGGTGTGATGAGAGACCACCAGGGGCAACATTGCACAAGTTGTGAAGACATCACATCAAATAATGGCAATGATGTGGAGAACCCTGACATGCAGAAATAGAGAGATCATGATTCCATTGTATAAGGCCTTGATCAAGCCTCATATGAATTATTGTGCACAGATTTGGTTGCCAGGTTTTCATGGTGACGAGGATATCTTGGAAAGGGTACAAAGAAGATTCACAAAGGTAGTCAGTGGTCTTTGGAATGTGGAGTACGAGGACAGATTGAGGGAATTATTATTATTATTATTATTGTTCCGGGAAACTCCAAGGAGTCGACAGACTCATCGAGGGAGGCCCTAACATCATGTCAAGAACAACTATCCAACATTCACACAGTATCTATCATACCTTGCCTTGAACTCATTCACGGTCGTAGCACCCACAACAGACTCTGGAAGCATATTCCACTCATTTACCACTCTCCAAGTAAAGAACCTAGCTCTAACACCCTTGTCAACCACGCTCTTGCCCAGCTTCCATGCATGGCCCCTAGTCCTCCCATCACCAGTCATATTTTCAAAAATATCTTCTGGATCAATCCTATAAAAACCCTTCAGTAATTTGAATGTCTCAATCATATCACCCCTCCTTCGCCTATCGTCCAATTTCTGCAACCCACAAATCTTCAACCTATTCTCATAAGGTTCATTCCACAGACCTGCTATCATCTTGGTCACTCGTCTCTGGACCCTCTCCACTTCCTCCCCATCACGAAGAAACCCTGGTGCCCATAGCTGGGAACAGAAGTCCAGATGGGGTCTTATCAAGGCTCGATACAGAGGAACAACAACTTGTTCGTCTCTGCATGTTAAAGTATTTTTCAGAAGCCAAGTGATTTGGTGAGCTGTTTTAGTTACTTTTGCAATGTGCCCCCTAAACTTCAACTCCCTATCCACCAACACTCCCAAATCCCTGGCCTCATCAATCTCATGGAGTATGATTCCACCAATGCGATATACTGCTGCTATTCTTTTCACCCCAAAGTGCATAACCTTACACTTTGCCACATTAAATTGACATCCATTTTTCCTAGCCCAGTCCTCCAAACTATCCAAATCATCCTGTAAAATTTTGACATCTTGTGCACTCACAATTGCTCTACCCAACTTTGCATCATCAGCAAACAAGTGAACACTTCCTCTCAGATCCTTTCCAATATCATTGATGAACAAATTGAAAAGCAGTGGTCCAAGAACAGAGCCCTGTGGCACTCCACTAGTCACAAGACGTCTTTTAGACTCCACTCCTGAATAAACCACTCTTTGATATCTCTCCTTCAACCACCCTCTTATCCATCTCACCAACCCTATATCTATACCCATCTGCTCCAGTTTACTGATTAGGGTTCCATGTGGTATCCTATCAAAGGCCTTGGCAAGGTCCAGTAGTATCACTGTAAACCCATTACCCCTATCCAGTTCAGCCGTCACTGTGTTATAAAACGTGAGCAAGTTACTGAGGCATGATCTACCCTTCACAAAAACCATGTTGTCCCCCATACAATATCCCATTTTCATCTATCCAATCCTGTATTCTTTTCTTGACTAATTTCTCTAAGACCTTGACAATGATTCCTGATATGCTAATCGGTCGGTAATTTACAACAGCAGTCTTGGAACCACCTTTATGCAGTGGAACTATTTTTCCCTCCTTCAACCCGCTCGGGACTAACCCAGACCCGAGACTCAAATTAAACAAAATGGTCAAGGGCACTGACAATTCATTAGCTGCTTCTCATACAACACGAGCTGGTATAGCATCCAATCCCACAGATGTATTGACATTGAGGTTATGCAATAGACTACTCACCTCCACTTCATTAACCACAATTCCCGTATAATCTACTGGTTTATTCGTTTCTGCAATGTCACCACCTGGATGATATACTTTTGCAAAGTGCTCACTCAGTAACTCAACTATCTCAACTGATTCAGTTACCTCCCTACCATCGGCATTCTTTAAAATCAATCTGCCATGTACATTTTTCCTTTTACTTGCTACATATCTAAAAAACTGTTTAGGATTCTCTTTAGCCTGCATGGCCAATGTTCTTTCGTAATCCTTTTTTGCTTTTCTTACCATACTCGTCACCCTTCTGGCCTGCGCTTTATACCGTTCATGTGCCTGTCGGTTACTCCTCCTTAAATTCCCTCCATAGTTGTTTCTTTTTTTGCAGCTCAAGCTTAATGGTGTTATTCATCCATTTAACCCCTATCTGATTTATTATTCGGACTCTAGGTATACAGTCAGCCATTGCTTCATGCAAGCACTTCTTAACTACCTCCCATGCACTATCAACTTCTAGTCCTTGCAGTTGTACATGCCATGGCACTGAACCAATCAAACTCCTAAGCTTGTCATACTTTCCAGCCCGATAATTCCACATGTACCCTGTCTTAATTGAAAATTCTACACCTTTAGCCACCTCCCAAGTTAAGACCCTATGATCACTCTCACCGATTGGTGGCAATGTGGTCATATTTGTTACAGCCAAATCCTCAGATGTAATTACTAGGTCAAGCACTCTCTGACCCCTAGTATTTTCCATTACATGCTGTCGCAGATAGTTATCCCTTAATAACCGCATAAAATCCAGTTCCTTCCTCCCGTGTGTCCTTTCCTCACTCCAATCAATGCGACCATAGTTGAAATCTCCCATAATAATCACCCTCCTTCCACCCATTTCTTCTATTTGCTTGTGCATACTGTCACCACCATCTTTTCCATCACCTGGTCTATAGCATCACCCAATTGTATATTTAGTTCTGCTAGCCACAATCTCACACCAAATGGCCTCAAATGTGCTCTTTTCTCTATCCTGCAATTCAACTTCTATTCTCCTTGGCTGGAGCTCATCAGCTATCATCAGCAATACTCCTCCCCCCATTTTATTCTCTCTGTCATTCCTGAACACACTATACCCATCACATTCAATCCCACTAGTTATATCATCTACAGTCAACCATGTTTCACTAATACCTATAACCTGTGGTCTGGAAGTGCCAACCATGGCCAAAAACTCTTCCTTCTTGTTCCTAATACTCCTAGTATTAGTGTACATGAATTTAAGACCCCCATTAGCCCCAACCCTACCTTGATGCCTTATATTAACTATCCCACTCAGATTTGTTGTCCTTATTTGCTCTGGCATATTATATTCATTCTTACATTCAACTGCCTCCATAAGGACTGTATCTCTTCTCCCCCCCCCCTAACAAATCTAGTTTCCCTGAATTTGCACATCCACTACATTCAGCAACACTTTCTCAAGTCTTCTTACACCGTAACCATTCAAATGCAAGCCATCCATCTTATATAGATCCTTTCGCCCATCAAACTCACTCCACACATCCACAAATTCCACACCACTCGTCATACATAACCCACGCATAAAATCATTCGCAATTATAGCCCTCCTTTTAAACATTTCACTGTCATACCGTGGCAAAAGACTAATCATTCTAACTCTCTCACTCTTTTCTTTTGCTACCTCAAACAATTCATTCAGGTCTTCTATCGTTTCCATTTTATCTCCTTTCAAATCATTCGTACCTGCCACAACAATCATTTCTTTCACCCTTTCCTTTTGCTCTCTAATAGACGCAGTTACGTCCTTTATGGTCGCACCAGGTTGGTACGATTTTGTCAAATCCTCTACTAACACACCTCGTACTAATGAGTCTCCATACAGTAAGTTGCAGGGCCTCGTGAATAGGAGGGAGAGGGGGGGGGAATATGATTGAGACATATAAACTGGTCAGCGGTTGTTATCAGGTAGACATGGAAGGCATTTTTCATAGAATTGGAGAGGGAAGTAGAACAAGAGGCCATTGCTGGAAACTGTATAAAGAGAGTGTGAGCAAAGGAGTGAGAAGCAGGTTCTTTGCATGGAGGGTGGTTGGTGAGTGGAATGCATTGCCTGAGTTTGTTGTGGACGTGGACACATTGAATCAGTTTAAGACGTGGTTGGATGAGCATTGTATGCAATAGTGAGTACCTCCTACGATGAGTCTCTGACACCATGGAGGTCGGGTGTTGATAATAATAATAATAATATGCTTTGTGTTCCATCAGAATATTGCACTTCCTACATACTCACTCACTCCTTTCTCTTATTCAGCCTCTCCTCATAAACATCCATTACATCTTTCCATGCATGCATACCACATATATGGTGGTGTGCCATGTTTGAAAAATCCATGCCATTCACTGCCTCATCTAACCTAACCTGACCTGACCCATGCAATGATCTGCCTTTCACTGCCATTTTGTATCAATGCACTAACAAAAAACAATGAATTTAAAGTAATACTACATTAGAAATTTAACCAAACACTGCATTCCACACTAAAATGTCTCGCAGTAACATTCAATCTACAAATTATAATATCAACAGACAATAAATATAAAATTTACTTATATTTTTGTAGCTTACAAGCAACCTAGCTCTTTTGAGCATAGTTTTCAGACCATGTAAATATAAATATAACTACAAAAATAAATAAACAAAGTAAGATAAATGATAAAAAAATTCTCATTAGCTTACTCATGGTACTGATGCACTATAGGTTTGCAATGTTTTGTGGGAGGGAGACACAAAAAACAGAGGTATGTTGCACAAGGGGGAACAAAAATAAATGCAGTTCCACACTGCTTTATAATTTTATGAACTAAGTGCAAGGTTTTAAACTTTGGCAATCACAAATGGACAGGTGATTAATCCATTAGTGGTTTCTTTAAACATAAGCAAGCTTTTGTTTCATTATTGAGCTCTCTAACAGGATGAACTGTTTTTGGCTATAGTTGCCTTTTCAAAATTAAGTTACTAAGAGAAAAGCATTATTGCATTATTTAATGTGAATAATAATATAATGATATTATTTGCCTACCTCTGTAATATAGATTCTTTTGACTTTATGGAATCATTTGGAATAAATTTATTATTATTATTATTATTATTATTATTCAGGCCTCCATGGAGTCAAAAGACTCATCGTGGGAGGTCCTTCCTAAGAAACACAAAGTCTATCAAGAATCATCAAGGGGAGGACCCCCTAAGAAATACAAAGTCTATCATACCACTTCTTAAACTCAATGACTGTTCTCGTTCTCACCACTCCATCAGGCAATGCATTCCATGGTTCAACCACCCTCCATGCAAAGAAACCACTCCTCACCCTCTTGCAAACAGTTTCCTTTCGTAACTTCCAGGGATGGACTCTTGTGTGATAGCCATCACTCCTTCCTGCTGTTCAACCAAGCAAAAGAACTCCCCAGTGTTAACCCTGTAACCGCTTCTCAACAGTTTAAAAGTCTCAATCATATCACCTCTCCTTCTTCGATCTACCAAACTCCGCAGTTCACATTCTCTCAGCCAATCCTCATAACTAACATGGTTCAGTCCTGAAACTATCTTTGTTATCTGCCTTTGTACCCTTTCCACAGTTAATTTATCCCCTTCAAATCCTGGGGACCAAATCTGAGAACAATAGTCTAAGTGTGGTCTGATCAGAGACTTATACAACGGAATGATAAACTTTTATCTCTGCAGGTCAGTATCCTTCTCATAGTTCCCGTCTCTTTGATACTCCTGCATATCTATTCATTTTCCAGGTCAAAACCATATGGTCACTCTCTCTCCAACTGGTGGGAGAGATGTTATCTCAGTTATTATCAACTCTTCTAATGCTATAACCAAATCCAAAACTCTTGAACTTCTTGTTCCCTCTATTACATGCTGCCTAAGACATTTGTCCCTCAAGAATTCTAGAAATTCCATTCCCTTATTGCTACATGCAACTTCCTCTCTCCATTTTATACTGCTGTAGTTAAAATCTCCCATAACAATCATTCTTCTTGCACATGCCAAACTCAACTGTCTAAACATCTCCTGGTCCCCACCCTCTGTGCTCCTGGTTCGTAACAACACCCCCACTAAATATCCCGTCTTGCCCAATTCTACCTCACACCATATGCTTTCAAAATCATTAGTGTCACTGCTTTCTAAAGCCTCCACTCTTAGAGGACATAGGTCATCGCTTATCATATGCAGTACTCCACCACCACCACCACGCTTTCCCTTCCTATCCTGTTGAAAAATGCTGTACCCAGCGACTTCTATTCCTGTTATTATATCCTCTTCTGTCAACCACGTCTCAGTGATCCCAATAATATTTGGCCAGGCTGATGCTATCTGTGCCACCAATTCCTCTCCCTTATTCCGGATACTCCTGGCATTAGTATAAACAATATAAATGCATATAAATGTATGTGAATTTTAGAACCCTGGTTTTAAGGGTGGGTTGAGAATTCTTTCGGAAGAAGATGAAAAATAGCAAATTTTCTGGGGAAAGGAGAATAGAATATGAAGGAACAAGATTAAGGGTGGGAGTAATGGGGTGTGAGCCATTTCAACAGTGCATCATCTTTGGAGCTCATGGGAAAAGTGGAGGCTATGTCATGTTGGCTTGGTGTTTTTGTCTTGGATGTATCTGTGTTGTTTTCTATTGGTTGGAGTTGAGACCTAATTTTTATGTTTTGGAGCTTCCAACTCTCTGAGATTACATAGGGGTGGTGAATATTTATTGAGTTTTAGTCACATATTATGGCTATGATTTCTGATATTCTAAGCATCGTTTCATTTTCCTGCATGTCTATTATTATGGTCTGCATGGTTAGCCTAGTGGCTATGCGCTTCGCAACCATATGCCTGGGGAAGGAGTGTCCCGGGTTCAATTCCCATCAACGACGCGAGGAGCTTAAGGATCTTTCTCAGCCATATCCAAGTTAGCCAGTCTTTGGTGTGGACAACAGGATTCTTCCCCCCCCCCTCCAAGTTTATCTAGGGTTTTTCATCCTGCAAGCAGGCAACCATCCCCTTGAACACACACACACAGATTACAGTCATGAATATCTCCCTTAGGGGATGAAACAGAGAAATGGCAAACCAGCTGCATTAATTTGCCCGTAAACCCCTCATTAGGAAGGGACTCAACCCATCCTAGGACAGATGAAAAGGATAGGATATTATTATGGCTTTATCGATTTGTGGGGTACACTTCTGTTCAAGAGCATGGACTGCTATTTCTGTTTTTTTCTCTATTCTGTATTCAATTTTTTCCCTATTTTGTATTCTGTTTTACTTTTGGTTATTTATTTCTTATTGTTTAAATGTTCTGGAATGCAGTCACGGAAGTGTTCTTGTAGTCTTACCCACAAAGATCTGATTATAGAACCTATTAGATGACATCACAGTCTTGTTGGCAAGGAAATTTGTAAACTACACTGTGGTGATCTAGTATTTCTTTGTATATGTGAGATTTTGTAGGTTTTAGAAGTGTTGCCAATTTTTGGTTCGTGGTGAACACCAACTTATAGGTTGGTGTCCACCAGTTTTGACAGGTTTTTGCTGTTTCGTTGGCCTAGTTTATTAGCTGTCATGGGTTATTTTGGTTTCTAAAAATCTGTGTTAATTTCTTTATTTCTATGTTGGGATAGCTTTGTGTAGTCGAAAACTTGTATGCATTCATAAATCATACTAAGAAGACTGACTTTTTGATAGAATAAGGATGGTATGAGTAAAAGTGAAGGAAATTTCTGATATGTGGGGTTTGTGAAATATTTTTGTGGTCTGCCCACAAAAATAGAAAAAAAAAACACAAAAAATATTCCAACTATGAAGAGTAGAAAAGCTGTTGCGGCCTTACAAGAAGACTTGAGTGGACTGAGTGAATGGGGAGATTCCAGGTCAATGTTGCAAAATGTAAGGTTTTAAATTTTGGGAAACAAAAATGGGATGTAGAACTTATGCTTGGTGGTCGTATATTGTCGAGGGTGGAGAAAATATGACAGACACTGTGGTGATATTATTATTATTATTATTACCCAAGACCCCCATGGAGTCAAAGACTCATCTAGGAGGTCCTTTTATCATACACACCGCTCATCATACACACAGCTTTAAACACACTCAATTTCTCTGCAGACACCACTCTCAGGGAAGGCATTCCAATCATTCACAACTCTGCATGAAAAAAATCTGCTTCTCACTTCCCTACTCACACCCTCTTTATACAGTTTCAAATAATGACCTCAGGGTCTCTCCCGTGATCTCCCACTATTTTCTGTAGAACCTCTCCAATATTGATTCTATAACAACCCCTTACTAACTTGTAGGTAAGTAAGGGGTTGCTATAGAATCTCTATCATATCTCCCTCTTCCTCCTGTCCACCAAACTCTGCAAGTTACATCTTCTCAATCTTTCCTCATACTCGACATTCCAGAGGTTAGAAACTACCTTAGTCAGTCACCTCTGGACCCTTCCCAACATCTCTTCATCCTGAAAACCAGGTGACCAAATCTGGGCACAATAGTTCATGTGTGGCTTAATCAAAACTTTATTAAATGAAACGAGAATCTCCCTACTTCTACAAGTCAGAAGCCTTTGTGTTGTCTTCACAATTTTGGCTATGTGTCCTCTAAATTTCAGATCCTTATCCACTATCACCCTCAGATCTCTTACTTCCTACATCTCCGACAATATATCCTCACCAAGCATAAATTCTGCATCCTATTCTTGTTTTCCAAATTTTAAAACCTTACACTTTGCAACATTGAACTCATATCCCTATTCCCGTGCCCAATCACTGAATTTATTCAAGTCTTCTTGTAAGGCCACAACATCTTCTCTACTCTTCATGGTTCATCCCAACTTTGCATCATCTGCAAACAACTGAATATCTCCATTCAAATCTTCACTAATATCATTAATATACAAGTTAAACAGCAATGGCCCTAAAACAGACCCCTGAGACACACCACTAGTAACTTTCCTTTAACAGGATATCGCTCCTACATACACAACCTGTTGATACCTATTAGATAGCCAGTCTCCAATCCAATGCACCAATCTAATATCCAACCCCCATCTGTTCTAGTTTGACTGTTAACTTATCATGAGGTATTCTATCAAAAGCCTTTGTGAAATCTAAGTATATTACTGTGTATCCTTCTCCTCTGTCCATTGAAGCAGTCACCTTATTGTAATAAGTAAGTAGATTACTAAAACATTACCTCCCTTAACAAATCCATGCTGTCCATCAAAGATAATACCATTGTTGTCAACCCCATTCTGGATTCTAGTTCTCACAAGCTTCTCTAACAACTTAACTACAACACCTGACACACAGATAAGCCTATAGTTTGATGCTTGAGTTCTATCACCTCCTTTATGAAGCAGCACAATCTTGTCCTCCTTCCACTCCTCAGGAACTTGACCCAGTGCAAGTCTCGTATTAAAAAAAATATGTCAAGGCCAGAGTCAACTCCGTGGCATATTCCTTTAGAATATGTGGTGCTATATTATCAAGTCCTATTTACATCTAGTTTGCTTAACTCCCCATTACACCTCTTAATCAGTTACAGTCAGTCTCTCTTCCTCATCATCAACTGCTCTCAATCTCTCCGTGAAGTCACATTCAGAAGATTGAAAGACTTTATGAACTGCTCATTTAGTATCTCCACCACTTTTCTGCAACAGCTGTCTTTATACCATGTTCTCTAATCAATGCCATCCTTCCATAATCATTCTTTATTTTGCTGGCTACATATCGAAAGAACTCCTTAGGATTCTTTTTGGCTTCATTAGCTAACTGCTGTTCATACTTCTCTTTAGCTATGATATGATATGATAGAAACCTACAAGTTAGTAAGGAATAGTTTTAGGATAAATGTTGAAGAGGTCTTACAGAAAATGGCAGGAGGTTAGAGGATAACCAACAGTCATCCCAGGAAGCTATGTAAGGAGGGTGTGAGCAGGGGGATTAGAAGCAGGTTTTTAGAATGCAGAGTTGTGAATGATTGGAGTTCCTTGTCTGATAGGGTGGTGTCTGCAGATAATTTGAATGTGTTTAAGGCATGATATGATGAGCTGTGTGTATGACAACCGGACCTCCTAGATGAGTCTTTGACTTACTGAGACCGTAGAATAATAATAATAACAATTATTATTACATGACACCTCCAGGGAGTCCAAAGACTCATCGAGGGAAGGCACCTACTCTACAACTCTCTGTCCCCACCACTCAAATCCACCAACTACAACGAACTGCAACTACTCCAATGGCATCTACCACCCACCACCACTAGTATTTTCACAGAAATCACAAACATCCATGCCCACAGCGGGATTTGAACCTGCAGCCTTTTTTCTGGAGAACGGATATGCTAGCCACTCATCCAACCAGACCAGCATGATAATGATAATAATAATAATGATGATCTAAACCAACCAACTTCTGATACAACTCTGATTCGTTAACTTCCAATTCTGCTAATCATTGCCTCTTCCTTCTATATATTGCAGCTCATCATTTACACCAGAATGATATATGCTGATAATGTGCTCATTCAATAATTCCACAATATTGTTTCCAACAATATTGTGGGATCTGTATCGTGGATCCTATCACCTTTAACTGTCTTGTACCTCCGCTATAGCATTTTGTTTTCCAGTATAGCTTGCTTGATTTCACTGTTCCCCCATTTCATTCCTACTCTGTTTACTCGCTTAACCCTTGGTATTCAGTTATACATTGCTTTTTTCAGATAATGACTTGTGAATTGACATGCATTGTCAACATCTTTTCTCCCTCAGTTCATCTACCCAACATAGGATTTTATCAGATTAATCCAGATCAGAATATAAAAGAAAGAGTAGAGGGTGAGAGGAGAAAAACAAGAGGTCATTCCTGAAAGTTATATAAGGGTGTGGTAAAGTGGGTGTGTGGAATAGATTTTTTTACATGGAGAATTGTCAGTGAATGGAACGACTTACTAGTATGTGTTGTTAATGCAAGGAGTTTAAGGATTTTAAGATTCGCTATGATAAATATGTTGTCAGTTGATTGACCCTCCCATGATGAGTCTCAATGGAGAACGAAATAATATTAATAAAAATAATAATTATTATTATTATGACTTTTGTTTAGCTAGTTTTACAAGTGCTTTAATTCCTTACATTTTTCTATTTATTCTATAAGCACACAAGCTGACTTACTTGCTAGGAACTTTCAATATGATTTTATCTTTTCCTTCATTGCCTCTTTAACTTCCTGAGTCCACCATGGAGTTCAGATTTTTCTATCCTCAGAGACAACCTCACCACATGCCTCCCTGGCTGAATTAATCATTCTTTTCTTCAGGATTTGCCACTGAATCTCTAAGGTTTGGTTCTTGTTTTCAGACTCTTTCATTTTTTCTTCAATGATGCTTGCGTATTTCAGTATACAGTTCACCTCTGAAAGCCGGTCAACCTTGATTCATTTTAAAACTTTGTTACACACTCATTTTTTCGAAGAATTTATCCTGCACACAACTAAATAGTAATTACTTCCTATTTGAAATTCTCTGTATACTCTTGTGTCCTCAACTACTGGGAAAACATCGCTATCAACTATAACATAGTGAGACTTTTCTTATTTCGTGTATCTTCTCTCCATGTGAATTTGTGCACATTTTTATGTTGGAACATGATGTTAATAATAACTAATCCATGTACTGAACAGAAATCCAGAAGACATTTACCATTATTATTAGCTTTGTGCTTTTCTTTCTCCAAATTTTCCAGAAACATTTCTATATGTCTGGTAATCCTTTCCTACTCTGCCTGTTTGGATCCCCATCAAGAACAACTGCTCCTTTTTCATTGAGCCAGATGCCTTCTCTTATGACTCAAAAAATTCCTCCATTTCTTCCTTGGAAGAACCTTCTGTCAAATAGTAGACGCAAAGAAGTCTCTTTGTCCAGTTCCCCATTCTGATATTTGCCCACATCATTCTACTTCAGCGTGTCTCAACCTGTGGTCCGTGATGATGGGACAGGTGGTCTGCAGGCAAACTTAAATTAATTAAATAAATATATATTTTTTAATTATCGAAACAAAAAAATTAAAATTGAATAAGTAAAAATTATCGAAATCAAATGGAGACTTAAAAAAACAAAAAAAAACCAAATAGCATCAGAATGTTCAAAGGCGGAATCAATAAAACTATATTGTTGTTCACTTCACCCCTTGTTTATTAATCGTCATTCTGCTGCTACTCTGCTGCTACAAATTTAGCAGCAGAATGAAGCATAATAAAAGAGGGATGAAATGAACAACAATATCGTTTTATTGCTTTTGTCTTTCCTTGCTGTTTTGTCAGATTTGAAGTGAACATGTGTTATCCACATTTCAACCAATTGTTTGCTCATTGATTTTTTATTATTGAAGGTTTCCCTCCTTCAAAAGTGAACTCAGTCCAAGTGATACTTGGACTGAGTTAAACCCCAGTATTTATATATTTTACGGAAACTTTTTTAATAATGGAAAAGTGGCTTAGAACTAGGACTTGAAAAGAAGAGCAAATGAAACAGGTGATGCTAATCCTAATTGTGATACACGTGTTGTAACGCGAGTAAATCTGTTATTATTAAAGTAGAAGAAACAAGCAGTTCAAAGAAAAAATACAGTAGAAAATATAACAGTTCATATTTGGAATTCGGGTTTACTTGGTGGGAGATGAAATTGAACAGAAACCTCTATGTGTTTTGTGTTATGAAGTGTTGTCGAATGAGTGCATGAAACCTGCAAAATTCCAACGACATTTAGAAACTAAACATTGTGATGTGAAAAATAAGCCAATTGAATTTTTTTGGTGATGCTTAGGGACATTAATTCATGGGAAAGATATAGTTTCGGCCATGGGTTCCATTAATAGTAAGGCACTGGAAGCATCCTATCTCTTAAGTTTGCGCATAGCGAAAACAGGGTAACCTCATTCTATCGGGGAAAATTTGCTACTTCCTGCTATAAAAGATGTGGTTAAAACTATGTTTGGCAACAAGTTACTAAAAGATATTGATTTGATTCCTCTTTCAAATGACACTGTCGGTCGCAGAATTAATGATATTGTAGGTGACGTAGAATCTCAGTTAATCAAAAGAGTTAAGAAGAGCCCTTATTATGCGTTACAAATAGACGAGACTACTGATGTTATTAATGATGATGCTCAGTTAATATGGTACGTGAGATATGCGCATGATAACAATTCATAATGATATTCTCTTTTGTAGAACTTTGCCATCCCGAACAACTGGAGAATAAATATTTCACACTCTCAATAATTACATAATACACAAAGAGATCCATTGGGAAAAATGCATAGGCTTCTGTTCGGATGGAGCTTGCATCCTTACAGGCATGCATAATGGGGTTGTTTCTATAGTCAAGGAAGTAGCTCTGGATATGAATTGGGTGCACTGTTTCATACATAGGGAACCGTTAGCTTCCAAAGGAATGCCACCAGAATTTAAAACTGTGCTATACGATGCTGTAAAAAATAGTTAATTTTATTAAAGCTCAACCACTAAATAACAGGTTATTTTCAGTACTCTGCGATGAAATGGTGAATATATACAACTTTTGCTTTATTCTGAAATTCGCTAGCTTTCCAGGGGTAAAGTACTAACAAAGTTATTTCAATTAAAGCACGTAGTTTTATTATTTGTAAATGAACATAATTCTGATTTTGCATCACTCCTTGTTGACGAAGCATGGTTATCAGCACTATCCTATCTTTCAGCATTTTTTCGAAATTAAATGAACTAAATTTCGCCCTTCAGGGAAATTCCTTAACTGTTCTTGATGCCTACGACAAAATAAAGGTATTCGAGAAAAAACTGGTTTTATGGATTAATTATGTAAAAGACAGACAATTTGCACCTTTTCCAACATTGGAATCCTTTTTAGTGGAAAATGATATTTTTGTTGATTCTGAGTTTCTGGAATGGGTTTGTGACCACCTCAAACATCCAAAACAGAATTTCGAAACATATTTTCCGAATAACTTTTATAAGAAATTTCTGGAGGGTAGCGATCCATTTCAGGCTTGCAGTCATGAGGATGACCTTTCATTATCGAAAAAAGAACAGTTAATTTAATTGAGCTTTCAAGTGACAGTGGACTTAAAATGCAATTCCATGATCTTGGATTGGCTCGATTTTGGATCTCGCCTTCGATGAGAAGTGAATTTCCCGAATTATCTGAAGCACCACCGAAAATCTTCATGCAGTTTTCTATAATATATCTTTGTGAGAAAGGATTTTCATTGCTCCTTCAAATAAAAACAAAATACTAAAATCGTCTTAGTGTGTGTGCCGATCTTCGACTGAAGTTGACCAATATTGAGCCAGATATCCAGCAACTCTGCAAGGGCTGAAAAGCTCAACCATCTCATTAAAAGTAAGTAGTAACATAATTATATCATATTATTTATTTGTTTGATAAAAATTAAAACTTTGTTCAATGATGATACACTTTTAATTGTTTACTTCCAATTTAATTAATTACGTTTCCATATGTATTCAAAACATTCTTTTAGATTTATTATGTTATAAATGGCACAGTTTTTCAGAAATGTTGGTAATTCCTACAGTTTTTAAAAAAAATTTCAAAAAGTCAAAACGAAATATAGGGAAATAAATTAAAAACACTATATTTATTTTTGAAGTAAGCAATCTAACATTCTAAAAAAATGTTATTTTTCTTGCTTTTCTGTTCGCGAAATCGTCGATGACATTGTCGAAGTCTATTTCATCACTCAGTTGTTGTTTTATAGACAGTATGGCAAGATTTCTTAAATGCCAAAAAAGTGCCGCCTGGGGTGGATTGCTTCCCCCCCCCTCCCCCCCCCCCCCCCCCAGTTGTGCCTCTGTAAGTTAGTGGTCCGTAGAATTGTTTTAGACATTTTATTGGTCTTTGGGCTTAGAAAGTTTGAGAAACGCTGTTCTACTTGATACTGCCTGCCATTCAAGATTAAACTCATATTTAGTGTTGAGTACTATGGTTACTCCCTCTTTTCCCTGATTGTTATTTCCAGGATATATCACATTCTATTTGTCACTTAGAAAGCTCTGATCTGTTTTTGTCTTATTTGTTTCAGTAATGTCTGTTATGTTGATCTGATACTTATCCAATTCTTCTATTAGTTTGATTTCTTTTCCATTGAAGCTTTCTTATATTGATAGTACCAATCTTGAGTTGATGTTGAGTTTAGATGTGGTCAGGGATTTGCTCCTGTAGCTGACTTTTTGCTGTTCACGCTGGTTCCCTGGCGAAAACAATGGGAGCCTTGTTTAACCAGGTGATGCTCCAGTGAGCATGAAATTCTGTCATGCTGTACCATCATTTAGCATTGTCGTTTACCTAATAAGAATACAATTTAGTTTGCTAAATCCCAAATTGTCAGCTCATCCTCATTTGTTCAGTATCTAACAGAGTGCATCACAAGAAGGTGAGGATTGGGCATTTGATCAGAAACCCCAATCAACTCTGCATCCCTTAAAAAGCTACGTGGAGGTCTCCTCCTAGTTATAAGTTATACAGCTTTGAGCCTTGAAGGTTTTGACAAGGATACAAAAGGCTAATAATATTGTTACCATCATCAGGCCTCCATAGAGTCAAGAGACTCATCATGTGAGATCCCACTCTCACACACAGCTCATCATACACTGAACTTCAATGCATTTGCTGTCTCTGCACTCACCACACTATCAGACAATACATTCCAGTTTCCCACCACTCTTCTTGCAAATAATCTACTCCTCCCTTGTTACACTGTACAGCTTCCAGGGATGCCTCTTTCCCTCTGTCTCCAGCCATTCTATGAAAAATTTCATCCACATTAATCTGGTAATTACTCCTTTGCAACTTATATATCTCAATCATGTCCCCCTTCCTCATTGTATTGACTAGGCTCTGCAATTTTGATTCTCTCATCTGACCTCATACTCAATATTTCAGAGTTGAGAAACTGAGTGAGTCAATCTTTTTGCAATTTAATTACCAGCTTTTTATGTGGCAATCTATAGAAGGCCTTTGCAAAATCTAAATATACTTCTGTGTGTGCAGATCCCTGCCCCACCTTGCCCAATGCATTTTTTACCTTTTTTTTTTAGTAAGCAGATTATCAAAAACACAATCTTCCTTTAGCAAACCTATGCTGTCCATCAAAGAGAATTCTGCTTCTGTCAACCCAGTTCTGAATCCTAGTCCTCACTATCACCTTGACCACAACTCCAGACATGTAGATTGGCCTATAATTTGAAGCCATATTATAGGCCAATCTGAAAATCTTACACTTTGTTATACTAAACAGGTAGCCCCACACACCTGCCTGTTCACCCAGTCTATTCAAGACATCTTCCAATGCTACAACTTTATGAAGCAGACCAATTTTGTCTTCTTTCCAGTCCTTTGGAACTAGGCAGACCAATCTAAGACTTAGGTTAAAGTGGTACATTAGAGCTGTTGTTAACTCCCTGAAACATTCCCTCAAGACAGGTGGTGATATGATCAAGTCATATAGCCTTACTGAGATTAAGTTTACATCTCCTGCTCACTCACCATCATAGCTCTTCCCCCCCCCCCCCCCCACTATTCCCCTGTTCTCAAGTTCTACATTATGCTACATTCACAAGGACAAAATACTTCAATGAAATGCTCATTTAATCCTCATCAGTGGTTATCATTCTACCCTTATCACTGACCATTATCATCCCTCCATAATCATTCTTCTTTCTACTGGCTACATATAAAAAAAATTCCCTATTATTTTTTTTTAGCTTCATTTGCTGACTGCTGCTCATACTACACTCTTCCTACCCTTACCAAGAAAGTTACATTTCTTATTTGCTCTTTGTACTCCTCTTGTGCTGCCTCCACAATGCCATTTTCATTTAGTCATCAATTTTACATCTACCTTATTAAATCTCCTAACCATTGGAATACATTCAGTCATTGCCTCTGCCAAATAGTTTGTTATGTTGGATTCTGAATGAAGAGAAATTAAAATTATTAATACTCCCTTCAGAATCCAACATAATCCACCATATCAAAGGCTACATTTGTAGATATTATTTAATGTAAATCTCTTGTTATAAACTATTATTCATATAATTACCTTTGAGTTTTTTTTATTTAATTATTTAATCTAAGATATGTATAAATAATGGAAAGAACTCTGAATAAAAATAACGTTCAGATTATTTTATTTATTCTTATATTAATAGTAATTAAATAATTCTTATTTAATTATATATTATTTGAATTGAAAAATATCCTTTTATTTTATTTATGTATGTAAAGGTAAAATATTATGTAATGCTTATGCTAATGTACTGCTCTAATTGTTGTCATGGAGACGGAGTTAAAAGTAGAAAGCGCGAGCGTGGTAGCGCGTGAGTTATGGACGTGAGATGGAATTGATATAAGCTGGATGGTGAGAACAAGTTTTGGCAGGAAAAAGGAGTGAAGGTATATAAATGGAAAGCCAGATTAAACAAAGAGAGTCGGAGAGTCGAGCAGTCAAGAGCAAGCAGAGCAGTCAGCACTAGAACTGGGGAACTAGGGACTGAGTGCAGTTGGTACAATCAGCACAGTAACGGCATTCAGAACAGTACAATAGAGATGAGGAAATTATTTATTAGCAGCACGGAGTTAAGTAAGAGGCTGTAGTAATAGGAATTAAGTGCTGTAATTAGATCACGAAGGATCGAGATATAAATTGACTACTCAGAATACTGATATGGAATTCTGAAGTTAATGTTGAACTCCAGAGCTTCCAAGGAAGATTAGTGGAAAGCTGATTCTATTGCAAAGTAGTATATGAGGAATAAGTGAATTTTCTGGTGCAAGTGTGTCTGCATTTGTGATGTGCTGAGATTAATGATTAAGTTATTTTAAAGAAGTTAAGTAAGAGGCTGTAGTAATAGGAATTAAGTGCTGTAATTAGATCATGAAGGATCGAGATATAAATTGACTATGCAGAATATTGATATGGAATTCTGAAGTTAATGTTGAACTCCAGAGCTTCCAAGGAAGATTAGTGGAAAGCTGATTCTATTGCAAAGTAGTATATGAGGAATATGTGAATTTTCGAGTGCAAGTGTGTCTGCATTTGTGATGTGCTGAGATTAGTGATGAAGTTATTTTAAAGAAGATTACTTTTGAAATGTGTAGCTCCAGTTATAGTTAACTAAAGTTTTAAGTGTGCCTCAATGAACAATATGTGCAAGGATTTATTCTGGTAAGAACAGTTGTACTTTATAGCATTTTAGAGTGAAGTTATAAGAATTAACTCCTCCTGTTAAATCCTAATATTAACTGTGGTGTTTATGCTGAAATTAGCCGAAGCTAGAAGATTAATAGTCTCCCCTCCTAAGAGTGATAACTACCTCTTGACTGAACTATGTGATTTCTGACTAAGGGATAATTAGAGAATACAATTGTTAAAATATTTGCTGTGAATTTCAGTGATATTAAACTTTAGAACTATCTTTGTTTGATAGGGAGAAACCAGATTTTAAAGACTCAATGTTTGATACCAAGAGTTGAGTGAATGTTCTGAGTTGTTGAACAGAGTTAATTTTGCATTATCTTGTATCCAAAGTATGCTTATGTTTATATTATATAACCCTGCATTAAATGTCTTGATTTATTGATTTCAATTTGTTGTTAGCCTGATTCTTTTTTACTACACCATTCATAAAATTATCGGACCTAGCGGGAACCTTAAATGTTGATGTTAAACTCGGCTTATATATAAAAATTAGACTGCTAAAGTTAATTAATATTTCATTCCACTATTTTGCATAGACTAATCTGAATATAGGGTGGCAATAAGCCTATATTTGGCTTAGTAATCAACATACAATTAATTAACCTTAATAATAACAATGTTAAAACAAGATGGTGGATCAAAAGACAGGATGTACTATTACTACTATGGAAGGACGATCCAACAGTTAGAAGGGACCAAGCAGCAGTGATTCCCTTCCATCCAATTCCTCATTCCATGATATGGCTGTAAACCACCTCATGAGCTTGTCATAATCAAATGCCTTACAAGTACCACATATAAACTTTCTCAGAGTAGTCCTGATATGGCTGGCCACCATCCAAGTGTTCACTTCACTTAAGTGATCATTTCATCAATTCGAGGAAGATTTGACACTATTCATTTACAACAACATCTTCTGATGAGATAATTAAATCCAAGATCCTGAATCCTCGCATATACCACTATAGTAACACCTTACTAAACATTTCGTCCAACTATGTCTCACTTATTCTGACAAATTTTGACTGAATAAACTCTCTTTACTCCCTCCCAAGTCATTCTTCTTCACAGACCTAAATGTTACCTTTACATCCCAGATTATCTTAATCCTTTTTTGTACACTGACACATCCACTCCTAAGACCATTATTTATACTTCTCACATAGTTTCTCCCTGTTTACCCCCCCCATTCCCCCCATCAGCCTTGTGTTCTTTCTCTCTTTCTTTTCATTCACCACTCACTTAATGCAAAAGTCAGTGGCATGAAAGCAATGAAATGAATCTTGCAAATGCAAAAGTGCCACTTTTGCATTCACAAGATTTCCTACACTACTCTCCTACGCTTCCACAATAACTCTTGCTTCCTCAAGTCTTCCAATAACGTCAGTCACTACTTTCTCTTGCTGCAACAGCTTCTCCAGCTGACATATATTAATAATGATATTGAGAAAGTTTGACTAGTGACATAACAAGCTATTGGTGAGGATAATCAGGAATGTGAATGACATGCAGCACTTGCATAATGATTGGAACATGTCGGAATGCTGGGCATGTGAAAAAAAGCTATTAGTCCAATCTTAGTAAATGTAAAATTGTGCACTTTGCTGTATGAGATACTCAATGGCATATTATATTGGTGGGATTATGTAAGAAGAAACTCAGGCCAGGGAAGTTTTAGCATACAGTAAGTTGACGTTCAACAGTCATATAGCAAGAGTTGCAAATACAACTCAGAAGATAATTGCAATTAATAAAATAAAATAAAATTCAAACAAGAATTATACGTGTAAGGATAAGGAAGCCATCCTACCTCTTTACAAGGCCATGATACAGCCACACCTGGCCTGTTGTGCACAGTTCTTTCCTCCTGGTTTTCAGGATGACGAGTGTTAAAAATGATATCATGATTGTGGAATGTAGATCATGAAAGACAAATTAAGAATTTGTAGACTGCAAACACTAGCCAACAGGAGAAAGACAGCTTATATGATAGAAACCTACAAACTTCTAAAAGGGTCGTACAGGAAATTAGTAAATGGAATTTTTAATTTTATAGAGAATAGAGAGAGAGAACTAGATGACATCCATGGAAGTGTTGGGAATGAATGCTGTCAATAAAGGGATGATAGCAAGAGTTTTCTCTAGTCAAGCAGTGTGTGATTGGGCACATTGCTTATGAAGGTGGTGCAGGTAGTGTGAGTGAATTTAAGAAAAGATATTTCAGCTAATGAGGTTGATATGTGGCCTCCCTCAATGAGTTTCTGATTCTCTGGAAGTCTCTGGAAATCATAAGAATGATAATAATAACCATAAAATAAAAAAATAGAAATTAACTAGAATGAACTTGAAAAGGCAAACAGTTGTCCACTTAAGCCCATCTGATCTTTTCAGATTGGGGGAGACATATAAAGAAAGCTATGAAATCTTACTACACTGACACAGTCCAAATTGTGGGAGGTGTGTCATAGGAAACACAATGTCTATCATACCACTCCTTGACCGTTCTTGTCCTCACTACTCTCTCAGGTAATGCATTCCATGGTTCAACCACCCTCCGTGCAAAGAAACCACTCCTCACCCTCTTGCTCATAGTTTCCTTTCGTAACTTCCAGGGATGGCCCCTTGTCATTGCTCCTTCCTGCTGTTCCACATAGCAAAAGAACTCCCTAATGTCCACCCTGTAACTGCCTCTCAACAATTTAAAAGTCTCGATCATATCACCTCTCCTCCTTCTAACTACCAAACTCTGCAGTCACATTGCCTCAGCCGATCTCATAACCAACATTGTACAGTCCTGAAACCATCTTTGTTATCCACCTCTGTACCCTTTCCACAGTTAATTTATCCCCTTCAAATCCTGGGGACCAAATTTGAAAACAATAGTCTAAGTGTGGTCTGATCAGGGTGTTATACAACAGAATGATAACTCTTTTATCTCTGCAGGTCAGAATCCTTCTCAGTATTGCTCTGGGCTACTTTCACCACCTTTGCAATATGCTTCCTGCATTTCAGTTTTCTATCAATCATCATCCCCAGATCTCTTGTTTCCCCTACTTTCTCCAGTACAGCTCCTCCAATTGAATATGCAGCCTCCTATCGATGGATAAACTTCAAGACTTTACATTTTGCTGCATTAAACCAAAACACCCATTCATTTGCCCATCTGTCTAGTTTATCCAAATCCTCTTGCAGGGCTGCCACATCTGCACATGTTTGGACCCTACTCTACTTTTCTTTTGCATGGGACTGATACATTCTTATTGTTGATTTATCAGTTACATTGTTTATGCCTTGCTTAGTATTTAATTTCATACTGAAGATGCCCCCGATTCTTTCATGAAAATTTTATGCAATTAAATTTCTAGTGTTATTGTTCCATTATATTATCTTATTTTAACACAGATCTTGATTCCACCTAAGATCCAGTAATAATATTAATAATCATAAGAATGCCAGCAGACATTATTATCATAATTTAGAATTAAATCTAGTATACAATATTATCATCAGTTATATTTATAAAATAACTATTTCATAAAAATAGAAAACAAGTTCATATCTTACCCATTTCTCTAGTTGCAACAGCTCCTGTGGAATGACACAAGCCATAGAATCCACAGACATACTATCTTCAGACTTTGTTCTTACAGTAATTATTTTCTTTTCTACTGATAAGAGTTTACTGATATCTAGCAAAGCATGATCACCTGAGATAATATTGAAATAACTTTTTATATTTATTTATCAAGATCTATCAGATAATGTATTAAAATAAACATTAATGTTACCTTTATAAATAAATGTATAATAAATTATAATAATACTGATGGCTAAAAGCAGTTTGATGTGTGAGTAAAAGATTTTAAAAGAATGAAATTAGGATGATATGAAGAGGGCAGTGAAATACACAGATCATACTGAATATCAAGATCATTATATTGAAAGTTTATTTTTCACTTGGTCAGACTATAATAAATTTAGTTTAATCCTTTATCCAAGTGTGAGCAAACAAAGTTTGCACCTGAACATATCTTCAGGACTGGGGTAAGGTGGTACAACACCAGGGCACTCCTTGCAAAGGTGGAGCAAGCTACAACACTCCTATCTCAGTATCTCCCATGATGCAGAACACATCTCCTTGCGGGTATGTCTAATGTTATGCATTAAGGGAAGGGCCACAACCCAGACTAGTTTCGACCTTTATTGAGGTCTCATCAGTGGGAGCCTGGTACCCACTGAAGAGACAAGAGGCCATCCCTGGAAGTTACGAAAGGAAACTGTGAGCAAGAGGGTAAGGAGTGGTTTCTTTGTGTGGAGGGTGGTTGAGCCGTGGAATGCATTGCCTGATGGAGTGGTGGGAGCGAGAACGGTCAGTGACTTTAAAGAGTGGTATGATAAACTTTGTGTTTCTCAGGGGGGGACCTCCCCTCGATGAGTCTTGACAGACTTTATGTCTTAGGAAGGACCTCCCTCGATGAGTCTTTTGACTCCTTGGAGGCCTGAATAATAATAATAATAATAATAATAATAATATAGTAAGACAGCATGAGTAGATGATATTCTACCAGAAATGCTCAAGTATGGAGGTATAAAAGTCACACAGGGGCTGCACTGCATAGTTCAGAAGGCCTGGACAGAGGGACAAATTCCCGATGATTGGAGTAGAGCTCTCATAGTACCCATATATAAAATGGGAAATAAAACTGAATGTCAGAATTGCAGAAGTGTTTCTCTACTGAGTGTTTCTGGTAAAATTTACACAAGTATACCTGAGAAATCGTTGAGGATTGTGGAATAAAAACTTGGTGAAGAACAAACTGGATTCAGGCTAAACAGAGGCTGTCAGGATCAGATCTTCACTCTCCGACAAATAGTTGAGAAATCATGGGAATATAGTAACGATTTGTATTTAAGTTTTGTAGAGCCAAAAAATGCTACAGTTATATGGTGTCAATGGGGCATTATATCAAGCAATACTTAGTCTTTATTTGAGTTGTAAGTCAGCAGTTAGAATTGAAGGAAGTACACAAAGATGGTCTAATGTTAAATCTGGTGTCAGACAAGGATGTATATTATCCCCTCTGTTACTTATTATCTATATGGATCACATTATAAAGGAAAGTGGTATTAAACCTTATATCAGAATTGGAGATGTTAATGTCAGCTCTTTGCTTTATGCAGACAATGTTATACTTGTAAATAAATCCACTAGAAGTCTGCAAGATTCCCTGATTAAATTGAATAACTATTGTAATAGATATGTATGAAGGTCAGCAATAAAAAGACAAAGACAATGCAAATAGGGAAATGAATTGAAAATATCAACTGCATTGTGAATGTTGAACCTATAGAACAAGTAAAACATTTCACCAATTAGGCACGATTTTTTTTGAAGATGGTAAATTAAATATGAAAATAGACAACAGAATTAACAAATCCGGTATAGTAGGAAATCAACTGAATAAATTTATATGGAACAAGAGAGAAATTAGTCTCAAAACACTAAATTTGCTGTATACAAGGCAGTGTTCAAAGTAATTTTAACTTATGGTTCTGAGAGCTGGGTCAGAAGTAAAACACTTTATCAAAGACTAGAGACTGGTGCTATGAGAGTCCTGAGAAAGATTAGGGACATGAACAGATGGCATCAATGGCAATATCTTATTAAAAATGAGGATATTAGGTAAGAACTTGACATTGTTAGCATCCAGGAATATGTTAGCACAGCTAATCTCAGGTGGTATGATCACTTAAACAGAATGGAAGAGGAAAGATTAGCAAAACAAGTGTTCTCTGCCAGCTTGGCAGGGAAAAAAACCCAGAGAAAGACCAAGATATATTTGGATTGATACGGTAAAAAGGGCCTTAGAAGATAGAAATATAAGATCTGATAATGTTGGAGTCTTGACTGGTAACAGACTGATTTGGAGGAAAATTGTAGATAGGAAGTTAGTAACGATGTAAATTTTTCATGTAGCACTATGATATCTTGTAGCCCCCCTGGAGGGTACATGGCAGGAATTTGATTATTATTATTATTATTATGTAAGTATCTCCTACAACGAGTCAGAAGACTTCTTATATAGGAGATCCATTATTCACACACTAACATTATTGACATGATACATATCATACCTCTCCTTAAATTTATTCACTGTTTAAACACTCACAATAGACTCTGACAGCCTGTTCCATCCATTGACCACCCTCCAAGCAAAAAATGTAACTCTAAAACTTTTGCTAAACACATGCTTACACAATTACCTTTTAATCCATTTGGTCTCTCCCTTCCTGCCATGTACTGAAAAGAGTCTTCTACACCCTCTGCCCAAAAAGAAACCGAACTTTTCGCAAATAGAAGAAATTAGTGGCGCCTTCTGTTGTATCTTTTTGTTGTCAAAAGTGGCAACCTTCATTAGTGTTGTGTCAACTGTTTATGACATTTGTTTCATTAGAAGCGGAGTTATAGTGCCAAGAGTGACAGTGTGTTTTGACAAACGGTCAGAAAATGAGTTTCAAACAGAGAGCTGCGATTGACTTTTGTATTAAACTTGGTAAAAGTTTTACCGAAATGCATCAAATGCTTCAACAAGCATACGGTGATGAATGCTTGTCCCATACTCAAGTTTACGAGTGGTTTAAGCAATTTCAAAGAGGTCATGAGACGCTTGAGGACGACGAAATGCCGAGCCATCCAACAATTGGACTGAGTTAACATCCAAAAAGTGCGATTTTTCCCCACAAGTTTACTGACAACCAAAAAATGTATCGAATTGAACACTGCAAGGACCTCATTAAAACCTCTCGTAAGGACTCAAACTTTCTTGAAACGATCGTTACTGGTGACAAAATGTGGTGTTTTGAGTATGAGCCTGAAACAAAGTGCCAGAGTGTTGAGTGGAGACCACCAGAATAGGGGCATCCGATTGGAGAAGTCAAAAGTAAAGATAATGCTGATTTGTTTCTATGATTCGAAGGGCATTACCCATAAAGAATTCATTCTGCCTGGCCAAGCGGTCAATGGTGAGTTTTATCTCAAAGTTTTGAAGCGATTGATAGCAAGAATTCGTTGCATACGGCATGAATATCGTGACGACCGATCGTTCGTCAAAACACACTGTCACTCTTGACACTATAATTCGGCTTCTAATGAAACACATGTCATAAACAGTTGACAAAACACTAATGAAGGTTGCCGCTTTTGACAACAAAGAGATACAACAGGTGGTGCCACTAGTTTCTTCTATTTTTGAAAAGTTCGGTTTCTTTTTGAACAGAGGTTGTATGTCAATCTTATGAAACACCTTCATTAACTTATATACTTCTGTCATTAACTTATATACTTTACTTTGTGCATATTTGGGATGTATAAAGTGTTAGAGTTTATAAGAAGAGAAGTAATGTTTAGGATGAAACAGAATACAAAACAAACTAGTTGCTCTAGTCCTGAAAATACTTCAGGTGCAAACTTTGTTTGCTTACACTTGGATAAAGGATTAAACCAAGTATGTAATTTCTTGGTGTCTTTAATTACAGAGGTGATTGACTAACATAGTTTCTGATCTCTGGAATATTGAATATGAAAAAAGGTTGAGAAGATGCAATTTACAGTCTACTGGATAGGAGGAAGAGAGGTGATGTAATAGAGACATACAAATTGGTAAGGGATTGTTATAGGATTAAGGTTGAAAAGGTTTTTCAGGAAGATCAGGGTAGAAGATCAGTATAAGGAGAGTGTGAACAGGAGCGTGAGAGGTAGGTTTTTTGCATGGAGAGTTATGAATGATTGAAATGCATTGTCTCAGAGTGTGATGTCTACAGAGAATTTGATTGTATTTCTGGCACTGTATGGGGTGCTGTGTATGTGAAAAAGGGACCTCCTGCAATCGCTCTTTGACTACAGGTATTGTGATATTAATAATAATAATAATAAAAGGTATATGCATGGGAAGATGTCACAGATGTTCACGTGGAGAGGCTGAATAAGAGAAGGAGCAAGCGTGTGTATGTAGGAAGTGTGATATTCTGATGAACCACGATGCTTGTTTAAATATGAGTAAGAAACATGGTAGTGCATCTGAAATGGTACTTGAATAAGATTGTGTGAATGTTCAGAAAGTATGCTGAAGTGATATCAAGGAAAAGAGTTCAAATGATCATAAAGCATGTGATAATAATGTTGAAAAACAGAGTGCAATTAATGGTAAGATAGCAAGGAGAGTTAATTGCAAACCAACTTGTGTAACTGAGGAGAAGATAGTGAGAGTGAATACTAGTGAAAGAATACTGTAAGATTTGAAAGCTGAGTTGGTAAAGATAAAGCAAGAGATAAAGTGGATTCAGAATGAATGAAAAGAATTGTCAATATGTATGGAAGAGTGAAGAAAATGAATGAATAATGTTCGTATGAAAAACTTATGGGTGTCATTGTATGGGGATTCGATTATTAGAGGTGTGTAATTGAAAATATGCACAAGGTTTGTTTTCTGGGAGGTAAAATTAATAGAGTGATTGAAGCATTACATATGAGAAGAGCAAACAAAAGAGTTGGTAGTGGTAGTAGAAACAACGACTTGACTGAGAACAAGGAGAATGTAAGACTGGATATTAGGAGGTTGTTGAGAAGGATAAAAGATAATAGTGTGATAGGAAAGGTAGTCAGTGTGTTGGCCAGGCATGACAGTGATGTGATGAGATGAGGTGGAGAGCAAGGATTATGAATGATGTGTTAACAGAAATGTGTGAAGAGAGAGGAGTGCAGTTTGTTAATGTGTGGAATGAGTTTGATGGATAAAATGAACTGAATAAGAGTGGTGGATTTCATTTGAATAGTTTTGGTCATTTCAAGAGACTACTTGAAGTGAAAGTGATAAGTGCAGAGAATAAATCTGAGAAAATAAGAAGCCATGTGAAAGAGTAATGTAGTAATATTATTACTACAAGAGTAATGAAGAGTAATGTTATTGAACGAAGAAGTGATTAGCATGAGTTTAGAGAATGAGAGAACATATATGCAAGACAAACAGGGAAATGGGGAGGCTCAGGGTGGACAGGGGAAAACACAGTGTATGAAGCTTGATGCTTAAAGATCAAGTGTGTGTGTGTGTGTGTGTGTGCGCGCGCGCGCGTGCGTGGGTGGGTGGGTGGACAAGAAGGAAATAGGATGGCCTGGGATGTAAGGAGAACAGTTGGATTTGAAGAAGATATTGGGATTAGTGAGGAGAAAAAGAAATAGCTCTATGTAGGGATGGAGAAATTACATTTAACAAGTGGTACCAGTGAAACTTGCTATAGATACAGGAATGAGCTCTTATGTTTGTATACAAATGCTAGGAGCATGAGAAATAAGGGAAGTGAAATGGTTGCATTGATTGCGTTCATTTATTGAAAAAATTTTGGAGTAAGTGAGAGATAGTTGGATGAAGATGACATCCTGACAGGAATAGAGATGGAAGGATATGATAGTTTTCATGAAGATAAAAAAGGTAAAAAAGGGAGGGGGGATGCTTTTGATGGTTTTGAGGCTGTATAGTGTGAGATAGAGGTAAATAGAACGAAATATTTAGATAGATATGGCTATGGGCCTTATAATATGGAGACTTATTTGTTTAATGTGAATCTGACATTGAGTCAAGTTCCAAAATAGTGAAAGGAAGGAAAGATTGTATCCCTTCATAATGGAGATTAAAAGAACTCACCATCAATTTATTGCCCAATCTGTGTGTCAGGTGTTGTGCTTAAAGTATTGAGGATGCTGGTGAGAAACCAAGATCCAGAATTAAGTTGACAACAGTGGTATTATCTTTCATGGACAGCACATGATTTGCTATAGGGAGATCATGTTTTTGTAATCTATTCACTTATTGCAATAAGGTGACAGCTGCATTGGATGAAGGAAATGGATATACATTGATTTACTCTGATAGATTATCACGTGAAAAGTTGATTGTTAAACTAGAGCAGGGAGTTTGGATATTACTCACCAGTCTCTCCAAATTTAAACACAACACATGTTGTGTTTAATTTTAAAACCTTACATTTCTTGCAAAATGTAAAGTTTTACAGTTTGGAAAACAATGATGGGATATAGAATTTGCTCTTAGTGGAGATATATTGTTGGAGGTGAAGGAAATAAGTGATCTTAGGTTAATGGTGGATAAAGATCTAAAATTTAGAGGACACATTGCCAAAATTGTGAGGACAACACAATGAATTCTAGCAATGATGCAGTGGACACTGACTTGTAGAAGTAAGAGATTCTGGTTCTATTGTATAAGACCTTGATTGAGCCATATACGGACTACTGTGCACACATTTGGTCAACTAGTTTTCAAAAAGGATGAAGAAAAGTTGGAAAAGGTCCAGAGGAATTGACTAAAATAATTTCTGTTCTCTGAAATGTTGAATATGAAGAAAGGTTGAGAAGATGCAATTTACAGATTCTAGTTGTTAGGAGGAAGAGGAGTGATATAATAGAGATGTACAAATTAGTAAGGGGTTGTTATAGGTTTAAGGCTGAAGTTGTTTTTCATAAAATGGTAAGAGATTGGGGAGAAAAGAACACGAGGTCATCCCTGGAGGCTGTATAAAGAGGGTGTGAGCAGGAGAGTGAGAAGATTTTTTTGAATGGAGAGTTGTGAATGATTGGAATGCTTCTCTAAGAGTGTGATGTCTGCAGAGTATTTTAATGTGTTTAAGGTATGGTATGATGAGCTGTGTGTATGACAACGGGATCTCCTACATGAGTCTTTGACTTCATAGGGATCTTGGGATAATAATAAGTGCTTTCCATTATGAGGCCTAATGTACTTATCCCTCGGTAACTCTACACATGTTCTGTTCTATCTCTTGCCAGCTTTCTCCTCCTTGCCATCTGTATTCCCATATTTAAAATCACTTATAATGATCTTTAGTTTAATCCTTTATCCAAGTGTGAGCAAACAAAGTTTGCACCTGAAAGTATCTTCAGGACTGGGGTAAGATGGTACAACACCAGGGCACTCGTTGCAAAGGTGGAGCAAACTACCAACACTCCTATCTCAGTATCTCCCATAATGCAAAACACATCTCCTTGCGGATATGTCTAATGTTATGCATTAAGGGAAGGGCCACAACCCAGACTAGTTTCGACCTTTATTGAGGTCTCTTCAGTGGGAGCCAGGCCCAAGTGGAGATACCAGGCAGAAGCATTAGCAGGTCATCTCTACCTATAGGAGTTGCCAATTTATTATACTCTAACCAAGTGAAAAATAAACTTTCAACATCGTTCTCTAAATCCAGAGTAATTTATTAAAAAAGGGTGGCACACCATTTGGCAACTCCTATAGGTAGAGATGACCTGCTGATGCTTCTGCCTGGTATCTCCACTTAAAAAGAACTTCACCACTTTTGCAATATGTTCCCTGAATTTCAATTTTCTATCAATCATCATTCCCAAGCTTCCTTGCCTCAATTACCTCCTCCAGTACAGTTCCTGCTACAGAGTATGCAGCCTCCCATTCATGTATTCCAAACTTCAAGACTTTACATTTTGCTGCATTAAACTAAACTCCCCATTCATTTGCCCATCTGTCCAGTTTATTCAAATCCTCTAGCAGGGCTACCACATCTGCACTATTACTAATAATCCTTCCCTCTTCCCATCATCTGCAAACAACGGAATATCCCTATGCAATCAACCGACAATGTCATTGATATAAAGGTTAACCAATATAGGTCCGAGGACTGAGCTCAGTGGGACCCCACTTGTAACCTTTAGCCTCCTTGATTATTACTCCTCATACGCAACTCTCTGATATCTATCAGAGCGCCAATTTTGAATCTAGTTTACCAACCTGAAATCTAGACCTATATGCTGCAATTTAAATATCAGCTTCTCATGTGGTACCCTGTCAAATACCTTTGTAAAATCCAAAAAAAATAGGAGAATAGCAATCATATTACTAAAATGAGAATGCCCCTTAACAAATCCATGATGAATCTCACAGATAACATTACCCTTATCTGCCCGAAGCTGTATGTTGTCCCTCACTAATTTCTCTGAGATCTTAACAACCACTGATGAAACACAAACTGGTCTATAATTTGACACTTCCAGTCTGCTATCACCCTTATACGAGAGTGGTCTGAAAAGTTCTCGACCTAACAATGAAAAAATGAATTGATATTTCAAAATTATTTTTATTTTTCAACATAATCTCCCTTAAGACTAATACATTTATTCAATCAATGCTCCAGCACCATTATCCCATCCCTGTAGTGGTTCTCAGCAAGATCTGCAAAATACCCACCTCTACAGCTGCAATCACCTCTTGATTCAAAGAAAATTCTGACCAGCGAGGATGAGTTTCAGTTTTGAGAAGAGATAGAAGTCAGAGGGGAGCCAAATCTGGAGAAGAGAGTGGATGTTCCAACAATTCATAGTGCAGATCCCTTAATTTTCCCGTTGCCAAAACACTTTTGTAATCAGGTGCATTGTCTTGATGAAAGATGATTTTTTTCTTCTGCAAACCAGTTCTTTTCTCACAAATTTTTTTGTTTGGTCTGGTTAAAAGACAGGAATAATATTTCCCTGTTATTGTTTTACCATTTTCAAGATAATTAATAAACAAAATGCCTTTAGCATCCCAAAACACTGATGCCATGATCTTTCCTGCTGATGGAACCAACTTTGTCTTCTTTGGACTGCACAACTAGCTTTTGTCCACTGTTTTGGCTGCTGTTTGGATTTTGGTGTGTAATGGTGAATGAAAGTCCCTTCCACAGTAATAAATTGATGCACAAAATCAGTTTTATTCTTGTTATTATTGTAAAAAAAAATATATATATATATCCTGCACATTCTTTTCAAATGCCTATAGTCTCAGCAATTTCATGCACTTTGACTCGCTGGTCATCCAGTACCATATCATGCATTTGATCAATGATTTCTGGTGTTATACTTTTTGGATATCCTTCATGTGGATCATCTTGAAGGCTGGTATGGCCACAATTTAAACTCGGCAGCCCATTTCTTAATTGTCGAGAAACAAAGGAGAAGAGCGCCCATAAACTTTTATGAACTTCGTATGAATTTCTTTTGGCGTTAAACTTTCTTTTACAAAGAATTTTATAACCGCACAATACTCAATTTTATCCATTTCAAGGGATACAGATAACACTTTTGCTTCAGACAGCTGTATAAAACAAACTACTTGATAGAATTACTTGCAAGCTCACATGGATGCTTATGACAGATGTACCAACTTAGAAAAAAAAATCTTCCCGACAGTATTGCCATCTATGGTCGAGGCCGAGAACTTTTCAGACCACCCTCAGACAATGGCACTATCTTATCCACCTTCCGCTCCTTACATACCTTTCCCTTTACTTTCATTGAAAACCCAAGTCAATGGGACTGTCAGTTCTTTAACACATTCTCTCAAAATCCATGTTGAAATTCCATCTAGTACCACTGCTTTGTTGACATCCAGAGTATTCAGTATTTGAACCACATTCTCTTCTTGCATTTTTAAACCCCCAAACCCGCCCTATCTCTCTAGTATTAAGAGCTACTTCTTCAGGATGAAATACCCCAATAAAGTGTTCATTAAATAACTCTACTATGTCCTTTGCATCAGTCACTCTATTCTCATTCTTATCCAATAATGTCATTCTTCCACAATCATTTCTCCTCCTATTGGCCACATAGCTGAAAAATTCCCTAGGATTTTCTTTGGATCTTAGTGTGAATCACTTCTCATATTCCAGTTTTGCCTTCCTTACCATATTAGTCACTTCCTGGCCTAAATCTTATATTCTTCATGCATCCGCCCTCCACCCATCTCTTTCATAACCTCTTTTTCCCCTGCAGTTCCTGTTTGATATTGTTTGTCATCAACATTACACCAAACTGTGTCCTTTTTTCACTCGTGGTATACATATTACTAGTGCTTCTAATAAATATTCCTTCACAATTTCCCAAGCACTAATGATGTCTCACCCTTCCAATCCCTCCCTCCATGGAACTACCACAAGTTGATATCTGAGACACCTGCCTTATAATTCCACATACATTCCTCCTATTTGATACTCTTACATGTCTATTCATCTTCCAAGTCAAAACCATATGGTCACACTCTCCAACTGTGGGAAGAGATGTCATCTCAGTTATTATTAGCTCTTCTGATGCTATGGCCAAATCCAAAACTCTTGAACCTCTTGTTCCCTCTATTACATGTTGCCTAAGACATTTGTCCCTCAAGAATTCTAGAAATTCCATTCCCTTATTACTACATGCAGTTTCCTCTTACCAATTTATACTGCTGTTGTTAAAATTCCCATAATTATCATTCTTCTTGCATTTGAAAAGCTGAACTGCCTAAACATCTCCTATTCCTCACTCTCTATGCTCACTGGATTGTAGCAACACCCCACTAAATATCCTGTCTTGTCCACCTCAACTTCACAGCATATGCTTTCAGAGAATCATTAGTGCCATTACCCTCCAAATCCTCCAATCATCAGTTATCAATAGTCCACCACCACATTTTCCCTTCCTATCCTGTCAAAAAATGCTGTATCCTGCTACTTCTATTCCTATTAGTATATCATCTTCCCTCAACCATGTGTGAGAGATCCCAATAATATTTGGTCCAGCTAATGCTATCAGCACTACCAATTAATCTCCTTTATTCCAAATATTCCTTGCATTAGTATAAAGAATAAAAACATCACTGTTTCTATACCTATCATTATCCCCTCCAGACTCTACTGAATTCAACATTACCCGATTTATTCCCCCTTCTCCCAAGTACCTATTCCCACAAGAGGTCACCCCTGCTAATATCCACTCTGATAATTCTAGTTTAACTGTATTATACTGACTCATTCATAGAACAGCAATCCAATCTATCTAGCTGCCTACATCCTTCCTCATTCAAATGCAAGCAGTATCTGGCATACAGTGCTTTCTGTCCTCAAATGCCTCCCAAGCATCCATGTACTCCAAGCCTCTCTTTGACACAGTCTTGGTATGGATAGAGAACTTTCTGAGGGAAAGCTCTCTTGCATGTGGAGAAGAAGTCTCTGAAAGAAGAAAAGTAAGAGGCAAGGATTTTTTGTGTGCTTAGTTCATTATTGTTTACCTTTTATATAAATGTTACTAATATAAATGCTGATGCCATTTCAATGTAGTTAAATGTAAAGTTGTTCTGCAGGAAGTAATGATCTTGAAATGATGATAGATAAAGGCATTGCAGTTCTGAGAGAACACTGCAGAGGTGTTGATAAAGTAGTGTATTTTTTAGAGTAAGGATAACTTTTGAGTGACTTTAAATTAAAGATGCCAAGAAATTATATTCTTGGTTTAAACCTTTATCTAAGTGTAATCAAACAGTTTGTGCATGGAGTATCTTCACAAGCTATTTGTATATAGAGGCTAATGACTTCACATCGGTTGTCTTAATATCCCATAAAGCAAAGCACACGTTTTAGGGTGCATATAATACAATGCATTATGGGAACGGTCACTACCCAGACTGGTTTCAGTCTGGGTAGTGATCTTCATTGAGATCTCCATAAACTCTGAGTGATCTATAAGATCACTCTAAATCTAGCTGAGTGACCCTAAAGATTCCCTACTAAACTCATCATTCCTGACCTGAATTAATCCAGGACAGATGAAATTTAGTGGTGGCTTCACACAGTGACAGGCAAAAAACTAGTACCGAGCAGGGCCTGTCTACTAGTGTATTTTTTAGAGTGAGGATAACTTTTGAGTGACTTTAAATTAAAGATGCCAAGAAATTATATTCTTGGTTTAAACCTTTATCTAAGTGTAATCAAGCAAAGTTTGTGCATGAAATATATAAGCAAGTAAACAAAGATAAACATTATTACTATTTAAGTGCAAACTTCATCCAAAACTCGGGCAATCCCTCAAATCATCCAATCAATTAGTGACATTAAGGTTCATTACACTGAGGTGGTAGTGTAAGGCTCACCCTACCACTGTGCAGAACTGCTCTCATTGAACAGCCACCAAGCCCATCACAACCAACCTGGATGACTCTGGGACAGAAAACTCAGCAGTGGCTCCACTCCACTCAATGATAGGAAAAAGCCTCCCATCAAGCAGAGTCCTCCAGTCCCCAGAAATCATGCAAATCCAAAGATGAACATCACAAAATGTCATCAGTGAGAGCCAGACCCAGAAGGGATACCAAGGTTGAAGTAATGCAGAATTTATATATTTCTCATATACAAGTAGGAAAAAGGTGTATCACCTTATTATTAAATTACTCCACTCCACCACATCCTCTGATTAGGTGATCAAATCCAAGCTCCTTGAGTGCCCACTATTACATGCTGCCTTATGGAGTTGTACCTAAAAACTCAAGAAATTCATTCTCCTTGCCCCCAAATGCTGTGTTGCTCATTCCACTCTATATTAAAATAATTATTACCATAATTAAAATCATCCATAATGATCACTGCTTTCTTATTCAGATTTCTTAGTCAGATTAATTTACCCATTTCTTCTTACTGCCCTCACATTACCAGATCTAAAGAAACACTCAAATGAATATTTCAGTTCAGCTCTCTCTCGCACCATACCACATCAAAACCACTACCACTATTTTCTCCTTGCATCTCCACTGCAGTTGAGCATATCTTTACTACCATCAACAGTATTCCTCCAATTTCCTTTCTGCCCAGTCTGTCTTCATGAAAAATATCATATTTCTCCATCTCTATTCTTGTCAGGATATCATCCTCATCCAACCACGTCTCACTTATTTTAACAAATTTTGAGCAAACGAACACTGTCAATGCAACAATTTCATTCCCTTATTTTAGATACTTCTGGCATCTGTGAACAATAATATTAATTCGTTTCTGGTTCTATAACCAGTCCCACCAACACTACTTTTTGGATGTGACTTTTTTTTCAGTTTTCCTCTCCAGTCATTCTTCCCTATCATCACTGATCACACAAAGACCCCTTTCCCCAGATCCTTGGCATCTCGATCATTTCTTGTCCATTCACATATTCACTACTGTATCAAACATCTGCACATCTCATACTGCACTTTCTCATCCACATTTCTTCATCTGTCTTGTGTCCCTTCAATCACTCCCTTTGCTAATCCTACTTACCTCTCTATTTATAATTTCTCCTCTACTTTTCTGCTGTTCTGCATCTTTCTTCTTCAGATTTTCTATTTACTGCAGTCATTACTTTCATTAACAGTCTCTTATTAACTGTTAATGAAACAACAGTCTCTTCCTTGATGACTCACATGAAATCCATTTAAATGCAGTCCCCCCCTCACCTCTTTCTCTCTTCCACAGATAAATCAATCCATCCCACAAGTTCATACTACAGGTTCAAAAAATTCACCCCTTTATTCTCACATGGCTCAGCTAACCTACCATTCATAATCTTCACTCCATCTTATCTCCATCACTAGGTGGTGCTAGCATACAAATACACTGCAATCAGTTGATGTGAGCTGTTAAAAGAAGATAAATATTAGTAGTACTAAGGAAGTATATTATTGTGTTTAGATTGCACTATTGTAATTGACAAATTTTTTTGTATGACTGTGTGGTCTTTCACTAGAATTTTATTGTCTCAGTATTATATATCCACTTGTATTGAATAGTAATCAACATGGGGTCCAGCAGTTCAAACATGTTGTCACCCATCCAGTCACCATTTATGCACTAAATAATTCATAGCATAGTGTATGATTTTGTGGCTTACTACACATGCAGCATTGAACATTGTAGATGTTTAAAATGAAAATGAATGAAATTCAATTTATGGATACCAGTAATATGCTGGAGGGTTAGGAGAGTGTGTGAAAGAAGTACATTTGAATTTGACGTTGAGCAGTGCAGCAGGAGAGAGGTGATTTCACTGATGGACATGATTGTGTGTGTGTGTGTGTCAACTGAAAATAGGATGTGTGAAGAGAGAGAAATATAACTGATGAGAAAGGAGAGAGAAGGAATGAAGAATGAGTTGAGGAGAGTGAATGAAGATATCAGGAGTCTGGAGAGGTTGGCAAGTGCAAGAAGAAAAATGCGAGTAGGAATGAGAGAAGGATGTCAGAGAACAATGGAGAGAGAGAGAGAGAGAAAGCCAAGAGAAAGAGAGAGACGCGGGGAAAAGAAGAAATTGGAAAAGATTGAGATAGAGTGTGTAAGCAAGGAATAGAAAGATGAGAGAAAGAGAGAGAGACTGGGAGTAGCAAGAGACAGGGGGTGCTAGTGAGAGAAGGATGAATGATTCTATTTGGAGAATCACATATGCAGAATCACTGATTTGGGGTGTGAAGAGTAGAGTAATAGAGGAGTGCTTGCCTGTTGGAACAATACAGAGTGTGGCAATAGCAGTGAAGAGGGATGCAAAGGCAGAGAAGATGATAGTAATTGGTTGGTAAGAATAACCAGAGAGGAAGCATGAATCATGTAATGTGAGGGTTTGAGGATTATGTTAGGGATAATGCATCAGAAATGTGTCCAAAGAGGGATAGTGAGTGTGTTGGTCTGGTATGATAATGCTGACTGAAGGAGAAAAGCAGTGATAATAAATGAAATGATATCAAGAATGTGTAGGATGAGAGTCTGTAATATTTGAATGTGAGGCGTACATTTGAAGATAGACAAGAGCACAATGCAAGAGAAAGAAAGAGAGAGAGCGAGAGAGAGATTATATTTGAATGCAAAAGGATGCAGTCATTTGGAGAGACTGTTGTTTTCTGGATAAGCGAGTGTATTAGGCAGGGAAACTAGCATTGCATGTGTGGAACATACAGGTGATGGTTTCATGAGGGGATAGTGGTTTGAAAAATGAGATAGAGTACACTATATTGCAGACCCAGGTGAAGAATGAGAGAAGTATTAATGGTTATACGAATACTGAAAATGCACTGGTTTTTCTGTATACAAATGCTAAGAGCATTAGGAATAATGAGAACAAATTGATGGCATTGATTGACTCAGTACCTCTAAAGATGGTTTGCATGAAACTGGTTAACTGAGCAGGATGTTCTAACAAAGATAGAAATCGATTATGGCATATTTTATCATGATACAGAAAGGTAAACGTTATTACACATGATAATATTTTTCAAAGTTGGTTCATTTGCATCTCTAACAGAATTTTTAATAAATGTCTAAAGGATGATGTCAGATTGGTCAACTGGATTCAGGATTGGCTGTCCGATAGGTATCAGAGAGTTGTGTATGGTGGAGCAGTTTCAAGGAGACAGACGGTTACAAGTGGGGTCCCACAGGGCTCAGTACTAGGACCTATATTGTTTAACCTTTATATCAATGACATTGCCAGTGGATTGCAAGGGGATATTCAGTTGTTCGGATAATGCGAAGCTGGGAAGGATTATTAGTAATAGGGCAGATGTGGTAGCCCTGCAAGAGGATTTGAATAAGCTAGATAGATGGGCAAATGAATGGGGATGTCAGTTTAATGCAGCAAAATGTAAGGTCTTGAGGTTTGGGAAACATCGATGGGATGCTGCATACTCTATGGGAGGAGTTATACTGGAGGAAGTTGGGGAGACAAGAGATCTGGGGTTGATGATTGATAGAAACCTAACATTTAGGGGACATATTGCAGAAGTAATGAAGATAACACAGAGGATTGCTGCAATAATGAGATGGACACTTACTTGCAGAGATAAAATAGTTATCATTCTGTTGTATAAGAGTGTGATCAGACCACACTTAGACTATTGTTCTCAGATCTGATCCCCAGGAATTGAAGGGGATAAATTAACTGTGGAAAAGAAACAAAGACGGATGACAAAGATGGTCTCAGGACTGTACAAGGTTATGAGAATCGGCTGAGGGAATGTGGACTGCAGAGTTTGGCGGATAGAAGAAGGAGAGGTGATATGATTGAGACTTTTAAACTGTTGAGAGGTGGTTACAGGGTTGACACAGGGGAGTTCTTTCACTTGGTTGAACAGCAGGAAGGAGTGATGACAAGAGGCCATCCCTGGAAGTTACGAAAGGAAACTGTGAGCAAGAGGGTGAGGAGTGGTTTCTTTGCATGGAGGGTGGTTGAGCCATGGAAGGCATTGCCTGATAGAGTGGTGAGGGCGAGAACGGTCAATGAGCTTAAGGAGTGGTATGATAGACTTTGTGTTTCTTAGGGGGAACCTCCCCTCGACGAGTCTTGACAGACTTTATGTTCTTAGGAAGGACCTCCTACGATGAGTCTTTTGACTCCATGGAGGGCTGAATAATAATAATAATAATAATAATAATAATAATAATTGAATTGTAACCTCTCAGGGTGGAGAACCATGGTGGAAAAAAACACTAATGGCTTTGAGAGTATATAGTATTATTATTATCATTCAGGCCTCGATGGAGTCAAAACACTCATCGTGGGTGGTGCTTTCTAAGAAACACAGATCTATCAAGACTCATCGAGGGAGGTCCCTCCTAGGAAACACAAAGTCTATCATACCACTTCTTAAATGTGTTGACCATTCTCGTTCTCACCACTCTATCAGGCAATGCATTCCATGGTTCAACCACCCTCTATGCAAGAAACCACTCTTCACCCTCTTGCAAACAGTTTCCTTTCGTAACTTCCAGGGATAGCCCCTTGTCATGACTCCTTCCCGCTGTTCAACCAAGCGAAAGAACTCCCCAGTGTCAACCCTGTAACCACCTCTCAACAGTTTAAAAGTCTCAATCATATCACCCTCTCCTCCTTCTATCCACCAAACTCTGCAATTCACATTCCCTCAGCCGATCCTCATAACTATCATTGTACAGTCCTGAAACCATATTTGTTATCCGCCTTTGTACCCATTTCACAGTTAATTTATCCCCTTCAAATCCTGGGGACCAAATCTGAGAACAATAGTCCAAGTGTGGTCTGATCAGGGTCTTATACAACGGAATGATAACTGTTTTATCTCTGCAGGTCAGTGTCCTTCTCATTATTGCAGCAATCCTTTGTGTTACCTTCACCACCTTTATAATCTTCTTCTTCTTCTGCAGCTTCTCCCACTTAAGTGGGGTCACTATTAATAATGAGTCTCCTCCACATCCTCCTGTCGTGGGCTGTCACCACATCCAAGTTCTTCATCCTCTAGTCCTCTTCTACCAGCTCCCTCCATCTCTTCTTCGGCAGCTCACGCTTCGTGTAATGACAGATCTCTTGTCTCCTCTATTTTCTCCAGTATAACTCCTCCCATAGAGTATGCAGCATACCATCGATGTGTCCCAAACCTCAAGACTTTAGATTTTGCTGATTTAAACTGATATCCGCATTCATTTGCCCATCTATCTACTTATTCAAATCCTCTTGCAGGGCTACCACATTTATTAGTATTAGTAATAATGCATTATTACTAATAACCCTTCCCAGCTTCGTATCATTTTCAAACAACTGAATATCCCCTTGAAATCCATGGACAATGTCACTGATATGAAGGTTAAACAATATACATCCTAGTACTGAGCCCCACGGAACTCCACTTGTAACCTTCTGCCTGTATGATATTGCCCCACCATACACAACTCTCTGATACCTATCGAACAGCCAATCCTGAACCTGAACCCAGGCGTCCAGACCCATGTGCTGCAACTTGAATATCAGCTTATCATATGGCACTCTGTCAAATGCCTTTGCTAAATCTAGGAAAATGGCAGTATATGCCTTTCCCTCATCTAATGCTCTTGTAACTTTATTATAAAAGGCTAGCATATTGCTAAAACGGAAGCACTTCTTCACAAATCCATGTTGTTTCTCACAGATAACATTACCCTCATCTTCCCAGTGCTGTATGTGGTCCCTCATTACTTTCTCCAAGATCTTACTAACTACTGATGACACACAAACTGGCCTATAATTAGACACTTCCAGTCTGCTACCGCCCTTATGCAATGGCACTATCTTACCTTCCTTCCATTCCATAGGCACCTTTTCCGCAGCCAGACTTTCACTGAAAAGCCAGGTCAAAGGCTCTGTCAGTTCCCTAGCACATTCTCTCAAAACTCGTGGTGAAATACCATGCAGTCCCACAGCTTTACTGACATTCAGAGTACTCGTTATTCGGAACACACTCTCCTCTTGCACCTCTAAACCTCGAACCTGCCTCTCCCTTTATTATTCAAATTGACTCATCCAGGATGAAATACTCCAATAGAGTGTTCATTGAACACATGGATAAGCTTATGTGTTCGTCACACATGTTGAACTGGATTTAAACAGTATTGATGCGAACACATATAGATAAGAAAATAACTATTTATTAACTTAAAAGCTGATATTTCGCTTTTATATTATATCCACCATCTTTAGAGTACACAAAACAGTTTGTTACAAATGCGAGACAACCACAATTCGGTGTAACAGTGGGGCTAGTATAAGTAATTGCAGCGTTCAACACAAGACTAAAGTCCAAATATGGCGCCATCTAAGTTATATATATTAAAAAAAAAAACATTAGTCCAAAGTTTTGAAAAAAATATGTCCAAATAGTAGTCCTTGAAAGTTTTGAAAAATAGTAGTCCAAAGTTTGAAAAAAATAAAATTAAAATAAATAAATAATAATTTAGTCTTAGTATGACTGTCTCCCAAATCTTTGGTAGATTTATACAGCCATACCTGTTAAGGTTTGGAGTATGTTTTAAGGCTTCTGTTGATTCCAGGAACAACCTCTCTGACTCGTAGAAGCTTCTATGCAGTACTTTTGTTTTTTTCCCAATTGATCCTGTGTGCTGGGGTATCCAAAGCATGGTCTGCCAGACCTGACTTGCCATAGCGAAAGTGCCGGATATATTTTTTGTGTTCACTGAGGCAGATGTCCACAGTTCTTCCTGTCTGTCCGTAGTGGGCTCGATGACAAAAACAGGGCACTTCATAGACTCCTCGATGTGATAAAGTAGTGAATCTGTCCTTAGGTGAATGGATGAGAGTTGCCAATTTCACATTAGGTTTAAATGCGGTGCACAGTTGGTGTTTGCTAAGCACCCTAGATATCTTTTAAGATGTGCCTTTAATGTACAGGATGGTGATAGTTTTGTTGTAGTCCTTCTGTGGTAGATAGTTGGGGGGGGGGGGTTTCTGGGTAGCATTTAGTATTTTATCTATCTTATGGGGATTATAGCCATGTTAGGAAGGTGTGGCTTAGGTGAGAAAGTTCAGTAGTGAGAGCAATGTCATTGGAACAGATTGTTCTAGCTCAATGGGTTAGTGTTTTTAAGATACCATATTGTTGAGAAGGGTGATGTGTGATTGTTTGTGTAAATATGTCCCTGTATGTGTGGGTTTTCTATAAACCGAAAATGATAAGGAACCTTTTGGAAGATGTGTGATTAGTGTGTCCAGGAAGGACAGGCAGTCATTGGCTTCTAGTTCCATTGTAAAGTGGATTTTAGGGTGCTGCTATTTAGGTGCACTAAAATGTATTCAATGTGTCTGGGCCATGTGGCCAAATAGTAACTACCTCATCAACATAGTGTAGCCAGAGACCAGGTTTGAGAGTGGCTGTGTGTTAATAGCTAGCTTTTCCAGATGTTGTTGTTTGAAGTTGGCTAAGGGGAGAGAAATGGGGGATCCCATAGCTGTCTCATCTAATTGTTTGTATTTTTTCCCCTCTCTATGTAAAATAACCTGCCTGTACTGTGAATTTAAATAGCTGAAATATATCAGGGGGGATGGGGGGAATTGTGAATTTAGTAAGTTAAGTGTTTCAGTCAATGGTACATTAGTAAACAGTGAGGTGATATCAAAACTCACCATTAGGTCTGAACTATTTAAGGTGCGGTTTTTTAAAATACTTTTTAGGTGGATAGAATTTTAAACATAAGAGGGAGAATTGTTTGTGCAAGTGGCTAGTAGTTTGGCTAAATGTTTAGCTAGTTTATATGTAGGACTATTTATACTATCTACAATAGGGCATAAAGGTGTACTTTGTTTGTGGATTTTTGGAGCTCCAAATATTCTGGGTGTTTTAACATGAAAGGGTTTGAGTTTTTTGACTGTTTCTTTTGGCCAGGAAGTGACTTTGTTCAATAACTTGCACACCTTATTCTTTTGTGAGTTGGTGGGATCTCAATTTATGATTTGATATGTTGACTGGTCTTGGAGAAGTGTGTGCATTTTGCTTTAATATTCTGTTGTATCCATTATTACAGTTGTGTTTCCTTTCTTTTGATTTGGATATTTTAATGTGGTTATTATTGCATACCTCTTTTAGAGCCATTATTTCTTTATGTGGGATATTATTTTTGGGAGGCTTAGAATGGATTAGGATATTGGCCACGTCTAACCTAATATTATTGGCTATTGCTGGAGACAGGTCATATATTCCACGTTCAACGGAAGCCATTATTTTGGTTTATGGAACTTCTTAGGAGTAACGGCAAAATTGTGTCCACGACTTAATGCACTCGTGACTTCTTTAGTTAGGGTTAACGATGATAAGTTCACAACGATACCATCTTGATGTAACTGCGGATGCTGCGTAGCACTGCATTGCTGGAGGAATTCAAATTTCTTCTGGTGCTGGTTTTTAACTTTAGTTTAGTGAATTCTTTATGGCTGTAGAGTCTGAGATTCTCTCCAGGATATCCCATAGCTCCGGATTCAAAATGTCAGAAAGTGTATCACGTAATGCACTGATGCACTACGTGATACACTTTCAAGTAGTGCAACATATGTGAAAGTGTATCACATATGTTGTGATACACTTTCCACGGGTATCTCCATGGAGTCAGAAACTCATTGCGGGAGACCCAAACTAACAAAATAATATCTGTCATATCTCTTCTTGAATTCATTTACAGACGAAGACCTCACAACTAAGTCAGGCAATGAATTCCACTCATTCACCACCCTCCAGGCAAAAAGCCTTGTTCTCCACCCTTGTTAACCACACTCTTCTTTAATTTCCAGGAATGACCACTTGTTCTTCCATCACTATCACACAGCTGAAACATTTCCCCTGCATCAATCCTATAAAAACCTTACAGTAATTTAAATGTTTCTATCATATTACCTCTTCTCCACCTATCAACCAACCTCTGCAATCCACAAGCTCTCAATCTATCAGTGTATGGAGCATTTTTTACATCACTCACCAACTTAGTCACTCTTCTTTGAACCCTCTCCACAGCCTCCTCATCTCCAAGGAATCCAGGTGACTAGACCTGAGCACAGTAATCCAAATGTGGAAGTATCAACACTTTATAAAGGGGAATAATAACCTCTTTATCTCTGGATGTCAGTGTGTTCCTCAATAACAAAGTAATCCTATGTGCAATCTTGGACACCTTAGCAATGTGTCCTGTGAACTTCATCTCCCTATCTACCAAACACCCCTAAGTCCCTAGCCTCATCAATCTCTTGGAGTACTGTTCCATCAATGTAGTGCACAGCTGGTAATCTTTTAATCCCAAAATGCATAACTTTACACTTTTCCACATTGAACTGACATCCATTACCTTTTGCCAATTCTACCAGCTCATTTAAATCATCCTGCAAACTTTCAACATCAGCTTGATTTTTTATTGCGCTACCCAACTTTGCATCATCAGCAAATAACTGAATACCTCCCTTTAAGCCATTTCCTATATCATTTATATACAAATTAAACAACAATAGCCCAAGCACAGAGCCACACCACTGGTCTCATCCTCATTCAGCTCCTCCATACACCACCTTCTGGTATCTCTCGCTGAGCCATTCTCCTATCCATATCACCAATTTAGTATCCACATCCGCTCCAATTTGCGTAACAGTGTTCCATGGGGTACCCTGTCAAAAGCCTTGGCAAAATCCAGAAGTACCACTGTGTAGCCAGTTCCTTTGTCCAAATCAGATGTCATTCTATTATGAAGAGTTAATAGATTGCTAAGGCAGGATCTACCTTTAACAAAACCATGTTGGCCTCTATAGAGTATCATATCCTGATCCACCCATTCTTCAATTTTGTCTTTTGGCACCATATTAGGACTTTAGTCCTGTGTTACACGCTGCAATTACTTTGTTGTTGAGGAACACTGTTACACCGAATTGTAGTTGTCTCACATTTGTAACAAACTGTTTTGTGTGCTCTGAAGATGCCGGATATAATACCAGAGAAATATTAGCTTTTAAGTTAATAAATAGTTATTTTCTTATCTATCTGTGTTTGCATCAATACCATTTAAATCCAATTCAACATGTTCATTGAACAATTTCACTATGTCCTCTGCATCAGTCACTCTATTCCCATTTTTATCCCACAATGTCATTCTTCCACAGTCATTTCTCCTCCTACTGGCCACATAGCTAAAAAATTCCCTAGGATTTTCCTTGGATCTAAGTGCCAATCTTTTCTCATATTCCAGTTTCGCCTTCCTTACCATACTAGTCACTCTCTTGGCCTGTGTCTTATATTCTTCATGCATCTTCTCTTCACCTGTCTCTTTATATCTCTTCCATAGCCTCTTTTTCGCATGCAGTTCCTGTTTAATATTGTTTGTCATCCACTTTACTCCAAATTGTGTACTCTTCTTCACTAGTGGAATACAGCTTACCATTGCTGCTAACAAATATTCCTTCACAATTTCCCAAGCACTAATGATTTCCCGGCGTTCCAATTCCTCCTCCATGAAACTTCTCCACGTTGACGTCTAAGATTATTATAATTACCTGCTTTATAATTCCACATATGTTCCCGACTCTTTGATACTCCTGCATGTCTATTCATTTTCCAAGTCAAAACCAAAGGCAACTCTTGAATCTCTTGTTCCCTCTGTTGCATGTTGCCTAAGACATTTGTCCCTCAAGAATTCTAGAAATTCAAATCCCTTATTGCTACATGCATCATCCTCTCCCCAATGTATACTGCTGTAGTTAAAATCTCCCATAATAATCTTTCTTCTTGCACTTGCCATGCTAAACTGTCTCAACATCTCCTGGTCCCCACCCCTCTGTGCTCCTTGGTCTGTAGCAACACCCCCACTAAATATCCTGTCTTTCCCACCTCACACCATATGCTCTCAAAATCATTTGTCTCAATTCCTTCCAAAGCCTCCACTCTTAGAGGACATAGGTCGTCACTTATCATAAGCAGTACTCCACCACCACGCTTTCCCTTCCTATCCTGTCAAAAAATGCTGTACCCAGCGACTTCTATTCCTGTTATTATATCCCCTTCTGTCAACCACGTCTCAATTATCCCAATAATCTTTGGCCAGGCTGATGCTATCAGTGCCACCAATTCCTCTCCCTTATTCCGAATACTCCTGGCATTAGTATAAAGCATAAAAATGCCATCGTTTCTATACCCAGCATTATCCCCTCTAGAATCCACTGTGCTCAGCGTTACCTGATGTTGCCCCCCCTTCTCCCAAGTACCCATTACCACAAGAGCCCACCCCTGCTACCATCCACACTAGGACACACTGACTCGTTCAGAACAGCAATCTCTCCAGATGCCTACGTCCTCCTTCATTCAAATGCAAGCAGTCTCTTGCATACACTTCCTTTCTGTTCTCAAACGCACTCCAAGCATCCACATATTCCAATCCTCTCTTCTGACACATTCTCGCTATTATGCCATTCAATATCACTACTCTTCTGCTCAGCTCATCACTATCATACCTAAGCAACACACACACACACTATCTTTCCTACACCCTCAAGCAAGAATCTCATATCTCTTGCGGCCCTTCTTACATTACCACTCAAGTCATTTATTCCTACCATCACAATCATCTCATCTACCCTTTCACCTCTCTTAATTGCCATAGCCACACTTTCTATCATTCCTCCTGGCAAACACTCCTCATGCATCCTATCTTGAACACCACGGATCATTGAGTCCCCCATACATTAAGCCTCTTACCACCCTATTCCTTGATTGCTCACATGCTTAGTAGAATGATTCTATAGAAGATGATGAGCTGGAAATGTTTAGACAAATTAGTATGGCAAGTGCAAAGAGGGTGATCATTATGGTGGACTTCAACTATAGTAATATAATCTTGGCAGAAAAGGCACTAATTAGGAAGTTTTGGTTTTCTAGAGGGAAGTGAACACAAGGATCTAAAGAATTGAATTTCATCATAGCATCAGAGTATCTGATTGGGGCTGGTGAATCCAAGTATTACAAATATGAAATACTTTCTCCTGAGTTGGTGAGGAAGAATAGGCATGTAGAGGTATCAAGACACATGGATTTATGTGGAATAAATAAGAAGGCAACTATCAAATTCTAAGAAGCCACTTGGAGCAGCTCAATAGATGAAAGAATATGAAGGAAGAAGAGGTCAGTAATGCGTGAGAGATACTTAAGAAACTATAACTTGAAACATTGTATACCTCAAGTGAAGATGATAAATCAATTTTAAGTCAAATGGATGACAAGAGAAATAAAACAGGAATTGCAGATTAAAAAAGCAGTTGCATGAGGGTGGGCTGAATAGTTATCGGCCTCGACCATAGATGGCAATACTATCAGCAATTTTTTTTTTCGAAGTTGGTACATCTGTCATAAGCATCCATGTGAACTTGCAAGTCATTCTATCAAGCAGTTTGTTTTATACAGCTGTCTGAAGCAAAAGTGTTGTCTGTATCTCTTGAAATGGATAAAATTGAGTATCATGCTGTTATAAAATTCTTTGTAAAAGAAGTTTAATGTCAAAAGAAATTCATTTCATTCATAAAAGTTTATGGGCACTCTTCTCCAGTGCCATAACAAGGGCGTGGTGAAAGATGCACCTGCGACGGGCGCAACTAGGTTTGGGGCACAAAACGTAAAAAATGCAAAAAAGAAAAATAAATAAATAGATATAAAAGTTCTCTATTTTATATTGTATTTTTAAATTTCGGCAATACACTGCTTTACACACACAAATTCTGCAAGACACTGCAACTCATTTTGATGGGGTTAATAGTAAGTATTTAACATACTTTGTAAAATTTAACTTGTTACATTTAAATTTTTCAACGTTTTTGTCATTTTTGGGTTAGGAGGGTGCAATTTAGAAACTTGCCACAGGCGCTTCACACCCTCGTTACTATACTGCTTATACTGTATTTTTAAATTTGGCAATACACCGCTTTACACACACAAATTCTGCAAGACACTGCAACTCATTTTGATGGGGTTAATAGTAAGTATTTAACATACTTTGTAAAATTTAACTTGTTGCATTTAAATTTTTCAACATTTTTGTCATTTTTGGGTTAGGAGGGAGCAAGTTAGAAACTTGCCACAGGCGCTTCACACCCTTGTTACTGTACTGCTCCTCTCCTTCGTTCTCTACAATTAAGAAATGGGCTACCAAGTTTAAAATGTGGTCGTACCAGCCTTGAAGATGATCCATGTGAAGGATGTCCAAAAAGTGGAACAACACCAGAAATTATTGATCAATTGCGCGATATGGTATTGGATGACCGATGAGTCAAAGTGCGTGAAATTGCTGAGACTATAGGCATTTCAAAAGAATGTGTAGGATATATTTTGCATGAAGAATTACATATGAAAAAGCTTTGCGCAAGATGGGTGCTGCTCACAGCAGATCAAAAATGCACTCGGATGAAAATCTCTGAACAGTGCTTGGAGTGATTTAACAAGAATAAAACTGTTAAAATTTGATTGATTTATTACTATGGATGAGACTTTGATTCACCAGTGCACACCAGAATCCAAACAGCAGTCAAAACAGGACAATAGCCAGTTGTCCTGCCATGACATCGGTGTTTTGTGATGCTAAAGGCATTTTGTTTGTTATCTTGAAAAGGGTAAAACAATAACCGGGGAATATTATTCTGATCTTTTAACCAGACTAGATGAAAAAATTCGTGAGAAAAAACCTGGTTTGCAGAAGAAAAAAATCATCTTTCATCAGGACAATGCACCTGCCACACAAAAGTGTTTTGGAAATGAGAAAATTAAGGGATCTGCAATACGAATTGTTCGAACATCCACCTATTCCCCAGATTTGGCTCCCTCTGACTTCTATCTCTTCCCAAAACTAAAACTCTTCCTCGCTGGCCAGCATTTTTCTTCGAATCAAGAGGTGTTTGCAGCTGTAGAGAAGTATTTTGCAGATCTTACTGAGAACCACTATAGGGATGGGATAATGCTGGAGCATTGATTGAATAAATGTATTACTTTTAAGGGAGATTATGTTGAAAAATGGAAATAATTTTGAAATTATAAATTCGTTTTTTTCTTTGTTATGCTGAGAACTTTTCAGACCACCCTCGTAGAAGACAGGTAAAGAGAGAAGTGGAGATCAGCAACATTATGAATTTGTGAGACTCAGCCTAGGAAACAACAGAATTGTAAGGAGAGAAAAATTTGAGTATGAGAGGAGACTAGTAATGCAATCCAAGGAGAATCCTAATGGATGTTTTTGTTATTATTATTATTATGTAACACTTCCAGGGAGTCCAAAATCTCATCAAGGGAGGGCATCAACTCTACAACTCTCCGTTTCCACCACTCCACCAACCGCAACTACCTTCATCTTCTACACCAACACCATCTACTGCCAACCATCACCACTAGTATTTTCACAGACAATCACAAACATCCATGCCCATGGCAGGATTCAAACCCGTGGCCTTTTGGCTGGAGAGCACTAACCACTTGGCCAACCAGGCCGGCATATTATGCGGCGAGTAGGAGGTAAAATGGCAGCTGAATAGAAATGGGACTTGGGTGACCAATGCAGATCACATAGTTTAGCTATTTAATGGTCACTTTATTAGAGTGTTCCATCCTGGTACAAAACACTTTATTCCTAGAAGGATAATGAGTGGTGACGTGTTAGAAGTCAATGTATTCTGAATACCGAGTACACTAAATGTGAAAGGCAGGGGCACAGAGGAATTTCACTATATATTTTAAGGGGATGTGCTATGGAACCGACTATGCCATTAACTTGGCTGCTTAATGAAAGTCTTGCAATGGGGCATGTTGTTCCTGGAGAGTGGAAGGAGGATAATATAGTACCATTGCATAAGGGTTGTAGTAGAATGGAAATATCAAATTACACGCATGTTTGTATTTCTTTTGTAGTTAAGATTTTGGAGAAATTGGTAAGAACTTATATACAGAAATGGACAATATTAGTTATGCAGGCCAGCATGGATTTGTTAAAGGCACTCTTGTTTTATTTAACATATTAAAAGAAAGACAAATACCAAATAATATCCTAAAAGCTGTCACAAGTATATATGAAAATAATCAAATACAAATAAGATTAAATCATGAGCTATCATATACAAGAGAGATAAACCAAGGGGTCCGACAGGGATGTCCCCTCTCAGCAACTCTTTTTAATATCTACTTAAATGAAATAATAATAAAATGGAGTAAAAATTTACATCAAGGAATTAAACTTTCACCTATAGTTAACTTAAACACTCTCCTCTTTGCAGACGACCAAATAATAATTACAAATTCTGAAGATAACTTACAGAAAGCTATTTTAAATCTAAATGAGATATCCAAAGATTATGGTATGATAATATCAACGGAAAAATCAAAAACTATGGCCTTTAAAGGACAAGATCCAGCAAGAACTAAAACGGTATTAGATAACAAGATCTTAGAACAGGTGAATTCATTTAACTACCTACGATGTATGATCACTTATGAAAATAAAAAAGATATAAACATAAAAATTGCAAAATATTTAAAAATAACAGGAGTAATTAACTCTATATTTAAACCAAACCTAGTTCAAAAACAAACCAGGCTAAAAGTATACAATACATTAGCCCTACCGGTCTTAATGTATGGAAGTGAAATCTGGACAATAAAACAAAGAGACAAACAAAGATTAACAGCAGCAGAAATGAAGTTTATGAGATAAACTGCAAAGTATACCCTATTTGATCACAAAAGAAACAAAGATATTATGAAAGAATTAAACCAAGAACCAGTAATTGAAAAAATTAAAAAATATAGACATAGATGGATGGAACACGTTCAAAGAATGAAAACAGAAAGATTACCAAAACAAGCCTTAAAGTACAAGCCATTAGGAAAAAGAAAACCAGGACGTCCTCTTAAACGATGACTTCTAAGGCCGGAACAGGCCATACTAGGCCTAAATCCTTGATACGTATGATGATGATGATGACTCTTGTTTTAGTAATCTAGTAACCTTTTACAATAGAGTAACAAAGAAGTGGATGAAAGTAAAACATGCACTATCTTTTTTTTTTTCTTTTGGTGATGGTGGGGGGGGGGTTCAAAGGCATATGACAGTGTGCCACATGACAAGTTGGTGTTTAAGATGCAACATATAAGTCTGGATATCTGGAAAATGGACTGGATTAGTAACTGGTTTTCTGATAGATTTCAGAGAGTTGTATAAGGGAGATCAATATTAGGGAGTAGAAAAGTTAGAAGTGGTGTTCCACAGAGTTCAATACTGGGACTATCACTGTTCAATCTTTATGTAGTCCTGTAATACTGTCATGGGACTACAGAAGAGATATTCAGTTGTTTGTAGATGATGTGAAGCTTGAAGGGTTATTGGTAATAGAATTGATGTTTTGGCTCTTCAAATGATTTGAATAAGCTGAAAATGTGAACAAAGAATTGGGTATATTTTGTTTAATGTAGCAGTATGTAAAGTTTTGAAATTTGGGATCCCCAGATGGGATGCTTCCTACTCACTTGGTGGAGTTATTCTGGAGGAAGCAAGGAATCTTGAGACAGTTCAAATTAGATAGTAATTTGAAGTTCAGAGGCCATATTGAAAATGTTGTGAAAATATCTCAGAGAACTGTCTGAATATTGAGGAGGACATTGACCACAAGAGATAAAAGGATGTTTGCCCCATAAATATAAAGATTTCATCAGACCACATCTGAAATTCTGTGGTTAGATCTAGTCACCAGGATTTCAAGAGGGTGAATTGATCTTGGATATGGTTTAGACACACAGGAAAATTGATAGGAGTACTGTACAATGCTGATTATGAGGATAGACTCTGGACATGGAGACTGTCGAGTGTGGTGAATAGAAGACAAAGGGGGGGGGAGTATGAATAAGATTTTTAAGCTGTTGAACAGTTATTATCATATTAACACTGAGGAGATTTTTCATATTGTAGAAAGAGAGGAAAAAAACAAGGACAAGCAGCCATCATTGGAAGTTACAATAGCAAGTGGTGAGTAAAAGGATAAGAAATAAATTATTTTATTTTTTATCCTTTTATTTTGCCATTTCATTGTTCTACGTCCTTCATACAGTGCTATCTTGGACAGCCTTCTGGACAATAATCCATCTTCTTCTCCCCCCCCCCCCCCCCGCAAACAGTCCCCATTGCTGAGATGTACATTAATGTATCAGGTCATTAGTCACATTCTTGAATTTATACTGAATTTTATGTTAGCATTTGTTTCATGTTTAAGACATGTGTTTTGGCTATTTGTACTTTTTCCCCCCCTAATTTCCTATTCACACGACTTTGATTAAACAGGTATTCTTCTTTTTATTCTCTTCTTTTTCAATTGTCCTTAAAATCGGCCATTTCATTTGCAACAACCCAATACATATAAACATGTTGCTCTCCAGCCCAATTTAATTTTGTAACCTAATAGATAATAATAATAATAGGACTCTAGCTTTGATGTAGTAAAGGTTTTTTTTTTCCATCTCATCACTTTCCTGAAGTTCAGTACCATCAATATAGTACAGAAAGTGATTTCTTTCTCTTAAACTGTATCACCTTATGCTTGGTCACATTAAGCTAGTAGCCATTTACCTCTGCCCTTACAACTAATCTCTTTAAGTCTTTCAGCAGGATCGCTGAATCACCATCACCTTCATTTGTCACTCTCCCAGATTAGTATCATAAGCAAACAACTGAATATTTCCTGTATAATAATTTCTTATATCACTGATATACAAACTAAACAACAGAATACCAAGTATTGAGCCCTGGTACACCACTGGTCACTTGTCTTCTCCTGGGTTCCATAAATCATTCTTTAATATCTGTCCATCAGCCTTGGATCAAGGAGTCCAACTCATCGTGGGAGGGCACCTACTCTACAACTCTCTGTTTCCACCACTTAACTCAATCCACCAACTATAGCAAACTGCATCATTGACCAATACCAACTACTGTCCACCACGCTAGTATTTTCACAGACAATCACAAACATCCATGCCCACGGCAGGATTCGAACCCACAACCTTTTGACAGGAGAGCAGATAAGCTAACCACTTGCCCAACCATGCTAACATCTATCTAAAAGAGAATGATAATAATGTAAGAATAATTAGTAATTTATCAACATACTTACTTTCTCTTCACTACTGAGTAAAGGATTTTTATGGAATCCTTAGATACTGAGCCCAAACTTGAGAACTGTAGTCATGGTTGGTAAGATTTCTAATTTGTATTAAGCTGATAGTCATTCAGAAGTAAATTAATAACACTTTAAACAAAAAAGAGAAAACCTAATTTCTGGGATGTTGAGAAAGTAATATTTGAAATATGTTTATGCCAAAAAAGATTGCAGAATGCAGTTATCCCAAGATGAGAAATTTCATTTTATGCAGAGAATTAGGTATTGTCAAAAGTAAGACTGAAAGTAAAGTGTTATTTTTTGCAAGTGGAATTGGATACTGCTGGACTTTGCAAAGGCATATGACAGAATACCACATGGAAAACTATTACAAAAGGTATTATTATTATTATTAGAATTATTATTAAAATCTGACCTCCATAGAGTCAGAGACTCATCATGAGAGGTACAAACTATTGCACACAATGCTTATCATTAGATGGATCAATGGAGAATGGATATGAAGCTAGCAACATAGATTGAAGTGGCTGGCAGACAGACAGACAGACACCAGAGAGTAGTATATGGTGGAGTGGAATCTAGAAGAATGAGGGTGACTACCTCAGTTCTCTACTAGGGCCACTACTCTTTAATTTGTATATCAAATGATATAAACTGCGGACTCCAAAAGTAAATAAAAAGAAGCGTTCAAATTGCCTGGAGTGCATTCAGAAAATTGAAAAACATTTTTCAAAACAATGATGTCCTACTCTGTTTAAAAAGGAAGACATTTAACCAGCGTATACTTCCAGTCATCACATATGATTGTGAAACTTGGTCTCTAACAAAAGCACTGGCAAATAAACTAGCAACAACTCAAAGAAAAATGGAAAAGCTGATGCTAGGCATCACATGAAAAGATAAGAGGTGAAACACCTAGATAAGAAGCCAGACTCGTATCGCTGACATCGTTCTTCACCACAAGTGACTAAAATGGAAATGGGCTGGACATCTATCCAGAAGAGAAGATGAGCGATGGACCAACATACTAATGAACTAGATTCCAAAAGAAGGGAAATAAGGCAAAGGCCATCCTAAAAGAAGGTAAAGTAATGAATTGTCAAATTTTGTGGAGAAAAATTGGTCATCCATTGCCAAGAAAAGAGAAAGTGGAAGGAACTGGAGGAGGCCTTCGTCCAGCAGTGGACAGAAAAGAAGTGACTGAAAAGAAGAAGATTTAGTTGTTTGCTGATGATCAAACTTGGGGACATTTTGCAATATTAAATTGGTAGTCATTATTCTTAACTGTCTAAACTAATGAAAACTATTGGTAGTCATTAGTTTAGACAGCTAAGTTTGGCAAGTGCAAGAAGAATGATTGTTATGGGAGATTTTAACTTCAGTAGTATAAATTGGAGAGAGGAAGATGCATGTAGCAATAGGGGAATGGAATTTCTAGAATTCTTGAGGGACAAATGTCTTAGGCAACATGTAACAGAGGGAACAAGAGGTTTAAGAGTTTTGGATTTGGTTATAGCATCAGAAGAGTTGATAATAACTGAGTTGACGTCTCTCCCACCAGTTGCAGAGAGTGACCATATGGTGTTGCCTTGGAAAATGAATAGACATACAGGAGTATCAAAGAGACGGGAACTTATGTGGAATTATAAGGCAGGTGATTATAATAGTCTTAGACGTCAACTTCGAGAAGTTTCATGGAGGGAGGAATTGGAAGGCCGGGATATCACTAGTGCGTGGGAAATTGTGAAAGAATATTTGTTATCAGCAATGGTAAGTTGTATACCACGAGTGAAGAATAGGACGCAATTTGGAGTAAAGTGGATGACAAACAATATTAAACAGGAATTGCATGCGAAAAACAGGCTATGAAAGAGATATAAAGAGACAGGTGAAGAGATGCATGAGGAATATAAGACACAGGCCAGAAGAGTGACTAGTGTGGTAAGGAAAGCGAAACTGGAATATGAGAGGAGATTGGCCCTAGGATCCAAAGAAAATCTTAGGGAATTTTTTAGCTATGTGGCCAGTAGGAGGAGAAATGACTGTGGAAGAATGATATTGTGGGATAAAAATGGGAATAGAGTGACTGATGCAGAAGACACAGTGGAATTGTTCAATGAACACCTTATGGGAGTATTTCATCCTAGAGGAGTCAGTTTTAATGCTAGAAGGACAGGACTGGTTCGAGGTCTGGAGGTACAGGAGGAGAGTGTGTTTCAGATACTGAGTACTCTGGATGTCAGTAAAGCTGTGGGACTGGATGGTATTTCACCACGAGTTTTGAGAGAATGTGCTAGGGAATTGACAGTGCCTTTAACATGGCTTTTCAATGAAAGTCTGGCTTTGGCAAAGGTGCCCAGGGAATGGAAGGAAGGTAAGATAGTGCCATTGCATAAGGGTGGTAACAGACTGGAAGTGTCTAATTATAGGCCAGTCTGTGTGTCATCAGTAGTTGTTAAGATCTTGGAGAAAGTAGTGAGGAACCGTATACAGCATTGGGCAGATGGGGGTAATGTTATCTGTGAGAATCAACATGAATTTGTGAAAGGATGCTCTTGTTTTAGCAATATGCTAGCCTTTTATAATGAAGTTACAAGAACATTAGATGAGGGAAAGGCATATACTGCAATTTTCTTAGACTTGGCGAAGGCATTTGACAGGGTGCCACATGATAAGCTGATATTTAAGTTGCAGCACATGGGTCTGGATGTCAGATTGGTCAACTGGATTCAGGATTGGCTGTCTGATAGGTATCAGAGTGTTGTGTATGGTGGAGCAGTTTCCAGGAGGCAGAGGGTTACAAGTGGGATCCCACAGGGCTCAGTACTAGGACCTATATTGTTTAACCTTTATAACAATGACATAGCCAGTGGATTGCAGGGGGATATTCAGTTGTTTGCGGATGATGCGAAGCTGGGAAGGATTATTAGTAATAGTGCAGATGTGGTAGCCCTGCAAGAGGATTTAAATAAGCTAGATAGATGGGCAAATGAATGGGGATGTCAGTTTAATGCAGCAAAATGTAAGGTCTTGAGGTTTGGGAAACATCAATGGGATGCTGCGTACTCTATGGGAGGAGTTATACTGGAGGAAGGTAGGGGAGACAAGAGATCTGGGGTTGATGATTGATAGAAACCTGAAGTTTAGGGGACATATTGCAAAGGTGGTGAAGGTAACACAGAGGATTGCTGCTATTATGAGAAGGACACTGACCTGCAGAGATAAGAGGGTTATCATTCCATTGTATAAGTCTCTGATCAGACCACACTTGGACTATTGTTCTCAGACTTGGTCCCCAGGATTTGAAGGGGATAAATTAACTGTGGAAAGGATACAAAGACGGATGACAAAGATGGTTTCAGGACTGTACAAGGATAGTTATGAGGATCGGCTGAGAGAATGTGGACTGCAGAGTTTGGTGGATAGAAGAAGGACAGGTGATATGATTGAGACTTTTAAACTGTTGAGAGGTGGTTACAAGGTTGACACTGGGGAGTTCTTTCGCTTGGTTGAACAGCGGGAAGGAGTGATGACAAGAGGCCATTCGTGGAAGTTACGAAAGGAAACTGTGAGCAAGAGGGTAAGGAATGGTTTCTTTGTGTGGAGGGTGGTTGAGCCGTGGAATGCATTGCCTGATGGAGTGGTGGGAGTGAGAACGGTCAGTGAGTTTAAAGAGTGGTATGATAGACTTTGTGTTTCTCGGGGGGGGGGGGGTCTCCCCTCGATGAGCCTTTTGACTCCTTGGAGGCCTGAATAATAATAATAATAATAATTATCCTTCATCCACAATGCCAATTAATTTAAATTCAAACCTGCATAATGAGTATCACATGAATGGTACCGGATTGCAGGAAATTGAAGACCTGGGAATAACGGTGGACAGAGAATGGAAGATCAGAGGTCATATTGCAAAAGTTGGTAGAGGAGCGGATGTTAGTGAAATGTTCTTTACTTGTTAGTGAGTTTTTCACTTGTTAGTGAAAAACTCACTAACAAGTAAAGATAAGAAAGTTATTATCCCTCTTTATAAGCTTTTATTATTATTATTATTATTATTATTATTATTATTATTATTATTATTTTTATTTGACACCTCCAGGGAGTCCAAAGACTCATCGAGGGAGATTTGGTATCTTGGTATCTTGATTATTATTTGGAATCTTGATTACTGTGCACAGATTTGGTCAGCTGGGTTTCATGGGAATCAGGAGATGGTAGAAAGGATGCAGAGAAGAATGTCCAGCTGGAGAAATGACTGTGGGATGCTCCCTATGATGATAGGTCAAAGATTACAGATTTTATTTGATAAGCAGAAAACAGGGGGCATGATAGAAATTTATAAGATATTAAAGGGGTTTTATGAAATTGACACAAAGGAAAATTTTCAATATATGACAAATAGTCAGAGAACAAGTGGGAGACTAAAACCATCCTCCATAAAAGATCTGCAAGAGTATGGTTAAAAGGGGGTATGCAGACTAGATTTTTGCTTGGAGAATGGTGAATAATTGGAATGGATTGCCAAAATTAGTTGTGAATACTCTGGCAGTGAATCAGTTTAATGAGAGGTATGATAGACTTTGTGTGTAAAATATTTAGTTTTAGTCTCCCACGATGAGTCTCTGGGCTCCATGGAGATACCATATAATAATAATAATAAAATAAGATAGCATGGAGTTCTGAGGAATCTCAAGTAGCTGCACTTTATATCTCAAAGGCATTTGATGCTGTTGGCACAAAAGTTGAATAAGTAAGCTACAATCGTATGGTTTGTCTTCTGACTTCTGCAACTCAGTTGCTAGAACTAGCCACAGTTCTAGCAACTATGTGTTATAGTAAATTGATCTTTATCCTTAACATTTGAAGCAGTGCTGAGGTTCCACAAGTTGTCAAAATCACTTCACTGAAATATTCTCTGAAAATCTAATTTTAGACATTAATATTCAAGAAGTTTTGTTTTAATCATATTTATTTTACCATCGAGTGTAGTGCAATGTTTGTTAAATGAGAAAAGGGGATTGTAAGTGCAATGTCATCAACTGTGTATTGGATTAACAGTCAACTGGAGAAGATCACTAATATTGTTAAAATTCTGCTAGAGAGGACGTGAAAAAATACTATTATGAAATGGCTACAGCAAAAACAGTGCTATTATTATTACTATCATTACATGAACCTCCAAAGAGTCCAAGGTCTCATTTTGGAAGAGCACACTACTCTACTACACAACTCACCATTCTCTCCACTCAATCCTCCAACAAAACTATGACAATACTACCATCAACACATATTGCCATTTACTGCCCATAATCACCACAAACCTTAATTTTTGTCTGTAAATTGTAATAAAGTAAATAGTAAATTGGTGATTGTGATAAATTGTGAATTGTGATAAAAGTAATTGGGCAGATGTGGTGGGGAAATCCCAACCAGCACATGGTTTGGATAGGACTGGCTATAGACCTAAAAATGAACTGCTGTATTTATAAATGCCAGAAGTGTCAGAAATAAGGGGGATGAAATTATTTCAGTGAATATGATATTGTAACAAAGATGATAGCAGTAAGGAAATAAACGCTGCATGGGAAATGACAAAAAATACATAACAGCATCAATGTGTGAATGTATACAGAAGGCCAATAGCTGAATAAGAGAGGTGTAAAATGGATGAATATGGAGCTTAAGCAAGAAATCTGGAAAAATAAAGTACAGTAATAGCCGCCTTACACTACCCCGACTTACGCTAATCAGGAGTTACGCGGTTTCTTATATGTAGGTATTCCCGTCCCACTTCACGCCTCACCACTAGTCGTATCTTTCCAGCACTGGCTGCATTCGCCAGTGTCGCACATACTGTGAACAAGCACTGACGTGTTTCATGCGGTCTCCATTCATACACGATTTTTATAGTCTACAAACCTTCATCATCATCATCAAATTCCTGCCATGTACCCTCAAGAGGTGTACAGGATATGATAGTACTACATGAAAAATTTACACCATTACTAACTTCCTATCTACAATTTTCCTCCAAATCAGTCTGTTACTTGTCAAGACCAACATTATCAGATCTTATATTTCTGTCCTCTAAGGCACTTTGTACCGTATCAATTCACCTATATCTTGGTCTTCCTCTGGGTCGTTTTCCTGCCAACCTGGCAGAGAACACTTGTTTTGCCAATCTTTCCTCGCCCATTCTGTTTAAAGGACCATACCACCTTAGATTAGCTCTGCTAATGCATTCCTGGATACTGACAATGTCAAGTTCTTTCCTAATATCCTCATTTTTAATATGATATTGCCATTGATGCCATCTGTTCACGCCTCTATAGTTAAAATAAGTTAAACTAATAAGTTTTAACTCATAAGTTAAAACTGGTTTGAACACAACCAAAATACAAAATGATGGTACAACATGACAAAAAAAAAAAGTCTACAAACCTTGTGACTGTTTAATGTTATGTTCTTGATAAAAATTTTATCACATAAACAATAATAATGTCGTCCAAAAGAAGCAAGTCCGATTCTTCTACAGCTAGCAAGAAAAGAAAAACATTGACTTTGGAAGCAAAACTCAACATCATTAAGGATTTTGAAGGCGGAATGAAAATTTGTGAGCTAGCAAAGAAGTTTGATCTACAGGAATCCACAGTAAGAACAATCATAAAAGAAAGGTTTACAGATTTTGGAGGACATAGATTCTAACGAGGAATGAATTGTAGCCACAAGGCAAGGAATAAAAAAATCATTAGCTTGCTATGAAGAAATTTAGCGTGACAAGAAAAAGACATTATGCTGTCAGACGAATCTATTAGATTTTATGAAACCATCGACATCGAAATAACTTTCTTTTTTATGTACGAAAAACTACAATTATGATTATATTTCTTAAAAAATATAGGTGTTTTTGTAAACCTTTGGTCCCAATTGTATGTTTGTATATATAAATGACATGCAAAATTATACCCCAAGTTATGCGACTTCAACTTACGTGCTTTTTGTTGGTCCCACCTACCACGTAACTTTGGGGTATGACTGTATTTTGGAGGAAGTACAAGATGAATAATGGTAATAATCAGTCACATGAAGAGTATAAAGAGCAGGACAGGAGAGTGACTCAGTTAGTAAGGAAAACAAAAGTAGAGTATGACCAGAAATTGGCAAATCAGGCAAAGAAAAACTCTGGATATTTTTTTTTTTAGATTATGTGGCACATAGAAAGAAGACTGATCATGGTAAAATGAAGTTAATGGATGAAAGTGGTAGAAAGGTAACTGTTGCAGAAGACATTGTTGAGGTATTCAGTGATCAATTTATAAGGGTTTCATCCTGATCAGAGCGGAATCATGATGAAATTAAGTGTAGAGGACATAGGAGGGAATGGCTTAATTGTGAGTGAGCAGGAGGTATTTGAAGAAATAAATAACCTTGATGTCAATAAGACAATACGATTTGATGACATATCACTAGGCATCTTAAGGGAATGTTCCAGGGAATTGGTAGTAACATTGTAATGGCTGTTTAATACGAGTCTTACAGCAGCACAGGTTCCAAGAAGGTAAAATTGTTCCACTGCATAAAGGTGGTGATAAGGCTGTAGCTTCAAATTATAGGCCAATCTGAATGTCTGGAGCTGTGGTGAAGATACTGGAGAGAGATTGGTGAGAAGTAGGATACAGAAATGGGTTGATAACAGCAGTATTCTCTGTGATGATCAGTGGGTGTGTTAAGGGGAGATCATGTTTCACTAACTTATGTACTATAACAAGATGACAAATACCTTGGACAGGGGAGATGCATATGCAGTGGTGTACTTAGATGTTGCAAAGGCTTTTGATTGACTGCCACATGATAAGCTCTTAAATAAACTGAAACAGATGGAATTGGATAACAGATTTCTGAGTTGGATCAGTTACTGGCTGTCGAACAGGTATCAGAAAGTTGTATATGGAGGGGAGGGAGTATCCCGAAAGAGAAAAGTCACTAGTGATGTGCCACAGGAGTCAGTTTTTGGGGCCATTGTTGTTCAAGTTGTATGTTAATGATATTTGGATGGGTTTAACTAGTGATATGCAACTGTGTGCAGATGATGCAAAACAGGAGAGCAATGCAGAGTCAAGTGGATGTTATGGCCTTACAAGAAGACTTGAATAGATTGCTTTAATAGGTAGATAAGTGGAACTGTCAGTTAAATGTTGCAAAGTGTAAGGTTTTGAGATTTGGTAAACAATGATGGGATGTGAAGTATAAAACTTGATGGGGAAACTTTAACGGCAGTAGAGGAGATGAGAGATCTAGGAGTGATGGTTTGCATGGACCTGAAATTGAGGGGCCACATTGCACAAGTTGTGAAGATGTCACATTGGATAATGGCAATGATGCGGAGGACCCTGACATGCAGAAATAGGGCGGTCATGATGTCATTGTATAAGGCCTTGGTCAGACCTCATATGGATTATTGTGCACAGATTTGGTTGCTGGGTTTTCATGGTGACGAGGATATGTTGGAAAGAGTCCAGAGAAGATTCACAAAGGTAGTCAGTGGATACTAAGGCAAATTGATGTTAAGTCATTTGCCTCTATATACATAAGAAGCCCAGTCGTGAAGTTACTTTACGTGCAAACTTTGTTTTGTTTACACTCGGATAAAGGATGAAACCAAAAATATAATTTTTAGCATCTTTAATTTATCAACAGGATACTGCACCCTTCAAATGGAAAAGACCTGAGTTAGATTCCCATCATGACAAGAGGAATCTTTATATGTGCTTTTTCAATTTAAGGTGAGTTATCCAATCTCAAGTGGAGGAAGCAGGGTTTTTTCTCCCAGACACTCAGGTTTTTCATTCTGCACACAGGAAAATTGGGCATGAGAACACATGCAATTTATAGACAAAAATGTTTTTGGTGGTGTGGTAGATAGCTTTAATGTAGTTGTATGTAGTCGGAGATTTAAGTAGTGGGAGAGATGATGAAATGTGTATAGCAGAATGCCTTCCCGCAATAAGTTTTTCAGCTCCTTGGAGGTGTCATGTATTAATAATAATAATAATAATAATAATAATACACTGTCTGAACTCCCGCCATCCTCTTAGTCAAATACATACCATGCCTCTACCACTCCATGAGAAAACTTACTACTTCTCTGCTTAGTCACTGTTCTTTGCTTATTCCCCTTGTTCAATTTTGAAAAATCTCACCAATGTAAAAATACCCTGGAATATAAGATCTCAACTTCTTAATTGTTTTAATCATATTTTCTCTTTATCTTCTATTCACCAGAGTGTAGATTACATGCCTGCAGAGAATGCTCCAAATCATTCCCTTAATACCATTTTTGTTATTTTGTATAGCCAACTAAGTTACTTAATACCATTCACTATGAAATATAAACACAATAAGTCAGATGCTGTCTGATATATATATATATATATATATATATATATATATATTGTGGAACAATAAAATGAAATAATCACCTTTTTATCTCTCTACACACTCTGCTCGGCTCAGAAATATACTTTTGATCTTCTCATCTTCAAAGTTCTATTCCTACATGAAACCATCCCCTTCCACCATCCACCCTGAGAATGGTAGTTTCCTTGCCCTAACCCTCAGATAAAATTGTATAAAGAAGTTGTGTGTATTAGGGAGAAAAACTGATACAGATGCAGGATGCTGACAGTAATTTCATTTATTATTATTATTCAAAATTATACAAGCTATTGGCATGAATATTGACAACATTACCTGCACATAGCACCATTTCTCCATGGCAGGTATGCACTCAATCCTGCAACCTCTCACTAACAATATAATACAATACGCACTAACAAGTAAAGATATCGAGGTTATCTAAAGCATTATCATAATATACTACACATTAAAATAATATTATAACTATTTGCTCTTATGGAAAAAACAGTTATAAAAATATACCAGAAGGACTGTCTATTTCCGTAATCTTTTTGCTTCCAGCAAATACTGCATATCCGGTTACAGATGAGGTGATGACAGAGCCAGGTTTAACAGTAACAGGCAACCACGTAACTAGAAGAGTGCCATCCTGGGGTCCTGCTTCCACCTGTATATTGACTGGAGGATCAGGAAGACCTACAGAAATATAGGAACCTAATAACTAAAAAAGGAAATATTCTTTGGCCATTTTATTCACTATTATGTTTTCTATATTTATCTTTTTAAGAAAAGTATATTCTTTATATGAAGTTATAACAATAACCTTTCTTAATTTTGGAACATAGATGGCATAGTGTATTTAGAATTCATGACTAAATAAATGCATATAATAACCACAGTAATAAGTTTTAATAAGTAAATATTTCATCCTAAGTATCTTAGGACATCGTCAGTACAGTTAATTCAAACAATACTAGGAATAACATACAGTTAGGGTTCATGATTACAATGGAATCCCAATATGCATGCAGTAGCATGTTATAAAATTAAATTAAAATATATCTGGAGGGGGGGGGAAACAAAGATTATAAGATAACATATATAAAAAAATTATTTTACACAATTTTGTATGACAATTTCCCATACTTTAGAAATAGCAAGAACGTCGTTAAGTTTAGATTTGGTCTGTGAAGTAGGGCTTCAGCACTTTCTTTATATAAACGTTCATGTTTAAATAAAGATCTATGTAGAAATTTGGTCTTTTTTCAATGGATCCTATGGTTTGGGTTTTCAACTCCATGTTGTGCAAGGCCAGATTTCTGCAGTTTGATAATATGGATATGGTCTTGATGTTCAAAATGTGTTTATGAATGGATCTACCTGTCTGTCCATAGTAAGACAATTTGCAGGAGCATGGAACTTCGTACATGCCAGGTAGCATCAGAGGTGAGAGTTTGTCTTTAGGAGAAGGTAACAAGTTATAGATCTGGTTGATTGGTTTGTAGGTAGTAGCAAGTTTGTATTTCTTCATAATTTTTGAAAGACGTTTGGAGATGCCTTTGACATAAGGTATGGGAATCCTACGGGCTTGTTCGTGTCTAGGTTGATGTGTGGGGAAGTGACTGATGATTTTTTGAGTTCTTTTAAGATTGTATCCATTTATCCATATAACACGCTACTGCATGCATATTGGGATTCCATTGTAATCATGCATCCTAACTGTATATTATTCCTAGTATTGTTTAGATTAACTGTACGACGATGTCCTAAGGTACTCAGGATGAAATATTTACTTATTAAAACTTGTTACTGTGGTTATTACGTGTGTTTGTTTATTCATGCCTGATAATGTCACTTAACTCCGAGTTCTAATGTTGGAATAATGAAAAAAACAACAAAAACAACTGAAGACTTGGATTAGAAGAGTCCATCCTGACATTCAGTAACTTCCTCCTCCACACAGTAATACTATATATGATATAAACATGCAAATGAGTTCAGAGTCTTGCCTTCACTTTCACTGCCTTGGCCATCTACATACAGTCCAGATGGCATCAGCTGACCTCCATTTCTCTGTGAAACTAAAAAGCAGATTGAGACAGACATCATATCACTGATCCAGTCAAGAAGTAGCACAGATGTAGTATCATCAACAAGGTTTTAAGTTCCATTATTATGAACACATGAAACTACCTGGATTTTGCACAAAGTGTTCAGCCCACAGAGGTGATTATGTTGAAAAATAATTGTGTGAAAATGCAGAATAAAGTTAAAAAGTATCATTCTCTCTTTCAATAAGCATATATATTTATTGAATATTTATTACAAAAAAAAAAAAAAAAGAAACACACACACACACACATATATATATAATATGCCTGAATCTCTCTATTAAAAGAAAATTCTCCATGGTATCACAACTCTATTTGCACATGTTTTACAAACTGGTCACTTGCTACACTTTTAGTTAGAACATAAAGGTGCAGAATATGAGCATCCCCAACCAATGGCATACCCAGAGGGAGGTAAAGCCCCCCCCCCCCCCAAAGAAAAAGTTAAACACTAGAAAATTTTTAGTAGTTTTAGAAAATTTATGTTGTGTCGTGTCTTCTATTTCTATACTACTTATGAATTAGCGATCATTGCAGATGCTCAGACATAGGTCATATGCGATGCGTAGTGTATTCTCAAATTGTCTACTCAACTCGCCCCCCCCCCCCCTCAAGATTAAATCCTGAGTGTGCTACTGTCCCTGTCAACTTTTATATGGAAGTTCCCAAGCAGAATGCTGTAAACATGAGCTCACAAAGATAACACATAACATTTGAAATTTAATAAAAATCACATCATCATCATCAAATTCCTGATATGTACCCTCAAAAGGTATAAGTTGATTGGTTGGTTTATGGTGTACTGATACAAGGACAGCAAAAGTCATAGTGAAGGTTACAGCAGTACACAAAGTATTAACAAATACTCAGGGATAAATTAGTAAATAATATGTATGTACAACAATTAAGTTAAGCAATACAGCATTCACATATAAATAAAATTTATAATCAAATGTGTTTGTATAAATTAATTATTTGTAAAAAATTAAAAAGTCATGGAGTTTGTCCGAGTCTGATAGCATCTTCTTAAGTGTATATGACTTGGCTAGATAAGTAAAAATTTCATTCATCTCTCATGTGAAGTGCTGGCACTCCACCAGAATATGACAAATGGTAAGACATGTTACATGTTTTACACATAGGTGGGTCATCAGCCCTCACTAAATAAGAATGTGTGAGATGACTGTCACCTATGCGGAGCCTAGCAAGAACAACTTCCTCTCTCCTGTTTCTACATTAACTAGACTGCCAATGCTTAATTTCGGGCTTAATATCATGTAATTTGTTTTTTAGTGCTTTCTGCCATGATGACTTCCACTAGGAAGTTAGCTTTGATCTTATAAACCATGTGTAGTCTGTTTATAGTACTGTCAAACAACACATGGAGAAAGTATGAGCTGATCTAGCCAGCTGTGTCTATAGTCCAACTACCCTCATTTTACAAGTATGATAATAAATTAGGAAGTAATCAACATGTAGAGTATTGCTTACAGTGGAAGGAAGTGAACGGGGTATTCACTTGGTGAACACCCTGTTCTTGATGAAATGGATGATTAAGTGTATGTCCCACTCTGACTTCAAACCTCAGCTAGACAGAAAGATTTTATTAAATACAGGAAGGTGTCCTCTGTGATCCAGGTTATAGAGGTCTTTTAATGTGCTATATCTCCAGGCTGCATCATAAGCTTTTTCCATGTCAAAGAACACTGAAATCAGATGTTCTTTCTTCAGGAATGCATCTCTTATTCAAATTTCTAAAATTCATAGTCATTGTCCAAAATTGAACAATGACTATGAAAGCCACATTGCATATTGGACAGAAGATCATTACTTTCTACATACCAAAGAAGTCTGGCATTAACCATTTTCCCCAATATCTTACAAAGCCAGCTGGTCAGAACAAGAGTTGATAATTATTTTCTTGCATTGGATTTTTTCCTAGTTTTGGGATAAAAATGAAACTGATTTATGCCAAGAATCTGGAAATGCTTCCTCTGCAAGTACTCTGTTGTATAGTAAGAGAAAGAGATTCATGCAAGAAGATAGAAGATGTTTTATCATTTCATAATGGATGTCATCATGCCCCACTGCACTAGAGTGAAATAACAAAAGAGATCTTTTTTAGTTTCTCCTTAATGAATGGCCAATTTTAGGGTTCAACCCCATTGGTAGACAAATTTTATCCACTGTTTTTCCTTGTTGCTCTTTTAATATTAAAAATTCATGAGGATATGACGCTACTGTTGAGATTCTGGCAAAATTTTCTCCCAAAGTGTCTGCAATAGCTTTGGAATCAGCAATAATACATCCATTATGGTCTAAGGTAGACAAAAGGTGTGTTATGTAGCTGTCTTTTATTTTTCAGATTTTATCCCCAACCTTTGCACTGGTTATTTGATTAACTGATGAGGTAAATTGGATCCAAACTTTTTTTGACTCTGATGTCTCACATAACATGCTGTGTCCTGAGCATGTTTAAAAGCTATTAAGTTTGATGTGGTTGTGGTATCTATGAAATACACCTCACACTCTATGTTGATCTTTTTTTGGCTTCCTAGCATTCTAGGTTATACCAAGGTTTTTGATAAAGTGGAAATCGAAATAACATTTTGGAATTTAGGCTGTTACTGGCTGGACAATGCAGTCTGTTACGTACTTTACTGCTTCATTGATAGATGTTTGACTTACTGTATTAGTATTAAATTGTGCAAGGTAGGAAAAAGTAGTCCACTCAGCCTGATCCATTTTCCATATGGGCATACATGTAGGTCATGAACATGAGAACATGTGAAGACATTGTATAATTGCAAGAAAAGTAATCACTTCTATAGATATCCATATCCCACGCGAGGAGCAGAAAATGCAGGAGAGCAGACTGTAAGATCAATTGCAGAATGTGAGCAGGTAGGCATATGGATGAAAGTATTGAGTCTATTATTCAAAAGAGAGAGGTGATTAGGGTCAAGGATTTGTTCAATAATATGACCTCTTCCATTTGTGTGAGCATCCTGGAGAATGCTGTGCCCATTGAAATCACCCAGAAGAAATATGTGTTCAGAATTTGCAAGATAAAGTTATCAAGATCGATTTCATTTAACTAAGCACTCAATGGTAAAAAATTGAACATACTGTAATAAGAAATCCCACAGATAAGGGAATCACTACTGCTTCCAGAGCAGTATTAAACTGGACATGGTGGAAAGGAATATGAATGTCTAAGTCTACTAGTATAGCTACTCCTCCATGAGCAGACCATCTCGGGTTCTGTCCTTGTGTACTGTTGTATGCAACAGAAAGCATATTTAAGATCCTCGTTGAATCTTAAATATGCTTTCTGCAGACAGAAACAGAAAGGGTTGTGTTTCTGCAGTAAAATCTTAATATGATTGATATTTTGCTAAAACCAACAACGGTTCTATTATAGAAATTTTTCTACTGTTTAGGTTTCAGGGACTTGTCTGATTTCTGAAAGTTTGAGGACTTACCCATGTCAGGTTTATATCTCTCATTAGATTTTGGGGAGTTCTGATGACCACTGTCTGTCTATTCCTCTGGAAAAATATCCAGTACATTACTGGGTGTGTCGGGATCTCAGGGCAAGTTCAAGTTACTTTCAGCAGATACTGAAGTATCCATTCTTCCATGGGGATTTCTGTGTCTGCTAGTTTATCTGTAAGGGTTATCCTCACCATAATTTTTTTGACATGTGGGTTTTCATTAAATGGAACCATTTTTGGATTTTGGAAGTGATTGGTGTCCTCAAGAGAGAAGCACTCGTGATCATAAAGCTCAGGTATGTTGAAATTATGAGATGCTGTTGACAGTTTTGCTGAGACCTTCTCAGCATCAGAGGATTTCAGAACAGGTGTAGTGGTGGCTAGTTCCTTGTTGCATCCTGATATGATATATTTTGTTCTGTTTTAATTTCCTTTTCATCTTTCTATTTCTGACATGCATGGGAGTAAGCTGAGTGATCTCCCTGATAGGTGACACATTTAGCTTTCTTTGCAGAGCAAGATTTTATCATGCTCTTTACTACCACATCAGGTGAAGGTGGTAGGGCCATGACAGGCAGTTTGGGCATACCCATCTTTCTGACATTTAAAGCATACTTCAAGACTACTGGACTATGGATGTACAGTCTAACAGGACAGTTGAGATACCTTGCTTTTATAGATGTCGGAGGTTTAGGTGTATCAAAAGTAAGGATGATTTGATGTTCCTGGCTGAAACTAGGTGACTATCTGCAACATCAAGCAGATCCCATTCATATATCAATCCTCTACAACCATTGAGTGTTTTGTGAGATGTTACTATGAGTGGTATTTCCCCCTTTGATTGTGCTCTCAGCAGTTTCTCAGAACGTTGTTGACATTATGTTTCCACAAGGATATCATCCAATAACTTCTTAACACTTTTGGGAGATTTTACAAGTCCTAAACCTTTTGAATAAAGAAACCTGACATGTTACATATTTGTTTTTTACATTTGTGTGAATGATCAGAAACACTGGTAGATTTGTATTAGTATCATATATCTTTCGTTTCTTACTTCTGTTACCAAATGCTGTATCTACAGTATCAGCAGTATCAGTACTTGGTTGGGTCTTTGTTAGATCCCTGAAACATTTGAAGAATTCATGCTCAAGGGTTTTTTTGATTTGTTGCCAGAGCTCCCCATTTACCATGAATCAAAACATGGATGCCTACTGACTGGTAAGCAATGACTATGCTCAGGAGTGGAATGCCAGGGCTAGATAAGCCTTAGATCCTGACTCTGAATAGTGTTTGAGACTTACTGCAACACTATTGCCCACTAACTGATTGGTCCTGGCCAGGCCTTCCAGGTCTGTTTGTCTTGCTAAAGCAGAGGCAAAATTAGTGCAAGACTACCAGAAACCTCCTTTCCAGATGTCCATGAATCACACCACATGATATGCATAGTGGCAGGGCTATGGATCCCAGTGATGGTGATCTGGAAAAAAAGAAAACAAGAAATACTCAGGAGAAATAGAGTGAAGAATACAAGAGCAAAATCAAGAAAAAGAGGAACAATGAAAATGGCTGGTACATAATGGGGAAGTTCCCTCCACCACGAACAGGTACCCCACAGGAAAGGGAGAGGTATAATGGATACCATGAGAGTAATAAATGATAAGTATACATTATTATTACATAATTTGTTTATCCAAATTGCTCTGTTATTTTTCAGGGTTATGATAAAGTCATTATTTCTAATCTTTAAAGGTACCTGTGGCATGACTATAAACAATAAATTACACGATAACCACAGTAATTAACTTTAATGAAATCAAAGTACAAATATTTCATACTGAAAATAACAGGACATCATCAGTGAGTCAAAACAAGCAAATCAAAGAAAACAGGAATACAAGATACATACAGCAGCTGGTGGTTTACCAATTAAAAACTGTTGCTGTGTGCTAGAAAATAATATTAATAAATAATATTATTAAAAACTATTTTTGATGGTTACATAAAATAAGAATCTCCCAAACTTTTGGGAGAAAGGCAATCATTCCAATTCAGATTTGGCTGATGTAAAAGGGCTCCACAACTTTTCTAGCTAATGATAGAGATGACAGTTTGTCTCTTGTTGATGGCAACAGATGAGAAATTTTGTTGACAGGAAAATATGTGGGAATGAGATGATACTTCTTCAAAATTCTACCAATCGGTTCAGAGATGCCAGAAATATAAGGGATTGGAACCCTGCAGTCTGTTGAAGAATCCTGAGGTGTTGAAACATAGGAATCAATAATCTGCTGGATTTGATTAGGATTGTAACAATTAAATTCCATTAACATTTTGATAGTGAGAAGTTCTTGTTGTAAGCTTGAGGGAGAGAAGGATACATTATGTGCTCTATTAATTAAAGACTTGATAACACTAATTTTTTTGAGAGGTGTGATGAGCAGACTTTTGACGAATGTATCTGCCTGTGAATGTAGGTCATCCATTCATCCCCAACTCTCACTGGTTTTGTTGTGTTGATGATGTCTTTGCTGTTTGGGCTCATTCTGAAAATGAACTTACCACTTTCCTACAACAGACCTTCACCCACACATTCAATTCACCATGGAAAAAGAAAAGGCTGGTAGTTTACCATTTTTGGACATCCATCTTACACGCAAAGCCTCTGGTAATTTATCAACCAGTGTTTATCGAAAACCTACCTTTACATGCATATGCATTCATCAAAAGTCTTCTCATCACACCTATCAAAAAATTGGCTTTATCAAGTCTTTAATTAATAGAACACACAATGTGTGCACCTCTCCCTCAAGATTACAACAAGAACTTCTCACTGTCAAAATGTTAATGAATTTAATCATTATAACCCTAATCAAATCCAGCAGATAACTGATTTCTACGTTCCAACACCTCAGGATTCTTCAACAGACCCCAAGGTTCCAATCCCTTATATTTCTGGCATCTCTGAACTGATTGGTAGAATTTTGAAGAAGTATCATCTCATTCCCATATATTTTCTTATTGATTAAAAACTATAACCGTATTAATTTCTAGCATACGGCAACAGTTTTTAATTGATAAAACCACCGACTGCTGTATATGCCTTGGATTCTCGTTTCTTTGATTTGCTTGTTTCTACACATCATCACACTGATAATGTACTTTTATTTTCAGTATGAAATAATATCTGTACTTTGATTTCATCAAAGATAATTGCTGTGGTTATCATGTAATTTATTGTTTATAGTCAGATCTTATATTTTGGTCGTATAAGGTGCTTTTTTAAATGCATTAATCCACCTAGGTTTAGTCTTATTTTCTTCCTGTTATTTCCTACACTACAGTACAATAGTCAGCAGTAGTAGGGAGAATGGTAAGTAATAATAAAGAAATTTCATAATACAGAAGTGTCATATCTACCTTTAGGAAGAGTTTTGAATTCAACATAGCTAATCAGGGAATCTAGCTTTTTAGGGTTTTTCTCATCATTGTACAGCAATCTGCCAGGTTTCACCCTTACTGATGCTCGATACATGGTGTTAGGTGAAAGTCCTTGAAATAAGTTTAAAAAAACATAAAAAACTAATAGTCTGCACATTTATTAGAACTCAAAAGAATATACAGCTGAACTTCCCAAAAAACTTTAATTTCAAAGAAGAAGATAAACTCTTGTTTACTTAGCTTGATTTATAAAAAAATGTGATATAATAAACTGTATTTAATAAAATATAAACTGATTTTTCAGAGAAAAAAATTAATACTAATAAATTAATAAATCTAAAAATATCATTTATTTCTTAGTTTAATTAATTATTTTTGGGGCATAGTCCATAAAGAGAAATTCTTCTCACAAAGAGCATTCATATCTGCTCAAATCTAAGATTTTCCAAATACTAATTAATAATGAATTACAGAAATTATGCATAGTGCATAATAGCAAATGGACTACTCTGTATTCATCTCAACATATAAGCTGCTGATATTTATTATTATTATCATCATCATTATGATTTGAGAGACAGATGGAATTGTATAAAGAAGATGGGCTGCATTTAAATGGTTTTGGTGTGAGTCAGCTGGAGAGATTGTTGCTGGCAGGAGAGGTAATGACTGTAATGAATAGATCTGAGGTGGTGCAAGGTGATATGAAAGAGCAAAAATGCAGGGTAGCGAGAGGTATTTGCTCACTTGCAAATGGAGAGGTGAATATATCATGAATGAAGTAAATTAGAGAGTAGTAGCACAACATAAACAGGGAAACGGGGGCAGTCCGGGTAAATGGGAAGACACTTTAATAAATTTAGTTTAATCCTTTATCCAAGTGTAAGCAAACAAAGTGTGCGCCTGAAAATATCTTCAGGACTGAGGTAAGGTGGTACATCCCTTGGCAATTCGTAGCAAAGGTGGACCAAGCTCTCATCACTCCTTTTCTCAGTATCTCCCATAATGCAAAGCACATCTCTTTGCGGACATGTATACTGTCATGCATTAAGGAAAGGGCCACTACCCAGACCGGTTTTGACCTTTATTGAGGTCTCATCAGTGGGAGGCAAACTCAGAGTGGTGACACTAAGGCAAAAGCAATGGAGAGGTCATATTGACCTATATGAGTTGCCAACCAGTGTACCACCTTATTATTAAATTACTCTGGATTTAGAGAAAGATGTTGGAAGTTTATTTTGCACTTGGTTAGACTATAATAAATTAAGTTTAATCCTTTATCCAAGTGTAAGCAAACAAAGTTTGCGCCTGAAAATATCTTCAGGACTGAGGCAAGGTAGTACACTTGGATAAAGGATTAAACTAAATTTATCATAGTCTAACCAAGTGCAAAATAAACTTCCAACATCTTTCTCTAAATCCAGAGTAATTTAATAAGGTGGTAAACCGGTTGGCAACTCGTATAGGTAAATATGACCTCTCCGTTGCTTTTGCCTTAGTATCACCAGTCTGGGTCTGCCTCCCACTGACAAGACCTCAATAAAGGTCGAAACCGGTCTGGGTAGTGGGCCTTCCCTTAATGCATGGCAGTATACATGTCTGCAAGGAGATGTGCTTTGCATTATGGGAGATACTGAGACAAGAAGTGATAAGAGCTTGTTCCACCTTTGCTACAAGTTGCCAAGGGATGTACCACCTTACCTCAGTTCTGAAGATATTTTCAGGCAAACTTTGTTTGCTTACACTTGGATAAAAGATTAAACTAAATTTATTATAGTCTAACCAAGTGCAAAATAAACTTCCAACGGGGAGACACTTTATGAAACATGCGGATGCTGGATTCAGAGGTAAGTATGTGAGCAGGTAAACACAAATTATGATGGTCCAGGATAGGTGGGGAGAGTTTAGGTGTGAGGAAAGTTGTAGAATTGGTGGTATTATAGAGGAAGTGACTGGGGAAGGTATTGAAGAGTCACATCGGAGAGGTGACATTCGTAGGACTTGTAGAACCAGTAAAGATTTCTTATGTTTATTTACTAATGCTAGAAGTATTTGAAATAAGGGGAACAAAATTGTTGCTTTGCTTGAGTTTATTCGTCCAAAATTGTGTATAAGCGATACATGGTTAGATGATGATGACATCCTGACAGAAATAAACGGATATAATGTTTTTTGTGAAGACAGCGAAGAAAGGGACGAGGAGTACTGTTGATAGTAGCAGATGAGTTGTTCCCATCTAAGGTGGATTTGCAAGGTGCAAATAGTGTCCACAGTTTTGAGGCAGTATAGTGTGAGGTGGAGGTAAACAGGATGAAATATTTAGTTGGGTGTTGCTATAGATCTCGTAATATGGAGGGTAATGAGAAGGAAATGTATAGGCAAATTGGCCTAGTTAGCAAGAAATGAGTGATCATTATGGGTGACATTATAGAATCGCTGAAGCACGTGGCGGTGGATTTGAGCTGTAGTAAAAAAAAAAGTGTTTTTTAAATGGTGTATAGTGCAACTCTGTCATGAATTGTGCTACTTTTTTTTTGTCAGCAACCCCAGTGTTCTTTAATGGTGCTGCTTTTGGACGTTAGTTGTTGTTATTATTATTATTATTATTATTTCGGGCAACTCCAGGAGTCTTTAGACTCATCGAGGGAGGCCCTAAACATCATGTCCACACAACTATGCGATTACATTCTCACAGTATCTATCATACCTTGCCTTGAACTCGTTAGATTGTGTTATTTTTGGGTTACTGAGAAGGCAAGGTCAGAGTTGGATACATCTGCGGTGGAAGAGAAGATAAGGTTTTGTTATTTAGTATAGTAAATATAGTTTATACTTGTAGTAAAGCATAAGTAAATTAGCTTACAGTAGAGCGTTGTTAAATTGTGAATGAAGGTATTTGGTAATTATAACTCTTCATTCACATTTAACATAATCTGCCATAACTTAAGCAAGACTTGTAAATATTATTTGATGTTAATCTCTTGCTTGTAAATTAATATTCATATAATTACTTTGAGTTCATTTATTACTGTTTAATTATATAATTTTGAGATATGTATTAGTAATGAAAGAACTCTGTGTTAAAATGTCATTCAATTTATTTTATTTATTCCTGTGTTAATATTATAAGAAGCTGTGCAAATATATTATAAGAATTAGTATTTATCATATTTAAATGTATATTATATGGATTGTAAAATATCCTTTTATTTTGTTTCTGTACGTAAGAGTGATTTTATGTAATTCTTCTGACTGAATTTGACTGGCTGCAGAAGGAGAAACAAAGTTTGTTTTAGTCAGCACATGTTTAGAACATGAAAAGGCAATGTATATGGAAAGAAGAGTAGATGTAAGTGGAACTGGTTAGAACCGGATTTTGGTGGGAAGAATGAACGTATTTAATTGGAAAACGAAAGTAAATAGGGAGAGAAGCATTCAGGACAGCAAGAAGGAAGTAACAGGTGGCAGTAAGGGGATTTGGAAATGCCGTAAATTGATTAAGAAAAGACTGGGAATTAATAGGCAATTCGGAATATTTCTACAGAATTCTAAAATTACGACGAATTCCAATATTTTTGAGGAAGAATAGTGCAAAGCTGAATTTAATGCTTAGAAGAAAATAAGGAATAAGTAGATTACCTAAAACGAGTGTGTCAAGACTTGTGAAACTCTATGTTTAATATTTCAGTTATTATAGTGAAGATTTCTTTTGAATAGTGTTACTTCAAAGTAATAGTTAACTACAGTTTTAAGTGTGCCTATAGTAAATCCAGTGTGTAAAAGGTGAACCCGGTAAGAGCAATCCTTTTTGTATTTCAGTGTGAAGAAATAAGAGTTAGCTCCGCCTGATATATCTTAACATTAACTGTGGCGTTCTACTAAAAATAGCCGAAGTATGGAGCTTTAAAGTGTTTCCCCCTTGAAATGATAACTACCTCATAATTAAATTAAGTGTTTGTTGACTAAGAGAGAATTAGAAAATTCTACCTTAAGAATAATTACTGTAAAATTCTGGAATATTGAACTGTGCGAACCATTTTCAATTATTCGGAAGAATATAGAATTGACAGCTGAATGTTTAATGCCTAATGTTTTATGTTTGTTATGAGTATTTGAACTAAGTTGATGTATAAAAGATTGAATTATCTCATTGAATAGAGACAAGTTGTGATAATAGTATTTAAGCATTGGAGAATAAGATCTGCAAATTTAACTTCAATCTTTAAACCAAACCAAAAGGCTACTAGTGTCTCAGAGATATTTTGAAAATTGTTCAATTAGATTATCTTGCTTAGAAAATTATGCTTAAATGTACATGTTTTATAACCTTGATTAAAATGTTTATTTTATTGAATTCAATTTGTTGTTTGCCTGATTTTTCTCCATTGCACCGCTCATAAAATTTATTCGAACCTTACGGAAGCCTTAAATGATAATATTAACCTCGGCCTGTATATAGTGAGATTGCAAAAGTTAGTTGATGATTGATTCCTCTGTGTTATATAGACTAATCTGAATATAGGGTAGTGCAGGATAATATAAATTTCCTTATATTCGGATCAGTATCAATCAGCATCTAACAAAATAAAAACGGAATTTAAAGAAATAAGAATAGATCCAACTAACCAACTTAAATGGATCAATTAACAAGATAGGACGACCCAATAGCATATAATAGTATTTAGCATTTAGTTGTAGTAGTATTTAGAATTTAGCATTTAGTTGTAGTAGTATTTAGAATTTAGCATTTAGTTGTAGTAGTTCCTTGGCACTAAGTTAATGATGGCAGCAGCCACAGCTCCAATTACAAGTGGAGTGTCACCAAGTCCTCCCATATTCAAGGACTCTCTTTTGATAAACATAGTAAAGGATTTTGTGGCAGGTATGTGTCCAGCAGATGGATATGAGGCTGGTGACTGAAGGAGGAGTGGGTATATATGCGCAAAATGTTGCCAATGGGAGAATTCAATGAGTTAGATGTTATAATATCTGACCTCATTGCGTCAGGAGCAGGAGAATCTTGAAAGACGAGTAGTTTCACAGCTGAGAATAACGAGCGAAATATGAATGAAAAATTAAGAGTGTGGAGTGTGGAAGGTATGAACGATTGTGAAGGTTTCGGAGATGGTCTTAATTGGAAGGATGAATGGCGAGTAAGAGTGACTAACTTGCAGAGAGAGAGAGAGAGATAGATGAGTTCAAAGAGGAGGTGGAATGTCTCGAGAATGAGATGAGGAGTATGAAAGATGAGAGTAGGCGAATGGAAGAGAGGAATGCAAGGCAAATCAGAGGAGAGGGGGAGAGAGAGAGAGATGGGAATGATAGAAGAGGAGAGAATAGAAACAGTAGAAGAGAGAGGGAACGATAAAGAGGTATGGGAATGATAGAAGAGTAGAGAATAGGAGCAGTAGAACAGGAATGAGAATGAGAAGTATGGGAAGGATAGAAGAGGAGAGAATAGAAACAGTAGAAGACAGGGAATGAGAGAGAGAGAGTTATGGGAATGACAGAAGAGAAAAAGAATAGAAACAGTAAAAGAGAGGGAATGAGAGAGTATGGGAAGGATAGAAGAGGAGAGAATAGAAACAGTAGAAGAGAGGAAATGAGAGAAGAATGAGCAGGAGTGCTGGAACCAGGGATACAGTGATGCCAGGAGAGCAGGTAAGAAGAGAAACACTGAGATAAAGGATTAGAGAGGAGAGAATGAGGGATGCAGGTGAGCAATCAAGGAACAGAGTGGTTACATGTGTGATGCATGGAGACTAGATGATCCATGGTGTGCAAGATAGGATGATAGAGGAGTGTTTGCCTGGAGGAAAAAGAAAGTGTAGCTATGGGCAATTGAGTGGATGAAAGGGTGGATGAAATAATTGTGATGGTAGGCATGAATGACTTGGGAGGCAGCATAAATCGAGTGGCTAGAGATCATCTAAATTCATGCTTGAGGTTGTACAAAAGAAAACGCACAGAGGAAAGATTGTGTGTGTGTTTAACCCAGGTATGATAAGGAGGAACTTAGCAGTAATAATGGATAGCATAATAGCCAGAATGTGCCAGAAGAGAGGATTGGAATATGTGGAGGGCATTTGAGGACAGAAAGGAAATGTATGCAAGAGATTGCATACATTTCCACTCTAAGAGTGGAGGTTCTGGAAGGCAATGGCACTAATGATTTTGAAACATTTGAATGAGGAAGGATGTAAACAGCTGGAGAGATTGCTGTTTTCTGAACAAGTCGGTATGTCAAGCAGGTAAACTAGAATTCCCAGGGCGGATGGTAGCAGGGGTGGCCTCTTGTGGGAATGGGTGCTTGGGGGAAGGGGGAAATCAGGTAAGACTGAGTTCAGTGCGGTCTGCAGGGAATAATGATAAGTATAGAAGCAGTGACATTTTTATACTTTATACTTATTTATTTTTATAATTTATGAATTGGTGGTGCTGATAGCATCAGCCTGGACAAAGATTATTGGAATCACAGAAACATGGTTCATGGAAGATGACATAATAACAGGAATAGAAGTAGCAGGGTACAACATTTTTTGGCAGGACAGGAGGGGGAAACATAGTGTTGGAGTACTGCATATGATAAGAGATGACTTATGTCCTCTAAGAGTGGAGGCTTTGGAAAGCAGTGACACTAATGATTTTGAAAGCATATGGTGTGAGGTAGAGGTGGGCAAGCCAGGATATTTAGTGGGGTATTGCTACAATCCAAGGAGCATAGAGGGTGAGGAATAGGAGATGTTTAGGCAGTTCAGCTTTTCAAATGCAAGAAGAATGATAATTTGATAATTATGGGAGATTTTAACAACAGCAGTATAAATTGGGAAGAGGAAACTGCATGTAGTAATAAAGGGATGGAATTGCTACAATTCTTGAGGGAAAAATATCTTAGGCAACAGGTAATAGAGGGAACAAGAGGTTCAAGAGTTTTGGATTTGGTCATGGCATCAGAAGAACTGATAATAACTGAGATGACATCTCTCCCCCCAGTTGGAGAGAGTGACCATGTGGTTTTGACATGGAAGATGAATAAATATGCAGGAGAATCAAAGAAAAGGGAACATATGTGGAATTATAAGGCAGGTGATTATAATAGTCTTATATATCAACTTGGGGCAGTTCCATGGAGGGAGGAATTGGAAGGGTGAGATATCATCAGTGCTTGGGAAATTGTGAAGGAATATTTATTAGAACATACATTATACACAGTGATATGTATAATACAAGTGAAAAAATGACACAATTTGGTGTAAAGTGGATGACAAACAATATCAAACAGAAACTGCAGGTGAAAAAGAGATTATGGAAGAGATATAAGGAGAGGGGTGGAGAGCAGATGCATAAAGAATATAAGACTCAGGCCAGGAGATAGTATGGTGAAGAAGGCAAAGCTGGAATATGAGAGGAGATTGTCACTAAGATCCAAAGAAAATCCTAGGGAATTTTTTAATTTGTGTACAGTAGGAACAGAAAGGATTGTAGAAGAATGACATTGTGGGATAAAAATGGGAACAGTGACTGATGCAGAGGATATAGTGGACTTGTTCAACGAGCAATTTTGGAATATTTAATCCTGGAGAAGTATGTTTCAATACTAGAGGGATAGGGCAGGTTCAAGATTTAGAAGTGCAAGAGGAGAGAGTGTGTTCCAAATACTGAGTACTCCGGATGTCAGTAAAGCAGTGGGACTGGATGGTATTTCAACATGGGTTTTGAGAGAATGTGATAAAGAACTGACAGCTCCGTTGACCTGGCTCTTCAATAAAAGTCTGGCTGCGGGAAAGGTACCCAAGGAATGAAAGGAAGGTACGATAGTGCCACTGCACAAGAGCGGTAGCAGACTGGAAGTGTCTAATTATAGGCCAGTTTGTGTTTCATCAGTATTTGTTAAGATCTTGGAGAAATTAATGAGGGTCTATATACTGCATTGAGCAGATGAGGGTAATGTTGTCTGTGAGAATCAATATGGATTTGTTAAGGAGCACTCCAGTTTAAGTAATATGATTGCCTTTTATAATAAAGTGATGAGGAGAGAGTAGCAGTGAAAGGCATTTGGCAGGGTGCCACATGACAAGCTGATATTTAAGTTACAGCAGATGGGTTTAGATGTCAGGTTAGTCAACTGGATTCATGATTGGCTGTCTGATAGGTAACAGAGAGTTGTGTATGGTGGGGCAACATCAAGGAAGCAGAAGGTTACAAGTGAGGTTCCACAGGACTCAGTACTGGGACGTGTATTGTTTAACTTATATATCAATGACACTGTCAATGGATTGCAAGGGGTTATTCAGTTGTTTGCAGATTATGTGAATCTGGGAAGGGTTATTGGTAATAATACAGATGTTGTGGCCCTGCAAGAGGATTTGAATAAACTAGACAGATGGGTAAATGAATGGGGATAACAGTTGAATGCAGCAAAATGTAAAATCTGGAAGTTTGGGATACATCAGTGGGAGGCTATATATACTTGATTGAGGAGCTGTACTGGAGGAAGTAGGGGGAGACAAGAGAACTGGGGGTGATGATTGATAGAAAACTGAAATTCAGGGAGCATATTGCAAAGTGGTGAAGGTAACCTAGAGGATTGCTGCAATACTGAGAAGGATGCTGACCTGCAGAGATAAAAGAGTTATCATTCTGTTGTATAAGACCCTGATCAGACCATGCTTAGACTACTGTTCTCAAATTTGGTCTCCAGGATTTGAAGGGGATAATTAACTGTGGAAAGGGTTCAGAGGTGTATAACACAGATGGTTTCAGGACTGTACAATGTCAGTTATACGGATCGACTGAGGGAATGTGGACTGCAGAGTTTGGTGGATAAAAGAATGAGAGGTGATATGAACAAGACTTTTAAAGTGTTGAGAGGCAGTTATAGGGTGGACACTAGGGAGTTCTTTCACTTGGTGGCAATGACAAGAGGCCATCACCTTCTTTCTTACAGCTTCCTTTCCTATGAAAGGAAACTGTAAGCAAGAGGATGATGAGTGGTTTCTTTGTGTGGAGGTACCATGGAATGCATTGCCTGAGAGAGTGGTGAGAGCAAGAACGGTCAATGAGTTCAAGGAATGGTAAGACTTTGTATTTTCTAGGAAGGACATCCCGCGACGAGTCTGATGACTCTATGGAGGCCTGAATAATAATAATAATAATAACAATTAAAAAATTAGCTTCCTCTTTTTGTTAAAGATTACTTATACCTGGCATTGATTAAGATAATTTAGATATCTGCTTTTTTTATCATTAAACTCATAATGAATACGAATGAAAAACTTCAGTTTGAAGTATTCACAGCTTTTCTTCCTTTGTGTGTGTACTTATACTAATCATCACACTGAAGATTATCTGTGATGATGTCAATCAAAAGTGACTCTTAAAAATTAATCATTAGTTACCACTGTTTTAATTACTATTAACTATCAAAATTATCATTACAGCACACAAGTGATGGAAACTTTTATTTACAGGTGCCTGCAAACCAATAACATTTAAACAAAAAATTTCGCATAAAGTTTTGTTATTTAATATTTCAATTTTTTGTGTAGATAAACTCACCTGTTATTTTATGTAAAAATACACCAGGCTTCACCACTTTTACTTCAACACTATTTATGGCAACAACATGTTGAAAATTACTATTACTGGGAAGCCAAGTTATGACCGCTGAAGTGGAAGAAATGTGCAAAGCCTTAACACAGGTAGGAGCAAGTGGTACATCTATAAGAGATAAAATAAATTTATCAGTTTTAAAACAAATGTATTAGTTTTATTATTACAAAAAAAAAAAATAGAATTCTTAGGATATAAAATAACAACACAGCTAGTATTCTTTTTTTCTTTATTGAAACATAATGTCCAATTCTTTTTCATATCATGGTTCTCATGGTACTTTGTTCAATTCATTCATTGCAGTAATGTTCTCAATATTAAATATATCACCTTTCAAATAGAAACATTAAACTGACATGCATTAACATTTGGCTTTAGAATCAGTCTATTTGAGTCAGCTTGCAGAGATTCTATATCAGTTATGTTCCTTATTACTCTTTCCATCAGCATCATGAGTAAATGGTGGGAGATGAGGTTCATGTTTTGTTTACAGCGTAGGTTTTCAGATTATCGAAAATATACAGAGGCATATAAAATTGGTAAATCAATAAAAATACAAAAAATATCCATTATTAAAAATTATGGAAACAAGCACTATGTTACAATAAAACTTCAGTTTAATATAAACCAAAATAATCACTCAATGTTTCAGACTTCATATCAAGGTCACCACCTGGAATATACACATATACCCAACTATACAAGCAACATTACAATCTACATGGCATGCTAAAGTCACATTAATTTGGCCAACTGTCAAAACTATTGGCCTGACCTCTGGTGGAAAAAAAAACACCTTACCACATCAAAGCTAGAGTCCTGTTATTATTATTATTATCCAGGCGTCCATGGAGTCAAAAGACTCATTGTGGGAGGTCATTCTTTCTTAGGAAACACAAAGTTTATCATACCACTCCTTGAAATCATTGACCGTTCATGCTCTAACCACTCTCTCAGGCAATGCATTTCATGGTTCAACCACCTCCAAGCAAAGAATCCACTCAGCACCCTCTTGCTCACAGCTTCCTTTCGTAACCTCCAGAAATGGCCCTCCCTTTTAATTACTCCTTCCCGCCATTCCACCAAGTGAAAGAACTCTCCAATCTCTACCTGTAACTGCCTCTCAACAGTCAGTTTAAAAGTCTCGATCATATCACCTCTCGTTCTTCTATTCATCAAACTCTGCAGTCCACATTCCCTCAGTCGATCCGTGTAACTGACATTGTACAGTCCTGAAACCATCTTTGTTATCCACCTCTGTACCCTTTCTACAGTTAATTATCCCATTCAAATCCTGGGGACCAAATTTGAGAACAATAGTCTAAGCATGGTCTGATCAGGGTCTTATACAATTATTATTATTATTATTATTGTTTCGGGAAACTCCAAGGAGTCGACAGACTCATCGAGGGAGGCCCTAACATCATGTCAAGAACAACTATTCAACATTCACACAGTATCTATCATACCTTGCCTTGAACTCATTCACGGTCGCAGCACCCACAACAGAATCTGGAAGCTTATTCCACTCATTTACCACTCTCCAAGTAAAGAACCTAGCTCTAACACCCTTGTCAACCACACTCTTGCCCAGCTTCCATGCATGGCCCCTAGTCCTCCCACCACCAGTCATATTTTCAAAAATATCTTCTGGATCAATCTTATAAAAACCCTTCAGTAATTTGAATGTCTCAATCATATCACCCCTCCTTCGCCTATCGTCCAATTTCTGCAACCCACAAATCTTCAACCTATTCTCATAAGGTTCATTCCACAGACCTGCTATCATCTTGGTCACTCGTCTCTGGACCCTCTCCACTTCCTCCCCATCACGAAGAAACCCTGGTGCCCATAGCTGGGAACAGAAGTCCAGATGGGGTCATATCAAGGCTCAATACAGAGGAACAACAACTTGTTCCTCTCTGCACGTTAAGGTATTTTTCAGAAGCCAAGTGATTTGGTGAGCTGTTTTAGTTACTTTTGCAATGTGCCCCCTAAACTTCAATTCCCTATCCACCAACACTCCCAAATCCCTGGCCTCATCAATCTCCTGGAGTATGGTTCCACCAATGCAATATACTGCTGCTATTCTTTTCACCCCAAAGTGCATAACCTTACACTTTGCAACATTAAATTGACATCCATTTTTCCTAGCCCAGTCCTCCAAACTATCCAAATCATCCTGTAAAATTTTGACATCCTGTGCACTCACAATTGCTCTACCCAACTTTGCATCATCAGCAAACAAGTGAACACTTCCTCTCAGATCCTTTCCAATATCATTGATGAACAAATTGAAAAGCAGTGGTCCAAGAACAGAGACCTGTGGCACTCCACTAGTCACAAGACGTCTTTTAGATTCCACTCCTGAATAAACCACTCTTTGATATCTCTCCTTCAACCACCCTCTTATCCATCTCACCAACCCTATATCTATACCCATCTGCTCCAGTTTACTGATTAGGGTTCCATGTGGTATCCTATCAAAGGCCTTGGCAAGGACCAGTAGTATCACTGTAAACCCATTACCCCTATCCAGTCCAGCCGTCACTGTGTTATAAAACGTGAGCAAGTTACTGAGGCATGATCTACCCTTCACAAAACCATTTTGGCCCCCAATACAATATCCCATTTTCATCTATCCAATCCTGTATTCTTTTCTTGACTAATTTCTCTAAGACCTTGACAATGATTCCTGATATGCTAATCGGTCGGTAATTTACAACAGCAGTCTTGGAACCACCTTTATGCAGTGGAACTATTTTCCCCTCTTTCCACCCGCTCGGGACTAACCCAGACCCGAGACTCAAATTTAACAAAATGGTCAAGGGTACTGACAATTCTTTAGCTGCTTCTCGTACAACACGAGCTGGTATACCATCCAATCCCACAGATGTATTGACATTGAGGTTATGCAATAGACTACTCACCTCCACTTCATTAACCACAATTCCCGTATAATCTACTAGTTTATTCGTTTCTGCAATGTCACCACCTGGATGATATACTTTTGCAAAGTGCTCACTCAGTAACTCAACTATCTCAACTGATTCAGTTACCTCCCTACCATCGGCATTCTTTAAAATCAATCTGCCATGTACATTTTCCCTTTTACTTGCTACATATCTAAAAAACTGTTTAGGATTCTCTTTAGCCTGCATGGCCAATGTTCTTTCGTAATCCTTTTTTGCTTTTCTTACCACACTCGTCATCCTTCTGGCCTGCGCTTTATACCGTTCATGTGCCTGCCGGTCACCCTTCTCCTTAAATTCCCTCCATAGTTGTTTCTTTTTTTGCAGCTCAAGCTTAATGGTGTTATTCATCCATTTAACCACTACTTGATTTATTATTCGGCCTCTAGGTATACAGTCAGCCATTGCTTCATGCAAGCACTTCTTAACTACCTCCCATGCACTATCAACTTCTAGTCCTTGCAGTTGTACATGCCATGGCACTGAACCAATCAAACTCCTAAGCTTGTCATACTTTCCAGCCCGATAATTCCACATGTACCCTGTCTTAATTGAAAATTCTACACCTTTAGCCACCTCCCAAGTTAAGACCCTATGATCACTCTCACCGATTGGTGGCAATGTGGTCATATTTGTTACAGCCAAATCCTCAGATGTAATTACTAGGTCAAGCACTCTCTGACCCCTAGTATTTTCCATCACATGCTGTCGCAGATAGTTATCCCTTAATAACCGCATAAAATCCAGTTCCTTCCTCCCGTGTGTCCTCTCCTCACCCCAATCAATGCGACCATAGTTGAAACTCCCATAATAATCACCCTCCTTCCACCCATTTCTTCTATTTGCTTGTGCATACTGTCACCACCATCTTTTCCATCACCTGGTCTATAGCAGCACCCAATTGTATATTTAGTTCTGCTAGCCACAATCTCACACCAAATGGCCTCAAATGTGCTCTTTTCTCTATCCTGCAATTCAACTTCTATTCTCCTTGGCTGGAGCTCATCAGCTATCATCAACAATACTCCTCCCCCCATTTTATTCTCTCTGTCATTCCTGAACACACTATACCCATCACATTCAATCCCACTAGTTATATCATCTACAGTCAACCATGTTTCACTAATACCTATAACCTGTGGTCTGGAAGTGCCAACCATGGCCAAAAACTCTTCCTTCTTGTTCCTAATACTCCTAGTATTAGTGTACATGAATTTAAGACCCCCATTAGCCCCAACCCTACCTTGATGCCTTATACGAGCACGTGGCGGTGAATTTGAGCTGTGCAGAAGGAAGTGATTTTTAATCGGTGAATAGTCTGCTTTTTTCCCCGTTTTTCTACGTTTTTGAGTGCTAAATTGTTTCTCTGAATACGAGTGTACTTCAGTGGTTGTTTTTTGGAAGTTAGTTGCTGTCGCGATATAATATATTTTGGTACCGTCGGAATCGAACACGTAACGGTGGAAGACAAAACGAAGTTAAGTTACTGTATTTAGTTATATTTCATTTTATTTAATTATATTTGGTATTTAAATGTTCTGATGTTTGTACTTTTTTTTTCCTCTTATTTATTAATTGAATAATTATTAAAGATTAGGGTATAATTTGACAAAACACCTCACAGATAAGTAATGGCACCTGTGTGAAGGAAAATGGCGGCCAGTAATGAAGGTTCGCCATCGTTATCAAAGAACGGTAGCATAAAAGAAATGAGTCAGTGTACTAGCTGTGAAATGTACGCTTTGCGGAGTGCGGTCGGAGTGTGGTTAGATATAATAAAGGATTGAATGTGTGTAGAAAATGTAGGGAGAATGAGGAATTGAAGTGTATTTCGGATCGTGAGTGTGATATTTTTGTCAACCTTCAGAATGAAGGAAACAGGGATATGACAAGAAACGGCAAGGTTGTACATGAAAATTGTGAGAGTGTGAATGTAGAAAGTGTGAATGATAGTATAAATGGTTTCTCAGAGAACAAAAAAGATGAGATAGATGCATTGAGTGAGATTGTGTTGTTGAATAGTGCGATAGAAAGAGCAAAACAGCAGCTAGAGTGCATGAACAAAAGTAGACTGAATGAACCAACCAATAATAAAAGGTATGACAGGAAAAATAGACGTATGAATGTGAACATGAACAAAATGAAGGATAGAGTGCTGTATGGAGACTCGTTAGTACGAGGTGTGTTAGTAGAGGATTTGACAAAATCGTACCAACCTGGTGCGACCATAAAGGACTTAACTGCGTCTATCAGAGAGCAAAAGGAAAGGGTGAAAGAAATGATTGTTGTGGCAGGTACGAATGATTTGAAAGGAGATAAAATGGAAATGATAGAAGACCTGAATGAATTGTTTGAGGTAGCAAAAGAAAAGAGTGAGAGAGTTAGAATGATTAGTCTTTTGCCACGGTATGACAGTGAAATGTTTAAAAGGCGGGCTATAATTGCAAATGACTTTATGCGTGGGTTATGTATGACGAGTGGTGTGGAATTTGTGGATGTGTGGAGTGAGTTTGATGGGCGAAAGGATCTATATAAGATGGATGGCTTGCATTTGAATGGTTACAGTGTAAGAAGACTTGAGAAAGTGTTGCTGAATGTAGTGGATGTGCAAATTCAGGGAAAGTAGATTTGTTAGGTGGGGGGGGGGGAGTAGAGATACAGTCCTTATGGAGGCAGTTGAATGTAAGAATGAATATAATATGCCAGAGCAAATAAGGACAACAAATCTGAGTGGGATAGTTAATATAAGGCATCAAGGTAGGGTTGGGGCTAATGGGGGTCTTAAATTCATGTACACTAATACTAGGAGTATTAGGAACAAGAAGGAAGAGTTTTTGGCCATGGTTGGCACTTCCAGACCACAGGTTATAGGTATTAGTGAAACATGGTTGACTGTAGATGATATAACTAGTGGGATTGAATGTGATGGGTATAGTGTGTTCAGGAATGACAGAGAGAATAAAATGGGGGGAGGAGTATTGTTGATGATAGCTGATGAGCTCCAGCCAAGGAGAATAGAAGTTGAATTGCAGGATAGAGAAAAGAGCACATTTTGAGGCCATTTGGTGTGAGATTGTGGCTAGCAGAACTAAATATACAATTGGGTGCTGCTATAGACCAGGTGATGGAAAAGATGGTGGTGACAGTATGCACAAGCAAATAGAAGAAATGGGTGGAAGGAGGGTGATTATTATGGGAGATTTCAACTGTGGTCGCATTGATTGAAGTGAGGAGAGGACACACGGGAGGAAGGAACTGGATTTTATGCGGTTATTAAGGGATAACTATCTGCGACAGCATGTGATGGAAAATACTAGGGGTCAGAGAGTGCTTGACCTAGTAATTACATCTGAGGATTTGGCTGTAACAAATATGAACACATTGCCACCAATCGGTGAGAGTGATCATAGGGTCTTAACTTGGTAGGTGGTAAAGGTGTAGAATTTTCAATTAAGACAGGGTACATGTGGAATTATCGGGCTGGAAAGTATGACAAGCTTAGGAGTTTGATTGGTTCAGTGCCATGGCATGTACAACTGCAAGGACTAGAAGTTGATAGTGCATGGGAGGTAGTTAAGAAGTGCTTGCATGAAGCAATGGCTGACTGTATACCTAGAGTCCGAATAATAAATCAAGTAGGGGTTAAATGGATGAATAACACCATTAAGCTTGAGTTGCAAAAAAAGAAACAACTATGGAGGGAATTTAAGGAGAAGGGTGACCGGCAGGCACATGAACAGTATAAAGCGCAGGCCAGAAGGGTGACGAGTGTGGTAAGAAAAGCAAAAAAGGATTACGAAAGAACATTGGCCATGCAGGCTAAAGAGAATCCTAAACAGTTTTTTAGATATGTAGCAAGTAAAAGGAAAAATGTACATATCAGATTGATTTTAAAGAATGCCGATGGTAGGGAGGTAACTGAATCAGCTGAGATAGTTGAGTTACTGAGTGAGCACTTTGCAAAAGTATATCATCCAGGTGGTGACATTGCAGAAACGAATAAACCAGTAGATTATACGGGAATTGTGGTTAATGAAGTGGAGGTGAGTAGTCTATTGCATAACCTCAATATCAATACATCTGTGGGATTGGATGGTATACCAGCTCGTGTTGTACGAGAAGCAGCTAAAGAATTGTCAGTACCCTTGACCATTTTGTTTAATTTGAGTCTCGGGTCTGGGTTAGTCCCGAGCGGGTGGAAAGAGGGGAAAATAGTTCCACTGCATAAAGGTGGTTCCAAGACTGCTGTAGTAAATTACCGACCGATTAGCATATCAGGAATCATTGTCAAGGTCTTAGAGAAAATAGTCAAGAGGAAAATACAAGATTGGATAGAAGAAAATGGGATACTGTATCGGGGACAGCATGGTTTTGTGAAGGGTAGGTCATGCCTCAGTAACTTGCTCACGTATTATAACACAGTGACGGCTGAACTGGATAAGGGTAATGGGTTTACGCTGATTCTACTGGACCTTGCCAAGGCCTTTGACAGGATTCCACATGGAATTCTAATCAGTAAATTGCAGCATATGGGAATGGACATAGGGTTGGTGAGATGGATAGGAGGGTGGTTGACGGAGAGATATCAGAGAGTGGTTTACTCGGGAGTAGAGTCCACAAGACGGCCTGTGACTAGTGGTGTGCCACAAGGATCTGTTCTTGGACCACTGCTGTTTAATTTGTTCATAAATGACATAGGAAATGATCTGAGAGGAACAGTTCATTTGTTTGCGGATGATGCGAAGTTGGGTAGGGCAATAGTGAATGCAGATGACGTCAAAATTTTGCAGGATGATTTGGATAGATTGGAGGTCTGGGCTAAGGAGAATGGATGTCAGTTTAATGTGGCAAAATGTAAGGTTATGCATTTTGGGGTGAAAAGATTGGCGGCAGTTTACTGCATTGGTGGAACCGTGCTCCAGGAAATTGATGAGGCACGAGATTTAGGAGTGTTGGTAGATAAGGAATTGAAATTTAGGGGACACATTGCAAAAGTGACCAAAACAGCTCATCAAATCACTTGGTTGCTGAAGAATACGATGACAAGCATAGACAAGCAGGTTATTGTTCCTCTGTATCGAGCCTTGATAAGACCCCATCTAGACTACTGTGCTCAGATTTGGTCACCTAGGTTTCTTCTTGATGGGGAGGAGGTGGAGAGGATCCAGAGGCGAGTGACAAAGATGATAGCAGGTCTGTGGAATGAACCGTATGAGAACAGGTTGAGGATTTGTGGGTTGCAAAAATTGGTTGATAGGCGGAGGAGGGGAGATATGATTGAGACATTCAAATTACTGAAGGGTTTCTATAAAATTAATTCAGAAGATATTTTTGAGAACAGGGCTGGTTTTGGGAGGACTAGGGGACATCCATGGAAACTGGGCAAAAGTGTGGTTAGTAAAGGTGTTAGAGCTGGGTTCTTTACTTTTAGAGTAGTGAATGAGTGGAATGCGCTCCCTGAGTCTGTGGTGGATGCTGTGACAGTTTAAGGCGAGGTATGATAGATACTGTATGAATGTCAAATAGTTGTGATGAATATGATTTGGGGCCTCCCTCGATGAGTCCAATGACTCCCTGGAGTTGCCCGTAATAATAGTAATAGTAATAATAGTAATATTAACTATCCCACTCAGATTTGTTGTCCTTATTTGCTCTGGCATATTATATTCATTCTTACATTCAACTGCCTCTATAAGGACTGTATCTCTACTCCCCCCCCCTTAACAAATCTAGTTTCCCTGAATTTGCACATCCACTACATTCAGCAACACTTTCTCAAGTCTTCTTACACCGTAACCATTCAAATGCAAGCCATCCATCTTATATAGTTCCTTTCGCCCATCAAACTCACTCCACACATCCACAAATTCCACACCACGCGTCATACATAACCCACGCATAAAGTCATTCGCAATTATAGCCCGCCTTTTAAACATTTCACTGTCATACCGTGGCAAAAGACTAATCATTCTAACTCTCTCACTCTTTTCTTTTGCTACCTCAAACAATTCATTCAGGTCTTCTATCGTTTCCATTTTATCTCCTTTCAAATCATTCGTACCTGCCACAACAATCATTTCTTTCACCCTTTCCTTTTGCTCTCTAATAGACTCAGTTACGTCCTTTATGGTCGCACCAGGTTGGTACGATTTTGTCAAATCCTCTACTAACACACCTCGTACTAATGAGTCTCCATAAAGCACTCTATCCTTCATTTTGTTCATGTTCACATTCATATGTCTATTTTTCCTGTCATACCTTTTATTATTGGTTGGTTCATTCAGTCTACTTTTGTTCATGCACTCTAGCTGCTGTTTTGCTCTTTCTATCGCACTATTCAACAACACAATCTCACTCAATGCATCTATCTCATCTTTTTTGTTCTCTGAGAAACCATTTATACTATCATTCACACTTTCTACATTCACACTCTCACAATTTTCATGTACAACCTTGCCGTTTCTTGTCATATCCCTCTTTCCTTCATTCTGAAGGTTGACAAAAATATCACACTCACGATCCGAAATACACTTCAATTCCTCATTCTCCCTACATTTTCTACACACATTCAATCCTTTATTATCATCTAACCACACTCTGACCGCACTCCGCAAAGCATACATTTCACAGCTAGTACACTGACTCATTTCTTTTATGCTACCGTTCTTTGATAACGATGGCGAACCTTCATTACTGGCCGCCATTTTCCTTCGCACAGGTGCCATACTTATTTCAACGTGTTTTGTCAAATTATACGTTATAACACACCAAAATAGACGCACTAAAATACGCAAGGCAAACAAAACAAAACTACACAATATTAAGTAATTTGTATCGATAACTGAAAATGATACTTATCTTATCTGGAGCTTGCACGAACACTACACATTACGAATTCATCTAGCGCCGACTTCCCGACATAGATTATGTTATAAAACACTTTAGTACACTAACCATGCTAATAAAGCTCCAATAATATACCAAAATTACACACTTAAGTCCATTAAATTGAATCCAAAACATCAATAAATCAACAAAAAACACAAATCTCTCAGGAGCTCTCCGATAGCACGTCCCTTCACCAGCTAGCCTCGACACCATTTGGTGTCGAGGCTAGCTGGTGAACAATGGAATGATAATTCTTTTATCTCTGCAGGTCAGATTCCTTCTCAGTACTGCAGCAATCCTCTGGGTTACCTGTAAAGTACCTGTAAGGAACAGGTACTTTTCAAATCAATTTAGTGTAAGGTGTTAAGGGCATGATATGAGAGGACTGCTTCACCAAAATTGTTAAATTTAATGTGTTTGTGTAATTTGTGTTCATTTTTATGCATAGGAATTGGGGATTCAGTTTCACCAATATAAGGTAAGTTATAGGAAAAATGGATATAGTATACTCCAGGGTGGGCCAGTGGGAGAAAGGATCCTTAGAGGAATCGAATATGTTTTCTTAATTTTACAGGTGATTTAAAAGTAGCATTAAGATTGTTATGGTGTACAATTCTATTTATTTTATCTGATAATCTTTTAATATATGGGATAGTTATTGTTTTACTGTAGTCTACATTATACGCATTTCTGATGAAGTTTTATGAAGAACTTTACTGACGGTATTTTTATTTTCATTTCTTAGCTGTTATTTATAAAAGTTTTGCTAATAATTTGTAATTCTTGTTTAAGAGCTTGCTCATTAGGGAAAATTGTTATAGCTATGTTTTTGAGGGTGATAATGCCTCCAAAGTTTTGTGAAGAGTAGTGATAAGAGTTAGCATGTCTATATTGGCCAGTATGTGTAGGCTTAAGGTAGACTGCCTGAGGGAAGATGTGATGAAAGGATCACCAATAATTCAGCTAACGATATTCTGGAAAAAAATTTCGTATACTAAAACAATAGCAAAATTTGAATGCCAATCATACAAATATAACCAATCAGAATATCTCTTCCCTGGCATGCCACTCTAGCAGCGAACAATGAACATTGGAGGCAAGGAGCACCCAACCACATGCAAGCAATGGCCATGTGATCAACCTATCTAGCCACAACCTAAATAATGGTGAACTTTTGCTATTTAATACAGGCATAAACTTTGAAGAAGCACCTAGAACTGCAAAGTTCATGCCTGTATGCCTGCCTGGATGTTATATACCACATAGAAAGATGCATTAAATTTCTTCCAAATAATATAGCTGATAAAATCCGTTTAGAAACTATTAATGTTTTGAATAAAATGAAAGCTATATGTAGCAACTAATTATATATTGGGTTATATCCTTTATCCAAGTGTAAGCAAACAAAGTTTGTGCCTGAAGTGCTTTCAGGACCGGGGCAACTCGTGGTAAAGGTGGTATAAGTTCTCATCATTTGCCTTATATTTTCCATAATGCAAAGCATATCTCCTTGAGGACATGTATAATGATATGCATTAAGGGAAGGGCCACTACTCAGACAAGTTTCGACCTTTATAGAGGTGCTGTTTAAGTAAAGACCTCTCTAAAAATTAAGTGGTCCACCAGACCACTCCCTACAAGTGGTCCTCCAGACCACTCCCTACATCCAATTCAGTGGTGGCTCCACTCAGTGACAGGCTCACCCCACCACCAAGCAGAGCCATAATCTCAGATACTAAGACAGGCAAAAACCTACCCCTGAGCAGAGCCATAATCTCAGCAGTGGACCTACTCAGAGAAAGGCAAAAACCTACCTCCAAGCAGAGCCTCTCACATCTCAGGGAAAGCAACCACTTCTGTACAAAGTACATCAGTGGGAGCCAGACTCAGAGGTGGTGATACTAAGGTGGAAGTAATGGAGAAGTCATATTTACCTATATAAGTTGCCAAAGGGTGTCCCTATAATTAAAATTCTCTGGATTAGAGATAAGTTTAAGGAAGTGTTCACTTGGTTATGCTATTAATTATATATTGGGTTTTATCCTTTATCCAAGTGTAAGAAAACAAAGTTTGCACTAAGGCAAGTGAAAAAACTTCCTTAAACTTATCTCTAATCCAGAGAATTTTAATAATAGGGTGTGACACCCTTTGTCAACTCGTATAGGTAAATATGATTTCTCCATTATTTCCACCTGAGTATCACCACTTGTGGTTTGGCTCCCACTAATGTGCTTTGGTGCAAAAATGGTCTCTTTCTTTGAGGTATGAGAGGTTTTGCTTGGGGTAGGTTTTTGCCTGTCTCTGAGTGGGGGCCACCACTGAGATTATGGCTCTGTCTGGTGGTGGGGTGAGCATGCCACTGAGTAGAGCCAATGTTGAGAAGTTCTTCTCGGTGACAGGGTGGGCTTGTCACTGAGTGGAACAACGCTAATTTGGATGGTCCTTCAGTCACTTGTAGGGAGTGGTCTGGGAGACCACCTAATTTTTAGAGTGGTCTTTACTTAAACAGCACCTCGATAAAGGTCAAACTAGTCTGGATAGTGACCCCTTCCCTTAATGCTGTGCATTAAGGGAAGGGACACTTAATGTCCACAAGGAGATGTGCTTTGCATTATGGGAGATACTAAGGCAAGTGATGAGAACTTATACCACCTTTACCACGAGTTGCCCCAGTCCTGAAAGTACTTCAGGTGCAAACTTTGTTTGCTTATGCTTGGATAAAGGATAAAACCCAATATATAATTAGTAGCATAACCAAGTAAAAACTTCTTTAAACTTATCTCTAATCCAGAGAATTTTAATAATGGGGTGTGACACCCCCTTGGCAACTCATATAGGTAAATATGACTTCTCCATTACTTCCACCTGAGTATCACCACCTCTGGGTCTGGCTCCCACTGATGAGACCTCAATAAAGGTTGAAACCGGTCTGGGTAGTGGCCCTTTCCTTAATGCATAGCAATATACATGTCAGCAAGGAGATGTGCTTTGCATTATGGGAGATACTAAGGCAAGGTGATGAAAACTTATACCACCTTTACGAGTTGTCCCCGTCCTGAAAGTACTTCAGGTGCAAACTTTGTTTGCTTACACTTGGATAAAAGATAAAGTCCAATATATAATTAGTAGCATAGCCAAGTGAAAAAAACTTCCTATATGTAGCAATCACACCAAAACAGAACTGGCAGCTATCATGTCATTAAAAGCTAATCAGGATATACAGGATATAACAAAGTCGGAGAAAGATAATGTCCAAAATTAATGATTTGTAATCAAGTAGATAATAATAATAATAATAATAATAATAATAATAATAATAATAATAGTAGGACTCTAGCTTTGATGTAGCAAGGTTTTTTTTTCCACCAGAGGTTAGGCCAAGAATTTTAACAATTGACCAAATCATTGTGACTTTAGCATACCATGTAGATTGTAATGTTGCTTATTTCTTTGGGTGTATGTGTATTCTCCAGATGACCGTGATATAAGGTCAAAATGTCGAATGATTCTTCTGGTTTATAATAAACTGAAGTTTTACTATAACATGGTAGTTGTTTCCATAATTTTTAATAATGAATGCCGATCACTGTGTAACCATGAAGGAGACATCCTTAGTCTGATTAACCATACTGTCATGAGTGAAAGTCGCATAATATATATAAAAATAAAATAAAAAAATAAAACAAACTGGTTATCACACTCCAGACTATCACCAATATCATTAATATACAAGTTAAGCAACATTTGTGCAAATACAGAACCCTGTGACACACAATTGGTATACTAACTACCTGCATATCTAACCGTTTGATACCTGTCATTCAGCTACTCCCCCTAATCCATATTACAAGTCCATTTTACACACACACATCCCTTTGAGTTTGTGTAGCAATCTCACATTTATAATAATTATTACTATTATTATTACTATTATTACGGGCAACTCCAGGGAGTCATTAGACTCATCGAGGGAGGCCCCAAATCATATTCATCACAACTATTTGACATTCATACAGTATCTATCATACCTCGCCTTAAACTCATTCACTGTCACAGCATCCACTACAGACTCAGGGAGCGCATTCCACTCATTCACTACTCTAAAAGTAAAGAACCCAGCTCTAACACCTTTACTAACCACACTTTTGCCCAGTTTCCATGGATGTCCCCTAGTCCTCCCGTGTCAAGACCTTGACAATAATGTCAAGGTCTTGCAAATTCTAGAAATATCATGGTATATCCATTTCTCATAACTAGCTCTGCTGTTACTACCATAGAATATAAGCAGATAGCAAAAGCAGGATATACTCATACCAAAACCATGCTGCTAATAGACATGCATATGAGTTGAAAGTTTTCATTACTTATTTTAATGGTATTGTTATTATTATTATTATTATTATGACTTACTCTATCGAGTCCTTACACTCATTGGGAGAGGCCTGAAACAAAATGCCAAGCACTATCTAATATTTGCATAGTATCTATTATAGTTTGCTTTGATCTCACTCACAATCATGGCACACACAACAGACTCTGACAACCTAATCCATTTATTTATCGCTCCCTCTCCAAGCAAAAAATCTAATCCTCACAACCTCTGGTAGCTACATTCTTGCTCAGTTTCCAAGGATGGCACCTGGTTCTTTTACCATCTTTTACCTGTTCTGAAAATTTTCCTCTGTATTCATTGTGTAAAATCCTCTCAGTAATTTGTATATCTCAATCATATCAACCATTTTCCATCTGTCAATAAATATCTGTAACCACAAATCATCGACCTGCCTCATAAGGTTCATTCTGTAGACCTGCTACCATCTTGGTCATTCACGTCTAGATCCTCTCTACCTCTTCCTCGCTGCCAAGAAACCCAGATGACCATATATGTGCACAGTAGTCAAGATGAGGTCTCACCAAATCTCACCAAGGCCAACTACATGTCCTTTTGGAGCAAAAATAATTCCAGTAAGACTTAGAAGAGCCGCAACTTATGATCAATGCGATGGTACAGGAGTAAGTGAGTGTACGCATGGTTAGGTTGTAACGAGCTTGTAAGAACTGCTTTTACTAATTATACACCCGATTTTAAGGAGCTTACTAAGAAAATGGATAAAAGGAAGGCCTCTACTAGTAAATAAGTAACTAAAATTATTGTGTTCCGCCTTTAAAATTTTTCTAATTGTTCAAAAAAACTTCATTTAATGTGTTTCAATTTAAACCTTTTTTATTGTATAATAAATTTAGTTTAATCCTTTATCCAAGTGTGAGCAAACAAAGTTTGCGCCTGAAAGTATCTTCAGGACTGGGGTAAGGTGGTACAACACCAGTAAACTCGTTGCAAAGGTGGAGAAAGCTACCAACACTCATGTCTCAGAATCTCCTATAATGCAAAACACATCTCCTTGCGGATATGTCTAATGTTATGCATTAAGGGAAGGGCCACTACCCAGACAAGTTTCGACCTTTATTGAGGTCTCTTCAGTGGGAGCCAGGACCAAGCTGAGATACCAGGCAGAAGCATTTGCAAGTCATCTCTACCTATAGGAGTTGCCAAATGGTGTGTTGTACCACCTTACCCCAGTCCTGAAGATACTTTCAGGTGCAAACTTTGTTTGCTCACACTTGGATAAAGGATTAAACTAAATTTATTATACTCTAACCAAGTGAAAAATAAACTTTCAACATCTTTCTCTAAATCCAGAGTAATTTATTAAAAAAGGGCACACCATTTGGCAACTCCTATAGGTAGAGATGACCTGTGAATGCTTCTGCCTGGTATCTCAGCTTGGGCCTGGCTCCCACTGAAGAGACCTCAATAAAGGTCGAAACTAGTCTGGGTAGTGGCCCTTCCCTTAATGCATAACATTAGACATATCCGCAAGGAGATGTGTTTTGCATTATAGGAGATACTGAGACAGGAGTGTTGGTACTTTCTCCACCTTTGCAACGAGTTGCCCTGGTGTTGTACAACCTTACCCCAGTCCTGAAGATACTTTCAGGTGCAAACTTTGTTTGCTCACACTTGGATAAAGGATTAAACTAAATTTATTACACTCTAACCAAGTGAAAAATAAACTTTCAACTTTTTTATTGTAGTAATTTTTATTAACCTGTTTTTCTCTCTCTCTCTTCTCTCTTTTTTTATTTTGTTCCTCTTTTTTTGTCTCCTCTTCGCTTTTTATTTTTTCATGGTAGATCATGAAGAGCCGAGTGACACGTGGACACAAGCCGCATGTGGCTCACGAGCCACATTGTGGCCACCCCTGCTCTATAAAAAGGTATAATAACCTACTAGTCTAAGCTCATCAGGGTATTCTTCAGTATCCAAGTAATGCGATGAGCTGCTTTAAGCCGCTTTTGCAATATGGCCTCTAAACTTTAACTCCCTATCCACTAACATCCCCCCCCCCCTAATCCCTGGCTTCATCAATTTTTCTGGAGTACAGTTCCATCAATATGGCACACAGGCACACAACTAGTAATCTTTTCACTACTAAATGCAAAACATTAAACATTGCCACATTAAACTGATATTGTAATTTTAATCTATTAGAATTCTATTGGAATTCTAATTAATAATCAAATTAATCAAAAATTCTAATCAATGAAATTCTAATCAATTCTAATTAACAGAATTCTATTGGAATTCTAATTAACAATCTAATTAATCAAAAATTCTAATCAATGAAATTCTAATCAATTCTAATCAATGAAATTCTAATCAATTCTAATCAAGAGAATTCTATTGGAATTCTAATCAGTAAACTGCAACATATGGGAATGGATATAGAGTTGGTGAGATGGATAGGACGGTGGCTGATGGAGAGATATCAGGGAGTAGTTTACTCAGGAGTAGAGTCCAAAAGATGGCTTGTGACTAGTGGTGTGCCACAGGGTTCTGTTCTTGGACCACTGCTGTTTAATTTGTTCATTAACAATATAGGGAAGGATCTGAGAGGTACAGTTCATTTGTTCGCTGATGATGCAAAGAGTTGGGTAGGGCAATAGTGAATGCAGAAGATGTCAAAATTTTGCAGGATAATTGGGATAGATTGGAGGTCTGGGCTAAGGAGAATAGATGTCAATTTAATGTGGCAAAATGTAAGGTTATGCATTTTGGGGTGAAAAGATTAGCAGCAGTATATCACATTGGTGGAACTGTACTCCAGGAGATTAATGAGGCCAGGGACTAGGGAGTGTTGGTAGATAGGGAGTTGAAGTTTAGGGGGCACATTGCAAAAGTGGCTAAATCAGCTCATCAAATCATTTGGATGCTGAAGAATACTTTGATGGGAAGTTATTGACAAGCAAGTTATTGTTCCTCTTTATCGAGCGTTGATAAGACCTCATCTCGACTACTGTGCCCAGATTTGGTCACCTAGGTTTCTTCTTGATGGGAAGGAGGTGGAGAGGATCCAGAAGCGAGTGACCAAGATGACAGCAGGTCTATGGAATGAACCTTATGAGAACAGGTTGAAGATTTGTGGGTTGCAAAAATTGGTTGATAGGCAGAAAAGGGGAGATATGATTGAGACATTCAAATTGCTGAAGGGTTTCTATAGGATTAATTCAGAGGATTTTTTGAGAGCAGGACTGGTGGTGGGGGGGGGGGGGGGACTAGGGGACATCCATGGAAGCTGGGCAAGAGTGCGATTAGTAAGGGTGTTAGAGCTGGGTTTTTTACTTTTACAGTGGTGAATGAGTGGAATAAGCTGAAAGAGTCTATTGTGGGTGCTATGACAGTGAATGAGTTCAAGGCAAAGTATGATAGATACTGTGAATGTCGAATAGTTGTGATGGACATAATGTTTAGGGCCTCCCTCGATGAGTCTAAGGACTCCTTGGAGTCGCCTGTAATAATAATAATAATAATAAAATAATAATAATATATCCTTTTTCCTTTACCCAGACTGCCAGTCTATAGTGTGTTCATTGATGAACACACACTATACCCTTTACATTCTTCTCACAAATTATATCATCTTCTGTCAGCCATGTCTCACTAATGCCTATAACCTTTGTCCAGGATGAAATAACCAATGCCCAAAACTCCTCCACATTGTTCTGAATGTTCTTGGAATCAGTGTACATAAATTGTGATAGCCCCTTAGGCCCACGACTGTCCTTATGCTTTATAGTAACTATTCCATTCTGGTTTATTACCAGTAGTACTACTAACTTAGACATTTCATGGATTTTCTTACACTCAACTGCCTCATTGGTATCTCTGTACTCTCTCAACAGCTTCCTCCCCTAAAAGCTCCAGTCTCTGATTTTGCACATCCACTTTCACTTCATTCAACACTTTTTCCAGACTTTAAACACCAAATATATTTAGATGCAAACCATTCTTCTTGTATATTGAGTTTGACAGATGTCGTTTCATCTGTCAAACTCACTCCAACCATCCACAAATTTCACATCATTTATCCTGCATAACCTAAGCAAATCACTCATACAGTATTATGGTCTGCCTCCTCCTTCTCAGCTCATCTCCATCATACTGTAGCAATCTCACTATCTTAACTCTCTAACTCTTTTTCTTTTTTGCTACTTTCGATAACTTTTTCATATCCTCCTTTATACCATACATTTCTCCATTCAAATCACTAGTTTCAGGCAAAATAATCACCACTTTCACTTTATAATTTTGCATTCTAATAGACTTGCTAACATCATTATTGTTTGCACCCAGGAAGCATAATTTTGTCACTCTCTCAACAATCACACCTCTTATGATAGAATTGCCATACAAATGAAACAAGCAGTGATAGCACAGTGGTAAAAAAACACTCAACAGGCATACAGTCAGGAATACATATCCATACTTAAAGTAGAAAAAAGCCATCAAAGGCTTGAAATGTGGAAAGGCAGCAGGAGTAGATGATATTCGACCAGAAATGCTGAAGTATGGTGGTATATGAGTCTTACAGTGGCTGCACTGCATAATTCAGAAGGCCTGGACAGAGGGACGAATTCCCGAATGATTGGAGTAGAGCTCTCATGGTACTCATATATAAAAAGGGAAATACAACTGAATGTGAGAATTACAGAGGTATTTCCCTACTGAGTGTTCCTGGTAAGATTTATGCTAGTATACTTGAGAAACGGTTGAGAAGAATTGTGGAAGAAAAGCTTGGTGAAGAACAAGCTGGATTCAGGCCAAATAGAGGCCGTCAGGATCAGATCTTCACTTTATGACAAATAGTTGAGAAAGCATGGGAATATAACAAAGATCTGTATTTAAGTTTTGTTGATCTGGAAAAGGCATATGACAAGGTGCCAAGAGAGAAGCTATTCAACATGGTACAGTTATATGGTGTCAATGGGACATTATATCAAGCAATACTTAGTCTTTATTTGAGTTGTAAGTCAGCAGTTAGAATTGAAGGAAGTACACGAAGATGGTTTCATGTTAAATCTGGTGTCAGACAAGGATGTATATTATCCCCTCTGTTACTCATTATCTATATGGATCACATTATAAAGGAAAGTGGTATTAAACCTTATATCAGAATTGGAGATGTTAATGTCAACTCTTTGCTTTATGCAGACAATGTTATACTTCTAAATAAATCCACTAGAAGTCTGCAAGATTCCCTGACTAAACTGAAAAACTGTTGTAATAGATATGGTATGAAGATCAGCAATAAAAAGACAAAGACAATGAAAAAAGGCAGAATCACTGAAAATATCAACTGCATTGTGAACTGAGAGCCTGTAGAACAAGTAAAACATTTCAGCTAATTAGGCACAATGTTTAGTGAAGATTGTAAATTAAATATGGAAATAGACAACAGAATCAACAAAGCTGGTGTGGTAGGAAGTCAATTGAAGAAATTCATATGGAATAAGAGAGAATTTAGTCAGAACACTAAATTAGCTATATACAAGACAGTTTCAAACCAGTTTTAACTTACGCATCTGAGAGCTGGGTCAGAAGTAAAACACTTGACCAAAGACTAGAGACTGCAGATATGAGACAATGAAAAAAGGCAGAATCATTGAAAATATCAACTGCGTTGTGAACTGAGAGCCTGTAGAACAAGTAAAACATTTCAGCTAATTAGGCACAATGTTTAGTGAAGATTGTAAATTAAATATGGAAATAGACAACAGAATCAACAAAGCTGGTGTGGTAGGAAGTCAATTGAAGAAATTCATATGGAATAAGAGAGAATTTAGTCAGAACACTAAATTAGTTATATACAAGACAGTGTTCAAACCAGTTTTAACTTACGGATCTGAGAGCTGGGTCAGAAGTAAAACACTTGACCAAAGAGTAGAGACTGCAGATATGAGAGGCCTGAGAAATATTAGAGGCATGAACAGATGACATCAATGGCAAAATCATATTAAAAACGAGGATATCAGGAAAGAACTTGACATTGTCAGCGTTTTTGATGAGCTGTGTGTATGATATAATTACCTCCCAGATGAATCTTTGATTCCATGGGGTCTTGGGTTCTAATAATATTAATAATTTTTCTTATCTCTTAGTCAAGCATTCCTTTCACTTTCATTGCACTTCTTTCTGTTCTCAGCTGAACCATTCATTAAACGTTCCTTTGATGAGTGGTTTGTGGAGATTAGATAACTGACGTATTCACTCTAAGTCATGCTTCATCCTGAGTATGATTCCTCATAATCATGCTCTCTCCCTAATTACTGAGAACTGTTCATTATTTACATCCATCATATTACTTTTTTTGGATCACCACTTTACTCACTTTCTCAATAATGTCAATTTTAATCTCTTTTTCAATCCTATCTTCCATTACACCATCACACAGATTTTCATGTGTATTCTCTGCTCCACCCATCACTGAAATCTCTCTTGACCTGACCTGCAAATTACAATCTGATTGATTGTTTTTGATCTATAATCTGCTACATCAATCCTAGTTACATCCTTATTTAATGGAATATCTTGTCTCCTTAACACTAATTAGAAATCATGCATGTACTAAGCTCAATTGAACAACTGTGTTGTTAAGCGATAGTAAAAACCATATGAGCTGAATTATAAAAAATTGTTTATTAACTGGCTTATATTAACTGTAAGATGCAGTGTGCTCTGAAAATGTGGGTTTGAAGATGAGTGGAATATAGGACAGTTAATAAACATCTTTTTTTATAATTTAGTTTGTACAACAAATTAGTTTGGCAAAATGCAAAGTGAGAGATCATTATTGAGTACTTCAACTATAGTGATATAAACTGAGCAGAAAAAACAGCATGCAGTACTAAGGGAATTGAATTTTTGGATTTCTTGAGGGACAGCAGTCTTAGCCAGCATGCGATGAAGGGAACATGAGGATCAAGAGATCTGGATTTGGTCAGAGCATCAGATTGTGAACTAAGATGACAAACCTGCCCTCCATGGGTGAGAGTTTCATGTAAACTCTCACCCATGGAGATTCTCATACACATGAAAATCTGTGTAATGGTGTAATGGAAGATAGGATTGAAAAAGAGATTAAAATTGACATTATTGAGAAAGTGAGTAAAGTGGTGATCCAAAAAAAGTAGTATGATGGATGTAAATAATGAACAGTTCTAAAAAAAGTAGTATGATGGATGTAAATAATGAACAGATCAATAATGAGGGAGAGAGCATGATTATGAGGAATCATACTCAGGATGAAGCATGACTTAGAGTGAAATTATAGGGCAGGTGACTATCATAGATTAGAAACCAGCTTTTAGTAGTGCAATGGATGAAAGAATTTTAAGAGGGATCATTAGTGCATGAGAGATACTTAAGAAAAAATTGTTGACAGCAATGACAGATAACACTCTGAGTGAAGAAGATAAAGCAATCTGGAGTCAAATGAAAGGCAAAAGGAATAAAAAGGAAATTGCAGAAGAAAAAGAGATTATGGAAGACATTTAAAGAGAGAGAGGTGGAGAACATTTGCATGAGGAATATAAGCCTCAGTCTAGGAAAGAGATCGGTATTGTAAGGACAGAACAATAGAATATGAGCGGAGACTGGCACTACAATCCAAGGAGAATCACATGAGTGAACGAAGCAGATGACATAGTTGAGCTATTTATCATATCCTGAAAAATAAAAATGATCACTTTATTAGAGTGTTCCATCCTGGTACTACAGGGTTTATTCATAAAAGGATAATGAGTGGTGAAGTTTTAGAGAAGTGAATGAAGAGGATTTATTGTGAATTCTGAGTATACTAAATGTTAATAAGGCAGGGGAAGACTAGATGGAATTTTCCCATGTGTTTTATGGGAACGTGCTATGAAAGTGACTGTTACATTAACTTGGCTGTTTAATCAAACTTTGCAATGGGGGCAAGTTGCTAGAGAGAGAGAGAGAGTGTGGAAGGCGGGGAGGGAATAAGACAGTACCATTGCATAAGGGTGGTGGCAGAATGGAGGTATTAAACTATAGGCCTCTTTGTATTTCTTCTACAGTTGTTACGGCTTTGTAGAAATTGGTAAGAACTCATATAAAGAATATAAAGAATAGGGCAGGCGAGAGTAATATTATTTATGTAGGCCAGCATGCATTTGTTAAAGGACACTATTATTTTACTAATCTGGTCACCTTTTACAATAAAGTAACAAGAGCAGTGATGAAGGTAAGGCATACACTGTCATTTTTTTTTGGATTGCTTGAAGACGGAGTGCCTCATGACAAGTTGATTTTAAAGTTGCATCATATGGATTTGGATATCAGGTAAGTGGAATGGATTGGTGATTTGCTCTCTGATAAATATCAGAGAGTTATTGGAGCAGTAGTAGGAAGGTATCAATTGGAGGTCTACAGGGTTCAGTCCTGGGACCATTGCTGTTCAATCTGTATGTCAAAGATATTGTCACAGGACTAAGAAGATGTTGCGTTGCTTGCAGATGATGTGAAGCTTGAGAGGAGTATTAGTAATAGTGCTGATGTTTTGACTCTTCAAGAGGATTTGAATAAGCTGGGTAGAAAAAGGCATGGGAATGTGAGTTTAATGTAAGGTTTTAAAATTTGGGATCCACAGAAAGGATGCTTCATACTCACTTGGGAATTATACTGGAAGAAGTGGAGCAAGCAATGGATCTTGGGGTGATTGTGAATAGAGATTTAAAGTTATGTGGGGAGAACATCGACCATGAAGAATAAAAGTGTGCTGGTCCCATTGTATAAAGCTTTGATCACACAGTAATGTTACAGTCTTGATAGATAACAGATTCATTTGGAGGGAAATTGTTGATAGGAAGTTAGTAACGATGTAAATTTTTCATGTACTACTATCATAATATTCTGAACACCCCTTGAGGTACACATCAGGAAATGATGATGAGTTCAAGTTTGGAGGTCATATTGTGAATGTAGCTAAAACGGCAGATCACATAGCTGTTGAAGAACACAATGACAAACAGCAGTGAAAAAGACAAATAGCAGTGAAAAATAGGTTATTATTCCTCTTTATTATGTAAGAATGACAATGTGGGATAAAAACCGGAACAGGGTATCATGCAGAGGACATAGTGGAATTGTTCAATGAACATTTTATTGGAGTATTTCATCCTGGAGGAGTAAATTTTAATACTTGAGGGATAGGGCAAGTTCGAGATTTAGTGAAGGAGGAGAGAGTGTGCGTGCGTGCGTGTGTGTGTTCCAAATAATAGGTACTCTGGATGTCAGTAAAGCAGTAAAGCTGTGGGAATGGATTGTATTTCACCACAAGTTTTGAGAGAATGTGCCCAAGAACTGACAGCTCCTTTGACCTGGCTTTTCAATGAAAGTCTAGCTACAGGGAATGGATGGAAGGTAGCAGACTGGAAGTGTCTAATTATAGGCCAGTTTGTGTGTCATCAGTAGTTGTTAAGATCTTGGAGAAATTAGTGAGAGACCGTATACTGCATTGGGCAGATGAGGGTAATGTTACCTGTGAGAATCAACATGGATTTGTTAAGGGGTGCTCTTGCTTAGGTAATATGCTAGCCTTTTATAATAAAGTTAGAAGAGCAGTAGATGAAGGAAAGGCATATACTGCCATTTTCTTGGATTTAGCGAAGGCATTTGATAGGATGCCACATGATAAGCTGATATTTAAGTTACAGCATATGTGTTTGGATGTCAGGTTGGTCAACTGGGTTCAGGATTGGCTGTCCGATAGGTATCAGAAAGATGTGTATGGTAAGCAGTTTTAAGGAGGCAGAAAGTTACAAGTGTAGTCCCACAGGACTCAGTACTGGGACCTATATTGTTTAACCTTTATATCAATGACATTGTCAGTGGATTGCAGGGGGATATTCAGTTGTTTGCAGATGATGAGAAGCTGGGAAGGGTTATTAGTAATAGTGCAGATGTGGTAGCCCTGCAAGAGGATTTGAATAATCTAGACAGATGGGCAAATGAATGGGGATTTCAGTTTAATGCAGCAAAAGGCAAGGTCTTGGGGTTTGGGAGACATCGAGGGGACACTGCATACTCTATTGGAGGAGTTGTACCAACGGAAGTAGGAGAGACAAGAGATCTGGGTTGATGATTGATAGAAACCTGAAATTCAGGGTAAATATTGCAAAGGTGGAGAAGGTTACACAGAGGATTGCTGCAATAATTAGGACACTGACCTGCAGAGATAAAAGAGTTATCATTCCATTGTATAAGACACTGATCAGACCACACTTAGACTACTGTTCTCAGATTTGGTCCCGAGAATTTGAAGGGAATAAATTAACTGTGGAAAGGGTACAGAGGCGGATAACAAAGATGGTTTCAGGACTGTACAATGTTAGTTATGAGGATTGGCTGAGGGAATGTGGACATCCACCAAACTGCAAAGTTTGGTGGATAGAAGAAAGAGAGGTGATATGATTGAGACTTTTAAACTGTTGAGAGGTGGTTACAGGGTTAACACTGGGGAGTTCTTTCGCTTGGTTGAACAGTGGGAAGTAGTGATGACAAGGGGGCCATCCCTGAAAGTTACAAAAGGAAGCTGTGAGCAGGAGGGTGGATAAACTGTAGAATGCATTGCCTGATAGAGTGGTGAGAGTACGAACAGCCAATTAGTTTAAGGAGTGGTATGATAGACTTTGTGTTTCCTAGGAAGGACCTCCCGCGATGAGTCTTTTGACTCCATGGAGGCCTGAATAATAATAAAAACAATTATTATTATTATTGCAGACAATGAGTTAACATTTAGGAGTCCCATTGTTAAGGTGATTAAGTTGTCACATTGGAAAACAGCATTATTAAAGAGAACAATAATTTGCAGAAATGCTTACCTGGCTTTGATCAGACCACATCTGGATTGCTGTGTGCAGATATGGTCAGTGTTGGTTTCAAATAGATAGGAGGCAGCTGAAAAGATTTCTTTATTGAGTAATCAAGATGATAACTGCCTATTTATAACTTATTAAAGAAGATATCACAGTGAAATTTGCAGCTTACTGATTGTGGAAGTAGAAATGGGTCATTCCTGAAATCTAGCCAGTGGTGTTTACGGAAGTACAGAGGTCCAAGTTGTTTTTGTCGCATGTGGCTAGTGTATGGAATTGACTACAATTAGATATTGTGTGTGTGTTCGATGAGATACATGATAGATGTATGAGTGTCTAAACCCTTCCTGCAATGAGTCATTGATTCCTTGAAGGTACATTAATAATAATATTAATAATGTCTTCACTCTCCATGAAATACGTGCATTTTGTGGCATTTAATAATGTTTGTTTATTAAATGCATATGTATTCTAAGCACATGTGCGTGTGTGCCTTTCTGAACTGGATTTGTTGTAGTTATAAGGTTTTTTACCATTATAAATGCAAACACACAAAAACACAACATAGTTTAATTCTGAATAGTTAACTTATAAAATAAATTAACTGTTTTAACTTATAAAAGTTAAGTATTTTACTATGAATTATTAATGTAACTATGAACTATGATAAATAAGCATCTTGACTATATGGAGGGGATGATGATGATGATAATACTGCTACTTCTCATATTCTTATGCTCTTTAGATTCAAACTTCTTTGTTTGGGAACCAACTTCTTATCATCCTCTTCCATTCCAATGAACTTATATTCTTTTGAATAGTTTTCTTAACAATTTTCTTTATAAGGATTACAACCTCTAGCTGTAGAAATACATCAACAGCCTCAAGAAATACAATTTTTATGATTCCTTAACTACTAATGTACACATCCACCTCACCCACCCAAATAATATTTATAGCATTTGTATTACAAATTTTGTGACCTCATGTGTAAGACTGATATTAAAAGAAAGCAACAACAACAAAAAAAAATGTTGCTACACCTTATCCAGCAGAGTCTTCACATATCATACACTGTACTAGACATCGCACATTTAGAGTAATGAAGTAATAAATCATGGGTGGAATTCCCTTCTGTGACAGAATGCTATAAAAATACAAGGTTAGCAGGGTGATGATAACCTGTGAAATCAGCAAATAACTACTCATTAGGGGGGTGAAAAAAGTGTACTTCACAGTGTATAATCATAACTTATTTTAACAGTATAACAACATTAAACCAACTAAATTATGGCATGTGACGGTAATGCTATGTTACATGTTAACTGAAACATGTAACGTGTGCTGAAGATGCTGGTTTGAAACCCAGAAAAATATAAGCCAGTAAATAAACATCTTTTTTTATATATAGAATTTAGTTCGTTTGGTGTTATACTATTGTTAATATAAGTTATGTATAACGTTCAATTCCTAATCGTTTTATTTTTGATGGTATATATATATCAGAACATTCTGAAGATAACTTACAGAAAGCTATTTTAAATCTAAATGAGATATCCAAAGATTATGGTATGATAATATCAACGGAAAAATCAAAAACTATGGCCTTTAAAGGACAAGATCCAGCAAGAACTAAAATAGTATTAGATAACAAGATCTTAGAACAGGTGAATTCATTTAACTACCTAGGATGTATGATCACTTATGAAAATGAAAAAGATATAAACATAAAAATTGCAAAATATTTAAAAATAACAGGAGTAATTAATTCTATATTTAAACCAAACCTAGTTCAAAAACAAACCAGGCTAAAAGTATACAATACATTAGCCCTACTGGTCTTAATGTATGGAAGCGAAATCTGGACAAAAAAACAAAAAGACAAACAAAGATTAACAACAGCAGAAATGAAGTTTATGAGAAAAACTGCAAAGTATACCCTATTTGATCACAAAAGAAACGAAGATATTATGAAAGAATTAAACCAAGAACCAGTAATTGAAAAAATTAAAAAATATAAACATAGATGGATGGAACACGTTCAAAGAATGAAAACAGAAAGATTACCAAAACGAGCCTTAAAGTACAAGCCATTAGGAAAAAGAAAACCAGGACGTCCTCTTAAACGATGACTTCTAAGGCAACAGGCCATACTAGGCCTAAATCCTTGATACGTATGATGATGATGATGATGATATATATCAGAACACAAAATTATACATAAATAATAATTTTTTATTGACTTATTGCTGATATTTCGCTGGTGTTATAACCAGCATCGTCAGAGCACAAAAAAACACAGTTTGTCACAATATGCAAGACTACAACAACATGGTGTAATCAAATGAGTAGTTTAACAAAATTGTAGCAGCAACACAAACACTAAAGTCCTAATTAGGCACCCTCTATCTGAAAATAAAAATAAAAAATTGCAGTTACTACACAAAGTTTGAAGTCCAAAAAAACAGAGAGAAAAAAAGCCGGTACTAGTTATGTCTTAAGATGACTGTCTCCCAGATGTTAGGCAAATTCATACAGCCATATTTGTTGAGATTTGGAGTATGTTTCAAAGCTTCTGTTGCTTCTAAGAACAATCTCTCCGACTTGTAACAGTTTATGTGCAGGGGTATCCAAAGCATGGGCTGCTAGGCACGACTTGCTATAGTGATAGTGCCGGATGTACCTTTTATGTTCACTGATGCGGATGTTCACAGTTCTTCCTGTTTGACCATAGTACCCTTGATCCCACGAGCAGGGTACTTCATCGACTCCTGGATGTGATAAAGGAGGGATGCTGTCCTTGGGTGAACGGATGACAGTTGCAAATTTGACACACGGTCTGAATACTGTGCGTAGTTCATGTTTATTAAGAATTCTTTATTTGTTCATGTTTATTAAGTATCCTTTAATGTATGGGATGGTGACTGTTTTGTTGTAGTTCACTGTGGTGGATAGTGGGAGGAGTTTCTTAGGAACATTTAGTATTTCGTTTATCTTATGGCAATTATAGCCATTGGCCAAGAAGGTGTGGCATAAGTAAGCCAGTTCAGCAGTAAGAGCATTGTCATTGGAACAGATTGCTCTGTGGGTTAGCATTTTTAAAATACCATACTATTGAGAAGGTTGATGGTGTGATTGTTTGTGTAAATATCTCCCTGTATGTGTAGGTTTTCTAAAATATGGAAATGATAAGGAACCATCTGGAAGACATGTGATAAGTGTATCCAGGAAGGGCAGACAGTTATTAGCTTCCAGTTCCATTGTAAAGTGGATTTTAGGATGTTGGCTATTTAAATGCACTGAGAATGTTTCCAATGTCCCTGGGCCATGTGGCCAAACAGCAAGCACATCGTCAACATTGCATAGCTAAAGTGTTGGTTTGAGAGTGGCTGTATTGATAGCTAATTTTTCCAGGTGTTCTATGTAGAAGTTGGCTAGGGGGTGGAAAGGGGGGGAGCCCATAGCTGTCCCATCTAATTGTTTGTATATTTTCCCTTTCCATGTGAAATATCCTGCATGTATTGCGAATTTAAATAATTCAAATATATCAGGGGGAAAGTGTGAATTTAGTAGATTAAGGGTTTCAGTTAGTGGTACATTTGTGAATAGTGAGGAGATATCAAAGCTCATCATTAAGTCTGGGCTTTTTAAAGTGTGGTGTTCTAAAAGGCTTTTTAGGTGGGCAGAATTTTTGACAGAGTAGGGAGAATTGTTTGTGAGAGTGGCTAGTAGCTTGGATAAATGTGCAGCCAGTTTGTATGTGGGACTATTTATACTATTCGCAATAGGGCGTAAGGGCCGTGTTTTTGAATTTTTGGTGCTCCATATATCCTAGGTGTTTTAACACGGAAGGGCTTGAGTTTGTTTACCGTTTCTTTTGCCAGGAAGTGACTTTTTTCAGTAATTTACGAACCTTATTCCTTTGTGTGTTGGTGGGATTGCAATCTATAATTTTGTATGTTGACTGATCATGTAAAAGTGTGTGCATTTTTGTTTTCATACTCTGTTGTGTCCATCACCACGGTTGCATTCCCTTTGTCTGCTTTTGCTATGATAATCTGGTTATTATTATATAACTCTTTTAGAGCAATGATTTCCTTATGAGGGATATTATTTCTGGGAGGCTTAGACTTGATTAGGATGTTGGCTACATCTAAACGTATGTTATTGGCTATTCCTGGAGGCAGGTCGTATATTCCACGTTCTATGGACGCCATTATTTAGGCTTTTGGAACTTGTTTAAGAATAATGGCAAAATTGTGTCCTCTACTTAAAACACCAAAGGCTTCTTTTGTTAAGGTGAGAGATGATAAATTCACCACGATGCTATCTTGTTGTAATTGCAGTCTTGTATAGCACCGTGTTGTTGTTGGAGATTTTCAAACTTTTCTGGTGCCAGTTTTTGAGTACGTTGAATTCTTTTTTAACCGTTGCGTCTGTGATATTGTCTAGGATCTCCCATAGTTCCATTTTTAAAATATTACATAGTAATTCATGTAGCGCATTGATGGTTGAATTTAATTTTGATAAGTCCAGGCTAGTAGCATTAATCTGTTCTCGTAATAGCGCTGCACTCGCTCGTTTATAAATACGTTGGGCTTTGGCCGAGTGGAACTTGTTTTTAATTTTTGCGCAGTTAGGTATCAAATTGGTGTCTCGGCAATGACGCGATAGCCTTCTTGAAGGTTAGCCTTCTTGAAGAGGTGCCAAGACACCAATTTGATACCTAACTGCGTGAAAATTAAAAACACGTCTCGGCATTGACACGTTAGCCTTCTTGAAGAGGTGCCGAGACACCAATTTGATACCTAACTGCGCGAAAATTAAAAACAAGTTCCACTCGGCCAAAGCCCAACGTATTTATAAACGAGCGAGTGCAAAGCTATTACGAGAACAGATTAATGCTACTAGCCTGGACTTATCAAAATTAAATTCAACCATCAATGCGCTACGGGAATTACTATGTAATATTTTAAAAATGGAACTATGGGAGATCCTAGACAATATCACAGACACAACGGCTAAAAAAGAATTCAACGTAGTCAAAAACCGGCACCAGAAAGAGTTTGAAAATCTCCAACAACAACAGTGCTATACAAGACTGCAATTACAACAAGATAGCATCGTGGTGAATTTATCATCGCTCACCTTAACAAAAGAAGCCTTTGGTGTTTTAAGTAGAGGGCACAATTTTGCCATTACTCTTAAACAAGTTCCAAAAGCTTAAATAATGGCATCCATAGAACGTGGAATATACGACCTGCCTCCAGCAATAGCCAATAACATACTTTTAGATGTAGCCAACATCCTAATCAAGTCTAAGCCTCCCAGAAATAATATCCCTCATAAGGAAATCATTGCTCTAAAAGAGTTATATAATAATAATCAAATTATCATAGAAAAAGCAGACAAAGGGAATGCAACCGTGGTGATGGACAAAACAGAATATGAAAACAAAATGCACACACCTTTACAAGATCAGTCAACATACAAAATTATAGATTGCATTCCCACCAACGTACACAAAGGAATAAGGTACATAAATTACTGAAAAAAGTCACTTCCTGGCCCAAAGAAACAGTAAACAAGCTCAAGCCCTTCCATGTTAAAACACCTAGGATATATGGAGCACCAAAAATTCACAAACAAGGTACACCCTTACGCCCTATTGTAGATAGTATAAATAGTCCCACATACAAACTGGCTGCACATTATTATTATTATTCGTGACACCTCCAAGGAGTCCGAAGACTCATTGCGGGAGGACACCTACAATCTCAACCTCTACCCCGAACCTCCACCGCGAATCATCTCCATCAACGCCATCTACCGCCCACCTTCACCACTACCACAACTAGTATTTTTTGTCTGTAAATTGTGTGTTGAAGGGCCGATTTTTCTGAATGTGGGATGAAAAACCCGAGTTTCCAGGAGAAAAAACCCTGCTACCTCCGTATGAGATCGGCTAACTCACCTTCGATTGAAATCGTCCATTTAGCCAAGCTACTAGCCACTCTCATAAACAATTCTCCCTACTCTGTCAAAAATTCTGCCCACCTAAAAAGCATTTTAGAATTCCACACTTTAAAAAGCCCAGACTTAATGGTGAGCTTTGATATCTCCTCACTATTCACAAATGTAGCACTAACTGAAACCCTTAATCTATTAAAGTCCCACTTTCCCCCTGATATATTTGAATTATTTAAATTCACAATACATGCAGGATATTTCACATGGAAAGGGAAAATATACAAACAATTAGATAAGACAGCTATGGGCTCCCCCCCCCCCCTTTCCACCCCCTAGCCAACTTCTACATAGAACACCTGGAAAAATTAGCTATCAATACAGCCACTCTCAAACCAACACTTTAGCTATGCTATGTTGACGATATGCTTGCTATTTGGTCACATGGCCCAGGGACATTGGAAACATTCTCAGTGCATTTAAATAGCCAACATCCTAAAATCCACTTTACAATGGAACTGGAAGCTAATAACTGTCTGACCTTCCTGGATACACTTATCACACGTCTTCCAGATGGTTACTAATCATTTTCAGTTTTTAGAAAACCCACACATACAGGGAGATATTTACACAAACAATCACACCATCAACCTTCTCAATAGTATGGTATTTTAAAAATGCTAACCCACAGAGCAAGAGCAATCTGTTCCAATGACAATGCTCTTGCTGCTGAACTGGCTTACTTATGCCACACCTTCTTGGCCAATGGCTATAATTGCCATAAGATAAACAAAATACTAAATGCTCCTAAGAAACTCCTCCCTTTGTTTTAGTTATGAACTAAAACAAAACAGTCACCATCCCATACATTAAAGGCACATCAGAAGAGATATCTAGAATTCTTAATAAACATGAACTACGCACAGTATTCAGACCGTGTGTCAAATTTGCAACTGTCATCCGTTCACCCAAGGACAGCATCCAGGTGTCTACAAAGTACCTTGCTTGTGTGATCAAGCTTACTATGGTCAAACAGGAAGAACTGTGAACATCCACATCAGTGAACCTAAAAGATACATCCGGCACTATCACTATGGCAAGTCAGGACTAGCAGCCCATGCTTTGGATACCCCTGCACAGAGAATCAACTGAAAGAAAACAAAAGTACTGCAAATAAACTCTTACAAGTCAGAGAGATTGTTCTCATAAGCAACAGAAACTTTGAAACATACTCCAAATCTCAACAAATATGGCTATATAAATTTGCCTAAGATCTGGGAGACAGTCATCTTAAGACATAACTAGTACTGGCTTTTTTTCACTCTGTTTTTTAGGACTTTAGTCTTTGTGTAGTAACGGCAATTTTTTTTTTTTTTTCAGATAGAGGGCGCTTAATTAGGACTTTAGTCTTTGTGTAGTAACGGCAATTTTTTTTTTTTTTTTTCAGATAGAGGGCGCTTAATTAGGACTTTAGTCTTTGTGTTGCTGCTACAATTTTGTTAAACTACTCCGTTGATTACACCATGTTATTGTAGTCTCGCATAATGTGACAAACTGTGTTTTTGTGCTTTGAAGATGCTAGTTATAACACCAGCAAAATATCAGCAACAAGTCAATAAAAAATTATTATTTACGTATAATTTTGTATTCTGATAAATACCGTCAAAAATAAAACAACATGTACGACAAACACATAAGCCTTTCTACATGTTCAACGCCCAAGCTTGTCAATTAGACAGTGTATAATGTTTGATAGGCAATCTGAATACCAAACCACAAGAATATTGAAAGTTGTAATAATGATAACACAGATAATCAGTTGAAAGTCTACCGAGGAAGTCCACTGTAATTGTAGTTAATACGCATTGAAACTATTAAGTTGCAGAGATTCAAGTAAACTACATTATGTTTTCTTACATTCAGTGATTAACAGTAATCTTTTATTCACACCTATTAACATTATGTATTTTAATAACAGCTCTTTGATATACAAAATAATAAAAATTTCAGATCCATTGAAATTAAAAATAATTAATTCATAATAAAATTCACCTTTTCCAACTACAATGGTGCATGCTGCATCTTGAGAATGATAGCCATAACTGGAGACAGATCGTATACTAATCCGGTGAGGCTAAAATTGAAACAATAATTTGAAACAATCAAATTAAATAAAATATCAGATTTGGGAATGCTATTATGTAAAAAAAATTCAACCTTTAAAGGAAACATTATATGCTCAAGCATGCGAAAACATATGCAATTAGTTTATGTGAGCTGTTAAAAAAGAAAAGAGATAAGTATTAGTAGCAAGGAAGTAAGGATTATATCGTGTTTATTTCATTAACAATACTTATTTTTAAGTTTGCACTATGGAAATGATCATTTTTGGCATGATTTGTGTTGTGTTTTGTTAGGATGTTATTGTCTCTGCATTGTAGTCAATTGTATTGATCATATTTAACATGGCAGCTGCCACTCCTAACACATTATCACCCATTTAAAGATTCATTATTTGTAGCATAGTTGGTGATTTCATAGCTTGTTACACATGTGACATGTATGCATCCTGTGGTTTAAAAATGTGTCAGATGAGGAATGAGAATGTATATATATGCATAAATGTAGGTAGTGGGAAGCACTGGAAGATGTAAATATTTCAATCATGAGATTCAGAGGCAGCAGAGACACTATTTCAGAAATGGGTGAATGCCAGTTTGTAGATACCAGCAGCATCAAGAAGGGTGAAGAGAATTTGAAAGATATACATATGGAAATCGCCTTAGGCAGTGTGGCAGAGGGAAATGGTTGGTAAGATGGACATGATTGTCTGTGTGAATGTCAGCTGAAAGCAGAATGTGTGGAGAATGAAATAGAACTGCTGAGAAAGGAGTTGAAAGTTTATTTTTCACTTGGTCAGACTATAATAAATTTAGTTTAATTCTTTCTATCAAGTGTGTGCAAACAAAGTTTGCACCTGAAAGTATCTTCGGGACTGGGGTAAAGTGGTACAACACCGGGCAACTCCTTGCAAAGGTGGAGCAAGCTACCAACACTCCTATCTCAGTATCTCCTTGTGGATATGTATAATGTTATGCATTAAGGGAAGGGCCACTACTCAGACTAGTTTCGACCTTTATTGAGGTCTCTTCAGTGGGAGCCAGGCCCAAGTGGAGATACCAGGCAGAAGCATTAGCAAGGTCATCTCCTCCTATAGGAGCTGCCAAACGGTGTGCCACTTTTTTATTAAATTACTCTAGATTTAGAGAAAGATGCTGAAAGTTTATTTTTCACTTGGTCAGACTATAATAAATTTAGTTTAATCCTTTCTATCCAAGTGTGTGCACACAAAGTTTGCGCCTGAAAGTATCTTCGGGACTGGGGTAAAGTGGTACAACACTGGACGACTCCTTGCAAAGGTGGAGCAAGCTACCAACTTGCCCTTTCCTTAATGCATAACATTATGCATATCCACAAGGAGATGTGTTTTGCATTATGGGAGATACTGAGATAAGAGTATTGGTAGCTTGCTCCAACTTTGCAAGGAGTTGCCCGGTGTTGTACCACTTTACCCCAGTCCCGAAGATACTTTCAGGTGCAAACTTTGTTTGCACACAGTTGGATAGAAAGGATTAAACTAAATTTATGCTGAGAAAGGAGATGGAACTTCTGCTCTGCCAATCTGTTTATGTAATCACATATGCTACTTCAGATGATTCTGGGTTTCAATAATTGGCCTATATTCAACCCATTCCCAAAATGGGTGACAAATTGCTGGCATCTAACAAATCGCTGGCCTATCTTACTCACCTCAGTCCTATCTAAAGTGAAGGAGAAAACCATAAATTCTCAACTCCTACTCTACCTTGAAGGTACCCAGCTATTAAGCGATCACCAGTATGGATTCTGCCGATGACGATCAACAGGTAATCTACTTTCATATGTCACCCATCTCTTGAGAAATCCTGTGAATCCAAAGTAGTTGCACTTGATATCTCTAAAGCCTTTAACCAGGTCTGGCACAAAGGCTTACTAAGCAAACTCCCATCATTTGGACTGTCTCAGGACTTTTGCAGATGGATTGCCAGCTTTCTGTCTGGACGCACGCTATGTGTGATGGTAGATGGCTCCCTATCCTCTCATCATCCAACTAATGCTGGGGTCCCACAAGGTTTAGTTCTCTCATCAACCCTCTTCCTTCTGTATATCAATGACCTACTTCAGTTGACCTCCAACCCAATACACAGTTTGCAGATGATAGTACATTGCACTCCTTCCTCTCATTTGACAAACCCTACTCTACACAACTCACCTCAACCCAACATCAACCACAACTTCCCTTAATTCTGACCTCCAAGCCATCCTCCAATGGGGCTCAGATAACTTTGTCAACTTCAACACTAGTAAAACCCAGTTCCGTCTTATTTTCCACAAAAAAAAAAAAAAAAGTAACTTTCAACTCGTTCACAGTCATGGCACCCACAACAGACTCTATTCTATTCAACCTATTCTACTCATTCACTACACTCTTGCTCAGTTTCCAAGGATGGTACCTAGTTCTTCCACCACCAGAACTGTTCTGAAAAAGCCTCCATAGCACAATTGGAAGAATGACACCACGTTGCACCCTTTGATTGGAAAAGGTCTAATTTCTTTTCTCGTTGTGACGGGAGGAATCTTAATATGATTTTTTTTCAATTGAAGGTGAATTAGCTAATCTTATATGGAGGTAGCAGGGTTTTTTTCTCCTGGAAACTTGGGTTTTTCATCCTGCACACAGACAAATCGGCTTTCAGAACATGCGCTTACACACAAAAAATAATAGTGGTGATGGTGGTGGGCAGCAGATGGCAGTGGTGTAGATGATGATGGTAATGGCAGTTCGGTGTAGTTGGTGGATTATGTGGTGGACACGGAGAGTGGTAGAATAGATGCCCTCCCTCAATGAGTCTTTGGACTCCTTGGAGGTGTCACAAAATAATAAAAATAATAAATAAATAATAATAATAAAAACCCTTCCATAATTAGTGCCTCAATCATATCACCCCTTTTTCTGCCTGTCAACAAGTTTCTGTAACCCAACAAATCTTCAATCTCTTCTTGTAAGGTTCATTCAATAGACCTACTACCATATTGGTCCTTATCCACCTCTGCCTCATCACCAAGAAACGCAGGTGACCAGATCTGTGCACAGCAGTCAAGAAGGGGTTTTATTCTTTTTTTTTTATCAAAGCTCAATTTATCAAATAAATTGAGCTTTTTATTTCAGAGTATTATTCAGTAGCAAAGTAACAAAATGATTCACTGCTTTAGCTACTTTTGCAATATGTCCTCTAAACTTTATCCCAAATCTCTGGCTTCATCAATTTTCTGGAGAACAATTTCATCAATGTGGTATATAGCTGGTAATCTTCTCACCCCAAAAATACATAACCTTACACTTTGCCACATTAAACTAATATCCTTCTCCTCTGCCCAGACTGCCAGTCTATCCGAATCATCCTGCAAAATGCAAACATCATCTGTATTAACTATTGCTCTACCCAACTTTGTATCATCAGCAAAGAACTGAACAGTTCCTCTCAGATCCTTTCCTATATCACTGATGTACAAATTAAATGGCAGCAGCCCAAGAACAGTCCTGTGGGATGCTACTAGTAACAGGTCATCTACTGGACTCTACTCCCCTGAATAAAAGCACACAACTAGTCACAGATCTTCCTCTGGACTCTACTCCTGAATAAACTGCTCCCTGATATTTCTCCATCAACACCCTCCTATACATCTCACCAACCCTATATCCATCCCTGTGCTGAAGTTCACTCAGTAGAATTCCTGCCAAAGACTTTTGAAAGTCCAGCAGTATCACTGTAAATCCATTATCTTTATCCAACTCAGCAGCCATTGTATTATAAAATGTGAGGAAGTTACTGAGGCGTGACCTATCCCTCACAAGACCATGCTGCTCCCTGCCCCTATACAGTATCCTATTTCCATTCCTGTGTTTTGCTCTTCACCAAATTCTCCAGTACCTTGAAAACAACATCTGATATGCTGACTGCTCAGTAATTTGCTGCATCTATCTTGGCGCCTCATTTATGCAATGGAACTATTTTCCCCTCTTTCAACCCCTTCAGACTAACCAGAGCTGAGACTTAAATTGAATAATGTGGTCAAAGGCACTGACAATTCCTTAGTACCGTCACATAAAGCTCGAGCTGGTATGCAGTCTAATCTGATTGCTGTATTCACATTAAGTTCTGTAATGTGCTATACATCTCCATTTCATTTATCTCAGTTCCTTATAAGTCTTTAAATTAAAGATGCCAAGAAATTATATTCTTGGTTTAATTCTTTATTCAAGTGTAAGCACACAAAGTTTGAACCTTAAATATTTTCAGAACAGGCAACTCGTATATATAGGCTAATGACTTCACATCACTTGCCTTAGTATCCCATAAAGCAAAGCACATCTCCTTACAGACATGCATTATGGGAAGGGTCACCACCCAGACCAGTTTCGACCTTTACTGAGGCAAAAAAGTAAAGGGTTGCTCATCATAGGCCTAGAGTAGTTAGTATAGGGATTGAAGAGAGCCTGGTGGTATGAGAGAAAAGGCCTCAGATCTTTTATATCATCATATAGCCTAAGACAATCAGTTTTCCATTTTCATCAATCTCATATAGATGAACAACCAAAAGACCTATTGAAACTAAAGCACAAAGATGACTGATACCTTGGTGGTTAGCCCCATCTGGTCAACTTTCTTGAGTTGGCCTTCTCTACCTGGGATTGCTCTCAGTCATCCCTGCAATAGACTCTAAGACCACATTGCAGGGATGACTGAGAGCAATCCCAAGTAGAGAAGGCCAACTCAAGAAAGTTGACCAGATGGGGCTAACCACCGAGGATGGGACAATTTAAAAAAACCTCTCATAGCAAGAATAGACAGAATTTTATCTACCCCTGGTGAATATTGCATAATGTGGGTGGTCTACACCATGCAGTCATAAATTTGGTTGTTCATCTATATGAGAATGGTGAAAAAGGAAAACTGATTGCCTTTGGCTATATAATGATATAGCCAAAGACAATCAGGCAAACTACCTACAACTTTTTGAAAACTATCTAACAACTATCTACCTGTCTTTTCTTTCTCTCAATACTATCAGGCTCTCTCTTGCACCACTATATTAACTACTCTAGGCCTATGATGAGCAACCATTTACTTTTTCGCCTCAATAAAGTTCGAAACTGGTCTGGGTGGTGATATCCCATAATGAAAATCAAATTGAAGAGAAAATCAACTCTTCCCATTACTCACAGGTGATGGGTATTGCAAAAAAAAAAAAAACCTTTTCTGTTGTAAGTAACGGAATGCCCAACACATTACATAATCTGTTCCAAATACGCAGGGCAAGAGGGGAAACTGTAGAATACATGTTCTACTGTTTCCAATCGGTAGCAGATGTGACTGATTGGATCTCCAATGTTGAAGTACCTCCATTTGATGGTATTGACTGGAAGGCAGCCATATGCAATTCTCTAAGCAAGATCCCAAGCAATGTCAATACCAGAGTGTTGTAGTATTCAGGAACAATCTCAGCTTTTTGACCTTTAAGATTATTTACTCCAAATAAGGGAAGATGAAAACCCAAGTAGTACCAGAGAAGGTCTGCGCATGTGTGATTAGTCTGCAATATTTTATGGATTTTAGAAGCTCTATTGCTTAAGTAGCAGAATTTTAAGACTGGAAGTCCAAATCCTCCATGCTTCTTTGATAATTAAAGAAATTCCTTTTTAACTTCTTGGTATCGGCTGGATTAAAAAAATTGCACAGGTTTACTATATAATTGCTTTCCTTCAGTTTCTGTGATGTCTAATATTTATTATGTACAACTGAGCAGGAAAGATTATGGTTTTGAGTACTATGGCTTCAGAAGAAAAGGATAGTGGCCCTATTTTCCAGTCTTCTAAAATTTCAATGTTCTTGTATATAAGTTCTTGGACTTTTAATATTGGGTAAGTGGAGAAGGCAATTCCAAGTATAATGAGGGGTTCTCTCTTAGGGGTTAGTCCAAAAGAAATGTGTCCAAGATCCCACTTTCCGTAAACTTTTAATTTTGTCTTCTCTGCATTAATAATTAATCCACTGCTTTTGCTGAATTTTTCCAAAATACCAAAAAAAAAAAAAAAATATATATATATAGAATCATTATTCTTCAAAGTTCCCATCAGCATAATCTAATACCTTATTTTCCTTTATAGTTGAAGGAACTGTTATTCCTCGCACAGCATGTGCATTGTTGACTTCCTGTAAGAAAGGTTCAAGAATCAATGCAAAAAGCAGTGGATTAAAAGGGGCTTGCTTGACTCCTTTTCGAATTTTTACAGGGTCTGAGTAACCCATTAACTAGGAGGCAGGTGGTTGAATTGACATAGGCTCCTTTGATAATGGATAGCAGTTTTTTTTTTTACCAATTTGCTGGAGCATGTGGAATAGAAAGGGATGCCAAACATTATCAAATGCTTGAGTCAAGTCTAATGATAGCATTGCCATCGACTGCTTTTTCGTGTTAGCTAAGCAGATTGAGGTCTCATCTGTGGGAGTCAGACCCAGAGGTGATACCAAGGTTGAAGTAATGCAGAAGTCATATTTCCATATACAAGTAGCCAAAATGTGTCACACCTTATTATTAAAATACTCTGGATCAGAGACAGTTGCTGGAAGTGTAATCAAACAACGTTTGCATACACTTGGATAAAGGCACAAACTTTATTTATTTACATTTGGATAAATGATTAAACCAAGAATATAATTTCTTGGCATCTTTAATTTATAGTATAACCATGCGGAAAAACTTCCAACAACTATCCCTAATCCAGAGTATTTTAATAATAAGGTGTGACACCTTTTGGCTACTCGTACATGGAAATATGACTTCTGCATTACTTCAACCTTGGTATCACCTCTGCGTCTGGATCCCACTGATGGGACCTCAATAAAGGTCGAAACCAGTCTGGGTAGTGACCATTCCTAAAATACATAATATTATACATGTCCGTAAGGAGATATGCTTTGCCTTATGGGATACTAAGGCAAATGATGAAGTCATTAGCCTCTATATATGAGTTGTCCTGTCCTGAAAACACTTCAGGAACAAACTTTGTTTGCTTACGCTTGGAGAAAGGATTAAACCAAGAATATAATTTCTTGGCATCTTTAATTTATAGTATAACCAAGTGGAAAATCTTCCAACATATAAGTCTTTGCTTCCCTCTTGTTACTGCAATATCTCCACTTTGATGATATACTTTGGCAAAGTGTTCACCTTATTAATTTTACTATTTTAACTGATTCAGTTAGCTCCCTATCATCAGCATTCATTAAAATCATTCTGCCATAAACATTATTCCTTTTAGTTGCAGCATACTATGAAAAGAACTGTTTGGGATTATCTTTGTCCTTCACTGCTAATTTCCTTTCGTACTCTGCTTTTGCCGTTCTTACTTTTTCTTACTTAACACTGGTTACCCTTCTGGCCTGTGCTTTGTACTTTCCTCCTTGAATTCCCTCCACAACCTTCCCCCCAGCTCCAGCTGAATGACGATATTCATCCATTTAACTCACACTTTATTTACTCTCTAGTAAATCAAATGGGAGTTAAAGGGAAGACTGAATACCTACTGACTTAAGGTATGCAGGCAGCTATTACTTTATTCTTCAAAGTTCTCTTTACTTCTCTCAAACACTGCTTTACCACTTCCTTTGCACTATCAACATCAAGCCCTTGCAGTTTCACATGCTATAGCACTGATCCAATTTCCTAAACTTGCCATATACCAGCACGGTAATTCCACATATACCCTCTCTTAACTGAAAATTCCACACATTTAGCAACCTCCCAGGTCAGACCATATGATTATTCTCACTGTTTGGCAGCAATGTGATCATAATGGCTATAGACAAATTCTCAGATGCTATTATTAGAACGAGCACTCTCAAACCCCTAATATATTTCTTGACATGCTTTCTCTGATAATTATTCCTTAGTAACTGCATAAAATCCATTTCCTTCCTCCAATGTGTCCTCTCCCTTTCTTCCAATCAATGTTATCACAGTTGAAATCCTCCATAATAATTGCTTATACCCTTCACATCCTATCCCACTAAATATATCATCTTCTATCAGCCATGTCTTACTAATGCCAATAACGTTTGGCCATAATAAACTAAACAATGCCAAAAATTCCATCACCTTGTTCCGAATGCTCCTGGTATTAGTTTACATAAAGTCCAAAAAGCCTGTTAGGCTCACTGCTATCCTGATGCTTTATGCTAAATATCCCAATTAACTAATGACTCTAATAGCTCTAAAGCCTAGGTATGACTGTGGTGAAATGAGGCAGAGAGCAAGGATTATGAATGATATGCTGGCTGAAATGTGTGAGGAGTAGAGTTTGTTAATGTGTGGAATGCTTTTGAGGGACGAAGTGAGCTGTATGGGAGTGATGGACTGCATTTGAGTGGTTATGGTGTGAGTCGCTTGAAGAGACTGCTGCAGGAAGGTAGAGAAGTGAATAGAGAGAATAAATCAGATCAAGAGGGGGAGTGGTGTGGAAGAGCAGGAGAGTAAGACAGGAGATATTGAAGAATTGGATATGAATGGTGAAGTGGATGGTATGAGTATAGAAAATGAGAGAATGGGTGTGCAAGAGGAGCAGGGAAATGGGGAGGCTCAGGGTAAACAGGGATACACAGCGTGAGAAAGGTGGATGCTCCAAGAGGAGGTGAGAGCATGTGTAGGCAGGAAAGGAATGGGATGACCAGGGATCAAGAGGAAACAGTTGGAATTGAAAAGGGTTTTAAAATGAAGAAGCAGAAAGGGAAATAGCTCCAGTCTAGCATGGAGAGATCAAATCGAGTGAGTGGTATCAGTGGAACTAGCTGTAGATCCAGAAATGAGCTGTTGTGTTTGTATACCAATGCTAGAAGTATAAGAAACAAGGGCAGATGAAATGGTTGCACTAATTGCGTCTGTTCACCCAAAGATTGTCGGAATAAGTGACATGGTTGGAAGAGGATGACATCCTGACAGGAATAGAGATGGAAGGATATAATGTGTTTCGTGAGAATAGAAAAGGTAAAAATATGGGGGGAGGGAGTGCTATTGATGATAGAGAAAGAGTTATACAAAGTAGACATGTAAGAGGGAAGTAGTGCCAGTGGTTTTGAGGCAGTATAGTTGAGATAGAGTTGAATAGAATGAAATACTTGGTGACCAGGTAATGTGGATGGTGGTGATAGTGAAATGTATAGTCAAATTAGTCAAGCAAATAAGAAAAGGATGATCATTATGGATGATTTTAATTATGGCAATATAGACTGGAATGATAGGATAGCAACCAGAAGTTAAGAAAGTGAGTTTTTGAGGGATAATTACTTTGGACAGTATGTAACAGAGGGCACACGAGGATTGAGGGTCTTGGAGATGATCATCTCATCAGAGGATGTAATTATAAATGAAGTGCGAAATCACCCACCAACTGGTGAGGGTGACCATGAGGTGATTACCTGTGTGCTTGCCAGCAGTGTGAAGGCCTCTGAAAGAAAACGGTATATGTGGAACTACAAGGGGGATGATTATGAAGAGCTCAGGAGACAGCTTGCGGGTGTAGCGTGGAATGAAGAGTTAGCTGGAAAAGAGATCAATGCAGCATGGGGGATTTTTTTCAAAAACTATCTAGTAGATGCAATGTCTAAATGTATTCCAAGGGTGAGAAGGTTAAATAAGATAGGTGTGAGATGGATGAATAAAGAGATTAAGCATGCGATACAGAAAAAAAGGGCATTGTGGAGGCAGAATAAGAGAAGTGGAAATAACCAATTTCATGAGGCCTACAAAGACCAGGCAAGGAGGATGACTTGGTTGGTGAGAGTAAGTAAAGAGAACAGCAGTTAACTAATGAAACCAAAACGAATCCTAGGAGTTCTTTTGATAAGTAGTCAGCAAAAGAAAGAATGATTATGGAAGGATGACATTGATTGGAGAAAATGGTATAAAGACAGCTGTTGCAGAATGTGTGGTGGAGATACTTAATGAACAGTTCATAAAGATCTTTCAACCTTGTGAATGTGACTTCATGGAGAGATTGAGAGCAGTTGATGATGGAGAGGAGAGACTGACTGTAAGTGAGCAAGAGGTGTATGGGGAGTTGAGTAAACTAGATGCAAATAAGGCTCTGGGAGTTGATAATATATCACTGCGTATTCTGAAGGAATGTGCCAGGGAGTTAACACCTTCCTTGACATATTTTTTTACTACGAGTCTTGCACTTGTTCAAGTTCCTAAGGAGTGGAAGGAGGACAAGATTGTGTCACTTCATAAAGGAGGTGATCAAACTCAAGCATCAAACTATAGGCTTATCTGTGTGTCAGGTGTTGTGGTTAAGTTGTTGGAGAAGCTTGTGAGAACTAGGATCCAGAGTTCGGTTGACAACAATGGTATTATCTTTGATGGACAGTATGAATTGCTAAAGGGAGGTCATGTTTTAGTAATCTACTTACTTATTACAATAAAGTGACTGCTTCCTTGGACAGAGGAGAAGGATACATAGCAATATTCTTGGATATTGCAAAGGTTTTTGATAGAGTACATCATGATAAGTTGACAGTCAAACTAGAGAAGATGGGGTTGGATATTAGATTAGTGCATTGGATTGGAGACTGGCTATCTGATAGGTATCAACAAGTTGTGTATGGTGGTGCGATATCCAGGAAAAGGAAAGTCACTAGTGGAGTGCCTCAGGGGTCTGTTTTAGGGCCATTACTTTTTAACTTGTATATTAATGATATTGGCAAAGATTTGGATGGAGATATTCAGTTGTTTGCAGATGACGCAAAGTTGGGACAAACCATAAAGAGTAGTGAAGATGTTGTGACCTTGCAAGATGACTTGAATAAATTGAATGATCGGGCACGGAAATGGGGATGTGAGTTCAATGTTGCAAAATGTAAGGTTTTAAAATTTGGAAAACATAGATGGGATGCAGAATTTATGCTTGGTGAGAATATATTGTTGGAGGTAGAGGAAATAAGAGATATGGGGGTGATAGTAGACAAGGATCTAAAATTTAGGGGACACATTGTGAAAATTGTGAAGACAACACAAAGGCTTCTGGGAATGATGCGGAGGACACTGACGTGTAGAAGTAGGGAGATTCTTGTTCTGTTGTATAAGGCTTTGATTAGGCCACAAATGGACTATTGTGCCCAGATTTGGTCACCTGGTTTTCAGAAGGATGAAGAGATGTTGGAAAGGATCCAAAGGCGACTGACTAAGGTAGTTTCTGACCTCTATAATGTTGAGTATGAGGATAGAATGAGAAGATGTAATTTGCAGAGTCTGGTGGAGAGGAGGAAGAGGGGAGATATGATAGAGACCTACAAGTTCGTAAGGGGGTTGTTATAATATCAATGGTGGAGAAGTTCTACAGAGAATAGTGAGAGATCAGGGAGAACTAGAGGTTATCCCTATATAAAGAGGGTATGAGTAGGGGAGTGAGATGTAGGTTTTTTTTCGTGCAGAGTTGTGAATGATTGGAATGCCTTGCCTGAGAGTGTGGCATCTGCAAGGAGTTTTTGTGTGTTTAAGATCCTTGTAAAAGGGCAGTGCAAAGACCGATGTATCCAAGACAGGTGTTAATAATTTCTGTATGTGAGCAGACTATGCAATGAACAACATGGGTTTACTAAGGGAAGCTCATGTTTGAGCAACACGCTGACATTTTATAATAATGTTATCTTTGAGTTAGACAAGGAGCATGGATACACCATGATACGTTTAGACTTTGCTGAGGCTTTTGACAGCATGTAAGGCTGTTACATATATTGGAAAATATGGTTTGGATCATATAATGTTAGCCTGAATAAGAGGATGGCTGACAGATATTAAACAGTGGTATACAGAGAATGTGTCTGCAAGATTTAAGGTGACCAGTTATATGACATGGATAAATTTTTGGTCTGTTGTTACTAAATCTTTACGTTAATGACATTGGGAAGGATTTGACAGGCGATGACTGTTTGCTGATGATACAAACATAGGCAGAGTAATCAGGAATACAGCTGATATGCAGTGCTTGCGGAATGATTTGAATAGGCTGGAATTATGGGCATGTGAAAATGGATATCAACTTAGTGTTAGTAAATGTAAAGTCATGCACTTTGGTTAAATAAGATATCATCATCATCATAACACTAATTACAGGTATAGACCAAATTGGTCTGTTCCAGTCTCATTATCCATTCAATACCCTTTTTTGAGATCTACCTTGCCTTCTCTTTCCAATTGACTTGTATTTTAGTATTTGTTTAGGATTAGTGGTGTGTTGCTACAGACCAATCGTTCTTCTTGCAAGTGCAAGAAGAACGATTGTTATGTGAGTTTTTAACTACAGCAGTATAGATTGGGAAAAGGAAGATGCATGTAGGAATAAGGGAATGGAATTTCTAGAATTCTAGAGGGACAAATGTCTTAGGCAACATGTAACATAGGGAACAAGAGGTTCAACAGTTTTGGATTTGGTTATAGTATCAGAAGAGCTGATAATAACTGAGATGACATTTCTCCCACCAGCTGGAGAGAGTGACCATATGGTTTTGACTTGGAAAATGAATAGACATGCAGGAGTATCAAAGAGACAGGAACGTATGTGGAATTATAAAGCAGGTGATTATAATAGTCTACATGAACTTGGGAAAGTTTCATGGAGGGAGGAATTCGAAAGCCAGGATATCATTAGTGCTTGGGAAATTGTGAAGGAATATTTGTTAGCAGCAATGGTAAGCTGTTTTCCACGTGTGAAGAAGAGGACACAATTTGGAGTAAAGTGGATGACAAACAATATTAAACATGAGCTACATGCGAAAAAGAGGCTATGGAAGAGATATAAGGAGACAGGTGAAGAGAAGATGCATGAAGAGTACAAGACACAGGCCAGAATAGTGACTAGTATGGTAAGGAAGGTGAAACTGGAATATGAAAAAAGATTTGCCCTTAGATCCATGGAAAATCCTAGGGAATTTTTTAGCTATGTGGCCAGTAGGAGGAGAAATGACTGTGGAAGAATGAAATTGTGGGATAAAAATGGGAATAGAGTGACTGATGCAGAGGACATAGTGGAATTGTTCAATGTACACTTTATTGGAGTATTTCATCCTAGAGGAGTCAATTTGAACACTACAGGGATAGGGCAGGTTCGAGGATTAGAGGTGCTGGATATTAGTAAAGCTGTGGGACTGGATGGTATTTCACCACAAGTTTTGAGTGAATGTGCTAAGGACCTGGCATTTCAATGAAAGTCTGGCTGCGGGAAAGGTGCTCATGGAACGGAAGGAAGGTAAGAGAATACCATTGCATAAGGGCGGTAGCAGACTGGAAGTGTCTAATTATAGGCAAGTTTGTGTGTCATCAGTAGTTAGCAAGATCTTGGAGATAGTAGTGAGGGACCATATACAGCATTGGACAGATGAGGGTAATGTTATCTGTGAGAGTCAACATGGATTTGTGAAGGGGCACTCTTGTTTTAGCAATATGCCAGCTTTTTATAATAAAGTTACAAGAGCATTAGATGAGGAAAAGGCATATACTGCCATTTTCCTAGACTTAGCAAAAGGCATTAGACAGAGTGCCACATGATAAGCTGATATTCAAGTTGCAGCACATGGGTCTGGATGTCAGATTGGTCAACTGGATTCAGGATTGGCTGTCCGAGATATTGATATTGCTCCACCATACACAGAGAGTTGTGTATGGTGGAGCAATATCAAAGAGGCAGAAGTTTACAAGTGGGGTTCCACAGGGCTCAGTACTGGGATCTATATTGTTTTAACCTTTATATCAATGACAATGTCCGTGGATTGCAAGGGGATATTCGGTTGTTTGCGGATGATGCGAAGCTGGGAAGGATTATTAGTAATAGTGCGGATGTGGTAGCCCTGCAAGAGGATTTGAATAAGCTAAATAGATGAGCAAATGAATGGGGGTCTCGGTTTAATGCAGCAAAATGTAAGGTCTTGAGGTTTGGGACACATTGATGGGATGCTGCATACTCTATGGGAGGAGTTAAACTGGAGGAAGTAGGAGAGAAAAGAGATCTGGGTTTGATGATTGATAGAAACCTGAAATTTAGGGGACATATTGCAAAGGTAGTGAAGGTAACGCAGAAGATTGCTGCAATAATGAGAAGGACACTGACCTGCAAAGATAAAATGGTTAACATTCTGTTGTATAAGACTCTGATCAGACCACACTTAGACTATTGTTCTCAGATCTGGTCCCCAGGATTTGAAGGGGATAAATTAACTGTGGAAAGGTTACAAAGGCAGATAACAAAGATGGTGTCAGGACTGTACAATGTTAGTTATGAGGATTGGCTGAGGGAGTGTGGACTGCAGATTTTGGTGCATAGAAGGAGGAGGAGTTGATATGATTGAGACTTTTAAACTGTTGAGAGGTGGTTGCAAGGTTGACACTGGGGAGTTCTTTCGCTTGGTTGAACACCGGAAGGAGTCATGACAAGGGGCCATCCCTGGAAGTTACGAAAGGAAACTGCGAGAAAGAGGGTGAGGAGTGGTTTCTTTGCATGGAGGGTAGTTGAACTATGGAATGCATTGCCTGATGGAGTGGTGAGAGTGAGAATGGTCAATGCATTTAAGGAGTGATATGATAGACTATGTTTCCTAGGAGGGACCTCCCTCGATGAGTCTTGATAAACTTGTGTTTCTTAGAAAGGACCATGATGAGTCTTTTAACTCCATGGAGGCCTGAATAATAATAATAATAATAATAATAATAATGGGCATTCAGTTTATATATTCAATCCGTTTTTGTTTATAATTGTTTAGTTTTTCTTATATTGATTTTGTTTTTAGTTCTTTTAAAATGTCTTTGTTCCTTTTTTGATCTAATAACATCTATTTTGCAGTTCTTCTCATAAATCTCATTTCACTTGTTTTTATTCTTTGTTTATCTTGTTTATTTATTGCCAAATTTCACTGCCATATAATAATGTGGGCACTGCTAAAGCATTGTATATTTTCAAGCGTGTTTCTTTTTGTACTATATTTGGGTTGAGTGTTCTATTTATCAAGCCTATAATCTGTAAAAATTTTGAAGTTTTTAATTTTATGTCTTTTTCTTCATATATTTCACATGCAAGATGACTGGAAGTATTTATCTGTTCCATTATTTTATTATTAATAACTGTTTTGCTTCTAACTGGAGTTTGTCCACAAAATGCCATTGTTTTAGTTTTATCTATGGAAATTTTCATTCCAAACTGTTCTACTATAATAAATTTAGTTTAATCCTTTATCCAAGTGTAAGCAAACAAAGTTTGCACCTGAAGCATCTTCGGGACCGAGGCAATTTGTGGTAAAGGTTGAACAAACTCTCATCACTCTTTCTCTCAGTATCTCTCATAATGCAAAGCACATTTCCTTGCGGACATGTATAATGCTATGCATTAAGGCAGTGTTTCTCAAACTTCAGATATCCGCGGACCCCTTCTTAAATTTTCATTATTACCAAGTACCCCTAATTAATTAATTAAAAATAAATTAATTAAAATTAATAAATTAATTAAAATTAATAAATTAATTTAAAATATTAAAAAATTAAATATCTACTTTATTTTGAATTTATATGTTCATGTTAACAAAAAATATGCTTTATTTTTAATAGAACAAACTTTATAAAGATACTATAAAACTGGTGAGAACTAGGATTCAGAACTGGATTGACAACAATGGCATTATCTTTCATGGACAGCATGGATATGCTAAAAGGAGGTCATCTTTTAGTAATCTAAAAGATGACCTCCTTTTAGATTACTAAAAGGAGGTCATCTTTTATCACAATAAGGTGACAGCTTCCTTGTACACAAGACATGGATAGACAGAAATATACTTAAATTTTGCAAAACCTTTTGCTAGATTACTGAATGATAAATTGACAGTCAAAATAGAGCGGGTGGGTTTGGATATTAGATTAGTGCAATGGATTGGAGACTGGCTGTGTATGATAGGTATCAACCAGTTGAGTATGGGGGAGCAATATCCCGTAACAAATGTTCCTAGTGTTTTTAAAAGGAGTCGAGGATTGTTTGATGGACATGTTTTCACCATCCATACAGATCTGGGTGATAGCACTTTCTACGCATACTTTGGTGAACTCTATTGAAGAATGCAGATGAAAGACTGTCTGCTAAGTGCTATTGTATTCTTATTTTGAGATTTCTTTCTTTCACTTTTTCTAGCTTTCTAGTTCTATCTCTATGGCATTTCTGGTGATATCGCTACATTCTATACCATCATGTTATTTTGCTAAGAATCAGCCTCTCTCTCTTTATAAACATGCTGGCCACCGAATTAGAAACCTTTACGCAGATGTACGTAAATGTCAGTCATAAAGCGTATATGTGGTGGTCACATGCACCACCACATATTCTATGCAACTATTTAAAAATGCTGCTGGTCAGTAATCACCAATATAGTAGAAACACAAAGGATCTTTCGGAGGTCGATAAAGAAATCATTGTGGGTGTCCCTCTAGCTGGAGTCATGTTTTTGAAAACAGTAGAGCTGACTGGTTTCTCAACAGGTGAAATATCAGTGGGAAAATAACCAGCATTGCTTGTATAAGAGCAATAACTGTGATCCTAAGACAGTCTGTTAGGAACGAGATCTCCGTCATCTGAGAAGACCTGTACGGACAAACAGAACTTCATAGCTGCAGCAACTGACCAAAGCATTTAAGGAAGGCTGTTTTCCACCCATATCTCACTGAACTATGCACAGAGAATTGAAGAGAACTGATACTGTCAGTTACATGCCTATATGGAAATCAGTGATTTCTGCAAGGTTTCTAATTCAGAGGAGCCTGTGTAGCTCAGTGGATGTGGCGTTTGCACACCATCGCGCTAGGCCGCACGAAGGAAGTCTTGGTTTCGAGTCTAGTCGGCGACTAGAGGAAATTTTTCTAAGCCTTTTTTCGACCGGTTCCCGAGTTAGTCGATCTCTGGCACGGGCAAGCAGGTTTTTCCTCCCGGAAACTCGGGTTTTTCGTCCTGTAAACTCAAGAAAATCGACCGTAGAACCCACATTATTTCAGACATTAAAATATATTGTGTTAGGGTTAGAGACCACGAGATGGCGGCACATTTGAGCCGTCTCTCTTCACTGCGTATTGCTTAATTAGTGATAGCCTTGGGCCATCTGTCTCTGATTGGGTACCAGTGGAGATTGAACTGCCCACTCAGTCTCCAAAAGTTAGATAGGGCTAAATGGCCTCGCCTACTCCCGTATATACGGGAATAAAAAGGCGTTAGCTGATTTTTTTTTTTTTTTTTTTTTTTTTTTTTTTTTTTTTTTTTAAATCAGTGGCAGGTATGTGTATATGCCTTTGAACTTCTTAACTTTTGAAGTAAGCATGTTCCTTTCCTCAGTCAATCATATTTTGCTTTATTCCTTCTTTGAATTTCAATTATGAAATTCAAAGAAGTTATGCTGTTGGAGAAGCTGGTGAGACCTAGGATTCAGAACTGGATTGACAACAATGGCATTATCTTTCATGGACAGCTAAAAGGAGGTCATCTTTTAGTAATCTACTTAATTATTACAATAAGGTGACAGCTTCCTTGTACACAAGACAGGGATAGACAGTAATATACTTAAATTTTGCAAAACCTTTTGATAGATTACTGAATGATAAATTGATGGTCAAACTAGAGCGGGTGGGGTTGGATATTAGATTGGATAAAGTTACAGGTAATATTATTCCAATTAGAACAGAGGAAAATAATTTGGTTGAAAAGTTTAATGGGAAATCTGATGAAAGTTTCCATAGTCCAGAACTGATCTCTGATTATTCCATATAGTGGAATTTAAGTAGAACTGGATTATAATCTGACACGTTGATATCAGGATGTTTTACCCGTAGTACTCTGTTTATAAGGGAAGAAGAGATATAAATTTGAACAAGACCAGAACCATACTTTGATTAATGTAAGTGTAAGCCTGGAGATTAGGGTTATGAATCTTCCATAAATCTGCTAGATGAACACTGTCAAGACATATTTTTAACTGTACATATTATTATTATTATTATCATTAACACCAGATCCCCATGGAATCAGGCTCATTGTGGGAGGTACATACTGATAGACACAGAGCCCATAAATCCATGCTTTAAATTCATTCAATGTATCTGCATTCACCACAGTGTCAGGCAGTGCATTCCACCAACAACTCTCCATGCAAAGAAACTGCTCCTTGCTCACACCCTACTTTTACAACTTCCAGGGGTGTCTCCTTGTTTAACCCCCCCTTCTCCTATTCTATGAAAAATATTTCTTCCAGTAACTATTCTTTACCAACTTAAATGTCTCACTCATCTCACCCTCTCTGCTTTCCATTCAGAAAACTTTGCAAGCAGCATTCCCTCAATCCGTCTTCATATCCCACATCCCAAAGACTAGTTATCAGCTGAGTCAATCATCTCTGGACCCTTTCCAGTATATCCTCATCACCATGAACACCAGAGATGAAATCTTTGCACAATAAGTCACACGAGGCTTTAGAAAGTTCTTATACAATGGAATCAGATTCTCTTTCTTTCTGCACATTAAGGTCCTTTGCATTATTACCATAATCTGATGTGATGAATTACAACTTATGTAATGTGACCTCTGAACTTCAGACCCTTGTCCACCACTACCTTAACATCTATTGTCTCTTAAACTTCCACAAAATTTCCCCACGAAGTGTATACTTTGCATCCCATTGTTGCCTAGCAAATTTCAGAACATTACATGCCAATATTAAATTGACAATTCCATACTGTTGCCCACTCATACAATCTATTGAAGCCCTCCTGTAAGGCAACAACATTTGCTTGATTCGTCATCACTCTCCTCATCCAGCTTTGTATCATCTGCAAACATATCACCAGTTAAACCCATTCCAATATCATTAAGAAACAAATTAAATAACACATAAAGCCAGCATTTAAACTGGATCATGGAACTATACTTAATACTCTTTTGTTTGCAAGAAGCAAAAATGAACTCCAGAGATCAATATACTCCTTAAACATAATTGCTAAAAAATTTCGAATGCAAATATCAACAGACAAAATAAAAATCATGGCTTTTAAAGGACCATCTCCAGCCAGAAGTAAAACCATGATTCAAAATAAAATTTCAGAACAAATTAACTGCTTCAAATAACTTGGATGTACTGTATCATATACAAAAGAAGATGACATTGATATCAAAATTTCAAACTTTCTAAAGATAACATGAACGATTGATAATATTTGCAAACCTAACTAAGTGCAAAAGCATACATAAATGAGTTTATATCTTCTCTACTGTACGGAAGTGAATTATAGACCATAAAAACTGCAGAAGAAAAAAGAAAAACTTTACAAGAAGTAGTCAAGTTTTTTCTCCAGAAACTGGAGAAATTAAATTCCTGTGAAGGACAGCAGGGTATACTCTCTGGGATAAAAAAAAACCACAGAAATACGTTAAGAACTAAAAATAGACTCAGTATTCTACAATGTATATGAATCCTGAAAGAAGTGGATTGAACATATCGAAAGAATTGACAGTTCAAGACTACCTAAAAAAATACTCACGTGCCACCCAGTTGGAGGATATAGAACAAGGAAAAGACGGAAAGAGATTGGAAGAGGCCACTGGGCCTAAATCCCTGAAAGCATGTTGATGAAGATAACAATGGCCCCTAAACAAACCCCTGTGGCACACCACTAGTGACTTTTCTCTTTCGAGATAGTGCCCCTCCAATACACAACTTGCTGATACCTATATAATAGTCAGTTACCTATCCAAATCACTAGTCTATCATCCAATCCCATTTGCCTCAGTTTAGTTACCAACTTGTGGTGTGGCAACCTTTCAAAATTCATAGCAAAATCAAAGTATATCACTGTGTATGCATCTCCCTTGTCCAAATACATTCATCACCTTGCTTTTGCTTTTCTCATCACACTAGTTATCCTTTTGGCCTGTGCCTTGTACTGATGATGGTAACTGATAATGGTAATAATCAGTTGCATTACAGTATAAATAGAAGATAAATAGAAACTTCTTTATGCTATAAAAGTTGGTAAAACATGACCTTCCTTCAACAAACCCATGATGATAATTACAAAGAATACCACTGTTATCAGCCACTTTTGCTTTTGTATCCTATCTCTTACCAACCTCTCCAATACCTTAACTACAACTCCAGATTAGACTGGAGTTGTAGTTAAGGTATTGTTAAGATAGACAGTCCTATAATTGGTGGTGATAAGCTTTAGCCTTATCACCACCTCTGTGAAGTGGAATTTCACTTTCCTTCCACTTGTTTGGGACTTGTGCTTTTAAAAGACTCTTGTTAAACTGGTAGGCCAAGGGTGATATGTCATCAAGTCGTATTGCCTTATAAGCATCTAGCTTAATTAACTCCTCATATACTTCTTGCTTGCTCAGCAGTAAATCTCTTATTTCATTCTATATACTTGAACTTCTGATGAACTGCTCAGTGAATACCTCAACTAAGTTCTCTGCAGCAATTACCAATCTACCACTTTGCGCTTGCCACATATAAAAAAACTCCCTAGGCTTTTTTCTTGTAACAATTTGCTAATATTTCTGCTTGTACTGCTGTTCTTACCAACTGAGTCACTCTCCTGGTCTTCTATGTATACTCTAATGCAACTGATTACTGAAGGGTAACTAGTGTGATGAGAAAAGCAAACGCAGTTCATGAAAGGAAGTTAGCAATGAAGGCCAAACAGTTCTTTCAATATGCTGCAAGTAAAAGAAAAAATGTATACAGCAGAATGATTTTAAGGAATGCCGATGGTAGGGAGGTAACTGAATCAGTCGAAATAGTAGAATTACAAAGTGCAAGAGTATACCATCCAGGAAGTGATATTACAGGAATGAGGGAACCGATGGCATATACGGGAACTGATGTGAATGAAATGGAGGTAAATAGCATATTACAAAACCTTAATGTGAATACATCTGTGGGATTAGATGGTATACCAGCTCGAGTCTTACATGACGCAGCAAAGGAATTGTCAGCACCCTTGACCATATTGTTTAATCTAAGACTCAGCTCTGGGTCACTACTGAGGAGGTGGAAAGAGGGAAAATAGTTCCACTGCATAAAGGAGGTTACAAAACTGCTGTTGCAAATTACCGACCGATCAGCACATCAGGAGTCATTGTCAAGGTATTGGAGAAGTTGGTCAAGAGCAAAATACAGGAATGGATAGATGGAAATGGGATACTGTATGGGCAGCATGGTTTTGTGAAGGTCAGATCACGCCTCAGTAACTTGCTCACGTTTTATAAAACAGTGACGGCTCAACTGGATAAGGATAATGGGTTTACAGTGTTACTGATGGACTTCGCAAAGGCCTTTGACAGGATACCACATAGACCACTTGCTACTTAATTTGTTCATTAATGATATAGGAAAGGATCTGAGAGCAACTGTTCAATTATTTACTGATGATGCCAAGTTGGGTAGGGCAACAGTGAATACACATGTCAAAATTTTGCAGGATGATTTGGATAGATTGGCAGACTGGGCTAAGGAGAATGGATGTCAGTTTAATGTGGCAAAGTGTAAGGTTATGCATTTAGGGTGAAAAGATTATCAGCAGTATACCACATTGGTGGAACTCTACTCCAGGAAATTGACAAAGCCAGAGACTTGGGAGTGTTGGTGGATAGGGAGATGAAGTTTAGGGGGCACATAGTAAAAGTGGCTAAAGCAGCTCATCAGATCACTTGGTTACTGAAGAATACTTTGATGAGCAGAGACAAGCAGGTTATTGTTCCTCTTTATCAAGCCTTGAAATCATCTCCATAGAAACTGAGCAAAAGTGTGGTTAGCAAGTAGGTTACAACTGGTTTTTTACTTGGAGAGTGGTGAATGAGTGGAATAAGCTGCCAGAATCTGATGTGGATGCCATGACTATGAATGAGTTCAAAGCAAGGTATGATAGATACGGTGCGAATGCTGAATAGTTCTTGACATGATGTTTAGGGCCTCCCTCAATAAGTCTAAGGACTCCATGGAGTTGCCCATAATAATAATAATAATAATTATATATTTGGTTTAATCCTTTATCCAAGTGTAAGCAAACAAAGTTTGTGCCTGAAGTATTTTCAGGACTGGGGCAACTCATGGTAAAGGTGGTATAAGTTCTGATCACTTGCCTTAGTATCCCATAATGCAAAACAAAGGTACTAAGCAAAGATACTAAGGCAAGTGATCAGAACTTATACCACCTTTTACCACGAGTTGCCTCAGTCCTGAAAATACTTCAGGCACAAACTTTGTTTCTTTACACTTGGATAAAGGATTAAGCCAAATATATAACTGGTAGCATAGCCAAGTGAAAAAAACCTTCCATCAATAATAATTATTATTATTCATCTTGTGGTGCCTGCAATGTACTTTCTTCCAGATTTCAAGCTTAATCCTCTCATTCATCCATTTGACACATATGTTATAAAACCTTTAAACTTTCGGAATACATTCACACACAAATGCTATTAAATTAATGCAATCTCTTTGTCAATTCTCAAATAGCGTTTATTTCAATTCAACTCCTCATTCCATGCTACAGCTCCAAGCTGTCTCTTAAGCTTTTCAGATTCACCAGCCTTTTAATTCCACATATATTCTTTCCTCACAAAAATCTTCATATGGCTGGCCACAACCCAGGTGATCACGCTCCTCAATCCTCAACTGGAGAGGTGTGAAACCCCAATCATAATCCGCATCCTCTGTTGAAACGATCAGATCTAAAACTATTTATCCTTGTATTGATTCACCTTTACGTATGTAAAGGAGATGCCTAAGATGGCTCAGCTCCCATTTTATCTAATGGTGTTTTGAACACATTTCCAATTTCCAGATGCTGTATAGTAGTGGGCATCATACATATAAGTATGACTGCAATTCAGGGAAGAATTTTCATCTAACTGTTCCACTGGGTGTATCATGACATTTATAAACCTTATTACACATCTACAGCACTTCCAGTCTATTGTCAAGAATCACCTTCTGCATCCCTTTAGATATTGCAGAGTGACCCAAGGAGAGGGTCAAGAATAAGAACTCCTACTCCAGACCAGTCAGAATGTTTCAAATCTCTGATACAACACAGACAGGTATCTATCTGATAAGATTTTTATATATCTGCCGAAGTATGCCAAAACAACTGCCTAATATTATAGCATATCATAACTTTTCATACAGCTTTTTGTTTAACTGGACTATGAAATTCAAATATATATTTAATGAGGCAACACAGAAAGAAAATGATATGATTAGTGAGGTGTGAATGATAAATAAATCTTTAACCTCCAGATTTTTGATGAGTCTGATGGTGTCTTCAATTTTTGAAGGAACAACTGTGTATCCTCCTTCTTGTTAATTCTTTTCAAGTTTTTTGTATTTGCATGAAATTAAAATAATGGCAAGCATGCCATTATTTCAATTTCATGGATTCTGTTCTTGATTTGGAACTACTTTTTCTTTATGTGTAAATGTTAATCATATTAAGAGAACTTTGGATTTGTGAACTTTATTTTTTCTTTACCTGTATCCCACTCTTTCTCTTTAACAGTATAAGATGGCTCCTCATAATCCATGAACTTCTGTAAGCCTGAGGTTTCTTCATTTGCAAATCTCCCTATCTATCTTTGTATTTTTTATCATTTCTTCTTCTTTTAGATTTTTCATTCTTTTTTTTTAGTTCATCTTTCAATTTCTTCTGTTTATCCTCAATTTTTTGATTAATTCATCCTTGCATTCGATGATCTTGCCTGGATACCAAGTTCTTCAGGATGCTTTATTTGATATGTGGAGCTTCTGATTTCTCCTTGTTGAGGTTTCATATGTTTGCATTTGATTTTCTATATGTTCAGTTTTTATGCTAAATTCATTTTTATTATTTTATCTTACGATGTTCCACCTATATTTGATAGGGAAATTCGCAGCTGCTGCTCAGAAAATTTTGGGCTAATTTCTAGTTAAAATAATTCTGTGATATTGAAGCAATTCTATGACACCAGCAAATGCTGTAACTAAGCCACTATAAATTTTTGGCTGTCATGCAGCTGAAACCCCATAGTGGAGATATTTACTGTGTTACTAGCAATCTTATTAATGTTTTCTTAAATAATCCCATGATAGGAGGGGTGAGCCAACACTACCACTAGCAAAATAAAAGTAAATTACCAAAATAAACAACAAAAGAAAAAATTATATGTAAGCCTCCATTGCACAATTGGAAGAATGACAGTATGTTGCAATCTTCAGTTAGAAGAGGCCTAAGTTTGATTCTCGTCATGATGACAGGAATCTTTATATGGTTTTTTTTCAATTGAAGGTGAGTTAGCCGATCTCATATGGAGGTAGCAGGATTTTTTTCTCCAGGAAACTTGGTTTTTCATCCCATATACAGACAAATCGACCTTGAGAACACATGCAATTTACAGACAAAAAAATACTAGTGGTGGTGGGCAGTAGATGACATTGGTGTAGGTGATGATAGTAGTGGCAGTTTCCTGTAGTTGGTAGATTAAGTGGTGGATATGGAGAGTTGTAGAGTAGGTGCCGTCCCAAGATGAGTGTTTGGAATCCTTGGAGATGTCACGTAATAATAATAATTTATTAATACTATACAGGTATCTTCACAGAGACAGAAGACTCATTGTATGAGATCTATTCATTCACTCACTAGCCATCATTCACACAATACCTATCATACCATCCTTAAACTCTCCACTGATGAGACACCTACAACCACCTCTGGAAATCCATTCCACCCATTCACCACCTTCCAGCAAAAAACCCAATCCCAAAACCCTTGATAACCACACTCCTCTTACACAACTTCCACTGGTAACACTGTCTTCTCTCCCTTCTTCAATGTATGGAGAAATGTCTTCAGTGTCAATCCTATAAAACCCCTTTAATAACTTAAATGCTTCTATCATGTCTCCTCAGATCATCAATCTATTCTCATAGAGGAACAATAACCTCTCTATCTCTGCTTGTTAGCTTGTTTTTTTCAACTACCACATCATCTGATGTGCTGTTTTGGTTACCTCCACAATATGCCCTCTAAACTTCAACTCCTGTCCACAATCACACTAAGTCCTTGGTCTCATCAGTTTCCTGCAGTTCAGTTCCATCAATATAGTACACAGCTTCTGATCTCTTCCCAAAGTGATCAGAAGCTGTGTCCTGCTTAGTCAGAAAAGCTACAGTATCTCTACATCACCTTCATTTACCATTGCTCTTCCTAGTTTAGCATCATCAGCGAACACCTAAATATTTTCTATCAAATCATTTCCTGTATCACTGATATACAAATTAAACAACAGAGGACCGAGTATAAAGCCCTATGGTACCCCACCAGTCACTTGCTGTCTCCTGGACTCAACTCCTCCATAAATCACTTTTTAATATCTGTACATCAACCATCCATCCTATAATCCAAATTACCAGATTCATATCCATCCCCATTTACTCCAATTTATGCAGTCGAGTTCTATGTGGAATCTTGTCAAATGCTTTTGCAATGTCTAGCAACATTACTGAATAGCCATTTCCATTATTCAGCTCTATTGTTCACTTGATTATAAAAAAAATACGCAGATTATTATTATTATTATTATTAAACAAGACCTCATGGAGTCAAAGACTCATCTAGGAGGTCCTTTTATCTCACACACATCTCATCATACCGGGTCTTAAACACATTCAAACTCCTTGCAGACACCACACTCTCAGGCAAGGCATTCCAATCATTCACAACTCTGCACGAAAAAAACCTGCCTCTCACTCCCCTACTCACACCCTCTTTATACAGTTTCCAGGGATGACCTCTGGTTCTCCCCTGATCTCCCACTATTCGCTGTAGAACTTCTCCACCATTGATCCTATAGCAACCCCTTACCAACTTGTAGGTCTCTATCATATCTCCCCTCTTCCTTCTCTCCACTAGTCTCTGCAAATTACATCTTTTCAATCTTTCCTCATACTCGACATTCCAGAGGTCAGAAACTACCTTAGTCAGTCGCCTTTGGACCCTTTCCAACATCTCCTCATCCTTCTGAAAACCAGGTGACCAAATCTGGGCACAATAGTCCATGTGTGGCCTAATCAAAGCCTTATACAATGGAACAAGAATCTCCCTACTTCTACACGTCAGTGTCCTCCTCATCATTCCCAGAAGTCTTTGTGTTGTCTTCACAATTTTGGCGATGTGACCCCTAAATTTTAGATCCTTATCCACTATCACTCCCAGATCTCTTATTTCCTCTACTTCCAACAATATATTCTTACCAAGCATAAATTCTGCATCCCATCTTTGTTTTCCAAATTTTAAAACCTTACATTTTGCAACATTGAACTCACACCCCCATTTGCTTGCCCAATCACTCAATTTATTCAAGTCTTCTTGCAAGGCCACAACATCTTCACTACTCTTTATGGTTCTTCCCAACTTTGCATCATCTGCAAACAACTGAATATCTCCATCCAAATCTTCGCCAATATCATTAATATACAAGTTAAATAGTAATGGCCCTAAAACAGATCCCTGAGGCACTCCACTAGTGACTTTCCTTTTCCTGGATATTGCACCCCCATACACAACTTGTTGATACCTATCAGATAGCCAGTCTCCAATCCAATGCACTAATCTAATATCCAACCCCATCTGCTCTAGTTTGACTGTCAACTTATCATGAGGCACTCTATCAAAAGCTTTTGCGAAATCCAAGTATATTACTGTGTATCCTTCTCCTCTGTCCAAGGAAGCAGTCACTTTATTGTAATAAGTAAGTAGATTACTAAAACACGACCTCCCTTTAGCAAATCCATGCTGTCCATCAAAGATTATACCATTGTTGTCAACCCAACTCTGGATTCTAGCTCTCACAAGCTTCTCCAACAACTTAACCACAACACCCGACACACAGATAGGCCTATAGTTTGATGCTTGAGTTCGATCACCTCCTTTATGAAGTGGCACAATCTTGCCCTCCTTCCACTCTTTAGGGACTTGACCAAGTGCAAGACTCGTATTAAAAAAATATGTCAAGGCAGGTGTCAACTCTCTGGCACATTCCTTCAGAATACGCGGTGATATATTATCAAGTCCCACAGCCTTATTTACATCTAGTTTACTCAACTCCCCAAACACCTCTTGCTCACTTATAGTCAGTCTCTCCTCCCCATCATCAACTGCTCTTAATCTCTCCATGAAGTCACATTCACAAGATTGAAAGATCTTTATGAACTGCACATTAAGTATCTCCACCACACATTCTGCAACAGCTGTCTTTATACCATTTCCTCCAATCAATGTCATCCTTCCATAATCATTCTTTCTTTTGCTGGCTACATATCGAAAGAACTCCCTAGGATTCTTTTTGGCTTCATTAGCTAACTGCTGTTCATACCTCTCTTTAGCTACTCTCACCAACCAAGTCACTCTCCTTGCCTGGTCTTTGTAGAACTCATGAAATTGGTTACTTCCACTTCTCTTATGCTGCCTCCACAATGCCCTTTTTCTCTGTATTGCATGCTTAATCTCTTTATTCATCCATCTCACACCTAACTTATTTAACCTTCTCACCCGTGGTATACATTTAGACATTGCATCCACTAAATATTTTTTGAAAATCCCCCAAGCTGCATTGATCTCTTTTCCAGCTAACTCCTCATTCCATGCTACACCTGCAAGCTGTCTCCTGAGCTCTTCATAATCACCCCCCTTGTAGTTCCACATATACCCTTTTTTCACAGGGGTCCTTGCACTGCTGGCAACCACCCAAGTAATCACCTCATGGTCACTTTCACCAATTGGTGGATGATTTGATACCTCATTGATAATTACATCCTCCGATGAGATGACCAAATCCAAGACCCTTAATCCTCTTGTGCCCTCTGTTACATACTGTCTGAGGTAGTTATCCCTCAAAAACTCAAGAAACTCATTTTCTTTACTTCCAGTTGCTATCTCTTCATTCCAGTCTATATTGCCATAATTAAAATCACCCATAATGATCACCCTTTTCTTATTTGCTTGGCTTATTTGACTATACATTTCACTATCACCACCATCCACATTACCAGGTCTATAACAACATCCCACCAAGTATTTGATTCTATTCACCTCTATCTCACACCATACTGCCTCAAAACCACTGGCCCCATTTCCCCCTTGCATCTCTACCTTGTATGGACATAACTCTTTCTCTATCATCAATAGCACTCCCCCTCCCTTTTTACCCCTTCTATCCTCACGAAACACATCATACCTTTCCATCTCTATTCCTGTCAGGATGTCATCCTCATCTAACCATGTCTCACTTATTCCGACAATCTCTGGGTGCACAGACGCAATTACTGCAACCATTTCATCCGCCTTGTTTCTTATACTTCTAGCATTGGTATACAAACACAACAACTCATTTCTGGATCTACAGCTAGTTCCACTGATACCACTCACTCGATGTGATCTCTCCATGCTGGACTGGGGCCATTTCCCTTTCTGCTTCTTCATTTTAGAACCCTTTGCAATTCCATCTGTTTCCTTTTGATCCCTGATCATCCCATTACTTTCCTGCCTACACATTCTCTCACCTCCTCTTGGAGCATCCACCTTTCTCACGCTGTGTATCCCTGTCCACCCTGAGCCTCCCCGTTTCCCTGCTCCTCTTGCACACCCATTCTCTCATTATCTATACTCATACCACTCACTTCCACATTCATTTCCACTCCTTCAATCTCTCCTGTCTTACTCTCCTGCTCTTCCACATCACTCCCCTCTTGATCTGATTCATTCTCTCTATTCACTTCTCTACCTTCCAGCAGCAGTCTCTCCAAGCGACTCACACCATAACCACTCAAATGCAGTCCATCGCTCCCATACAGCTCACTTCGTCCCTCAAACTCATTCCACACATTAACAAACTGTACTCCCATCTCCTCACACATTTCAGCCAGAATATCATTCATAATCCTTGCTCTCCGCCTCATTTCACCACAATCATACCTAGGCAACACACTGACCACCCTTCCTGTCACACTATTCTCCTTTATCTTTCCAAGCAGTCTCCTGACATTCATTTTGACATGCTCTTTGTTCTCTCTCAAATCATTTGTTCCAATTAATACAATTAACTCTTTTGCTCGTTCCCGCCTCATGTTCAATGCCTCAATCACTCTACTCATTTTACCGCCTGGAAAACATACCTTGTGCATTTTATCCTCTAGCACACCTTTAATAATGGAGTCGCCATACAACGCCACTCGCTCATCTTTTGTTAACTCTTTCATGCCATCATGATTTATTTTAATAGTTTTGACCTGCATTCTCTTAATTTCATTCCGCATCCATTTCATTTCTTGCTTCATCCAATCCAATTCACCTTCTGAACCTCGCGACACATTCACTCTATCATTAAATCTTTCTAACTTTCTAACTCTCGACCCTCTCTTCTCACTTTCCCTCTCATTCATCCTTCTTTGTTTCCGTACTTTCGGTCCAACATACTAAGGCAAGACCTACCCTTCACAAAACCATGTTGTCCCTTATAGAATATCATATTCCAATCCACCATGTCCTGAATTTTGTTTTTCACCTATTTCTCAAATACTTTAACCACCATCCTGAAATGCTGATTGTCCTATAATTTCAACTTCCCTCTTGAAACTTTCTTTATGCAAAGGGACTAAGGCAAGACCTACCCATCACAAAACCATGTTGTCCCTTATAGAGTATCATATTCCAATCCACAGGTCCTGAATTTTGTCTTTCACCAATTTCTCAAATACTTTAACCACCATCCTGAAATGCTGATTGTCCTATAATTTGATACTTCCCTCTTGGAACTCCTTTATGCAAAGGAACTATTCTGCCCTCTTTACACTCTACTGGCACCTTCCCACTGCTGAGACTTAAACTAAACAGCTTGGTCAGAGAAGCTGATAATTCCCTTGCACATTCTCACAATACACAGACCAATATTTCATCTAATCCCATAGCTGTATTTGTATTAAGGTTCTGCAATATTTTAACCATCTCGATTTCTTCAACCTGTATTCTTTAAAGTCATCCTTCTGTAGTCATTCCTCCTTTTATCTGCTACATAGTGAAATAACTCTTCAGAATTTCTTTTGGCCTCATCAACTAGCTTTCTCTGATAATTAGCATTGGTTTTCCTTACCATATCGATCACCCTTCTTGCCTGTACTTATACTGCTAATGAGAATGCTGATCACCTCTTTCTTTATAATCCCTCCATAACCTTTTCTTTGTGTGCAACTCCTACTTATTGAAACTATTCATCCATCTAACTCCTACCTGATTAAAAACCTCATGTCCCTTCCATTAAATATTGCCTCAGGTAATTATCTCTCAGCAGCCGTATAAATTCCATTTCCTTCTCTGCCTGTGACCATTCCTCTTCCTCCCAATCTATGTCCCCATAATGGCTTTGGTATAAGGGCTTTGATTAGGTCACACATGGACTATTGTGCCCAGATTTGGTCACCTGCTTTTCAGAAGGATGAAGAGATGCTGGAAAGGGTCCAGAGGCGACTAACTAAGGTAGTTTCTAATCTCTGGAATGTCGAGTATGAGGAAAGATTGAGAAGATGCAATTTGCAGAGTCTGGTGGACAGGAGAAAGAGGGGAGATATGATAGAGATCTACAAGTTAGTAAGGGGTTGTTAAAGGATCAATGCTGGAGAGATTCTACAGAAAATAATGGGAGATCAGGGGAAAACCAGAGGTCATTCCTGGAAACTGTATAAAGAGGGTGTGAGTAGGGGAGTGATAAGCAGGCTTTTTTCATGCAGAGTTGTGAATGATTGGAATGCCTTGCCTGAGAGTGTGGTGTCTGCAGAGAATTTAAGTGTGTTTAAAGCAAGGTATGATGAGCCGTGTGTATTATAAAAGGACCTCCCAGATGAGACTCCATGGGGTCTTGGGTAATAATAATAATAATTGAAATCCCCTATAATAATTACTTGACCTGTACTCAACATGCTAATTTGTGAGTGTATGTCATCTACATTCTCCCATATATCCTCTGGATTAAAGCAGCTACAAAGTATATATTTAGTCCTGTAGGCCTCGATCTCACATTACATAGCTTTAAATGAACTCCATTCATATAAATTCTGAACTGCCCTTTGTATCCCTATTTCTGTGATGTACTTCTACTTCTTTTGGGTTTAATTCCTCTGCTATCATTAGTACCCCCCCCCCTTCCCATCTGATCATTCTGTCCTCTCTGAAGACACTATATCCCTTGCATTCCATTCCTATGGCCATATCATCATTGATCACATCTCACTAATGCCTACATCTTTTGACCAAGAATACTTCTGACATTAGTATACATAGACTGTAATAAACCCTTCATTCTACAACCTTCCTTACACCTTGCGTTACTTAGACAAAAGTTAACCTGTGGTGCCACATTTTGCATCATGTGACCAATCTTACACTTACTAACTTCTAGTTATCTTGATGAAATTCCAAGGTTTCATTAGTAGGGGCCAGCCCCAGGAAAATACTGAAATAATCAATGTAGAAGTCATATATTTACCATTTTTAAATAGTAAAATGGTGTATTATCATATTTTTAAAATACTCTGGATGAGTACTCTATGGAACAGAAAACCTCAGTAAATTTCAAAAGCGGTCTGGGTAGTGACTCCTCCCATAGTATAGCAATATACACGTATGAAAGGAAATGTGCTTTTCTTTTCTGAATTTTTACAAATTTTTCGAAAAAAAAAAAAATAGAAGTATGCTTTGCAGTATGGGATACTAAGGCAACTGATGAGAGGTCAACAGCCTTTACATACAAGTATTCACTGGTGAAGATTATTATTATTATGATTCATCCTCCATAAAGACTCATTGTGGGAGGTCATTCCTAGAAAACACAAAGTCTATCATACAACTCCTTGAATTCATTGACCATTCATGCTCACACCTATCTATCAGGCAATGCATTCCATGGTTCAACCACCCTCCATACAAAGAAACCACTCCTCACCCTCTTGCTCACAGCTTCTTTTCATAACTTCCAGGAATAGCCCCTCTTCCACCAAGAAAAAGAATTTTCCAGTGTGAACCCTGTAATGACCTTTCCAAAGTTTCAAAGTCTCAATCATATTACCTCTCCTTCTTCTATTTACTAAACCCTGCAGTCCACATTCCTCAGCCGATCTTCATAACCAATTGTAGTACTGAAACCATCTTTGTGTAGTACTGAAACCAGCTTTGTTATCTGCCTGTATACCCTTTTCACAGTTAATTTATCCCCTTCAAATCCTGGGGACCAAATTTGAGAACAATAGTCCAAGTGCAGTATGATCAGAGCTTTATACAATGAGATGTAGCTCTTTTATCTCAGTGTCAGTGTCCTTCTCAGTATTGCAGCAATCCTCTGGGTTACCTTCACCAACTTTACAATATGTTACATAAATTCCATTTTCTATCAATTATCATCCCCAAATCTCTTGTCTCCCCTACTTCCTCTAGTACAGCTCCTCCAATTGAGTATGCATCCTCCCATTGATGTATCCCAAACTTCAAGACTTTACATTTTGCTGCATTAAACCAATACTCCAATTCATTTGCTCATTTTATTCATTTGCTCAGTTTATTCAAATCCTCTTGCAGGGATGCTGCATCTGCACTATTACTAATAACCCTTCCTAGCTTCACATCATCTGCAAACAACTGAATATCCCCTTGCAATCCATCAACAATGTCAATGATATAAAGATTAAACAATATGGGTCCCAGTACTGATCCCTGTGGAACTCCACTTGTAACCTTCTGCCTCCTTGATATTGCCCAACTATACACAACTCTCTGATACCTATCAGATAGCCAATCCTGAATCCATTTGACTAACCTGAAATCTAAACCTATGTGATGCAACTTAAATATCAGCTTACCATGTGGCACCCTGTCAAATGCCTATGCATAATCCAAAAAATGGCAGAATATGTCGTTCCTTCATCAACCGCCCTTGTCACATTATTATAAAAGGCAATCAACTCTGTTTGAAGATGCATGGGTATAGGTTTCAAGCAAGAATATAAATTCATCTATTATGATTAATTTGTATTTGTATATATTTGTATTTAAATATAATTGTATTTAAAAAGTAATTTATAATTTTCTCTGATCCAGAGTATTTTAAAAATATGTAGTACACCATTTAACTACTTGTATATGGAAAATATAATCCTGCTGAATTGATTTGACCTCAGGGTCTTCCAGAGTAAATTCTTACTGAAGAAAAATCAATGAAGGTTGAAACTAGTCTAGCTAGTGACCCCTTTCAATAAGGCATAATAACATACATATATATGAAAGGAACTTGTATTATGATTCTAAAGTATTTGATGTGAAGTCAACAGCCTCTATATACAAGTAGCCTGTTTGTGAAGATATTTCATGTGCAAACTTACTTTGTTTACTCTTAGCTAAAGGATTAAAACAAAAAAATATATAATTTCTCTTCTATTCTTATTCCCTTGATAAACAAGCAAAAAGACTTTCTACAGTTTCTGTCTGCATTTCTTGCCGCATCTCACTAATTATCCATCTCACACTAACTATGTTTATCCTTGAACCTTTTTGAAGTGCACTCTGATATACTTTTCAAATGGACTAGCATTGTATGTTCCTTTTGTTTTCTTTATCACATGAAATTCATTTTGTCTGCTGACCTCATTACCTTAGTTGTTTTGGTAGTTCCAAACAGAACTAGCATTTTCATTCAATCGTCATGAGTATCTCTATTCAGTGGAAAAAACGTATCCTAGGAGACATCCCACCCCCCCACTCCACACACACACACACACACACACACACACACACTAACTTTTCTACACCTATCATACCTTCTATCAGGGCACTCACAACTAATTAAATGAACGAGTGGAATGGTTTCCACTCACTCACCAATATCCACACAAAAAATCTAGACTGCACACACTTACTAACTACACTGTTATACTTCCTAGTTCCTAGACTCCTAGTTCTCTCTCTCTATTTCTTGTGTATTGAAAAATTCCCTTTATGCCAATCTTATAGAAATCCTATAAGTGTGTGGGTTGTTTCTATCAATTCCTCTCTTCTCCACTTATCAAAAAACTTTGCAACCCACACACCTTCAACCTACCCTCATAGGCAGCTTTCCAAAGACCTGTCACCAACTTGGTCACTTTTCTCTGATTCCTCTCTACAACCCAAGAAAACTCATGTGACTAAATCTGTGCATAGTAGTCAAGATGTGACCGAATCATAGACTTATAAAGAGCGATAACAACCTCCCTATCTTTACTTGTTAGCATGTTTTTCAACATCCAAGTAATTTGAGCTATTTGACCACAACTTTTACAACATTCCCTCTGTACTTCAACTCTCTATCCACCAGTATCTTCAGGCCTCATCAAGTTCCTGCAATCCAGTACCACAAATGTGATACACAGTATGTAACTTTTTCAAACTGAAGTGCATAACCTTACATTTTGCAATATTAAATTCACAATCATTATCCTTTCTCACAAAGTGAATTTATTTAAATCATCTTGCAGGATACCTATATCATCTTTATCAGCTATTGCCCTCCCCAGTTTTGCATTAGCAAATAACTGAAACCCCTCTCCACCTTTCCCCTACATCATTAATATAAAAATTAAAGAGTAGTGGCCCTAGTACAAAACTTTCAGGCACTCCACTAGTTGCTCTCATTCTCCCAGATTCCACTCCCACCATATACTACTCTCTGGTATCTCTCAGTTAGCTCTCCCCACCCTATCCATGTAACACCTTCATATCCATTTCCTCCAACTTTTCTAATAGTTTTCCATGCAATTTCTATGAAATGCCTTTGCACAGTTCAGCATTATTATTATTATTATCATCATCATCATCATCATCATGATGTGGTTTCTCCATAGAGTCCAGAGGTTCATTGAAAGAAACCTATACTAACATTTATATACACAAAACCTATCATAGCTCTCCTTAAAATCACTCACTGTCAGAGCAGTCACAGCTAATTCTGGCAATTCTTATCACCAACCACACTCTTACACAATTTCCACAGATGGCCCATAGTTCTTTGACTATTTGTCACATACAGTATTGAAAAATTTCCTTTGAATCAATTTTATAAAACCCCATTAACATGTTATAACTTTCTATCATATACCCTCTTTTTCCCTATCAACTAAACTTTGTAATCCACGCACCTTCAACCTATCCTCATAGAAAGCATTTCACAAACCTGTCACCAGTTTAGTCACTCTTCTCTACCACCTCCTTATCTCCATAAAACTCAGGTGAGCAAATCTGTGCACAGTGATCAAGATATAGCTAATTCATAGCCATAATTATAAATAGGGATAATAACTTCCTTATCTTTACTTGTTAGCATGTTTTTCAACATCCAAGTAATCCTTTGAGCCATTTTACTAACTTTTGCAATATGCCCTCTGAACAATATGATGTAAAGATCTCCCTTATCTAATTCTGAAGTCACTGTATTATAAAATATGAGTAAATTACTAAGGCCTGATCTACCATTTACAAAGTCATGCTTTCCACCATAGAGTATTGTATTCCTATCCATGCCCTGCTGAATTTTACCTTTAACCAACTTTTCCAATACTTTAATTATTACGTAACACCTCCAGGGAGACCAAGAACTCATCGAGGGAGGGAGCCTACTCTACAACTTGTCTCTACCATTTCACCAACAGCAAATACCTCCACCATCTATTGGAGACCACCACCACTAGTATTTTCACAGAGAATGAAAAACATGCATGCCCATAGCAGGATTCGAACCCCCAGCTTAATATAGAACACTTCATAAAAAAATGAAAAACATCACTTGGTAAAGATAATTTATTAGCCAGTTCCGACATGTCTACCTTTTCACAAATGTCCCAGTATTATTATTTTTACTTAGAAAAAAGAAGGTAAAGCCATCAGTTCACCACTATTCCTCCTTTACTGCTAACTTTAATATGGAAGCTTTCAAGCAATGTGCTCTCTAGATTCCTTTACTTTAAAATCTACAGCTTGTCTTGATATGTTGAGGATGTCTATTATCTAGCCATACTGTTGCCAAACTTTAAACATCTTCCTCAGCCATCTGAATAAACAACATAAATGCATAAAATTTATAACCAAGAGTCAAAACTCACTTTCTTTCCACACTTGTCATGTTTTCCCTCAGGCAGTCTACCCTTCATTGTCTACTGCAAGCTTGCACATCCTAGTAAATACATACATGCTAACTCTTACCACTATTTACAAAAATTTGGAGTCATTAAAACTCACAAAAACAAAGCTATAATGATTCACTCTAGCAAACAAGCACTTAAGCAAGAATTATAAATTATTGGTAATTCATTTGTAAAATAATGGCTATGGTAAAAATACCATCAATAAAATTTTTTATAAAACTACACCTAAAAATTGAAATAATATAAGTCACAATAAAACCATACCTATTCCATACATTAAAGGGTTATCAGATAAAATAAACAGAAATGCTACATCTTAATGCTACATTTGAACCACCAATAAAATTAAAAAACATATTCAACTCCTCCAAGGATTCTCCACCCCGTCCCTAGGCCAACTCTGAGTATACTGAACAATTACACATGTAACTTACTTTATACTGGTGAAAATGGATGCACAATTCCAATATATAAAAGAGATCACAAATGACACAAAATGTAACAATGATTTTGTTAAATTTTGTGTCATGTTTCCTTAATGATATTAAGGAACCCTCCTTTCTGTTTACTGCTTCGTTTGTTTATTATTATTATTAACACCAGGCCTTCATGGAATCAAAAGACTCATTGTAGAAGCCAAACACTGTTTCACACAAAGCCCATCAAACCATGCTTTAAACTCATTTAATGTATCTCAAATCACCACAATGTCAGGCAACGCATTCTACTCACCAACCATGTAAAGAATCTGCTCTTTATGCCGTTCCTCACACCCTTGTTATACAGCTTCCAGGTATGTCCCCATGGTCTAGCTCCTTTTCTCATTCTATGAAAAAATTTTTCCACATTAACCTGGTAAGAATCCTTTAATAACTTAAATGTTTCAATCATATCCCCTATCTTCCTCCTATTCACAAGGCTTTACAAAATGCATTCCTTTAATTTATCCTTATATCCCACATCCCAAAAAACCAGTTATGAGCTTAGCACATCTTCTCTAGAGACCCTCTCCAATATATCCTCATCACCATGAAAACCAGAAGACCAAATCTGTACGCAATAATCCATATGATCTGATGAAGGCCTTGTACAATGGAACCAGAACCTCTTTATTTCTGTTCGTTGAGGTTCCCTGCAACATTGCCATAATTTAATGTGATGTCTTCACAACTTGTGCAATGTGACCTCTGAACTTCAGATAGCTGTCGACCACCACTCCAAGGCCTCTTATCACCTCACGTTTCTTTGAAATTTCCCTGATCAATTTGTTCTTTGCATCCCATTGTTGCCTACCAAATTTCAGAACATTACACTTTGCAATATTGAATTGAAAGGTCCATGCTGCCCACTCATACAATCTACTGAAGTTCTCCTGTAAGACATCTGCTTGATTGCTCATCACTCTAATTATCCAATTTTGCATCATCTGCAAACAGTTGTATATCACCAGCTACACCCATCTCAACATCATTAATATATGACATAAATAACAATGACTTTCTTCTTTCAACATACTGTCCCCTCCCCCACATAGACAACTTGATATCTTATCCAATGCACTGGTCTATCATCCAATCCCATCTGCTTCAGTTTAGTTATGAACTTGTGGTGCGGCAATCTATCAAAAGCCTTTGCAAAATCTATACTATATATATATATATATATATATATACATGCATCTTCCTTGTCCAGTACATTCGTCACCTTGTTATAGCACATAAGCAAGTTGGTAAAACATGACCTCCCTTTAACAAACCCATGCTGATAAGCACAAAGATTTCGCACTGTTTTCAACCCACTTTTGTATCCTATCTCTGATCAACCTCTCCAGTACATTAATTACAACTCCAGATACACAGATATGCCTCTAATTTGTTGCCTTAGCCTTATGACCACTTTGTGAAGCAGAACAATTTTGCTTTCCCTCCTTCTACTTCTCTCAGAATTCTGCTGGTGTAAGACTCTTGTTAAAACTGTAGGACAAGTCTGATGCTGATTCCTTGGAACATTCCCTTAAGACACTTGTGATATGTCATCAAGTGCTATTGACTAGCTTACTTAACTCCTCATATACCTCTTGCTCACTCACCATTAAGCCTTCTCTCATTTCATGCTCTGCACTTGATCTTCTGATGTCACACTGAGGATGAAATATGGTGATGAGCTGCTAACAGAATATTTCAACTATATCCTCTACAGATGTTCTAAATCTCCCAGTTTCATCCATTAACATCATCTTAACATAATCATTATTCTTTCTACTAGCCACATATATAAAAAAAACTCACAAGGGTTTATCTTGGCTTGATTTGCTAATTTCTGCTCATACTACACTTTTTTTTACACTTTCAAACTTTATACAAGTACAAGTAGCTCAGACATGGATATATTTCCTGTGCAAAACATTGTTTTGCTTCCTTGGGAAAAAAGGATTAAAACCAAATGCATAATATCATGACATATTTAACGTATATTACACTTTTGTTGTCCTTACCAACTGAGTCATTCATCTCGCTTGCTCTTTATACTCTTCATGAAACTGATTATTACTATTCTTCATCTTGTGCTTGCTCAAAAGTGCCTTCTTCTTTCAGATTTTATGCTTAATACCCTCATTCATCCATTTGATATGTACGTTATTCATCCTTTTGATCTTCAGAATATACAGTCACACATTAATGTTATTATGTATTTCTTTGTCAGTTACCAAGCAGCATTTATTTCCTTATTGCTCAACTCTTAATTCCATGCTATATCTCCAAGCAGTCTCATAAGCTTGTCATAATCACCAGCCTTGTACATCCACATATATCCTTTCCTCACAGAAGTCTTCATATATTTGAGAACTATGATTGTAGTACTACTACTAACAGTATTTCGTGTGGCAGAGAGTTTGAAGCCATCTGGTGCGAGATAATATCTAACAAGATCAATTGCATAGCGGGGGTGTTGTTACAGACCTGGTGGATAGGTTGCTAGTGATGAAGAAATGCATCACCAAATTAGAAAAGATGAGCATGAAAAAAGTAATCATAATGGGAGACTTTAATTATCCAAATATTGATTTGGTAACAGTAGAATCTCATGAGAAGAATGAAAATGAATTTATTGAGCTGCTGCGGGACAAATTCCTCAACTGGCACGTGACAGGAGGAACTCAAGGTCAAAGAGTGTTAGATTTGATCATAGTGTCAGAGGGCATTTCAGTTAAAGAAGTAACTATTCTGCCTCCATTTGATGACAGTGATCATACAGTATTCACTTGTGAAGTAACTAAGTTTATAAATGTTCCATTCAGAAAAGATTACATGCTGAACCACAAAGCAGGAAATTATGACCACCTGAGGAATATCCTGAGTTCAGTGGAATGGGATTGGTTGCTGGATGGGAAGAATATTGAAAGTGCATGGGAAGCATTAAACAATACTTAAATGATGTGATATTAGAATGTGTCCCGAGAGTTCAAAGAATAATAGGGCGGGAGTCAAATGGATGTTTAATCTTATTAAGCAAGAAATTATTCCTAAGAAAAGGATGATGTGGAAGGAATACTGTGTGCGTAAGGATGATATCTATTATTAAAATTATAAGCAGCAGGCTAGAGAAAGCAAAGTCTGAGTATGAGATTATCCAACTAACGAGTACTCATTTTGTTAAAAGCCATCAACCTGGTGTACGCAATATTGAACTCACTGCTACTTCTTCACTAGACAAAGAAACTGAGGTTTATGAGGACAAGGTATTAAAAGAGTGTTCAGCTGAATTGGCTATTCTTTTGACTAGGCTGTTTAATATGAGTCTCAGAACAGGGAAGATTCCACAAAAACAGAAAGAATGTGTGATAGTTCCATTGCACAAGGGTGGTGAACATTTTGGAAAAATTGGTTAGGGCTTGCATTCAGAAATAAGTTGACAGTGAATCTATACTTTGCAATGAGCAACATGTTTACTAAGGGAAGGTCATGTTTTAGCAACTTGCTCACATTCTATGACAATGTTACCATTGAACTAGACAAGGGAAATGAATACACCATGTTACTTTTGGATTTTGCTTTGATAGAATACAGCATGGTAGACTGTTGCATACACTGGAGAATATGAGTTTGGATTATATAATATTAGTGTGGATAAGAGGATGGCTGACTGACATATCAAAAAGTGGTATATGGGGGGGGGGTGAGTCTGCAAGATTTAAGGTAACTAGTGGTGTACCACAAGGATCAGTGCTTGGTCCACTGTTATTCAGTCTGTACATTAATGATATTGGGAAGGATTTGACAAGTGGCATACAGCTATTTTCTGATGATGTATAGATAGGTAGGGTAATCAGGAATGCTGCTGATATGCAGTACTTGCTGAATGATTTGAATAGGCTGGAATTGTGGGCATGGGAAAATGGATGTCAGTTCAATATCAGTAAATGTAAAGTCATTCACTTTGGCATGATCAGATATCCAATGTCGTATTATATTGGTGGGATCATGCTTGAAGAAACTGAGGAGGCTAGGGATCTTGGAGTGTTAGTAGATAGGAAGTTGAAGTTCAGGGCCAAGTAGCAAAGATTGCAAATACAACGAGCATTCACATGTAAAGATAAGGATGTCATTTTGTCCCTTTACAAGGCTTTACAATAGTCCAAGTAAGGTCTTGATAAGACCTTACTTGGACTATTGTGTGCAGGTCTAGTCTCCTGGTTTCCATGGTGATTCTGATTTAGTGGAGAAAGTGCAAAAGAGAGAGCTAAAAATGATATTAGGATTCTGGAATATTGATTATGAAGGTATTTAGTAGAGTGCCCTCCAGCAATGAGTCCTTGGACTCCCTGGCAGGGTGTTACATAATAATAATAATTATTATTATTATAATTTTTCTCTATGAAATTCATTAATATATTTCATAGTACCTATTGTTATTTAATACATCTTGTTCCATATACAATAGTGCCATACCGTTTAATCTATCTCCTGACATCAAATTTTTCCCTAGTTTTTTACCCTTTTTAAGAAAGAGAAAGATCTTTCTCCTGATGAATTAGGAACTGTCATAAAAATTTTTAAACTAATTTCTACATTTGGAAAAGTTCGTGGTTAGGGCCCCCCAGGATGGACACCAACTGGATCCCGCCTCTGTTTCAAAACCATTCAACGTAATCTGCCACAACTGTATAATTCTATTCTCCCCTCAAATATATGCCTACAACTATTTAAAACCACAGAGGTTATTTTATAAGTTTCAATAGATTTGATTTATACAGATTCATGTGCCGTCTCCTATCTAGGAGGTTGACTACCATGATGTGACTCATGGTTAACTATGGGCATAATGACATATGGTGAGGACCTATCTCTTCCACATATTGTCATAAGTATTCATGGCAGTAAATCCATGTGTGTTCATGGGGCCGGTTTGCTTGTTCTGAGGAATGAAAAACCCAAGTTTCCAGGTGAAAAAGACCCTCTACCTCCATATGAGGCTGGCTAATTTAAGTATTTCTGTTTTCTTTCCAATATTAATCTACCTTGAAAACAATACAAGTTTTCTCCAAAACATTAAAATTCTTATATCACATTCACTTATCTTTATCTCTAAAATAAGACTAGAGAAACTGTAATACAAAAGAAACAATGTTTAATTAAAGAGCTATACAAACATAATTATTTACATTAAGAAAATTGTAAGGGAATATGCTTTCTCTCTCAGTACCATCCACTTTAAATTTAAATTTAGGAATCAAAATATTTTGCCAACAAACAAAACAAAGGAAACAAATTACTTTTCTAATCCTCTCCAGGATTAAACAGCTTTTTACTACAATCAGTCAACAACACACAAAGGAAACAAATTACTTTAGTGATCCTCTGAAGGATTTAACAATTATTGCATTTTAATACAATCAGTTCCAATAAAGGAATTTTCTCACTCTAGCTCAAAGTTGGTATGCTTTACAAAATAAGGAACACACCTACCTCTGTAGCTTGAGTACAAATTATTTTCAGGAATATTTACTCACTCATTCCAGAAAGTTAATTATGAAGATAAAATATGTTGTTGCAAGTTTTTCACTTGGTTATATTATAAATTAAAGATACCAAAAAAATTATATACTTAGTTTAATCCATTATCCAAGTGTAAGCAAACAAAGTTCGCGCCCAAAGTATCTTTCAGGACTGGGGGCAACTCGTGGCAGAGGTGGTATAATTTCTCATCACTTGCCTCAGTATCCCATAATGCAAAGCACATTTCCTTGTGGATATGTACAATGCTATGCATTAAGGGAAGGGTCACTACACAGACTGGTTTCAACCTTTATTGAGGTCTCATCAGTGGGAGCCAGACCCAGAGGTGGTGATACTAAGGTGGAATATATGATCACACATATATTCCACCTTAATGGAGAAGTAATGGAGTAGTCATATTTCCATATACCAGTTGACAAAAGGTGTCACACCTTATTATTAAAAATACTGGATAAAACCAAGTATATAATTTCTTGGTATCTTTCATTTATAATATAACCAAGTGTAAAACTTTCAACAACTATCTATCTCTAATCCAGAGTGTTTTTAATAATAAGGTGTGACACCTTTTGGCAACTGGTATATGGAAATATGACCTCTCCATTACTTCCACCATCCCCCAATTCTGTTACACTTCCTAATGTCATAATCTCAATGTCATTCTCACATCACCTTCAATGATGCTACTCATATATCTCTGCTGACACTCAAACATTTCTGATACACCACTGCTGCCACACTTGAATCCAGAAATGATTACACCGATTACCCAGTTGTTCCTAATTGTCTACATTTTAAGAAGACAAGCATTACTCCATCTCTCACTTGCAACTAACAGGATGTAAACATACTGCAAGCACTATATCCCACAAAATATTGCAGGATACTGTACAAAATGTAGTCTTTAAATGGGGTAAGCTAGGCAATAATGTATCATCAAAGTCATAAATGTAGTACTTTGAATGATGGAAAGCTGAGTAATAACACATCAGCAAACTGACATATGGCAGCTGCCATTATTAAAGCACACAGTGCAATGGACACAGACAAGATACTCTAAAAATATGCTGAACTCTAAAAATCTCAAAATATGCACTATCCACATTACATTATGATCAAACAAGACTCCCTCTAAATATTAAATAAACTTCCTAATAATTTTATCAAAACTTGTCTTTTTCCAGTCACCTCACTATCACTACTAACATGAATTTTATATATTGTGTTATCTGTTTCAATAAAAAAAAAACGGTGGAATTTAATACAAGATGTATTATATATGTAGTAGATAGAATCTGGTTGAATATATTTAATATCAGCCGGGTTGGCTGAGTGATTAGTGTACCTGTTCTCCAACCAACAGGCTGTGGGTTAGAATCCTGCTATGGACATCGATGTTTGTCATTGTTTTATTGTGACAAATGAAAGTCATCACCCAATATAAGACCACTTCTCCACTTATTGGAGGCCTGAAGTATCTTGAAAAAAGTTCCATGTTTGGTCTCCAGAGAGCAGAATTTCCAGATCAGGTAAAAATGAATAAATTTGTATGTGTGTGTGTGCAAACAAAAAAAAACTTAGCTCACTCATGGTATAAGGTTTCAGTCATAAACATCTGTTCATAGTACGGACAACCAGTCTCTGGCTGAACACAATACTACACAGTACCGGCACTTTTTTCCTTAAGTTTTTAAAAATTTGAGATTTATTGTTTATTGTTAATTTGAGATTTAGTGTTATAAAATGTAATATAAATATTCCGTAGCTGATACTGTGTTCACGAATTGAATTTTCAGTTTTGATTACTGATAAGTTGGTACCCTGCTTTCCTATTTCATAGGTTGGTACGCAACCAGAAACAGGAAGTTGTGTTCACTTCCGATTGCTTCCAATATCAGTTTATCAGTTCTATATTCACTCTGAAACAGGCAGGTGTTCATGGGAGTTTTGAATTAATCTAAGTTAAATCAGTGCAATCATTATTCAAAATGAGTAAAATAAGTAGTTACTTTATGCCAATGAGTAAAAAAAAGGAAGACTGAAGAAGCAGAAATTGTTGAATCTACTTGTGATCCTGTAAAACAGAAAACTAGCACCGAAAATGCACTTGGTGAAGAGGATCATAAAACCAAGACTGAAAATGCACGTGGTCAAAAGGAACAGATTCTGATAATGATTGGCTCGAACGTTGGACACTTTTGCAGAAAAATTATTTCTGCAAGAGAAACGAGTGGCTGTATGTCAAGAATAAAATGTTGGGCTGTAAAGGGTGTCGTGACATCGGAAGTCTTGCCGTCGATAAACACATGGGAACGAAAATTTCAGCAGAGTGGGCAAATGGTAAAATCAGTCATTTTGGAGAATCTTGCAAACAACAGTTAATAATGTCATTAAGAAAAAAGAATTACGATCATAAGGAGAGTGCAGCACACAAAGCATGCCAAAAAATAAAATCTGAAGCACAAAACGAAATATTAGAGAACGTTTTCGTAAATACTTTGTCTCGCAATAAAGACGTAACAGGAAAAGTGTTTCAAACTGCTTACCAAGTTGCAAGGAGAAATCAATAATTTAATAACTTTGAAGACTAAATAAATTTACACGAACTTAATGGCCTAGACATGGGATATATTCTTCATCTGCAAATGCTTACATTAACATTGTGAGCCATATCGCAAATGAAATGAGAAAAACATTAATATTCAATACAGTGAACCCCAAGAACAAAATATCGTTACTTATTGATGAATCGACAACTGTGTGTAACACAACATTGATTGTTATGGTTGTGTAGTTCTTTCTGAACTTTTGGCTCCTGTGAGTCTTTTCCTAGATTTCATCAAATTATCAGATATAAACTGCTAGAGGAATTCTAAATTCTTTAATTAGTCATCTTGAGTGTTTAGGATTATCTGAAGATTACTTAAAAGAGTATTTATTATTTAAATTAAGGGGTATTAAATCCCACATTGTTTTAAAACCAAATAAGAAACTCAAAGAGTGAAATCAGAGAGTTTCATGCCGAATATAGTAAACTATAAAAAAATCACGATTACTAGCGTAAGCTAATGCAAGTAGTCCTAGTACATAGTACAATACCGGGCAACTCATTGCAAAGGTGAGTAAAGTTCTGATCGCTGTTCTTGGTGTTTTCCATAATGTAAAAACACATTTCCTAGGAAATGTATGCTGTTATTACATTATGGTAGGAGGTCACTACCCAGACCGGTTTCAGCCTTTTTTGAGGCTTCATCAGTGAGTAGCTAGACCAAATTAATACCAAAGGGTATAGCGAAAAGAACTTATATACTCTGCTATACGAGTTGTCCAAAAGGTGCACCCATTAAATGGAGTATTTATTGTCTGTAACTTATGATGGTGCAGACGTGTTGTTTGGTGTGCGTAATGGTGTAAGGAGGCTAATGCAAGAGAAGTTTCCTAGTGTTGTTTTCTGGCACTGTGCTAGCCATCACCTTGAATTGTCTGTTAGTGAGTGACACAGTGAACAATGTGACAGGAGTGAATTGCTTTAAGAGTTTCATGGACAAACTCTATGTGACTTATCATGCTTCACCTAAGAATGCTAGGAAACTACAGAAATGTGCAGAGACTCTAGAACTTCAACTTCTTAAAACTGGCAGAATTTTAAGTACTAGATGTACTTAAATTAATGTAAAAAGAAGACAACAGAGGGAGCAAAACATATCGCTTTCTTTATGAGGGCCTTTTAAGAAAAAAGCGTCATGCAAGTTTGTTTTTGATTTGGACCTTATGTGTGATGCTCTCCAAGAACTTGGTTCACTAAGTCTAGATTTACAAGAGAGAAATATTGACTTGTACAAAGCAGACAGGAAGATAAAGAATACAGTTCAACTTTTTGAAGAAAGAATTGAAAGTCTTGGTCCATACTACAGTATTTCTCTTCAAATACAGAAGAACATGAAGTTCAAAGGAATTGAGCTCCACAAAAATGAAAGACACAGTCCTGCAGTAAGTTCATCTGCTTTCCATAAAAGTCTGAAAGAAGCTGTTAGAAAGTGTCTGCTTGAAGGAGATGATGCTGATCTGCCTGAATGTGCTAAGATTTTAGATTCCAAGTATTGGCCAGAAAATCCTGGGAAGCATCTGACATTTGGTGAAGCTGAAATTAAAAAGTTAGCCTGCAAATTTTGCTTAAATGAAAGAGAAGCAGTTCGTAGTTTCCGTGAATATCTTCAAGAAAATAAAGTCCCGGACATTCTGCTTCCTCTAAAGCACACTTTGGGCACAATTACAATATCTTCCAGTGAATGTGAAAGGGGTTTCCTCTCAGATGAATCTTACAGTAACTTCATCTAGGTCATCTCTGCTTGTATGGACAACTTCGGCACTGATGTTCATTAGGATAGTAGGACCTCCTCTCACTCAGTTCAATCCTAGCAAATATGTGGACTCATGGCTACTCCGAGGTCGTCATTCTGCAGTGTTGATACCAAAAGCAAGAAGCAATCTAGAGACGATGAGGATATGTTAAAAATGTAGTTGTTGTAATAACATCTTCATTGTGAGTACCGGTGCCTTTTTCCCAGAAAAAAAGTACTGCAGACAACTATATTATTTGAAGAATATTTGATGATTTTGTCGTTTGCTATGCATGTGGCATTTATCCATCCTGTTGTTTAAAACAGTGGCAGATGCAGGATGGAAATGGTATGTGCACAAATGTAGGTAGATGGAGGCACTGGAAGACAAGTATCTCAATCTTGATTTAGCAGCAGCAGCAGCGGAGATAGTGTTTCAGAAATGAATGAAATTCAATTTGTAGTGTCTATCATGTATTGTGAGATTTGAGGATGATATTAAGGATAGCGAAGGAGAAATATGTCAGAGGTAAGACAGAGAATGTGTTGCCCTAGTATGATAAAGCAGAGTGGAGGAGAAGAGCAATGTGTGTGTGTGTGTGTGTGTGTGTGTGTGTGTGTGTGTGTGTGTGTGTGTGTGTGTGTGTGTGTGTGTGTGTGTGTGTGTGTGCACGCGTGTGTGTGTGTGAGCAAATGATAATGAACAAGATGATAGTGAGAATGTGCAGGAAGAGAAGTCTGGAATATGTGGATGTGGGGAGTACATTTGAGAAAAGAAAAGAGTTGTATGCAAGAGATGGATTACATCTGAATGTAGAAGGGTGCAGGCATTTTGAAAGACTGTTGTTTTCTGGACAACTGAGTGTGGAAGGGCAGGGAAACTAGAATTGTAAGGATGGAATGTAGGAGGAGGGCTTCATGTGGGAAGAAATGAGAGGATGTGCACTATATTGCAGAGTCAGGTGAAGTAGGAATAGAGGAGGTTGTTCTAATAGGGATAGAAATTGAGAGATATAGCATATTTCAGCAGGATAGGGAAGGTAAACATGGGGGCAGAGTGTTACTCATAAGAGATGAACGAGTCTCTCAGGGTGAAGAATCACGGTGGAAATAAAACTAACGACTTTCAGAGTATATAGTATGGGATAGATGTTTATAAGACAAGTTATTTTATTTATTTATTTTTTATGTGCTCTTTATATATATATATATTTTTTATGTGCTCTTTATATATATATATATATATATATATATATATATTAGGATAACCAAGCAATTTTATATGCTTGGTTATTTTAGCTCCTAATCCCAAGTGTGCAAACAATTAAGTTTGCGCCTGAAACAAAGTTCAAGTCTAAAGATGGTACAACACCAGGGCAGCTCATTGTAAAGGTGGTTAAAGCTTTGATCACTATTCTTAGTATTTTCCCATAATGTAAAGCACATCTCACTAGAAGATGTATACTGCAATGCATTATGGGTGGGGTCACTACCCAGACCGGTTTCGACCTTTTTTGAGGTCTCCTCAGTGAGTAGCTAGACCCTAAATACCAAGGTTTTAGTAATACAAAGCCTTATCAACTTTAATTATATAAGTTGCAACAAGGTGTATTAAGTTTTAATAAAAATCTCTGGAGGAGATATTGATGGGAATAAATTTTTAACTTGGGTATATTGTATATTAGGATAACCAAGCAATTTTATATGCTTGGTTATTTTAGCTCCTAATCCCAAGTGTGCAAACAATTAAGTTTGCGCCTGAAACAAAGTTCAAGTCTAAAGATGGTACAACACCAGGGCAGCTCATTGTAAAGGTGGTTAAAGCTTTGATCACTATTCTTAGTATTTTCCCATAATGTAAAGCACATCTCACTAGAAGATGTATACTGCAATGCATTATGGGTGGGGTCACTACCCAGACCGGTTTCGACCTTTTTTGAGGTCTCCTCAGTGAGTAGCTAGACCCTAAATACCAAGGTTTTAGTAATACAAAGCCTTATCAACTTTAATTATATAAGTTGCAACAAGGTGTATTAAGTTTTAATAAAAATCTCTGGAGGAGATATTGATGGGAATAAATTTTTATTCCCATCAATATTTAGGTATTTAGGGTCTAGCTACTCACTGAGGAGACCTCAAAAAAGGTCGAAACCGGTCTGGGTAGTGACCCCACCCATAATGCATTGCAGTATACATCTTCTAGTGAGATGTGCTTTACATTATGGGAAAATACTAAGAATAGTGATCAAAGCTTTAACCACCTTTACAATGAGCTGCCCTGGTGTTGTACCATCTTTAGACTTGAACTTTGTTTCAGGCGCAAACTTAATTGTTTGCACACTTGGGATTAGGAGCTAAAATAACCAAGCATATAAAATTGCTTGGTTATCCTAATATACAATATACCCAAGTTAAAAATTTATTCCCATCAATATCTCCTCCAGAGATTTTTATTAAAACTTAATACACCTTGTTGCAACTTATATAATTAAAGTTGATAAGGCTTTGTATTACTAAAACCTTGGTATTTAGGGTCTAGCTACTCACTGAGGAGACCTCAAAAAAGGTCGAAACCGGTCTGGGTAGTGACCCCACCCATAATGCATTGCAGTATACATCTTCTAGTGAGATGTGCTTTACATTATGGGAAAATACTAAGAATAGTGATCAAAGCTTTAACCACCTTTACAATGAGCTGCCCTGGTGTTGTACCATCTTTAGACTTGAACTTTGTTTCAGGCGCAAACTTAATTGTTTGCACACTTGGGATTAGGAGCTAAAATAACCAAGCATATAAAATTGCTTGGTTATCCTAATATACAATATACCCAAGTTAAAAATTTATTCCCATATATATATATATATATATATATATATATATATATATATATATATATATATATATATATATATATATAAAACTATATATATATATATATATATATATAAAACTAACAGGATGCTTTATGATTTATATATATATATACACACACACACACACACACACACACAAAGAAAAACCCCATTTTTACACTTTTCAGGGGACTGATGTAAAAAAAAGTAAAGTGTAAATAGCAGGAAATGTAAAAAAAAATTTAAAAAAGGCTAAAAGATGACTAAAAATCTGTATAACTGAGAGGAGACCTCCACATAGCCTTTAAAGGAATGCGGAGAACCGATCAGGGGTTCTGACCTAATGTCCAATCCTCACCTTCTTGTGGTGACCCTGTTAGAATTTCATGCCAGCTGGAGCATTGCCCGGTTAAACAAGGCCCCGTTGTTTTCGCCAGGGAACCAGGGCAAACAGCAAAAAGTCAGCTACTGGAACAAATCTGAAAACACACCAGAACTCAACATCACCAGAGTTAAAGATCGGTACTATCAACACAAGAAGCATGAATGGCAAAGAAATGGAGCTAGCTGAGGAATTAGATAACTACCAGATCGACATAATAGGGGTGACTGAAACAAAAAAGACAAAAACTGGTGAGATCTTTCTGAGCAATAAATACAAAATGTTATAATCAGGCAATGACAATCAAGGAAAAGAAGGAGTAGCCATAGTATTCAACACTAAATACGAGGCGGATCTTCTTGAATGGCAGGCAGTCTCAAGTAGAGTGATATGGGCAAATATCAGAATGGAAATTGGACAATGAGACTTATTTGTGCCAATGGTCTCACAGAAGGCTCTACCAAGGTAGAAGTGGAAGAATTTTGTGCGGCTCTAGAGAAAGCTACTGACACAATGAAAAATGAAAAGTTGGTCCTTGTTGGGGATTTAAATAGCAGAGTAGGAAGCGATTGTCAGACATACAAAAATATTTTGGGAAAATTTGGAGAAAAGAGCAAAGCTAATAATATGGCAAATTTCTGCTCAGGACATGGACTGGTTATTACTAACACCATGTTCCAACATAAAAATGTGCACAAATTCACATGGAGAGAAGAGGCAAGGAATAAGAAAAGTCTCATTGACTATGTTATTGTTGATAGTGATGTTTTCTCCCTAGTGCAGGACACCAGAGTGTACAGAGGATTTGAAATTGGAAGTGATCACTATTTAGACTTGAGCAGGATAAAATTGAATTTAATATTGAAAAGAATAACATGTAAGAAAGTTTTAAAGCGAATAAAAGTTGAGCAACTCTCAGATGTGAACTGTAGACTAAAATACACAAAGATTATTGAAGAAAAAATGAGAGTTTGAGAACAGCAACCAAACCATGGAGATTCAGTGGCAAGCCTTGAAGAAAACCCTGATTGATTCAGCCACAGAGGCATGTGGTGAGGTTGTCTGCAAGGATAGAAAAATCAGAACTCCATGGTGGACACAGGAAGTAAAAGAGGCAGTGAAGGAAAAGAAGAAAGCATATCAAAAATTCCTTGCAAATAAGTCAGCTTGTGCTCTTAGAGAATACAGAGACAAATGTAAGAAAGCTAAACACTGTGAAAAACTAGCTAAACAAAAGTCATGGGAGGACTTTGGCAAAAACATAGAAAATAAATATCAAGAAGGTGGCAAAATAATTTTAAATCCTGTTGAAGAAGGTCAGAAATTGAGGAAAGAGTGCTGTAAAAGGAATTAGAAATGATAAAGGCAAAAAAACAGGAGAAAAAGATATCCTTGAAGTATGGAGTAATTACTTCAAAAAATTGCTAAATGACACAAGCAGTAATAGCACAGTGGTAAAAAACACTCAACAGGCATACAATCTGGAATATATATACATACTTGAAGTAGAAAAAGTCATCAATGGCTTGAAATGTGGAAAGGCAGCAGGAGTAGATGATATTCGAAATGCTTAAGTATGGTGGTATAAAAGTCTTACAGTGGCTGCACTGCATAATTCAGAAGGCGTGGACAAAGGGACGAATTCCCGATGATTTGAGTAGAGCTCTCAATAGTACCCATATATAAAAAGGGAAATAAAACTGAATGTGAGAATTACAGAGACATCTCAATACTGAGTGTTTCTGGTAAGATATATGCTAGTATACTTGAGAAATGGTTGAGAAGAATTGTGGAAGAAAAGCTTGGTGAAGAACAAGCTGGATTCAAGCCAAATAGAGGCTGTCAGGATCAGATCTTCACTTTATGACAAATAGTTGAGAAAGCATGGGAATATAACAAAGATCTGTATTTAAGTTTTGTCAATCTGGAAAAGGCATATGACAAGGTGCCAAGAGAGAAGCTATTCAATACACTACAGTTATATGGTGTCAATGGGGCAATATATCAAGCAATACCTAGTCTTTATTTTAGTTGTAAGTCAGCAGTTAGGATTGAAGGAAATACAGGAAGATGGTTTAATGTTAAATCTGGTGTGAGACAAGGATGTACACTATCCACTCTGTTATTCATTATCTATTTGGATCATATTAAGAAGGAAAGTGGTATTAAACCTGATATCAAAATTGGAGATGTTAATGTCAGCTCTTTGCTTTATGCAGACGATGTTATACTTCTAAATAAATCTGCAAGATTCCCTGACTAAATTGAATAATTGTTGTAATAGATATGGTATGAAGGTCAGCAATAAAAAGACAAAGACATTGAAAATAGGCAGAATCGTTGAAAATGTCAACTGCGTTGTGAATAGAGAACCTATGGAACAAGTAAAACATTTCAGCTACTTAGGCATGATTTTTAGTGAAGATGGTATATTAAATATGAAAATAGACAACAAAATCAACAAAGCTGTATGGTAGGAAGTCAATTAAATAAATTCATATGGAATAAGAGAGAAATTAGTCGGAACACTAAATTAGCTGTATACAAGACAGTGTTCAAACCAGTTTTAACTTATGGATCTGAGAGCTGGGTCAGAAGTAAAGCACTTAACCAAAGACTAGAGACTGCAGATATGAGAGTCCTGAGAAAGATTAGAGGCATGAACAGATGGCATCAATGGCAATATCATATTAAAAACGAGGATATTAGGAAAGAACTTGGCATTGTCAGCATCCAGGAAAGCGTTAGCAGAGCTAATCTCAGGTGGTATGGTCACTTAAACAGAATGGGCAAGGAAAGATTAGCAAAACAAGTGTTTTCTGCCAGGTTGGCAGGAAAACGACCCAGAGGAAGACCAAGATATAGGTGGATTGATATGGTACAAAGTGCCTTAGACGATAGAAATATAAGATCTGATAATGTTGGAGTCTTGACAAGTAACAGACTGATTTGGAGGAAAATTGTAGATAGGAAGTTAGTAATGATGTAAATATTTCATGTAGTACTATCCTGTATACTCCTTGAGGGTACATGGCAGGAATTTGATGATGATAAAAGATGACTTACCTGCTAGTATGTCAGTCTACACACTAGATTACAAAATTTAATAACTGAAAATAAATGAATTTACAATTAATTACATTTATCTATTTAAAAAATCTTTAATTGTTGATTGTTTTTGCTTTTCGTTTTTTTTTTTGACATAGTGCCAGATTGCTTTGGATTCAATGCTTGACCTGTTTTTTACTATCATGTTCAAAGTGGACATGGAGAATCCAAGATCTTTAACTTAATGCTCACGTTCTGGCATGCCAATATACAAGTCGTAGAATTGCCATCTTTTCTTTTACGGAAATACATTTTCCGTCTTTTTTCTCCATGTTACTAACATGGATAATCCACCACTGCAACTTAAAAGCAACTTTCACACGCTAAATTACATAGCAGAAATTATGCAATATCAATTCGTACTGTGTGTGAAAAATCACAGTATTGCTCATCACTACATTACTGCTGCAAGCATGCAAATCACCGTGATAGCAGAAACGAAACTACAGTCGAAAGCAAGACCATCTGGGAACAGAAATGCACTGATTTCTGCAGAAATCTATTCAAAAATCAGTATTGTCACCTGAGAAAAAAACGCAAATCACAGGAAATAACGTCCACATCAAGTTGTTAATGGCGGGAAAACAATATATCATAAGAATAGCTCTTAAGACAGGACCAATGGAAAATGACGTAAATCGCAGGAAAATGTAAATTGCAGGAACGTAAAATGGGGTTTTACTGTATATATATATATATGTATATATATATATGTATATATATATATATATATATATATATATATATATATATATATATATATATATATATATATATATATATATAGATTAATATATATATATATTGTAATTTTTTTATTTATTTTTACATAGTCTGGACACCATACTCTCGAGACAAACATGGAACTTTTTTAAGCCACTTCAGGCCTCCAATAAGCCGGATGGTGGTCTCAGACCAGGCAATGAAATTCATCTCCCACCTAAAGACAATCACAAACATCCCTACCCACAGCAGGATTTGAATCTGCAACCTGTTGGTTGGAGAGTGGCTACACTACCACATGGCCAATCTGGGGCAATATTGCTATAGAACAGGGGATATAGATGGTGCTGATCAAGAAATGGTTAGGCCAATTAAATTGGTACGAGCAAAGTGAGTAATCATTACTAGAGACTTCAACTATAGTGATATAAACAGAACAAATGGAAAAAAAGACATAGTATTAACGTAACGAAAGTTTTGGATTTCTTGAGGGAGAAAGTCTTAAACAGATGGGATGGAGGGAACATAAGGATTGAGAGCTTTGGATTTGGTCATAGCATCAGAGGATCTGATTGTGACTGTGATGTCATACTTGCCTTCAGTTGGTGAGAGTGACAATGAAGTGATGACTTGAAGGATCAATAGGATTGTAGAGATATCAAATCAATAATATAATATAATATATAATATATATAATTTTATATAATTAAAATAAATATATAATATAATATATAATTTTATATATTTAAAAAATTATACAAAAAAGCATACCATGCATAAGATATCTATAAATATTTCACCTGTAGTGAATCAACTCCTTCAATTAGAGCTCTTGTTCTCTCTGATGCCTTTACAGTTGCTTTAGGAATTCCATCCACATAAATATGATAGGCTTCCACAGCATCAAATGAAACATCAGGTGGTATCCAACCAAGCAGAATACTTTTATTAAGCTGACGTTCAAGAATCAAACACTGAGGAGGAGGAACTATCCATGTGGATTAAAAAAAAAATCACTTTTTATATAAAAAAAAATTAATTTACTACCTTACAAATATGAAGAACTTTAAACAATAACATTTATGGTTCTTGTCTCATAAAAAAGATAATATCAATATGTTCCTTTAACAACAGCTGCTGAGCAACACTGCAGATAAATACATAAATGATAATTTTGTTAATCATAAAGTACTTTCTTTTTTTTATGAATAGCAAGAAAACAAAGTGTACTTCATTAAAGAATATATGATATATTAAAATGTAATCTTTGCTAAACACATTCTGTTTTATTTTTAGGTCTGCTTAAAATATATTTAATTGCACGGTTAAATATAATGTACAAAAATGTCAGTAAAAATTAACCAAATCTTGTCCTAATGTAATTCAATAAAGAATTTATATAGTTACATTCTATAATGTAACTATATAAATTACAAACTTAATAAACAAATATCCTCATCATTAACAAAGTTATACTTATTGATATAGACCAACTTTTAGCCTAATTGATCTGCAGACCAATTAGGCTAAACTAATTGGTCTGCAGATCAACATCCAAAAGTCCAAAGTATTCTCAACAGGTTATGAAAACCTTATACTTCATATCAACAATAGACCTTTGGAAAGCGTACAGGACTTTCAATATCTTGGATTGTACATCATCAATGCATAAAATGATATTAGGAAACGTGAACAGCTGGTTCTACTCTTCCATAATAAACTCTTCCCCATCTGAAAATCATCATTAATATCATTAAAGACAAAATTAGAACTATACCAGCAGATTCATCTTATTTTAAGTTCTCAAACCAAGACAATAAGCACCAAAAATACTACAGATCTCATTAACTCTTTTGGAAAAAAAACAGGTTAAGAAGATGCAATTAACAGAGTCTAGTGGATAGGAGGAAGAGGGAAGATATGATAGTAGAGACCTACAAGTTAGTAAGAGGTTATTACAGGATCAATGTTGGAGAGGTTCTACAGAAAAACAGTGGGAGATCAGGTGAGAACCAGACATTCATCCCTGGGAAATGATGCGAAAGAGCGAGAGAGTAAGACAGGAGTGAATGAAGAAGTAAGTGGCATGAGTATAGAGAATGAGAAAATAAGTGTGCAAGATGGACAGGTAAATGGGGAGGGTCAGGGTGGACAAGGGAACACAGTGGGAGAAAGGTGGATGCTCCAAGAGGATGTGAATTCATCTGTAGACAAGAAAGGAAGAGGGATGACCTGGGATCAAGAGGAAACAGTTGGAATTGGAGAGATTTCTAAGATGAATAAGGAGAAAGGGAAATGGCTTGAGTTAAGAATGGAGAAATCGCATTGAATAAGTGGTATCAGTAGAACTAGCTGTAGATCCAGGAATGAGCTGTCGTGTTTGTATACAAATGCTGGAAGTGTAAGAAACAAGGCAGATGAAATGGTTGCACTAATTGAGTCTGTTCACCCAAAAATTGTTGGAATAAATGAGACATGGTTAGATGAGGACAACATCCTGACAGGAATAGAGATGGAAGGGTATGATGTATTTGGTGAGGATAGAAAGGGTAAAAATATAGGGGGAGTGCTATTGATGATAGAGAAAGAGTTATATTTATACAAAGTAGACATGCAAGAGGGAAGTAGTGCCACTGGTTTTGAGGCAGTATAGTTGAGATAGAGTTGAATAGAATGAAATACTTGGTTGGATGTTGTTATAGACTTGGTAATCTGGATGACAGTGACTATGAAATATATAATGAAATTAGTAAAGCAAATAAGAAGAGGGTGATCATTATGGGTGATTTTAATTATGGCAATATACACTGGAATGATGAGATAGCAACTGGAAGTAAATAAAATGAGTTTCTTGAGTTTTTGAGGGACAACTAACTCAGACAGAATGTAACATAGGGCACACAAGGATGGAAGGTCTTTGATTTGATCATCTCATCAGATGGATGTAATTATAAATGAGGTGTCCAATCACCCTCCAATTGGTGAGAGTGACCATGAAGTGATTACCTGGTTGGTTGCCAGCAGGGTGGGAGGACCTCTGTGAGAAAAGGAACTATGAAACTACAAGGGTGGTGATTATGAAGAGCTTGCAGGTGTAGCATGGAATGAGGAGTTAGCTGGAAAAGAGATTAATGCAGCTTGGGATATATATTCAAGGACTATGTAGTAGAAGCAATGTCTAGATGTATTCCAAGGGTGAGAAGGCAATATATGGTAATAACCAGTTCCATGAGGATTACAAAGACCAGGCAAGGTGGATGACTGGCTGGTAAGGGTAGCAAAAGTGAGATATGAGTAGCAGTTAGTTAATGAAACCAAAAATAATCCTAGGAAATTGTTTCGATATGTAGCCGGAATGATAATTCGGTTTTTGATTAAGACAGGGTATATGTGGAATTACCATGCTGGCAAGTATGACAAGCTTAGGAGATTGCTTGGATCAGTGCCATGGCATGTACAACTGCAAGGGCTGGACATCAATAGAGCATGGGAAGTGGTCAAGGAGCATTTACAGGAGATTATGGCTGATTGTTACTTGGGTCCGAATAGTAAAACAAGTAGGGGTTAAATGGATGAATAACACCATTAAGCTTGAGCTGCAAAAAAAGAAACAACTGTGGAGGGAATTTAAAGAAAGGGGTGACCTGCAGGCACACGAACGGTATAAAGTGCAGGCCAGAAGGGTAACGAGTGTGGTAAAAACAGCAAAAGCCGATTATGAAAGGAAACTAGCTATGCAAGCAAAAGAGAATCCCAAACAGTTCTTTCAATATGCTGCATGCAAGAAAAAAACTGTACATGGCAAAATTATTTTAAGGAATGACGATGGTAAGGAGGTCACTGAACCAGTCGATATAGTGGAGTTACTGAGCACGCACTTTGCAAAAGTATATCATCCAGGTGGAGACATTGAAAAAATGAAGCAGCCATTAGTTTATACGGGAAATGTGATGAATGAAGTGGAGGTGAATAGTCTATTACAGAACCTTAATGTGAATACATCTGTGGGATTGGATGGTATATCAGCACGGATCTTGCGTGAGGCGGCTAAGGAATTATCAGTGCCCTTGACCATGTTATTTAATCTGAGTCTCGGGTCTGGTTTAGTCCCAAAGGCGTGGAAAGAGGGGAAAATAGTTTCACTGCATAAAGGAGGATTCAAGACTATAGTTGCAAATTACCAACCGATCAGCATATCAGGAGTTGTTGTCAAGGTCTAGGAGAAAGTAGTCAAGAGAATACAGGAATGGATTGATGAAAATGAGATACTGTACAGGGGACAGCATGGCATTGTAAAGGGTAGATCATGCCTGAGTAACTTGCTCAAGTTTTATAACAAGGTGACGGCTGAACTGGATAAGGGAAATGGGTTTACAGTGATACTGCTGGACCTGGCAAAGGCGTTTGACAGGATACCACATGGAATTCTAATCCGTAAACTACAACATATGGGAATGGATATAGGGTTGGTGAGATGGATAGGTGGGTGGTTGATGGAGAGATATTAAAGAGTAGTTTATTCAGGAGTGGAGTCCAAAAGACGGCCTGTGACTAGTGGGGTGCCGCAGGGTTCTGTTCTTGGACCACTGCTGTTTAATCTGTTCATTAACGATATAGGGAAGGATCTAAGTGGAACAGTTCATTTGTTCGCTGATGATGCAAAGTTGGGGAGGGCGATAGTGAATGCAGAAGATGTCAAAGTCTTGCAGGATGACTTAGATAGGTTGGAGTTCTGGGCTAAGGAGAATGGATGTCAATTTAATGTGACAAAATGTAAGGTTATGCATTTTGGGGTGAAAAGATTAGCAGCAGTATACCACATGGGTGGAACTGTACTCCAAGAGATTGATGAGGCCAGGGACTTGGGAGTGTTGGTGGATAGGGAGATGAAGTTTAGGGGGCACATTGCAAAAGTAGCTAAATCAGCTCATCAACTCACTTGGTTGTTGAAAAATACCTTACCGAGCAGAGACAAGCAAGTTATTGTACCTCTGTACCGAGCCTTGATAAGACCTCATCTTGACTACTGTGCCCAGATTTGGTCACCTTGGTTCCTTCTTGATGTAGGGAGGTGGACAGGATCCAGAGGCGAGTGACTAAGATGATAGCAGGTCTATGGAATGAACCATATGAGAACAGGTTGAAAATTTGTGGGTTGCAGAAACTGGTTGATAGGCAGAAAAGGGGAGATATGATTGAAACATTAAAATTGCTAAAAGGATTCTATAAGATTAATTCAGAGGATATTTTTGAGATCAGGACTGGTGGTGGGAGAACTAGGGGACACCTATGGAAGCTGGGCAAGAGTGTGGTTAGCAGTGGTGTTAGAGCTGGGTTCTTTACTTTTGGAGTGGTAAATTAGTGGAATAAGCTGCCAGAGTCTGTTGTGGGTGCTATGACAGGGAGCGATTTCAAAGCAAGGTATGATAGATACTGTGAGAATGTCGTATAGTTGTGTGGACATGATGTTTAGGGGCTCCCTCGATGAGTCTAAGGACTCCCTGGAGTAGCCCGAAAAATAATAATAATAATAATAATAATTATAATAATAATGGAAGGATGACACTGATTGGAGAAGATATTATAAGGACAACTGCTGAAGACGATATAGTGGAGATACTTAATGAGCAGATCATAAAGGTCTTTCATTCTTCTGAATGTTACTTCATGGAGAGATTGAGAGCAGTTGATGATGGGTAGGAGAGCCTGACTGTAAGTGAGCAAGAGGTGTATGGGAGAATTGAGCAAACTTAATGTTAATAAGGCTGTGGGACTTGATAATATATCATCACGTATTCTGAAGGAATCTGCCAGAGAGTTTACATCTGCCTTAACATATTTTTTAATAGGAGTCTTGCACTGGGTCAAGTTCCAAAGGAGAGGAAGGAGGGCAAGATTGTGCTGCTTCATAAGGGAAGTGATAGAATTGAAGCATCAAATTATAGGCCTATCTGTCAGGTGTTATGGTTATGTTGTTGGAGAACTAGGAGATTCAGAACTGGATTGACAACAATGGCATTATCCTTCATGGACATCATGGATATGCTAAAAGGAGTTCATCTTTACTAATCTACTTACTTATTACAATAAGGTGACGGCATCCTTGTACACAAGACAGAGATACACAGTAATATACTTACATTTTGCAAAACCTTTTGATAGATTACTGAATGATAAATTGATAGTCAAACTAGAGCAGATAGGGTTGGGTATTAGATTAGTGCAATGGATCAGAGACTGGCTGTGTATGGGGGGAGCAATATCCCATAAAAGTAAAGTAAACTAGTAGAGTGCCTCAGGGGTCTGTTTTAGGACCACTGCTGTTTAACTTGTATGTTAATGATATTGGCGAAGATTTGGATGGACATATTCGGTTGTTTGAAGATGATGCAAAGTTGGGAGGAATTATGAAGAGTAGAGAAGATGTTGTGGCCTTACAAGAAGACTTGAATAAATTGAGTGAATGGGCATGGGTTGTAAAATTTGGAAAACAAAGATAGGATGCAGAATTTATGCTTGGTGAGGATATATTGTCGGAGGTGGAGGAAAAAGATATCTGGAGGTGATAGTGAATAAGGATCTGAAATTTAGGGGACACATTGCCAAAATTGTGAAGACAACACAAAGACTTCTGGAAATGATGCAGTGGAGTACACTGACTTATAAAAGTAGGGAGATTCTTGTTCCATTGTATAATGCTTTGATTAGGCCACACATGGACTACTGTGGACAGATTTTGTCAACTGGTTTTCAAAAGGAAGAAGAGATGTTGGAAAGGGTCCACAGGTGACTGACTAAGGTAGTTTCTGACCTCTGGAATGTCAGATATGAGGAAAGGTTGAGAAGATGCAATTTACAGAGTCTAGTGGATAGGAAGAAGAGGGAAGATATGATAGAGAACAAAAAGTTAGTAAGAAGTTATTACAGGATCAATGTTGGAGAGGTTCTACAGAAAACAGTGGGTGATCAGGGGAGAACCAGAGATCATCCTTGAAAGCTGTATAAGGAGGGTGTGGGCAGGGAAGTGAGAAACAGATTTTTTACATGTAGAGTTGTGAATGATTGGAATGCCTTGCCTGAGTGTGTGTGTGGTATCTGCAGAGAATTTGAGTGTGTTTAATGCACGGTATGATGAGCTGTGTGTATGACAAAAGGACTTCCTAGATGAGTCTTTGACTCCATGGGGTCTTGGGGTAATAATAATAAAGATACATGTCTCAGACTGATCCTTGGATGGACCTAACTGTACTGTGCTAAATCTGGGTAAGCAAAACTACTTGTAAATACAGCCAAAATATTACAACTCAGATGACTTGGACATAAACTCTGATATCCTGAAGTCTCACTCTTTTTTGGAATAAGGGTTCATATCCTGCAAAGTTTTTTGCAATAAAATCTTGTAGTGAAGTTATCTTTATTAGAGTCAGTAATCTATTAAGTATAGCCCATGTTTGCTTCATATTAACATTATTATTACATGACACCTCCAGGGAGTCCAAGGACTCATCATGGAAGTGCACTACATCTACATTCCTAAATACAGAATAATACATCTCACTCTCTCCATTACTTAATTCTCCTATGATGACAGTATTACTATCAATGCCATCTACTATCTATGATCACAAAAACATTATTTTTTTTATCTGTAAATTATGTGTGTTCTGAAGGCGGTGAGCAGGATGAAAAACCTGAGTTTTCTGGATAAAAAACCCTGCTACCTCTGCATGATATTAGCTAATCCATAAATTTTTGAAAGCCATATCTTTCTGCACTATGAGATTTTCTTGTTATTTGATTTTTTGTGTTTTTGTATAATATTTGTAGATTAGTGTTGCAAGTCAATTTTTTAGTGTTTTCCATAGATTATCATTTACTGTTTAGAATGTCATCATTTATAGATGAGTTAGTGTCTGTTTGTTGCCTCTTTCATCTGGCGTTTTTTTTTTTTTTTGGATAATTCTGCGAACATAGTTTAAAGTTTAATTATTATTAACATCGGACCTCCATGGAGTCAGACTCATCGTGGAAGGTACACATTATAGCATTCTAATGCGCTCATCCAACAGTGATTTAACTGACTCAATGTATCTAAATTCACATCACATTCAGGAAATGCAATCCACTCACCAAACACTCTCCATGCAAAGACCCTGCACTCCTCTGCTCACAACCTCCTCATACAGTTTCCAGTGATGATGCATTCTGAAGGAATGTGCCAGGGAGTTGACATCTGCCCTGACATATTTTTTTAATATGAGTCTTGCACTGGATCAAGTTTCAAAGGAGTGGAAAGAGAGCAAGATTGTGCTGCTTCGTAACGGAGGTGATAGAACTGAAGCATCAAACTATAGGCCTATCTGTTTGTCAGGTGTTGTGGTTAAGTTATTGGAGAAGCTCGTGAGAACCGTGATCCAGAATTAGGTGGAAAACCATGGAATTATCTTTGATGGACAGCATGGATTTGCTAAAGGGAGGTCATATTTAGACTTATTTACTTACTTATTACAATAAAGTGAGGCTTCCTTGAAATGAGCAGAGGGATACACTTTGTGAAATCTAGTATACTTGGATTTCACAAAGGCTTTTAATCAATTACCACATGATAAATTGATAGTCAAACTAGAGCGGATGGGGTTGGATATTAGATTAGTGCATTGGAACAGAGATTGGCTATCTGATAGGCTTCAGCATTTGTGTATGGGGGGGGGGGACACATATCCCAGAAGAGGAAAGTCATTAGTGCCTCAGGGATCTGTTTTAGGACCATTGCTGTTTAACCTGTATGTTAATGACATTGGCTAAGATTTGGATGGGGATATTCAGTTGTTTGCAAATGATACAAAGGTGGAATGAACTATGAAGAGTAGAGAAGATGTTGTGGCCTTACAAGAAGATTTGAATACAATGAGTGAATAGGCATGGAAATGGGGATATAAGTTCAAAGTTGCAAAATGTAAGGTTTTAAAATTTGGGAAACAACGATAGGATGTAGAATTTATGCTTGGTGGGGGTATATTGTTGGAGGTGGAGGAAATAAGAGATGTTAGGGTGATAGTGGATAAGGATCTGAAATTTAGGGGAAACATTGCCAAAATTGTGAAACAACACAAAGACTTCTGGAAATGATGCGGTGGAGGACAGAGGACACTGACTTGTAGAAGTAGGGAGATTCTAGTTCCATTGTATAAGGCTTTGATGTGCACAGATTTAATCACCTGGTTTTCAAAAGGGCAAAGAGATGTTGGAAAGGGTCCATAGATGACTTACTGAGGTAGTTTTTGATCTCTGGAATGTCGAATATAAGGAAAGGTTGAAAAGATGCAATTTACAGTCTAGTGGATAGGAGGAAGAGGGGGTGATACGATAGAGACCTAGAAGTGAGTGGTTGTTACAGGGTGAATGTTGGAGAGGTTTTACAGCAAACAGTGGAGATAAGAGGAGAATCAGAGGATATCCCTGGAAGCTGTATAAGGACAGTGTGAGCAGGAGAGTGAGAAGTAGGTTTTTTGTATGCAGATTTGTGAATAATATGCCTTGCGTGAGAGTGTGGTGTCTGCAGAGAATTTGAATGGGTTTAAAGTGCGGAATGATAAGCTGTGTGTATATGACAAAAGGACCTCCTAGATGAGTCTTTGACTCCATGGGGTCTTGGGATAATAATAATAATAATAAATCTCTTCCATGTTAACCTGATAACAACCCCTGAGTATCTTATATGTCTCAATCTTATCACCCACCTTCCTCCTATTCATGAGGCTTTGCAACTTACATTCTCTCAATCTGTCGTCATACTCCATATTCCAAAGACCACTGACCACCTTTGTGAATCCTCTCTAAATCCTTTCCAACATATCCTTGTTACCATGAAACATGCTGAACAAATCTGTGCACAAAAATCCGTATGAGGCCTGATCAAGGTCTTATACAATAGCATCAGAATCTCTATTTCTACATGTCAGGGTGCTCCGTATTGCCATTATCCAATGTGATGTCTTCATAACTTGTGCAATGTTGCCTCTGAATTTCAAATCCTTATCCACCATTAATGCTAGATCTCTCATCTTTACTTCCTTTTAACTTTCCCCATGAAGTGTATACTTCACATCCACTTGACTCTGCACTGCTCTCCCCAGTTTTTTCATGATCTGCAAACAGCTGCATATCACTAGTTAAACCCATCCCAATATCACTGACATACAAATTGAACAACAATGGTCCCAAAACTGACCCCTGAAGCACACCAATAGTGACCTTTCTCTTTCGGGATGCTGCACCCCCATATACAACTTCCTGATACCTATCTGATACCTAGTCACTGACTGGACTCAGAAATCTGTTATCCAATCCTATCTGTTTCCATTTATTTACCAGTTTGTCGTGTGGCAGTGTATCAAAAGCTTTTTCAAAATCCAAGTACATCACTGTATATTGCATCTTCCTTCTCTAAGGTATTTGCCATTACTATATCCTACTTCTCACCAATCTCTCCAGTACCTTCACCACAACTCTAGATATACAGATTGTCCTATAATTTGAAGCTACAGACTTATTGACACCTTTATGCAGTGGAACAATTTTACCTGCTTTCCGCTGCCTTGGAACCTGTGCTGTTGTCTTTTATTAAACAGGCATGCCAATGCTACTGCCAATTTCCTGGAATGTTCCCTTAAGGTGTGTAGTGATATGTCATCAAATCCTATTACCTTACTGACATCAAGTTTATTTATTTCCTCAAATACCTCCTGCTCACTCACAATTAAGCCATCCTCTCCTATGTCCTCTACATCAGGATGAAACACCCTTATAAACTGATCACTGAATACCTCAACAATGTCTTCTGCAGCAGTTACCATTCTATCACTTTGATCCATTAACATCTTCTTACATTATCAATCTTCCTTCTACTTGCCACATATCTAAAAACTCTCTAGGGTTTTTCTTCACCTGGTCTGCCAATTTCTGCTCATACTGCAGTTTTGTTTTCATTAATAACTGATGCCTGATCAAGGATTAAAGGGTTACTAACCTTTTGATAACTTTTTTCAGCCTATTTTCATCAATCTCAGTCCCAACACTACCAAGAATTTTCTCAATATCACTTTCAGTGGGACTCTTGTTTCCACCAAGGGTAGCTAACAGGTAAGCGGCCACATAATGCACTGTTTAAATCGAACTGACACGTAACATTGTGAACCTCTTAAGTCTAAACAAACAAACACCTTGTCTTGAGTTGAAAGTTTATTTTTTCACTTGGTTAGAGTATAATAAAATTAGTTTAATCCTTTATCCAAGTGTGAGCAAACAAAGTTTGCGCCTGAAGTATCTTCAGGACTAGGGTAAAGTGATACAACACCAGGGCAACTTGTTGCAAAGGTGGAGAAAGCTACCAACACACCTAACTCAGTATCTCCTATAATGCAAAACACATCTCCTTGCGGATATGTCTAATGTTATGCATTAAAGGAAGGGCCACTACCCAGACTAGTTTCGACCTTTATTGAGGTCTCTTCAGTGGGAGCCAGGCCCTAGTGGAAATACCAGTTGTATCACTTTACCCTAGTCCTGAAGATACTTCAGGCGCAAACTTTGTTTGCTCACACTTGGATAAAGGATTAAACTAATTTTATTATACTTGTCTTGAGTATAGATTGGTAACAATAACAATAATAATGAAGTTTTTCTTACCTCTTTCATAGATTTCTCTTTCCTTTTCTATATCAGAAAAATTGTCTTCCTCATCCACTTCATCTATATCATTGAGATCAATGTAGTCATTCATACGATGGAAATCCTCTTAAAGGCAACAAAAATTCGAAACATTAAAACTTAAAAATATTAAAATTCTGACAAAAAATTATTTGAATAATTTTAGTATGAAACCTATGATATAACAATAATGAATTTAAATGGGAAAATGTACTTAAATAAAAATGAAATATTGAACATGTTTAAATTCTTTGTTAAAGTAAAATGAAAAAAAAAATTTTTTCAATAAATAGCAATGAAGAAATTAGCATAACGCAAGATTTCTACTAGCCACAAGATCCTTGGAGCAACATGAAATTCTTCACACTTTCTTTCAAATTGGAAAGTTCTCTAAACAATTTTATGAAGCTCTTTGCAATCAAGAGAATCTAAATCATGATAGTTGGAATATTTCAAAATTTTGGGAAATGGTGCCATTGAATTCCCGAATAATATTCTAATGATAATTCTTTCATATGCATAGGTAAAACTTATGCAAATATAATTGTGTGTGCGTGTATTTATAAGTTTTTTTTTCTTTCTTTAATTCCTACATCTATTACTTTTGCACATATTTTCAACTTTCACTATAAAGAAAAAATATACATTTTTGTGCATTTATTTTAGTAATTTTTTTCTTTTAAAGCTTTCTTTATACATTCACTTTTTACATATACTTTTACTACACTGTTTGCATTAATATTTCCTACAATCCCTTCTAAGTCAGACAGCTGAGGATCAGAATAAATGAAATACATCCATTTTCCACAAGCTAAGGAATATGGTCTTGCAGAATGTGGAGGTTCTACTAGCCACAAGATACTTGGAGCAACGTGAAAATTCTTCACACGTTGAGCCTGCCTGGTTGCCGAGTCGTTAGCATATCCGCTCTCTAGCCAAAAGGCTGCGAGTTCGAATCCTGCTGTGGGCATGGATGTTTGTGATTGTCTGTGGAAATGCTAGTGGTGATGGTGGTGGGTTGTAGATAGTGTTGATGGAGGCAGAGAGTTGTAGAGTAGGTGCCCTCCCTTGATGAGTCTTTGGACTACCTGGAGGCTTCATATAATAATAATAATATTTTGTCTCAAGGCTTCTCAATAGTGCTGTATTACTGGCCAGAAGGCAGTAGAAAGAATGCACATTATAATTATTATTATTATTATTATTTCCATATTCTCCATGGGTCATAGGATTCATCTTGTGAGGTCAACACTAGTCAAGAAAAAAAGTCTAACATACCCCTTCATAAAATCATCCAGAGTCTACACATTCTCCATCATCTCAGGCAATGCATTCCATGCTTCTACCACTCTCCATACAAAAAAATTACTACTTATTCTTTTACTTACCACCTCCTTTTGCAATTTACAGGGATGACCCCTGCCCCCCCCTTGCCATTGCTACTTTCCCTCATTCTACCATATGAAAAAACTTCTCAGTGTTAATATGATAATAACACTTCAACAGTTTTAATGTCTTGATGTTATTCCCACTTATAAGGCCAAATACTGAGTTTTTTGTACACATATACCCACATACCCTCAGTATATCCTCAAAATCAACATTCTACAGCCTCAATATCATTTTGTTATCTGTCTCTGCACCCTCTCCAAGGTTACTTCATCCCCTTCAAATCCCTGTAACAAGATCTGAGGCTTTATACAATAAGACCAGCAGATTTTTATCTCTCGTGGTCAATGTTCTCCTCAACACTGATGCAATTATCTGAGATGCCTTTGCAATATGTCCTCAGAACTTCAAATCTCTATCCACAATCACCCCAAGATCTCTCTCACTCTTGCTTCCTCTACTTCATCCAATATAACTCCACCAAGTGAGTGTGAAGCATCTCATCTGTGGGTCCCAAATTTTAAAATGGGGTCACAGGATTCATCTTGGGAGGTCAGCACTGGTCAAGAAAAAAAGCCTAATATACCATTTCATAAAATCATCCAGAATCTACACATTCTCCACTATCTCAGGCAATGCATTCCATGCTTCTACCACTCTCCATACAAAAAACTTACTTCTTATTCTTTTACTTACCACCTTCTTTTGCAACTTACAAGGATGACCCCCCCCCCTTGCCATTGCTACTTTCCCTCGTTCTACCATATGAAAAAACTTCTCAATGTTAATACGATAATAACACTTCAACAGCTTTAATGTCTTGATGACATAATACAATAAAACCAGCAGACTTTTATCTCTTGTGGTCAATGTTCTCCTCAACACTGATGCAATTATCTGAGATGCCTTAACAACCTTTGCAATATGTCCTCAGAACTTCAAATCTCTATCCACAATCACCCCAAGATCCCTCTCTCTTGCTTCCTCTACTTCATCCAGTATAACTCCACCAAGTGAGTGTGAAGCATCCCATCTGTGGGTTCCAAATTTTAAAATCTTATATTTAGTTGCATTAAAATGATATCACCATTAATTTGCCCACCTTTCCAGCTTATTCAAATCATCTCGAAGAGCCAAAGCATCACCACTATTACTAATAACCCTCCCAAGCTTCACGGGAGGGTTATTCAGGCCTCCATGGAGTCAAAAGACTCATTGTGGGAGGTCCTTCCTAAGAAACACAAAGTCTATCAAGACTCATGGAGGGGAGATCCCCTACTAAGAAACACAAAGTCTATCATACCACTCCTTAAACTCATTGACCGTTCTGGTCCCAGGACTAAACCCTCTCCACATGTGCTCCCTACTCCCTGATAATGCTCTGACACATAACTCTCTGTTATCTATCAGAGAGCCAATCACCAATCCAATCCACTCCGTGCTGGAGTGGATTGGATTGAATTGGTGCATGCAAATTCTGCATGCGCTAATTCAATGATTCTGCATGCAAATACAATCCATCTCTGTTCACTGCCATTACCACAGTATTGTTCCGCTAAGCAAGCATTCCTCTGACACTCTACCCTGCAAACCTTGAGTCACTCACTGGATTAAACAAATCCATGCTGGCCTGCATAAATAATATTACCCTCATCTATCCAATCCTGTATATGAATTTTTACTAACCTCTCCAAAATCTTAACATCTACAGAAGAAATACAAGCAAATCTATAGTTTGATACCTCTATTTTACCACAACTGTTATGCAATAGTACTATCTTAGCCTCCTTCCACTCTCCAGGAACCTGTCCCATTGCAAGACTTTCATCAAACAGCCAAGTTAAACATTTCCTTAAAACACATGGTGAAATTCCATCTAATCTCCCTGCCATATTGACATTTAGCGTACTCAATATTTGGAATACATCATCGTCATTCATTAACACTTCACCACTTATTTTCCTTCTAGGAATAAAGCTTGTAGTATCAGGATGGAACAATTGAATAAAGCGATCATTAAATAGCACAATTATGTCATCTACTTTGATTACCCGATTCTTTTCTCCACCCAGCAAGATACTCCGTCTGCTATCATTTTTCCTTCTACTCACCACATAGTGAATTCCTAATGTTTTTAGCATTTGTGTACATAAAAATGAGTGTATTGCGAGTATTCTTTTAGCCATTATTACTCAACTCATACTCCACCTGGCACTGCAACATAGTGCACACCCCTGATTTCTCAAGTCACTATTCCCACAAAAGGTCATCCCTGCAAATCTAGTTTCCTTGTCCGAACACACTCCCTTGCCCAAAAAAGAACAGCTTCTCTCCAAAAGCCTGAGCCCTTCTGCATGCAAATGCAATCCATCTCTGTTCACTGCCATTACCACACTCTATTATTCTGCTAGGCAAGCATTCCTCTGACACTCTACCCTGCACACCTTGAGTCACTGAATCTCCATACATGACAATGACACTAACAGATTCATTCATCCTTCTCTCACTGAAATCCATGACACTTTCTCCTTTTTCTCCCTTGCTTTCACAGTCTTGTATTTCTTCAATTTCCTCTCTCGCATTATCTAACCTTCCTCTCTCCTTTGCTCTCTGATGCTATTCTTTTATGCCTACTCTTGTTCCACTCACACCAGCCAAGCTCTCTATCCTCCCAAGATCTTCATTCACCCTCCTCAACTCAATCTTTATACCTTCCATCTCCTTTCTCAGCAGCTCTATTTTTCTCTACACACACATTCTGCTTTTAACTGCCACAAACACACACACATCAGACAAACCATCTCTGTCTGCTAAACTACCCGAAGCTATATCTGTATGTAAGTCTAACATTCTCTCCACCCTCTAACACACTACTGGTATCCAAAAATTGAAAAAACACCCTTTTCTGAAACCTCCACAACTGCTAAATCATGAAATTGAGACACTCATGTCTCCCAGTGCCTACCACTGCCTGCATTTCATGCCCACATACACATTCCTGTCTCACACCTGTGATATTCTTAAACATCGAGACACATACATACTGCATGCGTAGCAAGCTATAAAATTTTCAGCTAGGTTACAAATAACATAGTCTTTAAATGGTTGGGGAGTAGGTATATGTTTACTTATATTCTGTTCTCACTTTATGTGAATGTTTTTACATATGAAGATTATTTTTTGTGTATTCATTTTCATGATATGATGAAAGTACCTTAGTACTTTCATGATACGGTACTTTCATGACGACTACCTTAGTCAGTCGCCTTTAGACCCTTTCCAACATCTCTTCATCCTTCTGAAAACCCAGTGACCAAATCTGGGCACAATAGTCCATGTGTGGCCTAATCAAAGCCTTATACAATGGAACAAGAATCTCCCTACTTCCACACGTCAGTGTCCTCCGCATCATTCCCAGAACCCTTTGTGTTGACTTCACAATTTCAGCGATGTGTCCCCTAAATTTTAGATCCTTATCCACTATCACCCCCAGATCTCTTATTTTCTGTACCTCCAACAATATATTCTCACCAAGCATAAATTCTGCATCCCATCTTTGTTTTCCAAATTTTAAAACCTTACATTTTGCAACATTGAACTCACATCCCCAGTCACTCAATTTATTCAAGTCTTCTTGCAAGGCCTCAACATCTTCACTACTCTTCATGGTTCATCCCAACTTTTGCATCATCTGCAAACAACTGAATATCTCCATCCAAATCTTCACCTATATCATTAATATACAATTTAAACAGTAATGGCCCTAAAACAGACCCCTGAGACACTCCACTAAAAAAAAAAAAAATCAGCTAACGCCTATTTGTTCCCGTATAGGGAGTAGACGGGGCCATTTATCCTATTTAACTTTTGGAGACTGAGTCGGCAGTTCGATCTCCACAGGTAGCCAATCAGAGAGATAGCTTGCCCAAGGCTATCACTGATTCATCGGTACACAGTGAAGAAGGCGGCAAGCTAGTGCCACCATCTCGTGGTCCCTAACACAATATTTTTAATGTCTGAAAATAGTGTGGGTTCGACGTTCGATTTTCTTGAGTTTATGGGACGAAAAACCGAGTTTCCAGGAGAAAAAACCTGCTAGCCCATTACAGAGATCGACTAACTCAGGAACCAGTCGAAAAAAAGGCTCAGAAAAATTTCCTCAAGTCGGCGACTAGATTGAACCACCAAATCCTTTCTTCGTGTGGTCAAGCATCATAGAGTGCAAACGCCACTTCTACTGAGCTACACAGGCTCTACTATTGACTTTCCTTTTCTTTGATATCACTCCCCCATACGCAACTTGTTGACAACTATCAGATAGCCAGTCTCCAATTCAATGCACTAATCTAATATCCAACCCCATCTGTTCTAGTTTGATTATCAATTTATCATAAGGTACTCTATCAAAAGCCTTTGCGAAATCTAAGTATAGCACTGTGTATCCTTCTCCCCTGTCCAAGGAAGCAGTCACTTTATTGTAATAAGTAAGTAGATTATAAAACATGACCTCCCTTTAGCAAATTCTTGCTGTCCATCAAAGATAATACCATTGCTGTCAACCCAAATCTGGATCCTAGTTCTCACAAGCTTCTCCAACAACTTAATCACAACACCTGACACACAGATAGGCCTATAATTTGATGCCTGAGTTTGATCACCTCCTTTATGAAGTGGCACAATCTTGCCCTCCTTCCACTCTTTAGGAACTTGACCAAGTGCAAGACTCATATTAAAAAAATATGTCAAGGCCGATGTTAACTTTCTGGCACATTCCTTCAGAATACGTAGTGATATATTATTAAGTTCTACAGCCTTATTAACATCTAGTTTGCTCAACTCCCCATACACCTCTTGCTCACTTACAGTCAGTCTCTCCTCCCCATCATCAACTGCTCTCAATCTCTCCATGAAGTCACATTCACAAGATTGAAAGATCTTTATGAACTGCTTATTAAGTATCTCCACCACACATTCTGCAACAACTGTCTTTATACCATTTTCTCCAATCAATGTCATCCTTCCATAATCATTCTTTCTTTTGCTGGCTACATATTGAAAGAACTCCCTAGGATTCTTTTTGGCTTCATTAGCTAACTGCTGTTCATACCTCTCTTTAGCTACTCTCACCAACCAAGTCATCCTCCTTGCCTGGTCTTTGTAGACCTCATGAAATAGGTTATTTCCACTTCTCTTATGCTGCCACCACAATGCCCTTTTTCTCTGTATCACATGCTTAATCTCTTTATTCATCCTCCTCACACCTACCTTATTTAACCTTCTCACCCTTGGAATACATTTAGACATTGCATCTACTAGATAGTTTTTGAAAATCCCCCAAGCTGCATTGATCTCTTTTCCAGCTAATTTCTCATTTCACGCTACACCTGCAAGCTGTCTCCAAAGCTCTTCATAATCACCCCACTTGTAGTTCCACACATACCCTTTTCTCACAGGGGTCCTCGCCCTGCTGATTGCCAGCAGGGCAAGGACCCCTGTGAGAAAATTTAGAAGAAACCGTAAGCAAATTAGCAGCTTTCGATGGGATATCAGTCAACACCATCACAAAAAGTGTGTTTATTAGGGAAAGTTTCACAAGCAAAGGAATGCAGTTGCCATTAAGTCCATCTTCAGTTATGACACTAATACATAATTGTTATAGTAAAGTGAAACAACTGTACATCCAGAAATTGGAAGTATTCGAATGTGATAATAAAAAACTGAGTATTTCAATAGACGAGTGGACCTGTTGCAAGAATCGCAGATACATGAATGTTCACGTATACTGCAATGAGACCTCTATGAACCTTGGTTTAATAAGAATACATGGGAACTGTCCTGCAGAAAAAGTGTTATCCTTGCTTCAGGAAAGATTACAAAACTTTCAGTTATAACTTGAAAGTGATGCGGTTGTAATTACAAGTGACGGTGCAGCTGTTATGGAAAAATTCGGAAAATGATCACCGACTATTCGACAGTACTGCTACAACTATGCGCTACATCTAGCTGTAACAAAAGTATTTTATGTTAAAAAGTTGAAAGGTGAAGCATCAGTGACTTGTAGCAGTAATAGTGAATTCAATACAGATTCTGAATACGATAAAGATGATAACAGTAATTCTGAGTTAGATAATGTGGCCCGAGTTGATCAGTATGATTTGCGAGATGATCTATCTTCGGCAATTAGCAGCGTACAAAGAATTATGAAAATATTTAAATATTCTCTAGTAAAAAATTCTCTTTTTCAGCAAGAAACAACCACGAGTGAAATGAGGAAACTAGAAATTATTTTGGACTGTAAAACACGCTGGAACACACTGGAGAGAGAGAATGATAGAGAGATTTTTAAAGATCGTAAATCCGATTAAGACTGTTTTACGAGAGCTGAAACTCTATCACTTTTGGGAAGAAGAGTATTATGAAATATTGAGAGGTATGTTGAATTGCTTATGGAAAAAGAATATTATGAAATATTGAGAGGTATGTTGAATTGCTTACAACCTGTAAGATTAGCAGTTGAAGCCTTAAGCAATAAAGAAGCTAATATTCTCACAAGTGAAGGAACTTTTAAGTTCCTGTTCAGTAATTTAGAAAAACAGAATTCTTCAATGAGCCAAATGCTTTTAAAGGAAATAAAATTTGAGTTGGTTAAACGTAGAAATAGAGATCTTGTGTCTCTCACAAGGTACTTGAGCAAAGTTAGTTGTTTATGTGAGATGCAAGTTGATGAATTTTTTGCCTTGTCAAGTAAGAATAAAATTGCACATTGGCAAAGTCATTAATGGAAAGACTTTTTAAAGGAACGTTTAAAGCAGAAGAAGTTCCAATAAAAGAAATAAAGGATGTCCTTACAGAGAGTTCTGACATTAAATCAGAATCTGATCTGAAGAGTGAAGTGATTAAAGCAATATCAATTTCGACATCAAAGTCTAGCCCTATGCATGCAGACAAAATATTTGCTTCTCTAAGGAAGGAAATGAGCTTATATGAAGCAACGCATTCTCTCACTCCCAACTTGTAGATGCTTTTAGATGCACTCTTAACAATTTGACCAACGTCTACAGAAAATGAAAGAAATTTTTCACATCAAGTATATTTGTTACAGAGCGAAGATCACGATTGTCTGATCGGGCAATTAATGCTCTATGTTTCTTAAAGTTTCATTTTAAAAATGACAAATAAAAACTATTTGAAGTATTTTTTAATTTTCAAACGAATAATATTTGCATTTGATTTCTATTAATGTTTAATTTAATAAATAAAATTTTTAAATGAGATTGGGAATATTAATACATTGTGTGATATATGTAAAAACTCACTGTATACTATAAGGTTTGGTTAAATAAAGTTTGCATTAATTACATTGTTTATATTTTTGAGAAAACCTGAAATATAACAGAAGCCTAGCCAAAATGATACTGTAGTGACCCCTGTTTAGCGCTCAGGGCAAGAGATGCACTAGTCATTTGCATAAGGGTGGCTCTAAAACTGCGGTATTGAATTACAGACCAATCACCATCTCAGGAGTAGTGGTAAAAGTATTGGAAAAGTTGGTTAAAGACAAAATTCAAGAATGGGTGGATCAGGATATGATACTCTATAGAGGCCAACATGGTTTTGTTAAAGGTAGATCCTGCCTTAGCAATCTATTAACTATTCATAATAGAATAACATCTGAGTTGGACAAAGGAACTGGCTACACAGTGGTACTTCTGGATTTTGCTAAGGCTTTTGACAGGATACCCCATAGAACACTGTTACGCAAATTGGAGCAGATGGAAATGGATATTAAATTGGTGATATGGATAGGAGAATGGCTCAGGGAGAGATACCATAAGGTGGTGTATGGAGGAGCCGAGTCTAGAATGAGGCAGGTGACCAGTGGTGTGCCTCAGGGCTCTGTGCTTGGGCCAATGTTGTTTAATTTGTATATAAATGATATAGGAAACGGCTTAAAGGGAGATATTCAGTTGTTTGCTGATGATGCAAAGTTGTGTAGTGCAATAAAAAATCAAGCTGATGTTGAAAGTTTGCAGGAGGATTTAAATAAGCTGGTAAAATGGGCAAAAGAAAATGGATGTCAGTTCAATGTGGAAAAGTGTAAAGTCATGCATTTTGGGATTAAAAGATTACCAGCTGTGTACTACATCGATGGAAAGGTACTCCAAGAGATTGATGAGGCTAGGGACTTAGGGGTATTGGTAGATAGGGAGATGAAGTTCAGAGGACACATTGCTAAGGTGTCCAAGATTGCACATAGGATTACTTGGTTGTTGAGGAACACACTGACATCCAGAGATAAAGAGGTTATTATTCCCCTTTATAAAGCATTGATACTTCCACATTTGGATTACTGTGCTCAGGTCTGGTCACCTGGATTCCTTGGAGATGAGGAGGCTGTGGAGAGGGTTCAGAGAAGAGTGACCAAGTTGGTGAGTGATATAAAAAATGCTCCCTACATTGATAGATTGAGAGCTTGTGGATTGCAGAGATTGGTTGATAGGCAAAGAAGAGGGGATATGATAGAAACATTCAAATTACTAAAAGGTTTTTATAGGATTGATGCAGGGGAAATGTTTCAGCTGTGTGATAGTGATGGAAGAACAAGAGGTCATCTCTGGAAATTAAAGAAGAGTGTGGTTAACAAAGGTGTCAGAACAAGGTTTTTTGCCTGGAGGGTGGTGAATGAGTGGAATTCATTGCCTGACTTAGTTGTGAGCTCTTCGTCTGTAAATGAATTCAAGAAGAGATATGACAGATATTGTTTTGCTAGTTTGGGTCTCCCGTGATGAGTCTACTGGATCTATGGAGATACCCGTAATAATAATAGTCATCAAATTCCGGTCGACCTCCATTTAGGAAATTTTATTTACTCATTTTTTGCTTCGACCTTTTACATATAGGAGTGTCTTGAAACCTCTGAAAGACTGCACAGAGGCCAAGAACCCCAGTTGCCCCACCTTCTCTATGGCTTTTCTGTTTATTAACATTTACTGTTATAGCCATTATTACAGATGATCAATGAAAATTAAATAAAAAAGATTATTTTGGGCATTCTCGGGAAATATGATTTCCCGTTCTCGATTCTCAAAGTTTCCAAAATGTCGGGAAGTTGGAAATACTAGTACAGAGCATCAAGTGTAATATGCATTAATTGTAAATATGTAAATACTCTGTACAATGAAAATAGAAAAATTGTTATTTTATACATAACGTGTAAACATGCAAAAAAATGTCTGTAATAATCATATGTATGTAATTTATCTGAGACGTTATCATATTATTATTATTATTATCCATTATTCAAAAATTCTGTGTAATCTTCATTGTTAATATTAGAAGAACACGTGTTGTAAATATAGATGCAAAAAAGTATTATTATCAACATTTTAATTGAAATACAATGTAGAAAACGAATCATATATGCAGCACTTAGTGCTGAATTTTGTAAAAATTACAAGTTGGAATGTCACTAAAGATGATTATTGTAATTGTGTAAATATTTCAGAAAAAAAAAAAAAAATATTATACAGTATCTCTATGGAATCTGGAGACTCGTTGTGGGACACCCAACGATATTTTACACATAAAGCCTATCATATCTCTACTTACACTCATTCACTGAACTAATTCTTGCAATCCACTCATTCCATTCCACTCCATTCATTCACCACTCTCCATGCAAAAAATACACACACCCTTACACAACTTCCAGTGACACCTAGTTCTCTGACTATTTGTTATACAAATATTTTCCTCCTATAAATTAACAAATATTTGTCAACATTTGTATATTGAAAAATTTCCTTTGCATCCATTTTATAAAATCCCTTTAATATCTTATAAGTTCCTATTATGTCCCCCCCCCCTCTTTTCTGCCTATCAGCCAAACTTTGTAACCCACACACATTCAACCTATCCTCATAGGGAACATTCCACAGATCTGTCATCAGCTTAGTAACTTGTCTATGCATCTTCTCTACCTGATATGAATCTCCTGATCCCTCAATTTCACACCAGACAGCCTGAAATGAACCATCTCCTCCAGACCTAAAATACTCTAACTTCTAATTTTGTTGAGTGAAGTTTTTCAGCTATCATCAGCAAACCCCACCTCCTGCCCTATTCCTCTATCCTCCCTGAAGATATAATATCCTTTCCATTATATCCCTGTAACTATATTACTTTCTGTCAATGAGGTCTCACACTGATGCCTATAATTTTTGGCCAAGGAGAGCTAGCTGATTCTTCTGGGATTAGTGTACATGCATTTCAACATCCTCTTGGACCCACAGTTACCCTTGTGAAATGTTATTATTATTGCCTGACATCTCCAGGGAGTCCAAAGACTCATCGAGGGAGGGCATCTACTCTACAACTCTCTGTCTCCACTACTCATTCCACCAATTACAATGAACCACATCATCTAGACCAATGCCATCTACTGCCCACCATCACCACTAGCTTTTTTACAGACAATCCACAAATATCCATGCCTATGGCAGGATTCAAACCCACAGCCTTTTGGCTGGAGAGTGGATATGGTAACCACTCGTCCAACCAGGCCAGCAAATCCCCAACCCATTCGAATTGGAAACCTGTAGAATAGAATTGCATTTAGCATTGCATCAGGGTTAGACACTCTCTCTCTCTTCATGTAGCTTCCTCAGTGAGAGGGTGCAGCACCATGTCCTTCCAGTTCTCTCTGTTGGTGGCTTTCCTTTTTGTTTCTGCATAGATCTTTTTGTTTTGTGAAGGGTGGGTCATGCCTCAGTGGCTTGCTCACGTATTATAACACAGTGACGGCTGAACTGGATAAGGGTAATGGGTTTACGGTGATTCTGCTGGACCTTGCTAAGGCCTTTGACAGGATACCACATGGAATTCTGGTCGGTGGATTGCGGCATGTGGGGGTGGACGTGGGGTTGGTGAGATGGATGGGAGGGTGGTTGACGGAGAGATATCGGAGAGTGGTTTACTCAGGAGTAGAGTCCACTAGACGGCCTGTGACTGGTGGTGTGCCGCGGGGATCTGTTCTTGGACCACTGCTGTTTGATTTGTTCACAGATGATATGGGAAAGGATCTGGGAGGAACAGTTCATTTGTTTGCGGATGATGCGGGGTTGGGTGGGGCAGTGGTGAATGCAGATGACGTCAAAATTTTGCGGGATGATTTGGATAGATTGGAGGTCTGGGCTGGGGAGAATGGATGTCAATTTGGTGTGGCGAAATGTGGGGTTGTGCATTTTGGGGTGAAAAGATGGGAGGCAGTTTACTGCATTGGTGGAGCCGTGCTCCAGGAGATTGATGAGGCACGAGATTTGGGAGTGTTGGTGGATGGGGAGTTGAAATTTGGGGGACACATTGCAAAGGTGGCCGGGTCAGCTCATCGGGTCACTTGGTTGCTGGGGAATGCGTTGACAAGCGGAGACAGGCGGGTTGTTGTTCCTCTGTGTCGAGCCTTGATGGGACCTCATCTCGACTACTGTGCTCAGATTTGGTCGCCTGGGTTTCTTCTTGATGGGGAGGGGGTGGAGGGGATCCGGAGGCGGGTGACCGGGATGGTGGCGGGTCTGTGGAATGGGCCGTGTGGGAACAGGTTGGGGATTTGTGGGTTGCAAAAATTGGTTGATAGGCGGAGGAGGGGAGATATGGTTGAGACATTCGGGTTGCTGAAGGGTTTCTATGGGATTGGTTCGGAGGATATTTTTGAGAGCAGGGCTGGTTGTGGGAGGACTAGGGGACATCCATGGAGGCTGGGCAAGGGTGTGGTTGGTAAAGGTGTTAGAGCTGGGTTCTTTACTTTTAGAGTAGTGAATGAGTGGAATGCGCTCCCTGAGTCTGTGGTGGATGCTGTGACAGTGAATGAGTTTAAGGCGAGGTATGATAGATACTGTATGAATGTCGAATAGTTGTGATGAAAATGATTTGGGGCCTCCCTCGATGAGTCTAATGACTCCCTGGAGTTGCCCGTAATAATAATAATAATAATAATAATAATAGCCATATGATCCTGTCTATGATCTTATATCTTCAAGCCATGTCCTTCGTTTTTTGCCTCTTGATCCTTTTCCCATAATTTTTCCTTCTCAAACTGTTAGTATCCTCTGTCCTGCTGAACCTCTCAGCACATGTCCTGCCGATCTCATCTTTCTCTGGATCATTTCCTGTAATAAAGATCTCCGTGTTCTCATTCTCTGTAGGACATCTGTATTTGTCACATGTTCTGTCCATGAGATTTTCAGAGCTTTTCTATAGCACCACATTTCAAAGACCATTATCTGTTGCCTTACTCTCCTCTTGAATATCCAGGTCTCACTTCCATATGTGAAAATTGGCCACACTATTGTTCTTATCATTCTTTTCTTTGTCTCGATACTCACAGAACTTCTGAACAGATCTTTATTTTTCCAGAATGCATCTTTAGCTATGGCTGTTCTTATTTTTATTTCTTTATCCTGCTTTCCATCTGCAGTAAAGTAGGTGCCTAAATATTTGTATTCTGTTATATGTTCAATTTTCATATTGTTTATGAATATTTCTGGCTCAGATCTGCTTTCTTTTGAGATTTTCATAAATTTGGTCTTTTTTGCATTTATATCTAATCCAAATTCTTTACGTTCTTCAATTAGTAGCTACAGTAATTTGATTAATTTATTTCTGTTTTCTGCTATTAGAATGATATCATCAGCATATCTAAGATTGTTGTATTTTATACCACTGATACTAATTTCTATTTTTTTTGTTTAGACACATCAAAACAATTATAAATGTCTATTTATAGTTGTTTTGATGTGTCGAACCCTGAAGAAGCCACCAGTTCTATTTTAGGTGGTGAAACTAGTCAATGTAATTTATTTAATAATGACTAATAAATTCCTCTGTTTTATGAATCATTTTAGTCCAGTGTTTTATCAATTTAATTATAAAATTTTCTCTATTTGAAAACCTAAAATGTAACCACTGCTTATAAATCTTGGTTATCTCTCAATGAAATTCATTTTAAATCCATGATATCTCCACAAAATAAGAGTATGATCGTGAGTGTAAACAAAATGAAAGAGTGAGTGTTGCATGGAGATTCTTTAGTAAGAGGTGTGATAAATGAGAGCTTGACAAAATCGTATCAACCTAGTGCGAATGTTAAGGATGTAAGCGAGTCAATTAGAATGCAAAAGCAGAGGGTGAAAGAATTGATAGTAGTAGCAGGAATGAATGATTTGAAAGGAGACAAAATGGCTATGAGAGAGGATTTGAAGGAATTACTTGAGGTAGCAAAAGAGAAGAGTGAGAGAGTTAGGATGGTGAGTCTGTTGCCATGGTATGACAGTGAAGAGTATAGAAGGAGGGCTAAAATTGCTATTAACTTTATGAGCGGATTATGCAGGAGGAGTGGTGTGGAGTTTGTGGATGTGTGGAGTGAGTTCGATGGGTGAAAGAAATTATATAAGATGGATGGTTTGCATTTGAATGGATTTGGTGTACAGAGACTTGAAAAGGTGTTGTTGAATGAAGTGGAAGTGGATGTGCAGAATAAGGGAAACTAGAGTTATTAAGGGGGGGGGGGGTGGAGTGATATGCAGACTTCAGGGAGAGACAGTTGAGTGTATGAATGTGTGTAATATGCCCAAGCGAGCACGAAGGACAACAAATCAGAATGGGATAGTTAGTATAAGGCATCAAATTATAGATGGGACATATGGGCTTCTGCAATGCATGTATACTAATGCCAGAAGTATTAGGAACAAGAAGAAAGAATTTTTGGCCTTCGTTGGCACTTCCAGGCCACAGGTTATTGGCATTAGTGAAACATGGCTGACAGAAGATAATATAGCTAGTGGGATTGAATATGAGGGGGTATGGGGTGTTCAGGAGTGACAGGGAGAATAAAATGGGGGAGGGGAGTGTTATTGATGATAGCTGATAAGCTGCAGCCAAGGAGAATAGAAGTGGAATGCAGGCTAGAGAAAAGAGCACATTTGAGGCTATTTGGTGTGAGATTGAGACTAGAAGAACAAAATATATAGTTGGGTGCTACTATAGACCAGGTGATGCATAAGCAAATAGAAGAAATGAGTGGAAGGAGGGTAATTATTATGGGAGATTTCAACTATGGTAACATTGATTGGAAGGAGGAGGAGAGGGACACGTGGGAGGAAGGAATTGGATTTTATGCGGTTATTAAGGGATAACTATCTGCAACAGCATGTAATGGAAAATACCAGGGGTCAGAGAGTGCTTGACCTAGTAATTGCATCTGAGAATTTGGCTTTAACGAATATGACCACATTGCCACCAATTGGTGAAAGGGATCATAGGGTCTTGACTTGGGAGATGGCTAAAGGTGTGGAATTTACAATTAAGACAGGGTACATGTGGAATTATCGGGCAGGTAAGTATGACAAGCTTAGGAGTTTGATTGGTTCAGTGCCACGGCATGTAAAACTGCAAGGGCTGGATGTTGATAGTGCATGGGAGGTGGTTAAGAAGTGTTTGCAGGAGGCAATGGCTGACTGTATACCTAGAGTCCGAATAATAAATCAAGTAGGGGTTAAATGGATGAATAACACCATTAAGCTTGAGCTGCAAAAAAAGAAAAAACTGTGGAGGGAATTTAAGGAGAAAGGTGACCAGCAGGCACATGAACGGTATAAAGCGCAGGCCAGAAGGGTAACAAGTGTGGTAAGAAAAGCTAAAGCGGATTATGAAAGAACATTAGCCATGCAAGCTAAAGAGAATCCCAAACAGTTTTTTCGATATGTTGCAAGTAAAAGAAAAAATATATATGGCAGAATGATTTTAAAAAATGCTGATGGTAGGGAGGTAACCGAATGAGTTGATATAGTGGAATTACTGAGCGAGCACTTTGCAAGAGTATATCATCCAGGTGGTGACATTGCAGGAATGAATGAACCAATAGCTTATACGGGAATTTTGGTGAATCAAGTGGAGGTGAATGATCTATTACAAAACCTCAATGTCAATACATCTGTGGGATCGGATGGTATACAGCTCGTGTCGTACATGAAGCGGCTAAAGAATTGTCAGTGCCCTTGACCATTTTGTTTAATTTGAGTCTCAGGTCTGGGTTAGTCCCAAGGGGGTGGAAAGAGGGAAAAATAGTTCCACTGCATAAAGGAGGTTCCAAGACTGCTCTTGTAAATTACCGACCGATCGGCATATCAGGAATCGTTGCCAAGGTCTTGGAGAAAATAGTCAAGAGGAAAATACAGGATTGGATAGATGAAAATGGGATACTGTATGGGGGACAGCATGGTTTTGTGAAGTGTAGATCATGCCTCAGTAACTTGCTCATGTTTTATAACACAGTGACGGCTGAACTAGATAAGGGTAATGGGTTTACAGTGATTCTACTGGACCTTGCTAAGGCCTTTGACAGGATACCACATAGAATTCTAATCAGTAAACTGCAGCATATGGGGGATGGATAGGAGGGTGGTTGATGGAGAGATATCAGTGAGTGGTTTATTCAGGAGCAGAGTCCAAAAGACAGCCTGTGACTAGCAGTGTGCTGCAGGGTTCTGTTCTTGGACCGTTACTGTTTAACTTGTTCATTAATGATATAGGAAAGGATCTGAGAGGAACTGTGCATGTTTGCGGATGATGCAAAGTTAGGTAGAGCAATAGTGAATGCTCAGGATGTCAAAATTTTGCAGGATGCTTTGGATAGTTTGGAGGACTGGACTAAGGAGAATAGATGTCAATTTAATGTGGCAAAATGTAAGGTTATGCATTTTGGGGTGAAAAGATTAGCAGCAGTATATCACATTGGTGGAACCGTACTCCAGGAGATTGATAAGGCCAGGGATTTGGGAGTGTTGGTGGATAGGGAGTTGAAGTTTAGGGGGCACATTGCAAAAGTCGCTAAATCAGCTTCAAATCACTTTGTTGCTGAAAAATATTTTAACAAGCAGAGACAAACAGGTTATTGCTCCTCAGTATCGAGCCTTGATAAAACCCCATCTAGACTACTGTGCCCAGATATGGGCACCAGAGTTTCTTCTTGATGGGGAGGAGGTGGAGAGGATCCAGAGACGAGTGACCAAGATGATAGCATGTCTATGGAATGAATCTTATGAGAACAGGTTGAAGATTTGTGGGTTGCAGAAATTGGTTGATAGGTGGAAAAGGGGTGATATGATTGAGACATTCAAATTACTGAAGGGTTTCTATAAGATTAATTCAGAAGATATTTTCTGAGTGCAACAAATGTCAAGAACAACTATTTGACATTTGTCAAGAACAAATGTCGAATACTTGTTCTTGACATGATGTTAGGGCCTCCCTCGATGAGTCTATAGACTCCATGGAGTTGCCCATAATAATAATAATAATAATAATAATAATAATAATAATAAAAAAAAAATTAAACTTATTTATATTATATTTGGAAATTAGTTAAATACAAAGAATAAGTTAGCTAAGAATTGTAAATTCGGAAAGTGTGAATAAGTTTAAGTATAAAAAAATTGATATATTTGTGACTGAGTGGAACTCCTGCTAGCTCCGTGGATGGCTGTTCAAAATAATTGTGACTGCACATGTGCCTGTTAAGATTGATTTTTTATAGGATTGCCCTTTGAATAAAAGTAACAAATGAGTTAATAGTTTGACCACTAGAGTGGGTTGTAACTGAAGGTGCAACTTGCAATTTGAGTGACACAGCAGTTTTCATGCAGCAATCATTGAAGTAAGAGTGTGTGAGTGGAGCATGTCAGAAGTTGCCTCATGGAGCAAAGAGCTGTAATAAAATTTTACTGTAAATTAGGAAAAACTGCTACAGAAGTGTATGAAGAGCAAAAAAAAGTTTACTGTGACAACTGTCTGAGCTATGCACAGGTGTTCTGCTGGTGTTCACCATTTAAGAAGAAGAGAGAGTTTCTGGAGGATGAACCATGCCGTGGATGGCCAGTTTCTGCATAGACAAATGAAAATGTTATGAATTTGTTCCTGAGGGCACCACAGTGAATGGTCAGTATTATTTAGGAGTAATGCAATGTCTGTCAACCTGTATGCAATGTGTCAGGAAAGAATTGTTCCACAACAACAATTGGTTTCTGTTGCATGATAACGTGCCTGCACACTGTGCATTGCCTGTTAAGCAGTTTCTGGCTTTGAAGTTGATCTATGTGATTGAAAATTCCCCCACCCCCAATTTGCCAGATTTGGATTCTGAAGACTTTTTCCTCTTCCCAAAGATGAGGTATGCCTTTAAAGGGGGGGGGGGCACTTCGACACTGAAGATACCCAATGCTATGTGATCCAGTGACGAAGGAGGTTCCCATTCAGGATTTTCACTGTGCCTTCGAATACCTGTACAACAGGTGTAAACATTGTGTGGAGAAAAGAAAAAATTTGACTTGAGGTTGCTAGCATTGAAGATTACAAAATCAGATCCCATCAAGGAATGATGTATTGGAGATCAGTAAGATTTTAGAGACAGATATTCCAGATTTTTATTTTCACTATTTGTGCTGTGGAGGCTGTGTAAAATATCAGCAAAACTGGGATGAATTTGCTCTCAGTAGGAAAACATGACTATAGAGTATATCTTTGTCATCTTTTTTAATTTCTTTCATGCCATTACCCAAATTTATGGAATGAAAAATAACTTTCCAGTCAGCACTATTACCTGTGTGTATATGTCTGTAATTATCGCTCGCTAATCTTGATTGATTACAGTGAAGAAACTTAATATAAACTTTATGTTTATTCTTTCTTATGTCACATGAATGACCCATTTTACACTCTGCATGTGTAGATAATTTTGTACATAACAGGATCCTGAGTTCTGTATGTTCTTAAGCATTGTACATTCTCAACAAATCATGCAAAACTATCAACACTGAGAGCAAGCAGAAACTACTCACCAGAAGATAATGCAGAAGTTTCCTCACATAATGACATGTCCATATCAGGTATATAGCTAAAACTAACACTACTATCATCAGAATCACGGTTACCATATATCATGGTTGCCTGGAAGTCAAAAAGATCTTCACCTGTGAAATAACATATAATATATTATAGACATAATATGCACTATATTCTCTCATTTATTTAAAACAGTAGCCTAATTTACTTTCATGTATTTCTTATTTTAAACTTAAGTTTAAAATTGCAAATGAGGAAAAAAACTTCATCTGAAATTCTAAAATGAAAACTTCATCCAAAATTTTATAATTATAAATTACTTCAATTTTTCCAGTACTCTCACCATAACAAACTATCAAAATGTACAGGACAAAGGTCCAAAATAGAAATTATATTTTAAGAATATTCATTTTAGCAAACTTTCCACTACAACAAACTACTGCTTTGGTGACTAAGAGTTTGCAACAGTGAAAGTTGACTTATAATAAAAACGAAATAATGAGCTCAGTGTTTAGATGCAAACTTCATATTTCATACAAAGTATATCTTAAACTTTAGATGATGTTTCCATTATATAAAAAGATTTTTATTTATTTATTTATTATTCATGAGTCTGAAGGCTCATTGGGGGGAGGACACCTACTGTACAACTCTCCATCTCCACTGCTACACAGAACCTCTACTACCAATCACCTACATCAACACCCACAACCACCACCACAGCTAGGATTTTTGTCTGTAAATTGCGTGTGTTCTGAAGGGCTGATTTGTCTGTATGTGGGATGAAAAACCCGAGTTTCCAGGAGAAAAAAACCCTGCTACCTCCGTATGAGATCGGCTAACTCACCTTCAATTGAAAAAGCCATATAAAGATTCCCGTCATGACAAGAATCAAACTTAGGGCTTTTCTTATCGAAGGGCGCAACGTACCGTCATTCTTTGGTGCTATGGAAGATAGGATAATAAATATCCTTCACTGTTTCAGAGTCAAGTAACTAACACTGTTTGCCTCTGAAACTTGAAAAGTTTTGAAAAGGACCATGAGCGTATGAGAAAAGAACCTTCTGTGTAAGCAATGCCTTTGCACTGCGGTACATAAAAGATGAACAACTCTGTCAAAAATGCATAAACCTGCCTTTTACTATAAGGCTTATAAATTGATAAATTATTCAATTACTAGTTCTGCTGGGAGATTATGCAGAAATGCTATGAGAAAACTTTGAAAAATACCACTTTCAAAATGAGATTCCATGCACAGGTGTCCACATTGGACCTCAATAGCTTCAAAAAACACTAAATAATCGAAATATGGAAATATGTAAGGTTTGGGTTGTTTAAACATTTCAAAGATTCTACAAGTTTCATCCAGACTTTTTTTACAAAAACTTGGTGATTTCAACACCATGGTCGATACACTTTAGTAGTAGTAGCACGTTGAAACTAGGGAGGTCCAATGTGGACATCATGTATTCAGATGAGGTTTATTCATTTGATGGTTATTATTTTTGTCTTTCTTTAATAGTATTTCTCTGTTAGGACCAATAGTATGAAATGGCTGTCAGGTCAGTGAAGCTTTAATTAATTAGCACTAACAAAAGGGAAATTTATGAGGGCAGAATTCATCATCTTATTTGTAGTATGATTGTCAAAGCAATTTTTATGTCAAAGGTTGAATGTGAAAATGCTCTTAGCCTTCAAAGGCAAATGCTGTTTGTCCTTAAAAGTGAAAAAGTCATGAGTATGTGTTATCTTTTCTTTTAATAGCTTTTAATGATGAATAAAAATATTTTTAGATATTTTTCATTTTATCCTTGTTATATATCCTAACTGACAGTTAATTTTTTTCTTTGTATTAAGGACATCCCTTTAAACATGTGCATTTGCACATTAAAGATGTGTGCTTTGCACTTGTATATAGCTTCTATATATATGAGTTGCCCAGTCCTGAAATTACTTCAGCCACAAACTTTGTTTGCTTACACTTGGATAAAGGATTAAACCAAGAATATAATTTCTTGGCATCTTTGATAGTATAACCACATGGAAAAACTTCCAACTACAGTTATAGACCAATCAGTATCTCAGGAGTGGTGGTAAAAGTACTAGAAAAATTGGTAAAAAGAAATTCAAGAATGGGTAGATAAAAATATGATACTGTATGAGGGTCGACATGGCTTTGTGAAGGGTCGGTCATGCCTTAGTAATTTACTAACTTTTTATAATAGAGTAACAACTGAGTTGGATAAAGGAAATGGCTATACGATGATTTTGCTGGATTTTGCAAAGCCATTTGACAGAATTCCAATGGAACGTTGTTACACAAATTAGAAGAAATGGGGATGGATATGACACCGGTTAGTGGATAAGAGGGGTGGCTGCTGGAGAGATATCAAAAAAGTGGTATATGGAGGGAAAAAATCGAGGCGAAAACAGCCGACTAGTGGTGTGCCACAAGGTTCAGCTCTGGGACCATTGCATTTAATTTGTACATAAATGATATAGGAAATAACCTAAAAGGAAATATTTAGTTGTTTGCTGATGTGAAATTAGAGTAATAGTAATCAAGGTGATGTTGAGAGCTTGTAGGATGATTTAAATAAACTCAGTATGGGAAAAAGTTAATGAGTATCAGTTTAATGTCAAGAATTGTCAAGTTATGCATATTGGGATGAATACATTACAAGCTATGTATCACAGTGTTTGCAGGAAATAGATGAAGCTAGAGATTTAGGGATGGTGGTAGACAAGAGAGTTAAAGTTTAGAGGACATATTGCTAAGGTTGCAAGTAGTCCATAAGATTACTTGGTTATTGAAGAACACATTAACAAGTATGATAAGTAAGTTGTCATTCCTCTTTATAAGGCCTTGACATACTTACATCTGGATTACTGTGCTCAAGTCTAGTTCCCTGGGGTTTCTTGGGGATGAAGAAGGGGTGGAGAGGATTCAGAGGCAAGTGACCAATATAATGAGTGACCTGTGGAATGTTCTCTATGAGGTCAGACTGAGCGTGTGTTATTAGAAGATTATGAGATTATTAAAAACACCTGCTTTATAATTCCAAATAAATTCCTTTCTTCTCAACATTTCTACATGTCTCCTCACTCTCCAAGTCAAGACCACATGGTCACTTTCTCCAACTAGAGACATGAATGATATTTCAGTTACAATTGGGTTCTCTGATGCCAGGATCATAACCAAAACTCTTGACCCTCTTGTTTCTTCCACTACATGTTGGCAGAGGCACTTGTCCCTCAAAAATAACCAACATTCCAGAATACTGATATTACTTTGGTCATTCATATATGGACTCTCTCTAATGTTTCCACATCACAATGACCAATTTTGAGCACAACAGTCCATGAGTGGTCTAATGCCTTATAAAGAGGCACCAACATATCGTTATACTACATATCAAAGTACTTTTTATCATAGCACCAATATGATGCATAGTCTTTCCAAAACTTGCAATGTGCACTTGGTACTTTATGTCAAGTATTACTCCAAGGTCTCAAAACTCATCCACTTAATAAAGTACAAGCTTCATAATACACCCCAAAATGTAGTACTTGCATTTATTGATATTAAAACTATGGACCCATTCATTTGGTCAAGCTAAAAGTCTATTCAAATCATCCTCCAGAGCAGTGGTTCGCAACCTTTTATGCTTCAAGTACCCCCTGGAAATGTGTATGTAACTGGCATACCCCTTGTATAGATAGATAAAACTATAGTTATAGTATAACAATGGAATAAAATAAAATGTGTGTGTGTGTGTGTGTGTGTACTAGGGAGCTCTGCCCCCCCCCCCCCCCCGAGTTCTGGGCTGGTAAGCCAGTAAGACAAAAAAACGTGACATAAATACGTTTCAAATTTCGGTTTATCTTTTTATATATAGAGAGTATATATATATATATATATATATATATATATATATATATATATATATATATATATATATATATATATATATAGGGTGTTCGGGATAAATTTGACATATTTATAATTAATTATATTTTTCCGTAAGTTACATGTATTAACACACACTTCTCTTCATTTAAAAGTTTGGACCCTTCTTCATTCATATACAAGATGTCAGAAAGGATGGATAGCTGGAACCCACCTGAATCATGGAAGAGAATAACTTGTATCATGATGATTCGTGCCCGCCATCAAAATAAGGATATTACGACTGCTGCCCAATGCTCCCTGAATACAGTAAAAACAATCAGGCATGAACTAGAGACTTGCAATGGTGACTACGAGGATGTAGCAAGAAGAAAGATCCCTAGCAGACGATCTGATTGCGTTCGTACAGCAGAATTCCTCGCAAATCTGCAGGAACAGGTGTTGAAGAACCCTGGCATTGGAATTCGGGCTTTGTTCGTGGAGTTGCTAACTGTAGTCAAGCCCTGGATAACAAGGGTAGCCAATGGTAGGCCGTATGTATGGCAGCAGGATTCGGCCCCTTGCCACACCTCTGGGAAAAGTCAAAAATGGTTGTCTGAAAATTTCTACGACTTCACCAGTCCAAATGTTTGGCCTCCAAACTCCCCAGACCTTAACCCCATGGATTATTTTGTATGGGGCGCAGTTGAAAAAGACACCAATTGCACTTCCAGTAATACAAAAGCCCAGTTAATGGATAAAATTAAAACAGTTTTTGCGGCCCTTCCCAGGGAGACTGTAGCATCAGCTTGTTCGAGGTTCCGAAGCAGAATTGAAGCTGTGATCGATGCTAATGGTGGTTATTTTGAGTAAATCTTGTTGATAGTATTGTAATTAACTCTGCCTGTAATGTTTTTTTGTCAATTCATTAAATTTAATAGATACAAAGAAGATTTTCTTTTTCCTTACGAAACTGTCAAATTTATCCCGAACACCCTGTATATATATATATATATACACACACACACACACATTACTATACATACACACATTAAATTTTGTATTCATAAATCACATATATAGATAAACACAAAGAGTAACATAAACAATTTAACAATTTAATGCTTGCACAGTTCATCAATGATGATATAGTCATAGATGTAGAAGCAATCAGCTCCATGTTACTTTTCTTCTTAATTATCCTTTTATCCATGTTTCAAGGCACTTTAAAAAATGTTCATTTAACTTCACAGTAAACTGTAGAATGAAATAATCTTTAAGCACAGCAAGTGAAATAAATCACAACAAATACATAGAGCAGTAAGAAGGCACATTCACCCACTTAGCTGATCGCCCAGTCAAAACTGGGCAATCAACTGCTTGGGTAGGTTCAGCTCTCAGGTTGGGAAGAGGAAAGAGGATTGACATAAAGGTATATAGAAATGAACTATAGTCCTGTGCTTCATCACTCAGTTCTCTGAAATAAATCAGTATCAGTGTCGCCAGCTTAGCAACTTTGTTACTAGATCTAGCGACTTTTGAGCTCTCGGGTGTACCTCCAAAAATTTTGCTACGTACCCCCAAGGGGTAAGCGTGCCACACATTGAAAACCTCCACTCTAGAGAATTAATTAAAATCAGTAATATCCCTGATAATTCTACCTAACATTTCATTGTCAGTAAACATTTGTCACTACACATGAAGTATCATTAACAGATATTTAAACAGCAGGGGCATAAGAACAAAACCCTGAGTCATGCCACAGGTCACCTTTCTTTTCTGAGGCACTGCTACATCACACTCAAAATACTGTTATTGCTCAGAACACTAATCTACTATACGAGGGGGTAACCAAAAATAACTGGAATCTAGAAAATGTGCATGCTCCAAGATGAACTTGGAGCATGCACATTCTCTAGTTATGGATGATATCACTAGGCATCATGAGTGTACAGTTTTCTGCACCACTCTGGCAAGTGGCGTCATCCCGTTTACACTGGTTTGTTGTTCTGGCTTCTTTTTTGTTAGTGTTTACAAGCAAGTTTGTTGATTTTGTGATAGCTGACCACAAGGAACAGAGTGTGCGTGGAATTTTGTTTTCTTTTGGGTAAAACTGCAGCTGAAACTATTGTTATGCTTCGGCAAGCCTTTTAGAATGATGCTTTAGGTAAAACACAGGTCTTCAAGTGGTTTATCCATTTCAAAGGGGGAGGCATGTCAGCTGAAGACTAACCATGATCTGGCTGACCTTCAACAAGCAGAAATGATGAAAACATTTAAAAGGTTTGCCAGGCAAATCAATGAAGATCATCAAAAGACCATTGAGCAAGATTCTGAAGACACGAATTTGTCATGGAGTACTTGCCAGTGAAATTTAACAGAAGATTTGCAAAGGAAACGTGTGTCTGCTAAATTTGTGTCACATTTGCTCACAGAATAAAAAAATTTTTTTTAAATTAAAAAAAAACCATGTTTATTTTTTCCACGATTTGAGAGAGCAAGTTCTTAATGACTAGAACTTTATTTGAAAAGTTGTGACCAGGGATGAGTTCTGGTGCTATGGCTATGACTCAGAAACAAAATAAGCATCAAGCCTTCACTGAGACTCAAGAAGGCACATCAAGTTTGATGAAATATTAAGACAATGTTTTTTTGTTTTTTTTATGTGAATGGAACAATACACAAAGAATTTATTCCACCTGGACAGACAGTGAACCAACATTTTTATCTCAATGGTTTGAGAAGAATGCGTGATAGCATGTGACAAAAACAGCTAGAAATGTGGAGTAGTGGAGATTGTTTGCTGCACCGTGATAATGCCCCAGTCCACATGGCCATATCAGTTGTTCCCTACCCTCCCTACTTGCCCAATCGCTCTCTCTCTCTCTCTCTCTCTCTCCGTGTGACTATTTTTTATTCCCATGGATAAAGAAAACGATGAAAAGGCAATGATTTGCTGATGTGGAAGAAGTGAAAGAGAAGTCACTGAAGGCCATAATCCAGTTGAACTGTTTCCAGCAGTGGAAAAAACATTGAGACAAGTGCATTAACTCACATGGAGAGTACTTTGAAGAAGACTAGAATATGGTATTACAAACTTTAATAAATTAAAAAAAAATAATTCCAGTTAGTTTGGGGTTTTGCATACAACCCATCATTAAGGGATTGTATTCCCATCTGCAACTTATTCATCAGCTTATTGTGTCTTTGCAAAATCCAAAAATATCACTATATATTAATCTACCTTATCAAACCCATTCATCATCTTATCATAAAATATATGCAGATTGCTAAAGCAAGACCTTCCCTTCAAAAACCCATGCTGCCAATCATAGAGAACTCAATGCTCATCAACTTAATTCTGTATGCTATTCCTAATCAGTTTTTCTAACACCTCGACTGCAACAGCAAATATACAGACTAGTCTATAATTGGAAATTCTGTCTTAGAACTGTGCTCATGGAATAATAAGATTTTCTTCTTTCCAATTCTTAGGCACCTTTCCCATTGCAAGACTTTTGTTATATAATTATTATTAATATGTGACACTTCCAAGAATTCACTGCAGGAGGGCATTTAAGGAATGCACCAATGACAGTATCTTTTATGTGTTTGATGGCCAATTTGCCTGTACGGGATGAAACACTGAAGTTTCTGGGATGAAAAAATCCTGCTACCTCTATATGAGATCAACTAATTTGCCTTCAATAGAAAAAGCCCACATAAAGATTCCTCTCGTCACAATGAGCATTGGACTCAGGCCCAACTGAAGGACATAATGTACCATCATTCTTCCAATTGCACTATAAAGGTGTGTTTAACCAGGTGAAAGATACAGCTAATTCTTTGGTGCATTCCTTAAAAATATGTGGTGATACATCAAAATGTTTTTTTTTTCCACCTTATATTGCAGAATATTGAACTCTTTGCCCTCTAAGCACACAATTTTCTGTTAAATAAGTTTTAACGCATGTTCATATTATTATTACCTCATCTAAAATTATGAATTCAATATACCTCAGTAAAAAAAAATCCAAACGTATGATATATATATATATATATATATATATATATATATATATATATATATATATATATATATATATATATATATATATATATATCAGGGGCAAATATTCCAAGTGTGCTAGGTGTGCAATGCTCATCCATGAAATATCAGTATCAGTATTATATTCAAATTGAACACAACATAATATTATTATTATTATTATTCAGGCCTCCATGGAGTCAAAAGACTCATTGCAGGAGGTCCTTCCTAGGAAACACAAAGTCTATCATACCACTCCTTAAACTCAATGACCGTTCTCACTCTCACCACTCTATCAGGCAATGCATTCCATTGTTCAACCACCCTCCATGCAAAGAAACCATTCCTCACCCTCTTGCTCACAGTTTCCTTCCATAACTTCCAGGGATGGCCCTTGTCATCACTCCTTACTGCTGTTCAACCAAGAGAAAGAACTCCCCAGTGTCAACCCTGTAACCACCTCTCAACAGTTTAAAAGTCTCAATCATATCACCTCTCCTTCTTCTTTCCACCAAACTCTGCAGCAGTGGCTGCCCATACATAAGCACTGCAACACTGCAGAACTCCCAAGGAAAAAATGAAAAATTTTAATTTTGTTTGTGTAATAATAACAATGCTTATAACATTATATAAATGCAATACAACATGTTAAAGGTTACAGCTGATGTTCTGATATTGATTGAATAGTTAATAATAGTAATTGTTTGATTAACACTTAGATTAAGAAACAGATGCACTGCGATCTAACGCCGATATTCGTTTGCGCTTGTCATTGCATGTTATGTCATTTCGGCACTGCCCAAACAGCAGTGTATTTTTAGTATCCATATGCACGTTATTTCTGTGAGATATGAAACGTTTATTATTGGTGCGTGTGCGTGGTGAACTATTTTTTGTCAATCTCATTTTATTTTGTTAAAATAACATAATTATTTATTATAGATACAAAGCTGAATTATGATGAGTGTCACTGTTGAAAATATGACAAGAATTATATTTTTTCAATTATCATTACACGAAACAAATGCACTGCGATTTAACACTGATATTTGTTGGCACTTGTCATTGCACGTTACGTCATTCCGACACTGCCCAAACAGCAGTGTACTTTTAGTATACATATGCACGTTATTTCTGTGAGATATGAAACGTTTATTATTGGTGCGTGTGCGTGGTGAACTATTTTTTGTCAATCTTATTTTATTTTGTTAAAATAACATATAATCATTTATTTATTATAGATATAAGGCTGAATTATGATGAGTGTCACTGTTGAAAATATGAAAAGAACTATATTGTTTCAATTATTGTAACATGAAACAAATACACTGCAATCTAACACTGATATTCGTTTGTGCTTGTCATTGCTATTAATACGAAATTTTTATTATTGGTGTTTGTTCACAGATGATTTGTGAGGATGATATAGTTTTAACAAAGAAATTTTTAATATGTTAATTTATTTATTAAAAAATTCGTTACTGATTAAAAAAAAGAAGGTTTTTTTTTTTTTTTGTATATGCAGCACCCCCACTTAAAATTTTCGCTGTCCGCCGCTGCTCTGCAGTCCACATTCCTCTGCCGATCAGCACAGTCCTCATACAATCTTTGTTATCTGCCTTTGTACCCTTTACACAGTTAATTTATCCCCTTCATATCCTGGGGACCAAATCTGAGAACAATAGTCTAAGTGTGGTCTGATCAGAGTCTTATACAACGGAATGATAACTCTTTTATCTCTGCAGGTCAGTGTCCTTCTCGTTATTGCAGCAATCCAATGTGTTACCTTTACAATGTGTGCCCCAAACCTCAAGACCTTACATTTTGCTGCATTAAACCGAAACCCCCAGTCACTTGCCCATCTGTCTAGCTTATTCAAATTCTCTTGCATGACTACCACAGCTGCACTCATACTAATAACCCTTCCCAGCTTCACATCATCTGCAAACAACTGAACATCATCCTGCAATCCACTGGCAATGTCATTGATATAAAGGTTAAACAATATAGGTTCAGTACTGAGCCCTGTGTGACCCCACTTGTAACCATCTGCCTTCTTGAAACTGTCCCACCATACACAACTCTCTGATACCTATCGGATAGCCAATCGTGAATCCAGTTGGCAAACCTGACATCCAAACGCATGTACTGCAACTTAAATATCAGCTAATTATGTGGCACCCTATCAAATGCCTTCGCAATATCCAAGAAAATGGCAGTATATGCCTTTCCCTCATCTAATGCTCTTGTAACTTTATCATAAAAGACTCTGGATTTAGAGAAAGATGTTGAAAGTTTATTTTTCACTTGGTTAGAGTATAATAAATTTAGTTTAATCCTTTATCCAAGCGTGGGCAAACAACGTTTGTGCCTGAAAGTATCTTCAGGACTGGGGTAAGGTGGTACAACAATGTTTGCTCACACTTGGATAAAGGATTAAACTAATTTTATTATACTCTAACCAAGTGAAAAATAAACTTTCAACATCTTTCTCTAAATCCAGAGTAATTTATTAAAAAAGAGTGGCACACCATTTGGCAACTCCTACAGGTAGAGATGACCTGCTAATGCTTCTGCTGGTATCTCCGCTTGGGCCTGGCTCCCACTGAAGAGACCTCAATAAAGGTCAAAACTAGTCTGGGTTGTGGCCCTTCCCTTAATGCATAACATTAGACATATCCGCAAGGAGATGTGTTTTGCATTATGGGAGATACTGAGATAGGAGTGTTGGTAGCTTGCTCCACCTTTGCAAGGAGTGCCTTGGTGTTGTACCACCTTACCCCACTCCTGAAGATACTTTCAGGTGCAAACTTTGTTTGCCCACACTTGGATAAAGATTAAACTAAATTTATTATTATTTATCATAAAAGGCTAGCATATTACTAAAACAAGAACTCCCCTTAACAAATCCATGTTGACTCTCACATTACTCTATTCTGCCCAATGCTGTATACTGTCTCTCACTAATTTCCCGAAGATCTTAACAACTACTGTGAAACACACAAACTGGCGTATAATTAGACACTTCCAGTCTGCTACTGTCCTTATGCAATGACACTATCTTACCTTCTTCCATTCCTTGGATACCTTTCCCGTAGCCAGAATTTCATTGAAAAGCCAGATGAAAGGAGCTGTCATTTCTTTTGCACATTTTCTCAAAACGTGTGGTGAAATACCATCCTGTCCCACGGCTTTACTGACATCCAGAGTACTCAGTATTTGGAACACACTCTCCTCCCACACCTCTAAACTGCAAACCTACCCTATCCGTCTAGTATTAAAATTTACTCCTCCAGGATGAAATACTCCAATAAAGTGTTCATTGAACAATTTCACTATGTCCTCTGGATCAGTCACTCTATTCCCATTTTATCCAACAGTGTCATTCTTCCACAATCATTTCTCCTCCTACTGGCCACATAGCTAAAAAATTCCCAAGGATTTTCTTTGGATCTTAGGGCCAATCTCTTCTCAAATTCCAGTTTTGCCTTCCTAACGATACTAGTCACTCTCCTGGCCTGTGTCTTATATTCTTCATGCATCTGGTCTTTACCAGTATCCTTATATCTCTTCCATAGCTTATTCTTCACATGCAGTTCCTGCTTAATATTGTTTGTCATCTACTTTACTCCGAATTGTGTCCTCTTCTTCACTTGTGGAATACAGTTTACTTTTGCTGCTAACAAATATTCCCTTCACAATTTCCCAAGCGCTAATGATATCCTGGCGTCCCAATTCCTCCCTCCATGAAACTTACCCAAGTTGATGTCTAAGACTATCATAATCATTTTTTATTACATATAATTCCACATACGTTCCAGTCTCTTTGATACTCCTGTGTGTCTATTAATCTTCCAAGTCAAAACAACATGGTCACTCTCTCTAACTGGTGGCAGAGATGTCATCTCAGTTATTATCAACTCTTCTGATGCTTGACCTAGAAAATTCCCTAGGATTTTCTTTGGATCTTAGTGACAATCTCTTCTCATATTCCAGCTTTGCCTTCTTCACCATACTAGTCACTCTCCTGGCCTGAGTCTTATATTCTTTATGCATCTGCTTTCCACCCCTCTCCTTATATCTCTTCCATAATCTCTTTTTCACCTGCAGTTCCTGTTTGGTATCGTTTGTCATCCACTTTAGACCAAATTGTGTCCTTTTTTCACTCGTATTATACATATTACTAGTGCTTCTAATAAATATGCCTTCACAATTTCCCAAGCACTAATGATATCTCACCCTTCCAATTCCTCCTTCCATGGAACTACCCCAAGTTGATATATAAGACTATTATAATCACCTGCCTTATAATTCCACATATGTTCCATTTTCTTTGATTCTCCTGCATATCTATTCATCGTCCATGTCAAAACCACATTGTCACTCTCTCCAACTGGGGGGAGAGATTTCATCTCAGTTATTATCAGTTCTTCTGATGCTATGACCAAATCCAAAACTCTTGAACCTCTTGTTCCCTCTATTACAAGTTGCCTAAGACATTTGTCCCTCAAGAATTCTAGAAATTCCATTTCCTTATTGCTGCCCTAGCAGAAAACAAGTCATATATTCAGGAAATATACTGTACTAATGTTCGTTGTCCTCTTCAGAAGGGTAATAAAGCATTAGTGGTTCATGAAGAAGGCACTTTTCACCGCATAAACAATGCATCATATTCACGTTAATAACCTGGTGTGCTTTCAAAATGCATACTTTTTTGAGCCATTCGAAAAGATGTAAAGAGGGTGCAGCGGGTCAAATTCTTAGCTTTCTAATATTTTTTAACTGCTGAGAAGGCAGGGTCAGGTGAGCTAAAATTTTGAGCTCACTCGGCAGCTAGTGTCTGTGATTGGTTATTGTGTCAACCAATTCAATTGAATGTTGTCACTTGTCATGAGTTGAGTGCTTTTCGTATCCAATGTATATTACAAACAGTTGTTATTCATGTTTTCTGGAGCTGAAAATTTGAAAGTGGATGTTAGGAGAAAAATGCTAATTGTTTTTTATTTTGCTTGTGCAGTATAGCATCTGTTGAGGTTGCAAAGTTTTTTTACCAGTATATAGAAACATTTTTATTCTAGTCTTCGGAAACAACAGACAGCAAAAATATCTATTCCTGAATAAAAATGAATATTCTGTGTATTATTATTATTATTATTAAGATGTTGTTGATCTACAACAAAATACCAGCATATATGAGATTGATGAGACAGAAGAACCGCTGATACTAAAAAAAAAAACTAATGAATTTAAGGAAGAGATCGGGGCCTCACCACGTTAGTATCCTATAGTCGACCATGGGGAAATGGAAATATTTTACAAGCAATGCTTTGGAAGTTGGAACCTCTGAAACATCCCAAGCTGTAAATAGTTACAGGGAAGAAGACACTGAAACTGTGAGTAAAACGAGCACTGTAAGTGCACTCCATGATGATGTCAACTTAAATCCGAAAGGAAGGTTGGCATCTGATATTACTCATTTGAAAACAAGAAAGAGAGTCTTGAAAATTGAAACTTGGAATGTGAGAACATTATATAAACTAGGGAATTTTGACAACCTTATACAGGAAATAAAAAGACTTACAGTTGATGTGATGGGAATTAGTGAAACAAGATGGCCTAACACAGGAAAACTAGAAAAAGATGGCTTTACATTTGTATATTCTGGTGGAGAGAAGCATGAACATGGAGTGCGTTTCATGATTAAGAAAGACATCTTTAAATGTGTAATGGGGCTGTGGCCAATAAACGAAAGAATAATACTTATTAAATTAATCGCAAAGCCTTTTAACATCATAATTATCCAGGTTTATTCCCTACGATGGCTCACAATGATGAAGAAATAGAAGATTTTTATAATAACTTACAAAAATCTATAGAATGTGTAAAATCAAATGAGATACTCATAGTGATGGGTGACTTGAATGCAAAAGTTGGAGAAGGGGAAGAAAATCCAGTTGTTGGAAAATTTGGACTAGGCGACAGAAATGAAAGGGGTGAGAGATTGATACAATTCTGCATTCAAAACAACTTGTGCATAATGAATACTTTCTTTCAACATCCAAAGCGCAGATTACATACATGGACAACTCAGATAACTCTATAAGAAATCAAAGAGATTTCATAATGATAAATAATAGATAAAAAAATAATATAACCAACATAAAAACATGCCCAGGTGCTGATATAGGTTCCGACCATAACAGTGTTGTGTCTATTTTAAAAATTAAACTTAAAAACATTTCTAAAAACAATCATACTGAACAACTTGACTTCATAGCTCTGAATATACCTGACAACATAATGGTGTTTAACTCAGAAATTAGGAAGAAATTAGATCATGTAGGATATAAAACAGAAGGCAATATACTTTGTAACACAGAGGAAACTGAAAACAGGTGGTCAAATTTTAGAAGTGCAATATATAAGACAGCTAATGAGGTTATCCTAAAAATTAAATACAATAAGAAAAAACCCTCGATGACCGAATCAATACTAGAATCAATACTTATGAATGAAAGACGAAAAAAGAAATGTAAGAAAAGTACACAACAGCATAGAATACTCAGTAAAATTATAAAAAATGAATGCAGGAAGGCTAAAGACAACTGGCTAAATGGAAAATGTAAAGAAATAGAGGAATTGGACAAGAAACACAACAGTAAAGAAATGCATAATCCAAGCCCTGACAAATAAAAAGAAAAATTTTAACCATAATCCTTGTATAAAAGATCAAAATGGAAAAATGCTACTAGAGGCACAAGATATCATAAAAAGATGGAAAGAATATGGAAAAGAACTCTTTGACTCCGATTGCACAGACACACCAGAAATACAAAATATGGATGGTGAACCAATTACATATGAAGAAATAGAATACGCTCTAAGTCAAATGAAAACAGGTAAAACACCAGGCCCTAAACAGATCCCTATTGAATTGTTATGAAAACACATTTAATGACCTAAAGGTTATTTTTAATAGCATCTATGATACAGGATCCATCCCTGATGATCCAAGGAAATCCATCTTTGTCACTATTCCCAAAATCCCAAGAACTTTTGAATGTTCAGAATATAGACTAATAAGTTAAACAAGCCATGTTACAAAATTACTACTGAGAATCATCCTAGAAAGAATAAAAGGCACTTTGTCAGTAGAAATAGAAGAGACTCAATCAGGTTTTCAAACCTGATCGAGTCTCTTCTATTTCTACTGAGAGCGTATATGCGCAAAATGCAGGCAGTTGGAGGAAATAATTGCATTAGAAATATCAATATCCGACTTTGTTGCTCCAGGAACAGGGAATGAATGTAGGAAGACAAGTAGTGTAATAGGAGAGAATGAAAAAAAGATATATATTATTATTAAACAAGACCTCATGGAGTCAAAGACTCATCTCGGAGGTCCTTTTATTTCACACACATCTCATCATACCGGGTCTTAAATACATTCAAACTCCTTGCAGACACCACACTCTCAGGCAAAGCATTTCAATCATTCACAACACTGCACGAAAAAAACCTGCCTCTCACTCCCCTACTCACACCCTCTTTATACAGTTTCCAGGGATGACCTCTGGTTCTCCCCTGATCTCCCACTATTCTCTGTAGAACTTCTCCACCATTGATCCTATATCAACCCTTTACCAACTTGTAGGTCTCTATCATATCTCCCCTCTTCCTTCTCTCCACTAGACTCTGCAAATTACATCTTTTCAATCTTTCCTCATACTCGACATTCCAGAAACTACCTTAGTCAATCGCCTTTGGACCCTTTCCAACATCTCTTCATCCTTCTGAAAACCAGGTGACCAAATCTGTGCACAATAGTCCATGTGTGGCCTAATCAAAGCCTTATACAATGGAACAAGAATCTCCCTACTTCTACACGTCAGTGTCCTCCTCATCATTCCCAGAAATCTTTGTGTTGTCTTCACAATTTTGGCGATGTGTCCCCTAAATTTTAGATCCTTATCCACTATCAATCCCAGATCTCTTATTTCCTCTACTTCCAACAATATATTCTCACCAAGCATAAATTCTGCATCCCATCTTTGTTTTCCAAATTTTAAAACCTTACATTTTGCAACATTGAACTCACATCCCCATTTGCTTGCCCAATCACTCAATTTATTCAAGTCTTCTTGCTAGGCCACAACATCTTCACTACTCTTTATGGTTCGTCCCAACTTTGCATCATCTGCAAACAACTGAATATCTCCATCCAAATCTTCGCCGATATCATTAATATACAAGTTAAATAGTAATGGCCCTAAAACAGATCCCTGAGGCACTCCACTAGTGACTTTCCTTTTCCTGGATATTGCACCCCCCATACACAACTTGTTGATACCTATCAGATAGCCAGTCTCCAATCCAATGCACTAATCTAATATCCAACCCCATCTGCTCTAGTTTGACTGTCAACTTATCATGAGGTACTCTATCAAAAGCTTTTGCGAAATCCAAGTATATTACTGTGTATCCTTCTCCTCTGTCCAAGGAAGCAGCCACTTTATTGTAATAAGTAAGTAGATTACTAACACACGACCTCCCTTTAGCAAATCCATGCTGTCCATCAAAGATTATACCATTGTTGTCAACCCAACTCTGGATCCTAGTTCTCACAAGCTTCTCCAACAACTTAACCACAACACCTGACACACAGATAGGCCTATAGTTTGATGCTTGAGTTCGATCACTTCCTTTATGAAGTGGCACAATCTTGCCCTCCTTCCACTCTTTAGGGACTTGACCAAGTGCAAGACTCATCAATCAAGACAATAAAAAAATATGTAAAGGCAGGGGTCAACTCTCTGGCACATTGCTTCAGAATATGCAGTGATATATTATCAAGTCCCACAGCCTTATTTACATCTAGTTTACTCAACTCCCCAAACACCTCTTGCTCACTTACAGTCAGTCTCTCCTCCCCATCATCAATTGCTCTTAATCTCTCCATGAATTCACATTCACAAGATTGAAAGATCTTTATGAACTGCTCATTAAGTATCTCCACCACACATTCTGCAACAACTGTCTTTGTACCATTTCCTCCAATCAATGTCATCCTTCCATAATCATTCTTTCTTTAGCTGGCTACATATCGAAAGAACTCCTGTAATCTCTCCTACTTTGGCCAAACACAAAGGACAGTCAATACCAGGATATCCGAACACAAGGACTATATTCTGTTACACCAATACAGCCACTCAGGACTTGCTGTCCATGCTTTGGACCCCACCCCACCTGAAAGAAGGCCACTTTATTACACTGCAGCAAATATAAGTACAAAAGACTATTCCTTGAATCTGCCTCAGCTCTGAAAAACTTTTCAAACCTCAACAAATATGGGTGCAATATTGCCCCAAATTTGGGAAGCATACATTCTAAGTTCATCAGCCAAATGGCCAACACAACTCAATTTAGCCCACTATGGGGCACTGCTTAGGACTCTAGGACAAACTTCTGTTGCCTTTCTTCCGCCTCATTTGCTTAGTGTGAGTGCCTGCGTGCACATAATTGTTTTGTGATGAGTGAATATGGCAATGTAATATTGCTGAAATATAGATAGTTATTAAAGTTTTTATAAATAATAATCTTGTGTACGTTGTCATTTCCTAAAAAAGAACCTATGTCTAACCAACGTATAAGCTTATCTACAAGAATTAAAATGAAGAAACAGACTTTATCTAAAAATGAGACGATTATGCAAATTTATTATGAATTAAATCCAACATCAAGATGATACCAAAAGTGAATGTATGAATTAGGAAACAGAAATTCCTAATGCAAGAGGTCATTGAGAAGTGATTAATGGACCAACGAAGATTTATCGTAAGAAACAAAGTTTTCAGTTATGTTGAAGAACTGCAAAGAGAGATTGATATGAAATCTCAGCAAGAATTTGAGGGATAAAAGACCAGCAGAATAAACACTTCATGTAAATTTGTTGAATTCAGATAATCCAAATAATAACCAGCAGGATGACTTAAATGCTATACAACAAGAATTGAAATATACAAATGTAGAAGAAATGCAGGACACCAGAGAAAGACAGCTGCTATTGACACGGAAACAAAGCTGAAGACAAAAATCTAGCTGCAATAATGAACAACGTCAAGTTGGTAATAGAACAATTCCTAGAAAAACAATTAGAGAAACCAATCAGCTGATGTACAGTAGTACTGCAGTTATAATGACAAGAGAACTTGATTATACAATAAAACAGATGAATATAGCAAAAAAAAAAAAAGACGAACCATAAAATGGAAATTATGTTTAAATCAAAACTAAAGAAACATCAAGAAGGTGTTAGCAATTTAAGGAATTTAAAAGGGGGAAAATTATGCAAGAAAGGATCAAGAACAGTTTATTAAAGTGATACAACAACATTGATGTATAAGAAGAATTAAAACAAAGAATTGTGGCTACAACAAAAAATATTATTTGCTATGAAAGCAGAATTAATCAGTACAGGCAAAAAATTTAGTTTAAAACAAACCAGATTCAGTTTTACCAAAATATTGATTGGAAATCAGAAACCAATCTTTAATCTAATAGACAATTATTATTATTATTATTATCACCCCAAGATCTCATGGAGTCAAAGACTCATCTGAGAGGTCCTTTTATCACAGATGCAGCTCATAATACCATGTCTTAAACACACTCAAACTCCTTACAGACACCACACTCTCAGGTAAAACATTACAATCATTTACAATTTTGCACGAAAAAAACCTGCTTCTCACTCTCCTACTCACACTCTCTTTATACAGTTTCCAGGGATGACCTCTGCTTCTCCCCTGATCTCCTACTATTTTCTGTAGAACTTCTCCAGCACTGATCCTATAACAACCACTTACTAACTTACTTGACCCTATCATATCTCTCCTCTTCCTTCTGTCCACCAGACTCTGCAAATTACATCTTCTCAACCTTTCTTCAGTTTCTGACATTCCACAGGTCAGAAACTATCTTAGTCACCTTCCTGTGGTCCCTTTCCAACATCTCTTCTTCCTTTTGAAAACCAGTTGACAAAATCTGTGCACAGTAGTCCATGTGTGGCCTAATCAAACCCTTATAGAAGAGAACAAGAATCTCCCTACTTCTACAAATCAGTGTCCTCCGCATCATTCCCAGAACCCCTTGTATTGTCTTCACAATTTTGGCTATGTGTCCTCTAAATTTCAGATCCTTATCCACTATTACCCTCAGACCTCTCATTTCCTTCACCTCCAACAATATATCCTCACCAAGCATAAATTCTGCATCCCTTCTTTCTTTTTCAAATTTTAAACTTACATTTTGCAACATTGAATTCATATCCCCATTTCTGTGCCCAATCACTCAATTTCAAGTCTTCTTGAAGGCCACAACATTTTCTCTACTGTTCATGGTTCGTCCCAACTTTGCATCATCTGCAAACAACTGAATATCTCCATCCAAATCTTCACCAATATCATTAATATGCAAGTTAAACAGTAATGTCCCTGAAACAGACCCCTGAGGCACACCACTAGTAACTTTCCATTTTCTGGATATGCTCTCCATACACAACTTGTTGATACCAATCAGACATCCAGTCTCCAATCCAATGCACTAATCTAATACCCAACCCATCTGCTCTAGTTTGACTGTCAACTTATCATGAGGTAATCTATGAAAAGCATTCATGAAATCCAAGTATATTACTGTGTATCCTTCTCCTCTGTCAAAGGAAGCAGTCACTTTATGGTAATATATGTAAGTAGATTACTAAAACATGACCTCCCTTTAGCAAATCCATGCAGTCCATCAAAGATACTCCCATTGTTGTCAACCCAATTCTGGATCCAAGTTCTCACAATCTTCTCCAACAACTTAACCACAACACCTGACACACAGATAGGCCTATAGTTTGATGATTGAGTTCGATCACCTCCTTTATGAAGTGACACAATCTTGCCCTCCTTCCACTCCTAAGGAACTTGACCCAGTGCAAGACTCGTATTAAAAAAATATGTCAAGGCAGGTGTCAATTCCCTGGCACATTACTTCAGAATACGTGGTGATATATTATCTAGTCCAACACCCTTATTAACATCTAGTTTGCTCAACTCCCCATACACCTCTTGCTCACTTACAGTCAGTCTCTCCTCCCCAATCATCAACTGCTCTCAATCTCTCCATGAAGCCGCATTCACAAGATTGAAAGACCTTTATGAACTGCTCATTAAGTATCTCCACCACACATTCGCAACAGCTGTCTTTACACCATTTCCTCCAATCAATGTCATCCTTCCATAATAATTCTTTCTTTTGCTGGTTGCATATCAAAAGAACTCCTTAGGATTCTTTTGGGGTTTATTAGCTAACTGCTATTCATACCTGACTTTAGCTATCCTCACCAACCAAGTCACCTGCCTTACCCGGTCTTTGTAAACCTCATGCAATTGGTTATTTCCACTTCTCTTATGCTGCCTCCACAATGCCCTTTTTCTCTGTATTTCATGCTTAATATCTTTATTCATCCATTTGACACCTACCTTATTTAACCTTCTCACCCTTGGAATACATTGCTTCTACAAGATAGTTCTTGGAAATCCTCCAAGCTTGATCTCTCTTCCATCAAACTCCTCATTCCATGCTACACCTGTAAGCTGTCCCCTGAGCTCTTCATAATCACCCCCCCCCTTGTAGTTCCACATATACCCTTTTCTCACAGAGGTCCTCACACTGCTGGCAATCCCCCAGATAATCACATCATGGTCACTCACACAAACAGGAGGATGATTTGACACCTAATTTATAATTACATCATCTGATGAGGTGACCAAATCCAAGACCCTCAATCCTCGCGAGGTAGTTATCCCTCAAAACTCAAGAAACTCATTTTCTTTACTTCCAGTTGCTATCTCATCAGTTCACTCTATATTGCCATAATTAAAATCACCCATAATGATCACTCTTTCCTTATTTGCTTTTATAATTTGATCATACATTTCACTATCACCACCATCCACATTACCAGGTCTATAACAACATCCCACCAAGTATTTGATTCTGTTCACCTCTATCTCAAACCATACTGCCTCAAAACCACTGGGACTATTTCCCTCTTGCATCTGCACTTTGTATGGACATAGCTCTTTCTCTGTCATCAATAGCACTCCCCCTCCCTTTTTACCCATTTCATCCTCACGAAACACATCATACCCTTCCATCTCTATTCCTGTCAAGATGTTGTTCTCTTCCAACAATGTCTCACTTATTCCAACAATCTTTGGGTGAACAGACTCAATTAGTGCAGCCATTTCATCTGCCTTGTTTCTTACACTTCTAGCATTTGTGTACAAATACAACAGCTCATTCCTGGATCTACAGCTAGTTCCACTAATACCACTCATTTGATGTGATCTCTTCATGCTCGACTCGGGCCATTTCCCTTTCTGCTTATTCATTTTAGAACCCACTTCAATTCCAACTGTTTCCTCTTGATCCCAGGTCATCCCATTCCTTTCCTGTTTACACATGCTCTCACATCCTCTTGGAGCATCCACCTTTTATCATGCTGTGTATCCATGTCCACCCTGGGCCTCCCTGTTTCCCTGTTCCTTTTGCACACCCATTCTCTCATTTTTCATACTCATGCCACTCACTTCCTCATTCATAACCACCTCTTCAATCTCACCTCTCTTACTCTCCTGCTCCTCCACATCACTTCCCACTCGATCTGATTCATTCTCTTTACTCACTTCTCTACCTTCCAGCAGCAGTCTTTCCAAGCGACTCACACCATAACCACTCAAATGCAGTCCATTGCTCCCATACAGTTCACTTCATCCTTCAAACTCATTCCACACATTAACAGACTGTACTCCCCTCTCCTCACACATTTCGACAAACATATCATTCATAATCCTTGCTCTCTGCCTCATCTCACCACAGCCATACATAGGCAAGACGTTTACTACCCTTCCTGTCACACTATTCTCTTTTATCCTTCTAAGCAGCCTCCTCATATCCATTCTGACATGCTTTTTGTCCTCTTTCAAATCATTCGTATCTATTAAACAATCAACTCCTTTGCTCGCTCACTCCCTTCTCATATTCAATGCCTCAATCACTCTACTCATTTTACCACCTGGAAAACATACCTTGTGGGTCCTATCATCCAGTACACCTTTAATAATAGAGTCGCCAAACAATACCACTCGCTTGTCTTTCGTTAACTCTTTCGTGCCATCAAGATTTGTTTTATTCGTTTTTAACCTAATTTTCTTAATTTCACTCCGCATCCATTTCATATCTTGCCTCATCCAATCCAATTCAACTTCCAAATCTTGCGTCACATTCTCTCTATCAGGTGTTGAACATTATTCATAACTTATTTTTAAATAAGGTGTTTTGAAATAATTTTTAAATATTTTAAATGATTCTGAATATTTTTTAAATATTTTAAATAAATTTTAAGTATTTTAAAAATGCTTAAGGGTCAAAGCTGTATAACTGAGAGGAGACCTCCACATAGCCTTTAAAGGAATGTGGAGAACCGACCAGGGCTTCTGACCTAATGTCCAATCCTCACCTTTTCGTGGTGCACCCTGTTGGGTATCTATTTGGATACTGAATGAACGAGGATGGGCTGGCAATTTGGGATTTAGCCGACCAAAATTGTATTCTTATTGGTTAAACCAAAATAAAAAATAATGGTACAACATGACAAAATTTCATGCCGGCTGGGGCGTCGCCGGGTTAAACAAGGCCTCCATTGTTTTCGCCAGGGAACCATGGCGAACAGCGAAAAGTCGGCTACTGGAACAAATCTGAAAACAAACCCCAACTCAACATCACCAGAGTTAAAGATCAGTACTATCAACGTAAGAAGCCTGAATGGTAAAGAAATGGAGCTAGCTGAGGAATTGGATAAGTACCAGATCGACATAATAGGGGTGACTGAAACAAAAAAAAAACAAAAACTGGTCAGATCTTTCTGAGCAATAAATACAAAATGTTATATTCAAGCAATGACAATCAAGGAAAAGAAAGAGTAGCCATAGTATTCAACACAAAATACGAGGCTAATCTTCTTGAATGGCAGTCAGTCTCAAGTAGAGTAATGTGGGCAAATATGAGAATGGGGAACTGGACAATGAGACTTATTTGTGCCTATGGTCCCACAGAAGGTTCTACTAAGGTAGAAGTGGAGGAATTTTTTGAGGCTTTAGAAAAAGCAACTGACACAATGAAAAAGGAAAAGTTGGTCCTTGTGTGGGGATCTAAATAGCAGAGTAGGAAATCATTGTGAGACATACAAAAATATTTTGGGAAAATTTGGAAAAAAGAGCAAAGCTAATAATAATGGCAAATATCTGTTGGATTTCTGCTCAGGACATGGACTGGTTATTACTAACACCATGTTCCAACATAAAAATGTGCACAAAATCACATGGAGAGAAGAGGCTAGGAATAAGAAAAGTCTCATTGACTATGTTATTGTTGATAGTGATGTTTTCTCCCTGGTGCAGGACACCAGAGTGTACAGAGGATTTGAAATTGGAAGTGATCACTATTTAGTCTTGAGCAGGATAAAATTGAATTTCATATTGAAAAGAATAACATGTAAGAAAGTTTTAAAGCGAATAAAAGTTGAGCAGCTCTCAGATGTGAACTGTAGACTAAAATACACAAAGATTATTGAAGAAAAAATGAAAGAGTTTGAGAACAGGAATCAAACCTTGGAGATTCAGTGACAAACTCTGAAGAAAACATTGATTGATTCTGCCAGAAAGGTATGTGGTGAGGTTGTCTGCAAGGATAAAAAAATCAGAACTCCCTGGTGGACACAGGAAGTTAAAGAGGCAGTGAAGGAAAAGAAGAAAGCATATCAAAAGTTCCTGTCAAATAAGTCAGCTTGTGCTCTTAGAGAATACAGAGACAAATGCAAGAATGCTAAACACTGTAAAACTAGCTAAACAAAAGTCATGGGAGGACTTTGTCAAGAATATAGAAAATAAATATCAAGAAGGTGACAAAATATTCTAGAAGTTGTTGAAGAAGCTTAGGAATGGAGGAAAGAGTACTGTAAAAGGAGTCAGAGATGATAAAGGTTACAAGAAAACAGGAGAAAAAGATATCCTTGAAGTAAGGAGTAATTACTTTGAAAAATTGCTAAATGAAACAAGCACTGATAGCACAGTAGTAAAAAAACTCAACAGGCATACAGTCAGGAATACATATCCATACTTGAAGTAGAAAAAGCAATAAAAGGCTTGAAATGTGGAAAGGCAGCAGGAGTAGATGATATTCGACCAGAAATGCTGAAATATGGTGGTATATGAGTCTTACAGTGGCTGCACTGCATAGTTCAGAAAGCCTGGCCAGAGGGGCGAATTCCCGATGATTGGAGTAGAGCTCTCATAGTACCCATATATAAAAAGGGAAATAAAACTGAATGTGAGAATTACAGAGGTATTTCCCTACTGAGTGTTCCTGGCAAGATCTATGCAAGTATATTTGAGAAACGGTTGAGAAGAATTGTGGAAGAAAAGCTTGGTGAAGAACAAGCTGGATTCAGGCCAAATAGAGGCTGTCAGGATCAGGTCTTCACTTTACGACAAATAGTCGAGAAAGCATGGGAATATAACAAAGATCTGTATTTAAGTTTTGTCGATTTGGAAAAGGCATATGACAAGGTGCCAAGAAAGAAGCTATTCAATATGCTGCAGTTATATGGTGTCAATGGGACATTATATCAAGCAATACTTAGTCTTTATTTGAGTTGTAAGTCAGCAGTTAGAATTGAAGGAAGTACAGGAAGATGGTTTAATGTTAAATCTGGTGTGAGACAAGGATGTACATTATCCCCTCTGTTATTCATTATCTATATGGATCACATTATGAAGGAAAGTGGTATTAAACATGATATCAAAATTGCAGATGTTAATGTCAGCTCTTTGCTTTATGCAGATGATGTTATACTTCTAAATAAATCCGCGACAAGTCTGCAAGATTCTCTGACTAAATTGAATAGCTGTTGTAATAGATATGGTATGAAGGTCAGCAATAAAAAGACAAAGACAATGAAAATAGGCAGAATCATTGAAAATGTCAACTGTGTTGTGAATGGAGAACCTGTGGAACAAGTGAAACATTTCAGCTACTTAGGCACGATTTTTAGTGAAGATGGTAAATTAAATATAGAAATAGACAACAGAATCAGCAAAGCTGGTATGGTGGGAAGTCAATTGAATAAATTCATATGGAATAAGAGAGAAATTAGTCGGAACACTAAATTAGCTGTATACAAGACAGTGTTCAAACCAGTTTTAACTTATGGATCTGAGAGCTGGATCAGAAGTAAAACACTTGACCAAAGACTAGAGACCACAGATATGAGAGTCCTGAGAAAGATTATAGGCGTGAACAGATGGCATCAATGGCAATATCATATTAAAAACCAGGATATTAGGAAAGAACTTGACATTGTCAGCATCCAGGAATGCGTTAGCAGAGCTAATTTCAGGTGGTATGGTCACTTAAACAGAATGGGCGAGGAAAGATTAGCAAAATAAGTGTTTTCTTCCAGGGTGGCAGCAAAACGACCCAGAGGAAGACCAAGATATAGGTGGATTGATACGGTACAAAGTGCCTTAGACGATAGAAATATAAGATCTGATAATGTTGGAGTCTTGACAAGTAACAGACTGATTTGGACGAAAATTGTAGATAGGAAGTTAGTAATGATGTAATACTTTTTCATGTAGTACTATCATATCCTGTACACCCCTTGAGGGTACGTGGCAGGAATTTGATGATGATGATGATGATGATGATGATGTATTTTAAAAATAATTTTAAAAATAAGTTATGAAACCCTCTATTTCTGGAAGTAGCTTTGGGATAATCCAAAACAAAACAATAAAAATGCTAACTAGGTTAACGATTTTGAAAACCAATTGAACAACACTTAGATGGAAAACCTTATCATAATCGCAGAAATGATGCACAGGCAAGCAAAGAAAAAATGATGAATCGGAGCACACCAGGCAAAGACGAAATGCATGGATTTTGGCTCAAGTACTTGCAGCAAGTATCCGAGCTAAAATCAATTAACTTGCCAAGTACTTATGCTCCATTAGCTCAACAATTTAATGACCTATTGCAAACTGGCTCAGTTGAAGAGTGGATGACAACAGGAAGGACAGTTCTGAATTTCAAAAACAAAGAAAAAGGAGCTGTTCCAAGTAATTACTGCCCAATAACTTGCCTGCTGACAAAATTTAAGTTACATCCTGGACTTCTAGAAACTTTGATTAGTTGATAGAAGTCCTAGAATTTATCTTGAAGTCCTAGAAGTTGCTCGAATTTATCATGGCACCTACTTCTTCCTAGTTGTAGAAAATACAAAAGATTGATCATTAATTAACAAAATGATTTTGAAAAAGACAAAAATGCAACTTATAATATGGCGTGGATTGATTATCAGAAAGCATTCGACTCTTTACCACATAGCTAGATTATAAAATGCTTAGAAATTTTTGAAGTGAGTAAAAACATCAGAAAATTTCTAACAGCTTTCATGCCCACTTGGAAAATTTAGTTAAGTCAATGGAGATAATCTGGGTACAGTGATTATCAAGAGAGGAATTTTTCAAGGTGACTCACTATCACCTCTATTTTTCATCCTAGCACTGATTCCTCTAACATTAATTTTAAGGAAAACATCAAAGCAAGCTAGAAAAAATCTCATTTTTTTATACATGGATGACCTAAAGCTATATGGAAAATCGTCCAGAGAAATTGAGTCACTTCTCAATACAGTCTGAATAATCAGTGAAGACAATTTTATGGAGTTTGGACTTAAGAAATATGCAGTACTCCTCACAGTTTGAGAGAAAATAACAGGCAACAAAGGAATCACATTTGCAGATGGAAGGAAAATTAAAAACCTGTCACAGCATAAATCCTATAAATATTTAGGAAATCTTGAGGTAGACTACATTTTCAATTCAGGAGGCAAAAAGAAAATACTGTCTACATATCTGAAAAGAGTTAGAAAGTTCTAAAGTCCAAGCTGAATGGAGGCAACACTGTAACAGCAATCAATAGATGGGTCATCCCTGCAATCAGATGCATAGCAGGGATAATTGAATGGACACAAACTGATTTAGATGCACTTGATTGTAAAACAGAAAATTAGTGACAGTGAATCATTCCTTGCATCCATGTGATGTGAATCAGTTATACACAGCCAGAAAAAGTGGAGGATGTGGTCTTTTGCAAGTGAAGCAAACAATAAAAGAAGAAAAGTGAGTGTTGAATGATTACATCAAAGAAAGCACAGAAAAGATAGTTAATTGAAGCTTACAAAGAAAAAGTAGTGAATGTAGAGTCAAAAGAAGCAGTACAAGGAGAAAGAAAAGGCAAAAAGATCAGAAAGTTAGAAAAATAAAGCACCCCATGGTCAATATTGAAAGATATTGAAGGGAAAGTTGACACTCGCATAACTTGGCAGGGAAGTATCAAGAAAGAAATAAAAGGCCTGATACTTGCTACTTAAGAACAAGCACTACAAATGAATGCAATAAAGACAAAGACTGAAAAGAATTTGTAATAATAGCAAATGCCGACTGTGCAGAGATAAAGATGAGACGGTGGACTATCTAATTAGTTCTTACAGCAAGATTGCCCATACAGATTATAAACAAAGGCATGATTGAGTAGCAAAACCTGTACACTGAAGCTGGGGCAAGAAATATGGTTTCCCAATTTCCCTGAAATTGGGAAACCATATTTCCCAATTTCAAAAGGCCTGATACTTGTTACTTAAGAACAAGCACTACAAATGAATGCAATAAAGACAAAGACTGAAAAGAATTTGTAATGATAGCAAATGCCGACTGTGCAGAGATAAAGATGAGACAGTGGACTATCTAATTAGTTCTTACAGCAAGATTGCCCATACAGATTATAAACAAAGGTATGATTGAGTAGCAAAAGCTGTACACTGAAGCTGGGGCAGGAAATATGGTTTCCCAATTTCAAAATCCCTTGGGAACACACAGTTGAAAAAGTTACTGAAAATGAAAATGCGAAGATACTATGGAACTTAAAAATGCAGATGGATAGACATCTTGAACATAATATGCTAGACAGCGCTGTACTCAAACAACATGTGTAGTTTATTGATGTTGGCTATACCAGAAGATAGTAGGGTGGAAGAAAAGTGCATGAAAATTTGACCAAGTATAGAGATCTGGAGATTAAAATTAAACGACTTTGGAGCAAGAAAGTAACAACAGTTCCAATCGTAGGAGCATTAGCAGCAATACCAAGAACATTTGTGAAACACCTGGACAGGTGAGCTGCCCAGATATAACATCATCTCAACTTGAGAAAACTGCACTTTTAGGTACATCTCACATTTTATGATGATATCTAGTTGATTCCAGGCTTTTGCACAAGGCCTGAATTGGACTCATTTGCCAGTCAAAGATTTCATTATGTTTTTTTAAAGTTTCTTGTTACTTTTTGACCGTGAACTCAATTAATTGAATATAATAATAATAATACAGTAGTAATAATTTTCTTATACTGCTGGAAGCTGTAGTCCTTTGGAAATGCTTCAAGGGGAAGGCTGTTCCACCGAATGGTGGTGGCCGAAATCTGCCTCAATTCTGTGGAACAACATCCTTTACAGTTGAAATGCATACTGGGAGTATGCAGTTTGACTACAAAGGGATATTGAGTAATACTGCTCAAGATCCTGTAGAAGCTGATGATTTTACAAGTTAATGGAAGCTGATGATATCAACTATTATTATGCTCGAATGGTTTGCTATAATAGTCAGTCCAAGAAGAGAGGTTTGGTCTCTGAAGTTGACTAGGTTGTTTTAATTCCAATCAAAGATACAGTGGAGATCAGTGTTCACATTTATTAACAGATGATCTTGAAAAGGTGATCTCCATGACCTTTATCAACTATTGCCTTTCCCAAGTTTGCATCATCAGCAAACAACTGAATAACCCTTAAATCTTCCCTATATCATTAACATGCAAATTAAAGAGTAGTGGCCATAGTACATAACCCTGAAGTACTCCACCAGCGACCCTCATTCTCCTAGATTCTACTCCACCATATATTATTCTCTGGTGTCACTTTGTCTGTCAGCCACCCCCTTATCCATGCTACCAGTCTCATGTTCATCCCCATTTGCTGAAACTTTTGTAATAGTCTTCCATGTAGTATTCTGTCAATATGTCTTTGCAGAAGCCAGCACTATCATGGTAGCCATTTCCATTATCTGATTCTGCTCTCTTTTTGTTATAAAATGTGAGTAACTTACTAAGACATGAAATATGATGCTCTATGGTGGGCAGTAAACCATGCTGCCCACCATAGAGTATCATGTTCCTTTCCATCTGTTGTTGGATTTTTTTACCTTTAACCAACATTTCCAATACTTGAACCATAATTCCTAAGATATTAATGGTCTGTAATTTGCTACTTCTGTCTTGGAGCAACTGCTATATAATGGAACTATTTTACCCCCTTTACAGATTCTTGAAACCTTGCCAGAACTGAGCTAAGATTGAACAACTTCATCAGAGGCACTGTCAATTCTTTGCACATTCACAAAACACATGGGCTGACATGAATTCCGGCCTTAGTGCTGTATTCATGTTGATATTTTGAATATGCCAAGTACCTCCAATTGATCTACAAAGTCGTCCAGCATGAAATGATAAGTGAGTTTATGTCATAGCATGGAAATGATATGTGCTGCTATGGTATGATGGGCACTGGGTCAGATCATGATATATTCCCAGAATTAAACAATGTAAATACACACACTCGAAAATTAGAATTATCAACAAAAATTAAAAATGTGTTATCTAGTGTTATCCACACAACATATTTCATCATCTGTGTGGATGGCGGATGACACCATTAGTTATTAACAGAATATGAATAGTTACTTAGTACTGCATTTAGGTGGTAGATGTTTTTCATTTTTAGTAGTGTAAGTAATATACTTAGGACAGTGAAATTTGAATGAAGACTAATCTTTTGATTATCATTATTATTATCAACACCTGACCACCATGGAGTCAGAGCCTCATCGTGGGAGGTACTCACTATTGCATACAATGCTTATTCAACCTCTTCTTAAACTGATTCAATGTGTCCACATTCACAACACACTCAGGCAATGCATTCCACTCACCAACCACCCATTTTACATCATCATCCATTTTACACCAACCTTATTTAACATTTTGGCCTTTGGGATACATTCGTACATTGATGCTATTATTATTTCTTTGTAAGTTCCCATGCAGCATTTATTTCCATACCGCTCAACTCCTCGTTCCATGTTATAGCTCTCAGTTGTCTCCTAAGCTTATCATAATCACCAGCCTTATAATTCCACATATATCCTTTCCTCGCAAAAGCCTGAATATGACTAGCCACAACACAGGTGATTACTTCATGATCACCAACTGGAGGAAAATATGAAACCTCTCTAACAATTACATCCTCTGATGAAATGATGACATTTAGAACTCTTGATCTTAACATATGATCTCTTGATCATATGTTAAGATCAAGAGATTTCTAGATATGCTTTAGTAGCTCAGTAAAGACAAGGGCACTCAGAAATAGAGATAAAATTGGTACAGGGGCAATGAAAATAAAAGTGTTGAGGACATCACTGGCAAAAAACAATAAATCACAAAATAAGACACATATGGACACGAGGAGCAATAAATACAAAATGTTATATTCAGGCAATAGCAATCAAGGAAAAGAAGTAGCTATAGTATTCCACACTAAATCCAACGCTAATCTCCTAGAATCGCAGGCAATATCAAGTAGAGAGTGATGAGGGCAAATATAAGAATGGGGAACTGGATAATGACATTCATTTGTCCTGGTTCTAGGAATTTTTACAGGCTTTAGAGATAGCAACTGGCACAATGAAAAAGGAAAAGTTGATCCTTGTTGGGGATCTAAATAGCAGAGTAGGAAATGATTGTCAGACATACAAAAATATTTTGGGAAAATTTGGAGAAAAGAGCTAAGCTAATAATAATGGCAAATACTTGTTGGATTACTGCTCAGGACAAGGACTGGTTATTACTAACACTTTCAAAATAATAAATGTGCACAAATTCACATCGAGAGAAATGCAAGGAATAAGAAAAGTCTCATTCACTATGTTATTGTTGATCATGACACTTTCTCACTGGTGCATGACACTAGAGTGTACAGAGAATTCAAATTCGGAAGTCATCACCATTTAGTCTTGAGTAGGATAAAATTGAAATTCATATTTCATATGACAGAGGACAAAGAGCACATCAGAATGGATATCAGGAGGCTGCTTAGACAGATAAAAGAGAATAGTGTGACAGGAAATATGGTAAGAGTGTTGCTTATGTATGACTGTGGTGAGATCAGGTGGAGGGCAAGGATTATTAATGATATGTTAGCTGAAATGTGTGAGGAGAGTGGATTACAGTTTGTTAATGTGTGGAATGAGTTTGAAGGATGAACTGAATGTGTATGGAAGCGATGGACTGCATTTGAATGGTTACAGTGTGAGTTGCTCGGATAGACTGCTGCTGGAAGGTAAAGACGTGAGTACAGAGAATGAATCAGATCGACTGGGAAGTGATATGGAAGAGCAGGAGAGTAAGATAGGAGAGATTGAAGACGTGGTTATGAATGAGGAAGTGAGTGGCATGAGTATGGAAAATGAGAGAATGGGTATGCAAGAGGAACAGGGAAATGGGGAGGCTCAAGGTGGATAGGGGTACACAGTGTGAGAAAGGTGGATGCTCCAAGAGGAGGTGAGAGCATGTGTAGACAGGAAAGGAATGGGATGACCTGTGATCAAGAGGAAACAGTTGGAATTGAAGAGGGTTATAGAATAAACAGAAAGGGAAATGGCCCCAGTCGAGCATGAAGAGATCACATCGAATGAGTGGTATCAGTGAAACTAGCTGTAGATCCAGGAATGAGCTGTTGTGTTTGTATACAAATGCTAGAAGTATAAGAAACAAGGCAGATGAAATGGTTGCATTAATTGCATCTGTTCACCAAAAGATTATCGGAATAAGTGAGACATGGTTAGATGAGGATGACATCCTGAAAGGAATAGAGATGGAATGGTATGATGCGTTTCGTGAGGATAGAAGGGGTAAACAGGGAGGGGGAGTGCTATGATAGAGAAAGAGTTATGTACCTACAAAGTCAAGATGCAAAAGGGAAATAGTGCTAGTGGTTTTGAGGCAGTATGGTGCAAGATAGAGGTGAATAGAATGATATACTTGGTTGGATGTTGTTATAGACCAGGAAATGTGGCAATTTTAATTATGGCAATATAGACTGGAATAATGAGATAGCAAGTGTAGCATGGAATGAGGAGTTTGATGGAAAAGAGATCAATGCAGTTTCGGGGATTTTCAAGAACCATCTTGTAGAAGCAATGTAATCCAAGGGTGAGAAGGTTAAATAAAGTAGGTGTGAAAAGGATGAATAAAGAGATTAAGCATACAATAAAGAGAAAAAGAGAATTATGGAGACAGCATAAGAGAAGTGGAAATAACCAGTTGCATGAGGACTACAAAGACCAGGCAAAGCGGGTGACTGTAAGGGTAGTGAGGGTAGCTAAAGACAGGTATGAACAGCAGTTAGCTAATGAAGCCAAAAAGAATCCTAGGGACTTCTTTCGATATGTAGCCAGCAAAATAAAGAATGATTATGGAAAGATGACATTGATTGGAGAAAATGGTATAAAGACAGTTGTTGCTGAGGGTGTGGTGGAGATACTTAATGACAGTTCATAAAGGTCTTTTAATCTCGTGAATGTGACTGACGGGGAAGAGAGACTGACTGTCAGTGAGCAAGAGGTGTATGAGGAGTTGAGCAAGCTAGATGTAAATAAGGCTATGGGAGTTGATAATATATCACCATGTATTCTGAAGGAATGTGCCAGGGAGTTGACACCTTCCTTGACATATTTTTTTAATACAAGTCTTGAACTCGGTCAAGTTCCTAAGGAGTGGAAGGAGAGCAAAATTGTGTCACTTCATAAAGGAGGTGATCGAACTCAAGCATCAAACTATAGGCCTATCTGTGTGTCAGGTGTTATGGTTAAGTTGTTGGAGAAGCTTGTGAGAACTTGGATCCAGAATTGGGATGACAACAATGGTATCTTTGATGGACAGCATGGATTTGCTAAAGAGAGGTCATGTTTTAGTAATCAACTTACGTATATTACCATTGGAGTAGTCAGGCCAGGGCGAGATAGGGCGACACCCTGATACTTTTTTAAAACTATCAAAATTTTTAAATTCATTATAATAAATTAGAAGAATTATAATGATGAGACTTATAATGCATTTCCAACATTCAGTCAAAAAATAGCAGCTTTCCGCTCTTGTCATTTTCATTTCAGAAAACAAGGCAATCTCTCCGCCATATGGCCGTCGCAATAATAATAATAATAATGCCGAACTTCATGCTGTGGATTTTTGTTTCCAAGGGTAGAGCCCTGGGACTATTTCTTTTAGGACTACACCCCTGTATATTACAATAAAGTGACTGCTTCCTTTGACAGAGGAGAAGGATACACAGTAATATACTTGGATTTCGCAAAGGCTTTTGATAGATTACCTCATGATAAGTTGAAGGTGAAACTAGAGCAGATGGGGTTGGGTATTAGATTACTGCATTGGATTGGAGGCTGGCTGTCTGATTGGTATCAACAAGTTGTGTATGGGGAGCATATCCAGGAAAAGGAAAGTTACTAGTGGTGTGCCTCAAGGGGTCTGTTTCAGGGCCATTACTGTTTAACTTGTATATTAATGATATTGGTGAAGATTTGGATGGAGATATTCAGTTGTTGGGATGAACCATGAAGAGTAGAGAAGATGTTGAGGCCTTACAAGAAGACTTGAATAAATTGAGTGATTGGGCACAGAAATGGAGATGAGAGTTCAATGTCGCAAAATGTAAGGTTTTAAAATTTGGAAAACAAAAACGGGATGCAGAATTTATGCTTGGTGAGGATATATTGTCGGAGGTGGAGAAAATAAGAGATCTGGCAGTGATAGTGGATAAGGATCTGAAATTTAGGGGATACATAGCCAAAATTGTGAAGACAACACAAAGGCTTCTGGGAATGATGCGGAGGACACTGACGTGTAGAAGTAGGGAGATTCTTGTTCCATTGTATAAGGCTTTGATTATGCCACACATGGACTATTGTGCCCAGATTTGGTCACCTGGTTTTCAGAAGGATGAAGAGATGTTGGAGAGGGTCCAGAAGTCACTGACTAAGTTTCTGACCTCTGGAATGTCAAGTATGAGGAAAGATTGAGAAGATGCAACTTGCAGAGTCTGGTGGATAGGAGGAGGAGGAGAGATATGATAGAAACCTACAAGTTATTAAGGGGTTGTTATAGGATCAATGTTGGAGAGGTTCTACAGAAAATAGTGAGAGATCAGAGGAGAACCAGAGGTCATCCCTGGAAGCTGTATGTATAAGGAGGGTGTGAATGGGGGGGGGGGTGAGAAGCAGGTTCTTTTCATGCAGAGTTGTAAATGATTGGAATGCCTTGCCTGAGAGTGTGGTGTCTGCAGAGAATTTGAGTGTGTAATAAATGTAGAATTCCAATTAAAGCATGGTATCATGAGTCGTGTGTTTGATAAAAGGACCTCCTAGATGAGTCTTTGACTCCATGGGGTCTTGGGTAATAATAATAATAATTTTTAGAATTTTATAATAGGATATTGGAAATATATAGAATTATGGGATTACCAGATAAATATTTATTATTATTACTTTGGGGATCTCCATGGAGTCATAACACTCATCATGAGGGATCAATGCTAGACAAACAGAAATTTTATCATACCACTCCTTAAGTTCATCCCTTGTTTGCACTTACCACCCTCTCAAGCAATGCATTTTATGCACCTACCACTATCCAGGAGAGAGAGAGAAGAAAAAAAAAAAAGCTTTTTTTTTTTTTCAATTAGGGATTAATGATTAGTCAAATTACTCAGAAGTGGAATCCAAAGGCTTTGATACAAAAAAAAAAGTGTCAACTGTATTACAGCACATCCAGTAATACAATTTGATAGCCAACAGCAACCAGCATAGACTAGATTTCCATATAATAGACAACTTACATCATTCTCATAAGGACAATTTCTAAAGGAGCAGTCTCAACCACCTCTGAAAATTCTTTCATGCCAGAATTTAGATTTGTGGAGGAAGAATGCAGCTATTGTTTCAGTCAGTCTGTGAGTGATCATATTGCAAATTGGGCAGCAAGTCTGGACTTTTAATGGAGAATGGTTTATCTTTTCAGTTCTTTTATGAAGTATGAGGCCTTCCCTTTAGCTAAAATCATTATATTTATTCCAAGAAAAAAAAAAATTCTAGTTCAAAGACAAAAGCAACAATAAAAATGGCCTATTCCCATACATTAAAGGCAATTTTTAAAATTATCAACAAACCACTCAATAAATACCAGCTCCAAACAACCTATGGATAATCCAGTGCATATAAGTACAGGCAAAATTGCTGATAGCATCAAATTATGAGAGGTACAAAATATATAACTGCCCCCTCTAATAAATGTAGAATTCCAATTAATATAAATATACAAGAAACACTGAAATAAAATTTTATGGAATATGATATATGATTTTATGGAATCTAAAAGTATAATTATTATTATCTGCAAATATGCAAAATAAATTCAGCTATAAAAATACCTCACAACTATTCCATATATCATGCACCAAGAAGTCAATTTAAAGCTCACATATTCAGGAGTATACAGGATTCATTTCACATGCTAGTGTTTTACCATACATCAGTCAAAGTGGATAATGTTTCATTAATGAAAGCTACATCAAGCCTTCTCTGATATAACAAGTTTAGATTTGCTGATTATGACTTGAAAGTAAGAAAATTAAAGATCATGAGAAACATCTGCATAGGTGTTTCCTGTTTCGGTTCTGGAATTTTATGTCATGACTTTTAAAACAAAATTATAGTATGATCCTACCAACTTCTATTGCCTAGTGTAATTTTTCAAAAACACAGATATCCTCAGTTTGCAAAGCCTACAAAAAGGTATTTAAGAAGTGAGCTGTATGGGAGTGATGAACTGCATTTGCGTGGTTATGGTGTGAGTCGCTTGGAGAGACTGCTGCTGGAAGGTAGAGAAGTGAATAGAGAGAATGAATCAGATCAAGAGGGGAGTGGTGTGGAAGAGCAGGAGAGTAAGACAGGAGAGATTGAAGAAGTGGATATGAATGGGGAAGTGAGTGGTATGAGTATAGAAAATGAGAGAATGGGTGTGCAAGAGGAGAAGGGAAACGGGGAGGCTCAGGGTGGACAGGGGTACACAGCGTGAAAAAGGTGGATGCTCCAAGAGGAGGTGAGAGCATGTGTAGACAGGAAAGGAATGGGATGACCAGGGATCAAGAGGAAACAGATGAAATTGAAAAGGGTTCTAAAATGAAGAAGCAGAAAGGGAAATGGCCCCAGTCTAGCATGGAGAGATCACATTAAGTGAGTGGTATCAGTGGAACTAGCTGTAGATCCAGAAATGAGCTGTTGTGTTTGTATACCAATGCTAGAAGTATAAGAAACAAGGCAGATGAAGTGGTTGCACTAATTGCGTCTGTTCACCCAAAGATTGTCAGAATAAGTGAGACATGGTCAGATGAGGACGACATCCTGACAGGAACAGATAAGGAAGTGAATGATATGTTTCGTGAGGATAGAAGGGGTAAAAAGGGAGGGGGAGTGCTGTTGATGATAGAGAAAGAGTTATGTCCATACAAAGTAGAGATGCAAGAGGGAAATAGAGCCAGTAGTTTTGAGGGAGTACGGTGTGAGATAGAGGTGAATAGAATCAAATACTTGGTGGGATGTTGTTATAGACCTGGTAATGTGAATGGTGGTGATAGTCAAATTTATAGTCAAATTAACCAAGTAATAAAAAAAGGGTGATCATTATGGGTGATTTTAATTATGGCGATATAGACTGGAATGATGAAATAGCAACTGGAAGTAAAGAAAATGAGCTTCTTGAGTTTTCGAGGGATAACTACCTCAGACAGTATGTAACAGAGGACACATGAGGATTAAGGGTCTTGGATTTGGTCATCTCATCAGAGGATGTAATTATAAATCATCCACCAATTGGTGAGAGTAACCATGAGGTGATTACCTGGGTGGTCTCCAGCAGTGCAAGGACCCCTGTGAAAAGAGGGTATATGTGGAATTACAAGGAGGGTGATTATGAAGAGCTCAGGAGACAGCTTGCGGGTGTAGTGTGGAATGAGAAGTTAGCTGGAAAAGAGATCAATGTAGCTTGGGGATTTTCAAAGACTATCTAGTAGATGCAATGTCTAAATGTATTCCAAGGGTGAGAAGGTTAAATAAAGTAGGTGTGATATGGATGAATAAAGAGATTGAGCATGCAATACAGAGAAAGAGGGCATTGTGGAGGCAGCATAAGAGAAGTGGAAATAACCAACTGCATGAGGTCTACAAAGATCAGGCAAGGAGGGTGACTTGGTTGGTGAGAGTAGCTAAAGAGAGGTATGAACAGCAGTTAGCTAATGAAACCAAAAAGATTCCTAGGGACTTCTTTCGATATGTAGCCAGCAAAAGAAAGAATTATTATGGAAGGATGACATTGATTGGAGAAAATGGTGTAAAGACAGCTGTTGTAGAATGTGTGGTGAAGATACTTAATGAGCAGCTCATAAAGGTCTTTCAATCTTGTGAATATGACTTCATGGACAGATTGAGAGCAGTTGATGATGAGGAAGAGAGGTTGACTGTAATGGAGTAAGAGGTATATGAGGAATTGAGCAAACTAGATGTAAATAAGGCTGTGGGACTTGATAATATATCACTGTGTATTCTGAAGGAATGTGCCAAAGAGTTGACACATGCCTTGACATATTTTTTTAATACGAGTCTTGCATTTGGTCAAGTTCCTAAAGTGTGGAAGGAGGGCAAGATTGTTCCACTTCATAAAGGAGGTGATTGAACTCAAGCATCAAACTATTGGCCTATCTGTGTGTGTCAGGTGTTGTGGTTAAGTTGTTGGTGAAGCTTGTGAGAGCTAGGATCCAGGTTTGGGTTGACAACAATGGTATAATCTTTGATGGACAGCATGGTTTTGCTAAAGGGAAGTCATGTTTTAGTAATCTACTTACTTATTACAATAAAGTGACTGCTTCCTTGGACAGAGGAGGAGGATACACAGTAATATAGTTGGATTTCGTAAAAGCTTTGGATGGAGATATTCAGTTGTTTGCATATGATGCAAAGTTGGGAAAAACCATAATGAGTAGTGAAGATGATGTGGCCTTGCAAGAAGACTTGAATAAATTGAGTGATTGGGCACGGAAATGGGGATATGAGTTCAATGTTGCAAAATGTAAGGTTTTAAAATTTGGAAAACAAAGATGGGATGCAGAATTTATGCTTGGTGAGAATATATTGTTGGAGGTAGAGGAAATAAGAGATCTGGGGGTAACAGTGGATAAGGATCTAAAATTTAGGGGACACACACATCGCCAAAATTGTGAAGACAACACAAAGTCTTCTGGGAATGATGTGGAGGACACTGACATGTAGAAGTAGAGAGATTCTTGTTCCGTTGTATAAGGCTTTGATTAGGCCACACATGGACTATTGTACCCAGATTTGGTCACCAGGTTTTCAGAAGAATGAAGAGATGTTGGAAAGGGTCCAAAGGCGACTTACTAAGGTAGTTTCTGACCTCTGGAATGTTGAGTATGAGGGCAGATTGAGAAGATGTAATTTGCAGCGTCTGGTGGAGAGGAGGAGGAGGGGAGATATGATAGAGACCTACAAGTTGGTAAGGGGTTGTTATAAGATCAATGGTGGAGAAGTTCTACAGAGAATAGTGGGAGATCAGGGGAGAACGAGAGGTCATCCCTGGAAACTGTATAAAGGTGTGAGTAGGGGAGTGAGAGGCAGTTTTTTTTTTCGTGCAGAGTTGTGAATGATTGGAATGCCTTGCCTGAGGGTGTGTGGGGTCTGCAAAGAGTTTGAGTGTGTTTAAGACATGGTATGATGAGAAGTGTGTGTGATAAAAGGACCTCCCAGATGATTCTTTGACTCCATGAAGTCTTGGGGTAATAATAATAATTTAGCCCTTGTCCAAGAAGATTTAACTGCTAAAGTACAACATACCACTCACAAGTAATCTGCCACCACATAACTTTAAAGCACTCCTAAAAATGCACACCCAAATTGAAACTTTTTTATTTGTACTTTAATTATATACAGACATCAGAGTGTAGTACATGGTAGAGTGCCTCAAGGCTCTGTACTAGGGACACTACTTTTTAATTTGTATATTAGTGATATTGGAAATGATTAAAAATAGGGAATAATCAGCTGTTTGCTAATGATGCAAAACTAGAGAGAGCAATGGTTGATAAGAGTGATGCAGATATCCTGCAGGATGATTTAAATAAATTGACATTTTGGGTAGAGGATATGATCATCAGTTTAATTGTTGGAATCATCAGTTTAATGTTGCAAAATGTAAGGTTAAGTACTTTGAGGCAAACGATTACATACTGTGCATCACACTAATGACATTAGACTGCAAGAAACTGATGAGTCTAGAGATTAGAAATGCTAGTGAATAGAGAGTTGAAGTTCAGAAGGTTAACTTTAATGTTGAAAAACACCTGGGCACATTGATGGCTGCAATGTGCCCAGTGCTCCAGCATTGACAAACTACTGCACACACACAGATTTGGTCACATGGGTTCCTTGAGGATTAGGAGGTGGTGGAGAGGATCCAAAGATGAGTGACAAAGCTCATGACAGGTCTGAGAGGATTGCTTCCTATGAGTATAGATTTGCCCACACTTGTCCACACCCAACCATCTTTATCACCAATTTCCTCAGAGCTGCAGAATTCCAGTTGTGCTCCAGGGTTAACACCTATCCTCTATTGTCTCTTCAATCTTCTATATTCAGCTGATAATCCCATCTTTTAGCCGGCCTGGCTGGCCGAGTGGCTAGCGTATCCGCTCTCCAGCCAAAAGGCTGCGGGTTCAAATCCTGCCATGGGCATGGATGTTTGTAATTGTCTGTGGAAAAACTAGTGGTGGCTGTCGGCAGTAGATGGTGTTGGTGTAGTTGCGGTTAGTTGTAGTTCATGGATTGAGTGGTGGAGAGAGCTGTAGAGCAGGTGCCCTCCCTCAATGAGTCTATGGACTCCCTGGAGGTGTCAAATAATAATAATAAAAATAATAATATACAAACCATTTCAAAAAGGGAGACAAAAGCCTACTATCCAACTGCTATCCAATTGCCATCACCTCGACCCTCTCCAAAATAATGGAGAAAGTTATTAATGGTCAACTTCTTCACTACCTAGAAGTTCACCAGTAAATCAGCAACCATCATATGAATTCTGCCAATCCAGATTCATGGCCGATATCTTAGCCTACATCACTCACCACTAGACTGCAACACGGAAAGGTTCAAAGAAACATGTGCTGTTACCCTTGACATTTTCAATGCTTTCAATTGTGTTTGGCATCAACATCTGTTAAGCAAACTGCCTTCCTTTGGGCTACCTACCACACTCCGCAATTAGATAGCAGTTTCCTGTCTGGTTATTCATTGCATGTAATGTTGGATAGCACCCACTCTTCAAGCATTGTCACCAAATCTTGAAACAAATCAATCACTCTCTCTCTCTCTCTCTCTCTCTCTCTCTCACACACACACACACACACACACACACACCTGCATGCTCTCTGTTGCTACAAGTCAGAGATAAAAAAAAAAATCTCTTAAGGGCAGATTTTGTGGCTTTACAAAATCACTTCATAGACTGAGTGAATGGGAGTGGAGATTCAGTTCAATTTTGCGAAATGTAAAGTTTTAAAATTTGAAAAACAAAGATGGGATGTAGAATTACTCTTGGCGAGGATATATTGTTGAAGGAGGAGGAAATAAGAGATCTTGGGGTTATGGTGGATAAGAATCTAAAATTTAGAGGACACATTGCCGAAATTGTGAGAACAACACAACGAATTCTGGGAATGATGCAAAGGACACTGATTTGTAAAAGCAAAGAGAGTTTGGTTCCATTTTATAAGTCTCTGATTAAGCCACATATTGACTACTATGCACAGATATAGCCACCTGAATTTTAAAAGGATGAAGAGATGATTCAAAGAGATGTTGGAGAGGATCCAAAGGCAATGAAAAAAAAAAAATTTCTGATCTCTGCAATGTTCAATATCAAGAATGGTTGATATGATGCAATTTGCAGTGTCTTGTGGATAGAAGGAAGAGGGATAATATGATTACGACATACAAGTTAGTAAAGGATTGTTATAAAGGCTTAACGTTGAAGAGGTTTTTCATAAAATGGTGGGGGATTGAGGAGAACAAGAAATCATCTGTGGAAGCTGTATAAGGAGGGTGTCAGCAAGGGAGTGAGAAGCAAGATTTTTGCATGGAGAGTTGTGAATGATTGGAATGCATTGCCTGAGACAGTGGTGTCTACAGAGAATGTGGATATGTTTAAGGAGCAATAAAACGAGCTGTGGGTAAGACAAAAGAAACCTTCTAGATGAGTCTATGACTCCAGGAGTCGGTCTTAGGATAACAATAATGATATAATAATGATAATAATGATATAATAATAACAAGTCTCTGACTCCACAGAGGTCGAATGATGATAATAATAATAATAAGAAGAAGAAGAAGTAGAAGAAGAATTTGAGATATGCTGCTGATTCCAAAAAAAGGCACTCATGACGGCATGGTTGGCTGAGTAGGCAGCGTATCCACTCTCCAGCCAAAAGGCTGTGGGTTCGAATCCAGCCATGGGCACAGAGGTTTGCGATTGTCTGTGAAAATACCAGTGGTGATGGTGGTAGGTGGTAGATGGCATCGATGTAGATGATGATTATAGTTGCAGTTCGTTGTAGTTGGTGAACAGAGTGATGGAGACAGAACCAGACCAAGATAATTTCGCACCCTGGGCAGACTCTGTTTGCAATGCCCCTCAGTTTAAGAAGTCAGGATGGACGAGTTGTCTAAGGTGTTGCATTCAGGTCACAGCCCAGTCTAGAAGAGAGAGGATTGGAATATGTGGATGTTTGGAGGGCATTTGAAGACACAAAGGAGCTGTATGTGAGAGACAATTTGCATTTGAATGAGAAGGATGTAGGCATCAGTGTTCTGAACGAGACGGTGCGTCAACGCAGGAAAACTAGAATTACCAGGGTGAATGGTAGCAGGAGTAGCCTCTTGTGAGAATGGGTGCTTGGGGGAAGGACATCAGGTAATGCTGAGTCCAGTGGAGTCTGGAGGGGATAATGATATGTATAGAAACAGTGACATTTTTATGCTTTATACTAATGCCAGGAGTATCCGGAATAAAGCAGATGAATTGGTGGCACTGATAGCGTCAACCTGTCCACAGATTACTGGGATCTCTGAGACATGATTGACAGAAGATGATATAATAACAGGAATAGAAGTAGCAGGGTACAGCATATTGTGGCAGGATAAGAAGGGAAAACATGGTGGAGCACTGATTATGATAAGTCATGACTTATGTCGTCTAAGAGTGAAGGCTTTGGAAGACAGTAACACTAATGGTTTTGAAAGCATATGGTGTGAGGTAGAGGCTGACAAGACACTATATTTAGTGGAAGTTAGCGTATCTGCTCTCCAACTAAAAGGCTGCGGGTTCGAATTCTGCCATGGGCATGGATGTTTGTGATTGTCTGTGAAAATACCAGTAGTGGTGGTGGTAGGTGGTAGATGGCATTTTATAGTTGCAGTTTGTTGTAGTTAGTGAACTGAGTGATGGAGACAGAACCAGACCAAAATAATTTCACACCCTTGGCAGACTCCATTTGTAATGCCCCCTAAGTTTAAGAAGTCAGGATGGATGAGTTGTCAAAGGTGCTGCATTCAGGTCAAAGCCCAGTCTAGAAGAGAGAGGATTGGAACATGTGGATGTTTGGAGGGCATTTGAAGACAGAAAGGAGCTGTATGTGAGAGACCGCTTGCATTTGAACAAGAAGGATGTAGGTATCAGAAGAAATTGCTGTTTTCTGAACGAGTCAGTGCGTCAATGCAGGGAAACTAGAATTACCACGATAAATGGTAGTAGGCGTGGCCCCTTGTGGGAATGGGTGCTTGGGGAAAGAGGGGGGGGGGAGACATCAGGTAATGCTGAGTTCAGTGGAGTGGATAATGATAGGTATAGAAACAGTGACATTTTTATGCTTTATAATAATGCCAAGAGTATCCGGAATAAAGCAGATGAATTGGTGGCACTGACAGCGTCAACCTGTCCACAGATTACTGGGATCTCTGAGACGTGGTTGATGGAAGATGATATAATAACAGGAATAGAAGTAGCAGGGTACAGCATATTGTGGCAGGATAAGAAGGGAAAACGTGGTGGAGCACTGATTATGATAAATCATGACTTATGTCGTCTAAGAGTGAAGGCTTTGGAAGACAGTGACACTAATGGTTTTGAAAGCATATGGTGTGAGGTAGAGGCAGGCCAGACAGGATATTTAGTGGGATATTGCTACAAGCCAAGGAGCACAGATGGTGGTGAGCAGGAGATGTTTAGGCAATTGAGCTTGGCAAGTGCAAGAAGAATGATTGTTATGGGAAATTTTAACTAAAGCGCTATAAGTTGGGAAGAGGAAAATGCATGTAGTAATAAGGGAATGGAATTTCTGGAATTCTTGTGGGATAATGTTTTAGGCAATATGTAATAGAGGGAACAAGAGGTTCAAGAGCTTTGGATTTGGTCACAGCATCAGAAGAGCTGATAATAACTGAGATGACATCTCTCTCCTCCCTGTTGGAGAGAAAGCCAGGATATCATTAGTGCATGGGAATTTGTGAAAGAATATTTGTTGGCAGCAATAGTAAGCTGTATTCCATGACTGAAGAAGAGGATACAATTTGGTATAAAGTGGCTGACAAACAATATCAAACAGGAACTGCAGGTGAAAAAGAGATTTTGGAAGAGATATAAAGAGAGGGGTGGAGAGTAGATGCATGAAGAATATAAGACACAGGCCAGAAGAGTGACTAGTGTGGTAAGGAAAGCAAAACTGGAATGTAAGTTTTAATACTAGAGGGACAGGGCAGGTTCGAGGTGCAAGAGGAGTGTGTGTGTGTGTGCGTGCGTGCATGTTCAAAATACTGAGTACCTTGGATGTCAGTAAAACTGTGGGACTGGATGGTATTTCACCATGGGTTTTGTGAGAATGTGCTAAAGAACTGACAACTCCATTGACCTGGCTTTTCAATGAAAATCTGGCTATGGGAAAGGTACCCAAGGAATTAAAGGAAGGTAAGATAGTGCCATTGCATAAGGTAGCAGACTGGATGTGTCTAACTATAGGCCAGTTTGTGTTTCATCAGTAGTTGTTAAGATCTTGGAGAAGTTAGTGAGGGACCAAATACATCATTTGGCAGATGAGTGTAATGTTATCTGTGAGAGACAACATGGTTTGTTAAGAGGCACTCTTGCTTTAGTAATATGATTGTGTTTTATAATAAAGTGACAAGAGTAGTTGATGAGGGAAAGGCATATACTGCCATTTTTTTGGATTTTGTAAAGGCATTTGACAGGGTGCCACATGATAAGCTGATATTTAAATTGCAGCTCATGGGTTTAGATGTTGGGTTAATTAACTACATTCAGGATTGCCTGTCTGATAGGTATCAGAGAGTTGTGTATGGTGGGGCAGTATCAAGGAGGCAGAAGGTTACAATGTGGGTCCCACAGGGCTCAGTACTGGGACCAATGGTGTAGTTAAAGCTTCTGCCACCCGGGGCGATCCCTGAGTTTGCCGCCCCTCTCAATAAACACCAAAAATACTACAGAAAGTGAAAATGACGTATAGGGAAATAATTTAAAATACTGTGTTTATTTTTGAAGTAAAACTTTAATTTCAAAATTCTAAAATGTTATTTTCGTGATTTTCTGTTAGCAAAATCGTCGATGACATTGGCAAAGTCTATTTCATAGTAATGTAGGTAATTCTTAAACAATTTTATTTAGAAAAACTACTCTCACAACTAGCAACACTCTCTCAGCAATTGTGAGGAAACTTCGCAGTAGTATTATAATATTTGGGAATGAGTTCTCGAGACTGTAGTTTAGAATTAACTGCAAAAGTTCAAAAAAGGTTCAAAGTGTCACCCGGGGCAGATGCTCCCTCTTCCCCCTCCCTAGCTATGCCTCTGACTGGGACCTGTATTGTTTAACCTTTATATCAATGACATTGTCAATGGATTACAGAGGGATATTCAGTTGTTTGCAGATGATGATGTGAAGCAGGGAATTGTTATTAGATAGTGCAGTTGCAGCAACCCTGCAAGAGGATTTGAATAAACTAGACAGATGGGTGAATGAATTGGAATCTTGAAGTTCGGGATATATTGATGGGAAGCTGCATACTCGATTGGAGGAGCTTTACTGGAGGAAGTAGGGGAGACAAGAGATCTGTGGGTGATGATTGATAGAAACTGAAATTCAGGGAGCATATTGCAAAGGCTGTAAAGGTAACCCAGAGGATTGCTGCAATACAGAGAAGGATGCTGCCCTGCAAAGATAAAAGAATTATTGTTCCATTGTATAAGACCCTGATCAGACAACACATAGACTATTGTTCTCAAATTTGGTCCCCCATTATTTGAAGGGGATAAATTAACTATGGAAATGGTACAGATGCAGGTAACAAAGATGGTTTCAGGACTGTACACTGTTAGTTATGAGGATCTGCTGAGGGAATGTGGACTGCAGAGTTTGGTAGATAGAAGGAGATGTTATATGATTGAGACTTTTATACTATTGACAGGTAGTTACAGGGTTGACACTGGGGAGTTCTTTTGCTCAGTAGAACAGTGGGAAGAAGTGATGACAAGGGACCATCCCTGAAAGTTGCAAAAGGAAGCTGTGAGCAAGAGGGTGTGGAGTGGTTTCTTTGCATGGAGGGTGGTTGAACCATGGAATGCATGGCCCGATAGAGTGGTGAGAGCAAGAATGGTCAACGAGTTCAAGGAGTGGTATGATAGACTTTGTGTTTCCTAGGAAGAACCTCCCATGATGAGTCTTTTGACTCCATGGAGGCCTGATTAATAATAATAATAATGATAATAATATTCAATTTACTGCAATGACGATTATCTATTTTATTGTGTGAAGGTGTCCTAGGCATGATCTGACTTACCTTGCATTGTGTTATAATTGTGTTGTGTTGTAATTATGATGGCAAAATATTCCTGAGGTACTCCAATAGTTAATTGCATTAATATTACTGTAATAGTTTTTGTTGTTGAAGGGATTGTGGAGAGGAGTATATATGTTGTTAATTTTGTTGGCAATGTGGCCATTAGATAACATGTGATAATTAAAACTAAGTTCAACAGTGAGGGAAGACTAGCTGGAACAGCTCTCTTAACAAGAGTTTTTATAAAACCATATTGTTTGGGAAGACTGCTGTGAAAAATTTATGAATGTATTTTTCTGTGTGGGTTTTCAGAAAACAGAGAAAGAAAATGTATTAGAAAGAAGCATGATTAACTTGTCTAGAAAATACAGACTACCATTAGTTTTCTAAAGTCACTGGAATACTGGCTGTTAATGCAGAGAAGAAATGAGTAGCATGTCTCAGTCACAGCCATACAGAAAAAACATCAAAATATTTTAACCAGACAAAGGATGTAAGAATAGCAGTATGAAGGGAATTATGACAAAATTGAAGAGTAAAATATCAGGGAAGAAAATAGATTAAGGTATGCCAGTGGCGCACTCAGGATTTTATTTTTTTTTAGGGGGGGGGGGGATGAGCACTCAAGATTTAATCTTGGGGGGGACAGGTTGAGTAGACGATTTATGAATACACACTGTGCATAGCATACGACCTATGACTGAGCATCTGCAGTGATTGCCAATACATGATAAGTAGTATAGAAACAGTAGACACAACATAAATAAAAAAATGAATTTTAATTAGGAAAAGATTTTTGGAAAATTTTCTAGTGTTTATTTTCTTTTTCTTTTGGGGGAGGCCAGGACTCCTTGCCCCCCCCCCCCTCCCTGGCTGCACCACTGAGGCATGCTAAGATCATAGAAATGGGGATAATAATGAATAATTGGAAATAATGTCAAAATTAACCATATCATTGATTCTTAAAATGAAATTTTGGATTAAAACTTTGGATTAAAATTAAAATTGATCTGCAGAAATATGTATATAAGATAAAATATGGAAGGGAAGATCACAACCGTTGCCTAATTAATAATTTCACTAATAGCCAGGGGCGGGCACAGTAGTGTTCGGTGCCTGTGTGCAAAACTTTAGTTGGCGTCCCATATACCCCTTCCCCGAATAAAAAATCACCTTATAAAAAAGTATCACTGAGTTAAATTGAAATACGAAATATATTAATTATAAGTTTATTGAACAAAAAGCAGAAATTACAAAAAAATATACAAAAATACAAAATACAAAAAATATACTAAACATACAAAAAGGGTTCAAAAACAACAAAAATAATTTGAAAAAAAAACATAAAGTAAATAAATAATAAGATAAATAAATAATAGTAACTTACAAATATATAAAATAGGAACATATTAAACATTATTGAGTAAAGAAATAGTTAAATAAATATTTAAACAGAAAGAAAAATCACTTAGTGAATTGAACTTTTCTAGTTTTCATTAATGAAAATTCTCGAATAATATCATGTATATCAAGTTGATCCAAAATATCTGACTCTATTGATATAATGGCAAGATTTGAAAGTCTGTCTTGTACCATTGTGGAGCGCAAGTATTTTTTAATAATTTGAAGTTTAGAAAAGGACCGTTCCGCAGATGCTACAGATACCGGTAATGACAAAAGAATCCGAAGAGCAATTGTAAAGTTTGGATAAACTGTGATTAAGTCATTTGAATAAATAAATATACTGAATAATCTGATATATATATATATCATTTTTAAAATTAGAAATAAATGGTTGACAGTGTAAAATTTCTTCGCATAAATCGTCTGTGTCAATGTCTGAATGATTCTCATGTGTTAATTTTTGTCATAACTTTTTACAACAAGATAATAAATATTCTTTATTTCGTGAAGTACTTAACAAATACAAAAACTGAAAGGAATTCATATGTTCTTTTAATAAAGTAAATCTTTCGTTCAAAGATTGTAATATTTGATCTATTATGCAGAGAAAAAAAAATTGCTTTAAATGAAATTTCAGGATCTACTATATTTTCATTTTCATGTTCGTAATCAAATTGTGTTGTCTTTTTACGTCGGCCTGGTGGTCTACTACTACTAAATGCAGATTCTGCGTCAAATTTTGCTGCAATTAATTTTAGCTTTCTACAATTTCTTCAGTGGCGAATTCTCCATGCTTGCTATGCAAGCTCATTAAGTGAGAAAGAAGTAATATTTATTTGTTAATAAATGCATGCATTTATAAGCATTCCATTTAGGCTTTTATTTTGGTAGACAGAAGGCGTCTTAAGCTTGCGGGGCAATAACTGAGATTTGCATTGTGTATCGAAGGCTGATGCTTGCTCGTCTAGTCAAAGCTACCTTGGCTTGCTCGGTTGTGGGAGCTGCCAGGTCCTCGCTGCAGCACTGTGATTTCATGCGCGGGCATAGCCATTTCCGCTCCCTTCATGTCATCTTAAACACAAGGCCAAACGCAGTCAAAGTAGCTCTAGGCCAGTGAGCTTCAGCCAGCCTTTAAAAGTGTGTGTGTGTATTGCTTGGGAAAATTAAGTTACAACCAACTTTTTATGATGTTGTTGTTGACCAGTTCATAAAGAAGAACCGTAGGGTAGAATTTGCATTCAAGTAGCTAAATTGAAAAAGATAGAATATCATTTGTAAAATAAATGTTGTATTTATATGATTAAACGTATACATAAATTTCTAAATATATAGTTTTAAATGGTCAGTAATTCATTATTCCGCTAATCAGACTTCAATCACGCCTCTCACTCCCTGAACGATAACAAAAGCAAGCGTCAATTTCAAGATCAGCATTCGCCCTTGAATTTCTTTGAAAGTTTCATCAGACCTATAATCATTTAAAAATTGATTCAGATCATTCAATGCATCTAAAGTAAGTTGGAGATTCATTGATGAAGACAGCAGTATTTTGCTGACAAAATTCACTTTATATAAAATATCATACCAAATCTTTGGCGCCTTTACTATCTTGGCACCTGTGTGCATCGCACACATTACACATATGGCCGGCGCGCCCCTGCTGATAGCTAAGCTTCATCATAAGAAGCTGGAGTGTAGAGGGTATGGGGGAGAAGATACTGATGGTGACTGAGCAGAAGGTCTATGAAGAATTAAGTCAAGTTGATGTTAATAAGGCAGTAGGAATTGATAGCATATTGCCATGTCTTAAAGGAAAGCTCTATAGAATTAATGGCACCTTTGGCATACCCGATTAACATGAGTCTTGCAACAGAACGAGTCCAAAAGAAATTAAAGGTGGGAAAAATTGTTCCACTTCACAAAGGGAAAGAGGGATAAAACTGAGGCTACAAATCACAGGCCAATCTGTGTGTCCAGGGTTGTTGTTAAGGTGTTAAAGAAGCTGGTAAGAACTAAGATTCAAAAGTGGATTAAAAATAGCAGTATTCTTTATGATGGTCAGCATGGGGTTTGCTAGGGGGGGGAGGTCGAATTTCAAAATTGGCTAACTTATTACAACAAGGTGACAAATTCACTTGATAAAGGAGATGCATATATGGTGATATACTTGAATTTTTCAAATACCTTTGATAGACTGCCACATGACAATCGAGAAGGTAAACTGAAACAGATGAGATTAGATAACAGACTAGTGAATTGGATAGCTGACTGGCTGTCAGACAGGTATCATCAGGTTGTGTATGCAGAAGTGGTATCCAAAGAGGAAGGTCAGTAGTGGAGTACAATAGTGATCTGTTTTGAGACCATTATTGTTTAACATGTACGTTAATGACATTAGAGTGGCTTAACTGAAGATATGCAGCTGTTTGCTGATGGTGCAACGTTGGGAAGAGATATGAAATGTAGAGCAGTGGTTGTGGCCTTGCAAAGGAGTATCTGAATAGACTATGTGAGTGGAAAATTAGTGGATCTGCAAATGTTGCAAAGTGCAAGGTATCGAAATTTGATAGGCAAGGTTGGGATGCCGAGAATTCAATTAATGGAAAAATTTTGAAGGAGGCGGAAGAGATGCAAAGATGTGAGAGTGATGATGATGGATAAATACCTGGAATTTAGGGATTCACATTGCTAAAATTGTAAGAACATCCCAACAGATTATGGCAATAATGAGGACATTCACATGCAGATGGGTTGATAAGACCATATACGGATTATTGCGCACAAATTTGATTGCCTGCTTTTCAGGGGATGTATTGAAAAGGTCCAGAGAAGGTTTATTAAGTTAGTGTGAGGTCTATGGAACGTCAAATAGGAAGGGAGATTGAGGTAATGCAACTTACAGAGCCTTGTGAATAGAAGAAGAAGAAGGGAGGATATGCTTGAGATATATCAGTTTGTGAGGGGTTGTTACCACATTAATGTGAAAGAGATTTTTCATAGAATAGAGGGAGGCAAGAGTAGAACTAGAGGTTACCCCTGGAAGCTGTATAAGTAGGGTGTGAGCAGGAAAGCAAGAAGTGGTCCTTTGCATGGAGAGTGATTGGTGAGTGTAATGCATTGCATGAAAGTGATGAGTGCAGAAACTGTGAATGGGTTTACGGCACAGTTCAGTGATCTTTTTGCATGGAAAAATGGTAGAACACGAGCCTCACCCAAAATACCTTGGAGTGAGCCTGGACAGAAGCCTAACCTATAAAGGGCACATCATCAACCTCTCCAATAAAATTAAAACCAGAAATAATATCATTTCAAAGCTTGCTGGAACAACCTGGGGTTGTGGTGCAGAAGTCCTATGGTCGTCTGCACTAGCCCTCGCATTCTCTGCAGCAGAATATTGTGCCCCTGTATGGGAAAGAAGTACACACATGCACACTAACATTATAGACACCCAGCTAAACTCTACCATTTGCACAATTAGTGGGACAGTGAGAAGCACCCCTCTCTACTGGCTGCCTATTCTATCTAACATTGCTCCAACACACATACGGAGAAGACAAGCCTCGAGTAAGGAATTTAATAAAGCAATGAGCAATCCACTCCTGCCCCTATGCCAGACTCTTATAAACCCACCTAGTCTTTGCCTCAAATTTAGAAAGCCTCTCTGTTCCATGGATGAACTCTCTTCAGCTGCACTGCCATCAATATCTGACATATGGAGAGAATACTGGTCCAACAATCTCCCAACAAACGGCTTCCTGGTAGAAGATCCCTGTGTTCTGCAGCCTGGTTTTGATCTTCCTAGGAAGATTTGGTCATCAATAAACAGGATCATCAATAAACCCTTCTACATAAATGGGGGGCTGTCAGATCACCCTTATTGTGTTCTCCCATGGCTCAGACGATTACTCATATTGTGTACGACTGCCCAAGGCACCAATTTCACGGTGGTGGCCTACAGGACATTCACAAAGTGACAGATGAGGCCTTGAATTGGCTTTCCAGCCTGGACCTTGACCTGTAGTTGGTATGGTGGTGGTGATGGTTATGGAGGAAAACAGAAGATCACAGTCCCCATTTCACCATGAAGACGTTATTCTTGTAGTTACTCTCTTAGTCCTCACCATAGTATCAGCAGAACTCCTCCTCCTCATGTTAGAAGATGATGATACAATGTGAAATGGGCCTCCTCTAATGGATCAATTTTTCTCACACAAGACACAATTGCTCTCCAATTAAACCTCGGATACAGCTACATTTATGTTGTGAAGTGTTGTGAGAATATTGTGAGCCTTGTCATACTGGTTGCAGCAGGACAATAATTGTCACTGGCTTGATTATGACAAGTTACTTTTGCTTTATTTAAAAAAAGAGGAAAGACTTAGAAAGCAGGTTGTGCCTTTTATGTAATGAACTTTTATATGCTAAGATTTTCATCATTTGTTTTTGGAAATTTGTGATTTTACTTTTCACTTACCAGTTTCATGTAGCCATAAGTGTAAATAAATAAATAAATAAATGGAAAAGTATAGACCTCCCATGAAGAGTCCTTTGACTTTGTGGAAGTCAGATGTTAATGATAATAATAATTATTATTAACACTGCTAAAAAAAAAAAAACTCTGCTACCTCCAAATGAAATCAGTAACTCACCTTCAACTGAAAAACCCCATATAAGGATTCCCCTCTTCACAATGAGAATCGAACCCAGGTCTTTTCCAATTGAAGGGCACAATGTTCCATTGTTCTTCCACTTGCACTATGGAATTATTAATAAATCTAATAACTCTCTTTCACCCACATTAGATGTTATAAAGGTGAGAGAGAGGACTATTAATTTTATAAATTTCTAATAATCTGTATATGTAGAAGATATCTAAAAGCTTTACGTTTTTTACTTACTTCAGGGAACTGTGAGGTAAAATTTTAATTGCTTGTGCTCTCTTCCAAATCTAAATATTTGTAAAATACTGTGGTCTCACAGTACGAAGATGAGCAAGATGTTTATCTGAAATTTATTCACTAGTACTTATTGCTCTTCCCATTTTCAGCTCTGGTAATGACTTTTTTGTTTTTATTTTAATCTTTTCATAATTTATAAATAGAAAATTGGTTGTTAGTGAGATTTCTTTTGGGGCAAGGATGCTGGCTCTTTCGAGACTGATGTTACTGGCAGTATCACACTATCTTGAAGCACGTGTGAATGCTGCATTCTGTATGTAACTTGAGGTCTAATACAGAAAGTTGATGAAGGGAAGCTACTACAATGTCCCTCTCCTGTAGCAGTATTAGTCTCCTAAAGACCAATGTAGCAATGCACAGTCCGTATAGATGATGCAGAGTTGGGACAGACTATGAGGAGCAGAAGTTAAGGCCTTACAAGAAGACTTGAATAGATTAAGTGAATGGGCATGGGAGTGAAGATACCAGTTCAATATTGCAAATTGTAGGATTTTAAAATTTGAGAAACAAAGATGGAATGTAGAATTTATGCTGGGTGAGGATATATTGTTGGAGTTGAAAGAAATAAGAGATCTTGGAGTGATAATGGATAAGGATCTAAAATTTAAAGGACACATTGCCAAAATTGTGAGGATAACACAATGAATTCTGGGAATGATGAAGAGGATGAACTGACTTGTAGAAGTAAGGAGATTTCTGTTCCAATGTATAAGCCCTTGATTAGGCCACATATGGACTACTGTGCACAGATTTGGTCACCTAGTTTTCAAAAGGGTGAAGAGATGTTGAAAAGGGTCAAGAGGCATTTGTCTAAGATAGTTTCTGATCTCTGGAATGATGAATATGAGGAAAGGTTGAGAAGGTGCAATTTACCAAACCTAGTGGATAGGAGGAGGAGGGGTGATATGATAGAGACATACAAGTTGCTTAGGGGTTGTTATAGGATGAATGCAGAAGTCGTATTTTTTAAATGGTGGGAGATCAGGGGAGAACAAGATGCCATCCCTGGAAGCTGTATAAGGACAGTGTGAACAAGAGAGTGAGAAGCAGGTTTTTTGCATGCAGAGTTGTGAATGGAGAGGGTTTGAATGCAGGTGTCCAAAACAGCATCAGATCTGTGGAAGGCACCCTCTAATGACAGACTGAAAGCTGGTGGATTACCAGATCTGGTCAAGGCAGAAGAGAGGATTTTACAGGTTGTAGAAAAAAAATTAATATACAACAGGAGAAAAAAGAATGCGAATTTCACTCTTAGATGTCAAGATTATGGTTAGTAAGAATTACTAGATTTTTTGCCTGAGGGAAGAGTAATGAACTAATGGAATGAGTGGGAATGGTTATGCATGCAGTATTGGCAAATAAGTTTATGATACAGTGTGTGAACAACTTTAAGAAAGGACCTGCCATGATGAGTTAATGATATAAGATGTATTACAAAACTGACCAAAGATACAACTGTCATTTCACATACATGGCATCTAATATAATATGAAAATCAAATTCCTTCTTCATGGTTCTATCTAAGAACATGGACATTCAACAAATATCTGACTTTACAGTGTGGTTGGAAGAACAATGGGGAGGTCAGTATGTTCTTTGATTGGAAAGACAAACTATTCTCATCATAATGAGAAGAATCAGTATATAGTTTATAAAACATATTCTGTAACTGGACCACATTTTTTTTTATTAAGCTAAAAGCACAATAAAGAAATAAAACCCGACAAGTTTATTACGTAGTTTGACTTATATCTTCAGGGGTAAAAGGTAACTGAAAGTTAAAACAACAAAAAAGAGAAATTAATAGTTCATACTATACAGATGTAGCCATCCAGAATGCATATTCAAAGCAGTGCTAAGTTTAAACAATGCTGGATGATGCCACGTTCTGTTGTTCACGATCATAATGTCCGAGGTCTGACTGAGGTATATTTTTTATCAAAGCTGACCAAAACTTGGTGTAGAATTAAGCCTTGATTTTTATTGCATTGTGTTGAAATTCTAAGCATGTTTGCAGCTTCTTTAAATTTCTTTATGTAACAGTTTTTTTCTATATAAGACATGTTTGACTCCATGGAGGCCTGAATAATAATAATGCTTGTTTTCTGCCAGAGTACATTGTGGCCGGTGGAAGTGGTATGGAAAGCTAGACCTGATTTGTGTTCTCTTCTGTACATCCTTTTGGTGTTCATTCATGCATATTTCCCCAGATCTTCCTGTCTGTTCTACGTAGCAGATGCTGCAAGAACAATAAATTTTATAAACACCTGGTTTTTTTAAAGGATGATGTGGAGGTTTCGGGGATATAGAAATCTTGAAATTTTTTCCCGCAGCAGAAAGGCTACTTTGATGTTATGTTTGTTTAATAATTTAGCCATCTTGTCTGTAACATTCTTGATATATGGAAGCGTGATAGCGTTTTTGAAATCTTGTTTTCTGTCGCTGAAAAAAAAAAAAATTCAAGATTTCTATATCCCCTGAAACTTCCACATCATCCTTTAAAAAAACCAGATGTTTATAAAATTTATTGTTCTTGCCACATCTGCTACGTAGGACAGACAGAAAGATCTGAGGAAATATGCATGAATGAACACCAAAAGGATGTACAAAACAGAAGAGAACACAAATCAGGTCTAGCTTTCCATACCACTGCCACTGGCCACAATGTACTCTGGCAGAAAACAAACATGTCTTATATAGAAAAAAACTGTTACATAAGGAAATTTAAAGAAGCTGCAAACATGCTTAGAATTCCAACACAATGCAAAAAAACCAACTTTGGTCATCTTTGATAAAAAGTATACCTCAGTCAAACTTCGGACATTATGATCATGAACAACAGAATGTGGCATCATCCAGCATTGTTTAAACTTAGCACTGCTTTGAATCTGCATTCAAATTTTTTAATTTTATGAATAGTCGGGCGGCTACAACTGTATAGTATGAATTATTAATTTCTCTTTTTTGTTGTTTTAACTTTCAGTTACCTTTTACCCCTGAAGATGTAAGTCAAAAGACTTAAGAAACTTGTCGGGTTTTATTTCTTCATTGTGCTTTTAGCTTAATAAAAAAAATGTGGTCCAATTACCGGAATATGCCTTATGAACTTCTAAACCACAGAAACCTCCACTTACAGTATATAGTTTTTTTTCTTCAATTGAAAGTCAATTAGCCAATCTCATATGGAGGTAACATAAAGGACAAATCAGCCAGAGAACAAACAATTAACAGACAAAAGTACAATTAATGGGTGCAAATGGATTGTGCAATATACTAATGGATCATAGATGATGTAGTATGGATGGTGGATTATGTAGTGCACAGGTAATGCAAAGTATCCTCTCATTATAAGCTATTCGAATCCGTAGAGGTTTCATATAATAATAACTAACATCTGAAATAGATTATATTCTAGTTCAAAATGAGGAAAATGTCCAGAAGCCAGAGATATGGGGGTGAGGGTGGAGGCTGAAAAGTTCAGATACACACCTAGAACAAAAATGATATTAAAGGAACTGTATCACCACAAGAAAGAATATATCTTAAAACCCTTTAATCCCTGTTTCATCAAATTGTAAGAATTTGTTCATCTTTCTTTTAGGATATATAAGAAGCCATCAGAGTTTTGAAGAAATTCGAGGACACAGAGGTATGGGCTGTCATCAAGTTTTTCGTACTGCAAGAAAAATCCACAACTGAGATTCACCAAACTTTGTGTGAGACCTTAGGGGACTGTGCCTCAGCATATCCAACAGTTGCCAGATAGGTGACCAAGTTTAAAACTGGGCATCCTGAGACAAAAGATGCCCCCAGGTCAGTAAAAACCTTCCAGAGCAATCACACCTGAAAACATCGATGCAATGCATTGCCATGATCCTTGATGACAGATGAATAACAGTCAAAAACATTTCAAAGACTCTGGGGATATCTAGGGAAAAAGTTGGAGTCATTATCCACTGACATCTGGACATGCAGGTGCAAATTTTTTGGCTCATATTGTGACTATCGATGAAACCTGCTATGACCCAGAGACCAAACAACAATCATTGGAGTGGAGATACAAAGGTTCTCCAAGGCCAAAGAACTTCCAAACCCAAAAGCCAGCAGGAAAAGTTCTTACCATTGTCATGGATAGTGTTATCCTTACCAAGTACCTCGAAATAAGGCAAAACTGTTATAGCAACAGTTTATTCAACAGCTCTGAAGGAAAAACACTGCGGGAAACTTAGCAAAGGTATGATGCTTTTGCAGGACAATGCACCTGTTCACGCTGCGAAACTCAACAGCCAATACACAACTTGAGCATTCAATGTCTGCCTCACCCATCCTATTTGTCAGACCTGGCCACATTTGTTTCTTTCAAGTGTTTCTTTGAAACACTTGAAAGAAACAAAATTTACCACAGATGATGAAGTCATATCTGCAACTAAGGATTGGTTTGTGCAACAAGAGAAAGCCTTCTTTCTCAAAGGATTGCAAATGATGAAGCAGTGTTGTAACAAGTGGATAACGCTTTGTGGAGAATATGTAGAATAATGTGTAAGTTACATGGTTCTACCTAAATTCCATCATGTTGATTATCACAACTTTTCAGCACACCCTCGTAATAATAATAATATTCAGAACCTCCATGGAGTCACAAAAAACTCAATGCAGGAGATCCATCCTAGACAAAACAGTATACCACTCCTTAAACTCATTCATAGTTTGTGAACTCACCACCTTATCAGACAATGGATTCCACAGTTTAACCATCCTCCATGCAAAGAAATAACACCTAACCTTCTTGCCCATGACTTTGTTCACAACTTCTAGGTATGAAAGAATTTCCCAGTGTCAACACTGCAAATACCTCTGAACTATTTAAATGTCTCAATCATATCACCTCTGCTTCTTCTATCTACCAAACTTTGCAGTCCACATTCCCTCAGTCTATCCTCATAATAACTAACAATATACAATTTCCAGATATCATTTTTGTTATCCACCTTTGCACCCACTCCAAGGTTAATTTATCTCCTTCAAATTATGGTGGCCGAATCTTTGCAAAATAGTCCATGTATAGTCCATGATTAGGACTTTATACAATGCAATCACAACTCGTTTATCTCTTCTGGTCAGCATCCTTCTCAGTACTGCAGAAATCCTCTGGTTTATGACACTAACTTTGCAATATGTCCCTTGAATTTCTAGCTTCTATCACTCATCACCCAAAGACACTTCTCTCCCCCCATCTCCAACAGAATATGTAGCTTTCATTAAAAGTATCCCAAACTTCAAGATTATATATTTAGTTGCATGAAACATCTGTCCAGATAATTCAAGCCCTGTTGAAAGTTTTTTCACTTGGTTATACTATAAATTAAAGATGCCAAGAAATTATATTCTAGGATTAATCCTTATCAAAGCAGGTAATATGAAGCTAATGACTTCACATCACTTGCCTTGGTATCCCATAATGCAGAGCACATATCCTTACAGACATGTATAATGCTATGCATTATGGAAGATTTACTACCCAGACCGGTTTCGACCTTGCTGTTTTAACGAGTTTCCCAGTTGCAAAGTTACTTCACTCACAAACTTCGTTTGCTTACACTTGGATAAAGGATTAAACCAAGAATATAATTTCTTGGCATGTTTAATTTATAATTCAAGCCCTCCTGAGGGATGACCACATCTACACTGTTACTAATAACCCTTCCTTCCCAACTTTATATCATTTGCCAACAAATGAATATTCTCTGTCCCCTGCAATCCATTGACAAAGTCATTGATATAAAGGTTAAACAATACAAATCCCATTACTGAACCCTGTAGAAAACCTCTTGTAACCTTCTGCTTCCTTCATACAAAACTCTCTGATATATATATATATCTCAGACAGCCAATCACCAATCCATTTCACTAACCATATTAGTTACCTCATAACCCATATGAGGTAACATAAATATCAGCTTATCATGCAAACCCAGCAAAATGCCATTGTAAAAAAAAAAAAAAAAAAGGTATATATGCTTTTCCTTCACCAACAACTGTTGTTACATTATAATTAAAGGCAGTCAGATTACTGAAACACAAGTGGCCCTTAACAAATCCATGCTGACTCACACAGATATCACTACTCCCATAAATTCCTTTCTCTTTAATATTCCTATGTCTCTTCATCCTCCAAGTAAAAACCACATGGTCACTCACTCCAACTGGGGGCAGTGATGCCATCTTGATTGATCCTTTGATGCTATGACCAAATGAAAAATTTGAACCTCATGTTCCTTCTACTGGATGTTGTTTAAGACATTTGTCCCTGAAGAATTCCATAAATTCCATTATCTTACTACATTGCAGTTTCTTCTTCTTCTTAATTTATACTGCTCCCATAGGGATCATTCTTGTCATCACTCACTAAGCTCAACAGCTTAAACATCTCCTGCTCCTCGTCTTGTCCTTTATGCTCGCTGGATTATAGCAACAGCCTACTAAGTAAATACATTTGAATTGAATACAGCACACAGATCAGAAAGATGCAACAGCTGAACTTAGCTTGATAAAAAGAAATAAGCTGTTCCTTGTTGAGATTAATTTTGTGTATATCAATATTATTCTGAGTGACTTTTAGATCACTTGTTTCTGAACCATTTATTTCTTTTTGTTAAGGCAAGTTCAAGTTTAAATGGTGCATCTTTTGAATCTGTGATCTGTATTCAAGTTAAATTTATTTATTCTCTTTGGCTTCTGGAACAGATAAATCAATTTTACCTTTCATGGGAGGGTACTGTATGCTACCTTGTACTACATAATTCACCATCCACAACCACATTATCCAACATCCATTAGTATACACTATGCCGTTTGCCACCCACTAATTCTGCAGAAGGGAAATAACGAATAAAACATCAAGTAAACCAATCACTTAAAAAAAAAAAGACAGAGTTCTCACCAAAAATATCAAAAAGAACTATTAAGAAAATAAGGATTACTGTTCAAGAGTAGGAATAACTTACCAAGAAAAAAAATTGAATAAGATGAAATCAAGAAACCCATAAAAAATGAAGGGAGAATCAGAAATGACGTGAGGAATACTAACACTACTTTAATAAGGAGGAATGTCTTGGAAAATGCAAATGTAATAAGAGATGAAATTCATCACCCAGTATTGAGACCATCAGCTGCTTATTGGAGGTCTGAAATAGCATGGAAAACAGTTCCATGTTTGGTCCTTAGAGAAGGTTTCTGGTCTATGTAAAAAATTATAATTTAAAAAAAAAAAAATATATATATATATATATATATTCATCTTTTTTTGACTGACTGAAACCAAGAATATAGATAACAAGTTAATTTAACGGAGCACACAACATGTTTCGTCAAAAATGATTTCTTCAGGTGTGGTAACACTTAAAGCGAATTAAAAAAACATAAAAAACCATAAAAACACTGTGCTATTATAATAACAGACTTGTGAACTGAAGTTAAGTTTGAATTGTCGTTATAGTCCATTCTGTAGTTCTATTGTTGTTGTGCAAATGCGGGCGTATGAGATCACGCGTATGCCAGTACCTAATGGCAGAACTATGCGAGTCAGGTAGACTATAACTAAGATTGCTGTTGATATGAGATGAGTCTAGGGCAATTTCTCTGGACTCAACTATGCGCTGTTCCACTTCATCATGACAAATATAAACATTCGATGTTGGATCCCAATCTACTCCATGTTGGTGGCCTTCATCGTTGGTGTTCTGAAAATAAGATATGACTTGAGAGTGTGCTTGCTCTGACTCTATTATATGAAATGTCTCTCCGATGCTCCTCTAGCCGTAGGAGGATTGACTTCTCAGTCTCGCCATAGTATGCCCTCCCACAATCACATATTACCTTATATACACCGGGGAACTGAAGATGGTTATGAACCCATTTCGGATGGCTTAGAAGTGACCTTAGTTTTGGAAGAGTTGAAAAACATGTTTTAATATTAAATTTCTTCAAAATTCTTACTAGTATCCAGGAGAGCGAGCTAATGAAAGGTAAAGAAATATAACTGTGTTGTTAGGGATCTCTGTATTGTTTCAAGGGCGCTGGTATAGTTGCCTCTTAATGTTTTTGGAAGAGTATCCATTATTTAAGAAAGTTCTTTCTTGGTATGTTAGTTCATTTTTAAGTTCTTCTTCATCGGACAATACTGAGCGAGCACAGTGAGCCAATGTGGAAATGATACATAACTTTTGTGTGGGATAGTGATGTGAGGATGCATGTAGGTATGTATCCATATGTGTTGAATTCCTGAAGATTGAGATTTTTAAAGACTCAGACATCCCAGTAAGTTTCATGTCTAAAAAAGAGAACCATTTTCTTCAATCTCAATGGAATTTTATGTCTTGGTGGAAGTTGTTTAAATGATTTAGGAAGATGTGAAGATTCTCTACACCATGCTCCCAAATAAGGAATATATCATCTACATAGCAAAGCCATGTTCTAGGTTTTAATGTTTCTTTAGAGATGGCTTTTTCCTCGAAGTCTTCAAAGAAAATGTTGGCCAGTATTGGTGACAGGGGACTACCCATAGCTAGTCCTTTGTTCCGTTTGTAAATTTTGTCTTCGAACTTAAAATACCACGAATTAATAGTGTGAGAGGAGAGCAAAAATCTTTTTAGATATCTTGTTTTTTAAAATACTGAGAACATCTTGCGTTGGAACATTTGTAAAAAGAGTCACAACATCAAAGCTCGCCATAATATCGGAATTCTTCGGCTTTATATCTTTAAGTTTAGAATATATATATATTCTAAAATTAATATATATTAAAATATATATTAATATTTATATATATTAAAATAGCTTGGTATCTTTAACACACACACACACATATATATATATATAAATTCATTAAAAAAAATAATCCTTAGCTCACCCACTGTATGAGTGCACTATAAGTGTACAAAACAAAAACCTTGTGTGGGTGGGAAAGAAATACTAGCTTAAAATTAGCAAATTAAGGATGTCTACTGGCAGATGGATTAGCGAACAAAACATGAAAAAGATATAACCCACAACAAACAAGAGAGAGAGAGAGAGAGAGAATAATCTTAAAATAGAAAGTGATTGCAAAAATCGAATATAGTAAATGATGTGGATTTTTCTAAGATGATTCAATGTCAGCAGTGTGGTATGCATGTGTGGGAAAATGTAGCAGATGTGTTTATTGAGAGATTCAACAAGAGAAGTGACAAGGTGAGGATCTGTGAGAAGGTGTGATATTTTAATGGATTGTGGTGATTTATAAGAAAGTTAAGAATGAGAGATGAACCATATTAGATGAAAGATGAAAGTTAGTGACAGGCAAAAGACTGAGAATGGTCTTTCCACAGTCATGCTCACAAAAGTGAGTGTGACTATGGAATACAGATGAGCCTGATTATTGCCAGTGTCAAAGAGAGCACAAATGCTGGACTGCAAGAATTGAAGAATGGAATTATAAAGATGAGATAAGGTGTATACAAAATTAGATCAGATGTATGGCGGATGCTAACAGAAGAGTGTGAAAGAATAAAATGAATGACAGTAGGAAAAAAGAAGCAGCAAATGATTCCAAGAGTAGCACTGTATGGAGAATCTATTATAAAAGATGTGACTGGTAATTAGTTTACGGAATTAACAACGCATATAAAGTATATTAATTAAAGGTAACTTTAATGAATAACTTCTATATTTCGGCAATGTCACATTGCCATCTTCAGGAACATAAAGATATGGTATGTGCACTCAGGAACTAACACAAAGCAAGAAACTAATATTGTTCCTAAAGTCCTAATGGTGCCCTCTTGCGGGCTAATTTGGTAGTCTTGGCAGTTGGGCTGAAGTTCTCATAATGAAAGTCTCCCAAATTTGGGGCAGTTTCATGCACCCAAATTTGTTGAGGTTAGGAACGTTTTTTAGAGCTGCTGAAGATTCTTTGAATAATCTTTCGTATTTAAACTTGCTGCGATGAATTATTTTTGTTTTCTTCCAACGAATTTTATGGTGGGTATCCAAGGCATGGTCTGCCAGCCCAGAGCGGTTGTATTGGTGAAACCGGATGTAGTCTTGGTGTTCTGAAATCCTGATATTTGTTGTTCTGCCTGTTTGGCCAAAGTAGTACAATTTGCAGCTACAAGGGACCTGGTATACACCAGGTAGGTCTTTGGTAGAGCGGATAAGGGATGCAAACTTTTTATATGGTCTGTAACAGGAAGTAAGGTCATATTTTTTGAGGATATTGGTTATTTTCTCAGAGGTGCCCTGGATGTAGGGGATGGTGATAGACTTGGTGTAATCTTTATTGTGGAGGGGGGTTGTGGTTTACAGGTTTTAGTATTTTTTGGATTTTTTTGGGGTTATAGCCATTGGCTAAGAAAGTGTTGAGGATGTGGTTTAGTTCAATAGTCAGGGCCTTGTCATCTGAGCAGATTAATTTTGCCCTGTTATATAGTGTTTTTATCACCCCATATTGTTGTGAGGGGGGGGGGGGAATTGCTGGTGATTGCTGCCATGTGGGTGGGTTTTCTGTAAACAGAGAAAACCAAAGATCCATCAAGTTGGCGGGTGATTAAAGTGTCTAGGAAGGGGAGGGTGTTGTTTTCCTCTTTTTCTAAGGTGAACTGGACTCTGGGGTGTTGGTTGTTTAAGTGTGCTAGGAAGGAGTGGAGTGTGTCTGAGCCATGTGGCCAAATAGTAAACACGTCATCCACATAACGAAGCCAAATAGTGGGTTTTTGTGGGGCGGAGTTTAAGGCTTTCTCTTCAAATGTCTCCATAAAGAAATTGGCCAAGGGTGGGAAAAGTGATGAACCCATGGCTGTCCCCTCTATCTGTTTGTAGAACTTTCCTTGCCAAACGAAATAGCCTGAGTTCATTGTGAACTGAAAAAGGGCTGAGATATCGGGAGGAAACTTGGCTTGGATGAGCTCAAGGGTTTCTTTGAGTGGGACATTAGTGAATAGGGAGGAGACGTCAAAACTGACCATTATGTCAGTGTGTTGGAGTGTAAGGTTTTCTATACTGGCTTTAAAGTGAGCTGAGTTTTTTATGTGTGATGGTGTGTTGCCAGTGTAGTGTGTGAGCGTTTTGGCTAAATGTTTGGCTAATTTATATGTGGGGGAATCAATGCCATCCACTATGGGACGCAATGGCACATTTTGTTTATGTATTTTTGGGAGTCCATATAATTCTAAACCCCCCCCCCCCGATTATATGGACTCCCAACAAAAATACATAAACAAAATGTGCCATTGCGTCCCATAGTGGATGGCATTGATTCCCCCACATATAAATTAGCCAAACATTTAGCCAAAACGCTCACACACTACACTGGCAACACACCATCACACATAAAAAACTCAGCTCACTTTAAAGCCAGTATAGAAAACCTTACACTCCAACACACTGACATAATGGTCAGTTTTGACGTCTCCTCCCTATTCACTAATGTCCCACTCAAAGAAACCCTTGAGCTCATCCAAGCCAAGTTTCCTCCCGATATCTCAGCCCTTTTTCAGTTCACAATGAACTCAGGCTATTTCGTTTGGCAAGGAAAGTTCTACAAACAGATAGAGGGGACAGCCATGGGTTCATCACTTTTCCCACCCTTGGCCAATTTCTTTATGGAGACATTTGAAGAGAAAGCCTTAAACTCCGCCCCACAAAAACCCACTATTTGGCTTCGTTATGTGGATGACGTGTTTACTATTTGGCCACATGGCTCAGACACACTCCACTCCTTCCTAGCACACTTAAACAACCAACACCCCAGAGTCCAGTTCACCTTAGAAAAAGAGGAAAACAACACCCTCCCCTTCCTAGACACTTTAATCACCCGCCAACTTGATGGATCTTTGGTTTTCTCTGTTTACAGAAAACCCACCCACATGGCAGCAATCACCAGCAATTCCCCCCCCCCCTCACAACAATATGGGGTGATAAAAACACTATATAACAGGGCAAAATTAATCTGCTCAGATGACAAGGCCCTGACTATTGAACTAAACCACATCCTCAACACTTTCTTAGCCAATGGCTATAACCCCAAAAAAATCCAAAAAAATACTAAAACCTGTAAACCAAAACCCCCCCTCCACAATAAAGATTACACCAAGTCTATCACCATCCCCTACATCCAGGGCACCTCTGAGAAAATAACCAATATCCTCAAAAAATATGACCTTACTTCCTGTTACAGACCATATAAAAAGTTTGCATCCCTTATCCGCTCTACCAAAGACCAACCACTTCCCCTAGACCTACCTGGTGTATACCAGGTCCCTTGCAGCTGCAAATTGTCCTACTTTGGCCAAACAGGCAGAACAACAAATATCAGGATTTCAGAACACCAAGACTACATCCGGTTTCACCAGTACAGTCGCTCTGGGCTGGCAGACCATGCCTTGGATACCCACCATAAAATTTGTTGGAAGAAAACAAAAATAATTCATCGCAGCAAGTTTAAATACGAAAGATTATTCAAAGAATCTTCAGCAGCTCTAAAAAACGTTCCTAACCTCAACAAATTTGGGTGCATGAAACTGCCCCAAATTTGGGAGACTTTTATTATGAGAACTTCAGCCTAACTGCCAAGACTACCAAATTAGCCCGCAAGAGGGCACCATTAGGACTTTAGGAACAATATTAGTTTCTTGCTTTCTTCCTCATTTGCTTTGTGTTAGTTCCTGAGTGCACATACCATATCTTTATGTTCCTGAAGATGGCAATGTGACATTGCCGAAATATAGAAGTTATTCATTAAAGTTACCTTTAATTAATATACTTTATATGCGTTGTTAATTCCGTAAACTAATTACCAGTTATGTCTAACCGACGTATAAGTCTTGCTACTAGAATTATAAAAGGTGTGGTCAATGAGATGTATACACAAGGTCTGTTTCCCAAGAGGGAAGAAAAACAGGGTGATTAATGCTGTGGATATGAAGTGTGCAAGGGTGTTGTGGCAGTAGTATGAACAACTGATCTGGTTGGGCACCAGGAGAATGTGAGGATGTATCTGGAAATTACTGAGGAAAGCAAAAGAAAATGCATTAGGAAGAGAACCGGTGTGTGTAACACAAGTATGACAATGATGAGGTGAGGTGGAAAGCAAAGATCATGACTGACATGTTAGCAGGAATGTATGAAGAGAAAGAAGTGCAGTTTGTGAATGTGTGGGATGAGTATGAGGAGCCAACAGAACTACATAAGAGTGATGAACTGCATTAAAATGGTTTAGGAGTGAGTCATCTAGAAAGGCAGTTGCTCAAAGGAATCTATGGGAATGGTCAGCATATTATTATTATTATTATTATTATTATTATTACGTGCCACCTCCAGGGAGTCTAAAAACTCATCGAGGGAGGACACCTACTCTAAAACTCTCTGTCTGCACCATTCAATCCATCAACTACAACAAACTGCAACTACCATCATCGTGTACACCAACACTATCTACTGCCCACTACTGCCACTAGTATTTTCATAGACAATCACAAACATCCATGCCCAGGGCAGAATTTGAACCTGCAGCCTTTAGGCTGGAGAGTGGATATGCTAACCACTTGGCCAACCAGGCCAGCTATGAATGGCACAGGCCAGGATTCATGGGAAGTAGTTCTGGGGAGATATAATGGATAGAGGATAAAGTTGAACAGACCAAAACTAATGAGAAGTCTCAGGTGATGGGTTGCACGAGAAGGAATGGGTATAGATCAAGAAATTAACTGCTGTACTCATTTAAAAATACCAGGAAATATCAGATGTGACAGAGATGACAATATTGTGTTAACTGAGTTTATTTGTGCATAAATAGTTGGAATAAGTGAAACACAGTTGGATAAGAATGATATAATGATGAGAATAGAAATAGAAGAGCATGATTTTGGGGGAGAGGATAGGAAGAATAAGAAAGAGGAGGAATGCTGCTGATGATAGTATGGGGATAATATCTAATGTAGGTTAACAAACAAGGGCAAAACAGTAGGTTTTGAAGCAGTATGGTGTGAGTTAGATGTTGATAGGATGATATATTTAGTTAGGGAATGTTGAGGACAGAGACAAATATAAGGCAAGTTGGCTTAGTGAGATAGAAAAGAGTGATCATTATGAGTGATTTTGATTATGGTGATAATGATTGGAATGAAAAGATAGCATCAGAGAATAAGGAAAATGAATATCTTGAGTTGTGAAGGGACAACTATCTTAGTCAACATGTAGTAAAGGGAACACTGTTGTTGAGAAAGGAGCCTCCATAGCTTAGTCAGTATAGAAGAAGCCCTTTGGTCAGAGAGATCTAGGTTCGATTCCTGTCCAAGATGCAAGGAACCCTTTTCTGGTCTCTTTCAATTAAAGGTAAGTTAACCGGTCTTATATGGAGGTAGGGGGATTCTTTTCATCCAGAAACGCAGGTTTCTCATCCCCCAGAACAGGCAAACTGGCCATGTGAACACACATGAATCTAAAGTCATAAAATACATACTAAATACCTTATTAGGAGGGCTCAACCCATCCTAAAGGATGGGGAGGAAAGGGGGAACCGCACACGAAATAAATAAAATTGTTGAGAGTCATAGTGGAGGTGGGGCTGATGGTGAGTGAGCAGGAGGTATAATAAGGCAGTAGGACTTGACACACCTGTTTAACATGAGTCTTGCAATAAAGTCCTAAAGGAATGGAAAGTGAGAAAAATTGTTCTGCTTCATAACAGGGAAGAGGACAAACTGAAGTTAAATTAGACTGCCACACAAGCTGGTAACTAAACTGAAATGGATAGGATAGAATAGGATAAGAGACTAGTGAGTTGGATAGTAATTGGCTGTGAGATATGTTGAAGATATTTTCTTCATTTGGTCAAGCTCAGAAAAATGTCTTCAAAACTTAACTGACTTTATTAATGGTTTAAATCAAAAAAATCTAATTTACATTAGCGGTAGAAAAAGCCAGAGATCCATTTCCTACTCAAATATTCTCATGTCGATTGAAGATCATAGTAATCTTACTTTTGAAGTATACAAAAAAAAGTTTAACACATGCCAGTTCTGTATGTCAGTTCCCACCACCAAGCACAAAAATGTCATCAAAACATTAAATGAGAGAGCCATTACATTATCAATTGATGATAACAAAAGAAACAAAGAAACAACTTACATTAAAGACAATCTTCAAAAAAATGATTAAAAGATCAAAAATATTAATAATATATTGAATAAACCATCACAGGCTCCAAGACAATAACCAGATGACTACAAATACATGGTTTCTTTACCCTATATCAAGAACATTACAGACAAAATAGCAAAAGTCTTACACTTAGAAGTTGCTTTTAGACCTCTACAAAAATCTCTACAATAATAATAATAATAATAATAATAATGATAATGTTAACACTGCTAAACAACCACATCAACCTATGAAAAGATCAGGAGTTTATAAATCTATCACAACTATGGTGTTTGTTAAGTTGGACAGATAGGATTCTGGAGAAATTTGTCAAAAAGAACAGGAAAGAGATATGGAGAAACATCGAGCATATAAATCTGGATTGTCCTTTGTCACCACCAATGAAAAGCATCAAGTAAACTGGAAGATCACCAAAATACTATAAATAGAATTTAATACTTACATACACAAATTTAAAAAGGCTAGTGAGATGATACAATATCCAACCCAGTGTAATAAAAATCAAGGCCTGATATTAAATTAACTCTGGGTAGCATATATAACAGATCTGCATCTGAATTAGGCTATGAGAAAAAATACGTTATATCCTATAACAATGACCCATGTTCATGATATCTCATTCCTGCATTTAACGTCTGTCACGTGTTGAATATATTAAAAAAAAATGACAACCTTTTTTTAGAAATCTCCATGTTAACACCTCTTTATATTTGTGTTTAGTGTATTAACCTGAAGAAGTGCACAATAGTGTTGTATGAAACTAGTCATTGACTTATTAAACTGTTTTTTTTTTTGCTAGTTTTAATTTAATAATTATGAATAATATAAGCTATGGCAATATAAACTCCATAGTCCTTACTACAGTATGGATTCCCAGAGAGAGAGAGAGAGAGCAGGAGATCCCAAGGAAGAAAGAGGATGAGGTGGAGATGACATCATAGGAATAGCAGGAAACAACTAGATAAGAATGGCCTGTGAGAGACATAAAAGTGAACAAATTGGGAAGACTTTTTCCCAGCAATGTGACACAAGCTGATATCATCATCATAATATGAAAAATTAGTGCAACGCTAATGCAGTTTTTGAAAAAATGATGGGGTGGATAGAAAATAACATTTATAATAAGCATGCCAGATTATTAAAAAAAACCAAGAAAATTTGTGCAAAGGACAACTTTTCTTTTTAGTGAAATCTTTATTTATCTAGATCAGGAATTCTGCAAGTGGATGGTAGTAACCTTCAGAGATCTTTGGAAAAATTGGAGTTGGCCTTTAGTTCCTAACAAAGCCAGTGGTGTAGCAAGATTATTTTAGGGTCTTTAAAGAAAATATTTTCTCACAAAGATAATTCTAGAAATCTAGAATTAGTATACAAAACAAATCATTAACTCAGACAGTCAGCAACGTGTCTTATCCTTGTGCACCTCGCAGCACATCAATTATGAGCCCTTGAAAACATACATAAATGATTTTAGTTAGTGTCCAAGCATCTTGATTATATAAGAAGATTATTATTTCTCAATTTGCTGCAGAGGGTGACATGGATGATTTGGATCTGGATTTGCAAGAGGAAATTAATCAAGTGAAGATGGACCTAGAAGTTAAATAACTGTGTTCAAAAGTGTGTTTTAAGGGATTTTTTGACAAGTAAAAATATTACTGAAAACTACCACAAACTTTGTGTTTGTGGTAGTTTTAAACAATTTAAAATGTATTCAACTGTTCAGCCTTTCTTATTAACCTTTCTAAGTTTTGAACATTACTTTCATGTTAAGACTGATGAATACCAATACAAAATATCCCTGTTATTAACTAAACTGAGAAATGCTCTTTATTTACTGTTTAATATAATTTCATCTTAGATATTAAATGATAAATAACAGAGGATTTTTCAGTAGAGTTTTTCCATATCCCATGATAACCATGCAAAATTTATTTATAGTGCTTCTCTCTCTCTCTCCAAAAGATACTCAAGTTCCCTAATCTTGAGAGGTACCTGTGGGATAATAAATTAATAATGGAAACGTATAGGCCATAGTAATAACTTTAATTAAACAAAGGTACAAATATTTCGTACTGAAAATAACAGCACATCCTCAGTGTAGAACAAACAGTTAAAGGAATGGAATACAAAGTACAGAACAGTCGGTGGATCACCAAATAAAATTGTTGCCGCGTGCCAGAAAATTAATTACTAAAATTTTATTAAATAATTCCTTAAAATAATTATTTCATTGATGGTTGCATAAAATAAGAGTCTCCCAAACTTTTGGGAGAGAGAGACAGTCATTTTGATTTAAATTTATTAATTTATTAACTCAAGTTCCCTGTCTATCTGTACAGTTTATTCTATACAATGATGAATCATTTCTTTGTATGATAGAATACTTGTTTATAGTATCTGATGTATGGTTTATTGTTCTTATGGTTTGTAACTACTGATGATGTCTGCAACATAGATCATGAAACATCTAATTTACTTAGAGATCTATTATTCAATTAATATCATTTTCAAATCCATAAGCCCATTAGAATGACTTCATAAAAAATCTTAGATAGATAATCAACTTTATTGTGACTACTTACTATGGCATCATATCTTCACCATCAAAGTACTTAATGAGTTCATCTGGCATGCAAATTTTAAGTCTGAATTTCTTTGATGTTAACATGCATATATATATATATATATATATATATATATATAATTTTAATGGAATATGTATACTAGACATTTAAATAACTTTCACAGCTTACACATGTAACAAATAATATTTTCAAATAATTTGAATAAATACTTTTATTCAAAAATGTTAAAATATTTCATTCACTGTTACATGGACATCATCAGGGAGACAGACTGTGAACTATATTTAAAAGATGAATCACAATAATGAGTAATAAATCATGCATAAATTAGCTCACATCAAGGTAACACTGAAGATTATGATAACACTATTAGAGAACAAAGGAACAATTGTAAAAAGTTGCATAGATAAAAATTAATCATTTAAAATAATTATTAATTTAAAAAAATTATGAACAGTTATTAGTGATCACATCCAAAAACTTAACAACTGACATACAGTCTGATCAGTTTGGGTTCAGACATTTTGCAGCATTTCACATGTTTCTTTGAAACATGTGAACCAAATCAGATAATCAAATTTGAACTTGCCGAATGAACACGTTTTGTCTGGTTCCAAAGAAATCTGCATCAAGTGCCAATAGCATTGCCAGATTCAAAAAAATGTAATATAGTCTTGATGTTCATCAATTTTAATAAAGGCTGAACAGCCAGTTTGTCCAAAATAGCAAGGATGACATGAGCAGGGTTATGTGATACATAACTGGTGAGGAAATGGTTGGAAATGTATCCTTTGTAAATGGCAGGAAGGAGACAGTTTCCAAGCTGGTTTCAAGAAAGCATACAGATTGGATTTACAAATAATCCACACTATTGCTTCTGTGGTTCTTTTAGATAGGTATTAAAATTCTTTTCATGTCAGATTGCTTTTAATTTTATTCAAATCATCTAACAAAAGAAAATTAGAAGAGTACATCATATGAGTTCTGTGTATAAGACTCTTGATAATACCCATTTTCATTGATGAATGATGGTGAGAGGAAGAGTGAATGTATCTGCCAGTAAAGGTTGGCTTATGATAAACTGAAAATTCAACATCACCTGTGGGATTTAGAATTACAAAGGTCCAAAACAGGGTAGTTCATTATTGGATTCTCATTCAATAATGAAGAATGAGTTTTTTATGTATGATGATGTGTTGCTGGTATAGTGTTTTACATTTAGCTGAAGCACTCACACACTATACTGGCAACACACAAAAAACTCAGCCCACTTCATAGTGGGCTGAGTTTTTTGTGTGATGGTGTGTTGTCTCTCCTCCCTATTCACAAATGTCCCACGCAAGGAAACCTTAGTGTTCATCCAAGCCAAATTTCCTCCCGATATCTCTGCCCTATTTTAGTTCACAATGAACTCAGGCTATTTCATTTGGCAAGGAAAATTCTACAAACAGATAGAGGGGACAGCCATGGGTTCACCGCTCTCCCCATCCCTGGCCAACTTCTTCATGGAGACTTTAGAAGAGAAAGCCCTAAACTCAACCCCACAAAAACCCATTGTTTGGCTATGCTACGTTGATGATACGTTCGCTATTTGGCCAAATGGCTAAGATACACTCCACTCCTTCTTAGCACACTTAAACAGCCAACACCCCAGAATCCAGTTCACCTTGGAAAAAGAAGAAAACAACAGTCTCCCTTTCTTAGACACTTTAATCACTCGCCAGTCTGATGGATCCTTGGCTTTCTCTGTTTACAGAAAACCTACAGGCAGATACATTCACCAGAAATTCTCCCCCCCCACACACACACACATACAACAATATGGGGTTATAAAAACCTTATATAACAGGGCAAAATTAATCTGTACAGATGACAATGCCCTAACCACTGAACTAAACCACATCCTTAACATGTTCTTAGCCAATGGCTACAACCCCCAAAAAATCCAAAAAATATTAAAACCAGTTAACCACAATCCCCCTCCCCACTTCATAACAAAGATTATACAAAATCCATCACCATTCCCAATATCCGGGGCACCTCTGAAAAGTTAACCAAAATCTTAAAAAAATATAACCTGACTTCTTGTTACAAACCAGAAGAACCATATAAGAAATTGGCATTCCTCATCCATCCCACCAAAGACCAGCCACTTCCCCTCGACCTACCTGGAGTATACCAGGTCCCTTGCAGCCTGTAAACTGTCCTACTTTGGCCAAACAGACAGGACAGTAAAGGTCAGGATATCAGAACACAAAGACTACATCTGCTTTCAACAACCACTCTGGACTTGCAGACCATACTCTGGATACCCGTCACAGAATACGCTGGAAGAAAGCCATGTTACTACACCGCAGCAAATTCAAATATGAAAGATTGTTCGCGGAATCAGTCTCAGCTCTAAAAAACTTTCCAAACCTCAACAAATTTCAGTGCATGAGACTGCCCCAAATTTGGGAAGCTTGCATCATGAGAACTTCAGCCCAACAGCCAAAACAATATAGCCTGCTAGGGGGCATGTTTAGGACTCTAGGAACAACGTTAGTTTTCTCTCTCTTCTGCCTCATTTGCAGAAGAGAGAAAACTAGTTTTTCTCTTTGTAGTGCCTGCATGCACATGTCATAGTTTTATGTTCCCATGAAGATGGTGATGCGACATCGTTGAAATATAGGAAGTATTTATTAAAATTTCTTTTAATTAATATTCCAGTATACGTTATAATTTCTGAAATAATTTAATAGTTAAAGGTGAGTTAGCTGGTCTCATATGGAGGTAGAGGATTTTTTCACCCGGAAACTCAGGTTTTTCATCCCTGAGAACAGGCAAAACAGCCTGTGAACACACACACAGACCTACAGTCATAAAATACATATTTGAAATATGTATTTTATTGAAACAAGGGTTCAACAAGTCCTAAGGGATGGTTGTGGAAAATTATGGGATACCTCACAAACAACAACAACAATAATAATATACAATGATATTTTGTACCAGAAAAAGAAAGATTACCAAGTGATAAATTGGTGAATAAGCTGCATGATGTCGTGACGTTCTATTCTCATGTTGTGTTCTAATTTACCATCTTGTTTCGAGTCACTCTTATAAATAAAACAACTAATTGCAAATTGATCACCGATCCAAAAGTAGGGAAATTTATAATTATACTGCGCCACCCTATTTTTAGATTAGTCTATATAAAATAGTAGGATCAATTCTTAATTAAGTTAGCAGTCTCCTCATTTATTTAGGCCGAATTATTTACTATTCCACTTGGGGTTCCTGCAAGATTCGAATATTTATGAACGGTGCAATAAAAAGGAATTCAGGCAAACACAATATTTAGATTAACAAAATAAAACATTTAATATATGATATATATAACAAATACAAGAATTCTGCTTTAAAATGAAACAATGCAATTAACTTAATACATCTTGCTAAGTCACTCATGCCAATTCAATGTTCTAAACTCTCACATACAATTCACAGCTTCAAAATCACAAGCTTTCTTAACTCAAGTTAATAAAACGAAACTTCTTATTTAATCAGTCTCCACATATCTATCAGCTGTACTTAATGTTTAAATTCACAGGAAGCATTAATCAAGGTGGACAATATTCCAAGCAATCTTATTTCGGACCTTGAACTTCTAAAATACGCTATAGTTAATGTTACAATGAATGAACATGTATGACTACTCTTACCAGATACAATCTTCAATACATCAATTTATTGCGAGCACACTTATGAATTAACTCATTTGAGCTAGCGGAACACATTAAATAAAATTCTCCAACGCTTTAACTGAACTACTGTTAATCGCGCTTCACTACTCTAAACAACAGCAATAAGGTACTGATATCCTTTCTTGTTTACTTTCCTGCAACTAGTTAAATTCATTATAATTCTTCTCAGGGCAACATAGAATTAAGACGCAATCCTAGACTAACTGGAACTAATCAGAATTTTTCATTGAATGTCCAGTTCTTTATTTATCCAGATACGGCATTAATTTTCCTTTACAACACAGCTGACTTCACTTGCAGCTAAGTATATGATTCACTATGTTTTGGCTCACTTCTAAACACTATTCTCAGGAATTTCTGCCCTAGAGAATTTATAATTTTCTTCCACTTCTTTTGCTTGTATCTTACCTTCCTTCCCGCTCCGCAAAAACTTCCTCTCTCCTCTAATTCAAAATCTTTTCTTTTATATAATATCTTTCCTCTCCTTTCAGTCCGAAGGTCACGCTCTATTCGACTCGTGCTTGTTTATTTCATGCGTCTCCATAACAATGCATGAACGCAAACATTTCGCTAATGTAATACAACGCTCTACTACTACATAAGTGATTACATAACGTTAAATTTTCACAAATAAGAATAAACAGAATATTTGAGCTACTTAATCAGCTCTTTCATTACGTATACAATTATTTATAATACACTTTTCGTTACTTTACATATATATTTTAGTTATCATAAATTTCTACACATATTATTATTTAATAAATTAATAGTAGGATAAGTTTAGAACAAATATTTAAATAGTAATTCTTAATTAAGGAACAATAAATAATTTTTATACAAATTATGATTAATATATAATAAGCAATGTTAAATGTGAATGAAAAAAAATAAATTACACAACATAGTTTCATTCACAATTTAACAATGAGATGGGAATGGAAAATATATTGATTAAATAGATTGGCGATCGGCTCTCTCAGTGTCTCAAAAATGGGGTACCGCAGGGTTCTGATTTTCGCCTCTCTGCCATTCAACTTGTTTGTAAATGATTTATCATGTGGATCTTCAGTTGTTTACTGATGATACAAAGTTGAGGAGAATTATAAGTAGCACTGTTACTTATAATTCCCTTCAGAAAGATCTGAATAGACTTTTTACTTGAACAAAGGAATCAGTTGTAATTTTAATATTAAGTGCAAGATGTTTCATTTTGGAGTGAAGAAATATCATGCTGTGCACTTAATGGCTGACCACAAACAGAAGTTACACTAATCCCTTGATTAATGCAACCCCGATTAGTGCAGCTTTTTTTTCGATACCCAAATTCGATTAGTGTGCCTATATACATCTTAAAAATAAATGTTACAGATGTTAAAACTTTTCTATCTATACATTTTATGGCTAACTATTTTAAAAAATCACTCACCAGAATGAAATATAATTTAGTTACCGATTTAAAACATTTTACAAAGTTATTTTTAATGACATACTACACTATTTCCATCTACACTATGTTCCAAATTTTTGCTGAAAAAATTTATGTCATCTGCTATAGTACACCCACAGATTCGAGACCCTTCGACACTTCTGGCATGTCACAAAAAGGAGAATCCATTCCAATAATAGGGTAATCAATCCGTCTTCTGGGATAAGTTGTTTATTATTACATGTCAAAAAATTAACATCTCTTTTATGATCATTGTAGTTTTTAAAGTGGTAACTATTTTGCTTGTATAACAGTTGGGAAATTTTATCTATAAAGCACGTGATTTCGCGTGTTGGCCACCAATTAGTACGTCCTTCATTTCTTTCTCCCCTTCAATGATAACGTCCAAGAGTTAATTAAATCTCATTCTGAAGAACTGAGTGATTCCGATGTGCTAAATTTAGATGCACAGCAGGAAGATCCCGAAGAATATGAAGAAAATTTAACCACTGATAGTCAGCCAAAAGAGATTTCGCAGAAACAATTTGAAAATATTTTTCGTACAATCGAAGTTTATAAGCAGCTATGCTTACAGGCTGACCCTGATGAAGAGAGAAGCAGTAAAATTTGCAGAAGGGTAGAAGAGGCAATAGGATCATACCATCGGTTGTATGAAAAAAAGAAACAAAATGCCTGCCAAACTACATTAGCTCAATTCTTTATTAAGAAGTAGAATAATAAATTTATTTTCTGAATATGTTTTATTGTCTTTCAGCTTCATGGTTTTCCTTTAACTAGACCCTGAGACATACCCGAATTCTTTTATAAAAAAATTAAGGGTCAAAAAAGAAATCTGAGGAACGAATTATACATTTTCACATAGGTTATTATGTTCGATTAGTGTGTTTTCGATTAATGTGCCTGTTTTAAAGAACGCATTAGGTGCACTAATCGAGGGATTGCTGTATAGTGCAAATTGCAAAGACTGCACATTGTAATGCAGTGCTATGATAAGAAGTACACTAACATGTAAGGATAAAGAGGTGGTTGAGCCACTGTATAAAGAACTGGTCAGACCACACGTGTACTGTTGAGCTCAGATTTAGTCACCCGATTTTCAATGTGATGTGGAAATATTGGAAAGGGTCCAGAAGAAGAGTGACTAAGACTATCAGGAATCTGGGATGCTGGCTATGGAGAGAGAGAGGTTGAAAAAATATAGATTGCAGAGTTTGGTGGATAGGAGGTAAAGAGGTGATATGATAGAGTTGTTAAAGTTAATGACAGGATTTTATCAGATTAATTTATTGGAGATTATAAAAAGAGTAGAAGGTAAGAACCAAAGGCTATCCCTAGAAGTTATGTAAGACTGTGATGAAGAGGGTTATGAGGACAAATTTTTTTACATGGAGAATTTTTAGTGAATGGAATGCATTACCAGAATGTATTATTAATGCAAGCAGTGTTAAACATTTTCAGATTCAGTATGATAAATATGTTGTCAGTTGAAAGAACCTCCCAAGATGAGTCTGCTGACTCTATGGAGGGGGTAATAAAAATAATAGCATTAAATTTAACACAACTATCCTTCATAATGTGATCAATACAGATGAAGAACAACTGTGACAATCTCTTTTCTCACATCTGATTCAAAAAACTGTCTTCTTCTATCTCCTTTAATTATTATTATTCAGGCCTCCATGGAGTCAAAAGACTCATCGTGGGAGGTCCTTCTTAAGAAACACAAAGTCTATCAAGACTCTTCGAGGTAGGTCCCCCCCCCCTAAGAAACACAAAGTCTATCATACCACTTCTTGAACTCATTGACCGTTCTCGCTCTCACCACTCCATCAGGCATGCAATCCATGGTTCAACCACCCTCCATGCAAAGAAACCACTCCTTACCCTCTTGCTCACAGTTTCCATTCGTAACTTCCAGGGATGGCCTCTTGCCATCACTCCTTCCTGCTGTTCAATCAAGCGAAAGAACTCCCCAGTGTCAACCCTGTAACCACCTCTCAACAATTGAAAAGACTCAATCATATCACCCTCCTTCTTCTATCCACCAAACTCTGCAGTCCACATTCCCTCAGCTGATCCTCATAATTATCATTGTACAGTGCTGAAACCATCTTTGTTATCTGCCTTTGTACCCTTTCCACAGTTAATTTATCCCCTTCAAATCCTGGGGACCAAATCTGATTGCTGATTACAACTCAAATACAGACTAAGTATTGCTTGATATAATGTTCCATTTATAACATATTCCTCAAAGAATTTGAACAGCTATTATCTTGGCACCTTATCATACCTTTTCCAAAACCAGAAAACTTAATTCCAGATCCTTGTTATATTCCCAATTATTTGCCTTAATGTGAAATTCTAATCCTAAAAACTCTATTTGCCCCAAATTCAACTTGTTCTCTCCCAAGCTTTCTATCCACAATTATTCTTATATTTTTCTCAACTATACTTGCAAAAATCTTTCCTGGAACTCTTTGTAGGAAAGTTTCTCAGTAATTCTCACATTCCGCTTTATTACTCTTTTTATAGATGGGTGATATGACAGCTCTACTCCAATCATCTGGAATTCGACCCTCTGACCAGGCCTTCTGAATTATGCAGGGTAGCCACTGTAAAGCCTTTACACCTCCATATTTTAAAATTTCTGGTAGAATATCATCTACTCCTCCTGCCTATCCACATTTCAGGTTTTCTACTTCACGTTTATTGATATATAATTCCTGACTGAATTCCTGGTGAATATTTCTATCACCATGTTGTCACTGCTTGTTTCAGTTAGTAATATTTCAAAGTAATCACTCCACATATAGAATATATCTCTATCTTTATTTTTCATGTCACCTCTATATAATTTATCATAACTGATTTCATTTATAGTACTCTTTCGTCTATTTCTGAGTATTTTCAATAGCCTATGGAATATTTTGATACCTTCCTGATTTCCTGTTTTTACCAAAGGCAACTCATAATTTTTGTTTAGCTAGTTTTACAAAATGCTTTATTTCTTACATTTTTCTCTGTATACTTTCAGAACAAACACTGAGTTACTTTCCAGGAAATTTCAATATGCATTATTTTTTTCCTTGACTTCCTCTTTAACTGCCTGATTCCACCATGGATTTCAGATTTTTCTATTCCTTGCAAGCTACCTCACCACATTCCTCTAACTAAATTAATTAATGGTTTTTCAGGGTTTGCCATTGAATCTAAAATATTTGATTCTTGTTTTCATCCGTTTCATTTATTATTGAATAATATTTGTGTATTTGAGTCTACAGTTCACCTCTGAGATGTACAGCTTTGATTTTTAAAACTTTCTTTAACATCCTTGTTTTCAATATGAAATTCAGTTTTATCATGCTCAAAACTAACTAGTTATCACTTCAATTTCAAATCCTCTATACTCCTGTGTCCTGAACCAATGGGAAAACATCACTATAAATGGTAATATGGTCAATGAAACTTTTCTTATTTTCTTACATCTTTTCTCCATCTAAATTTATGCACATATTTATGCTAGAACATTATGTTAGTAATAACTAGTTCATGTCCTGAACAGAAATCCAACAGGTACTTACCATTATTACTAGCTTTCCTCTTTTCTACAAATTTTTTCAAAGCATTTCTATATGCCTTGTAATCATTTGCTACCCTATTGTGTAGATCTCCAACAAGACTGACTTTTCCTTTTTTGCTGTGCCATCTCCTCTAATGCATCGAATAATTCCACAACTTCTTAGTAGAACCTTCTGTGGGACCATAGGGACCGTTGTTTTAGGATTACCCTTGAAGAGTTTTTTTCATAAAATGGTAGGAGATTGGGGAAGAGCAAGAGGTCAACCCTGGAAGCTATATAAGGAGTGTGTGAGCAAGGGGAGTGAGAAGCAGGTTTTCTAGATGGAGAGTTGTGAATGATTGGAATGCCTTGCCTGAGAGTGTGGTATCTGCAGAGAACTTGAATGTGTTTAAGGCATGGTATGATATGATGAGCTGTGTGTATGACAAAAGGGACCTCTTAGATGAGTCTGTGACTCCATGATGTCTCATAAATAATATAATAATATATATTTTTTCTATAATATTCAAAAGTTATATTGACTTCAATGGACACTTCGCATCATATGATTATGGATGTATATACACGTCCAATCTATACAGTGATTAATACTGTAGCCACTTCTCTTCCTTGATTATTGTTGCCTGAATATAACTTCTTGTACATGTTGCTTAGAAATATCTCACCTGTTTTTGTTTTCTTTGTTTCATAACACCTGTTATGGCAATTATTCTTATCCAATTATTTCTGGTCATTCCATTTGTTTTCCATTGATTTATAATGACCACTACCAACCTAGAACTATGCTTATGTCGAATTGGGATATGTTCCAGGATGTGATTAGACAAAAATTATCAGTGAAGATATAACAAAAAAGTCACCTCTTAACTCTAATACTTATCATTTTTTTTTACTGCTATATGTATGCTTGAATAATAAATAACATTTACCAATAAATGAATACAATGATAGTATCACTAATGCTAAGTTGGTAAAGTGACCTTTACTACTAGTAACTAGTAGTACTAGTACTACTACAAGTAGATTTGACTGCTATATGTATGCTTGAATAATAAATAACATTACCAATAAATGAATACAATGATAGTATCACTAATGCTAAGTTGGTAAAGTGACCTTTACTACTAGTAAAGGCTACAAGAATGTATAAAAATAATAAATTAAATTACTTACATTAAATTTAAAATTAGTCGCTAATTAGCAGAAATTCACTTAATTGTTTAACTATTTAATCATTTTTTTTAACCAATCCTGAACATTAAATGGGACATATTCTAATATCCATAAATATTTTAACAGAAATCTAAAAACATAACATAACTCATAAATAATATGTCTAAGAAATATTAACCTGTAAGTTTTTCCACAAAATTAGACGGAACTAAGCCTTTTCTTCCTTCAAGGAGTTCACCGCTGAAAAACCCATCCTGTAAAAATCCAATAATGCAATAATTACATACTGATATAACAGTAATACCACTTTTATCATATTTGAATCATTATGTGAAATTAATTCTTTCCTTTAGTGTTACAATGTTAACAGCATTTATTTTAGACAAATTATGGACTCTACAACCATGTTATAAATAATAATTTTAATTTCCTGACATTTCAACCTTTATGTTAAGGTCATCATCTGAAGTATACACATGTATATACAGAGACAAGCTATATTACATTTCACACAGTATGCTAAAGAGACAATGATTTGATCAACAGATATTCTACTGGCCTGATATCTAGTAAAAAATTAGATTCAAAATTATTATTATTAATATTCAGGCCTCCATGGAGTCAAAAGACTCATCGTGGGAGGTCCTTCCTAAGAAACACAAAGTCTATCATACCACTCCTTAAACTCAATGACCATTCTAACGCTCACCACTCCATCAGGCAATGCATTCCATGGTTCAACCACCCTCCATGCAAAGAAACCACTCCTCACCCTCTTGCTCACAGATTCCTTTCGTAACTTCCAGGGATGGCCACTTGTCATCACTCCTTCCTGCTGTTCAACGAAAGAACTCCCCAGTGTCAACCCTGTAACCACCTCTCAACAGTTTAAAAGTCTCAATCATATTACCTCTGCTTCTTCTTATCCAATCATATTACCTCTGCTTCTTCTTATCTCTGCATCCACATTCCCTCAGCCGATCCTCATAACTATCATTCTACAATCCTGAAACCATCTTTGTTATCTGCCTTTGTACCCTTTCCACAGTTAATTTATTACCTTCAAATCCTGGGGACCAAATCTGAGTACAATAGTCTAAGTGTGGTCTGATCAGGGTCTTATACAACGAAATGATAACTGTTTTATCTCTGCAGGTCAGCGTCCTTCTCATTATTGCAGCAATCCTCTGTGTTACCTTCAACACCTTTGCAATATGTCCCCTAAATTTCAGGTTACTATCAATCATCAACCCCAGATCTCTTGTCTCCCTTACTTCCTCCAGTATAACTCCTCCAATAGAGTATGCAGCATTATCCTCCAGTATAACTCCTCCAATAGAGTATGCAGCATCCCATCAATGTTCCCCAAACCTGAAGACCTTACATTTTGCTGCATTAAACTGATACCCCCATTCATTTGCTCATCTATCTAGCTTATTCAAATCCTCTTACAGGGCTGCCGCATCTGCACTATTACAAATAATCCTTCCCAGCTTCGCATAACTGAATATCCCCTTGCAATCCACTGACAATGCAATTGATATAAAGGTTAAACAATATAGGTCCCAGTACTGAGCCCTGTGGGACCCCACTTTTAACCCTCTGCTTCCTTGAAATTGCCCCACCATACACAACTCTCTGATACCTATCAAACAGCCAATCCTGAATCCAATTGACCAATCTAACATCCAGATCCATGTATTGCAACTTGAATATCAGCTTATCATGTGGCACCCTGTCAAATGCCTTCGCTAAGTCTAAGAAAATGGCAGTATATGCCTTTCCCTCATCTAATGCTCTTGTAACTTTATCATAAAAGACTAACATATTGCTAAAACAAGAGCATCCCTTTACAAATCCATGTGGACTCTCACAGATAACATTACCCTCATCTGCCCAATGTTGTATACGGTTCCTCACTACTTTATCCAAGATCTTACTAACTACTGATGACACACAAACTGGCCTATAATTAGACACTTCCAGTCTGCTACCACCCTTATGCAATGGCACTATCTTACCTTCCTGCCATTCCATGGGCACCTTTCCCCGCAGTCAGACTTTCATTGAAAAGCCAGATAAAAGGCACTGTCAGTTCCCTAGCACATTCTCTCAAAACTTGGTGAAATACCATCCAGTCCTACAGCTTTATTGACATCCAGAGTACTTAGTATTTGAAACACACACTATCCTCCTATACCTCTAAACCTTGAACCTGCCCAATCCCACTAGCATTAAAACTGACTCCTCCAGGATGAAATATGCCAATAAAGTGTTCATTGAACAATTCCACTATGTCCTCTGCATCAGTCACTCTATTCCCATTTTTATCCCGCAATATCATTCTTCAACAGTCTTTTCTCCTCCTACTGGCCACATATCTAAAAAATTCCCTAGAATTTTCTTTGGATCTTAGGGCCAATCTCCTCTCATATTCCAGTTTCGTCTTCCTTACCATACTAGTCACTCTTCTGGCCTGTGTCTTATACTCTTCATGCATCTTCTCTTCACCTGTCTCCTTATATCTCTTCTATAGCCTGTTTTTTGTATGCAATTCCTGTTTAATATTGTTGGTCATCCACTTTACTCCAAATTGTGTCCTCTTCTTCACACGTGGAATACAGCTTACCATTGCTGCTAACAAATATTCCTTCACAATTTCCCAAGCACTAATGATATCCCGGCTTTCCAATTCCTCCCTCCATGAAACTTCCTCAAGTTGACGTCTTAGACTATTATAATCACTTGTCTTATAATTCCACATACGTTCCCTTCTCTTTGATACTCCTGCATGTTTATTCATTTTCCAAGTCAAAACCTTATGGTCACTCTCTCCAACTGGTGGGAGAGATGTCATCTCAGTTATTATCAACTCTTCTGATGCTATATCCAAATCCAAAACTGTTGAACCTCTTGTTCCCTATGTTACATGTTGCCTAAGACATTTGTCCCTCAAGAATTCTAGAAATTCCATTCCATTATTGCTACATGCATCTTCCTCTCCCCAGTTTATACTACTGTAGTTAAAATCTCCCATAACAATCATTCTTCTTGCACTTGCCAAACTCAACTGTCTAAACATTTCCTGGTCCCCACCCTCTGTGCTCCTGGGTCTGTAGCAACACCCCACTAAATATCCTGTCTTGCCCACCTCTACCTCACACCATATGCTTTCAAAATCATTAGTGCCACTGCCTTCGAAAGTCTCCACTCTTAGAGGACATAGGTCGTCACTTATCATAAGCAGTACTCCACCACCACGCTTTCCCTTCCTATCCTGTCAAAAAATGCTGTACCCAGCAACTTCTATTCCTGTCATTATGTTGTAATAAAACTATCTATAGGATAAAATTTTTCCCTGATGCTGTGTTAAATAGAATATAGCTTTGATTTGAAGTAGTTATTTTATTTTATTTCATTTATTTTAATTTAATTTAATCCAAATTTTCACTAGATGTCAGGGCAGTAGAATAACCGCTGATGAAATCATGGTCTCTTTAGCATACTGTGTGAAAAGTAGTATAACTTGTGTGTGTATACTCCAGACGATGACCTTAATATGAAGTTTAAATTGTCAGGAAATTAATATTATTATTTCTAACAGAGTTGTAGAGTCCATAATTTGTCTAAAATGAATGAAAATTAATTATTTACTGATAATAGTTAAATAAATCTAATGAAGTTAAATAATCACTAATTATAAAACTGGGATACATAAGAAGAGATATGGTAAAAAAAAAAATTTGAACAGGTAAAAAAATTTATTTGATAAAATAATTTAAGACAAAATCAAAGAAATATCAAACATAGCATTGAATAATAATAATAATAATAATAAAGTTCCATAATAAATATCCATTTTTACTTCATAAATCAACCGGGCAAACAAGATTTTGCGCTACCCAGACTAGTTTCGTAGTGGCCCTTCCCTTAATGCATAACATTATACATATCCGCAAGGAGATGTGTTTTGCATTATGGAGATACTGAGATAGTAGTGATGTTAGCTTGCTCCACCTTTGCAATGAGTTGCCCAGTGTTGTACCACCTTACCCCAGTCCTGAAGATACTTTCAGGTGCAAACTTTGTTTGCTCACACTTGGATAAAGGATTAAACTAAATTTATTATAGTCTAACCAAGTGAAAAATGAACTTTCAACATCTTTCTCTAAATCCAGAGTAATTTAATAAAAAGGTGGCACACCGTTTGGCAACTCCTATAGATAGAGATGACCTTGCTAATGCTTCTGCCTGGTATCTCCACTTGAGCCTGGCTCCCACTGAAGAGACCTCAATAAAGGTCGAAACTAGTCTGGGTAGTGGCCCTTCCCTTAATGCATAACATTATACATATCTGCAAGGAGATGTGTTTTGCATTATGGGAGATACTGAGATAGTAGTGATGTTAGCTTGCTTCACCTTTGCAACGAATTGCCCGGTGTTGTACCCCAGTCCTGAAGATACTTTCAGGTGCAAACTTTGTTTGCTCACACTTGGATAAAGGATTAAACTAAATTTATTATAGTCTAACCAAGTGAAAAATAAACTTTCAACGAAAATATATGCAGTTTCTGCACAGAGTCTTGTCTTCATTCTCACTTGGCAAAGTTATACTAGAAGAAGCAGAGGAAGAAAAGGATCTTGAGATGATTGTAGATAGAAATCTGAAGTTTAGAGGACATATTGCAAAAGTTGTAAAGACATCTCAGGGAACTGATGAAATATTGTGGATATTGACCATGAGGGTGGTGGTCCCATTGTATAAAGCTTTGATCAAACCACATCTGGATTTCTGTGCTCAGATCTGGTCACCAGTTTTTAAAGCAGATGAAGTAACCTTGAAAAGGGTACAGAGAGAGAAAAATAACAAAAATGATATCAGGACTGTACAATCCTGATTAGGAGGATAAACTTAGGGCATGCAGATTGGAAAGTTTAGTGAACAAAACACAAAGAGGTGATATGATCAAGGAATTTAAGCTGTTGAAGGATTATTACTGAATTACTATCCAGGAGATTTTTCATATAGTAGAATGAGGAGAAAGATGAAGGAAATTGGGGCCATCCCAGAAAGTTGAAGAAGGAAGTAGTGAATAAAAAGATATGAAGTATGTTCTTTTTGTTTTCCATGGAGAGTGGTAGGAGCATGGAATGCATTGCCTGAGAAACTGGAGAAAGTGCAAATGGTGGATGAGTTTAAGAAGCAGTATAATAGATTTTGTAATGACGAGCACTGATCTCCCATGATGGGCCTTGTGGCTCCATGGAAATCAAGAAAATAATAATAATGATAATTTACATTTGGAAACTACAAAATCTAAAAGTGTCAAAAGTAAATGAGAGTTCAACAAATGGAACCTTTAGCAAAAGAAAAATTAGCATTACTCTGCTTAAATGACAACTCTCTGCACAAATCCCATATATTTTTCTTTTATTAGGACATACGAATATGATTCACTAATGAGATTTTAAAATAAATTTCAATCTGACATCATTAGTGTTCTAAACGAACTATTACAATTTGGTATTACAAAAAGCACATGGGCATTCAGACAATTTTATTTATGGAAATTATTTCACAATATTATTATAGTACTTGCACCTCCATAGCATCCGAATGCTTACTGTGGGACTCCTTAACTATCTGCATATCTATCATATATCTCCTTGAACCCATTAACAGACAGAATACTCACTGACTCTGACAACTTGCTCCATTCATTCACAACTCTCCAAGCAAAAAATCTAGTTATTATTATTATTATTACGGGTATCTCCATGGAGTCAGTAGAATCATTGCGGGTGACCCAAACTAGCAAAACAATAGCTGTCAAATCTCTTCTTGAATTCATTTACAGACAAAGAGCTCACAACTAAGTCAGGCAATGAATTCCACTCATTCACCACCCTCCAGGCAAAAAACCTTGTTCTCACACTCTCGTTAACCACACTCTTCTTTAATTTCCAGGGATGACCTCTTGTTCTTCCATCATTATCACACAGCTGAAACATTTCCCCTGCATCAATCCTATAAAAACCTTTCAGTAATTTAAATGTTTCTATCATATCCCCTCTTCTCTGCCTATCAACCAGCCTCTGCAATCCACAAGCTCTCAATCTATCAATCTAGGGAGCAATTTTTACATCACTCACCAACTTAGTCACTCTTCTCTGAACCCTCTCCACAGCCTCCTCATCTCCAAGGAATCCAGGTGACCAGACCTGAGCACAGTAATCCAAATGTGGAAGTATCAATGCTTTATAAAGGGGAATAATAACCTCTTTATCTCTGGATGTCAGTGTGTTCCTCAACAACCAAGTAATCCTATGTGCAATCTTGGACACCTTAGCAATGTGTCCCCTGAACTTCATCTCCCTATCTACCAACACTCCTAAGTCCCTAGCCTCATCAATCTCTTGGAGTACTGTTCCATCAATGTAGTACACAGCTGGTAATCTGAGTATGTAAGTTGTCACATACATACTAACCACACTTTTATTAACTACTCTTGTTATGACCTCTTGTTCCCCCCCCTCTAGCCAAGGCTAGGGGGGGGAGAACAAGAGAAATGGTTCAGCACTTGTGCTGAAACATTTCCATCAAATAGGTCTTATAAAACCCTTTAAAAAACTGAAATGTTCCAATCATATTCCATCATTTTTTTTTTTGCCTATCAACCAACTTCTGCAGTCAACACATCCTCACCTGGAATGTTTACAAGCCCACTCACCATCTTGGTTGTATACTTCTGAATCCTTTTCACTACTTTCTCATACTGAAGAAACTCAGGTGACCAGACCTGAGCACAGTAATCCAGATGTAGACATATCAAGGCCATATAAACCAGAATGCCAACTTCCTTATCTCTACTTGTAGTGTGTTCATCAATAGTCAAATAATCTTATGAGCTACTACTTTGACCAGTGGAGCACCTAGGGGGGGGGCAAGGGGCCCTAAGCCCCCCCCCCCCCCAAAAAAAAGAAAAAGTTAAAAGACACTAAAAAATTTTCCAAAATACTTTTCCTAATTAAAATTCACTTTTTTATTTATGTTGTGTCATGTCTTCTATTTCTATACTACTTATGAATTAGGGGTCACATAAGGTGAGAGTATCCTATAGCAGTGTTTCTCAACCTATGGTCTGCGACGATGGGACAGGTAGTCCACAGGCAGACTTAAATTAACCAAATAAATGTATATATTTTATTTATCCAAACAAAACAAATTAAAATTGAATAACTAAGTAAAAATTATTGAAATAAAATGGATACTTAAAAAAAATAAAAATAGAAGCAGAATGTTCATTCCATGAACACTCTGCCACTATTTTAATTTGTAGTGGCAGAATGACGAGTAATAAAAGAGGGGTTAAGTGAACAACAATATGGTTTTATTGCTTCCACTTTCCCTTGCTGTTTTGTCAGATTTGAAGTGAACATGTGTTGTCCACATGACCACATTTCAACCGATTGCTTGTTGTTTATTGATTTTTATTGTTGAAGGGTTTCCTCCTTCAACCAAGGCTCAATATATCTTCAGAAGTGCTAAGTAATACTTGGACAAAGTGTGTTGTGAGTTAACCCAAGTATTTATATATTTTTAGGAAATCATGTGACTGAAAGATAAAAGCAAGCTGTCAGTTGAGTTGAAATGCTAACTCTCTTCAACCGAATTCCATATGTGAAACTGCCACAACAACATTTACTTATATATATATATTTCTTAGTTTTAACACGTTTACGAATTTTAACACCTTCGGTTGAACTTTATTGCTGCTTTGTGGCAGGTGAACTCACACACATCTTATTTCATATGGTTTTGCATGAGTCTATACGGCATAGTTTCTGCATGAAAGGACATGTGATTCATTAATTAGTGTCGTTTTTATCCCATTTGTCTCTAATTGCACTATTTGTTGAGAAATATATTACACAGACTGTTGATATCTTATTCATTGACATAATAAAAGTACTTATTTTTCTTGCCTCTGCAATATAATGACTACTGGGGAGGGCATGTTGTTTATCACGGAAGCAAGTTACTATACACCCGGCTCTGAATGTGTTTCAGCTTTTTTTCATTTGCGAGGTATATGTGAAACTTTTTAATTTTATGCGAAAAGTAAAATCAGGCGGTCAAGTTATATGCGAGTAAGTAATATTCGAGTAAGTACTGTATTTCAATTATGGATAAGCATTGGTACCTTCTTTAAATAGAAAAATAGCTCGGATGACGGTAATAATACAAAACGAGTTTGTAATGACAGTTCGTGTGTAGTTTCTGAAGAGAAAGAGGTCTGTAACGAATCCACAGAGAATTCCCATCAACTGCAATGCGATAATATTAATACGCTGAACAAAAGGAAAGATTTGCTGACTTGCCAGACACTCGACCAGTGGATCTCATTCAAAGGTAAATACAATTAGTTATTTTGTAGGAACAGTTTTCTGGTTTGGGATTTTTCTCCCTTTACGGTAATTATGCCTACATTATTGTGTTATTATTCAACAATTGTTTACAGTTTTGAATGTGTATATAAATCAATATCAACAGTAGCCTGATTACGAACATGTGATGAAAGGGAAAGGGAGGTTTGGAGCTTCCCCCGGATAGTATTCAAAAGGTAAATACAATTGGTTATTTTGTATAGGGCCTCGAAACTTATTAGTTTAGAATTTAACCACTGGGAAAGCGTTTGTGTCCACCTCAAAACTCTGAAACAGAATTCAGAAACATATTTTCCGAATAACTTTTATAAGAAATTTCTGTAGGTTCACAATCCATTTCAGGCTTGCAGTCACAAGAATGTCCTTTTGTTATTGAAAAAAGAACAGCTAATTGAGCTTTCAAGTGACAGTGGGCTTAAAATGCAATTCTGTGATCATGGTTTGGCTCGATTCTGGATCTCGCCTTCACTGAGAAATGAATTTCCCCAATTATCTGAAGCAGCATCGAAAATCACCATGCAGATTTCTATAACCTATCTTTGCGAGAAAGGATTTTCATCAGTCCTTCAAATAAAAACAAAATACAGAATTCGTCTTAGTGTGTGTGCCAATCTTCGACTGAAGTTGACCAATATTGAGCCAGATATCCAGCAACTATGCAAGGCTGAGAAGCTCATCCATCTCATTAAAGGTAAATAGTAAATAATTATATCATATTATTTATTTATTTAATAAAAATGAAAACTCTGTTCGATGATGATACACTTTTAATCGTTTACTTCCAAGTTAATTATGTTTCCATATATATTCAAAACATGCTTTTACATTTATTATGTTATAAATGGCACAGTTTTTCCCAAATGTTGGTAATCCCCACATACGTTTTTAAAAAAATGTGGTCCATAGAATTGTTTTAGGCATTTTACTTGTCATTAGAAAGGGTGAGAAACGCTGTCCTATAGCTGTCCGAGCCGGGCCATTGAGGATCACGGGTATCATGTATTGGCGAATCATTGCAGATGCTCAGTCATAGGTCATGTGCGATATGCTCGTATTCTGTGCTATTTTGCATTGAGTTTGTTGAAAAGCATGTGTTGAACATGAAACTTCTTTCCATTACCATACGTAAATTCTTCAATAACATCGAAGTTAAGTTAAAGTTAAAATTTTAAAGTTAAATTTGTAAAAGATTTTATTTTGATTTTGTGCTTCAAATTATGGCTGAAAAACGTACGCAGAATATTTTATAGAATTTTTTCAAAAAAACCAAAAAACCAAAAAAGGATGATTCAAATGTTATATGATAACTAATAATTAAGGAATTGAAATGTTAGTAGCAATGTTGGCGCTATTAATATTGTCAATACTGATTTGGATTCGGTTTCGCCAGTCGTAGGTCTGACAAAACCATCGAATTAGCCAGAAGAAAGTACTTCCTTAGTTATTAATTATTCTCACAACATCGCATTTTTGAAAGAACAAACATTTAATTCTGACGATAATTTAGATATTGTGAAAAAGTTGTGGAAACCAGAACCAAATTAATTTTCCTGCAACCTGTGCTGCAATTCACAACCGAAGTTTTCAATAAACATGGTTTGAAAAATTTACATGGCTTGTGTACTCTCAAGCTGAAAATAGTGCGTACTGAAAATATTGTGTTTTTTGCACCTGCTAATGTTGGAAAATCTAAATCTTAACTACCTGGGCAGTTAGTTACGCAAGACTATAATAATTGGAAGAAAGCCATTGAAAAATTTAATAATCATCAAAATACAACATATCATATAACGGCTGTTATGACTTATGAAAGGCTAAATATTCGAGATGCAAAATATATTCCAATCACTCGACAAATTGATGTAAATAGTGTGTCACAAGCAGCAGTTAATCGGAAATGATTAGAGCTGATTATAAAAACAGTAATTTTATGTGGTTGGCAAAATATACCCTTGAGAGGACATGTGATTATGGAGAATTTTCATTCGAACAGGAGCCAATCGCCAATGAAGGTAATTTTCGAGCTTTGTTAAGAACAAGAATCGATGCGGGCGACAAAAACTTGGCTGATCATTTTAAACATTCTGCTAAAAACGCTACCTACATTAGCTGGAACATACAAAATCAAATTATAAATGCATGTAATGAAATCATTTTGAACATTTGGTCAAAAAAATTAATTCAGTAAAATGTTTTTCAATTCTTGCCAATGAAACTTGTGACATTTCTACCACTGAACATCTTTCCTTGTGTGCCAGGTATATAGACGAAGAAAATGACAACAAAGTTTGTGAACAATTTTTACAATTTGTTCCTGTAACAAGCACTACAGGAAAAAACTTATTCGACAAAATATTAGAAAGCTTAAATAATTATTGCATCGATTTTTCATATTTACATGGGCAAGGTTATGACGGTGCCGCATCAATGAGCGGAAAATTTAATGGTGTCCAATCTCACATATCAGCTATATATCCACAAGCTTTATATGTTCATTGTGGATCACATAGTTTGAATTTGGCAATTGGAAATGCTGTATCTGTGACTGAAATAAGAAATTGCATTGGCATAATTGAAAAGGTACATAATTTCTTCAATACCCCTAAGAGATAGGACGTCCTTGTTGACAACATTGATAAATATACATCAGATACTAAGAGACAGAAACTATGCCAAGTTTGCCCGACTAGGTGGGTGGAACACCATGAAGCCATCATGACCATGGTGGAATTATATGATGCAGTGATTCATAGTCTTGAAACAATCATTTCTTGGGAAGACAGAGACTCGTCCTCTAATGCAAAACTTTTGAATAATTCATTGTGTGAATTTGGTTTTATAATATCTTTATTTAACTTGCAAAAAATATTTGCATATACCTTACCATTGTCTAAAATAATGCAAAATAAAATAATGCAGTGACCTCTTAATTGCCCTAAATTTTGTTGTTGGTGTTGTAGCTCAATTAAATACCATTCGTGAAACACCACATTTTTCATTTAAAGATATTTACGATGAAGCATGTATAAAAGCCAATAATTTTAATATTGACATTAAAAAGCCAAGGACTACATCAAAACAAACATTAAGGTGTCAATGTTCCAGCCGATTCTGTAGAAGAGTATTTCAGGAGAACTATTTTCATTCCATTTATTGATCAAATATTGACTCAACTTCAGGAACGTTTCACTCGGCACTGCAACATTTTGAAAAATTTTTTCTCTTCTACCAAATGGAAAAGATACTCCAACAGCAAGTACAATGGAAGATTTTCGTCAGTTGTGTGAATTTTATGCTGGTAATTTGCCTTATACAAATCCAGCAATTTTGAACGCCGAATTCAAGTTGTGGTATAAGAAATTTGAAAAACCGTTTGCAATAGCTCCATGCAAAAATGCTGTTGATGCAGTTTCAAAGTGTGACAAAATGATATATCCTAACATCAATAACATATTAAAAATATTTGCAACGCTTCCAGTAACAACATGCATCAGTGAAAGGTTATTTTCTAACTTACACTTTTTAAAAACCTATTTAAGATCTACCATGACACAATCATGATTGAACAGACTGGCTTTGCTGTATATACACACAGAGAGATTAATGTAACCACAACTGAAATAATTCAAGAGCTTTGTAAAAAGAAAAGAAAACTGTATTTTATTCTTTAAATAAATTTTTATAATCACCTAATGAATTTTATTTAATGAATGAAATTTAAAGAATTTTAGTTGAATGAATAAGAATATTTTTATCCGTTCAACTCAGCCCCCCCTCCTGATCCTGGGTGCATCACTGACTTTGACAAACTTAGTAATATGCTCGCTAAACTTCAACTCTTTGTATATCACCACTCCCAAATCCATAGCTTCATCTATTTCCTGCAGTATATTTCCATCAATGTGGTGCACAGTTTGTAATCAATTTATTCCAAAATGCATAACTTTACATTTCTTCACATTAAACTGATAGCCATTATCTTTTGCCCATACTGACAGTCTAGCTAAACCATCCTGAGAGCTCCCCACAGTGGCTCAATTAACTATTTCTCTACCCAATTTTGAATCATCAGCAAACAACTGAATATTTGCTTTCGATTATTTCCCATATCATTTACATATAAATCACACAGTAGTAGTCCTAGAACAGAATCTTACGGCATAGCACTAGTCACTTATGTTTTCTTGGATTCTGCTCCTCCATATATCACTTTTTTAAATCCATCCATCAGCCACCAACTTACTCACAAAACCAGTGTCAAATGCATCCCGATATGATCTAATTTCCATAACAGAGTTCCATGAGGTATTCTGTCAAATGCCTTTGCAAAATCAGCCAAATCTAAATCCTGTAAGTCTATTATGAAAATGGCATGACTCACCCTTCACAAAGACATGTTTCCCCGCATAGAATGTCATATTGTTATCCACACACCGGGCTGTCGCCAGATTAGATTGCGCCCTGAGGCAAACAATTAAATATTGCCACTGATGGATTATAAGACAAAAATATAAGAAAATTTAAATTGCTATTTTGTTTTTATTACAAGAAACATTAACAAAAAATTACATAATAATATTAATTAAATGTTTGCTCTACAGGGATATCGCAAAATAAAACTGTTCATAAGTTATGTCCGTCTCTATCAATATACCTGTGTATGTTTCATGTACCCCCACCCCTGGGGTACAAGTACCACACTTTGAGAAACACTGATCTAATAAGTGGGTTCTAAAATGTTTAGTTTTAGTATGTATGACTAATTTTTTTATTATTAAAATATAATAAGCATATACACTAAACTAAACAGCGTATATTTGTAAAATATCTTGTTGCTGTAATATGGCGCCTACAGCAATATGTCTGAATGAGCGCCCTTATTAAGCAGTGCCGTGAGGCAGGCTGCCTCTATGTTACACCCTGTTGATAGTAGAGTCCACACATTATTGAATTCTCCTTTTCACTAATTTTTTCAGTACTTTTACCACCACTCCTGAGATACTACTGATTGGTCGGTAATTAATCACTGCAATCTTAGAGCCTACCTTATGCAACGGAATTATTTTAAACTCTTTCCACTCCCAGGGAACTCTATTAATTTAAGTCTCAGCTACCAGAGCTGAGACTTAAATTAAAGAGCCTAGCCAGAGGCATTGCCAGTTTCCTGTCATATTGTTGCAAGCTTTTTCACTTACTTATACTATAAATTAAAGGTACCAAGAAATTTTATACAGTCATACCCCAAAGTTATGCAGTAGGTGGGACCAACAAAAAGCGCATAAGTCGAATAATTCGCGTAACTCTAGGTATAATTTTGCATGTAATTTATATATACAAACATACAAAATATTAGTTAATTGGGACCAAAGATTTACAAAAACACCTATATTTTTTAAGAAATATAAACATAATTGTAGTTTTTCGTACATAAAAAAAATAAAGTTATTTCGAAGTCGATGGTTTTATAAAACCTAATATATTCGTCTGACGGCATAATGTCTTTTTCTTGTCACGCAAAATTTCTTCATAGCAAGCCAATGATTTTTTTATTCCTTGCCTGTGGCTACAATTCATTCCTCATTAGAATCCATGTCCTCCAAAATCTGTAAACCTTTCTTAATTAAGCTGAGACCTTCTGTTAATTCTGCAATTGTCATGTGATTTCCTGGTGGAACTGGATCTGAGGTTTCGGATTCTTCAGTAGCGCTTTGCTCACGTATTTCTATGAGCTCGCCGATTGTAAGCTCCTTGTTATGTGAGTCTAACAGCTCGCTGACATCTTCACTGTCGACTTCTAAATCTAATTACCTGGCAAGGTTGACAACTTCTTCTATTGCCTCAGCAACTTGATCATTTTCTGGCAACATTTCCATTTCGCATTTAAAAAAGGATGTACAAAGTTTTCTCCAGACACCATTTAAGGTTTTTTGGGAAATTTCACCCCAAGAATCTCCGATAATCCTTACAGCATCTAAAACATTAAACTGTTTCCAAAACTCTTTAACAGACAGGCGCTCGTTTTACCTCATAGCTTCATTCAGACTTGCAAACGAATGCTGTGTGCAGTACACTTTGAATGTTTTGATAACTCCTTGGTCCATCGATTGAAGTAAGCTGGTTGTATTTGGAGGCAAGAAAGCAACTTTTACACATGGATCAAAATCAATTAAAGTTGCAGGAGGGAACCAGGTGCATTATCAATAATGAGCATAACTTTAAACGGAATTTTTTTAAACTGGCAATAACGTTCAACTTCAGGTATGAAGTGGTGACCAAACCAGTCTTCAAAAATAGAAGCTGTCACCCAAGCTTTAGAATTTGACATCCAAATCACTGGCAAGCCAGCTTTAGATTTTTTTTTTCCAGAGCTCTTGGATTTTCGGAGCGATAAATTAAGAGAGGTTTTAACTTGCAATCACCAGCTGCATTTCCACCAAGCATTACTGTCAACCGGTCTTTGGAAGCTTTAAAGCCAGGAAACGTTTTTTCTTCACGTGCAATGAAAGTTCTCTTAGGCATCTTATTCCAGAACAAGCCGGTCTTGTTTACATTAAATATGGTTTGACTGCTATAGCTACCTTCCTCGATGATAGCCTTAAGTGTCTCAGGAAAAGCAGACGAAGCTTCTTTATCAGCGCTTGCCACCCCTCCACTCTCCATGATGCTGTGCCAGTTACAGCGATTTTTAAATCGGTTGAACTAACCATTACTGGCCAAGAAATTTTCTTCTCTGGCCTCTTCTCCAGCTTCTACTTTCAGCCTCTCAAAAATCAGCTTGGCTACATATTGTTGTTTGATCAACTGGACAATTTTTTACTCTGACTTGATTATCACACGATAATTTAAGCATCGTTTCCATCTCACCAATAATCCCATGACATTTACGAATTATGCTTGAATTCAATGATTGGGCATTTTTTACAGCAGCGAGAATTCTTACTTTATCTTTCATGATTGTTCTTACTGTGGATTCCTGTAGATCGAGCTTCTTTGCTAGCTCACAAATTTTCATTCTGCCTTCAAAATCATTAATAATGTTGAGTTTTGTTTCCAAAGTCAATGTTGTTCTTTTCTTGCTAGCTGTAGAAGAGTTGGACTTGCATCTTTCGGAAGACATTATTATTTTTTATGTGATAAATTTTTTATCAAGAACATAACATTAAACAGTCGCAAGGTTTGTAGACTAAAAGTCGTGTATGAATGGAGACCACACGAAACACATCAGTGCTTGATCACAGCATGTGCGACAATGGCGAATGCGGCAGTCGCCAGAAAGATACGACTAGTGGTGAGGCATGAAACGGGATGGGAATACGAACATATAAGAAACCACGTAACTCTGGATTTGCGTAAGTTGGGGTAGCGTAAGGCAGGGTATGACTTGGTTTAATCCTTTATACAAGTGTTAGCAAACAAAATTTGAGACTGAAATATTTTCAGGACAGGACAACTGGAATAGAGAAGCTTATGACTTCACATCACTTGCCTTAGTATCCCATAATGCAAAGCACATATCCTTATGGACATGCATAATGCTATGCATTATGGGAAGGATCACTATCCAGAGTGGTTTCGATCTTCATTATTATTATTATTATTTACCCGAGATCTCATGGAGTCAAAGACTCATCTGAGAAGTCCTTTTATCACACACATACATCATCATACTGTATCTTCAACACACTCAAACTCCTAGCAGACACCACACTCTCATAGAAAGCATTCCAATCATTCACAACTTTGCATGCCAAAAACCTGATTCTCCCTCCCCTGTTCACATCCTCTTTATACAGTTTCCAAGGATGACCTCTGGTTCTCCCCTGATCTCCCACTATTCTCTGTAGAACTTCTCCACCATTGATCTTATAACAACCCCTTACCAACTTGTAGATCTCTATCATATCTCCCCTCTTCCTCCTCTCCACCAGACTCTGCAAATTACATCTACTCAATCTATCCTCATACTCAACATTCCAGAGGTCAGAAACTACCTTAGTCAATCACCTTTGGACCCTTTCCAACATCTCTTCATCATCCTTCTGAAAACCCGGTGACCAAATCTGGGCACAGTAGTCCATGTGTGGCCTAATCAAAGCCTTATACAATGGAACAAAATCTCCCTACTTCTACAAGTCAGTGTCCTCCACATCATTCCCAGAAGTCTTTGTATTGTCTTCAAAATTTTGGCAATGTGTCCCCCTAAATTTCAGATCCTTATCCACTATCACCCCCAGATATCTTGTTTCCTCCACCTCCGACAATATATCCTCACCAAGCATAAATTCTGCATCCCATCTTTGTTTTCCAAATTTTAAAACCTTACATTTTGCAACATTGAACTCGCATCCCCATTTCCATGCCCAATCACTCAATTTATTCAAGTCTTCTTGTAAGGCCACAACATCTTCACTACTCTTCATGGTTCGTCCCAACTTTGCATCATCAGCAAACAACTGAATATCTCCATCCAAATCTTCACCAATATCATTTATATATAAATTAAACAGTAATGGCCCTAAATGTACATGGCAGAATGATTTTAAAGAATGCCGATGGTAGGGAGGTAACTGAATCAGTTGAGATAGTTGAGTTACTGAGTGAGCACTTTGCAAGAATATATCATCCATGGGGTTCGAGGTTATATCGTAGTGTGTAGTGTTCGTGCAAGCTCCTGATAAGATAAGTATTATTTTCAGTTATCGTTGATAAAATTACTTAATAATGCGTAGTTTTGTTTGCCTTGCGTATTTTAGTGCGTCTGTTTGTGTGTTTTTGGTGTGTTATAACTTATTATTTGATAAAACACGTTGCAAATAATTATGGCACCTGTACGAAGGAAAATGGCGGCCAGTAATGATGGTTCACCATCTTTATCAAAGAACGGTAGTATAAAAGAAATGAGACAGTGTACTAGCTGTGATATGTACGTTTTGCGGAGTGCGGTTGGAGTGTGGATAGATGATAATAAAGGATTGAATGTGTGTAGAAAATGTAGGGAGAATGAGGAATTGAAGTGTATTTCGGATCGTGAGTGTGATATTTTTGTCAAACTTCAGAATGAAGAAAATAGCGAAATGACAAGAAACGGCAAGGTTGTACATGAGAATTATGAGAGTGTGAATGTAGAAAGTGTGAATGATAGTATTAATGGTTTCTCAGAGAATAAAAAAGATGAGATAGATGCATTGAGTGAGGTTGTGTTGTTGAATGGTGCGATAGAAAGGGCAAAACCGCAGCTAGAATGCATGAACAAAAGTCGACTGAATGAACCAACCAATAATAAAAGGTATGACAGGAAAAATAGACGTATGAATGTGAACATGAACAAAATGAAGGATAGAGTGCTGTATGGAGACTCGTTAGTACGAGGTGTGTTAGTAGAGGATTTGACAAAATCGTACCAACCTGGTGCGACCATAAAGGACGTAACTGCGTCTATCAGAGAGCAAAAGGAAAGGGTGAAAGAAATGATTGTTGTGGCAGGTACGAATGATTTGAAAGGAGATAAAATGGAAATGATAGAAGACCTGAATGAACTGTTTGAGGTAGCAAAAGAAAAGAGTGAGAGAGTTAGAATGATTAGTCTTTTGCCACGGTATGACAGTGAAATGTTTAAAAGGAGGGCCATAATTGCAAATGACTTTATACGTGGGGTATGTATGACGAGTGGTGTGGAATTTGTGGACGTGTGGAGTGAGTTTGATGGGCGAAAGGATCTATATAAGATGGATGGCTTGCATTTGAATGGTTACGGTGTAAGAAGACTTGAGAAAGTGTTGCTGAATGTAGTGGATGTGCAAATTCAGGGAAACTAGATTTGTTAAGGGGAGGGAGTAGTTATACAGTCCTTAGGGAGGCAGTTGAATGTAAGAATGAATATAATATGCTAGAGCAAATAAGGACAACAAACCAGAGTGGGATAGTTAATATAAGGCATCAAGGTAGGGTTGGGGCTAATGGGGGTCTTAAATTCATGTACACTAATACTAGGAGTATTAGGAACAAGAAGGAAGAGTTTTTGGCCATGGTTGGCACTTCCAGACCACAGGTTATTGGTATTAGTGAAACATGGCTGACTGTAGATGAGATTTTAGTGGGATTGAATGTGATGGGTATAGTGTGTTCAGGAATGACAGAGAGAATAAAATGGGGGGAGGAGTATTGTTGATGATAGCTGATGAGCTACAGCCAAGGAGAATAGAAGTTGAACTGCAGGATAGAGAAAAGAGCACATTTGAGGCCATTTGGTGTGAGATTGTGGCTAGCAGAATTAAATATACAATTAGGTGCTGCTATAGACCAGGTGATGGAAAAGATGGTGGTGACAGTATGCACAAACAAATAGAAGAAATGAGTGGAAGGAGGGTGATTATTATGGGAGATTTCAACTATGGTCGCATTGATTGGAGGACACACGGGAGGAAGGAAATGGATTTTATGCGGTTATTAAGGGATAACTATCTGCGACAGCATGTAATGGAAAATACTAGGGGTCAGAGAGTGCTTGACCTAGTAATTACATCTGAGGATTTGGCTGTAACAAATATGACCACATTGCCACCAATCGGTGAGAGTGATCATAGGGTCATGACTTGGGAGGTGGCTAAAGGTGTAGAATTTTCAATTAAGACAGGGTATATGTGAAATTATCGGGCTGGAAAGTATGACAAGCTTAGGAGTTTGATTGGCTCAGTGCCATGGCATGTACAACTGCAAGGACTAGAAGTTGATAGTGCATGGGAGGTAGTTAAGAAGTGCTTGCATGAAGCAATGGCTGACTGTATACCTAGAGTCCGAATAATAAATCAAGTTGGGGTTAAATGGATGAATAACATCATTAAGCTTGAGCTGCAAAAAAAGAAACAACTATGGAGGGAATTTAAGGAGAAAGGTGACTGGCAGGCACATGAACGGTATAAAGCACAGGCCAGAAGGGTGACGAGTGTGGTAAGAAAAGCAAAAAAGGATTATGAAAGAACATTGGCCATGCAAGCTAAAGAGAATCCTAAACAGTTTTTTAGATATGTAGCAAGTAAAAGGAAAAATGTACATGGCAGAATGATTTTAAAGAATGCCGATGGTAGGGAGGTAACTGAATCAGTTGAGATAGTTGAGTTACTGAGTGAGCACTTTGCAAGAATATATCATCCAGGTGGTGACATTGCAGAAACGAATAAACCAGTAGATTATAAGGGAATTGTGGTGAATGAAGAGGAGGTGAGTAGTCTATTGCATAACCTCAATGTCAATACATCTGTGGGATTGGATGGTATACCAGCTCGTGTAGTACGAGAAGCAGCTAAGGAATTGTCAGTACCCTTGACCATTTTGTTTAATTTGAGTCTCGGGTCTGGGTTAGTCCCGAGCGGGTGGAAGGAGGGGAAAATAGTTCCATTGCATAAAGGTGGTTCCAAGACTGCTGTTGTAAATTACCGACCGATTAGCATATCAGGAATCATTGTCAAGGTCTTAGAAAAATTAGTCAAGAAAAGAATACAGGATTGGATAGATGAAAATGGGATATTGTATGGGGGACAACATGGTTTTGTGAAGGGTAGATCATGCCTCAGTAACTTGCTCACGTTTTATAACACAGTGACGGCTGAACTGGATAGGGGTAGTGGGTTTACAGTGGGTAGTGGGTTTACTGGACCTTGCCAAGGCCTTTGATAGGATACCACATGGAACCCTAATCAGTAAACTGGGGATGGATATAGGTTTGGTGAGATGGATAGGAGGGTGGTTGAAGGAGAGATACCAGAGAGTGGTTTATTCAGGAGTGGAGTCAAAAAGACATCTTGTGGCTAGTGGAGTGCCGCAGGGCTCTGTTCTTGGACCACTGCTTTTCAATTTATTCATCAATGATATTGGAAAGGATTTGAGAGGAAGTGTTCACTTGTTTGCTGATGATGCAAAGTTGGGTAGAGCAATTGTGAGTGAACAGGATGTCAAAATTTTCCAGGATGATTTTGATAGTCTGGAGGACTGGGCTAGGAAAAATGGATGTCAGTTTAATGTGGCAAAGTATAAGGTTATGCACTTTGGGGTGAAAAGAATAGCAGCAGTATATCGCATTGGTGGAACCGTACTCCAGGAGATTGATGAGGCCAGGGATTTGGGAGTGCTGGTGGATAGGGGAGTTGAAGTTTAGGGGGCACATTGCAAAAGTGACTAAAACAGCTCACCAAATCACTTGGGTTCTGAAAAATACTTTAACATGCAGAGACAAACAAGTTGTTGTTCCTCTGTATCGAGCCTTGATAAGACCCCATCTGGACTTCTATGCCCAGTTATGGGCACCAGGGTTTCTTCGTGATGGGGAGGAAGTGGAGAGGGTCCAGAGACGAGTGACCAAGATGATAGCAGGTCTGTGGAATGAACCTTATGAGAATAGATTGAAGATTTGTGGGTTGCAGAAATTGGACGATAGGCGAAGGAGGGGTGATATGATTGAGACATTCAAATTACTGAAGGGTTTTTATAAGATTGATCCAGAAGATATTTTTGAAAATATGACTGGTGGTGGGAGGACTAGGGGCCATGCATGGAAGCTGGGCAAGAGCGTGGTTGACAAGGGTGTTAGAGCTAGGCTTTTTACTTGGAGAGTGGTGAATGAGTGGAATAAGCTTCCAGAGTCTGTTGTGGGTGCTACGACCGTGAATGAGTTCAAGGCAAGATATGATAGATACTGTGTGAATGTTGAATAGTTGTTCCAGACATGATGTTAGGGCCTCCCTCGATGAGTCTGTCGACTCCTTGGAGTTTCCCGGAACAATAATAATAATAATAAAAAACAGATCCCTGAGGCACTCCACTAGTGACTTTACTTTTCCTGGATATCGCTCCCCCATACACAATTTATTGACACCTATCAGATAGCCAGTCTCCAATTCAATGCACTAATCTAATTCTTTTAGATGTACGAGTAGTTCCTTTTTTTAATTTTTTTTTGTTTATCTTCAATTTTTTTTATTAATTTGTCTTTATTTTTGATTATCTTGTCTGCATATTATGTTTTTTCAGTTGTGTTACTTGCTTTTCTGTTTCTTCTCCAGTTTCTCCTTGTAGAACAGTTGCATGTTTTTGAATTTTGTTTTGTACCTGTTCCGTTGTTATAATAGGTTCATTATTGGTAATTTCAACTGATGTTCCATCAGTATTTGACTGGGAAAGTCACTCCTGCAGATCTGGAATGTTGTGGCCAATTTCTAGATATTTCCCTGCACACTTTTTGTGATTTTACCAGATGTAGTTTGCTTAAAAGTGCCGTCTTTACTAGACTGAAGATCCAGGAACTCTTCGTTATGCCTCTCTGATATATATGGTGTTCTAATTGGCTCTACCGGTGCTCCCATTCTTTCTGCAAAAGTTCTAAAAGAACAGATGTTAACATGGTGTTCAGAACTTTCGCATTTCTGAGAGGGTTTGAGCACTGATTAGTGATATGTCCAATCTCCATGCAGTCAAAACATTTAGATTTGGGGCAGTTACCTCCCAAGTGATCGTATGAACCACATCGCAGGCATTGCTGTTGTACTCTGGGATAGTTTACCATAACTCGGGTTGTACGATGTTGATAAAATTTGGTACAGGCGTCTTCTTATCCATTGTGAAGGTGACATCACCAGAAAACCAATTTGTATCTTCACCTGATAAACCCTTTTGTATATTACTAATCTTACCCCATTTTGAAAATGTCTGTATAACAATTTCATTACTGTTCTCCATATATTCCATCAGAAATCTTTCGATTTTTACTGTGTTTAACTGACTCCAGACCATTACAGGAATAAATGTGCTACCTTCGAAAGTAAAACTCTGTAATAGTTTGTCGCTTCATAAGGCATATTCCAGTAACTGGACCACATTTTTTTTATTAAGCTAAAAGCACAATAAAGAAATAAAACCCGACAAGTTTCTTAAGTCGTTTGACTTACATCTTCAGGGGTAAAAGGTAACTGAAAGTTAAAACAACAAAAAAGAGAAATTAATAGTTCATACTATACAGTTGTAGCCGTCTGATTGTTCATAAAATTAAAAAATCAGAATGCAGATTGAAAGCAGTGCTAAGTTTAAACAATGCTGGATGATGCCATGTTCTGTTGTTCATGATCATAATGTCCAAGGTCTGACTGAGGTATATTTTTTATCAAAGCTGACTAAACTTGGTGTAGAATTAAGCCTTGGTTTTTATTGCATTGTGTTGGAATTCTAAGCATGTTTGCAACTTCTTTAAATTTCGTTATGTAACAGTTTTTTTCTATATAAGACATGTTTGTGTTCTGCCAAAAACATCTCACTAACATGATTTTATTTCACACAGGAAAACATCTTCTTTCATCAAGAACAGTGCACATTTTATTGAGAAGGTAAAAGATATTTACATTGGACCTTCAGACATCTTAGAAAGTTTGGATGTTATCAGCCTATTTACAAATGTTCCAAGAAACGAAACTGTGAATCTCCTTGAAGACCTCTTTCCTCCAGACATTGTAGATCATTATAAACATTGTATAAAGAATACTTTTTTCATGTATCAAGACAAATTTTGGGAACAAAAAGAAGGATTGGCTATGGGATCTTCCCTCTCTCCGGCTTTAACTAACCTATTTATGGAAAATTTTGAAAATAATGCTTTAATCAATTATCATAAAAAACCAAAAATTTGGCTAGGCTATGTTAGATGATATTTTCATCACTTGGCCAGGAATAACAGATGAACTCATTGCTTTCAAAGATTACCTGAATAATTTATATAAGAATATAAAATTTACTTTAGAACAAGAAGAACTTAGAAAACTTCCTTTACTTGACATCCTATTAGAAGTCAATGAAACAGAAAATAAACTTTCTTTCTCAATATATAGAAAACCCACCAACACAGGAAGATTTCTTAATGCGGCCTCACACCACCACCTTTCACAAAAAATAGGTCTAATAAAAACCCTGAGGGACAGAGCTTATAATATTTCCAGCACAGAAAAACGGCAAAATGAAGAATTGGAATATTTAACACAGATCCTCAAAAAAAATGGTTACGAACCCAAGACTATCAAAGAAATCCTCCACACACCTCCTACAAGCATCTCACAGAAACAATATTTCAAAAACGCCATACCGCTTCCATATATCAAGAATGTTACAGACAAGATGGCTAAATTATTAAACAAACATAACATCAAAGTAGCCTTTCTGCCGCTGGAAAAAATTTCAACATTTCTATATCCCCCAAAACCTCCACATGATCCTTTAAAAAATCCAGGTGTTTATAAAATTTATTGTTCTTGCAGCATCTGCTACATAGGACAGACAGGAAAATCTGCGGAAATATGCGTGAACGAAGACCAAAAGGATGTAAAAAACAGAAGAGAACACAAATCAGGTCTAGCTTTCCTTACCGCTTCCACTGGCCACAATGTACTTTGGCAGAAAACAAACATGTCTTATATAGAAAAAAAACTGTTACATAAGGAAATTTAAAGAAGCTGAAAACATGCTTAGAATTCCAACACAATGCAATAAAAACCAAGGCTTAATTCTACACCAAGTTTGGTCAGCTTTGATAAAAAATATACCTCAGTCAGTCCTCGGATATTATGATTCTGAACAACAGAACGTGCCATCATCCAGCATTGTTTAAACTTAGCACTGTTTTGAATCTGCATTCTGATTTTTTAATTTTATGAATAGTCAGACAGCTACAACTGTATAGTATGAACTATTAATTTCTCTTTTTTGTTGTTTTAACTTTCAGTTACCTTTTACCCTTGAAGATGTAAGTCAAACAACTTAAGAAACTTGTTGGGTTTCATTTCTTTATTGTGCTTTTTGCTTAATAAAAAAATGTGGTCCAATTACTGGAATATGCTTATGAACTTCTAAACCACAGAAACCTCCACTTACAATTAAAAGTTTGTCACTTGTTTCCAAATCCTTTTCGACCTTTATTGAGGTCTCATTAGTGGAAGCAAGACCAAGAGGTGATACTAAGGTTGAATGCAGAAGTCATATTTTCATATACGAGTAGCCAAAAAGTATGTCACAATTTATATTAAAATGCTCTGGATTAGAGATAGTTGTTGCAAGTTTTCCCACTTGGTTATACTATTAATTAAAGATACCAAGATGCCTTCATCTCTGATGAAGTTATTCAATCCAAAGTCTCAGCTCAAGCAAGGTTCTGAATAAGTGGAAGAGGTTAAGATAGTTCCATTACATAAAGGTGGCTCCAAGACAGAAGTAGCAAATTACCAAGCAATTAGTATCTCAGAATTGGTGGTTCAAATATTATAAAAACCGGTTAAAGGTAAAATTCAATAATGGATGGATTGGAATATGATACTCTATGAGGCAACATTCCTTTGTTTTAAAAGAGGTAAACCGTGAGTAGACATAACTATATATAATAAATAACGGAAAAAAATTGTATGGTCTTCCAAAAGTTCATAAACCAGGCATTCCGTTAAGACCAGTCGTAGATTGTATAGGTTGCCCAACTTACAAAATCTCAAAATTTTTATCTAATTTACTCTCCTCTTCAACTAGAAGAACTGATACTTATATAAAAAATACTTTGAATTTTAAAAATAAAATTTCAGATCTTCATTTGGACGTTTCTGATATCATGATCAGTTTAGATGTTGTTTCTTTATTTACAAATGTGCCTCTTTCGGAAAGTATTGAATTACTACAACAGGAATTTCCTTCAGACATTGTAAACTTATTTGATTTTGTAATAAATTCTGGTTATTTTTCTTTTAAAAATAAGTTGTATCAACAAATTGAAGGAACAGCAATGGGTAATCCTCTCTCTCCTGCTATCTCCAATTTCTTTATGGAACATTTTGAACAACGTATCTTTGACAATATTTCTCCCAGACCTACTCATTGGTTCAGATATGTCGATGACATTTGTGCTGTATGGAATGGCTCTTCTGATGAACTTCAACAATTTCTCAATAAGTTAAATGCATTTCATCCTAGGATCAAGTTTACCCTAGAAGTAGAATCAAATAAGCAGTTAGCCTTTTTAGATCTTCTAATTCTTCGCCAACCAGATGGTAACCTACATTTCTCTGTTTATAGAAAGAAGACTCATACAGGCCATTATATCCATGCGGAATCTCATCACCATCCCAGTCAAAAGGCAGGAACTATTAAAACACTGGTTCATCGGGCCCACTCCTTTTGTTCTACAGACGATCTTTTACAGAAAGAAATACGATATATAACTTCTTCCTTTCTATCTAATGGCTATAAGAATTACTTCATTAAAAGAACTTTGAGTAGATTTAATATGTCTCCCTCTTCAAACACAGAGGAAATAACGCGCATTACCATCCCTTATATACAAGGCATCAGTGAACGTATAGCAAAAATTTTAAAACCACTGAATATTTTTGTTGCCTTTCGACCGTTTAGAAAAATCTCCACCTTTCTCGCTTCTCCAAAGGACAAGCTTCCACATCTTAATCATCCAGGTGTCTACCAGATTCCGTGCTCTTGTGGATTATGTTATTTCGGACAAACGGGAAGATCTGCCTCCATTCGGCTAGAAGAACACCAATCTTATATTGAATACTTTAAACCTGAAAAGTCTGGACTTGCAGAACATGCCATCTTCACTAGACACAGAGTTCATTGGAAAAAGACAAGAGTTCTTCACAAAAGTCAGTTTCTCATGGAACGCCTTTATAAAGAAGCATGTGAAACTCTACTTCATTCTCCTAACTTAAACAGATCCGACGGCTTACGTCTATCCCCTTTATGGGAGATAGTACTTTACAAATCAGCTAGTCTTTACTAACTTTTTATTGTATTAAATATATATATATATATATATATTTTTTTTTTTTTTTTTTTTTTTTTTAGGAAAGTTATTGACCTTTTTAGTTATCTTACACCAGCTACTTAGGTGGCGCTTTTTGGAATTGTCAGTTAATGTTTGATTTTTGTGCCTAATTGTACTGAAGATGCCTGTGACACACGGGCGAAAATTATACCATTAAATAATATTTCTACGTGAGTTTTTCCGTTATTTATTATATATAACATTCCTTTGTAAAAAATAACTTCTGCCTTTGCAATTTTTCACATTTTCTAATAAAAGTGACACCTGAATTGGATAAAGGGAATGGTTACACAATGATTAGTGGACTTTGGAAAGGTATTTCACAGAATACAATGTGGAAAACTATTGTATAAGATAGAACGATTCAAAGTGGATATGAAGCTGCTGGCAAGAATGTGGGGGGTGACAGACAGAGGTTCCTGTATGGTGGAACAGAATCAAATAAATGAGGGTGACTAGTGAAGTGCCACACAGTGCTGTATGAGGAGCAGCACTATTTAATTTAAATCTTAATGAGGTAGGGATCTTAATGTTCAGTTGTTTGCTGATTACATGGAACCGGGGATGGGAATATTTGATGAATGTGATGTAGATATCCTGCAGGATGATTTAAGTAAGTTGACAGTGTGGACAAAGGACAATAGTTGTCAACTTAATGTTGAAAAATGTATAGTAATTAATGCAGCTCAGGATGAAAAGATACATACTTTATATCATACTGATGTGGATTATAGGAAATTAACAAGGCTAGGCATTTGATGACAAAGAATTGAAGTTCAGAGATCTTCAATAGAAACACATATTGCATTTATTGACTTTGAAAAAGCATTTGATAAAGTTAAAAGAAACATGTCTGATTGGTCAACTGGATTCATGATTGGCTGTCTGATAGGTATCTGAGAGTTGTGTATGGTGAAGCAGTTTCAATGAGGCAGAGGGTTACAAGTGGGGTCTCACAGGGCTCAGGTTATCGTTTAACCTGAGCCCTGTGAGACCTACATTGTTAACCTTTATATCAATGACATTGTCAGTGGATTGCAAGGGGATATTCAGTTGTTTGCGGATGATGCGAACTTGGGAAGGATTATTAGTAATAGTGCAGATGTGGTAGCCCTGCAAGAGGATTTAAATAAGCTAGATAGATGGGTAAATGAATGGGAGGGTGTTGGTTCAATGCAGCAAAATGTAAGGTCTTGAGGTTTGGGAAACATTGATGGGATGCTGCATACTCTATGGGAGGAGTTATACTGGAGGAAGTAGGGGAGACGAGATCTGGGGTTGATGATTGATAGAAACCTGAAGTTTAGGGGACATATTGCAAAGGTGGTAAAGGTAACACAGAGGATTGCTGCAATTATGAGAAGGACACTGACCTGCAGAGATAAAACAGTTATCATTCCATTGTATAAATCTCTGATCAGACCACACTTGGACTATTGTTCTCAGATTTGGTCCCCAGGATTTGAAGGGGATAAACTAACTGTGGAAAGGATACAAAGACAGATAATAAAGATGGTTTCAGGACTGTACAAGGATAGTTATGAGGATCGGCTGAGGGAATGTGGACTGCAGAGTTTGGTGGATAGAAGAAGGAGAGATGATATGATATGATTGAGACTTTTAAACTGTTGAGAGGTGGTTACAGGGTTGACACCAGGGAGTTCTTTCGCTTGGCTGAACAGCAGGAAGGAGTGATGACAAGAGGCCATCCCTGGAATTTACGAAAGGAAATTGTGAGCAAGAGGGTAAGGAGTGGTTTCTTTGCGTGGAGGGTGGTTGAACCATGGAATGCATTGCCTGATGGAGTGGTGGGAGCGAGAACGGTCAATGAGTTTAAAGAGGTATGATAGACTTTGTGTTTCTTTGGGGGACCTCCCCTCGATGAGTCTTGACAGACTTTATGTTCTTAGGAAGGACCTCTGACGATGAGTCTTTTGACTCCATGGAGGCCTGAATAATAATAATAAGAAGAAGAAGAATATTATTATTATTATTTAACATATTAAAAGAAAGACAAATACCAAATAGTATCCTAAAAGCTATCACAAGTATATATGAAAATAATCAAATACAAATAAGATTAAATCACGAGCTATCACGAAAAATCAAAAACTATGGCCTTTAAAGGACAAGATCCAGCAAGAACTAAAATAGTAATAGATAACAAGATCTTAGAACAGGTGAATTCATTTAACTACCTAGGATGTATGATCACATATGAAAATGAAAAAGATATAAACATAAAAATTGCAAAATATTTAAAAATAACAGGTGTAATTAACTCTATATTTAAACCAAACCTAATTTAAAAACAAACCAAGCTAAAAGTATACAATACGTTAGCCCTACCAGTCTTAATGTATGGAAGCGAAATCTGGACAATAAAACAAAAAGACAAACAAAGATTAACTACAGCAGAAATGAAGTTTATGAGAAAAACTGCAAAGTATACCCTATTTGATCACAAAAGAAACGAAGATATTATGAACGAATTAAACCAAGAACCAGTAATAGAAAAAATTAAAAAATATAAACATAAATGGATGGAACACGTTCAAAGAATGAAAACAGAAAGATTACCAAAACAAGCCTTAAAGTACAAGTCATTAGGAAAAAAGAAAACCAAGATGTCCTCTTAAACGATTTAACGATGACTTCAAGGGCCAGAATAGGCTATGTTAGGCCTAAATCCTTGATATGCATGATGATGATGATGAGTTGAAGTTCAGAGATCATATTGCAAAAGTTGGCAAAATAGCTCAAATTATTATTTGGATGTTGTAAAACAAACTAATATAGGATATAGAAGTATCCTACAAAAGTTACTAAAAATTCAAGATACCAAGAAATTATATACTTGGTTTAATCCTTTATCCAAGTGTAAGCAAACAAAGATTGCACCTGAAGTATTTTCAGGACTGGGGCAACTCGTATATAGAAGCTAATGACTTCACATCACTTGCCTTAGTACCCAATAATGCAAAGCACATATCTTTGCAGACATGCATAATGCTATGCATTATGGTAAGAGTCACTACCCAAACCGGTTTCACTGTTTAAGTGCAGAGTTACCTCTCCAAATTGTGTGATCACTCAGATCACCCAACAATGATCGACCTGAGTGATCAACCCAACGGTGGCTCTGCTCAGTGACAGAATCCCCTACCACCAAGCAGAACCGCTCATATTCCAGGAAAAGCATCAACCAAGGAAGCCCTAATACAGGCCATCCCAATAGATCCAAATCTCTGGATGCTCAAAAGCTTCCTAAGGCAAAAACCTCAAGGGGGTAAAAACTCTGCTCCTCCAGAATCAAACCACCAACCAGTTTCAACTTTTATTGAGGTCTCTTCATTGGGAGCCAGCAATAGAGGTGATGCTAAGTTTGAAGTAATACAGAAGTAATATTTTCATATATGAGTAGCCATAAGGTGTCACATCTTATTATAAAATACTCTGGATTAGAGATAGTTGTTGGAAGTTTTTCCACATGGTTATACTATAAATTAAAGATACCAAGAAATTATATATGCCTTATATATGCACCAAGAAATTATATAAGAGTATGGTTAGTAAGGGTGCTCAGACTAAATTTTATTCTTGGAGAGTGATCAATGAATTCAAGGAGAGGTATGATAGGTATAGTGTAAATAATGGTTAGTATGGGTTTCCTGAGATGATCTTTTTGACTCCATGGAGATACCTGTATAATAAATACACTGCTTGAAAAGACACCAGAAAGACACCCCCCATTAGCATGGTGCATCATGTCATGTAAGTGCTTACAGCCAGTATAAATTGGAAGAATACGATGCTCCGAAGTCAGTACAAATGTATCCAGTTTTTATATAGTACCAAACCTGACCCTACTGTTAGGTTTGGTGCTTTATAAAAATTGTCATTCGTCGATGCCCAGAAATGCACATTCACAAGGTGAATGCGAAGTTCTGGAAATGAATCTGCACAAAAACATTCTGAACTGAGGCTCATGGGTTTCCATGGTAGGACCACAATATGCAACCCCCACATTACCCAAACCAACATGCAGTGTCATCTTCAGTGGCATAAAGAGCATGAGATGTGGAAGCTTGGAAATTGCATTATGGAGCAATGAATGCCATGGATGCTGGTGAATGTCTCTTATTGGAATGCATAACAATAACTATGAAATTTGGAGGTGACAGTGTGATGGTATGGTCCTATTTTTTCCTGGTTTGACCTCAAAACCTGTTTTTGGTGCAATGAACAATGAACTCCAAAAGGTATCTGAACGTCCTGGACAATGCAATGCTTTGTAATTTGGGTGTGTCTATGGAATTGACCATTGTCTCTTTCAGCAAGACAATGCATCATGTCATAAAGCAGCTTTTGAAACTGTGTGGTTTGTAGACATGAACATCACCACGCCTGACTGGCCTCCACAGAGCCCTAATAACAACCCTATCGAACATCTGTGGGAGGAAGTGGAGAGCAGGTGAGGTCAAGAGACATCTGCCCCACAACAGTCCAGGGCCTCATTATGTATACAAGAAAAATCATCCAAAATTCCCTTTGATTGCTATCGAACACTTGTGGATAGTATGCCCTGTAGGATTGCTGCAGTCATCGCAGCAATAGGAGGCTGCCTTATTAAGACGCCCACTTTAATAAGATCCTAGATCTTAATAAGGTGGGCAAATGGCTGTTTGTTGCTCACACTATGGTGCACATTCACTTCTTTCCAAGCAGCATATATAAACACACACATCTTGATTTTCACTGCAAGCTAGTTGTTAAAAATTTACTAGCACACAATACTGCTTGTGACCCAGAACAAACTACTAGGCATCTCCTTCCTTCTGCTTCACCAGAATGGGAAGGGAAAGTTTATCAACATTTTTGATGCAAAAATAGCATTAAAAAACAACCAAGATATAGATGAGCTCCACAATTTGGAGTGGTTCAAAAGACATCAGAAAGTGATGATGATATTATACTAAACCAACATCCTACTATTATAGTTGGCTCTCACTGCAGCAAAACATAACAAACTCACTCACTATAACAGAGTACTTAAAGTCCTAACCAAAATCCAATAAGTACAATGTTATGATAAAATAAATCTACTATAGCAGACTGTACACTGTAACAAACTATTCATGAGTTCCTATGAGTTGCTTATAATGAAGGTTAACTGTATAAAATTAACCCTCCTGCAGTGTGCAAAACAAAGTCATTAAGAGCATATTTATTTCGCTGTAAAGCATAATAAAAAAGATAATGAATTAATTTAATTTCATTGTTCAATATATATATATATATATATATATATAGTTTTATAAACATTTACCTCATCCATTTCTCCAAATATTAAAATATAATCTCCAGCATTAAGATGCAACTCTGCTTCTGGATTTTCATTAGGTGACTGTTTTATAGGATCATAGCTATAATGTGCAATGTAAACTTTACATTTTCCTCTACCTGGTAAGTCTATGAAGTCAATAGAGCTTTCTCCTAGTACATCTTCATCTTGATTCACTAAAATTAATTGACAGTACAAACTGTTTAATCACATTAAGAATAAAAAATGATTCAATTACACCACTTTTAAATATCTTGTAATACTCAAAATAAGCTCTGTTGCTATATATACAATCCTCCGCTGGATTCCCTATTGTTGTTGTTGTGTGATTAGATGCAAAATAACTGTGCATGGTCAACAATATAAGCTCAAATAACCTACTAAAGTTCAGGAGTTATGGTGGGAGAAGCATAAGATAACACGATGAATTATTATTATTATTTTGTTCTGTTGATAGCTCAGTTGGCAGAGCAGTGGACTGTAGAGGTATAAGAGTAGTGATATCCATAGGTTGGTGGTTCAAATCCACCTTGATGGAAACTTTTGGAGGGCGCTAGAATTGCTGAAGAACATCGATTCCAGCTGTGCTAAAAAAAAGTGTATTCAATTGGTATAATGTGGCTTTTGTTGTGAATTGTGCTACATTTTTTTCAGTAATACAAATGTCCTTCAGTGGTGCTGCTTTTGGAGTTTAGATGCTGTTTATATTGTGTTTATTCTTACCGGGAAGGAGAGGTCAGAGTCAGACTTATCTGCGGTGGAAAAGAAAAAGAAGATAAGTTTTTGTTATTTAGTATAGTTTATACTTATGGTAGAGCATATAACATAGCATAGGAGAGTGGAGAGTGTTTAGTATTTAGTGTTTAGTTGTAGTAGTTCCTCAGCACTATTTGAATGATGGTGGCAGCTGCAGCTCCAATTACGAATGGCATGTCACCAAGTCCTCTCCAATTTAAGGACTATATTTTACATAACATACTACAGAATTTTGTGGCATATGGTGCTTGCGATATGTATGCGTCGACAGTTGGATATGTGGCGGGTGAGAGAAGGGGGGTGAGTACATATATGCACAAAATGTAGGCAATGGGAAGAACTTAATGAGTTAGAGATTACCATAACCAATCTCATTGCATCAGGGGTGGGAGAATCTCAACCTAGAGAAATGAGTAGTGTGATAGAGGGAGAATAATGAGCAAAATATGAATGAAAAAATAAGAGTGGGGAGTGTGGAAAGTTTGAATGATTATGAAGTTTTCAGAGATGGTCTTAATTGGGAGGATGAATGGTGAGCAAGAGCAGCTAATTTGCAGAGAGAGAGAGAGGGGCTAAAAGAGGAGGTGGAATGTCTTGGGAATGACTTGCGAAGTGTGAAATATGATATTAGGTGAATGGAAGAGATGAATACAAGGCAAATCAGAGTGGGAGTAAGAGAGAGAGTTATGGAAATGATAGAAAAGAAGAGAATAGAAACAGTAGAAGAGAGGGAATGAGAGAGAGAGAGTTATGGGAATGAGAGATGAGGAGAAAATAGAAACAGTAGAAGAAAGAGAATGAGTTATGGGAATGATAGAAGAGGAGAGAATGCAAGGAGCATTAAGGATTTTAAGATTTGGTATGATAAATATGTTGTCAGATAACTGACAACATGTGATAAATATGGATATTATTTCTGGGGAAACTCCCATGTTACTCCTCTTAACAAACTATTATATTTACGGCTATTTGCCTGCTTCTGTTTAGGAGTGCCCCAGTTTAAATGCCATTGGCTCTTTTCTCACAGATTCTTAGGGCATTGTAGATGTATATTTATCAATAAATATATGTTGCATAGAGGAGAAGAAATTTGCACATACCTTTTTCTGGGTGTTGTGGCTCTTCTTCTTTTGCATTGTCCAAACTACTGTGTGTGTGGGGGGGGGGGGATTTTGGCAAGTGGGAGAACTGAAATAACAAATGGAAAAAACTCGGGTTTTTTTGAATAACATATACATACATATATATTATAAGGGATGGGCGGAGCGTTTTTTATATTTATATGAGGTGGGAAAGGGTGAAAGGGGTTGAAAACAGCAACTGATTTTAGAGGGGGGGAAGGGGGTTTGATGGGGTGCGGTCCGTTTCGACTAAGATTTCCAGGTGATAGTCGAAACGGACCGCACCCCGTCAATCCCCCCTCTAAAAATCAGTTGCTGTTTTCAACCCCTTTCACCCTTTCCCACCTCATATAAATATAAAAAACACTCCGCCCATCCCTTATAATATATATGTATATATATGTTATTCAAAAAAAACTCGGTTTTTTTCCATTTGTTATTTCAATTCTCCCACTTGCCAAAATCCCCCCTGCCCCCCCAAAAAAACACAGTAGTTTGGACAACGCGAAAGCAGAAGAGCCCCAACACCCACAAAAAGGTATGTGCAAATTTCTTGTCCTCTATGCAACATATATTTATTAATAAATATACATCTACAATGCCCTAAGAATCCGTGAGAAAAGAGCCAATGGCATTTAAACTGGGGCACTCCTAAACAGAAGCAGGCAAATAGCCATAAATATAATATAATGTGATAAATATGTTGCCAGTTATCTGACAACATATTTATCATTGGTAATGGTAATGCATTCCATACACTGGTAATGCATTCTACATACCCTCTATTCATTTTATAATCTCATCTGGATTAATCTAATTACATCCTCTAACTAACTTAAATGTCTCTATCATATCATCTCTTTTCCTTATCATTTCTTATCATCTCTTATTCACTAAACTCTGCAGTCAACATTTTTTCAACCTCTTTCTATAGCCAGGATTCCAAAGTCCTGGTAATTGTCTTAGTATCGCGTCTCTGGACCCTGTACAGTGTTTCCACATCACACTGAAAACTAAGTGACTAAATTTGAGCACAATTGTGTCCTCAAATTTAGTGCCTTATACAGTGGCACTACCACTTCCTTATTCCTGCATGTTAGAGTATTTCTTATCATAGCAGCACTACAATGTGTAGCACTTTAGTGTTTAGAGTTTAGATTCAGTTATCACGTGGTAATCTATCAAATGCTTTTGCAAAGTCCAAGAATATCACTATATGATTCTCCCTTATCTAACACACCCATAACCCCTATCATAAAATGCAAGTAAATTGCTAAAAAAACAGGACCTACTCTTTACAAATTCATGCTGACCATTATAAAGAATATGTCCATCAATCCAATCCCGTATTGTATTTCTAATCAATCTCTCCAACACCTTGACCACAACTGCAGTTATACAAACTGGTCTATAACTGGAAATTTCTGGCCTAGAACCATGCTTATGGAGTGGTACTAGTTTGCCCTCTTTCCACTCCTTAGGAATCCTACCCAGTGCAAGAATTTGTTCAAAATTTACAAAAGAGCTAGAAAGGCACTATTATTTGAAAGGATACATCATGTTAAGAAATTCTTCTTTTTTCTGGCCTGGTTGGCCGAGTGGTTAGTTGGCATATCTGCTCTACAGCCAAAAGGCTGCTGGTTCGAATCCTGCCATGGGCATGGATATTTGTGATTGTCTGTGAAAATACTGGTGGCGGTGGTGGTGGGTGCTAGATAGTGTTAGTGTAGATGATTAAGTTGGTTGCAGTTGGTGGAGTGGCAAAGAAGGAGAGTTGTAGAGTAGCGGCACTCCCTTGATGAGTCTTTGGACTCCCTGGAGGTGTTACATAATAAGAATAATAATAACAACAACAATAAAATTTCTGAATTTCAAACTATACTAGAATAATCTTAGTCTTTAACGTGTTGTTTAGACTTAATCAGTAGAATTTCTCTTCCCTCAGTCAGATATGCTCACTTAAACTATAAACAGAAGTTGATATGTAAGCTTGAATTATTAGAATAAAGAAGCTGTTGATTCGTTAAGTAACTTCCCAGCTCTGACCATGAAAAATGGGTTATAAATTTAACTAACCATCCTTTCACAAATGATGAAATTAAGTATACAGTAAAAATGTCCAGATTTTGCAGTAACACCTTGTTGTCTGCCATTTTTAAATTTTATGGCAGGTTTAGAAAAAGTTATGAAGGAATTACTTGCAGATGATGTTAACAAGTTAAGGTATGAGATTGCACAGATTCTGTATAAAGCTAAACCTCCTCCTCTGAATATTTCTTTAACTCAATTAAAATTCTCCAATTTTTACACCAAAATGATAACACTGTAATAACAAAGTCTGAGAAAAGATATGCATTGGTACTTATGGATACTACTGACAACAATCACAAACTTAATGTTTTACTGTGGGGTATATGCATTTATGGTGTAATTGGCAGAGATCATATGCAAAGCTCAACAATTGGAATAAATTGTTGAGCTGGCTTTGCAAAAACAAACACATTCCTTAGACACTAATACTATCGAAAAGTTGTGAATTAATGATGACAAACAATATTAAACAGGAATTGCATGCGAAAAAGAGGCTATGGAAGAGATGATTTCTGGCCTGTGGCTTATACTCTTCATGCATCTTCTCTTCACCTGTCCTTATATCTAGTATGGTAAGGATGACAAAACTGGAATATGAGAGGAGATTGGCCCTAAGATCCAAAGAAAATCCTAGAGAATTTTTTTAGATATGTGGCCAGTAGGAGGAGAAATGACTGTGGAAGAATGATATTGTGGGATAAAAATGGGAATATAGAGTGACTGATGCAGAGGACATAGTGGAATTGTTCAATGAACACTTTATTGGAGTATTTCATCCTGGAGCAGTCAGTTTTAATGCTAGAGGGATTGGGCAAGTTCGAGGTTTAGAGGTATAGGAGGAGGAGAGTGTGTTTCAAATACTGAGTACTCTGGATATCAGTAAAGCTGTGGGACTGGATGGTATTTCACCAAGAGTTTTCAGAGAATGTGCTAGGGAACTGACAGTGCCTTTGACCTGACTTTTTAATGAAAGTCTGGCTGCAGGAAAGGTGCCCATGGAATGGAAGGAAGGTAAGATAGTGCCATTGCATAAGGGTAGTAACAGACTGGAAGTGTCTAATTATAGGCCAGTTTGTGTGTCATCAGTAGTTAGTAAGATCTTAGAGAAAGTGGTGAAGGACCGTATACAGCATTGGGCAGATGAGGATAATGTTATCTGTGAGAGTCAACATGGATTTGTGAAGGGGCACTCTTGTTTTAGCAAATATGCTTGACTTTTATGATAAAGTTACAAGAGCATTAGATGAGGGAAAGGCATATACTGCCATTTTTCTAGACTTAGCAAAGGCATTTGACAGGGTGCCACATGATAAGCTGATATTTAAGTTATAGCATATGGGTCTGGATGTCAGATTGGTCAACTGGATTGGCTGTCTGATAGGTATCAGAGAGTTCTGTACGTGGGGTAGTTTCAAGGAAGCAGAGGGTTACAAGTGGGGTCCCACAGAGCTCAGTACTGGGACCTATATTGTTTAACCTTTATATCAATGACATTGTCAGTGGATTGCAAGGGGCTATTCAGTTGTTTGCGGATGATGCGAAGCTGGGAAGGATTATTAGTAATAGTGCAGATGCGGCAGACCTGCAAGAGGATTTGAATAAGCTCCATAGATGGGCAAATGAATGGGGGTGTCGATTTAATGCAGCAAAATGTAAGGTCTTCAGGTTTGGGAAACATCGATGGGACAATGCATACTCTATGGGAGGAGTTATACTGGAGGAAGTAGGGGAGACAAGAGATCTGGGGTTGATGATTGATTGAAACCTGAAATTTTGGGGACATATTGCATATTGCAAAGGTGGTGAAGGTAACACAGAACATTGCTGCAATAATGAGACGCATGCTGACCTGCAGAGATAAAACAGTTATCATTCCGTTATATAAGACCCTGATCAGACCACACTTGGACTATTGTTCTCAGATTTGGTCCCCAGGATTTGAAGGGGATAAATTAACTGTGGAAAGGGTAGAAAGGCAGATAACAAAGATGGTTTCAGGACTGCACAATGATAGTTATGAGGAGTGGCTGAGGGAATGTGGACTGCAGAGTTTGGTAGATAGAAGAAGGAGAGGTGATATGATTGAGACTTTTAAACTGTTGAGAGGTGGTTACAGGGTTGACACAGGGGGGGGGGGGTTCTTTTGCTTAGTAGAACAGTGGGAAGGAGTGATGACAAGAGGCCATCCCTAGAAGTTACGAAAGGAAACTGTGAGCAAGAGGGTGAGGAGTGGTTTCTTTGCATGGAGTCTGGTTGAACCATGGAATGCATTGCCTGATGGAGTGGTGAGAGCGAGAACGATCAATGAGTTTAAGGAGTGGCATGATAGACTTTGTGTTTCTTTGGGGGGACCTCCCCTCGATGAGTCTTGATAGACTTTGTGTTTCTTAGGAAGGACCTCCCACGATGAGTCTTTTGACTCCATGGAGGCCTGAATAATAATAATGATGATGATTATGATCATCCCCCACGTATTTATGACTTTCCAAAGTATACAAATCCAGTTATCCATTATGTCCAATAGTTGATTACATAGAATCTCCTACTTATTACATGGCAAAATATCTTTTAACTTCTACGAAATTTTACAGAGAAAACCTCCTATATAGAAAATAGTTTTCATTTCAAAGAAAAAAAATTAAAGATCTTCATCTTTAAGAGAATGAAATCATGGTTTCCTATGATGTTGTTTCACTGTTTCCAAATATACCACGTCAAGATACTCTACAGTTTTTAGAAGCAGATTTCCTGTTGACTTCATTGACTAGATTATTATTCAAGGTACCAGTTAAACCCAATGTCATTAACATACAAATTGAACAACAATGGTCCCAAAACTGATGGCACACCACTAGTAACATTTCTCTTATGGGATAACGTGCCCCCATATACAACTTTCTGATACCTATCTGACAGCCAGTTACTGATCCAACTCAGAAGTTTGTCATCCAGTCCTATCTGTTTCAATGTATTTAATAGTTTGTCATGTTTTAGCCTATCAAAAGTTTTTGCAAAATTGAAGTACTGTATATGCATTTCTGCTGTTCGAGATATTTGTCACCTTGTTATAGTACATAAATAAGTTGATAAAACATGACTCCCCTTAATAAACCCATGCTAATAACCACGAAGAATACTGCTGTTTTCAACTCAATTCTGTATCCTACTTCTCACCAATCTCTCTAGTACCATCACCACAACTCCATATATACAGATTGGCTTATAATTTGAAGTCACAGCCAGGACTGTCTTAACAAGAATGAACACCCTCAGTAAAACTTTGTACAAGTTAAAAGATATTTTGCCATGTAATAAGAGATTCTATGCAATCAACTATTGGACATAACAGATAACCTGATAAACTGGACATAACGGATAACCTGGGCTAAGAAAATTTGTCACCTTGATCACATTGGATTGAGCAATAATTAAATAATGCATATAATTAATTAAATAACTTTCAATGCAAAAAAAATTATATTACATTGCACATTTTTATTTAATTCAACAATACTTATAATATAATAAAGGTAGTTCTTTTGTATTTATTCACAAAAATACACACAATAGAAAAAAGCTACCCGGTTCTTAAGCACCCTTAGATCAATGGTGGCCCTGGGCTATAGCCCATTTATCCCAATGAATAAGGAGGCCCTGGTCACAGCCTTATTATCACCTTTATGCATTGAAACAATTTGACCTTCTTGGAACCTGTGGTGTTGTAAGAGGTTTATTAAACAAGCATGCCAGTGCTACTGCCAATTCCGTGGAACATTGCCTTAAGATGCGAGGTGATATGTCATCAAGTCCTATTGACATCAAGGTTATTTATTTTCTCAAATATCTCCTGTTCACTCACAATTAAGCCATCCTCTCCTATGTCCCCTACAGTTAGGTTCCTCTTGATTCCACCCTGATCAGGATGAAACATTTTTATAGATTGATCAGTGAATACCTCAACAATGTCTTCAGCAGCAGTTACCGGTCTACAATTTTTATCCATTAACATCATCTTACCATGATCATTCTTACTTCTACTTGCCACATATCTAAAACCTCTCTAAGATTTTTCTTTGCCTGTTTTGCCAATTTTTGTTCATATGCATTTTGAATAATGGAGTCACTCTCCTGGTTCTTCTTTATACTTTTCATGAAATTGATGATTACCAATATTCATCTTGTACTGCCTCCAATGTGCCTTCTTCTTCTTCTTCCAGATTTCTTGCTTAAGCTCCTCATTCTATAAATTAAAGATACCAAGAAATTATATACTTGGTTTAATCCTTTATCAAAGTGTAAGCAAACAAAGTTTGCAACTGAAGTATTTTCAGGACTGCAGCATCTCAAGGCAAAGGTCGTATGACTTCATTTGCACCTGAAGTATTTTCAGAACTCGTGGTAAAGGTGGTATGACTTCATGAAGTCATACCACCTTTACCACAAGTTGCCCCAGTCCTGAAAATACTTCAGGTGCAAACTTTGTTTGCTTACACTTCTATAAAGGATTAAACTAAGTATATAATTTCTTGGTATCTTTAATTTATAGTATAACCAAGTGAAAAAACTTCCAACAAGCTCCTCATTCAACCATTTTACACCTACCTTATTGAGCATTTTGGTCTTCGGAATACATTCACACATTGATGCTGTTATGTATTGCTTCATCATTTCCCAAACAGCATTTATTTCCTTACCACTCAACTCCTTTTTCCATGCTATAGCTCCAAGCTGTCTCCTAAGCTTCTCATAATCACCAGCCTTATAACTACATATATATCCTTTCCTCACAGATCCTTTCCTCACAGAACTCCACAACCCAGGTGATCACTTTATGATCACTGTCACCAATTGGAGGAAAGTGTGAAACCCCACTCACCGTTATATTTTCAGACTATATGATCAGATTTAAAACTTTTGATCCTCGCATGCCCTTCTTTATGTGCTGCATGAGATAGCTGTCTTTTAAGAACTCAAGAAATTCATTTTCCTTATTCCCAAATGCGATTTATTCATCATCATCATCATACGTATCAAGGATTTAGGCCTAGTCGGACATCCTGGTTTTCTTTTTCCTAATGGCTTGTACTTTAAGGCTTGTTTTGGTAATCTTTCTGTTTTCATTCTTTGAACATGTTCCATCCATTTATGTTTATATTTTTTAATTTTTTCTATTACTGGTTCTTGGTTTAATTCTTTCATAATAACTTCATTTCTTTTGTGATTAAATAGGGTATACTTTGCAGTTTTTCTCATAAACTTCATTTCTGCTGTTGTTAATCTTTGTTTGTCTTTATGTTTTATTGTCCAGATTTCGCTTTCATACATTAAGACCGGTAGGGCTAATGTATTGTATACTTTTAGCCTGGTTTGTTTTTGAACTAGGTTTGGTTTAAATATAGAGTTAATTACTCCTGTTATTTTTAAATATTTTGCAATTTTTATGTTTATATCTTTTTCATTTTCATAAGTGATCATACATCCTAGGTAGTTAAATGAATTCACCTGTTCTAAGATCTTGTTATCTAATACCGTTTTAGTTCTTCTGGATCTTGTCCTTTAAAGGCCATAGTTTTTGATTTTTCCGTTGATATTATCATACCATAATCTTTGGATATCTCATTAAGATTTAAAATAGCTTTCTGTAAGTTATCTTCAGAATTTGTAATTATTATTTGGTCGTCTGCAAAGAGGAGAGTGTTTAAGTTAACTGTAGGTGAAAGTTTAATTCCTTGATGTAAATTTTTACTCCATTTTATTATTATTTCATTTAAGTAGATATTAAAAAGAGTTGCTGAGAGGGGACATCCCTGTCGGACCCCTTGGTTTATCTCTCTTGTATATGATAGCTCGTGATTTAATCTTATTTGTATTTGATTATTTTCGTATATACTTGTGATAGCTTTTAGGATATTATTTGGTATTTGTCTTTCTTTTAATATGTTAAATAATATGTTTCTTTTAACTTTGTCAAATGCTTTTTCAAAGTCAATAAATGCAATATGTGTCTCTAAATTATATTCTCTTCTTTTCTCTATTATTAATTTTAGGCAAAAGGATGGGTCTATACATGATAGTCCTTTTCTAAATCCATTCTGTACCTCTAGAATAAAGTTTTCAGAATATTTCATTAGTTTGTTATTTAAGAATCTGCTATATGTTTTGTAACAGGAATTTAGTATACTGATACCTCTATAGTTTTTAGGGTCATCTCTATTACCTTTCTTAAAGATAGGAATCACTATTGCTTTTTTCCATTCTATTGGGAGGATACCAGTTGAATAAATTTTATTTAAAAATAATAAGAGTCTTTCTTTGAATCTTGTTCCTGCGTATTTATATAGTTCTGAACCTAGCTTATCTTCTCCAGGCGATTTTCTGTTTCTTGTTTCTTTCAGGCTGATTTCTAATTCTTCTTCAGTTATTTCCTTTTTGTTTTCGTTAAATGTTTGCCAGTTGTCTTTTTTTAAATATTTGTTTGTCCACAGTTCTGTGTAGTAATTTAGAAATTCTTCAAATTTCAATTCGGTGTTTAATTTTACATTTTCTTTAGTATCTGTACTTAAATGTTTCAAAATCTTATATACATTGGATTTTATTTTATATAAATCATACTCTAAATTAGGAACAAATTTGTTCCATGATTCTCCATGTCTTTTTCTGACTTCTCTTTTAGCTATGGCTCTTATTCTTTTATATTCTATTTCATGTTCTAATCTTTTACTGCTTAACCATTTGTGATAGGCTTCTTTTATCTTTTTGATTATTTCTTTGATCGTATCATCCCAGATCTTCAGTTTTTTCCTTTTTATTGAATTTTTTGGTCTTTCCTAAGCTTTCATTTGCTGCTGCATTTAGTATCATTTTTATATTAAGCCATTCTATTTCTATTTCTTCATTTTTTTTTATTTTGTCTAGATATTGGTTAATTCTTTGTTCATATAGCTATTGTACATTTGTGTCATTCAATAGTCTAGTTTTATAAACAAATGTTTCAAATGTTCTTTCTGTTCTTGTTACTTGTAGCCATTTAGGTGGTAATCTTAATTTCATTTTAACAAGGAAGTGGTCACTGTTTATTTCATATCCTCTGTGAACGCTAACATCTAGTGAAAATTTCGATGTCTTTTCATTTAGTATAAAATAATCTAATATTGATTTCCATCGTCTTGCTGCCCAAGTATATTTATGTATGTCTTTATGTTTATAGAAGGAATTCATTATTTTTAGGTTATTATAAACTACAAAGTCAATCAATTTTTTACCATTTCTGTTTAGAGTGTGTTCTCCATGTATTCCTTTATTATTATTAATTTTTGTGTTTCCAATTCTTGCATTTAAGTCTCCTGCTAAAATTATGTAATCATTTTTATTTATTTTATTATATATGTTTTCTAGCTGATTATAAAAATCAATATTATCCTGTTCTCTTCCTTCTTCTAGGGCATATAAACCAATTATTGTTAAATAGCCTCTATCTATTTTTATTCTAGCTTCTATTATTCTTTCATTCCATAATTTAAAATGTTTTAACTGTTTTGAAAGGGAGTTATGAATCCAAATCATTTGGTCTCTGTCGACTCCACTGTATATCACATTAAAATTTTCAGTTCTCATAGTTCTTTTTAATTTCTTTTTTGTTTCAGTGATTACTGCTATTTTAAAATTTCTTTCATTTAATAACTGGTCTAATTCTATTTCTTTATATGCTATTCCTCTTACATTCCAGTTTGCTATGTGTATTATGTTTTGTCGTTTCCATTTTCCATTCCAGGGTCGTTTCCCATAGATTCAATCCGATTATCTTTTTCTGTCAGCTTACAAGTAGGATTATGTTCTCCATGTCAGGGGACTAGCCTGACGATGGAATAGTTCAGTGGTAGGGCTGCTACCTTAAGGCTTCTGAACTAGCCTTCTTCCGAATTTAAACCCATAGGAGGAATAGGGTATATTGAAGGGGAAAGAGTAGATTATAGGAGAAATATAGTAAGGTTTATAGAAAGGGCATAGTTGTAAGGTCAGAAATGAAAAGACCCCATGCCCTTGAGTACTCTAATAGCATAAGAGTCACAAAGTAAGAAGAGTTGGCTGATAAGGCCTTATAGGAAAGATTAAAGTAAGTGGATCTTCCTCAAAGTAGAAGAAGGAGAGGATAGATCCAGCTAGGGGGTCCATGGGAGTGCCGCTTCCCTTACAATCAAGATGATTGCCCCTTATGGCCCTGTTGGTCCACGAGTCCTTATTCAGTATATTCGGACCACCACACCATATATATATATATACACACACACACACATGGTGGGCTCCCCTATCCGCCACCCAGGGGACGCGCTCTCTAGGGGTTACAGGGTCCCCTGAGAGGCTATTTATTCAATCCAATGTATACCGCTAAAATTAAAATGGCCCGTAATAATTACCTTTCCTTTGTTCATTAATCCAAGTTGTTTACACATTTCTTCATCGCCACCTTCCACATTCCCTGGCCTATAGCAACATCCAACTAAGTATGTCTTCCTGTCAACTTCCACGTTACACCAAACTGCCTCATAACCAGTGTCACTATTTCCCTCTCATGTCTACCTTATGTGGACTTAATTCCCCTGCTATCATCAGCAGCACTCCCACCTGCCTTCTTGCCGTTTCTATCCTTACAAAAATACCATATCCTTCCATATCCATTCCCATTATGATATCATCTTCCTTCAACCATGTTTCACTTATTCCAATGATTTTGGGGATGAATATACTTAATCACTGAAACCATTTCATTCCCCTTATTTCTAATACTTCTGGCATTTGTAAACAAACACACTTTCAGTTCACTTTTAGGTCTATAACCAGTCCTACCCAACCACTGGTTGGTTGCGATTTCACAACCACACCTGCGCAAATGTATTTGACTGTATTTGACTGGTGCCAAGGCAGTCCAAGAAAAAATAAACAAACATATGACACTGGATTTAGACAAAAATTCCAGACTGATTCTCAACCACCAGTGAAACCCACAGCAATTGCAAAACAACCATTAACATTTTCAATCTGATTTCTCTCAGACTAAATGAAAAATACCTGCCTCTTGCTCAAATGGTAGCCATGCTTTCTTGTCATTAGCATAATCACAATGTACAACTTATATCTGTCTGTGCCATAGATTGCCAGATGGCAATGTAATAAGACCTAAAGAAAAGTCAAATCTTTTGTCTGATGCTAATGTATATCACCACCCACTGTATGAAAGAGATATGATACAGAATTAATACCTCATAGAAATTTCACATAATTGTAAGTTACTTATTATGGTCATTTTGATAGTACTATGAATGCCGAGAATAAATTCTTTAAATAGATTTAAAATTAAGTTTTAGTTAGATGATAAAACATTTGGAAATTTATTTGTTTGCATTTCTTAATGCAATTGTATTATGCCTTAGTATTATATTACCAAACCTAGCATTTGGAATTATAAAAGCAATACAAAGAAAACTTAGATATATTTCAAATAGTAAACTTAATTTCTTTTATATTGCAATCCTTACATAGTTAGAGTGGCACATTATGGGTATATTATGTCTGTTTATATGGTGGCCATAGGTCACAAAGGGGGTTAAATATTTAATAACTTTTTTATTTATAATTTATTTTTATTCTTTTTTTGTTATAATGAAATACAGAGTCTGGAGATTTTTTTTTTTCTATTAGTGATGAAAAAACACATCCTGTAAATGCATTACATTTTTGACTTCACAAAGCCTGGGGCCTTTCTAGAGCATGTTCCATGACAGCTGTTAATGTGTGTTAATGTTAATGTTATTGTGTGTTAATGACTGCAGAGCCCTAATTTCTGCACAAATGTTTTCCTGCTGATGGACTGTTTTGGGCTTGTTCACATATACCGTTTCCTTTAGGTAACCTCATAGGAAGAAGACATCCAGAGCCTTCAGATCTGGAGAACATAATGGCCACTTAATTGAAGATCTTAACAAAATTATTTGCTCTTTGGGTTTGAATAATCAAATGCTAATTTTCAAAATAAAATTTCACAATTTTGATTGGTGAACTTTTCTGTGATTAATAATACAAATGTTCTTTAGAGTACTTGAAAAAAAAAAAAAAAAATGTCACATGTTCTCACAAGTGACATTTTGTCTTGCTTTCAGTTTCGATGAAGAGCATGGATTGCTGGGAAATGGGAACGATACATAGAACTAAGAAGTAAAAAAGTTGAGAGAGAAGCAATAAATAAAAACTGTTGATTTCTATGATCTCGGAAAAAAATGTATATGGATTTTTATCTACATTCCAAGGAAAGACATGAAATTAATACTGAAGAACATAAAATGTGTCAAGCCATTATAACATATCTCTGAGAATGCTATATATTCAAAGTACCAGAAGCAAGGCTAAAATTCATATAGTGAGATAAATCTATAATGAAATTCTTTTCTTTTGAATGACTCAAGCATCTAACATCAAACTTTTGAATCGAACTCAAGCATCAAACTATAGGCCTCTCTGTTTATCAGGTGTTGTGGTTAAGTTGTTGGAGAAACTTGTGAGAACTAGGATCCAGAGTTGGGTTGACAACAATGTTATTATCTTTGATGGACAGCATGGACTTGCTAAAGAGATGTCATGTTTTAGTAATCTACTTACATATTACAATAAAGTGACTGCTTCCTTGGACAGAGGAGAAGGATACACAGTAATATACTTAGATTTCACAAAGGCTTTTGATAGAGTACCTCATGATAAATTGATAGTCAAACTAGAGCAGATGAGGTTGGATATTAGATTAGTGCATTGGATTAGAGACTAGCTATCTGATAGGTATCAACAAGCTGTGTATGGGGCAGCGATATCCAGGAAAAGGAAAGTCACTAGTGGAGTGCCTCAGGGGGTCTGTTTTGGGGCCATTACTGTTTAACTTGTATATTAACGTATAGGTGAAGATTTGGATGAAGATGTTCAGTTGTTTGCAGATGATGCAAAGTTGGGATGAACCATGAAGAGTAGTGAAGATGTTGTGGCCTTACAAGAAGACGAATAAATTGAGTGATTGGGCATGGAAATGGGGATGTGAGTTCAATGTTGCAAAATGTAAGGTTTTAAAATTTGGAAAACAAAGATGGGATGCAGAATTTATGCTTGGTGAGGATATATTGTTGGAGGTGGAAGAAATAAGAGATCTGGGGATGACAGTGGATAAGGATCTGAAATTTAGGGGACACATAGCCAAAATTGTGAAGACAACACAAAGGCTTCTGGGAATGATGTGGAGGACACTGACGTGTAGAAATAGGGAGATTCTTGTTCTGTTGTATAAGGCTTTGATTAGGCCACACATGAACTATTGTGCCCAGATTTGGTCATCTGGTTTTCAGAATGATGAAGAAATGTTGGAAAGGGTCCAAAGGCGATTGACTAAGGTAGTTTCTGACTACCTGACTACCTTAGCAATGCAAGATGTAACTTGCAGAGTCTGGTGGACAGGAGGAAGAGGGGAGATATGATAGAGACCTACAAGTTGGTAAGGGGTTGTTATAGGATCAATGCTGGAGAGGTTCTACATAAAATAGTGGGAGATCGGGGGAGAACCAGAGGTCATCCCTGGAAACTGTATAAAGTGGGTGTGAGTAGGAGAGTAAGGGACAGGTTTTTTTCATCCAGAGTTGTAAATGATTGGAATGCCTTGCCTGAGAGTGTGGTGTCTGCAAGGAGTTTGAATGTGTTCAAGGCACGGTACAATGAGCTGTGTGTGTGATAAAAGGACCTCCCAGATGAGTCTTCGACTCCATGAGGTCTTGGGGTAATAATAATAATAATGATGATGACAATTGGAACAGCTCAATTAAATATTGTATTCATATAGTGAGAGTGATTATCTTCATGACCCACTTCAGGAAACTGAAGTAAAATGCTCTTCAACAATTTCCTTTCTAAAGTGAGCAATAAAGATAATTAATAACCTCTTCTCTATCATATCATCCATCCTCTTCCAATCCACTAATTACATCTTTTCAACTTTTCTTCATACTAAACATTCCAAAGAGAAGAAAGCAGCTTAACCAATTGCATCTGGACACTTTCTAATATCTCTTCATCCTTTTGAAAACAAAGTCACCAAACCTGTGCACAGCAGTCAACATGTAAACACAATCAAGGCCTTATACAAAAGAACCATAATATTCTTCCTTTAACAAGGTCAATGTCATCCACTTTATTGCGAGAATTCTTTGCACCATCCTCACAATTTTAGCAATAAATGTAACCACTAACTTTTTATTCCCTATCCATTTTCACCACCAGATCTCTTAATACCTCCACCACCCTCAATATATCCCCACCAAGTGCAAACTTCATATCCATTTTTTTTCCCCCACAAAGTTTATAATCTTACTCTTTGCAACTTTAAAATGGTATCCCCACTCCTGTATCCATTCTCTCATTCTATTCAAGAATTGATGCAAAACTCTCCTCTTGTCCTTCTAATGCTCTCGTACTTTGCATACTGTCATATTCACAATAATGAAAAACCTTTATGTACTGCTCATTTAATAATAATAATATTATTATTACTATTATCCAGGCCTCCATGAAGTCAAAAGACTCATCATGGGAGGTCGTTTCTGGGAAACACAAAGTTTATCATACTACTCCTTGAACCCATTGACCGTTCCCGTTCCAACCTCTATCTCAGGCAATGCATTCCAAGGTTCAACCACCCTCTATGCAAAGAAACCACTCCTCACCCTCCTGTGCACACCCTCCTTTCATAACTTCCAGGGATGGAACCTTGTCATCGCTCCTTCCCGCAGTTCCATGAAGTGAAAGAACTCTCCAATGTCTACCCTGTAACTGCCTCTCAACAGTTTAAAAGTCTCAATCATATCACCTCTCCTTCTATTCACCAAACTCTGCAGTCCACATTCCCTCAGTCGATCCTCATAACTCATATTGTACAGTCCTGAAACCATCTTTGTTGTCTGCCTCTGTACCCTTTCCACAGTCAATTTACCCCCTTCAAATTCTGGGGATCAAATCTGAGAACAATAGTCTAAGTGTAGTCTGATCATCTTATACAACGGAATGATAACTCTTTTATCTCTGCAGGTCAGCGTCATTCTCAGTATTGCAGCAATCCTCTGAGTTACCCTCACCACCTTTGCAATATGCTCCCTGAATTTCAGTTTTCCATCAATCATCACCCCCTAGATCTCCTGTCTCCCCTACGTCCTCCAGTACAGCTGCTCCAATCAAGTATGCATCCTTCCATCAATGGATCCCAAACCTCAAGACTTGACATTTTGCTGCATTGAACCGATACCACCATTCATTTGCCCATCTGTCTAGTTTATTCAAGTCCTCTTGCATATCTAAACTATATCTTCTGCAGAAGTTATCCTTATACCATTTCCTTCAATCAATGTCATCCGACCTAAATCATTCTTTTTTACTACTGGTCATATAATGAAATAGCTTTCTAGGATTTATTTTTTTCCTTTCATTAGTTACTGCCTCTTATATCGCACTATTGCAACCCTTACTAACCAAATCACCCTCTTTGCCCTTTCCTTGCACTTCTCGTGAAACTGATTATTACCAATCATCTTATGTTACCTCATTAATGTTTACTTCATCTGTATTATTATTATCATCATCATTGTTCAGGCACCTCCATAGAGTCCAAAGACTCATCACAAGAGACCCAAACTATCTACACAATCTGTTATACCTCTCATTGAACTCATTAGCAAACAAAGCACTATTAACTCACTCTAGCAATCCATTCCACTCATTCATAACTCTCCAAGTAAAAAATCTAGTTCCCACATCCCAACTAACCACACTTTTACTCAACTTTGAGCAATAACCTCTTGTTCTGCATGCTCTAACCATGTAATGAAACATTACTCCTGCATCAATCCTATAAAACTTCTTGCATAACTTAAATAGGAGGTAGCAGGGTTTTTTTCTCCCGGAAACTCGGGTTTTTCATCCCGCATACAGACAAATCGGTCCTTAAGAACACACGCAATTTACAGACAAAAAATACTAGTTGTGGTGGAGGTGGACGGTAGATGGCGTTGATGGAGATGATTCGTAGTAGAGACTCAGTGTAGTGGTTGAGACAGTTATAGGTGTCCTCCCACGATGAGTCCTCGGACTCCTTGGAAGTATCAGGAATAATAATAATAATAAAATCTTTCTATCATATGATCACTTTTCGCCTATCAACCAACATCTGCAGTCCACACACACCCTCAATCTATAATCATAGGAAACATTCCTATGATTATAGATTTCACCTCTGAATCCCCTCCACCACTTCCTCATCACCAAGAAATCCAGGAGATCAGACCTGAGCACACTAATCCGGATGTGGACATATTAGGGTTGTATAAAGAGAAACAGCAACTTGCTTATCTCTGCTTGTTACTGTGTTCTTCAATAGTCAAGTAATCCTATGAGCTACTTTAGCAACATTAGCAATATGTTCTCTAAACTTCAACTATCTGTCTACCACCCCATTCCTACCTTCAACTATTTCCTGGAGTACAGTTTAATCAATGTGATATGATACATAGCTTGTAATCTATTTATCACAAAATAAATAACTTTATATTTCTCCACATTAAACTGACACCCATTATCTTTTGTGCATACTGACAGCCTATTTAAATCATCTTTCAAGCTCTCCACATCATCTTGATTATATATTACTGTACCTAATTTTGCATCATCAGCAAAACAATTGAATATTTTGACAGCCTGGTTGGCCGAGTGGTTAGCGTATCCACTCTTCAGCTACAAGGCTGCAGGTTCGAATTCCGACGTCGGCATGGATGTTTGTGATTGTCTGTGAAAATACTAGTGGTAGTGGTCGGCAGTAGATGGTGTTGGTGTAGATGATGAAAGCAGTTGTGGTTGGTGAAGTGGTAGAGACGGAGATTTGTAGAGTAGGTGCCCTCCCTCAATGAGTCTTTCGACTCCCTGGAGGTGTTAGGTAATAATAATATCTCCTTTTAGGTTATTTTCTATATCATTTATGTACAAATTAAAGAGCAATGGTCCCAGTACCGAACCTTGCGGCACACCACTGGTCACTATTTTCACCTTGATTCTGCCTCTCTATATACCACTTTTTGATATCTGTCAGCAGCCACTCTCTTATCCACTTAACCAGTGTCATATCCATCCCCATTTATTCTAATTTGCATAACAGAATTCCACGTAGTATTCTGTCAAATACCTTTGCAAAATAAATCAGAATAATCGTGTAGCGATTTCCTTTACGAAACTCAGTTGTCAATCTATTATAAAAGGTTAGTAAATTACTGAGGCATGACTGACCCTTTACAAAGCCACGATGACTCCTCATAGAGTATTGTATACTTATCTACCCAACCTCGAATTTTCTTTTTGACCAATTTTTTTCATTACTTTTACCACCACTCCTGAGATACTGATTGGTCTATAATTTACTAATGCAGTCTTAGAATTCTCTTATGTAAGGAAATTATTTTGCCCTCTTTCCACTCCCTTGGAACTCTACCAGAGCTGAGACTTAAATTAAAGAGCCTAGTCAGAGGCATTCTGAGTTCCCTTGCACATTCTCGCAAAATCCAAGCTAATATCCCATCTAATCCTACGGTTGTATTTACACTGAGATTCTGCAATATCCAGGTATATGAAAGATCTCATGAGGTGAATGTGTAAGAGAACAATCAATAAGTGCAAAATCTACTTTTCCAGAAAAATACTGAATAGGATAGTCAATTCATATGCTAAAAGTATGTGACTGTTTCTATATACTAATGCCAAGAAGGATCAGGAATAAGAGGGATGAGTTTTTCTTACTTATTAGTGCAACCTCACCAAAAGTTATAGGTATTAGTGTGACTTGGCTAACAGTAAATGATGTAGTTACAGGATAGAATGGAAGAGTTTAGTATTATCAGGGAAGATAGAGATGATAAGATGGGGAAAGAGGTACTGCTGATGACAGTAGTCCAAAAAGAATAGGAAATAGGCAGGAGGATGGCTGATCATCTGAAGCAATCTGGCTTGAGATCAAAGCCAATAAGACAAAATATAAAGCTTGTTGCTGCTATAGACCAGGGGGATCCAGGGATGATCTGAAAGACATGCATCAGCAAATTAGTCCTTGAGTGCAGGTGAAATGATTATTATGGGGGACTTCAACTATGAAGAAATAGATTGGAAGGAAGAAACATTACATGCAGGAAGGAAATGGAATTTATACACCTACTGAGAGATAATTACTTGAGACAACAAGTGATGGAGAGAACTTGGGGTGTGAGAGTACTGGACCTGGTCATAGGATCAGAAGAGCTATCCATAACCAAGGTACCCTCACTGCCTTTGATTGGAGAAAGTGACCATGCGGTCTTGACTTGACTTGAGAGATTGTAAAACATGAGACATATTCTGTCAAGAAGGGGTGTATGTGGAACTACAACACAGGTAATTATGACAATCTTAGAGGGAAGTTTGAAACCTGGGAAAAACTTTAAAAAAAAAATGCTGGGGAGGATATATAAGGAGAAAGATGACCAGAAGATTCATAAAGTACAAGGGTCAGACAAGAAAGATGACAAGCATAAGAAAGGCAAAATCAGATTACTAGAAAAAACTAGATGAGCACACCAAAGAAAATCCCAAAGAGTTCTATTGTTACATAGCAAATAAGTGAAAAATGGCTATATTATTATTATTATTCAGGCCTCCATGGAGTCAAAACACGCATCGTGGGAGGTTTTCCTAAGAACATAAAGTCTGTCAAGACTCATCGAGGGGAGGTCCCCCCTAAGAAACACAAAGTCTATCATCCCACTCCTTAAACTCATTGACCGTTCTCGCTCCCACCACTCCATCAGGCAATGCATTCCACGGTTCAACCACCCTCCACACAAAGAAACCACTCCTTACCCTCTTGCTCACAGTTTCCATTCGTAACTTCCAGGGATGGCCTCTTGCCATCACTCCTTCTTGCTGTTCAATCAAGCGAAAGAACTCCCCAGTGTCAACCCTGTAACCACCTCTCAACAGTTTAAAAGTCTCAATCATATCACCTCTCCTTCTTCTATCCACCAAACTCTGCAGTCCACATTCCCTCAGCCGATCCTCATAACTATGCTTGTACAGTCCTGAAACCATCTTTGTATCCTTTCCACAGTTAATTTATCCCCTTCAAATCCTGGGGACCAAATCTGAGAACAATAGTCCAAGTGTGGTCTGATCAGAGACTTATACAACGGAATGATAACCCTCTTATCTCTGCATGTCAGTGTCCTTCTCATAATTGCAGCAATCCTCTGTGTTACCTTTATCACCTTTGCAATATGTCCCCTAAACTTCAGGTTTCTATCAATCATCAACCCCAGATCTCTTGTCTCCCCTACTTCCTCCAGTAAAGCTCCTCCAATCGAGTATTCAGCATCCCATCGATGTTTTCCAAACCTCAAAACCTTACATTTTGCTGCATTGAACCAACACCCTCCCATTCATTTGCCCATCTATCTAGCTTATTCAAATCCTCTTGCAGGGCTACCACATCTGCACTATTACTAATAATCCTTCCCAGCTTCGCATCATCTGCAAACAACTGAATATCCCCTTGCAATCCACTGGCAATGTCATTGATATAAAGGTTAAACAATATAGGTCCTAGTAGTGAGCCCTGTGGGACCCCACTTGTAACCCTCTGCCTCCTTGAAACTGCTCCACCATACACAACTCTCTGATACCTATCAGACAGACAATCCTGAATCCAGTTGACCAATCTGACATCCAGACCCATGTGCTGCAACTTAAATATCAGCTTATCATGTGGCACCCTGTCAAATGCCTTTGCTAAGTCTAAGAAAATTGCAGGATATGCCTTTCCCTCATTTAATGAATGTTGATGAATGAATGAACCTAATGAATGAATAACCTGAATGAATGTTGATGGTGATGAGTCTGCACGGTTAGCCTAGTGGCTATGCGCTTCACAACCATATGTCTGGGGAAGAAGTGTCCTAGGTTCGATTCCCGTCAACGACATGAGGAGCTTAAGGATCTTTCTCAGCCATAGCCAAGTTCGCCGGTCTTGGGCATGGACAGCAGGATTTTTTCCCCAGTTTATCTGGGGTTTTTCATCCCATAAACAGGCAAACTGGCCCTGTGAACACACGCTGCTACAGTCAAAAAATACATTTCTCCCTCAGCAGCAGGCCGGCTGGGGGTTGTACTAACAAACGTCGTATCTTTGTAACACGTGGACCCTGCAATGGAAGCGGGAAAAACGCAAAGAGGAAGAAGAAGAATGTTGATGGTGATGAGGTATACAGCAGCAAATAAAATAGTGAGCTATTTAGTGACAACTCTGCAAGGGTACATCAAAGGGCAAAACCAAGCGAGGTTAGTGACGTGATATATATGACAGACACTAATGTGAGAGCAGAAGTGGATGAATTGGAGGTTCTCAGGATACCCCAGAATCTTAATGTAAATATAGCTGTGGGATTAGATGGGATATCAACTTGTGATTTATGACAATGTGCAAGAAAACTGGCAATGCCTCTAAGCTATTTAATTTAGGTCACAGCTCTGACAAACTTCTAAGGGAACGGAAAGAAGGCAAAACAATTCCTTTGCATAAGGTAGATTCTAAGACAACATTAATAAATTTCAGATCAATCAGTATCTCAAGAGCGGTGGTAAAAGTACTGAAAAAATTGGTCAAAAAGAGAATTCAAGATTGGGTGGATAAGTATACGATATTCTATAAGGGGGTCACCATGGCTTTGTAAAGGGTCGGTCATGCCTTAGTAATTTACCAACCTTTTATAATAGATTGACAACTGAGTTGGGTAAAGGAAATCGCTACACAATGATTCTGATTTATTTTGCAAAAGTATTGGACAGAATACTACATGGATTCTGTTATGAAAATTAGAATAAATGGGGATGGATATGACACTGTTTAAGTGGATGAGAGTGGCTGCTAACAGATATCAAAAAAGTGGTATATAGAGAGGCAGAATCAAGGTGAAAACAGTGACTAGTGGTGTGCCACAGGGTTTGGTACTAGGACCACTACTGTTTATTTTGTACATAAATGATATAGGAATCAGTCTGAAAGCAAATATTCAGATGTTTGCAGATAATACAAAATTGGGGAAAGTAATAGTTAATCATGGTGATGTGGAGAGCTTGCAGGATGATTTAGTAAGCTGTTAGTATGTGCCAAAAATAAAGGGCATCAGTAAAATGTGGAGAAATGCAAAGTTATGCATTTTGGGATAGAGATATTACAAGCTATGTACCACATTGATCGAACTGTATTTCAGGAAATAGATGGAGCTAGGGATTTAGCAGTGGTTGTAGAGTAAAAGCTGAAGTTTAGAGAAATTATAAGGTTGTCAAAATAGCTCATAAGTTTAAATGATTACTAAAGAACACACTAACAAGAATAACATGGGAGATGTTAGTCCTCTTTATAAGACCTTAATACATCCAGATCTGGATTACTGTGCTCAGGTTTGGTTTCCTGGGTTTCTTGAGAATTGAGAGGTGTATTACCAAAATGTTGAATGGTCTGTGGAATGTGCCATATGAGGATAGAGAGAGTGAGTGTGTGTATGTGTGGGTTGTAAAAGCTGAGTAAAAGTGTGATTGGTATGAGTGTTAGGACTAGATATTTCGATTAGAGAATTGTTAACTAGTGAAATGGGTTGCCAGAGTTAGATTGAAGTTTTTTACACTTGGTTATGCTATAAATTAAACATACCAAGATATTATATACAGTCATACCCTGACTTAGGCGAATAAGGAGTTACACGGTTTCATATATGTATGTATTCCCGTCCCGCTTCACGCCTCACCACTAGTTGTATCTTTCCGGCACTGGCCGCATTCAGCAGTGTCGCACATGCTGTGAACAAGCACTGACGTATTCACGTGGTCTCCATTCATAAACAATTTTTATAGTCTACAAACCTTGCGATTGTTTAATGTTATGTTCTTGATAAAAATTTTATCACATAAAAAATAATAATGTTGTCCAAAGGAAGCAAGTCCGATTCTTCTGCAGCTAGCAAGAAAAGAAAAACATTGACTTTGGAAACAAAACTCAACATTATTAAGGATTTTGAAGGCGGAATGAAAATTTGTGAGCTAGCAAAGAAGTTTGATCTACAAGAATCCACAGTAAGTACAATCATAAAAGAACGGGTTACAGATTTTGGAAGACATAGATTCTAACGAGGAACGAATTTTAGCCACAAGGTAAGGAATAAAAAAAATCATTGCTTGCTATGAAGAAATTTTGCGTGACAAGAAAAAGACATTATGCCGTCAGACGAATCTATTAGATTTTATGAAACCATTGACATTGAAATAACTTTCTTTTTTTTTATGTACGAAAAATTACAATTATGATTATATTTCTTAAAAAATATAGGTGTTTTTATAAACCTTTGGTCCCAATTAATTAATATTTTGAATGTTTATATGCAAAATTATACCCGAGTTACGCGAATTCGACTCACGCGCTTTTTGTTGGTCCCACCTACCACGTAACTTCGGGGTATGACTGTACTTGGTTTTGTATACTGAAGCTAATGACTTCACAATCACTTGCCTTAGTATTCCAAAGTGCAAAACACATATCCTTATGGGTATGTATAATGCTATGCATTATGGGAAAGGTCACCACCCACACCAGTTTCGACCTTTATTGAGGTCTCGTCAGTGGGAGACACCTCCAGAGGTGATACTAAAGTTGAAGTAATGCAGAAGTCATATTCAGTCATTCCAGTCCTGAAATTAGTTCAGGTGCAAACTTTATTTGCTTACACTTGGATAAAAGATTAAACCAAATATATAATTTCTTGGTATCTTTAATTTATAGTATAACCAAATGGAAAAAACTTCCAACAACTTTCTCTAATCCAGATTATTTTAATAATAAGGTGTGACACCTTTTGGCTATATGAAATTTTGTATATGAAAATATGACTTCTGTATTACTTCAACCTTAGTATTACCTCTGGGTCTGACTCCCACTGACAAAACTTCAATAGTCAAAAATGGTTTGGGTAGTGACCCTTCCCATAATGCTATGCATTGTGGGAATACATACCATAAGGATACATGCTTTGCACATTATGGGATACTAAGGTAAGTGATGTGAAGTCATTAGCTTCAATATACGAGTTGTCCAGTAAGGAAAATGGTTCAGGTGTGAACTTTGTTTGCTTACACTTTGATAAAGGATTAAACCAAGTATAGTCATATACTGACTTACGTCCAGGTTCCATTCCATCCGGCAGGACGTATGTTGATACATTAAATCAACAGAGTTATAGGGGGTTAGGGACTTAACCGTAATAAGCATACTGTCATTTTAATTTTTTTTAAACCTTATAAAACAGTACTATGCATTACTGCCACTATAAAACAGGAGAATAATCACCGAAATCTCCCTCCATAATCACATCTTCATTACCTTCCCTATGTGAAGGACCAGGTGGTTGCAGCTCTTCTGGTGTAACCTTCATTTTGTTTTGTTTTTGATGAAAATGTTCAATGTGCTTTGCTTATTCCTCTTCTTCTTTTAATCATAAATTTGTTTACTGCAAACAAACACATCATATACTTTCCTTTCTACTAATAAATAGCATTCAACATTGGGATCCATGTCTTCAGCCATTTTGAGAACATTGCTAACTGCAGAGGACATTTCTGCAAGACCCATCACTGTAAATTGTTTAACTACTTCTTGTTTCTCTTTCCCTCTTTCTTTTCTAGTTCTTCCTCTTTTACAACATATTATTCCTACAGTTCGACCAATTCCTCATTGGTTAACTCTTCAGGGGCACTTTCTATGTGGTCATCATTCACTTCAAAATTCAGATAGTTTGCTACACAAACTCAATTTCTTCCCTCAATTTACAAAGGTCTTCATTTTTTCAAAACTTCCAAAATTGTGCACAAATCTTTTTAATGTCTTTTTCCATATGCCACTCATAACTCATACATTGAGAAGTCACTTTGTCCCAAGCCACAGCAATATTTTTAATCATCATCATCATCATGATCATCATCAAATTCCTGCCATGTACCCTCAAGGGGTGTACAGGATATGATAGTACTACATGAAAAAAATTACATCATTATTAATTTCCTATCTACAATTTTCCTCCAAATCAGTCTGTTACTTGTCAAGACTCCAACATTATCAGATCTTATATTTCTATCGTCTAAGGCACTTTGTACTGTATCAATCGACCTATATCTTGGTCTTCCTCTGGGTCGTTTTGCTGCCAACCTGGCAGAGAACACTTGTTTTGCTAATCTTTCCTCGCCCATTCTGTTTAAGTGACCATACCACCTGAGATTAGCTCTGCTAACGCATTCCTGGATGCTGACAATGTCAAGTTCTTTCCTAATATCCTGGTTTTTAATATGATATTGCCATTGATGCCATCTGTTCACACCTATAATCTTTCTCAGGACTCTCATATCTGTGGTCTCTAGTCTTTGGTCAAGTGTTTTACTTCTGACCCAGCTCTCAGATCCATAAGTTAAAACTGGTTTGAACACTGTCTTGTATACAGCTAATTTAGTGTTCCGACTAATTTCTCTCTTATTCCATATGAATTTTTAATAGCAATTTTAATTTCAATATTTTTAATAGCATGATAAATACTGAATGCTTTCCACAATTACATGAGAGTCTGATAATTTCCTTCAGTGGCAGAATTGGCTTGTGAAAAAGTTCTCTGTTGATAATAAGCCTCACACACTGCAAGAACTCCCTGATCTATTGGATCAATGAAGTAGTGTTACACCCTGATATCTTAAGAATATAGAATTCTCAGCTATCATGGTGTAACATGAAGAATAAATAAAAATAAATTAAAAACCCTGCATAAAAGATAATAGTTGAATTAATTAAAAGAAAAAGAAAGATTCTTGCATCCAATAAAATATATAAAAAAATTAAAGGTTTTTGTTAAACTAACTAACAAAAGAAAGAATATATTAATATTGTGATGATTTAAATAAAAAAAAGTTAAATAAATATGACAGAAAAGAATTAGTCATAAGAGATGGTATGTGAGAGGTTAGAGATTAAGTTATTAAGTAAGTTCATAGAAAAATTTTGGAAAGGGGATTATATTAGAGGCTAGCAAAGGAAAACAACAGACTATCGCTCAGGGCCGATTCCCGGATTGAGACATCACAATGGGCTCGCCGATCAAAGGACGTTTGGCAGAAAAACGCCACCCTAATTGGTCGGTGAAGAAAAAACAAGTAGGGGCAGAGAAAAGAAGTTAGAAAAAGTGCCGTTAGGAGAACAGGTATAAAAGGGTTGGAAACCCCCCCCCCCACAAGGTTTTTTTTGGTTTTGGTTTGGATTCTGTTCCAGGAGAGCCCTTCGCGAGCTCTTTCGTAGGGATTTCATGGTGATTTCCTGAGTGGCGAGATTGGAGTTATATCTCCGACACCACAACACGGAAACAAAAATGAGCGGAATCTCGGTTCCGTATTTCCTGTGTGAGAAGCGAAGAATGCCATATAGTCGAGGAAAAGAAAGCATATTCTTTGTGTTTCGACTTCAGTGACAACTACGAGAAGGGGAAAGTAGTAAAGAAATCGATTGTCCACGTGGCGAGTTGCACAGCCGATATATAGATGATTCAAAGTGTGTTCGGAGTTACGAAAAGTTAAGCCAGCGTAAGCCTAGTTCAATTCCAAAAGGAACGTAGGAGAAGCAGATTATCGGTGAGGTTATATCAAGATAATCCAATCAGAAGAAGGTAAAGGTCCATATGAAAAACCCAAGAAAGAAAGGTACTGAAAAATATATCTAATATTAACTAAAATTTGTCTGGGATAAGTATCATTATTCTAATATGGAACTGCTGAAGTGACCAAGGAAAATTTATACTAGGACTTTAGTATCTGACAGAGAATATTAAAAGTAAGCTGGCTAGTGTTAATGTTATGTGAAAAATTAAGTGTCCTCAGAATTTTGCATGTCTATTGTAATGTACTGGAAAGTTAAAATGTCATAATTGTGTGTTAGTGCAGAAAAGGGTTTAGTTAATCTACTTAAGTTTGAATAGTTAAATAGTGTGAATTAATCTTATTTGTCCATGTCAAGTGAATTTATGTGTTGAATTGTTATGGCGGCATGATCGTAATACCCACTGAAGGATCATAGCCTAATTACTTGTAATAAGTTAATGTTAGTTTGTAAGTATTTAGTTTAGCATTAAATTGAGTAATCATAAAATTTGAATTGTACCATGTTAGGGAATTTAATAAACCTTTGTTCAAATGATAAAAGAGTTGTCTGAAATTGCTGTCCAATGCACCACTTGAAAATTTACGAACCTAATCACGCGGGAAATTAATGTTAAGAAACGAGATAAAGTGTCACGACTGCAACATTGTTTCACTTTCAGACATATTTGAGTTCTTTCTCCTTGTTTTTGTATCTAATATCTTAAACTAAATAACCCAAAAGGCGCAGTATAAATACAAATATTAGGGGTACTAAGGGGAGAAATAACTTAAGTATTGGTAAATTTTTTGGTGATATCTCGTGCGTAGATAATAGAAAAACATAGATAAGCGGGAATTGATAGATAGAATAAAAATTGTAAATTGGGACACAACAGTAGTGTTTGGAGGAAGAAATATGACCTTGAACTTGAAGATCCCGGATATAAGACCAATGACCTGGAGCATTATCAAGCATTAATAAAATTTTAAATTCTACATTTTCTTTCACACAATAGCTTTCCAGTTCACTTGCATAACAATTGATTAACGAATCCAGAAACAATTTTTGAGTCATCCACGACTTTTTATTTCTACGATAATGAACCGGAAGCGTATGCTTCCCAATGTTTTTGAAGGCTCATGGATTCTCACTGTGCCATATCACAAATCCTTTCAGTTTATCCAGCCACATTATCCCCCTAACAGAATCATAATACGATCTTTAAGAGATTTGAAACCAGGCATAGATTTTAGCTTTTTGTGGATGAATGTCCGCTCAGGCATTTTTTTCTGATATAAGGAGGTCCCATCCATATTAAATATTTGCTGTGGCATATAATTTTTCTCCATAATAATTTTATCTAATTTCTACACAAACTCCTTAGCAGCCTTCTCATCGGCACTTACAGATTCACCATACATTTTCACATTATGCAGAGCAAAACGTTACTTAAATCTCACGAACCAACTGGAAGAGTTTATTTTGTAGTCGTAATTGGGTCCTGCTTTCTCCTTGAATATGTTAAAGAGACTTGATGCCTTAAGGTCAGGGGCATGCTGGCCATATGTGCAATGTGTGCGACGCACACAGTCGCCAGGATAGTAAAGGCGCCAAAGAGGAGAAAATACTTAACAAAAAACGTTTTTTTAAAGTGATCTTTTTATTGGAGGGGGAGGATAGGGATGCCAACTAAAGTTTTACACACAGGCGCCGGACACTACTGGCACACCCCTGCTTAATGGTTATGATTATAGTGCTAAAAGGTATGCGCTTTTGGTTCAGGCCCTCTATCCATGATGCAATTAGCTTTTCCACATCACTGATAGGACCTTGTTGCTTCACCGCTATCGTTGATTTAATGGAAGCAGATCCTTTCGCAGTCTCTACGATTTTATCCTTATTTTTCAAAATGGTCACTGTAGAATGAGACCATCCAAAGTCATGTGCGATCACACTTCACATTGCTTTATAACTTGAAACTTCATTTCAAGATCAATTGCTCGCCCTCTTTTTCTGTGATTCTTCACTAGGTGTTTGGATTGGGTGTTAAGGGACCATGTTGCACAAAATATCGAGAAATATTTAATGATAAATACAGAAATAACCTATTTCTCAAGCACAAAATCAACAGAGGAACTGTTAACGACATGTGCCGACTGTTGAGGGAGGTTGCTGCTGAATGCGTTGTTGCCACTGCGCATGATGCATTGTTGCTAAACAGAAACCTTTTTACTTTACACTTGCTTGCATCTTGTTTGAAAGTGTAGTCGAAAATGTTATTCCCTTATGGGATCATGTATCTTTGAGCAGATGTAAGTCAAGGAATGACTGCATATAATTTCTTGGTATCTTTAATTTACAGAGTTAGTTGTGAGCGCTTTGCCTGCTACTGGGTTCAAGGAGAGATATGATAGATTGTGTCTCCTGTAAGGAGTCTTCAGAATCCATGGAGGTGCTCATACATTAATAACAACATCACAAAATATTCTACTGATCTGTAATGCATGATATTATCATCATCGTCATCTGACCTACATGGAGTCAGAGACTCATCGTGGAAGGTACACACTATTCGACAATGCTCATCCAACATAACTTAAAATAATTCAATGTGTCTACATTCAACAGCACACCCAGGCAATGCATTTCACTCACCATCCACTCTCCATGCAAAGAACCTGCTCCTCACACCATCCTTATAGTTTCCAGTGGCCTATTGTTCTATTCCCCCTCTATGAAAAATCTCTTCCATGTCGACTTGATAACAACCCCTGACTAGCTTATATGTCTCAATCATCCCCCTCTTCCTCCTATTGACAAGGCTTTGCAGCTTACATGCTCTTAATCTGTTCTCACACTCCACACTACAAAGACCACTGACCATCTTTGTGAATCTATTCTGGACCCTTTCCAAAATATCTTCGGCACCATGAAAACCCAGCAACCAAATCTGTGCAGAATACATGCGGCTTATACAATGGCATAATTTCTGTTTCATTATTTCTTCCTGTTTTTGCATGTCAGAGTCAGTCCTCCACATCATTGCCATTATCCGATGTGACATCTTCACAACTTGTGCAATGTGGTCCCTGAATTTCAGGCTTTTGTCCACCATTACTCCAAGATGTCTCGTCTCCTCTATTTCTTGTAAAGTTTACCCACCAAGTGTATGTGTGTACTTTGCATCCCATCGTTGCTTACCAAATCTGAAAACCTTACATATGGAAGAGCAAAAGATATATTTATAAAAAAGTGGTATATTTATTCCATCTTCTCTAGAGGATTTCCAGGATTTACTTTGCTGTGTTGCTTGTTGGATTTCTTGTAATATTATTTCTTCCATTGTACAGTCAGTATTATATCAGATTTATCATTGGAGGTTTAATGAAATATTTACAGCACTAGGAAAGGATTAAAAACTAATTTTAATGCTTACAATATTTCGTGTCAGTCACTAAGATATCTTCAGGGATTACAAATAACTATTGTAACACACACTCAAATACAACACAATACTAAGTGAAATATGTAGGTGAATCTAAAGTCCTATCTAGGTGGTGCCCTCTATGGGTATTTGTAGGTGGCCTAGGATGTAAAGAGGGACCTCTGATAATTAATGTTTCCAAAAATTTGGGAAGTGTTATGCAACCGTATTTATTTAAATTTGGCTGATTTCTGGGTGCCACTATAGAAATTTCTACAACAGCACAGTGGATATGCTAACCACTCAGCCAACAAGGCCATTGGTTATTTTTTTATAATTAATTTCTGCTTCTAGTGATTTTGTTTACATCCATTGTTTATATGCTTCTTTCTTATATTGGAGTACTGTTTCAATGTTTTCATCTTCATTTCTTATTCCCCCCTTTCACCTCATTCATTTCCTTTTTGGTCCAAAGTATTTATTACTGTATTTTTCGATAAATAATGCACACCCTCAACATTTTCATCACTCCTTTTGATGTATAGATAATGTGCATGCACCAACTAGCAGTAGAGTTAGGAAGTACAGACAGAGGCCAGAGGAATTCTTTAAAAGCACATGCATTGCTATAACAGGGCACGAAAGGCTAACTTTACTGTTGTTCTCTGTGTAACTGCAGATCGTTCTAAACTGCCACCGATGGTAATTTTCAAAAGTAAGACTGTTCCAAAAGGTTGTGATTCCAAAGATATTGTTACTGCTAATGATAAAGGTTGGATAAATTCTGAGGTTATGAAATTTTGGTTGGAGAATGTATGGCGAAAGAGAAAAATGGCATTTTTCAACCTAAAATCTTTGTTAGTGTTGGATTCGTTTAGGGCACACACACACGACAGACAGAAGTTACAACAATTGTAAGTATTCCAAATTGGCTGTCATTCCAGGTGATTTAACAAAAAAAAAACTCCAACTTCCTTGATCTTGTAGTAAATAAGCCATTCAAAGACAATTTGAGGGGCTAAGTGAGAAGACTGGATGATGAATGGATCTATGAATATAAAAAAGCAGGGCAGATAAAAAGAACGTCATCTAAAGATATAGTTACGTGGGTTGTAGAAAGTTGGGCTGCTGTAAGTGAAAATTGTGTTAGAAATGGTTTCATTAAAGCACAAGGGAATGCAGTGGTGTCCAGTGACAATGATTATGAAGCTGAAGAAATACCAAACGAAATTTTTAACGCAATTGATTCTTTCAATATTAAGTCTGATGGAGAATTTTTTGGATTTGAAAAGTGTAATGTTCAATAAATATTAAATAATACTTCTACCTTAGTTTTGTTATTACATTCAAATGTATACCATGCATGTTCTTTTTTAATGAATTTAGACTTTTTTGTATAGATAACTCGTGCATTATCTATCGAAAAATACGGTATACTTATATTTATTAATTCAGTGTGTTTAAATTATTCCATTCTATCCCTATATCATCATTTCCTTTTATTTGCTCTAGATTTTTATTCATTTTATGTTTATTCTTTGCAAATAAACATAGTAAATACTTATATCATTAAAGAGTTGAATTCTAAATGAGGGTATTTCTCTCTGCATTCATTTGTTTAATTTTAAACCATCTTGGGGGTATTCTTAATTTTTCCTTTGTAATAGATAATGAGATTCCATTAGCACACTTCTAAATATCCAGATATCTAATATATACTTGTAAAGTATAATATATTATTAATATATTATATTAATAATATTATGAGTTCAATGTTGCAAAATGTAAGGTTTTAAAATTTGGAAAACAAAAAGGGGATGCAAAATTTAGTCTTGGTGAAAATATATTGTAGGAGGTGGAGGAAATAAGAGATCCTGGGGTGATAGTGGATAAGGATCTGAAATTTAGGGGACACATAGCCAAAATTGTGAAGACAACACAAAGGCTTCTGGGAATGATTGGAAAGGGTCCAGAGGCGACTAAGTTAGTTTCTAACCTCTGGAAATTCGAGTATGAGGAAAGATTGAGAAGATGCAACCTGCAGAGTCGGCTAGACAGGAGGAGGAAGGGAAATATGATAGAGAGCTACAAGTTACTAAGGGGTTGTTATAGGATCAATGCTGGAGAGGTTCTACAGAAAATAGTGGGAGATCAGGGGAGAACCAGGGGAGCAAGAAGCAGGTTTTTTTCATGCAGAGTTGTGAATGATTGGAATGCCTTGCCTGAGAGGGTGGTGTCTGCAGAAAATTTGAGCATGGTATGATAAGGATATTAATCGAATAGAGCGGCCAGCATGGTAAAAGCATGGTATGATGAGCTGTGTTTGATAAAAGGACCTCCTGAGTCTTTGACTCCATGGGGGTCTTGGGTAATAATAATAATATGTGGAAAAAATCTCAGTCTGTTACTATCTACATCTATTGTATATGAGCATAGGGAGCATTCTATGTCACACAATAAATTCTGCATCAGGACATTTTCAACTGCCCCCAGATCGTCTCCACCACTTCATCAAATACACTGGTGTTGAAAAGCTATGGATAAACTACATTTTTATCTATTGAAACATTTTCATGACTACGACCAAATGTGGACATAAATTTATTGCCAACATACTAATAAATTATATTATTACAAAAAATTGTGTTATTAATTTCACATAAATTAAATTACAATATGTTTTTGGCAAAAGTTAGGAATGTCCTAAGGATGTAGTTGAGGAATTAATGTACAGTGCTTATAGAAAACTATGCGGAGAGACATTTCAGTATTGAATATATCCACAGTGAACTGTAATGCATCTCTCACATTGTACCATGCTTAGCATCAGGTCATTCAGGAGTTCTTGAGGCAAACTAACTTACTCTTCCTTCAAAGGAAGGGTAAGGCCTTATTTTTATTTTATTTTTTTTTTCTGGAGGGAAATTTTGAGCAGTGCATGTCCCTATAGTGTCCCTAACATGTTCTATGGAGTTGAGATCTGGGAAGCGTGCTGGTCACTCTATTCGATTAATATCCTCAATCTACAGAGGTATCTTTTCAAGAACATTCTCATGATGGTAAGTAGTACCACTTTCACACCAGATCAATCATCTAAAAGCAAGGAAAGACTAAAACAACTCATCTGTAAAGAGTACATTAGCTCATTGTTGTCTTGTCCAATTTTTATGGATTTAACACCACTGAAAACATGCTCTTCACTGAGCTGTGGATAAAGGGACACAGACTATAGGTCTTCAGGTGTATAGGCCTTTTCTTTTCCTTATTTCCCTCAAAGAATCTTCTGAAAGGATTCCCTCAAGGGCCAGTAGGTGGAGAAAGTAGAAAAACAGTCATCATATGGGCTACAGCAAGATACATTAATTTTACATTTATTGCAACAATTCATAATATTTAGATTGAATGTTGCTGTGGGATATTTGTGATTGGAATACACTATTTGATTAAATATTTTAGCAACATGGAAATGGGGATAGTCAGGGTGGACAGGATGCAGCAAGAGAAAGGTTGATGCCCAAAGAGGATGTGAATGTGAGAGTAGACAAGAAAGGAACCCGATGGACCGTAATATTGGGTGGGGGGAAGTAATGAATGTGTAATGAGAGAGGAATGATTTGAGGAACGCATGGAGAAGTTACATCTAATAAGTGGTATTAGTGAAACTTGTTATAGATCTAGAAATAAATGAAATAAATAAATTAATTAACTGTTATGTTTCTATACAAATGTTAGAAAGTCTCAGGAAACGAATAACTTGACTGTTATTCTGGAAAAATGACGCAGGTAAACAGTATAAGCAAGATAAGAAAAAGAAGAAGAGTGAAAATAAGCAAGAATATCTAGAATGCTATATTATTATTTTTTTCTGACACCCCCCATGGAATTACAATACTCTTCGGTGGAAAACTTTCCTCTAGCCGAAGACTAGAATTCAACTTATGACACTCTTCCTTCAGCGGTTTAGCAGCATGAATGGCTTACACCACATCCACTGACCTACATATATACAGGGTGTCCCAAAATTCACGCAAGAAGTAATTTTGATAGAAAACACAGGTTTTTAATTAAAAATTGTAATTTCTTATTGATTCATAAAGTATACAGCATAGGGTTATGCATGGAATACCATATCGGGTAAATGGCCTCCATGGCTTTGCTGGCACATACACACTCTTTTGTCGAAATTTTCCATGACCGTTTTGCATAAATGTGGCTGAATTTCGTTGATACAGCGCTCAATTTCCTCCTTCAAGGCATGGGTGGTCGTGGACTTGTTGGCATAAACCTTAGACTTCAAAAAACCCCAAAGAAAAAAGTCCAACGCCGTTAAGTCACATGATCTGGGTGGCCAATTTCTGATCACCAAAACGGGAAATTACACGACCAGGAAATGACTCATGCAGTAATGGAATTGTTTCTCAGGCTGCATGGCGTGTGGCACCGTCTTGTTGAAACCACATGTGGACGACATGTGGTTTCAACAAGAAACTGCTCGTGATAGCGAGCAGCATTATCTGTTATTGCCTTACCAGCCGAAGAAGAATGGACCGATGATGCCTCCAGCCCAAAATCCGCACCAAACAGTGACACGTTGTGGATGCATTTGTTTCTTAACAATCACTCGTGGATTTTCTGAACCCCAAATGTAACAATTTTGTTGATTAACGAAGCCATCAAGATGAAAATGAGCCTCATCACTGAAGATGATTTTGTTTGAAAAATAAGCATCCACTTGTTGTTCCATAATCCATTCAACGAACTCTCTTCATTATGTGGTCAGTAGGCTTCGGTTCTTGAGTCAATTGAACTTTGTAAGCATAAAGATGCAAATCTTTCATGAGAATACGCTGTAGAGAGCTTCTCGAAATGCCCAATTCAAGACCATGGTGCCGAATTGATGTTCCTGGACTCTCAGCAACACTCTCACGAACTGCTTCGATGTTTTCTGTTGAACGACTTGTTGAAGGATGGCCAGAGTGTATAAGATCACTAATGGATCCAGTTTCCTTGAATTTTTTAATTAATCTTTTCACAGTTGAAGTTAAATCACTATTCCGACCATATTTTGTACGAAAATTGCAAACTGTAGCTGCCAAACCTTCATTATTTTTAAAATATTGTTCAACAATGAAAATGCGTTGTTCTTTCATGTGGCGCTCCATTTTTAATAACCCTAAACTGTCAGCTGTCACGCTGTCTTTTTTTACTCGTTGGCAACACTTGACCGCACAAATGGCGCTAAATTTAAATCTTGCATGAATTTTGGGACACCCTGTACATACATATTATGTAATGTAAATTTATAAAACACAGTTTTTGTGTAATATAATTTATTAGTATGTTGGCAATATATTTATGTCCATATCTGACTGTAGTCATGAAAATTTTTTTCATATACAGGGTGTCCCTGAATTCATGGTCCAAATGTGAGGGGATGGTAGACACATATTCGTCATAGAATATGTGGCCGCAAATGCAACCCGGTGCCGCTAGAGGGTGAAGATGGGGGCGACACGACTTAAAAGCGCTGGATCAGCTAAACCCCAGCATTCTCAGCATCGACCGGACACAAGATGGAGCAGTTTACGAACGCAGAGAAAGCTGATATGCACCTGATGTATGGCATAGCCGAGGGCAATGGTAAAATGGCGCAAAGACTGTACCGTGAGCGATATCCTATGCGCCATGTGCCCGATCATAAATTGTTTGCACGACTGCACCATCAGCAGTGTTAGGCAGGCACCTTCCATGTCAGTCGACATAATGCCAGACAAGCACGGAATGTCAGAACGCATCTTGTATGGTGACAGATAACCCAGGTAGAAGCACGTGATCCGCCGTCCGGAGCCTGGGTGTGCATCGGAACAGTGTCTGGTGAGTACTGCGTGAAGAAGGGCTACACTCCTATCACTTGCGAGTGCAGGTATTGACAGCTGTTGATTATCCCCTGTGCATGGATTTCGCCCAGTGGTTCCTGCAGCAAAGTGTCGTACAGCCCGATTTCCCCACTCATGTGCTCTTTAATGATGAATCAACTTTCTCACGTGAAGGCGTAGTCAATGTCCATAATGCGCATTTGTGGGCGCCCCAGAACACCCCCATGGTACACGTCCACAGCTGAACCAGTAACAGTTCGCCATCAATGTCTGGGCAGGGATTGTGCATGACTACTTAAATCGACCCTACCTACTGCCGGACCGCCTCGATGGGCAAATGTACCATATTTTTGTGCAACAGGTTTTGCCAAAATTGCTTCAGGATGTTCAAGTCGCCATCCACTCCCATATGCGATTCCAGCATGATGGGGCACCTGCCCATTTCAGCATGGACGTGCATCAGCATCTTAATGCCACATCTAGGAACCGATGGATTGGGTGCAGTGGTCCCATCCCATGGCTCCCCAGATCGCCCAATCTTTCTTGTCTCGATTTCTTTCTGTGGGGAAATTTGAAGAGTGTCATGTACGAGACGCCCATGCAGTCCGCAGAGGATCTGGTAGCCGACTGTCTGTCGCAGCCGGCAATGTGCGCGAAAAGCCCAGTGTTTATGAGCAGGTATGCCAATCACTACTCCACTGTTGTGCCACGTGTATCAACATTGGTGGGTGGATGTTTGAGCATTTGTTGTAAAGATCTCCAATAAATGTCACTCTGGAAACCTGTGTCTGTCCTTCATTTCCGACTACTCACTGCATTTGTGGCCACATATTCTATGACAAATATTAGTGGTTTTGGTGTGTACTACCATCCGCTCAAGTTTGGGACATGAATTCAGGGACACCCTGTATAGGTAAAAATGTAGTTCATTCTTAGCTTTTAGCACCAGCATAAATGGTGATTAGTAGGAAATGTTCAGGCATATTAGTTTGGCAAGTGCAAAGCAAGCAATGATTACAGGGGAAATTACTTCAACTTTACTGACATAAACTGGTCAGAGAAGACAGCTTGCACTAATAAGGTACTGAATTGTTGGATTTCGTGAGTGACAACTGTCTTAGGCAGCATGTGGTGGAGGGAACACAAGGATCAAGAATTCTTTATTTGGTCATAGCATCAGAGGATCTGATTGTGACGAAGATGACATACTTGCCACCCACCGCCAGGTTGGTAGGAGTGACCATGTAGTCCTGACTTATAGGATAAATAGGAATTGTAAGATGTGAAAACAGAAAGAAGTTATGTGAAATTATAAAGCAGGTGACTATCATACACTTAGAAACCAGTTTGTAACAGTACAACGGATGAAAGAACTTGAAGGAAAAGGATCGTTAGTGTATTGGAGATACTTAAGAAAAAATTGTTGACAGCAGATAAGAAGATAAAGCAATTTGGATTCAGATGTATGATAAAAGGAATAAAAGAGTAATTGCAGAAGAAAAAGTGATTATGGAAGACACATAAAGAGGGAGGAGGAGAACATCTGCATGAGGAATATAAGCCTCAGTCTAGGAAAGTGATCAGTATTGTAAAGACAGAACAATAAGAATATGAGGGGAGACTGGCACTACAATCGAAGAGAACTGCAGAGTTTTATTTTTTGCTATGTGGCAAGTAGAAGGAAAAATGATAGCAGACAGACTATCTTGCTGGATGGAGATGGGAATTGAGTGACGAAAGCAGATAACATAGTTGAGTTATTTTAACAATCACTTTATTCGAGTGTTCCATCCTAGTACTACAGGGTTTATTCATAAAAGGATAATGAGTGGTGAAGTGTTAGAAGTGAGCGAAGAGGATGTATTCCGAATACTGAGTACACTAAATGTCAATAAGGCAGGGAAACTAGATGGAATGTGTTATGGAAATGACTGTGCCATTAACTTGGCTATGTAATGAACTTGGTTCATTACATACTTGGCTATGTATTATTATTACTATTATTACGGGCAACTCCAGGGAGTCATTGGACTCATCGAGGGAGGCCCCAAATCATATTCATCACAACTATTTGACATTCATACAGTATCTATCATACCTCGCCTTAAACTCATTCACTGTCACAGCATCCACCACAGACTCAGGGAGCTCATTCCACTCATTCACTACTCTAAAAGTAAAGAACCCAGCTCTAACACCTTTACTAACCACACTTTTGCCCAGTTTCCATGGATGTCCCCTAGTCCTCCCAAAACCAGCCCTGTTCTCAAAAATATCTTCTGAATTAATTTTATAGAAACCCTTCAGTAATTTGAATGTCTCAATCATATCTCCCCTCCTCCGCCTATCAACCAATTTTTGCAACCCACAAATCCTCAACCTGTTCTCATACGGTTCATTCCACAGACCTGCTATCATCTTGGTCACTCGCCTCTGGATCCTCTCCACCTCCTCCCCATCAAGAAGAAACCTAGGTGACCAAATCTGAGCAAGTAGAAGGAAAAATGATAGCGGACAGACTATCTTGCTGGATGGAGATGGGAATTGAGTGACAAAAGCAGATAACATAGTTGAGTTATTTTAACAATCACTTTATTCGAGTGTTCCATCCTAGTACTACAGGGTTTATGTAATGAAAGTCTTGCAATGGGGCTGGTTCCTGGAGACTGAAAGAGGGAAAAGATCGCATAAGGGTGGTGGTGGTAGAATGGCGGTATCGAACTATAGGCATCTTTGTATTTCTTCCATACTTGTAATTGGAGCCACAGTTGGGATTCTTCATATCACTTGGTGGATTAATATTGGAAGAAGTAAAGGAAACAAGGGATCTTGGGGTGATTGTTGATAGAGATTTAAAGTTCTGGGGGATCATATCGCAAAGGTTGCAAAAATATCCAAGAGAATTGTGGCAATGTTGAGGAGAACATCGGACATGAGAGATAAAAGTGTGCTGGTTCTCCCATTGTATAAAGCTTTGATCAGACCCATATGGATTTCTGGACTCAGATCTGGTCACTGGAATTTGAAGGGGGGGGATGAAGTAATCTTGGAGATGGTGCAGAAACAGATAACAAAAATGATGGCAAGACTTCTACAACATTGATTACGAGGATAGACTGAAGGCATGCAGGCTACAGAGTTTGGTGGATAGAAGGCAAAGGGGTGGGGGGGAATATAATCGAGACATTTAAACTGTTGAAGGGTTATTATTTTAGTCTATTCACAGTGGAGAAGATTTTAAATATGGTAGAACAAAGGAAAGTATCAAAGACAGGAGGCCATCCCTGGAAGTTGCAAAAGGAGGTGGTGAGTAAAAGGGAAAGAAGTAAGTTTTTTGCTTGGGAAGTGGCAGGAGCATGGAATGCATTGCCTAAGAGAGTAGTGAACGTACAGACTGTGGATGATTTTAAGGATTGGTATGATAGACTTTGTGTTTACTAGTGTTGATCTCTGGCGACTCCTTGGGGTGGGGGGATAATAATATAATAATAATTTTGTTTCCTTCATGCTTACACAGTGATCAGAATACATCATTGAAATTATGGAAACGACTACCACTTGAAAGTAAATCTTTAATTTAATATAAACCAAAATAAACACTTGATGTTTTGACCTTCACATTAAGGTCATCATCTGGAGTATACACATATATACAAAGAAACAAGCTACATTACAATCTACATGGCATGGTAAAGTTACTAACCAACCATTACAACTATTGGCCTGATCTCTAGTGGAAAAAAAAAAATTTACATCAAAGCTAGAGTCCTATTATTATCTATTAGGTTACAAAATTAAATCAAGCTGGAGAGCAACATGTTTACAAAAAAGGAAAATATTAATAAATAATAAATAAAATTTTTTTAAAAATTACTTATACAGTAAAACCCCGAAGTTACACCGTAGGTGGGACGAACGAAAGCGCGTAAGTCGAATTCACATAATTCGGGGTATAATTTTGCATGTAATTTATATATACAAACATACAATTGGGACCAAAGGTTTACAAAAACACCTATATTTTTTAAGAAATATAATCATAATTGTAGTGTTTTGTACATAAAAAAAAGAAAGTTATTTTGATGTCAATGGTTTCATAAAATCTAATATATGCGTCAGACGGCATAATGTCTTTTTCTTGTAACGTAAAAATTCTTCATAGCAAGCTAATAATTTTTTTACTCCTTGCCTTGTGGCTACAATTCGTTCCTCGTTAGAAGCAAGTCAATGTTTTTCTTTTCTTGCTAGCAGTAGAAGAATCAGACTTGCTTCTTTTGGATGACATTATTATTTTTTATGTGATAATATTTTTATCAAGAACATAACATTAAACAATTGCAAGATTTGTAGACAAAAAAATTTGTGCATGAATGGAGACCACGCGAAACACGTCAGTGCTTGTTCACAGCATGTGCGACACTGGCGAATGCGGCCGGCACCTGAAAGATACGACTAGTGGTGACTGTTTAAGCATACATATAAATTCGAACCAACTGGTATGAATAATGGATGTTGGAAGTTTATATTGCGGTTGGTTAGACTATAATAAATTTAGTTTAATCCTTTATCCATGTATAAGCAAACAAAGTTTGTGCCTGAAAATATCTTCAGGACCGAGGTAAAGTGGAATAACACTAGGCAACTCTCAGCAAAGATGGACCAAGCTCTCATCACTTCTTGTCTCAGTATCTCCCATAATGCAAAGCACATCTCCTTGTGGACATGTATACTGCTATGCATTAATTGAAGAGGCCACTACACAGACTGTTTCAACCTTTATTGAGGTGTATTTAAGTAAAGACCTCTCTAAAAATGAGATGATCCCGAAAGATCGCCCAACTCAGCTTTGTTCCACTCAGTGACAGGCTCACCCCACCACCAGACAGAGCCATAATCTCAGCAGTGGCTCTACTCAGAGACAGGCAAAAACCTGTCCCAAGCAGACCCTCTCATATCCAGCATGGGAGGCAGACCCAAATGTGGAGATACCAAAGACAATTGACAATTGACATTTGTCTTTAGGGGTGAAGCAAAATGCTTTTCATATTCCCCACTATCTGTTGTGGTTACAGTGAGGGTAAAATTTACAAGCAGTTTGCTCGCCCTAAATGGGCATGGAGATTATGCATCGTTATAGGAGGCTAATATAGCTTTTGGTCTTCTATATTTGAATATGTCCGTTGGCTCATATGATGCAGCTTGTTGAACCAAATCGTTGGGATGCGCGGACGTCTTTAGGAAACACTTGGATGCTAAGGATTGTAGAAAAGAGAGAATATAGGGAATATTTATGTCTCTGAGGAGTTGATTGTTTCTAACATACCACGGGGCGTTCAGAATCATTCTCAAGCACTTGTTCTGCACTTGCTGTATTTTGATAATTTTAGCATTAGAGGTGTGGCTACAGGCTGGAGAGGCATAGGTGATTATAGGACGAATCGGCATCTGGTATAGTTGCAATTTCATTCTGTTGCTGAGCTTGCTATTTCTATTAATTAGCGGATAGATCTGAGCTATGGCTTTAGATGCTTTTGCGCATGAAGATTTGATGTGTTGGTTGAAAGATAGCTTTTTGTCGACAATCACACCCAGGTAATTTGTTTCTGTCTGCCAGGGAATTTTAGTATTGAATAGTAACACATCTCCTGCAGGAGACATTGGCCTTTTTGAGAAAAGAACGTCTGAGCTTTTCAGGGGGTTGACTTCCAATCTCCACTTAGAGAACCAACCCTCCAGCTTTAGAAGGTTTTCTTGAAGCTTTCTGGTAAAGAAATGGTCTGAGAGATCTGGTTAGTATTGCCATATCATCCGCATATAGGGCCAAAATGGAAGTCATCGGATTGTGTGGGATGTCTGACATGTATACAAAAAACAGCAATGGAGCCAGTAGAGATCCCTGCGGCACTCCAGCAAAGATATGGTGCTGGGACGATGTAGAACCGTTGATTTTAACTTGCATTGATTTATTCTGAAGATATTAATGGATTAGATGAAACATTTTTAGTGAGGTACCGGCTGAGATAAGTTTGTGCAGGAGTCCAAAATGCCAGATTTTGTCAAATGCTTTGGATAGGTCTAGGAAAACAGCTCCTGTGCACTGCTGCCAGTTGTAACTGGTGGTGATGTATTCGACAATTCTGTGTATTTGCTGGGTAGTACTATGGTGTTGCCGAAAACCAAACTGTTCTTTAGGGAGGATGTTTAGGTCATTTACTGAGGTTTGGAGTAGTGAGAGGATAACCTTCTTTGCAACCTTACCCAGATTGGAGATGAGACTGATTGGACGATAATTCTGCGGTAAGTGTGGGTCTTTGCCTGGATTATGTATAGGAATCACATCAGCCAGTTTCCAGGTGGAAGGAAAACAGTGAAGTCTTAAGATTGCATTTATTATACTGGTCAGATGCACTATAGCTTTTCGAGGCAGCAGCTTGATCACCTTGTTTGAGATGCTGTCTGGTCCAGGAGCTTTATTGTTCTTAAGTTTTTTAATAATATCATATAATTCAAACGTGATGCGGGTGCAATATGGTCAGCACTGGTATCTGGAAGGTTTAATGCATGCCTGACCTGTCTGTGGATTTTGTACAGATGATTGAAATCTAAGTTGTTATAAGAAGGTTTGCATTGATCCTCAAGATTTTTTAGTATGGCTTCTGCCTTATCTGCATCTGTGTGGATTTGGCCCTGTTTTGAGATTATGGGGGGAAGGGATCTGTTTTTATTTTTGATGTTTTTCAGTAGTCCCCAGATAGAGTGATCAATAGGTGAGATAGAGGCTAACTTTTTATCCCAAACTTGGTTTCTATGAGTTTTAAGTGCATCTCTTATTGCTCCATTCAATCTATTAAGCACTGTCTTGTCCTGAGGAGCACGAGTGTTATGAAATCTCTTCCTAGCTCTGCTCTTCTCTCTGATCAGGTCCATAATGTCCTCAGGCAAACGATCAGGCTTGGGAACAGGTTTCTGGAAGGTTGCAACCGTTATAGCGGACTTAATCTGTTTGGTGAAGCTAGTCACTGCAGATTCCACGTCTTCTGGTGTGCGTATGTGAGGGACGGGTCCAATTTGATCCCTAAGTGCTTTAGACAATCTCTCCCACGATATGCCTGAATGAGAGGGAGGAGAGAGGCATTCTTGTTCTCCCAATTGCAGTAGAATTGGGTTGTGATCTGATGACAGCTCGTTTAGTAATATAAGGCTGTACTGTAGTTTAATGTCTTGCAGGATAGCTATATCCAGGATGTCAGCAGTGCCAGACGTATTGAGATGAGTTCAGTTGGTCCAGCCACAACAGCATAGTTTGATCCTGTGTAGCTAGAAAGGATGCGACCATTTTTATTGGTAGATTTACTGTTCCAAGCAGGATGTTTTGCAATGAAATCTCCAGCGATGACGACCGGTCCTTTTACTCCAAGGATGGCATCCAGATCTGAGGTCAATAATGTCTTTAATGGAGGGTTGTACCCAGAAAAAATTTTAAGGTTTCCAATTGAGTTTGTGAGGACATTAATTCCTGTGATTTCGAGGTTGGTGGTAGTAGGGTTGGTTATTGAATGATGATTGATATAATTTTTTTGATAAGGGTGGCTGTACCTCCACCTCTATACCCAAGTCTGTCATTTCTGCAAATCTGACCTCTGATTTTCAGGGTGTCAGCAGGGCTCAGGTGATTAATTAGCAATATATCTGGGTTGTATCTGTTATTAAATTGCTGGATTTCTAACAGTTTATTTTTTATACCGTTGGCATTCCAAGCAATAATCCTAAGAGAGTTTAGAGCGATTTTTTTCCTATGCATCACAGAGAGTGCGGATAATATGGATTGGGTTTGCTGTAAGAATCTTTTTGTGACACTTAGGGATGGATTTGAGTTGATGAAATCTTGCAGCATATTTGCAAGAGAAGAGGTGATAATAGCTCATAGATTTGAATGTGGATTATTCAGGTTCTGGATTTGTACTATCTGTTTGGAGTGGACCACATCAGCACATATTCTCGCTTGATGTTGAAGATTCGTTTTCTTAAGGGGCTCAGTTAATGATGGGAAAGCACCTGTTGTCATGATCTCACTCTTGGAGAACTGAGGAGCCTGAGCTTCAGGAACTCTCGCACTAGATGAGGTAGATTGATGATTTGGATCATTTCATCTATTTTTGGGGTGATGTATACACCCTCTAAAATTAGCAGGGTGAGGACCCCCACAATTAGCGCACTTAGCTAGGGTGGATTTTGGCTTGGTGCATGTGTTTGTGGGGTGATTCTCGCCACATTTTAGGCATCTGAACTGAGCTTTGCATAGCTTCTGGGCATGGCCAAATTTTTGGCATCGGTGGCACTGCCCAGAAGATGCTTTCTTTCTCAATGGTTCTGGGGTGATTTTGAGTCCACAGATTGATTTTAAATCATAGATGTCTTTGTAAATGTTATGAATTTCTACTAAAACTAAAGGCATAGGTGTCTTATTTGATCTAAACATTCTAGTGACCTTTATGGGAGGTAGATCCTGTAAGTTAAGGTCAGTAACTATTTCATCTGTGTCAATATCCTCAGACTCCTCGTAGGACTACTTTCAGATTTTTTTTCGGAGGCAAGTGAAAATGTGTGATATTGAGTTCCTCTTGTCCAATTCCTTTGTAAGATTTCTATAATCAGCCACCGTGGTGGGCTGAATTTTTATACCTTCATCTACATTTTTAGCAGATCTATAACTTATTTGTAAGTTAGACATAATGGTTCTTAGTGTTGTTCATCTCTGCTTTTCCCTTAGAATAATCGGTGGCACCTTTTCATTGGGGAAAGCAGAGGGATCTGAAATGGGAACATCCTCGTCCATACCAACATCATTTGTTGGCTCAGCAGCGAGAGTTTTTCTCTTCTTATGAGCGTGGATTTCTCCTTGATCAGAAGGATTAGAGGTAGAGAACTAGATTGAGTTTTTCCTCCATTTGAGGAGTCTTCATTTTCCTCAACGTCGACTTCAGGTGAGGAATATAATTTAAGTAGCCGGGCCAATCTCGTTCAAACTTTTTGAGAAGCTTTTTAATAAATAAAAGTGAGTGCTAGCCTTTTATCGAGTGACTCAATAATGATGTCGGGGTCAATCATGCTAGTAGACCATGTTGTCAGCTTGAACTTCTTTTGGAGTTTATCAATAAGTACAAGAGCAAATTTACAAGCTCTTTATCGAGCAAATCAGTGAATACGTCTAGGTCAGGTACGCTCATATTGTTTTAACTGCATATGAGCGTTAATAAAAATCCCGCAGGTCTGAAGACCTGCCAGCAGAAATTTTTTTTTTTTTTTTTTTTAGAATATCCCGCAGCCACAAAGGACTGCCAGCACTATCAAGCGTAGGCTAAAGAAAGCAATAGCAATTAAATTGCATCTAAACAAAGTTTTACCTTGATATTTCACAAAATGCAGAATGCCATTGATCCTAACAACTCACTCAATACGCGCCCATCACTGCGCTGTACTAGTCAAAATTCCTTGAATCACATTTTATAACCTGACCAGAGATACTAAGGCAGAAGCAATAGGAGAGGTCATATTTACCTATACGAGTTACCAACAGGTATACCACCTTTTGAATTACTCTGGATTTAGAGAAAGATGTTGGAAGTTTATTTTGTACTTGGTTAGACAATAATTTTGTTTAATCCTTTATCCAAGTGTAAGCAAACAAAGTTTGCAGCTGAAAATATCTTGAGAACTGAGGTAAGGTGGTACTACACTAGGCAACTCACAACAAAGGTGGACCAAGCTCTCATCACTCCTTGTCTCAGTATCTCCCATAATGCAAAGCACATCTCCTTGCGGACATGTATACTACTATGCATTAAGGGAAGGAGCCACTACCCAGACCGGTTTTGACCTTTATTGAGGTCTCATCATTGGGAGACAGACACAAACGTGGAGATACTAAGGCAGAAGCAATAGGAGAGGTCATATTTACCTATATGCAAACTTTGTAAATGTAAGCAAACTTTGTTTGCTTACGCTTGGATAAAGGATTAAACTAAATTTATTATAGTCTAACTAAATGCAAAATAAACTTCCAACATCTTTCTCTAAATCCAGAGTAATTCAATAATAAGGTGGTATACCTGTTGGCAACTCGTATAGGTAAATATGACCTCTCCTATTGCTTCTGCCTTAGTATCTCCACGTTTGAGTCTGCCTCCCACTGACGTGTCCGCAAGGATATGTGCTTTGCATTATGGGAGATACTGAGACAAGGAGTGATGACAGCTTGGTCCACCTTTGCTGCAAGTTGCCTAGTGTTGTACCACCTTACCTCAGTCCTCAGGATATTTTCAGGTGCAAACTTTGTTTGCTTACACTTGGATACAGGATTAAACTAAATTTATTATGGTACGGATAATGGCCAATAAGCTGAAAAATTGCTCAGAGTCCTAAAGTCAGGGTTTGCGAAACTAAGTGGACTGAATGTGTGCCATCCAAATTCTTGGGATTTTTATGCCACCATTATTGTTAAGATTGGGGGTAGTTAATCAAAATTTCACAGGCTTCTTTAAATTTCCATTCATACCTGGTTTTGAATGATGTAAAGTACCTTTCCAATCAATTTGGTGTAGGGTGTTAAGAGCATGATCTGAGAGGCCTGCTTCACCAAAATTATTAAATTTAATGTGTCGTTTGTGCTCTTTTTTACATATAGGGATTGTACATCCAGTTTCCCCAATATAAGGTAAGTTACAGGTGCAACAGATGTAGAAAACTCCAGGATGTGTCAAGGGGCAGAAGAGGATCCTTAGAGGAGTTGAATATAATTTTTAATTTTAAAGGTGGTTTAAAAGCGGCATTAAGATTATAATGGTGTAGGATTCTATTAATTTTTTCTGATAACCCTTTAATGTATGGGATAGCCATGGTTTTACTGTAATCTATATTATTTTTTGATGAAGTTTTATTATTACTGTTATTATTATTACACCCTTCATGGAGTACACAGACTCATCGCGGGAGGTTCATTCAACTGACAACATATCATATAGAATCTTAAAATCCTTAACACTCCTTGCATTAAAAACACATTCTGTTAATGCATTCCATTCTGCATGAAAAAAATCTACTCCTCACACCCTTCTTCACCACACTTTTACATAACTTCCAGGAATGACCTCTGATTCTTCCCCTCACACCTTCTACTCTTTTTATAATCCCCTCTGGATTAATCTGATAAAATCCTCTCATTAACTTAAATGTCTCTATCATATCACCTCTCCTCCTCCTATCCACTTAACTCTACAATCCACATTTCCTCAACCTCTCTCCATAGCCAGCATTCCTAAGTCGTGACATTACCTTAGTCACTCATCTCTGGACTCTCTCCAATGTCTCCACATCACACTGAAAACCAGGTGACCAGATCTGAGCACAATAGTCCAAGTGTGGTCTGACCAGTGTTTTATACAGTGGCACAACAACTTCCTTATCCTTGCATGTTAGAGTACTTATCATAGCAGCACTGATGTGCAACCTTTGCAACACTAGCAATATGCCCTCTAAACTTCAGTCTACTGTCAAACATTACTCCCAAATCTTTAATCTCATCCACTTCCTGCAGCACAATACCATCGATACAGTACACAGTCTTATATTTCTGCATTCCAAAATGCAACACTGTGCACTTACTGATATTAAAACTACAACCCCACTCTTTTGTCCAAGTAAAAAGCCTATTCAAATCTTTCTGAAGGGATTCAACATCAGCAGTGCTACTTATAATTCTTCCCAACTTTGCATCATCAGCAAATAACTGAAGATCCCCATTCAGTTCACAGAATATATCATTTACAAACAAGTTAACCAGCAGGGGCCCAAGAACAGAACTCTGAGGCATGCCTGTTGGTATTGTTCAGAGAGCCAATCTCTGATCCATCTAAACAATATTCTATCTATTCCTATCCTCTGCAGCTTGTACACCAACTTATCAAGTGGTAATCTATCAAATACTTTTGCAAAGTCCAAGAATATCACTGCATATGATCCTCCCTTATCCAACACACTTGTCACTCATCACAGAATGCAAGTAAATTACTAAAACATAAGCTACCCTTTACTAATCCATGCTGACCATCATAAAGAATGCTATATTCCTCAACCCAATCCTGTATTCTATTCCTCACCAATCTCTCCAATACCTTCACCACAACCGCAGTTATACAGACTGGCCTATAGTTGGAGACTTCTGTCTTAGAACCATGCTTGTGGAGTGGTACTATTTTAACTTCTTTCCACTACTTAGGAACCCTACGTACTGCAAGACTTTCATTAAATAACCAGGTCAAGGGCATAACCAGCTGTGGTGCACATTCCTTAAGCATACATGGTGATATATCATCCATTCCTACAGCCTTATTCACATCTAACCCAACCAACATCTGATACACCTCTTGTTTCTTCTTCCACTTCCAATTCTCCTAATACTTGTCTCTCTTCTATATATTGTACCAGATTATTTATACCAGAATGATATACGCTGATAAAGTGCTCATTCAATAAGTCCACTATATCCTCTGCAGCTGTTAGTCTGCTGCCATGACTGTCCACCAATGTTAATCTGTCATAATTATTCTTCCTCTTGCTTGCCATGTAGCAGAAAAATTCCTTCAAGTTAACCTTCTCCTGACTAGTCAATCTCCTCTCATACTGCACCTTTCTAGCCTGCACTTTATACTCTTCATGGATCTGATCACCACCAACTGTTTTGTACTTCCTCCATAACATTTTCTTCTCCAGCACAGCTTGCTTTATTTCACTGGTCATTCACTTCACTCCTACCCTATTTACCCGCTTAACTCTTGGTATGTATTCATGCATTGCCTTTGTCAGATACTGCCTTGTGAGTTTCCATGCAGTGTCAACATCTTATCCGTCAGCTCATCTACCTAATGTACTGATGCTAACTGACTACAGAGCTTCCTATAATCACCTGCTTTATACTTCCGTATGTATCCATTTTTGGCAGTGACCTTTTCTTGTTCCATTGCCTCCCAAACAAATACTTCACGATCTTTATGAGGAACTTTATTCTTGCTATAGCCATTATTTATAAAGGTATTGCTAATAATTTTCAATTCTTGTTTAAGAGCTTGTTCATTAGAACAAATTGTTATACCTGTTTTTGTGGGTGTTAATGAGTTAGCATGTATATATTAACCAGTGTGTGTAGGTTTGCAGTAAACACTGAAGGATAGGCAGCCTGAGGAAGACGTGTGACTAGTGTATCCAGGAAAGGGAGTGAGTTCTGATTTTCAATTTCAATACTAAATTGTATGCACTCATGTTGTTTGTTCAGGCAGCTAAGGAGTGTGTTTAATGTTTGGAGACCATGTGGCCAGATAACGAAAACATCGTCAACGTATCTAAGCTAAACTGTAGGTTTTAGAGTAAAGGAATCAAGAGTTTCCATATAAAAGTTAGCAATTGGGAGGGACAGAGATGAGCCCGTGGCAATTTATCCATACCAGTTGGTTGGAAAGTAATTTTTTTTTTTTATTTATTATTATATATTAATTTTTTTCCTTTTTTGTAAACATGTTGCTCTCCAGCTTAATTTAATTTTGTAACCTAATAGATGATAATAATAGGACTCTAGCTTTGATGTAAGATTTTTTTTTTTTTTTTAACCAGAGGTCAGGCCAATAGTTGTAATGGTTGGTCAGTAGCTTTAGCATGCTACGTATATTGTAGTGCAGCTTGTTTCTTTGTATATATATATGTGTATACTCCAGATGATGACCTTAATGTAAAGGTCAAAATGTCGAGTGTTTATGATGGTAGTTGTTTCCATCATAACATGAAACATGTTATGATGGAAACATGTAACATGGTAGTTGTTTCCATAATTTTCATGATGTAATAATAATTTTGCTTTGCTTTCCCAACAACTGCCTTTCATTTGCCAATTTTTCGTTCACTGTACTCATTATATTGCTGATGAGAACCCTACTATTTTATATCTCTTTCCACAACAGTCTCTTCCTACACAGCTAAAGAATAATTTAATGATTCATCCATTTCAGCCTACACTATATAACCGTCTAACTTCAAGAATGAAATTGACATTAATATCAGCAGCTGATTTTACACCAAATCTGAGATACTCCAAGTTTCCTTTCCTTCACCTGATGATGCCATAGAAAGTAACTCATCTGTTTCCTGAGTGCTCTGTAATTTAACACCTCATTTCTTCAGTGAAGCTTACACTTGCATAACAACCACCCATAGCAAACACCACATGCCATTCTCAGACTTGTAGTATCATGATGATACCAGAAGTGTGAATAGGAGGAATGAATGGGGGGGGGGGATATGATACAGACATATCAGCTAGTCAGATGTTGTTATTAGGTTGACATAGATGAGATTTTTCATGGAATGGGAGATGGGAGTGGGTGTAAAACAAAAGGCTAATGCTGGAAACTGTATAAGGAGGGTGTGAGCAAGGAGTGAGGGGAAGGTTCTTTGCATAGAGAGTGGCTGGTGAGTGCAATGCATTGCCTGAGCATGTTGTGAATGTAGACACATTGAATCAATTTAAAGCATGGTTAGATGAACATTGTGTGCAATAGTGTGTATCTCCCACGATGAGGCTCTGATTCCATGGAGTGCAGATGTTTTTTTTTATTTTATTTTTATTGATTTCTAAAACATTTACAATAATCATCTTTAGTGATATTCCAACTTGTAGTTTTTACAAATTTCAGCACTAAGTGCTGCATATGTGATTAATTTTCTACATTGCATTTCAATTAAAATTTTGATAATAATACTTTTTTGCATCTATATTTACAACATGTGTTCTTCTAATATTAACAATGAAGATTACACAGAATTTTTTATTAATGGATAATAATAATATGATAATGTCTTAGATAAATTATATACATATATTAATATTAATAATTTATATATATATATACACACACACACACACACACACACACACACACACACACACACACATATATATATATATATACACACACACACATATATATATATATATATATAATATTTATAATACACCCCCTGTCCAAAAAGAAACCAAACTTTTGATAGAAAATAAAACATAGGCCAATCATAATTATTCAAATCATTTATTTCGATCAATATACTCTCCATCAGTTTCAATACAGCGTTTGGCACAGTAAATTAATTCGTTAAATGAGTTTTTTATATCGGTTTTTGGGATACTGTTGAGGGTCATGGTTACTACAGCTTGAACATTTCCAATGGTGTCATATCACTTTCCTTTCATTGGCAAATGAAGTCGGGGAAAGAGAAAGAAGTCACAGGGTGCTAAATCAGGTGAATACAGCGAGTGATCCTACACACAAACTTGATTTTTGTTCAAAAACTGTCTCACAATGTTCGAACGATGAGATGGTGCATTATCATGCAAAAGTGACCAGCTGCCTGCATCATGATATTCATGCCGTACACAACGAATTCTCACTATCAATCACTTCAAAACTTCGAGATAAAACTCACCATTGACCATTCGGAATGAATTCTTTGTGGATAATGCCCTTGGAATCTTAGAAATAAATCAGCATTGTCTTTATTTTTGACTTTTCCAAGCAACTTTTTTTTTTTTTTTTTTTTTGGATGCCCCTCTTTTGGTGGTCTCCGCTCAGCCTCTGGCAATTTGTTTCGGGCTCATATTCAAAACACCACGTTTTGTCACCAGTAATGATTGTTTCAAGGAAGTTTGAGATCCTACTAGCCGTTTAATGAGGTCCTTACAGTGTTCAATTTGATACATTTATTGGTCATCGGTCAACTTGTGGGGAACAAATCGCAAATTCAATTTACGGGCCCAAACTCTCAGTCAAAATGTTGTGCACGGTTTATTTTAGAATCCCCAATTCATCTTCAATCAAACTCACGGACGATTTCGGATTTTCTTTGATGAAAGCGCGCACTTTTTGGATATTAACTTCGCCCAGTCCAGTTTTTGGATGGCTCAGTTTTTCGTCTCCTCAAGCGTCTCACGACCAATTTGAAATCGCTTAAACCACTCGCAAACTTGAGAACAGAATAAGCATTCATCAGCGTATGCTTTTTGAAGCATTTGATGTATTTTGGTAAAACTTTTACCAAGTTTAACACAAAAGTCAATTGCAGCTCTCTGTTTGAAACTCATATTCCAACGGTGTGTTTTCATCAAAACACAGTCATTCTTGGCACGATAACTCTGCTTCTAATGAAACAAATATAAACAGTTGACACAACACTAATGTAGACTGCCGCTTTCAACAACAAAAAGATACAACAGGGGGCCACTAGTTTCTTCTATTTTCAAAAAGTTCGGTTTCTTTTTGAAGAGAGGGTGTACATTAAATGATTATAATTGTTCAGAACAGATACATGCATGTACATAGAATTTTTTAAATAATAATAATTGTCTACAACGTATGTTATTATAATATTAACATTGATGATTATTACAGACTTTTTTTGCATGTTTACATGTTATGTATAAAATAACATTTTTTCTATTTTCATCGTACAGAGTATTTACACATTTACAAGTGTAAATCAAGCATCAAGTGTAATGCATATTACACTTGATGCTTGATTGTCAAGGAAAAGGAAAAGAAGGAGTAGCCATAGTACTCAACACTAAATATGAGGCTAATCTTGAACGGCAGGCAGTCTCAAGTAGCGTGATGTGGACAAATATGAGAATGGAAAACTGGATAATGAGACTTATTTGTGCCTATGGTCCCACGGAGGAATTTTTTGAGGATTTAGAGAGGGCAACTGACACAATGAAAAAGGAAGAATTGGTAGTTGTTGGGGATCTAAATAGCAGAGTAGGAAATCATTGTCAGACATACAAATATATTTTGGGAAAATTTGGAGAAATGAGCAAAGCTAATAATAATGGCAAATACCTGTTGGATTTCTGCTCAGGACATGGACTGGTTATTACTAACACAATGTTCCAACATAAAAATGTGCACAAATTCACATAAAGAGAAGAAGCAAGGAATAAGAAAAGTCTCGTTCACTATGTTATTGTTGATAGTGATGTTTTCTCCCTGGTGCAGGACACCAGAGTGTACAGAGGATTTGAAATTGGAAGTGATCATACTTAGTCTTGAGCAGGATAAAATTGACTTTCATATTGAAAAGAATAACATGTAAGAAAGTTTTAAAGCGAATAAAAGTCGAGCAGCTCTCAGATGTGAACTGTAGACTAAAATACACAAAGATTATTGAAGAAAAAATGAAAGAGTTTGAGAACAGGAATCAAACCTTGGAGATTCAGTGGCAAACTCTGAAGAAAACATTGATTCTGCCAGAGAGGCATGTGGTGAGGTTGTCTGCAAGGATAAAAAAAATCAGAACTCCCTGGTGGACACAGGAAGTTAAAGAGGCAGTGAAGGAAAAGAAGAAAGCATATCAAAAGTTCCTGTCAAATAAGTCAGCTTGTGCTCTTAGAGAATACAGAGACAAATGCAAGAATGCTAAACACTGTAAAACTAGCTAAACAAAAGTCATGGGAAGACTTTGGCAAGAATATAGAAAATAAATATCAAGAAGGTGGCAAAATATTCTGGAGGTTGTTGAAGAAGCTTAGGAATGGAGGAAAGAGTGCTGTAAAAGGAGTTAGAGATGATAAAGGTGAAATGAAAACGGGAGAAAAAGATATCCTTGAAGTATGGAGTAATTACTTCGAAAAATCGTTAAAGGAAACAAGCAGTGATGACAGCACAGTAGTGAAATACACTGACCAGGCATGCAGTCAGGAATAAATATTCATACGTTAAGTAGAAAAAGCCATCAAAAGCCTGAAAGGTGGAAAGGAGTAGATGATATTCGACCAGAAATACTGAAGTATGGAGGTATAAAAGTCTTACAGTAGCTGCACTGCATAGTCCAGAAAGCCTGGACAGAGGGACGAATTCCAGATGATTGGAGTAGAGCTCTCATAGTACCCATATATAAAAAGGGAAATAAAACGGAATGTGAGAATTACAGAAGTATTTCATTACTGAGTGTTCCTGGTAAGATATATGCAAGTATACTTGAGGAATGGTTGAGAAGGATTGTGGAAGAGAAGCTTGGTGAAGAACCAACTGAATTTAGGCCAAATAGAGGCTGTCAGGATCAGATTTTCACTTTACAACAGATATTGAAAAATCATTAGAATATAAAGATCTGTATTTAAGTTTTGTAGATCTGGAAAAGGCATATGCCAATGTGCCAAGAGAGAAGCTATTCAAAACGCTACAGTATGGTGTTAATGGGGCATTATATCAAGCAATACTTAGTCTTTATTTGAGTTGTAAGTCAGCAGTTAGAATTGAAGGAAGTACAGGAAGATGGTTTAATGTTAAATCTTGTGTGAGACAAGGATGTACATTATCCCCTCTGTTATTCATTATCTATATGGATCACGTTATGAAGGAAAGTGGTATTAAACCTGATATCAAAATTGGAGATGTTATCTCAGCTCTTTGTTTTATGCAGATGATGTTATACTTCTAAATAAATCCGCTACAAGTTGGCAAGTTTCGTTGACTAAATTGAATAACTGTTGTAATAGACATGGTATGAAGGTCAGCATTAAAAAGACAAAGACAATGAAAATAGACAGAAACACTGAAAATATCAACTGCATGTTGAATGGTGAACGCATAGAACAAGTAAAACATTTCAGCTACTTAGACATGATTTTTAGTGAAGATGGTAAATTAAATATGGAAAAACAACAGAATCGACAAAGCTGGTATGGTAGGAAGTCAACTGAATAAATTTAAATGGAATTAAATTAAACATGTTGGTGTGAAATTTATGAATGAAGAGATTAAACATGCAATACAGATAAAAATGGCATTATGGAGACAACATAAGATGAGTGGTAATAATCAGTTCCATGAGAAGTGCAAGGGAAAAGGCAAGGAGGATTCAGTTAGAAGGGTAGCAGAAGTACAATATAAGCATTAGTTAGCGAATGAGGGCAAAAAAAAAAGAAAAAAAAAAACTTAGGAAGTTCTTTCAGAGTTAGTGTAGTTCTTTCAAAATGTAGTTATAGAAAAAAGAATGATTATGGAAGGATGACATTGGTTGAAGAAAATGATAAAAGTATAACTGCTGTGAAGGATATAGTAGAGATATTAAATGAGCAGCTCATAAATATGTTTCATCAATACCAAGTTGAAATTTGTAAAAGCAACATCATACAGAGTCAAAGAGTAATGAAAAGGGAAGGGGAACAAATGACTGAGGGGAGAGAGAACGAGAGAGTGAACAAGAGGTATATGGGGATTTTGAGCAAACTTGATATTAATAAGAGTGTGGCACTTGATATACAATGTGTTTTGAAAAAATGTGCCAGGGAGGTGATATCTGCCTTGGCATACTTGGTTAATATGAAAATTACATTGGGTCAAGTTACAAAGGAGTGGAAGGAATTCAAGATTGTACTGCTTCATAAGGAAGGTGACTATTTAAGCTTCAGATAATAGACCAATATGTGTGTTGGGCTATTATCTTTGGAAAGATAATAGACCAATAGTTGGAAAGGGCACCGCAAACCAGAATCTTTGATGGACAGCACAGATTTGTTAAAGGAAAGTCATGATTTAGTAATCTCTTACTTATTACAAGAAAGTGACAGGTGCAGTGGGCAAGAAATTTGAATTCACAGTGCCATGCTTAGATTGTACAAAAGCTTTTTATAGATTGCCTCATGACAAGTTTATAGATAAACTAGATCAGATGGTGTCAGATATTAGATTACTGCAGTGAAATAAATTAGGCTCTCTGATAGATATCATCAGCAAGTTGCGTATGGGGTGAGCAATATCTCAGAAAAGGAAAGTTAGTAGTAGTGGGCCTCAAGGTCTGTTAGGACCATTTCTTTTTAATCTGTATATGAATGATACCAGAGGATTGAATGGAAATATTTAGTTGTTTGTAGATGATACAAGTTGGAAAAAACTATGAGAAATAGAGTAGATGATGTTGCTTTTTCAGAGGACTTGAATAGACAAAGTGATAGAGCACATGAGTGGGGGTACCTGTTTCAATGTTGCAAAGTGTAAGGCTTTAAAATTTCAAAAACAAAGATGGGATGTAGGTTATACACTTTATAGGATATATTGCAGGATAAAATTTCTTCATTCCTCCTCCTCACAAAATTTACATCCATTCTGTAAAATGATGCAAACTTACAGTGGCTGGTTATGAAGTGGATATTCTATCCACTTGGTTATGGCTACCAAGCTTACTCACAGACCATCTGAATCCACCACTGCAGTTATTTCATTCGCATATATACTCTACTACATATCCAAATTAATACTATCACCTGTGCAAGAATACATACTTCAAATTATCAAATACAAGAGTGGTCTGAAAAGTTCTCAGCCTCGACCATAGATGGCAACACTATCGGTAAGAGATTTTTTTCTAAGTTGGTACATCTGTCATAAGTATCCATGTGAAATTGCAAGTCATTCTATCTAGTAGTTTGTTTTGTACAGCTGTCTGAAGTAAAAGTTTGTCTGTATCCCTTCAAATGGATAAAATTGAGTATTGTGCTGTTATAAAATTCTTTGTAAAAGAAGATTTAATGGCAAAAGAAATTCATTTGAAGTTCATAAAAGTTTATAGGCACTCTTCTCCTTCATTTTCAACAATTAAGAAAGGGGCTGCTGAGTTTAAACGTGGCCATACCAGCTTTGAAGATGATCCACGTGAAGGATGTACAAAAAGAATAACAACACCAAGAACATTACTAAAATTAAGGGGATATTAAATCCCACATAGTTTTAAAACCGAATAAGAAACTCAAAGATAGGAATCAGAGAGTTTCTTGCCGAATATAGTAAATAGTAATGTAAATAGTAAATAGTTATACTATTTACTATATTCGGCAAGAAATTCTCTAATTCCTATCTTTGAGTTTCTTATTCGGTTTTAAAACTATGTGGGATTTAATATCCCCTTAATTTTAGTAATGTTTTCATTGCCGAAATGAAGCTTATTAGCTCTTTATACTTAAGTAACACCAAGAACTTTTTTCAAATGACCCTCGTATGCATTCCAAATCTTTACCAATTCACCTTAAGTTACTGACCCAATTTATTACCTCTCCACATTCTCACAGTCCATGTGTTCTCACTCCTTCCCTTCATGCATTTACCTTTCAAATTAATATTCTTATAACTTCCTCTTTCAAGCCACCCTGGTATCTCTGTAATGAAGTCAACAGAGATTACACTTGTTTCATCTCTAGTGGAAGGAGAGAACTGCTCAGAGGGAGTCCCCCATCCTGGAAATTACACTTTTATCTTTCAAAAAAAAACATCCAACATGGGGAGAGAACAAACATAAACATACTGGCCTGGTTGGTCGAATGGTTAGCGTATCAGCTCTCCAACCAAAAGGTTGTGGGTTTGAATTCCACCACGGACATAGATGTTTGTGATTGTCTGTGAAAATACTAGTGGGGGTGGTCGGCAGTAGATGGTTTTGGTGTAGATCAGGGGTTCCCAACCTTTTTTGATTCCTAGAGCACATTCTAAAATACCAGTAGGGCAACAGACACCATCCATTTTTTCAAGTATTTTTTGAATTCTTTTGTTAGATAAATACATAAAAAGTTTACATTATAATCAAATGTTTTATTACTTAAAAGTTTACATTATATAAAAATTAAATATATATATGTAGGTTAGTGTGACCTTTGGCATTGCATTTCATTGGCCACTGCTTCATAATTAGGAGAATACGATGATATTCCAGTTCTTAAACAATTATCAAGATGCTCATCACTGAGTCGTGATCTATATTTTGATTTTATTATTATTATTATTATTACCCCAAGACCTCGTGGAGTCAAAGACTCACCTGGGAGGTCCATTTATCACACACACATCTCATCATACCATGTCTTAAACACACTGAAACTCCTTGCAGACACCACACTCTCAGGCAAGGCATTCCAATCATTCACAACTCTGCATGAAAAAAACCCGCCTCTCACTCACCTGCTCGCAGCCTCTTTATACAGTTTCCAGGGATGACCTCTGGTTCTGCCCTGATCTCCCACTATTCTCTGTAGAACTTCTCCACCATTGATCTTATAACAACCGCTTACCAACATGTAGGTCTCTATCATATCTCCCCTCTTCCTCCTCTCCACCAGACTCTGCAAATTACATCTTCTCCATCTGTCCTCATACTCAACATTCCAGAGTTCAGAAACTACCTTAGTCGCCTTTGGACCCTTTCCAACATCTCTCCAGCCTTCTGAAAACCAGGTGACCATATCTGGGCACAATAGTCCATGTGTGGCCTAATCAAAACCTTATACAATGGAACAAGAATCTCCGTACTTCTACACGTCAGTGTCCTCCGCATCATTCCCAGAAGCCTTTGTGTTGTCTACACAATTTTGGCGATGTGTCCCCTAAATTTTAGATCCTTATCTACTATCACCCCCAAATCTCTTATTTCCTCTACCTCCAACAATATATTCTCACCAATCATAAATTCTGCATCCCATCTTTGTTTTCCAAATTTTAAAACCTTACATTTTGCAAAATTGAACTCGCATCCCCATTTCCATGCCCAATCACTCAATTTATTCAAGTCTTCTTGCAAGGCCACAACATCTTCACTACTCTTTATGGTTCGTCCCAACTTTGCATCATCTGCAAACAACTGAATATCTCCATCCAAATCTTCGCCAATATCATTAATATACAAGTTAAAAAGTAATGGCCCTAAAACAGAGTCCTCAGGCACTCCACTAGTGACTTTCAATTTCCTGGATATCGCACCCTCCCCATATACAACTGGTTGATACCTATCAGATAGCCAGTCTCCAATCCAATGCACTAATCTAATATCCAACCTCATCTGCTCTAGTTTGACTATCAATTTATCATAAGATACTCTATCAAAAGCCTTTGCGAAATCTAAGTATAGCACTGTGTATCCCTCTCCTCTGTCCAAGGAAGCGGTCACTTTATTGTAATAAATAAGTAGATTATAAAACATGACCTCCCTTTAGCAAATCCATACTGTACATCAAAGATAATACCGTTGTTTTCAACCCACCTCTGGATCCTAGTTCTCACAAGTTTCTCCAATAACTTAACCACAACACCTGACACACAGATAAGCCTATAGTTTGATGCTTGAGTTTGATCACCTCCTTTATGAAGTGGCATAATCTTGCCCTCCTTCCACTCCTTATGAACTTGACCAAGAGCAAGACTCGTATTAAAAAAAAAAAAAAAAACAAGGCAGGTGTCAACTCCCTGGCACATTCCTTCAGAATATGCAGTGATATATTATCAAGTTCCACAGCATTATTTACATCTAGTTTACTCAACTCCTCAAACACCTCTTGCTCACTTACAGTCAGTCTCTTCTCCCCATCATCAACTGCTCTCAATCTCTTCATGTAGTCACATTCACAAGATTGAAAGATCTTTATGAACTGCTCATTAAGTAACTCCACAACACATTCTGCAACAGCTGTCTTTATACCATTTTCTCCAATCAATGTCAACCTTCCATAATCATTCTTTCTTTTGCTGGCTACATATCAAAAGAACTCCTTAGGTTTCTTTTTGGCTTCATTAGCTAACTGCTGTTCATACCTCTCTTTAGCTACTCTCACCAACCAAGTCACTCTCCTTGCTTGGTCTTTGTACACCTCATGAAATGGGTTATTTCCACTTCTCTTATGCTGCCTGCACAATGCCCTTTTTCTCTGTATCGCATGCTTAATCACTTTATTCATCCATCTCACACCTGCCTTATTTAACCTTCTCACCCTTGGAATATGTTTAGACATTGCATCTACTAAACAGTTCTTGAAAAATCCCACAAGCTGCATTGATCTCTTTTCCAGCTAACTCCTCATTCCAAACTACACCCGCAAGCTGTCTCCTGAGCTCTTCATAATCACCCCCCCCCTTGTAGTTCCATGTATACCCTTTTTTCACAGGGGTCCTCGCACTGCTGGCAACCACCCAGGTAATCACCTCATGGTCACGCTCGCCAATTGGTGGATGATTTGACACCTCATTTATAATTACATCCTCTGATGAGATGACCAAATCCAAGACCCTTAATCCTCGTGTGCCCTCTGTTACATACTGTCTGAGGTAGTTATCCCTCAAAAACTCAAGAAACTCATTTGCTTTACTTCCAGTTGCTATCTCATCATAACAGTCTATATTGCCAAAATTAAAATCACCCATAATGATCACCCTTTTCTTATTTGCTTGGCTAAATTGACTATACATTTCACTATCACCACCATCCACATTACCTGGTCTATAACAACATCCCACCAAGTATTTGATTCCATTCACCTCTATCTTACACCTCAAAACCACTGGCACTATTTCTGTCTTGCATCTGTACTTTGTATGGACATAACTCTTTCTCTATCGTCAATAGCACTCCCCCTTCCTTTTTACCCCTTCTATCTTCACAAAACACATCATTCCCTTCCATCTCTATTCCTGTCAGGATGTCATCCTCTTCCAACCATGTCTACTTATTCCGGCAATCTTTGGGTGAACAGACACAATTAGTGCAACCATTTCATCTGCCTTGTTTCTTATACTTCTAGCATTGGTATACAAAGACAACAGCTCATTTCTAGATCTACAGCTAGTTCCACTGATACCACTCATTCGATGTGATCTCTCCATGGTAGACTGGGGCCATTTCCCTTTCTGCTTCTTCATTTTAGAACCCTTTTCAATTAAAACTGTTTCCTCTTGATCCCTGGTCATCCCATTCCTTTCCTGCCTACACATGCTCTCACCTCCTCTTGGAGCGTCCACCTTTCTCATGCTGTGTACCCCTGTCCACCCTGAGCCTCCCCGTTTCCCTGCTCCTCCTGCACACCCATTCTCTCATTTTCTATACTCATACCACTCACTTCCAGATTCATATCCACTTCTTCAATCTCTCCTGTCTTACTCTCCTGCTGTTCCACATCGCTCCCCACTTGATCTGATTCATTCTCTCTATTCACTTCTCTACCTTCCAGCAGCAGTCTCTCTAAGCAACTCGCACCATAACCACTCAAATGCAGTCCATCGCTCCCATACAGTTCACTTCATCTCTCAAACTCATTCCACACATTAACAAACTGTACTTCCCATCTCCTCACATATTTCAGCCAGCATACCATTCATAATCCTTGCTCTCTGCCTCATTTCACTACAGTCATACCTAGGCAACATACTAACCACCCTTCCTGTCACTATTCTCTTTTATCCTTCCAAGATATCCCTCCTGATATCCATTCGGACACGCTCTTTGCCCACTCTCAAATCATTTGTACCAATTAATACTATTAACTCATTTGTTCGCTCCCACTTCATATCCAATGCCTCAATCACTCTACTCATTTTACCGCCTGGAAAACATACCTTGTGCATTTTATCCTCTAGCACACCTTTAATAATGGAGTCACCATTCAACTCCACTTGCTCATCTTTTGTTAACTCTTTCATGCTATCATGATTTATTTTAATAGTTTTGACCTGAATTCTCTTAATTTCATTCTGCATCCATTTCATTTCTTGCCTCATCCAATCCAATTCAACTGCTGAATCTCGCAACACATTTTCTCTATCATTCAATCTTTTTTTTAACTCTCGACCCCCTCTTCTCACTTTCACTCTCATTCATCCTTCTTTGTTTCCGTACTTTCAGTCCAACGTGCGTCCAACTTTCACCATCATTCATTCTTTTTTTGCTATCATTCATTCTTTCAATTTTTTTACTTTCGATATCTGCATCACGCTTTCTAGTTTCCTTTGTTCTCTCAATTTTGTTTCCTTCTGCCACTCTCAACTCACTTTCATCCCTTATAACATCTGTTACAGTTTTCAAATTGCTCTTTTTCTTTTTTACTGATTTTTTAACATTTTTTCTCCTCTCTTTCTCACCACCCTCTCTTTCAAACGTGCACTCATGTTCCCCACAACATTCTTGTTACTAACACTTTCTGTCATCAATTTCATATTTGCATTCATCAGTTCCTCGTTCAGGTCACACTTCGCACACACCCTTCTTCCATCCATGCTAAACATCCACAAATCATTTATGTAATCGAAAGAATACATATAACAGATCTCACACTTAACGAAACGACTGAAATCTAAATTAAAATCATGGAATGACAATGACGGCGTCATTTTTTTTTTCCCTGAAGGTTACTAAGTCTAATAATAACGATTTCGTAATTAAGTTTAGGCAAAAAATTCCCCCTCACTAATAATACCGGTAGCGCACAACATTTACAGCCACTCTTACTTAAACAATTATGCATATATACTTAATTATTCCTAGAATAACTTATCTCAATCAGGAGCTCTTCTTAGACACGTCCACAGCACTTGGCTCACTAGCGCCAACTCATATGATATTCATGGTTGAAAACAATGATTCTCAAAAGGTATATGGAACCGAAAAACGATTTCATCTTGTACGCTGCTCTTTTTAAGAATGGAAACTTTTTTCTATCCACTAGATTCCAGAAGTTTTCATCTGTTATATGAGATTTTAGCGTAATGTCATTCTGAAGATCCAATATTTCTAGCTCCAGTTCTTCAGCATTTACTTGAACAAGCTTTGCAATGCTGCAGCTATTTCCATTATATTTACTTGGCAAGTAAAAGGATTGATAAAAAAATGAGATCATTGGCTTGGTGATAGTAAATTCCTGAAATCTCTTTTCAAACTGTTCTTTAAGCACTTGAAGATGTTTAACAAATGGTGACAAGTTAAATTCACTATTGCCTACCATTTTTTTCATATTTGGGAAATGAACGGGAGATCCCATCTGCAGATATGATATCCACAAATCCAGTTTTGCTTTAAATGAGTTTACAGAGCCTATCATTTTAGCGACATGTCTATCTTTTCCTTGCAACTCCAAATTTAAAGAATTCAATTTTTCCATGATGTTGTGAGAAAACAAATCCAACAGTCAGCAAAAGTCATTTAGTTCATCAAAATTTTCATTTTTGATGTGAAAATATTTTTTTATTTCTTCACTTAAGCTTAAAAATCTTGTAAACTTCACCTTTACTGAGCCAACGTACTTCAGTATGCAGGATGAGATCAGGTTCTTTATCTTCAATGTCATGCAATAGAGCCTTGAAAAGTCGGTGCTGCAAAGGGGCTGCTCAAATGGAGTCGATTATTTTTGTAACAACTTTCATAACATGTCCTAAGAGCAGTATTTTACTGCACAAAGCTTCCTGGTGGATAATACAGTGGTAGGACATAAAGTTTGGAAATGAATGATCTTTCTTGCAGAGTGAAATAAATCCATTGACATTGCCAACCATTGCTGGTGCTCCATCAGTAGTTATCGCAGACAGCTTGTGCAAAGGCATATCTATCGACTTGGAGTATATTCTGAATGTATTATAAATATATTCACCCATTGTTCGTCCTTTCATGGGTAATATTTTCAGTAGATCTTTTATAGTGAAGTTACTAAATATCATTCTCACCATAACTGCGAACTGTGCTGTGTCTGATACATTTGTTGACTCGTCAAATTGTAAAGAGAACCAATTACATTTTTTCCAAGTCACTTTTTAACTGAGTTTGTATGTCCATTGAAATTACATGTATTCTTCTTGTGACAAAATCTTGTATTGTCAGCAATACAAGATTTACAATTGAATTGTAAATTCAATTTCACGTTTGTTAGAAAATCCCTCAAATAAACAATCAGCACCAGTCAAAAATGCTTCTTTTAATAACTCGCCATCTTGGAATGGTTTTTTATTCTTTGCGAGCATGTGAGAATTTTTTAAAGAAGCAATGGTGGCATCTTTAGATGTTACATGTTGAAAACCAACTGTTGGGCAGACAGGTTCGATTTTAGTTGATTTATTTTTTTCGTTCTTATTTCAGATTTAAGTGGATAATTCATATTAAAAGTGGCATGCATTGTCAGGAAGTGACATTCGACATTATGTTTTTTCGGAATTGCAACGCTACTGTTGCACAACAAACGAACACAATTATCTTTAAAATTAACAAAACAATATGTATCCTAGTCAGTGTTAAAATTATAGGTTTGTTGTCTTTTACTTGATTCACTCATTTTAGGATTAAAAATCAAAATATTTCAAAAATTTAAGTACAAGATACCATTAAAATTATGCGCATATAACTAGCAACGGATAATGAACAACTTCGAATGTGCATCTACTTTACATTGTATGTGTTTAATACTCGTCATGTGTCATTAATGCATGCGTCATATAGCATGCCATGAATTGTTGCGTGATGTGCACGTGATTATTTCAAACTATACGACACACGGCTGAACAGCAGCGGGCACACACAAATTGGTCAACGGGCATCATGGTGCCGACGGGCATACGGTTGGGAATGCCTGGTGTAGATGATGAAGGCAGTTGTGGTTCATTGTAGCTGGTGGATTGAGTGGTGGAGACGGAGAGTTGTAGAGTGGTGCCCTTCCTTGATGAGTCTTTGGACTCCCTGGAGGTGTCACATAACAATAATAACAACAATAATAATCATCTGCATATGAAATATTCATATTAAATAATAATGTTGTTTTTTAAAATATGTTGCATATTAATAACTCCTACCTTCATTAGATGCAATAGAAGCAGTGGTGGTAGATGGAGACAGGTTCTGAATCATATCATTAGTGACTTTTGCACCATGAACTATGCTGCTGCAATGACTAACTGGAGATGCAATTAAGGACAAAGAAGATAGAGATACTGGCGAAGTGGCAACAGACATTACTGATACTGTAGGCTGTGATCCATTATCATTTTCTGAAGAATGGTGGATATGTAACGGTGAATGTAATGGAAGCAAGGGTGAGTGCGATTCTGTAAAAAATAGTAGCATAACAAAAAATTAATATATATTGTGAAACAGCAATAACAAATCTTATTGCATTGTAGGTGATATGCAACTATGAAACATTACTGAAAAGGCTTCTTATATGCTTAAAGGAAATTGATTTTGCAATTATATGGCTACTGGAAGAAAGGATAAATCTGGAAAATTGACCTTAGTGAAGGCATTGAAGAGAATGAACAAGGATTGAATACTAAATAATACTGATGATAATAGGAACATTTGCAGAAGGTAGCATGTATTTTTTTAACAAGGGCTCATATCACCTAATCATGTTTCATGATTCAGTAAACAGCAATAACTATATTGAAAAGAGAAGAACATATACAATAACTTTATCCTTTCTTCAAGATTTTCACGATTCTCATGGTTGCTACATGAGAACTATGCTGAAATTCAAGTAGATGGGGATGAGTAGTCAGCTGGGTGGCTGGCTGATCAATAGAAGCCAATGAGTTAAGCACAGAGTGCAGCATCTTGGGGAAAAAAAAAAAGTGACAAGCTAAGTAAGTACCACTGTTTTTAAATTTGAATATCAACAGATAGGGGATGATCAACTGATGACACTAAACTGAGGAGAGCAATGGCAGAATGCTCTGCCATTACTCTCCTCATCTGATGTGTTTTTAATACGAGAATTTCAATAGGCTATCACTCTGAAAAGTGAATAGGCATATTACTTGAACATTACCAGGTATAAAGTCATGCTCTTTGGCCAGAGGAGATAAGATGAGCTATGCTGTATTAGTGGAGTTTTGCAGTTTTACTTTAGGTTAGGGATTTGAGGGTACTGGTGGATATCAAGTTGTAGTTCAGGAGAAACATTGCAAAGGTGGTAAATGTTATGCAGAAAATTGCTGTCAAAATTATTACTACTACTATTATTATTACATAACCTCCATGAATTCTGCAGACTCACAATGGCAGGTCCAACTAACAATGTATCCATTGTAATGAACATTTACCTGATTTGCAATCCTAGCAGTTACAATGCATTCCACTCACCCACTAAATTCCATGTAAAAAATCAACTACTCACCTCCTTCACCACGCATTTACACCACTTCCAGGGATGGCCACTTGTGCTTGCCTTTTCACCCTCCACTTTGTTTGCAAACCCCTCTATATTAATCTGCTAAAATCCCCTCACTAACTTAAGCATTACTCATATCACCTCTTTTCTGATTATCCACCAAACTTTGCAATTTACATTCCACCAACTGCTCCACATAACCAACATTTCAGGGTCTCCAGTCAAGTTGAAGTTTCTGGAGTAAAAACTATGTAGAACTGGAATGAAAATAAATAATTAATAATCTAAATTAATTATTTACGTGCTGAGTTTCACTTGATCAAGCTAGGATTAGCAGAGGCACTTTACATACATACTCAGCAATGACTGAGAATGAAATCATACTTTTAAGACATACTCTGTGTGTGTGTCATTTCATTCTCAGTCACTGCTGAGTGTGTGGTTAAGTGATTGATAATCCTAGCTGGAGCTGGTGAAATGTCAGGATGTAAATAATTAATTTAGATTTATTTATTTTACTCTCTGGAGCTGGAGCTAGCAAAGCATTGATGTGTAAATAATTAATTTTGTTAGTAAATTATTTATTTTAATTCCAGGTCCACATAGTTTTTACTTTAGAAACTTCAACATGAATCGTTACAACAGCTATGGAAATCTGAATAGAGAAATTAAAAGAAAGGACTGAATCGAGAAATATTCTAGTCACAACATTATATTTGTCACTTGTCTCCAGACACTTTCCAGTGTTTTCACGTCCCAAAATCCCACCTTAATCTTAATATAACAGCCCATTTGTAGTATAAGAGTTCATATGTGCTACTACCTTATCCCTACTGATGAGCAGTGATATGGAGCCGGCACAACCACCACTATATCTATGCTTTTCAATGTACCCCTTAACAGAGTAACAATGCAATGTGCAGGCTTTGCGACACTTGAATGCACTCCTAAATTTAAATCCATTGTCAATCATCATGCATAGATCTCAAATCTTATCCACTTCCTAAAGAACAGTTCCAGCAATGCAGTACACTATCTCTGCAATCTAAAGTGCAACACCTTCCACTTATTAAAATTAAAACTAAATTCCATTTGTTTGTCCAGGCTAAAAGTCTATTCAAATCTACCTGAATATAATTAGCATCACAACAATCATTATAATTCTCAAAAACCTTTCATCACCAGCAAACAACTGAAGATCCTTAAGTCAACTCTCAAATATATCATTAACAAGTAACTCAAAAAAAAAATGCCCCAAAAACAGAACCTTGCAGGATACCATTGGATATCCTTTCTTTTTTTAAAGAAACTGCCTCAACACAACTTGCCAGTATTATTTTGAGAGCCCAACTCCAATTCACCTAATCAATCTATTATTGATTTTCGCTTTCCACAGCTTGTATGTCAACATATCAGATTCCTTTGCAAAATGCAAGAACATCATCACCATTTTCCTGTGTACCCTAGAGGGTATTACAGAATATTATAACACCACTACATAATTAAGTTTACATTACTAATATCCTATCAATAATTTTCCTCCAGATAAGTCAATCACTTGTCAGCATTCCAATATTGTTATATTATCAGTTTAAGTAACTATACCACCTCAGATTAGCTCTGCTCACACATGTCAAGTCCCTTCCTAATATACTCATTTTTAGTATAATATTGTCATCTGTTGGGTCCTAATTTTTATCAGAACTCTCATACCTGTTGTCTCTAATCCTTGATCAAATGCTTTTTATTTCTTTTTTTTTCTAACCCAATCCTCAAATCCAAAAGTTAAAAATGGATTGAACACCACTGTCCTGTATACTGCTAATTTAGTGTTAGCTAAATTCTGTCTTATTCCATATAAATTTCTTCAACTAGCTACACCTCCTTACTAGCTTTGCATGTTCTGTTGTCTATTTCCATATTTAATATGTCATCTTCAGTAAGAATTGTGCCTAAAATTATGATTCCACAGAGGTCAGGAAGATAATAATAACAAAATATAATAATAATAAATAGCTGAAATATTTGCTTAACTTTTATATCAATGACATTGTCCATGGATTGCAAGGGGATATTCAGTTGTTTGAGGATGATGCGAAGCTGGGAAGGGTTATTAGTAATAGTGCAGATGTGGTAGCCCTGCAAGAGGATTTGAATAAGCTAGATAGATGGGCAAATGAATGGGGGTTTCAGTTTAATGTAGCAAAATGTAAAGTCTTGAGGTTTGGGACACATCAATGGGATGCTGCATATGCTATGGGAGGAGTTAAACCAGAGGAAGTAGGAGAGACAAGAGATCTGGGGTTGATGATTGATAGAAACCTGAAATATAGGGGACATATTGCAAAGTTAGTTAAGGTAACACAGAGGATTGCTGCAATAATGAGAAGGACACTGACCTGCAGAGATAAAAGGGTTATCATTCCATTGTATAAGACTCTGATCAGACCACACTTAGACTATTGTTCTCAGATCTGGTTTCCCAGGATTTGAAGGGGATAAATTAACTGTGGAAAAGGTACAAAGGCAGATAACAAAGATGGTGTCAGGACTGCACAATGTTAGTTATGAGGATTGGCTGAGGGAGTGTGGACTGCAGGGTTTGGTGGATAGAAGAAGGAGAGGTGATATGATTGAGACTTTTAAAATGTTGAGAGGTGGTTATAGGGTTGACGCTGGAGAGTTCTTTTGCTTGGTTGAACAGTGGGAAGGAGTCATGACAAGGGGCCATCCCTGGAAGTTACGAAAGGAAACTGTGAGCAAGAGGGCAAGGAGTGGTTTGTTTGCATGGAATGCATTGCCTGATAGAGTGGTGAGAGCGAGAACGGTCAATGCATTTAAGGAGTGGTATGATAGCCTGTGTTTCCTAGAAGGGACCTCCCTCGATGAGTCTTGATAGACTTGTGTTTCTAAGAAAAGACCTCCCATGATAAGTCTTTTGACTCCATGGAGGCCTGAATAATAATAATAATTTTACTTCTTCTATAGGGTTCACCATTAAGAATGCAGTTGAAGTTTTCTATGTTCCTGCCTATTTTCATAGAACAGTTCCAGTAATTTGTTCTTTTTATAGATGATCTTCATATGACATTTATTACTGCAGTTATTCCATATAGTTAAAGAACTGTGGGGCCTTGCACTGGGTGTATTTAGGAGTACAACATCACAGAATAAACAAAGAGCTAAGTGTGATATTTCTGATCCTGATATCGGATTTGATGCCACTTTCCTTATTAAGGAAAGTGGCATCAAAAAGGTAATCCATATAGATGATTAATGAAAGTAAGGATAGCACATCCTTGTACACTTGATCTTCTCCTATTGATGTAACATAATAAAGGTCAAAACTGATCTGGGTAGTAACCTTTCCCATAATGCATAGCACTACACACATGTCCAAAAGGAAAGGATGTTTGCTTTGCATTATGGGATACTAAGACACAATGAATGCAATATCATTAGCAACTATATACAAGTAACCTAGTCAGGAAGATATTTCACTCATAAATTCTGTATGCTTACACTTGGATAAAGGATTAAACAGGAATATAATTGTTGCATGAATTGCTAATTGAATATAAATGTGGAGCTGCTAGCATGCAAAGACAGAGGTAAAGCATGTTGCAAGTTCTTAAAAAAATAACATAAGTATTAGTAATAAGGAAAGATAGTTTTTATTTCATTGCCAATACTGGTTTTTAAGTTTGCAGTATTCAAACTGGTGCTTTTTGTATGCTTTTATTGCCTCAGTATTGTATCTAACTCTATCAATTGTACTCAGCTGCCAGTTTAGCAACTCACCTAGCCTATCACTATTTTAAGACTACATTATTGAGAATCAAACTGGGGAAAATGTTTGTCAAACGTGTTTCATGAGCAAATGCAATAAGTGTGAAGAGAGTAAGAAGAGTGACAGTTGTGACTTGAAAGATGAAATGCGTGATAATGCAATTGGCATAGTTAGTGTTGCAAGTGGTATGACTGACTGTAAAAATGATGCATTGGAAAATGAAGAAAATAATCAGATGGTAATGGGAAGGATAGCGTACTTATGTAGAATTCTCACAGAACAAAATTTGAGACTGAGTGTTTGTAGAAATGACTGGCATATAGTATGACACAGAAATGAAAGAAAAGGGAGAAAAAGAAGAGCATGTAAGAGTGCAAGCATGAAAAGAAAGATTAGGTTTTGTATGGTGATTCATTGATATAAGGTTTCCCTGAGGAGAGTGTGATCAAATCATGTTTTCATGGAGCTAAATTAAGGATGTCAGAAATGCTGTAAGGATGCAGAGAGTTAAGGTGAAAGAGATGTTTATTTTAGCTGGTACAAATGATTTAGCAGGTGACAAGTGTGGTATGTGAGAAGACATGACAGAGTTGCTAATTCATGTGGCAAAGTAAAAGTTGTGGTTCTGTTGCCACAGTATGACTGAGGTGAGCTGAGAGAGAAAGAGCTGTAATCATGAATGAGTCAGATGCAGATTGTGCAAGAGATATGGTGTGGAGTTTGTGGATTTCTGGAGTGAGTTTGATAGACGGAAGGAGTTATAGTGGATGGCTTGCATCTAAATGGGTTTGGTATCTGGTGTCTTGAAAAAGTGTTGTACAGTGAGAGTAGAGAAGTACAAAGTCAAGGAAACTAGAATGTTTAGGGGAAGATACAGGTGAGTGTGGGCCAGGCAACCTAGATGTTAGTAAGTGGGAGAGTGATCACTTGGGAAATGTAGCATCCCAGGTTAACTTTAGTCAGCTAAGTAACACAAGATGTAAGGGAGGTGGTGGGATTGCAGTTTATTTGCAGTTTATAAATACTAATACCAGAAGTATTCGAAATAAAGCTGAAGAGTTTATGGCATTGGTTAGTGCAACTTGGCCAACAGTTATAGACATTAGTGAGACATGATTGAGCAATGATGATTTCATCACAGGAATAGAATGAAAGGATTATAGTGCTTTCAGAGAGGACAGAAGGAAAAGGGCAGGGGGGGGGGGGCTTTCTAATGATAACACAGAAGTAAAGTCAAAAAGAGTAGAAGTTCATTAGGGAAACAGAGATTTAGAGGGAAGTTCATTTGAGTCTATCTGGTGCAAGATAGAGCCCAACAGGACTAAATATGTAATTGGCTGCTGCTATAATCCAAAGAGTATATGGGAAAATGTAGATGACATGCACTTGCAAATTAGCATGTTGAGTACAGGTCGAGTAATTATTATGGGAGATTTCAACTATGGGGGACATAGAGTGGGAGGAGGAATGGTCACAGGCAGGGAAGGAAAAGGAATTTATACAGCTGCTTAGTGGATTTTGCTGTGTGACAAATAAAAGAAAGAATGACTATGGAAGGATGACTTTAAAAAAGTGCTGATGGTGGGGAAATAACATAACCAAATGAAATAGTTGAATTATTGAGTGAGCATATTGCAGGAGTGTACCATCTAGGTAGTGACATTGCAATGCCAGATGTGGCACTGACTAGTAGGAGAATGGAGGCTGAAGAAATGAAAATGCTTAAAATATCACAGAACCTCAATATGAACATAGTCATGGTATTAGATGGCATATCAGCCTGTGTATTATGAAAATGTGCAAGGGAATTATCAGCTTCTCTGATCAAGCTGTTTAGTTTAGCCTCAGTAATGGGAAGGTGTGAACAGAGTGGAAAGAGGACAAAACAGTCCCATTGCTAAAGGACGCTCCAAGACACAAGTAACAAATTATAGGCCAATCAGCATCTCAGGAGTGGTGGCTAAGGTATTAGAGAAATTAGTGAAAGACAGAATTCAGGACTAGGTGGATAGGAATATGATACTCTATATGGGGCACAATGGTTTTGCAAAGGACAGTCTTGCCTTAGTAATCTGCTTACTTTTTTACAATCAAATGACAATGGAGTTGGATAAGAGAAATGGCTACAGTGATACTGCTAAATTTTGCAAAAGCATTTGACAAGATTCTACATAGAACTCTATTGCATAAATTGGACAGATATCAAAGAGTGGTTTGTGGAGCATCCAGGAGGAGGAAAGTGACCAGTGTACCACAGTGCTCAGTACTTGGTTCTATGTTGTTTAATTTGTATATCAAACATATAGGAAATGATCTGACAGGAAATATTCAGCTGTGTGCTGACAATGCTAAAATGGGAAGAGCAATGCTGAATGAAAGTGATAAGCAGATCCTGCATGTAGACAACTATAGCAATAAAAACTTGAAGGAGACAGCATGCAGCAATAAAGGAACTAGATTTTTGGATTTCTTGAGGTACAACTATCTTAGGCAGCACGTGGTGGAGGGAACACAAGGATCGAAAGTTTCAGATTTGTTCATAGCATCAGAGGATATGATTTTGTCTGGAATGTCATACCGGCCGATTGTATATCTCGAGTGAAGAAAATGAAGCAACTGGAGTCAATTGCAGAAGAAAAAGAGATTATGTAAGACACATAAAGAGACAGGAGGAATGTAGGACTCAGGATAGGAAAATGACTAATAGTGTAAGGATAGAAAAATTATAATATAACAGGAGAGTCGTGCTACAATCCAAAGAGAATTCCAAGGAGTTTTTTTTGCTATGTGATGAGTAGAAGGAAAAAATGATAGTGGATGGATTACCTTGCTGGATGTTGATGGGAATCAGATGACCAAAGCAGATGACACAGTTGAGCTATTTAATGATCGCTTTATTAGAGTGTTCCATCCTGGTACAGCAGGCTTTGTTCCTAGAAGGATAATGAGTAATGAAGTGTTAGAAGTGAAGAAAGAGGCCGTATTCCAAATACTGAGTAAGCTAAATGCTACTCAGAGAGGGGGCATAGATGAAATTTCATAATGTGTTTTAATAGAATGTGCTATGGAACTGACTGTGCATGTTTAATGAAAGTCTTGCAATGGCATAGGTTTCTGGAGAGTGGATGATGGGTAAGATAGTACCACTGTATAAGTATGATGTAGAATGGAGGTATCAAAGTCGGCCTGTTTGTATACAGAATTGAGCAGATGAAGGCAATGTTATTTATGCAGGCCAGCATGAAGTTTGTTAAAGGGTGCTCTTGTTTCAGGAATCTGGTAACCTTTTACAATAGAGTAACAAAAGCAGCGAATGAGGGAAAGGAATACAATATCATTTTTTAATGTTTTTCCAAGGCATTTGACAGGGTACCACATAACAAGTTGATTTTTAAGTTACAACATATGGGTTTGGATATCAGATTGGTGGATTGGATTGATGATTGGCTTGCTGGTAGATATCAGTAAGTTTGTATATGGCAGAGTAATATCAGGGAATATGAAGGAAGTGTAAAAAGAGTAAAGAAAGTTCCAAAGGGTTCAGTATTGAGACCATTACTGTTCAGCCTTCATGTCAATTATATTTTCACAGGACTATGGAGAGATCTCGGGATATAGTGAAAAAGGTTGTGAAGAGATCTCAGAGAACTGCTGAAATGTCAAGGAGGACACTGATTTGAAACACCCTGTACAATGGTCCCATTGTACAGGGTGTTTCAAAAGGGGGGGGGGTATACAATGTTGAATGACAATAGAAGGTAAATAGCAGTAGATGAACAATTTTCATTACCATGTAAATATAGCGTAACATTTGAAAATTCAACACAGACAGTTAAAGTTCGATATGACTACCTCCAGTAATTCTGCAGACGTTCCACCTGTAATCAACTTCCTGCCACATGCATCACAGTATATCTGGCATAACATCAGCAATGGTGACAATAATTCTGGAATGCAGCTCATTCAAATTGGCTGGTAGTGGAGGTGGTACGAACACTAGATCTTTCGCAAAGCCTCACAAGAAAAAACCTAACAGTGTAAGGTTGGGAGAATGTGGTAGCCATGCTACAGATATCCCTCTACCAATCCAACTGCCTAGATAATGGATGTCAAGGTATGACCTTACGTCTGTCAGTAAATGATGTCTTGCTGGAAATGTAAGTGTCCGGTCATAGTCATTATTGTCTAATTCCAGTATTTAGTACCCTTGTAGCATGTCCAGATACCTACCACCAGTAACGGTAGACTGAAAAAAATAAGGTCCACACACTTTCTTCTTGCTTATGGCGCAAAAAACATTAGCCTTTGGGGTGCAGCGAAGATGTTCTACAATGACATGTAGATTTTAGCTTCCCCATATTCTACAGTTGTGTTTGCTTGCCCACTTATGTGAAAAGTGCATTCATCAATGAAAACGATCGTGTCCTAAAAGTCCTCATTTTTTTCTATTCTAGTGATCATTTCCATACAGAAATTCTGGCATATCTTCTTGTTGTCTTTCTTCAAATGTTGTACGAGAGTAAATTTGTAGGGCCTTAAATGTAGACATCAAAAAACACACCACACCGTCACATGTGGAATTCCAATTTGACGAGATGCCCATCTGGTTTACTTTCCAGGGCTGTGGAAACTTCCCCGAACTTCTTCCACAACAGTATCAGCAGTCCATGGCCTGCCCATTGACCTTGGATGACACACACAGAACAGTCTGTTTCCACAAAATTCTTGTGTGGAAATTCCTCTGCACTTGTGTTGCAGACTTTGTTTACTCAAACCAAAACACACAAAGTGCTCGCTCTGCACCATCAAAAGTCACCATTTTCAAATGGCGTGATATATCACACATGTAGTTGTCATTTGGTAATAAAGTTACAAAAACATTACCAAACATGATCAAACATTGATGTGTTTCACCACATTATGACACTCACTCAGCTTTTGTATGTCCTCAGAGTTTTATCTCTGTTCTCCTGCAAAGTTGTATACACCCTTTTGAAACACCCTGTATAAAGCTTTGATCAGACCAAGTCTGTATTTTTGTATTCAGATCTGGTCACCAAGATTTGAAGATGAGGTTACCTTGGAGAGGGTTCAGAGGCAGATAACATCAATTATGATGATATGATGAGATATGATTATGATGAAAAGATATGATACCAACTAATGTAAAAAAAATTCACATATGGAATTTGTGAAACAATGCTAAGGCAGTATAACTGTCTACACAAACACAGCAAACAGTAACTTATCAAATTTAGAAAAACTACATATGAAGAATCATTTCAATGGTGATATAGAGATGCAATACACACCAAGAAATAATCAAATCCCTAATGGCAAAACACAAAATCCTGAGTACAAAGAATCTAAGGCACTATGTACTATTATTAAGACATTTCAACAATGCTTAACATAATAACAGAGAAACATATCGCATAACAAGACCAAATACAACATTTTGTACGGACCTGCCGTGAGGGTGCATTTTATACTCACATTACTCAAGAACTTGTCATATAATGTAAAACATCTGAACAGTTAGAGAACATTAAAAGCCAAACTATGGAAATTGTATCAGCACATTTAGAGCTGCAACAGCTGCCATACGTTACAAACATAAAACATAGTAACCACGGAAACAAATGCTAACAAAAAATAAATAAAAAAGTTTAGTTAATCATTAATCCTACTGGCTTCAGAAACACTTACACTAGATTTGAAGTCAGTGGAGTACTTCACCTCATCATCCTTTTACTGTGAAAATTAGCACCTAACTCATTTACATATATCATTTCCATTCCTTACATCACATTACCCTATTACTGAACATTAAAAATTTTTGATTGATAAAAAATATTATCATCATCAAACCTCCATGGTCATCAAACATCCAGTAATAACTGATATGATGAGTCAAAAGACTCATCATATCAGTTATTAAAAATGAATGTACTCAGTAATTTGTATGCTGAGTTTTTGTAGTAATAAAAATGGAATAACAATGTCCTTCATTGTTTATATGTGAATGAAGTGTATAATGATAAATGATGATAGTGATATGGGAAAAAAATTATCTATATTAATATTCATAAAAAAAAGAAAGAAACTGTATATGGAATTTTTGTGTTGAACAGAAAATGTAACAATGTTTTAATTGTATGTATGTAAATGTTCTGTATGATAATTAAAAATATTATTCAAAAAAATATTCCTGACTTATGTACTATGTATATTTACATAAGAATGTACTTTTTATTCCATGTTTGTATACATACTGAAAATATAACACATCAAGTGTATAAATGTAAATATTCTGTATGATAACACTTTCTCAAACCTTAAAAAAAAAAAATAATTAAATTAAATTTAAAAAAAAGCACTATGTATCTTATCTGATTACAAGATAAGTAATCAGATTATTATCTTGTGTAGTTATAAACATTAATTACCAACCAAAAATAAAATCTGTCTATCGGGTCTGAGTAGTAAGCCTCCCCCTCATAATGTATAACATCATACATGTCTGCTAGGAGATGCGTTTTTACATTATGGGAAATACTAAGGATAGTGATCAGAGTTTACTCCACCTTTACTACGAGTTGCCCCTGTCATGAAAAGTTTGCTTATACTTGGATCTCCGAAACTTTTATAGTTTCTATATTCGGCATGAAACTCTTGTAGTTTCTCTATTCAGCTTTGAAATAATGTTGGATTCAATATCAACTTAATTTGAATAATTTTGCATCGCCGAAGAGAAGCTTTTTGGCTCTCTTTTTTCAGTAATACTTGGTGCCTTTTGTGATGCGACACCTTTTTTGGCAACTCGTATGGTAAAGTATAAGTTCTGCATCACTTCAACCTGAGTATTTACATCTGGGTCTGGCTCCCACTGACAAGACCTCAACAAGGGTCGAAACCGGTTAGAAGCTTGGGTGATGAATGGCAATGCTGAGTTTTTGGAGTTTGACCAGTACATGAACATTCAACAAAGGTCGAAACCGGTTAGAAGCTTGGGTGATGAATGGCAATGCTGCAGCCCATGAAGTTTTAACTGAGGCTCGGCTGTTTGCTGTCACCCAGTCCTGGGTGGGGGGGGGGGAGGTAATGAATGGCAATGCTGTAGCCATGAAGTTTGCTGAGGCACAGCTGTTATCCCTCAGATGAGATAAGCAAATAAGCGGCTCTGGTCAGCGGTGGGGCGAGCCTGCCATGCTGTAGAGCCAACTGGTTCTGAGAGGTCTTGGTAGCAGGGTCAGCCTGTTACTGAGGGGAACAACACTGAGTTTTTGGAGTTTGACCTGTACTTGAACATTCAACAAAGGTTGAAACCGGTCTGGGTAATGACCCTCCCCATAATGTATAACATCATACATGTCCGCTACGAGGTGTGTTTTACATTATTGGAAATACTAAGGATAGTGATCAGAGCTTACACCACCTTTACTACAAGTTGCCCCTGTCATAAAAGGTTTGCTTACGCTTGGATCTGCCGAAACGCTTATAGTTTCTATGTTCGGCAGGAAACTCTTGTAGTTTCTCTAATCGGCTTTGAAATAATGTTGGATTCAATATCCACTAAATTTGAATAATTATGCATCACCAAAGTGAAGCCTTTTGGCTCTCTTTTTTTTCAGTAAAAAATATTACTATTATTTACTATATCTTTCTACTAAACAGAAATATCTATTAATTATATATTGTACATACTCTGTATGATCACATTTTGTCAACCTTAAAAAAATACATAAATTTAACATGCAATCATTGTGTTCCTTGTGTAGCTGTGAACTGTAAGAGTAAATTATTATTGTGATGTATTTGTACTACTAATAATACATGAATCATCTTGTTATATCAATCGCACATTATGCAAATTTGAATTACATGGAAAATGTAATATTATTGTGTAAATTTGACATTATATGTATAGAATTTGAGACATAATAGTATTAAAAATGATTATTAGAAAGAAATTACTATTTACTATTAGTACTGTTATCCCCTTCTTGGAGATGTGTTTTAGCATTAAGGGTAAATATTAAGATTAGTGATCAGAGCTTATGCCACCTTTACCACGAGTTGCCTTGGTCTTGCACTACCTGTAGGATCAGCTGGACTTGCATCATTTGCAGGCGCAAACTTGACTTATTGTCTGTTTGCTTACTTGGGAAATGGAGTAAAACCAGGTTTAAAATTGCTTGGTATTTTTAACATTTATTATACCCAAGGTAAAATACTTTCTACATATATATGTATATATATATATATATTATTAGTAACAGTGCTGATGTTTTGGCTCTTCAAGAAAACATGAAAAAGCTGAAAGAGTGGGCAAAAACATGGGGATGTCAGTTTCATGCAACTAAATATAAGGTTTTAAAATTTAGGATCCAAACGTTGGGATGCTTCATTTTGGTGAATTAAATAAATCAAGAAATTAGTTATATACTTGGTTTAATGCTTTATCCAAGTGTGAGCAAACAAGTTTGCTGAACTATTTTCAGGACTGGGACAACTCGTATAAAGAAGCTAATGACTTCACATCACTTGCCTTAGCATCCCATAATACACAGCACATCTCCTTGCAGACATGTATGATATGCATTATGGGAAGGAGTCACTACCCAGACTGGCTTCGACCTTTATTGAGGTCTCATTAGTGGGAGCCAGACCCATAGATGATACTAAAGGTGTGACACACCTTTTGGCTACTCGTATACGAAAATGTGACCTCTGCATTACTTCAACCTTATCACCTCTGGGTCTGGCTCCCACTGATGACACCTCAATAAAGGTCGAAACTAGTCTGGGTAGTGACCCTTCCCATAATGCATAGCATTATACATGTCCGCAAGGAGATGTGCACTGCATTATAGGATACTAAGGCAAGTGATGTGAAGTTATTAGCTTCTTTATATGGGTTGCCCTAATCCTGAAAATAGTTCAGGTGCAAACTTGTTTGCTTACACTTTAAAGCATTAAACCGAGTGTATAATTTTTTTTTCTTGCTATCTTTAATTTATAGTATAACCATGTGGAAAAACTTCCAACAACTTTGGTTTTGGTGAAGTTAAACTGGAAGAAGCAAAGGATCTTGAGATGATTGTGGATAGAGATTTAAAGTTCCAAAGCATATTTCAAAGGTTGTGAAAACATTTCAGAGAATTGCAGCAATGCTGAGAAGAACACTGATCATGAGAGATCAGTCTGCACGGTTAGCCTGGTGGTTCTGCGCTTCGCAACCATATGCCTGGGGAAGGAGTGTCCTAGGTTCGATTCCCATCAATGACGCGAGGAGCTTAAGGATCTTCCTCAGCCATAGCCAAGTTAGCCAGTGTTGGGTGTGAACAGCAGGGTTTTTTCCCTCCAGTTTATATGGAGTTTTTCATACTGCAAGCAGGCAAACCAGTCCCTTGAAAACACACAGATTACAGTCAGGAATACTGACCCAGCCATAGGCCTGATTTGTCAGCTATGCTGGTTCCGAGCCCGCATAAAATTTGGGGGAACTGAGATGGTGCTGTATCTCCCCTGTTAAGGGGACTCACGGCTGTTGTATCATCATATAATAAATTAAAAATGAGAGATAAAATCAAGTCCTTTCTTTTTTGGCTATTAACTAAATTCTGCAACCAACATACTTTCAACCTATCCTCATAGTGAGCATTTTGCAGACCTGTCACCAGCTTAGTCACACAACTCAGAATGCTCTCCACCACCTCCTGATCTCAAAAATACCTCAGTTTAAAAAAACTAATTGTGTGTACAGTAGTCACGTTGTAGCCGAATCACAGCCTTATATAAAGAGGGATAAAAACTTCTCTATTAGAAAACCGTTTTTCAAGATTCAAATAATCTTTCAGCTCTTTTACCAACTTCTACAATAGGACCATTATCAATGTGATACACAGTATGATCTTTTCAATCCTAAGTGCATAACCTTCCATTTTGCAACATTAAACTCATAACCATTATCCTTTGGCCACAATGCCAATTCATTTAAATCATCCAACAGGATATGTACATCACCTTTATTAACTATTGCCCCTGCCAGTTTTGCATCATCAGCAAACAACTGAATAACTATCCCCTTGCATCCTTCCCTTATCATTAACATACAAATTAAAAGTAGTTAGCCTCTAGAACATAAACCTGAAGCACTCAACTAGTTACCATAATATAATAAATTTAGTTTAATCCTTTATCCAAGTGGGAGCAAACAAAGTTTGTGCCTGAAAGTAACTTCAGGACTGGGTTAAGGTGGTACAACACCAGGGCAACTCGTTGCAAAGGTGGAGCAAGCTACCAACACTCCTATCTCGGTATCTCCTATAATGCAAAACATCTCCTTGCAGATATGTTTAATGTTATGCATTAAGGGAAGGGCCACTACCCAGACTAGTTTCGACCTTTATTGAGGTCTCTTCAGTGGGAGCCAGGCCCAAGTGGAGATATCAGGCAGAAGCATTAGCAGGTCATCTCTACCTATAGGAATTGCCAATTGATGTGCCACCCTTTTTTAATAATTTACTCTGGATTTAGAGAAAGATGTTGAAAGTTTATTTTTCACTTGGTTAGACTATAATAAATTTAGTTTAATCCTTTATCCAAGTGGGAGCAAACAAAGTTTGCACCTGAAAGTAACTTCAGGACTGGAGTAAGGTGGTACAACACCAGGACACTCCTTGCAAAGGTGGAGCAAGCTACCAACACTCCTATCTCCTATAATGCAAAACACATCTCCTTGCGGATATGTCTAATGTTATGCATTAAGGGAAGGGCCACTACCCAGACTAGTTTCGACCTTTACTGAGGTCTCTTCAGTGGGAGCCAGGCCCAAGTGGAGATATCAGAGTAAATTATTAAAAAAGGGTGGCACACCAATTGGCAATTTCTATAGGTAGAGATAACCTGCTAATGCTTCTGCCTGATATCTCCACTTGTCTCCACTTGTCTCCACTTGGGCCTGGCTCCCACTGAAGAGACCTCAATAAAGGTCGAAACTAGTCTGGGTAGTGGCCCTTCCCTTAATGCATAACATTAGACATATCCGCAAGGAGATGTTTTGCATTATAGGAGTTACCGAGATAAGAGTGTTGGTATCTTGCTCCACCTTTGCAACGAGTTGCCCTGGTGTTGTACCACCTTAACCCAGTCCTGAAGTTACTTTCAGGAGCAAACTTTGTTTGCTCCCACTTGGATAAAGGATTAAACTAAATTTATTATAGTCTAACCAAGTGAAAAATAAACTTTCATCAACTAGTTACCCTTTTTCTCCTAGATTCTGCTCCACTATATACTACTGTGGTGTCTTCCGTCGACCATCTGTTATCCATGCTCCCAGCTTTATATTATAATCTATTACAGATTCTGGGACTAGCCATTTCCAATGTCAGTATTTTCCATGCCACAATGTGTCAAATTCCATTGCAAAGTCCAACAGTATCATGGTCTAGCCATGATACTGTAGTCACTAATTCTGCTGTCACTCTATTATAAAATGTCAGTAAATTACCAAGGCAGGACCTACCTCTTACAAAGTCATGCTGCCTACCACAATGTTTATTCTATTCCTATCTAGATGGCATTGGTGTAGTTGCGGTTCATCATAGTTGGTGGATTGAGTGGTAGAGAGAGAGAGTTGTAGAGCCTTCCCTCGATGAGTCTTTGGACTCCCTGGAGATGTCATGTAATAATAACTTTCACTGCAGGATTTTATCTTTCAACAACTTTTCCAATACTTTTTCCACCACTACTGAGATGTTAATTACTCTGTAATGTGCTACTTTCGTCATGGAGCCACCTTTATGTAAAGAAACTACTTCATCCTCTTTCCTCTCCCTTGGAACCTTGCCAGAGATGAAACTTAGATTGAACAACTTCATTAGAGACACTAACAATTTTCTTGGCATTTGCATAGCACACAGACAGACATGCCATTCACTCCCACTGCTGTATTCACATTGATTTTTTTCAATATTCTGAACACCTCCTATTCATCTACCTCGTTACTCACATCAGTCTCTGTCACCTCAGTAACTGCAAAGTCACCACCTGGATGATATATTCTTATAAAGTGATCACTCAGCAGCTAGACTATTTCATTTGCTTCTATCACCTTCCAACCTTCAGCAAATGATTCAAGTCATCCTTTCATAGTTAGTGTTTCTGTTACTTGTTATATAACAAAAAAAAAACCCTCTTTTGGATTTACTTTGGGCTGCTTAGTTAATTTTCTGTCATAATCTGATTTGGCCAATCTAACCATATTAGTCACTCCTCTTGCTTGCAGAATATGCTGATAACATTTCTCTTTATATTCCCATCACAATATTTTCCTTTTTTTTGCAGCTTTTACTTTATATCTCTACTCATGTCTCTACTCATGAACTTAATCCCCACTTGGTTTATACTACTGACAATGGGTATGCTGTCTGATACTGCTTCTCTCAAATAATATTTGACAACTTTCCATGCACTACTGATATTCCTTTCTTGTAGTTTCTCAAGCCATGGCACTGCTCCAACATGCCTTCTAAATGCCATAACTACCAGCTTTATAGTTCAACATTAACCCTTTTGTGACACTCAGAGAATTCTACATGTTTAGCTGATTCCTAGAACAAGAATGCATGATCAATCTTCCAATTGCAGGCAAAATGCCTACCTTGATATAGAAACATCTTCTGATATTACTGTTAATATATGTCAATATTTTTAATATATGTTAGGTAATGAGACCTCATGTGCAGAATCCTGTGGTATACGCTGCTGATCATTTTAATTTTCTTAAACTAAGCACCTCTATACATCCATACATAACTCTAATAACTGTCATTCAGCTGCTCTTATATCCATGTCACAAATTTATTTTGAATACTCATCGTTCTGAGTTTGTAAAAAAACGACATTTGTGGAATCCTGTCCATGTGTATGAGTTATTAAAAAATATCAATGTGGGAGATTATTATTATTATTACAGGCAACTCCAAGGAGTCCTTATAGTCATCGAGAGAGGCCATAAACATCATGTCAAGAGCTATTCAGCATTTGCACAGTATCTATCGTATTTTGCTTTAAACTTATTTACAGTCATGCCACCCACAACAGACTGTGGCAGCTTATTCCACTCATTCACTACTCTCCAAGTAAAAAACTTAGTTCTAACACCCTAGCTAACTACACCCTTGCTCATTTTCTATGGAGGGCCTCTAGTTCTCCTACTACCAGACCTATTCTGAAAAATTTCCTCTCAATTAATATTGTAAAAACCCCTCAGTAATTTCAATGTCTCAATCATATCACCCCTTTTCAGTCTATCAGCTAGTTTCTGTAACCCACAAATCTTCAACCTGTTCTCGTAAGGTTCATTCCATAGACCAGATACAATCATGGTCACTCGCCTCTGGATCCTCTCTAAGTCCTCATCACCAACAAACCCTGACACACCCAGATCTGCACACAGTAGTCAAGATGGGGTCTTATCAAGCCTCGATAAAGAGGAACAATAACCTGCTTGTCTCTGATCGTCAGATTCTTCAGTAACCAAATGATCTAATGAGCTGCTTTAGCCACTTTTGCTATGTGCCCCCTTAATTTTAACTCACTATCCACTAACACTCAAGTCTCGGCCTTCATCAATTTTCTGGAGTATGGTTCCACCAATGTGGTATACTGCTGATAATCTTTTCATCCCAAAATGCTTAACCTTACACATTGCCACATTAAACTGACATCCATTCTCCTTGGTCCAGTCTGCCAATCTATCCAAATCATCTTACAAAATACTGATATCATGTGTATTCGCTATTGCTCTACCCAACTTTGCATCATTGGCAAATAACTGAACGGTTTCTCTCAGATCCTCTCCTATATCATTAATGAACAAATTAAATAACAGTGGTCCAAGAACAGAACCGTGTGACACACCACTGGTAATATCAAACCTTCTTTTGGATTCTACTCCCGAATAAGCTATTCTCTGACATCTCATCAACCACCCTCATATGCATCTCACCAACCTATATCCATCCCCATGTGCTGCAGTTTACTGATTAGAATTTCATGTGGGTATCCTGTCAAAGGCCTTTGCAAAGTCCAGCTGTATCACTGTAAACCCATTACCATTATCCAATTCAGTCATCACTGTATTATAAAATGTGAGCAAGTTACTTTGGCATGATGTACCCTTCACAAAACCATGCTGTCTCCCATACAGTATCCATTTCCATCTACCCATTCCTGTATTTTGCTCTTGACCAACTTCTCCAATATTTTGACAATGACTTCCTGATACGCTGATCAGTCGGTAATTTGCTACATCAATCTTGGAACCTCCTTTATGCAATGGAACTAATTTCCCCTCTTTCCATCCCCCTCACGACTAACAGAGCTGAGACTTAGATTAAACAATATGAACAAGAGCAATAAAAATTCCTTTGCCGCTTCACATAAGACTAGAGCTGGTATGCCATTCAATCCCACAGATATATTCACATTAACATTTTGTAACATGCTATTCACCTCCATTTCATTCACCTCAGTTCCCACACAAACTACCGGTTCCCTCATTCCTGTAATATCACCGCCTGATATTGCAGGAATGATATACTCTTGCTAATTTTTCCCCTCTTTCCACCCCCTCACGACTAACAGAGCTGAGACTTAGATTAAACAATATGAACAAGAGCAATAACAATTCCTTTGCCGCTTCACATAAGACTAGAGCTGTTATGCCATTCAATCCCACAGATATATTCACATTAACATTTTGTAACATGCTATTCACCTCCATTTCATTCACCTCAGTTCCCACACAAGCTACCGGTTCCCTCATTCCTGCAATATCACCACCTGATATTGCAGGAATGATATACTCTTGCAAAATGTTCACTTAGATTTTTTATTTTGACTGATTCGGTTACCTCCCTACCATCAGCATTTATTGAAATCATTCTGCCATATACATTTTTTCTTTTACTTGCAGCATATCAAAAGAAATGTTTGGAATTCTCTTTGGCTTGAGTTGCTAACTTCCTTTCATAATCTGGTTTTGCTTTTCTTACCGCACTAGTTACTCTTCTGGCATGTGCCCTGTACTGTTCATGTGCCTACAAGGCCACCTTTCTCCTTAAATTCCCTCCACAATTGTTTCTTTTTTGCAGCTCCAGCTTAATGGTGTTATTTATCCATTTAATTTCCGCTTGATTTAATCTCCTGACTCTAGGTATGCAGGCAGCCATTACCTCCCTCATACACTCCTTTACCACTTCCCATGCACTATCAACATCTAGCCTTTGCAGTTTTACATGCCATACCACTGATCAAGCAATCTCCTAAGCTTGCCATACTTACTAGCATGGTAATTCCACATATACCCTGGCTTAACTGAAAATCCTACATGTTTAGCCACCTCCCAGCTCAAGACCATATGATCACTCTCTCCAACTAGTGGTGAGGCCATATTCGTTACAGACAAATTCTCAGATGCAGTTACCTGTCTCAGGTAATTATCCCTTAGTAACTGCATAAAATCCATTTCCTTCCTCCCATGTGTCCTCTCCTCCTTGAAATCAATGTTACCTTAGTTGAAATCCTCAATAATTACCTGTCCTCCACTCATTGAGTCTATTTGCCAATGCATGCTATCTCCATCATCTTTTCCATCCCCTAGTCTACAGCAGTCTATACTGGCCAATCTGGTCAAGCCTTCTCCACAACAGTGAAACTTGGACTCTAAATAAAGAAGCAGAGAAAAAATGAGAAGCTTTCGAAATGTGGACCATCAGAAGAATGTTGAAAATACCATGGACAGAGAAAATGAAAAACGAACATGTTTTAAAGAAAGCAAAAATGAAAAGAACATTAATGAAAAGAAGAGAGGGAAGGAGAGAGAGGTATGGGAATGCTAGCAGACGAGAGGATGAAAACAGTAGGAGAGACAGAATGAGAGAGAGATATGGAAGTGCTAGAAGAGGAGAGAATGGAAACGGTAGGAGAGAGAGGTATGGGAATGCTAGAAGAGAGAATAGCAGTAGAGGAGAGGGAATGAGAGAGACCTATGGGAATAAAAGAAGAGGAGAGAATGGAAACAATAGGAGAGAGGGAATGGTAAGAGGTATAATGTATGGTGACTCAATGATCCGTGGTGTTCAAGATAAGATGCGTGAGGAGTGTTTGCCAGGAGGAACAATAGACAGGATGGCTATGGCAATTAAGAGAGGTGAAAGAGTGGATGAGATGATTGTGATGGTAGGAACGAATGACTTGAGTGGTAATGTAAATCGGGCAGAGAGAGATATGAGATTTTTGCTTGAGACTGTACGGAAGAAGACAGAGAGAGGAAAAATAGTGTGTGTGTTGCTTAGGTATGATATTGATGAGCTGAGCAGAAGAGCGGTGATACTGAATGGCATAATAGCAAGAATGTGTGACAATGACAAGAGAGGACTGGTATATGTGGATGCTTGGAGTGTGTTTGGGGAAAGAGAGGAATTGAATGCGAGAGACCGTTTACATTTGAATGAGGAAGGACATAGGCATCTGGAGAGATTGCTGTTCTGAACGAGTCAGTGTGTCCCTGGAAGGATGATAGCAGGGGTGGCCTCTTGTGGGAATGGATACTTGGGAGTAGGGAGACAATGTCAGGTAACACTGAGCCCAGTGGAGTCTAGAAGGGATAATACTGGGTATAGAAACAATGGCATTTATATGCTTTATACTAATGCCAGGAGTATCTGGAATAAGGGAGAGGAATTGGTAGCGCAGATAGCATCAGCCTGGGCAAAAATTATTGGGATCACTGAGACATGGCTGACAGAAGGGGATATAACAACAGGAATAGCAGTCGCTGGGTATAGCATTTTTCGTCAGGATAGGAGTGGAAAGCATGGTGGTGAGGTACTGCTTATGATAAGTGATGACCTATGTCCTCTAAGAGTGGAGGCTTTGGAAGGAAGTGAGACAAATGATTTTGAGAGCGTATGGTGTGAGGTAGAGGTAGGCAAGACAGGATATTTAGTGGGGTGTTGCTACAGACCCAGGAGCACAGAGGATGGGACCAGGAGATGTTTAGACAGCTAAGTTTGGCAAGTGCAAGAAGAATGACTGTTATGGGAGATTTTAACTACAGTAGTATAAATTGGAGAGAGGTAGATGCATGTAGCAATAGGGGAACAGAATTTCTAGAATTCTTGAGGGACAAATGCCTTAGGCAACATGTAACAGAGGGAACAAGAGTTTTGGATTTGGTTATAGCATCAGAAGAGTAGATAATAACTGAGATGACATCTATCCCACCAGTTGTAGAGAGAGTGACCATATGGTTTTGACTTGGAAAATGAATAGACATGCAGGAGTATCAAAGAGACGGGAACTTATGTGGAATTATAATGCAGGTGATTATAATAGTCTTAGACGTCAACTTCAGTAAGTTTCATGGAGGGAGGAATTGGAAGGCCAGGATATCATTAGTGCATGGGAAATTGTGAAAGAATATTTGTTATCAGCAATGGTAAGTTGTATACCACGAGTGAGGAAGAGGACACAATTTGGAGTAAAGGGGATGACTAACAATATTAAACAGGAATTGCATGCGAAAAAGAGGCTATAGAAGAGATATAAGGAGACAGGTGAAGAGAAGATGCATGAAGAATATAAGACAGGCCAGAAGAGTGAGTAGTGTGGTAAGGAAATCGAAACTCTAATATGAGAGGAGATTAGCCCTAAGATCCAAAGAAAATCCTAGGGAATTTTTTAGCTATGTGGCCAGTAGGAGGAGAAATGACTGTGGAAGAATGATATTGTGGGATAAAAATGGGAATAGAGTGACTGATGCAGAGGACATAGTGGAATCGTTCAATGAACACTTTATTGGAGTATTTCATCCTAGAGGAGTCAGTTTTAATGCTAGAGGGATAGGGTTGGTTCGAGGTTTAGAACTACAGGAGGAGAGTGTGTTTCAGATACTGAGTACTCTGGATGTCAGTAAAGCTGTGGGACTGGATAGTATTTCACCCCGAGGTTTAAGAAAATGTGCTAGGGAACTGACAGTGCCTTTAACCTGGCTTTTCAATGAAAGCCTGGCTTTGGCAAAGGTGCCCAAGGAATGGAAGGAAGGTAAGATAGTGCCATTACATAAGGGTGGTAACAGACTGGAAGTGTCTAATTATAGGCCAGTCTGTGTGTCATCAGTAGTTGTTAAGATCTTGGAGAAAGTGGTGAGGGACTGTATACAGCATTGGGCAGATGAGGGTAATGTTATCTGCGCGAGTCAACATGGATTTGTGAAAGAGCGCTCTTGTTTTAGCAATATGCTAGCCTTTTATAATAAAGTTACAAGAACATTAGAGAAGGAAAGGCATAAACTGCAATTTTCTTAGACTTAGCGAAGGCATTTGACAGGGTGTCACATGATAAGCTGATATTTAAGTTGCAGCACATGGGTCTGAATGTCAGATATTGTCAACTGGATTCAGGATTGGCTGTCTGATAGGTATCAGAGAGTTGTGTATGGTGGAGCAGTTTCAAGGAGGCAGAGGGTTACAAGTGGGGTCCCACAGGACTCAGTACTAGGACCTATATTGTTTAACCTTTATATCAATGACATTGCAAGTGGATTGCTAAGGGATATTCAGTTGTTTGCGGATGATGCGAAGCTGGGAAGGATTATTAGTAATAGTCCAGATGTGGTAGCTCTGGAAGAGGATAGGGGAGACAAGAGATCTGGGGTTGATGATTGATAGAAACCCGAAGTTTAGGGGACATATTGCAAAGGCAGTAAAGGTAACACAGAGGATTGCTGCAATTATGAGAAGAACACTGACCTGCAGAGATAAGAGGGTTATCATTCTGTTGTATAAGTCTCTGATCAGACCATACTTGGACTATTGTTCTCAGGATTTGAAGGGGATAAATTACCTGTGGAAAGGATACAAAGACGGATGACAAAGATGGTTTCAGGACTGTACAAGGATAGTTATGAGGATCGGCTGAAGGAATGTGGACTGCAGAGTTTGGTGGATAGAAGGAGGAGATGTGATATGATTGAGAATTTTAAACTTTTGAGAGGTGGTAACAGGGTTGACACTGGGGGAGTTCTTTCGCTTGGTTGAACAGCGGGAAGGAGTGATGACAAGAGGCCATCCCTGGAAGTTACGAAAGGAAACTGTGAGCAAGAGGGTAAGGAGTGGTTTCTTTGCGTGGAGGGTGGTTGAACAGTGGAATGCATTGCCTGATGGAGCGGTGGGAGCGAGAACGGTCAATGAGTTTAAAGTGTGGTATGATAGACTTTGTGTTTCTTAGGGGGACCTCCCCTCGATGAGTCTTGACAGACTTTATTTTCTTAGGAAGGACCTCCCATGATGAGTCTTTTGACTCCATGGAGGCCTGAATAATAATAATAATAACAACAACCTCAAATGTGCTATTTTCACTGTCCTGCAGTCGAAGTTCTATTCACTTTGGCTGCAGTTCAATGGCTATCATCAATAACACTTCCCCCCCCCCTTTTCAATATTGAATGAAATAGCCAACACATATTGTAAACAAAGCTGTAGTTAACCCAAGAGAATACCACAATATACAGGGTGTTCGGGATAAATTTGACAGTTTCGTAAGGAAAAAGAAAATCTTCTTTGTATCTATTAAATTTAATGAATTGACAAAAAAAACATTACAGGCAGAGTTAATTACAATACTATCAACAAGATTTACTCAAAATAACCACCATTAGCATCGATCACAGCTTCAATTCTGCTTCGGAACCTCGAACAAGCTGATGCTACAGTCTCCCTGGGAAGGGCCGCAAAAACTGTGTTAATTTTATCCATTAACTGGGCTTTTGTATTACTGGAAGTGCGATTGGTGTCTTTTTCAACTGCGCCCCATACAAAATAATCCATGGGGTTAAGGTCTGGGGAGTTTGGAGGCCAAACATTTGGACTGGTGAAGTCGTAGAAATTTTCAGACAACCATTTTTGACTTTTCCCAGAGGTGTGGCAAGGGGCCGAATCCTGCTGCCATACATACGGCCTACCATTGGCTACCCTTGTTATCCAGGGCTTGACTACGGTTAGCAACTCCACGAACAAAGCCCGAATTCCAATGCCAGGGTTCTTCAACACCTGTTCCTGCAGATTTGCGAGGAATTCTGCTGTACGAACGCAATCAGATCGTCTGCTAGGGATCTTTCTTCTTGCTACATCCTCGTAGTCACCATTGCAAGTCTCTAGTTCATGCCTGATTGTTTTTACTGTATTCAGGGAGCATTGGGCAGCAGTCGTAATATCCTTATTTTGATGGCGGGCACGAATCATCATGATACAAGTTATTCTCTTCCATGATTCAGGTGGGTTCCAGCTATCCATCCTTTCTGACATCTTGTATATGAATGAAGAAGGGTCCAAACTTTTAAATGAAGAGAAGTGTGTGTTAATACATGTAACTTACGGAAAAATATAATTAATTATAAATATGTCAAATTTATCCCGAACACCCTGTATATATATATATAGGTAACCCTCGTATAGCACGGTACTTATACAACATGGTTTCGGTATATCATGGTCTAAAAACTGTAGTAACCCTTTATCTTTTCATATATTTTTCACTGCATGACTTAAAAATCAAATTCTATCTGCATTAAATTTGTGTCTACCAGTATCACGCATGTAGTTATAAGCAGCAAATTTATATTAGGGGGAAATACCCTTTAGCATGTATGCATGTCAACTGTTTAAGTATAAAGTGTTTATTGTTGAAAACTGTCTACATTTTCTTCCAGAAAAGTGCATTAAAAAATTATAAGTGTGTTAATCTCAAACTAAGCTCTTTATTTTCTGGTGAAGTTACATATATAATATGTAATGCTTTTTTTTATGTAAAAATTTATTTTTATAGTAATGGCCAATAAAACTGCAACGAAAGGAAAAATCAACATTGAAAATAAAATTTATTTCTCTCGAAGAAAAAATTAAAATCTTGGATCGGTTAACAAATGGAGATGAACAATTCGAACAATCAAACAAAATGAACATAAAATCTGAGAAAGTTTCTGGGTCAACGGTAAGTGCAAAGTTGCTTGTGTAAATGATATTCTAATGGAAAAAATGAAGAAATCTGTAATGATTTGGATAGAAAATTGCACTCAAAAGAAAATTCCTTTGGAGGGAAATCTTATTAAACAAAAAGCTCTCAAAGTTTATAAACATTTAAAAGAACTTGATCAAGATTCTTCAGAAGAAAGCTCTCATAGATTTTGTGCCAGTAAGGGTTGGTTCAAAAACTTTAAAAAGCGGTTTTCTTTGCATAATCTGAAAATCCAGGGAGCATCAGCAGACGCAGAGCTTCCCAGAAATACCCAAGGGAACTTTTAAAAATCATTGAAGAAAGTGGTTATAGTCTAGATAGGTGTTCAATGTGGATGAATCCAGGTTATATTGAAAAAAAAAGAAATGCCAAAACGCACCTATATTCCGAAAAGTGAAAGATCATCTCCTGGATTCAAAGTTTCCAAAGATAGAATTACTTTACTGTTTTGTAGTAATGCAGATGATTACATAACAAAATCAATGTTTATTAACCGATCATCAAATTCTCGTGCTTCTGTTTATTGGCGAGCCAACAAAAAGGCATGGGTTACAGCTAGCATGTTTAAAAATTGGTTTTTAAAGTGTTTTGCACCTAATGTAGAAAGCTACATCGGGTACAAACTTCTTGACAACTAAACTAGCCAAAGTATGCAATGAGAATTATACAAATAATGTCCAAGAGATTTCAAGTAATGATGTTGTCTGGACACTTGTAAGAACATCTACGAAATGTTATTTTTGAAGACAGCGATGATGATTAAAATATGCACTTTATTTTTTTTTTTGCCTAAAACATTGATGCATTATGTGCAATAAAGTTTATACAATTTGAAATTTTTATAATTTTATACTATGTATTCATTTCAAAGTTTATATGTTTTCTTAACTTACATGAATTCCCAGAATTAAATAAAAATATATTTTTATTGGATATGTCATTGTTTATATAATTAAAAAAAAAAAAACAATTTCGGAACATAACCCTACTTTTTCTATGTGATCTGAGTTTCGCCTAATGCGATTTATATGACGATGAATTTCTATGGAACTTAACAACCCCATTATATGAGGGTTACCTGTATACAGAGGCAGAGCTGGGAGGGGCGGAGGGATCAGTCCGCCCTGGGCGGCACTTTGAACCTTTTAGAACTTTTGTAGTTAATTCTAAAATACAGACTCGAGAACTCATTTCCGAATTTCGTAATACTACTGCAAATTTTCCTCAGAATTGCTTTAGGTGTTGTTAGTTGTGAGAGGAGTTTTTCTAAATAAAATAGATTAAGAATTACTAACATTATTATGAAATAGATCGCCAATATCATCGACGATTTTGCTAACAGAAAAGCAAGAAAATTTCAACATTTTCTTGCTTTTCTGTTATATGTTTCCCTATATGTTTTGACTTTTTGTAGTATTATTGGTATGTATTTAGAGGGGCAGAAAAAGCTCTAGCTACACTATTGCCTATAATAAATTTAGTTTAATCCTTTATCCAAGTGTGAGCAAACAAAGTTTGCACCTGAAAGTATCTTCAGGACTGGGGTAAGGTGGTACAACACCGGGCAACTCGTTGCAAAGGTGGAGCAAGCTAACATCACTCCTATCTCAGTATCTCCCATAATGCAAAACATATCTCCTTGCAGATATATATAATGTTATGCATTAAGGGAAGGGCCACTACCCAGACTAGTTTTGACCTTTATTGAGGTATCTTCAGTGAGAGCCAGGCCCAGAAGTGAAGATACCACGAGGCAATGGCAAGTCATCTTTACCTATAGGAGTTGCCAAACGATGTGCCACCTTTTTATTAAATTACTCTGGATTTAGAGAACGATGTTGAAAGTTTATTTTTCACTTGGTTAGACTATAATAAATTTAGTTTAATCCTTTATCCAAGTGTGAGCAAACAAAGTTTCCGCCTGAAAGTATCTTCAGGACTGGAGTGAGGTGGTACAACACTGGGCAACTCGTTGCAAAGGTGGAGAAAGCTAACATCACTCCTATCCGAGTATCTCCCATAATGCATAACATTATAAATATCTGCAAGGAGATGTTTTGCATTATGGGAGATACTGAGATAGGAGTGATGTTAGCTTTCTCCACCTTTGCAACGAGTTGCCCGGTGTTGTACCACCTTACCCCAGTCCTGAAGATACTTTCAGGCGCAAACTTTGTTTGCTCACACTTGGATAAAGGATTAAACTAAATTTATTATAGTCAAACCAAGTGAAAAATAAACTTTCAACACCACTGCCTGTATGTATGTATGTATGTATATATATATATATATATATATATATATATATATATATATATATATATATATATAGAAACACACACATGGACAGTATATTAATACCAGAAACATCTGATATAACAAGAATGAGTTTTGGGCAATGGTTAGAACTTGTTCAAAAGTTACAGGTATTAATGAGATTTGAGGGGGAGAAGAGAGAGAGAGAGAGGAAATACAAGTGGATTTAAATTACTTGCCAAGCCTCCATGGAGTCTGAAGACATCACAGGAGGTTGATCACTCTCATACCACAGTAACTATCATACCTTTCCTTGAAGACATTATTCAGTAGTGGAACAATTACCAATCATTCTGGCAATGCATTCCACATCATGCAAAAAATTTCCATTTCACTTCCTTAATCACATAACCTTTTGTACAATTTCCAGGTAACCTCTTGTTCTCACACCATCCATTACACCATGCAATAATTCCCTTGTATCTATCTGATAGACATCTCTCACCAACCGTTTCAATCATATTATCCTCCTTTTTGTATTTCCCATGCTCTGCAAACCGCATTTTCGACAGCTGAGTATGCTAGCCCTGTTTGGGAAAGATCATCACATATAATTATTGATAAGGTTCTTAATGAAACATGTCGGCACATTACCATCTGCCTTAAGCCTACAAAAATTGACCATCTATACTCACTGTCTGGTATTGCACTTCCTCACATCAGAAGTACTACACAGAGTAGATATGAGCAGAAACAACAACTAAACGATGAACGGCATCCTTTGTATGGACATGTTGCAGTACATAAGAGGATAAGATCAAGGAAAAGTTTTATTCACTCAGTGGAATCGTTGATTGATTCCATAAAAGCAACAAGGTCAACAATGTCGGCAAGAACAATCTCCGAAGACATTGAATAGACTTCATTCCGGAATGGGCAGATCAAAGCAGAATATGGCCAGATGGGGCTACACAAAAACACAAACCATGGATCATCTTCTGCAATGCTGCTTAATGGACATTAATAATATATGTACCTTAGAAGATTTAATGCAGTGTAGTGAAACAACTTTAAAGCATATTAGTCACTGTAGGAGAGAAATTTGACATTTTATGTTTTCGCTTAATATTTCATGCAAGTGGAATTTTTGTCTTTTAGTATGCTTTTAATCCTATTCTTTTAATGTCTATTTCTTTAAATGTATGCATTTAATCATTTATATGTATGTTCTTACATTTTCTGTATTTCGCACAAGAAATAAACAGTCGCCTGATTACGAATGCGTGATGAAAGAGACGGAGGTTTGGAGCTTCCTGTAATGCATTATCTTGTTGCGATTGACAAGCAGACATTATTGCAGTGTAGGGTAGCAGAATTTTGACAGACATGTAGTGATATTTTGTCTTTTCTGATTGGCAACACTGTCAACAACAGCCCGTAACCATCAATACAACAGCAGATTAGCAGTTGTTCATCAGAGCTCGTGATTATGACAAGCAAAAGGAAAATCGTGTAATACTTTTTTGTTTATGTAGGACTACTATTTCAACTATGGATAAGTATATTGATACTTTCTTTAAACAGAAAAATAGCTCGGATGACAGTGATAATACATAAGTTTGTAATGACACTTTGCGTGTAGTTTCTGAAGAGAAAGAGGTCTGTAACGAATCCACAGAAACACAGAATTCCCATCAGTTGCAATGCGATAATATTAATACATTGAATGCAAGGAAAAATTTGCCAACTTGCTGGACACTCGACTAGTGGATTTCATTCAAAGTAAGTACAACTAATCATATTGTAAGGACAGAGGTTTGGGGTGTATATATTTAGTGGGGTGTTGCTACAGACCAAGGAGCACAGAGGGTGGGGACCAGGAGATGTTGAGGCAGTTGAGCATGGCAAGTGCAAGAGGAATGATTGTTATGGGAGATTTTAACTACAGTAGTATAGATTGGGGAAAGGAAGATGCATGTAGCAATAAGGGACTGGAATTTCTAGAATTCTTGAGGGACAAATGCCTTAGGCAACATGCAACAGAGTAGACTGAACAAGAGGTTCAAGAGTTTTGGATTTGGTTACAGCATCAGAAGAGCTGATAATAACTGAGATGACATCTCTCCCACCAGTTGTAGAGAGAGTGACCATATGGTTTTCACTTGGAAAATGAATAGACATGCAGGAGTATCAAAGAGACGGGAACAAATGTGGAATTATAATGCAGGTGATTATAATAGTCTAAGACGTCAACTTCGGGAAGTTTCATGGAGGGAGGAATTGGAAGGCCAGGATATCATTAGTGCTTGGGAAATTGTGGAGTATTTGTTAGCAGCAATGGTTATCTGTATTCCATGAATGAAGAAGAGGACACAATTTGGAATAAAGTGGATGACAAACAATATTAAACAGGAGCTACATGCGAAGAAGAGGCTATGGAAGAGATGCAAGGTGAAGAGAAGATGCATGAAGAATATAAGACACAGTCCAGAAGAGTGACTAGTATGGTAAGGAAGACGAAACTAGAATATGAGAGGAGATTGGCCCTAAGATCCAAAGAAAATCGTAGGGAATTTTTTAGATATGTCGCCAGTAGGAAGAGAAATGACTGTGGAAGAATGATATTGTGGGATAAAAATGGGAATATAGAGTGACTGATGCAGAGGACATAGTGGAATTGTTCAATGAACACTTTATTCGAGTATTTCATCCTAGAGGAGTCAGTTTTAATGCTACAGGGATAGGGCTGGTTCGAGGTTTAGAGATACAGGAGAAGAGTGTGTTTCAAATACTGAGTACTCTGCATGTCAATAAAGATGTGGGATTGGATGGTATTTAACCTAGTTTTGAGAGAATGTGCTAGGGAACTGACAGTGCCTTTGATCTGGCTTTTCAATGAAAGTCTGACTATGGGAAAGATGCCCATGGAATGGAAGGAAGGTAAGATAGTGCCATTGCATAAGGGCGGTAGCAGACTGGAAGTGTCTAATTATAGGCCAGTTTGTGTCATCAGTAGTTAGTAAGATCTTGGAGAAAGTAGTGAGGGACCATATACAGCATTGGGCAGATGAAGGTAATGTTATCAGTGAGAGTAAACATGGATTTGTGAAGGGGCGCTCTTGTTTTAGCAATATGCTAGCCTTTTATGATAAAGTTACAAGAGCATTAGATGAGGGCAAGGCATATACTGCCATTTTCTTAGACTAAGTGAAAGCATTTGACAGGGTGCCACATGATAAGCTGATATTTAAGTTGCAGCACATGGGTCTGGATGTCAGATTGGTCAACTGGATTCAGGATTGTCTGTCCGATAGGTATCACAGAGTGGTGTATGGTGGGGCAATATCAAGGAGGCAGAGGGTTACAAGTGGGGTCCCACAGGGCTTAATACTGAGACCTATATTGTTTAACCTTTATGTCAATGACATTGTCAGTGGATTGCAAGGGGATATTCAGTTGTTTGCGGATGATGCGAAGCTGGGAAGGATTATTAGTAATATTGCAGATGTGGTAGCCCTGCAAGAGGATTTGAATAAGCTAGATAGATGGGCAAATGAATGGGGATGTCAGTTTAATGCAGCAAAATGTAGGGTCTTGAGGTTTGGGAAACATCGATGGGATGCTGCATACTCTATGGGAGGAGTTATACTAGCGGAAGTACGGGAGACAAGAGATCTGGGGTTGATGATTGATAGAAACCTGAAGTTTAGGGGGCATGCTGCAAAGGTGGTGAAGGTAATACAGAGAATTGCTGCAATTATGAGAAGGACACTGACCTGTAGAGATAAGAGGGTTATCATTCTTGTATAAGGCTCTGATCAGACCACACTTGGACTATTGTTCTCAGATCTGGTCCCCAGGATTTGAAGGGGATAAATTAACTGTGGAAAGGGTACAAAGGCAGATAGCAAAGATGGTGTCAGGACTGTACAATATTAGTTATGAGGATCGGCTGAGGGAGCTGAGGACTGTGGAGTTTGGTGGATAGAAGGAGGAGGGGTGATATGATTGAGACTCTTAAACTGTTAAGAGGTAGTTGCAGGGGAATTCTTTCGCTTGGTTGAACAGCAGGAAGGAGTGATGACAAGAGGCCATCCCTGGAAGTTACAAAAGGAAACTGTTTGCAAGAAGGTGAGGAGTGGTTTCTTTGCATGGAGGGTGGTTGAACCATGGAATGCATTGCCTGATGGAGTGGTGAGAGCGAGAACGGTCAATGAGTTTAAGGAGTGGTATGATAGACTTTGTGTTTCTCGTGGGGGGGGGACCTCCCCTCAATGAATCTTGATAGACTTTGTGTTTCTTAGGAAGGACCTCCCACGATGTCTTTTGACTCCATGGAGGCCTGAATAATAATATATGCAGAGGTACTGACTCTGGGCGCAAGTTCTTCACTTCAAGGTATTCACTTAGGATGAGAATGGATAAATGGATTAATACATATTAAAGGGGAAGGGTGTAAACAATGCCAACAAAAGCAAGTCAGAAAGAAAATTTATGAACATAGATACCAAATCTCACAAAAGTGCAGAAGCAATTATAAGAAATAAAAATGAGAATTCATTGCGACACATTGTACAAGAACAGAACTCTTTAGCTCATGAAATCATGTCCCATGTAGTTTGCACTGCGTATCATATTGCAAAGCATAATCGTCCTTTTGTAGATCATTCAAAATTAATTGATCTTCAGATTCTTAATAGAATTATCTTATCTTAAATTGATCTCTTTTAGTATATTAGAAGTATTATATTAATTTGTAATTTTGTATTTGATGTTTCTGGTGGTGTGGAAGAGTAGGCCTGATGGCTTTAACTCCACCAGAATAAATAAATAAAACTGAAAAAATGCTGTGACAATCTAGCAATAGCCTCACATTTATGATCCTTACTTTAAAGGCCCCAGAGATTATTCATTTAGAATTTAACTACTGTGACACAGAGAGAATGGAGAAAATGTTTGTTAGAAATGTTTCGTAAGCGAGTATATAAGAAACAGAGTTGCGAAAGAATTAAGTGACTGATAATAAGGATGTAAGGCTGGATAATTATTATTCAGGTCTCCATGGAGTCAAAAGACTCATCGTGGGAGGTCCTTTCTAAGAAACACAAGTCTATCGAGACTCATCGAGGGAGGTCCCTCTTAGGAAACACAAAGTATCGTACCAAGCATTGTGGAGAATGTAGCAGCAGTGAACGATAGTGCACAAAATACAAATGAAAGTTTGAAGGAATTGCTTGAAAGTGGTAATGTGGATGATGAGATGCTAGCGCAGAAAGAAATTGCACACTTACAGGGACTCCTCCACAGGACAAAATGTGAGCTCGAGTGACTGGAGAAATGACTGGCACATGTGGTACAGGACAGAGAATGAAAGGAGGAGTGAATGGGAAATGCATAAAAGTGTGAGAAACTAGGAGAAAAGAGATAGTATTGTATGGAGATTCAAGGATAACAGGTATACTTAAGGAGAAAGCGATGAAAGCTTGTTTTCCATTGGTGCAAAGATAAAGAATGTTAGTGACACTATAAGTATGCAGAAGAAAGAAGCAAACAAGTTAACTGTTTTGACTGGTGCAAACAATTTGATGGGTTAGAAATATGCAATGAGAAAAGATATGAAAGAGTTGTTAGTGGAAGCAAAAATGAAGAGTAAGAAGGTAAAGATTGTGAGTCTGCTACCTCAGAATGATAGGACAGAACTCAGAAGAAGCCATGATTGCCAAGGAATCAATGTGAAGATCGTGAAGGAGGAATGGTCTGCAGTTTATTGATGTATGGAATGAAATTGATGAATGAAAGGAATTACATGTGCTGATGGACTGGCCACCCCAGTGAATGAGGATGCGAGTTCAATGTTGCAAAATGTAAGGTTTTAAAATTTGGAAAATAAAAATGGGATGCAGAATTTATGCTTGGTGAGGATATATTGTTCGAGGTGAAGGAAATAAGAGATCTGGGGGTGATAGTGGATAAGGATCTGAAATTTAGGGGACACATCGCCAAAATTGTGAAGACAACACAAAAAGCGTCTGGGAATGATGTGGAAAACACTGACCTGTAGAAGTAGGGAGATTCTTGTTTCATTGTATAAGGCTTTGATTAGGCCACACATGGACTATTGTGCCCAGATTTGGTCACTTAGTTTTCAGAAGGATGAAGAGATGTTGGAAAGGGTCTAAAGGCGACTGACTAACGTAGTTTCTGACCTCTGGAATGTTGAGTATGAGGAAAGATTGAGAAGATGTAATTTGCAGAGTCTGGTGGAGAGGAGGAAGAGGGGAGATATGATAGAGATCTACAAGTTATTAAGGGATTGTTATAGGATCAATCCTGGAGAGGTTTTACAGAAAATAGTGGGAGATCAGGAGAGAATCAGAGGTCATCCCTAGAAACTGTATAAAGAGGGTGTGAGTAGGGAGTGAGAAGCAGGTTTTTTTCATGCAGAGTTGTAAATGACTGGAATGCCTTGCCTAAGAGTGTGGTGTCTGCAGAGAATTTGAGTGTGTTTAAAGCACGGTATGATAGGTTGTGTGTATGATAAAAGGACCTCCTAGGTGAGTCTTTGACTCCATAGGGTCTTGGGTAGGGTTCATATACGTCCTGTATTTTACAGGATTGTCCCTCATTACGACTTTGTCCTGGCGTTCTGATAAAACTCTTCGGAACGCAGAATTGTCCTGTAATTTGTGTTTAACCTTCCCATTCTTAAACATAAAAGACATAATTGCCAAGAAATCAATATTAGTTATTGATTATAAAATTGTCTTATCAATTGACAATACTGACATGTTGCGAGAATAGTGCAACTAGCGGACATTGTAATAACTAAGCACGGCTTATTTGATATGACACAGATCTGTTATGACACGTAATTAGTTTTATTAATTTATATGCCTTTAAAATACCGAAGAGAAAGTGTGTTCTCACAGAAAAGCTAAGGACTGAATACCCTTTTATTATACCATGTAATTGTGATGGCAAAATCGACGAGAAAGTGAAATGTACACAATGTAATGCAATATTCAGCATACAACATGACGGTCAGTCAGATATCAAGTAATCCTGAGTTGTGCAATCTAGGTACTTTGTGAGACATCTGGAAAGATTAGAGAGCAAAAGGAGGGTTGGTGGTGGAATAATAATGTACAAGTGGCAGTGACAGCTAAGAGGAAGGCGAAGCTGAAGTGGGATGAGTCAAGAGTGGAAGAGGACAGGAGGCGTACAGAGAGAGAGAGAGAAAGCAAGAAGCCAAGAGAATTGTGGCACAGGCGAAGGCCATGGCATATCAAGATCTGTATGATCAATTAGAAACAAAGGAAGGACAGAGAAAAATTTACCAACTAGCCAAATGTAGAAATAAAGCAGCAAAGGACATCTTACATGTGAGGCAGATAAAAAATGCTGAAGGAAGAGTATTATGGAGGGATGTGGACATAAGAAACAGATGGAAAATATACTTTGAGGGACTTTTGAATGAGGAAAATGCAAGGACTCACAGAGAAGATGGGCAGCCTTCTGAGGGGATGGTGCAGAACATCAGTAGAGTGGAAGTGACAGAGGCCATGAAGAGGATGAGGAATGGAAAATTGGTGGGCCCCGACAGAATTCCAGTGGAGGCATGGAAGGCACTGGGGGAAGAGGGAATTGACCTGCTGTGGGACCTGTTCATGAAAGTTTGCCAACAGGAAAATATACCCGAAGAATGGAGGGAGAGTACTCATCCCCATTAACAAGGGGATGGACAAGATGTAAAAATTACAGAGGAATAAAGTTGATGTCCCACACAATGAAAATCCTAGAAAGGGTTCTTGATGGTAGATTGAGGAAGGAGGTGGAGATTGCAAAGGAACAATTTGGCTTCATGCCTGGTAGATCAACAACAGATGCTATCTTTGGGTTACGGCAGATGACGGAAAAGTATCAAGAGAAACAAAAGGAGCTACATCTGGTATTTATTGATCTGGAGAAAGCATGCGATCGAGTGTCAAGGCAAGAAGTCTGGAGGTGTCTGAAGGAGAAGACGATTCCGGAGAAATATGTCAGGTTGGTGCAGGAAATGTACAGAAATGTGAAGATAAGTGTTCGGACCTGTCTGGGACAGACAGAAAGTTTTCAAGTAACAGTTGGCTTGCATCAAGGGTCAGCATTAATTCGATTTCTGTTTAATATTGTGATGGAGGTGGTAACAGAGGAGGTGAGAGAAGATGTGCCTTGGACAATGTTGTATGCAGATGACATCTTGTTGTGTGCAGATTCAAGAGAAGAAGCGGGAACTAAACTGGAAAGATGGAGAAAAGTACTGGAAGAGAGATATATGAGACTGAGCAGAAGTAAGACAAAGTATATGTGTTGCACAGTGGGTGGCGGACAGGAGACAGATCTGTAGCTGGAATGAAATGTCATCAGGAAGGTGAGAGACTTTAAATATTTAGGTTCAACAGTGGAAGAATATGGTGGAGCTGAGAAGGAAGTGGGATGCAGGATACAAGTGGGTTGGAGGAACTGGAGGGAGATGGCTGGAGTGTTATGCGATAAGAGGGTGCCGATCAATCTGAAAGGCAAAATCTATAGGACAGTAGTGAGGCCAGCTATGACATATGCTATAGAAACTGTGACCCTGAGGAAAAATAACATCAGCAGGATGGAAGTAGCAGAGATGAGAATGCTTAGGTGGATGTGCGGTGTGACCAGAAAGGATTGTCTGAGAAATGACTATGTCAGGGGAACAGTGAAAGTTACGAACTTAGGAGCGAAAATACAGGAGGCAACGTCGAGATGGTTTGGTCATGTGATGAGGAGGGAGGACGAATACGTGGGAAGAAGAATCATGCAGATGGATGTGCAAGGAAGGCAGAAGTGTGGGCGGCCAAAGAAGAGATGGAGGGAGCTGTAGAAGAGGACTTGAGGATGAAGAACTTGGATGTGGTGACAGCCCAAGACAGGAAGGTGTGGAGGAGACTCATTATCAACAGTGACCCCACTTAAGTGGGAGGAGCTGCAGAAGAAGAAGAAGAAAGTAGGCATATAAAGCAGGAGCTGAAAAAAAAAAAAAAAAAACATTGTGGAGGAAATATAAAGAAAAAAGCGATCAGCATACTCGAGCAAGAAGGATGACTAGAAGGATTTTTCTCTTATTTTCCATATCGTTATGTAGCAAGTAAGAGGGAAAATGACTATGGTAGGAAGATGACTGAACGAAAAGAAAGAGTTGAGTCGCTGAGTGATCATTTTACATAGGTGTATCATCCAAGTGGTGACAGTTCATCACTTTCTCATTTCTGACATTAACACTGAGGTAGATGAACAGGAGGTGTTCAGCATATTAAAAAATATGAATGTGAACACAGCAGTGGGATTAGATGGTATAACAGCCCACGTACTATGTGAATGTGCCAGAGAACTGGCATTGCCTCTGATGAAATTGGTCAATCAATCAGGGTACCAGTGAGAGGTAGAATACAACAGTAGGTGAATAGGGATGTGATACTCTATAGTGGGCAGCATGGCTTTGTAATGGGTAGATTGTGTGTTTTTAGTAACTTATTCACATTTTATAATAAAGTGACAGTAGAACTGGATAAAAGTAATGGCTATACCATGATTCTGCTCGACTTTGGAAAGGCATTTGACAGAATACCACATGGAAAGCTAGTACCAAATCTTGAGAATGGTGGCGACTAGTTGAGTATCTCTGGGTTTGGTACTAGGGGCCACTACTCTTTAATTTGTATATCAATGCCATAGACAAAGATTTAAAATGGGATATTCAGTTGTTTGCTGATGCTAAAAAGGGGAGAGCCATAGTTGATAAAGATGTAGATATCCTGTAGAATGATGTGGGATTTATGTGGGATATAATATCCCCTTAATTTAAATCCTGTAGGATGATTTAAATAACTTGGCATTGTGGGGCAAAGGATAATGATTATCAATTTAATGTTGCAAAATGTAAGGTTGGGTTGAAAAGGTTGCATATTATTATTATTATTATCATCTGACTTCCATGGAGTCAGAGACTCATCATGGGAGGTACACACTATCACACACTATACTCACCCAGCCATGCCTTAAACTGATTCAATGTGTCTACATTCACAACACACTCAGGCAATGCATTCCACTTGTCAACCACTCTCCATGCAAAGAATCTACTCCTCACTTCTCTGCTCACACCCTCCTCATACAGTTTCCAGTGATGGCCTCTTGTTCTATCACCCTCTCCCATTCTATAAAAAATGTCTTCCATGTCCACCTGATAACCTCTCACTAGCTTATATGTCTCAAATCACATCTCCCCCCCCCCCACCTCTTCCTCCTATTCACGAAGCTTTGCAACTTACATTCTCTCAATCTGTCCTTGTACTCCACATTCCAAAGATGTATCGTATGGGGTATCATATTGATGGTATTGGATTTCAAGAAATTGATCAGGCTAGGGACTTGAGGATAATTGTGTACAAAGAGTTGAAGTTCAGAGGGAATATTGCAGAAGTTTGTAAAATAGCTCAACGGATCATTTGGATGTTGAAAAACCCACTAACAAGTAAAGATAAGGAAGTTATTATCCCTCTTTATAAGGTTATGATTCAGCCACATCCTGACTGCTGTGCACAGATTTGGTCACCTAGGTTTCTTGGGGACAAGGAGGTGGTAGAGAGAATTCAGAGACAAGTGTCCAAGATGGTGACAGGACCGTGGAATATTCCCTATGAGGATAGGTTGAAGGTTTGTGGGTTACAAAATTTAGTTGATAGGTGGAAAAGAGGGGACATGATAGAAACTTTTAAGACATTAAAGGGGTTTTATAAAATTGATGCAAGTGAAAATTTTCAGCATATGACAAATAGTCAGAGAACTAGGGGCCATCCATGGAGTGGCCCTTAGAGGTATGTAGACTAGATTTTTTTTTTTTTTGCATAGAGCATGGTGGGTGAGTGGAAGAACTGTCGGAATTAGTTGTGAATTCCCTGATGGTGAATGGATTCAACGCAAGGTAGGATTATAGGATTTGTGTGTATAATGGTTACTTTGGGTCTCCAACAATAAGTCTCTGGACTCCATGGAGATGTCTTAAAATAATAACAATAATAATAATATGGTGATATCTCATTCATTTCAGCAGTGTTATTAACATCAAGATTACTTAATATTCTAAATACTTTTCATTCCTAACTTACGGTCTTCTGTTTTTCTTCCTATTGTTATTTAACAAAACTCCAAATTCCTCTACGTGAAATACAGTAGCAAAATACCCACTTAACATTTCTGCTATATCTTTAGCAGATGTAATCTGTGTTCTAACTCCAGCAACTAAAGTCGGTCTTTCATATTCACCCTTTCTTCTATGATACACTACAAAACTCTAGTGTTCTCTAGGGGATTTTGTTTTACTATGCTCACCACTTTCCTAGGCTGTTATACTCCTTACGCTACTGAGAGGGTGTACACTGTTCTTTATATGCCATAAAATCCTCTTTCTCAGAAGATCCTGCATTATTTCATGATTTATCCATTTCACCCATACTTTATTTATACTGCTAACCATAAGAATACAATCTAGCATTGTCATAAATCCCTGGTTTTGGGCCAAGTCATTGGAATTATTGATTTCTCTTCATTCAACTGACCAAGCCATTGCACATCAGCAATCTGTTTCATTATATCATAGTCCCCCTTCTCTTTAATTCTACATACCTATTTTGATCTATGAAGCTTGTACTGGCCTAGCCACTTCCCATGTCAAAAGGATATGATTACACTTCTCAATTGGTGGCATTGTCTATTATCATTCTATGAGAAGATATTATTAAATCTGACACTCATGTCCAATGTGCTGCTTCAACTGCATGCTGCAAAGAAGCTCAAAGAATTCAATCTCCTCACTTACATGTCATTTTCTGCTTTAGTCAATGCTTCCATAAATGTCATGAATTATTATTACCCTCCTTTCACTCAGTCTCATTTGTTGAAACATTTCAGAATCATCTCCTTCTACATTTCCTGGCCTGTTGCAACACTACAACATATCTGAAATTCATACATATATTCACCTCACATCAAATGGCCTCAAATTTTTCTGCCATCATTTGCTAACAATAGCAAAAAAACTAAAACCAAAATGTTCAGGAAGAGGACAGGTATGGAATGCAGCACATTTGAGCCAATAAGGTGTGAGATAAAGGCTACCAAGAAAAAACATATGGTCAGTTGCCGCTATAGATCTAAAGAAGGAGTACAAGGGAGAATGTGGATGTCAGAATTGTCATATTACTACAATAAGTTCAAGACAAGTAATTATTACAGGGTGACTGCGACTATGAGAGAATATATTAAAAGGAGGAATGGTCATGTGAAAGGAAGGAAGTGGAACTTATATAGTTGCTAGGAAAGACACTGCTGGATACGGTGACAGCATCGGAGCATTTATTAATAACTTAGAGTCAAATCACTTCTCACGAGACAGAGTATTCACTTAATCTTGCCCTATGATATTGAAATTATGAAGGAGAGTTAAGAAGAGGTATATGTGAAACGAAACTGCAAGGAACATGATTAGGACTAGCTAAGAAGACAGCCAGTGGCAGGTATAAGAATCTGCAAGGGAAGTAAGCAGTGTGAGAATGCATACCCAAGGTCAGTAGAATAAATCAGCAGGATTTAGGTCGATGAGAAGCAGGGGCGAATGCTGGTCTTGAAATTCATGCTTGCTCTTGTCATCATTCAAGGAGTGAGAGATGTGATTGAAGTCTGATTAGGAATAATGAATTACTGACTCAGTAATCAAACTATTTATTTACTGACTCAGTAATTCATTATTCTGCTAATCAGACTTCAATCACACCTCTCACTCCCTAAATGAAAACAAGAGCAAGCATGAATTTCAAGACCAGCATTCACCCCTGATGAGAAGTATCATTAAGAATAGCTGAAAAAAAAAAAAAGGAAAAGAAAAAAAGAAAGGAAAAAAAGAAGAAAAAAATGGATATGTACATAAGGAGAAAGGAAATCAGAAATCATGACCAGTGAAAAGGAGAAGCAAGATGGGTGACCATGATGGTACGGAAGGAAAACTCAGATTAACCACTGAACCAGCCATGACAATATATTCATGACAATAATAACATGGATGTAAAGCGTTGAAGTTGAGATAACGTTTCAATACTACTGAAGTAACATGGATACCAAGCTGATATTTTTGACATATTTTATCCATGAGGCTGTTTAGGTGTTTGGAAAACTAGCTGAGCAGGCCAAAGAAACTCCCAGGATTCTTTGGCTATAAGAAAGTAAATGGAAGAATGATTATCAAAGGAAAACTAAGTGGTGATAGTAGAGAAGTAAGAGAAGAAAATCAAATAAATGTTGAACCAGTGAGTGTTGACTTCACAAGAATGTAACATCCAGGTGGAAATACTGCAGTGCGGATGTGAGAGTGACTGATGTGAAAACAGAAGTATATACACTGCAAGTACTAAGATATTGTAGAATCTTAATGCAAATATGGTTATGAGATTAGATGGAATATTAATCTAACAAATAAGCTTAGGTGTTGATGGTTATTTATGACTTATTTTTAACAGTATTAACAACACCAAACAAACTATTTATAAAAAGATGTTTTTTATTAACTTGCTTATATGTCTCTGAATTTCAAATCAGCATCATCAGAACACAACATAGCAGGTATACACAATAGTGAATAAGAGAAACCATACAATTCTAATGGACAAAATATCTAAAGTCCTATTTTGGCATCCTCTAATGTTGTAGGGAAAAAAAAATTACAGCTATGTGGGAGTTGCATTTAAGAAAACAGTCTCCCAGATTTTTGGCAAATTAATGCAGCCATATTTGTTCAGGTTAGAAGAATTCCTCATAGCCATGGCTGACTCAAAAAATAATCTTTCAGATCTGTAACGACTTCTAAACAGCAAATTAGTTTTCTTCCATCTAATCCTGTGTGAAGGGATGTCCAAAGCATGGTCTGCCAGTCCTGACTTGCCATAATAATGATAGTGAATGTATTTTTTTATGTTCTTCCAGGCAGATGTTAACAGATCTTCCTCTCTGCCCATAGTATGCCAAGTAACAGTCACACTAAACTTCATACACTCCGAGTAGGCTAGCGGGTGAAGCTTTTACCAAAAAACCACAAATCTAATATCCCGACCCCCCCCCAACACACACCCTATAGTCAATAGCACAGACAGTCTCACGTATAAACAGTTAGCCAAGTCTCTTGCCACCCCCCCCCCCATTACTGGCAACTCCTCTACTTTTGTAAAAAATTCAGTTTCATTTCAAATCACTAGTTAAAAATCAAATCCTTAAAAATTCAGACATAATGGTTATTTATTTTTGATGTCACATCTTTATTTACAAATGTACCACTTAGAGACTCTTGATTGGATCATAAATTTCCCCTTGATATCTTTGAATTATTCAAATTTACTATGTATGCAGGTTATTTCACATGGAGAGAAAAATCTACAAATAGATTAATGGTACTGCTATGTGTACCCCCCCCCTTTTTGCAAACTTTTACATGGAACACTTTGAAAGCAAAGTACTTACCAAAGCTACATACAAGTCCCTAATGTGGTTACATTATGTGTTTACCATTTGGCCCCATGAAGAAGACACTTGTCCATGGGATGTGTTTGTCACCTACCTAAACAGCCAACACCCTAAAATATGGTTCATTCCATAGACCCGCTATCATCTTAGTCACTCGCCTCTGGATCCTCTCCACCTCCTCCCCATCAAGAAGTAACCTAGGTGACCAAATTTGGGCACAGTAGTAGAGATGAGGTCTTATCAAGGCTCAGTACAGAGGTACAATAACTTGCTTGTCTCTGCTCGTCAAGGTATTTTTCAACAACCAAGTGAGTTGATGAGCTCATTTAGCTACTTTTGCAATGTGCACCCTAAACTTCATCTCCCTATCCACCAACACTCCCAAGTCCCTGGCCTCATCAATCTCCTGGAGTACAGTTCCACCAATGTGGTATACTGCTGCTAATCTTTTCACCCCAAAATGAATAACCTTACATTTTGTCACATTAAACTGACATCCATTCTCCTTAACCCAGAACTCCAATCTATCCAAGTCGTCCTGCAAGATTTTGACATCTTCTGCATTTGCTATCGCCCTACCCAACTTTGCATCATCAGCAAACAAATGAACTATTCCTCTTAGATCCTTCCCTATATCGTTTATGAACAAATTAAACAGCACTAATCACAGGCGTCTTTTGGACTCTACTCCTGAATAAACTACTCTTTGATATCTCTCCATCAACCACCCAATGTGTCTCATATGTCAACTTCTGGAATGTGCACAGATCTGCTCTCATGGATTCCTTGTGGAAGAAAAGAGGTAGAAAGGTGAGTGACAAAGATGATCAGAGATCTTGGGAGAAGGGAGACGATGTCAGGTAACACTGAGCCCAGTGGAGTCTAGAAGGAATAATGCTGGGTATAGAAACAATGGCATTTATATGCTTTATACTAATGCCAGGAGTATCCGGAATAAGGGAAAGGAATTGGTGGCGCAGATAGCATCAGCCTGGCCAAAAATTATTGCGATCACCGTGGTTGACAGAAGTGGATATAACAACAGGTATAGAAGTCTCTGGGTATAGCATTTTTCGTCAGGATAGGAGGGAAAGCGTGGTGGTGGGGTACTGCTTATGATAAGTGATGACCTATATCCTCTAAGAGTGGAGGCTTTGGAAGGAAGTGAGACAAATGATTTTGAGAATGTATGGTGTGAGGTAGAGGTAGGCAAGACAGGATATTTAGTGGGGTGTTGCTACAGACCCAGGAGCACATAGGATGGGGACCAGGAGATGTTTAGACAGCTACATTTGGCAAGTGCAAGAAGAATGATTGTTATGGGAGATTTTAACTTCAGTAGTATAAATTGGAGAGAGGAAGATGCATGTAGCAATAGGGGATTGGAATTTCTAGAATTCTTGAGGGACAAATGTCTTAGGCAACATGTAACAGAGGGAACAAGAGATTCAAGAGTTTTGGATTAGGTTATAGCATCAGAAGAGTTGATAATAACTGAGTTGACATCTCTCCCACCAGTTGGAGAGAGTGACCATATGGTTTTGACTTGGAAAATGAATAGACACGCAGGCGTATCAAACAGACCGGAACTTATGTGGAATTATAATGCAGGTGATTATAATAGTCTTAGACATCAACTTCGGGAAGTTTCATGGAGGGAGGAATTGGAAGGTCGGGATATCATTAGTGCGTGGGAAATTGTGAAAGAATATTTGTTAGCAGCAATGGTAAGTTATATACCACGAGTGAAGAAGAGGACACAATTTGGAGTAAAGTGGATGACAAACAATATTAAACAATAATTGCATGCGAAAAAGAGGCTATGGAAGAGATATAAGGAGACAGGTGAAGAGAAGATGCATAAAGAATATAAGACACAGGCCAGAAGAGTGACTAGTGTGGTAAAGAAAGCAAAACTGGAATATGACAGGAGACTGGCCCTAAGATCCAAAGAAAATCCTAGGAAATTTTTTAGCTATGTGGCCAGTAGGAGGAGAAATGACTGTGGAAGAATTATATTGTGGGATAAAAATGGGAATAGAGTGACTGATGCAGAGGACATAGTGGAATCGTTCAATGAACACTTTATTGGAGTATTTCATCCTAGAGGAGTCAGTTTTAATGCTAGAGGGATAGGGCTGGTTCGAGGTTTAGTGGTACAAGAGGAGAGTGTGTTTCAGATACTGAGTACTCTGGATGTCAGTAAAGCTGTGGGACTGGATGGTATTTCACCACGAGTTTTGAGAGAATGTGCTAAGGAACTGACAGTGCCTTTAACCTGGCTTTTCAATGAAAGTCTGCTTTCGGCAAAGGTGCCCAGGGAATGGAAGGAAGGTAAGATAGTGCCATTGCATAAGGGTGGTAACAGACTGGAAGTGTCTAATTGTAGGCCAGTTTGTGTATCATCAGTAGTTGTTAAGATCTTGGGGAAAGTAGTGAGGGACCGTATACAGCATTGGGCAGATGAGGGTAATGTTATCTGTGAGAGTCAACATGAATTTGTGAAAGGGTGCTCTTGTTTTAGCAATATGCTAGCCTTTTATAATAAAGTTACAAGAACATTAGATGAGGGAAAGGCATATACTGCAATTTTCTTAGACTTCGCGAAGGCATTTGACAGGGTGCCACATGATAAGCTGATATTTAAGTTACAACACATGGATCTCGATGTCAGATTGGTCAACTGGATTCAGGATTGGGTGGCTGATAGGCATCAGAGAGTTGTGAATGGTGGAGCAGTTTCAAGGTGGCAGAGGGTTACAAGTGGGGTCCCCACAGGGCTCAGTACTAGGACCTATATTGTTTAACCTTTATATCAATGACATTGCCAGTGGATTGCAAGGGGATATTCAGTTGTTTGCGGATGATGCGAAGCTGGGAAGGATTATTAGTAATAGTGCAGATGTGGTAGCCCTGCAAGAGGATTTAAATAAGCTAGATAGATGGGCAAATGAATGGGGTTGTCAGTTTAATGCAGCAAAACGTAAGGTCTTGAGGTTTGGGAAACATCGATGGGATGCTGCATACTCTATGGGAGGAGTTATACTGGAGGAAGTTGGGGAGACGAGATCTGGGGTTGATTGATAGAAACCTGAAGTTTAGGGGACATATTGCAAAGGTGATGAAGGTAACACAGAGGATTGCTGCAATTATGAGAAGGACACTGACTTGCAGAGATAAGAGGGTTATCATTCCGTTGTATAAGTCTCTGATCAGACCACACTTGGACTATTATTCTCAGATTTGATCCCCAAGATTTGAAGGGGATAAATTAACTGTGGAAAGGATACAAAGATGGATGACAAAGATGTTTTCAGGACTGTACAAGCATGGTTATGAGGATCGGCTGAGGGAATGTAGACTGCAGAGTTTGGTGGATAGAAGAAGGAGATGTGATATGATTGAGACTTTTAAACTGTTGAGAGGTGGTTACAGGGTTGATACTGGGGAGTTCTTTAGCTTGGTTGAACAGCGAGAAGGAGTGATGACAAGAGGTCATCCCTGGAAGTTACGAAAGGAAACTGTGAGCAAGAGGGTAAGGAGTGGTTTCTTTGCATGAAGGGTGGTTAAACCGTGGAATGCATTGCCTGGTGGAGTGGTGGGAGCGAGAGCGGTCAATGAGTTTAAAGAGTGGTATGGTAGACTTTGTGTTTCTTAGGGGGAGACCTCCCCTCGATGAGTCTGACAGACTATGTTCTTAGGAAGGACCCCCCCCCCCATGATGAGTCTTTTGACTCCATGGAGGTCTGAATAATAATAATCTAATGAATGCTTCCTATGAGGATAGATTAAAAGTGTGGGAGTTACGAAGAACTAGCTAATAGATGGAAAAGTGAGATACAATAAAGCATGTGTTATTTAAGGGATCATATAGGATTAATTATTATTAATATGATTACCTACATCTGACCTCCATAGAGTCAACGAAGATTCATAGTCTCTCTCATGCAAAAAAAGATCATTGAATTGTTAAATCCATTCAGTTTCTGAACTCATCAGACTTTCAGACAATGCATTCCACTCACTAATCACTATCTATACAAAGAACCAGTTTCTCATTCCAAGTGCCCACCCTCCTTATACAGTTTCCAGTGATGGCCTCTAGTTCAATTCTTGTCTCCTACTATATGAAAAATCACTTCCACATTAATCTAGTAACAACACCTTATCAACTTATATGACTCAATCATATCCCCCTCCTTTATTCACTAAGCTCTGCAAACTGCATTCCCTCAATCTCTTCTCATATCTGACATTCCAATATACCTGACACTCACAATAAACCATCGCTGGACCCTTTCCAATATGTACTTGTCCCCTTGAAAAACAGGAGACTAAATATAGGAGAATAAATTTGCATGCAGAAGTTCAAAAGTAGCTTGATCAAAGACTTATACAAAGAAACCATACTATTTCTGCTTGTGCATATCACTATCCTCCTTGTTATTGTCATAATTTGTTTTGATGTTCTTACAATTTTAGCAATGTGATACTTAAACTTCAAGACTCTGCCTGCCATCACTCCCAGATCTCTTTAACAGCTCTGCCACCCCCTTTAAAATTCCACATTAATTGTATTTGTATACTCTCCATAGCATACCAAATTTCATGACCTTTCTAACATTAAAACCATTTTTGTAACTTTAACCTGATAGCTCAACTTACTTGCCCATTCACGTAGTCTATTGAGATTGTTCTTGAAGGCCAAAACATGTTCTGTTTCTCATGGTTTTTTCCAACTTTGCATCATTAGCAAACACCTGCATATTATTATTATGCATCTGACTTCCATGGAGTCAGAGACTCATCATGGGATATACACACTATTGCACACAATGCTCACCCACAACACACTCAGGCAATACATTCCACTCACAACCACTCTCCATGCAAAGAATCTACTCCTCACTCCTCTGCTCACATCCTCCTCATACAGTTTCCAGCAATGGCCTCTTGTTCTACCTCCTCTCCCATTCTATGAAAAATCTCTTCCATGTTAACCCGATAATAACCCCTAACTAGCTTATATGTCTCAATCATATCCCCTCCCACCTCTTCCTCCTATTCATGAGGCTCTGCAACTTACATTCTCTCAATCAGTCCTCGTACTCCACATTCCAAAGACCACTGACTACCTTTGTGAATCTTCTCTGGACCCATTTCAACATATCCTCAATCACCATGAAAACCAGGTGACCAAATCTATGTACAATAATCCATATGAGGCCTGATCAAGGCCTTATACAATGGTAATCATAACCTCTCTATTTCTGCATGCCGGGGACATCCCTGGTCAATGCATAAGAAGAATGTGAGCAGGGGCATAAGGAGCAGATTTTTTGCATAGAGGGAAGTTGGAAAGTGGAATATACTGCCTGACAGTGTGGTGAATTGCAGATAAATTGAATGAGTTTAAACCACAGTTTGATGGACTTTGTGTATGACAGTCTATGCCTCTCGTGATGAATCTTTTGATTTCAGGGAAATCTGCTGTTATAATACTAATAAAGTTTTTGTTGCTTGTATTAAAGGTATGTTTGTCATGTAAAGTGGATACGGTGATCAATCTAGCACCAAATCACAAAAGAAAATTACGATTCTCAAATTTTTCTTATTTTCTTTTTTTCAAAAAAGAAAAAAATGGAACATACATTATTGTGCCAATAGAGATGAATAGATGAAAAATCCCACTAATCAATTGCATTTGCCCACTGTTTTAAAGTTCAACATAAAAAAAAAAATAAAATAAAATTAGATGCTGAAATACACATAAAGTGTATTACCAATATTAGCTCTTCTTTTGTCTAGTTCAGCTAATATTTTATTATCTTGCTCTAGTTTGGCCATAAGTTGTTCTAATTCCTGCATGGTAATGGAGGGTTCTGAAATAAAAGAGCAAATACAGATTATTCAAAAGAAAATGTATTATATTGTATTTAATTTGCTTTATCCATTCTTCTAATCCTCCCAATTGCTACTTAAGAAATGCAAAGTGAAGGTGTGCAATTTATGAAATGTACCTAATTTATAAATGTTTTTTTCTTTTTTTTAAGTGGTACTCATACTAATGTCATAACATTAGTATTAATGTAGTATTATTATACTTGTACATCCCTTGTGGACACATAAGAAATTTGATGATTTATTTTAAATTTCTATTTTTGCTCATATAGACTTAAAAAATTCAGTAGTTTTCTTCCATATATGAAGTCAGAAAACTTCGCATCTGCTGTTCGAAACTAAACACAGAAATCATTGTAAAAAACTTAATGATCGTCTTTCAGAGAAAGGGACTGAATACAAAGTTTGAAGAAATTTTTAAGGAACACATTAAACATAGCATATCTGACAAAATGCTAAAAAATCAGTATAGATGTGATGTGGGAAAAAAAAAATTATTTTATCCGATATTGAGAGCATAAAACGAGGGGGGGGGGGGGAGTTCTGATAAACACCTAGAACAAAAATGATATTAAAGCAACTGACATAAGCACATGAAACAGCATATAATAGCAGAGTTATGAAGGTAACTTATATTCTTATATCCTCATATGTTCTTTCTTATAGTTATATCAGTTGCTTTAACCACCTTACCGACATTATGGATCAAATACGCATCCTCATATGCTTCGTATCCATCATGTATTTCAATGTAATATCAATGGTATTACATTTTAATATGCACTTTGCATCCACGATAACCTTGACATCTATAGGCATCTTGGCCGGTAGCGTAGTCATTTTTGTTCTAGGTGTTTATCAGAACTTTTCAGCTCATCATCATACATTATTCTGTCAATATTAGAAGAATGTTGTGATATGACACAATCTTGATTGATAACATATTGGTGAATCAAGTTTCACAAAAATAGCAAGAGATAAGAGATAAGTATAAACAATAAAAAAAAAAGAAAAGAAAAGAAACCATATTCTTTAATTGCTTGCATTCAGAAGTATCTCAAAAAACACAAATAAGTGTAAAATGAGTATACAATATTATTAGGTAATTCTACTATAAAGAAAATCAGTAGTCAACTTTTTCAAGTATTAAAGGGTACAAAATAAAGCATTCTTCAAATCTTGTAATGTTTTTTTCTTTCCCCTCCCCATTACTGAAGAAAGTGGGAGCAGCAGAACAAATTTCTAATTTTTTGCATACATTTATTATTCTCCAGTATAGGAATACAGTATAGAAATACCACAGTGAAAATTATTTTGTTAAAACTGACGGTGCACGTGAATGACTTGAGAGGCAGAATGAATCAAGTGGCAAGAGATCTGAGGTTCGTGCTTGAGGTTGTATGGAAGACTGAGAGAGGAAAGACAGCAAAACTGGCAGATAGAAGAAAGATAGTTCTCTGAAGGAGTCAGTGTATCAATACAGGAAAACTAGAATTATCAGGGAAGATGGTAGCAGGCTTGGCCTCTTGAATTGGTGCTTGGGAGAAGGGGGAATATATCGGGTAATACTGAATTCAGTGGAGTCTGCAGATATAATGATAGGTATAGAAACAGTGACAATGCCTTGATTCTTTATAGTAAAATGTAAGGGGTAACCAGAATAAAGGACATGAATTAGTGGCACTGATAGAATCAGTCTGTCCAAAGATTATTGGGATCTCTGAGACATGGTAAATGGAATATGATATACTAACAGGAATAAAAGTGGCAGAGTTAAGAATATTTTGAGAGGATAGGAAGGGAAAACATTGTGGTGGAGTACTGCTTATGATAAGTAATAACTTATGTAATCTCAGAGTGGCGGATTTGGAGGGCAATGGCACTAATAATTTTAAAAGCATACTGTGTGAGGTAGAAGTGGGAAGGACAGGATATTTAGTAGCATATTGCTACAAGCCAGGGAGCATAGAGGGTGAGGAGCAAGAGATGTTTAGGAAGTTGAGCCTGGCAAGTGCAAGAAGAATGATTGTTATGGGAGATATTAACTACAGTAGTATAAATTGGAAGAGGAAACTGCATGTAGTAATAAGGGAATGAAATTTTTAGAATTCTTGAGGAACAAATGTCCTGGTAAACTACCTAATCTGTGGTGGGAAGCCGAATTAATTGCCGTGCCCAAACCAGGCAAAGATCCAAATGATGTGATAAATCTATGACCTATCTCCTTGCTTTGCTCCACCTTTAAGCTCTTTGAAAGAATTCTCCTTAAAAGAATTTCACCACTCATCGAAAGAGCACTCCTGATTGAAAAGCTGGCTTCAGGGCTGGAAGACGCTGCTGTGACCAGGTCCTGGCCCTGACAACACAGATTGAAGCAGGCTTCCAGAAGAAACTTAAATCTGAAGCCAATTTCATTGACCTAACATCAGCTTATGACAGAGTCTAGATCAGGGGCCTCCTCCTAAAGCTAGGAAATATTATAAGATACAAAAAACTTTCCAGCTTTTTGAATCCATTCTCTCCAACAGAAAGATCCAGGTCCATGTTTGGCAGAAAAAAGAGCAGGCCCAGATTCCTCCACAACAGTCTCCTTCAGGGCTCTGTGTTATCCCCTTTACTTTTTAACATATACGTGTATGACTTACTACATACCAGCTCAAGCAAGTATATGTACGCTGATGACGTAGTGATCCTACATCAATTTATCTCGTTTGCCAATCTGGAATCAACCTTGAACACAGACCTGAACATCCTGGAAAAGTACTTCCAGCAATGGTACTTGAAGCCAAATCCAACAAAATCTGTGCCCACAGTATTTCACCAGAACAATGCAGAGGCAAATCGACACCTCAATCTTTCTTTCTGTGAAAAAATGGTAGAACATGCAGAAAATGGTAGAGCCTGGACAGAAGCCTAACCTATAAAAGGCACATCACCAACCTGTTCAACAAAATTTTTTGATGTTGAAAGTTTATTTTTCACTTGGTTAGACTATAATAAATTTAGTTTAATCCATTATCCAAGTGTGAGCAAACAAAGTTTGCGCCTGAAAATATCTTCAGGACTGGGGTAAGGTAGTACAATACCGGGCAACTCATATCAAAGGTGGACCAAGCTAACATCATTCCTATCTCAGTATCTCCCATAATGCAAAACACATCTCCTTGCGGATATGCATAATGTTATGCATTAAGGGAAGGGCCACTACCCAGACTAGTTTCGACCTTTATTGAAGTCGCTTCAGTAGGAGCCAGGCCCAGAAGTGGAGATACCATGCAGAAGCAATGGCGAGTTATCTTTACCTATAGGAGTTGCCAAACGGCGTGCCACCTTTTTATGCAATTACTCTGGATTTAAAGAAAGATGTTGAAAGTTTATTTTTCGCTTGGTTAGACTATAATAAATTTAATTTAATCCTTTATCCAAGTGTGAGCAAAAAGGCAGAAAAAGGCAGTGTTTTGAATTATGGGAGATACTGAGATAGGAATGATGTTAGCTTGGTCCACCTTTGCTATGAGTTGCCCGGTGTAGTACTACCTTACCCTAGTCCTGAAGATATTTTCAGGCGCAAACTTTGTTTGCTCACACTTGGAAAAAGGATTAAACTTATTATAGTCCAACAAAATTAAAACAAGAAACAATATCATTTCAAGGCTTGCTGGAACAACCTGGGGTTGTGGTGCAGAAGTCCTAAGGTCGTCGACACTAGCCCTCGCATTCTCTGCAGCAGAATATTGTGCCCCTGTCTGGAAAAGAAATGAACACACTAACATTATAGACACCCAGCTAAACTCTGCCATGCACACAATTAGTGGGATAGTGAGAAGCACCCCTCTCTCCTGGCTGCCTGTCCTGTCTAACATTGCTCCACCAAACATACGGAGAAGACAAGCCTCGATTAAAGAATTTAATAAAGCAATGAGCAGCCCATTCTTGCCCCTACACCAGAATCTAACATTGCTCCACCAAACATATGGAGAAGACAAGCCTCGATTAAAGAATTTAATAAAGCAATGAGCAGCCCACTCCTGCCCCTACACCAGACTCTCATAAACCCACCTTGTCTTCGCCTAAAATTTAGAAAGCCTCTCTGGTCCATGGATGAACTCTCTTCAGCTGCCCTGCCATCAACACATGACATGTGGAGAGAATACTGGTCCAACAATCTCCCACAAACGGCTTCCTGGTAGAAGATCCCTGTGCTCTGTAGCCTGGCTTTGCTCTTCCTAGGAAGATTTGGTAATCAATCAACAGGGTCAGAACTAATCAAGGCAGATGTGGCTACCTACTAGATAAATGGGGGGGGGGGCTGTTAGACTACCCTTATTGTGATTGTTCTCCCATGTCTCAGATGATTACTCATATTTTGAATGACTGCCCAAGGCGTCAATTTCACGGTGGTGGCCTACAGGACATCCACAAGGTGACGGATGAGGCCTTGGATTGGCTTTACAGACTGGACACTGACCTGTAGTTGTTCTGTATTCCTTTTGCCATTAAGAAGAAATAAATAAATAAAGTGCATGTGAAGGAATATTTGTAAGCAGCAGTAGTAAGCTGTATACTGCAAGTGAAGAAGAGAACACAGTTTGATGTAAAGTAGATGATAAACAATATCAAATGAGAAGTGCAGGTAAAAAAGATGTTATGGAAGAGATACAAAGAGAGGGGTGAAGAGCAGATGCATAAAGAATATAAGATTCAGGACAAGAGAGTGACTAGTGTGGTAAAGAAGGCAAAACTGGAATATGAGAAGAGATTGGTCCTGAGATCCAAAGAAAATACTACAGAATTTTTTCATTATGTGGCTAGTAGGAGGAGAAATGATTGTGGAAGAATGACAATGGTGGATAAAAATGGGAATATATTGAATAATGCATAGCACATAGTGGAGTAGTTCAATGAACACTTTATCTCTATTGGGGTATTTCAGCCTGGAAAAGTATGTTTTAATACTAGAGAGAGAGATAGGGAGGGTTTGAGATTTAGAAGTGCAAGAAGAGACAGTGTTTCAAACATGGAGTACCCTGGATGTCAATAAAGTAATGGGACTGGATTTGATTTCAACACAAGTTTTGACAAACTACAAAAGAACTGGCAGCCCCTTCGACCTGCTTATCCATTGAAAGTCTGGCCATGGGAAAGATGCACAAGGAGTGGAAGCAGGGTAAGATAGTGCCATTGCATAAGTGTGGTAGCAGACTAGAAGTGTCTAACTATAGGCCAGTTTGTATTTCATCAGTGGCTCTTAAGATTTTGGAGAAATTAATAAGGGATCATTTACAGCATTGTGCAGATGAGGGTAATGTTATCTGTGAATGTTAACATGGATTTGTTAAGGGGTGCTCTTACTTTAGTAATATGATTGCCTTTTATAATAAAGGGACAAGAACAATGATGAGGGAAAGGCATATTCTGTCATTTTTTGGAATTTTATGAAGGTATATGATACCACACAATAACTGATATGTATTTAAGTTAGAGCACGTGGTTTTAGATGTCAGGTTAGTAAACAGGATTGGCTATCTGATATTTATCGGAGAGTTGTGTATGGGGGAGCAGTATCAAGGAGGCAAATAGTTACAAGTGGAGTACCACAGGGCTCAGTACTGGGAACTGTATTGTTTAATCTTTATATCAATGACATTGTAAGTGGATTGTAGGGGGATATTCAGTTGTTTGCAGATGGTCTATCCCTGCAAGAGGATTTGAATAAACTGGACAGATGAACAAATGAATGTAGATATCAGTTTAATGCAGGTAAATGTAACATCTTGAAGTTTGGGATACATCGATGGGAGGCTGCATACTCTGTTGGAGGAAAACCATACTGGAGGAAGTAAGGGAGACAAGAGAAAAGCAAGTGATCTAGAGGTGATGATTGATAGAAACTTGAAATTCAGGGAACATATTGCAAAGGTTGTGAAAGTAACCCAAAGGATTGCTGCAATACTGAAAAGGATGCTGACCTACAGAGATAAAAGAGTTGTCATTCCATTGTATAAAGCCCTGATCAGAGCACAGTTGGATTGTTGTTCTCAAATTTTGACCCTGGGATTTGAAGGGGACAAATTAACTGTGGAAAGAGTGCAGAGGCAGATAAAAAAGATTGTATCAGAACTGTACAATGTTAGTTATGAAGACAGACTGAGAGAACATGGACTGCAGAGCTTGGTAGATATAAGAAGGAGAGGTGATATGATTGACATGTTTACAGGATTGACATTGGGGAGTTCTTTTGTTTGACGGAACAGGAGGAAGGACTGAGGACAAGGAGCCATCCCTGGAAGCTGTGAGCAAGAGAATGAGGAATGGTTTCTTTGCATGGAGGGTGGTTGAAGCATGGAATGCATTGCCTGATAGAGTGGTGAGAGCACAAACAGTCAACGAGTTTTTGAAGAGTGGTAAGAGAGACTGTGTTTTCTAGGATGGGTCTCCCACAATGAGTCTTGCGACTCCCTGAATTTCATAATAATAGTAAGAATAAACTCCTTCATTAACAATACAGAGAAATAAACTAATAAGTAACAAACTACAATTGCGAGATTTACTGAATATAGAAACTACAAAAGTTTCGGCGGATTCAAGCGTAAGTAAACCTTTCATGACAGGGGCAACTCGTAGTAAAAGTGGAGTAAGCTCCAATCACTATCCTTATATTTCCCATAATGTAAAACACATCTCCTAGTGGAGATGTATGATGTTATACATTATGGGGGGGGGGGGCACTACCCAGACCGGTTAAGACCTTTTTTGAGGTCTCATCAGTGAGAGCAAGACCCAGATATAAATACTCAGGTTGTAGTGATGCAGAACTTATATACTTTAACATACGATTTGCCAAAAATGGTGTTACAGCACCAAAGGCATGCAGAATTACTGAAATAAGAGAGCCAAAAGGCTTCACTTCAGCAATGCACAATTATTCAAATTAAGTGGATATTGAATCCAATATTATTTCAAAGCTGAATAGAGAAACTACAAGAGTTTTGTGCTGAATATGTTGAAAGTATAAAAATTTTGGTGGATTCAAGTGTAAGAAACCTTTCATGACAGGGACAACTCATAGTAAGGTGGAGTAAGCTCCGCTCACTATCCTTAGTATTTCCCATAATGTAAAACACATCTCCTAGCAGACATGTATGATGTTATACATTATGGGGGGGGGGGGGGCACTACCCAGACCAGTTTCAACCTTTTTTGAGGTCTTGTCAGTTAGAGCCAGACCCAGATGTAAATACTCAGGTTGTAGTGATGCAGAATCATTGTTCAAAAGTCCCCTGGAACTATCTCTTCACATTTATTAGTATAAACTTTTCCTTGTCCTGCTTGATGGCCTCTTCTGACTTCTCTATGTAATCTCTTACATTCTTCAGTCCCTGTGTCTCTTTATTTTTCCAACCGCCTTCTTTTGATTAGTTCCCATGTTGAATCTGATATCCATGGGTCTTTTGGTCTTCTAATCCTGTTTATCATCCACATTCTTCACCCAAGCATTTCTGGTGAGTTCTCATTGGTTTCCAAAAAATCATCCAACCTAGTTGATATTTCTTCTGTGAATCCACTAGGAATTACTATAACATCCAATCTAGTGGGATGTGCCCGACTTGGAAGTTTTCAGAGTCTTAGTCTTACTATGGCTCTTACCCTTGTCCTTGAGCAGATTGTGGTACAGCTGATAGTCTGTACCACAATCTGCTCAAGGACAAGTATGCATATCAGAGATGCTTGTCTTCCACTGCTGGAGTGCCAGGATGTAATCAATCGGGTGCCTTGACCTATCAATATTCGATATCCAATATAGGTCTGCTGTGGGAGTTTCTGGAAGCAGGTATTGCTAATAACTAATCTGTTAGCATGGGCAAATTCCAACAGTCTTTTACCACAGGTGTTAAGTTCACCCAGACCAAACATGACATCCTCCAGCCTAACTCTCATACTCTTTCTCACTTTTGCATTTAAGTCCCCTAAGATGTAAAGTACATCTCTCCTTGGTAGGCAGTCCAAAATAATCTGTAAGTTTCATCCATCAATTTACAGACAATCTCAAGAGTACCCATCTGTAGACCCCGAACATTCCACGTGCCTATGTAAAATTCCCTTCTAAGATTAATCCTGTACCTTCTGTGTGGCTGATTCACAATATTACTGACTTTTGTTGGAGACTAATATACTTCTCGAACAGGACCCTCTGCCTAAGCCCTGAACATGGCTCTGATTATTCTGCACAACAACCAATGCAGCACGAGATGTATTATAAGGCACAACCATATTAGCATTTCGGAGTAAAGTCTCTGCAATAAGAAAGTGGTAGGGTTTCAGAAGCCCTTTCCCACATAAGATAAAATGAAATAGCAAATAGGAAAGATTCACCCATAGTCCTCAAATACTCTAATAGCATTGGGGTAAGAAGAAGCAAGAAGAAAAGAAAGAAGGAAATAAAAAAGGAGAGGGACCAGTCTACAGATAATATAACAGATGTATATTACATGAAGTAGGCATGGTCCAGCATCAGGTACCTTGGGTTTGCCATGCCCTCATTATGTTATCAATGAAGGAAAATACTGTTCACTTGATGATACACTAGCAATCAAAGAAAGTTATATCAATATATGTGCTAGAAGACAACAATAGAGTAGTGTTAATGGAGTAACAGTGAAAAAGGTAAGATTTTGATATAATTTATTAGAGTTTTTGCTATAAATTTACATAGTCTAATCTAGACCAAAACATGTTTTCTGTGGATAGTTTAGGCTTGACAAATTTGTAATTTCATAGTATATATATATAACATAATATATAAGCTAATACCATAGTATATTTTGTCAGTGTTCTTTGCGTAGCGTTTGAAGAATAAAGGAGGCCATGATGAAATTCAGTCTGACAATAGGTTATCAACCAGTCTACCAATATTTAAAGATTACATTTTACATGACATAAAGCAAGATTTCGTGGTATGTATGACATGTTTGTATCCCATCAGTTAGAAATATGGCAAGTAAGAGTGGGCCCAGGGAGTGAATGCCTATTTGAAATGCAGAAAATGGAAATTAGCATAACAGGATTCAGCAGTATATCTGAAATGAGAGAGAGAGCGATGATTAACATGATCAGGAGTGAGGAAGATGAGCATCGTGTGAATAAGGCTTATAAAATTAGGAAGTGTAGTAGATTGAGAAGATGTTCATTGGGTAGGCAAATGTGGAATGAGAATAGGATATTTAGAGAGAGAGAGATGCATTGAGAGACGAAGAAGAAGTGGAACTTATGAAGCATGACTTCAGAAGCATGAAAAAAGAGAATAGGAGACTGGAAAGAACACAAGCAAAGCAAATGAGAATAGGAGTAAGAGCATGTGGGAATGGAAATGAAAGGAAGGTGAGACAGTGCAGAAACTAGGGAAAAAGAGATTATAGGAAATCAGGTAAGTGGGAGAGCAAGTAGAGAAAGTGTCAGAAGAGAGACAGAGAGTGAGGGATGCAGGTGAGCAAGGTAGAAACAGTGGTAAGAGGTGTAATGCATAACAATTCAATGATTTGTGGAGTGCAAAATAGAATCCAAAAGGAGTGTTTGCCTGGAAAAATGACAGACAGTGTGACTATGATAATTGAGCAAGGTGAAAGAGTGGATGAGATGATTGTGATAATGTGTACGAATGATCTGAGACATTCTAAATCACATGACTAGAGATCTGAGATAAATGCTTGAGGTCCTATGGCAGAAGAGTGAGAGAGAGAGGAGATGGTGAGTGTGTCCTATGTATGATAATGCAGACCTAAAGAGAAGAATATGGTAGTAGGAATGTGTTGAGAGAGAGAGATAGTGGATTGACAGGGTTTCGATACCTATCAATATTCCTTTCAACCTTCACTAAATTCTAGCACATTTTATTATGTGCTCAGAATTTAGGGGGGGCACTGGAGACAACCTTCCAGTGCCACCCCCTTGTCAGTAGTTATCCCTGATCTTAGGGTGCACATGAATGTCTCCAACCTGGCATCCAAAAGATACCATCCTTCCTGGACTTCTTTTTCCTCAACTGTGTATTGTTCCACTAGTCAACCTCACGCCACATCAATTGTCACCAAGAACAACAAGGATCACATGGCCTGCTTGGGAGGAGGGAAGACTATGAAAAGTGTACCACAGACCCCACATCAACCAAACATCAGGATTTGCTCCCTGAACAATGAAGGTCTCTCAAGATCCCATGCCAAAGTCACTGGGAAAATATCCCAGAATAAGAACATTGATGCCCTGTTACCTCAAGAGACCTATGTGCCTGACACTGCTCCAAACAAGTTCAAGACTCATGCCCTCTTCTTAGTGGCCTAGAGGTTCTATCACAGTCATGGTTTGGCCACTTATGTGCACCCTGGCCTGCTTAACTGAACTCAGCCATTATCTGACCTAGAATATGCCACTGGAATAAAGGTGGACAATCTTAAAATCTATGTCTACAAACTCCCACTTAAACCATGGCCAAACCAGATGTTAATTTCCTTTTTGTTTCTGCATAGCTATGTGATCCTGTCCATCTTATAACTTCAAGCCATGTCCTTCGTTTTTTACCTCTTGATCCTTTTCCCATAATTTTTTCTTCCAGGACTGTTAGTATCCTCTGTCCTGCTGAACCTCTCAGTACATGTCCTGCCAATCAAATCTCTTTCTCTGGATCATTTCCTGTAACAAAGATCTCTGTGTTCTCATTCTCTGTAGGACATCTGTATTTGTCACATGTTCTGTCTATGAGATTTTCAGAGCTCTCCTATAGCACCACATTTCAAATGTCATTATCTGTTGCCTTACTCTCTTCTTGAATATTCAGGTCTCACTTCCATATGTGATAACTGGCCACACTAATGTTCTTATCGTTCTTTTCTTTGTTTCAATACCCCATGGAACTAGAAGATCTTTATTTTTCCAGAAGGCATCTTTAGCTATGGCTGTCTTATTATTATTTGTTTATCTTGCTTTCCATCTGTAGTAAAGTAGATGCCTAAATATTTGTATTGTGTTGTATGTTCAATTTTCATATTGTTTATGAATATTTCTGGCTCGGATCCATTTTCTTTTGAGATTTTCATAAATTTGGTCTTTTTCGCATTTATATCTAATCCAAACTCTTGGCTTTCTTCAATTAGTAGCTACAGTAATTTGATTAATTTGTTTTTGTTTTCTGCTATTAGAATGGTATCATCAGCATATCTAAGATTGTTGTATTTTATACCATTGATACTCATTCCTATTTTTTGTTTTTCAATCTTTTTCAGCACTGTTTCACTATAGATATTAAATAGATTTGGTGAAAGGATACAACCTTGTCTAACTCCTCTTTTTATTTTCACTACAGAAACCTCAGAGTTAATCAGCTGCATTTTCTGTTTGGTGTAAATCATTTTTATAATCTTAAGTACATGATCTTCTATGTCTAATTTATCTAATATATTGAATGTTTTATATGTTTTACCAGTGAAAGTCCTTCTGAAAGTCTATGAAGCATATGTAAATGTTCCTATTTCTTTCAAATGATCTTTCTATTAGTATTTTTAGTTCCAGGATAGCATTAATGGTTCCCATTCCTCTTCTGAAGCCTTTCTGTTGTTCACTCAATTCACTGATTAAGGCTCTTTCAATTTCTTTGTTAACAATGGCTAAAATAATTTTAGATGGATGGGATATTAGGCTCACAGTTCAGTAATCCTCACAATTTAGTGCATTATTTTTCTTTGGAATTGATATGCAGATAGATGTTGTAAAAACTTCAGGTAATTCTATTGTTTTATAGATGTCCTGAATGGATTCCACTGAATGGTTGTTATTATTGCCAGTCACAGCTTTCAATAGCTAAGTTAGAATATTATCACACCCAGGGGATACTCCACCCATCTTCCATTTATCTTTTCCTTATCAATGATTATATTTCCATTCATGTTGGAGGTTTAATGGAATATTATCGGCACTGAGAAAGGATTAAAACTAATTTTAATACTTCCAATATTTCGTCTCCGTAACAGAGACATCTTCAGGGATTACAAGAAACTTTTTGTAACAACACACACACAAAAACAATACAGTAGTGAGTGAAACTATAAGTCCTATCTAGGTGGTGCGCCCCAATGGGCATTTGCAGGTGGCCTAGGATGTAAAGAGGGATCTCTGATAATTAACATTTCCCAAATTTTGGGAAGTTTAATGCAACCATTATTATCAGAGATCCCTCTTTACATCCTAGACCACCTGCAACTGCATCATGAATGGAGAACTTACAGAACAAGTAAAACATTGTGCAAGTTTTTTTTCTTTTTTTCTCCACTTGGTTATAATAAATTTAGTTTAATCTTTTATCCAAATGTAAGCAAACAAAATTTGCATCTGAAGTATCTTCAGTAGTGCGGTAAACTCGTGGTAAAGGAGGACCAAGCACTCATCACTCCTTGTCTTAGTATCTCCCATAATGCAAAGCACATCTCCTTACAGACATGTATAATGCTATTAAGGGAAGGGCCACTACCCAGACCGGTTTTGACCTTTATTGAATGTTCAAGTACAGGTCAAACTCCAAAAACTCAGTGTTGATCCCCTCAGTAACAGGCTCACCCTGCCACTGAGGAGAACTCTCAGCACTGGCTCTACCCCGTGGCAGGCTCACCACCCCACTGAGTACAGCTGCTCATTTGCTCATATGTCATCTAAGAGGTAACAGCAACAGCCGTGCCTCAGTTAACTTCATGGGCTACAGCATTGCCATTCATCACCCAAGCTTCCAACCGGCTTCGACCTTTATTGAAAGTTCAAGTACAGGTCAAACTCCAAAAACTCAGCATTGTTCCCCTCAGTAACATGCTCACCCTGCCACTGAGAAGAACTCTCAGAACCGGTTGGCTCTACATCGTGGCAGGCTCACCTCACCACCGAGCAGAGCCTCTCATTTACTCATATCTCATCCGAGGGGTAACAGCAACAGCTGTACCTCAGTGTTACCTTCACGGGCTACAGCATTGCCAATCATTACCCCCCCCCTTCCCAGGACCTGGGTGACAGCAACAGCCGAGCCTCAGTTAAAACTTCATGGGCTGCAGTATTGCCATTCATCACCCAAGCTTCCAACCGGTTTCGACCTTCATCGAGGTCTCATCAGTGGGAACCAGACTCAGAGGTGGTGATACTAAGATGGAAGCAATGGAGAAGTCATATTTACCTACATGAGTTGCCAAAAGGTGTCCCGCCTTATTATTAAATTTCTTCTACTTGCCATATATCAAAAGAATTCATTAGTATATTTCTTAGCTTGATTGGATAATTTCTTTGCATACTGTCCTTCTGCTGTCTTTCCCAACCGAGTCACCTTACTGACTTGCTCTTTGTACTGAAGCAACTGATTATTACCAACATTCCTTCTTTGGTTGCCACCACAGAGCCTTCTTCTTCCAGTTTCATGATTAATTTCTTCATTCATTCATTCATTTTACTCTTACCCTATTTAGCCTTTTCTCCTTTGGAATATACCCAGACATTGCTGCTAAATATTTCTTAATCAACAGCCAAGCAGCATCTGTCTATTTTTCACTCTATATATAATTCCTCTTGCCACACTATAGATGCGAGTTGTCTCCTAAACTTTAAATAATGAGCCTTGTAGTTCCACATACATTCCTTCACAGAAATTCTTATACGATTGACTACAACCCAGGTGATCACTTCATGGTCACTCACTAACCAGGGGTGGGTTAGACACTCCACTGACAATCACATCCTGTAATGATATAACCAGATCTAAGGCTCTTAACCCTCAAGTGCTCTCCATTACATACTGTGTAAGATTACTGTCCTTTCAAAACTCAAGAAATTCAGCTGCTAGAGGGTACTGATGTGCTTAAAGTTAGTAAAGAGCTCCAGAAAAGAGATAAGCGCTATTTTGTGTAATAATTGACGATATTGCTTGCATTTTTTTTTATATTATTGTTTATTTTTGATAACTTAGTATGAATGCATGATTATTGGCCTTATGGATTTGTTACTGACTTTTTTTATTGAATTTTTCACAATGGCAGTATGAATGGGGTCAACAAGGCAAGCTGCGAGTGATGGAAAAATCAAATGCCATTAACAATGTAGATTTTCAAAAACGGTTCGATGTTGTGAGTGCAGCATGCATGCATAGCAAAATATGAAAGAAGTGTTTGTGGAGAGACTAAACAGGAGACTTTGTAGAAAGTGCATATTTTGTTAGACTACAAGTTAACGAATGTGAAAGAGATAGAAGGAATCACTATAAGCATAAATGAAATAAAGAGATATGGAATGAAAGGTGGTGAAACTGAGGAAGTGAAAGAACACAAGAATGTAAAAGTAAAAGTTAGTGATAAGGGAGCAAAAGGAAGTATGAATGAGGAAACAGAAGTGTGGCAGAATGAGAGGTAGCAAGACTACAGGAGTGACAGAGAGTGAAATTGCTGGAATGCATATTCCTGATTTCATTTTTCATATCTTTCTTCAAATCAGAATCAGGAATACGCAGAATGACATTAGGCATTTAGCAAAAACAAATGAAAGTGAGCAAAATAATAGAATGAAAGGAAAAAGGGTGAAAGAGGTGACAAGTTATTCAAAGATTGCAGAGTGCAGAGACTACATTGTTAGAGGATGTTAATGAGAGAGTCCATAAGTTTTGCTATCCAGGAAGGAAAATGAGCGAGATAATTCATGCTCTGAACGTGAGGAGGAAAAGAGCAAAAAACTTAGTAGTGGTTGTGGAGACAAATGATTTAAGTGGAAATAAGGAAAATGTAAGGGCAGATATCAAGAGGTTATTGAGGAAAGTGAAAGCTAGCAGTAGGTCTGAATTTATGACAATAGCCCTGTCTGTGACTCCTGCTATGTAAAGAAGTCATGGGATCTGGTAAGTGGTACAATTTTACATCACTGGAATTCATGTTGTTATGTGACCTGGATGCTACGAAGCGGAAGAATAAGAAACATAATGCACCACCTTGCAAAATAAAAAGAACTGTTACCAGGTAACTTCAGAAACCACACCAAAGAAGAGCATGAAAAAATATAACCTGCTAAAAGAAAAAAACTTGATAACAGTTCTTTTATCATGAGGCCAAGACCTCATGATACACATGCCCTACTGACAGTGCCACATTGATAATAAAAAATAAACTCCCATTCATATAACATGAACAGACATAATAATACTAAGAAACCATTTATTGCAAACTAGAGATCAATAAAAATAATATTATTGATCTCTAGTTTGCAATAAATGGTTTCTTAGTATTATTATGTCTGTTCATGTTATATGAATGGGAGTTTATTTTTTATTATCAATGTGGCACTGTCAGTAGGGCATGTGTATCATGAGGTCTTGGCCAGAGTGGTTGGATTTTTGAGGTGGTGTGTATGTGTTTTGGCAGAAATGGGTGGGCAGAAGTGTGATGTTTTAAAGTTAGGTGGATGCGTTAGAGGTGAAGACCATGGTGAGTGGAGTAATTTCAAGTGGAAATGGTGGGTGCAAGCATGTGGTGTCAATTGCAGCTGTGATGTCACAGCTGCAATCTTTTTTGGCAATTTTTGAGCTGAAGAGGGTGTGTTGTGGGAGGTGGCAGCCATGGTGGATGGGTGTTTCCAGGTGGAAATGAATGGGTAGGTGGGATGTTTCAGGAGGGGAAAACAGCATGGCAGTATCCCTTGTGATGTCACTTCTGGTGATGTTTACACAGGAGGTAGGTGGTTTTTTTTTTTAGATGGGACACAGTGAGTGGGTGGGTTTACCCTAGTCTCTGTGGGCCACAGGCTAGAGGTGTTTAATTCTTGTTGGCCACAGAAATTGTGGTATTGGTTCTTCCATGTCTTTTGAGTGTTTTTTGTTTGTGTTGTGGTGGTGATTTGTTCATTTCACTGACTTTACATGGTCAGGTTAGCTTTAGAGGGCCTGGCAGCCCTTCCTGTACCAAAACAATCACCAGTACATTCCAGATTTGGTATTTTCTGTTCATTTGAAGTGGATTGTGTTGTGTTATGGTTTCTTATTTTGGAATAGTTTTGTTTTAGTGAACCCAGTGTCAGTTGAACTTAGGTGATCTGACATCTCTATAAGCAGAAATACTTCTGTTTGCCTTGATATCCATGATGCTACATTCAGTTGTTACTCACTAGAATGTGTAAGAAATAGCTAATATTTCCATGACAAGAAAAATGACAAGCTGCACATTTGCAAACTCTGATGTTAAGTGAAGAAATACTACCTGTGACATCTTCATCAATGACTATGTTAGCAATCATTTTAGCACAAGAATATTACCATGGTATTCCACGAGACGGAGCGCCCCGACTGCGATGCGGTCTAAACGTTGTGAACTGAACGCGGTGAGGCATTCATTGATGCCGGACTGGTTGGCCGAGTGGTTAGCGTATCCGCTCTCCAGTCAAAAGGCCGTGGGTTCAAATCCCGCCGTGGGCATGGATGTTTGTGATTGTCTGTGAAAGCACTAGTGGTGGTAGTCGGCGGTAGATGGAGTTGGTGTTAGATGATGAAGGTTGGTGGAGTATTAAGACGAAGAGTTGTAGAGTTGATGCACTCCCTCAATGAGTCTTTGGACTCCCTGGAGGTGTGATATAATAATAATAATAATAATAATAATAATAATAATAATAATAATATACAGAATGCAACAGAACTTATTAGTTTTCACTGTCCATCAGCAAAAATAATGATGTTTTTCAATTTTATTTTCACATTTTTATTACTAAAATTTGCATTATGTAAATTTTACAAAGCATAGTTAAAATTATTAATATTACATCACAAAATAAACTTAGTGAACTTTTAATTTCTTTGCCACAAGGAAAAATAGATGACCAACGTGTAATTATTCAAAGTTAGTGAATAATTGATTGCGGTGTGAACAAAGAAAAGAAAGAAGTTAATAACATATAGCATTCATTATATTCTATCAAAGAAACCATTCTTAGATATGATTTCTAGTCTTCTGCATGGGCCAGAAGACTAGAAATAGACTGGTGCCAGACATCTTTTAATTCATTTCAGGTGATGCTAAAAAGCTCCACCTGCCTGATCATGTAACTTTGCTTATGTAGCAAGTGTCTTTGGAAATTGGTCGTCTTATACAACGGACATAAGCTTAAAACTTAAAAATAGCCTAAAATTTAGGCTGTCTTATACGCCAACATATATGGTATTTAATTATTAATTATCCTTATGAGGAGCCTTGGGAGCCCATTTTTAAGTATGGAACGCCATTTGTCAGGTCGTCCGTAACCCAGGGACAGCCTGTATTTAAATCCCTTCATTCCATATTTTATCAATCTTTCATTGGAAATTTATTTCTTGTCATTCAGTAATATACATGAAACATACCATAAAAAACATCATGCTGTAGAGTATTTTACTTTTTCATTCTGATATGCCATATTTTTATTCTTGAATAAATTGGATGATTCATGTATCTTGCAATCTTATATATATACAGGGTGTTCGGGATAAATTTGACATATTTATAATTAATTATATTTTTCCGTAAGTTACATGTATTAACAGACACTTCTCTTCATTTAAAAGTTTGGACCCTTCTTCATTCATATACAAGATGTCAGAAAGGATGGATAGCTGGAACCCACCTGAATCATGGAAGAGAATAACTTGTATCATGATGATTCGTGCCCGCCATCAAAATAAGGATATTACGACTGCTGCCCAATGCTCCCTGAATACAGTAAAAACAATCAGGCATGAACTAGAGACTTGCAATGGTGACTACGAGGATGTAGCAAGAAGAAAGATCCCTAGCAGACGATCTGATTGCGTTCGTACAGCAGAATTCCTCGCAAATCTGCAGGAACAGGTGTTGAAGAACCCTGGCATTGGAATTCGGGCTTTGTTCGTGGAGTTGCTAACTGTAGTCAAGCCCTGGATAACAAGGGTAGCCAATGGTAGGCTGTATGTATGGCAGCAGGATTCGGCCCCTTGCCACACCTCTGGGAAAAGTCAAAAATGGTTGTCTGAAAATTTCTACGACTTCACCAGTCCAAATGTTTGGCCTCCAAACTCCCCAGACCTTAACCCCATGGATTATTTTGTATGGGGCGCAGTTGAAAAAGACACCAATCGCACTTCCAGTAATACAAAAGCCCAGTTAATGGATAAAATTAAAACAGTTTTTGCGGCCCTTCCCAGGGAGACTGTAGCATCAGCTTGTTCGAGGTTCCGAAGCAGAATTGAAGCTGTGATCGATGCTAATGGTGGTTATTTTGAGTAAATCTTGTTGATAGTATTGTAATTAACTCTGCCTGTAATGTTTTTTTGTCAATTCATTAAATTTAATAGATACAAAGAAGATTTTCTTTTTCCTTATGAAACTGTCAAATTTATCCCGAACACCCTGTATATATACACACACACACACACACACACACACACACACACAGAAACTGGAAAGATACTGGCATAATTAAATACAATTCATTTCATCCTCATTCTGTTTAGTATAGTGCAGTTTCTTTTTAATACTCTGTCATGAAATTTAATTTACTGTCAAAATTAAATTCACTTGTTTTCATCTCTACAATGTGAATAAGAATTATGTCGATAAATTATTTTGTAAAATTCTGAAGATATTATTGAAATTGTTTATAACTTTTAGTTTAAGTTATCAAGTATCACCGAACTTGCTGATATTTCATAATGGTGAAAGAGACAGTTTTCAATTGTCATATTTTACTTTAATATATGTAAACTGAATAATAAAGCTTTTTATTTTACAAGTTATTTCATCCTACCCATGTACAAGGAGAGTGCTAATGAGTTTAACCAGCAGTTTGAAGTGAGTGCATGCATATGTAAGCACTGAGGAAACAGCACAACTATTTGTAACAAATGTTTTTTTCTTTTTTTTTTTGTCATTGTGGAAACTGGAATGAGAATATGGGTTCCTTAAAAGGAACAGTTTTTTTCCTTCCTGTCTAAAGAGAGAAGAGGCATGGGAGAAGTTAAAGGAATAGAAGTAGAGAGCTACAGATTTATCTGAAAGTGTTTCTTTCAAATGGCGAATGACCGCCCAAAGACAAAAACCTATAAGATGGCCTCTAATATTGTTTTTTTTTTAAAGGATAAACAGTTGCACAGTTCAGAGAGAGTGAATTTCTAAAGGTGTTTTTTTTTTCCCCTGCCTTTTTTCTAGTCAACAGACAAAACTGAAGTTAGAAAGTTGTGTCTCCTTCTAATACTGCACAAAAGAAGGAAATTGTATTTGGAGAACTGATTTCATTGTATTGTTACTAGACTGTAAAGCCAACAGTTTTTCAAATTATTTCTCTTCACTGATAATTTTCTGAGGAGGGGTAATTTTATGATAAGTTGCTTACACTAAAGTTTACTGAGGTAGATAAAAAACATTGTTCTTTCAGTTTAAGGAAAGAGGATTATCTAAGAAGAAGAACATTAACGTTGAGTCAGAGAGAGATAACTCTCATTTCAGATCTGCCTGAATACATTCAATTAGATCCTAAATTCAGTTATTGAATGTATTGTAGAGCCAAAGTTGTTAATTCTAGAGATTACCAAAGAACAAGTTTGTTTTGTTGTTAGAAAACCTTTTTTTTCTTTATTTCCAACATTACAATTTGTGTGAGAAAGAAAGTGCATCTCTTCTTAAATTTTTTTAAACAAATGTGTTTGGTATTTTTAACATTTATTCGTGTAAATATCTGTACATATTAAATGTACATATAAAATAAATAAAAAAAATATGTGTACAAATATTAATTGTACATATTATTTTTGCATTATATTAAACAATTTATTTTTGTATTTCAATTAGACAAAGGCTTTTGAAAGATGGGAATGGATAGTAGATTAGTGCATAAGTATCAACAGGTAATTTATGGGGGAATGATATCTCAGAAGAGGATGTCACAAGTGGCATGCCCCAGGGATCTGTTTTGGAGATACTGTTGTTTAATTTATATGCGAATGACATTGAAAAGGGGTTAAATGATATACAATTGTTTGCAAATGATACAAAGTTGAAGAGAGTTATGACAAATAGAAGAAATGTTGTAGCTTTGCAAGAGGACATAAATGGACATGGGCAAGTGTGTGTGTGGGGGGGGGGATATCAGTTTAATGTGGCCAAGTATAAGGTTTTAAAATATAGGAAGTGAAGATGGGATGCAGAGTGCAGATAACACTGATGTGTAGAAGTAAAGATATTTTGATTCCATCGTATAAGACTTTGATCAGGCCACACACAGATTACTGTGCACAGATTTGGTTGCCAGGTTTCTAAAAGGAAAACGATAATGAGATGCTGGAGAGGGTACAGAGATGATTGACTAAGTTGATTTCTGGTCTCTTGAATGTGGAATATGAGGACAGATTGAGAGAATGTAAATTACATAAATGAGGATAGAATAAAGAGAGGAGACATGATCAAGGCATATGAGTTGGTAAGGGATAATTACTAGATTAACGTGGATGAGATTTTTCATAGAATATCTGGAGATGGGGAGAATGAGAGGTTATCCCTGAAAGCTGTATAAGATGGGTATGAGCAAGAGGGTGAGGAGTAGGTTTTTTGCATGAAGAGTGTTGGGTGATTGGAATGCAATGCCTGAGAGTGTGGTGAGTGCAGGAACAGTGAGTACATTTGAGTCAAGGTACAATGAGCTGTGCATGTGAGAGTGGAACCTCCCACAATGAATCTCTTGACTCCATTGAGGTCTGTTGATGATGATGATGATAAATTCCCATGGAGTCAAAAGATTCATTGTTGGAGGTATAATCTGTTGTGCAAAGTCCATTAAAGCATGGTTTAAATTCATTCAATATGTTCCACTCACAAACCACTCTCCATGCAGAGAACCTGTTCCTTATATCTCTGCTCACATCCTCCTTATATGGTTTCCAGGGATGTCCCGTTGTTCTCTCTCCTTCATCCATTCCATAAAAAAATTTCTTCCACATTAACCCAGTAACAACCCTTTACCAACTTAAATGTTTCAATCATATTCCTTCTCTTTCTCATACTCGCAAAGTTTTACAAACTGCATTTACTCAATCTCTCTTGAGTAAATGCATCCCAATCACCAGTTACCAACTTAGTCAGTTTTCTCTGTACCCTTTTCAATACAGGTTCACAATAAAAACCAGGGAACCAAATATGTGCACTATAATTCATACAAGGCCTGATTAAGACCTTATACAATAAAACCAGAATGTCTTTATTTCTGTATGTTATGGTCCACTGCATCGTTGCTATTATCCAACATGACAACTTCACAATTTATACAGTATGACCTCTAAACTTTAGATCCTTGTCCAGAAACACTCCAAGGAACCTTTTCTCTTCAACTTCCTCCAAAATATCTGGATAAGTGTATACTTTGCATCTCATTTTTGCCTACCAAATATCAGAATTCTCACTTTGCAACATTGAACTGACAGTTCCATGCTAATGCCCACTCATACAATCTATTCAAATCCTTGCTAAGGCCACAACTTTTGCATGATTCCTCATCACTCTCTCCAGTAATGCTTTTATCTGCAAACAGTTATATATTGCCAGTTAAACCCATCCCAATATTGATAAATACAAATTAAATAGCAATATCCCAAAACAAACCACTAGTATGTTTCTACTCCAAGATACTGTACCCTCATACGCAACTTGCTGATACCTATCTGAGAGCCAGTTGTCCATCCAACCCAGTAATCTATCAATCAATCTCAACTACTCTGGTTTAATTACCAACTTGTAGTGTAGTAATCTATCAAAAGCATTTGGAAAATGTAAGTATGTAACTGTACATGCATCTCCCTTTTCCAATGCATTCATCACCTTGTTATAGTACATAAAGTACACATGACCTTCCTTACATATAGTAAAGTACATATACATATAATACACATGACCTTCCTTACATATAGTAAAGTACATATACATATAATACACATGACCTTCCTTTAACTAATCCATGCTGAGAAGCACAGAGAACACTGCTATTATCAATTCACTTTTGTATCCTAGCTCTCACAAACTTCTCCAATACCTTAACTAAAACTCCAAATATAGAGATTAGGCTAGAATTTCTAGCCTTAGCATCACTTTTGTGAAATAGACTAATTTTAACTTCCTACCATTCCTTTGGGACTTGTTCTGTTGCAAGTTCTGTGAAATAGACTAATTTTAACTTCCTACCATTCCTTTGGGACTTGTTCTGTTGCAAGAGTTATGTCAACCATTCCTTTGGGACTTGTTCTGTTGCAAGAGTTATGTCACACCTTTGGGACTTGTTCTGTTGCAAGAGTTATGTCACACCTTTGGGACTTGTTCTGTTGCAAGAGTTATGTCAACCATTCCTTTGGGACTTGTTCTGTTGCAAGAGTTATGTCACACTGATAGGCCAAGGCTGATGCTAACCTCATGGAACATTCCCCTTAAGACACACGGTGATATGTCATCAAGTATTATTGCCTCAACATCTGGTATGCTTAGCTTCTCATATACCTCTTGCTTGCTCACCAGTAATCTTATCTAATTTCTTTGCTATACTTGGACTTCTGATTTCACACTACAGATGAAACACCCTTTTGAGCTCACTGAGTACTGTGACTATGATCTCTGCAATAGTTACCAATCTACCAGTTTCCATTAATATAATCTTGCCAGAATCAATCTTCTTTTTTGATATGTAAGAGAAGCTACATGTCATAAACTTCATGGGGTCCTTCTTGGTCTGATTTGTAATTTCTGCTCATACTGCACTTTTTGCTGTCCTTACCAAATAAGTCCCTCTCCTAGCCTGCTTTTTATACTCTTTCTGCAACTGATTATTACCCATTATTGCTCATGATTTATTATCCATTATTATGATATATTGATGATATATTATCCATTATTATTACCCCAAGACCTCATGGAGTCAACTACTCATCTGGGAGGTCCCTTTATCACACATACACACACATCTCATTATACCATGCCTTAAACACACTCAAACTCCTTGCAGACACCACACCCTCAGGCAAGGCATTCCAATCATTCACAACTCTGCACAAAAAAACCTGCCTCTCACTCCTCTACTCACACCCTCTTTATACAGTTTCCAGGGATGACCTCTGGTTCTCCCCTGATCTCCCACTATTCTCTGTAGAACTTCTCCACCATTGATCATTTAACAACCCCTTACCAACTTGTAGGTCTCTATCATATCTCCCCTCTTCCTCCTCTCCACCAGACTCTGCAAATTACATCTTCTCCATCTGTCCTCATACTCAACATTCCAGAGGTCAGAAACTACCTTAGTCAGTCGCCTTTGGACCCTTTCCAACATCTCTTCATCCTTCTGAAAACCCAGTGACCAAATCTGGGCACAATAGTCCATGTTTGGCCTAATCAAAGCCTTATACAACGGAACAAGAATCTCCCTATTTCTACACATCAGTGTCCTCCGCATCATTCCCAGAAGCCTTTGTGTTGTCTTCACAATTTTGGCGACGTGTCCACTAAATTTTAGATCCTTATCCACTATCACCCCAAGATCTCTTATTTCCTCTACCTCCAACAATATATTCTCACTAAGCATAAATTCTGCATCCCATCTTTGTTTTCCAAATTTTAAAACCTTACATTTTGCAACATTGAACTCACATCCCCATTTTCGTGCCCAATCACTCAATTTCTTCAAGTCTTGCCACAACATCTTCACTACTCTTTATGGTTTGTCCCAACCTTGTATCATCTGCAAACAACTGAATATCTCCAACCAAATCTTTGCCAATATCATTAATATACAAGTTAAACAGTAATGGCCCAGTAATATATTATCCATTATTGTGATATATTGATATATTATCCATTATTGTGATATATTGATATATTATCCATTATTGTGATATATTGATTATGATATATTATCCATTATTGTGATATATTGATTATGATATATTATCCATTATTGTGATATATTGATATATGATATATTATCCATTATTGTGATATATTGATTATGATATATTATCCATTATTGTGATATATTGATATATGATATATTATCCATTATTGTGATATATTGATTATGATATATTATCCATTGTGATATATTGATATATGATATATTATCCATTATTGTGATATATTGATTATGATATATTATCCATTATTGTGATATATTGATTATGATATATTATCCATTATCATTATCCATATGATTAGTATCCGTATATATTTTCATAATTCAAATTTTCATAATAATGCAATGCAGGAATATCAAAACACAGTATAGTTTCATTTTGGATACTGTCATGGAATCCTAGTTTAATATCATGGCATCTGTGGAAAATTAAAGACCAAATTTAACTTATTTAATATCGCTTGACTTTAGGAAAAAATAAAATATCATTAAGTTGCATAGATAAACAACAAAGATATATTAAAATATTACAAGTTTTAAGAAAATTCCTATACTTAAAGTAGGACTTCTTTGGCTGGAATCCTTAATAGTACCAGTATTGTCTTGAATATTAGACCTTAGTCTCTCTAAGTTAGCAGAAGACACCGGAGACCCTATATTCAAAAAACTAGATTATATCTGTAACAACTATAAATGCACATTATTATTATTATTATTATAGTTTTACAAGATTATAGTTTTGTCAAAAACTACCATTGCTTTGGGATTCACCTAATTTACCTAATTTTTTTTCTATTATAGATTTACGAGAATCTTGTTTTATAAGAATGTAGAAGAATACGAAACTGGCAGTGACTCTGACTAGACTGTTTAACATAGTGTCAGGCCTAGTAATATCCCAAAGGTGGAAGGAAGGCAAAATAGTTCTCTTGCATAAAGTAAACTCTAGACCAGGAGTGGCCAACTATGCGTCCTTTTGGAGCAAAAATAATTCTGGTAGGAGTTAGAAGAGCCACAACCTTTGACCAATGCAATGTTACGGGAGTAAGTGAGAGTGCGGATGGCGAGGTTGTAAAGCTCGTAAGAACTGGTATGACTAATTACACACATCATTTTAAGGAGCTTACAAAGAATATGGATAATACAAGGAAGGTCTCTACAAGCAAATAATTAACTAAAATTGTTGTGTTTCGACTTTAAAATTATTCTAATCATTCAAAGTAAACTTCACTTAATGTGTTTCGAATTAAATTTTTTTATTGCAGAAATTTTAATTCTGTTTGTCTCTCTTTCTCTTCTCTCTTTTTTTATTTTGTTCCTTTTTTTTTGTCTCCTCTTATCTTTTTGTTTATTTTTTCCTGGTAGTTTGTGAAGAGCTGCATGACATGTGGATGTGAGCCAAATGCGGCTCGTCAGCCAGATTGTGGCCACCTCTGCTCTGCACCCTCTGTCCAAAAAGAAACCAAACTTTTATTGAAAATAGAAAAAACTAGTGGCGCCACCTGTTGTATCTTTTTGTTGTTTAAAGCGACAACCTTCATTAGTGTTGTGTCAAATGTTTATGACATTTATTTCATTAGAAGCCCAGTTATAGTGCCAAGAGTGACAGTGTGTTTTGATGAACGGTCGGAAAATGAGTTTCAAACAGAGAGCTGCGATTGACTGTTGTGTTAAACTTGGTAAAAGTTTTACCGAAATGCATCAAATGCTTCAAAAAGCATACGGTGATGAATGCTTATCCTGTACTCAAGTTCACGAGTGGTTTAAGCGATTTCAAGGTGGTCGCAAGATGCTTGAAGACGACGAAAAGCCAGGGCCATCCAAAAACTGGACTGAATACGTGATTTCATCAAAGAAAACTCGAAATCGCCTGTGAGATTGATTGAAGAAAAATTAGGGATTCAAAAATCACCTGTGCACAGCATTTTGACCAAGAATTTGGGCATTCATAAATTGAATTCGAGATTTGTTCCCCACAAGTTGACTGACGACCAAAAAAAATGTATTGAAGTGAACACTGCAAGGACCTCATTAAAACCGCTCGTAAGGACTCAAACGATCATTACTGACAAAATGTGGTGTTTTGAGTATTAGCCCAAAACAAAGCACCAGAGTGATGAGTGGAGACCACCAGAAGAGGGGCATCCGAAAAAAAAAAAAAAAAGTTGCTTGGAGAAGTCAAAAGTAAAGACATTGCTGATTTGTTTCTACGATTCCAAGGGCATTATCCACAAAGAATTCGTTCCGCCTGGCCAAATATCAATGGCGAGTTTTATCTCGAAGTTTTGAAGTGATTGATAGTGAGAATTTGTCACGTATGGCATGAATATCGTTATGCAGCAGCTGGTCACTTTTGCACGAGAATGCACCATCTCATCATTCGAACATTGTGAGACAGTTTTTGAGCAAAAACCAAGTTTGTGTGTTGGATCACTCACCCATATTCACCTGATTTAGCACCCTGTGACTTCTTTCTCGTCCCCTGACTTCGTTGCTGATGAAAGGAAAGCAATATGACACCATTGAAAACGTTCAAGTGGCAGTAACCACAACCCTCAACAGTAATCCAAAAACCAATATAAAAAACTCATTTAACGAATTAATTGACCATGGCAAACACTGTATCAAAGCTGAGGGAGAGTATATTGATTGAAATAAATGATTTTAATAATTATAATTGGTCTGTGTTTTATTTTCTATCAAAAGTTCGGTTTCTTTTTGGACAGAGGATGTAGACCGATCAGTAGCTCAGGAATGGTAGTAAAAGTACTGGAAGAGTTGGCTAAACACAGAATTCTGGAATGGTGGATAATAATATGACAATTTGTTGGTTGGGGGGGGGGGACTAGAATGGCTTTGTGAAGGGTAGGTCGTACCTTAGTAGTGAATGTGAAGGAGAGTCCCAAAAGAGCAGTATCATCATGTAGTCATTCCCTTTATTCATTATTATTCGGGCCTCCATGGAGTCAAAAGACTCATCGTGGGAGGTCCTTCCTAAGAAACACAAAGTCTATCAAGACTCATCGAGAGGAGGTCCCCCAAAGAAACAAAGTCTATCATACCACTGCTTGAACTCATTGACTGTTCTCGCTCTCACCACTCCATCAGGCAATGCATTCCACGGTTCAACTACCCTCCATGCAAAGAAACCACTCCTCACCCTCTTGCTCACAGTTTCCTTTCATAACTTCCAGGGATAGCCTCTTGTCATCACTGTTGTCTTGTCATCAACTCAGCTGTTACTCTATTATCAATATTTGGATAAAGGGAATGACTACATGATGATACAGCTGGATTTTGCAAAGACGTTTCACAGAATATCAAGGAACTTTATTACATAAATTGGAACAAATGGAGCTGGATATGAAACTAGTCATATGTATATTAGTGTGATTGATGGACCAATACCAAAAAAATAGTATATCATGGAGCATAATCCAGTAGAAAGCAAGTGATGAGTGGTGCACAACAAGACTCTGTGCTTGGATAACTACTGTTTAATAGGTACATAAATTAAATGAATTGTATATAAGAGAAATGTAGACAAATGATATGAAGGAAAACATTCACTTGTTTGCTTATGATGCAAAATTTGGGAGGATAATAGTTAATCAAGGTAATTATTATTATTATTTGACACCTCCAGGGAGTCCAAAGACTCATTAAGAGAGGGCACCTGCTGTACAACTCTGTCTCCACCACTCAATCCACTCACTATGCCAATGCCATCTACTGCCGACTGCCATCACTAGTATTTCCATAGACAATCACAAGCATTCACGCCCACGGTGGGATTCGAACCCACAGCCTTTTGGCTGGAGAGCAGATACACTAACCACTCAGCCAGCCAGGAATGTACAGAGCCTGCAGAATGATTTATATAGGCTGACAGTACAAGAAAAAGGTAATGAGTGTCATTACCTTTTGTAAAGTTTTGGAAAAATGTAAAGTTATGCATTTTGGGATGTATCACAATGAAGGAACTGTACTCAGGAAATTGAAAATTTCCATGCAGGAAAGATATCACAGGCAGTCATCATTATCAAATAGAATTATCATTGAAATAAGTCTTAAAGTTGCTCAATATTTTCATATCTGCCATGCGCAAGTAACATTTCATTCATGCACCATACCCCAAGTATAAAAAAATGCTCTTCATTCCTTTGTATACACTCAACTTAAAAAGTTGATTGTATACAAAGGAATGAAGGAAAATCCTGTGAAGCTTTTTAATAATAAAAAGCTTCACAGGAAAAGAAACTAGAGGTTTAGAAAATGCTGATACTAAATATTGCTTGAACCTAAGTAGCACTGATCTCCTTCCTAATTTCCTTATCCCATGTTATTGCTCCAAGTTTCCACTTCGGCTTTTCATGATATATATGTAATATAAGGCTGGTGATTATGAGAAGTTCAGGAGAGAGCTTGGAGCTGTAGCATGGAATGAGGAGTTCGGTGGAAAGGAAATCAATGTTGCTTGGGTGTTATTCAAGACTTAACTAGTAGAAGAAATGTCTAAATGTATTCCAAAGGTAAGAAGATTAAATAAGGTAGGTGTGAAATGGATATATGAAGATATTAAGCATGCAATACAGAGAAAAAAGGCATTATGGAAGCAACATAAGAGTGATAATAATCAATTCCATGTGGAATACAAAGAACAGGCTAGGAGGATGACTTGGTTAGTAAGGATAGTAAAACTGAAGTATGAGCAGTAGTTAGCCAATGAAGCCAAAAAGAATCCTTGGGAGTTCTTTTGTCAATATGTAGCCAGCAAAAAAAAAAAAAAGATTATGGAAGGATTAACATCAATTGAAAAATAGTATATTTTCTCCAATTGCAGAGGATTTCTCCTGCAGATGATATAGTTGAGATATTTAATGAGCAGTTCATAAAGGTCTTTCATTCTTGTGAATGTGACATTATGGAGTGTGAGAGAGCATTCAATGATGAGGAGGAGAGACTGACTCTAAGTGAGCAAGAAGTATATGTGGAATTGAGAAAAACTGATGTTAATAAGGCTGTAGGACTTGATAATATATATTACCACAAATTTTAAAGGAGCATGACAGGGAGTTAATATGAGTCTTGCACTGGGTCAAGTTCTAAAAAAGTGGAAGGAAGGACAGATTGTGCCTCTTCATAAATGGAGTTGACTGATCTCAAGCATCAAATTATAGGTCTACCTGTGTGTCAGTTGTTGTGGATAAAGTGCTGGAGAGGCTGGTGAGAACCAGTATCCAGAAGGGGGATGACAAGTAGTATTACCTTTGATGTACAGCATGGATTTGCTACAGGAAGGTCATGCTCTTTCATTCTTGTGAATGCGACATCATGGAGAGTGTGAGGCAGTGGATGTGGAGGAGAGACTGACTATGACATATCACTGCATATTTTGAAAGAATGTGCCAGGGAGCTGATATCTGCCTTGACATATTTGTTTAATATGAGTCTTAGACTGGGTCAAGTTCCAAAGGAGTGGAAGGAATGCATGATTCAAGCATCAAATTATAGGCCTATATGTGTGTGTGTCTAGTATTGTGGTTAAAGTGTTGGAAAGACTGGTGAGAATCAGGATACAGAATTTGGTTGACGAGAATGGTATTATTTTTGATAGATAGCACAGATTTGCTAAAGGGAAGCTGTGTTTTAGTAATCTACTTACTTATCACAATAAGGTGACAATGGCATTGAATGTGGGAGATGAATACACAATAGTATACTACTTAGACTTTAAAAATGCATTTGATAGATTACCACATGATATTGATAGTCAAACAAGAGCAGATGGGGTTGGATATTAGACTAGTGCATTGGACTGGAGATTGGCTGTCTGATAGGTATCAACAAGTGGAGTATGGGGGGAGCAATATTTCTCTTCTGGGATATTGCTCCCCCCATACTCCACTTGTTGATACCTATCAGACGGCCAATCTCCAGTCCTGAGGAAACCACTAATGATTTCCTCAGGGGGGTTTATAGGGCATTTGTGTTTAACCTGTATGTTAATGATATTGGGAAAGATTTGAATGGTAATATACTGCTGTTTGCAGATGATTCAAAGTTGGTACAAACTATGAAGAATAGAACAGCTGTGGTGACCTTACAAGAAGACTTGAATAAACTGAGTGAATGAGCACAGGAGTGGGTTTACAGTTCAATGTTGCAAAATGTAAGATTTTAAAAATTGGAAAACAAATATGGGGTTAGAATTTGATGTTGGCGGGGAATATATTAGGTGGAGGTGGAGGAATGATAATTTTCACAGCTATGGAGAAAAGCATTAGTTATGAATAGCTTTATTATTAGTAACATCTGATCTCAATGGAGTCAGAGACTCATCATGGGAGGTACACAACAGTGCACACAATACTCATCCAACCATGCTTTAACACGTTCGCTGCCAACTATGAGTATACTCGTAGTTGGTATATGAGCATCACAAGCCAACTACGAATATACTCGTATGACGCTTACCGCCGGCAACGAGATTACCCATACTGACCTTCAAGAAGTGAAAATGTTTGGCGTATGGTAACAAACTAGGCCCAAGTAGCATGGCAGTGAACGTGTTAAAATGATTCAATATGTCTACATTAACAACACACTCGGGCAATGCATTCCACTCACCAACCACTCTCCATCCAAAGAATCTACTCCTCACACCCTCCTTATACAGTTTCCAGTGATGGCCTCTTGTTCTACCCCCCCCCCCCTTACCATTCTATGAAAAATCTCTTCCATGTGAACCTGATAATAACCCCTGACTAGCTTATGTGTCTGAAAGTCCACCAGTGGCGCACTCAGGATTTAATCTTGTAGGGGGGGGGGGGGGCAAGTTGAGTACACGATTTGAGAATACACACTACATACGACCTATGACTAAGCATCTGAAGTAATTGCCAATACATTATACCATGATCTCCTCTATCCCGGCTCAGGCAAACGAAGTAGCGCTTGGTCTGCCCGAGCACTACTTAGTTTGCTTTGAGTTCACAGCGGCCATGATTCCCGACAGCTATAGGGTATTCCCACCTTATGTGACTGCTAATTCATAAGTATTATAGAAATAGAAGGCACAACACAACATAAATAAAAAAATTAATTTTAATTAGGAAACGATTTTTGGAAATTTTCTAGTTTTTTTTTCCTTTTACTTTTTGGGGGAGAGGGAGGCAGGGCCCTCTTGCCCCCCCCCCCCCCCTCCCGGATGCACCACTGTTGTTCACCATCCCTCCCCCTCTTCCTCCTATTCACAAGGCTTTTCAATTTACAATCTCTCAATCTGTCCTCATACCCCACATTCCAAAGACCACTGACTGCTTTTGTGAATCTTCTTTGGACCCTTTCCGACATATCCTCGTCACCATAAAAACCCAGTGACCAAATCAGTGCACAATAATCCATGTAAGGCCTGATTAATTCCTTATACAATGACAACATAACCTCTTTATTTCTGCATGTCAGGAACTTCACATCATTGCTATTATCCGAAGTGACATCTTAACAACTTGTGCAGTGTGGCCCTGAATTTCGGATCCTTATTCACTATCATTCCCAGATCAATCATCTCCTCTAAAACTACAGGTAATGCACAGTATAGTGTAGTATAATGATATACTATACTGCTAATTATATGTGAAAAAGAAAAAAAAAGTTCTGCTATTAAGATAGCACTCAGTATCCATAGGTCTAGTTCTTGAATTACCCTGTTCTGTCTCTTTTCTATTGCCAAATAGAAATAGGAATTCAACAAGAGATAAGTGAGTGCAGTGCATTTATAACACCTGGTGTGAAATAGAGGCCAATATTGAAATAGATGATGTCAATGGTATGCATCAGCAAATATGCTCAATAAGTGGAAGGCAAGTAACCATTATCAGACTGAAAGGAGGAATGGATGCATAAGCAAAAGGAAATGGAATTGATGGAATCACAAGAGTTTCAGAGTGACAGATCTTGATTGCAGCCTTGGTTGTACTGTTGTCATCTATAACCAAGATGACAACAGTACAACTTTTGGATGAGCACGATCATGCAGGCTTCACCTGGAAGGTTGCTAAATGTGTGGAATTTTCAATTAAGTAGGGGTATATGTGGAAATGCAGACGTTATAATTGAACAAACTCAGGACAATGCTTGGAACAGTACCATGGCATAAGAAACTGCAAAGAAAGGATGTCATTACTGCATGGAAAATGGTAGGGGTAGGGAAAATGTTTGAATGAAGTAGTAAAAGTCTACATACTGAATTAAATGAATGAGTGGCATTAGTAAGGAGTTGCATAAATAGAAAAGTTGATGGATGGAATTTAAAGAGAAAGATGATCAGCAAGCACTGCAGTACAGGCCACAAGTGTTACCAGTATGGTATGGAAGGCAAAATCAGAGTATGAGAGAAAATTCATTTTGGCAGGCCTAAGGCAATCTCAAGGAGTTCTTTTTGTATGCAGCAATTAAAAGGAAGAATGATCATGCTGGTAGTAGGGATGTAATTGAATTAGATGAACAGTTGTTCAAAGTAATCACCTTGCAAAAGTATAACATCCAGGTGGAGATATATGACTGGCAGGAGCTGATGTGAAAATAAAGGTAAGTAGGTAAACTGGAAGTGCATAGAATATTATAGAACCTTAATGGGAATAGACATGAAATTAGATGGTATATTCGCTCACACATTATGAGAAATGTGTAAGAGAACTGGCAGGATCCAAGACTAAAATCACAAATTATCATCTGCAAGGTATGGACAAGTTCAGTAAGTGACAAATACAGGAGTAGGTGGACAGGAATGTCATAACTGTATAAAACACAGGAGAGTTTGAATGCCAGCTCAATGTTGCAAAATGTAAGGTTTTAAAATTTGGGAAACAAAGATGGGATGTAGAATTCATGCTTTGTGGGGGATATACTATTGGAGGTGGAGGAAATAAGAGATCTTGTGGCGATGGTGGATAAAGATCTAAAATTCAGAGGACAAATTGCCAAAATCATGAGGACAACATAATAAATTCTGGGAATGATGTGGAGGACACTGACTTGTATTTGTATTCCACTGTATAAGGCTTTGATTAGGCTACATATGGACTACTGTGAACAGATTTTGTTGCCTGGTTTTCAAAAGGATAAAGAGATGTTGGAAAGGGTCCAGAAGCAATTTACAAAGGTAGTTTGATCTCTGGATGTATCAGTTGGTAAGGAGTTATTATAGGATCAATGTTGAAGAGGTTTTTATAAAATGGTGGAGACTGGGGAGGGGGGGGGAACAAGAGGTCATACCTGGAAGGAGGGTGTAAACAAGGGAGTAAGAAAAAGGTTTTTTTGTCTGCAGAGCTGTCAGTGAATGTAATGCTTTGCCTGAGAGTGTGATGTCTGTAGATAATTTGAATGTGTTTAAGGCAAGGTATGATGAGCTCTGAGTATGACAAAGGACAGCCTATATGAATCTTTGACTCCATGGTGTCTTAGGATAATAATAATAATAACAATAAAAGGACAGTATGATTTTGTGAAAGGCACTAGCACTAAAGTGACAGCTGTCACTAGCACCACTTTAGTGCTAGTGCCTTAGTGAATATCAGAAGCAATGCTGCATCCTACAAATAAGCCTTATGTAAATCAGTAATTTTAATAATTATTTCTGATTATAACTTATTTATAATCATGATAATTCGGAGCTATGGAGAAAAGCATTATTTATGAACAGCTTTATTATTATTAACATCTGATCTCCACGGAGTCAGAGACTCATCATGAGAGGTACACAACATTGCACACAATACTCATCCAACCATGCCTTAAATCAGTTTAAGTTGAGTGTGTGTTTGCAAAATTTAATATGTGATAATGATCAGAAAACACTTTGATTGGCACCAATACATACAAGGAAAATGGTAGACAGGGATTCCTGATTTACTGAGTTTTGCATGAGATTTTTGTACGTTGTAGTGTGTGTTCTATGTATTCATTTCCAGAAAAGAATGTATGAAAGGGAGAGTGAGAGTTCAAGCTATCTTTTGATTTTACCTCGACACCTGCCCTTGCCCAATCACCTTTATTACTGCACATCACATTATCCACTCAGTTTCAAGTAACCTTCTTGCATCCCAATCTATTCAATATCTATTCTGATCATCCCGATACATGTCACTACTACTACTCCCAACACCCACTCTCTCTCTCTCTGTGTTGTTCCCCCCCCCAAGGCTCCCCTCCCCAATTTTCCCTGTACATCTTTCATTCTCATTCTCTCTCTTCATTTCTCACACTACTACTATTGTTTCCACTGCCAAGCACTTCAGTCCAACATTCAAATACAATTTGTCATGTCTGTATAATTTCATTCTTCCCTCATATACATGCCATATATATCAATAAACTGCACTCCCTTCTCCTTACACAGCTCTGCCAGCATATCATTCATGATTCTAGCTCTCCATGACAAGTCATCATTGTCACACCTTGGAAACACACACTGACAACCTTTCCCACTATACTGTTATTATTATTATTATTATTATTATTAGACACCTCCAGGGAGTCCAAAGACTCATCGAGGGAGGGCACCTGCTCTACAAGTCTGTCTCCACCATTCAATCCACCAACTGACTGCAACTACATCAACGCCATCTACCATACTGCTGACCACCACCACTACTATTTCCACAGGCAATCACAAACATCCATGCCCACGGCGGGATTCGAACCCACAGCCCTTTCGCTGGAGAGCAGATACGCTAACCACTCTCCACAGTAACCTGCTGATATCCACCCCTTACATTCTCTTTATGTCAATTTAAATTAATTCTCCCACAAGCACCATTAATTCTCTTGCTCATTTCCTCCTCATGGCCAAAGCATGAATTATCTTGCTCATTCTCTCTCTCTCTCTCTCTCTCTGGATAGCAGACTTTACAGACTCTCTCATTAACCAATCCTCTAATAATGGATTCTTTACAGATTGCTATTCTCAAATCACTCATCACCTCTTTTTTTCCTTTCCTTTTTTTTTATTCTATTCTTTTGCACACTTTTTTGTTTTCACTAAACATCAAATATCACCCCAGATGTTCCTGATTTCATTTTTCATTTTGAATAACATTTTCTTCAATTCTTGCATTCTGGCAATTCCACTCACTGTTGCTTCCATAGTCTTACTACCTTTGGTTCTACTACAAATTATTTCCATTTCCTCATTCATACTTCCTTTAACTCCCTTATGACTTACATTAGCTTCTTCATTCTTGCATTCATTCACTCCTTCATGTGTTCAAAATAATAAATATTTTTTCTATTTTGTTATCCTTCAGGTTTTATTCCTTTACGTTTTTTCAATTATGACATATATAAAGCTGAGTAAATCCATTCCATCAAATATATATATATATATATATATATATATATATATATATATATATATATATATATATATATATATATATATATATATATACACATAGGTGGAAGATGAATTTCATCATTGAGACCACCAGCCTGCTGATTGCAGGCCTGAAGTGGCTTCAATGAAGTTTTACATTTGATCTCTAGGGCAGATTAAATAAAAAATACAAAATATATATAAAATGGATAATAAATAGTAAAAGAATTCTTAGCCCACCTATGGTTCCAAATATATTATAGGTTTGCATATAATCTTTCATCAACATGGACTTCATCATAGGATAAAGGGAATATACGTTACTTGGAAAGAAGTCAACAGACACCTCCATGGGCAAGATGCATCGTGCCATATAACGTGTTATGTGTTTGTAGTCTGTATAAATTGGAGGAATATGATGCTTCCAAGTCAGTGCAACTGTGTCCAGGTGAAATGGCTGCGAGAAGAGAACTGACGGATTCTGAAAGAGGTGTTGTGATAGGTGTTATTGACAAATTTGGCCATCCCAGGTCATCATTCAGTGATACCATACTGAGATGGAAGTGCAAGGAGTCAACTGAAAGTGTTAACCACAGTGGATGAAAACCATCACATTCACCAAACATGACTCTAGGGTGCTATGAAGGATAACATGTAAAAAATGCCATTTGAAGGCTACCACATTGCATGCGGAGTTCCAGGCATCGAGTGGAATATGAATCTGCACAAAAAAATCAGAAGCAAGGCTCACAACATGGAATTCCATGGTAGGATCACAATATGCAAATCCCATGTTACCCAAATCAACATGCAGTGTTGTCTTCAGTGGTGCAAAGAGCATGTACAGTGGGATATGGAAGCTTCGGAAGCTGTGTTATTGAGCTACAAATCACACTACACCCTGTGCATGTGCCCAGTGAATGTCTCTTATCAGACTGCATAACCCCAACTATGAAATGTGGTGCAATGGTATAGTCCTGTTTTTCCTGGTTTGGCCTTGGACTGCTGTTTGTGATGCCACGAACACTGAACTCTGAGAAGTATCTGAACATTCTGAATAATGCAATGCTTTTTACTTTATGGCATTTCTCCAGAACTGACCATTGTCTCCTTCAGCAAGACAATGCATTGTGTCATAAGGCAGTTGCTGTAACTGCGTGGTTTATGGACATGAACATCACCACACTTGATCTGGCCTCTACAGAGCCCTTATCTCAATTGAACATCTGTGTGCTGAACCGGAACATCAGGTGAGGTCAAGGGATATCTTCCCCACAACAGTCCAAGACCTTATTACATGCCTACAAGAAGAATGGTCCAAAATTGCACTGATTGCTATCAAACATTTGTGGAAAGTATGCTCCACAGGATTGCTGTAGTCATCATAATTAAAGGATGGCCAACATCTTATTAAGGTGGGCACCATGGCTGTTTGTTCCTCACACTATAATGTCTGTTGATTTTTTTTCTAAGCAGAGAGAGTGTGTGTGTAATTCCCCAAACTTGCTTACAATGAAATCTTCTCTAACTCATGTGGAATAAATTCAACCAATTAACCTAATGAACTGAATCATGCAACCCTTATGATGCAATTCCTCTACACATTGGTATAGGTATATATAACAGGTATATAACTATGGTCTGGATCAGTGGTCGGCAATGCAGTGCCTGCGTGAATTTTTAGTGCACCCTCAGAAAAATTATTGTAAACTGCTTTGGAGCTCGCAGCGGTAATTTTGCAGTAGAGATCGCAGTATATCTGAGAGATGCAGTCATTACTAGTATGTGCTAAAATGCAAGAAAACATAAAGAAAAAACAATGCAAATATAATATATGATGGTACAAATTAAGTGAATATTGAATCCAACATTATTTCATAGCCCAATATAAAAACTACAAGAGTTTCGTGCCGAATATATAGAAACTAAAAGTTTCGGCAGATGCAAGCATAAGTAGTGCCTTATGGGAAACTCGTAGTAAAGGTTCTTTATTAGTATTTTCCTTAGTATTTTCCATAAATATAAAAACTACAAGAGTTTCGTGATGAAGAGAAACAAAGTTTCGGCGGATGCAAGCATAAGTAGTGCCTTATGGGCAACTCGTAGTAAAGATTCTTTATTAGTATTTTCCTTAGTATTTTCCATAAATGTAAAGCACATCTTGCAGAGGTTGGCTACCTTTTTAATACGAAGAGCGCAATATAAAATTTGAAAATTACGGAGGGCTCATGACACAGGCATTTTTTCTCTCATTTCAGGCTTAGAAATTCTATGATTAGTTGTTTTTAAGAAAAATGAGATTTCAAATTTTAACATTTTATTTACCTCGCTTTTACAACATATTTTTGTCACATATGTATGAATATAAAATACCATAAAAAATTAATACATTTTTAACATGAAATTTAATATTTAACAATTGTTAACATGAAAAGAATATTCATGTTAACAATTAGCATGTATCTGTCAGATCAGATGCAAGCACCTTGCTTTATCAATCATAATGGCAAATGTATTTGTTCATTATGCAATACTAGTGTGGCGATTTCTAAAAAAAGTAATATAGAAAGACATTTCAAAACCATTCATGCCAATTGTAATTTTAAGTTTAATTATTTAAATCAGGAGGAGTTGACATTGTGCCCTTCATATGAAAAAGGTTGCCGACCACTGGTCTAGATGACTAAAGTTCTATGCCATAATTCAGTACTGGCATGAACACAGATTTATAAGATTACCAATAACTTCCTCCTAACCAGTCCAGTTTGGTTGGCCAAGTGGTTTGTATGTCTGCTTCAAACCTGTGGTTTTGAATCTCGAAATGGGAATGGATGCTTGTGAATGTCATTATGCAGAAGATGTATATCATCACCCATTGTTAGACCACTATCTTGCTTACTGGAAGTCTGTCATGATTTTTAAAAAAAATCCATGTTTGGTAGCAGGGTTTCCAGATTATGTAAAAATAATTATAATAAATCTTAAAAATAAAAATTTCATTAGTCCACCTACAATACCAATGTACTATAGAATTACAACCCATTTGTGGGTAGGAATGAAATAAAAACACAAGTGAAGTGCAACTTCTTTTAATTGAACTACGACTTTCTCTTCTTCATTAGTTATCTTACAATCATGATTCTTGAACTTATATTTCTTGCCAAACAAAAATTAAAATATTTGTATTCCCTAACTTTTCCCCTAAAGCTTGTACACTCAACTTTTATCAACAGATAGATTACTTTCTAAAAATACACAAGTAATTTTTTTTGTCTATATTAAAGTTTGATCCAGAATTGATTTCTCAGTCTTCTAATTGTTTGTGACCACTTTGTAAAGAACAAAAATTATCCAAACAATTCACTACTCATTTAAATAATTCAGTATATTAAAGAAGAGATGGCTAATGCTTGAACCTTCGGATACTCTGCTACTAACACCTGGCTCTTGTAAGTCCACTGTGGAGGACTTATAAAAATCTTTAAATACCACAGTACCACTTTTTTGTTATCTATCTTTGAACCAAATTTTTAGATAGTGATTATTATTATTATGTGATACCTCCAGGGAGTCCAAGGACTCATTGCAGTAGAGCACTCTACTTCGCTAAATACATCTCACCCTCTCCACTACTACTTAATTAACATGCCACGATACTATTACCATCAATGCCATCTACTGCCCATTATCACCAACAACGGTACTTTTTGTCTGTAAACTGTGTATTCTGAAGGCTGATTTGCCTGTACGTAGGATGAAAAAAAAACCAAACCCTACTTCTCCACCTTCCACTGAAAAAGCCCATATAAGGATTCCCCTTGTTATGAAAAAAATTGAACCCAGGTCTTTTCCAATCGAAGGACACAATAGTCTGCAGTTCTTCCAATTGCGCTATGGAGGCAGAAGTAATGATTATTTCAATGAGTAATCACAACTAACTTTGTAGGTTTAGTTAGCCAAGTGAATAGAGTACCCACCCTCCAACCAGTAGATAGTGGATTCTAAACCCATCCCGAGTGTGTATTTTTGAAATGTCTTATACAGTAGATGAAACCACTTAATGTCTCCAGTAAACAGGGTGTTTTAATGTGGATTGAAAATTTTCACAATGTGGTCTCTAAAGCAGAGTTTCTTAATTATCTAGCCCATAATAAATTCCAAGAGTACTAGAGGTACTTTCTGAAATCCAAATAAATCACATCATCATTGCTATATTGGTATCTTCATGGAGTATCTTCATTGCAAGAGACATACAAACTATTATTAAAACAAAACCTATCATACTGCTCCTTAAACCCATTGTCAAGGCACTCACAACTACCTCTGGCAATGCATTCTAGTCATTCACTACTCTCCAAGCGAAAAATCTAGTTAGAATACACTTGGGCACTTTTAGCGTTCGTGCTTATCCTATTAGGTTCAGCTAGGTCAACTTGTAGTATGGTGGCAGTGTATTCCCGCAAGCTCTCTGGTAAATTTTCGCACAAAACTTTTATACTTTCTGTATTCGGCTTTGAAATGATGTTGGATTTAATATCCACTTAATTTATATAATTTTGCATCACTGAAGTGAAGCCTTTTGCAAGGCTCTTTATTTTAGTAAATGCTTTAAGCACTGACCGAGAGTTTGCTTAGGGAAAATACACCTCTCCAACACTTCAAATACCGAGAATTTTTGCTCTCTTAGGTTTCTGCCCAGCCTCTGACGAAAACCAATAAGTTTGAAACAGCTGTCAGACTAGTATTGAAATGGACCAATAGAAGGCAATATACAGGTGCATTTAGCATTCGTACTTTTCCTATTAGGTTAGACTAGGGCAACTCGTAGTATCATGGCGGTGTATTCCAGCAAGCTCTCTGGTCAAGTTTCACACAAAACTTTTATAGTTTCTGCACGAAACTTTTATAGTTTCTATATTTGGCTTTGAAATGATATTGGATTTAATATCCACTTAATTTATATAATTTTGCATTGCCAAAATGAAGCCTTTGGCTCTTTATTTTAGAGAATACACTCTTATTAATCACACTCCTACACAACTTCCAGGGGTGATCCTTTAGGTCTCTTTCTCTACTAGTTGTGTATTGAAAATTTTCATCATCATCAAATTCCTCCCATATATCCTCAAGGGGTGTACAGGATATGATAGTACTACATGAAAAAAATTACATCATTACTAACTTCCTATCTACAATTTTCCTCCAAATCAGTCTGTTACTTGTCAAGACTCCAACATTATCAGATCTTATATTTCTATCACCTAAGGCACTTTGTACCATATCAATCCACCTATATCTTGGTCTTCCTCTGGGTCGTTTTCCTGCCAACCTGGCAGAGAACACTTGTTTTGCTAATCTTTCCTTGCCCATTCTGTTTAAGTGACCATACCACCTGAGATTAGCTCTACTAACGCTTTCCTGGATGCTGACAATGCCAAGTTCTTTCCTAATATCCTCGTTTTTAATATGATATTGCCATTGATGCCATTTGTTCATGCCTCTAATCTTTCTCAGGACTCTCATATCTGCAGTCTCTAGTCTTTGGTTACGTGCTTTACTTCTGATCCAGCTCTCAGATCCATAAGTTAAAACTGGTTTGAACACCGTCTTGTATACAGCTAATTTAGTGTTCTGACTAATTTCTCTCTTCCATATGACTTTATTCAATCGACTTCCCACCATACCAGCTTTGCTGATTCTGTTGTCTATTTCTATATTTAATTTACCATTTTCACTAAAAATCGTGCCTAAGTAGCTGAAATGTTTTACTTGTTCCACTGGTTCTCCATTCACAACACAGTTGACATTTTCAATGATTCTGCCTATTTTCATTGTCTTTGTCTTTTTAATGCTGACCTTTACCATACCTATTACAACAGTTATTCAATTTAGTCAGAGAATCTTGCAGACTTGTAGCGGATTTATTTAGAAGTATAACATCATCTGCATAAAGCAAAGAGCTGACATTAACATCTCCAAATTTGATGTCATGTATAATACCACTTTCCTTCATAATGTGATCCATATAGATAATGAATAACAGAGGGGATGATGTACATCGTTGTCTCACACCAGATTTAACATTAAACCATCTTCCTGTACTTCAATTCTAACTGCTGACTTACAACTCAAATAAAGACTAAGTATTGCTTGATATAATGTCCCACTAACACCATATAACTGTAGCGTATTGAATAGCTTCTCTCTTGGCACCTTGTCATAAGCCTTTTCCAAATAGACAAAACTTAAATACAGATCTTTATTATATTTCCACGATTTCTCCACTATTTGTCGTAAAGTGAAGATCAGATCCTGACAGCCTCTATTTGACCTGAATCCAGCTTGTTCTTCACCAAGCTTTTCTTCCACAATTCTTCTCAACCGTTTCTCAAGTGAACTTGCATATATCTTACCAGGAACACCCAGTAGCGATATACCTCTGTAAATCTCACATTCAGTTTTATTTCCCTTTTTATATATGGGTACCATGAGAGCTACTCCAATCATCAGGAATTCGTCCCTCTGTCCAGACTTTCTGAACTATGCAGTGCAGCCACTGTAAGACTATTATACCACCACTTCAGCATTTCTGGTTGAATATCATCTACTCCTGCTGCCTTTCCACATTCCAAGCCTTTGATGGCTTTTTTCTACTTCAAGTGATATGTATTCCTGACTGCATGCCTGGTCAGTGTTTTTTACCACTGTGCTGTCATCACTGCTTGTTTCATTTAGCAGTTTTTCAAAGTAATTACTCCATACTTCAAGGATATCTTTTTCTCCAGTTTTCATGTCACCTTTATCATCTCTAACTCCTTTTACAGCACTCTTTCCTCCATTCTTAAGCTTCTTCAACAACTTTCAGAATATTTTGCCACCTTCTTGATATTTATTTTCTATATTCTTGACAAAGTCCTCCCATGACTTTTGTTTAGTGAGTTTTACACAGTGTTTAGCTTTCTTACATTTGTCTCTGTATTCTCTAAGAGCACAAGCTGACTTATTTGACAGGAACTTTTAATATGCTTTCTTCTTTTCCTTCACTGCCTCTTTAACTTCCTGTGTCCACCATGGAGTTCTAATTTTTCTATCCTTGCAGACAACTTCACCACATGCCTCTCTAGCTGAATCAATCACGGCTTTCTTCAAGGCTTGCCACTGAATCTCCAAGGTTTGATTCCTGTTCTCAAACTCTTTCATTTTTTCTTCAATAATCTTTATGTATTTCAGTCTACAGTTAACATCTGAGAGCTGCTCAACTTTTATTCGCTTTAAAACTTTCTTACATGTTATTCTTTTCAATATGAAATTCAACTTTATCCTGCTCAAGACTAAATAGTGATCACTTCCAATTTCAAATCCTCTGTACACTCTGGTGTCCTGCACTAGGGAGAAAACATCACTATCAACAATAACATAGTCAATGAGACTTTTCTTATTCCTTGCCTCTTCTCTCCATGTGAATTTGTGCACATTTTTATGTTGGAACATGGTGTTAGTAATAACCAGTCCATGTCCCGAGCAGAAATCCAACAGATATTTGCCATTATTATTAGCTTTGCTCTTTCCTCCAAATTTTCCCAAAATATTTCTGTATGTCTCACACTCATTTCCTACTCTGCTATTTAGATCCCCAACAAGGACCAACTTTTCATTTTTCATTGTGTCAATTGCTTTTTCTAAAGCATGAAAAAAATTCCTCCACTTCTACCTTAGTAGAACCTTCTGTGGGACCATAGGCACAAATAAGTCTCATTGTCCAGTTCCCCATTCTCATATTTGCCCACATTACTCTACTTGAGACGGACTGCCATTCAAGAAGATTAGCTTCGTATTTTGTGTTGAGTACTATGGCTACTCCTTCTCCTTGATTGTCATTGCCTGAATATAACATTTTGTATTTATTGCTCAGAAAGATCTGACCAGTTTTGGTCTTTTTTGTTTCAGTCACCCCTATTATGTCGATCTGGTACTTATTTAATTCCTCAGCTAGCTCTATTTCTTTGCCATTCAGGCTTCTTAAGTTGATAGTACCGATCTTTAACTCTAGTGATGTTGAGTTGGGGTGTGTTTTCAGATTTGTTCCAGTAGCTGACTTTTTGCTGTTCACCCTGGTTCCCTAGTGAAAACAATGGGAGCCTTGTTTAACTGGGCGACAATGCCCCAGCCGACATGAAATTTTGTCATGTTGTACCATCATTTTTTTTATTTTGGTTTAACCAATAAGAATACAATTTAGTCAGCTAAATCCCAAATTGCCAGCCCATCCTCATTTGTTCAGTATCCAAATAGATACCCAACAGGGTGCACCATGAGAAGGTGAGGATTGGACATTAGGTCAGAAGCCCTGGTCAGTTCTCCGCATTCCTTTAAAGGCTATGTGGAGGTCTCCTCTCTGTTATATACAGCTCAGTTATACAGAAAATTTTCATTCATGTAAATATTACAGAACCCCTTTAGTAACTTAAGTTCCTGTCATGTCCCATCTTTTCCACCCATCTTAATTAGAACTTGTCACCCATATAATCTTAAATCAATCCTCATAGATAGCATTCCACACTGTCAACCAGCTTGATCACTCATTTTTGGATCCTCACCCAACGAATCCAGTGATGAATGATCACATTGTACATTCTAGATGTGACCATGTCATAGCCTTATAACAAGGGATAATAATGTGCCTATCTCTAATTGTCAATGTATTCATTAACATCCATTTTGCCAACTTTTGAAATATGACCTCTGAACTTAAATTTTCAGTCCACAACATCCCTAGATCCCCTAGTCAGTTTCCTGCAATCCAGCATCAATGTATTACAGAGCATGTAATGTTTTCATGTCAAAATGCATAGCTTTACATTTTGCAAAATTAAATTGACAACCATTATCCTTTGTCCACTTTATCAATATATTTAAATCATCTTGCAGGATGACAAGATCACCTTTTTTAATCACGTCATTACTATATCAATAATGTACACATTAAACAGGTCAACCTAAGTATAGCACCTTTAGTTAATATTTAACTAAAATAGTATTCTCTGTTTTCTGTATGTCAGCCCCTCCCCCATCCATGCTACCAGCTTCATATCCATTCCCATTTGCTCTGACATTTGTAATAATTATCGATGAAGTAATCTATCAACTGCCTTTGCAAAGTCCAGCAGTATCATAGTGGAAACATTTCTCTTATCTAATTCTGCTTATAAAATTTCAGTAAATTACTAAGGCAGGACCTACTTCTTACAAAGCTATGCTGCCCATTACAGAGTATCATATTCCTATCTGCCCTTTCCTGAATTCTTCCTTTAATCAACTCCCAATACCTTAACCACTACTCTTAAGATACTAAATGGCCTATAATATGCTACATATGTCTTGGAGGCACCTTTATGTAATGGAACTAACTTATTCTTTCCACTCCCTTGGAACATTCCAGAGCCAAGACTTAGATTAACCAATTCTATCAGAGGCAATGCCAGTTCTCTTGTGCAATCCTACAACACACAAGCTGACATGCCATCCAATCCCACTATTTTGACTATGCTATGCTGATATTTGTCAATATGCTGAGCACCTTGGGTTCATCTATCTCAATTCTCTCTGTCATATTAGAAAGGTCAAAATCTCCACCTGGATGATATTAAGATTACTTTGTAACTCAACTATTTATTGTGCTTCTATGACTTTCTACCATTATATATATGTATACTAAATTAACAATTTTAGGACTTCCTTTGACCTGTATAACTAATTTTCTCTCATATTCTGATATAGCCCTCCTTACCATTTGTCGCCTTTCTTGCTACACTTTGCATTGCTCATGAGCATGCTGATTACGTTTTTCTTTATCTTCCCACCATGTTATTTTTTTTTTGCAGTTCCTGCTTTATTCTTAAACTCATCCATTTAACTCCTATCTGGTTTATCTTTCTGATCCTAGGATGTACAATAACATTGCTTCCCTCAAACAATCACTGACCACTTTCTGTTGTTGGATCGTAACTTCTTCTCAATCACGTTTTATCGTCTTACAATTCTCTCTCTCTCTCTTTAGTATTTAACTAGTTATAGGCTGATATATCAATCGAATATGAAGAAAATTTATATTATACTGTGCCACTCCATATTCTGAATTGCAAGAGCAACTTAGATAAATCAACCTTCAACTGTACTAGGCTATCATAAGCTGATTTTAGGCCGAGGTTTTTATTTTTATTACATAGGGTTCCTGCCGAGATTCGTATTATTTTAATGAGCGGTGCAATGAAACAATCAGGCAAATACAAGATTCAATTCAAATAAAATTATTTCATGCAGTGTCACATAAATTACATCATAACACAGCATTCCAACAGGGACATTACAATTAAACAAATACAAAACTTTCATTAAGATTCTAGTATACCACTCAGCTGAGCTCAAATTTTATAATTAAAGATTATATTCAACAGATCTTACCCTTCTTATTACAAAGTACTTCTATCATAACTTTACTCTGATCAAGGTTATATTTCAAAACATTTAAATATCAAATCAGTTCAAGATATTCAGAATGAATACAACTTATGTACCATCAGACATTCATTTGTACTTCTCTAAGCTCAGTCAATCAATTTTAGTTCCTGTAAGTTCGAGATTCTTAAATTACAACAAATAGGCTTCTCAGTATTCTCGTTCAGTCAATGAACACCTAATTCAATAATATAGCATTTATCACTTGAAGAGGGAAAAGTCTTAGCACATCATACATTAAATCTTGACCCGCTCAATACAGCAACTAGGAACAATACATTATCGGCGGAATTAATTTTCGTTACTTCTCACTAAGTATAGCAAAGGTAATCTTACCAGGATATAGCTTCATCACATCATAGGAAGATCGAACAACATTTTTAAAGTCCTTGCTGACTCTTACTTTGTAATAACACAGACTTAAAAGAATCTTCCACTTCCACGACTGATTTATAGACTCGGGAGAATATAACTTTTATGCACTTGGTTTAAATTATCTACTTATTTCTTCTTTTTGTTATACGTATTATCCTATTTCCTGCACTATTCCACTGCTAGGCGTTAAAAAGTTTTGGTATAACTCCAACTCAGAAAAAGGTAAGTTAAAATACCAAGCGATTCCCAGTCCTTTAAATTCCGTTTTCGGCATGTCAAAATTCTCTTCCAATCTCCAGCTATCGTTCTCTATACTTCCCTACTCGATTCTCTCTTTACTTTCGTTTTCGTATCCACTCCTTCCTTTTTCCTGCCAGAAAACTGGTTCTCACCGGTTTAGCTCATATCAAACTTGTTTTTCCCTTCGTATATAGTAGTTCATGCTCCAACATGCGCTAGGAGAAATTTGCATGTTTTCTCACAACAACCAAATGATATCACAAGACTCTTCTGGATATATTAAAATTAATACATTACATTGTGTTGAATTTTTTCTTGACAATTATTCATAAGACTATTACACTTTTTTTATAATCTTTGTCAAGTAGCTTTATTTTATCCTCCTACATGTTTCGCCAATCTTTTTCTATTGGCATCCTCAGGGAATACAAACTAGTAAGCTAAAATGAAGGTTACAGACTAGGTTATAACTGATAATTCTAATTCATACAAAAAATTGGTATTGTGCGTGTCTCGTTAACGTGATTTATTCATTATGGCTCATTACGTAATTGTTATGAAAGTTCATTTCTTTGATGTTTAATGATCTGATAAAAGTTTTCCAAATTTCTGGTAAAATTAGACTTCGATTCTTGTTTAGGTTTTCAGTTTTACAGGCGACTGTAGCTGCTTCTTTAAAGGTTCTTGAATGGTAGTTATCTTCTATGTATGGCATAAGGCTCTAATAGAGCCTTATGCCATACATAGAAGTATGCAAATACTTCTATGTATGGAAATACTTCTATTCAAAATAGAAGGTGCAAAGTACTTTTCGAAATTGGACCTGAACTCTGGCTATTTTCAGATACCTATTAGAAAAGAGGACAGACAGTTTTTTTCCTTCGCCACTTGATGGCAAAAATACCATCTCTGTCGGTTTCCTCAAGGGGCCAGAAACTCAGCTATGAGTTTTCAGTGTCTGATGAACACCATACTCTCAGACATGTTGGGAAAGGGAGTCATATGTTTCCAAGATGATGTATTAATTTACACCCCAGACCTAACATCACATAAAGAAATCTTAGATAATGTATTAAACAGACTGAACTTGTCACATCTATCGTAGAAGTGCTCAAAATGTAAACTCTTCATGAAGAAGGTTGAATACCTAGGACATGTTGTGAAGCTGGAATAATCCCCACTCAAGAAAACATCTCTGCCATTCTAAGGGCGAAAATTCCCACCTCTGTGAGACAAGTACGAAGGTACTTAGGAATGGTAAACTTCTGTAGAAAATTCATTCCCAATTGTTCTCAAATAATGAACCCATAATCAAATTAACTAAAAAGAGAGAAAGGTTCTTTTGGGGAAAGGAACAGGAATCCGCCCATAAATTCCTCAATTTAGCATTAACCAGATCTCCTGTCCTCGCTCATCCCACACTTAGAAAACCTTTCTATCTTGCAGCAGATGCTTCAAATGACACCATTGCAGCTGTAATTGAACAAAAGAAGGAAGAAGAAATTAGACCCATTGCATTCTTGAGTAGAAAACTATCTGCATCAGGAAAAAATTACTCAGTTATTGAAAAAAAACACCAGCAATTGTGCATGCCTTAAGGAAATTCACATATATGTTACTAGGACAAGAAATTTTTTTAAGATCTGATCATAAACCCCTAACTTTCTTATCCACAATGAAGGATAAAAACTAAAGGATTATTCAATGGGCCTTAGAATTACAAGAATTCCAAATACAGATATGCTATATTCCTGGAAAACTTAATCTAGTTGCTGACTACCTATCCATTGTCTCAGATAATAAAGTAGATGAAAGTACCAGTGCAAAGAAAAAGATAATGAACTTGATAGCCAAAGCAAATGAGGGAGAAGAAAACAAAGGAAAACCCCCACACCTTCAGAATTGGAGCAAATTCTTCATTATAGATGCACAAAAACAAGACCCAACATGGGGAGGGATATATATCAACAAATCAAGAAAGGGGAGAGAATCTTGGAGGAACACTCCTTTCTGCATTCTTTATTCTTGGATGATGATGGCCTCCTGTTAGCAAAACAAGATATCACCGGAAATTGGAAAGACAAAATAGTAGTTCCTGCTGTCATGATTCCTTAGGTATTGTATACCTTTCATGATGCTGATCTAGCATGACACCAAGGTTTCTTTCGGACATGGGGGAGAATAAGAGACAGATGTGTGGAAGGGAATGAGATGAGACGTTGAGAGTTATGTGTCTTCATGCCATCTATGTCAAAAAAAAAAAATCAAGTTACGGAGGAAAGGCTCCTCTTCAACCTTTCCCTATCCCTAGGTGCCCTTTTCGAGCTATAGCCATGGACATAGGTCTGATCCCTATTAGTTCTAAAGGAAACAAGTATATACTTGTTGTGATAGGTATGTTTTCTAGGTTTCCAGAAGCCACAGCTATGAAGGATCAAACTGCACAAACAGTGGCTAACAAATTATTTAAGATGATCATTTCAAGATATGGAACACCCCCCCCCCCCAAACACTCCTCATTGATCAAGGCTCAAACTTTACAGCTGAAGTCATGCTTCAGTTGTGTAAATTATTGAAGATAAGAAAGCTTTTCACTACTCCCTATCATCCCCAGGGAAACGGAATGTGTGAGAGAATGAATCGTACCCTGAAACAAACCCTATCCAAACTTGCTGATAATCATTTGTCTAATTGAGATAATTTCCTTTCACACATCCTTTTTTGCCTGTAGGACAGTCCAGCATGCTGCTATAAAAAGAAGCCTCCTGCTGTGGTTTTATATGGTTTTGAACCACTGTTTCTCAGTGATTTCAAGGACTCACATGCAAACTCTGGATTTCCAGACATTGATGAGTACCTTAACAATATGATCACTTAAAACAAAGTTGCACATGACCTAGTAGCGGAAGCCAGTCAAAACAGCTCACAAAGGGCTAGAGCCTATGCAAATAAATTGAGAATTCACAAAGAATTAAAACCTGGAAGCTTAGTACTTTTACAACAACAGCCTAGTAACAAGAAAACAGGGAAGATTTCAGAAAATGTGCGACGGGACCTTATGAAATTGTTGAAAAGACATCTCCTGTCAACTTTTGGATAAGAGAATCAATGGGATTAAAAAGAACTCTAATCGTCCACTCAGACCGATTAAAATTGTTCAAGAAGAGACCTGACCAATTAGTCTGCCTAGGGGATTCACTAGAGGCAATATGGGGAAAAAGAAAGAATTACCATGGAAAAAGTAATTACAGAAAGAACACAAATAATACAAAACAACCAAAACACAATACTATCAACGGAGAACAAGAATTTATTTCTGAAGAGACAGTCCCATACTACAGACCAGTGGCGCACCCAGAGGGGGGGAGGGGGGCAAGGGCCTGGGCACCCCCAAAGAAAAGGAAAAAACACTAGAAAAATTTCCAAAAATCTTTTCCTAATTAAAATTCATTTTTTTTTTATTTATGTTGTGTGCTACTTATGAATTAGCGATCACTGCAGATGCTCAGTTATAGGTCGTATGCGATGTGTAGTGGGTATTCGCAAAACGTCTACTCAACTTGCCCCCCCCCCCCAAAGGTTAAATCCTGAGCGCTCGGCCCCCTCCAAGATTAAATTCTGAGTGCGCCACTGCTATAGACATAAAAGACATGCTGACTTTGATAATCAAGGTAATAAGAATTCTAATGAAAAAGTGAACAAGAATAAATGCACAAGTCATAATAAGAAACCAAGTTTTATCCAAACCAGATATGATCTGAGACCAAGGGAAAAAAAAAAATGAAAGTCTGAATCCTCCGAGATATTTATGTGAATAGAAAAATTTTTCAGAGAAAGAGCGAGCCTTTGTTAAATTGTGAATGAAGATATTTATAAGTAATAATAATTCATTTATAATTAACATCATCTACTATGTCATAAGCAGGACTTATTTAAATTTATTCTGTTAGTTTCTTGCTTATAAAATGTTATTCATGTAATTCCTTTTGAGTTTTGCTATTTCATTTTATTTATGTGATTTTAAAAATATATTAAGAGAGGTCATTTACAAAAAAATATCCGTCAGTATAGAAGGATGTTATAGTGTGGCCAAGGAAAGAGAGAAAATACTGGAAGAAATGGAATGCTCCATGAAACAATCACTTATGCAGGACTGTAATGATCAGCTTACACCCTTACCAATTCTTGAATACTTTTCAAACTGTAAAAAGAAAAAAGGAAATAAGAATGAGGAAGTTAATATAGATGTCTCTACTGTCTCGAATGACAAACCAGATTCACTAGTCTACAATTCCCATAGAATGCAAAACATGACAATGGCAAAAGAGAATGGTAGATTACCTTATCTCTTGGGGAGGGTCTAATTGGGAAGATTCCATGCGATATTGTTCTAGATACTGGAGCCCACATATCAGTTATTCCTGACTCCATGGTGAATAAACTTGTTGATGACTTTTCTGATGACATCACCCTAATTCAGAAACCAGTAAAAATCACTGGAATCACTAAAATTGAACTGATTGCCACAAGAAAAATAAATGCTAAATTTTCCATACCTTGTTTTCCGGCAGAGTTCTCACATGAACTCATTATCCTTCCAGAAATTGCTGACACCAATAACCAGATCATACTAGGACTTTCTTGGAGAAAAATAAATTCATAATAAATTCATTTGTGACTTTGCCTTCGGAACCATTTCCTTGTGTGGCATGAAATATCAACAAATGTACAATGAAGATAATAAAAGGAGATAACGTAACAGGATGGAGATTGAAACCTTTAACTTTGAAGACGGATTGAGTGATGAAAAAAAGAAATTGTTGCACGAAGCTATCAATTTGGCAGAGTCAAAGACCGATAGAGTAGAAATAAGGAAATTCATTCTATCAGTTTTCTAAAAGTATCCCCAATATCCCCTAATATCTTCTAGATTTTGAAAAGGCATTTGATACAGTGAAACATGAAAGGCTTTTTGATATTCTAGAAAATACTGATATTGACTCTTATGACTTGGAAATTTTAAAGAGATTATATTGGTCAAAATAGCGTCAGTATGTGTAAATGGAGAGGAAACAGGAGAATTCCCGGTGGAGAGAGGAGTCAGGCAAGGATGCAAGTTATAACCATTATTGTTCAACTTTTATAGTGAACAAATGTTTAGAGAGGCACTCGAGGATGTAGAAGAAGGAATAAAAATAAACGGAAGAATCATCAATAACTTAAGATATGTGGATGATGTAGTAGTGATGGCAGAAAGTGAAAATGGGTTACAACAAATTATTCAAAGAATTGAAAACTCTTGTAAAGAGTATGGACTAAGAATTAACACAAAAAAGACCAAGATAATGATAATGAGTAGAAAAATAGGAGATAATGTAAAAATAAGATGTAGAGGAAAGATTTTAGAAGAAGTGGAAAGATTTCAATATTTAGGTAGCTGGATCTCAGAGAAAGGAACTTCAGAGTTGGACATTAGAAATAGAATAGGTAAAGCTAAATCGGCATTCATGGAAATGAAGAGAATTTTAATAAACAAGAACACTAAAATAGGCGTTAGAATTGGAATAGTTAAAGCAACATTTTGGAGTATTGCAAGTTATGGAAGTAAGTCATGGACACTAAGAAAGAGAGATATGGAAAGAATTAATGCATTGGAAATGTAGTGTTATAGAAAGATGGAAAAGATTAGCTATACAGAAAGAATATCAAATCAAGAAGTTTTAAGATAAGTTGGGATGGAAAGAACACTGTTAAAGAATATTATGCAAAGAAAGACTAGATTTGCAGGACATCTTCTGAGAGGTTCTTCAGGACACCTGACAAGAACTATATTGCAAGGGAAAGTTGAGGGGAAGAGAAGATGTGGAAGACCAACTAGAGAATGGTTTAATGACATCGTGGAATGGACTGGTTTAAGAATGATGGAAGTGACAGACAGAGAGAAATGGAGAAGAGCTGCTCATTTGCTGCAACCCTCTTGCTAGAGAATGCTACCGGACGACGAAGACTTTAATTTTCACAACTTCAAGTTTAAAACTATTCAAAATATAATTCTCTGCCCGATTTGTTCCACAAACAACTCACCGTGATTCACTTAACCTTACTACTAAAGTTTTAGGAGTAAGTTCTTCTTAAGTTAAACATAAAAAATATTTAATCTCTCAATTAATACTCGTGAATCAACATCCCATCGACTGTGCCATTTTGTTGGATCGTAGCTTCTGCTCAATCAAGTTTTATCGTCTTATAGTTCTCTCTCGTTAGTATTTAACTAGTTGTAGGCTGATATATCAATTGAATATGAAGAAAATTTATATTATACTGCGCCACTCCATATTCTGAATTGCAAGAGCAATTTAGATAAATCAACCTTCGACTGTATTAGATTATCATAAGCTGATTTTAGGCCGAGATTTTTATTCTTACTACATAGGGTTCCTGCTAAGATTCGTATTATTTTAATGAGCGGTGAAATGAAACAATCAGGCAAATACAAGATTTAATTCAAATAAAATTATTTAATGCAGTGTCACATAAATTACATCATAACACAGTATTCCAACAGGGACATTATAATTACTAGAATCTTAATGAGAGCTTTATATTCATTTAATTATACTATCCCTGTTGGAGTACTGTGTTATGATGTATTTTATGTGACACTCCATTAAATAATTTTATTTGAATTGAATCTTGTATTTGCCTGATTGTTTCATTGCACCTCAAGGGCTCACTTTAGTGAGTACGGGCATGGCAAACCCGAGGTACCAGATGCTGGACCATGCCTTACTTCATGTAATATACATGTGTTATATTAACCTGTAGACTGGTTACTCCCCTTCTTTCTTTCTTTGCTTCTTTCTCCTCTCCTTGCTCCTTCCCCCTCATGCTATTAGAGTATTCGAGGGGCTAGGGGTGAGTCTTTCCTATCTTACTAAGTCATTTCGTCTTATGCAGGAGGCAAGCTAGCCTCAATAGTGCTGGTCCCAAGCCTGGATAAATGGCAAGGGTTGATGTCAGGAAGGACATCCGGTCGTAAAACTTCACTGCCAGCTCTAGCTATATGAGTCAAAGAGAAAATTATATAAGGGTTAGGGCATACCCCTTAAGCGACGCGCAGCCACATCGCCCTACAGCTGCAAGAAGTGGATGAAGGCTACAGCATCAAGGGCAGGTGCGGTTAAAGAAGCGAGCCCAGCAGGTAGAGAGGATGTTGCGAGTGGGAACACTGAATGTTGGAAGCATGACTGGAAGGGGAAGAGAGGTGGCAGACATGATGAGGAAGAGGAAGTTAGACATTTTATGTGTGCAGGAGACAAGGTGGAAGGGGGGGAAAGGCAAAGGAACTGGGAGATGGATATAAATTATTCTACTCGAGCAAATAATGAGGGAAGAAATGGTGTAGGAATTGTGGTGTGTGGCAGAATGAAGGGTGAAGTACTGGAAGTAGGTAGAAGGAACGACAGGATCATGTAAATGAAATTGGGTCTTGGAGAAGAGCAGGTGGTCGTATTATGTGCATATGCCCCGCAAGTTGGCTGTACAGCAGAGGAGAAAGTGAGTTCTGGAGCATGTTAGATGAAGAAATGAGGGAACTGGAAGAAAACGAGATGGTGATTGTCGGAGGAGACTTGAACGGACACATAGGGAGACAGAATAGAGACTGTGAAAGGGTGCATGGTGGCCACAGAGTGGGAATGATGAACCAGGAAGGAGAGAGGATTGTGGACTTTGTAGTAACGTTTGATCTGGCAATTGTGAACTTGTTTTTCTACAAGAGGGAAGAACATTTGACAATATTTAGGAGTGGTAACAACAGTTCACAAATTGACTGCATTTTGACTAGAAGAAAACATCTTGAGTTTGTGACAAATAATAAAGTAATTCCAACAGATCAAGTGGCACAGCAACACCGACTGCTGTGTGCAAACTTTAAAATAAGATCAAAGATAAGAAGCTCTGGAAGCCATGGGATGAAGACAATTAAGTGGCTTCGCTTAATAGAAGAGTGTGAGGAATCGTTTTAGGGAGAGGGTGTTAGAGAGGATTTCGGATGGACTGGAAAGTGTACAAGATTGGTGGAAACATAATTCAAACGTAATCCTGAGCTGTGCAATCGAGGTGCTTGGTGAGACATCTGGAAAGATTAGAGAGCAAAAGGAGGGTTGGTGGTGGAATAATAATGTACAAGTGGCAGTGACAGCTAAGAGGAATGCAAAGCAGAATTGGGATAAATCAAGAGTGGAAGAGGATAGAGAGGTGTACAGAGAGAGAAAGCAAGAAGCCAAGAGAGTTGTGGCACAGGCGAAGGCCATGGCATATCAAGATCTGTATGATCAATTAGAAACAAAGGAAGGACAAAGAAAAATTTACCAACTAGCAAAATGTAGAAATAAAGCAGCAAAGGACATCTTACATGTGAGGCAGATCAAAGATGCTGAAGGAAGAGTATTATGGAGGGATGTGGACATAAGAAACAGATGGAGAATATAATTTAAGGGACTTTTGAATGAGGAAAATGTAAGGACTCACAGAGAAGATGGGCAGCCTTCTGAGGGGATGGTGCAGAACATCAGTAGAGTGGAAGTGACGGAGGACATGAAGAGGATGAGGAATGGAAAATTGGTGGGCCCCGACAGGATTCCAGTGAAGACATGTAATGGCACTGGGGGAAGAGGGAATTGACCTGCTGTGGGACCTGTTCATGAAATTTTGCCAACAGGAAAATATACTCGAGGAATAGGGGGCAAGTACTCTTGTCCCCCATCTACAAGGATAAAGGGGATGCACAAGACTGTAATAATTACAGAGGAATAAAGTTGATGTCCCACACAATGAAAATCCTAGAAAGTGTTCTTGATGGAATATTGAGGAAGGAGGTGGAGATTGCAAAGGAACAATTTGGCTTCATGCCTGGTAGATCAACAACAGATCTATCTTTGGGTTATGGCAGATGATGGACAAGTATCGAGAGAAACTAAGGGAGCTACATCTGGCATTTATTGATCTGGAGAAATCATACGATAGAGTGCCAAGGCAAGAAGTCTGAAGGTGTCTGAGGGAGAAGGTTCTAGAGAAATATGTCAGGTTGGTGCGGGAAATGTACAGAAATGTGAAGAACAGTGTTCAGACCTGTCTGGGACAGACAGAAAGTTTTCAAGTAATAGTTGGCTTGCATCAGGGGTCAGCTTTCTGTTTAATATTGTGATGGAGGTGGTAACAGAGGAGGTGAGAGAAGATGCGCCTTGGACAATGTTGTATGCAGATGACATCTTGCTGTGTACAGATTCAAGAGAGGAAGCGGGAACAGAGGTATGAGACTGAGCAGAAGTAAGACAGAGTATATGTGTTGCACAGTGGGCGGCGGAGAGGAGACAGATCTGGAGCTGGAAGGAAATGTCATCAGGAAGGTTAGGGACTGTAGATATTAAGGTTCAACAGTGGAAGAAGGTGGAGGAGCTGAGAAGGAAGTGGGATGCAGGATACAAGTGGGTTGGAGGACCTGGAGGGAGATGGCTGGAGTGTTATGTGATAAGAGGGTGCCGATCAATCTGAAAGGCAAAATCTATAGGGCAGTAGTGAGGCCAGCTATGACGTATGCTATAGAAACTGTGTTCCTGAGGAAAAATAACATCAGCAGGATGGAAGTAGCAGAGATGAGAATGCTTAGGTGGATGTGCGGTGTGACCAGAAAGGATTGTCTGAGAAATGACTATGTCAGGGGAACAGTGAAAGTTACAAACTTAGGAGCGAAGATACAGGAGGCAAGGTCGAGAAGGTTTGGTCATGTGATGAGAAGGGAGGACGAATATGTGGGAAAAAGGTTCATGCAGATGGATTTGCAAAGAAGGAGGAAGCGTGGGTGGGCAAAGAAGAGATGGACGGAGCTGGTAGAAGAGGACTTGAGGATGAAGAACTTGGATGTGGTGACAGCCCAAGACAGGAGAATGTGGAGGAGACTCATCATCATCAACAGTGACCTCACTTAAGTGGGAGAAGCTGCAGAAGAAGAAGAAGTTTCATTGCACCGCTCATTAAAATAATATGAATCTTAGCAGGAACCCTATGTAGTAAGAATAAAATCTCAGCCTAAAATCAGCTTATGATAATCTAATACAATCGAAGGTTGATTTATCTAAATTGCTCTTGCAATTCAGAATATGGAGTGGCGCAGTATAATATAAATTTTCTTTAAATTCGATTGATATATCAGCCTACAACTAGTTAAATATTAACGAGAGAGAACTATAAGATGATAAAACTTGATTGAGCAGAAGCTACGATCCAACACTGTGCACTACTGACATTATTTTCTTATAGCTTCTTATGCCATGGCACAACTCAAAGCTGCCTGCTGATTTAGTCATAATCACCAGGTTTGTAGTTTTGCTTAAATCCTTCCTTTAATGGGAATTTCACATGTTCTTCAACCCAGAATAAGACTGCATGGTCACTCTCCTGATTTTTAGTGAAAGAAACATACAGATGCATGTTTTCTCAACTAAATGTCAATATGAGTGGAAAACTTGGTCATTTTTTATAAATAACCTTAGCTAGATGTGTCATGACAAAATCGTTGCTAAATATTGCTAAATTTATATCTAACTACTACTTTATATCTACCCTATGTATATAAAATGATAAGCCTTTTTATACGTTTTGAAACTCAGGGGCTGCCTTGAGTGTCGAGTCTTCAAAATTCGAGTCATCGGAATTCTAGGAGAACTGGCCTACCAGTCCGTAACTTGGGGGGTTGGGTGCCATAGGTGCTAGGGGGGGACCCCTAGCATGTCTTCAAAATTTGAGTCATCAGAATTCAAGGAGAACCAGCCTACCAGTCCAGAACACGAGGGGGTTGGGAGCCATAGGCGCCGGGGGGAGGGGGGCATAGCCCCCCCTAGTTTAAATATAATCAAATTCCAAGCATATGAAATAATGCTAGGAAGAGGTGAACATGCAAATGTGCAAAGAATAAAACATAATTCAAATTAACATTAAAAATGTATTCAGAAAAATTCTCATTCTAAAAGTGCTAAAATGCTGTAAGTGTGATTCAGTTATATCAATTACTTCAGCTGCTTCCATTCTTTATCTCTTTAAATATTCTACAGAATTAACAAATGCTAAAAACATTGTATATGTACTTTATCTTCATTTTCCACATGGACACAGGCAATTAATCAGGTAGCAGATAATTAAGAAATTTACAGTATTTGAAAACTCACTTCATACTTGAAATGAACTAGTAATGAATTTCTCTTATTATGCCAGGAAAATGCATCTTACCAACAGTTGTCCGAGACTTTTCCAGTTCTGCAAGTATGCGATTATCTTGTTCAATGCGAGCTAAAATGCGATCTATTTCACTAGCAGAGGAATCTAAAGCTGAAACATGAAACTTAGAAAAATTCCCTGATACAGATGCATCAAATGACATGTTGGTTGTTACAGTATTGGTAGTTGAAGCAGCAGTAGAAGAAGAAGCAGCAGCAGAAGTAGTAGCAGCAGTTAATGTACTGGTGGACACAGACACAGATGATAATGGTGATGTACAAAATAAAGGATGGGTAGATATACTGCTTACAGGACAGCTAGAAGTCATCACAGGCAGTGAAGAAGCTAAAGTAAAATTATAAGATGAAAAATGCAGCACTTACTTTGATAAAAAAAAAAGTCATCATAAAATATTTTACATTTGACTTATACATAGAAATGTATTAAAACATCCAAAATATATATACAGTAAAACCCCGTTTTTACGTTCCTGCAATTTACATTTTCCTGCCATTTACGTCATTTTCCGTTGGTCCCATCTTAAGGCCTATTCTTACGATATATTGTTTTCCTGCCATTAACAACTTGATGTGAACGTTGTTTCCCGTGATTTGCTTTTTTTTCTCAGGTGGCAATACTGATTTTCGAATTGATTTCTGTGGAAATCTGTGCATTTCTGTTCCCAGATGGCATTGCTTTCAGCTGTAGTTTCGTTTCCGCCATCATGGTGATTAGCACGCTTGCAGCAGTGATGTAGTGATGAGCGATTCCGTGATTTTTCAATCACAGTACGAATTGATATTGAAGAATTTCTGCTACGTAATTTAGCATGTGAAAGTTGCTTTCAAGTTGCGGTGGTGGATTATCCATGTTAGTAACATGGAGAAAAATGACAGAAAATGTATTTCGGTAGAAGAAAAGATGGCAATTCTGCGACGTATGTTCATGCCAGAACACACGTGTGCATTTAGCAAAAGATCTTGGACTCTCCATTCCACTTTGAACACGATAGTAAAAAACAGGTCAAGCATTGAACTCAATGAAAAACAATCTGGCACTATGTCAAAAAAACGAAAAGCAAAAACAATCAACAATTAAAGATTTTCTTAAATAGATAAATGTAAGTAATTGTAAATTCCTTTATTTTCAGTTATTAAATTTTGTAATCTAGTATGTAGACTCACATACTAGCAGTAAGTCATCTTTTAGCCTTTTTAAATTTTTTTTACATTTCCTGCTATTTACACTTTTTTCCATCAGTCCCCTGAAAAGTGTAAAAAATGGGTTTTACTGTATATAAATAAACAAACTTAGATAAAAAAAAATTTTTCTATTATCCTCACTTAAATGCAAGAAATAGAGTACTGATAATACAGATTATTGATGAATATACACTTACCAGTCACTGAATTAGTAACCTTCATGTAGATGTACGTAAACATCACTTATGCAGCGTATATGCAAAAACACTTGCATCACTACGTGTTCTAGTCAACTATTTAAGAATACTGCTTGTCAGTAAATGTGAACAGTGTTGATCACAATGGCAAAAACAACTTTCCGAGTTCAATAGAGGGCGTATTGTGGATGCCCATCTGGCTGATGCTACGATTTTGAAAACAGCAGAGCAGACTGATTTCTCAAAAGGTGAGATATCCCAAGTTTTCAATTAGTGGGAAAATAACCCAAGAGGCATTAACTGTGATCCTAAGACAGACTGTCAGGAATGACATTGCCATAGTCTGAGAAGGATTGTACAGGCAAACAAAACTTCCTGTTTTTTCTTTCTTTTTATATATATATATAAAGAAACAATTTATAGATGAACAATTTTATTACCTTGCAAAGGTAACATAACACTTGAAATTTCAACACAGACAGTTAAAGTTTGATATGACTGCCTCCAGTAATTCTGCAGACATCCCATCTGCAATCAATTTCTGCCACATGCAGCAGAGCATACCTGGTGTAACTTCAGCAATCGTGGCAGTAATGAGGAGATGCTCTGTCTTGCTGAATATGTTAGCATCCATCATAATTATCATCTAATTGTGGTATTGAGTACCCTTGTAGCATGTCCAGATACACCACCAGTAATGGTAGACTCTAAAAAAAAAAAAGAAGGATAGATACACTTTCTTCTTGCTTATGGTGCAAAAAAGTTAGTCTTTGAGGTACAAAATGTTCTACGATGGCATGTGGATTTTTGCTTCCCCAAATTCTGCAGTTGTGAGTGCTTACTTGCCGACTTATGTGAAAAGTGCATTTGTCACTGAAAACGACTGTGTATAAAAAAGTCCTCATTTTGTTCTATCCTATTGATCATTTCTAGACAGAAATCCTGGAGTATCTTCTTATCATTTTTCTTCAAATGTTGCATGAGGGTAAATTTGTAGGGCCTCAAATGTAGATGCTGTCGTAAAACATACCACACAGTCATATGTGGAATTCCAATTTGACGAGATGCCTGTCTGTTTGAAACTTTCTCAAACTTCTTCCACAACAGCATCGACAGTACCCACCTTCCCATTGATCATGGATGATGCACAGAACATCCTGTTTCCACAAAATTCTTGTGCCACATGTAGATTGTGCTACCTACTAGGAGATTCTTCACCGTATCGTGTGTGGAAATTCCTCTGAACTTGTGTTGCAGACTTTGTTTCCTTAAACCAAAACACACAACATGCTCACTCTGCACCATTGAAAGTCATCATTTTCAAATGGTGTTTCATATCATGCCATCTAGTGTTGTCATTTGGTAATAAAGTTACATGACCAAACATTAATGTGTTTCACTACATTCTGACACTCACTCAGCTTTTGTGCATCTGAGTTATTCTCTGTTCTCCTGCAAAGTTGTATACACCCTTTTGAGACACCCTGATATTGATCCTATGCAAAAGAGCTCAAGGGATCTATAGGCATATTAGTGCTGTATGTGGGAGTGCAGATGAGGAATCAGACAGAAGTTTATTGTTTTTTTGTTTTTTTTTAAGAGTTGCATGTTGTAGTTGTTGGGGAATGCTTCTCGAGGATGGCAGTTCAAGAGGACAGAGGTGGATGGAATAAAAGAGGATGAACAGAAGCATATCCAGTGTGTTTGCAGTTTCAAAGTAGAAGGTGCTGGGAAGCAGCAGCTTTTGTATTAACAGGTGCAACATTAAGTGGAGGAATAATGGTTGCAAATTCACTGGAGCCAGTGACTACAGAAGTGCATGTAAAACAGAAACAATGCTGAAGCACTGTGCCTGCAAAATAGAGATTGAGTGAGTCTGTAAGAGAGGGATCATTTATGAACCTAATTGCATACCTCTGGACAAAATCAAGGATTTTAAAGGAAGTTTTACGTACACTACCTCAAACATGTGAGCAGTATTCTAAATACGGATGGAATTTGAGACTTGTATATTTGGGTGGGTATAAAATAGCCTCTTGAATGAAAGATAATACCAAGTTTCTTGGATAATGAGGAGGCTAATGATGTGATGTGTTTATGCCAGGAAGGACTGGAGATAAACATTAGTCCAAGCAAAGCAATCTGATCTTGTCTGGTGATTTGTGTATTATTACTGAGGGTAAGGATGGGTAAGATGTTTTGGTGGCAACGAACATAGCAATGTTGTCCTCGCCCCATTGTAAGAAAGTATGTTTAAGGCACTAGTTGTAGATGATCTTGTTAGTCTGTGATGTCTGAGTACTGCATGGTTTGTCAAATGAATAGGATGAATGGGGAGTACTATCATCTGCAAAACTGTGGATGGGATTAGTGGTTATTGTGAGTAGGTAATTTATGTACAGGAGAAAGAGGGTAGGTAATAGGAGAGAGTCTTGAGGCACTCCAGAACTGGTGATGAAGCTTGAAACGACCAGAGAGAAAGCTAGCTACCCAATTACAGAAAGTGGTGGGAAGAGCGAAGGACTGTAATTTGTTTTGTAGGCCTCAATAGAGAAATTGGTAGTGATTCGTGGGTCTCTAAGTAGTGGAGGAATTGGTAGTGATTACTTTCTCCATTATTTAGGAGAAAACAAAAGTGATGGCAATTGTTGGTAGTGTGATGGTATTCTACTACAATTTCTTGGAATAGAATGGATATGAGATTGCTTCTATGCATCGGTCTACATAACAGGTATGAATAATAAATTATAGAGATGATGCAAGAGGGGGTGTTAGCTATGGAGCACAATGTTTGAGAACAATTGGAGAGATGCTGTCAGGACTAGAAAACTTTTTAATATTCAAGTTATTAAGTAGTTTTCTGGTGGCTTTTTTTGTCAAAAACTATAGGAGGCATACAGTGCTTGAATTATGGTATGGTAGGAGATGATTTTCCTTGATTATTTATATGGAAGTTTGAGGAAAAGAGTAATGCCAGCATTATCTTTGGGTGAAGTAACAGTGGTGCCATCTAGATGAGACAGAGGTGGAAGTGCAGGAGAGCAGAAACTGTGTTCCACAGTCTTAGCAAGTTACCAGAAGATACAGCTTCCATTTAGACAGGAGGTGAATTTTCTGCTGGTGGCCTTTATGAAATTGGATTTGGATTTACTGATGATTGATTTGCATATGTTGCATGCTTTGGTACAGACAGAGTATGAAGCTTGAGCTCTTGATGCAAGCCGCATGAAGTAAGAATAATTTTTTCTTTGACTGATTTGACACATTTTTGGTTGAACCAGAACTTAGAAAGTAGACATGGATTACAGGTTGGATGGGGGATGAAAGCCCTCATACCTGTGAGAATAATTTCTGCGACTCATTCACAGCAGGTGTTAGGGTCAGGTGAGAGGAAGTAATAGTTCAGAAATTCCAGAAGTCATTGCAATTGCTTCCTTTGTAGTGCCAGAGGATGTGAGGTCAGGAGTGGCTGGAGAAGACACATTTTGTGAGAGAGGAGATTTGTACAAGATTGTAGTCTTGAGTTATCGAGAGAAGTGACCTCTAAGGTGTATCTGGAAGGAAAACTGGTCAAAAAGAGATCCAGAGTATTTGGAGAGTGAAGAGTGTTATCAGGGATTCGAGTGGATAGGTCATTACTTATAGCAAAGACTTCTTCTTCTTGCCTTATCAGTGCTGTTGGAGTAGGGGAACCAGTTGAAAATTGTAGATGCTCAGGAAAATGACATCACTATTTGGATAGCTGGAATTCAGGTCATCAAGTTTCATGGAAAGGAATGTGAAGAGATCTGAGTGGTTCTTAGTGTTTGGAGACTGGTAAATGCAACAAATGAAAGTTACTAAATGGGGCAAGGAAACCTTGAGACAGAGAAAGTCAAAAGTAGGGGAATCTAAATTAGCCATTCTCTGGCAGGTTATGTCAGATTTCATAAAGGCACAAGTTCCACCTTTGTGATGAAAACAATCATGAAGTGTGTAGTCTGGGCACTAGAGGTGGACAGCAGTAGATGTAGCTATGATCTGGGTTCTGTCAGAAATAAGATGTGTGGTCTGGAAGACTACAAGTGATGGTGGACATCATTTATGTTTATGTTAATGCCATGGCTTATAGTAAAGTGGATGTGAAAGTGAGTTTTTAGTGAAAAGATTCTGGTATGGTTTGCATGTTGTGGCTGGCTGTGATGGGATTAGTTTTTGAGGGAGATTCACTCTTGTCACAATGTAACTGTTATTGTTTGTGAGTCTTCATAAGTTTGATCATAATTTGATTAAACAGAAGGATATAGTTGGGATGTGCAGTGAAAGAAGAGGCTTTTGGACATGCCTTCCACACAGAGAGAAACCAGTCTCCATGCAATGATGTGGCCTTGACAGTGCCACACAAACCACTACTTGAACATCCTCTCCAGGCACGACCTAGAAGGTTTAGGCCATGTACTAACTGGTAGCTGGCCTGCAACACTACCGTTTTAACTACTGTATCCTTCAAATGGAATAGTTTATGTCTCTAAGTATGTTTGTAATGGCATTGAAGAGTATCACTCACATTGCACACAGAAGAGAAGGAAGGGAACAGAAACCGGAATCCCTGCTCTGGAGACCAAACATGGTATTTCCCACATCAGATCTTCAATAAGCCAGGTGGTGGTATTTCACCCAGCATTGAAGAACATTTAACAGTGTCTGGTTGGAATTTCCTCTAAATAGGAGGTATTCCTTTGTAGCAGGAATACTCACTGGTTTTGCCAGATCCTCTTTTGTGGAAACAGGCCACACTGCGCAAAGGCAAGGTTGACTTGACAGGGAGAGGCTGCATATTGCACATCCCTGCCCATTTGTGACTCAAATTGCTGCAATTAGTGTGTAGCAATTGACCAAAGCATTTAATGAAGGCACTTCCCAACCCATATCTCACAGAACTATGTGCATGGAATTGAAGCGGATCAGTATTAGCAGTGAGCTGTGCCTATACGGAAACTATTGATTTCTGCAAAGAAACAGAAAGTTCATCTATAGTGGTGTCAGAAACACTGACTGGATACTGGAAAAAAAATCATATGGTCAAACAAATCATGGTACCCCTTGTTCTGTACTGACAGTAGGTAATGAGTTTGGCAGAAGTCCCATAAAGAAATGAACACAGCTGCCTAGTAAACATAACTCAAGGTTCTGGAGGTGGTGTCATGGTTTGGGACATGTTCTGTTGGTACAGAACTGGGTCCTCTGATATTGCTGAAAGGTTGGATGTCCTTCAAGGAACATCTGAGAATTGCCATCGATCAAGTCCATTCTACAATGTTCATTTTTTATCCAGCAGATGACTGCTGTTTCATCGATGGCAATGCTACTGTATATCACACAAGCACTGTTCAACAGTGGTTCAGTCAGCATGAAAGTGATGTTCACCCTCTTTTGTGATCCCTACAAAGCCCATATCTGAACCCCAATAAGAATATATGGAACATATATGGGACATTTTCTCATTGGCTCACATTAGTGAGTACGGACATGGCAAACCCGAGATACCCAAGCTAGACCTGATCTTATTTCATACAATATACACTTGGTATGTCATATTTGGAGACTGGTTTTCTACTCTTCTTTCCCTCTACTCTCTTACTTCTTATTCCTTACCCCCCCAGTGCTATTAGTGCAATTCAAGGGCGAGGGGGTGACTCTTTCCTCTCAAACTGTAGTTTCCACTATCTACTAAAGAAGGCAAGCCTAGTTGTCTTAAGGTGGCAGCCCCACCACTAGGATACCTATTGCCATGGTAGTTACTTGACATAGGGAAACACATATTATTATTATTAAACAAAACCTCATGGAGTCAAAGACTCATCTAGGAGGTCCTTTTATCTCACACACATCTCATCATACCGTGTCTTAAACACATTCAAACTCCTTGCAGACACCACACCCTCAGGCAAGTCATTCCAATCACTCACAACTCTGCATGAAAAAAACCTGCCTCTCACTCCCCTACTCACACCCTCTTTATACAGTTTCCAGGGATGACCTCTGGTTCTCCCCTGATCTCCCACTATTTTCTCTGTAGAACTTCTCCACCATTGATCCTATAACAACCCCTTACCAACCTGTAGGTCTCTATCATATCTCCCCTCTTCCTTCTCTCCACGACTCTGCAAATTACATCTTTTCAATCTTTCCTCATACTCGACATTCCAGAGGTCAGAAACTACCTTAGTCAGTCGCCTTTGGACCCTTTCCAACATCTCTTCATCCTTCTGAAAACTAGGTGACCAAATCTGGGCACAATAATCCATGCGTGGCATAATCAAAGCCTTATACAATGGAACAAGAATCTCCCTCCTTCTACACGTCAGTGTCCTCTACATCATTCCCAGAAGTCTTTGTGTTGTCTTCACAATTTTGGCGATGTGTCCCCTAAATTTTATATCCTTATCCACTATCACTCCCAGATCTCTTATTTCCTCTACTTCCAACAATATATTCTCACCAAGCATAAATTCTGCATCCCATCTTTGTTTTCCAAATTTTAAAACCTTACATTTTGCAACATTGAACTCGCATCCCCATTTGCTTGCCCAAACACTCAATTTATTCAAGTCTTCTTGCAAGGCCACAACATCTTCACTACTCTTTATGGTTAGTCCCAACTTTGCATTATCTGCAAACAACTGAATATCTCCATCCAAATCTTCGCCAATATCATTAATATACAAGTTAAATAGTAATGGCCCTAAAACAAACCCCTGAGGCACTCCACTAGTGACTTTCCTTTTCCTGGATATTGCATTCCCCATACACAACTTGTTGATACCTATCAGATAGCCAGTCTCCAATCCAATATCCAATCCCATCTGCTCTAGTTTGACTGTCAACTTATCATGAGGTACTCTATCAAAAGCTTTTGCAAAATCCAAGTATATTACTGTGTATCCTTCTCCTCTGTCCAAAGAAGCAGTCACTTTATTGTAATAAATAAGTAGATTACTAAAACATGACCTCCCTTTAGCAAATCCATGCTGTCCATCAAAGATTATACCATTGTTGTCAACCCAACTCTGGATCCTAGTTCTCACAAGCTTCTCCAAAAACTTAACCACAACACCTGACACAGATAGGCCTATAGTTTGATGCTTGAGTTTGATCACCTCCTTTATGAAGTGGCACAATCTTGCCCTCCTTCCACTCTTTAGGAACTTAACCAAGTGCAAGACTCATATTAAAAAAATATGTCAAGGCAGGTGTCAACTCTCTGGCACATTCCTTCAGAATATGCGGTGATATATTATCAAGTCCCACAGCCTTATTTACATCTAGTTTACTGAACTCCCCAAACACCTCTTGCTCACTTACAGTCAGTCTCTCCTCCCCATCATCAACTGCTCTTAATCTCTCCATGAAGTCACATTCACAAGATTGAAAGATCTTTATGAACTGCTCATTAAGTATCTCCACCACACATTCTGCAATAGATGTCTTTATACCATTTTCTCCAATCAATGTCATCCTTACATAATCATTATTTCTTTTGCTGGCTACATATCGAAAGAACTACCTAGGATTCTTTTTGGCTTCATTAGCTAACTGCTGTTCATACCCCTCTTTAGCTACTCTCACCAACCAAGTCACCCTCCTTGCCTGGTCTTTGTAGACCTCATGAAATTGGTTACTTCCACTTCTCTTATGCTGCCTACACAATGCCCTTTTTCTCTGTATTGCATGCTTCACCTCTTTATTCATCCATCTCACACCTACCTTATTTAACCTTCTCACCCATGGTATACATTTAGACATTGCACACTATGAAGAGCTCAGGAGACAGCTTGCAGGTGTAGCATGGAATGAGGAGTTAGCTGGAAAATCTCCCAAGCTGCATTGATCTCTTTTCCAGCTAACTCCTCATTCCATGCTACACCTGCAAGCTGTCTCCTGAGCTCTTCATAATCACCCCCCCCCCTTGTAGTTCCACGTATACACTTTTTTCACAGGGGTCCTTGCACTGCTGGCAACCACCCAGGTAATCACTTCATGGTCACTTTCACCAATTGGTGGATGATTTGACACCTCATTGATAATTACATCCTCCGATGAGATGACCAAATCCAAGACCCTTAATCCTCGTGTGCCCTCTGTTACATACTGTCTGAGGTAGTTATCCCTCAAAAACTCAAGAAACTCATTTTCTTTACTTCCAGTTGCTATCTCTTCATTCCAGTCTATATTGCCATAATTAAAATCACCCATAATGATCACCCTTTTCTTATTTGCTTGGATTATTTGACTATACATTTCACTATCACCACCATCCACATTACCAGGTCTATAACAACATCCCACCAAGTATTTGATGCTATTCACCTGTATCTCACACCATACTGCCTCAAAACCACTGGCCCTATTTCCCTCTTGCATCTCTACCTTGTATGGACATAACTCTTTCTCTATCATCAATAGCACTCCCCTTCCCTTTTTACCCCTTCTATCCTCACGAAACACATCATACCTTTACATCTATTCCTATCAGGATGTCGTCCTCATCTAACCATGTCTCACTTATTCCGACAATCTCTGGGTGCACAGATGCAATTAGTGAAACCATTTCATCCGCCTTGTTTCTTATACTTCTAGCATTGGTATATAAACAACACAACTGATTTCTGGATCTACAGCTAGTTCCACTGATACCACTCACTCGATGTGATCTCTCCATGCTGGACTGGGGCCATTTCCCTTTCTGCTTCTTCATTTTAGAACCCTTTGCAATTCCATCTGTTTCCTCTTGATCCCTGGTCATTCCATTACTTTCCTGCCTACACATGCTCTCACCTCCTCTTGGAGCATCCACCTTTCTCACGCTGTGTACCCCTGTCCACCCTGAGCCTCCCCGTTTCCCTTCTCCTCTTGCACACCCATTCTCTCATTTTCTATACTCATACCACTCACTTCTCCATTCATTTCCACTTCTTCAATCTCTCCAGTCTTACTCTCCTGCTCTTCCACATCACTCCCCTCTCGATCTGATTCATTCTCTCTATTCACTTCTCTACTTTCCAGCAGTAGTCTCTCCAAGCGACTCACACCATAACCACTCAAATGCAGTCCATCGCTCCCATACAGCTCACTTCGTCCCTCAAACTCATTCCACACATTAACAAACTGTACTTCCATCTCCTCACACATTTCAGCCAGAATATCATTCATAATCCTTGCTCTCTGCCTCATTTCACCACAATCATACCTAGGCAACACACTGACTACCCTTCCTGTCACACTATTCTCTTTTATCTTTCCAAGCAGTCTCCTGACATTCATTTTGACATGCACTTTGTTCTCTCTCAAATCATTTGTACCAATTAATACAATTAACGCTTTTGCTCGCTCCCGCCTCATATTTAATGCCTCTATAACTCTACTCATTTTACTGCCTGGAAAACATACCTTGTGCATTGTATCCTCTAGCACACCTCTAATAATGGAGTCGCCATACAACGCCACTCGCTCATCTTTCGTTAACTCTTTCATGCCATCGTGATTTATTTTAATAGTTTTGACCTGAATTCTCTTAATTTCATTCTGCATCCATTTCATTTCTTGCCTCATCCAATCCAATTCACTTTCCGAATCTCGCGACACATTCTCTTTATCATTAAATCTTTATAACTTTTTAACTCTCGACCCCCTTTTCTCACTTTCCCTCTCATTCATCCTTCTTTGTTTCCATACTTTCAGTCCAACATACGTCCAACTTTCACTATCATTCTTCTCACTTTCACTCTCATTTATCTTTCTTTGTTTCCGTACTTTCGGACTAACATGCGTCCAACTTTTGCTATCATTCTTCTCACTTTTACTGTCATTCATCTTTCTTTGGTTCAGTACTTTTGTTCCAACATGCATCCAACTTTCGCCATCATTCATTCTTTTTCCGCTATCATTTATTCTTTCGATTTTTTTTACTTGCGATTTCTGCATCACGCCATTTCTACTTTCATTCGTTCTCTCGATTTCGTTTCTTTCCGCCTCACTTTCGTCCCTTTCAACATCCATTACGGTTGTCAAATCACTCTTTTTCCCTGATTTTTTAACATTTTTTTTCCTCTCCTTCTCACCATCCTTCTCTTTCAAACATGCACTCGCGACACAATCGGTACTAGCACTTTCTGTCATCAATTTCATATTCGCATTCATCAGTTCCTCGTTCAGGTCACACTTCGCGCACACACCCTTCTTCCATCCGCACTAAACATCCACAAATCATTTATGTAATCGAAGGAATACATATAACAGACCTCACACTTAACGAAACGACTGAAATCTAAATTAAATTCATGGAATGACAATGCCGCCGCCATTTTTTTTTTTCTCTGCAAGGTTACTAGGTCTAATAATAACGATTTCGTAATTTAGTTTAGGCAAGAAAAAACCCCCACACTAATAATATCGGTAGCATACAATGTTTACAGCCACTCTTACTTAAACAATTACGCATATATACTTAATTATTCCTAGTAAAACTTATCTAAATCAGGAGCTCTTCAAATCGCGTCCGCAGCGCTTGGCCCACTTTCAAGCTTAACGAAATCCAAACTGGACAGAAAACATGGGAAAAAAACCACAAACTGGAAAAGATTAAGAAACTTTGGAAAAATAAAAATGTGGTGAAATATGCTACATGGAACATTAGAAGCATAGCACATAAAGAAGAAGAATCAGATAAAATTTTAAATGACAAAAATATAGAAATTGCAGTTCTTAAAGAAACAAAAAAGAAACTTAAAGGAACAAAAGAAACAGCTAACTACAACATGATATATAGTGGAGTGGACAAACAAATACATGTAAAAGCTGGTATAATGATTTGGATCCATAAATCAATTAAAGCAAAAATAACTCATTGTACATACTAGAATGAAAGAATATTAGAAGTGCAATTCAAATTAAATAAAGAAAATGTAACTTGTTGGAGTGTATACCCTTGAAGAAGGAAAAGAAGAAGAAAATGATTACTTTTCTTCTTCTTCATGTAGCTTCCTCAGTGAGAGGGTGCAGCACCATGTCCTTCCAGTTCACTGTGTTGTTGGCTTTCCTTTTTTTTTCTGCATAGCCATGTGATCCTGTCGATGATCTTATATCTTGGACTTATATATCTAAGTTCCGTGAGTATAGAGAATGATCTCCATTCTCACGGAACTTCTGAGTAGATCTTTATTTTTCCAGAATGCATCTTTAGCTATGGCCATGTCCTTCGTTTTTTACCTCTTGATCCTTTTACCATAATTTTTTCTTCTAGGACTGTTATTATTCTCTGTCCTGATGAACCCCTCAATACATGTCCTGCCAATCTCATCTTTCTCTGGTTCATTTCCTGTAATAAAGATCTCTGTGTTCTCATTCTCTGTAGAACATCTGTATTTGTCACATGTTCTGTCCATGGGATTTTCAGAACTCTCCTCTAGCACCACATTTCAAAGGCCATTATCTGTTGCCTTACTCTCTTCTTGAATATCCAGGTCTCACTTTCATATGTGAAAATTGGCCACACTTATGTTCTTGATGAAAATCTCAAAAGAAAGCAGATCCGAGCCAGAAATATTCATAAAAAATACGAAAATTGAACATACAACAGAATATGTTGTATGTTCAATTTCTTTTCTCGATATTCACAGAACTTCTGTGAATATCGAAAAAAGAAAAGAATGATCTCTATACTCACAGAACTTCTGAGCAGATCTTTATTTTTCCAGAATGCATCTTTAACTATGGCGTTCTTATTTTTATTTCTTTATCTTGCTCTCCATCTGCAGTAAAGTAGGTGGCTAAATATTTGTATATTCAATTTTCATATTTATGAATATTTCTGGCTCAGATCTGCTTTCTTTTAAGATTTTCATATAAGGGTTTTTTTTTTTTTTGCATTAATATCTAATCCAAATTCTTTACCTTCTTCAATTAGCAGCTGCAATTATTTGATTAATTTGTTTCTGTTTTCTGCTATTAAAATGGTATCATCCACATATCTAATATTGTTATATTTTATACCATTGATACTAATTCCAGTTTTTTTGTTTTTCAATCTTTTTCATCACTGTATCACTATAGGTATTAAATAGATTTGGTGAAAGGATACAACCTTGTCTAACTCCTCTTTTTATTTTCACTTCAGAAGTCTCAGAGTTAAACAGCTGTTTGGTGTAAATCATTTTTATAATCTTAAGTACATGATCTTCTATGTCTAATTTATCTAATATATTGAACATTTTATTATGTTTTATCCAGTCAAAAGCCTTCTGAAAGTCTATGAAGCATACGTAAATATTCCTATTTCTATCAAGTGATTTTTCTATTAGAATTTTTATTCCAGGATAGCATTAATGGTTCCCATTCCTCTTCTGAAGTCTTTTTGTTGTTCACTCAATTAACCACTTATGGCTCTTTCAATTTGTTTGTTAATGATGGTTAAAATAATTTTAGATGCATGGGATATTAGGCTTATAGTTCAGTAATCCTCACAATTTTGTGCATTATGTATCTTTGGAATTGGTATGCAGATAGATGTTGTAAAAACTTCAGGTAATTGTATTGCTTTATAGATGTCCTGAATAGATTCCACTAAATATAGAGGGAGGAATTGGAAGGCTGGGATATCATTAGTGCGTGGGAAATTATGAAGGAATATTTGTTAACAGCAATGGTAACTTGTGTACTAGAGGAGAGATATAAGGAGACAGGTGAAGAGAAGATGCATGAAGAATATAAGACACAGGCCAAAAGAGTGACTAGTATGGTAAGGAAGGCGAAACTGGAATATGAGAGGAGATTCGCCCTAAGATCCAAAGGAAATCCTAGGAAATTTTTTAGCTATATGGCCAGCAGGAGGATAAATGACTGTGGAAGAATGATATTGTGGGATAAAATGGGAATAGAGTGACTGAAGTAGAGGACATAGTGGAATTGTTCAATGAACACTTTATTGGAGTATTTCATCCTAGAGGAGTCAGTTTTAATGCTAGAGGAATAGGGCTGGTGTTCGAGGTTTGGAGGTACAGCAGGAGAGTGTGTTTCAAATAAGTACTCTGGATGTCAATAGAGCTGTGGGACTGGATGGTATTTCACCACAAGTTTTGAGAGAATGTGCTAGGGAACTGACAGAGCCTTTAACCTGACTTTTTCAATGAAAGTCTGGCTACAGGAAAAGTCCCATGGAATGAAAGGAAGGTAAGATAACATTGCATAAGGGTGGTAGCAGACTGGAAGTGTTCTAATTATAGGCCAGTTTGCATGTCATTAGTAGTAGTTGTTAAGATCTTGGAGAAAGTAGTGAGGGACCATATACAGCATTGGGCAGAGGGTGATGTCATCCGTGAGAGTCAACATGGATTTGTGAAGGGGCGTTCTTGTTTTAGCAATATGCTAGCCTTTTATGATAAAGTTACAAGAGCATTAGATGAGGGAAAGGCATATACTGCCATTTTCTTAGACTTAGCGAAAGCATTTCACAGGGTGACACATGATAAGCTGATATTTAAGTTGCAGCACATGGGTCTGGATGTCAGATTGGTCAACTGGATTCAGGATTGTCTGTCCGATAGGTATCACAGAGTGGTGTATGGTGGGGCAATATCAAGGAGGCAGAGGGTTACAAGTGGGATCCCACAGGGCTCGGTACTGAAACCTATATTGCTTAACCTTTATATCAACGACATTGTCAGCGGATTGCAAGGGGATATTCAGTTGTTTGTGGATGATGCGAAGCTAGGAAGGATTATTAGTAATAGTGTAGATGTGGTAGCTCTGCAAGAGGATTTGAATAAGCTAGATAGATGGGCAAATGAATGGGGTTTCAGTTTAATGCAGCAAAATGTAAGGTCTTGAGGTTTGGGAAACATCGATGGGACACTGCATACTCTATGGGAGGAGTTACACTAGAGGAAGTAGGGGAGACAAGAGATCTGGGGGGTTGATGATTGATAGAAACCTGAAATTTAGGGGACATATTGCAAAGGTGGTGAAGGTAACACAGAGGATTGCTGCAATAATGAGGATGCTGACCTGCAGAGATAAAACAATTATCATTCCGTTGTATAAATCTGTGATCAGACCACACTTAAACTATTGTTCTCAGATTTGAAAGGGATAAACTGTGGAAAGGGTACAAAGGCGGATAACAAAGATGGTTTCAGGACTCTACCATGTGAGTTATGACGATCGGCTGAGGGAATGTGGACTGCAGAGTTTGGTGGATAGAAGAAGGAGAGGTGATATGATTGAGACTTTTAAACTGTTGAGAGCCGGTTACAGGGTTGACTCTGGGGAGTTCTTTCGCTTGGTTGAACAGCAGGAAGGAGTGATGACAAGAGGCCATCCCTGGAAGTTATGAGAGGAAACTGTTTGCAAGAGGGTGAGGAGTGATTGCTTTACATGGAGGGTGGTTGAACCATAGAATGCATTGCATGATGGAGTGGTGAGAACGAGAACGGTCAATGAGTTTAAGGAGTGGTATGATAGGCTTTGTATTTCTTAGGGCGGGGGGACCACTCCTCAATGAGTCTTGATAGACTTTGTGTTTCCTAGGAAGGACCTCCCACGATGAGTCTTTTGACTCCATGGAGGCCTGAATAATAATAATAATGACAAAATGGTTGTTATTATTGCCAGTCAAAGCTTTGAGCAGCTCAGCTGGAATATTATCACACCCAGGGATTTATTATTAGGAAGATTCTTAATTACATGTCCTACTTCCTTTCTTGTGGGTAGAGTGGTATCTGTTAAGTTTAACTTAAGATATCGTGAATCATCTAATATGTTACCATTATCATCATCATAGAGATCTAATTAGTACTCCACCCATCTTCCATTTATTTTTTCCTTATCAATGAGTATGTTTCCATCTTTGTCCTTGATGTTATTAGACTGTGTACATTCTGTTTTTCTATTAAATTCTTTCGCTTTCAGGAATGCTTCTCTGGTTTTGTTCCTATTTTGTAATTCTATCTCAGTGCACTGCCTATGTATCCAGTTTTCTTTCAATCTGTTAGATAACTGTGTGATTCTTTTATCCCAAGTTTTTTTTATCTTAACCTTTCTTCTTCATTTGCTCCTCTTTTTTTTCATGTTCTTCTTTCATCAATAAGTTTGAAAATGATCACTTTTACAAAGAGTTAAAAGGAATATATGAAAAATTAAATAAAACAGACTATATAAAACAGACCATATAGCCAAGATCTTAATACTTGAATAGGAATGAAAAAAAATAACAATAATATACAAAAATCTGGAGACCCAACAGTAAACAAAAATAGAAAGCCACTCATTGATTATACAATATATAATAATTTAAAAATAATGAATACATTTTACAAACATAAAAATATACATAAATATACGTGATTTGCAAGAAAACAAAAATCAATAGTAGACTACTTTATAGCAAATAAAAAAGCGGCAAACCTCTTCCTAGACGTTAATGTTAGAAGAGGGTTAGAAATTGACACAGATCACTATTTAGTACAGGTAAAACTAAGATTTCCACCAAACTGGCTACAAAAAAATAAACAAACTAGAGAAACAAAATCTAATTACAAAGTAAGACTACTAAATAATTCATGTATAACAAATTTATACCAACAGAGGGTTAATAACTACTTAGAAAAAATACAAGAAAATGAAGACACTGAGAAAGAATGGAATAATATAAAAGAAATTATTGCATCAGCAGCAGAGAGGTATGGGAAGGAAAGAAGAGGAGAGAATGGAAACAATAGGAGCGAGGGAATGGTAAGAGGTATAATCTATGGCGACTCAATGATCCGTGGAGTTCAAGATAGGATGCGTGAGGAGTGTTTGCCAGGAGGAACAACAGAAAGGGTGGCTATGGCAATTAAGAGAGGTGAAAGGGTGGATGAGATGATTGTGATGGTAGGAACGAATGACTTGAGTGGTAATGTAAGTCGGGCAGCGAGAGATATGAGATTTTTGCTTGAGACTGTACGGAAGAAGGCAGAGAGAGGAAAAATAGTGTGCGTGTTGCCTAGGTATGATAATGATGAGCTGAGCAGAAGAGCGGTGATATTGAATGGCATAATAGCGAGAATGTGTGACAAGAGAGGACTGGTATATGTGGATGCTTGGAGTGCATTTGAGGAAAGAGAGGAATTGTATGCGAGAGACCATTTACATTTGAATGAGGAAGGAAGTAGGCATCTGGAGAGATTGCTGTTCTGAAAGAGTCAGTGTGTCCCAGGGAGGATGATAGCAGGGGTGGCCTCTTGTGGGAATGGATACTTGGGAGAAGGGAGACAATGTCAGGTAACACTGAGCCCAGTGGAGTCTAGAAGGGATAATGCTGGATATAGAAACAATGGCATTTATATGCTTTATACTAATGCCAGGAGTATCCAGAATAAGGGAGAGGAATTGGTGGCGTAGATAGCATCAGCCTGGCCAAAAATTATTGCGATCACTGAGATGTGGTTGACAGAAGGGGATATAACAACAGGAATAGAAGTCGCTGGGTATAGCATTTTTCATCAGGATAGGAGGGGAAAGCATGGTGGTGGGGTACTGCTTATGGTAAGTGATAACCTATGTCCTCTAAGAGTGGAGAATTTGGAAGGAAGTGAGACAAATGATTTTGAGAGCGTATGGTGTGAGGTAGAGGTAGGCAAGACAGGATATTTAGTGGGGTGTTGCTACAGACCCAGGAGCACAGAGGATGGGGACCAGGAGATGTTTAGACAGCTAAGTTTGGCAAGTGCAAGAAGAATGATTGTTATGGGAGATTTTAACTTCAGTAGTATAAATTGGAGAGAGGAAGATGCATGTAGCAATAGGGGAATGGAATTTCTAGAATTCTTGAGGGACAAATGTCTTAGGCAACATGTAACAGAGGGAACAAGAGGTTCAAAAGTTTTGGATTTGGTTATAGCATCAGAAGAGTTGATAATAACTGAGTTGACGTCTCTCCCACCAGTTGGAGAGAGTGACCATATGGTGTTGACTTGGAAAATGAATAGACATGCAGGAGTATCAAAGAGACGGGAACTTATGTGGAATTATAAGGCAGGTGATTATAATAGTCTTAGACGTCAACTTCAGTAAGTTTCATCGAGGGAGGAATTGGAAGGCCGGGATATCACTAGTGCGTGGGAAATTGTGAAAGAATATTTGTTATCAGCAATGGTAAGTTGTATACCATGAGTGAAGAAGAGGACGCAATTTGGAGTAAAGTGAATGACAAACAATATTAAACAGAAATTGCATGCGAAAAAGAGGCTATGGAAGAGATATAAGGAGACAGGTGAAGAGATGCATGAGGAATATAAGACACAGGCCAGAAGAGTGACTAGTGTGGTAAGGAAAGCGAAACTGGAATATGAGAGGAGATTGGCCCTAAGATCCATCAGTTTCCTTTCGTAACTTCCCATCCCTGGAAGTTACGAAAGGAAACTGTGAGCAAGAGGGTAAGGAGTGGTTTCTTTGTGTGGAGGGTGGTTGAGCCGCGGAATGCATTGCCTGATGGAGTGATGGGAGCGAGAACGGTCAGCGAGTTTAAAGAGTGGTATGATAGACTTTGTGTTTCTCAGGGGGGGGGGGACCTCCTCTCGATGAGTCTTGACAGACTTTATGTCTTAGGAAAGACCTCCCTCGAAGAGTCTTTTGACTCCTTGGAGGCCTGAATAATAATAATAATAATAATAATAATAATAATATGAAAGTCTAGGAACACACAAAAAACATCATAAAAATAAAAAATTACATATATGGGACAATGAAATAAAAACAATAACTGAAAATAAAAATCTGGCTTTTAAAAGATGGTTAAGTAGCAAAAGTCAAAATGAAATTGAATATAAAAAAAGACGAGCAATAGCCAAAAGAGAAACCAGAAAGAGACACACAGAAAGCTGGGAAAAATTCGTATCATATCTAGAAAATGACATATACAAAATAAGATCCAGTGCGTACAAAATACTAAAACACATGAATGCAGATATAAAAGAAACTGCAAATATAAATTGTGAAATAGATGTAAAAGAATATTTGGATTACTTAACAGATCTTTGGATGGATAACACTGGCATCAAAAAAAATTACAGAGACTTACAAAATACCTTAAATGATATAACAATGAAAGAATTAAAGGACAACCTAAATAAAATAAAAAATGGCAAATCAGCAGGAAAAGATGTGATAAACTCCGAACTGTAAAAATTTGCTGGAAAAAAATTTCATCAAAGATTGCTAAATTTTTAAATAAAATATGTACAAATGAACAAATACCAATTGAATGGAATACAAGCATAGTAATACCTATATTTAAAAAAAGGGATAAAATAAAACCTGCTAATTATAGAGGTATTAGTTTTTTGAATACATGCTACAAAATATATAGCACAATACGTAATGAAAAACTAAAAATATTCAGTGAAAAAATATTATTAGAATGTCAAAATGGATTTAGAAAATGGACTCTCTAAATCCTTTCTTTTAGGCTTGCACGGTGATCCGAATGCATTTTTGGAAATTATGGAGACAACTAGCGTGTTTGAATAAAAACTTTAGTTTACTATTACTAAAATTTTACAATTCGACGTTTCGACCTTTATGTTAAGGTCATCTTCTGGAGCGTACAAATATACACAGGAAACAAGCTATACTACAATCATACTGGTTCGTTAAAGACACTGACTAACCGCTACCACAATTGTTGGCCTGACCTCTGGTGAAAAAAAATAAATAAATAAAAAAATAAATAAAAAAAAAAAATTATACATCAACGCTAAAGTCCTATTATTTGTGTTGTCTACTATATACATATATTAACATTATATTAACATCATTCCAGCCAGTTGGAGTGGAATGGTTTCTAATAATAGCATATTGGCTAGAGTCCTGACTTGTGTTGAATCTTTCAAATTAGGTTGGCTGAATGTGTGCCATCCAGATCCTTGGAATTTTCATACCATCTTTATTGTTGATATTTGGGTGGTTTATCAGGATTTCATATATGCAAAAAAGAACACATTAGACACATTAAATATAACCATTATGGTGAAGCAGGCCTCTCAGACCACGCACTCAACACCTTACACCAAATCAACTGGAAAAGCACCTGCTCCCTACACCGTACAAAAACATGGTACGAAAGAAAATTTAAAGAATCCTGCGAAATCCTGATAAACCACCCAAATATCAACAATAAAGATGGTATGAAAATTCCAAGGATCTGGATGGCACACATTCAGCCAACCTAATTTGAAAGATTCAACACAAGTCAGGACTCTAGCCAATCTGCTATTATTAGAAACCATTCCACTCGAACTGGCTGGAATGATGTTAATATAATGTTAATATATATATATATAGTAGACAACACAAATAATAGGACTTTAGCATTGATGTATAATTTTTTTTTTTTTTTTTTTTTTCCACCAGAGGTCAGGCCAACAATTGTGGTAGCGGTTAGTCAGTGTCTTTAACGAACCAGTATGATTGTAGTATAGCTTGTTTCCTGTGTATATTTGTACGCTCCAGAAGATGACCTTAACATAAAGGTCGAAACGTCGAATTGTAAAATTTTAGTAATAGTAAACTAAAGTTTTTATTCAAACACGGTAGTTGTCTCCATAATTTCCAAAAATGCATTCGGATCACCGTGCAAGCCTAAAAGAAAGGATTCAGATCATCCATGGAAATGATACCCACAAGCGCTGCAATCGCTATGGTAAGCTAAAGATTCGTATTTCTCTTCTGATCAATCGGCTGGCCTTTTTAAAGAGATGCAGAGACAATAACCTCATTCCGATCTGCATCAGGCTAAAAAAGAAATTTACGTCCGCTAAGGCACTTCGTATCTATGACCGCACAGAAAAAGCAATGCTTAGGGAACAGATCCAAACAGCCCGCCGAAACCTAGCTACAACACAAAATCTAGTTTCTGAATTACAATTAGAACTATCGAACTATGTTAACCAAGACATTCTACAAACACTTGAAAGAATTACTGACAATTCGGCCAAGCATACCCTGGAAAAGAACAAAGAAAAACTCGAGAGAAAATTCCACAGGTTGAAACAACGGCAAAATATGGCGGCCAATCAGAGGACTTCCTCCCCGAGAAACAACAATGAACAACAAACAAGGGAGACAAGGAGCGACCAACCACCGACAAACAAGAACCATGTGATCAACTTATCAAGCCACACCCTGAACAACGGCGAACTCACGCTGCTGAATAAAGGACTGAACTACGCAATAGCGCCTAAAAAGGTAAACAAATTAGATTTTATCTACCACATTGAAAGAGGCATCAGATCCCTACCTAACAACATAGCAGACAAAATACAACTAGAAACCAGTAATGTCCTAAATACCAAGAAAACCATACAGAATAACCTGACTAAAACAGAATTAGCAGCAATAAAATCGTTAAAAGCCAAACAAAACATAATAATAACGAAAGCTGATAAAGGCAGTGCCACTGTTGTCCTTGACAGGTCAACATACATACTGCAAATGAACCAACTAGTAGCCGATAACAACACATAAAATGGTAAATTATAACCCAACAAAGAGGATAAAGGACAAAACAGAAAAACTATTAAAGTCCGTCACTTCTTGGCCATACACAGAGTTAAAAAACTCAAACCCCACTACGCCCGCCCCCCCAGAATATATGGGGTTCCGAAAATACACAAACAAAATGTGCCCCTTCGACCAATAGTGGAAGGAATAGACAGTCCCAATTACCATCTAGCCAAGAAATTAGCGGCAACACTCAAGGAGTTGGTAGGTCATTCCCCCTCCTACGTAAAAAACACACAACACTTTATAAACATAATCAAAAACATAACACTCGACAAAGACGACTTATTAGTCAGTTTTGACGTTTCTGCCCTTTTCACTAATGTCCCCATCAATGACACAATTCTCCTACTACAGAACAAATTTCCGCCCGACATTACGGCCCTCTTTGCCCACGTACTAAAGTCCGGTTACTTCGTGTGGCAAAACAAATTCTACCTACAAAAGGAAGGTACGGCCATGGGCTCACCATTATCCCCCCCAATCGCGAACTTCTACATGGAAACCTTTGAGCAAAGGGCTCTTGATTCCGCCACGCTTCGACCGACAATCTGGCTCAGATACGTTGACGACGTGTTCGCGATCTGGCCGCACGGTCGACAAACGCTAAACACATTCCTCAGCCACCTAAACAAACAACACGAACGCATACAATTTACCATCGAAATCGAAAACCAAAATTCGCTCCCGTTCCTAGACACACGTCTTCCTTCAGGCAATCTATCCTTCACGGTCTACCGAAAACCGACACACACGGGCCAATACATACATGCGAATTAATATCACCACCCAGCACAAAAATATGGAGTCATAAACACCCTTAAAAACAGAGCCACAACTATTTGCTCTAACCAGCAGGCCCTGAAACATGAACTAAAAATCATTAGTGACACATTCATAAACAATGGCTATAACAAAAATACTGTCAATAAAATACTCTATAAAACCACAACAAAAACGAATCTAGACTACAGTAAAACCATAGCCATCCCATACATTAAAGGGTTATCAGAAAAAATCAACAGAATCCTACAACATTATACCCTTAATGCCACCTTTAAACCACCCACTAAACTTAAAACCATATTCAGCTCCTCTAAGGACCCTCTCCTCCCATTAGCACATCCTGGAGTCTATTGCATCCGCTGCACCTGTAACTTACCGTACATCGGTGAAACAGGACGGACAATCCCTATACGCAAAAAAGAACACATTAGACACATTAAATATAACCATTATGGTGAAGCAGGCCTCTCAGACCACGCACTCAACACCTTACACCAAATCAACTGGAAAAGCACCTGCTCCCTACACCGTACAAAAACATGGTACGAAAGAAAATTTAAAGAATCCTGCGAAATCCTGATAAACCACCCAAATATCAACAAAAAAGATGGTATGAAAATTCCAAGGATCTGGATGGCACACATTCAGCCAACCTAATTTGAAAGATTCAACACGTCAGGACTCTAGCCAATCTGCTATTATTAGAAACCATTCCACTCCAACTGGCTGGAATGATGTTAATATATGTATATAGTAGACAACACAAATAATAGGACTTTAGCGTTGATGTATAATTTTTTTTTTTTTTTTTTTTTTTTTTTTTTTTTTTTTTTTCACCAGAGGTCAGGCCAACAATTGTGGTAGCGGTTAGTCAGTGTCTTTAACGAACCAGTATGATTGTAGTACAGCTTGTTTCCTGTGTATATTTGTACGCTCCAGAAGATGACCTTAACATAAAGGTCGAAACGTCGAATTGTAAAATTTTAGTAATAGTAAACTAAAGTTTTTATTCAAACACGGTAGGACTCTCTAAATCCATTTCAAAATGGATTTAGAAAAGGACTCTCTAAAAAGGACTCTCTTAAAACTACTTATAGAAAAAAAAAAACAGAATTTAATTTGGAAACTCATCTTTTGTTTATAGATTATGAAAAAGCATTTGACAAAGTAAAAAGATATGTAATGTTTGATATATTACAAAGAATAAATATACCTAATATTTTACTAGCAATATTGAATATATATAAAGATAATGAAATAAAAATAATGAAAAGTTGTCTGAAAAACGATCTATAAACGAAGGATTAAGACAGGGATGCCCTATGTCTCCAACACTTTCAATATTTACATTAATGAAATATTAATACAGTGGAACACTTTAAACAATCAAGGTACAGAAATTTCTTGGAATAACAAAATAAATACGCTATTATTTGTAGATGATCAGTTAATAATATCAGATAAGGAAGACAATTTACAAAGAGCAATATATAATTTAAACATTAAAGTAGAACAGTTTGGAATGAAAATTTCCATATATAAAACTAAAATAATGGCATTTTGTGGACAAACTCCAGTTAGAAGCAAAATAGTTATTAATAATAAAATAATAGAACAGATAAATACTTTCAGTTATCTTGGATGTGAAATATCATATAAAGAAGAAAAAAGACATAAAATTAAAAACTTCAACATTTTTACAGATTATAGGCCTGATAAATAGAACACTGAACCCAAATATATATAAAAAGAAACACGCTTGAAAATATACAATACTTTAGCAGTGCCCACACTATTATATGGCAGTGAAATTTGGGCAATAAACAAACAGGATAAACAAAGAATAAAAACAAGTGAAATGAGATTTATGAGAAGAACTGCAAAATACATATTATTAGATCAAAAAAGGAATGAAGACATTTTAAAAGAACTAAAAACAAAATCAATAGAAGAAAAACTAAACAATTATAAGCAAAAATGGATTGAACATGTACACCGAATGGCCAACACCCGACATCCTAAACAAATACTAAAGTATAAGCCAATTGGAAAGAGAAGGCAAGGTAGACCTCAAAAAAGGATACTGGATGGATAATGAGACCGGAACAATATGGTCTATATCCATAATTAGTGTTATGATGATGATGAAAGTGATTTCCACCCTCTTTCTTGATCCCTACAAAGCCTAGATCTGAACCTCAATGGGAATATATGGGACATGTTAGAAAACAGATTTGGGAGCAAAGTCTTCTTCCATCATCTGAGCCAGTTAAAGAATTGTCTGGTGAATACCTGGTATGTGTAAACACAGAGGTAATCCAGTACCTTGTGGAATTTTTGCTAAACCAGATACGTGCTGTAATTTGGGCTAATGGAAGTCAAACACACTATTAAATAAACGTTTCTAATTCAGCAGCCGATGTGTGTACATGCCCAGCATTGAACAAGCAGGGCTCAGTACTTGGTTATCTTCTGTACGTACATCAATAATATAGGAAATTATTTAAGTGGAAATATTCGTTGTTTGCTGATTAGGGAATTTAGGGATTTGTGGACAGGGAGTTGAAGTTTAGAGGACACATTGCAAAGGCAGCAAAAACAGCACAACAGATTATGTGGTTGTTTACTCAATTATCATACCTCTTCTGTGATAAGGATAAGTCTTTGACTCCTTGGAGATGTCAGAGAAATAATAATAATGTTACTTAAATATAAAGAGCCAATAGGCTTCATTTTGGTGATATAAACATTATTCAAATTAAGGGGATATTAAATCCCACATTGTTTTAAAACCGAAAGTTTCTTTGAGTTTCTTATTCGGTTTTAAAACAATGTGGGATTTAATATCCCCTTAATTTGAATAATGTTTATATCGCCAAAATGAAGCCTATTGGCTCTTTATATTTAAGTAACTTAATGGTTGCACCTTTTTGACAACTCGTATAGCAGAGTATATAAGTTCTTTTCGCTATACTCTTTGGTATCTATTTGGTCTAGCTACTCACTGATGAAGCCTCAAAAAAGGCTGAAACTGGTCTGGGTAGTGACCTCCCACCATAATGTAATAACAGTATACATTTCCTAGGAAATGTGTTTTTACAGTATGGAAAATACCAAGATTAGTGGTTAGAACTTTCCCCACCTTTGCAACAAGTTTCCTGAGATTGTACTACGTACTAGGACTACTTGCATTAGCTCACGCTAGTAACCGCCAATACTTTTATAGTTTACTATATTCGGCATGAAACTCTGATCCCAATCTTTGAGTTTCTTATTCGGTTTTAAAACAATGTGGGATTTAATATCCCCTTAATTTGAATAATAATTTTATTATTATCCAGAATGGCTGAGTGATAGCTGTAATTAGTAGGTTAAGTTCATATTGTATATTAATTAATTTCTGTGTGATCTTTGTGTGTGTGTCAGCGAGACATACATCAGCACAAAGACAAAAATAAGTAACATAGATTTTTGAAAATGGTTAGGTGCTGTGAATGCAGTATGTATGCTTGAGAGATGTTTAGGATATCCATGTGGAGAGGAAGAGATGAGAGAGTGTAAGTATATAAAGAGTGTAACATGCTTATCGACTATGAGGTGTCTTTGAATGTTAGTGGTATTGAGCAAAAGGCAGTGCAGGAAATTATGAGCAGTTATGGAAGCAAGCAAGGCTGACAGTAATGTGATATGAAAGATAATGCAACTGACAATAATACAGCATGCAAGACTGATAGTGAAAAAGGGAATGTGACTGGCTGTATAGCAGTAAGGAGTGAGATAGTATGAGGAACTGATGGTAAGACAATGGGTTTGAAAGGGAGGAAGATTACAACTAGTATGACAATGAGAATGAAGGGCAGTGAGAAAGTGATTGAATACATGAAAGCAAAGCAGGTAAAAATGAGGCAAGAGATGAAGCATATGAATAAAATGAGAAGAATTAAAGATTTGCACAGAAAGAGGTATCGAATGATTCGAGAGTAGCACTGTATGGGGATTCAATTATTTGACATGTGCTGAATGGAAAAGCATACAAGGTTTCTTTCCTAGTATGCTGAATGGAAAAGCATAGAAGGTTTCTTTCCTAGTATGCTGAATGGAAAAGCATAGAAGGTTTCTTTCCTAGTATGCTGAATGGAAAAGCGTAGAAGGTTTCTTTCCTAGTATGCTGAATGGAAAAGCGTAGAAGGTTTCTTTCCTAGTATGCTGAATGGAAAAGCATAGAAGGTTTCTTTCCTAGTATGCTGAATGGAAAAGCATAGAAGGTTTCTTTCCTAGAGGAAGAATGAGTAGAGTGAAGCAAGCAAGAGTTGATAGTGACAGCATGAACAAATGATTTGGTTGGAAACAAAAAGAATGTGAAGAAGAATACATACCAGCCACTCAATTAAAAATTTTTATTTTACGTATAGGCATGCGACTGCCAATACCAATCCTCTTCAATTCCCTGCACATAGTTTGGTTAGATATGGGTCAGGAACAGTCTTCATTAAATGCTTTGGTCAATTGCTGCACACAGGAAGTTCTGTTTGTTTATAACAGAACTTTCTCAGATGACAGCGATCTTATTCCTGACAGACTATCTTAGGACCAAAGTTTTAGACAACAATGTGGGTTATTTTTCCACTGGTTAACTACCCAGGATGCCTCACCTTTTTGAAAAACCAGTCAGCTCTGCTGTTTTCAAAATCACGGCTCCAGCCAGATGGGCATCCAAGATAAGACCTTAATTGAACTCTGAAATATACTTTGTTTTTCCCATTCTAATCTGCTGATGATTACTAACTGGCAGCATTCTTAAATAGTTTCCTGGAACACATGGACACGTGATGATGCATGTGACCAAGTATTTTGCATGTATGCTGCATAAATGACATTTAAGTACATCTGCATAAAGGTTTCAAATTCATAGGCCAGTACGTGTATATCAAGTGGTTGTTGAAGAAAGTAAAAGATAACAGTGTGGTAGGAAAGGGGTAGTCAGTGAGTTACACAAGGTATGACAGGGACGAGTTGACACATCGAGTGAAGATTATGAATGGTCCACATAATCCAATCCCTCTTTTGGCATATTCTTGCTATCATGTAATTCATTAGTGATGATCTCCTCATCTCTGCATCATCATATCTAGGTGACATGCTTATTATCCTTCCTCTCATACATCTTTCATACATTAACACTTGCAAATCACTTGCTAATCGATTTACACTACCTCTCAGATCATTTGTGAATATCAGGAATCATTCACTGTGGTATTAGGAATATAATTATTTATATTTCTTCCTCCTATTTTAACTCTATACTTTCCAAAATTTCTTCACCGTAGAGGAGAAAGCATACACCTTTGTCCAACACCTCTTTGTATTTGGAAAGTTTCTAACAGTTCACCATTTATTTTTATGTTTGCTATTTTGTTCTGGTATATATATTATATTAGTCTTAAGTTGTATATTCTCTTCTTTATTAATGTTGCTATTAATTTCTTATAGTGAACACTTTCAAATATTTCAAATTTTTATTCATCCATCCAATTCTTGTCTGTCCAAGATGAGTTGGACTCCCTAATTAAGTGTTTCAACAATTAATGCATTCAGCATGCCATTCCTCAGTTGCATCCTCCCCTAAGAGCAAGTACACTGGCATCCAACCTAAGGACAAACGCTATTTCTGAAGATTAAAGTGGAAAATTCAGACTAATCAGACATACAATTTAGACATTCAATTGTAGTCTTTATATTAAATTCGTGTTCATGTGTTTTTTTTCTGTATGGTACTCCATGCACTGAACACTAAATACATAAATTATATAACTGAAATCTAGATGAGGTTTTATTATTATTAACATCTGAAATCCATAGAGTCGAAGGTCTTATTGTGGGAGGTCCATACTCACTCATGTAAAAATAACATCAAATGTGCCTTAAACCCATTCATAGTTACCACACTCTCGAGTAATACATTTCACTCACCAATCACTCCCTATACAATAAACCTGCTTCTCACACCCCATTTATACAGTTTTCAGGGATGGCCTCTTGTTCCTCCCTTCTCTGCTTGTTATGTGCCATCCATTCGTTTTAGACTCTTTGTGATCCTGTGAATAAAGGCTCTCCATCCCACTCAGCTTCTTGTCCTTTCTTTCTTTCAGTAATTGTAAATTCAAGTTGGTAAGTTCTTTTACGTTGTCCATCTAACTCTTTTGTGGACTTCCTCTTCTCATTCTCTCAATCTTCCCCAACATAACTGCTTTCTCCAATGATTCATCAGCTCACCAAAGTACATCAACTTCTGTTTAGCGATCATCACCTCCAAGGAGCATTCTGTCTTTATATTCTCTATAACCTCCTTACTGGTCATTCCTACAGTCCATGGGATCATATAGTCTCCTCCATACCCATAATTCAAATGAATGAATTCACTTTCTGTATTTCTTCTTAATAATACAACTTTCACATCTATACATCACTATTGGAAATACCACTGCTTTGACGATGACAATTCTAACTTTCATGGCCTTACTCACACCTCTATCTTTCATAATTTTTGTCAGGATTAACATCACTTTTTTTCCTGTGACTATCCTTCTTTTAATTTCATCTTCATATCTGCCATCATTTCAGATTCTGGACCCTAGTAAATCATAACTTTTAATAAGTTCTATTTTTTCTCCCTCTGTTATAAATTCATTTAAATTGCCAGAAGCCACCACTTTTGTTTTGCTGTATTTAAATTAAGCCTAGCTTTGTTACTTTCTGTCTTAACCAATTGAATCAACTGCTCCAGACCTTCCTTAGTTTATGCTATAGCAAGATACCATTCTCAACCAACTATGTTTCACTAATTCCAGCTATTTTCAGGAAAATACTCAGTCAATGCAACAATTTCATCTCCGTTATTTTTGGTACTCCTGGCATTCATAAATAAGCATAACAATCCACTTCTTGGTCTATAATAAGTCCTACCCATGCTGCCCTCATCTGTGACTTTTCTGCACTTTTTGTTGTCTGCTCACCCTTTCTGTTTGTCCAATATACTCCCCCTAGACAATGGAACTGTCATGGATTTCACCAGAATATTGATGATATCAAGATTTTGTTGCAGAAACGCAAACCTTTCTATTTCTGTCTACAGGAAACGTACTTAAGACCCAATGAGGACCTTACCTTTAGGAATTTCACTGTTGTACACAAGGACAGAACTGGAGATGGTCCTGCTCATGGAGGAGTAGTTATCCTAGTGGGTAGTCATATTCCTTTCCATCATGTCCAGCTTAATACTGCTCTGGAAGCAGTAGCGATTCACTTCTCTGTGGGAATTCTTATTACAGTATGTTCAGTATATTTACCATCACGTGCTGAGTTAAATGAAATTGATCTTGATAACCTTATCTCACAACTGACTGAACCCAAACTTTTGATGGGTGACGTTAATGATCACAATACTCTGTGGGGTAGTGCCAATACTAATAGAGGAGGTCGAATCATTGAAAGAATCCTTGATAATAATAACCTCTCCCTTTTAAATAATAAACTCAATATTTTCTTCCATATGCCTACCTGTTCATATTCTGCAATTGATCTTACTATCTACCCCCTCCCTTCCATTCTTCCACTGTTCACGTGGGACGTTGAAGAGAATATATGGAAGTGATCACTTTCCTGTTCTTTGCACAATGTCTTCATGGGAACCATGTTCACCCACACAGATACCTATATGGAAAATGGACCAGCTGACTGGAACACTTTTTCTGATCTTGCAAAATTTAATGCAGATACCATCAGTCAAACATCTATCAGCGAAGCAGTAAAGTATATAACAGATTGCAATGTGCAGGCAGCAACAGCATCCATCCTGAAAACATCATCTTGGTTTCCACTCTATCCAAAACCTTGGTGGAACCCAGAATGTCAGACAGCCAAGACCAACACAGAGCATGGAATATATTTCATAGATATCCCACCACATCAAACGTGCTCGAGCCAAAGCACGTTATGTGAGACGTCAGAGTCAAAAACAATCATGGATCAATTTACTACATTAATTAATCAAATGCCAAGAATTTGGAAACTCTTCCATTGCAAATATTCTATTGTATAATAAGTACAATATATATTACAATAAATTCTATTGTAATATTGTATAATGACCAGTCCAAAAATTGTATAGGATAAAATCCGGAAAATGAAAGGTGGATATATTGCTGATCCCAAAACCATTGCAGAAACTTTGGGAGAAAATTTTGCCAAAATCTCAGCAACTGCCTCATATCCTCCTGAATTTTTAATTCTGAAAGAGCAGCAAGAGAAACAAAGGCTAAATTTTTCTACCAATGTTCTTGAACAATTCAACCAGCATTTGTTAAGGAGGAACTAAAAAGAGCTCTCCTACTATCTCACCCTAGTGCAGTAGGACCTGATTACATCCATTACGAAATGATAAAACACCTACCATCATCTTCTATGGATCTCCTTCTCTTATTATACAATAGAATATTTGCAGAGGAAGAGTTTCCAAATTCTTGGCATAACTCAATTGTTATTGCTATCCCAAAACCAGGAAAAGATCCAACACAAGCAAATAATTATCAAGCCATTGCTCTGACCAGCTGTCTTTGTAAGATACTAGAGAAAATGGTTAATGCCAGACTTCTCTGGTATTTAGAAAGCAAGAGTCTTCTCTCCAATACACAATGTGGGTTCTGTAGACATCGTTCAACTTTAGACCATTTGGTTCATTTAGAAAATTGTATGAAAGATGCATTTCTGAAGCAAGAACACCTTGTTTGAGTTATTTATTTTTGACATGGGAAAAAGCTTATCACACAGCCTGGAGATATGGCATATTAAAAGACCTCTAAATGAACCTAGGTCTCAAAGGACACTGTCCTGTATTTATTAAAAACTTTCTGTCCAGGCGAACTTTCCAAGTCAGAGTGGGAAGTACGCTATCTCGACCATATCATCAAGAACAGGGTGTTTCCCCCAAGGCTCTGTCTTAAGTGTGACACTTTTTGCTATTAAAATGAACTCAATCACTGAACAGCTTCCTCCCATTCATAGATATATAGAGAGAGTAGACAATGCTCTATATCTTGATGACTTCACAATTTACTGTCACTCTCGTAACATAAGGGTAATTGAGAGACAACTTCAGCAAGCAACTGATCATGTTTTTCTGTGGGCTCTTAATAATGGGTTTAGGTTTTCAATAGAAAAAAGTGTCTGTGTACACGTCTATCGAAAACACACTCCACACCCAGACCCTGAATTAAGAGTGAGATGCACTGTTATCATATTCTGGTGGCGTACCAGCACTTTGCACGAGAGAGAAACAAAATTTTTGCCTATCTGGCCAGACCATATACACTCAGGCAGATTGCATGATGTTTTTAATTTTTTACAAAGAATTAATGTATACAAACACATCCGACTGTAATTTTGTTTATATGTAAATAATGTATTGCTTCACTTAACTTTTGTATGTATATAATATAGAATATGTAATATTCTGTGATGTATTTGTGCAGAGGTTGAGTACTAATGTATATATATTATTCATTAGTTTAATTTTTGACCAATCATGTATTTCTGTAGCCTTTGATCTTGTATATTTGTGTAACCTTGTTGTACTTTTGTTAATATGTAAAGACCACATTGCCAAACTTAATTTTTATACATACATATTGTATAATAATTCCTCTGACTCTTTATGTATTATTGCAATAACATTTGTTGTAATCTTATCTGTATGTAGATACTGCATTCCTTGATTTGGTTTTGTACATGCATTTTATTTATTAACTTGTATTGTTATCTTTTATGTACTGCATAAATGCAGCAGTGATTTTGTTTATTTACATTATTTACTAGTTTACTTTTCGACTAATAACGTATTGCTGTAGGACACCTTGTATATCTGTGTAACCTTCTTGTAATTTTGTTTGTATGTAGATACCACATTGCTAAATTTAATTTTTATGCATGTATATCGTCTAATAATTCCTGTTTGCCTATATATGTACTGCTGTAAAAACATTTGTTATAATTTTATCTATATGTAGATACTGCATCCCTTGGCTTGGTGTCTTGTACGTGCGTTTTGTTTATTAACTTGTATTGTTGACAATTTCTGTACTACTGTGACCTTTAACCTTGTGTGTTGCTGTGCCCTATGCAGCAATTCTGTTTATATGTAGATGCTGCTTTGTGGAACTTAATTTTTGTATGGGCATATTGTTTACAATTTTCTTCAATTGCTTATGTATAGTTGTAATCTTAATATGACACAGTATTACCTTTGTAGTTTTTGTGCCAAATAAACTATAAACCAATCCCCCTAGCTTATATAGGCCCCATGCATTCTTCAAGGCCAGTCCATTCTTATGCTGACCATCTACATGCATTAATTACTGCTTTCAGAATCCACTATCCTTATACTGTCTCTCTCTGACACCTCCATAGATCACCCTGTTTCCATGTTCAGCTCATGTGTTTTCACATTCTCTTCTCCATTCACATTGGTCTCACCTAGTGAATTCTCTTGATCATTTACTTCATTTCTGACTTCTAGTGATACCTTATTCCCATCACTGATGATGCTTCCTTCCAGCAGCAGTTTTGGAGTGAATCACCCTCCAGATGACTCTCTCCAAAACTAATCAGTTTCAGTCTACAACTCATTTACAGTTCCTTTCTTAAATCAAACTCATCCCACACATTCACAAAACGCACTTGTTTCTCTTCACACAATTCTGCTAAAATTTCATTCAAGATCTTTGCTCTCTACTGCAATTCATCATTGACATTCCTAAGCAAATACATAAACCATTCTTCCTACCACAACGTTGTGTTCCACTCTCTTCAATAATCTTTTGATATCCACCTCCCAATGTCCCAATACCCAACTAAATCACTTGTTCCAACCTTAACCACTATCTTCCTAGCACACTTACTTCTCGTATGCCATACTTCAATTCATTCTTCTTCCTGGAAAACAGAACACGTGCATCCTCTCATCCACCACACCTTTTTCGACTGAATCGCCATGTAGTGCTACATTTGAGTCATTTGCTAATTCCTTTTCTTCCTTGTCTTTCATCTTATTCTTTTGCATGCTTACATTTGTATTTACTATGTGTCCGATTTCATTCTATATATGCCTTATCTCATTTCTCATCTAAATCATTTCATTGTTCAATTCTTGCATTCCAGCAATCGTTTCCCCTATTGCTCCATTATTAAGTCAGGCCTTCTTCTATTCTTTCAGTCATGCCAGCTCTTGCACCATTTGACACTCACTTCTGCTTCCATATACACACGCTTTTCCTTTATCAATGATTTCCATATTCACTATTGCATTCTATGCACTCATATTCTCACACTTATTCTTCTGGCTATCATTTTCAGTCTTGCCCAATCACTGCTTTTCACCTTTTGTCTAGTAATCTTCATTCTCATTCAAATCATCACAATGCATTACTTCATCACACTTACTACAGCTCAGACTCTCTCACTTCTCTTGTTTAATCTCTCAATCAAGATATCTGCCATATCATCCACACATATATATTACACTACTGATGATAAACCATTTAAGTAAAATCCATGCTGCTGAACGCCTTGATTTTTGCACTATGCAACTGGTTGTTCTGTCAGGTTTGTCTTCATTAACTGTTATACACAAAATTCTCCACAAAACCTAATAACAACCTCAATAATAAATATGCATTCAGTCTTAGTATCACCAATTAAATAACTTTTTGGTAAAATGCATATAATTCTTCAAAAATATTCCAACAAATGTCACTTATTTTTGCTCTAGCTTTTCTACCAACTGCTGTTGTTAAGTAAAACAGTATCCCATCTTTTTATTTCAATTTTGAAATTGAAATTTTATTTCAATTTCCATTTTGAAACAAATGGAATGTGGTCTGAGTCTATATCTGATATTGAGTATACTTTTACATGTGAATATTATTTCTAAATATTTTTTTCTAATCACTGCATAATCAATGTGCTTTCTGAATTTACCATGTGGACTTTGCCAAGCATATACTCATCTTTTCTGGTTGTAGAAAGAAGGTATTCATGTTATCAGATAATTTCTCTGACCAGATACTTTTGGCATTCATATCGCCAAGTTCAAAGTTACCAATTACCATGGACACTCCTCTTCATGTGCATCCAGCTCTTTCATTTTAATTTTCATTGAATCACTTTCACTGTTTTATAACCTTTAGATTTCTTAATAAAAACTCTTCAACCTCTTCATCACAATGGTTGTCAGGTAGTACACATATCTAGTGAATACGAATGTCAATTTTCATGCAATTTTGCTTAATAAGACTGTCATTTACAAAGCAATATTCAAGAATATGCCACATATCGAAAGAATTGACTAGAATTTTTCTTATCTTGATCGGCTAATTAGCCAATTCTTCTCATACTGCACTTTGCTGCCTTTACCAAATAAGTTACCATCCTGGCCTGTTCTTTGTAATACAACTGATCATTACCAACTTTCATCTTGTGTTGATGCCACAGGTGCCTTCTTCCAGATTTCATGTTAATCTCTTCATTCATCCATTTTACTCCTACCCTGTTTCGCTTTTTCACCTTTCGAATACACTCCCATGTTACTGCTGTTAAATCGATCCTGATTGCCCATATAGTGTCTATATCCTTTTAACTCAACTCCTCCTTCAATACTATAGCTCCACCTTTTCTCCTGAGCTTTCCATAAGCACTAGCCTTGCAGTTCCACATATATCCCTTCTTTACAGGAGTTCTCATGTGATTGTCTGCAACCCAGGTGATTACTTCATGGGCATTTTTTCTGACCACAGGAAAATTACACACTCAGTCACAATCACATCTCCACTGATGATATAACCAGATCTAAGATTCTTAACCGTTGGTTGCCCTCCATTACATACTGTCTAAGATTGTTGTCCCTTCAAAACTCAGGAAATTATTTTTCCTTATTCCCTGATGTTTAAATAACAGTTTAAAAGTCTCAATCATATCACCTCTCTTTCTTCTATCTACCAAACTCTGCAGTCCACATTCCCTCAGTTTACCTTCATAACTAACATTGTACAGTCCTGAAACCATCTTTGTTATCTGCCTCTGCACTCTTTCCACAGTTAATTAATCCCCTTCAAATCCTAGAGTCCAAATTTGAGAACAGTAGTCCAACTGTGGTCTGATCAGGGCTTTATACAATGGAATGACAACTCTTTTATCACTACAGGTAAGTGTCCTCAGTATTGCAGCAATCCTCTGGGTTACTTTCACAACATTTGCAATATGTTCCCTGAATTTCAAGTTTCTACCAATCATCACCCCTAAATCACTTGCCGTTTCCTTTTCCTCTAGTATGGTTTTCCTCCGACAGATAATGCAGACCTCCCATTGATGTATCCCAAACTTCAAGACTTTACATTTAACTGCATTAAATTGATATCCTCATTTATTTGCTTATCTGCCAAGTTTATTCAAATTCTCTTCCAGGGCTCCCACATCTGCACTATTACTAACAGCCCTTCCTAGCTTCATGTTATCTGCAAACTACTGAATATATCCCTTCAATCCATTGATAATATCATTGATATAAAGGTTAAACAGGTCTCAGTACTGAGCCCTGTGGTACCCCACTTATAACCATCTGTCTCCTTGATACTGCTCCCCCATACACAACTCTCTGATAAATATCAGATAGCCAATCCTGAATCCAGTTCACTAACTTGACATCTAAACATATGTGCTGCAACTTTAATATCAGCTTATCATGTTGTACCCTGTCAAATGCCTTTGTAAAATCAAAAAAAAATGGCAGAATATGCCTTTCCCTCATCAACCACTCTTGTCACTTTATTATAAAAGGCAATCATATTACTAAAGCAAGGGTGAAAGAAAATTTTTTCATGTACTCATTGTCATGTGTTAACATCTAAACCCATGTGCTGCAATATCAGCTTATAATCTGGTACCCTATCAAATGCCTTTGTAAAATCCAAAAAAAAATGGCAAAACATGTAGTGTAGTGTGCTCTGATGAGCTGGGTTGAAATCATGAAATATACACCAATTAATGAACCAGTTTATTAAAGGATTAGTGGGATTTTAATTAAAGATAAATGCTATCAAACGTTCAGCCCTATTATCATTAATTGCACTATATGATACAATACACTAAAATTTTAGAATAAGAACAAGGATAACAATAAATACCTTGTGAGACAAGAACTATATTAGAATACGATGGCGATTTTTGTTCTGATACATGAGAAACAACAGGAGCTGGGGTAGAAACATTCTGCATGGATGTTGAGATAGCAGGCACACTTTTTGGATTTAAAACATGGTATTCAGTTGTTGCAATGCATTTCTCCATATCCTTAATAGGTAATGGGCTTACCTCGTGTGGAGACTGCAAGATATGAACAACTCATTTTCAGCTGAAGAAATTAAACTTGAACACAAGTCAGGAGAGAGCTCACATATAATAAAACATAATTCAGCTATATTTAAACAGCATCCTATTACTATGAAACGTTTTAAGGTTTATTACAACAGAACAAGGAAAAGTTATATTTCTTGTAATCTACTATTTTACCTGCAGTAATGAATATATCTTGAAGGATAATAGCAAAGACAAGCAAATCAGTGCAAAACTGAATAAAAACAAAATTTCCAGTACTCAAATAATCAGAAAGTATCCTGGTTCATGTGAAATAGAATATGAAATATCAGGGAGAATGTCATCTGCTTCAGAACAGTGTCAAATTAAAGACAGAGCCTTGGGGAACATACTGTTATTAATGATATGGCCAAGATGGTGTACTTCCCACTTGAACTTTGAAGACTTGGCTAGAGAGAAAGTTTCTAATAAATACAGGAAGATGCCCTCTAAGACCTAGGTTATAGGGATCTTTTAATATATCATATCTCCAGGCTGCATCATAAGATTTTTTCATGTCGAGGGCTACTGAAACTAGATGTTCTTGTTTCAGAAATGTGTCTATTATACATGCTTCTAAATGGACCAAATGGTAAAAAGCTGAATGATGCTAATTAAAGCCACATTGTGTATTGAAAGATCATTGCTTTCTAAATACAAGAGAAGTCTGGCATTAAACATTTTCTCCAATATTATTATTATTATTATTGACTACTCCATGGAGTTCTTAAACTCAACGAGGGAGGTCATAACCATCATGCCAAGCTATTCAACGTTCATGGAGTATCTATCATACTTTCCTTTGAACTCATTCACAATCATGGCACTCACAACAGACTCCAGCAAACTACAACACTCATTCACCACTCTCCAAGTAAAAATCCTAGTTCTAACACCCTTTTGTGAACAATTGTGATTGCCTGTGGAAAATGGTGGTGGTCAGCAGCAGATGGCATTGGCAGGGCCGTGCCAACCCGAGGGTGCAAGGAGTGCATCGCACCCAGGCGGCAACATTGACCGGGCGGCATTTTATGTAGCTAATATCTAATTTGGATTATACAATGCAATATTAGGGGCGGCCAATAAATGTTTGCACACAGGCGGCAAATACCTTTGGTGTGCCCCTGGGCATCGGTGTAGTTGCGGTCAGTTGGTGGATGGTGGATTGAGTGGTGGAGATAGAGCTGTAGAGCAGGTGCCCTCCCTCAATGAGACTTTCGACTCCCTGGAGGTGTTAAAAAAATAAAATAATAAATATTATCGTCACTGCTGTGTCTTCTACATTTTTACATACCAACTACAAGCAGATACCCTCTAAATATTTACAAAAATATATTTTGAGAATATCTTTTTTTTATCAGATGAGTTACGAGCAGGAAGAACAGAGGTTACATCAACTAATAGATGACGCTTTGACAGACGAGGAGCCATTTAGCAGAGATGATAGTGAAATTTATTTAGAATTAGTCAGTAACCATGAGTCTGATACAGAACAAGACTGAGGAAGAATCCACAGAGAATCCACTAATACTGATTAAAAAGATATGGATTTCTATAATACACTACATGATTTGGGTGGGTCTGTGGGACCCCACCTTACCACTTTTGTTACATTTTCCCACCTCACCAGTGCCAGGTTAAACAATTTTTTTTTCTTTTTTGCAGCTCTAGCTTAATGATGGTATTCATTCATTTAACTCCTACTTGATTTATTCTCCTGACTCTAAGTGTGTACTTTGCTATTACTTCCCTCAAACACTCCTTTACCACTGATCCCATAAATCTCCAAAGCTTGACATACTTATAAGCCTTGTAATTCCACATATATCCCCATTTATTGTGTCACTACAGTCAGGAGGGAATGTAGAGGTAGATTTGAGCTGTGCTAAAGAAAAGTGTTTTTAATTAGTGTATAATGTGGCTTTTTATCACAAACTGTGCTGCATTTTTTCAGTTTGGATACAAGTCTCCTTTGGTGGTGTTGTTGTTGCTGAAATTTTTTGTTGTTTATATTGTGTTTTGCTATTTGTTTGTTCATACTGCTTCTGCTGCTGAAAATGACATCCATAAAGATATATATGTCAGTACATTTCTTTATGGACCGGAAGGCTTCTATACGAAAGTCTGGTTTTGCCTTGAATTTTTTGCAGTGTATGAGTTGCGAAAATTGCTATATGTATACACCGAAAAACATAAGATTTGTGGACTTCTTGAGTAAACAAGAAAAGGAAAGCATTAACATATGAGGAAAGTGTCTTGATAGATTAGAGTGATTAGAAATGGGGTTTTAATGCTAGAGGGATAGGGCAGGTTCGAGGTTTAGAGGTACAGGAGGAGAGTGTGTTTCAAATACTCAGTACTCTGGATGTCAATAAAGCTGTGGGATTGGATGGTATTTCACTATGAGTTTTGAGAGAATGTGCTAGGGAACTGACAGAGCCTTTGACCTGGCTTTTCAATGAAAGTCTGGCTGCAGGAAGGGTGCCGATGGAATGGAAGGAAGGTAAGATAGTGCATTGCACAAGGGCAGTTGCAGACTGGAAGTGTCTAATTATAGGCCAGTTTGTGTGTCATCAGTAGTTAGTAAGATCTTAGAGAAAGTAGTGAAGGATCTTATACAGCATTGGGTAGATGAGGGCAATGTTATGTCAACATGGATTTGTGAAGGGGTGCTCTTGTTTTAGCAATATGCTAGCCTTTTATGATAAAGTTACAAGAGCATTAGATGAGGGAAAGACATACACTGCCATTTTCTTAGACTTAACAAAGGCATTTGACAGGGTGCCACATAATAAACTGATATTTAAGTTGCAGCACATTGGTCTGGATATCAGATTGGTCAACTGGATTCAGGATTTGCTGTCTGATAGGTATCAGAGAGTTGTGTAGGTTGGGGCAGTTTCAAGGAAGCAGAGGGATAGAAGTGGGGGACACACTGCCATTTTCTTAGACTTAACAAAGGCATTTGACAGGGTGCCACATAATAAACTGATATTTAAGTTGCAGCACATTGGTCTGGATATCAGATTGGTCAACTGGATTCAGGATTTGCTGTCTGATAGGTATCAGAGAGTTGTGTAGGTTGGGGCAGTTTCAAGGAAGCAGAGGGATACAAGTGGGGTCCCACAGGGCTCAGAACTGGGACCTATATTGTTTAACCTTTATATCAATGACATTATCAGTGGATTGCAAGGGGATATTCAATTGTTTGCAGATGATGCGAAGCTGGGAAGGGTTATTAGTAATAGTGCAGATGCAGCAGCCGTACAAGAGGAGTTGAATAAGCTAGATAGACGGGCAAATGAATGGGGTTTCAGTTTAATGCAGCAAAATATAAGTCTAGAGGTTTGGGACACATCGAAGGGATGCTGCATAATCTATGGGAGGAGTTAAACTGGATGAAGTAGAGGAGACAAGAGATCTGGGGTTGATGAGTGATAGAAACCTGAAATTTAGGGGACATAGGGGACACAAATACAAAGGTGGTGGAAGGTAACACAGAGGAATGCTGCAATAATGAGGATGCTGACCTGCAGAGATAAAACAATTATCATTCTGTTGTATAAGACCCTGATCAGACCACACTTGGACTATTGTTCTCAGATTTGGTCCCCAGGATTTGAAGGGGATAAATTAACTGTGGAAAAGGTACAGAGACAGATAACAAAGACAGTTTCAGGACTGTACAATGATAGTTATGAGGATTGGCTGAGGGTATGTGGACTGCAGAGTTTGGTGGATAGAAGGAGAGGTGATATGATTGACACTTTTAAACTGTTGAGAGGTGGTTACATGGTTGACACTGGGGAGTTCTTTCGCTTGGTTGAACAGCAGGAAGGAGTGATGACAAGAGGACATCCCTGAAAGTTATGAAAGGAAACTGTGAGCAAGAGGATGAGGAACGATTTCTTTGCATGGAGGGCGGTTGAACCATGGAATGCATTGCCTGATGGAGTGGTGAGAGCGAGAATGGTGAATGAGTTTAAGGAGTGGTATGATAGACTTATTTCTTAGGGGGAGGACCTCCCCTCGATGAGTCTTTTGACTCCATGGAGGCCTGAATAATAATAATAATGTAGGGATAAAGAGGTAGCTGTGCCGTTGTATAAAGCACTGGTCATACCACACTTCAGTTATTGCACTCAAATCTGGTCACCTGGTTTTCAATATGATGTGGAGCCATTGGACAGGGTTCAGAGGCATGTGACTAATTCAATGTTAGGACTTTGTAATGCTAGCTATGGAGAGGATGAAGAAATGTGGATTACAGAGTTTGGTGGATAGGAGGAGGAGGAGAAGTGATATGATAAAGATATTGATTTCTCTACTGTATTACCTCGTAGAGAAGATTTTATGAGATTAATGCAGAGGGGATTATAAAAAGAGTAGAAGGTGAATAGGGGAAGAACCAGAGGTCATCCCTGGGAGTTATTTGAAGGTGAAGGTGTGCTGAAGAGAGACGTAAGGAGTAGAATTTTTACACGGAGAATTGTCAGTGAATGAAACAAATTACCAGAATATGTTGTTAATGCATGCAGTGTTAAGGATTTTAAGATTCTATGTGATAAATATGTTGTCAGCTGAATGAAACCTCTCACAATGAGTCTGCTGACTCTATGGAGAGTGTTATAATAAAAACTGAAAATTTCATACATTTAGCCTCTCGGGTTCAAGACCATATCATCTCTCTCTCTCTCTCTCTCTCTCTCTCCAGTTGGGGGTAACATGGTCATATTAGTTACATATAAATTCTCTGATGCAATTGCTAGATCTAGCACTTCTCAATTGTGAAAGCGCACACTACATAACTGTAGTGTGTGCTGTCACATTTTTGTGATGCAATACCGCCTGCTGCAGTGTGGGCTTAGCTTTACATTGTATATGAGACCAATGATACTCAACTCTAACCAAGGTATTCCATTAAAATGTCAGGATTTGAAGTTTTCCATTGTAGGAAAAGTTTGAGAAACTCTGTTCTAGTTGATGCCTGCAACTCCGCATTCAACGTGTCAGCTGATGAATAGCAGAATTTTACATATTACCCTTCATAGAGTCCTATGTCTAGTTCAGTGAATATGGTGGGTCTCGTTCACTGCAGGTAGCACTTGCAGTTGATTCCCCTGCACTTTTATCTCAGTATGGTACTAATGAATGTTGACCTGGGATGGCCCAATTTGCCAACAGTTTGCCAAACAGACATGCGTGCAACATGGCGTCCTATCACAACACCTCTTTTAAACCCTGCCAGTCCCCTTCTCATACCCATTTAACCTGGACACAGTTGCACTGACTTGGTAGCATCATGTTTTTCCAATTTATACTAGCTACAAACACATGACTCATTACATGGCACAATGCACCTTACTCTTGGAGGTGTCCATTGACTTCTTTCCAAACAGTATATATCATTTTCTGTCATGTTGCCACTAATTTCTTGGCTAAGTGGTAATTGGGACTGTCTATTCCTTCCATGATTGGTTGAAGAGCAATGCCACTGTCGTCCTTGATAGGTCAACATACGTACTTCAAGTGAATCAACTAGTAGCCGATAACAACACATAAGCTCGTAAATCATAACCCAACAAAAAGGATAAAAGATAAAACAGAGAAACTATTCAAGTCCATCACTTCTTGGCCACCAGACACGGTTAAAAAACTCAAACCCCATATGCCCCCCCCCAGAATATATGGGGTCCCAAAAATACACAAAATGTGCCCCTTCAACCAATCGTGGAAGGAATAGACAGTCCCAATTACCACTTAGCCAAGAAATTAGCGGCAACACTCAAGGAGTTGGTAGGTCATTCCCCCCTCCTACATAAAAAACACACAACACTTTATAAACAAAATTAAAAACATAACACTCGTCAAAGATGACTTATTAGTCAGTTTTGACGTTTCTATTCTTTTCACTAATGTCCCCATCAATGACACAATTCTCCTACTACAGAACAAATTTCTGCCTGACATTAAGGCCCTCTTTGCCCACGTACAACAGTCCGGTTACTTCGTGTGGCAAAACAAGTTCTACCTACAGTAAGAAGGTACAGCCATGGGCTCACCACTATCCCCCCCACCCCCCCAATCGCCAACTTCTACATGGAAACCTTTAAGCAAAGGGCTCTTGATTCCGTCATGCTAAGACCGACAGTCTGGCTTAGATATGTTGATGAAGTGTTCGCGATCTGGCCGCATGGGCGACAAACGATAAACACATTTCTTAGCCACCTGAACAAACAATATGAACGCATACAATTTACCATCGAAATTGAAAATCAAAATTCGCTCCTGTTCCTAGACACACTGGTCACACGTCTTCCTTCAGGCAGTCTATCCTTCACGGTCTACCGAAAACCGACACACACTGGCCAATACATACATGCTAATTCATACCACCACCCATCACAAAACTATGGAGTCATTAACACCCTTAAAAATAGAGCTACAACAATTTGCTCTAACCAGCAAGCCCTGAAACAAGAACTAAAAATCATCAGCGACAAATTCATAAATAATGGCTATAACAAAAATACTATTAATAAAATACTCTAGAAAACAACAACAAAAACGAATCTAGATTACAGTAAAACCATAGCCATCCCATACATTAAAGAGTTATCAGAAAAAATCAACAGAATCCTAAAACATTGTAACCTCAATGCCACCTTTAAACCACCCTCTAAACCTAAAACCATATTCAACTCCTCTAAGGATCCTCTCCTCCCATTAGCACATCCTGGAGTCTATTGCATCCACTGCACCTGTAACTTACTGTACATTGGTGAAACAGGGTGGACAATCCCTATACGCAAGAAAGAACACATTAGACACATTAAATATAACCATTATGGTGAAGCAGGCCTCTCAGACCACGCACTCAACACCTTACACCAAATCAACTGGAAAAGCACCCACTCTTTACACCACACAAAAACCTGGTATGAAAGGAAATTTAAGGAAGCCTGCAAAATCCTGATAAACCACCCAAATATCAACAACAAAGATGCCATGAAAATTCCAAGGATCTGGATGGCACACATTCAGCATACCTAATATATAAGATCCAACATAAGTCAGGACTCGAAATCTTCAGCTAGTATTAGAAACCATTCCATACCAACTGGCTGGAATGTACAAGTATAATCATGATGTTAATATATGTATATAGATAGATACTTGTTGTTGCGCCCAATGTATTTCTACAACTAACAGATAACACTAATAATAGGACTCAAGTGTTGATGTATTTTTTTTTTTTTTTCACCAGAGGTCAGTCCAACAATTGTTGTAGCAGTTCGTTAGTATCTTTAACAAACCAGATGGATTGTAATGTAGCTTGTTCTCTGTGTATAGTTGTATGCTCCAGAAGATGACCTTGACATAAAGGTCGAAACGTCGAATGTAGATTTTAGTTATATTAAACTAAAGTTTTTATTCAAACACAGTACTTGTCTCCATAATTTTCAAAAATGCAGTCTACTAATTACATTTAATGAAAACCCCAAATAACTTGGAGTTACTATGGATCCATCTCTAAGCTTCAATAAACATATCAACAATGTTGCAGTCAGAGCAAAAAGAAGACTAAATATCATGAAAAGTATCTCAGGTAAAGAGTGGAGAGCCGATGCTAAAACCTTAAAAGTCACATATACCTCTATCCGTCCCATAATGGAATATGCTTCGCCAATCTGGATGCAAACATCACAAACCAGTTTAGACAAGCTTATAAAAATTCAGAAAAATGCAGCTAAAATCATATGTGGACTAAGGAATACAACTCCTGGAAAAATTAGCAGAATTCGAATCCAACCTTGTTCCTTTAAAAATTAGGTGGTAAGAAAATCTTACCAAATTTGTAGAAAAAAGAGCCAACCTTGCACATCATATAACAAGAGAACTTTTTAAAAACTGGAAACCAACAAACAGAATAAAGAAAAAATCAACAACGCATGAAATCGTAGAAAATAAAATTCCTTGGGATTGTCCACATAAAATAGCCGACTACCCGGCATTTCCTCTAAATCAAGAGAGGAAAAATATAGTTATCAACTGTGAAATAGGGAAACATGAGGAAAAAAGCCTAGAAAACCCTGAAATCTTGAGATCATTAGCCCTTTCAAAAATAATGGAATATGGACCTGACTCAATAAAGATCTACACAGATGGCTCCAAAAATCCAAAATGGCAATTCTGGGAGTGGCATACTGATCTATGGCTCTCATAATATAGAACTAAAAACAACTAACAGTATCGGATGCAACTCATACCATGCAGAATTAATAGCCATTAACACAGCACTGCAATATTTGAACAAACAAAACCCGAAGGATTTTTGTTTGATTTATATTTTTCACAGATTCCTTAGCACCCCTTCAAGCTATTAAGAACTGCTACACTAGCCATCAAGAAATACTTAGAGACATAGCAAAAAAACATAAACAAACTACTTAAGGATTCCGAAATAATCTTCCAATGGATCCCATCCCATGTGGGATTAAAAGGAAATGAAACTGCAAATGAAGTAGCAAAAATGGCCGCAACATCAAGTGATACCACAGATTTCGATCTTTCTAAAACCGCCCAAAAAGAAAACATAAAAAGAACAATTCTTCAGAACATGACTCACCACTGGTACTCAGCAGAAAATCCAGGAGCTACCATCAACTCCAAGTTTAATCACAGTCCCACTACCGTGATCTCTCGCCTCAAGACCGGCCACACAAGACCAATCAAGTTTAGCAATGACATAAAAAGTCTTCCCCACCTGCAAAATTTGTAACATCGAGGAAGCATCACCAATGCATTTACTAAACTGTATGAATATTTCCAAATGTGAACTCTATAACAACCCAGAAAAGGTGCTGTATAAAATACATGAACTTGACTTCTATGATCTGGTGTAATAATACCATGGGATAATAAAAAAAATTAAAAAAACCTGTGAGTGGCATTTTGCACATTCCTCCAGTTGGTGAGAGTGATCATGAAGTGATCACCTGTGTTGTGGCCAACCATATGCAGACTTCTGTGAGGAAAGGATACATGTGGAATTACAAGGCTGGTGATTATCACAAGCTAAGGTGACAGTTTGGAACTATAGCATAGAATGAAGACTTCAGCAGTAAGGAAATAATTATTATTATTATTATTATTATTATTAAGGCCTCCATGGAGTCAAAAGACTCATCGTGGGAAATCCTACCTAAGAAACACAAAGTCTATCAAGACTCATCGAGGGGAGCCCCCCCCCCTAAGAAACACAAAGTCTATCATACCACTCCTTGAACTCATTGACCGTTCTCGCACTCACCACTCCATCAGGCAATGCATTCCATGGTTCAACCACCCTCCATGCAAAGAAACCACCCCTCACCCTCTTGCTCACAGTTTCCTTTCGTAAATTCCAGGGATGGCCTCTTGTCATCACTCGTTCCCGCTGTTCAACCAAGCGAAAGAACTCCCCAGTGTCAACCCTGTAACCACCTCTCAACAGTTTAAAAGTCTTAATCATATCACCTCTCCTTCTATCGACCAAACTCTGTGGTCCACATTCCCTCAGCCGATCCTTATAACTATCATTGTACAGTCCTGAAACAGTCTTTGTTATCCACCTTTGTACCCTTTCCACAGTTAATTTATCCCCTTCAAATCCTGGGGACAAAATCTGAGAACAATAGTCCAAGTGTGGTCTGATCAGGGTCTTATACAACGGAATGATAACTGTTTTATCTCTGCAAATCAGTGTCCTTCTCATTATTGCAGCAATCCTCTGTGTTACCTTCACCACCTTTGCAATATGTCCCCTATATTTCAGGTTTCTATCAATCATCAACCCCAGATCTTTTGTCTCCCCTACTTCCTCCAGTATAACTCCTCCCATAGAGTATGATGCTGCTTGAGAACTAATAAAGAAATATATAACAGCATCAGAATCAATTTGTGAATATATTGTGAAGGCCAAAAGGCTGAATAAGGTAGGTGTAAAATGGATGAATGATGGGCTTAAGTATGAAATCTAGAAGAAGGTACTTTGAAAGTAGTACAAGATGAATAACAGTATATGAATCATCATCATCATGCTTCTCATGGATTTAAGCATAGAGTGACCTGTTCCGGCCGCCTCAGAAGTCATTGTTGAATCTTTTTAGAGGACGTCCTAGTTTTCTTCTTCCTAATGGTTTGTAATTTAAGGCTCGTTTTGGTAATTTTTCTGTTTTCATTCTTTTAACTAGCATGTTCCATCTACATAAATGCATGAATAGAAAAAATCAGTTATATGAAGAGTATAAAGAACAAGCCAGGAGAGTGACTCAATTAGTAATAAAAAGAAAAGAAAAGTTTGGAATATCAGGCAAAGTAAAACCCTACAGAGTATTTTTGGATACGTGATAAGTAAAAAGAATGATTCCGGTAAGATGCTAACATCTGCAGAAAACATTATTTAAGTATTCAGTGATCAATAAAGGTGCTTCATCGTCATTAGGGTAGAATCATGAGGAACTTATGTATAGAGGGCACAGGAGAGGATGGCTTAATTGTGAGTGGACAGGAGATATTTCAGGAAATAAATAACCTTCATATCAATAAGGCAATAGGATTTGATGACAAAATACCACTCATCTTAAGGAAATGTTCTAGAGAACTGGCAGTAGCATTGGCATCTATGTCACTGCCTTGGAACAGCTCAGGTTCCAAGGGAGTGGCAAGAAGATAAAATTGTTCCACTGCATAAAGATGGTGATAAGGCTGTGGCCTCAAATTATAGACCAATCTGTTTATCTGGAGTTGTGGTGAAATACTAGAGTAATTGGTGAGAAGTAGGATACAAAAATGTGTTGATAACAACAGTATTCTCTGTGGTTATCAGCATGGATCTGTTAAATGGAGATCATATTTTAACTTATTTAGGTACTTTAACAAGGTGACAAATAACTTGAACAGAGGAGATGCATATACAATAGTGTACTTGGATTTTGCAAAAGCTTTTGATAGACTGCCACACAACCGTTAAATTGAAACAGATGGGATTGGATAACAGACTTCTAAGTTGGATTGGTGACTAGCTGTCAGATAGGTATCAGAAAGTTTATATGGAGGTGCAGTATCCCTAAAGAGGAAGGTCACTAGTGGTGTGCTGCAGGGGGTCAATTTTAGGACCATAGTTGTTCAATTTGTATGTTAATGATATTAGGATGGATTTAACTAGTGATATGCAGCTATTTGCAGATGACACAAAATTGATAAGAGCAATGCAGAATCAAGCAGATATTATGGTCTTACAGGAGGTCTTCAATAGCTTGCATGAATGGGCAGGTAAGTGGAAACTATCAGTTCAATGTTCAAAGTGCAAGGTTTTAAAATTTGGTAAACAACGATGGAATGCAAAGTATACATTTGGCAGGGAAAGTTTAAAGGAAGTAGAGGAAATGAGAGATCTGTGAGTGGTGAACAAGGACCTGAAATTCATGAGTGAGTCATAATGCACAAGTTGTTAAGATATCACATTGGATAATGGCAATGATGCAGAGGATTCTGACATGCAGAAATAAAGAGGTTATAATGCCAATGTGTAAGACTTTGATTAGGCCTCATATGAATTATTGAGCACAGATTTGTTTGCCTAGTTTTCATAGTGGTGAGGATATGTTAAAAGGGTCCATAAAAGATTCACAAAGGTGGTCGGTAGTATTCGGAATGTGAAATACAAGGACAAATTGAGAGAATTTAAATTGCAAAGCCTCGTGAATAGGAGGAGGAGAGGGATATGATTGAGACATATAAGTTAGTCAGGGTTTGTTAACAAGTTGACAGATCAGAGATTTTTCATAGAATGGGAGGGGGAGAAGGTAGAAAGAGGCCATTGCCTGAAACTGTATAAGGAGTTTGTCAGCAGAAGAGTGAAGAGCAGGTTCTTTGTATGGAAAATGGTTGATGAGTAGAATACATTGCCTGGGTGTGTTGTGAATGTAGACACATTGAATCAGTTTAAGGCATGGTTGGATGAGCACTGTGTGCAATAGTGTGTACCTGTACCTCCTATGATGAGTTTCTGACTCCATGGAGGTCAGATGTTAATAATAATAATATGAAAAAGAAGAATTAAGAATTCATTGTTAAAGAATTCAACTCATTCCCTGATGCTATCTCTTCATTCCACACAATATTGTCAATTCTTTCCTGGCCCTAACACAGAGACCTAACTATTTGCTCCAATGAACAAGGGTACATGGTAGTCAGCATTCATAGTGAGGAATTTATGGAGACACAACACACATATTAGAATAATTACTTTACTTATCATTAAGACAGCAACATTGACATTTCAACCTCTGTATTGAGGTCGTCATCATCATCAGGAAAACATACATATGTACAGGATACAAGCTGCATAACAATACACTACACAAAAATAAGATGAAACTAAATGTTTGTTAATGATTTACCCTAGCCTGACTCTAGTGGAAAAAACAAACAAATAAACAAAGTAAAAACAGAAATACATTAAACAATTTCTAAAGTTTGCTCGTACTAAACTTTTCTTCTGTTTCAGGTAGTTCTGGATGCCATACGGGTTGAAGATTAATCATCCAAATTTTTGGAATAAGTAATTCATCATTCTTGTTCAGATTTGAATGATGTTTCAGCATTTCACAGACAAGTCAATATATATATAAAAATCATACCACCATCGAACACAAAAACCAGGGGTCATCAGCAACCTCAAACACAGAGCCCTAACAATTTGCTCTTTGAATTTTCTTTTAAACCAAGTTTACTATAGTTTACCATAATTCTAATTGGGATGGTGCATCCTGTTTCCCCTGTGTAAGGTAGGTTACAGGTACACTGAATTTTGTAAACTTCTGTCTGGGTGGACAAGATATGGAAGAGGATCTTTGGAAGAGCTAAGTAAGTTTCTTAATTTTGCAAGAGGTTTGGAGATTGTCTTCATATTGTATTTAAGTAGTGTTCTATCTATTTTATCTGAAATGCCTCTAACGAATGTAATCTTTTTTGTAGGTTTTTTTTGCTTTTAATGGTATTTTTATGGAGGATTTTGTAAACTGTTTTATTTATTGCAGCCATTTTTTACAAATGTTTGGCTAATAATTTCAAATTCTTGGTTCAAACTTGTTCACTGGAGCAAATTGTTAGGGCTCTGTGTTTGAGGTTGTTGATGACCCCTGGTTTTTGTGTTTGATGGTGGTATGAATTTTTATATATGTATTGGCCTGTCTGTGTAGGTTTGCAGAAGAGTTTGAAGGAGAGGCAGCCTGAGGGAAGACATGTAACAAGTGTGTCTAGAAAAGGAAGAGAGTTCTTGTTTTTGATCTCGATGGTTAACTGGATACATTTGTGTTGTTTTTTCAGGTGGATTAGGAATGTATTTAATGTTTTGTGGCCATGGGGCCAAATGGCAAAAATATCATCAACACATCTTAGCCAGACTTTGGGCTTTAGGTTGACAATATCTAGAGCTCATTGCTCAAAGTCTTCCATTTAAATTTAGTTATTGTTGCGGGAAAAATTATTTTGCCACACGAAATACCTGGAGCGGAGTACATGGACAAAGAGGGCCATGATATCAGGCAGAAATATGTTCTGTAGGAGAAGAATAGTATCATTGATCGTGACATTAGTGAAAATAGCAGTTATGTCAAAGCTGACTAATAAATCGTCATCATTGAGTGTGATATTTCTAATTTTGTTTATAAAGTGTTGTGTATTTTTTGTGTAGGAGTTAAATCCACTTGACCCCATACTGCTTCAAAGCACTGCCACTTTTTCTCCTTGTATCTCAACCTTCCGCAGACAATTCTCCTCCTACTATCATCAGCAGCAGCACTCACCCTCCATTCTTGCCTTTCCTATCTTCATGAAAAACCTCACATACAATCATTTCTATTCCTGTAATGATGTCATACTCATCGAACCATGTTTCACATATTCTGACAATTTTCAGGCACATTAATTCAATCGATGCAACAATTTTATCTTCCTTATATCTGATGCTCATGGCATCCATAAATAAGCATAACAATTCATTTTTTGGTGTATAATCAGGTCAACTCATTCTGTCCTCATCTGTGACTTCTTCTTACCTGCTCCAGTCTGCTCTTCTTTTGCAAAATATGCTACAGCAGACTCCATGCATTCTTGACTGTTCCATTATCATTTATCACTAATAAAATGCATGAGTTTATTTTCAAGTTTTATAGAATGATAGCTACATCAACATATAAGTAATGAAAGAGATTTGCTTCAGTACCAGTAGTTATACATTGTAAAAGTTACTCATAGTTACAACAAAAGCATATAAAATGACAAGGTCTAGCAACATGTGACTATCACACACACACACGGCTTAAAAAATTTTGTGCTAGCTCACTAGTGAGACAAATGTTTTGCTCATCAGATGTTAGCTGGGTGTACTAATCCTCAGTGCTCAATATATCATAGGCACGTGGAATCCATGAAGAATTTCAAGAGGAGCCATTTAAAGCATTGATTATGGAAGAATTTTTGCATTAAATGGTTTTTTAAGTGATAAAGATGAATAGAGAATACTGTCATCAACATAGTTCTGCATAGTGTTTGAGGTTGGTGAGAGATTCATTTCACTCAAGAACTCACTTTAGTGAGTATGGACTTGCCAAACCCAAGGAACCTGATGCTGGACCTTGCCTTACTTAATGTAATATACATCTGTTATGTTATCCGTAGACCAGCCCCCTCCACTTTTGCACCTTCTCTCCAATGCTATTAGAGTATTTGAGGGCTAGGAGTGAATCTTTCTTATTTTGCTATTTCATCTCATCTTATGTGGAAAGGTCTTCTGCAAATCCTACCACTTCCTTCTTGCAGAGACTTCACTCCAAAATGCTAATATGGTTATGTCTTATAATACATCTCATGCTGCATCGGTTGTCACGCAGAATAATCAGAGCCGCGTTCAGGGCTTAGGCAGAGGGTCCTGTTCAAGAAGTATATTACAATCACAAAAGTCAGTAATATTATGAATGAGCAACACAGAAGGTACAGGATTGATCTTAGAAGGAAATTTTACATAGGCACATGGAATGTTTGGGGGTCTACAGATGGGTACTCTTGAGATTGTCTGTAAAGAGATGGATAGGTATAAAATTGACATCCTGGGAATTACAGAGACCAGATGGAATAAAGGTCACTTCAAAAGACAGGATGGTAAGCTAGTTGTTTACTCAGGTGGTGACTCAAAGCATCATGGGATAGCTGTGACTGAAGAGAGCTCAGGAAAGAAGCCTTCTTGGTTATAACCCTGTTAATGATAGGATACTTTCTATTAGACTTAAGGCTCAGCCTACCAATGTATCAACTGTGGTAGTTTATGCACTCCACACAGATAGGCCTGAAGAAGAGAGTGAGAAATTCTATGAAAACTTACAAACTGATTTGGACTGACTACCAAGGAGAGATGTACTTGACATCTTAAGGGACTTAAATGCAAAAGTAGGAAAGAGTATGAGAGTTAGGCTGGTGTATGGCATGTTTTGTCTGGGTAAAAGTAACGCTCATTGTAAAAGACTGTTGGAATTTACCCATGCTAACAGATTAGTTATTAGCAATACAGAAACACACACAATGGACCTATATTGGATATCTAACATTGATAGGTCAAGGCACCAGATTGATTACATCCTGGTTCTCCAGTAGTGGAAGACACTGGAGAACCATATCAGAGATGCATACTTGTCCTGGTGCAGACTGTGCTAAAGACCATCAAGGTAGTAAGAGCCAAAGTAAGACTAAGACTCCAAAATCTTCAAAGTCAGGCACATCTGGCTAGATTGGATGTTATACTAATTCCTAGTGGATCTACAGAAGAAACATCGACTAGGCTGGATCATTTTTTGAAGACCAATGAGGAGAACTCACCAGAAATGCTTTGGGAAGGAGTCAAGCTGATAATACAGGATACAGTGAAGGAGTATCTCGGACCAATAAGAAGACCAAAAGACCCATGGATATCAGATTCAGCATGAGAACTAATCAAAAGAAGGCAGCTGGAAAAACAGAGAGAGAGACAGGGACTGAAGAATATAAGAGATTACATAGAGAAGTCAGAAGAGTCATCAAGCAGAACAAGGAAAAGTTCTATACTAATAAATGTGAAGAGACAGAGTTCCAGATAAGGAGGCACAATTATAAAAGGATGTTTTATTTAATTCATGATCTAAAGCACATGTTTAAGCCCAAATTGAATGTCATGAAAGACAAGAATGGAGATTTACTAACAGAAGAAATCAAAAATAGTTGGAAAGAATACTGTGAATAACTGTACAATAGAGTGGATAAAGAAAATTTGGAAGAGCCTTCTCACCAAGAAAATTCTGATTTGGAACCTCTTCCAGTTAGGCATGAAGTTGAAAGAACAGTTAAGCAGCTTAACAGCAATAAGGTCCCAGGTGCAGATGGAATCCCAGCAGAGTTAATTAAGGCCACAGGGGATGGGGGGGGGGGAATAAGAGTGTTTCATAGATTGATTACAAGGATATGGGAGACAGGATCGTAGCCTAGAGACTGGAATAGAGACATTTCTTCCATGAGATATTAAACTATTAGTTTAATATCTCATGGAAGCAAAATTTTATTGAAGATCATGCTAAATAGGATTGAGACCAAAGTTGAGGCAGAGATGCCCGAGGAAAGGAACAAACAGGTTTTAGGAAAGGTAAGGGCACAAGAGATCAGATCCTTTGCCTTAGACAGATCACAGAAAATATAAAGAATTTAGATGCCCTCTGGTAATGTGTTTCTTAGACTATTCTAAAGATTTTGATTGTGCTCAGCATGTGAAACTGTGGGACTAATGAAAGGAATGGATTTTCCTCAACACGCTATCAAGTTGATAGCCAACTTGTACAAGCAGCAAGAAGCCACAGCAAGAACAGGTGTTGGTTGATTGATTGGCTTCAAGTGGTAAAAGGAGTTAGGCAAGGGTATTCACTTTCTCCTCACTTGTTTAGTATATATGCAGAGGACATCATGCATGGAGCATTGGATAAGCTCAAGACAGGAATTAGGATAGGAAGTAGATTGATCAGTAATCTGAGGTATGCTGATGATACAGTTCTCCTTTGTAACAACATGGAAGAACTAGGACTATTTCTTGAAAAAAGTTAACACGATCAGTAATAACGAAGGACTTCAACTCAATCCAAGACAAAGATTATGGTTTTCACAGGAAAGCTCTTGAGAAGTAAGTGTACCTTGATGAAGAAAGATTTGAGGAAGTCAGCAAGTCTGAGTACCTGTGATCCATCATTAATGTGAAGAATTGCTTTCCAGAAGATGTCAGAAGGAGGTTAGGAATGGCTAAAACAACAGTCAGAGACTTGTTTAAAATCTGGAAGGATGGATCTGTCTCCATCGAAACAAAGTTGAGGATTTTGGATGTAGCAGTTTTTTGAACAGCGACTTATGGATGTAAGACTTGGAACCTAAAGAAATCAGATAAGAAATGGATATCTGCTTTTGAGATGTGGTGTTATAGAATATGTTGAGGATATCATACACTAAAAGGCATACAAATGAATGGGTGTTAGAAAAGATCAGTAGAGCTTTAAGGCTCTTTAAGGATATTGACAAAAGAAAGTTAAAATATTTTGGACAGTAATAGAAGGTAAAGTTCCTGGAAAAAGAGGAAGAGGTAGACCGTCAATGAGATGTATGGATAGTGTGTGTGTGGAGTGACTCATCTTCAAAGAGTTCAAGCCTCCAGAAAAGCATAGAACAGGACTACATGGCAAGGCCTGGCACATCACTGAGCATTGGAGTGACCATATGGCATCTGTGGATGTCCATTGAACATATGAATGAACATGTTTATTTTTGGATCTGTTCAATTTAAAAGTGTTTGTAAATGCTATGTCTAATTATAACCTTGGATAACTACCAGTGTTGAAGCATGTTATGTCTTAACTACATACGTATTAGTGTGTTTATGAATCAGTGAAAAAAATTTTCATGCATTTTATAAATGATAAAAAACCTTTTATTATTATTATTTTTTATTAATAATATTTCACTGTTTTTTTACTTAACAGCTATATTAATTATATAGTTATAATATGTCTTGAATTGCTTTCATGAAAAAAAGCCAACAAATTTTTCTTTGCCATTATAAGGAAATGTGAAAAAATAAAAAACAAAATAAAACCCTTCGGTTTACATATATAACAAACATTAATGCATTCCTTAATTCTTATTGGCTGCAAAACCCTGTTGAATGGACTGTGTCAGTGATATCATATAACACCATGCCAACTCAGAAAATAACTGAAAAACATTTAAGACTTATTTTTCACGGTATTAACACCACACACACTTTTATCACAAAGATGTTTTATTAACACTTATATTTCGCTGATTTTCAACTCAGCATCATCAGAGCACAACACACTTGTATACGTGACAGTGAGTGAGTGAAACAATATAATTGCAAAAGATCTAAAGTCCTATTTTTGGTAGCCTAATGAGAAAAAAAAAAAAAAAAAAGCAGCTATCCAGGAGTTTTTCTTAGGATAACCATCTCCCAAATTTTTGGCAAATTAATGCAACCATATTTGTTAAGATTGGGAGAATTCTTCAAAGCCATTGCAGACTCAAAAATTAATCTTTCAGATCTATAACGACTCCTAAATAGCACATTCGTTTTCCTCCATCTAATCCTGTGTGAAGGAGTGGTCTGCCAGTCCCGACTTGCTATAGTAATAGTAGCGAATGTATCTTTCATGTTCTTCCAGGCTGATGTTCACTGACCTGTTTACCCATAATAGGCTAAGTCACAGTCACAAGGAACTTCATACACTCCTGGGTGTGCTAAAGGGTGAAGTTTATCCTTAGGCGAAAGGATAAGAGTTGCCAGCTTGACATGAGGTTTGAAAGTGGTGCGAAGGCCATGTTTCAACAATACTTTGGCTATCTTTTCCGATGTACCTCTGATATAGGGAATAGAAATTGTCATGTTGTATTCTTGTGTATTAGGGGCGGGCAGAATAATTGGCCTATGTAGTATTTTATCTATTTTGTAGGGATTGTAGCCGTTGGCTAAGAACGTATGGCGCAGGTATTGGAGTTCAGTGGTCAGAGCTGTATCGTTAGAACAAATGGCTCTGGCTCTGTGTGTAAGTGTTTTTAAAATGCCATACTGTTGGACTGGATGATGATGTGATTGTTTATGTAGGTATCTTCCTGTGTGTGTAGGCTTTCTGTAAATAGAAAAAGATAGTGATCCATCTGAAAGGCGGGTGACTAATGTGTCAAGAAATGATAAACAGTTATTTGATTCTTTTTCTACTGTGAAGTGAATTTTGGGGTGTTGGCTGTTTAGGTAGGCGACAAAAGCATCCAAAGTGTCTTGTCCATGGGCCAGATGGCAAACACATCATCTACATAGCATAACCACACGTGTGGCTTGTATGTAGCTGTGGTAAGTACTTAGTCTTCAAAGTGTTTCATGTAAAAATTTGCTAACAGGGGAGAGAGGGGGGGGGAACCTATAGCAGTACTATTAATCTGTTTGTAGAATTTTCCTCCCCATGTAAAGTAACCTGCATTCATGGTAAATTGAAATAATTCAAAAATATCAGGGGGAAATTTAGACTTGATTAAATCAAGAGTGTCTATAAGTGGTACATTGGTAAATAAGGAGGTGACATCTAAACTAACCATTATGTCTGAATCTTTTAGGATTAGATTTTTAACCAGTGTTTTGAAATTGACTGAATTTTTTACAAAAGTAGAGGAGTTGCCAGTAAGGGGAGCAAGCGACTTGGCTAAATGCAGGGCCAGTTTATATGTGGGACTATCTATGCTATCGACTATGGAGCATAGGGGATATTAGTTTTGTGGATTTTTGGTAATCCTTAAATACGGGGTAGTTTAACATGAATTGGTTTTATTTTCCTGATGATTTCTTTGGGCCATAATGTCACTTTTTTCAGTAATTTTTGGACTTTTTTCTTTCGAGACATCGTAGGGTCTCAATGTATAATTTGATATATGGAACTGTCACATATGAGATCTTGCATTTTTCTGTTATACTCTTCTTGATTCATGATAACTGTTGCATTTCCTTTATCAGCTTTTGTAATAATATTTTTATTATTATATAACTTTTTTAGGGCAGTTATTTGCTTACGTGGCATATTGCTTTTTGGAGGCTTAGCCTTGTTTAGAATACTTGCTATATCTAGTCCCACTTATTGGCCATTGCTGGCAGAAGACCGTGGATACAACATTCTACTTTCATCATTATTCCTAGTTTAGGAATTCGTTTGGGCATGATGGCAAAGTTATTATTATTATTATTATTCAGCCCTCCATGGAGTCAAAAGACTCATCGTGGGAGGTCCTTCCTAAGAACATAAAGTCTGTCAAGACTCATCGAGGGAAGGTTCCCTCTAAGAAACAAAGTCTATAATACCACTCCTTAAACTCATTGACCGTTCTCGCTCTCACCACTATCAGGCAATGCATTCCACGGCTCAACCATCCTCCATGCAAAGAAACCACTCCTCACCCTCTTGCTCACAGTTTCCTTTCGTAACTTCCAGGGATGGCCTCTTGTCATCACTCCTTCCCGCTGTTCAACCAAGTGAAAGAACTCCCCAGTGTCAACCCTGTAACCACCTCTCAACAGTTTAAAGGTCTAAATCATATCACCTCTCCTTCTATCCGCCAAACTCTGCAGTCCACATTCCCTCAGCTGATTCTCATAACTATCCTTGTACAGTCCTGAGACCATCTTTGTCATCCGTCTTTGTATCTTTTCCACAGTTAATTTATCCCCTTCAAATCCTGGGTACCAAATATGAGAACAATAATCCAAGTGTGGTCTGATCAGAGACTTATACAACGGAATGATAACCCTCTTATCTCTGCAGGTCAGTGTCCTTCTCATAATTGCAGCAATCCTCTGTGTTACCTTCACCACCTTTGCAATATGTCCCCTAAACTTCAGGTTTCTATCAATCATCAACCCCAGATCTCGTCTCCCCAACTTCCTCCAGTATAACTCCTCCCATAGAGTATGCAGCATCCCATCGATGTTTCCCAAACCTCAAGACCTTACGTTTTGCTGCATTAAACTGATACCCCCATTCATTTGCCCATCTATCTAGCTTATTCAAATCCTCTTGCAGGGTTACCACATCTGCACTATTACTAATAATCCTTCCCAGCTTCGCATCATCCGCAAACAACTGAATATCCCCTTGCAATCCACTGGCAATGTCATTGATATAAAGGTTAAGCAATATAGGTCTCAGTACTGAGCTCTGTGGGACCCCACTTGTAACCTTCTGTCTCCTTGAAACTGCTCCACCATACACAACTCTGATACCTATCAGACAGCCAATCCTGAATCCAGTTGACCAAATCTTACATCCAGACCCATGTGTTGCAACTTAAATATCAGCTTATCATGTGGCACCCTGTCAAATGCCTTTGCTAAGTCTAAGAAAATTGCAGTATATGCCTTTCCTTCATCTAATGTTCTTGTAACTTTATTATAAAAAGCTAGCATATTGCTAAAACAAGTTATGTCCTAGACTGAGCGCGTTCTTGGCTTCTTCAGTGAGTGTTTCCGACGATAGGTTTACGACCATGTGGTCTTGTCAAATTTGCAGTTGGGACTTTGTATGTTGGTGCTGTTGAGGAGTTCATATTTCTTTAGGTGTTATTATTATTATTATTAAACAAGACCTCATGGAGTCAAAGACTCATCTGGGAGGTCCTTTTATCACACACACATCTCATCATACCGTGTCTTAAACACACTCAAACTCCTTGCAGATACCACTCTCAGGCAAGGCATTCCAATCATTCACAACTTTGCACGAAAAAAACCTGCCTCTCACTCCCCCCCTACTCACACCCTCTTTATACAGTTTCCAGGGATGACCTCTGGTTCTCCCCTGGTCTCCCACTATTCTCTGTAGAACTTCTCCACCATTAATCTTATAACAACCCCTTACCAACTTGTAGGTCTCTATCATATCTCCCCTCTTCCTTCTCAAGTGTTTGCTTTTTACTTTTGTGAATTCTTTTTTTGCTGCAACTTCGGAGATGTGCTGTAGGACAGTCCATATTTCAGGATTTAACGCGTTGATTAGTTCTTGTTCTAGAGCTGTTCCATCATTCCATCTTTTCTGAAATTCAAAGAAAAGTTACAATCGGCAAAGGCACATCGTATTTATCGACGGGCGAGTTTAGCGCTTCTTCGAGAACAAATCGCCGCTACTCGCATACAGCTTAGTAAGCTAAACAGCTCTATCACAGCACTATCCAGGTATTTGCTTACGCTTGGAATCGCTGAACTTTATATAGTTTCTATATTCAGCATGAAACTCTGAGTTTCTTATTCGGCTAAGAAACAATATGAGATATAATATCCCTCAACTTAAATAACCATAAAATATGCTTCTGCTGAGTGAGACCTTCCAAGATGACGCTTTTGACTCCACCGAGGTATGTTATCATAATGATAATAATATTACCTTAAGGCCTCGTGGAGTCAAAGACTCATCTCGGAAAATAATAAAGCAAAACAGAAAAAAATTCTTAAAAATTCTGCTAAAAATAAAAATAAAGACTAAATCTGATAAATATATATTAGCAGAGAAAAAGGAGAAAATAATTAACTTATGCATTAAGTGCTAAGAAAAACTCATGTTAGAAGTTTCACGAGGTGAAACAACACTGAGAAAGTGCTGTTATATTATTATTATAATATTATTATAGTATTATTATTAATATTATTATAATATTTAATTCTTCCAATTTAGGCAGGAGATTAATTATTTAAGGGATTTCATATTGGAAGGAAATAAAATATGGAACTTGTAACACACACACACACACACGCACAAAGTAAACATGTCAGTCTTTGGTAGACATGTTTACATGTTAACTCCACCTAGTTAGGACTAAAGTCCTAACTAGGTGGAGCACCCTCTGTAGGCACCTGTTGGGGACCTAGAATGTAAACAGAGATCTCGAAGTATTAGTGTTTTCCATATTTTGGGAAGTTTACTGCAAATATTTTTATTCAAATTCTGATTTTTTTTGAGAGTAGCTTCAGATTATAAAAATAGTCTTTCTCTTTTAAATTTACTGCAATCGAGCATTGTAGTCTTGTTCCAATTGATTCTATCAGCTGTATCCAAAGCATCATCTGCAAGCACAATTAACCAACATCATGACTGCAGATGTGTTTTTTATTTTCTTCCATGCAGATGGTAGCTGATCTTCCTATCTGTCCATGGTAGGCAAACTTGCAGGAACAGAGAACTATATATACACATGAAACTGAGAGAGGAGAGATTTGATCCTTACAAATCTCTCCTCTCTCAGGTGGTTAGTTTCAAGTGAAGCTTGAAAGCTGTGCAGAGGTTGTATTTCTTTAACATTCTTGCCATTTTTTCTGAAATACCTGAGACATAGAGATGATAATGGCATTACTAAAATCCTTCTGAAGAGAACACTCAGGATTGATGGAAGGCTTGATTCTTTGATTATTATTATCATCCAAGACTGCAAGGACTCATTTAGGTCCTTTTATCATACAAACAGCTCATCATACCATGCTTTAAACACACTAAAATTCTCTGCAGAAAACACACTCTCAGGCAAGGCATTCCAATCGTTCACAACTCTGCATGAAAAAACCTGCTTCTTACTCTCCTCACACCCTCTTTATACGGTTTCCAGGGATGACCTCTTGTTCTCCTCTGATTTCCCACTGTTTTCTGTAGAACTTCTCCAACATTGATCTTATAACAACCCCTTACTAAGTTGTAGGTCTCTATCATATCTCTCCTCTTCCTCCTATCCACCAGACTCTTAAATTGCATCTTCTCAATCTTTCCTCATATTCAACATTCCAAAAGTCAGAAACTACCTTAGTCAGTCGCCTCTGGACCCTTTCCAACATCTCTTCATCCTTCTGAAAACCAGGTGACCAAATCTCGGCACAGTAGTCCATGTTTTCCTAATTAAAGCCTTATACAATGTAACAAGAATCTCCTTACTTCTACAAGTCAGTGTCCTCCACATCATTCCCAGAAGTCTATGTGTTGTCTTCACAATTTTGGCAATGTGTCCCCTAAATTTCAGATCCTTAACAACTATCACCCCAAGATCTCTTATTTCCTCCACCTCCGACAGTATCCTCACCAAGCATAAATTCTGCATCACATCTTTGTTTCCCAAATTTTAAAACCTTACATTTTGTAACATTGAACTTGCTTCCCCATTCCCAATCACTCAATTTATTCAAATCTTCTTGTAAGGCCACAACATCTTCTCTACTCTTCATGGTTCGTCCCAACTTTGCATCATCTGCAAACAACTGAATATCTCCATCCAGATCTTTGCCAATATCATTAATATATAAGTTAAACAGTAATGGCCCTAAAACAGACCCCTTAGGCACACTGCTAGTGACTTTCCTTTCCCTGGATATTGCACCCCCATATGCAACTAGCTGATACCTATCAGATAGCCAGTCTCCAATCCAATGCACTAATCTAATGTCCATATGGTAGTGTGAGTGTGGAAACTATAGCCTTTACATAAGATGTAGTGTAAATGATTAAGTTCTGCTGCATGAAAAGCTCTCGTTAAAACAAAGGTTATAGCCTCCAATGGTTAGTTAGTGCTATCATATTGTTGAGAGGTGAAAGTGATAGGAAAGTTTGTGAATGTATCTGTCTATGTGAGTGGGCTTCCTGTATACTGAATACTTAGTTTCTGGTATACTTATTTTTGTGTTGCCTTTGTGTGTGTTACATTTTTCTAATATGTCTCCTATTATGTACCCTGATAATGTCAGGGTACATAACAGCAGACATATTAGAAAAATTAAATATTATTTTTAATCTTTTCTCAATGCTGTTTCACTCCATTAAGCCTCTAACATAAATAATATGGTTTCATATTCAAAAAGAAATTTCATACCAAACTAAATTGGTCTTTATAATGCTTACATCAACAGGTTCAGTTGTCTGTGTATTTCGTGTCTGTCTTGCCTGAGAATGATGTAATGATGCCATTTCCAAACTAAGTTCTTCATGTAGAACCTTCTGCAATTCACATTTCTTTGACAATTCTCTAGATTTAGACTGTGAAAAGAGAGAAAAAAAAAAAAAAAAAAAATATTAACCATATATTTATTACATGGATATATATAATACAACAGAGGCTGTTCTGCTGCTAGATAAATAGCTATTTATTAACCAGCTATTTATTTATTTATTTATTTATAATATAATACAAAAGAGGCTGTTCTGCTGCTCCCTAGTGATTCCAATCTACAGCATCTAACATTTTTAGTCATGCATCATAATTCATTTTAAAATTTATCAAAAGGAAATATAATACCTAAACTTAGGGAGCAAATGACAAACCAAATTTTTGGACTGTAAAACCTAATTTTTCATTAATGCTTATCATTTACAAACATTAAATAAAAACAGAATTCTCAATTATCAAACAGAGTGAAAATAGCAAACTTCAGTAATTGAAGATAAGAAAAACTTCATACAATTTTATGCATTCATGATATTTGGAATAAATGATAATGTTATTGCTCAAGAATGCTCCCTGTCGTGCCCATGAGAAGAAATGTGGCAGTATTAGTGGCCAGTGATTTGTTGTTAAATTTTAAATGCTATCAATGCTATTTGCATAGATAAGATAGGCAGTTAATAGGCAGAGAAGAGCAGGATATGATAGAAACATTTAAATTACTAAAAGGTTTTTTTATAAGATTAATGCAGGGGAAATGTTTCAGTTGTGTGATAGTGATGGAAGAACAAGAGGTCATCCCTGGAAATTAAGGAAAAGTGTGGTTAACAAGGGTCTGAGAACGAGGTTTTTTGCCTGGAGGGTGGTGAATGAGTGGAATCCATTGCCTGACTCAGTTGCGAGATCTTCGTCTGTAAATGAATTCAAGAAGAGATATGATAGATATTTTTTCCTTTAAGGTTACACGGTGATCAGCATTCATATTTAAGAATTTAGGGACACAAAACACACATGCAAAAATGATTATTTTACAAATTATTAATAAAATAACACTGGAAGTTTCGACCCCTGTATTGAGGCCATCATCGGAAGGATACATGTGCATAGGAACCAAGCTATATGCTGTTGCACTCTATAAAGAGAAATTAAATCTGCATTAACTAATCTTTTTCTTAGCCTGACCTCTAGTGATAAAATAAAAAATAAAATAAATGAAAACTACAATAAACTCTGCTAAAGTCCTCATGTATACTAAGATTCTTCTGGAATTATACAGTTCATATTGTTATACTATGATTTTCTTCTGGATTTGTACAGTTCAGGTTGCTATTGAATGTTTCAGAAAAAAAAAAAAAACCTCACCAAGTCTTCTTGTATTGAGATTTTTCTTTGTGGTTGCTATGAAGGTTGCAGATGGGTCCTCCACATTCTTGGAATGGGTTAGACCATCATTATTATTCAGATTTGGGTTATGTTTGAGCATTTCACATGTTTTTATGAATTTCCTCTCAAATCACATTTTGGTGTGGTGTAGGAACTTGGTACCTTTCCAATCAATTCTGTGGTATGTTTGGAGTGCGTGGTCAGAAAGGCTGGTTTTTCCAAAATGGAGGTATTTAATATGTCGTTTGTCTTCATCATTCCTGATTGGGATGGTTTGTCCTGTTTCCCCTATGTATGGTATGTTACATGAGCATTGTATTTTGTAAACCCAATGCACATGTACATACAATACACAGGGGAAACAGGGCAAACCATCCCAATAAGGAAGGATGAACACAAACGAAGTGTGACAGAGGAACTTTAGAAGAACTAAGTAGGTGTCTTAATTTTGTCGGGGATTTAAAGATGGTTTTGATGTTGTATATGTGTAATGTTCTGTCTATTTTTTCGGAAATGCCTCTAACATATGGTATACGGCAATAGCATTCTTGAAATCTTTTTTGTTTTTAGTGGTATCTCTGTGGAGGATCTTGTGAATGGTTTTTTTACTGTACCCATTTTTTATAAAGGTATGGTTGATGATCTCATATTCCTGTTTAAGAGCTTGTTCATTTGAACAGATAGTTTGAGCTCTGTGTTTAAAGGTGCTTATGACACCTAGTTTTTGTGTTGAGTAGTGATAAGAAGTTTTGTGTATGTACTGGCCTGTGTGTGCAGGTTTGCGGTAGACTGAGAAGGAGAGACAGCCTGAGGGAGGATGTGTGACGAGTGTGTCTAGGAATGGAAGAGAGTTGTTTTTTCCTATTTCAGTGGTGAATTGGATGTGTTTGTGTTGTTTGTTCAGGTGGCTAAGGAATGTATTTAGTGCTTTGTGACCGTGGGGCCAAATGGTGAAAATATTGTCGATGTATCTGAGCCAAATTTTAGGCTTTAGGGCACGCCGACCCTAGAGCTCCTTGCTCAAAGTCTTCCATATAAAAGTTAGCTATTGGGGGAGAAAGTAGTGAGCCCATGGCTGTATCCTCTTTTTGAAGGTAAAAATTGTTTTGCTATACAAAATACCCAGAGCAGAGTACGTGGGCAAAGAGGGCTGTGATGTCGTGTGGAAATGTGTTCTGTAAGAGCAAGATAGTATCATTGATTTGGACATTGGTGAAAAGGGAAGTTATGTCAAAACTGACTAATAGATGTTGGTCATTGAGTGTAATGTTTTTAATTTTGTTTATGAAATATTTTTTATGTAGGAAGGGGAATGACCCATCAATTCCTTGAGTGTGATCGCTAATTTGTTGGCTAAGTGGTAATTCGGGATGTAGATTCCTTCCACAATCGGACGTCGTGGTGTGTCTGTTTTGTGTACTTTTGCCAGGCCATAAATTCTGAGCAAGCGAGCATACTTAGGTATTAGTTTTTTAATTGTTTCTTCTGACCACGTGTTAACAGATTTCATTAATTCAGTTATTTTCCTTTTGTTGCGTTGTGTGGGGTTGTAATTTACCATTTGGTAGGTGTTGTGGTCCGATACCAAATGGTTCATTTTTTCTATGTAGGTTGTCTGATCTAAAACAACAGTGGCATTTTCTTGATCTGCTTTTGTGATAATAATGTCCTGGTTATTTTTTTTTTTTAGGGATTTGAGGGCCAGTTTTTCTGCTTTGTTTAGCTTGCTGCATAAATTGTTGTTTGAATTTAGTATACAAGCAGTTTCCATCCGTATCTTGTCAGCTAAATTGGGACACAAAATTGGGCAGGGAGGGATCTTAAACCTCTCTCTCGATATGATAACTTATATCAAGTTTGTTTACTGACCTCGATGCAATGGCGTAGTTTAAACCTTTCTCCAGCAGCAAGAGTTCACCTTGGGTGAGATTGTAGTTTGATTGGTTGATAACCAGGCTGTGGTCTGATGTTGGCTGGTTGCTCCTAACTTCGTTTGTGGGTGAATGGCTGCTCTTTGTGTTGTCGGTTTGCGATTGGCTGCTCCTTTCGTTATGGTATCATAATTGTCTTGTGCTTTCCTGTTGTTTTAAAGCTTGAAACTTCATTATTAATTTTTCCTTGTTTTTGAGTAATAGGTGCTTGGCCAAGTCATCTGTGATCCTGTCCAAAATATCCCAAATTTCTGGATTAATGTAACCGGATAGCTCAAATTTAATTGTAACACTTTGGCTTGGGTAGATGCTAATTTTTTTTCATGCCTCGTGGTTCTGTTCCCTTAACAACGCTTTTTCTAGCCAGACATAGATACAGAGCGCTTTAGCTGATGTAAACTTCTTTTTTAGTTAAATGTAGTTGGTATTAAGTTTCTGTCTCTACATCATTTCAAAAAGGCTAGTCAATTAATTAACATGGAACTACATATCTTTAGCTTACCGTAGAGGCTGCACACTGCTTGTGGGTCAAATCGTCATGTTATTTTATTAATAATTAGTAAAATAATCATTTCAACAAGTGTTTTGTGTCCCTAAATTCTTAAATATGAATGCTGATCACAGTGTAACCTTAAAAGAAAGAGACATCATAATCACCCATGGAGATTTGTACACAAAAGTACACAAAACAAAAGTACACACCACTACTGTCCGATTGACTGTGGAAGGAATCAACAGCCCAAATTACCACTTAGCCAAAAAATTAGCGATCACACTCAAGGAACTGGTGGGTCATTCCCCTTCCTACATAAAAAATACACAACATTTCATAAACAAAATTCAAAACATTACACTCAACGACCAAGATTTATTAGTCAGTTTTGACATACCTTCCCTTTTCACCAATGTCCCAATCAATGATACTATCTTGCTCTTACAGAACATATTTCCACACGACATCACAGCCCTTTTTGCCTACATACTCCACTCTGGATATTTCGTGTGGCAAAACAATTTTTACCTTCAAAAAGAGGGTACAGCAATGGGTTCACCACTTTCTCCCCCAATAGATAACTTTTATATGGAAGACTTTGAGCAAGGAGTTCTAGAGTCGGCGTTTGCTAAAGCCCAAAATTTGGCTAGGATATGTAGACGATATTTTCACCATTTGGCCCCATGGCCGCAAAGTACTAAATACATTCCTTAGCCACCTGAACAAACAACACAAACACATCCAATTCACCACTGAAATAGGAAAAAACAACTCTCTTCCATTCCTAGACACACTCGTCACACATCCTCCCTCAGGCTGTCTCTCCTTCTCAGTCTACCGCAAACCTACACACACAGGCCAGTACATACACAAAACTTCTTATCACCACCCAACATAAAAACCAGGGGTCATAAGCACCCTTAAACACAGAGCTCAAACTATCTCTTCAAATGAAGAAGCTCTTAACCAGCAATACGAGATCATCAACCATACCTTTATAAAAAATGGGTACAGTAAAAAAACCATTCACAAGATCCTCCACAGAGATACCACTAAAAATAAAAAAAATTTCAAGAATGCTATTGCCGTATACCATATGTTAGAGGCATTTCTGAAAAAATGGACAGAACACTACACAAATACAACATCAAAACCATCTTTAAATCCCCGACAAAATTAAGACACCTACTCAGTTCTTCCAAAGATCCTCTGCCACACCTAGCCCACCCAGAGGTTTACAAAATACAATGCACATGTAACATACCATACATAGGGGAAACAGGGCAAACCATCCCCTATCAGGAAGCATGAACACAAACGACATATTAAATACGTCCATTTTGGAAAAACCAGCCTTTTGACCATGCACTCCAAACATACCACAGAAATGATTGGAAAGGTACCAAGTGCCTACACCGCACCAAAACCTGATTCGAGAGGAAATTCAAAGAAACATGCGAAATGCTCAAACATAATCCAAATCTGAATAAAAATGATGGTGTAACCCATTCCAAGAATGTGGAGGACCCACCTGCAACCTTCATAGCAACCACAAAGAAAAATCTCAATACAAGAAGACTTGGTGAAGTTATTTATTTTTTTTCCTGGAACATTCAATAGCAACCTGAACTGTACAAATCTAGAAGAAAATCTTAGTATAACAATATTATTATTATTATTATTATTAAACAAGATCTCATGGAGTCAAAGACTCATCAAGGAGGTCCTTTTATCTCACACACATCTCATCATACCGGGTCTTAAACACATTCAAACTCCTTGCAGACACAACACTCTCAGGCAAGGCATTCCAATCATTCACAACTCTGCACGAAAAAAACCTGCCTCTCACTCCCCTACTCACACCCTCTTTATACAGTTTCCAGGGATGACCTCTGGTTCTCCCCTGATCTCCCACTATTCTCTGTAGAACTTCTCCACCATTGATCCTATAACAACCCCTTACCAACTTGTAGGTCTCTATCATATCTCCCCTCTTCCTTCTCTCCACCAGACTCTGCAAATTACATCTTTTCAATCATTCTTCATACTCAACATTCCAGAGGTCAGAAACTACCTTAGTCAGTCGCCTTTGGACCCTTTCCAACATCTCTTCATCCTTCTGAAAACCAGGTGACCAAATCTGGGCACAATAGTCCATGTGTGGCCTAATCAAAGCCTTATACAATGGAACAAGAATCTCCCTACTTCTACACATCAGTGTCCTCCTCATTTGTCTTCACAATTTTGGCGATGTGTCCCCTAAATTTTAGATCCTTATCCACTCTCACTCCCAGATCTCTTATTTCCTCTACTTCCAACAATATATTCTCACCAAGCATAAATTCTGCATCCCATCTTTGTTTTCCAAATTTTAAAACCTTACATTTTGCAACATTGAACTCACATCCCCATTTGCTTGCCCAATCACTCAATTTATTCAAGTCTTCTTGCAAGGCCACAACATCTTCACTACTCTTTATGGTTCGTCCCAACTTTGCATCATCTGCAAACAACTGAATATCTCCATCCAAATCTTCGCCAATATCAAGTTAAATAGTAATGGCCCTAAAACAGATCCCTGAGGCACTCCACTAGTGACTTTCCTTTTCCTGGATATTGCACCCCCATACACAACTTGTTGCTACCTATCAGATAGCCAGTCTCCAATCTAATGCACTAATCTAATATCCAACCCCATCTGCTCTAGTTTGACTGTCAATTTATCATGAGGTACTCTATCAAAAGCTTTTGCGAAATCCAAGTATATTACTGTGTATCCTTCTCCTCTGTCCAAGGAAGCAGTCACTTTATTGTAATAAGTAAGTAGATTACTAAAACACGACCTCCCTTTAGCAAATCCATGCTGTCCATCAAAGATTATACCATTGTTGTCAACCCAACTCTGGATCCTAGTTCTCACAATATGAACTGTACAATTCCAGAAGAATCTTAGTATACATGAGGACTTTAGCAGAGTTTATTGTAGTTTTCATTTATTTTATTTTATTTATCACTAGATCAGGCTAAGAAAAAGATTAGTTAATAACATAGATTTAATTTACCTTTATAGAGTGCAACAGCATGTAGCTTGCTTCCTATACACAAGCATCTTTCTGACAATGATCTCAATACAGGGGTCGAAACATCAAGCGTTATTTTATTAATAATTAGTAAAATAATCATTTCAACACGTGTGTTTTGTGTCCCTAAATTCTTAAATATGTATTATATTGTTTTGATAGTTTGGGTCTCCCGCGATGAGTCTACTGCTCCATGGAGATACCCAGAATAATAATATCTTTGTAGTAATATTTGAATGACCCATAATCCAAAGCAGTATCAATGCCAGAGTTTTATTATTATTATTCTTATTAGCACCAGACCACCATAGACAAAAGACTCAGAGGAAGATCCTCACTGTCACACACATAGTTCATCAAAATGGATCTTAAACTCATTCAGTGTTTCTGCACTCACCTCACAACCGAACAATGCACTCCATTTGGTAACCACTCTGAATGCAAAGAACCTACTCAACCTACCATTTACTTACGCTGTCCTTATGCAGTTCCTAGAGATAGCTTCTTGTTCTATGTCCTGCCTCCCTCCATTCTATGAAAAATCTTTTACACACTGACCTGGTAACAGCCCATTACTTACCACCTCACTTATATCTTAATCATATTCTACTCTTGTTCCAATTCATAAAGCTTTGTAAACTACATTCCCTCAATCTGTCTTCATATCCCACATCCCAAAGACCATTTACCAACTTAGTCTTTTCTAGACATTTTAATATTGACTCATTGCCGGGGGCATGGGGGGGGAGCAAAATTATGCACAATAATCCATACTAGGCTTGATTAAGGCCTTGTACAATGGAACCAGAACCTCTTTACTTCTGCAAGTTAAGGTCATCTGATGTGATGACCTCACAACTTGTGCAATGTGACCTTTCAGCTTCAGCTCCTTGCCCAGCACCACTCCAAGATCTCCCTCTGTCCATAGTAGGCCAACTTGCAGGAACAGAGAACTCTATATTCACCTGGAAGAGAGGAGGGAATGCACTTTGCATCCAATTGTTGAATACTGAATTTCAGACCCTTACACTTTGCAACATCGAACTGACAGTTCCGTACTGTTGCCCACTGATACAATTTATTCAAGTCCTCCTGTAATTATTATTATTATTATTATTATTTGACATCTCCAGGGAGTCCAAAGACTTGTCGAGGGAGGGCATCTACTCTACAACTCTACTTCCACCACTCACAATCCACCAATTGACCGCAACTACACCAACGCCATCTACCGCCGACCGTCACCACTATTTTTTCCACAGACAATCACAAACGTCCATGCCCACGGCAGGATTCGAACCTGCAGCCTCTTGACTGGAGAGCGGACACGCTAACCACTCAGCCAGCCAAGCTGGCACTCATCATTACGCAGATGCTGTGTAATGACACAACATCTGCCTGATTCCTCATCACTCTCCCTAGTTCTACTTCATATGTATTGTAAATCTCCAATTAAGCCCTCTTATTATCATTAATATACAAATTAAATAACAATGTTTGCAAAGCAGACCCTTGCAGCACACCACTAATGAATTTCCTCTTTTGGTAAACTGCATCCCCATAAACAATTTGCTGATACCTATCTGAGAGCCAGTTAGCTGTTAGCTTATCCAATTCACTAATCAATTATCCAATCTGCTCTGCTCCAGTTTACTTACCAACTTGTGGTGTAGTATGGTGTGGTAATCTATTCAAAGTCTATGCAAAATCTAAGTATATAATTGCATATGCATCTCACTTATCCAGTACATTCATCACATTGTTATAGTAGATAAGTAAGTTGGCAAAATACAACCTCCCTTTATCAAACCTATGATATTAAGCACAGAGAATACCTGTTATCAACTCAGTTTTGTATCCTAGCTCTCACCAACCTCTTCAACACCTTAGGTACAACTCCAGATACACAGATCAGAATTTGTAGACTTATCACCACCATTGTGAAGTGAAGCAATTTTATCTACCTTCCATTTGACTTTGAAGATGGTGGTTTTTTCCATCAGGTTGGACTGATGGAAAAAAGTGTAAATAGCAGGAAAGTGTAAATAGCAAAAGAAATGTAAAAAACATTAAAGAAAAGGCTAAAAGATGACTTATTGCTAGTATGTGACTCTACATACTAGATAACGAAATTTAATAACTGAAAATAAATGAATTTACAATTACTTACATTTATCTATTTTAAAAAAATCTTTAATTGTTGATTGTTTTTTTCTTTTTCTGTGCTCATAAGTTCCACCTGCCTCTCCACAGTGCATAAAGCATTAAATGCCCCATCATCTCCTGATGCACTTGCAATATACCGTCTCAAAACAGAGATAGCTTCGATCGAGTCTTTACTAGTAGGGACGGTAGTTTCTTGATGTAGTTTCTTGATCACAGTCTTCTTCAACCACTTCTTCCTCACCAAGGTGGTTGGAAAGGATGTCTTCTACACTTGGTGCCATTGATGTGATCACATCAAACACAGTCTTGAAATGAGGAAGACTCATCCATCACATACCAGTTGTTGGGCTCTGACATATCTTCTTCCTCCTGTAGTTGTTCCTCCTCTTCCACAAACGTAACTCCTGCCTTCCAGAAGCAGTTGGATATGGTTTCAGGAGTAACATGCAACTATGCTTTGGCCACTTAATGCATGGCATTAAGGATTGATATGGCCATTTGTTTTGGGTCCATACAATTATCATGCATAAACACAGCTTTTTCAACAAGCATTTTTCTATATTTCCATTTAAATGAATAGATGATGCCCAGATCTAATGGCTGAAGCTCGCTTGTACAATTAGGGGGAAAGAACACTAATGTTTCTGAGCTGCAGATCTTCAGGGTGTGCAGGGCATTTGTTTAGCAGTAGTAGTATTTTGCAGGATTTGCCTCCATTTTAACATCCAGAGCATGCATGTGAAGATGCTGCTGGTCATCCATGCTGTGTTGTTGGCATCATACTTAGTAGGGAGATTTTTCACGTTCTTAAAACACCTTGGCTTTTTTAATTTACCAATTACCAGTGGAGGTAATTTTTCTGATCCATCAGCATTGACCATGAGCAAAACAGTTACCCTCTGTTTGCTGAGTTTTCCACCGTAACACTTCTCTCATTTAAATGTAAAAAACATTAAAAAAAAGGCTAAAAGATGACTTACTGCTAGTATATGACTCCACATACTAGACTACATACTAGTTTGACTTGGCAGAATGTTATAAAAGAGTCCAGTTCATCAACATTAAAAATATTTTTTGGTTCGTAGCCCTGAATAATAGTCTTTAGTTCATGTTTCCACTGGTTTACAGTTTCCCCTGCAACACTATTACTTTCTCCACACACTTGATTATACACAATACTGTGACGAGTCTTGAAACGATCAATCGATCCATTTGATGCAGTAAAACCATTAATCCTCAACCTCACAGCAAATTCAAGGGCTTTCGCTCGGAGTATAGTACTATCGACTGGAATACCCGACGCCCTCGTAAAAACAAACCACTGCACCATAAGTTTATCTAATTCATCGTATATTGATGTCCGGATATATTTTTGGTTTTTTGACATAGCGCCAGACTGCTTTGCATTGAGTTCAATGCTTGACCTGTTTTTTTACTATTCAAAGTGGACACGGAGAGTCCAAGATCTTTTGCTAATTGGACACGTGTTCCGGCATGCCAATCTATACGTCGCAGAATTGCCATCTTTTCTTCTACCGAAATACATTTTTTGTCTTTTTTCTCCATGGATCATCCGCCACCACAACTTGAAAGCAACTATCACATGCTAAATTATGTAGCAGAAATTCTGCAACATACATGCTTCTGAATTGAGACTACAAACACCAATACTGCAAGCTAGTGAAGCGATATTTCACGAATTGTGGTTTATTCGCTGATATCTAATATTCAAGAGTAACAACTGTTACTTGTAGAAGTGTGAATGTGATTTCACAATTTGTGTATGATTCTTGTTCACAATTTCAATACAGCACTGTGAATGTGAAATCACATCACAACACGTTATGGGTGTTGTGAGCTACTGACTGTTTAAAATTACTGATATGAAAACTTTACGGTATCAATTCGTACTGTGAATGAAAAATCAAGGTATCACTCATCACTGCTGCAAGCGTGCAAGTCACCGTGATGGCAGAAACTAAACTACAACCGAAAGCAATGCCATCTGGGAACAGAAATGGGCAGATTTCCACAGAAATCAATTTGAATGAGAGGAAATTGATTTGAAAATCAGTGTTGCCACCCGAGAAAAAACCGTAAATCACGGGAAATAACATCCACATCAAGTTGTTAATGGTGAGGAAACAATATATCATAAGAATAGGCCTTAAGATAGGACCAATGGAAAATGACATAAATGGCAGGAATGTAAAAACGGCATTTTACTGTATATATGAGGAGTTAAGCTAGATGTCAATATCACCACATGTTTTAAAGAACTCTTGTTAAAGATGTAGAACAAGGCTGATACATTCCTTAAAACGTGGTGATATGTCATCTAGTCCTATTGTGTTATTGATATCTAGATTATTTAACTCCTCATATACCTCTTCTCACACACTTCTCTTATTTCATTCTCTATACATGAACTCTTAATTTCACACTGAGAATGAAAAACCCTTATGAACCGCACACTGTATATCTTGACTATGACCACTGCAATAGTTACCAGTCTTTCATCTATTAACATCACATTGCCATAATCATACTTCTTTCTACTTGATACATATCAAAAGATGCTTCCCTCTCCCAAGTTTTTCTTGGTCAGATATGCTAATTTCTGCTTGTACTGTACTGCACTCTGTCCTCACCCACTAAGTCACTCTCCTGGCATGCTCTTTATACTCTTCATGCAACTAATTATTATCATCATTCATCTTTTGCTACCCCGAAAGTCTTCTTCAGGATTTCATGCCTAATCCCTTATTCATTCATTTGACACATACCTTATTCAGCCTTTTGACCTTCAGAATATATTCACATATTGATGATATTAAGTATTTCTTTGTCAGTTCCCAAGCAGCATTTATTTCCATTCCCAATCACTCTAGTCTATCTAGACTAGAGCGATTGGAATGGAAGCAAACGTCAGGACCGTAGCAGACGAGCTTCGGCAGAAGTTTGGGAAAATGAAAAGTGACCATCTCATGCAAGAGGAATTGGAAGTGCTCCAGTAAGTAAGGAGGTTCAGGATATAAAGACTGAGTTAAATGTGTTGAATAGAGAAATTAGACTATGGAGATTACTTTACCTGAAGTAACTAGAACAGGTTTAAGTAAGGGAAAGTCTTTGGTGAATGATGAAGTAATGAATAGTATGAAAGTGATTGGGAGTCAACAGAATGAAAGCACAAGAGGTCTAGAAGAAATGAGCTGTTGTGAAAGTGAGGGAGTAAGCAAAAGAGTGTTGAGGGAAAGTAATGCAACTGGGAGAGTCATGATGAATAGTGTAGAAAATGAGGCCATGAGTGATGCTTGTTTGGATTTGAATGAAGTTATCAGTGGTATAACATATAGTGATTCAATGATTAAGGGTATGGAGAGCAGTATGCCTAAGGAGTGCTTGTTTGGCAGAACAGTAGAGAGAGACTTTAGCAATAAAGAGAAGGCTTGATGCAGAAAAGATGACAGTTATGGTGGGTACAAATGACCGGAGTGGTAGTATTAATTGTTAGATATTGTGAAGAGAAAAAATGTCAAATGGAGGATAGTGCGTGTTGCCTTGTTTTGACAATTATGAGTTAAATAGACGAGCGATGATAACACTGGCCAACAAAAAAAAAAATTTTTTCTGCTGATTATGATCTGACACTTGTTTTTTTACTAATTTGGGTGCGCTGATTTCAAATATCAAACCCATTTTTCTCTATCACGTCAGGTTTTTCCTCTATGGCATTTTCTTTTTGCTAATTTGTAAGTTTTTGATAGTTTTAAGGAGGCAGTACTATTTAGAGGATCAAAAAAATCGATTTTTTAATATAATTTTCTGAAAGTATGTACTTTTAAAAATCTGTTCATAACTTTTTATCAAGAAATTCGAAAAATTCCCGAAGATACAGCCTATTATTCAAAGCGGTGCGTAGATCAGAATTGGAGTGCTCACTGCTCTCGCTTGTTAGTAAACGAATAAACGCGTAAGAACCTGCAACGGCACATACTGGCGCTTTGAATGCGAGAGAGGCCGATAACCGATCTAATACATTTAGGTGATGAAAAGTAGGTGATGACAACTGCCTAAAACAAATTAATGCTATATGCGTCATCATAGCGGACAAAGAACAATCAAAATCAGTCAATCGTTTTTATAAATATTCTTGTAATTTTTAATGAATATTGTTAAGTAGTTATGTATCTAATTAATCGGCCTCTCTCTCATCCACTAGTGATGTTACTCTTATTATAAAAGGCAACCAGATTACTAAAATAAGAGCACCTGTTAACAAATCCAAGTTATCTTTTAAATAATATTGTCCTCATTTGCCCAATTCTGTATTATAAAAGCTCATACCAATTTTTCAAAAATTTTAACAACCACAGGAGAAATTTATGCAGTGACACATCTTATCCTTCTTCCAATCTTCAGAAACTCATCCAACTCATCCTGTTGCAAGACTTTCATTAAATCACCACTTGCATCTGTCTAGCCATCTTCTATGTCAAAACATGATTGAGTGAGAATCTTATAACAGGTACCAGAATTAGATGGTGATGTGTAATTAAAAATAATACAACTCTTGTATTCAAAGTTGCCTGAAATTAGAAAAATTTCTACTGACAGATTAATTTCCATTGTCAGATGCTGAGAGTCTCTGTAGTGCACTTAGAAGAGAAATGTGATGTGCCTTTGATTACATAAAACCTAGGTCCAATTTTCATGATGAAGTCTTCATAGGAGCTCATTCTCACATTCAGATAGCATGACATACCAGCCAGAGAAAATGTACAGTTAAAAGACAAAAATAGGTTTGCGGGGTGCAGCAAATGAATCCTGGAACTATGGAGGTGCCATGTAATAATAATGATATATTTCAACCATATATTTGAACCAATGAACAAGAGTTCATTGGTTCAAATTTCCACTACAAACACACACACATGCATTCATGCACACACTAAGTGACAGACATTATCATGCAAATTACTTAAATCTCTTACCTCTAGTGTTTGAATAGCTTCTAGTGTTTTCTGATTTTCCAATTCTCCAGGACATGGAAGTGCTTTAATTTCTTCCTGTTTCTTTTGCAATTCAGACAATATGCATTCATGTTCTTTTTCTAATATTTTTCTTCTTTCATCTACTTCATGCATTTTCTAAAATTCAGAATAATGGTGGCATTTTATAATATATGAAAGTAAACTTTATTTTGCATAATATGAGATATATTATCAACGTAATAATAATAATAATAATTTCCAGTCGGTGAAATGAGTAGAGTGATTGAGGCATTCAATATGAGGAGGGAGCGAGCAAAGGAGTTGATGGTTTTAATAGGTACAAATGACTTGACAAAAAGCACATCAGAATGGATATCAGGAGACTGCTTAGACGGATAAAATAGAATAGTGTGACAGGAAGGGTAGTAAGCATGTTGCCTAGGTATGACTGTGGTGAGATGAGGAGGAGAGCAAGTATTGTGAATGATATGTTGACTGAAATGTGTGAGGAGAGGGGAGTACAGTTTGTAAATGTGTGGAATGAGTTTGAAGTGTGAAGTGAACTATATGGGAGCGATGGACTGCATTTGAGTGGTAATGGTGTGAGTCGCTTGGAGAGACTCACACCATCTCGCACACAAAATCTTGCAGTCAGTGACTATTTTGATTACATGCATCTTTGCCAAATTTTCCTATGTTTGTTTTGTATCTTTTATTTATTATATGGCATATTAAATCCTGCCAGTAGTAAATAGTTTTTTTATTTTATCTATGGCATTCTGTAATTCTTTATAAAATATATTACTGTCTTCTTCTTTTTGCCCTTCTGGTGCATATGCACCAATTATTGTTATGTGGCCTCTAAATGTCTTCAGTCTAATTTCTATTAGACTAGTAGAAATTCCTATTTGCTTGGCTAATTTGTTTATACATATCATGGTCACTGCCATCCACATTACTAGGTCTATAACAACATCTGACTAAGTATCTCATTCTATTCACCTCTATCTCACACCATAATGCCTCAAAACCATTACCACTATTTCCTCCTTTCATCTATACCTTGTATGGACATAACTCTTTTTCTATCAACAAAGCACTCCCCTTCCCTTTTACCCTTTCTATCTTCATGAAATACACATCGCACCCTTCTATCTCTATTTCTGTCAGGACGTCATCGTCATCCAACCATGTCTCACTTATTCCAACAAATTTTGGGTGAACAAACTCAATCAATGCAACCATTTCATTTCCCTTGTTTCTTATACTTCTAGAATTTGTATACAAACATAACAGCTTGTTGCTGAATCTATAACAAGTTTCCTGCTACTACTCGTTAGATGTGACTCATCCATACTTTCCTCAAGCCATTACTTTTTCTCATTAGTCATCCTAGAAACTTCTTCAAATCTGTTTTTCCCTACATCCCATGTCATCTCCTTCCCTTTTTGTCTACACATGCTTTCACATCCTCTTGGAGCATCAATCTTTCTCATGCTGTTTCCCTGTTTGTCTTGCAAGCTTGTCGTCTCATTCTCTACACTCATGTTGCCCACTCCTTCATTCAAAAGCCACTTCACTCTCTCTTTCCTTACTCTCCTGATTTTTCCCATTGCTTCTTACTTGATCACATTCATTCTCTGCACGCATTTCTCTACATTTCCGAAGCAGTCTCTCCAAATGAATCACCCCAAAACCTTTGAAATGCAGTCCATCACTCAGTATACAGTTCAATTCATCCCTGAAACTCATTCCACACATTAACAAACTGCACTTATTTCTCCTCACACATTTCTGCTAACATATCATTCACAATCTTCACTCTCCTCCTCATTTCATAACTGTATACCTGGGCAACAAACCAACTACCTTTCCTATTGCACTATTATCTTTTTGCCTTCTCAACCTTCTGATATCCAACCTTACATTTCCTTGTTCCCAGTCAAGTCATTTGTCCCTATTACCACTATCAATTCTTCTGCTCACTTACTCCTCGTGTCCAATGCCTCAATCACTCCAGTTGTTTTCCTGGAGGGAAAATGCTTTGTTTTGTGTGCTCTGAAAACTGTTTTGTGTGCTCTGAAGATGCTGGATATAATACCAGCGAAATAACTATTTATTAACTTAAAAGCTAATATTTCACTGGTATTATATCCAGCATCTTCAGAGCACACAAAACAGTTTGTGACAAATGCGAGACAACCACAATTCGGTGTAACAGTGGGGGTAGTATAAGTAATTGCAGTGTGCAACACAAGACTAAAGTCCTAATATGGCGCCATCTAAGTTATATATATTAAAAAAATTTTTTTTTTTTTTTTTAAAAAACATTAGTCCAAAGTTTTGAAAAAAAATATAGTAGTCCAAATCCTTGAAAGTTTTGAAAAATAGTAGTCCAAAGTTATGAAAAAAACAAAATTAAAATAAATAAATATTAATTTAGGATGACTGTTGTTGTGTCGACTTTCTACTCATAACTGTCCTTTAGTCTTTGGGTCAGATCCCCGTTAAACTCTCACACAGGTATCACGTGGTACCTCTGGGGGACAATGGAATTGCCTCGATATCGCAACACCAGAGTATCAGAGTGTCTGAGATCTACCTCTCATAAAACATCAAGAAAATTTATATTTCACTGCGCCACTTAGTGCTATTAGATTAAACAATATTATCAATCAAGAGGTGATCTCAAGACAGTACTTAAGACAGTCGCAAAGTGATACTTTGCAACTTTGCAGACATGGCCAAAATCTACCTTTTTCTAGTCTCCCACCTAGGTTCGTATTACGTTTATAAGCGGTGCATCGGATTCCAAAAATCACAGACAGTCTTAGTTAGATACAAAAGCAAGGTTTATTAGATATCATAAATATGTACATACAATACAATAAGCTTAATTCCCACCTTAAGGGAGTTCCTGACAGTCAGGATAGAATTAGAACAATACAATAATATAAGTATACTCAAACTGAATAAACTGTAAATCTCTGAAGTAAGATTTCTTATATTTTCCCTTAAATACCTTAATCATGCATGATTATCACAATAACTCTATTTTTTTAGTAGTTCAATCAAACCACACAAGATAGCATTTAAATCTTTTACAATCCCTTCATTAAATAGCAATTCTTTACTCTAACCATATCATAACCTCCTTTAACATATTATGTAACTCTATCACACTAAGAGACAATAAGATTTAAGGTAACCCTCTCTAAATCATAGTAGCACAGTCCTAATTAATATCAGTAATGTTCTTTCTTCTGTTTTACAACGTGGCACAAATCTTTCATTCACAATCTGGTAAAACACAAATAAAGTCTACTTATCTGCCCTTTGTTCTGAATCTGGGTCAGAAGTAAAACACTTGACCAAAGACTAGAGACCACAGATATGAGAGTCCTGAGAAAGATTATAGGCATGAACAGATGGCATCAATGGCAATATCATATTAAAAACGAGGATATTAGGAAAGAACTTGACATTGTCAGCATCCAGGAATGCGTTAGCAGAGCTAATCTTAGGTGGTATGGTCACTTAAACAGAATGGGCGAGGAAAGATTAGCAAAACAAGTGTTCTCTGCCAGGTTGGCAGCAAAACGACCTAGAGGAAGACCAAGATATAGGTGGATTGATACGGTACAAAATGCTTTAGACGATAGAAATATAAGATCTGATAATGTTGGAGTCTTGACAAGTAACAGACTGATTTGGAGGAAAATTGTATATAGGAAATTAATAATGATGTAATTTTTTTCATGTAGTACTATCATATCCTGTACACCCCTTGAGGGTACATGGCAGGAATTTGATGATGATGATGGTTCTGAATCGTGTCAAAGGTCTACTGGAATCTGCCTCTCCTTAAACGAAATGTCCACGTGCTCCAATCTGGCTTTCTATGGACTGCCGGGCTTATTTCTTCCACGGAGATACGACCATCTAGTTCCGCTGCTGCCTCTATCGAAATCCTCCGGATTGGAGGCACTGCCACCCTTCACCTGCTCACGGCAGCGCGAGACGAACACACAGGAGATCCAGGAACAAAAAGCCCCTTGTGAGGGGTGCAAGACTCTTATATTTCCACCTTTTTTTCTCGGTGTTTCTCATATTTCGCGATGTCCAGCCAATGCACTCACGTGGGCTTACGTCATGGTGTCCAGCTTTCTCCGCTATATCGCACGTGCGCTGACGGCATGCTATTGCTTGGGGCGAGCCGCTCCCTCGGGTTACTGCTCCGTAACCTTTGGACATCACTCCCCCCCCCCCATCTTGAATTTGTGCTAACATTCAATATCTCTTAATACATATTACTTTATAAAACTCTGCTAAAGGTTTCTTCCATCATTAATTTTTACTAGTGAGTGGTAACAAAATGCATACTTATTTGTTTTCTCATAGTAAAAATTGCTTGATATATTTATATAGCATTAATTTAATACTCAGATGCAATCACATGTATTTATATTCCTTTTTTGTTTGGAAACGCATGTTAGATTGTGATAAGATAGGAGTTCCAAAATTCCCAATCTATTACAATCCAACACTGTCTCCCAAATCCTATAAATATTAATATATCTGGCACTTTCGCTATGGCAAGTCAGGTCTGGCAGACCATGCTTTGGATACCCCAGGACACAGGATCAATTGAAAAAAACAAAAGTACTGCACAGAAGCTTCTACAAGTCAGAGAGGTTGTTCCTGGAATCAACAGAAGCCTTAAAACATACTCCAAACCTTAATAAGTATGGCTGTGTAAATCTACCAGAGATTTAGGAGACAGTCATCCTAAGACAAAATTAATATTTATTTATTTTAATTTCATTTTTTTCAAAACTTTGGACTACTATTTTTCAAAACTTTGGACTGTTTTTTTTTTTTTTTAAATATATATAACTTAGATGGCGCCATATTAGGACTTTAGTCTTGTGTTGCATGCTGCAATTACTTATGCTGCCCCCCCCCCCCACTGTTATGCTGAATTGTGGTTGTCTTGCATTTATAACAAACTGTTTTGTGTGCTCTGAAGGTGCTGGATATAATACCAGCAAAATATTAAATTTTAAGTTAATAAATAGTTATTTTCTTATCTGTGTTCACATCAATATCTTTTAAATCCAATTCAACATGTGTGATGAACACATAAGCCTATCCACGCATTTAAATCTTCTCATTTAGTTCACCTCTAATAATCAAATACCCATACAACAATACGTACAGGTCTTTCATTACCTCTTTCATACAGACATAATTCATTTTCGTTTTCTGCACTCTTCCATACATATCTACAATTCTCTTCATTTCTCTCCACATTTGTTTCATCTCTTGCCTCATCTTAACTAACTACTAAAAATGACTAAAATCAATAAACTCTTGTAAAGACAAAGCTACTGCCATCTTTCCTTTGCCAGTTACTAAACTCTACTTTAAGTTTAACAATTTGGTAAACAAACTGAAACAAACAATTGAAACAAGCCAACACACTAGTAACACTGCAAGCGCATAACTTCTACTACTCATAAACACACACACTTATTTACAATTAATTAGTCATAAAACTTATCTGAAATGGGAGCCTACTTTAAACAAACCTTCTAACAAAATGCCACCTGCCACCAAATCATATCTGGGGCACATCCCAAAAAAAAAAAAAAATCCTAAGGAAATACAACCTTACAACCACTTAAAGAACACATAGAAAATTGGCATTCCATATCCACTACACCAAAGACCAGTCACATTCCCTAAACCTACCAGGTGTCTGCCAGGTCCCTTTCAGTTGCAAACTGTCCTAATAAAGCCAAACAGGCAGGACAGGCAATATCACAATTTTTGAACCAAGCATTACATCAGGTTCCACCAATGTGTGACTTGCTGGCCATGCTTTGGACACCCACCACAGGATACGCTGAAAGAAGGCCAATCTACTACACTGCAGCAAATACAAATATGGAAGGCTATTCCTTGAATCTGCCTCAGCCCGAAAAATCTTTCCAAACCTCAACAAATTTGGATGCGTGAGACTGCACCAAATCTGGGAAGTATTAGCCCTCAGATCTTCAGCCCAACAGCCAAGACTACCCAATTTTAGGACTCTAGGCCCAAATTCATTACCTTTCTTCAGCCTCATTTGCCCAGTGTTAGTGCCTGCATGCACATATTGTTTTTTGTGATCCGTGAAGATTGCAATGTAATGATGAGTTAATAAAGGAAAGTATTAAAGTTTTTATAATTAATATATTAGTATACACTGTTATCTACTTATATACAGTGTACTACCAAGTGAACCAATCATAGATCACTGAAGAAATCAGTAGTCTGGAGACAAAACATTTTTAAGTAATGTTATCAAGTGTCAGGAGATACTAATGAATAAATAAGTGATGCCAAAACTAACCACGATGTCAATACTTCTTAAACTAAGACTAAACTAATTATTATGTCAGTGCTTCTTAAACCAAGTCTAAACTAATTATGTCAGTACTTAAATACATTTCAAACTGCTACAGTTATATGACAAATGGTACATTATACTGAGCAATATTCAGTCTACATTGAAGTTGTAAGTCAGTAGCAGAACTGAAAGAAATACAGGAAGATGATTTGATATAAAATTGGGTGTAAGGCATGTGCACACTTTCTCCACTCTGATTTGTTGACTATATGGATCACATTATGAAAGAAAGTGGCATTTAACCTGACATTAGAATCGAGGATATCAAACTTAGTTCTTCACTTTATGCAGATGACATATTCCTAAACACATCCAGAGCAAGTCTCCAGGATTCTCTAACTAAACCAAATAACAGCTGTAACAATTATTATTACTATTATTATTATTATTATTTTGGTAACCTACATGGAGTCAGACTCATCAGGAAAGTCGGCTATAAACAGGTCAGAACTATTAAAGAGGTCAAAACCAAGCCAGCCTGGCTGGCCGAGGTTAGCATATCTGCTCTCCGGCCAAAAGGTTGCAGGTTCAAATCCCGCCATGGGCATGGATGTTTGCGATTGTCTGTGGAAATACCAGTGGTGGTGGTGGTAGGCAATAGATTGTGCTGGTGTAGATGATGACGGAGATGGATAGATGTAGAGTAGGTGCCCTCCCTTGATGAGTCTTTGGACTCCCTGGAGGTGACAAATAATAATAATCAAAATAGGCAGGAACATATAAAACTTCAGCTGCATTCTCAACAAAGAACCAATTACTTACTTTTCCTCTGTGCCACATGGCACATAAGGCCAAGATCCATTTCTTCCAGATACCTCTGTCTTGAGCCACCAATTCAACTTCTCTCCAGTTTTGTCAGCTAGCCATTTCTCTTTGCTTTACTGTCATTCTCTACTAAATTAATTTTGGCCTTCCCCTTTTCCATTTCTGTTCGTGGATCCATGCCAAAGCTACTGTTGGAATCTCTCTGATGTCCATTCTCAGTGCATGAGTTGAACTTTTCAGACCACCTTCATGACACGAAGGTGGTCTGAAAAGTTCTCGGCCTCGGCTATAGATGGCAATATTATCGGCAATTTTTTTTTTCTAAGTCGGTACATCTGTCATGTGAAATTGCAAGTCATTCTATCAAGGTAGCTTGTTTTATACAGCTGACTGAAGCAAACGTGTTGTCTGTATCCCATGAAATGGATAAAATTGAGTATCATGAGGTGATAAAATTCTTCATAAAAGAAAGTTTAATGCCAAAAGAAATTCATTTGAAGTTCATAAAAATTTATGGGCACTCTTCTCCTTCATTTTCAACAATTAAGAAATTGGCTGCCGAGTTTAAACGTAGCCATACCAGCCTTGAAGATGATTCACGTGAAGGACGTCCAAAAAGTGTAACAATGCCAGAAATCATTGATCAAGTGCACAATATGGTATTGGATGACCGGCAAGACCAATTGTGTGAAATTGCTGAGACTATAGGCATTTCAAAAGAACATGTAGAATATAATTTTCATGAAGTTTGCATATGAAAAAGCTTTGCACAAGATGGGTGCCACACTTGCTTACAGCAGATCAAAAACACACTTGCATGAAAATCTCTGAACAGTGCTTAGAACGTTTTAACAAGAATAAAACTGATTTTGTACGTTGATTTATTACTATGGATGAGACTTGGATTCACCATTGCACACCAGAATGCAAACAGCAGTCAAAACAGTGGACAGAAGCCAGTTGTTCAGCACCAAAGAAGACAAAGTTGGTTCCATCAGCAGGAAAGGTCATGGCATCGGTGTTTTGGGATGCTAAAGGCATTTTGTTTATTAATTATTTTGGAAAGGGTAAAATAATAACCGGGTAATATTATTCCAATCTTTTAACCAGACTAGATGAAAAAATTCAACAAAAAAGACCCAGTTTGCAGAAGAAAAAAAAATCATCTTTCATCAGGACAATGTACCTGCCCACAAAGGTGTTTTGGCAGTGGGAAAATTAAGGGTACTGCACTATGAATTGTTGGAACATCCACCCCATTCCCCAGATATGGCTCCCTCTGACTTCTGTCTCTTCCCAAAACTAAAACTCTTCCTCGCTGGTCAGCATTTTTCTTCAAATCAAAAGGTGACTGCAGCTGTAGAGAGGCATTTTGTAGATCTTACTGAGAACCACTACAGGGATGGGATAATGGCGCTGGAGCATCGCTGGAATAAATGTATTATTCTTAAGAGAGATTATGTTGAAAAATAAAAATAATTTTGAAATTATAAATTCGTTTTTTCATTGTTAGGCTGAGAACTTTTCAGACCACCCTCGTAAGTCATTGTTTGTTATACTCATTGGGGCCAAAATATTTTTAATATTTTATGCAGACATTTTGTATCAAACCTATTTATTATTACATCACACCTCCAGGGAGGGAGTCCAAAGACTCATCGAGGGAGAGCATCTACTCTACAACTTTGTGTCTCACTACTCCAGCAATCTTCATAATCTAACACCAATGCCATCTACAGCCATCAACCACCATTAGTACTTTCACAGACAATCACAAACATCCATGCCAATGGCGGGATTCGAATCCACAGCCTTTTGGCTGGAGAGTAGATATGCTAACCACTCAGCCAACCAGGCTGATTTAATTTAGCTTTCTGTTTTTACATCAGTTTCCAAGGATAACCTATAGAAAAAGTAAAATATTTCAGCTATTTAGGCACATTATTAATGTAAATGGCAAAATAAATATGGAAATAGACAACAGAATAAGCAATGTAGATATGGTGGGTAACTAGCCGAATAAATTATACAGAATAAGAGTGAAATTAGCCAAAACACCAAACTATCAGTATACAAGACAGTGTTCAAACCAGTCTTAAGTTATGGATCTGAGAAATGGATTAGAAATAAAGCAATTAATCAAAGACCAGAGACCACAGATATGAGGATTCTGAGAAAAGTGAACTGATGGCACAATCATATCAAAAATGAAGATATTAGAAAGGGACTTAATATAATTAGCATTCAAGAATGTGCAGCAGAGCTAACCTAAAGTGGTACAGCCACTTAAATAGAATGGTAGAATATACAGGAGTAGGAAAAGTTAGCAAAACAGGCATTTGATGCCAAGATGGCAGGAAAGAGACCCAGAGGAAGGTCTAAGTGGATTGATTCAGTCAGAAGTGACTTAGAAGCAAGAAATGTTAAATATGACAAATTGGAGTGCTAACAAGTAATAGAATAATCTGGAGGAAAATTGTTGAAAGGAGATTAGTAGTAATGTCAACTTAATCATGTAGTACTGTTATTAGCCTGTACACCTCTCGAGGGTACATATCAGGAAATAGATCATGATGATTCTTAAATAATAAATAAAATAAAATACATTCTTAAAATAAAATACTGGATCAAAGACTAGAAGCAGGTGGATTGTTTATATAAGATGAAGCATAGTCATTTAGACTATGCTTCATCTTATATAAACAATCTAAAGAATTTGTTAAGTTATTGTGCTAGAGAGGGGGGGTATCTACTGCAAATGAGATAGGGAGGTTATTTGGTTTAAGAATTTTGGGTAATCTATACATATGGGGTGGGAACTAAAAGGTTTGAGTTCGTATGATATTATTAATGTATTTGCTAGTACTGTGAGGACTACAGCTCTAATAATTTTATATTTTTTCTACATAATTTATAAAGCATGAAGAGTTAGCCACTAGAGAAATTTCTTTCAAGAGGTGAAGCTCATTAAGTATGTCAGCTATCAGAACTTGACAAACACTACAACAAACTTGTGCCTGAAGATGCTGATAGTTATGTCAAGTGTTTTACAAGAAAGAAAGAAAGAAAGAAAGGTTGATATTACAAGTTGACTAGAAATCTCTTCAATTCTCAACCCATAACTTTGGAGTATGATTTCTGATAAATCTACTCATAAAGAACATCTGAAAATAAGGAACAAGCATCAAGAAATATAACTACCTTTGTGGTTAGTTTTAAGCTCTATATATATAGGAATAGAATATAGAATTGGATTGATGGACATTCTTTATGATGGTCAGCATGGATTTGTAAAGGGTAGGACCTGTTTTAGTAATTTACTTGCATTTTATGATAAGGTGACTAGTGCGTTAGATAAGGGAGAATCACATACAGTGATATTCTTAGACTTTGCAAAAGCGTCTGATAGATTACCAGATGATAAGTTGGTGTACAAGCTGCAGAGGATAGGGATAGTATATTAGTTAGATGGATCAGAGATTGGTTCTCTTCAGTTATTTACTGGTGATGAAAATTTGAGAAGAATTATAAGTAGAACTGCTGATCTTAACTCCCTTCAGGAAGATTTGAATAGACTTTTTACTTGGACAAAAGTGTGGAGTTGTAGTTTTAATATCAATAAGTGCACGGTGTTGGCATTTTGGAGTGCAGAAATGTAAGGCTGTGTACTGTATCAATGATGCCGTACTGAGGAAGTGGAAGAGATTAAAGATTTGGGAGTGATGGTTGACAGTAGAATGAAGTTTAGAGGGCATATTGCTAGTGTTGCAAAGGCTGCACACTGTAGTGCTATATGCTAAGAAGTACTTTAACATGTAAGGATAAAGAAGTGGCTGTGCCACTCTATAAAGCACTGGTCAGACCACACTTGCACTATTTTGCTCAGATCTGGTCACCTTGTTTTCAATGTGATGTGGGGACATTGGAGAGGGTCCAGAAGCAAGTGACTAAGACAATGTCAGGACTCTGGGATGCTGGCTATGGAGAGAGGTAGAAGAAATATGGATTGCAGAGTTTGGTGGATAGGAGAAAAAGAGGTGATATGATAGAGATTTTCAGTTAGTGAGAGGATTTTATCACATTAATCCAGAGGGAGATTATATAAAGAGCAGAAGGGGAGAGGGGAAGAAGGTCATTCCTAGAAATTATATAAAAGTGTGGTGTAGATTTTTTACACAGAGAATTGTCAGTGAATGGAATGCATTACCAGAATGTGTTGTTAATGCAAGGAGGGTTAATTATCATTATTACTATTATTATTATTATTCAGGCCTCCATGTAGTCAAGAGACTCATCATGGGAGGTACTTAGGAAACACAAAGTCTATCATACCACTCCTTGAACTCACTGATCGTTCGTGCTCTCACCACCACTCTCTCAGGCAATGCATTCCACGGTTCTACCACCCTCCACACAAAGAAACCACTCCTTACCCTCTTCCACACAGCTTCCTTTTGTAACTTCCAGGGATGGCCCCTTGTCATCACTCCTTCCCACTATTCCACCAAGAAAAAGAACTCCCAATGTCCACACTGTAACTGTCTCTCAACAGTTTAAAAGTCTCAATCATCTCACCTCTCTATCTTCTATTCACCAAACTCTGCAGTCCATATTCCCTCGGCCAATCCTCATAACTGACATTGTACAGTCCTGAAACCATCTTTGTTATCTACCTCTGCACCCTTTCCACAGTTAATTTATCCTCTTCAAATCCCTGTGAAACCCCACTGGGACCAAATTTGAGAACAATAGTCTAAGTGTGGTCTGATCAGGGCCTTCTACAACAGAATGATAACTCTTTTATCTCTGCAGGTCAGTGTCCTTCTCAGTATTGCAACAATCTTCTGGGTTACCTTCACCACCTTTGTGAAATGCTCTCTAAATTTCCAATTTTTATCAATCATCCCCCAGATCTCTTATCTCCCCTACTTCCTCCAGTACAGCTCCTCCAATAGAGTATGCAGCTTCACAATGATGGATCCCAAACCTTAAGACTTTATATTGTGCTGCATTAAAGAAAAATCTCCATTCATCTGTCTAGTTTATTCAAACCCTCTTGCAGGCTGCCACATCTGAACTATTACTGATAAGCTTTCCCAGCTTCGCATCATCCGCAAACAACTGAATATCCCCTTGCAATCAACTGACAATGTCATTGATATAAAAGTAAAACAATACAGGTTACAGTACTGAGCCCTGTGGAACCCCACTTATAATCTTCTGCTTCCTTGATATTGCCCCACCATACACAACTCTCTGATACCTATCGAACAGCCAATCATGAATCCAGCTGACTAACCTGACATTTAAACCCATGAGCTGAAACTTAAATATCAGCTTACCATGTGGCACCCTGTCAAATGCCTTTGCAAAATCAAAAAAAAAAAATGGCAGTATATGCCTTTCCCTCATCAACTGCTCTTGTCACTTTATTATAAAATATTACTAAAGCATGAGCGCCCCTTAACAAATCCATGTTGATTCTCACAAATAACATCACCCTCATCTGCCCAAAGTTGTATATTGTAGTCCCTCACTAATTTCTCCAAGACCTTAACTACTGATGACACACAAACTGGCCTATAATTAGACATTTCCAGTCTACTACCGCCCTTGTGCAATGGCACTACCTTCCTTCCATTTCTTGGGTACCTTTCCTAGCCAGACTTTCATTAAAAAAGCCAGGTCAACAGAGCTGTCAGTTCTTTAGCACATTGTCTCAAAACCCATGGTGAAATACTATCAATAATTTGTAGCAACACCTAACTAAATATCTTGTCTTGGCCACCTCTACTCACACCATATGCTTTCAAAACCATTAGTGCCACTGCCTTCCAAAGCCTCTACTCTTAGAGGACATGAGTCATCATTTATCATAAGCAGTACTCCACCACCATGTTTTCCTTTCCTATCCTGCCGAAAAATGCTGTACCCTGCTACTTCAATTCCGGGTATTATATCATCTTCCGTGAACCACGTCTCAGTAATCTTTGGCCAGGCTGATGCTATCAGTACCACCAATTCATCTCCTTTATTTTGGATACTCATGGCATTAGTAGAAAGCATAAACAATGTCACTGCTTTTACACCTATCATTATCCCATCTAGACCACATTGGACTCAGTGTTACCTGAAGTCTTGAATTCCCACAAGAGGCAATCTCTGCTACCATCCACCCTGGGAATTCTAGTTTCCCTGCATTGACACACCAACTTGTTCAGAAAACAGCAATCTCTCCAGATGCCTTCGTCCTTCCTTATTCAAATCCAAGTGGTCTCTCGCATACAGTTCCCTTCTGTCCTCAAATGCCCTCCAAGCATCCACATATTCCATTCCTCTCTTCTGACACATTCTGGCTATTATGCTATTCAATATTACTGCTCTTCTGCTCAGCTCATCACTATCATACCTGGGCAACACACACACACACACACACACACAATCTTTCCTCTCTGCGTTTTCTTTTGTGCAACCTCAAGCAAGAATCTCAGATCTCTAGCCGTCTAATTTACATTGCCTCTCAAATCACTCTTCACCCACCATCACAATCATTTCATCCATCCTTTCACCCCTCTTAACTGCCATAGCCACACTTTCTACTACACACTTTCTAACTGCCATAGCCACACTTTCTACCATACTATCTCCAGGCAAACACTCCTCTGGCATGCTATCTTGCACACCATGGATCATCGGTCTCCATACATCACATTCCTTACCACTCTGTTCCTTGATTGCTCAACTGCATCCCTCACACTCTCTCTCTCTCCTCTAACCCATTCCCTCTGTGTTCCCCTACTTACCTGCTGTCTTGGCATCACTCTATCCCTGGTTAGAGATATATCTAATTTATTTAATTCCTCTCATTGCCTACATTTTGCACGTATATGAACGCTCCTTTCTCTCACCTGCCACATATCCAACTCCCAGGATGCATACATGCCGGAAGAACTGCATGGCACAAAGTCCTTGATTACGTTATGTAAAATAGAGTCCTTAAATGGCAGAAGACTTGGTGACACATTATTCATAATTGGAGCAATGGCCCCATTATTCCTTACTGCCGAGGAACTACTAAACTAAAAACTAAATATATATAAACACTAAATATATACACATATATAAATAGAAATGATATATTCAACTATACTAAATACCGAAAAACTTATCTTCATATATATGCGTCCAACTCTGACCTTGCCATCTCGGTAACCCAAAAATAACACACTATATAATGACGAAACTCCAAAAGCAGCACCACTAAAGAACACTTGTGTTACTGAGAAAAAAATATAGCACAATTCACAAAAGAATTCACACTATAAAAAAAGATCACAAAATAGAATTCACACCGTTTAAAAAAAGCACTTTAAGGATTTTAAGATTCTATATGATAAATATGTTGTCAGTTGAATGAACCTCCCATGATGAGTCTGTTGATTCTGTGGATTGTGTAATAATAATAATAATAATATTAAGTCACTCAAAGTGTCATTAACCTTTCTTCTAAAAATCTCAACAGAATAGTATCAGTATCCTTAGCCAAAATTTTGCTTTGTTTCAATATTGGAATAGAGTGAGTTGACATAATAATAACAAACTATAAAAATGAAGGAAAACTAACCTTAAAACTTATTCATTTGTAGAATATTTTTGCGTGAGTTTTATAGGTATCTTCAGTAGAGAATTACCAAACGACATTCAAATAATATCCAAAAATTCTAAAAAAGCACATCTTAGTAGCTAATGTAAGATAATTAAAATGGTCAAGAATTTCTCAACTAAACACCCACACACACACACATATATATGGGTTATATATCTATATGTGTGCATGTGTGCATGCATGAAGTTAGGAAAAAAAGCAGATTCAAAAAGTACTATCTCCCAAAAAGGGGATAAATGTAGACCATCAGACAATGGAGTGCTTCACACATTTCTTTATAATAATGTTCTATGAGGAAACAACTTCTATGAAAGACTCTTGTCTTGTTCCAGCGAATCCCATTATGTTTAGTGCAGACTGCACATTCAGCGAGAAAGATGGAGATTTTTACGATGGGGAAAAAGGCAACAAAACTGTTCACTGATTTTAAAACGTTCTCATCCAGAAATATCTTTCACATAAGGGATAGGAATGCAAGTTATTTCTTCAGCATTAGAAGAGGCATAGATTCCTTCTTTTTTTTCTGATGAATGAATCATTTAAACAATTTAATAAAAATTTGAGTTGAATGTTGTAATTCTTTCTGTAAAAGTTCATCAGCCTGAACGGTCTTGGATGTGCTGAGCATGCTATCTGCACTAAACAAAGTTCACTGGAACAAGACAAAAGTCCTTCATAAGAGTCATTTCTTCATGGAACATCTTTATAAAGAAATGTGTGAAACATTACTCCATTGTCCTAACTTAAACATATCCAATGGTCTTTATCTATTCCTTTCACAGGAAATAGTACTTTTTTAAATCTACTGATCTTTCCTAATGTTACACACACACACACACACACACACATATATATATTTAGTTTGGAAATTATTGACTGCTTTGTTCTTACCTCAGCTACTCAGGTGGGGCTTTAGAACTATCTGTTATTGTTAGATTACTATTCTGCAATTCTGTACTGAAGATATGAAACTTACTAGAACATTGTTGAGAGTTTATTTTTCACTTAGACTATAATAAGTTTAGTTTAATCCTTTATCCAAGTGCGAGCAAACCAAGTTTGCGCCTGAAAGTATCTTCAGGACTGGGGTAAGGTAGTGCAACACCAGGCCACTTGTTGCAAAGGTGGAGAAAGCTCTCATTACTCCTATCTCAGTATCTCCCATAATGCAAAGAACATCTCCTTGCAGATATGTGTGATGCTATGTATTAAGGCAAGGGGCACTACCCATATTGGTTTCGACCTTTATTGAGGTCTCGTCAGTGGGAGCCAGGCCCAGTAGTGGAGATACAAAGGCAAAAGCAATGAGAGGTCATCCTAACCCATAGGAGTTGCCAAAGGGTGTGCAACCTTATCATTAAATTACTCCAGATTCAGAGAAAGATGTTGAGAGTTTATTTTTCACTTGGTTAGACTATAATAAGTTTAGTTTAATCCTTTATCCAAGTGTGAGCAAACTAAGTTTGCGCCTGAAAGTATCTTCAGGACTGGGGTAAGGTAGTGCAACACCAGGCCACTCGTTGCAAAGGTGGAGAAAGCTCTCATTACTCCTATCTCAGTATCTCCCATAATGCAAAGCATTATGGGAGATACTGAGATAGGAGTCTCCTTGCAGATATGTGTGATGCTATGCATTAAGGCAAGGGCCACTACCCATATTATAATATATATATATATTATATAAGGGCCACTACCCATACTACCCATAACTTATTATAGTCTAACCAAGTGAAAAATAAACTCTCAACATCTTTCTCTGAATCCGGAGTAATTTAATAATAAGGTTGCACACCCTTTGGCAACTCCTATAGGTTAGGATGACCTCTCATTGCTTTTGTATCTCCACTACTGGGCCTGGCTCCCACTGACGAGACCTCAATAAAGGTCGAAACCGGTATGGGTAGTGGCCCTTGCCTTAATGCATAGCATCACACATATCCGCAAGGAGATGTGCTTTGCATTATGGGAGATACTGAGATAGGAGTAATGAGAGCTTTCTCCACCTTTGCAACAAGTGGCCTGGTGTTGCACTACCTTACCCCAGTCCTGAAGATACTCTCAGGTGCAAACTTGGTTTGCTCACACTTGGATAAAGGATTAAACTAAACTTATTACTAGAACATTCTACAAATAAATAAATTTTAATGTGAGTTTTCCTCCATTTTTATAGTTTGTTATTATCACAATTTTGCTGCAGAGCCTTGTCAAGTTCCAAACATAGACCCATATTGAACATAGAACATGGTGTCAGCAATCTGCCTCGAGTACTGCCAATGTCTGGCTCAAGGCAGCTAACTTACATGAGCTTCACAGCCTAAAAGAAATCTCTAGCAGCCAACTTTCTATGATTTATAAATCATGCAAATATATTAATATGGAAGACATTATAAAGACATTACAAACACATTGATGATATGTTCTCCATTACTATTACTCTTATTATTATTATCACTATTATTTCATGACACCTCCAAGGAGTCCAAAGACAAACTGTAGGAGGGAAGGCTACTCTACTACATGCAACTCATTGTCTCTCCTACGATGGGAAGATTAAAAACTTGGAAACTTCAGTCTCCACAACTCATATTGTCTTCCCTTCTTCAAATTTACTGATCAAGCAGGCAGGGATGCTGAGGTGTTTGCCATCAGCAATGACTTATCTCAGAACAACAATCTTCCCACCAGAATACCAGACAATCCCCCTCCAATTTGCCAACACACTCTTTACCTCTTTCTAACAAACTCCCCTTCCAGATATACTGTGCTTGTCGGTTCTCCTTTTGGAAACTCAGACCACAACCTCATACAAGTCTCTTTTGCTGCAGAACAACCAACATCCACCAGTTCACAGTCTCATATCCTTTGGCACTACAAGATGCCAACTGGGAGGACCTCTGTGACTTCTATTCCTCCTTCCCATGGTTTGACTATTGCTTCAGTTCTTGTGATCCAAACACCTGCTCAGACCAGATAATAGAAATCATCCTCACAGGAATGAAAGCTTTCATACTCTATTCCAGTCCAAACTCTCAGCCACTAACCAAAACCATGGTTCTCCCAAAAAAAAAAAAGCGCCAATGCTGTAAAATAAAAAAAACCTCTGCTTACCACAACTGGCTCAAGACCAAAACTCAAACTACCTTCTCTACCTATACTGCAGCCTGCAACAATTGTAAAAGAATCATCATCAATAAGTTCAAGTCATGGAAGTTGCTCATACTGGTCCCTTGCAAAGACCATTGGATGCAACTTCTACCACCCAGGTTTCCATCACTCTAACAACCAGATGGTAATGTAGTCACCTCACCAAAAGACAAGGCCTATTTACTTGCATCAATCCTCTCTTCCAGTTAACAGCATTGATGACTTGGGCAAAGTTCCCTCCACTCTACAAAGAACAGCTCCCTTCATGTCTCCAATAGTCTTCTGACAAAAAAGAAATCTGAAGTATCCTTAAAAGCCTGAACACAAAGCATCTCGTCCTGATGGTATCCCACCTATTATGTTAAAAAATTGCACCCCAGAACTAATAACTATTATGTATCATCTGGTCAATCTATCCTATTCAACTGGCATCTACCCGACAACATGGAAACAGGTCCACATCCAGCCCATCCCAAAGAAAGGTGATAAAAGTCAACCAACGAACTACAGTCCAATTGCTCTCACTTGTGTTCTCTCAAAAATTATGAAGAAAGTCATCGACAACCAACACTTGAACCATCTAGAAACATACCAAGTAATCAGTGACCAGCAGTGTGGATTCTGCCACTCATGATCTAGAGCTGATCTTGCTTTCCCCACCATCTATGGACTCAAGCCATGGAGAAATTTGGAGAAACTCACAGGATTGCCCATGACATTTCAAAAAGGTATTTGATTAGGTATGGCATAGTGGTCTACTCAACTGCCATCCTATGGTCTGCCTTCCCCACTCTGCAACTGGATTGCCAACTTTCTCACTGGTCACTCACTACGTATCATGGTGAATAGCTTACTCTCCTCAGATTTCCCCATCTAATGCAGGGGTACCACAGGGTTCTATTTTTTCAACCACTCTATTCTTCTTCTTGTATATATAAATGACCTGCTCTCATAGACTTCCAATTCTATCCATAGCTTTGCTGACGACAGTACACTCCATTCCTCCTTTTCATTCGACAAACCTGTTAGTGTTCAAGTATTAGAATCCTCAAGATCTACCATGACAAGAGACCTGAAATCAGATCTCCTAGCTACATCTCAGTAGGGCAAAGACAACCTTGTAGACTTCAATGCCACCAAAATTCAGTCTGTCTTATCTCTTGCAATCCTCCCCCCATACTTTCAGTAATACTGAGATATCCAAACACAATCAGATTTCTCTTCTTGGACTGACTTCCACCTCGATATTTCCTGTCACAACCATATTTCAACTATAGCTTCCACAACTGCCAAAAAACTTGGTGTACTTTTTTGCACTTAACCTCACAGCTGCTAACTCTACACAAAGTCCAAATATGCCTAGACATGGAATATTGGTCATATATTTGGGGTGGCACACCAAAATCCTCTCTAAGATTGCTCGATTCTAGCCAGATGAGGACAATCCAGCTAATTAATGATCCCTCACTCACAGACCCACTTCAATCCCTCTCTCACAGACATTCAGTTTTCTGCCTTACAAGTCTTCTACAGATACTTGCATGGACAGTGCTCTGCTGAATTGGCCACTATTATTCCTCCACTCTCCTTAAAAATCATTAAAACAGGAACCATTGCTAACCAATATCCTTTTACAGTCCATCTTAAAACTCACTGAACCAGCTTCACTCCTCTTTTATTCCATTCACTTCTGTTCTTTGGAATAGTCACTCCCACTCTGTCTTCCCCAAAGATTACAACCCTCAGCTGTTCAAGCAAAATGTGAACAGACTCCTCCTTTCTTCTATTCCTCTTCCCCACACACGGCACTAGTGTGGTATAGGTCTTGCAGCCTTTCATGTGTGGACCAAATATATTAAAAAAAAAAAAAGCTTAAATATCCCCTTTGCCTACTATTCACCAAACTCTACAGTCTACATGCCCTCAGTCTATCATCACAATTAATGTTGTACAGTCCTGATATAATTTTTGTTATCCCTCCCTGCATGCTCTCCAAGGTTACTTCATTCCCTTCAAATCTCTGTGACCAGATCTGAGCACAGAAATCCATATGTGGTCAAAGCTTTATGCAATGCGACCAGCACACTTTTATCTCTCATTGTCAATGCTCTCCTCAAAATTGCAAATATTGTGAAGACATTTCAGAGAATTGCAGCAATTTTGAGGAGAACATTGACCATGAGAAGCCAAAGAGGACCTGATGTCCTCTTTGGCTTCTCATAGTCAATGTTCCTTTACCCACTCTCCATCAAATGAAAAATTCCAACAACCGATATCTTGTATGACCATTCAGAAGTTTGTAAGTCTCAATCATATTGCCTCCTCTCTCTCTTGTTTGCTAGTATCTGCAGTCTATGAATTTTCAATCTGTCTTCATAATCAGTACTGCACAATCCTGATACCATTTTTAATACTCTCCTCTGACTCTCTCCACCATTTCAGAATCATCACGGAAACAACAAGACCAGACCTGTGCACAATAGTCCAAATGAAGTCTTATCACGGCTTGTACAGAGGCAAAATGACATCCTCATCTTCACATGTCAAAGTTCATTTCAGCATTACAATTATCCTCTGGGTTGTATTTGCAATCTTTGCTATATGGTCTTTGAACTTCATCTTCTTATCTACTAAAACTCCATGCATTTACTAACATTGAACTAATAGCCATAATCTCCTACAATTCCAGCCTATTCAAATCATTCAGCAAGTACTGCATATCAGCTGCATTCCTAATTACACTGCCACTCTTGCAACATTAGCAAAAAGCTGTATGTCACCTATCAAATCCTTTCAGATGTCATTAATGTACAGATTGAATAAAAGTGGACCAAGGACTGATTCTTGTGGTACACCACAAGGTGTACCATCGCACTGAAATGGAGTGCTACATACTATGGTCTACCAGAGTAAAGGCCAATGCCTTTGCCCCAGTAGGCCAAAGCACATCAAGATCTATCTCACCCCAGAAGGCAGATGTCAACTCCCTGGCATAATATGAGACTTTGTTCCTATGATTGACAACAAATGGGTGCCCAGCACCAACTATCTGTGGGTACTAGAGATGTCAATAACACAAACTCTTTCATCCTTCTTCGTAGTTAAATCAGGCATTCTAATACCAACTGTAGTCCTATAGTGTAGTTCAAAAACAACATTGGACAATATGAGAAAGAGTTTCACTGTAACAACAACCTGCCCTATAACTTGTTGGAAGTTTTTCCACTTGATTATACTATAAATTAAAGATGCCAGGAAGTTATATTCTTGGTTCAATCCCTTATCGAAGTGTAAGCAACAAAGTTTGCACCTGAACTATTTTCAGGACTGGGCAACTCAAAGAAGCTAATGACTTAATGTCTTAGTATCCAATAATGCAAAGCACATATCCATAAGGACATGTATAATTATTATGCTATGCTTTATGGGAAAGTTCACTACCCAGACCGATTTTGACCTTTATTGAGGGTTCATCAGTGGGTGCCAGACCCAGAGATGATAGCAAGGTTGAAGTAATGCAGAAGTCATATTGCCATATACAAGTAGCCAAAAGGTGTCATACCTTATTATTAAAATATTCTGGATTAGAGATAGTTGTTGGAAGTTTTTCCACTTGGTTATACTATAAATTAAAAAGCCAAGAAATTATATTCTTAGTTTAATCCTTTATCCAAGTTTAAGCAAACAAAGTTTGTGCCTGAAGCAACTTCAGGACTTGATAACTCATATATAGAGACTTCACATCACTTGCCTTAGCATTTCATAATGCAAAGCACATATCCTTACAGACAAGTATAATATATACATAATGGGAAGGGCCACTACTCAGACAGGTTTCAACCTTGATCGAGGTCTCATCACTGGGAGCCAGACCCAAAAGTGACACCAAGGTTGAAGTAATGCTAAAGTCATTTATATACACACCTTTTGACTACTTGTATACTTGTACAAGTAGTCAAAAGGATATGTGCTTTGCATTATTGGATACTAAGGCAATTGATGTGAAGTCATTGGCCTCTACATACAAGTAGCCCAGTCGCGATGTTACTTCACGTGAAAATGTTTATTTGCTTATGCTTGGATAAAGATTAAACCAAGAATATAATTTCTTGGCACCTTTAATTTATAGTATAAGCAAGTGAAATAAGCTTAGGTGTTAATAGTTATTCATGACTTATTTTTAACAGTATTAACAACACCAAACACACTATTTTATAAAACAATGTTTTATTAACTGCTTATATTTTGCTGAATTTCAAATCAGCATCATCAGAGCACAACATAGCATGTATACACAACAATGAATAAGTGAAACAAGTTACGAATGAATCCTAATATATAAATAAAACAATTTCAGTTAGTTTTTATTTATAAACTGGTATATATACTGACTTAGTGACTATATGTTATTTATAGATTACCTTTAACAAAGTGTCCATTGCAGATAGTTAAATTCCTTGTTAATTATACAGAAGACTGTTGGAGAGAGATAATATATCAGTATTTAGGCAGCTCATTTTGAAATCCACTATTTCACAGTATCTGAAATTATAAGAAATACTGTATAGGGGATTGAGAAAAGAGAACAACAGTTACTGCTCAGATGTGTATATACTTGTCAAATTCGACAAGTAATGCATCAACTAATTTTATTTTATTGTTTGGTTTCTTTTGCAAAACTAATTTAACCTATTAAATTCATTTGTGCATTGTTCTTTATGAATATTAACAGTATACTCTGGTCTTGTTTGATGGATTTTATTTAAATTTGATATTTGTGGACTCAAAAATTTGGACCTTAATTTTGGTGTCAACTGGAAAATTTTTATTAAAAATTTTGATAAATGGAGAAATTTGCTAATTGATAAGAACTTATTACCTTTAGCAAAGCATCCATTGCAGATAATGACATAGAAGACTGTCAGAGAGAGCTTGTATCTTAGAAATTAAAGAATTCATTTCGAAAACCACTATTTCACTGTAGCTGAAAATATAAAAAATACTAATATAGTGCATAGTTGACTAAGAAAAAGAACCATATTTACTGCATAAATGTGTGTGTGTGTGCATGTCAAATCCAAAAATAATACATCATCCTTTATTTTTCAAAATATTTCATAAAATAAGGAGAATCTATTAGATTCATGTTATCTAAAAGTCATTTTATGCATATAAGAATATACTCTGTTCAGGTTTGAGGAATTTAAATTTGGTATTTGGGATAATTAAAATTTGAAATATCTTAATTTTGGTTTTAATTGGAAATTGTTTCTAAAAAAGGAAATAAATTTGATACAGTACATAAAGTGGCATATCATATTGAAAAGAAAATATGTACAAAAATTTAGAAAATAATCAAACTTAAGCAACTTTCAGATCTAAATAGTAAACTCAAATAAATATTATTCAATGAAATATGACACTGAAAATAAGAACCAAACTTTAGAGACCAAGTGGTGAAATCTGAAGAAAACAAATTAATTCATTCATGCAGAAAGCATGTGTTGAAAGTATCTGCATGACAGACAAATCAGAACCTCGTGGTGGACTCACGTGGTTCTAGGAAAGAAATAAATGATTTTCTTCTTTTCTAGAAATAGCCCTAGAAAAGAAGAATATTATTTTTATCATCATCAGACACTTTCATGGTTCCAAAATATTCATCACCAAAGGTCCCCATCAAATGCATAGCTCATGAAAAATGCATCTTAAACTTGTTCATTCTTTTCACACTTGCTACACTCTTGAGGAATTCATTCTACTTTCCATACAAAAAAAATCTGCACTTCACAATCAACAGCATTCAGGGATAGCCACTTGTTCTACCCTAATCTCTCTCTATACATATCTCTCCCATTCCACACCAATCTGATAATAACTGCATAGTGCATACCAACTTATATTTCCATCCCTCTTATCCATAAGGTCTGCAAATGCATTTCCTCACTCTTTCTACATATCCAGCACTCCAGAGACCAGAAGTAACCTTAATAGCTCAGGATCCTTTCCAATACAATATACAATGTTGGTTATGAGAATCAGCTGAGGGAATGTGGACTGCAGAGTTTGGTGAATAGAATAAGGAGAAGTGATATGATTGAGACTTTTAAACTGTTGAGAGGTAGTTATAGAGTTGGCACTGGGGAGTTCTTTCGTTTGGTGGAAAAGGGGGAAGGATTGAGGACAAGGGTCCATCCCTGGAAGTTACAAAAGGAAGCTGTGAGCAAGAGGGTGAGGAGTTGTTTCTTTGCATGGAAGATTGTTGAACTGTGGAATGCATTGTCTGATAGAGTGGTGAGAGCACAAACGGTCAATGAGTTCAAGGAGTGGTATGATAGACTTCATGTTTTCTAGGCAGGACCTCAAATGATGAGTCTTTTGACTCCATGGAGACCTGAATCATAATAATAATATATTACCATCTCTGTTGACAACAAAATTAACACACCTATGCATAGTTAATTCTTATAAAAGAGAATGATAAATATCCTTACTTCTACATGTCAATGTCCTCTGCATCATTGCCAGAAACTATTGTAATGTCGTCACAGTTTCAGATTCCTTTCAACCTAGATTCCTTTTCCAGCTCCTGCAAGAAAAAGATATCCCTGCCAATCATATGCACTGCATACCATCCTTACATAAACAAACTTCAAAACTTCACAGCGATGAACTGGCAAAATTCCACTCCCAGTCTATTCAAACTCTCCTGTAAAACCACAACTTCGCATTATATAAAAATAACTGATGCTTAATTATTATTATCATTATTATTAGACCTTCATGGAGTGTAAAGACTCATCATTTGAGGTCCCACTCTCATACACACTGCTCATCATACTACACTTTAAACATATTCACAGTCGCTGCATTCACCACGCTCTCAAACACAACATTCCGATCACCCACCATTCTACACGCAAAAAAAATCTACTCTTCCCTCTGCTGCCCATATCCTCGTTATACAACTTGCAGGGATGGCTTCTTGTACTACCCCTATCTCCTCCATTCCAGGGAAGACATCATCCACATTAATCAGGTAATAACTGCTTACCAACTAAGATGTCTCAATCATACCCTGCCTCCTCCTCCCATCCACTAGATTCTACAAATTGCATTCCCTCATTCCGTCTTTATGCTCAATATTCCAGAAACCAGAAATCACCAGTCAATTATCTCTGGACCATTTCTATACTTCATTCTTTTGAAAATCAGGTGAATAAATCGGTGAACAATAATCCATGTGGAATGATCAAGGCAATATACAATGAAACCACAACACCCTTACTTCTAGATATCAGCATATACCACATCATTGACAAAATCTTCTGTGCTATCATTGCTAATTTTAGCAATGTGACCCCAAATTTTTACATCCTTGTTCATCATTATCCCTAGATCCCTCATCTCATGGGTGTGCTGGAAAGTTTTTAACTGGCTTGCTAAAAAAATAAATAAATAATAATAATAAATAAAATAAGCAGTGAATTTTTCCTTTCTGAGAATTACAACTTCTTTCCCCCTCTCCTTTCCCCTGAAAGTATAAACAAATTCCATTATCAGCAAACATATACTCAAGTTTTCCTGGGCAGCTTCTTTTTAAGATAAAGATTACCTTATAAGGCTCTCAACAACTCTTAAAATGCAGAATCTTTGTGTTTCTAGATGTTTGTTGGAAAACAATATTCCTGTAAAATTACTAGTGAAGATAATCCCCACACAGTCTGCCACATAAGTAATGCAGCATGGGAAAAGAAGCCAAAATAAGTGTACCCCCATATGGATTTTCCATGTCACCATATACAAGCCCAAATGCCACTAGCCATTGTGGACTGAAGATCACTCTACAGTTTATAGGCACTGTCAGTTTGGCAACTGGCTCACCAAATTCTTGAAAATTTAACAACCAGTCATGTAGGCCATTGCAAGCCAGCTCCACCACACCACTGCATCTTTACTCCATGAATTTTAAAACTTTGCACTCTGCAACACCAAACTGGCAACACTACACACGCTTGAGCATTTGCTCAGTCTATTCTAGACCCCCTTACATAGCCACAGCATCTGCTCTATATTTCATACTTCTTCCTGACTTGGCATCATCTGCAAGAACTGCATATCACCATTAAAACTTTTCTCAGTATCATTAACATACAACTGAGTATCAGAAATATGGGAGATGAAATTTCACTCATTGGGTTTATTCACCCAAAAATCATTGGAATAGGTGAAACATGATTGAATGAAAATGATATCCCGAAAAGACAAGAAGGGAGGAGAGTGCTGTTCATGATAACAGGAGAATTATGTCCAAATAAGGTATACATGAAAGAGGGAAATAGTGGCAATGGTTTTGAGGCAGTATGGTGTGAAGTGGAGATTGTCAGGAAGAGATATTTAGTTCGATATTGCTATAGGCTAGGAAATGTGGAGAGTGGTGATGAAGAAATGTATAAGTAACTTGGTTTACTTATACATTTTTCTCACAATTACATCCTCTGATGTAATTGTGAGAGTGATGAAGTAATCATCTAGGTTAGTTATGGCTAGCCCATAAACCAGGTTATTATTATGTGACACCTCCAGGGTGTCCAAGACTCATTGAGGGAGGGCTCCTACTCTGCAACTCTCCTTCTCCACCAACTACAACGAACTGCAACTCCCTTCGCTATCTACACCAACTCCCTCTACCGCTGACCACCACCACTAGTATTTTCACAGACAATCACAAACATCCATGTCCACAGCAGGATTTGAACCTGAAGCCTTTTGGCTGGAGAGCTCTCCAGCCTAGTGACCACTAACTACTTGGCCAACCAGACAGGCAGTGGTTATACTTCTATGAGGAAAGGATACATGTGGAAATTACAAGGCTGGTGATTATGACAAGCTAAGTTGACAACTTGGAGCTATAGCATGGAATGAGGAGTTGAGCAGAAAGGAAATAAATGTTGCTTGGGAACTGACAAAGAAATACTTATCATTAATGTGTGAATGTATTCCAAAGGTCCAAAGGGTGAGTAAGGTAGGGATAAAATGGATGAATGAGGGAGATCAATCATTAAATCTGGAAGAGAAGACACTTGGGAGGCAGTACAAGATGAATAATGGTAATAATCAGTTGCATAAAGAGTACAAAGGGCCAAGAGAGTGAATTTGTTGTTCTTACCGACTCAGTTGGTAAGAACAGCAAAATTGTAGTGCAAGCAGAAATTAGCAAATCTGGCCAAGAAAAAAAACCATAGGAGTTTTTTCAATATGTGATAAGTAGAAAGAAGAATGATTATGACTATTATTTTTCAAAAAATTACAAATGTATACTAGTGTTTCTCAACCTTCTTTCATGTCTGTCCCATTTTTTAATATTAGTTTTTGTGGCACTCCTCTTGTACACTTTCTTTTCGACTCAGATCATAGCTGGGTGCTGAATTGTCATGAAATACTTCCTTGTGGTGCTCCTGGGTGACGTCTTTGGCGGCTAAACTTTCATGACTATTGGGAGCTGAACTTGTCATTTTTTTTGACATCCCAGCTAACATGTGCAAATTGAAGGGAAATTGTAACAGGAAGAAATAAAGCAGACTTTTTTGAAAAGGTTTGAAACTGACCAAAAAATAAGGGAAACTGAATTCACCCTATGAATACTGCAAATTAATATAGCGTGTGCCTCCTGAGCCAAAACTGAACTATGGTGACGGGGTGAGCAGGAGAAATAACATTGATGTAATCTCTGACCAGGAACTGCATATCAACCAAGAAGATGAGATTACCATAAGAGTTAAATCACTTAAATAAAAGAGCCAATAGGCTTCACTTCAGCGATGTAACATTATTTAAATTAAGGGGATATTAAATCCCACATTATTTTTAAGAAACTCAAAGATCGGAATCAAAGAATTTCATGCCAAATATAGTAAACTATAGAAGTTTCGGAGGATTATAACATAAGCTAAAGCACGTAGTTCAACACTAGGATAACTCGTTGCAAAGGTGGATAAAGTTCTGATCACTATTCTTAGTATTACCCATAATGTAAAACACATCTCCTAGGAGATGTATGATGTTATACATTATGGTGGAAGGTCACTACCTGACTAGTTTCAACCTTTGTAGAGGTTGAGTGGGCTCTAAAAATTAGGCGATCCCAAAAGATCGCCCATCTCAGCATTGTTCCACTCAGTGACAGGCTCACCCAGTCACCGTAAAGAACTTCTCAGCATAGGCTCTACCCAGTGGCAAGCTCACCCCCCCACCACCACCACCAAGTAGAGCCATAATCTCGGTGGTGGCCCCACTCAGAGACAAGCAAAAACCTATCCTCAAGCAGAGCCTCTCAGAACCCAAGCCTAACCTACACTGGTTTCAACCCTCTTTGGGGTATTATCAGTGAGTAGGTAGACCAGGTAATACTGACGTTATAGCAAAAACAACTTATGTACTTTGCTATACGAGTTGTCCAAAAGGTGCACCCATAAATTACTTAAAAGAGCCAATAGGCTTCACTTCGGTGATGTAACATTATTTAAATTAAGGGGATATTAAATCCCACATTATTTCAAAGCCGAATAAGAAACTCAAAGATTGGAATCAAAAAGTTTCATGCCGATTGTAGCATAAGCTAAAGCATGTAGTTCAACGCTAGGGCAACTCATTGCAAAGGTGGGTAAAGTTCTGATCACTATTCTTAGTATAATATTACCAATAATGTAAAACACATCTCCTAGGAGATGTATGATGTTATACATTATGTGGGATTTAATATCCCCTTAATTTAAATAAAGTTACATTGTCGAAGTGAAGCCTATTGGCTCTTTTATTTAAGTAATTTATGGGTGCACCTTTTTGACAACTCGTATAGCAAAGTACATAAGTTCTTTTCACTATAACATCAGTATTACCTGGTCTACCTACTGACTGATAAGACCTCAATAAAGGCTGAAACCAGTGTGGGTAGTGGTGACCTTCCACCATGATGTATGTATAACATCATACATCTCCTAGGAGATGTTTTACATTATGGGTAATAGTAAGAATAGTGATCAGAACTTTACCCACCTTTGCAACGAGTTGCCCTAGTGTTGAACTAAGTACTTTAGCTTACACTACAATCTGCTGAAACTATTATAGTTTACTATATTCGGCATGAAACTCTTTGATTCCGATCTTTGAGTTTCTTATTCGGCTTTGAAATAATGTGGATTTAATATCCCCTTAATTTAAATTTTAGTTAATATCACTGGCTACAGGTCACTAGGCTACATCCTGTCACCGATATATGGTTCTGCTATATACGTGCGAGAGAACATGGAAAACTGCAAAATACTATCCTTTTCTAATTATAATAACATTAAGATCATCACAGCAAAGGCAGCTGGCACAACAATAGTGTCAGTTTACAAACCACCAAAATAAACTTGGTCTATCCCAGCTCTTGCTGCTCATCAACATCCAGAAGTCTACATAGGAGATTTTAATAGTCAACATTACTCGTGGGGCTATTGTAGAAATGATATAATGGTACCAGACTGATGGAATCGGCTGAAAGCCTTAGGCTATCATTGGTTTTTTGATGCAAAGGACTCTAGAACTTTTAAATAGATGGAAGAGCAACTCAATCCCTGCCCTCTTCTTTGTCATTTGCAACAGGAGGATAATCCTTTACCCATTGATAGGAAAGTACTTGAAAACTTCCCAGGATCTCAACATAGACATGTTATAGTCACTATAGGAACACAAATCCCAATTATACAATCTGTGGAAAGACCAAGATGGAATTTTCGGAAAGCTAACTGGAAACAGTACTCCAAACAAATTGAATCTAACATCCATTGGATTCAACCTGAAGTTGTGGTCTTTAGAGACCACTTATTTGTGATGAAATTGAGCTACTTGGTGGACATATTCGAGAAACTAAATATATTAAACCTGCAACTCCAAGAAATAATACACATGTTAGAAATGAGTGACAAAGTTAATGCTTTTTGTAAAAAACTAGAGTTATGAACAAAAATTCATATTTATAAATATAGGGACACAAAAACATACGTGTTGAAAAGATTATTTTACTAATTATTAATAAAATAATTAGTAAATAATAAAATAATCTGTTCAAACGACTTGGCCCTAAACACTGAACTAAATCACATCCTCAACACTTTCTCAGCCAATGGCTACCCCCCCAAAAAAATCCAAAAAATATTAGAACCTACAAACCACAGATCCCCCCCCACACACACAACAAGGATTACTCTAAATCCATCACCATTCCCTACATCCGAGGCACCTCGGAAAAGAAAGATTACTAAAATCTTAAAAAAACATGACCTGACCTCCTGCTACAAACCTTACAGAAAATTGGCATCCCTTATCCACTCCACTAAAGACCAACCACTTCCCCTAGACCTACCTGGTGTTTACCAGGCCCCTTGCAGTTGTAAACTGTCTTACTTTGGCCAAACAGGCGGGACAGCGAATATCAGAATTTCGGAACACAAGGACTACATCCGTTTTCACAAATACAGTCATTCTGGGCTTGTGGACCATGCTCTGGATACACGCCACAGAATATGGTGGAAGAAAGCTACAGTGATACACCGTAGCAAATACAAATTTGAAAGATTCTTTATGGAATCAGCCTCAGCCCTAAGAAATTCTCCAAACCTCAACAAATTTGGTTGTATGCGACTGGCCCAAATTTGGGAGGCCTACATCTGCAGACCTTCAGCCCAACGGCCAAGAACACCTACTTAGCCCGCTAGAGGGCACCATCAGGACTGTTAGGAGAACAATAGCTTCATCTCTTCATTCCCAGTTTCTGTGTTGTAGTGCCTACGTGCACATAACTTGTTTGTAAGTTCCTGTAGAAAATGGCAACGTGACGTTGCCGAAATATCGGAAAATATTTATAAAAGTTTAATTTAATTTATATCCTTAACTACATTGTTCTATTCCTTAAGTGTTTTAATAAAATATTAATAAAATAACACTTGACGTTTCGACCCCTGTATCGAGGTCATCATCAGAAGGATACATGCGTATAAGGAACCAAGCTAAATGCTCAAGCCCTGTATACCAGTAAACTAAATCTACATAGTTAATTAATCTTTTTCCTAGCCTGATCTCAAGCAAAAAAAAAAAATTTAAATAAATAAAAAATAAATAAAATAAAATAAATAAAAATAAGAAATTTAATTAAATTAAAATTTAAATAAATAAAATATAAATAAAATAAAATAAATAAAAATAAGAAATTTAATTAAATTAAAATTTAAATAAATAAAATATAAATAAAATAAAATAAATAAAAATAAGAAATTTAATTAAATTAAAATTTAAATAAATAAAAAATAAACAATTAAAAAAATACAACTACAATAAACTGCTAAAGTCCTCATGTATTAATATTCTTCTGGATTAGTACAGTTCTGATTATTATAATATGATTTCAGTTGCTGTTGAATGTTACAAACACTTCACCAGGTTGTCTTCTTGTAGTGGGATTTTTCTTCGGCTTGTTTAGGTTGCTATACAGGTTGTAGATGGGTCCTCCACACTCTTGGAATGGTTAGGCCATCATTTTTGTTGAGATTTGGGTTATGTTTGAACATTTCACATGACTCTTTAAATTTCCTCTCAAACCAGGTTTTGGTGTGGTGTAGGGACTTGGTATTTTTCCAATCAATTCTGTGGAATATTTGGAGTGCATGGTCAGAAAGGCCAGTTTTTCCAAAATAGAAGTATTTAATGTGTCGTTTGTGTTCGTCTTGTCTAATTGGGATAGTTCGCCCTGTTTCCCCTATGGGAAATATTGTAGTTGTTTTTTATTTTTTTTATTATTTTTTTTTTTATTTCTTTTTATATGGAAGCGAGATCAGGACAATAAAACAAAAAGACAAACAAAGATTAATAACAGCAGAAATGAAGTTTATGAGAAAAACCGCAAAGTATACCCTATTTGTTCACAAAAGAAACGAAGAAATTATGAAAGAATTAAACCAAGAACCAGTAATAGAAAAAAATTAAAAAATATAAACATAAATGAATGGAACACGTTCAAAGAATGAAAACAGAAAGATTACCAAAACAAGCCTTAAAGTACAAGCCATTAGGAAAAAGAAAAACCAGGACGTCCTTAAACGATGACTTCTAAGGCTGGAACAGGCCATACTGGCATGAATCTTGATATGCATGATGATGATTTTATTTTTTATTTTATTTTATTTTTTGTTATTTTTATTTTTTTTTATCGTTAGAGGTCAGGCTAGGAAAAAGATTAATTAACTATGAAGATTTAGTTTACTGGTATACAAGGCTAGAGCACAAATCTCAACAAAAATAATGGCCTAACCATTCCAAGAGTGTGGAGGACCCATCTACAACCTGTATAGCAACCTAAACAAGCCGAAGAAAAAATCCCACTACAAGAAGACAACCTGGTGAAGTGTTTGTAACATTCAACAGCAAACAATCAGAACTGTACAAATCCAGAAGAATATTAATACATGAGGACTTTAGCAATTTATTGCAGTTGTGTATTTTTTTTTTTTTTTTTTTTTTTTTTTATATATCGCTAGAGGTCAGGCTAGGAAAAAGATTGCTGTTTTAAGGATACTTGTGACATAAGGCTGAATGATATATGCACATAAACACAAGAAAGATATTTAATTAACCAAATATTTCAGTCTGGAAATAGCAGACCATCCTCAGTGGTAGTATTACAAGAACAGTTTTAAAAAAAATACAAGCTAGAATACAACAATAGATCGTTAAAAATAGAACACGCCGCGTGATGTTATATCACTAAGTATTAAGTATAAAACGGAATATTTTGAAGTAGAGACATGATTGGGGAAAAAAAAAAAAAAAGAAAAGAGTAATCTTGATTAGATGTTGAAAGTTTATTTTCCACTTGGTTAGAGTATAATAAATTTAGTTTAATCCTTTATCCAAGTGTGAGCAAACAAAGTTTGCGCCTGCAAGTTTCTTCAGGACTGGGTTAAGGTGGTACACACCAGGGCAACTCGTTGCAAAGGTGGAGCAAGCTACCAACACTCCTATCCTAGTATCTCCTATAATGCAAAACACATCTCCTTGCGGATATGTCTATTGTTATGCATTAAGGGAAGGGCCACTACCCAGACCGGTTTCGACCTTTATTGAGGTCTCTTCAGTGGGAGCCAGGCCCAAGTCGAGATATCAGGCAGAAGCATTAGCAGGTCATCTCCACCTATAGGAATTGCCAATTGGTGTGCCACCCTTTTTTAATAAATTACTCTGGATTTAGAGAAAGATGTTGAAAGTTTATTTTCCACTTGGTTAGAGTATAATAAATTTAGTTTAATCCTTTATCCAAGTGTGAGCAAACAAAGTTTGCGCCTGCAAGTTTCTTCAGGACTGGGTTAAGGTGGTACACACCAGGGCAACTCGTTGCAAAGGTGGAGCAAGCTACCAACACTCCTATCCTAGTATCTCCTATAATGCAAAACACATCTCCTTGCGGATATGTCTATTGTTATGCATTAAGGGAAACCAGGGCAACGAGTTGCCCTGGTGTGTACCACCTTAACCCAGTCCTGAAGAAACTTGCAGGCGCAAACTTTGTTTGCTCACACTTGGATAAAGGATTAAACTAAATTTATTATACTCTAACCAAGTGGAAAATAAACTTTCAACATCTTTCTCTAAATCCAGAGTAATTTATTAAAAAAGGGTGGCACACCAATTGGCAATTCCTATAGGTGGAGATGACCTGCTAATGCTTCTGCCTGATATCTCGACTTGGGCCTGGCTCCCACTGAAGAGACCTCAATAAAGGTCGAAACCGGTCTGGGTAGTGGCCCTTCCCTTAATGCATAACAATAGACATATCCGCAAGGAGATGTGTTTTGCATTATAGGAGATACTAGGATAGGAGTGTTGGTAGCTTGCTCCACCTTTGCAACGAGTTGCCCTGGTGTGTACCACCTTAACCCAGTCCTGAAGAAACTTGCAGGTGCAAACTTTGTTTGCTCACACTTGGATAAAGGATTAAACTAAATTTATTATACTCTAACCAAGTGGAAAATAAACTTTCAACATCTTTCTCTAAATCCAGAGTAATTTATTAAAAAAGGGTGGCACACCAATTGGCAATTCCTATAGGTGGAGATGACCTGCTAATGCTTCTGCCTGATATCTCGACTTGGGCCTGGCTCCCACTGAAGAGACCTCAATAAAGGTCGAAACCGGTCTGGGTAGTGGCCCTTCCCTTAATGCATAACAATAGACATATCCGCAAGGAGATGTGTTTTGCATTATAGGAGATACTAGGATAGGAGTGTTGGTAGCTTGCTCCACCTTTGCAACGAGTTGCCCTGGTGTGTACCACCTTAACCCAGTCCTGAAGAAACTTGCAGGCGCAAACTTTGTTTGCTCACACTTGGATAAAGGATTAAACTAAATTTATTATAATCTTGATTAGACTTTCCCAGATTTTTGATATAGATATACAATCATTACGATTCAAGTAGGGACGATGAAGCAAGGCCCCCACGCTTTCCTTGAACAAACGTTCGAACATATAACAGGATCTATGTAAGAGGCGAGTCCTAGACCAAAAGATGCTGTGGTCAGTTTCAATCCAGTGTTGAGCCAATCCAGACTTTTCAGGTTTGTTGTGAAGAATGAAGGATTGATGTTCTTGGATTCTTTTTTCAAGAGAACGTCCAGTCTGTCCAAAATAGAGAGATCACAGTTGAAAGAAATTTGATAAACTCCAGGAAGAGATAAAGTTGAGCGTTTGTCTTTAGGAGAATTTTAAAGAAATATGATTTAACAACTACGTATTCACCTATTAACAAATTGTCTTCTCATTTTCCTTCTCCTAAAGACAAACGCTTGCCTTTGTCAAACTTCATGCCCCCACCTTAAGGTATTTTGCACCCCCTTTGGGGGGCACACCCCATAGGTTGAGAATCACTGATGTATACTCAAATATTAATAATATTTATATTGGGTTTATGTTATAATTTCCCAAAAAATAATAGTTATGAATAACCAATATACAAGTCTTTTTACCAGAAGAACGATTATGGTAAAATAATGTTAATGGATGTGGGATATCATAATTGCTGCAAACATCAGAGCCAACATTATTCAGTGAGAAGTTCATTGGGTGTTTCATCCTCAGTGTGAAATCAGAAGTTCAAGTGTAAAGAATGAAATGAAAAAAGACTAATTGGTAAGCAAGCAAGAGGTATAATGCGGATTTAAGTAAGCTAGACATCAATAAGGCAATAGGACTTGATGACATATCACCATTTGTCTTAAGGGAATGTTACAAGCAGTTAGCATCAGCCTTGTTCTACCCATTTAAGAGTCTTGCACTAGCACATGTCTCAAAGGAGTGGAAAGGAAGGTAATATTGTTCAACTTCACAAAGGTGGTGATAAGACTACGGCTACAAATCGTAGGTCAATCTATATATTTAGATTGTGGGTTAATAATAGTGGTATTCTTTGTGCTTGTTGGCATGAGTTTTTTTAAAGTGGGGGGGGTCATGTTTTGCCAGCTTGCTTACGTAGTATAACAAGGGGTGACAAATGTATTGGATAAAGGAAATACATATACAATGATACACTTAGATTTTGAAAAGCTTTTGATAGACCACACCCCAACTGGTAACTAAACTGAAGCAGGCAGGAATGGTTATAGATTAGAGAGTTTGACAGACAACTTGATTTCAGATAGGTATCGGCAAGTAGTGTATGGGGGTGCAGTATCCCGAAAAATAAATTCGCTAGTGGTATGCCACAAGGGCCTGTTTTGGGACCATTGTTATTTAATTCGTATATAATGATACTGAGATGGGTTTAACTGTTGATATACAACTGTTTGCAGATTATGCCAAATGGGGGAATGTGATGAGGAATCAAACAGATGTTGTGGTATTACAGGAGCACTTGAATTGACTGTATGAGTAACAGTACAGAACTGTCAATTCATTATTGCAAAATGTAAGGTCTTGAAATTTGGTAGGCAACAGTGAGATGAAAATTACACTTGTTCCAGAAATTTTGGAGGAAGTTAAGGAGACAAGAGACCTTAGTGTGGTTGTGGACATGGATCTAAAGTTCAGAGGTGGCACTGCACAAGTTGTAAAGTTGTTACATTGAATAATGGAAATGATGCAGAGGATATTAATGTGCAGAAATAAAGAGATTCTGATTCTATCGTGTAAGGTCTTGATCAGGCTTCATATGGATTATTGTGACAGATTTGGTCCCTTGTTTTCACAGTGATGAAGATAGTCCAGAGAAGACTGACTGAGGTTAGTCTTCTCTAGTCTTTGGGATGTGGGATATAAAGACAGATTGAGGGAATGTAGTTTGAAAATCCTTGTGTACAGGAGGAAGAGAGGGGATGTGACTGAGACATTTGAGTTGGTAAAGGGTCGATACAAGGTTAATGCGGAAGAAATTTTTTCACAGAATGGTAGAAGAGATAGAACAAGGGCACATACATGGAAGCAGTAGAAGAGGGTGTGAGCAAGGGCATTAAGGAGCAGGTACTTTGCATGGAGAATGGTTGGTGTGTGGAATGCATTGCCTGACATTGTGGTGAATGTAGATAAGATATATTAAATGAGTTTAAAGCACTTTTGATGGGTTTTGTATGTAAGACCCATTGCTGTGTGCGCCCAGCAATAGGTCTTTTGATTACTATTAATACAGATCTCTATGCAATCAAAAGACCCATTGCAGGGCTGAATAATAATAAAATAATATATATATATTATATAATAAAAAATAAAATAATAATAATAAATTCTACCAATATTATCCTTCTATAATGCCGGCCAGGTTGGCCAAGTGGTTAGCGTTTCCAATCTCCAGCCAAAAGGTTGCGGGTTCGAATCCCGCTTTGGGCATGGATGTTTGCGATTGTCTGTAAAAATACTAGGAGTGGTGGTCGGCGGTAGATGGGTGGAGATGGAGAGTTGTAGAGTAGGTGCCCTCCCTCAACGAGTCTTTGGACTCCCTGGAGGTGTCGAGTAATAATAATAATCATTTTTCCTTTCACTGGCCATGTATTATTATTATTATTATTATTACTATTCCAGGTCTCCAATGAAGCATAAGTCTCATTGTGGGAGAACCATCTTAGACAATGCAAAGCACATCATAACTACTTAAACCAATTTACCATCTGCACATTCACCACTATCAAGTGATGAATTTCATGGTCCAACCATTCTCCATTCAAAAAAAAGTCACTTCTCATCCTGCTACTTACCTCTGGTCCTATCTCCTGCTCCTTGGTCTACTAGATGAAAAAGCTCTCCTGTGTCAATGCTGTAAATACCCCTCAATACTTTAAATGTTTCAACCATGTTAAAAATACTAACTGGTCTATGGTCTTGATGCCTGCATTCTACCACCACCCTTGTGCAATGGCCCTTTCTTACCATCTTTCCAATCATTTGACATTTTCCCATTAGTCAGACTTTCGCCTGTCAGTTCCTTAGCAAATTCTCTGTTGACCTGACTGTTGAAAGTCTGGCTAATGGGAAAATTAAAATCATTTCATCCCTCATATACTTCGAAGCCTTCAACCATTCCCATCCTTGCAGGAACCAAAGCTCCTTTTCAGTGATGAAATGCCTCAGTAAAGTGATTATTAAACAGTTCCACCATATCATTTAAATTGGTCGCTTGACTTCATTTTCTATTTGATAGATTCAATCTTCCACATTAATTTCTCCTTGTACTGGCCACATAAAAGAATTTCTTAGCATTTTCCTTAGACCATAGTTCCAATCTCTCCTCTTATTCCATTTTGGTCTTCCTACTATACTAGTCACTTTCTTGGGCTCAGTATAATATTCCTCATGAAATCACTCTCCACCTTTCTTTATACTTTTTCCATAAACCTCATCTTCACCAGCAGTTTTTATATGATTTCATTAGTGATGAGCTTTACACCAAATGTGTTATCTTTATCACTTCAGGAATGCAATTTACCATTGCTGCTGATAAATAAAGTATAGCACAATAAAAACATTACTGAACTTCGACTTCCCCTTCAGTTTATGAACTATGAGATATGGCATTAGACTTGTCGTCGTCCGGTAGCATCCTCTAGCAAGAGGGTTGCAGCAGATGAGCAGCTCTTCTCCATTTCTCTCTGTCTGTCGCTTCCATCATTCTTAAACCAGTCCATTCCACGATGTCATTAAACCACTCTCTAGTTGGTCTTCCACGTCTTCTCTTCCCCTCAACTTTCCCTTGCAATATAGTTCTTGTCAGGTGTCCCGAAGAACCTCTCAGAAGATGTCCTGCAAATCTAGTCTTTCTTTGCATAATATTCTTTAACAGTGTTCTTTCCATCCCAACTCTTCTTAAAACTTCTTGATTTGATATTCTTTCTGTATAGCTAATCTTTTCCATCTTTCTATAACACCACATTTCCAATGCATTAATTCTTTCCATATCTCTCTTTCTTAGTGTCCATGACTCACTTCCATAACTTGCAATACTCCAAACTGTTGCTTTAACTATTCCAATTCTAACGCCTATTTTAGTGTTCTTGTTTATTAAAATTCTCTTCATTTCCATAAATGCCGATTTAGCTTTAACTATTCTATTTTTAATGTCCAACTCTGAAGTTCCTTTCTCTGAGATCCAGCTACCTAAATATTGAAATTTTTCCACTTCTTCTAAAATCTTTCCTCTACATCTTATTTTTACATTATCTCCTATTTTTCTACCCATTATCATTATCTTGGTCTTTTTTGTGTTAATTCTTAGTCCATACTCTTTACAAGAGTTTTCAATTCTTTGAATAATTTGTTGTAACCCAATTTCACTTTCTGCCATCACTACTACGTCATCCGCATATCTTAAGTTATTAATGATTCTTCCGTTTATTTTTATTCCTTCTTCTACATCCTTAAGTGCCTCTCTAAACATTTGTTCACTATAAAAGTTAAACAATAATGGTGATAACTTGCATCCTTGCCTGACTCCTCTCTCCACTGGGAATTCTCCTGTTTCCTCTCCATTTACACATACTGACGCTATTTTGACCAATATAATCTCTTTAAAATTTCCAAGTCATAAGAGTCAATATCAGTATTTTCTAGAATATCAAAAAGCCTTTCATGTTTCACTGTATCAAATGCCTTTTCAAAATCTAGAAATCCCAAAAACAACTTTCCACCATGGTTTAGTGTTTTCTCCCCAATAATTCTTAGACAAGTTATAGCCTCTCTAGTTCTTCTGTTGGTTCTGAATCCAAACTGTTCCTCATTCATTTCTTTTTCTATTTTATTCCTAATTCTCTCTAAAATTATTTGCACCAGAATTTTTGCTGTGTGAGTTATAAGACTTATCGTTCTAAAATTGTTACAGTCTAAAACTCCCGTCTTTTTTGGAACGGGGATAAAAATTGATCTTCTAAACTCCTCTGGTAATTCTTGTCCTTCATAAATTCCGTTAGTAATTTGCCATAACACTTCCATACCTTTTTCACCTATATTCCTTATAAGTTCTATCTGTATACCATCTATTCCAATGGATTTTCCTTCTTTCATCTTTTGAATTGCTAGATTCAATTCCTCCCTCATGATGCACAGTCTCTGCCCACTATGTTCTTTCCTTTGATTTTCTCCTCTTTCCCTGTCTTCGTAAAGTTTACTTACATATTCTTCCCATCTCTGTAATATCTTCTCTTTTTCTATCAGAATTTTACCTCTTTCATTCTTGATTGCTCCAGTCCTTAGCATCTTTCTCCTTCCTGTCATCATATTAATGTTTTTATAAACACCTTTTATGTCTTTTCTTTCTGCCTTTGCTGTTGTATCTTTACTTATTTCATCTAACCACTCTTTCTTTTTCCTTCTCTCTTTGTATCTCCCTACTCAAGTCTTTATACTGCTTTTTTTATCCTCTGTTTTACTATTAACTAACATTCTTCTTTGTGTTATTTTCCTCAAAATAATTTCCGTCATCCATGGTTTCTTTCTTTTCTCTCTTTCCTCCTCTTTTTTAGCTAAATGTAATTCTGTAGAAGTAATTATGCTTTCCTTCAGAATCTTTCATTTTTCACTTGCATCATCATTTTCTTGTATATTTCTCTCGTTCATTTCTTCCTCTACTTTCTTTGAGAATTCATTCGTAGTACTTGGTATCTTCAGCCGCTCCATGTTCCATGATTTGTTCCATTTCCCTGTAGTTACCTTTTTTAGATTAATCCTTATCTTAGTTGATTACAATATGTGATCTGTATCACAGTTTGCTCCTGGATATGTTGTCACATCTTTTATAATGTTTCTATATCTTTTGTTTATCAAAATATAATCTATCTGATTTCTTCTACTATTTATATCCTCCCCTGGGGCTTTCCATGTGTACAATCTTCTTGGATGTTTCTTAAAAAAAGTGTTCATAATTGCTAAATCATGCTTTCAACAGAAATCCAACAATATATCTCCTCTTTAGACTACATGCACATTAATAGAAGAGCATGTGCAGAGGCTACACCATTACATTTAGCTGTAGCAATGGTGTTGACATTGGAAGAAAATACATTTATTATTGAGCATTATTTTTGTTCATATGGAGTTGGTAGAGAAAATGGTCCAAATCTACATGTTTGTGGGCAGTTTGTTCATTGTTTCCATAACAATGCCTCAAGCAATAGTGCCATCATTGCCTTTTTTTATTTTATTGATTTGATTTTCTTTTGATTTTCTATATTTTAGTAGAGTTTTAGTAGAATCTACTAAAAACTAAGCATTCAAGTCTCAACTATGTCCTAACACAGTAGTAAACTTATCTTCACCCTGAAGCCTAAAGCAATTAGCACACTTGCATGTGGCCATAACTCTGCACTAACACCTACAAAAATCCTTGCAGAAGAAATAATGATCCAAGTAAGTAGAATGAGGTATCCTCAACCTTCCCAACCATATTGCCAACACCATCAGACTGAATGTAGCCAATGTACTCACTCACTCATGCATCGAAATACAGCAGAATAGTAATTACTAAAGTGGATAAGGGAAATGTCCCTGTGGTTTGCCTCCTTACTTCTAGATCTTTCTACGTACTTCCCTATCAACTATACCTACCTCCCTGATCCCACCAGTACACAGATCAGAACACTTCATAGGCTCCTTAAAAAGGTTACCTCTTGGCCTGTGGAAGTCATAAACAAACTAAAACCCTATAACTCTAAACCTCTGCCCAGATATATAGACTACCAAAAATGACCACACACACAAAATGCACTATTATGTCCCATTATGGATGGCATTGATTCAGCTACATACAAATTAGCCAAACGTTTAGTCAAAGTACTCACACAATATACTGGCAACATACATTCACACATAAAAAACTCAGCCAACTTCAAAGTCAGTATAGAAACCTCACGCCAACACAATGACATAATGGTGTTTTGATGTCTCCTCTTTATTCACTAATGTCCCACTCAAAGATACCTTAGACCTCATCCAAGCCATATTTCCTCCCAATATCTCAGTTAAAATTACAAATGGCATATCCCCAAGTCCTCCCCCATTTAAGGACTCCATTTTGCGTGATATTATATAGGGTTTGTAGCATGCGGGATTTGCGGAATGCATGCATCCTGGCAGTTGTATATGTGGCAGGTGAGAGAAGGGGGAAAATGTATATGCACAAAATGCAGACAATGGGAGGAACTTGGTGAGTTAGAGATGACTGTAACTGACCTCATTGAGACTGTAACTGACCTCATTGAGTCAGAGACTGGAGATTCTTCACATAAAGAGATGAGTGGTATGATAGAGGGTGAAAGAAATATGAATAAGATGAGAGTGGGGAATGGAAAGGTTGAATGATTGTGAAGTTTTAGGAGATGGTCTCAATTGGGAGGATGAATGGCAAATAAGAGTGGCTGACTTGCAGAGAGAGAGATAGATGAGCTGAAAGAGCAAGTGGAATGTCTAGGGAATGAGATGAGAAGTGTGAAAGATGAGATTAGGTGAATGGAAGACACGAATGCAAGGCGAATCAGAGTAGGAATGAGAGAGAGTTATGGGAATGGTAGAAGAGGAGAGAATAGGACCAGTAGAAGAGAGGGAATGAGAGACAGTCATGGGAATGATAAAGAGGAGAGAATAGGATAAATGGAAGAGAAGGAATGAGGGAGAGATATGGAAATGATAGAAGAGGAGAGAATAGGAACAGTGGAAGAGAGGGAATGAGAGAGAGAGTTATGGGAATGATAGAAGAGGAGAGAATAGGAACAGTGGAAGAGAGGGAATGAGAGATAGTTATGGGAATGATAGAAGAGGAACAGTGGAAGAGAGGGAATGAGAGAGAGTTATGGGAATGATAGAAGAGGAGAGAATAGGAACAGTGGAAGAGAGGGAATGAGAAATGCAAGGGAGCACTGGAACCAGGGATAGAGTGATGTCAGGAAGGCAAGTAAGTAGGGGAGCACAGAGAGAAAGTGTTTGAGGAGAGTGTGATGGATGCATGTGAGCAATCGAGGAATAGAGTGGCAAGAGGTGTAATGTATGGGGACTCAATGATCTGTGGTGTTCAAGATAGGATACGTGAGGAGTGTTAAAAGGGTGGATGAGATAATTGTGATGGTAGGAACGAATGACTTGAGTGGTAATGTAAATTGCGCAGTGAGAGATATGCAATTCTTGCTTGAGTTTGTATGAAAGAAGACACAGAGAGGAAAGTACTGCATATTGCCTAGGTATGATAGTAATGAGCTGAACAGAAGAGCAGTAATATTGTATAATATAATAGCTAGAATGTGTCAGAAGAGAGGATTGGAATATGTGGATGCTTGGTGGGCAATTGAGGACAGAGGAATTGTATGCAAAAGATCGCCTGAATTTGAATGAGGAAGGATGTAGGCATCTGGAGAGATTGCTGTTCTGAATGAGGAGTCAGCGTGTCCCAGGGAGGATGGTAGCAGGGGTGGCCTCATGTGGGAATGGGAACGACATCAGGTAATGCTGAGCCCAGTGGAGTCTAGAGGGGTGGGGAGATAATGCTGGGTATAGAAACAACAGCATTTTTATGCTTTATACTAATGCCAGGAGTATTCAGAATAAAGGAGAGGAATTGGGGGGGGGGCTGATAGCACCAGCCTGGCCAAAGATCATCGGGATCACTGAGACATGGTTGATAGAAGAGAATATAATAACAGGAATAGAAGCAGCTGGGTAAAGCATTTTTCAGCAGGATAGGAAGGGAAAGCGTGGTGGTGGAGTACTGCTTATGATAAGTGATGACTTATGTCCTCTAAGAGTGGAGGCTTTGGAAGGCAGTGGCACTAATGGTTTTGAAAGCATATGGTGTGAGGTAGAGATAAGCAAGACAGGATATTTAATGGGTGTTGCTACAGACCAAGGAGCACAGAGGGTGGGGACCAGGAGATGTTTAGACGGTTGACCAGCAAGTGAAAGAAAAATGATTTCTATGGAAGATTTTAACTACAGCAGTATAAATTGGGGAGAGGAAGATGCATGTAGAAATAAGGGAATGGAATTTCTAGAATTCTTGAGGGACGAATGTCTTAGGCAATATGTAATAGAGGGAAAAAGACGTTCAAGAGTTTTCGATTTGGTCATAGCATCAGAAGAGTTCATAATAACTGAGATGACATCTCTCTCCCACCAGTTGGAGAGTGACCATACGGAAGATGACTTCGAAGATGAGTAGACATGGGAGTATCAAAGAGACGGCAACATATGTGGAATTATAAGGCAGGTGATTATAATAGTCTTAGACGTCAACTTGGGGAAGTTTCATGGAGGGAGGAATTGGAAGGACAGGATATCATTAATGCTTGGGAAATAGTGAAGGAATATTTGTTAACAGCAATAGTAAGCTGTATTCCACAAGTGAAGAAGAGGACACAATTTGGAGTAAAGTGGATGACAAACAATATTAAACAGGAATTGTATGCGAAAAAGAGGCTGTGGAAGAGATATAAGGAGACAGGAGAAGAGAAGATGCATGAAGAGTATAAGATACAGGTCAGAAGAGTGACTAGTATGGTAAGGAAGACGAAACTGGAATATGAGAGGAGATTGGCCCTAAGATCCAAAGAAAATCCTAGGGCATTTTATAGATATGTGGCCAGTAGGAGGAGAAATGACTGTTGAAGAATGATATTGTGGGATAAAAATGGGAATAGAGTGACTGATGCAAAGAACATAGTGGAGTTGTTCAATAAACACTTTATTGGAGTATTTCATCCTGGAGAAGTAAGTTTTAATACTAGAGGGATAGGTAGGTTCGAGGTGTAGAGGTGCAAGAGGAGAGTGTGTTCCAAATACTAATTAACTTGGATGTCAGTAAAACTGTGGGACTGGATGGTATTTCACCATGGGTTTTTGAGAAAATGTGCTAAAGGACTGACAGCTCCATTCTCTTGGCTTTTCAATGAACGTCTGGCTATGGGAAAGGTACCCAAGGAATGGAAGGAAGGTAAGATAGTGCCATTGCATAAGGGTGGTAGCAGACTGGAAATGTCTAATTATAGGCCAGTTTGTGTGTCATCAGTAGTTGTTAAGATCTTGGAGAAATTCGTGAGGGACCGTATACAGCATTGGGCAGATGAGGGTAATGTTATCTGTGAGAGTCAACATGGATTTGTGAAAGGGCATGCTTGTTTTAGCAATATGCTAACCTTTTATAATAAAGTTACAAGAGCAGTAGATGAGGGAAAGGCATATACTGCCATTTTCTTGGACTTAGTGAAGGCATTTGACAGAGTGCCACATGATAAGCTGATATTTAAGTTGCAGCACATGGGTCTGAATGTCAGGTTGGTCAACTGGATTCAGGATTGGGTGTCTGACAGGTATCAGAGAGCTGTGTATGGTGGGGCAGTTTCAAGGAGGCAGAGGTTTACAAGTGGGATCCCACAGGGCTCAGTACTTGGACCTATATTGTTTAACCTTCATATCAATGATATTGTTAGTGGATTGCAGGGGGATATTCAGTTGTTTGCAGATGATGTGAAGCTGAGGAGGGTTATTAGTAATAGTGGAGATGTAGTAGCTCTGCAAGAGGATTTGAATAAGCGAGACAGATGGGCAAATAAATGGGGTGTCGGTTTAATGCAGCAAAATGTAAGGTCTTGAGGTTTGGGAAACATCGATGGGACACTGCATACTCTATGGGAGGAGTTATACTGGAGGAAGTAGGGGAGACAAGAGATCTGGGGTTGATGATTGATAGAAACCTGAAATTTAGGGGACATATTGCAAAGGTGGTGAAGGTAACACAGAACACTACTGCAATAATGAGAAAACCGCTGACCTGCAGAGATAAATCAGTTATAATTCCGTTGTATAAGACCCTGATCAGACCACACTTGGACTATTGTTCCGAGATCTGGTCTCCAGGATTTGAAAGGGATAAATTAACTGTGGAAAGGGTACAAAGGCAGATAATAAAGATGGTGTCATGACTGTACGATGTTAGTTATAAGGATCAGCTGAGGGAGTGTGGACTCCCTGCAGAGTTTGGTGGATAGAAGAAGGAGAGGTGATATGATTGAGAGTTTTAAACTGTTGAGAGGTGGTTACAGGGTTGACAATGGGGAGTTCTTTCGCCTGGTCAAACAGCGGGAAGGAGTGATGACAAGGAGCCATTCCTGGAAGTTACGGAAGGAAACTGTGAGCAAGAGGATGAGGAGTGGTTTCTTTGCATGGAGGGTGGTTGAGCCATGGAATGCATTGCCTGAATGAGTGGTGAGAGCAAGAACAGTCAATGAGTTTAAGGAGTGGTATGATAGACTGTGTTTCCTAGGAGGGACCTCCCACGATGAGTCGATAGACTTTGTGTTTCTTAGTAATGTCCCGTGATGAGTCTTTTGACTCAATGGAAGCCTGGATAATGATGATAATAATAATGATCTCAGCCCTGCTTCAGTTCACAATGAACTCAGGCTATTTTGTTTGGCAAGGAAAATTTTACAAACAGATAGAGGGGACAGTAATTGGTTCTCCACTTTCTCCATCCCTTAAACTCTGACCCACATATACTCACTATATGGCTACACTATGCTACATAGATGATATGTTCTCCATTTGGCCTCATGGCCTGGACATGCTCAAGAATTTCTTAACACATCTAAACAATTAACACTCCAGGATCCAGTTTACATTAGAAAAGGAAAACAATCTCCCATTCCAGATTACACACTAGCCTGATACATCTTTGGCATGGTCCGTTTACATAAAACCTACACATAAAGGTAGATACATTCATCAGGAGTCACACCACCTCCTCCTCCCAACAATATGGGATTATAAAAACCCTATATAACAGGGTAGAATTAAAAATAACCGTGCACTAACTATTGAACTTGACCATATCCTCAATACTTTCTTAGCCAATGGCTATGAACTCCAAAAAATCCCCGAAATATTAAAACCCTGTAATTGTGCCCCCCACCTCCCTCTTCAGAGCAGAGATTATTCAAGATCTATCACCATTCCATATATCCAGGGCACATCCAAAAAAACTGATAAAAATCCTGAGAAAATGCAACCTTAGAAGCACTTACAGAACACACAAGAAATTGAAATCGCTTATCTGCTCCACCAGAGACCAGCTACATTCCCTAGCCCTACGTGCTTTGCAGTTGCAAACTGTCCTACTATAGCCAAACAGGCAGGACAGGCAATATCAGAATTTCTGAACACAATGACTATATCTGGTTTGACCATTACAGGAATTTCTGACCATGCTTTGAACACCCATCACAGGATACACTGGAAGAAGGAAACTCTCTTACATCATAGCAAATACAGATATGCGAGGCTATTCCTCAAATTTGCCATAGCCGTGAAAAACTTTCCAAATCTCAGCCAAGTCGGGTGCATGAGAATGCCCCAAATTTGGGAAACATTCCCAAGTAAGGTTTTAAAATTTGGAAAACAAAGATGGGATGCAGAATTTATGCTTGGTGAGAATATATTGTTGGAGGTAGAGAAAATAAGAGATCTGGGAGTGATAGTGGATAAGGATCTAAAATTTAGGGGACACATTGTCAAAATTGTGAAAACAACACAAAGGCTTCTGGGAATGATGCGGAGGACACTGACATGTAAAAGTAGGGAGATTCTTGTTCCATTGTATAAGGCTTTGATTAGGCCACACATGGACTATTGTGCCCAGATTTGGTCACCGGGTTTTCAAAAAGATGAAGAGATGTTGGAAAGGGTCCAAAGACGACTGACTAAGGTAGTTTCTGACCTCTGGAATGTTGAGTATGAGGTTAGATTGAGAAGATATAATTTGTAGAGTATGGTGGAGAGGAGGAAGAGGGGAGATATGATAGAGACCTACAAGTTGGTAAGGGGTTGTCAGAAGATCAATGGTGGAGAAGGTCTACAGAGAATAGTAGGAGATCAGGGGAGAACCAGAGGTCATCCCTGGAGACTGTATAAAGAGGGTGTGAGAGGCAGTTTTTTTCGTGCAGAGTTGTGAATGATTGGAATGCCTTGCCTGAGGGTGTGGTGTCTGCAAGGAGTTTGAGTGTGTTTAAGGCATGGTATGATGAGCTGTGTGTGTGATAAAGGGAACTCCCAGATGAGTCTTTGACTCCATGAGGTCTTGGGATAATAATAATAACAATAACAATAAAATTCATCTTAATATCTTCAGTCCAACAGCCAAGACTTCCCAATTTAGCCCATTAGTGGGAACCATAAGAACTCTAGGACCAATTTGGTTGCCTTTCTTCAGATTCATTTGCCAAGTGTTAGTGCCTGCATGAACATATCATTTTTATGATCTCTGATGATGGCAATAAACATTACTGAAATATAGGAAAGTATTAATTAAAGTTTTTATAATTAATATTTTAGTATACATGTTATTTCCTGAAAAATAATAGTTATGAGTAACTCACGTATCAGCCCACCTACCGGAAGTGGTTTATGGAGAAGTCGAGTCTAGGAGAAACAGGTGACCAGTGGTGTACCACAGGGCTAAGTACTTGGTCCTCCATTGTTTACTGCGTATATCAATGATATATAGGAAATGATTTGATAGGAAATATTACGTTGTTTGCTTATGATGTTTAACTAGGAAAAGCAATGGTAAATGAAAGTGATCCAGAGATCCTGCAAGTAAACTTAAATTGACTAGAAATATGGGCAAAGGAAAATAGCTAACAGTTTTTTTATGCAGCCAAATATAAGGGATGCTCTTTGGAAAGAGATCCCTTATATTTGGAAAGAGAACAAGCTGCACACCATACTGATGGAACTGAACTGCAGGAAACTGTTTAGAGGACATATTGCAAAGGGTAAACAAAACAACACATCAGATTACATGGTTGCTGAAGAACAAACTAAAAAGCAAGGATAGAGAGGTTATTGTTCCCCTATGAAAGGCTTTAATAAGGCCATATCTGGTCTACAGTACACAGATCTGTACACCTGGATTCCATAGGGATGAAGAAGTTGTGGAGATGATCAGATCCAGAGATAAAGATTGTGACAGGTCTAATGGAATGCACCCTATGCAAATAGATTGGTCTGCAGGTTTAAAAAATTAGTTGATAGGCAAAAGAAGAGGAGACATAATAGAAGCATTTAAGTAATTAAAGGGGTTTTATATGATTGACACCAAAGACTTTTTTTTTTTTTCAGTACATGGCAAGAAGGGAGAGTACATGGGGTCACCAGTGGAAGCTATGTAAGACTGGTTTGCAAGGGTGTTAGGAGTAGATTTTTTGTTTAGGGGATGTTGAATGAGTTTAAGTAGAGGTATGATAGGTATTGGATCAATGAGGGCTAATGTGAGAATAACGGATCTCCCATGATGAGTTTCTGATTCCACGGAAATACCTTATAATAATAATACAGGGTGAGAGTAAGTTTTTTCTATGGACAATGATTTTAGCATGAATGCATTGGCTGACATGGTGGTGAAAATGCAAATGGTGAATGAGTTTAAGGAGTAGTACGATGGACTATGTATTGACTAGTGTTGACCTCCCATGATGAGTCTTGCAACTCCATAGAGGTCAAGAAGATAATAATAACATTGAAAGCTTCAAGATCCTGTATAACCAATATTACATTACATTTATTATCATAAATGTAATGTAATAATAAATTAATGTAATGATAATAAATTACATTTATTATCATTACACACTGATTTCCCATTCAGTGGAATGAGGAGAATCCAGTGATTTTCAATGCTACAACAGCAAATTTCTTTGTTGCAAGAAATACACAGTCTAGTTAAAATGTTATGGCTTCTGTTATTTGACAATCAGCTTTACTATCTTCCAGGCAGCTTGAGGTGAAAACCAGTAAAGATGAACACTGAAGTTATGTGCCAAACTGTGCATATGAAGTTGCTGATTGACATGGGCAAGAGACATGATCTGATGGACTTTTGGAAACTCATAAATGTAACATACTTAGTGATGGATGGCAGCATCCTGGAAATTGTCAATATCGTAGACTGTTCACAACATACTCTAGCTAATGTCAAGAGAGGAAGTATACTGAGCAAACTTTGTCAGGTTGTGCCTGTCCAAATATATCAACTTTCAGGTGGAACTGTCAAGACCATACTTGTATTGGGGTCTGGACACTCACTATAGGGAGGGGAGTCATGTCCACAAGTAATTCACACTTACTGCATGCATCTATTTATCTATAAATTTTCCCAGTATTACATGAAAGACAGAATAAAAAATTAGTAATGTTGCAGTTTACAAATCTCACACAAAAAATCAAAAAATAATTTTAAAATTCCCAAGTCTAACAGATTCTGTGATAAAAAAAAAACACTTCCACATAGGCTTTACCACCATCAGCAATTTGCACCACCAATAAGAGACATCTGCACCTAATCTATTATTAATTATCACTGAACATCAACTTGCATCCTTTGCTACAACTAGACTAAACTTTACACAGTGCGTCATGCATGATGACTTCTGAAAGTAGGGGAAGGGTGGAAATAACATGCACTTTGTCAAGTCTGATATCCCATGCCAAAGGAAGCTGGAATCTCCTTTATGTGATTTGCTTTGGAACGTGATTTCCTCGCCTCACAGCCTTCATTTGCTGCCTTTTGCACTCTTCTAATTTTGATTATTGTCTATCTCTTAAAATTGATCACATATGGTCTAATTACACAAATAGTGAAATATTCCTTGGAGGTTAACTTCCACAATTCCAACTGGCTTACCTTCTCTACATTCACAGACCAAGCTGGATCATGAAGAAGAGATGTTTGCTTAATAGAAGACTGCTCTCTAACTCAATGACTCTCTCTTTGATCACTTTCCCATAAACCCTCTGTTTTTGCATTAGGTCTTTTCTATAAATATTTTCTTGAAGAGTTCAAGAAAATATTTATATAGTTGGCGTTGTATTTGTTAAGGGAAATGATATCAGGACAGAGATATATGGAATGAAAGAAGAGCATGAGGAGCTTGTTCATTGAGTTTAGATCTGAATGGTGTTTGGATGTTGACCAGCAATTGCCCTCATTCGTACATGTTTAGAGGGAGTTGGAGGAATGGTGGCTAGTTCATTGGAACAGCATTCATGGAAATATTCATAATCTTCTCTCTAATCACTTGCCTACACACAACATTGTCATGCAATCGGTCTTGAGACCTCTTGTGTGTATATGTGTGTATGTGGCTGATAAAATCAGTAAATAAAACAGCACTACTCACCAACAAAGCATGTTTCCTTTTTTTTTATCCACCTGAAAAAAAAAAAAAATGAAAGATTATTCATTTTGCTGTTTGCCTGATAAAAGATTAAAAAATTAATGAAGTATATTTTACCTAACAAAAAATTATTAGAAAGATAATACTAACCTACAAACTAATTTCTCACTGATGTTATAGCAATATGAGGCAAGCATATGGTGAGAGATCATTGTAAGAACACTAATTAAAAACAAATATCATTCAAAGCTGAATTATGAATTACTGATATTGCAGTTGTTTCACAAGAACTATCATGATGTGCCAAATTTACTATTCAAATAACTCTATCAAATGGGTAGTACTTTTGTAAATATTATTAGATATTATTATTATCATTATTACACCCTCCATGGAGTTGGCAGACACATCGTGGGAGATTCATTCAACTGAAAACATATTTATCATATAGAATCTTCAAATCCTTAACACTCCTTGTATTAACAACACATTCTGGCAATGTGTTCCATTCACTGACAATTCTCCATGTAAAAAAAAATCTACTCCTCATACTCCCTTTCATCATCAAACTCTTGATGATGAACTAATATTGATGATAATGAAAGAACTAATATCAATACTAACTTCCTATCAACAATTTTCCTCCTAATCAATCTGTTACCTGTAAGGACTCCAACATTATTAGATCTTATATTTCTGCCTTCTAAGGCACTTTTTACTGTATCAATCCACCTACATCTTTCTCTTCCTCTGGGTCTTTTACCTGCCAAAGAACACTTGTTTTGCTAATCTTTTCTCTCCCATTCTATTTAAGCGTAATGTACTGTGCTAGTTAAGTACCACCTGATATTAGTTCTGCTAACACATTCCTGGATGCCAACAATGTCAAGTCCTTTCTTGATTCCTTCATTTTTAATATGATATTGCCATTGATGATATCTGTCAACACCCCTAATCTTTCTCGGAGCTTTCATATCTGTGGTCATATTAAGTATTTTTATTTCTAATCCAGCTCTCAGATCCATAAGTTAAAATTGGTTTGAACACTATCTTATTTACAGCTAATTTAGTGTTTTGCCTAATTTCTCTCTTATTCCACATAAATTTATTCAGTTGACTTCCTACCATACCGCTTTGTTGTTTACCATCTTCATTAAAAATTGTGCCTAAGTAGCTGAAATGTTTTGCTTGTTTTATAGGTTCTCCATTCACGATGCAAATGATGAGGTTTAATACTGCTTTCTTTCATAATGTGATCTATATAGATAATGAATAACAGAGGGGATAATGTACATCCTTGTCTGACACCAGAATTAACATCAAACCATCTTTCTGTACTTCAATTCTAACTGCTAACTTACAACTTAAATAAAGACTAAGTATTGTATGATATAATGCCCTACTGACACCATACAACTGTAGTGTTTTGAATAGCTTTTCTCTTGGCACCTCATTACTTTTCCAGATCTACAAAACTTAAATACATATCTTTGTTATATTCTCATGATTTCTCAACTATTTGTCATAAAGTGAAAATCTGATCCTGACAGCCTCTATTTGGCCTGAATCCAGCTTGGTGAAGAGAAGCTTCACTTCCACAATCCTTCTCAACTGTTTCTCAAGTATACTTGCATAAATCTTACCAGGAACACTCAGTAGGGAAATACCTCGGTAATTTTTGCATTCAGTTTTATTTCCCTTTTGTTATATATATATATATATATATATATATATATATATGTGTGGTACTATGAGAGCTCTACTCAATCATCTGGAATTTATCCCTCTGTCCAAGGCTTCTGAATTATGCAGTGAAGCCACTGCAAGACTTTTATACCTCCATACTTGAGCATTTCTGTCGAATGTCATCTACTTCTGCTGCGTTTTTACATTTCAGGCTTTTGATGACTTTTTCAACTTCAAGTATGCATATGTATTCCTGATTGCATGCCTGTTGAGTGTTTTTCTCAACTTTCTCCTCAGAATGATTTTCGGAATGCCATCACCATCCTTTATGTCCAGGGTACTTTAAAAAAATTTGACAGATCTTTAAAAAATTAAAACCTTTGCACAGCTTTTAAGTCCCACCAAAAATCTGCTAAAAAACAGAAACACTGTCTATCATACCTGTTAATCATACCTGTCATACCGGTTAAGAACCTGTGTAGCTCAGTGGATGTGTGGTTTGCACACCATGGCGCTTGACCGCATGAAGGAAGACTTTGTTTCGAATCTAGTCGTCGACTAGAGGAAATTTTTGGAGGCAGTTGAGTGTATGAATGAGTATAATATGCCGGAGCGAATAAGGACAACAAATCAGAATAGGGTAGTTAGTATAAGGCATCAAGGTAGGGATGGGGCTAAAGGGGGTCTGCAATTCATGTATACTAATGCTAGGAGTATTAGGAACAAGAAGGAAGAATTTTTGGCCTTGGTTGGCACTTTCAGACCACAGGTTATTGGCATTAGTGAAACATGGCTGACTGAAGATGATATAGCTAGTGGGATTGAACGCGAGGGGTATAGCGTGTTACGTCTTCGTACTAGCCCTGTTATTATTAGTTATATTTACTTATCTTACTTATTCTCAGCTATTCCGTTGCTGACAAATTTATATTCTTTTAAGTCGACTGCACCAGCCAGCAACTGAATTCTGACACACAATTTAAAACTACTAAAAAACAATATAGGGATCAAGTGGTTTGCAGTCGCGGTCCCCCTTTCTTAGTTGCTAATGGATTCCCCTATTACTTATGCATAGTCCGAAATTTAACAAGTGGTAACTCAATTCTCAGAACAACGACAGACTCATGAGGTTTGCATTAAAGAAATACATTTATTTAGACAAATACATATATACACTTTAGTTAGAAATTCCAATTCTAAAGAGCCTGAACTCTCCCCCTTTTTAAGTTAATGTATCCAAAAGGTTTACTCTAAAATCTTGTACTAGCAATCTCATACTCTTCCTTGTGTAACTACGTTCAGGCTCGGTTAATTCTTACAGAGTGCTCAGTTCTCATATATAGGAATAACACATATACATAGATACATTCTACAACTACAAGTATGGAGCATATCAGAGTTTCTCCATCTTGCAAATTTCACATGGGCAAATATTCTCTCGTATGCTCGGGATTTATTCTCCCCCAAAATTCAGTTAATATTCAAATTTAACTTTAACACAATGATATAAATGTTTCTTCCAACACAGACAGTTCGAAATCTTGGTTCCCAGCTCAGCTTAAGCTTAAGGTGTCACTTGCTCTTTAGACGTAGACAGAAATGTCAAAAAGAAACAGTTCTTTAGATACAAAATGGAAGTTGACTATATGGAGCTCCTTCACCCTCTGTTTCTTATACCCTCTTTGGTTATTATTCAATTTTAATACGAAAATTTGCACCTTACCGTTCTTGCTTTTCTGGTAGTTGTTGGTACTTCCTTAATTAGACTTCCGGGTTTCCTCATCGTATATTTCTTATGGCGCCTGCGACATACTTCTATTCTTTTCGAAAAGATCACCTCCTCGCTGATTTATACGTTGCCATAACTAGCCAACGGCACTTTTCTGAACTCTGGCCGCATTCCTCAGTTGTGGCTACAGTCGACACAGCATGCACAGCAACGGGAGAGTGTTGCTGGGTACGGCGGCAAGCTTCACAGCTAACCAGCACTTGGATCAGGAACCAGGAACAGAAAATATGAGAGCGATTGAATTACGTGCCGAAACCTATATAGTCAATGTGAGCGCCCTCTCTTGGTGACTATGTCATGCACATAGTGGGGGCCGACTGGTCACCGCAACTCCGAACTGTTTTTGACATGGCTTAATACATATATCATCATGTATACATCTTTCAGCATTTATACAAATTTTTCCTTTGTTAAATAATCCACAAACATTATCTATTTAAGTTATGGGTTTCTCAAAATTCACTTAATATCTACTAGAAAAATGGTTAGACATAGTTCCGAATTACCAAGATGCATATTTTCTTCTGGAGGTATAAGCATGTCCATATCCATGGTTTTTAACGTTACCTTATGTTGGGTTGGAAATAGGATGACTCATTAAAAGTGAATTGGCACTTTTTCCGACACAACAAGTGTGTTCAAGAATGACAGGGAGAATAAAATGGGGGGAGGATTATTATTGATGATTGATGAGCTGCAGCCAAGGCGAATAGAAGTTGAATTGAATTGGTGGAGATAGTATGCATGAGCAAATAGAAGAAATGAGTGCAAGGAGGGTAATTATTCTGGGAGATTTCAACTATGGTAGCATTGATTGGGGGAAGAGAGGGCACACGGGAGGAAGGAATTGGGTTTTATGCGGTTATTAAGGGATAACTATCTGCGACAGCATGTAATGGAAAATACTAGGGGTCAGAGAGGGCTTGACCTAGTAACTGCATCTGAGGATTTGGCTGTAACGAATATAACCACAATGCCACCAACTGGTGAGAGTGATCATAGGGTCTTGACTTGGGAAGTGGCTAAAGGTGTGGAATGTGGAATTTGCAATTAAGAAAGGGTACATGTGGAATTATCAGGCTGGTAAGTATGACAAACTTAGGAGTTTGATTGGTTCAGTACTGACATGTAAAACTGCACGGGCTAGATGTTGATAATGCATGGGAGGTGGTTAAGAAGATTTTGCAGGAGACAATAACTAACTGTATACCTAGAGTCCGAATAATAAATCAAGTAGGGATTAAATGGATGAATAACACCATTAAGCTTGAGCTGAAAAAAAGAAACAACTGTGGAGGGAATTTATGGAGAAAGGTGACCTGCAGGCACGTGAACGGTATAAAGCCCAGGCCAGAAGGGTAACAAACGTGGTAAGAAAAGCAAACAGATTATGAAAGAACATTAGCCATGCACTAAAGAGAATCCCAAACAGTTCTTTTGATATGTTGCAAGTAAAAGAAAAAATGTATATGGCAGACTGATTTTAAAGAATACCGATGGTAGAGAGGTAACCGAATCAGTTGATATGTAGAATTATTAAGTGAGCACTTTGCAAGAGTATATCATCCATGTGGTGACATTGCAGAAATAGAAGAACAAATAGCTTATACAGGAATTGTGGTGAATGAAGTGGAGGTGAATAGTCTATTACAAAACCTCAATGTCAACTCATCTGTGGGATTGGATTGTATACCAGCTCGTGTCGTATGACAAGCGGCTAAAGAATTGTCAGTTCCTTTGACCATTTTGCTTAATTTGAGTCTCAGGTCTAGGTTAGTCCCAAGGGGGTGGAAAGAAGGGGAAAATAGTTCCACTGCATAAAAGAGGATCCAAGACTGCTGTTGAAAATTACCGGCCGATCAGCATATCAGGAATTGTTCTCAAGGTCTTGGAGAAATAGTCAAGAGGAAAATACAAGATTGGACAGATGAAAATGGGATACTTTATTTGGGACAGCATGGTTTTGTGAAGGGTAGATCATGCCTCAGTAACTTGCTCACGTTCTATAACACAGTGACGGCCGAACTGGATAAGGGTAACGGGTTTAGAGTGATTCTACTGGACCTTGCTAAAGCCTTTGATAGGATAACACATGGAATTCTAATCAGTAAACTGCAGCATAAGAGAATGGATATAGGGTTAGTGAGATGAATAGGAGGATGGTTGATGGAGAGAGAGATCAGGGAGTGGTTTATTCAGGAGTAGAGTCCAAAAGACGGCCTGTGACTAGCGGTGTGCCGCAGGGTTCTGTTCTTGGACCGTTACTGTTTAACTTGTTCATTAACGATATAGGAAAGGATCTGAGAGGAACTGTGCATCTGTGTGCGGATGATGCAAAGTTAGATAGAGCAATAGTGAATGCTCAGGATGTCAAAATTTTGCAGGATGATTTGGATAGTTTGGAGGACTGGGCTAAGGAGAATGGATGTCAATTTAATGTGGAAAGATGTAAGGTTTTGCATTTTGGGGTGAAAAGATTAGCGGCAGTATATCACATTGGTGGAACTGTACTCCAGGAGATTGAGGAGGCCAGGGATTTGGGAGTGTTGGTGGATAGGGAGTTGAAGTTTAGGGGACACATTGCAAAAGTGGCAAAATCAGCTCATCAAATCACTTGGTTGCTGAAAAACATTTCAACGAGCATAGACAAACAGGTTATCGTTCCTCTGTATCGATCCATGATAAGACCCCATCTAGACTACTGTGCCCAGATATGGGCACCAGGGTTTCTTCTTGATGGGGGGGAAGGTTGAGAGAATCCAGAGGCGAGTGACCAAGATGATGGCGGGTCTATGGAATGAACCTTATGAGAACAGGTTGAAGATTTGTGGGCTGCAGAAATTGGTTGATAGGCGGAGAAGGGGTGATATGATTGAGACATTCAAATTACTGAAGGGTTTCTATAAGATCAATTCAGAAGATATTTTTGAAAATAGGACTGGTAGTGGGAGGACTAGGGGCCATCCATGGAAGCTTGGTAGAGTGTGGTTAGCAAGGTTGTTAGAGCTAGGTTTTTTACTTGGAGAGTGGTAAATGAGTGGAATAAGCTGCCAGAATCTGTTGTGGGTGCCATGACTGTAAATGAGTTCGAGGAGAAGTATGATAGATACTGTGTGAATGTTGAATAGTTGTTCCTGACATGATGTTAAGCCTCCCTCGATGAGACTGAGGACTCCTTGGAGCTGCCCGTAATAATAATAATGTAATAATACCACTCTTTAAACTCACTGACCATTCTCGCTCTTACCACTCTATCAGGCAATGCATTTCATGGTTCAACCACCCTCCATGCAAACAAACCACTCCTCACCCTCTTACTCACAGTTTCCTTCCGTAATTTCTAGGGATGGCCCCTTGTCATCACAACTTCCCGCTGTTCAACCAAGCGAAAGAACTCCCCATTGTCAACCCTGTAACCACCTCTCAACAGGTTTAAAAGTCTCAATCATATCATCTCTCCTTCTATTCACCAAACTCTGCAGTCCACATTCCCTCAGCCGATCCTCATAACCAGGGTCGCCCCTAGGAATTTTGCCACCCAGTGCAGTAGCATATTTTGCCGCCCCTTCCCTCTTATTTTTTGTATAGTTTATGCGAATTTTGCTGCTCGCCCATGCAGTAGCATATTTTGCCGCCCCTTCCCCCTTATTTTTTGTATAGTTTATGCGAATTTTTCCGCCCTTAAAAACTGTCGCCCCGTGCAAATGCACATCTCACACCATTGACAGAGCCAGCCCTGCTCATAACTAATATTGCACAGTCCTGAAATCATCTTTGTTATCTGCCTTTGTACCCTTTCCACAGTTAATTTATCCCCTTCAAATCCTGGGGACCAAATCTGAGAACAATAATCGAAGTGTGGTCTGATCAGAGTCTTAGACACCGGAATGATAACTCTTATCTCTGCAAGTCAATGTCCTTCTCATTATTGCAGTGATCCTGTGTTACCTTCACCACCTTTGCAATATGTCTGCTAAATTTCAGGATTCTATCAATCATCAACCTGAGATCCCTTGTCTCCCCTACTTCCTCTAGTATAGCTCCTCCTCAAGACCTTACATTTTGCTGCATTAAACCGACATCCCCATTCATTTGCTCATCTGTCTAGCTTATTCAAATCCTCTTGCAGGGCTACCACATCTGCACTATTAATAATAACCCTTCCCAGCTTTGCATCATTGCAAACAACAATATCTCCCTGCAATCCACTGACAATGCCATTGATATAAAGGTTAAACAATATAGGTCTCAGTACTGAGCCCTGTGGGACCCCACTTGTAACCCTCTACCTCCTTGAAACTGCTCCACCATACTCAACTCTCTGATACCTATCAGACAGCCAATCCTGAATCCAGTTGACCAACCTGACATCCAGACCATGTGCTGCAACTTAAATATTAGCTTACCATGTGGCACCCTGTCAAACCTTCGCTAAGTCCAAGAAAATGGCAGTATATGCCTTTTCGTCATCTACTGCTCTTGTAACTTTATTATAAAAGGCTAGCATATTGCTATAACAAGAGCTCCCCCTTCACAAATTCATGTTGACGCTCACAGATAACTTTACCCTCATCTGCCCAATGCTGTATACGTTCCCTCACTAATTTCTCCAAAATCTTAACTACGGATGACACACAAACTGGCCTATAATTAGACACTTCCAGTCTGCTACCACCCTTATGCAATGGCACTATCTTACCTTCCGTCCATTCCCTGGGCACCTTTCCCACAGCCAGGCTTTCATTGAAAAGCCAGGTCAAAGGCACTGTCAGTTCTTTAGCACATTCTCTTAAAACTCGTGCTGAAATACCATCCAGTCCCACAGCTTTACTGACATCCAGAGTACTGTTTTACTATTATTATTATTATTATTATACAAGTACCTCCATGGAATCAGAATACTCACTGCAAGAGACCCATTATTCACACAATACCTATCATACCTTTCCTTAACCTCATTCACTGTGGAGCACTCATAACCATCTCTGGAAACCCATTCACCAACCTCCAAGCAAAAAAAATCTACTCCTAAAACCCTCACAAACCATTCTCTTTACATAATTTCCACTGGTGATCACTTCCTGTCATATACTGAAAAAAAAAAAAAGTCTTCTTTGCCAATCCTATAAAACCCTTTAATAACTTACATGTTTCTATCATGTGCCATCCTTTTTTTGCCTATCAGTTAGTTTTTGAAGATCACACATTGTCAGTGCGCAGTAGTCCAGATGTGGCCTTATTAAAACCTTATATATGGGAACAGTAACCTCTTTATCCCTGCTTTTTAGCGTGTTCTTCAACAGGTATAAAATCTGATGTGCTGTTTTGTTTACCTTCACAATATGCCCGCTAAACTTCAACTCCCTGTCCATATCCATCCCCAAGTCCCTGGCCTTTATCAATTTCCTGCAGTTCAGTTCCATCAGTTTAGTACACAGCTTGTGAATTCTTCCCAAAGTGGACTACCTCACAGCCACATAAAACGAGTAGCCATTTACCTTTGCCCATACTGATAGTCTATTTAAGTATTTCTGCAGGATCTCTGCATCACCTTCATTTACCATATTCATCTTCCAAGTTGAGCATCATCAGCAAACAACTGAATACTTCCTGTTGAATCGCTTCCTATACTATTGATCTATACTTTTTTTAATCAATTATTTTATTCTAAATTCCAAATTATTGTTGTTGTTTTTTTTGAAAATTATATGTGGAAACTAAGAACAATATATCATCTAGGTTATTAACACATGCCATCTCCAAGGACTCATTGCGGGAGAGCACATCTCACCATCTTCTCTTTCTACTTAATCCTCCAACTATCAACAATATACCATCTCTACTAATTAACTCTTATCCTTTTGTATTAATTTATTAGCATATGCCATATCCAAGGACTCATTGCTGGAGAGCACTCTACTATTCCACTCAGCACATCTCACCATCTTCTCTTTCTACTTAATCCTCCAACTATACACAATATACCATGTCTGCTAATTAACTCTCTAATTACAACACAATGCCATCTACCACTAACAACAATGGCATATTTTATCTGTAAACTGCATGTGTTCTCATGGTCATTTTCCTTGCATGAAACAAAACAGTTAGACATATATGCGTGCACGCACAAATTTTATATCACTCTCACCCACAAAGGACTGTACATGTGTAGTACATTACTACCATTAGTGAGCTAAGGATATTGATTCTTTTTTATATAATTTAATAAATTATTTAAAAAATATTAAATTATTTAAATTAATTAAAAATTTTAAACATATTTTAAAGGATCTAGAAACCCTGCTCTAGACACCAAACATGGAACTCCTTCAATCCACTTTAGGCTTCCAATAAGTAGGGTGTAGTGTCACCCTACTTATTGGAGATGAATATCAATAAAATTCATCTTCCACTTAAATACGTTCACAAACATCCATACTCTTAGTGAGATTCGAACCTAGAATAGTTATACACTTGACCAACCTGGTTAGCAGATTATTTGAAGTTATGGCCGAAGGCTAAGAGACCAGCGTATGATATTTAATCGCACGTGTTCCTCACCGGTTTGTCTATTTTGACAAATTTTATTATTATTATTACTACTACGGGCGAGTCCAAGGAGTCCTTAGACTCATCGAGGGAAGCCCTAAACATCATGTCCACACAACTATTCGACATTCTCACAGTATCCAGCATACCTTGCCTAGAACTCATTCACTGTCATAGCACCCACAACAGACTCTGGCAGCTTATTCCACTCATTTACCACTCTAAAAGTAAAGATCCCAGCTCTAACATTCTTACTAACCACACTCTTGCCCAGCTTCCATAGATGTCCCCTAGTCCTCCCACCACCAGTCCTGATCACAAAAATATCCTCTGAATTAATCTTATAGAAACCCCTTCAGCAATTTGAATGTCTCAATCATATCTCCTCTTTTCCACCTATCAACCAATTTCTGCAACCCACAAATCTTCAACATGTTCTCATAAGGTTCATTCCATAGACCCGCCATTATCTTGGTCACTCGCCTCTGGATCCTCTCAACATCCTTCCCATCAAGAAGAAACCTAGGTAACCAAATCTGGGTACAGTAGTCGAGATGAGGTTTTATTAAGGCTAGGTAACAATAACTTGCTTATCTCTGCTCGTTAAAGTATTCTTCAGCAACCAAGATTTGATGAGCTGATTTAGCCACAAGAACAGAACCCTGTGGCACACCACTAGTCACAGGTCGTCTTTTGGACTCCACTACTGAATAAACTACTCTCTGATATCTCTCCATTAACCACCCTCCTATCCATCTCACCAACCCTTTATCCATTCCCATATGTTGCAGTTTACAGATCACAATTCCATGTGGTATCCTGTCAAAGGCCTTAGCAAGGTCCAGTAGAATCACTGTAAACCCATTACCCTTATCCTGTTCAGCCGTCACTGTGTTATAAAACTTGAGCAAGTTACTGAGGCATGATCTACCCTTCAGAAAGCCATTATGTCCCCCCATACAGTATCTCATTTTCATTAATCCATTCCTGTATTTTTCCCTTAACTACTTTCTTCAAGACCTTGACAATGACTCCTGATATGCTGATTGGTCGGTAATTTGCAACAGTAGTCTTGGATCCTCTTTTATGCAGTGGTACTATTTCCCCTCTTTCCACATCTTCGGGACTTAACCAAACCCGAGACTCAGATTAAACAATATGGTCAAGGGCACTGATAATTCTTTAGCCGCTTCACGTAAAACCCATGCTAGTATACCATCCAATCCCAGTGATGTATTCACATTAAGGTTCTGCAATAGACTATTCACCTCCACTTCATTCACCACAATGCCCGTAAAAACTAATGGTTCATTCTTTCAATGTCACCACCTGGATGATATACTCTTGCACAGTGCTCACTCAGTAATTCCACTATAGCGACTGATTCAGTGACCTTCTTGCCATCAGCATTCCTTAAAATCATTCTGCCATGTACAGTTTTTCTTTTACTTGCAGTGAAAGAACTGTTTGGGATTCTCTTTAGCTTGCATAGTCCTTTCATAATCCGCTTTTGCTTTTCTTACCACACTCGTTACCCTTCTGGCCTGCACTTTATACTGTTCATGTGCCTGCAGGTCACCTTTCTCTTTAAATTCCCTCCACAGTTGTTGTTTTTTTTTTGTTGCAGCTCGAGCTGCAAAAAATGGTGTTATTCATCCATTTAATCCCCACTTGTTTTACTGTTCGGACCCTAGGTATACAATCAGCCATAACCTCCTGGAAATACTCCTTGACCACTTCCCATGCTCTATCGACATCCAGCCCTTGCAGTTTTACATGCTGTGGCACTAAACCAAGCAATCTCCTAAGCTTGTCATACTTGCCAGCACGGTAATTCCACATATACCCTGTCTTAATCGAAAATTCTACACCTTTAGCCACCTCCCAGGTCAAGACCTTATGATCACTCTCACCAATAGGTGGCAACATGGTTATATTCATTACAGTCAAATTCTCAGATGCTATTACCAGGTCAAGCACTCTCAAAAAAATGAAAAAAAAAAAATCCTTGTAACTTTCATACAAAGAAAACTATCAGTAAAAGATTACAGAATAGCAATTAAACATTAACAGAATTCTAAAAAGCGTCAGCTAAGTAGCTAATGTAAGATAAAAGGTCAGTAATTTCCTAACTTATTGGGAAAAAAAAATATATATATATATATCTAGAAAGTTTTTTACCTTGGGTATAATGTACATTAGAGATACTAAGAATAGTGATCAGAGCTTATTCCACCTTTACCATATGTTGCCTAAGACTTGCACTACTTGCAGGTGCAAATTTGACTTACTTGTCTGTTTACCTACTTGGGAAATGGATTGAAACCAGGTTTATATTTAAAATAGCTTGGTATCTTTAACATATATTATACCCAAGGTAAAAAACTTTCTACACCTATCTCTGATCTTGAGATTTTTATTTAATAAGGTCAAAGCACCTTATGGTACCTTGTTTTGGTAAAATATTTATAAGCTCTGTATTACTTAAACCTTGGTATTTCTAAGCCTGGCTCCCACTGATGAGACCTCAATAAAGGTCGAAACCGGTCTGGGTAGTGGTCCCTTGCCTTTAATGCATAGCATCGTACATCTCCTCAAGGAGATGTGCTTTGCATTAAGGGTAAATAATACTAAGAATAGTGATCAGAGCTTATTCCACCTTTACCATGAGTTGCCTAAGACTTGCACTACGTGCGGGTCACCCAGACTTGCACTACTTGCAGGCGCAAATTGGACTTACTTGTCTGTTTGCTTACTTGGGAAATGGATTAAAACCAGGTTTATATTTAAAATAGCTTGGTATCGTTAACACACACACACACACACACACACACACATATATATAGACAAAATGAAGTTAGAAAAGATTACCTTTTTAAAAAAGTACTATCTCCTACAGAAGGGACATACTATCAGATCTGTTTATACAGCATACTATGCAGAACACTACTCGTCATTCTTATTATCCTCCTAGGTAACTATTGTGAAAATAATGACCTACACCAATATTACAGAACTCAACTGAACAATCTTTCAACAAATACTTCATTGAGGTATTTCAGTGTACCTTTGAAGTTCAAATTATAATCGAAAAAATACTTAGAGCATATTCAGCTAGACAGTTGATGCTGCTAAGGTAAATAATGTTATTGTGTACCTAAATTCGAAATTGCTTAAGTATGATTAAGCTATACAGAATTTAGCTCTGTTCATTCGATGCTGTATGGTATTAGTGACGTACTGTTGATAAAGTGTGAGTATTGCTGATTATAGAGGGCATTCAAAAATATCAATTACTTATACATTCTTTTAATCTATTAAGTGTTCATCTGTTGTATTATGTGGTATTTAGAATAATGTGGAATGACAAACATTACAAGAAATCCCAAAATATCCTTCATTCAAGACAGTGAAATGTTTAACAAAACGTTCATGTAGTGTTAAGTTAATGCTCTAACACTATTTTTAACCAGTAAAATAAACACCGAATTAGGAATATTATTATTTTTATTATTATTTGACACCTCCAGGGAGTCCAAAGACTCATCGAGAGAGAGTGTGCCAACAGCATCGAACGATTTTCACCTCCCAACTACTAACCGCGCTCAAACTTACTTAACTGAGCCATTAGTAGCAGAGGCTCTACCAATCGACCAACGTTTGCCGGCAAAAAAATCATCACTTAATGCAATCCGAGATGGAATGTCTCTGTAAAATTTTAATTTTACTTAGAAAAAAGCAAACCCTATATTTACCTATGCACATTGTCATAATTAACATGATTGTCAGAGCATGACTGATATCTCCTTTTCTTTGTACAAGTTCTGTTTCCCCCACTCGCAGAATACTACCCATATGGAGCCGGATATTAAATACTTGGAGACATAACTTCCATCAAAATTCAGCACGCAAAATGAATGTTTCAGTAGCGAGTCTTTAAATAACCGTATACAGAGACTGATAGTCCGCATAAACATCGGCATTTCGCCACGGTTACTAACTATCATAATTGAATCGAATCATGAAACGATATTTGGATTGCAAAGCCAAGTGCTTACCGAAAGTCTAATTATATCTAGTGGAACTGCTTTTTAAGTAAGTAAAACAGTTAATATACAAAAGTGAAGTGGCGTCTTTATATACATATGAAAAGGAATCCTTGATGTCTTTTTTCATTATTTTTTCTCCAGCAGAATTCCAGCAATAGTCCCTCTGCTATCTGTGTTTACTCCAGAAGAACAAGAAAGCGGTGCACAATTTTTTTTTCTTGTCCTAGAAATGTCACACAAGTGATTAGTAGGCAGCAGTCCTCTGTTGAGAAAATAATTACTCTGGATGCGAGGCACTTCAAATATAGATGGACTTTGGTCAACTACGCAAAAAAAAAAAAAAAAAAAAAAAAGCGTAACCGCTCCAAAGAACCCTTTCAATGCTACTATCATTCAAAGGATGTGATGTGAACACCATTCACTAACGTTGCTGGTTATCTTTTCGTATGGAACCGTTTACAATATCATCCACGACCTCCTGTTTTTACAGAAACAGTCCCATGAGAGATTGTCTATTCTTTTTTGAACAGGCGAGATCTCATGTGTAGAATAAGTAACAGCAGGTGCGGTGTCGTCACCTGCGGATAAAAATAATAATAAACACTTATGAAAAGCACATAAGTGTTCATTATTTAGTTATATATTCAGAAATGTACAAATGTCCAATAAAAGATATTGGTACAAACTTTGCGATTTATGACATATTTATGATCACGAGAAAAAAAAATAATAAAGTCTTGTAACCCCTTTCCAAAATTTAGTAGTCGGGCTGAATAAAATGAATCATTAAGAACAATGATTCTGTCTAGCAAATCTTCATTCTGACATATTCGCGCTATGAATATCTTTTAGCATTTGAAAAGCGTCTTGTAGTTGACACACCGAACATGGTCAGACAAAGGCATCATTATTTAAGGATGTAGGCATAACATTACTACCACACTATTATGAGTATATTAGCACTATTTCGATCCTCGTGTCTTTACATACGTACTTGGTGCTAAAAAAATTAATAATAATCTTATCTGATGAATCCTCGATCGTAATCGCAATGTGTAATCCTAATACCAGTAACAAAGATATGCAAAATCAAGTATTATGAATAACAATATGCAAAAAAAAAAAAAAAAAATCATAAGTAGTTCCTGACTTGACGAGTTAATTCATTTAAACGCACGCTCGTAGCGAAAACTCATAAAGTGGGAATTTACTTCGCATGTAATGTTAGAAACAGGGGTTACGTTTTCAACAATGAAATCTGACCATAATAATTTTTGACGTGGGAATTGAATTTCATCAACCAGTGTGAGATCACTGCTCCGCTATATATATTTAATATTTTTCAAGCAACTTCAGGTTTGGAGACATGAAGTTCCTTGAAAAAGTTTCATGTTTAGTCTCTAGAGTAATGTTTCCGGACGACATAAAAAATAAAAAGGAAAAATACAAAAAATAATCAAATTAATAAAAAAAAATAGTGGGGAAAACCTTAATCCACCAACGAATGCACCATACGTTAACTTAAACCTTTTCTGTGTGGAAGCCACATACAAAAATAATAAAGTTTAACAAAATAATAATATTTTTATTATACCGTCTATAATATTTTACTGTCTCCCCCACTATCAAATTCTCCCACACAGCCTATCATCGCCACAACAAAAGTATCTTTTTCTCTGTAAATTGTGTGAGTTCTGAAGGCCAATTTGCCTGTATTCGGGGTGAAAAACCCGCGTTTATGGGTGAAATAACCCTGTTACCTCCGCATCGAACTAGGTCATTTTCCAATCGAAGGGCGCAACAGGGCCAGCTCTACCGACACTGCAACACGTGCATTTGCACAGGGAGACTAGTTTTGGGAAGCGGCAAAATCGGCCTAAAGTATACGAAAAATAAATCATAAAAAAGGTAATTTATTCCTTCTCTGTTGAAACCAGACTTCAGGAAGTCGTTAGTTAAATTTTTATATAATAAAACTTCATTGTACTGCATATTTTTTTAAAAAAATCATAATAATGTAGTATTATGTTGCGTTTAATATCGCATTGTCGGTGTTAATATCAGACGACGTGACTATTGTAAAACACCTATTTTGCATTTATTTCCGATTCCACTGTTGGCCGTGAGTTGACCTTGACTGAGGGTAAATCTCATTTAACCAATGAAACCAAACGATCATAATGAGATAATTGGTTAAGAGTAAACCAGTTAAAGAAATAGAATCAAAACACATAAATACAGACTGTATTTATGTATTTTGATAATACAGTTGTGCAGGGATTGTTAATAATACTTTTTCATACAGTTATTAGGATTTGGCTTTAAAAATAATTTTAACATTCCAATATGTCTGATAAAATTCAGTATAATTTTTTTTTAAATTCATACTGAAGAGATCCTTTGATTAAAAAAAAAAAAACTATCAGGCGCAAAATATCGCAAACGAAAATCGGAAAAAGAACGCGATATTCAGAAAACAAAGCGGGGCTTTGCATAAATATCTAAAAACAAAACTAAAACAGCTAATGTAGTACAAGAGAAAATAAGCGAAAGGGACGAAACCAAAATTTCTAGCTCAATGGCAAGTACTTCTCATCCCAGTAATGTCGATATTAGTAGCAATTGATTTTAATTATCCATGCAGATGCACATTTTCAGAACAAAATTCCACCGTTAAAGGGTTAATTATCTCTCTTTCTGTAAAGAAATATAGTTTATGATAATTTTTCATTAACTTAAGAATTCTCATTAGCTAATGTTACTATTCAGAATTTATGATCAGACATGTTGAAGCCTAGCTTAACATCGTGGCTTTTAAGACGTCATTAAAAGATTATGTATATTATTTCTGGGAAAACTCCCATGTTACTCCTCTTTATAAACTATTATAATTACAGCTATTTTGCCTGCTTCAGTTTAGGAGAGTACCCCTGTTTAAATGTCATTGGCTATTTACTCATGGATTCTTAGGGCATTGAGTGTAGATGTACTAAAAAGTATATGTAGCCTAAGGAATAGAAAATTGCACATACCTTTTTCTGGGTGTTGTGGCTTTTCCTCAGTCTGCGATGTCGAAAACTGCAGTGTGTGTGGGGGGTAGGCAGTTTGGTAGAATAAGTTAGAAAAACCCGGGTTTTTTTCGTAATATATAGAAACATACTTTTATATAGGGTGGGGAAAAAAGTGAAAGGGTTAATTTTTTAAAATAGGGAGGGGGAAGGGGAAAGGTGGTTGACGGGGTGTGGACCGTTTCGACTATTCGTGGTCGTCATCTGAACACATTGGGAAAGTGGAAGCTATGTCAGGTCGGGTGGGTGCTTCTGCTTTAGAGGTGTTTGTGTTGTCTCCTATTGGTCGGGGTTGTGACCTCAATTTTATGTTGTGAAGCTTCCAAGCCTCGGAGATTATGTAGGGCCTGTGTACGTTGATAGAGTTCGCGTCACACTTTATAGCTATTGTTTCCGAAAATAAGCGAAAGGGCCGAAACCAAAATTTCTGAGCTCAATGGCAAGTACTTCTCATCCCAGTAATGTCGATATTAGTAGCAATTGATTTTAATTATCCATGCAGATGCACATTTTCAGAACAAAATTCCACCGTTAAAGGGTTAATTATCTCTCTCTTTCTGTAAAGAAATATAGTTTATGATAATTTTTCATTGATATCAATTTTTATTTTTTTCATTTATATCAATTTTTAATTGATAACAATGCTCAGAATATCGGAAACAATAGCTATAAAGTGTGACGCGAACTCTATCAACGTACACAGGCCCTACATAATCTCCGAGGTTTGGAAGCTTCACAACATAAAATTGAGGTCACAACCCCGACCAATAGGAGACAACACAAACACCTCTAAAGCAGAAGCACCCACCCGATCTGACATAGCTTCCACTTTCCCAATGTGTTCAGATGACGACCACGAATAGTCGAAACGGTCCACACCCCGTCAACCACCTTTCCCCTTCCCCCTCCCTATTTTAAAAAATTAACCCTTTCACTTTTTTCCCCACCCTATATAAAAGTATATGTTTCTATATATTACGAAAAAAACCCGGGTTTTTCTAACTTATTCTACCAAACTGCCTACCCCCCACACACACTCTGCAGTTTTCGACATCGCAGACTGAGGAAAAGCCACAACACCCAGAAAAAGGTATGTGCAATTTTCTATTCCTTAGGCTACATATACTTTTTAGTACATCTACACTCATAATGCCCTAAGAATCCATGAGTAAATAGCCAATGACATTTAAACAGGGGTACTCTCCTAAACTGAAGCAGGCAAAATAGCTGTAATTATAATAGTCATTAAAAGAGTTTTATTAGGGCAAAGGGGCGGCAAAATTCCTAGGACCGGCACTGGGGCGCAATATACCATTGATTTTCCAATTGAGCTGCGGAAGTCTTGAAAAGGTTCGTCGAGCCCATTGAGAGTGAAGGAACAAACAGGAGTTTAAGTTGTTAAATCTTTTCCTTTATGTGAAGAAGCTGAGGAATGGTACCATTCCTTGGCTTCTTCACATTTTGCCATTTCAAGGAGGCCTTCATTTCTGAGCTCTCCACTGTGTGCTCGAAGCAGTCAGTAATGTTAGATGTACCAACCTCAAAACTGCAACAGGTTAGCGATATTAACGACGGTTTGTTTTACGATGAGGGTCGCCCTGTGGGTAAGAGGTGGCTTTGTTTAAAGTTGTTTCAGTGCCCCCATAAAATAGAATTTGCAAATTAAAATGAAATTAATTTCAAGCAATTTCTATTTATTTAGTATATAAATACAAGCTATACACATGTGTACATAAAAATAGAGCATCTCAAAAAAAAATTTTTTTCCCATTATCACAACACAATTCAAACTCATGAAGCGGTACGTCAAAGCAAAGGGACTAATCGGTTGTTGAGTTTACTGTTCATTTTTTATCGCCTTACTGTTTATTTTAAGATGCGCAATCTATGTAGTAAAGTTTTACTTAATTAATAAGAGCATTGTAAAAAAAAATATACTATTATTTATCGTCTTGAAATAGCGCTCCTCCTAATCAGGCGCCTTTGTGAGGGGCACAACCTGCACACCCGCAAGTGGCGGCCTGTTTACGATGTCTGCTAGTTCTTGAAATCCTTCAAATTATCAATAAACTGAGCACAGTGTATGGTATAGCTACGCGTGTGGTTTGAAATGCTGTTTATATGAAAGCTTGGTATTTATTATTTACATTTCTGATTTTGTTCATACTTAAAAACAAGAACTCGTAAAGAGGAAACTGCCTGTATTTACAACATAGGTATCAATATACTGACAAATACTTAAGCGGAGCCTATGTTACACATAAAAAATATTCTGTTATAATATATAGTAATATAACAGAAAAATACTTGTACAAGGGAATAGAAAATGGCTACACGTTTTATTTTATTTTATTTTTTTTTTATTTTATTTTTTTTTTTTTACAAGAACCAAATTGTATAACTATTAAATAATAGCGACAGTAATATGTAGTAAATTGCCACCACTCATTTCTACAACAATGCAAATGTATAATCAAATAATTTAATCATGGAAAAACCGTAGAGATATACATCGCTATTCGTCGATTCAAAGTTACGTCATCGGTCATATCATATCCTGTTTCACTAATCGCCTCATAACTCCGTTTACCCCATTGTACCTTTTGAACCATCTTTCCCATTACAGTTGTTATCTCGATTTCTATAAACTCTTCGGCGATGTCTGTCACATTCAAATAAGTTAGCAATATTATTAATTTTTTTTTTTATGTACTGTACCGACGGTAATGGATTTGCGTATAATGGGTGGGATATTTAGAATTAATTCTTGGGAGAAAAGAAAAAAATATGCATGAATAGACTGCTAATTTACTGAATCAATAATATTGTAAAATTATTTTTAAAAATGTTAAAATCTCAATATATGGTGACCGCTGGCAAAATCCTTTCTTTATTGGAGATTGAGTCCTACTGTTATTTTTATTATTTTATTTTTGAAATTAAACTGCAAAATCAGCTGCATAACTAGCCGTTTAATAGAGAGATGCGTGTTAGACATAGCATAATATTTAAAAAAATTATTACGATATAATATTTACGATATAAAATTATTACGAATTAATACTTCACGAATATAAGAGAAAAGTAAAAAGAATTTATTACTTTACTCCTATATATTTCGCTCAATATATCGTGAGCTCATTCAGGGAGAAGGCAGATTTGACCACATCGTTTAAATTACGAACACAAGAACGAGTCATACAGCTTTACGTATCTTGGTCGCAACTGTAGGAGGAAACACTATTAGAGTTCCAGAGATGTAAGCATAGTGGGATAAAAAAATAAATAAAATAAAAATTACAAACAATGGTAATCATTTCCCCAAAACTTAGAAACAAACAGAGTCTGTCCGATTAAATTTAGGGCGGTAGAGAAGGGCTTAACGCCATTCAATAAATAGACGATCAACTTTGAACCGAATGCAGTGCAGCATCTTGGCTCGGTTCCAATGAACTCGGTTTCTAGTGTCCATGGCATGAGAAGCAAGGCCTGATTCCAGAAATCTTATGTAATCTTTTATATGATAATAATGTAGTAAATAATGTAGTAAATTGACACCACTCGTTTCTACAACAATGCAAATGTGCAATCAAATATTTTAATCAAGGAAAACTGTAGAGATATACCTTTAAGTGAGCATGTCTGGCTGATGAAAGAGAAATTCTACAAATTAAGTCAAAATGTTCTGGACTGAGATTATTCTTTAGTCTAGTTTCAAGTTCAGAGAATTTAGTGTTATTTGAAAATAAGGGCTTCTTAATATAATGCATCCTTTCTAGCAGTAGGACCTTGCTAGCTCTTTGGTAAATTCTCATGAGTAGAGTAACATTTTATAACCTCCTTCATTTTGCTAAAAGTAGGAATTAAACCAGCATTACGCTATCGCAAGCGAGAATTATAAGTGAGAAATATAACTTACTAAGATTTCTGGCAGACTTACAGTACACAATTTAATAGAGACATGCGTGTTAGACCAAGACACGGGGAACTACACGCATGCTCTATGACTCGTGCTTGTGTTCATAATTTAAATATTGTAGCCAATTCTTCTACTTTCTCTCTCTCTCTCCCTGAATGAAGCTCATGATATATTTAGCAAAATATATAGGAGTATTAAATTCTATTTAGTTTTCTCTTACATGTGCGAAGAGCGGTTATTTAAATATTATATTAAGCTGCATAACTGACACTTTTTTTCTTCCGTGTACTGTTCCTCCAATATTATTAAGATTTAGAATTTTAGATGTGAAATACTACAGATTCCAAAAGCATGATTAATTTTTTTATTTTTCGTGGGAAATTATTTGATAACGTATTTAAAATATTTAAGGCAATTATTATGTATTACTGATGTCCAGGATCCTCATATGAATGAATATTTTTTCAAAATATTTACTTAAGGATACGCAAGCAATATCTTCCCTCGATGACATTAGATTAATCAACCTTCAGGTATTGTTCCTAATGCAGCTAATGAAATGCAACCAATGAGGCTTGCATGTTGTTGTTGTTAATAATAACAATGGTACATTTTGAGAGAGATATATCACGAGTTAGACCACACATATTTACTTGCTAAGGCCTGGTGACCTCTCCTGTGTAGGAGTGATGTGGAAAGTAAATATAACTGTTAAAAATAATGAACGCATCAACGTGTAAAGAAAAGCATTTGCCGTATCTGTTGCTACAGAAGCACAATATAATATCCATAATAGGTCCTCCGAAGCTCAGATCAAATCTTAAAATCCCGTCTAGGACGCGAGGGACCTTCATTAGGATTTTCAACAGAAGCTAAGTTAACTGGTCTCATAGTGTGGCTGGCTTTTTATTCCTGGAAACTCGGGTTTTTCAATTCGCTAAACAGAAAAACCGGCAAGAAGAACACAGGCAATATACAGACACACGAGACTATGGGAATAAGGACTAACCAACCTAATCCATTGAATTCGGTTTCAAATGCTGGTATTGTACGGTGAGGGTACTACATGCAAGCGTAATTAGATCAGATTAGCTTGCAAACGATAGGAGTTACATCATATTATATCACAAGACTGATCATAGCTTATTAATTCATTTTCTTGGTCAGTCATTATCAACCCTAGCCTAAATATTCTATGCCTCTTTCTATCAAGTTAAGTGATTCTTTTGGAAGATAATCCGTCGGATCATCTATCACCATTATAAAACCTTTGATATGCTAGTGGCTATGAGCAGAAACTACACTTGTTCGTTCCCTTCATCCAGGCGCTTTGCTTAACATTGCCAGCTGCCTTATATACTCCTCAATCAGCAAGGCCAAAAGTAATTCGAGCCATCCTCTCAATACTGCCTTCTTCAAACACTTCTTATTTGACGTCTTTACTTATTTTCAGATTTCTTTTTACTTAAGCAATACCAAACACTCCTGAGACATCACAAACAGAAATTCAGACCAGAGTTTCTTTTCAGAGTTTTCACTGTTAGCAATGTCACTATTTCCGACATTCCCTTATCTCCATACCCTTGATTTCTACAATGCTTTGATATATGCACAGTGCTTCTCTCTTATTCTTTTAGACAGCATAGGAGTAGTGTTACTATTCCACTAACAGGCTTACTAATATCCACTGAGTCTGGGATCAGTTGTAGATCGTAGCAGAGATATGCTGATGACCGATCAGAGTAAGCCGGATATTGAACTGAAAAGTCATACGCATTCAACACCAGAATCAACTTGTCATAAAAAAGAGGAGGTAAAAAAGAAAGGAAGGGGTTGTCTGTATACGAACTTGTGGACAGTTAAATTGCTCTCCTCTCCGACAACGCGACACCTAGGAGTAACTGTTTCTCCTTTCATCGAGAGACAGACCTAATATCGATATTGATATCTTATAGATAATAAGATATCAATATAAAATAATCAATTATAATTTTCAGGACCAAAAGATAAACATTGAACTAGGTTCTAGTTTCAGATCCCCCCCTTCCCCCATGCATCGGTATAACCTATGCTAGCATATCATACATATATGTTTATTATATTTGCTGTTCCTCCAGGATTTTATTAAGGGTTTATTTTTTGCTATTATGGTTTTTGCTAGAGACTTTCACCAGAAAGGAACTCCCGTTCTGAATTTCAGGGATTAAGATTCTAGGCAAACATGGCTGCAGTCTATCGATCTGTTAGAAGAGGCGGTCGTTGACTCCTTGTAAAAGGAAAAGGAAACTATACAGATGCGCTGTAATCACAACGGCTACAACTTTTTCATGGATGAACTAATCGTCTATTTTATCACAATTTGCTGTCTTCTAAACAGATCACTGTGTAGAAGATCATTTAGAGCAGTGCTGTGCTTCCCAAACTTCTGGATGTCAGGGCCCCCCCCCTTTGCAAAAATTAAAATATTTCACGGCCCCCTCCTCGAAAAAAATCGTAATAGAGAGATATATTATTATAATATTTAATGTATTTATATTCAATACAAAACATACACAGCGAATATTGCAAAAATCAAATGCATATATTACATTTTTTGCCTCTTACCGTTTGGTTCTGAAGACGATGCGAGCTGTTCTGGTAAAATATGAAATACTGTCCTTTTTTTTTTAGTCTGTTTCTGATTGTTCGCGGGATTTTTTTTTTAATTTTTTATCAGCCACTTATCCATCTCAGGGTTAATTTTTTTTTAACGTAGAATAGATCAAATAATATCACCACTTACCGATACTGGCACACCACAGATTGATAACATGAAATTAGTGAATATTACCTGAATAGGGGAATCCCCGGACCAGGAACATTTTTTTCTTTTGTAACTTTTCTCCCTTTACGGTAATTAAGCCTAACGCGAAACAGACAGCAAAGGCAGGTTATTAACACGTGCATATGATTGGTGCGGGGTTAACAAAAGATCGCGCAACCGAAATATAAAAGCATAGCTGACAATTGAGTTGAAATGCTAACTCTCTCTTCAATCGAATTCCATATGTGAAACTGCCCTAACATTCATTATATATATATATATTACTTAGTTTTAACACTTAGGAATTTTAACATGTTCGGTTGAATTTTATTGCTGCCTTAGGAAATCGAACTCACACATATCTAATTAATAACAATAGTTTTTAGTTAGATACTGTATTTGCCCATGCAACATATGGTTTTGTTTCTGTATGAGGGGACATGTGATTCATTAATTAGTATGTTTTTATCCCAGTTGTCTCTAATTGCACTATTTGTTGAGAAATATACACAGACTCATTATACCTTATTCACTGGCATAATAAAAGTACTTGTTTTGATTGCCTATGCAGTATAGTGGCTGTTAGGGAGGGGTGTTGTTTACCACTGCAAGCGAGTTACTATCTCCCCACATGAACTTGTTTAAGCCTTTTTTCATGTGTGAAGTATATGCGAAACTTTTATTGGTAACAGAAAACTAGCTCGGATGACAGTGATAATATAAAACGAGTTTTGATATGTATATAAAGTCAATATCAACAGTCCCTGATTACGAACGCGTGATGAAAGGGAAGGAAGATTTGGAGCTTCCCTGGAGAGCATTCGAAGTAAATACAATTAACCACTGCTTTGAAATGAAACGTATATAAATAAGCAATATTTACTAATATTCATTAAGCGCCGAAATACGCAGGAAGCAAAGTTTGTGAACCAACACCAATGTGTGAATTTTTCCATTAAAATATAAAAAATAACAAAAAAGAAATAATAAAAGTTAAATACGTTTCTTTTAAAATAAAAAAAATCTACTTAGTCTTAAAACATTTTAAATTTGTTTTCGTTATTTCATGGCCCCTCAACAAAACCTACGGCCCCCAAGGGGGCCGCGGCCCACAGTTTGGGAAGCGCTGATTTAGAGGTTCAAACCACTGCTTGGGATTATGTTTACTGAGCCTTCATTATAAACCGCAAAAGAGTCGTTGAAGGAAATGAATAAACGCAACAATTATAAACTGTGAATACTGACTAGAAAACCAGTAGTACCAATGACGATATCCAGATACTGCTAAAACTCAGAACGTAGACACACCCACTTCGCAAAAAAGCTTGAATAAATAAAAAACAGACGATAAATCGATCACTTAACAAAAAATATGATGATACTATATGACACAATATATCTCCAATTATTTGGTTATTTTATTTATACTTATCAATGTGTAATTTTATGCATTACTTTCTGATGTGTGTGTGTGTGTGTGTGTGTGTGTGTGTGTGTGTGTGTGTGTGTGTGAATTAGACAAAAGTATCCCATCCCTGTTTCAGTGCGGTGGGCAATTCCTCCGTCCACTACAGTCTTGATCAACTGCTTAGAAATGATTTTCCCCATGCTCCAACTATCAATGACCAGATCTAATTTACCGTCGAGTTTTGCCGATTTCAACTTGATTCCTTGCTCCACGACGTTTGTTTCGTCAATATATTTCAATATTATTATTATTTTGATATTTTGAAGATATTAATATTATAATTATTATAATTATCCATAATGCATTACTTGCATTTTTAGATAAACGAACCTTCGTTGCATGCAGATGTGGATATATTCATGCCCCCCCCCCCCCCACTTCTAAGAAGAGGTCTAATTGCTTTCTGTTTCTCACATGCGATATAGAAATGGTTCCTTTTTCTAGCCAACACCCTCCACCAATGAACTCGGAGTTCCTTCACTACGTGTGACCAAAATAAACGCTTCTTTAGAAAGTATTACGCATATATATATAATAATAATAAAGGTTTTCAATGAGAAAACAAAAGAACATGACGTAACATTTTTTTCACATTACTTGAAAACTATTAGCACCAGTACGACCTCTTTTAGTATATAATAGTTTAAAAATCACAAATTCATTCTTTAAGCATAAAGACTGATATTAGTATACTTGGTCAGCACGCGGTTCGCAGACAATTATAGATTATGTAATAGCTAATAAAAAAAAACTTGCAAAATTCATTCTAGATACAAGAGCATACCGAGGTTGTGAATTAGAAACGGACCACTTTCTTCTTTTTTCAAACCTAAGATTCCCACCTCAATGGTTAATGAGAAAAGCCCATCCATCTGAACAGGAAATCTTTTTTTTTTAAGATTGGTCTTTTAAATGACCACAGTATTAAATGGCTCTATAAAAAAGAATTAATGAAAAAATAGAAAATATAAACTTAGCCAAAATTGTCGAGGAAGAATAGAATAGCATCAAAACAGTTATAACAGACGCGGCCAATGAATCACTGGGAAAGAAGAGGAAATGGCAGAGAAGAAAGGGAATTAGAAGATGGGATGTTCAGATCACCCAAATTATTGAAGACAAAAGGAATGCTTTTAAAAAATAATTAGCAACAAAATCTGAAGATGACATAGAATATAAGAGAAAAAGAGCAATCGCTAAACAAGCTGTAAGGGGGGGGGAGAACAGAGTGTCCTGGGACAACTTTTTCTGAACTTGAAACAAATATTACACGCCCACAATCCAAAACTTTCAAAATATTACATAATTTAAATAGAAATCTAAGAGAAAACGCAAGGCTTTCACCCATCGATCAGAATACTTGGCTGAGCTGTTATAAAACCTTTGGACTACCAGAGTAGCAGAGGCTCTACCATTGGTAGAGCCTCTGCTACTAATGGCTCAGTTAAGTAAGTTTGAGCGCGGTTAGTAGTTGGAAGGGGACCAATCGTTCGATGCTATTGGCACACTCTCCCTCGATGAGTCTTTGGACTCCCTGGAGGTGTCAAATAATAATAATAATAATAATAATAAAGACGAAACAATAAACTTCGATAATGAGACACTCTTGGATCCTATATCAATAGACTAGTTAGAAACTACTCTAAAAAGTTGTAAAAACCATAAAACACCAGGTGAAGATGGGATAAATACTGAATTAATCAAATGTGCATGCCCAAACCTCAAAATTCGTTTCCTTAAACTAATAAATAAAATGAATTGATGAAGGGTGATATTAATAAGGTTCACCACCCTTATTAATATCACCCTTCTTGTGTATAGGATTAAAAGGCATTAGTTAGTCCTATACACAAGAAGGGTGATATTAATAACTGTGAAAATTATAGAGGAATTAATCTCCTAAACTCTGGATATAAAATCTCTAGTAAAATTTTGAAAATAGACTGTCTCAATTCCATGAAGATAAGATAGGAGAAGAGCAGATTGGATTCAGGAGAGGCCGCTCTTGTGCAGATGGATACTTTACCTTAAACTTTTTATTGGAAAAGCATAAGAATACAATGTGGAAACCCATATTGCTTTTATTGATTATTCTAAGGCATTTAACAGAGAGTTAACCGCAATAAACATTTTGAGATATTAATAAATGATAGTTCCTCATCACTTAATTAAAGCGATCCATGATGCATATACATACAACATGACTGCAGTAAAAGTTAATGGAAGAATCTCTGACTGGGAACCTATAAACAGGGGAGTAAGGTAAGGCTGTAGCCCATCACCCATTCTCTTCACAATCTATGTGAATTCTATAGTAAGACATTGGAGACTCACCGTACATGGTTATATCCCAATTAACAAACGCACTAATATAGATACAATATTGTTTGCTGATGATCAGGCTATACTTGCAACCTCTGAAACTGATCTGCAATATTCTATCCATCATCTTAATCTAATAGCAAAAAAATTGAATATGGAAATTTCAAAAGAGAAGACTTGCTTTCAAGGGAAAAGAATGAATAAAAAATAAAATCTGTTTAGACAATACAATTATTGAACAAGTCAACTCTTTCAAATGCCCTGGATATCACTTAACCTACAGAGAAATAAAAGACAGAGAAATGAAAACTACAAATTGCAATAGAGCTTTAAATATTATAAATCAATTTTTAAACCCTCGAAGGTACAAAAACATACTCGGATTAGAGCTTATAAAACATTGGCAAGACCAGCTGACTTATGGAAGTGAGGCATGGGCGATCAAAAAAGGAGATGATAAAACTATATCTGCAGCAGAAATGAGATTTACGAGGAGAACCGCAGGATACACCTTGTAAGATCATAAAAGAAATCAACCAATAATAGAATATATCCACAACTATAGATGGAAATAGAAACAGCACATTGAAAGAATGGACAATAGTAGAATCACCAAGAAGAGATCAGTTGGAAGACAAAAGATGGAATGAGACCGTAACAGGCCCCAAGCCCTAATACAAGATAGGAAGATGATGACTGCCTCTTTTAGTGGCAGTGCGTACTACTATTTTCAGACATTCTACCTCACGCCGTTGAGTTTTTTTGAAGGGGTAAAGAATAAAATAGATACTTTCGCGATCATGTCATCATTGCCGGCCTGGTTGGCCGAGTGGTTAGCGTATGCGCTCTCCGGCCAAAAGCTGCGGACTCGAATCCTGCCGTGGGCATGGATGTTTGTGATTGTCTGTTAAAATACTAGTGGTGGTAGTGGGCCGAAGATAGCATTGGTGTAGATCAGGGCTGTCCAACGTTAGGTGATCCGAGGGCCGCATTAAAGAGAAAAGATTTATCCGAGGGCCGCATCATAATGCGTATCTAGTAATTTGGTGAGCAGCAGCGACACAACCCGGAGTATGCGCGTTGGAACAAAAAAGTGTAAGAACGCTTCTTTGACACATTTAATATTTGAAAAACACGTGGGTATATAGTGATGTAAAAACACCAAATAAAATTACAACATCGAGTTTATCGATTAGTGATAGAATTGAAATATCTAATACACATTCGATTCAAATTGTTACTTTATTTTTTCGCTTGTGAAAATCAAAACCCACAGGCAGGCCGCACAAAACCTCACTACGGGCAGTGCTTTGGACAGCCCTGGTGTAGATGATGCGGTTCGCTGTAATTGGTGGATTGAGTGGTGGAGACCGGGAGTGGTATGTTTTCATATATGACATTTTAAAAATACTTTCATTGATAGCCAAGTGAGCAGTACCCTTAGCATTTAAACAGTAGATGCAAAGAATGTTTAGAAGCAAATTTGTTACTTTATTTTTGATCCTGCTTAATGAAATTTTACCATATACTGTTAACTCTCCAGTTTTCTCGAACAATTTTTCAGTTAAAATCGCCTTTTGTAAAGAAATTAAAAGCAGGCAATCTACTGTGGTGTTCGGCAACAAATACTAATATCTTGTGGAATAAACATACGATCTCAGCTTGTCTCATATATTTAATCTTGTAGATTAATAATACTTGGTTAAGATAAGGTAATAACGGTCATCATTCTGTGTGGGACCACTACGTTGCTTACTGGAAGCCTAAACTTCCTTTAAAAAGCTTGGTTTCTAAATTGGGGTTTTCCCCGGATTATCTAACTCAGCCTGCCTACGACAATAATGCGGATGAGGTATGGTTTTTGGGACTGGAATTATCACAACAAAAAAGACCATAAATCACACAATGGCTAACTTATCTCCTCACATAATATTATTACCAAATGGAAGTGTTTGTTAAAACGGAAATTGTCGCCTTTACCTTATTAATCATAGGAGTTAACATTAAGACAAAGCCGCTGTAAAACTATGTAATCTACTCAAGTGTTTTGAGTACTTGAACGATTCCTCACCTCTGTTATTGATATGTTCTAATTGTAAGTACATCCTATCTGCACTACGTTTTTGACTATATATATATAAGTACAAGGTGTCCCCAAAAATGTATATACACTTCCTCAGCCCGTAGCACTGTAACGTCTTTTCTTTTTCAGGCGAAAATTGGCCTTAAAATGGATAACGACAGACTTATGTTTGAACATAAGTCTGTCGGAAATTTGTACTGAAGTGGTCCTGGATATGTTAAAACAAATGAAGTTCAGTGGCACGAGAATTGCAATTTCGCTTATCTGCAATAAATCTGAAACTGATACTACTATGCCATGAAACCCACAACACTTAACAGCTGAGTTAAGAAATTGCAGAGATTTATTGCACAATTACAAGAGATACGTTAACTGATGTTCGCAGATAAGTTTCTCACCGATGTCAGCAATGTCTTGATGTGAATGGAGGCCATGTTAAAAGCGTGGGATAATGCATCATTTAATTATAAAACGTGCTATGCTTTTATATGTTTACATTAGATATAAACCTCATCTTTATTGTTACAATAAAGATTTACTCTTAATTATAAAATTATTAAATTAAATTTAAGAAAATAAACATAGCAGTTATTAACAACCAAAGTGTGTATACATTTTTGGGACACCCTGCGGATTAAATTTTTATCCCGGTGAATATCTATTTAGAAGAACGCGAGGTTCGAAAGATCTGATCCGGAACAATTTCTGAGCCCTTCAATATCTTAAAAGTCCATGTTTGTCTTAGTTGGTCTAACACAAACATGGACCTATTCTTCCAAAATCTGGTTTCCTTCTCGGAGAACAGACAGGCCGTTGGCCTCATGTAAAAAATCAACCTAATAACCCACTTCATAGCCTCAACGATCTCAATACATTTCAAACCCAACTTGTTTTATTCTACATCTATTGTTTTGGTGTTATAGATTTTAAATGTCTTGAATACACTATTAAAAAAGTTTGCTGTGCATGCCACACCAGTCCTCATTTCCCAATCCCACGTCTCTGATTTAAAAAAAAAAAAAAAAAAAAAAAATCCATGACCATTAACGATTCTCTTTTTATAATGAAACTAAGTCATTCCAACAAATTCAAAACAACGATTAAAACAAGTTTTCCAATGCGTATTAATGGATAATGTCCCATTGTCCCCATGCTATCATATCGGCTAAATTCATTACTTTTGATTGAGTTTCAGTTTTTCTTTATGCCATTTGTTCTAACGCGCCCATATAAATAAACGAATGATTCCATTCCCAAGCAAAATTACTTTGCACCTGCTCCAGCTAGAATTCGTTCTGTTCCGTTAGTTCTCCTAGCACTACATGTTTCTATATAAGGTTTAATGGAATAAATACAGCCCATAAAAATAATTAAACAACACGTTTAATCGCTGCTATATTTCATCATCAGGGGAACAATATTAAAATTGCAAAAGCACAGAAATTTGTACAAAACAATAACTGCAAAAGATAAGACTGAAATCGTAAAGTCTATGAGGGGCGCCCTCTATGGGAAATATACGAGTGATTAACCTGTTATTTAGTTTTTTATAATGTGCTGCATTTATTCCATTAAACCTTAAAAGAATATTTCTGTACAAGTAAATTGTTAAATTATCAATAGTGATTTACTAAATTACTTGTATTGACAACCCTGGCATTTCAACTGTAGTCTCTTCCGATTTATCATATTTTAGCTTCTATCATTCCATTTTCCACACCACTAATGCTTTCCTTCGACGTGAGCATGGTTTTTACTGGTATATCTTGACATGTTATTCACTTCTTTTAATTTAGACACTTATTTCAATCGAAAAGGTCTCTGCTTCATACTGTCTATTCTATTATCATTTAAAAAGATTCCAATGATTTTATCATAACTCAGTGGAATTTTTTAAATGATAACGTCACTTTTTCTTACACTTACATTGCAAATCTGTAAATTCATCCATCAAAATGAATAATATGATCGTTCTTGGCTCTTTACTCCTTACTTCAGTGCAATTTTAACCTCAAGCGTATTAATATTCCAACCAAAGTTCATGGTCGATGAACTTGTTGGAAAGACTTGGGTTCTAATCTCGTCTAGGATGCGAAGAAACTTCATCAGAATTTTTCAACTAAAAGTGAGTTAACTGGTCTCATACAGAGGTGGCAGGGTTTTTCATCTCGCAAAACAGGCAAACCGACCAGAAAACACATGCAGTTGACAGTCATAATACACTATGTAGATAAGATGAACCGCCCTATTTGAGCATTAAGAAGAAGCCAAATTACTTGTCCGTATCAAGTCATTGAACCTAACATGAGTGAAAAGAAGGAATGGGATCCCACTATAAAATTATTTTATAGTGGGATCCCATTTTTTATCCCAAGATTATAAAATAAGTTAGTACCATGGGTAGGTTAAAAAAAAAAATCATTTCCCACTAAAGATTTTCAAACTGTAGACTGCTGGAAAACAGATGAGCCATGAATTCGGCCAACAACGTCGGCAGCGTTAAGTAAAACGGTAAATTGTAAAATTTAAGGACAATCACAACAGTACTTATCCATGATGTCGCATATTAGTTATCTAATCTAATTACTCCAAAGAATCCAGGGAAGCTTTCTAGATAATTTTAATTAGTGCTTTTTAAGATACACTGCATGGTATTATCTCATTCCAGCCACACTTCTTACTCAGTTATTAACTTTTAATAAAAATTACTTAACAGCACCGCCGCCATTGGTTGGATAAGTGGGGCAATTTTTTCCAATGAGTTAAATTAAAAAAGGAATTGATTAAAAAAAATTCCGTAAAATAATTAAAAAGGTGAGACGCCTAATTAGGTGTTTCTATGTAGTCAAAAAGCTTGGCACCAGATGGATGAAGTTATTCTCTAGAAAATTATTAAAAATTTATAAGATAAACATCTACAAAAAAAAAAAAAAAATCAGATACTGTACAGTGATTTTTTTTTTCTTGAGAGAAAACAAAGGTCAGCGTATACGTGAGAGCTTTTTAGAGTTCCGAACGGTATTAAAGTTTTTGAAATATTATGGTTTAGTTCACTCAAATAACTTTTATTGGCTTTTTTGTCTGAAGGTGACAGAGCATTTTTCTTCTAAAAATCCGATATTTTTATAAAGCAAACAAACGTACAAACCAACCAGTAGAAAAGAGTAGAAAAGATCCAAATTATAGATACAAACCTTATCCTACCAAATTACAAATTACAAAACGTACAAACCTTATCCTACCAAATTAAGGTTTCAATATCCAAGAATTCTTGGCCAGTCTTGGGTTAAAGGTCTATAAAAAAGAACAACAAATAACATAGTTTATTTGAATGACAAAATAGCGCGATTTTCTTAACCTGACGGATTTAAGAGAGCACCCAAAATTTTATATCTCCGTATCTCTGAATATGTCCCTGAATGTTTCCCCGAATATATATATATATGTATTCCTGAGCTTCTACTCGGTTGTTATGGTACCTTTTAAAGAATAAATATTTAATGACTTTAAACCGAGATAAAATATTAAGTTTTAATGAAAATGATACAACTAGTTTCAGCCTTTTACAGTCTTCATCAGGAATCCACTAAAGGTAGAACACAATAATAAAAATTGAAGTTACAAAAAACTGAGAATTACAGGCGAAAAATGCAATACATAATTGACTCAGAATTTTTCAAGTTGGTCTATCTAACGCGCTATTGTTTGTTGCATGCGTGCTTGCAAGTTCTCGTGAATGCCAGTATTGAACAACTGCAGCATGGCTATCAGGGATGTTGTAACTCAAATTGCTGTTCAAATGTTCAGGATTAAGGAGGATTTCCCTGGACTCCATGATTTTCCTTTCAAACTCATCACTGCAGCGAAAAATGTTTTCGGATTTATCCCATCAAACTGAGTGACTCTGAAGATCATCATGAGGATTGTTTGAGAAAAGAACATGACTGGATAGCGCAGATGCATGTGATCTTTTATAGGAGATGTCTCTCTTATGCTCCTCTATACGTAGTTCAATAGATTTGTTAATCTGAACTAGAACGAAATAACTGCCTTCCATGCCTGGATGTAATTCTTACATGATGCTCTGATAGATTTAAAATCTCTATATACAGAAAATCCACTCATACTAACAGATATCTGCACTGTCAATCTCATCACTTTCTACCACAGAAGCTCGGAACTATTTCTATCTTAGCACACAGAGCACGCTTTCTTTTAAATGAACCAGGTGAGCTCCAAAAAGAAATTAATCACCTTTCCTTATCTTTAAACAAAATGAATATTCTGAAAAAACGATTAAGAAATTTATTCTGGATCCTCCTAGGCAGTGTACTACGGAAACTACTGATTTTAAAGGTAACATCTCAATCCCTTACATTAGTTCAGTCTCCGATAAATTGGCTAAAGTCCTTAAAAAATACAACATCAGGACGTTTTTCACTACACTCCTTAAAGTCCGTTCTCTTATAAGCCATCCCAAGCCTATTCATCACAATCAGAAATATCCAGGTGTATGCAAGTTATGGTGCGATTGTAATATTCCTTATTTTGGACAGACTAACAAATCTATTGAACTACGAATAGAGGAGCATAAGAGAGACATCTCTTATAAAAGATCACATGCATCTGCACTATCCAGGCATGTTCTTTTTTCAAACACTCCTCATGATGATCTACAGAGTCACTCAGTTTGCTGGGATAAATACGAAAACATTTTTCGCTGCAGTGATGAGTTTGAAAGGAAAATTGTGGAGTCCAGGGAAATCCTTCTTAATCCTGAATATTTGAACAGCAATTTGAGTTACAACAACCCTGATAGCCATGCTGCAGTTGTTCAATACTGGCGTTCAAAAGAACTTGCAAGCACTCATACAACAAACACTAGCGCGTTAGATAGAACAACTTGAAAAATACGTTTTCTGTGTCAATTATGTATTGCATTTTTCGCCTGTAATTCTCAGTTTTTTTTTTTGTAACTTCAATTTTTATTATTGTGTTCTACTTTTAGTGGATACCTGATGAAGGCTGTAAAAGGCTGAAACTAGTTGTATCATTTTCATTAAAACTAATATTTTATCTCGATTTAAAGTCATTAAATATTTATTATTTAATATATATGTATTGTGAATAAACGCTGCACAGCACTATGAAGAACGATTCTTCATGTCTTTATCATGTCATTGCAGGCAAGCTGCGGCTTGCCTGCAATGACAATCTATCTGCGGCGGAGTTAACAGAAGAAAGAATTTTTCATTACTTTCCCAATAGTTTCTAATAAATGCGTATAAGTTTCCCAAAAAACTTTTACGCATTTATTAGAAAAATTATTAAGAATTTAATAGAAAAGCGGTGTTGAACTGAATAAATTGAAAGCAGAGAAAATTAAGGAAAATTAGTTAAGTAAAAATAAGTGAAAGCTTTAAAATTAATATGTTCGAAAAATGAAATAAAATATAAACCTGAGCTTTAACTAATCACGATTATTCATCTGCAGCTTCAAACCTGGAGAATCAACCTCCCTTCCTTTTCATTCATTCCATTCTTCAACATTTCTGGTGTTTCTTCAGAATCTACAACCAACCATCAACTGCTGTAATAAGACGTTAGTTTCAATTCTCTTCACAACACTTAACTCACCTTATAATACTGATGTGCTAAAAACTTACGAGAGTCGGATGAGTAATAACAAAATAAAGAAGTAGTATAACATATTAAAGTTAGAGGCTATTAGAGGGGGGGGAGGTGAGAAAAAACTCTGCATGAGGAAGCCGTTTACTGTGCAATTATATCTTGAAAACTTCAGCTTAGCTGCATGCAGCTGATCTGTGCACTGTAAACGATCAGTTTTCGCTGCAGTTTTTCTTGCTGAAGTATACCACTCGATTTAGTTCTGCAGTTGGGACAATGTTTCCCACACATTTCTATAACTTATTAAAAGTATGTGATGTATGCAGCCAGATAGTAAACTAGAAAAAGGATGTTTAAGATCCACAACAGCTGAAGTGGACATCATTTACTAGCTTTTCTGCTGAAAACACTCATTGCCAGTATCGTTCGAATTGCATTTCGACACTAATGTAAAGAAAGCCAAAAACTTGTTTCATTACTTATTTACATGCTTTCTTTTTATTACAGCTTTCTACGGGAAAGTGGATAATTTTTCTAATTAATTTCAAGTTATACAGCGAGATGTTGAGAAATGTCTTGAGTTCGTGAAGCGTGAAGAATGTATAGAGGTCTAATCATATTCCTTCCAAAGCAATTATTTTCGAATGATTAATAAATTTATACTAGAATGTATGATATCCATATTAGTGTTTAAAAATGTATAGGGTGCAAAAAAAAAAAAAAAAAAAAAATTACCCACTATTCACGAATATTCACTTAAAAGAATGCACTGGGTCATAACATAATCCTGAACAAAATAATATTTTGAGCACAGTGTGCTCATTATTTGCACATTTAAGCTAATGAAAAATAAATGAATGACAACGAAAATGCAGGTAAAACGACATTTCTTATAAAAAGATATAATAAATATTTCTCCTGCTTACCACAGGATATTAGCTGCTTATTCTTAAATAAATAAATAAGCCGAAATTCTCAGCCATGAAAGAGTCAGTTACACAAAAAGTTGGTGATTAACTTTATGTGAAACAAAACTTCAAGTGAAACAACACTTGACGTGAAAGAAAACTTGACTAATGGATTTAAGTTTACAGAGTTCATATCCACATTCAATGGTCAAAGTATTCGACATGCCTTCATGCTAAATGAAGATGCCTCTAATGAGTCGTGGAAGGCATCAGATAAAACAGGTGGTATATTGTCTCGTGAAGACAGAATTGTGTTCAATGTGTGTGGGGTGTCATAATGAGAAAGCCCGTCACTCAAAATAACGATGGTGAAAGTCAGATAAGACTAACTATTTTTCAGAAAATTTGATCCTGCCAAAATAGCCATATGCAACATGTCTCGAATATATCGATGATAAAGAAATGAATGAAACGAAAATGCAGATAAAACGACCTTCATTATAAAAAAATATATAATAAATATTTTTCCCTGCTTACCGTAGGATATTAGCTGCTTATTCTTAAAAAAAAATACATCAGAAAGCATATCTAGTGAGCGTCAGGTATTTGACTGGAAGCAGTTGATATAACTCAATATCAAACAGCAATACTTTTGTAAAAATCCGATGAATGTGTCAAAATGTATAATGCATTTGTGACACGTCGACGATTTTAGCTTACCAACTCTTTACATATAGTTTGTTTTGACTGTTTTCCTATTACGAATGGTTCGATTGAAACCAAAAATATCAAATATCAAATTTGATTGTATTTCAGCAGACTAGTGAGGAATTATTAGGTTCGAGTCGTTTCTTTTTCTTTTTTTTTTCCAACAGAAATAATCCATTCGAAACCAAAACTGAATTACATAGGCATGTATAAATAATGTAATCTCTCTCTCTTCATCCTCCCAAATGTTAATCAAAAATATTGTTTTAAAAATAATTTTTAAATTACTGCAACTTTTCTTTTTTGATCATAACTAAATGATGTTCTTGCTCTTTGTTGATTCCACAAAGTAAATTTGCAGTGATTTAAAGGTTTTTATGCATTAAATAACCAAAAATATCAAATTTGATATTTGATATTTTTGGTTTCAATCGAACCATTCTTAATAGGAAAATAGTCAAAACAAACTATATGTAAAGAGTTGGTAAGCTAAAATCGTCGACGTGTCACAAATGCATTATACTTTTTGACACATTCATCGGATTTTTACAAAAGTATTGCTGTGTGATATTGAGTTATATCGACTGCTTCCAGTCAAATACCTGACGCTCACTAGATATGCTTTCTGATGTATTTTTTTTTTTAAGAATAAGCAGCTAATATCCTACGGTAAGCAGGGAAAAATATTTATTATATATTTTTTTATAATGAAGGTCGTTTTATCTGCATTTTCGTTTCATTCATTTCTTTATCATCGATATATTCGAGACATGTTGCATATGGCTATTTTGGCAGGATCAAATTTTCTGAAAAATAGTTAGTCTTATCTGACTTCCACCATCGTTATTTTGAGTGACGGGCTTTCCCATTATTTCAGTGTTTATGTTAATCTTCCAAAATGATGCAAGATCAGCTGGAAGAAATACTGTACACGTTCGGTTGGATAGTCAACTCCAGAACGATTTTCTCGCCGTTTTCAGCCGATACCTGGCTGAAAACGGCGAGATTTATCTTTGGCACAGACAAAATATTTAAAGAAAAATCTTCCCCTCTCAAAAGAAATTGAATTATCAAAATCTTAAAGAAACACACTACGCTATGCACATACACTATTGGGAAAGAAGTCAACGGACACTCACATGAACAAGGTGCATTGTGCGATGTAACGAGTCACGTGTTTGAGGCTGGTATAAATTGGAGGAATATGATGCACCCAAGTCAGTGCAACTGTGTCCTGATGAAATAGCTGCAAGAAGCGAACTGACAGAATTTGAAAAAGGCGTTTGTGATAAAATGCCACACTGCAGGCATATCTGTTCGACAAGTTGTTGACAAATTGGGATATCCAGGTTAACAATCAGTGATACCATACTGAAATAGAAGCGCAGGGAGTCTACTGCAACTGCTACGTCGGCCAACAGGTTGAATGCGAAGTTCCAGGCTTCGACTGGAACACGAATCTGCACAAAAACTGAGGCTCGCGACATGGGTTTCTATTGTGAGACCGCAATATGGAAGGTCCACATTACCCGAACATTCAGAGTCGTCTTCGGTGGTGAAAAGAGCGTGTACAGTGGGACGTGGAAGCTTGGTGCGACGAATCAAGCTACACCTTCTAGTGAGCAGATTGACGGGTGTGGGTGTAGCGGATGCCTGATGAATGTCTCTTGCTAGAGTGCGTAAACTCAATTATGAAATTCCGTGGTGACAGTATAGTCCTGATTTTCCTGGTTTTATCTAGGACTTCTGTGGTGCCACGAACACTGAACTCCGAGAGGTAGCTGAACATTCTGGATAATGCAATACTTCCTATTTTGTGGTCAAGCCTACTGAACATCTGTGTGATGAACTAGAGCGTCGGTTGAGGTCAAGGGACGTCCGCTCGACAACAGTCCTGGACCTCATTACATGACTACAGGAAGAATCGTCCAAAATTCCCATTGATAGTTATCGTAAGCTTATGGAAAGTATGTGCCTTAGGACTGTTGCAGCCATCGCAGCGAAGGGTCCTACATCTTGTTAAGGTTGGCGCCCTGGTTGTTCGTTCCTTACACTATGGTGTCCATTGAGTTCTTTCCAAGCAGAGTATAATATTAATTAGGATTAGAAATGCAAGATGACAGTAGTGTCTGCTGTATTCTCGTTGGCTTTTCTGCAATTCTGCAACCATGGGAAGAACCTTTGAACAACAGCGCAAAATTAACCATAAGCAGATTAAGGACAGAAAAATAAGATTGTATTTTTCACTTTATTTATTTTCTGTTATGTTAGATTCAGTAAATACATTGTAAATAAAATTTTCACTCAACTAAAATGTATAAATTAGAATGAACAAATTGGGTGTTGTTGATGTGTTATACAAATTTAAGTAAGACTTTTTTTTGTGAAATTTCATGACACAAACTAACCAGAGACTTTTTTTTTCTTCAAAATCCACTCAGTGAATTAAAAGTCTTATTTTTTCTTGCAAGCTCTCAAATATTTCAAGAAACTGTCAACTCTTGCAAGCAAAAAGAATCGGGTATTAAATTAATAGCCAGAATTTTAGTGAAGATTTTACCTGAAAAGTCACAATTTTTTTATGACAGCTGTAGATACCTCCAACAGAGCAGTAAAAACAGTCGTACTGAAAGTAAGACTGTTAGAATTTGGTTAGTTTACAGAGAGAGACATTAGATATTTTAAACCAACACGTTACTAAAACTCTTAAAAAGATTGCTGTAGAAAAAAGGTATCGTAGTGTGCAGATAACATCAAGTGAATCAACATGCATATATCAAATAATACTTGTCATTGGAAGAGAGAAAAAAAACATTAACGAACTTAATAGCCATACCCGTTCTTCATTTAAATGATACCAAATGATGAAAACAATATTTGCATGAATTTCAAAACTTTGAAAAAGCTGATGAATTTCTTTTTTGCTGTGATCATAAATATTTATTTGAGGGTAAACATTTTTTCTTTCTTTAACATTCTTTAACTTTTCTTAAACATAACAACTGATAATTGTAATTTAAATAATCACTGCTCGTATGTTTTGGTAAGCGTAATTCTAATACTGAATAGTTTTTTTTTTCATAAGAATAATCATAGTGTACATATTAGAGTATCAAATGAATACATTAGCGACTTTTCTTGTCTAACGTATGTGTGGGTGTGTGTATTTGAGGGACACCAGCATATAATTAAATTATTCAGAAAAGCCTAATCACTGCCGCCATCACGACCCTACTCTAAGAATTCCCACCCATTAACAGGAAAGAAATACCCAAAATGTATTGGAAAATTAGTACTGTCATCTATAGACATCCAAAGCCAAAACTTGACGAAAACTTGACGATAATGGCAGATGTGTGTTAACCTAGGAAAATTCCAAGCTTATCTCAAAAACATCGCCCACAATTCCATAGGCAAACCAAAACACTATGTGATAACACAGAGAGACATATGTTCCCCAGAAATTTCCAAGCACATGATGTCACGATTGCGTATCTCTAAATATCACTCACAATGCATTACGCGAACCCAACACACCACGTGATGTCCCTGACAGAAGGGGGGGGGGGGCAGCGAAATTCCAAACATTCAAAAATTTATCTTATCACTATCCATCACCCATAAAGCCATACGCAAACCATTTACTTATCTACTACTCATAACAATACACATCCAAGACACTGACATTGCTTCCCCCATTCACCATAACCCTATTTTGTTCATAGTGTCCCACCAATCACGACACGAATGCTTATCCACGAATATATCTCCCTTTTCCATTCAAAAGAATAACGTCGCTTATTTACAACTAACAATTACGTCACTTAATTACAACTAACAAATTACGTCACTTATATTCATCTGATAACAAACATTCACGTCACGATTCTTGATCTTGATCTGGTCAGAAGTGTCCTACCAACACGACACGATTCCCTATCCACTAATATATCTTCTTTTCCATTCAAAACAATAACGTCACTTATTTACAACTAATAAATTACGTAATTTATCTACATCTCATAATAACACACACCCACGTCAAGATTCCTTATCTTATCTTGATCTGGTCAGAAGTGCCCCACCAATCACAACACAAATCCTTATCTCTACCATCACCCATAATTCCACACGCGAACCAAAACACAAGAACTGAAGCCATTCACACATATACCCCCAGAGAAATTCCAAACATTCCAAACTCATGATGTCACACGCAATGACGTCATCATCTCAACAACCAATCACGTCACGATTCCTTATCTTATCTCTTGATCTGGTTCAAAGCGCCTACCATACTACTTGTATAAATTTTACTTAACACAGACATGACTGCTTCACCACTTGCTTTCAGAACTTGTATTAGTAACTCATCTTCACTTTGCACTAATCATGCTTCTCATTGCAAATTGAACTTCTTTTAAAACATCAGGGCATATTTCTTCCTCTTCCATTTGGGATATTACATGTTTTGCTTTCATATTGGTTTAAGTATTGGGAATCAACATATAATTTGGCATAAAAGGATTCTATTCTTCTTATGATGTGTTCTTTGTTTTAAATGAGAACTCCACTTTCAACTTTAATGGCTCTTAATTTATTTTGTGCTATGCACAACTCTCTTCTCACTTCTTTTAGACTTAGTGTTTTCTATTGTAATTCTGATTTTATTTATTCTGAAGTTTCTAATTTCTTGTGCCATCTTTCTACTTATTGTTTTACATAGCTCCGAGAATTCTGTTCTACTTCTTTGTCTAGATCTCTTTTCTTTTCTTTTCTCTTCTGAGAAGGTTTAGGGTTTATTCGACACTTTCCTCCATCCATCTTTTGGTAAAGTCCAGCAATCTGTCTGGCATTATTTAGGAGTGTCTCAGCTATTATTTGGTGAAATGGTAATTATCAAAGTCATCATTCATATTAATATTATAAAACTTTTCTTCTATCTCTGGAAGAATTCTTTTTTTTTATAGATTTGGTAAACTAATAGAAAGTCTTTTATTTTTAATATCAGTTTCTGTCTTTCTCCATTCTTTTGATAACAAATTTTGATCTTAATACCTGTATCGAAACTATTATATCTGAGTCTTACACAATATATTTTCTGTTGGTTAAAATATAATTTATTTCATTAAACACTTCTCCATTTCCAATTCTTCCTTTTTTTTTTTTTGAAGAGGTTATTCATTATGTAGACTTCTGCTTTCAGCAAATTCCATCAATGTGTTTTCCAATTGCTGCTAGATGTGCATTGCTTACACGCACTTTATCATTGAAGTCGCCCATCCAGATTGTAAAGAATATTATCATTGCTATTTAGTTAGTAGTTGGTCCAGTGTATCATAAAATGTATCTACGAGTATTTCTTCCTCTGCACAGTCCGAAGTTGGTGCATAAACGTATATAATTCTTAATTTATGACGTCTGTTTATTTTAAGGTAGAGTTCTGCCATCCTGTTTGTCATGTATTTTATCTCCTCTTGTATTTGATCTTTTATGGAGAGGCTAATTAGGAAACCAGTTCCTCCCTGGGATCTTGGATTGTCACCATAACTACAGAGTAGATGTCCAACCTTTAGATTGACATTAATTTCCCCAAGTCTCCGAGTTTCACTCAATCCAGCGATGTCTCATTTTATCTTTACTGCTTACAGAACTGATTTTTCTAGTCTTGTTTGTTCTAACAATGACTTGCAGTTGTAGGAACACACGCACGCACGCACACACGCACGCACACACACGCACGCACGCACGCACGCACACACACACACACACACACACACACACACACACACACACACACACACACACACACACACACACACACACACACTTTCTGTTAATAGTTTTATTAGATTTTATGTTCTTATTCTGCTTATAGTCTGATTATTTGCATACTAAGATGACTGCAAAGAGTCAAATAGACTATAGGCATATTATTTTTTGCAGGCTTTTTTGCACTCTGCAAAAAATAATATTCGTATAAATATAAATACTACTGAACATCATGATATGTGTATTGCACTATGATTTATATTCCTGTGAGCTACAATAACTAAACAGAATCCGTGCATATGTGTAACATATTGTAATGTACATTAGTTGAAAATAGCTCACGCACAGATACTTCACGTTTTAAGGACAAACAGAAAAAAATTAATGTCAATCCAGTAATTGAAAAGGAAATCGCACATATTAAAAATCATTTTATTAATTATGAAAATTCCTGACATCCAGAAATTGAAAATAATAATCTAAAACAATCTAGAACATTTCTGGCACTACATGAAGCCATTCCAACAAAAGTTATCTGGTGCAATGACGAAGAAAGGAAATCTGTTTTATTTTCATTCTTCGTCCTTCTCTTCCTCCCTCCTATATTAAAAATGCCAATCTGAAGGAAAACGCTGAATGGAGCAATAACAGCAGCAGCTTTACGTACCTGTGAACCTTTGTTTTCGTATTATACTAAATTAGTGTATAATACAAAAACAAGTGCAAATGATACGGTAATGTTAACCATATCATTTGCACAGTAGTCTTTATACTGTGCACTTTTTTTTTTTCATTTTACTGGTGTTCCATTGTTTGCTACATAGTATGCTCTGTACCTAGCATGCATATCTATTAGTTGAATATATTAATGAAATATTATTATACTGTACACATACCCTATAAAAGTAAAAATTCACCAGCGTTTATGAAACATAAAATGAAATCTAATTCACAAATAATCGTGTTGGAGTGATATGAAGTATAGCGCATGCCCTGTAAAAACCAGTGTGCGTCTTTACAAGCATTACTGATAACATACCATCTCTTAAGTGACATCTATAGTCAATAATACAGACTTGACCGTGATCTAACACTTCCATAATGATGTCAATATGCTACTCAGTTATCGAAGGAAAAGGAAAATCACAATGGAAAGGATTAAAGATGTGTCACAAACAAAAGAGAAAGAGTAATAAGACACTAACAATGGAATGCTCATGACTTTGAAGCTCATATAATACATAAATAAATATTAATGTATAACATAGCTAAAAGTGCATCAATGACTAAGAAAACGATTTTTTGGTTTCACTTTTTTGGTGTCTGACTTTTTGGCAACCTAATCATCAACTTAACTAATAAATTTGGATTTCATTGCTTGGTATCAGAGAGTAATTGCCAATGTGCCTACTGGTAGCATCTCTTACCAACGGGCACACTGGCATTCAGTTTTAGGGTTTTAGTTTGCAGAACAAATTCTGTAATTTGCTTGTGGTACTAATTTAAACAGAAAGCGTGATTACCTATTATTATCTACTTTTTTAAAATATATATTTACCTGCATAAGCCGAAATCGCAAATATTTTTCACTATTATTCTTGAACCTAAACAAAAATCCTACAGCGCTCCACCTCACGGTAAACTTTGAGCAAACAGCGAATTGGAATAAAACTTGCCAATCGTACAAAGACTGTTTAAAAACATGAAAGGACGGAGGTAACCATGGCTACGTTTAATGGCTGAGCTGTCATTCGACGAGCAAGAGCGCTCTTGTGGAAGATTAACGTAACTAAGTCGATAAGAGAGAGAGCGAGCAGCAGCTTATTCAGTGAACAGCGACTGAATTGTTAAGCTAAATAAATTTGACTACAAATGTTTCGAGAACTGTGATCAGTCGAACTGCATCTATATTTGAATAAAATAATTAAAACAGCATATATAAGTAGTGGATAGACAATGCGCCAACGATACGATATACTCGTCAGATTCATCATCATCATCATCATCACGAACCATGGGCTCACTGCCCGTTGATGTCTGAGGCCTGTTTCACTATCTTCTTCCACCTTTCTTTGTCCAGTGCACAGTGTCGCAGTTTTTGTACACCCATTCCACACCAGTCTTTTATATCGTCTATCCATTCTCTGTATGGTCTACCTCTTCTGTTTAAACCATCCAAAATACCAAACATGAATGTCTTTATCTTTCGGTCCTCACTCATTCTACAGATGTGTCCAAATAATTGCAGCTTCCGTTTTATAATCTTCTGCATTACATTGTGTTTTGGTTGTATCTTCTGATAGAGCTCTTCATGTGATTTTCTGTACCCATCCTATTCTTAGAATCTTCCTGTAACAAGTTCTTTCAAATGCCAAAATTCTTTTGCTTGATTTATTTATTCCTTATTTATTACCCACGTTTCAGATCCGTACAGTACACCGCTGAAGATGCATGTTTCCAATACTCTTAGTTTTGTTTGCAGACTGATCACTTTACTTTTCCAGATGTTATCCATGGCCTTCAGATTTGTTCTTCCCTTTGCAATCGTGATCTTTATTTCTTTTTTAGAGTCCAAGTCATATGTCAGTTTACTTCCCAAATATCTGAATTGTTCTACATTTTCTATATCAGTTCCATCCACTTGTATCTTTTATTTCATGTTCTTTTCTTCTCATCAAATACCATTGTCTTTGTTTTTCAAAGTTCATAACAAGTCCAAATCTCTTCACTTCCTCATTTAATAGTTTCAGTGTTTTTTATAGTTCTCTTTCGTCTTCTTCAATAATAACAATGTCATCTGCAAATCTCAGATTGTTAATTCTCATTCCGTGTACAGATATTCCGTGTACAGATTGTGAAATATTATATGAGCTCGGTTATGCTGCATTGTCTTATATCGTTGCTGGAACTTGTGGCGATTGCAGTCTCATAAGCTAAGTTCATATTTAGAATAAACAAAAACAGGAATAGGATTATATTTCGCAGTCATATATGAGAAGTCAACCAACTATTCAGAAATTATTCTTTATGAAAGAGTGGGAGTAGCATACGTAATAATTTTTTTTTATGGTGGGGGAAAAAATGTACAGTCTTACAAAGAAGATCTAACTTGTAATAACTTTATTCAATACACTATAAATGAATAACAAAAATTCAATATAAATTGAACTGAAAACATAATAAACAAGTTTATATCTTTAAAAGATGAAATAAACTGACAGGCATTTTAATGTCACTAACTGTTCAAAAAAGCAATAGTCATCACACGCTAAATTTAATCGTGCGATATCTTGCAGCAAGAAGACATCAATAAGGAAATTTATAATAAAAATACATGTACCACAATAACATTGAGGAACAATTATAATTACTAGCATTCCGCAAATTATACAGAACAATACATAGCTTCTATATATATATATATATATATATTTCAAAAAATAGATTTAATGACTCCAAGACCGAGATAACATATAAAGATTTTAATGATAAATACTACTAGTTTCGGCATATAGCAGCCTTCTTCAGGTATTTATAAAGGAAAGGAATACTAATAAACATTGAATTATTTAAATAAACAAAGTCATGTTCTTTTTTCAAATAATCCTAATGATGACCAACAAAGCCACTCTGTATTCTGGAATAGATCAGAAAATATTTTTCGCTGTGAAGATGAGTTTGAAAGAAAAATCGTAGAATCAAGGGAAATCCTACTGAACCCGGTCCACTTAAATAATAATTTAAGTTATAACATCCCAGATTGCCATGCTGCAGTTATTCAATATTGGCGTTCACGTGAACTTGCACGCACAATTGCAACAAACAATGGCACGCCAGTTGGAACAACTTGAAAAATACAACGTTTTTATGTATCGATTATGTGAGGCAATTTGTACCTGTAATTTCCACTTTGTTTATTTAAATAATTCAATGTTTATTAGTATTCCTTTCCTTTATAAATACCTGAAGAAGGCTGCTATATGCCGAAACTAGTAGTATTTATCATTAAAATCTTTATATGTTATCTCGGTCTTGGAGTCATTAAATCTATTTTTTGAAATGTATAACAACCGAGTAAAAACTAATCGCCACATATATATATATATATATATATATATATATATATATATATATATTTATAGAAAGTTGTTTACCTTGGGTATAATATACGTTAAAGCTGCCAAGCTATTTTAAACCTGGTTTTAATCCATTTCCCAAGTATATATATTAAAGATACCAAGCAATTTTAGAAGCTAGGTTTTAAACTTTTTTCCCAAGTAAGCAAACAGTAAGAACTGTTTGTTTACTTGGGAAAAAAAGGATTACTTGACTTACTTGTCTGTTTGTTTACTTGAGAAAAGGATTAAAACCTAGCTTACAAAATTGCTTGGTATCTTTAATATACTATATACCCAAGGTAAAAAACTTTCTACACACACACACACACACACACACACACACATATATATATATATATATATATATATATATATATATATATATATATATATATATATATATATATATAAGCTATCATATCGGCAGTTTGGCCTGTCTCCACTGTTATTCTTATCTATGGGGAATATATTATTAAATAAAGTTATTAAACCTGATATTCACATAGGAGATACTAAAATTAAAATCTTTATTCTATTCAGATGCTATTATGTTTAAAAATAATCAATATAAAAAAACTGATGCAAGTCGATAAGCGTCTCTTCTGCCAAATTAATTAATTACATAGCTCAGCAATAAAAAGACAAAACCGTGAGCTAGGAAAGTAAAACAACTGCATTCATTCGTTACAATTTTAGTGAAATGGTAATAAATGTGAAAATATTTGTTTCCATCTTTTCTAAATATGGTAATCGATAAGAGAATAAGTAAGGAAGGCATAGTGTGAAGCCAGTTCAGAAAGAGTATATGAACAAGAGAGAAACCAGCAAAAACACGAAGGTTCCAAGTTCCAAAGAAATTTCAAGTTCCTTAGAAAGTTCCAAGCAATATTAACAAATAGATCAGAGAGAAATAAAACTGCCCATCAAAAAATGAACAGCAGGTAATTTGAATTCAGATATCAAATATAGAAATTGCAGAAGATACGCATATTTACATGGAAGTAACATAAAGGAAAAGTCTAGAATTTTACAAGTTTCGAAATTTTCCAACTTTTTATGTGCCCAGTGTAAGTACCTTCTTTAATTTATTAATCTGATGCTGCTTCTTATATTATTGATTTTAAAATCTAGAGATGCCACGACATTTATATAACATACATTTCTACATCTGCAATAAAGACGAGAAATTATGAAAAAAATATGATTCGTCGCTCCGTAACAGTTTTTCAAGCTTCCACGTTCCACTGTACAAACTCGTTGCACCACAGAAGACGTTGCATGTTGGTTCGGGTAATGTGGGGCGTGCATATTGTGGTCCTACCATGGAAACAAATGCTGTGAGCCTTGGTTCTGAATGTTTTGGTGCAGATTCGTGTTCCAGTCGATGCCTAGAATTCAGCATTCGGCGTGTAGGCCGACGAATGGAGTTTTTACATATTATCCTTCGTAGCACTCTGCGGTCACGTTCGGTTAGTATGGAGTAGTCTACTGCGGGTAGCACTTGCAGTTGACTCCCTGCGCTTCCATCTTGTTGATCTGTGATGGCCCAATTTGTGAACAATTTGCCGAAGAGATGCCTGCAACATGACGTCCTATCGGAACGCCTCTTTCTATCTCCGTCAGTTCCCTTCAGCCATTTCACACGGACACAGACTTGGGAGCATCATATTCCTCCAATTTATATCAGCCACAAACACGTGACTCGTTAAATGGCACAATGACCCTTATCATGGGATGTCTGTTGACTTTTGCAAGCAGTGTATATACAGAATAGTTACTATATTCAACCAAGTAGTCCGCCAAAATTACCATTAATTAAGTAAATATCTCTTCCTAGTAGTGGGGCTGCTTAAAATGTACTGTCAGACAACTAATACCGTTATCAACTTCTCCAGTTATCAGGTTTTTTGTATATTAACTGATTCAGCTACGCACCTTTTTGGCAGATTGGTAAGCTTATCTGTCCTTTAGCCAACAGATTGCTTATTCCAATTCCTCCACCGGTATGGATGTCTCTGATTTTCTTTAGATAGGGGATGAATTTTATCGCCCCATTTATTAGAAGACTGAAGTGACTTGAAAAATTTTCATGTTTTGTTCCCAGAGCGGAGTTCCGGATTATGTAAAAAATGAATAAAATTAAAAAATAATAAAAAAAATCTGAGCCAACCCACAAGGTTGTTGTTATTGTTCTATCGAGTCGTTTTCTACTCCTGGTGATTCTATGAATATACACTCTCCATTCAGATCTGTCCCTGACCATATTTTTCAGAATTTCCAGGCGCATTCCAGTTGCTTCTTTAACTCCATCCACCCATCTAATTCTTGGTCTTCCTCCTCTCCTACTTCCATCAACTTTAGCAAGCATCATCTTCTTCTTCAGACTGCCATTTGCTCGTATAATATGTCCAAAATATGACAATTTTTGCTTGATGATCATAGCTTCGAGAGAGCAATCTGACTTTATTCTGTTTATCACTGATTCATTGGTTTGCTTTGCAGTCCATGGTATTCTTAGTAAGTGTCTCCAAACCCATAATCCAAATGCATCTATCTTCCTTCTCCACTCTTTCTCAGTCCAACTTTCACATCCATACAGTACCACAGGGAATACCATTGCTTTCACGATTCTGATTTTTTGTTGCGAGGCTAATATCTTTATTTTTAAAGAACTTGCTTAAATTTGTGATTTCTTTCTTTCCGAGTAATAATCTTCTTCGTAATAATCAAGCCACGCTAATGGTTGTCAACATATGTTATATGTTGATAACCTTCTCCATCAATTTTGAAAGTAAGGAGGTGAGAGCAAGGGACGATAGTTGTTTACACATGCTGTCGGGTAGATGCCAGTAGAATATGAAAGTTTGTATATATATGATAAGGGATTGGTGTCAATTCTAGAGCACAAGTCTTGAGCACAACCGGAAGAATACCACCAGGATCAGGAGCCTTATTAGTATCAAGATTAATGAGGGTTTTTCTGATGTCTTTTGGCGAAAGTTCAGAGGAGGCATGCAGTGGGCAGTTTGCAGAAGTAGGACAGGTGATTTGCTTTAGTCGTTCAGGCAGGAGTTGGAGGAATAAACTGATGTCAAGAGGACTGCCTTTTCCTTGGGTGAGGTTACCATAGTGCCATCAGGATGCAAGAGGTGGCAACATGGAAGTGCAGAAGTTACACCCAACAGCCTTAACAAGGTACCAGAAGGCTTGACTGTCAGGTGAGCAGGAGAATAGTTTATTGCATTTCATTCTTACCTAGTCTGCTTTGGAATCGGTGATAACTTTTTTTACACATATTTCTAGCTATTGTGTAAACTGAATGAGAAGATGGAGTTTTTAATTTACGCTACTTAACATAAGCTGCATTTTTATAATGGATGGCAGAGAACCAGGGCTTGGATACATGTTTGGGATATGCAGTGGAGTGGGGGAATGAAAGCTCTCGTTCCAACGATGATTAATTCGGTTACTAGTTCAATGCAGATGTTTAGATCATGAGAGCAAAAGTAATCTGACAATGGAAAAGTAGCATAAAAATTACAGAGGACATCAGAGTTGGCACAATTAGTGCAATAGGGAGGGAGGCTGAGATTAGCTTGGCGGAGGACGAACTGTAGAGAAGGAGACTTAAATAAGATTGTAGTCAAAGTTGGCAAGCGGAGAACACATATCCACAGTACATTTGGAGGGAGAATTGGTTAAGAAATGGTCAAAAACGTTGGTAGAATTATGAGAATTGTCATATTCTGGTTGGTAGATTGACTGTTTATGTTAAATTATGACTGATGGAAAATGATTCAGCTTCCCTACCAGCTTGATCTGTGAAGTTAGTAGGGAAGCCAGTTTGTGTTATGGACGTTAAAGTCCCCAAGGAAGACAATCTCACAATTTGAGTAATTACTTTGTAAGAAATCAATTTTTTGTGATAGGTAGTCCAAAAGGGAAGCAGAATTTCAAAATTAGGAAAGCGGTAAAGGCAGCAAATGAAAGCTGTAAAGTGAGGTAAGGAAATCTTGAGCGAGAGCAATCGAAAAGTGGGGATTCTAAGTTGGTATTCCTGTGATTTATGTGAAACCTGATATTCCCTATCAAAGGGAATATCAGGTTTCACAAAAACACATGTTCCTCCTTTTTTTGCGAAATGCATCGTGTAAGATGTTCTAGGCTAACCGACAGATCAGTGATAACCATGTATCCTGCCACTCTCGTTCAAAAGCAGGTGGCCTGGCTGATCTTACCGATCTTTAGCATGATCCACACAGGCATAAGCACATCACATTCTTAGCCTTCAAAATACTTCATTTTTTTAAGACACTACTTCTCACCTGAATATCTAAACACATAAATCCCAAATCAGTCCGATCTTATACGGTTCTGACATTGGTGCACAGAAAACTTCGTTAAGAATGGTTTGCTATCCAAAAGAGGGTAATCTACTTAATGGATAAACTCCCACTTTCATCTCGCAGACTCATCTCTTTTGTGTTTTTGTATTATGCCTCTTCTAAAGATATTTCCATGGCAATGATCTAATGAACTGGTGAGCATAATTCTTTCACTTGATTCTGATCATGTAAATACGCGAACATTTGCCGGGTCAACATCCATGCAAGGTTCAACTTCAAACTCATCAAACCAACTTCTCATCCTCCGCTTTCATTCCATCTAAGCTGCTCTTTGGAAAAGTATTTCCCGTAACCGTTTTTTCCATCTAGCATAAAGCAGTTAAGAAAACCCATCAGATTCTTCCTTTCATTCACCATGTGTTAGGATTTTGTGGTCTGTTTAAATGAGAAATTTAAGACAGTTGAAGGAAGAGCCTAGAAGGCATCGAGAAATAATGATGGATTCATAAGATCCTTTCATTTAAATTTTATATTAAGATTTGCTATCTATGATAATGTGTTAAATGACGCAAAGTGAACAAGAAAAAGCCGAACTAACAACTAATGAAATAGCATAATCCAATTTCTGAATTTATTTGTATTTCACAAATAGTTACTGACAAATGTGAAATTTACTCCATACATCAATAGGGCGGATATTAATATAGCCACATACATTAATGGATTTTCACTATATGTACAAAAGGATTGTAGGCCGAATTTTTAAATAAAACATCTGGTTAAAAATTACGATAAAATTGTGTTTAAGATAAGTTTCATCATAATTCAATATGATGCTTCAATACAAGCACAAGCCAAGATAAACTTTATTTTATGCTAGATCTACAGCAAATATTTCCAAATATTTTCCTAACCAACAACATATTAACGTAATTTCGATACCAATCCAGTGTTCAGCGTCATCAGTAGATTATCTCCAAGAATTATTTCAAGCTGAACAATTCATGAAAATTCAAGTGAAGCGTGATGTTGAGTATAGAAAGCCAGTTAGTTACTAAAACAGAAACATAAAAACACAATTCGATTCAATGTTAAGTCATCGGAATTAAACTGTGTGTGATCAAAAACAAAACTCGAGAACTGTTAACTTCTATCGGCATTTTCTTTCTATTCCCTTGCTATAATACAGCGATCGCACCATTGTTGAAAACATTACATTACTATTTTGAGGACTCTGCAAATACTTGAATACCTGAATAATAATAATCCTCAGTGGCGAACATGAAAGAATGATACACCATGCGTCTTACATTATATATATATGAACTGTGTAAGATGCTCATCATAAAAAATTTTTATATGGACTTTTTAAAATGAAGCTGAGTTAGCCGGTCTCGTAAAGGGTAGTAGGCTTTGCCTGTTTAGGAGTGGGAGAGAAAAAACGAACCCTATAGTATACGAAGTTAACAGACCAAAATACATCTGCGAGCCAGATTAGTACATTGTGGAGTGGCCTCGCATATTGAGTCCTGGGACTCAACCAATAGAGACATCTAATCATTTCTATTCGGTTCCAGATGTCGAAATGAATGAATTCACATAAAATTCTATGAATGTCAAACAATAATGTAAAAATAATAATAATAATATTTTAAAAAATGAAAGGGAATGAACTTTTAAACCTGGAAAAAAAAGGGGAAAAAACAACAACAACATCAATATTTGAGTTCTATTCATTTAAGAAAAGAAATAAAGTTTATGACATATCAAAAGGTTTCTGTTGCAGATTTTGCCATTTATAAGCAGAATTTGATGCACACACGATCTTTGGAAGTCTAATTTTTCGATAGAACATATAAAAATAAATAAGAGAACTTTGCTTCACCAGGCATTCGCAATAACGCAAGCCACATCTCAAAATCAAAGGAAGAATGATCCAGCATATTCTACTCCCCCCCCCCCCCTTCCAGAAAAGGAGCTTTTTAATAACCTCAGAAGGAAGCATTATTTGGATATACGTCTGAAATTTTTTCATCACACTCATAGTCTCTATATGCTGTAAAATTTGATATACTGGAAATTAATCCTGAGGTCATAAATACGCTAGCCTGGTTAGCCAAGTGGATAGCATCCCGCTCTCCAACCAACAGGTTGTGGGTTCCAATCCCACCTTGCTATGGATGTTTGTAAAGGCCTGCTCTAGAGTCTAGACAAGCATGTATACCTCTTTGGGTTTATAAGGCTTCTATTAAAAAATACGAAAAGAGGCAATATGGACTTAAAGAAGTCCTACCCTAGATGAAAACAATGGTCTAACTCAGTGATTCCCAACCTTTTTCCATTTGTGTACCCCTTTTAAACCCATTTCTATAAATTGTACCACTTGTTTTTAAATAGTGACATTTATTGTTACATAACTAACGTTTTGCATTTTGTTTACTTTACTTGTTTTTCCGCCATTACTGATTATTTTTCGTGTACCCCTGAACGGCCCAGGGGGTACGCGTACCACTGGTTGGGAACCGATGGTCTAACTTAAATATGATTTCTACACAGGTGAAGCTTCAAGACCCCACTTGCAAAAGTATGCCAATTTTGTTCATTGACATTAAGAACCATATTTCTACTAGCGCTAGAAGTCTATGCTCAGTCCTTATCCTAGTAATCAAATGAACCACGTGAAGTTCATTTATGGTTCACGTGCTGCAAAATAGCTAATTTCTGGAATCCATTTACACAGAGGAGTGTTTCGGTTATTTTAAAAACCTCTAACAATGTATATCTAGAAGGGAACCTTCCACAACTGCCCAACAATAATTACTTTAAAAAAAAAAAAAAAAAACGAAATTAACTCACTTTTCTACAGACTCGCTGGAGAAGTCAGAATTTGAGCTGCTGTTTCTAGCTAGCTACAACAGACTAACCTCCAATGCGAACACACCGATGTCTAGCGAACTCCAATAAATGACCGTTCATTCCCCGTCTATGATCTGAAAGTCTGGCAAACTGCCCGTCTGTTTATACTTCAACGAAGGAAATGACATCGAATGAGGGAGGGGAATTACAAATAACCAAACTATGGCTCTAGGAAAAACGAACAGTCAGACGTTCAGAACCAAAAAGGTATATAAGGTTTATTTGTACATTATACGAAGAAGAAAAAACCCAGAATATACAGTCACCTTGGAATTCTTTATATATCAAAAAAAAAAAAAAATTAGAGAATAAATATTATGCAAGGTCAATAACACTTGACTTTGCATAATATTTAATTTGTTGTGGTTTACAATAAAAATGTAGCTGAATTCGTAACTGATACTGTATTTTTGCTTCGAAGTTCTTGCATAACCTCCAAACTTCCTTAGGAATTTATCTGTTGTAATTTCAATTTAGCCAATAACCAAAGCATTAATAGTAAGTTTGTTATCAATACTTACTATCATTAAGTATTATTGATGCTATTTGGAATTACGGCAGAAGCGACTAAGGTGGCCAGTACATATGTCCATTAAGTGACTGTCCTTGCCGGTTGGCCTGTTTAACTGGATGAAAATCCCGACTTACAGATGGTAATCCCTTCTTCTTCGTATGAGATTGGTTATTTCTCATCTTTAAGTGAAAAGCCTTATAAAGTTTCTTCGCACTCTAGACAGGATTAGAACCTAGATTATTCCAACCAAAGGCAACTGCCGATACCAACTGAGCTATGGATTTAATAGGTTAATCAGCTTAATACTGCTGCACTTAATGCCAAGAGCATGATAGGTTTAAAATGCTTCCAATTTAATGTCACTATTTTTTGAAAGTAGCATGCAGTTTTAACCCCATTTTTGCGCTTCCAATGAGGATTTCGTCCTGTTCACCCAATCAGTGTTTATATAGTAATCACTCCCTCCCTCTCTCTCTAAAAAATGTATTTGGTCTTGTCCCCTCCGCATATAACTTTTTATGAGCTTCGAAATCAGATCTTTTATTTGTTTTTCTTTCTTTCAAACTTTAAGGTGATTTTTGTAGAAGAAACGCTTCAATCAAGATGGTTGGCATTAACTTATTTCACTACATGTATACATAAAACACAAAATAGGGCTAGAGGGAGGTGGGTGCATTCGGAAGACCACCATCTTGAAACAAAATGCAAATAAGAAATCGAAAAGTGCACATATTGAGCATTAAAATGAGAGTAAGAACAAAAAAATAAAATAAAATAAAATAAAATACATAATAAGCTGGATGAAAATGTCGGTATGGAAATAAGATGAGAATAATTCTGAAACCCTCGGAAATGATGAAAATTCTGTGGATCCGCTGAATCATGGCTACTATAATTAATAGTATGCCAAGAAGAAAAAAAAACTAAACAAATATCTCCTTCTATCTAAAGAATAGGATGACAAAATAACTCTCATTAAAATAAGAAATTATGTGGCTTCAGTCACTTGATGATTTCACTTGGAATGACTCTAGAAGGGAAGATAACGCAAGGAAGACAAAGGAAATGTATAGAAAACAAGTAGTCTGAATCTAGTATAGAAATGGAAGTAATTGGTTACAGACAGATTGGACTGGAAAGCTGGTATTCATGGTAGCCTCAACCAGCCATAGGCAGATGACCAGGATGATAACTTTATTCCACGTGTCTGTAGGCGAATCGTCCAAGCGGATAAGCAGATCGTTATTCCGTGTGAAAGTAAAAATGGAGGCAATACGAGCTCAAAATAATAATTCCATTATCATTTAATTATTCCAAAAAAAAAAAAATCAAGTAATTTATATTTCGATTTCTGCACTGTTCCAAGGTAGGAGCAGGCCTGAATCAGACTTTCATTTAACTCAGTCATTCATTGAAATCATTCCTTTCGTTGCAATCACTTTTGGACGAAATTTTAAAAGCATTTCGGCGTCTCCTACTCAATAGAAGATTTTAATTACCAGAAATTTAACAGCCATTATTATATAGGACGTACCAAATCAAACAGCAACAGCAAAATTTTTGATATTAATTTATTTCTAACTGCTTCTAAATAGGTATTATAATGTTGATATTAAATTGAAAAGCAATCATATTAAATAATTACGGAGGATTCAGGCTTTCATCTGAAAGTTAATTAATTAATTTCTTAATACGCTAAAAAGTAATACATTATTTATCGAGGCCTGAACAGAGAGAGGATTAAGTGGTGCTGCCCGTGAGTTTTGTGGGGTAGAATGCCCTTCAGCGATGAGTCCTTGGACTCCATGGAGGCGTCAAATAATATTAATACAACTAATGAATTATTAATTATTAATAATCGAAGTGAGGACATCGGTTGTTTCTTAATAGTTATATTGAGCATATTATCTGTATTTACTATCCTTGGGAATGTAATATGGGGAGGAATGTATTAATATATTACACTGCTGTTGACTGGTGTGTCCCTCCTTTTAAGCCATTGTCGTTTAAATGCGAAAATATAGACAAAGTCATGAAAATAAAGAACGTATTTTTTTTTTAGCACTACATTGTGTTCTCAGGCTGGTTTATCTGATTTGTGGGCGAGGAATGCTATCGTCATCATATGATAGTGGTTAACTCGCCTTCAGTTAATGCACGTTTATAAACGTTCTTCGCAATCCTACACGGGATTTGAACTCAGCTCTTAACCAAAGGGGACGTGACGAATATACTATGAAGGACTTTTCATTAATATTAAATTACTGTTTATAATATGGAGTAGATTTCTAATCAGAATTCCAAATCAGAACAAGGAGTAAACATACACAGCTCACACTTCATTGCCCAAAATATTAGAAAGCCCGAGAAATACAGATTAAAATATTAGATTTTCACAGCCTGAATTCTACATGAACTTTCAAGTATTGGACAAATTTCATAGGATGTTAACCATCTGGATTTCTACCAGTGAACAGTGGCCTACTGGGATCATCTCACACTGTTCCACAAGTATGCAATTGTACTCTGAGCTGAAAATGAAGCACAATGTTATCATCAAACCAAGTCATATGTTTATTTTTATGCAGGAGTAAGCAGAATTCTTATTTCAGCATGAAGCCGAATACCATAAGAACATTATGCAAAATGTGGCGATAAGGTTTCCCTATAATGGTAGAAACGATAAAAACCAGTGAACCGAATCCATACCAAGAAAAACAATTTCAAACTAATACTTTACAGCTGAGATAATGCGGTCCGTAATCTGCGCACTACGAGTGAGTCACAATATGAGTCGCACTATGAGACCAGTGTATTATGTCTTTTAGCGATGTTCTTCTGGTCACTTTAACCTATTTGTCCGCTTCCCGGGACAAAAATCGCCGAGTTTCTTGGAGTAAAAATCCCTGTCACCTCGTATGAGACCCGCCAACTCACCTTCAGTTTAAAAGCTCTTATAAAGATTCTTCGTGTCCTAGATGAGATCGTATATCACACACACACACACACACACACACACACACACACACACACACACACACACACACACACACACACACACACACACACACACACACACACACACACACTGCGTGCGCGTGTGTGTGTGTAATACGGTCGTGCAGGGTTTTCATCCCACAAAACAGGAAAATCACACGCAGTTAACAACCATCATACACTGACCTCATAGCTAGGACTTCTTCGGCCTGACTCCAAATCAAACTCGCCCTACGCCTATTACTACACTGTACTGTGACGCGCACAACGACAAAGCTGAAATTTAGAGTGTTCTCTCAGGTCTTAAATGTAAGCTCTGAAGAAAGCTTGGAACCCGAATAATCCAAAATCTCTTACCAAATTTCTTACCTTTTCAGTAAAGAATATTGTTAAAATCAGACAATACTGACGTGTTTCACATTACCTTCAGCAAACAATTATGTAAAATTTATTATTTTTCTGCTGGAAAACCTACTTAGATATTTCAGTTAACATATTTTATTTCATATTATAAGAAAGTCCTAAATAAGAGACGGCGCACAACTAAAAGCTCACAGAAAGTCGTTCCTATCGCGCTATGTGATAATCTTTGATTCAAGGTGACCAACACGGAACACGATTATAAGACAGAAATCTTTATGGCTAATCATAATGACAGCAATGCATTTTTTGTTTGTTTATTTGTTTCTGCATTTTATAATAAAATGTTTTTGCACAAATAAATCAAAGGATAATGGATCATTTTTAAGAATATTCATTTGGACTGGCACATTTTTTCATACACATTTCAACTGTTAACGATCACGAAGCTCGCGCATGTGTGTGTGTGTGTGTGTGTGTGTGTGTGTGTGTGTGTGTGTGTGTGTGTGTGTGTGTGTGTGTGTGTGTGTGTGTGTGTGTGTGTGTGTGTGTGTTGGTTTCCCCAACCTAGTTAATAGTGAGATAGCAATGCTTCTTTACTAGGAAATTATTATAGAACAATTTACATGTAGCGACAATGCTCAACGAGCAGTGTTGGGTTCACTTGTTACATGCAGTAATAAATGCAAACGAATATCGGCATGTCTAGCCGCAACTGACCGAACGTTATAATTCCAACACTGCATTAGATCGCAGTGCATTTGTTTCGTGTACGATAATTTTTCATGTAATGATAACTGAGAAAATATAATTATTTTCATATTTTCAACAGTGACACTCGTCATAATTCAGCCTTGTATCTATAATAAATAAAAAATTATATGTTATTTTAACAGAATTAAATAAGATTTACCAAAAATATTTCACCTTCACCACGAACACACACTAATAATAAAAGTTTCGTATCTCGCAGAAATAACGCGCCAAGCGCGTTATTTCTGTGAGATATTTTACAAATAGGAATTTATCTGTAGCGACACTGCTCAACAAGCAGTGTCGGATTCACTTGTTACGTGCAGTGACAAGTGCAAACGAATATTGGTGAGTCTAGCCGCAACTGATCGAACGTGATAATTTCTACACTGCGTTAGATCGTAGTGCATTTGTTTCGTAATCAAAAGCGTTAATCGAACAATTCCAATTATTGACTATTTAATGAATGTCAAAACATAAGCTGTAACCAACATGTTATATTGCATTTATATAATGTTGTAAGCATTGTTATTATTTATAAACACAAAAAAAAAATTAATTTTTTCGTTTTTTCCTTCGGGGTGCTGCAGTGTCGCAGTGCTTACGTACAAGCCGCCACTGGTTGATTATTCAGCGTGTAGACCGTGGGGTGGATGGGGTTTGGGAGACAAGTCCTGAGAAAGACTCCATAACATTCTACAGTTTTTATTTCTTAGTTACATCAAGGCTGTGATCCTCTTGTTATCAGCACCCTTCAATTCAAAACAGTTTTTCTATTTATGGAAAACGGGGCGATTCCGTCCAATGCTTCATAAATAACTCTTAATATTGAGATTTTAATTTGCAGGTCGAGAAAATCGTGAAATCAACTGTGGATAATTTAATTAGGTTCTATTAATATATGACATTACCCCCCCCCACCACCACCACCACCCTTTTTTAATGGCAATAGTTGTGAGAAAAAAAAAAAAATAAAAAAATAAAAATAAAAAAAAAAAAAATATATATATATATATATATCACAACAATATACAAATAGGAACTAGGGGAACATAATATTCGCCAGTTTCTTATGGTAGTCAAGCTGAACACAAAAATATACGTAAAGCGGACATCAAAACTTTTTTTAATTACCACTCGATGATAAATCAGTATTATATACGAAGAATGCTGTAACTTCTATCCATTTTTCCAAAATGCATGATTAAATCGAAAAGGGTGCATACGAAGTATTGTAGGTTTTAAGTCTCATCACTCTTCGGCAATATTTCTCAGTTAACTTTTATGCATACATATAGTTTATTATTATTATTATTAAGAAAAAAGAATAAAAAATTATTATAGAAATACCTCCCAGAATTTATAGTGATGTTTAATCTTTCCTCGACTCTGCCATATATTTATAAATAGCAATGCACTGCAAAATTACTATATTCAGTTGAAATCATTATACTATTTTTTCGTTATATGCTATTTAAAAAAATATACTGTGGACAATTGCTTTTGAATATGAGTAAATGTGCTAATACATTATTCACTTTTTTATTACAATTGAAACCTACTGCTCATCCCTGTTCCATACCGTTTGTGGAAGTTGACCATTCTACACTATTTCAACATAGTGATATATACTGCCTGAACATAATTAATAACGTTTCTTTTCAGCACGCAGGAATACATTATCCTCAACTATATTAAATTGTGAATTCGTCAAAATCATGAATTTATTCAATTTTTTACTACCTGTTTTAAACATATTAATGTCAGTTCTGCTCACAAATGTTGTTTAGAAATTACAGATTAGGAAAAACATAAACCGTTAACAGTATTCTTCTTTGATAAGGCATGCAAAAATGAGAAGACAAAATAAGCACTCATCTTTCATAATAAATTCAATACCCAAATACCTAACATTGCTATACGAACAATTATTCATTAATGAAAAATGTTCTGACAACTAACCTCTTTTAATGGAGGTATTTTCGAATAATCAATATTTTTCATAGCTGCATTTTCAACGAAAGTCAGCCAAGAAAATATACAACACGCGATTATCCTCGAAACAGTTCTGCACACTTCTAAAGGTACTGCAAAGTAGCTTTGACGACACCTATATTCGGCTTTTTTTATGTATAATTAACGAATTTAGTAAATCACACTCATTTAACTAAGCATGTTTACTTTAAAACATAATATGTTCCTGCAATGTACTACTCATGTATACTATAAATTTCAATAATAAGTGTGCGCTTTAAGCATTTTGAAAATAAACAAAATATTATGCTATCATTTTCTATTTCTCATTGCGAAGCCTTTTACGATGACTATTGTGCACGCAAACGTACATCTATCACACACATTTTGAAATAATTCGATTTTTTTTCCAGCTCGCTACAAAACCTATAGCCTTCCGTATTTGATTCTATAATCCAAATAGCACAATTAATACTAATTCGCTTAACCTTTCATTAAAAAATTCGCTTTGACTCAGTTCGTTAAATGAATAATAAAATAATATTTATAATATTTGAGCAAGGCAATTGGAGAAAGGTTACTGACTCGTTCAACGGAAAGTTCAAAAACCGGAAATGGTTGTACTGAGGAAAAGAAAAGAAAATTTGGGCATGTACTTACTTGAAGCCCGAATTCAGATTCGGATTCTACAATCTGCAATAATCGTATCCTCCCAACTTATTTGAAATCTGTAGAATCCTACAACCTTTAAGCCTAACAGTACCGACAAACACTACCTGCAGCTTGATTCGCAAGGAAGTGAACTAGAGAGTCGCAGCCGCTTCTGCTACACCCTGTCTCTTTCATCCTCTGAGATATTCAATCAATAGCCTTGACTGGTGTGGTCGCAACCATGAGGAGAAAGGAGGTAGATCACTCTCATAGTAGAGGGACTCTTATATCGCCAGCGCAGAAGAAATACAAACTCAATAAAATCAATGCAACCGAGTTTCTTCCTTTTGAACACCATTTTCTGTTACATTCAGGTCAGCTATCATAGAAACACCCACCATGCTACTCATACTGTTAAGGAAACAAATTCTGCACAGTACAGGTTTTCCACAAGACTTATGGTAATACAGAAAAAATAGGAAACAATTTCATATTATTATTATTATTATTATTAGGAACAATTGGAGCTTGCGAAAAGGAACTGACTTTCTCGGGTGAAAACTTGCAATGACCTGACGCTGTTAACACTTAGAATGTAAAGTAAATAAAAATGTTATGACGTGCATGGATATGATTATTGCCTTATACAGAATACATACATCTAATTCCAAATTTTACGAGAATAAAGAAATTAATCATTGTTTTATAATAATAATAATAATAATAATAATAATAATAATAATAATAATAATAATAATAATAATAACAAGAAAATAAATATTGTTATATTTAATTTAAAGTAGCAATGTGTGTAGGCTGCTTTTTAGTGTACTCCTTTTTAAATCGAAAAGATGTTATTTTATAATTGTATAATTTGGAGTTAGATGCTTCTTTGAAGTTATGGGTACATGTTTTTGTGTTGAGTATTTTTGGTTTGTGTTTGGTATAGCCAGAACCGGTGCTAGGGTCTTTGCCGCCCGCATGCAATGTCCATCTAAGCGCCCCTGTAACGATCCGGGCGTGTGTGGTTCTTTTACGATAATAAAAATTTAAATTATTTGAAATTTCTTAAATAAATTTTGACAGAACTGCCACACGTTGGTTCGCTAAATGTAACGAAGCGGGGTGTTGACTAGGCAGGATAATCGTTAAAAACCCGAATATTCAAAAAATTCTCAAAAGTTAAAGCAAATTTTGATAAGCCACTTCACTTTAATCGTTGAATATAATGATGCAGGGATTATAGCCTTCTCACCGATCCGAATCGCTACCAAAATTAAGATGAATTTTAATTAAAGTTAAAATTTATTTGAACTAAAGTTTATTATTGCATATTAAAAGTTACTAAATTCTTAGTAACTTATAAAAAAAATTTAATAATTTTTATAAGTGGAACTATCTTTTAGGAAAAATTCAAGATAGATGAGAAAATAAGAAAAGAATTCAGAAATAATTAGAACATTTAATATAAGTATTCAAAAAATAACATCTCTACAGAATAACAGAAAATAAATTAAATTACATAAATACACTTCAAATTTTTTTAATGAATTCTTTTAGAGTTTTTGATTTCATATTCACAAAATTAGAAATAATGGTCATAATGTCTTTTCAATCATCATTTTCAATAGCTATTAACGCCAAACTAACAAGACCTTTTTGTGACATACTTGTTCTTAAGTCGGTTTTAATCAATTTCAACTTGGAAAAGGAACGTTCACAGCTCGCTACACTAACGGGTAAGGTTAATAGTATTATTAAAGCAATTGAAAAGTTAGGGAAAGATAAATTATTGGACACAGTAAAATTAAGAATATCAAAAGGGCTTTGAATATTTAAATTATCCTTCCGAAAAATATCCCGGAAAGCACATAACTCGTCATATAGTTCTACTGAATTTACGTCATTATTGTCGCCATCCTTCAAGAGAATCTCTAAATCGTCACAATTTTTTTCGTGAATCTTCGTTATTAATTTGTAGTAATCTATACAAGAAATTGAAATTATCATAATATGTTTTTAGTTATTCAAAACATTCTATTAACGAACACATTGCAACGTCTAGAAGTGTGTAAAACACATTCACTCTAAATTTATCTTCTGGAGATTGTGGCGTCTCGTCATGATGCTCGTAGTCCAATTGTCGTGTCTTCTTTCGTCGTCGAACTTCCGTACCAGTTTTAAATTCTTGTTCTCCACCCACCTCTTCACTCAGTTCTTTTGCCGTTTTCAGAACTTCTTTAAAATGTGTATCTGATCGATACTCTTGTAAGAATATTTTTAAGTTTTCGATAGATTCTAAAGCAAGTGTAATGTTCATATTTTTATTCTGAAGCGTTTTACTCACAGGGTTTATTCTGTTAAGTAAATCATGCCAAGTTATAAGAGAGCAAATAAATTTGTAGTCCTTTATTTTAGCACATAATGTTTGTGCTTCATGCTGAGCTTCTTTATTAAAATGAAAGAAAGGCAACAGAAAAGATAAATTTCTATAAAACGAATCTCTAAATCAAGTGATTCTGTTTTTTCTGGTGGTAAAATATCAGAGACAGTAAACCACTGTCTTAATTTTTTTTCTTTTTTTTTTTTTAAATCAAGAGTGTTGGTAACATCTAATAAGAAATGCAATCAGATTGGTCAGTAACGAGTTTTACGTGGTAGCAGGATTACCGGTACAACATCAAGCAGTTCAAAGAATTTTAGTGGGCGTGCACAAAGTTCAACTAATGGACTAAGTGACAGTACATCTCTATTTTATACTCCATTAGTATTTAACGATGTGATATTCAAAAACAAAACTAAATGTTGTGTCTGTTTGATGTATAATTTTTGATATTAAAAAACACAAGATATGAGATATATATATATATATATATATATATATATCATATCTATATCTCATATATATATATATATATATATATATATCACAAGATATATATATATATATCTTGTGTTTTTTAATATCAAAAATTATACATCAAACAGACACAACATTTAGTTTTGTTTTTGAATATCACATCGTTAAATACTATGTATATTTAAATATATATATATATATATATATATATATATATATATGAAAAAAATTGAATGACTAGAACCGAGATTTAATTAAATAGGTTTTAATATAAACACACTACTAGTTTCGGCCTGTAACAGCCTTCTTCAGGTGACATTATAAAAGAAAAAACACTAAACATTGAGGGTTAAAAGACTATGAACAACATAGACAGTCTTTATACATAATTAGCATTAAAACGTTGTAGTTGTATTTGAAGCTGTTCTTTCATTTGTTGCATTGTTGGGAGAGTGCGTGCTTGCTGCATCACGTGAACGCCAGTACATGATTACAGCTGAATGACTATCCGGGAGGTTGTAGCTTAAGTTGTTATTTAGATGAACAGGATTGAAGATGATTACTTACAAGAGACAGCGAGCAAGTGCATTATCAAGTCATATCCTCTTCTCGGCTAATCCTAATGATGATAACCAAAGTCACAAAGTCTGCTGGGAAAAATCTGCAAACATCTTCCGTTGCAGTGACGAAATAGAGAGAAAAATTGTGGAATCGAGAGAAATCATCTTCATTCCTGTTCATCTAAATAACAACTTAAGCTACAACCTCCCGGATAGTCATTCAGCTGTAATCATGTACTGGCGTCCACGTGATGCAGCAAGCACGCACTCTCCCAACAATGCAACAAATGAAAGAACAGCTTCAAATACAACTACAACGTTTTAATGCTAATTATGTATAAAGACTGTCTATGTTGTTCATAGTCTTTTAACCCTCAATGTTTAGTGTTTTTTCTTTTATAATGTCACCTGAAGAAGGCTGTTACAGGCCGAAACTAGTAGTGTGTTTATATTAAAACCTTTTTAATTAAATCTCGGTTCTAGCCATTCAATTTTTTTCATAAATATATATATATATATATATATATATATATATATATATTTATATATATATTTATATTTATATTTATATTTATATATATATCTGTGTCAATATATATATATATATATATATATATATATATATATATATATATATATATATATATATATATATATATATATATATATATATATATATATATATACGCTGCTTGGAAAGAAGTCAACAAACACCTATGGGCAAAGTGCATCGTGCATGTGAGGAGTCGCCTGTTTGTATTCGGAATAAATTGGAAAAATATGATTATCCCAAATCAGAGAAACTGCGTCCATACGAAATGGCTGAGATAAAGAAGCTGATGTAGTTTGAAAGAGGCGTTGTGATAGAATGCATGTTGGAGGCCTATTTCTTCGCAAATTATTGACAAGTTGGACCATCCTAGGTCAACAGTCTGTGAGAAAATACTGAGATGGAAGGGCAGGGAGTCAAATATAAGTGCTACCCGAAGTGGTCGACCCACCATACTCACAGAACGTGACCGTAGGTTGCTACGAAGGGTAATATGTAAAACCCGCCATTCGTCGACCAACACGTTGCATAAGGAGTTCTGGACATCGACTGAGACACGAATCTCCACAAAAACATTCAGATTCAAAGAGCGTGTACAGTGGAAGATAAAGGCTTAGAAAGCTATGCTATACCTCTACCTAGCAGATGGACGGATGTGGATGTTGTGGATGACAGGTGAACGTCTCTTACCAGAGTGTGTAACTCCAACTATGAAATTCCTAGGTAGCAGTGTGATGGTATGATCCTGTTTTCTTGGTTTGGCTTCGGACCTCTGTTTGAGGTGATACGAAGGCTGAACTCTGAAAGGTATCTGAACATTCTGGACAATGCAATGTTTTTTACTTTCTTGTGTTTCTACGAACCTGAATATTGTCTCTTTCAGCATGGCATTGGATCGTGTCATAAGGCTGCTGCTATAACTACGTAGTTTGTAGCGATAAACGTCCTCGCACTTGACTGACCTCTACAGACTCTCCATCTCAACCATATTGAACTATTCTGTGTGAAGAACTGGAGCTTCACTAAGTCAAGCGAATTTCGTCCCACAACAGTCCAGGGTCTCCTCTCGCAATTCATTCCACTCATTCACCACTCTCCAAGTAAAAAACCTAGTCCGCACACCTTTACTAACCGTACTCTTAGAAAGCTCCCAGGTATGACCACTTGTTTTTCCCCTACTCAATATGCGTTGAAAAATTTCTTCTGTGTCAATCTTATAGAATCCATGCAGTAACTTTGGTTTCTATCATATCCTTCTCCTGCGCCTGTCAGTTAAACTCTGCAACCCACACACACATCTTCAATAATCTATCCTCATAGAGAACACATTCCACAGATGTGTTACCAGCTTCGTCACTCCTATCTGAATCCTCTACCCCCCCCTCCACGATCCCAAGAAATGCAAGTGACCAAACCTGTGTACATTACTCAACATGTGGTCAAAGCATAGCCATATAAAGGGGGATTAATAACCTCTCTATCTTTACTTGTCAATGTGTTCTTCAGCATCCAACTAATCCCTGAGCTATTTTACCAACTTTTGCAATGTCTCCTCTGAATTTCATGTCTTCATATTTAAATCATCCTGTAAGACATCTAAATCAATTTTATCAACTCTTGCCCTCCTCTCCCTAGTTTTGCATCATTGGTAAACAACTGAATATCTCCATTCAAATATTCTGCTATATCATTAATGTACAAATTAAAGAGTAGTGGTCCTACTTCCGAGACCTAGCCCCCCTCCATCATATACTACCCTACTATCCATGCCACCAACTTCATATCTATTCCCATTTACTCCAACTTGTGTAAAGTGTTCCACGCGATATTCTATCAAACGGGTTCGCAAGTACAGCAATATCATGGTTTAGCCATTTCCTTTATCCATTTCTGTTGTCACCTTATTATATAATATGAATAAATTATTGAGGCAGGACCTACCTTTTACAAAGCCATGCTACCCATATAGAGTATTGCATTCCTATCCACCCATTACTGTTGCCAAATGAAAATTACTAAATCTTAAAAAAAGAGCTAGAAAGGAGTTAAAAATAAAAATTTGAAGCTAAAATTTTAGAAGTAGTAGCTGATGCTTTTCAGTTACTTACTTTATTCAAGTTGAAGTGATATAGTAATAGTACGCCCACACTTTGTAGAGCTTCGCTGGGCTTGATAGTCGATTCATGCTGAAGGGGAGAAAGAAATGAAGGACATACGAATTGGTCGCGAACAGGCGAAATCACTTGCTTTATAGATAAAATTTTCAAACTGTTATGCAAGCAAAATAGTTACCACTTTAAATACTACAATGATCATAAAAGAGAACTTCATTTTCCAACGTGTAATAATAAACAACTCATCCCAGAAGACAGATTGATTACCCTATTATCGAAATGGATTCTCTTTTTTGTGACATGCGCAGAAGTGTCGAAGAGTCTCGAATCTGTGGGTGTACTATACTTGCACATAAGTAACTAAAGACATCTTCCAAGTGATCTTCAGGCTGAATTCATCCCCTTTCTCACTTAGATTTTCAGCTTTATTATATGTGGCCATCGTTCCAATATTAGTCAATGCAGATACTGGTAAATGAAGTCTGTATTGTTGTCAATCCTTAGGCCATTCTTGACTGACAAAATAGCTGTCAGCATTGGCAATTCCATCTTATCTACATTCATGGAACTAAAAATTCGTTCAATTTCCGCATTAGAATTTGGCAGTATTAATAAATTTATTGCACACTCAGCAATTTCTTTAAATTGATTCATTTCAGATTCCTCTTTGTATTTTCGTACTTCACTCCAGAATAGCTCAGTGTTTTCTATATTTGTCCATTTATTTAAGTGGATAGTATTGTACTGGTATTCAGCTGCAGTAACATCTTTTTCTGTTTTCAGCATTATTTCTAAGATGATAGTACCAGGTTCTTTCATATGTTTTAGGGTATTGTCAACAGAAAAAGAAGAGATCATTCTTAAAATATTCAAGTTTTCAGGCAGTCTTTGCTTAAGCTGTTTGAAGAGACCAAAACGAAACTGTATTGCTTTATTTCTAAGATTTTGCTCATTATTTTGCGTTGTTTTCTTTGTATCATCAACTCTGAAATTTTTCTTTCAAATCTATTTCAAATAGTCTAGGATTCAAATAGTCATCAAGTTGTCTATGACAACAAAAAATAATGCTAAGTACAAGCTGACAATATTTAGCAGCTATATCACATCCGCAAAACTTAGTGGCCTTTTGTAGCGTCACCAGGAACTTCACACAGCCATTTACTAAACATTCATTTGCAAACACCCTCCCAAATTTTGGCTTGTAAGCTTTATTTGTCTCTTTGCTCATTTTTGAAGAAGGGTATACAACTCTTTACTGCAACGAATTACGATCAGTCTTTGAAAACTTCCCACTCGCTATTGTAGATACCAACCATAACACTGTACAACAGTCTAACTTGTAGCAGTGCTATCAACTTCAAGGCGACAAAATGGCAGACTGTTGAGCCACGTGACTGAATGACGTCATCGTACGTTTGAAACGTGTATGATACTCCCACCAAACGTACAATACAATTCTTTATAAAATGCGAAAATCTGGAAAACTTTTAAAGCAATTTTTTTAAAGAATAGGTTATATGCCGGCCTGGTTGGCCGAGTGGATAGCGTATCCACTCTCCACTGAAAAGGCTGCGGGTTCGAATCCCGCCGTGGGCATGCATGTTTGTGATTGTCTGTGAAAATAGTGGTGGTGGTCGGCGGTAGATGGTGCTGGTGTAGATGATGAAGGTAGTTGCAGCTAGTGGAGTGGTGCAGACAAAGAGTCGTAGAGTAGGTGCCCTCTCTCGATGAGTCTTTGGACTCCCTGAAGGTGTCACGTAATAATAATAATAACAAATAAAAGAGCTGAAACAAGTTCTGAAGGAGCTAGATTTGGAGCTGGGTGCTAGATTAAATTTTCTGAAGGTAGGAAAGAAAAAAGGAGCTAGATCTAGCTCCAAAAGAGCTAAATTGGCAACACTACCACCCATTCCTGAATTTCACTTTTAACCAACTTTTTAAATACTTTAACTACCACTCCAGAGATCCAAATTGGACTGTAATTCGTTACTTCTATCTTGAAATTATCTTATCTTCCACTCGCTTGGAGCATGGTTAGAACTGAGATTTTGATTAAACCACTTCGTCAGTGGTACTGCCAGTTAACTTGCACTTTCATGTAGCACACAAGCAGATATACCTATCCAAGCTCACTGCCGGATTCATACTGATAGTTTTCAATGCATCAAGTAACTCTGCTTCATCTACCTGAAAGCTCAGATCAGTTTCTGTCACTTCAGTAACACCAAAGTCACCAATTGGATGATATATCATCGCAGATTGATCACTTACTAACAAAAACTATTTCTTCTTCTTCTTCTGTCACTTTCATAGCATCAGCACTGAGTAAAGTTTTCTTTGTATAATCTTTTTTCTCTTATTTGCTACGCATAAAAAACTCTTTTGGATTTACTTTAGCCTGCTTAGCTAATTTTCTCTTGAAATCTGATTTAGCCTTCAGTACCATAATGACACCCTTATGAGCAAGATGCATCGTGCCAATTTAACGACTCACTTGTTTGTAGTCTGTATAAATTGGAGGAATACGATGCTCCCAAGTCAGTTCAACTGTGTCCTGGTGAAATTGCAGGGAGAGGGGAACTGATGGATTTGAAAGAAGCGTTTTGATAGGATGCCATGTTGCTGGCTTATTTGTTCGGCATAATGTTGACGCACTGGGCCATCCCAGGTTAACAATTAGTGATCCATACTGAGATGGAAGCGCAAGGAGTCAACTTCAAGTTCTACCCACAGTGTTCAACCCGCCACACTCACCGAATGTGACCTAGGCTACTAAGAAGTATAATATATAAAAACCGCAATTTGTCAGTCGACACGTTCAATGCAGAGTTCTGGACATCGAGTGGAAGACGAATCGGCAAAAGACATTCAGAACGAAGGCTCGCAACATAAGTTTCCATAGTACCACCGCAATAAATATTCGAGTCCCACATTGTCCGAACCAACATGCAGTGTCACCTTCAGTCGTGCTACAGTTGGACGTGGAAACTTGGAGCGACAAATAAAGCTACGCCATCTACTGAAAATATGGACGGGTGTGGGGAAAATAGCCGGTGAATATCTCGGAGGTGGGAGTGTGATGGTATGATCCTGTTATTCCTAGTATGGCCTGGGATCCCTATTTGTGGCCCGGAACATTGAACTCCCAGAGGTATCTGAACATTCTGAACAATGCAATACTTCCTATTGTGATGTTTTTACGGAAATGACCATTTTCACTTTCAGCAAGACAATGCACCATGTCATGAGGCTGTTGCTGCTGCTGATGCTGTAACTGCATGGTTTGTGAACATGAACGTCACCACATTTTACTGGCCTCCAAAGAGCCTGGTCTCAAGCCTATTCTGTGGGATGAACTGGAGTGTCGGGTGAGGTCGAGGAACGTCTGCCACACAACAGTCCAAGATCTCATTACATGCCTACAGGAAGAATGGTCCAAAAAGTTCCCATTGATAACGATCGTACACTTATGGAAAGTATGTGCCATAGGATTGCTGCAGTCATCGCAGCAAAAGGAGGCCCTACATCTTATTAAGGTTGCAACAATGGTTGTTTGTTCCTCACACTATTGTGTCACTTAACTTCTTTCTAAGCAGTGTAAAAAGGATATGGGTTTCGGTTTTGTAGATCTGGAGAAGACATATGACAAGGTGTCCGCAGAGTAGCTTCTCCGAACCTAGTAATATATCGGGTAAATGGAACATTATATAGAGCAATATACAGTCTATATTGAAGTTGGAAGGCAACAAAAAATTAAAGGAAAGATATTAGGAATTGCACTTTAGAAAGAACAAAGCGTTTATTAGAAGCAGTGAATCTAAATAAAAAAGAAAAATTTTAAAAATGCAAAATGTATGCACTGTCGCTCATGTCAGATAGATTTGAAAGACTGTAAAGTGATAATATTAGAAAATGAACTAATTTTTCTAGTAAGGAAATCTCAAGAAAGAAACACCTGTAGAGAGTATGTTAGGGCTATTACCCTTATAGTGTCCCAGCGCTCTACATAGGCTATGGGTGAAGAAGAAGAAAGTGATGTCGGCATATATTTTCCGCATGACATGCAAATTAACATACATCTTGTTTTTAGAAATCAATCAAAAAATTAAATGTATTGTTCAAATCTCCAGGAAAGGGCTTAAAGATCCTTTAAGAATTCGGATCTCGAATGATGGCAATCTTTGTATTTCCCAATCTCAGGAGCATTTAAGTACTTCTGATGAGACACACACAAAGAGAAGCGCAAAATGGTATTAATAGATATGGTATATGGATGTGCAAATATACAAAATTAAGAACCATTTGCGTTCAAACAACGCAACGAACAGAATTATTATTATTATTATTATTATTATTATTATTATTATTATTATTATTATTATTATTATTGAAAAAAAAATATTTCAAAAACATACCGCACAAATTACAGAAAAATTCAACCAATATGAGGAATTTATTAAATTTAATAATAACTTGGTAGAAGGTACATTACAGACCGTTAGAGAAATTAAAAACTGCGTCAAAGAGCTAACTGAAAGACAGCATAATTTAATTAAAGAGACAACGGACCTACGGCAAGAACTAAACTCTTTAAAGCAACAGTACGAGCTCTCAAACCAACAGCAGCACAAAAATGACCTCCTCATAAATGGTCTCCCAGAAATAGCTACGGAACATCTAAGAGACACTGTAATACAACTAAGCCAAAAAATCGGCTCTCCCATTGAATCAAGAGACATCCAGTCAGTGTATCGGCTACCACAAAAAAGGAAAAGAGAAAATAATACCCGTCCTTCTCCCGTCGTAGTGCGACTCACCAACAGCCTAACAAAAACTACACTTATAAAAGCTAGCAGGATTAAAAATCCAGTAGTAAAGGATCTGAAAGGAGACCACGACAATACCCCAATATACTTGTCCGAATACCTTACGCCATATTATCAGAAAATATTCTACCAAGCAAGGAAAGTAAAAACAGAAAACAATTACCAGTTTATATGGATAAGAGACAGCAAAATATTCCTTAGAAAGACACAAGACGCAAAACCAATCGAAATAAAATCCGTAGATGACCTCAACAGGCTGTCACAATGAAAAGAATATTGACAACTCGTAAAGAAGGAACAGCACACCAACCAACATGAATGCAGACCATCAAGCAGACGTAATCACCCCGGAACATGATAATTGCCGCATTCTGAAATCAATAACAGAATGGAAACAACTGACAATCCCCCAAAAAGGACTATCTATTCTCCACGTCAACATCAGAAGCATTCAAAAATACTGGCTGACCCTGCAAGCTTATCTGAAGGAAGATATAGACGAAATAGACATTTTAATACTGACTGAAGTATCTATGACAAACGAAGAGGCATCCTCCTACCAAATGCCACACTTCCAACAACACAAACACTGCAGACAAACAAAACGAGGCGGTGGTATAATAATATTTACCAAACATAAACTAGAAGTAACAGAAATAAATTATAAATTTGAATACGCAGAAAACATATGCATCGAAATTAAAAACATCAAACAAGAAAACTCCCTGATATTAAACGCAATATACAGACCACCCAACTTAAGCACCACAAAATTCCTAGAAGAACTAAACAGATGGCTTTCAGCCACGAAAGTAGGCACCTCAAAATACTTGATAATAATAAGAGACATTAATATAAACATTAGGAACATAAATAATAACACAGAACAATACCTAGACCTATTATCGGCATATAACATAACCCCATCCATACAGTCGTATACACGAGAAGAGATAGTCGGAAACACAACAACCTCAACCTGCATTGATCATATAAATATAAGGGCCCCTCCACAGCAGCCGTCATAACATGCAAACTGGCAGACCATTATTTCACAGCATTGCAGTTACACACTGAACCAGAACCCATAAAAATCACTGAGACTACAAAACAGTATCATAGCATTGTAAACGAAGCAATAGTGAACGATGAAATCAGAAAAACAGACTGGATGCAAATAGCATCTTTAGACTCTGCTGAAGCTGTATATAATAATCTTAAACTTGCATTTAACAAAATATATAACAAAGCATTAACAAAAATAAAAATACGCCCCCAAACGAAACAAAATCCATGGATAACAGACAACTTACTAACAGACATAAAAAGAAAAGATGCCCTATGGAAACAACTTAAGAAGTCGCCGAGCAATATCGCTTTAAAAGCAGAATACAAAAGAAAACGGAATCTCCTAACAACCCAGATTAGAACGGCAAAAATAAACTATTACAGCAACAAATTAACAACAGCTCAGAATGACATAAAGGAAACCTGGCACCTGATTAATGAAATGCTGGACAATATACACAGAACCACTGCCTCAGAAACAATAAAACACAGCTTTGCCTGCGATCCCAAATCCCTCAAACAGTTGGCAAACAACTTTAATCAGCACTTCGTGAACTCTGTCCAAAAGCTACAAGAAACAACCTTTCCTCACACAAACCAACATTCTCCACTAGGACCACGAGCAACCCAGTCGATGTGGTTCCCCACAGTAACAAAAGAAGAACTATCACTGGCAATTCAACAAATCAATCCTAACAAAGGACCGGGGATAGACAGAATCAGACCAAAAGACATCAAGAAACACTCAACCGACCTACTTCCAGTTATACAAAAACTGTTAAATAAAATCTTCGAAACGAGACACATACCTGAAACACTGAAGACTACATTAATCACACCCATACACAAACAGGGAAAAAGAAACATAATAAGTAATTACAGACCTATCGCCACGCTGCCTGTAATCAACCAAATCATGGAGCGCATTGTACATCAGAAACTCTCCACATACGTTGAAAAATTTCAAATCATACCCAAAACACAATATGGCTTTCAAAAAAATAAAGGAACAGCAACACTCCTGGAAGATTTCACAGATCTAGTAAACGCTGCATTGGATAAAAACAGAATAACATTAGTGGCATTCATTGACCTAACAAAAGCATTTGACACACTAACACATAAAACCTTGTTAACGAAACTTATCCATATCGGAATTGGAGGTCGTCTACTCCAGTGGTTTAAAGCATACACGAAAAACAAAAAGCACATCACACGTATAGGATCAGCATACAGCAAAGAGGTTCATGTAACCTGTGGAGTACCACAAGGAGCTGTCCTATCTCCCATTCTATTTAACATATACACACACGACATAAGCCAACTCCCCCTAAAAAGTAAAATCTTCCAGTATGCAGACAACACGAAAAATATGCAACACGATATCAATCAAATCACTAACTGGTTAACTGAAAACGGCATATATATAAACCCTGGAAAAACAAAGCTAATGATATTCAAAAACCCCCAAACCCTGCCCATAGAACCTAAATATCTCACTACCAAACATTCATCCTCCTATTCACAAAGTGCAGAACCTAAAATCACAACCATCACAGGTGAAAACAACACGCTATCTTGGACTTCACTTCGATGCTGATCAAAGTTGGAATAGCCATACAAACTACCAATACCAAGCTTAGGATAATAGCAAGCAAACTATACAGATTAAAAGACATTGCCCCAACCCACATAAAAATACTAATCTATAAAGCATTATGTGAAAACATTTTAAGATATGCAATCACATCATACGCATTCTGCACAGACTACAGACTTAACAGGCTACAATGGTTGCAAGATAAAATGATAAAACTGATATTCTGGGAACAACCCACTCTTATGCAGGAAGCATGGACAAAACACAAAATATTTAAGGTGAAACACTTATGCCACTACACAGTCATGTTAAAACACTACTACAGCTCAACATATAGAGTAACCAGAACAACATATCAAATAACAAGACCACAGTCAACAAACTACATAACATATAAGTACAACAATCACTACAGCAAAGCCACCCGAAACTTCTACGTACCTGACATGATAAACAAACTGCCGTTCGACAACAGAAACCTAGGAACATACAGAGAGCTGAAACAGGCACTATATAAATATTATAGCGAGAATGAAAATTAGAGCAATTCCTGTTTCTCTCTCCCCCACCACACATGCACACACACACAAACCTATGACAACCACCCCCTCTGAAAAACTATCACTACAAGAACACAAAGAAACAAACACACCATGTCTAAATCCAACCCTATTTGCACAAAAAAAAAGAAAAAAAAAGAAAAAAAAAGTTAAACTGTAATAGCAGTTAGAGTCTTCCAATCACGTACCAACAAACAGTAAAATCAACACATGGCTTGTGACCAGTATAGGAACATAACCATGAAACCACCACCCTCTATCATCTATTATCTTCCTCAGATAAGCTCTGCTAAGCTTCGAGGAAGAAAATTATTAACTTGCAAGTATCTGTTATACACAATTGTAATGCGTTATAAATATTATATATATATAATTACTACAGCAACTATGTATGCAATTCATCTGAGACATAAAAAAAAAATAATAATAAATAAATAAATAAAATAAATAAATTATTATTATTATTATTATTATTATAATTATGTATATTCAAAATTCAAAAATTCTGTATAATCCTTATTATAAATATTGTAAATAATATTATTGTATGTAATTTATACTGAGACATAATAAAATGTTTAAAAAAAAAATTATTATTATTATTATTCCGATAATACATTCCAAGTTATTGTGTGTGTGTGTGTGTTTGTGTGTGTGAGTGAGTGAGTGCGCGTGCGCGAATTTCTCAATCATAGATTTCGTAGCTTCCCAACACAGCAAAAAAAAAAAAACCAATACATAATAACCAACAGGTGTCATCCTCAGATAAGCTTACATATAAGCTTCGAGGATGAAAGCAAAGAAATTAGTTCTCATCCAAGATGTATCATATGTAACCAAATGCATGTAATGTACGTGTCACATGAAAACCAATGTATGTAACGTATGTATTATATGTAAACCAATGTACGTAATGTAAATATCACATGTTAACAAATGTAAGTAATGTATCATATGTAAACAAATATATGTAATGTATATAATAACTGTAACAAATGTATGCAATGTAAAAAAACATTATTAGTATTATTATTATTATTATATGCATGTATGTAATTTATGACAAATAAAATGTTAAAAAAAATTATTATTATTATTGTACCTTCCTATTAACAACAAATATAAGGAATATTGTTGAGAGAAAGAGAGAGAGAGAGAGAAAGAGAGAGAGAGAGAGAGAGAGATTAGAACGCTTTAATGATATGCGGAAAGACTAGGTTCTTTGTGCAAATGAAATAATAAAAACCACATCCAGAATTCTCCTTTTAGCGGATAGTAGGGAAGAAAGGAAATCGAGGATATTAAAGAAGCAAAAAAGCATGTTTAATGGCATTTAAGGTGATAAAAACCAAGCTAAACATCAGCAAATTATATTGAAATGGTCAATCTGTAATTATATAAGATTATCTTCTTTTCAATCGTTGTATGTAATAATGATCTGTCGGTTCTACTATTGTCATAAATATAATTTTATGTTAGGTCAAACACTGTAGCATCTACCAAAGAGTATACAGAAATGCCATTTTCGAGGATCCTGAAACAACTATAAATAAATAAATCCTATAATGCAGTTTACATTGCTAAAGAAGCAGGCGAAACTCTTTTAGCCTTGGAAATCGGTAAGTTGCCAGTTTTCACTCTCTTTGTAATCTCATGGGAAAGTGGGTTTTTTCTTCCAGAAACTCGTGTTTTTCGTCCCGTAAACTCAAGAAAATCGACCGTAGAACCCACATTATTTCAGACATTAAATAAAAGTGTTAGGATTAGGGACCACGAGATGGCGGCACTTGTTGAGCCGTCGCTCTTCACTGCGTGCCGCTTAATTAGTGATAGCCTTTGGCCAGCTATCTCTGATTGGGTATCAGTGGAGATTGAACTGCCCACTCAGCGTCCAAAAGTTAGATAGGGCTAAATGGCCTTGCCTACTCCCTATATACAGAAATAAAAAGGTGTTAGCTGATTTATTATTATTATTTTTTTTTTATTCGTAATCTCAATTCTTGACCAGAGTAATTCTGATAAGTGCAACCGTATTCCAAGCTCCTAAGCGATATTATTGGTAAAAATAGAGTGACTTCTGCGGTCCTTTTTTTTTTCTTTAGTTACGGAATAACACACCTAAGTTTCCCACAGAAAAAAATAAATAAAAATCATCAAAATCAAAAATCAGCTAATGCCTATTTGTTCCTGTATAGGGAGTAGGCAGGGCCGTTTACCTTATCTAACGTTTGGAGACTGATTGGGCAGTTCAATCTCCACTGGTAGCCATCAGAGAGATAGCTGGCCCAAGGCTATCACTGATTCATCGGCACACAGTGAAGAAGGCGGCAAGCTAGTGCCGCCATCTCGCGGTCCCTAACTCTAACACAATATTTTTAATGTCTGAAAATAGTGAGGGTTTGACGGCCGATTTTCTTGAGTTTACGAGACGAAAACCCGAGTTTCCGGGATAAAAAACCCGCTATCCCGTGCCAGAGATCAACTAACTCGGGAACCGGTCGAAAAAAGGCTTAGAAAAATTTCCTCTAGTCGGCGACTAGATTTGAACCACCAAATCCTTTCTTCGTGCGGCCAAGCGCCGTATGGTGCAAACGCCACTTCTACTGAGCTACACAAGCTCTCTATAAAAACTATTAAAAAAAAAAACTCTTTATTGTACCAAAAAAAAAAAAAAAAGGCTAAAATTAGTACTAGAAAAAGATTCTCTAGTCCAGTTGTAACTAAAGTCAGAGAGTCCTAACTCTCGGTGCAGCGTCAAGAAGGCTATTGTGACGATACACTGACTATGCTCGAACTAACAGAACCATTATTTTAACGTACTTGAATATATATTTTCACTAACAGAAGTCTTGCTTTCTTCTATCCACTAACGAGCACATAAGACATCGGCAAACCACTTCTGTATATATTTTGCAAGAAAATCTTATGAATCATAGGTTTAATTATTGAGGTATAGTGCCGAAGAGGAGACAACTAGGTCGAAAGGTAGCACATTTGTTACTGACTAAGGACAAAAAAAAAAACTTCCAATTGAACTAACAAAAATGCTGAAGCCGGATTAAAGCCTCCGTAGGTTTCGTTCCAGATGGAGTTAATTTCAGAGGAGTATGCTCCTCTTAAATGAAATAAGAACATGGAATGTAAAACAATATGCATCAAGGAAATTTAAAACTAGCAAAGAAAGAAATGAGAACTCAGGTTAGGAAGATTTTAGGAATTAGTGAACTTTGATGGTGGAATAGGTCACTTTGGTATTGAATTGTTTATGATTATTTCACTGGACATGAAAGTTTCAGAAAAATGAAAAATGTATTTCTGGATACAACCCGCTGTTGGACACAATTATCCCAATCGGAATATAGGCACACCTATACGGGTACACAACCACTACTGTGTAAGTCAAGAAGAGGTAGAGGAATTTTAAAATAGATTCCAATATATATAGTGTACTGATAACGAAGATTTTCTGTTGATATTGGGAGACTGAAATGTAAAAGTGGTGAGAAAATTTTCCAAATTTCCCAGTGAAGCAGGCATCACTAGGAAATTTGGTTTAGAGCTGAATAATAAAGCTGGAGAAAGAATTGTAGGTTATTATATTGAGAACAATCTACTACAGCAAATAGATAAATCAGATAGATTATGTTGTCAGCAACAGACAAAAGGCCATGCTTGGTGCAGACTGTTGAACTGATCAGGAATTACTAAATTACTGAAGTTAAGTTGAAATTAAGGGTTAAGAAAAAAAAAACAAATGAACTGTATCAGATTTCACTAAAATCATATAAATTAAGCATTAAAATTAGACATTGGAAATATGTTAAAACGTTTGGATAAAACACGAATAGAAACAGAACTGTAGAAAGAAATAAGAATAATCTGATTTAAATACAAAAAAGTTTGTAAATGGCTTTCAGAATAATGGTTTTCGATAGCAGAAGGAATACGAAAAATAAAACTCCAGTAAACAAAAAAAAAAAGAGAGAGAGAGAGAGAGAGAGAGTTGTACAGTTGAGTGGAGGTTTCTCTGGCACAGGCTAGAAAAGATAATGGATCATCTAAACAAAAAGTGCAAGGAAATTAAAGGCAGTAAAATTACAGGAAAAAGTGATCTGTATTAGAAATATTATTATTATTATTATTATATGACACCAAAGACTCATCGAGGGAGGGCACCCACTCCACAACTCTCCACCTCCACCATTCCACCAACCGCAACTACCTTCATCATCTACACCGCCGACCACCACCACTAGTATTTTCACAGACAAGCACAAACATCCATGCCCACGACGGGATTCGAACCCGCAGCCTTTTGGCTGGAGAGCGGATACGCTGACACCTGGTTGGGATTTAACTTTTGTTAAATCCCAACCAGACCGGCTGGGATTTAACTTTTTATCGATTTGGGATGAATGCTGATGGTTTCCAACCTTTAGGCCAGTATATTTTCTTCCAAATATAACTGAAGTTACAAAAATGATTATCCATAGATTGGCAGTAGTAAAACGTGATTTCGGGAAACGTTTGATAGAAGTGAAAAAAAAAAAAAAAAAAAGATGGAAATGTATGTTGATGATTTGTATAAGAAAGATGTTAACAATGAAGGAGAATTACAAATAAGACAGTTTCTTGAGGAACCCGGGAAAAGAGAGGTGATATGAGCTATAATACAGTTTACAAAGTAATGAATAAATTAACTGAAATCTGTCAGCAGATTTGGAAGAAAATATACTGGCTTAAAGGTTGGAAACCATCAGCATTCATCCCAAATCCATAAAAAGTTAAATTCCAGAGATCGTGAAAATTACAAAACCACCGCTTTAATTTCACATGCAAATAAAGTTACACTGAAAGTAATCGAAGAAAAAAGAAAGTTGTAATCATGTGAATACTAGAGACATAGGAGATAGATTATGGAAATAAAAAGAGAATCTTAAAAGAAAATATTTTTCTGGTTTATTGATTATAAGAAAACAACTCAGTGTATTGATCAGAGAAACGGATAATGTTCGAGTGGAAAAAGAGGCGGAAGTGGATGCAGCAGGGGTACATATAGTTCCCATATGTTTTATTGACTTAGATGAAGACCTACCACGAATTAAATTGGAGGTAGAAAAATAAATAATTTAAGATATGCAGACGATACACTCCTCGTAGCAGTAAACGAGGAAGATCTGAAGTGGCTGTTTTTGTTAGTTAAGAGCTAATCGACATAATCCGTGCTTAATTTAAACAACAACAAAAATTTATTTATGTTTAAATTAAGTTTAAACATAAATAAAAACAAAAGTTATAACCTTGCAATTTAAATGAATTTATGGGTGGTTGAACATTATATAGTCCAGAATAAGAAATGACTTGAAGATGAAATTAAAAGTGTAGCTATGGGGAAAATCAATGTTAAATTTCACAAATGAATAAATATAAAGATATTAGTAAGACCACAAAAGTTAGAACTAATAAATAAATGTTTTTTTTTTTTTCAGTGCTGATGTACAAATGCAAAAAGTTTGTTCATTAAGAAGAAAAGAAAGCAACTTGATTCTTTGAAATCTGGATGCGGAAGAGACTATTAGAAGACCCATGAAATATAAGAATGAGTAAGTTTGAAGTTTTTAGAGAATAAAGACAGAACCCTCCTTGAAGTCATTGATTGCTAGGCAAAATGTAAGTTAATGTACTTTTGACATTTTATGAGAGTAGGTGAATCATTGGAAAAGTAATTATGTTGGAAAGAATTGAAGAAAAGAAGGAGTGGAAGGCACGGAAATAGTTGAATGGATAACACAAAGGAAACTACGAATATAAAATTATAATGCGGAAAGAAGAAAAACAAGAGATTAAATGAGCGCATGTTGACAAGGCCACTAAAGTCAGAAACGACTATCCAATCATTGCACAGCACTACTGATCTCTTTATTGGTCTGATCTCATCTTGACTTATTGAGACATATCATTAATTCAATGGGGGGATTAGGCGAGTACATTTCTTTATACAGCGAGCAATTAGGATTTTGCATAATATGTCAAGTCTTTATATACATAGAGACTCGACATTATATATATATATATATATATATATATATATATATATATGCATCGTGCTACCTAAAAAAGTATATACATATATATATATATATGTTAAAGATACCAAGCAATTTTAAACCTGGTTTTACTCCATTTCCCAAGTAAGCAAACAGACTAAGTCAAGTTTGCGCCTGCAATTGATGCAAGTCTAACTGATCCCACAGGTAGTGCAGGATCAGGGCAACTCGTGGCAAAGGTGGAACAAGCTCCGATCACTAATCTTAATATTTACCCTTAATGCCAAAACACATCTCCAAGAAGGGGATGTATGATGTTTTGTATTAAAGGCAAGGGGCCACTACCCAGACCGGTTTCGACCTTTATTGAGGTCTCGTCAGTGGGAGCTAGGCTTAGAAATACCAAGATTTAGTAATACCGAGCTTGTAAGTATTTCGCCAAAACAAGTTACCATAAGGTGTTTTAACCTTATTAAATAAAAATCTCTGGAGGAGATATAAATGTAGAAAGTATTTTTACCTTGGGTATAAATATGTTAAAGATACCAAGCAATTTTAAACCTGGTTTTACTCCATTTCCCAAGTAAGCAAACAGACTAAGTCAAGTTTGCGCCTGCAATTGATGCAAGTCTAACTGATCCCACAGGTAGTGCAGGATCAGGGCAACTCGTGGCAAAGGTGGAACAAGCTCCGATCACTAATCTTAATATTTACCCTTAATGCCAAAACACATCTCCAAGAAGGGGATGTATGATGTTTTGTATTAAAGGCAAGGGGCCACTACCCAGACCGGTTTCGACCTTTATTGAGGTCTCGTCAGTGGGAGCTAGGCTTAGAAATACCAAGATTTAGTAATACCGAGCTTGTAAGTATTTCGCCAAAACAAGTTACCATAAGGTGTTTTAACCTTATTAAATAAAAATCTCTGGAGGAGATATAAATGTAGAAAGTATTTTTACCTTGGGTATAAATATGTTAAAGATACCAAGCAATTTTAAACCTGGTTTTACTCCATTTCCCAAGTAAGCAAACAGACTAAGTCAAGTTTGCGCCTGCAATTGATGCAAGTCTAACTGATCCCACAGGTAGTGCAGGATCAGGGCAACTCGTGGCAAAGGTGGAACAAGCTCCGATCACTAATCTTAATATTTACCCTTAATGCCAAAACACATCTCCAAGAAGGGGATGTATGATGTTTTGTATTAAAGGCAAGGGGCCACTACCCAGACCGGTTTCGACCTTTATTGAGGTCTCGTCAGTGGGAGCTAGGCTTAGAAATACCAAGATTTAGTAATACCGAGCTTGTAAGTATTTCGCCAAAACAAGTTACCATAAGGTGTTTTAACCTTATTAAATAAAAATCTCTGGAGGAGATATAAATGTAGAAAGTATTTTTACCTTGGGTATAAATATGTTAAAGATACCAAGCAATTTTAAACCTGGTTTTACTCCATTTCCCAAGTAAGCAAACAGACTAAGTCAAGTTTGCGCCTGCAATTGATGCAAGTCTAACTGATCCCACAGGTAGTGCAGGATCAGGGCAACTCGTGGCAAAGGTGGAACAAGCTCCGATCACTAATCTTAATATTTACCCTTAATGCCAAAACACATCTCCAAGAAGGGGATGTATGACCTTTGCCACGAGTTGCCCTGATCCTGCACTACCTGTGGGATCAGTTAGACTTGCATCAATTGCAGGCGCAAACTTGACTTAGTCTGTTTGCTTACTTGGGAAATGGAGTAAAACCAGGTTTAAAATTGCTTGGTATCTTTAACATATTTATACCCAAGGTAAAAATACTTTCTACATTTATATCTCCTCCAGAGATTTTTATTTAATAAGGTTAAAACACCTTATGGTAACTTGTTTTGGCGAAATACTTACAAGCTCGGTATTACTAAATCTTGGTATTTCTAAGCCTAGCTCCCACTGACGAGACCTCAATAAAGGTCGAAACCGGTCTGGGTAGTGGCCCCTTGCCTTTAATACAAAACATCATACATCCCCTTCTTGGAGATGTGTTTTGGCATTAAGGGTAAATATTAAGATTAGTGATCGGAGCTTGTTCCACCTTTGCCACGAGTTGCCCTGATCCTGCACTACCTGTGGGATCAGTTAGACTTGCATCAATTGCAGGCGCAAACTTGACTTAGTCTGTTTGCTTACTTGGGAAATGGAGTAAAACCAGGTTTAAAATTGCTTGGTATCTTTAACATATTTATACCCAAGGTAAAAATACTTTCTACATTTATATCTCCTCCAGAGATTTTTATTTAATAAGGTTAAAACACCTTATGGTAACTTGTTTTGGCGAAATACTTACAAGCTCGGTATTACTAAATCTTGGTATTTCTAAGCCTAGCTCCCACTGACGAGACCTCAATAAAGGTCGAAACCGGTCTGGGTAGTGGCCCCTTGCCTTTAATACAAAACATCATACATCCCCTTCTTGGAGATGTGTTTTGGCATTAAGGGTAAATATTAAGATTAGTGATCGGAGCTTGTTCCACCTTTGCCACGAGTTGCCCTGATCCTGCACTACCTGTGGGATCAGTTAGACTTGCATCAATTGCAGGCGCAAACTTGACTTAGTCTGTTTGCTTACTTGGGAAATGGAGTAAAACCAGGTTTAAAATTGCTTGGTATCTTTAACATATTTATACCCAAGGTAAAAATACTTTCTACATTTATATCTCCTCCAGAGATTTTTATTTAATAAGGTTAAAACACCTTATGGTAACTTGTTTTGGCGAAATACTTACAAGCTCGGTATTACTAAATCTTGGTATTTCTAAGCCTAGCTCCCACTGACGAGACCTCAATAAAGGTCGAAACCGGTCTGGGTAGTGGCCCCTTGCCTTTAATACAAAACATCATACATCCCCTTCTTGGAGATGTGTTTTGGCATTAAGGGTAAATATTAAGATTAGTGATCGGAGCTTGTTCCACCTTTGCCACGAGTTGCCCTGATCCTGCACTACCTGTGGGATCAGTTAGACTTGCATCAATTGCAGGCGCAAACTTGACTTAGTCTGTTTGCTTACTTGGGAAATGGAGTAAAACCAGGTTTAAAATTGCTTGGTATCTTTAACATATTTATACCCAAGGTAAAAATACTTTCTACATATATATATATATATATATATTTTTTTTTTTTTTAAACCATGGGAATTTCTCTCATAGATCAACGCAGATCACATAAAAATCATAATCCAACAAAATATACAGAGGTTCAGAAAATTGTTAAACACAAGATCAAAAAAGCAAAAGAAATCTGGATGAATGAAAAATGTAAAGAAATAGAAATTCTACAGGAAAAACATGACAATTGTAATCTACACAAAAAGATGAAAGAGACCTCAGGTATATATAAGAAAAAACAATTCTGTATCCTTCGAAGCAAAAAGGGAGAAATTATATCCAAAAAGGATGACAAAATACAAGAATGGGTGAAATATATAGAAGAACTCTTTACTGATGACAGACAGAACCCAGAAAATACTTATGAACATATGGAAGGTCCATGCATTCTAAAATCAGAGGTAGAATGTGCATTGAACTCAGCTAAAAATGGTAAAGCCGTAGGACCAGATAGAATACCGGCAGAAATAGTAAAGTTATTAGATGGTGACAACATTAACATATTAGTAAAGCTATTTAATAAGATCTACGATACAGGCATAATCCCTCAAGACTGGTTACAGTCGACCTTCATCGTGCTACCTAAAAAAGTAAATGCGAAAACTTGTAATGACTATAGAATGATCAGCCTAATGAGTCACGTTCTCAAAATGTTTCTGAAAATAATTCAAAAAAGAATATACAGAAAATGTGAAGACACCATCAGTGATACCCAATTCGGCTTTAGAAACGGCTTGGGAACAAGAGATGCCCTTTTCTGTTCTCAGATCTTATTTCAAAAATGTATTGACCAAAACAAGGTAATATTCTTTTGCTTCATCGACTTCGAGAAAGCATTTGACAAAGTCCAACATGCTAAAATGATTGTACTATTAAAAAGAATTGGATTAGATTAGATGGTAAAGACATCAGGATCATTAAAAACTTATATTGGAACCAAAAGGCATCTGTTCAAGTTGATGACATTATTACAGACTCCATTAACATCAAACGAGGAGTAAGGCAAGGATGTGTGCTGTCACCTCTTCTTTTTAATATCTACTCAGAAGCCATATTTCAAAAAGTCTTGGAAGGAAGAAAGGAAGGGATTAGTGTAAATGGTGAAATCATCAAAGTTTAAATACATCCGATATGCCGATGATACAGCTCTTCTGGCTGACAATATTCAGGATCTTCAAAATCTTTTGCAGCTAATAAATGCAGAGAGTGAAAAAATGGGATTAAAAACAAATATCACCAAAACTAAATTCATGGTCATAAGTAAGAAACCAATTCTTAATTTAGCACTTTCTTTAAATAGGAAACAAATAGAAAGAGTGGCAAAGTTTAAATATCTCGGATGCTGGTTAAATGAAGATTGCAATCCAGAAATGGAAATAAAAGTTAGAATTGAAATGGCAAGAAAAAATTTTCTCTTGATGAAATCAACACTGTGTAACCGCAGTTTAAACTTAGAGCTTAGAGTACGCATGGTTAAATGCTATGTATGGTCTGTACTGCTGTACGGTGCAGAAACTTGGACCTTGAAGACAACATCAATAAAAAGACTTGAAGCCTTTGAGATGTGGTTATACAGACGAATGTTAAAAATCACATGGACAGCATAAACGTCCAATCAGGAAGTACTGAAACAAATGGGGAAATCACGTGAACTTTTAGATACCATAAAAAGAAGGAAAACTGCATATCTTGGTCACCTACTTCGTAATGAAAAATATGATACTTCAATTAATTATAAAAGGGAAGATAAATGGAAGAAGAGGACAAGGAAGACGAAGAAAATCTTGGCTGGCAGATCAGACAGTGGACTGGTATGAACTCTGAGAGACTGCTCAGAATAGCTGAGAATCGCTCAAATTTGCCAAGGTGGTCGCCGACCTCCGATAGGAGATGGCACTCAAAGAAGAAGGGTTACCAAGTAATTTTATAAACTTGGTTATTTACTCCTAATCCCAAGTAAGCAAACAGTTAAGTTTGCACCTGAAACGTAGTTCAAGTCTAAAGGTGGTGCAACACCAGGGCAACTCATTGTAAAGGTGGGTAAAGCTCTGATCACTATTCTTAGTATTTTCCATAATGTAAAGCACATCTCACTAAGAGATGTATACTGCAATGCATTATGGGTGGGGTCACTACCCAGACCGGTTTCAACCTTTTTTGAGGTCTCTTCAATGAGTGGCTAAACCCTAAATATCAAAGTTTTAGTAATAAAACCTTGGTATTTAGGGTATAGGTAATAATAACTTGGTAATAAAACTTTTTTGAGTTCTCCTCTCACTGAGAAGACCTCCAAAGGTGGTGCAACACCAGGGAAACTCGTAAAGATGGGTAAAGCTCTAATCACTATTCTTAGTATTTTCCATAATGTAAAGCACATCTCACTAAGAGATGTATACTGCAATACATTATGGGTGGGGTCACTACCCAGACCGGTTTCAACCTTTTTTTGAGGTCTCCTCAGTGAGTAGCTAGACCCTAAATACCAAGGTTTTAATAACAGAGCCTTATCAACTTTACCTATGCAGGTTGCTAAAAGGTGTTTTTATTTTGAATAATCTCTCCAGAGATTATTCAAAATTATTCTGTATTGCAGTATACATCTCTTAGTGAGATGTGCTTTACATTATGGAAAATACTAAGAATAGTGATCAGAGATTTACCCACCTTTACAATGAGTTGCCCTGGTGTTGCACCACCTTTAGACTTGAACTACGTTTCAGGTGCAAACTTAACTGTTTGCTTACTTGGGATTAGGAGTAAATAACCAAGTTTATAAAATTACTTGGTAACCCTAATATATATATACACACCACACGAAAAGGTCTCAAGACCTATAACAGTGCTGTGTGTGTGTGTGTGTGTGTGTGTGTGTGTGTGTGTGTGTGTGTGTGTGTGTGTGTGTGTGTGTGTGTGTGTGTGTGTGTGTGTGTGTGTGTGTGTGTGTGTGTGTGTGTGTGTGTGTGTGTGTGTGTGTGTGTGTGTGTGTGTTTTGAAGAGGTTGTATGTTGGAGGGAGGTTGTATGCGTTAGAGAGAAGAAGCATTTGGAAGATTGTTTCCAAGAAGAAAGGTATATGAAATGAAGGAGGAGTGTAAGTCTGGAGCTAAAAGGTATATGGATGTTGACTAGTAGCTGCCTATGTTTGTACATGATTAGAGGGAAGTGGACACGTTTTAACAAGCAAAGTGTTGGCGGGCGCGCACTTTCAAGTGATCAGGACTTTACAAGTCCAGTATGCATTGACAGGAACATGTGCATGTTATAACTTGTTCACTGTATAATACTATAAATACGTGAGACGTATGAAATCAGTTTTAGATTGTTTCCGAATTGTGTGACAAGCAGTTAGGCAGTTTGATGTACTGCATAAAAAGTTTAGTGCATATTCGATACCTAGTTGATACCTTACTTACATGGATCACACACAAAGAAAATTATTGTTATTACAGTAAAACAGCGGGTTTCACGTGAGTATTTATATAAATTTTCTTGTAAAAATAATTTGGGTTAGGTACGTGATAAATTGCATTCTAGCAATTTTGTAAATTTAACTTTTTTTTTTTTTACAGATAATATCATGGCTGAATCCAAGAAGAAATGTAGACAATAAAATATAAAAAAAAATCAGCTAACGCCTTTTTATTCCCGTATGGGAGTAGGCGAGGCCGTTTTTAGCCCTATCTAACTTTTGGAGACTGAGTGGGCAGTTAGAATATCGAATATTTGAAATACTGTTTTATTCAGTGGCCTACTTACAAAGCATTACCAATGTGCCTGATTTGCGAAAAAGTTTTTTCAAATGAATCTATGAAGCCTTCAAGACTAGAAGAACATTTGACAAAAGTTCATGCTGATAAAAAAAAGATAAGGATTTATCGTATTTTCAAGCACTTAAAGAAAATTTTTTGAAACAACCAACATTGGATGCTATGTTTTCAGCAGCATCGAAACTAGATAATGATGGGTTCGCGCTTTTTGCAACATTTCCTTCCCATTCCCATTCATGTGTTGTCTCCTATCTAGGAGACAACACATGAATGGAAATGGGAAGGAAATACTCACATAATGAGTCTTCAACATCCTGGGCCATTTCGACAATTCTTCTTGGACTGTATTATTGCTCAAAGGAATTTTTGTGATGATATCAGAGGCTGCCTTGCGCAGTACAGTGCGTATGACCTCGCTAACAGCTAGTAGGATTAGTTCTTCACCGTGAGCACACACACACACTAATTACACAGTCATGAACACTTACGACAATATGTGGAAGAGATAGGGTCCTCACCACTTGTCGTTACGCCCATGGTTAACTACGGGCGTAACGACAAGTGGTGAGGACCCTATCTCTTCCACATATTGTCGTAAGTGTTCATGACTGTGTAATTAGTGTGTGTGTGTGCTCACGGTGAAGAACTAATCCTACTAGCTGTTAGCGAGGTCATACGCACTGTACTGCGCAAGGCAGCCTCTGATATCATCACAAAAATTCCTTTGAGCAATAATACAGTCCAAGAAGAATTGTCGAAATGGCCCAGGATGTTGAAGACTCATTATGTGAGTATTTAAAAACAACTAAGCTCTCTATACAACTTGATGAGTCTACTTTACCAGTAAACGAAGCCTTACTTTTAGCATAACTACGATGTATAAAAGAAAAAATAAAAATAAAAATTTGCGAACAATTATTATTTGCTAACTGACACTAAAGGAGAATCGATATTTAATACGATATTTAATACACTCTGAACAAGATCAAGATCAAGATAAGATAAGGAATCGGATAAGATATCTTGGAATTTCCCAGGGTAACTAACATCCATCATTCTCGTCAAGTTTTGTGTTTGGTTGTATATAGATGACAGTACTAATTTTCCAATATAGTTTAGGGTATTTCTTTCCTGTTAAAAGACTATGGGAATTCTTAGAGTATAGTAGAGTCTAGTGGCGGCAGCGTCTAGGCTTTTATGAATAATTTAACTACATGTTGGTGTCCCTCAAACACACCCTTTTTTTTTCTCATATACATAACTCATTCCGAATATTTTGATTTGTCTATAATTTAAGATCTTAAAGATCAAAAAATAAATATGGGAATTTTTAGTTTAGAGTCAAGAGAGATGATACCAGCATTTAGACCTTTTCTGAATAATTAATATAAGGCTATCATTGTTTCCCCCCCCCTCACACACACACACAGTTTTTCTTACTGTTATCTTTTTTACAATTCAATCTTCACAGCTTGCAAGAATTAGCACTAATAAAAAACCAGGCCGTTAACGTTTTTGTAATGGTTCTTGATTTCCACATGCAAAGAAAACTTATTAACTCTTGTTCCTTATAGCTCTATTTCTAGAGATATATAATCCTTATAATTCCCAGGGTGACACCCATCTGTAATTGATGTCAGTTTGTGATGTTTAGAGTATGGAATACACGAATTTCCCATGTAGGTAGTATTTCATTCCTTTTCTGACTATGGGAATTTTTAGCTTAGTCACTTTCTATATAATTAATCACATCCTATCTCGCGGTCTTGTTCAAAGGGTATGCTGGTACCAACTGTGGGAATGCAGAAGTTTCCCAATAGTTGCGGAAGTGACTTTTGACACACTTCTGCGAAACTTTCTTCATTTGTGCACTTGGGAAATGTTATTGTATTATAATTAAGGGTTAAATTTTTATTTAACCCAGTTTTGTGCTGATAATTCGTATTTCCCCCCCCCCCCACTGTAGATATTCATTTTATTTTTCTTCATTGTAATTATTGCTTCTTTTGCCACCATATATAAATAAATAGTTTTTATTATTATTATTTCAGTAAGTATTAGTTCCGTTATTATGCATTATCTTAATTCTGTTACCAACTTCCAATAATTTAGAAGGTTAAATATAGTTTCTCTCATTTCCGGTTTTAGTGGCGGCTGTCTGTGATGACACATGGTCACTACAAATGATGCATGCCTACTAAAGAGGTTATTATCAGTTCTTGTTTTCGACTAGATAAAGTTCGTTTAGGTTAGCTAGTAAGGTTTGGAATTTGATCTCATATGAGTGATGAGAACTATGGTTATTGGATGTGATGACACATAGTCACTTCAAATGGCTCATGGCTACTAAAGAGGTTATTATCCGTTCTTGTTTTCGACTAGTTAGAGTTTGTTTACATTAGCTAGCAAGGTTTGGAATTTGATTTCATAAGAGTGGTGAGAACTATGGTTATTAGATGTCACGTGTTCTCGTTATTGGGTTTCCATTATGATTCTGTATAAATATACTGTTACGGTTTTGGAGATTCGTTAGGAGTTTCGGTGGCGATTTTGATGAGAATGGACGTGTTACTTTAGATTGAGCCTGATTACATTGCATACAAGGTTTCTCAGCAATCTCACATTGCACTGGTGCTAACACAGTAAGATTCCTACTGTCTCCCCCTCTGCACGAAATGCGCAAGAGGTCAAATGGCCGGCAGGGCCCACCCACAATGAGGACCTGTGGTGGAATTAAGGTTTTATAGGGAGGTAGGTTTCTAAACTGTGGCCAAGTAAGATATTGATACTCCTTTTCCCCAATTAGTAGGTCCTAAGAAGACTTTGCTAGTAGACCAACTCAGTCTACAGGACACCTGCTGGCAGGCTTCAAGCCCTGTGGGATTATACACTGCTAGTAGTCCGTCTAGGTCTACAGGATACTTTGCTGGCAGGCCTCTGGCCCTGCGGGATTATTATACTGCTATTAACCAATTTCTGCTGGCAGGAAATCGCCAATTTGACATGGACAACATCAAAGATCAGATCCAGATCCTTAACAAGGAGCAGTCTCTAGAGATACTCAAACTCATAATAAGCAAAGTTAGAATCTGACTGGTCAGGATTTACAAAAGAATATATTCACTCTAATGATCAGGATGGAGAGGAGGAGGAGAATGAGATCTCACAAGAGGAACTCATTGCTGCTCTGTCACCAAAATCCCCCTGTCAAAACATCTCTCAAGGGGAGCACTCTAACAAAAGAAGAAGAACCACAGAAGACCAGATGGATGAAGACATACAACATTAGAAGTCCCAAGGAACACCGAAAAGGTTTCACCAGTAATACTAAGGAACAAGGAGAAATGGACCACTGTCACAACAGCCCTTAGGGAACACGAAATCGCATATTCCTGGGCTAAAAATCAAGATGAAGGAGTCAAAATCCAGCCAGCCTCAGTCACTGACTACAGATAGCTGACAAGATTAATTGATAACAAGAGTCTTCCATATCACACTTTTTCTTTACTCAGTGAGAAGAATCTCAAGATGGTGCTTTGAGGAGTGACCGAGGGTGTCACCTGTAAATAAATCACCACTGATCTTATGAGTCGGAGCCTAACACCAGTGAAAGTGAGCAGGATGCTCAGGGTAAATAAACGGCCAATGCCACTGGTGCTCGTAGAAATTGATAAGACACAGAAAGAGATTTATGAACTGACAACGATATGTGGCCTCAGAATTTCTACTGAACCACTAACGAAGAAGTCGGCAGCTGGGCAGTGCAACAGGTGCTAAAGGTTTGGCCATGTCCAAAAACTTTGCAAGGCAAATTACAGGTGTTTAAAATGTGGCGAGGGCCACCAGACCGTCATCTGTACAAACCAAGATCCACTCCAGCTAAATGCGCCACTTGTGGAGGACCTCACCCCGCAAACTACAAGGGATGCATTACACACCCAAATAACCTAGGGTTAGGAAAAAATACCCTTCTAACACATTTCAGCGATGCTCAAGACAGCCGTGCTAGTCACACCCCAGTCCAAACTATCTCCAGCTCGACAACTCAAGAAAGGAAACAAATGCCTAAAACTTATGCAGAGGCAGCACGAACAAAGGCTACTCCATCTCATGACCATATAGGCTCAAATCTCAGTACTAACTGCCTCACTAGCTACCATGTTACAAGAATTCAGTATGACGAATCCTTCGCCGTCCTCCACGAAAAGATTCCTACAAGGTACCCACTCAATTCTGACAGCCCTCAACAATGAATAAAAGAAACTCATCTCATGATCACTGCATGGAATGGCAACGGACTCAATAACAAAATCCTAGAACTACAAGAGTTCTCTCACAGGCATAATCCTGACATAATACTGGTAAATGAAACACATCTCAGGCCAGCTAATAATCCCAAATTACGGAACTATACTATGTACAAAACAGACAGACTCACCAGCAGCGGAGGAGGAACAGCTATATACATTAAAAACTACCTAAGTCACAATGTTCTGACAAATCCTCAAACCAAGAACCTAAAGATAACAGGCATTGCTGGTATCTGACTTAGACTCCATTCTCGGCTTCACAGACTCCATCATCATGGCTGGTGACTTTAATGCCAAACATACAGCCTGGAATAGCTCCACAATCAACGACAAAGGTCGAACTCTAAACCATTACTCAACGCAACATTCTACTGTTGTAACTGGACCCACAGAGCCCACCCATCACAGTTCAACTGGAAGTTCAGATGTACTTGACATAGTCTTCCTCAAAAACATCAGATACCAATATCAGCTGGAAACAATAAATGAACTTTCGTCCGATCACAACCCTATTCTGCTTCAACTTGGTACACAAGAACAATTCTCTCCTCCCCACTCTTTTATATCTTGGGACAAACTCTCCAGAATCCTATCTGATCACATTGGCCTAATCCCTACTATTCACACTAAGGAGGAGATAGAAATGGCTGCAAACAACTTTACCAGTCAAATCAAAAATGCAATAAAGTCAATTACCCAAACTACAGTCTTTCACCCTAGTACACAAGAACAATTCTCCCCTCCCCACTCTTTTATTTCTCGGGACTAACTCTCCAGAATCCTACCTGATCACATTGGCCTAGTTCCTACTATTCACACTAAAGAGGAGATAGAAATGGCTGCAAACAACTTTACCAGTCAAATCAAAAATGCAATAAAGTCAATTACCCAAACTACAGTCTTTCACCCTAATGGTCGGATTGCTGAGGAAACCATGGATTTAATTAGACTGAAAAACAAAACCAGAAAGAGGTATCATAACACAAGAGCCCCTCAAGATAAAGCAAATTTGAATAAATGAAACAGACAAATCCGTGAAGCCCTCCAAAAACATCGAAATCAAGAATGGGAATCTAAGCTAACGAAATTAACCCAGAAGACAACTCCATATGGAAGTTTCTGAGAACCTTCCACACCGCACCAAAAGAAAACTTTTACCCCCAATTCAAACCACGAAAGGAATAGCTCATACTGACAAGGAAAAGGCAGAGGCTCTGGCCGACAGCTTGGAAACTCAATGCAACCCCTCATATGAAAATTTGAACATCAATCTCATCTACAAGATTCACCGCCGAGTTAGGCAGGCCATAACACAACAAAACGATGACCTAGAACCTCTCACACCCACTTCTCCAACAGAAGTTATAAACATTATAACCCACCTGAACAACAATAAAGCTCCAGGTTCAGATGGAATTACAAACAAAATAATTAAACTACTCCCCAGAAAAGCCATTGTACATCTAGTCAACATAATTAATGCCATCCTCAGACTTCAGTATTTCCCTTTAACATGGAAAATAGCAGATGTCACACCAATCAAAAAGATGGGAAAAAACGCCCAACTCCCTGAAAGCTACAGACCTATCAGTCTTCTGTCTAACCTTGGAAAGATCGCAGAAAAAGTAGTCCTTACTAGGCTTCAATCACAAATGGACCAACTACATATAATCCCAAATGAGCAATTTGGATTCAGAAAAAACCACTCCACCGTTCAGCAGATCCACAGGCTGATCGAATACATTCTCCGGAGGCTTCAACCGGAACCTTCATACAGCTGCAGTCTTTTTAGATGCCGCAAAGGCTTTTGATAAGGTGTGGCATCAGGGTCTTCTCAACAAGCTCATCACATTCAATATGCCTACTAATCTAGTTAAAATAATTCACTCTTACCTCAGAGACAGATACATGCAAGTCAAAATAAATGAAACTGTATCAACCAGATGCAAGGTTCTGGTGGGAGTGTCGCAGGGTTTCACTTTTGGCCCCCTTGCTGTTTTCTATCTATACTGCTGATATGCCTCAAAACCAAAGCTCAACAATCACTGCATTATACTGTATGCTGATGACACTGCATTATTAGCAAGATCTCTCAGCCCCAAACTAGCTATCAAGAGACTCCAAAACAGTATTCACACAATAGAAAAATGGTTGATGGACTGGAGAATCCAATCCAATCCACAGAAGAGCTCAACCATACTGTTCACTAGAAAAAAGCCTCAAATCAAGGAAGATATACATTTACTAGGTGTTAAAATCCCATGGCAGAATACAGTCAAATATCTCGGAGTAATTCTGGATAAAAAAATACAATTCACCAATCATATAGAACACATAAGTTCAAAGACATCCAAAGTAATAGCGCAGCTCTACCCCATGATCAACAGAAAAAGTATATTCGATACTCAGAACAAACTGCTCATATACAAGATGGTAATACGCCCAGTCGAACTTACGCATCTCCTGCGTGGAGTCATACTTCGAAAACAAATATTCAAAAGCTGCAGAGAATACAAAACAAATGTCTGAGAATGAGTTTGGATGCTCCGTGGTTTATCAGAAACTCCCAAATTCACAGAGACGTCAACATTCCCTACATCACATCTCTCCTTCATGACCTAGCTGAAAAGTTCTTCATCAAGACAATTAATCATCCGAACCCAGTGATCAAGCAAGCTTCAGACTATAACGAAGCGGATTTCTGCAAATACAAGAGACCCAAATCAATTCTATGCTCAGCTGAACACAGTTAATCTCACTGCCCTTTCAGGGCGAGCTTAAAGCTCAATAATTCTCCACCCAAAGAACTTTCCTTTTCAGATGGAGGGGAATATGAAAAGCATTTATGCTTCACCCATCAAAACAGTATCCTTCTGCGTTCTGCGGAGATTCGTTAGAGTTTTGGTTTTGGTTTCGATCAGTACAGATGTGTTTCTCAGCGTTCTTCATAGTAAATGCAGCAGTGATAAAAGTTTTTGAGATATAATATAATACTGATGATTAGTTCACAGTTCCTTTCTGCATTAAAATAGTGATTGTTTGATGTTCCTCCTGTAGCGTCAACAGCATGCTAGATCAGCAGAGCAGGTAAGACTTTTATTTTCATCTCCAAAAAAATTTTCAGGCCCTCTCCTGTTCCTTGCCCTGTGCAGCACTTGGTGGTTGAAAGGGACAAGGCAGGTCCTGTCCTCACTTCAAGTCTAGGTTTAATTATGGATTCATAATATGAGGATCTCCCTTTCAAGGAACTTGTAGCTATTTTTCGGCACATCGGTAACATTTTACACACGAAATGGCCAGGAAAGTTTGAAGTCCATCAGATTATGGAGGTAGAGACAGTAAACTTTCAAACCTCCGAGCTTTCTCCCAACCATACACATGACAGCGTCATTTCCCCCGCTACAACAACCGACGTAGATTCTAATGATTACCAGGAGGTCAGCAGAAAGAAGAGAAAGAACGAGTCTCTTGCTGCACAACCTGAATTAGCACCTCAAATGGACATCAGCACTATCTGGTGAAAGAACTGAGACAGATATATTGACACAGTCCAAAGAGAGGATTCCACCAGTAATCTTGAGATCTAAAGAAAAATGGTCGTCACTTGCAGAGACGATGAAGAACAATAACATCAAGTTCTCATCAGCTAAAAACACAGACGATGGAGTCCGCATGCAGCCCGAAGGAGCAACGGACTACCGCCAGCTCACCAGACTTCTGGATGAACAGAAAGTCTCATCACACATACCAACTGAAAAGTGAAAAAAAATCTTAAGGCAGTCATCAGAGGTTTGGTAGAAAACATAACATCTGAAGAGATAGCTACTGACCTCAGATCACAAGGCTTGGAGCCGATCAAGATTTCTCGATGTATCGAGCAGACAAGCGCCCCACTTCTGGTCATAGTGGAGATCAGTAAAGATCAGAGAGAAATTTATGATCTTAGAATAGTCTGCAACTCGGTCATCAAGACCGAACCACTCAGAAGAAAGGCATCGGCTGGTCAATGCCACCGCTGCCAAAAATATGGGCATGCGTAAATGTTATGTAGAGCAGATTAAAGTATGTAAAGTGCGGTGGTAACCATCCCTCGCTCACTTGCATCAAGCCAAAGACCACATCTGTTAAATGTGCGAACTGCAGCGGTCCACATCCTGCCAATTACAAGGGTTGTTCTCTCCACCCATCCAACCTCCAAAAGTCTGTACAGGAGTTAGTCCCGCCCATTCAGAAAAATATCATGAGATCTGCGCCTGAAATCAAAGCGCGGGTAGTTACACCAGATAAATCTTCTGCTTCTGTGGTTTCCTCGCGTAGCACCGAGGTACTCCCTCCAACTAGCAGTCAAAACTCCTCAGCAATTCTCGCTGCCTCACTAAGGGAGATGCTAATGGCCTTAAGCAAAACAAATCCAAGCCAGGCCGACACCAACAAATTCCTTAGGAATACTATAGTCATATTCTCCATGATTAATGACTAATCCGGCTTCAACATCAAATTCTATGCAGATAGTATTCTGGAATGCAAGTGGTCTCAATAGCAAAATTTTGGAATTACAGGAACTTGCAGATCATTTACAAATTGATATTCTCCTCATTAACGAGACACCTATGTCCCTGCGATAATCCCAAACACAGAAACTACTCGTTACTTAGAAATGACACACTCAATGCCAGAGGTGGAGGCACTGTCATCTTTGTCAGACGAAACATCCGTTACAAAGAGATTAAGAAGACTAATACAGGGTGTTCGGGATAAATTTGACAGTTTCGTAAGGAAAAAGAAAATCTTCTTTGTATCTATTAAATTTAATGAATTGACAAAAAAACATTACAGGCAGAGTTAATTACAATACTATCAACAAGATTTACTCAAAATAACCACCATTAGCATCGATCACAGCTTCAATTCTGCTTCGGAACCTCGAACAAGCTGATGCTACAGTCTCCCTGGGAAGGGCCGCAAAAAATGTTTTAATTTTATCCATTAACTGGGCTTTTGTATTACTGGAAGTGCGATTGGTGTCTTTTTCAACTGCGCCCCATACAAAATAATCCATGGGGTTAAGGTCTGGGGAGTTTGGAGGCCAAACATTTGGACTGGTGAAGTCGTAGAAATTTTCAGACAACCATTTTTGACTTTTCCCAGAGGTGTGGCAAGGGGCCGAATCCTGCTGCCATACATACGGCCTACCATTGGCTACCCTTGTTATCCAGGGCTTGACTACAGTTAGCAACTCCACGAACAAAGCCCGAATTCCAATGCCAGGGTTCTTCAACACCTGTTCCTGCAGATTTGCGAGGAATTCTGCTGTACGAATGCAATCAGATCGTCTGCTAGGGATCTTTCTTCTTGCTACATCCTCGTAGTCACCATTGCAAGTCTCTAATTCATGCCTGATTGTTTTTACTGTATTCAGGGAGCATTGGGCAGCAGTCGTAATATCCTTATTTTGATGGCGGGCACGAATCATCATGATACAAGTTATTCTCTTCCATGATTCAGGTGGGTTCCAGCTATCCATCCTTTCTGACATCTTGTATATGAATGAAGAAGGGTCCAAACTTTTAAATGAAGAGAAGTGTGTGTTAATACATGTAACTTACGGAAAAATATAATTAATTATAAATATGTCAAATTTATCCCGAACACCCTGTACATCTAACCTCGAGGAGACAGGCATAGAAATATATACTAAAAATGCAGGCAGCATAAAAATTTATTCTGTATACAACCCCCTGGCAAACCTCTCCTATCCTCTGATCTCTCTCAGCTACTAGATACAAATGAAGCAATAATTGTGGGCAGGAGATCTCAATTCAAAGCATCCTTTATGGAACAGCAAGAGTTTTAACAACAACGAAATGATCCTCTACAATTTTGCCTTGAAGAGAAACATTGTTATTGCAGGCCCGATCGAGCAAACACATTACGGAGCGACCGGCAGACCTGATGTTTTGGATATTGCTATATTTAACAACATTTCTCATCAATTCCAACTTCAAGTGGTTGACGAGCTCAGCTCAGATTACAATCCAGTACTTTTAAGTTTAGAAGGGGATCCTGAGCTCATTCTCAGCCAATCACACACTAACTTTGCAAAATTCAAGGCAAAAATGAACACTATCATAGACTCAGTACCTACTATCTCCTCCCGTGAAGAAATTGACGCGGCAGTCAGCAATCTTGAATGTAAAATCCATTCTGGCTTATCCGCAGCTTGTTCTATTTCCACCCCAGCTCAAGTAAACTTACTTCCTGAAGAAATCCTTGCTCTAATCAGAAACAAAAATAGACTCAGACGCCGCTATCACAACACGCTATCTCTGCAAGACCGTCTCGAACTAAATAGAACGTCCAACCTAGTCCGTTATGCATTAAAAGATCATAGGAACCAGAAATGGGAAAGAAAACTCTGTTCTCTCAAAACTGAAGATAATTCTCTGTGGAAATTGACTAAAGCTCTCCGTACGGATCGCTCTAACATCCAGTCCATTTACGAAGAAAGAGGCCTTGTTTACAGAGACGATGAAAAAGCCGAAACTCTCGCTGACGCTCTTCAACTTCAGTGCCGTCCTAATTATGCACATGCGGATTTGGTCTTCATAGAGAAAATACACTGTCGAGTCCGTTCCGCGCTTCGGCAGCCTTGCAGCCATGAAAATATCTGTCCCACCTCGCCTAAAGAGGTCTATTCAATCATTAGGAAGCTTAACAACAAAAAGGCCCCTGGTCCAGATGAAATTACCAACAAAACAATTAAGGCCCTCCCACACAAAGCTGTCATGCATTTAGTAGCCATTATTAATGCAATGCTGAGATTAAATTATTTCCCCTCACGATGGAAACAAGCTGATATATTCCTTATTCTCAAGCCTGGTAAGGCACCTCAAATGCCACAGAGCTATAGACCTATCAGTCTTTTATCATGCCTGGGAAAAATCGCAGAAAGAGTCATTCTCAACCGACTTAATGAGGAGGTGAATAAAAACAACATAATTCCGAAAGAACAATTTGGTATCCGTACTGGATATATTACTACACAGCAAATTCACAGACTGACAGAATTCATCACTACAGGTTTTAACTGGAAACAACACACAGAAGCTATCTCTTTAGATGTTGCAAAATCTTTCGATAAGGTGTGGCACAAAGTTCTCATCTATAAATTAATTTCAGCCAACATCCCTCTTTACCTTACTAAAATTATTGACTCCTTTCTAAACTACCGTGAAATCCAGGTCAAGTTGCGCGGAATTCGATCCTCACTGAAAAAAAATCACTGCTGGTGTCCCTCAAGGCTCGCTGCTCTCACCGCTGCTTTTTAACATCTTTGTTTCTGATGTTCTTAGCACATCACTAACCACTATAGCTAGTTATGCGGATGATATGGCAATTCTTAGCAGACCTCTCAGGCCGAATATAGCTACACAGCGCTTACAAACTGCAGCAACAAATGCAGAAAACTGGTTCAGGAAATGGAGAATATCTGTAAATGCCAATAAAAGTACTGCCATTCTCTTCACAAGAAGACAAGCATCTCACTTCGGAGAAGTTAAACTTTTTTTTAACACAGCCATCCCGTGGAGATCTAGCTCCAAATATCTAGGCATTCAACTTGATAACCATTTAAACTTTAACTCCCACATAGTTTATGCATGCAAAAAAGCAAACTCTGCAATTGGGCAACTCTATTCTCTCCTCAATTGAAGAAGTCAAGTCAGCACTGAAAACAAACTACGGATCTACAAAACAATTATCAGACCCACTTTAACTTATGGATCGCCGGCCTGGGGTCACACTTCCCCCACGAACATCAAAAAGCTACAAGTTATTCAAAACAAGTGCCTCCGTATGATTTTCAATGCTCCGTGGTTTGTTAGAAATGCTCTCTTACATCGCGATGCCGATATTACAGATATTCCCACGTTTCTCCATAATATTGCCACTGCTTATTTTGCCAAAGCAGCTGTTCATCCCAATCAACTCATTCAAGAGTCATCTAACTATGACGAACACGATAAGTGGAAACATAAGCGCCCGAAAGCAGCTCTGCTCATCGGTTCAGGCGCCTCCGTACAGCCCTAAATAGGGTGAGCCAGGTGCTCGCTAACTTTTAATATAAGTCTATTTCATAGCGATGAAGGTATCAGAATCCATGGGATTGATATCCATCAAGCCACATCAGTTATCAGTTATCAGGAGATTCGTTATTGTGATCGATTCTAATATTTGGAATATCTATTTTTGCATTCAGAAGCTATTTCCAATATGAGCCATTCTGGAGAAAAAGTAAGTTATTGTTTCTTTGTGTAGCTTAACATAACAATGGGGGATTGTTTGTATTAACAACATCAGTTGAGATTTTTATTTGTAATTTCAAATGACCAATGTTCATATGTTTTTGGTAACATACAGGACTTCAAATTCTAATATTGAATAATTTTTCATAAAATTAATTATAGGGTACATACATTAGAGAGTACATTAGCGAATTTTTGTCCAAGTTACTAATGTAATATTATAAGGTGGTTTGGCAACAGAAAGAAAAGAAACATGTTTATGAAAATATTTAGAATTTTTTTGGTGATTGGGGAAAGATTTTGAGGGTGGATGTTTAGTAAATTGTGTTAGAGAAAGGATTATAGTTTTCTAGCTGCAATATCACCTTATGCTGAGTAACATTTATTTCATTTATTTATTTATTTATTTATTTATTTCTAAACAAGATATCTGAAATCTAGAAAGTAATCTGAGATTTTATTTTTAATTTCAAATGACCAAGGTTCATATGTTTTTGGTAACAGGATTTCAAATTCTAATACTTTATAGTTTTTCATAAAGTTAATTATAGGGTATATACATTAGAGAGTACATTAACGAATTTTTGTCCAAGTTACTAATGTAATATTATAAGGGGGAAAAAAAGAAAAAAGAAACATGTTCATGAAAATATTTCCAAATGTTTTGTGTTAAATGAAACCCATAAGTCATTTTGTGTGTGTGTGTGTGTGTGTGTGTGTGTGTGTGTGTGTGTGTGTGTGTGTGTGTGTGTGTGTGTGTGTGTGTGTGTGTGTGTGTGTGTGTGTGTGTGTGTGTGTGTGTGTGTGTGTGTGTGTGTGTGTGTGTGTGTGTGCGTGTGTTTGCTTGTTAGGTGAGATTGGGGAAAGATTTTGAGGGTGGATGTTTAGTAAAATTGTGTTAGAGAGGGGATCATGTAGTGTTGAAGTTGCAAAATCACCCTATTTATTTCTCAAAGCGATATCTGAAATCTAGAAATTAATTAATTGATTTTTTTAATAGTGATCATCTGTTATTTAATACTTTGATGCTGACAGGAATGTCTCTAATTATTCTTCCCTGATTGTAGAGGTTGATTAGACAAGAGAAAATGCAGGAGAAAATGAACAAAGCACAGGACATGGTGTTAATCCTCATGTAACACTCGCTGGTGTGGCTGGAGGAAGTCGCGACCCCCCCAAAATTTGCATAATTTACATTCAGTTTCTGGATGTGAAACTAAAGTTTCTATTTCTACTATTGAGCCCTCACTCTACGGGGATTTTTATGCTGTTTCGATGGGCCGGTCACGTTTCGCTATCAAATATCAAACTTGTCAAATGAAGTACCAAATTAGATTTCGTGAACTTAAAGTCCTCCCACCAGAGTCATTTTATTGAAATGTTTCGAGATATGCTTAATGAGATCATTCAGCATTTTTTATCGAGTTTCGGAACTTTATCTCACGTTCGGTTGGGCGTTAGTGCATCCAGTTTAGAAAGCAATATTAACTTACCATTCATGTTGCTTTCTGAATTAACTATTCAAAGGATAGTTGATGCATTTTATGCTGTCGCCCAATCGAAACCTGAGTTTCTTTTGGAAAGTGATCTTGTTATTGATGTCGTACTTATCAATATCAGTAACAATGGTGGTGGCAGAACCAATGTAAAAAGAAGAACGCTGCATAGCCTGGATGAATTTCTGAAAAAAACAAAACTGTTGTGGAAATTTCTAACAAAGACAATCTTTGCATGGCCTAAGCACTTCTTCTGGGTGTTTCATCACACACTGATGATTCCAAAACATACAGACAAGTGCAATTAGATTGTAAAAGATACAAACAAAGAGGGCTTTAACTCTGCACAAAATTGTAGGGATTCAGCATGGTTCTTGTGGTATTCCAGAGGCAAAAGCATTTGACTCCAAGATACCAAATTGTAATTTTTTCGGTAGATGCCGATTTTTCTGTGGTGTTTTGGGGTCCAAATGCAAATAAGCAGATCTGTCTTTCATACCGCGACTCTCATTATGATTTTATGCGTAGTGTGCCAGCTCTGTTTGGGAATAACTATTATTGCCCCACTTGCATCAAAACATTCAAAAACCCAATCGAATTGCAAATGCATAGATGCAAAAATGTGTGCATCCACTGTCACACAAATGCCAGTTATAGTTGTGAGACCTTCTTTTGTGCAAGTCAGTCAATAGATTTTTCTACGGCAATGAATTTGCACATACAAAATAATATTTGTTCAAAATTCCATCATTGCAGACAGTGTTTGGCTACTTTCTCTACAGATAAAAGCCACATCTGTCCACCTGAAAATTACTGCTGCCACTGCAAATCAGAGCACCCAAAACAGATGTGTTTTGTGCAAAAATCTGAGGTCTCAAATAAGCAGGTTTCTATGATTTTTTTTGACTCAGAAACTATTGTTAAAAATCATCGTCATGTGTCAGTATTATGTATAACTGATTTCGATAGTCTCAAACGCGAGTTCTGGTGTGAAAACTGTCCTCAGTTTCTAGACGAGTTATTTCCTGTCAAGAATATCATGAAAAGGGGACAAGATGTTAGGATCCTTCGGACTGTCAAACCAAAATACGAAAATATCCGTGTGATTGCACACAATTTTCATGGTTTTGACAGGTATTTTATTTTGAATATCTTTTTGCCAAACATTTCCAACCCCGTGTAGTGTTTGATGGATCGAAGATACTTGCTATCTGTTATGACCCTTTAAACATCATATTTCTTGATAGTTTTTTGTATATTAGTGTCCCTCTAAGAAAACACTACCAGCCATGTTCGCTCTCCCAGAAGTTCGTAAGGGTTTCTTTCCTCATAAGTTCCACACATCCGATTCTCTGGATTATCATGGAGTCATCCCTGAAAAATCATATTTCCAGCCGGAATTTATGAATAAAGAAACTCATTCAGAGTTCAAGACTTGGTACGAAAATTGGCTAGACAGTGAATACTGTTTGAAAATGGAACTTTTGGCTTATATGAAGGATGACGTGCGTGTTTTGTGTGACAGCTGCAACACTTTTCACATTCTCTTCATACAGCTCGCCCAGATCGATCCATTTCTCCATGACATTACAATTGCAGGAGTATGTTTGAGAGTATTTCTCCAGAACCTTTTAAAACCTAACACTTTGGCCATACTTCCTGCTCGGAGTTACGGGGGGGGGGATGTACAAAGTCGAAAGGCTTTGGCTTGGCTCAAATGACAAGAACAACAGAACAACATAACCATACAACATGCATATTCTGTGGGGGGGGGGAAGCCCGCACCAGACCTTATTTTGTCGATAGGAAATGTGGAAGCTTTTTATATGAATACTAGGGTTGCTTCTACCATGGTCGTCAGGAATGCTATAGACCAAATACTTACCAATCATACAGAAATACAAACATGATCACCCTTTTTGAGCAAACAAAGGATCGCGAAAACTATTTTCGTAGCAAAGGATTCGATGTGATCTCAATTTGGGAATGCCAATTTAATACAGAAATTTCTGAAAACACAGTCTTAAAAAACTTTATTGCAGCTCTTAAAATTCCAGATCCCATTTTACCTCATAGTGCTCTGCATGGTGGCAGAATCGACTGCTACAAAATGTATCACAAAATTCAGTCAGAAAGGGAAGTTATTCGCTATTTGGACTTCAATAGCTTTTATCCATGGGTAATGAAATACCAGGTATTTCCTATGAGGCATCCCGAAGTTATTCTCAATAATTTCTACTATTCTCCAGGGGTATACTTTGGTATTTGCCATGCAAAAGTGGAAGCACCTACCAATCTCTTTTTATCGGTTTTGCTCATCACAGTGAACGAAAAATTAATCTTTTCCCTGTGTGGAAAGTGTGTTTCTGAAATGGCTCCATTATGCTCTCATATGGACCGATCTTTTACATGTTTTTGGTGCACTCCAGAATTAGATTTAGCACGTTCTCGCGGTTATAAAGTTATTGAATTTTACGAGGTGTGGCATTTTTCTCAAAAATTTGAAGGTGAAGAAAACTTCTTTGCTCATTACATTGATACCTTTCTGAAGCTGAAACAGGAAGCATCTGGATGGCCTGAAGGTCTTATCTAGATGAGGTTTTGCTAAGGGAAGGTGTTATGTTAAATAGTGAACACATTAGTAAAAATCCTGGTAAACGTTCACTTGCTTAGCTTTGTTTGAATTCCCTATGGGGAAGGCTTGGTATGAGAATGTTAAGAACTCAGACTCCGGTGATTTCCTCTTATGAAGACCTCGTAGAATGTTTTTTAGATAACAGTAAAGTTATCCAAGATGCCAGGTTAGTTTCAGAAGAGCAGATGATGGTTGCCTACTCTCCTATTGAAGGCACTGATCCTGAGAATAGGAAAGGGAATGCTGTAGCTTTCTATTTCCTCATTTGTAGCTGCTTACAGTAGGATAAAGTTATATGAGGTCATGGAACCTTTGCAAAGACGGCTTTTATATACAGATACCAATTCTGTCATTTTCATTGAAAAACCAGGCAAATGGGGAGCTAGGCGACGAACTCGATGGTGACTTTATAGTTGAGTTTGTTACCACAGGTCCCAAATCTTATTCCTACAGAACACAGGGGGTAAGATTTTAAATTCTTTAAATTCTCACGTGGCCACTGAGATTAATCTGGAATCTATGATAGCAGCAGTAAGTGGTGAGCCACAAAACATCCAAATTCCTGTACCATTTTCTGCCCATAGAGACAAATGGAGCTGTCAACTCAAAACGACCTCCGTAACAAAAAGATTTGGATGCACTTTTGCGAAGTGCATGATGTCAACAGACACATGCACTTTTCCCTATGGGTATTTTAAAGGATAATTCCTTACACTCAAATACCCCATAAGCAAAAGATGCCATCTATGGGACAGAAAACTAAACAACATTCTACCTGGTAGGTAAAAATCCATGATTGTTTCCCAACACGATAATTTGCAGTGTCGCCTTCTCTTGTGCAGTTTTCACATCGATGTTACTGTTACTATTATTCCATAATAGCTTTTTTTCTTAGAATTTAAAAAGAAAAAAAATGCGTCTTGGAATGACATGGTGACTGTGATAAAAAAGCTTCCCGAGTATTTCCAGGACAAACAAACGTATTAGTTCAGATTTATAAAGATGCAACATGGGAACCCCACTCATATTTAATTTTAGACTTTAGACAGGAAACACCTGATATTTTATGCTTAAAGTCACGATTTTGCCAGGAGAAGAACCCAACACAGTGTTTATACATGAATGGCTGATAGACTCAAACGCTATGAATATCTCATCAAGTACTTATCTCATTCCTCTTCCAAACAAGCAAATGATGCTTTAAAACATTGCACCTCCAGCCAAATCACCACACTGTGTAAAATCTGCAAAAATGTTTTATCTGGAAATATTCCACTAAAACACAACCAGAAGTCACACCTATGAAGGGAAAAAAATTATAAGAGCACTAAGCAACAAATCGCTTCCCTTCATTACTAGAAGAAAACTGGTTTTACAGCACGGGGGAGTACTGTTCCCATTATTAGGCAGTATCATTGTTCCTTTATTGAGTTCACTTATTATAAAATGAATATGTTTAAAAAATGTACGCTACTCCAATCACCAGAGGAACGTGAACTGTACACACTAGATGATGAAATGAGTGCCATTTTACAAATAAGAAATAAACATGCAGATGAAAAAGTAAATGCATATTTAAATGTTCTACAGAAGTATTTAGGTTTGAAAAACCAATTAGCTCACACAGAAGGAGAGCAACAGGAACATAGACTGTCACATCCAGAACCTACACTGAACAAACCGAATAACCAGAACCATTCCCGTCAACCATCAACGTCAGCCAGTCCCAGTGAGGAAAATACTTCCAGTCCACTCCCAGCCCGCAGGAGAGCTCGAAGAACCAATAGCAACTTCGTCTTTTTATCTCCCCGAAAGCTGCGTAGGAATAAGCAACTGGTGTGGAAAATATGGTAAGTGAAAAAAACAATTTTTTTAAAATTATTTTTATTTTCAGTAAATGATCTGTAACAGCATAAGTTACTACAATATCATTCAACCACAAATCCTTAGAATAACATTTGCTAATAATATTTTGCATAGAAAGACCACGACATCTCAATATTAAAAAATATACACAGTGCAAACCACACGCGACAGATTCCTTAACTTGTACAGGTACACTATTATAATGCCATATATTAGTGTTGATATTCATAAAGTTAACAATATCACTTTCGGGTGGACCACCAAACTATCGAAAAAATCACCGTGTTTGTCTTTAATGTAGATGGCTTGCCAATGTTGTCCTGGCAACCTTGTCGGATCTGTGTTCACGACGAACATCGACTGTTGTTGTCTGATCGGATTTTGTGGCAATTCATCACGAGCACAAATTCCTAAACCCACTTTTCTTGTGGTGGGTTCTAACTCTAGTATACTTACTAATTGTTCAATGTTCATAGTCCAGTAACACAGAACGATCCTTTGTTACGGATAACGTACACTCAAATTCTTCATAAAGAACCACTGTGATGTTTTCTGGAAGAGGTTGAGTAAATTTAACTTCGAGTCGTACACTTCCTCTTCTTAACAGACTGACATGGGGGGCAACTGCATTTTGATCTGGCGATAAGTCAAATCCATAGAGAACGTTTCCCTTTACGTATTCCTCATAAGAAATGTCATTACCACAGACTCTGTTCCATGTGCCTAGCGATGTGAACAGTGATATATAACATCTGTTGTAATGCCTTTCTTTGAGGTTCGGAGTCAATGTTTGCGAGGGATACTGAATACCGTCAGCTGTCACCACAAGAAAATTCAGATTGAAATGATGAAAATTAAATGGATTTCTGTTGAAAGTGCCATTAAATCCATCACTATCGACCAGTCCAATAATTAATCTAGATGGTATTTTACCTAGATACAGATTGTCTCGTGTGGCATCTAACATACCCTTGGGAATCGAAAAATATAAGAGACTTGCACTCGATTGATGGGATATATCATGTTTGACTTGTCTAACACAGACAGGTGAGCCAGTTGAATCTTTGGGTTTATTTTGATATTGTGGACAAAACGTGTTGCCTCTTCAATTTGCACTATAGCCTCAGAATCAGCATTTGCAGTCAGTAAACAAAATTCGGGAGAACTGCGAACCATACGAACACGAACAGTAACGTTGTTGATCAAGTACCGGTCTTGATGTCAGCGTGTATTCGCCCAAGCATCTCGACACTTTTCGATTGGTTAATTCGTGCTTGTCGTCTACGCATCCCACATTCGCTTTTGCTAAACATATCACTAACATTGGCCACATCATCTTTAACAAATAGTTCATTTGTCAGCTGACTGTTTTTAGCATCTCTGTCATAATTTAATAGGTTTCCCTATAAGGATACGTGTCTGATGCCACATTCACTAGTTTATCTTGGAGAAAAAAGTCAATTTGACTGAACAGGGAATGGAAAAAATTATTCACAACACCAACTGAAGAATCTTCGATAGGTTTACTATCATTGTCAGTGATGCGCACACGAACGCGTAGGTATGATTTTCCCAAATCTAAATATTCTTCAGATGTACCTGGTATGCAAAATTCCACAGGACCTCCACTGTCAGTACTGGATATTGGTTGGTGGGTGACATAAGAACTTCTTCCCACACACATATTGACACGAGGGTGGTAAAAAAGAACTAACTCTGACATCATATTAAGCGCCTCCGTAGCGCAATTGGAAGAACGACGGTACATTGCGCCCTTCGATTGGAATAGGCCTAAGTTCGATTCTCGTCGCGACGGGAGGAATCTTTATCTGGTCGATTTCAATCGATGGTGAGTTAGCCGATCTCATACGGAGGTAGCAGGGTTTTTTCTCCCGGAAACTCGGGTTTTTCATCCTGCATACATACAAATCGGCCCTTCAGAACACACGCAATTTACAGACAAAAATTACTAGTTGTGGTAGTGTTGGAGGTGGGCGGTAGATGGCGTTGATTCGTAGTAGAGGTAAGATGTAGAGACAGTTGAAGATGTCCTCCCGCGATGAGTCTTCGGACTCCTTGGAGGTATCAGGAATAATAATAATAATAATAATATCCTCAGCAAAAGATGTCATCTCGCTTGCGATTTTTGGTCTTTTTACTTCCTTGACCTCGCTGAAGTAATCGGCTCTGAGCTTTTTTCAGCAATGATTTTTCCCGGCTTCTGATGCTCTGTTTATAAAGGCTCGACGTACAGGTACTTTTTCCAATACATCTCCTATCATATGCTGACCGGCGTTTAAGGCTTGACGACCGACAAATTGAGCTGCAGGTTTTAAAAGTGGGCTTAGAAAGGAGAAGGCACTTCTGAAAATGCTACCTAATCCATACCCACGTATTGGGGGCCTCGTAAACATTTGAGCCCCACCTGCCTGCATATTACATACCGCAGGTATGCAATGTATGTAATATCTGAGATATCAGTCATTCTTCACTTGTCTGAAGTGTAATTTAACTATTGTCTTGCCGCCAAGAAAATGGAACAATTCGCCGCTGTCAGAACGAATTTCAATACTAATTGACTGAAATGTTTGTTTTCGTAACGGATAATAATTAGGGTGAGCAAAAACGAAGGAACACTTGGTGCTGCACTGAATAACTCGTAACAATGGTGCACATGTATCACCAACTATCTGTTCTTGGATTAAATCAGAATAAGCAAAATATGCGACTACACCCCACTTTATATCAATTGGATATTTCCCAGTGATTGTACCTTTAAGTTTACACCAATCTGATTAAAACCCAGTAGAAGGCCCAAACCCGAGGCCTCCTTGGGAAACGACAGGTTGTAATCTTTTGGGACTGTCAGAGAAATGGTGTTGTTTGGGTTCTTTTTTCCAGTAATCACAGAACTCATATCAAACACTGCTTGAAGAAGTTGGGAGGGTGAATTGTAACTGCCATGGGGAATCTTGTACACTTTATAAAATCCTTCTTTAGACTTTTCGAAAACTTTATTTCCTGTGATGTTGTTGTTGTCGATAGTGTTGACTCCTCCTTTTCCTTCAACTCCACGTATCATATGAAACTCATCGTAACCAGAATCGATGTTATTAAATTCTCCTGGAAGATGAGTTTCGGCAAGAGCAACTTCCCATTTACCTTTAAGTCTGATCTCGTGTGGTAATTCCACTTGAAATTTCGTTTGCGTGTTAGTAGGAAACATTTTCATACTGGTGTTACTGGGAAGGGTTAAGTAAAACATCTTCGCTACGAACCCAAGAATTATACGATGAGGTATAACCGAGCCACTTAACAAAATACTGAAGCTTTCCTTTCTGTTAGCGGTGTTTAAGTACTTGTTCGATTAGATACACGTCTTCCGGAAGTTCATTGGGTATATCAGCCTTTTGCAGTTGAAGTTCATAGAAAGTTCCCTCCACTATCTCTCCGTCCCGACCGCAAACTCTATATACTACAGGGTTTCTATTAATAACCTGAGCAATAGTGAAGAATTCTCGTGTCCAGTTACCCCAAAACCCTTTTTTAAAAGTGGATATCATCACTTAAAACCACACTATCACCTACTTGAAATTTTGGTTTGGCAGTCTCCTCTTGGGTTTCGTACAAATATTTCCAAACACGATCTTCGTTGTGAAGGTTAACTTCCGAAGGAGCCATACCGATAGTACAGTGTGGTGTAAAGTTATAAGTATGTACAAGGATCGGCAAAACTTTCGTGTAACTTTTACTTTTAGTATACGTCATCCATTTGTAGATCTTTGTTTTCAATGTTCTGATAAATCTCTCTGCAATTGGAGCTTTCATTTCGCTCCTGGTCGTATAGAAATGAATATTATGGTTCTTAAACAATGCAAGAACTTTCTTGTTGCAAAACTCTTTTCCTTGATCAGTGTTTATGTAACATGGCACTTCTTTAAAAATAGACTCGAAAGCATTAACAACAGCGTCTGCTGATTTCTTCTTCAGTGTACGAACCCATGCAAATCGGGAAAAACAAGCAATGCATACAAGAAGGAAACACACGCCTCATTCTCTTTTGCATGGGATGACATATCTGCCAAATCACATTGAAAAGTGTGTACAAGTGCGGGCTAACCAACTTTTCACGGTTTAATGTGGAAAATTTGTATGTTTCTGGAAAGCTTTGATACTTCCAAAACTAACTAGTGTATTAGGATTATAGTAATCTACTAACTTTTCCATCACTAACAATAAGTTTTTTCTTTGCAGGTCAAAATCATGAACCATCACAAAGGTGGCAGATGTTTGTTTATGATAGCAGTACTATTTATACTTATGTATTTTGAACATGCTATTCTCATATGGGAAGCAGTATCAAAATCACCCAATCGCACATGTCTCATCAAAGAAATGCTACGACAAGAAAAACACCACATGCGTTGGTGATATCTGTAAATTCCTTTTAATGCATATTATATTGTAAATAATATCTGTGAAATAAAATGTATGAACTTAAATGAACAAACGGTTTTGTTGATGTGTTATGCATATTTAAGTAAGATTACTTTTGAAATCACAGTGAATTCACACACAATTTATTTATTTATTTATTGAACTTTAAGATCTTAAATTTAAACAAATCAAAATATTCGGGGGGAAAAAAGAAAAAAAAAGTGTGTGTTTGAGGGACACCAACATATAATTAAATTATTCAGAAAAGCCTAGACGCTGCCGCCACTACACTCTACTATACTCTAAGAATTCCCATAGTCTTTTAACAGGAAAGAAATACCCCAAACTATTGGAAAATAGTTTGGGGTATTTCTTATAGACAACCAAACACAAAACTTGATGAGAATGATGGATGTTAGTCACCCTGGGAAATTGCAAGATATCTTATCTCAAAAACATCGCCCACAATTCCATAGGCAAACCAAAACACCACGTGATGTCACAGAGACATATGTTTCCCAGAAATTTCTAAACACATAACATCATGACTCCTTATCTCAAAAAACACCCACAATGCTAAATGCAAACCATACACACCACGTGATGTCCCTGACAGAAGGGGCCCCAGAGGAATTCCAAACTCTTATCAATAACCATCACCCATAAGGCCATACGCAAACCATTTACTTCAACTCATAACAACACATATCCAGGACATGGACGTTGCTTCCCCATTCACTCTACCCTTAATGTGTTCAGAGTGTCCCACCAATCACAACACAATTCCTTATTTCTAACCATATGCGAACAAACAAACAACGTGACATCACACACACACACATATGTTCCCCAGAAAAATTCCAAACATTCCAAACCCATGACGTCACACACACAATGACGTCACTGATCTTATCACCCAAGCATGTCACAATTCCTTATCTTATCTTGATCTTGTTCAGAGGTATACTACTTGGTTGCAAAAGCAGATGCCCATACTTTATCCTGGATTGGGGGCTCTAGTAAAAAAAAAAAGTTTTTAAACTCATTTCCATCATCATATTTAGTGGAACGTGGGTTCAGTGCGGTCACAAATCTTTTAACTAAAAAAAAAAAAAAAACCGACTGCAAATAGCTGATCGCGGTGATTTAGGAATGCTGCTGGCAAATATGGAGCCAAATATCAATAAATTGGTAGCAGCACACCAGGCTCATCCTTCTCATAAGGATTGTTTTTAATATTACTGATCGTAATTTACTATTTTATGTTCGATTTTTACATATGTGCAATTTATGCTTGTTTTCTTAATTTTATTAGTGTTATTAAATTTTCAGTTCCAATTTGTAACGTTTACATGCGATTTATGTTTCTTTTGTTGATTTTAATAAATAGTTTTAAAATTTATTTCCAAGGTGTCCCAACTTCAGAAATCTCTGCTAGATGCATAACAAAACGCAAATTTGTTTCTGCATCTATCTGCTTGTTCGCTTAAAACTCGAGAACTGCTGATCCGACTTTCATCCGATTTTCTTTTATATATCAGGTAGAGCTGGTCAGGTCTTAGAAAGCAGTTTCCAGGGGGGGGGAGGGAGTGTTTATTTTATTTTTATTTATTTTTTTGAAAAGGAGCAGTAAGCCAAATAAGTTTGGGAACCATTAGTCTAGACTCTAGAGTATTTATGGTAATATCTCCTATTATGAGGAGCCGATGTGTAGTACCGGGGTTCAATGCTGCTTAGCCATGCTTCTAGTCGTACGGGAAGTTGAATATATATATTTCCGCATGTTCGAATCGAGTTTGTTTTTCTGTCGTTGTATTTCTCTTTGGTAAATGCCATGATTCCGCCTCCTCTTTTGTTTGGTCTACATAAGGTGTAGGATTGGTAGTTATTGATGTTTAATGCATAAGCTTCTTTGTTATTTATTTCAACTTCGGTCAGGATTAGTACGTCTATGTTTGTCAAGGTGTAGTTGAACAATGTCATCAATATAAATCAGTGTTTCTTGACACTTCTTATGTTTGTGTGTATGATGGTGAAATTGGTATTTGTGGAAATGTTGTCTATCCATTTCTTCAAAGAGTTAAAGACTTCACAATTTATATTTTCTGACTGGATATGTTCGCCCAGATTTGGGATCTCCATGCTATAGTTTTTAGAGATAATTCTAAATCTTGCTTTTAATGATGGGGAGAGTTAATGTACTATATTGGTAGACTGCTTAGGTCGGATTCTCATAAATGTCTTATAAATATCTGTGAATCCTTAGTCCACAGAAACTTAGTTTTTTCTGTTTTTGCTTTCCTTGCCTGGTATAGTAGACTTTTAAAGTATGGGGTCCAGTGTTCAGATATATAGATTGGAGTTGGGAGCTGCTTGTCAATTAAATACTAGTTACATAATAATAATAATAATGATTATTACGTGACACCTACAAGGAGTTGAAGGACTCATCATGAGAGGGCAGTCTACTCTACACAACCTACCCTCTCAGCTACTTAATTCTCAATAATAATAATAATAATAATAAAAGTTTGATTATTTAATATATTTGTTGTTGTAGTTTTTTCATAGAGAGAGAGAGAGAGAGAGCTAAAAAAAGCTCTCATAGAAGCTCCCCTATCGGAGGCGGGATAACAGCTAATAATAATTTCTTTTGATTATTTTTAAGTTAATAGTATTGTATTTCATTTATCAACGTCAGTGGAGTTTATTTTAAATTGTTTTTCAACTAGGTTCATTAAAAATGCGCGATCATGACTATGTTTGGGATTTGTTCAAAAAGTATGCATCGATCTTCAGTTAACATGAATTGTAAGTTTACTAATAAAGTGAATATAACTAGAATAGGGCTTCTGTGAATTTTATTAAGTCCTAGTGTTACTAAGATACATATATAAAAAAAAATTAACATAAGAAGATATTCAATTTAGTCAGTCCTAATGCAACAACTCTGTCTTAGCTTATTTCGTCATAGCAGATTAAAGACCTAATGAAACATTGACTTTTTAAATTGTTTTCAGTGAAATACTTAAGAAGGCCGATTGGACTTTTCCTGTAATACTAGCTGAATGGGCCTGTCGGCATAAGTTGTATACCTAGCGTGCCCGCGTGGCACATATTTTATAAGAAACAGTATTACGTTTTTCTGTTTTCTTCTGAAGATTCGAGTAAAATCCAAAAAGACTATGCATGAAGGTAAGTATTTCCATTTTGTTTTTTACGCCATTTCTTTGAAGATAAGGATTAGGCTAATACATTTTTTAAAAAAAAGGATATTAAATACACATTATTGTTTTTATGGTCAATCGAGAAAACAAGTGTGAAACCGTTAAAAAAAAAAAAAAAAAAAAACGTGTCGAGAGTTTATAACCTTTGATGAGAATATCCTTGGTATCACACTGAACCCTGCAAGTAATCCATATTTTGTCTTTTAATAGTACCATTGATTATGGATTTCACTACCTTGAAAAATATTTCGGATTAAACAAGAATATAATTTCTTGCCATTGTTGATTATTTCGAACAGTTTGTTTTTTTAACACCAAGGTTCAAAGACAAATATTGTTTTTGCTACATGGCTATAAAGAAAAAAGGATGGTCCCATTTTATTTATAGTCGATGTATAGATGAAGCTTTATATGTTCTTTTCTTCATAGGTATGGGTTATTTATATTTCGATTGAGAGGTCACTAAAACTTGGAAACATGAGATTCCTTGCTGTTTTAAGAAAGTTTTGCTATGTATATATTGATGGTGGAGCTTCTGCGGCACGCACAAAAGAGATCAAACTTTACTGGTTATGCAGTATTTTAGCAATAAAGAGGATTAATTTTCCTTACTAGGAGTCGGTACTGGGAAAAACTGTCCTCTTCGGGAGCATTGATTGCTCTATCACCGAGTATCCATCGTTTATGAAATGTTAACAGTAAATCTAACTGTTCTAAATGTATGTAATTGTTTTGTCGTGTTTTGAACTCAAAAATTTGCATTTTACTCTTTGAAACATTCAAAGAGTAACGTGAGACGCGTGACTGTGATTACATCAGCCAGTGGCGCCTTTTTTAAAATTTTTTAAAATTCATTTTTATTTAAAATTTATGTTGTGGCGTGTCTTCTATTTCTGTACTACTTATGAATTAGCGATCATCGCAGATGCTCAGTCATAGGTCGTACGCGATGAGTAGTGTGTATTCTCAAATCGTCTACTCAGCTATCCCCCCCCCCCCAGATTAATTCCTGAGTACCCTACTGACATCAGCAGATAGTCGACAAGGGATGTGCAAATACATGCTTTCGCTAGCCGTTTTATATAAACATCACTTCCATGGAGTCTTGGACTCATCGCTGAATATCACTTTACAATACACCAGTGGCGCACCCAGGGAGGGGGCCAAGGAGCCCTGGCCCCCTCCAAAAGAAAAAGGAAAACACACTAGAAAATTTTCCAAAAATCTTTTCCTAATTAAAATTCATTGTTTTATTTATGTTGCGTCGTGTCTTCTATTTCTATACTACTTATGAATTAGCGATCATTGTACATGCTCGGTCATTGGTCGTATGCGATGCGTAGTGTGTATTCTCAAATCGTCTACTCAACTCGGCCCCCCCCCCCCCCCGAAGATTAAATCCTAAGTGCGCCACTGCAATACGCTGTTCCACTATACTAATCAACTACTCTGTATTGTAATCGACCGCGCAAATATTTTGTCTGTTAATTGCCTGAACCTCTAATCGGTTGACCTGTTTTGAAGGAGGAAAGGGAGATAAAAAAAAATTTAAAAAAAAACTTTGTATGAGGCTAACTAATTCTATCTTTAGCCTTCATAAAGATGCTTCGCGTACGAGAAATTCGAACTCGTCTTTCCAATTGAGCCTCCGCAATTCGAGCTGACGACCGAGCTGCGGAGGCTTGATCTTTTAGAAAACATTTTAAATATTATTTCTGATAAACGTATTATAAAGTTAAATGTGCCTAAGAACACGAATTACAAACGAAATACAAAAATAAAATTTTAAATTTAGTCAATGCATCTTACTAGTTTGTGGTATGGTAATGTATGCTCTGGCTTTGTTGCACTTTGTTCTTTTCAGACGAATATTGTGAGATCACTTTAACTTGCTTGCGAGAGTTGTGTTGGCTCTGTATTAGAAATTACTACCTATAGCTTAATAATTTACTATTACCATAGCGTTATTTCATTTGCTTAGCATTGCGCTTGCATGAAATAATGGTTATTCTGCAATGATTGGATGAGGACAATATCCCCGCTGGAATAGAGACGGGGAGGAATGATCTTTTTCTTGAAGACAGAAAAGGCAAAAAGGGAGGTGGAGTACTGTTGGTGATAGAAAAGGATTCATGCCCATGCCAGGTAGAGATACAAGGGAAAATAGTGGCAGTGGTTTGAGGCAGTATGGTATAAGATAAAGGTGACTAGAATGAAATACTTAGTTGGATGTTGCTGTAGACTACTAAGTCTATGGCAACATCATTGGAGGAATACTGATCATGAAATTATAAGCAAATTAGCCAAGCAAACAGGAAAAAGGGAGATTGATATGGGCTATGTAGTCCCTGAAATTCAGGGGCCACAGCTGTGAAGTTGTCACATTGGATAATGACAATGATGCAGATGACCTAGACATGCAGAAATAAAGAAGTTATGATTCCATTATATAAGATCTTGATCATGCCTCATATGTATTATTATGCACAGATTTGGTCACTGGGTTTTCATCGTGATAAGGCTATGTTAGAAAGGGTCCAGAGAAGATTCACAAAGATGGTAAGTGGTCTCTGGAATGTGGAATATGAAGATAAATTAAAAGAACATAAATTGCAAAGCCTTGTGAATATGATTGAGACATATAAGTTAGTCAGGGGTTGTTATCAGCTTAGCATGGAAGAAATTTTTCTTAGAGGAAGAGGAGGGTTAGAACAAGAGGTCATCCCTGGAAACTGTGTAAGGAGGTTGTGAGCAAAGGAGCGAAGAGAGGTTCTTGGCATGGAGACTGGTTGGTGAGTGGAATGCATTGCCTGAGCGTGTTGAATTAGTTTAAGATACAGTTGGATGAGCTTTGTGTGTGATAGTGTTTACTTCCCATGATGAGTCTCTGACTTCATGGAGGTCAGATGTTAATACTACTAATAATAATGATTTTGATTATGGCAATGTAGATTAAGATGATGAGATAATATCTGGAAAAAAAGAAAATTAATTTCTCAAGTTTTTGAGGAACAGCCACCTCAGGCATTATATAACAGATAGCATGCTAGTAGAGAGAGGGTTTTGGATTTGATCATCTCATCAGAGGGTATTATTATAAATGAGGTGTCAAGTCACCCTCCAGTTGGTGAGAGTGACCAAGAAGTTATTACCTATGTGATTTCCAGCCATGTTAGAACTTCTAGAGAGCTCAGGAGAACAGCTTGTATCTGTTCAAGAACTATTTAGCAGAAGCAATGTCTAAGTGTATTCCAAAGGTCAGATAGTTAAATGAGATAGGTGTGAAATGAATGAATGAAGAGATTAAGCATGCAATGCAGAGGAAAAAGGAAGAAGATGAGAAGTACAAAGTATGGCAAGGAGAGTAGCAAAGTGCAGTATGAGCAGCAGTTAGCTAATAAAGCCAAAAAAAAAAAAAAAAAGCCTAGAGAGTTCTTTCGATATGTAGCCAGCAGAAGAAAGAATGATTACAGGATAACACTGATTTGAGAAAATGGTAAAAGGATAACCCTTGCAGAGAATATAGTTATTATTATTATTATTACACTGGCTAACAAAAAAAAAAAATTTTTCCTGCTGATTATGATCTGACACTTGTTTTTTACTAATTTGGGTGTGCTGATTTCAAATATCAAACCCATTTTTCTCTATCACATCAGGTTTTTCCTCTATAGCATTTTCTTTTTGCTAATTTGTAAGTTTTTGATAGTTTTAAGGAGGCAGTACTATTTAGAGAATCAAAAAAATCGATTTTTTAATATTATTTTCTGAAAGTATGTACTTTTAAAAATCTGTTCCTAACTTTTTATCAAGAAATTCGAAAAATTCCCGAAGATATAGCCTATTATTCAAAGCGGTGCGCAGATCAGAATCAGAGTGCTCACCGCTCTCACTTGGTAATAAACGAATAAATGCGTAAGAACCTGCAACGGCACGTACTGGCGCTTTGAATGCGAGAGAGGCCGATAACCGACCTAATACATTTAGGTGATGAAAAGTAGGCAATGACAATTGCCTAAAACAAATGAATGCTATATGCGTCATAGCGGACAAAGAACAATCGAAATCAGTCAATCGTTAATTGATCGTGAAAGTATGATGAGTGCTTATAACGTTTCAATAAAGTCTCTGGTTTTTTTTGTCTTGTTAATTGCATTTAGTCGGCAGTGAAGAAAATACATCATGTCTACTACTCAAAATTGTGTCAATAGTGTAGATTCTTTCTGCTACATTTGTGGCAGCTTTACTGTTCCCAGTCAAAGGACAAATATCACTGATTTTGTTAAGAAAGTGTACTTTGCATACTTTGATGTAAAAATTGCAGATCAGGACAAGTCATGGGCTCCAAATAAAGTGTGCAAGTCGTGCAGAAAATTTACGACAGTGGAGCAAGGGAAAATGCCAAAAATTAGCTTTTGGCATTCCAATGATTTGGCGTGAACTGAAAAATCATGTAGATGATTGCTGTTTTTGTTTAGTTCAGACTTCTGGTTATAATAAGAAGAATAGGAAAAAAAATTGTGTATCCAAATCTTGACTCAGCAATTCAGCCAGTTGCTCATTCCAATAAAATAGCCATGCCAATTTATAAAGGACTTCCTTTACTTGAGAACAAGCATGATTGGGATATGCTAGATGTTCTTGAGGAGCAAGACCCGGATGTTGATTTAGACAATGAAAATTTAATTTCTAGTTCTGGACTGCAACGTTTTACTCAAGCGGAATTGAATGACTTAGTAAGAGATTTGGGCCTATCAAAGGAATCATCGGAATTGTTAGCTTCAAGATTAAATGAAAAAAACTTACTGGAGCAAGATATGAAGATAACTTTTTATTGTAGCAGGGAAAGTAATCTTGTACAATATTTTAAACATCAGTGTGGGTTTGTTTACTGTAACAATGTGTCAGGTTTACTAACTGAAATGAGTGTTGTACAATATCATCCAAATGAGTGGCATTTATTTATCGACAGTTCAAGCAGAAGTCTCAAGTGGGTCTTACTACACAATGGGAATGTATATGGCTCAATTCCTATTGGCTATTCAGTCCACTTAAAGGAAACATATGAGGACATTAAAATGGTTCTGAGGTTATTAAAATATACAGACCATAACTGGATCATCTGTGTGGATCTTAAAATGGTGAACTTTTTACTTGGCTTTCAAAGAGGATATATAAAGTTTCCGTGTTTTCTATGCTTCTGGGATAGTCGAGCTAGAAACCAACACTGGAGTCAGAAACATTGGCCTCTTAGAATATCCTTAAATGTTGGAGAACAGAATGTTATAAATCAACCTTTAATAGACAGAGAAAAAATCATTTTTCCATCTCCACATCAAACTAGGTCTTATGAAGGTATGTTAAAGCTTTAGATTTACAAGGTGACTGTTTCCAATACATATGTGAAAAATTTCCACGACTTAGTTATGAAAAAATTAAAGCCAGTGTATTTGATGGACCGCAAATTAGAACTTTAATGAGAGACCCAAATTTCATCAACTCTATGAACGAAATTGAGAAAGAGGCCTGGACTTCATTTACGATGGTTGCGAATAATTTTCTTGGAAACAAAAAAGCGTGCAATTACAAAGATCTAGTGGAAACAATGCTTGAAAATTTCCAGCGCCTAGGTTGTAACATGAGAGGTAACTGAGAGGAGACCTCCACATAGCCTTTAAAGGAATGTGGAGAACCGACCAGAGCTTCTGACCTAATGTCCAATCCTCACCTTCTCGTGGTGCACCCTGTTGGGTATCTACTTGGATACTGAACAAACGAGGATGGGCTGGCAATTTGGGATTTAGCCGACCAAATTGTATTCTTATTGGTTAAACCAAAATAAAAAATGATGGTACAACATGACAAAATTTCATGCCGGCTGGGGCGTCGCCCGGTTAAACAAGGCCCCCGTTGTTTTCGCCAGGGAACCAGGGCGAACAGCGAAAAGTCAGCTACTGGAACAAATCTGAAAATAAACCCCAACTCAACATCACCAGAGTTAAAGATCGGTACTATCAACGTAAGAAGCCTGAATGGCAAAAAAGTGAAGCTAGCTGAGGAATTAGATAAGTACCAGATCGACATAATAGGGGTGACTGAAACAAAAAAGACAAAAACTGGCAAGATCTTTCTGAGCAATAAATACAAAATGTTATATTCAGGCAATGACAATCAAGGAAAAGAAGGAGTAGCCATAGTATTCAACACAAAATACGAGGCTAATCTTCTTGAATGGCAGTCAGTCTCAAGTAGAGTAATGTGGGCAAATATGAGAATGGGGAACTGGACAATGAGACTTATTTGTGCCTATGGTCCCACAGAAGGTTCTACTAAGGTAGAAGTGGAGGAATTTTTTTCATGCTTTAGAAAAAGCAACTGACACAATGAAAAATGAAAAGTTGATCCTTGTTGGGGATCTAAATAGTAGAGTAGGAAATGATTGTGAAACATACAAAAATATTTTGGGAAAATTTGGAGAAAAGAGCAAAGCTAATAATAATGGCAAATATCTGTTGGATTTCTGCTTAGGACATGGACTGGTTATTACTAACACCATGTTCCAACATAAAAATGTGCACAAATTCACATGGAGAGAAGAGGCAAGGAATAAGAAAAGTCTCATTGACTATGTCATTGTTGATAGTGATGTTTTCTCCCTGGTGCAGGACACCAGAGTGTACAGAGGATTTGAAATTGCAAGTGATCACTATTTAGTCTTGAGCAGGATAAAATTGAATTTCATATTGAAAAGAATAACATGTAAGAAAGTTTTAAAGCGAATAAAAGTTGAGCAGCTCTCAGATGTGAGCTGTAGACTAAAATACACAAAGATTATTGAAGAAAAAATGAAACAGTTTGAGAACAGGAATCAAACCTTGCAGATTCAGTGGCAAACTCTGAAGAAAACATTGATTCATTCTGCCATAGAGGCATGTGGTGAGGTTGTGTGTAAGGATAAAAAAATCAGAACTCCCTGGTGGACACAGGAAGTTAAAGAGGCAGTGAAGGAAAAGAAGAAAGCATATCAAAAGTTCCTGTCAAATAAGTCAGCATGTGCTCTTAGAGAATATAGAGACAAATGCAAGAATGCTAAACACTATGTAAAACTAGCTAAACAAAAGTCATGGGAGGACTTTGGCAAGAATATAGAAAATAAATATCAAGAAGGTGGCAAAATATTCTGGAGGTTGTTGAAGAAGCTTAAGAATGGAGGAAAGGGTGCTATAAAAGGAATTAGAGATGATAAAGGTGACATGAAAACGGGAGAAAAAGATATCATTGAAGTATGGAGTAATTACTTTGAAAAACTGCTAAATGAAACAAGCAGTGATGACAGCACAGTGGTAAAAAACACTGACCAGGCATGCAGTCAGGAATACATATCCATACTTGAAGTAGAAAAAGCCATCCAAGGCTTGAAATGTGGAAAGGCAGCAGAAGTAGATGATATTCGACCAGAAATGCTGAAGTATGGTGGTATAAGAGTCTTACAGTGGCTGCACTGCATAGTTCAGAAAGCCTGGACAGAGGGACGAATTCCCGATGATTGGAGTAGAGCTCTCATAGTACCCATATATAAAAAGGGAAATAAAACTGCATGTGAGAATTACAGAGGTATTTCCCTACTGAGTGTTCCTGGCAAGATCTATGCAAGTATACTTGAGAAACGGTTGAGAAGAATTGTGGAAGAAAAGCTTGGCGAAGAACAAGCTGGATTCAGGCCAAATAGAGGCTGTCAGGATCAGATCTTCACTTTACGAGAAATAGTCGAGAAAACATGGGAATATAACAAAGATCTGTATTTAAGTTTTGTCGATCTGGAAAAGGCATATGACAAGGTGCCAAGAGAGAAGCTATTCAATACGCTGCAGTTATATGGTGTCAATGGGGCATTATATCAAGCAATACTTAGTCTTTATTTGAGTTGTAAGTCAGCAGTTAGAATTGAAGTACAGGAAGATGGTTTAATGTTAAATCTGGTGTGAGACAAGGATGTACGTTATCCCCTCTGTTATTCATTATCTATATGGATCACATTATGAAGGAAAGTGGTATTAAACCTGATATCAAAATTGGAGATGTTAATGTCAGCTCTTTGCTTTATGCAGATGATGTTATACTTCTGAATAAATCCGCTACAAGTCTGCAAGATTCTCTGACTAAATTGAATAGCTGTTGTAATAGATATGGTATGAAGGTCAGCAATAAAAAGACAAAGACAATGAAAATAAGCAGAATCATTGAAAATGTCAACTGTGTTGTGAATGGAGAACCTGTGGAACAAGTAAAACATTTCAGCTACTTAGGCAAGATTTTTACTGAAGATGGTAAATTAAATATAGAAATAGACAACAGAATCAGCAAAGCTGGGATGGTGGGAAGTCAATTGAATAAATTCATATGCAATAAGAGAGAAATTAGTCAGAACACTAAATTAGCTGTATACAAGACAGTGTTCAAACCAGTTTTAACTTATGGATCTGAGAGCTGGGTCAGAAGTAAAACACTTGACCAAAGACTAGAGACCACAGATATGAGAGTCCTGAGAAAGATTAGAGGCATGAACAGATGGCATCAATGGCAATATCATATTAAAAATGAGGATATTAGGAAAGAACTTGACATTGTCAGCATCCAGGAATGCGTTAGCAGAGCTAATCTCAGGTGGTATGGTCACTTAAATAGAATGGGAGAGGAAAGATTAGCAAAAAAAGTGTTCTCTGCCAGGTTGGCAGCAAAACGACCCAGAGGAAGACCAAGATATAGGTGGATTGATACGGTACAAAGTACCTTAGATGATAGAAATATAAGAACTGATAATGTTGGAGTCTTGACAAGTAACAGACTGATTTGGAGGAAAATTGTAGATAGGAAGTTAGTAATGATGTAAAATTTTCATGTAGTACTATCAATACCTGTACACCCCTTGAGGGTACATGGCAGGAATTTGATGATGATGATGATGATGAGGTTGTAACATGAGCACAAAGCTTCATTTCCTATACAGCATCTTGATAGATTTCCCGAGAATTTAGGTGCTGTAAGCGATGAACAAGGCGAAAGATTTCATCAAGACTTAAAAACTATGGAAGATCAGTACCAAGGAAGATGGGATTCTCACATGATGGCCGACTACTGTTGGAGTATTCAAAGGGATTGCCTAAACAGAACACACAGCAGAAATTGCTACAAACAAAAATTTATTCCCTGAAACTCATGTGTAAGTAAAATTGTTATTTTTTTATAAATATTCTTGTAATTTTTAATGAATATTGTTAAGTAGTTATGTATCTAATTATCGGCCTCTCTCGCATTCAAAGCGCCAGTACATGCCGTTGCAGGTTCTTACGCATTTATTCGTTTACTACCAAGCGAGAGCAGTGAGCGCTCTGATTCTGATCTGCGCACCGCTTTGAATAATAGGCTACATCTTCGGGAATTTTTTGAATTTCTTGATAAAAAGTTAGGAACAGATTTTTAAAAGTACATATTTTCAGAAAATAATATTAAAAAATCGATTTTTTTGATCCTCTAAATAGTACTGCCTCCTTAAAACTATCAAAAAGTTACAAATTAGCAAAAAGAAAATGCCATAGAGGAAAAACCTGACGTGATAGAGAAAAATGGGTTTGATATTTGAAATCAGCGCACCCAAATTAGAAAAAACAAGTCTCATATAAAAGTCAGTGAAAATTGTGTTGGACTGTGTTATTCGTGACATCTTGAAGGAGTCCATATAGTTGATATATTAAATGAGCAGTCATAAAGGTATTTCATCCTTGTGACTATGACATTATGCAGAGTTTGAAAGCAGTGGAAAGAGAGGAGTCTGATGTGAGTGAAGAAGAGGTATATGGAGAACTGAGTAAATTTTATGTTAATAAGGCTGTGGGGCTTGATGATATATCACCATGTGTTTTGAGGGAATGTGCCATGAAGTGGACTTGGCATAATTGCATAATTGCCTTGGCATAATTGTTTAATATGATTCAAGTTCCAAAGGAGCAGAAGGAAGGCAAGATTGTGTGGTTTCATAAGGGAGGTTACAGAACTCATGATTCAAATTATTGGCCAATCTGTAACCACAACTTTAACCACAACAGCGAAAATGTTGCCTGTTGTGGTTAAAGTGTTGGAGAATTTTGTGAGGACCAGGATCCAAAATTATATTGACAACAGTGGCATTCTCTTTGATGGACAGCATGGATTTGCTGAAGAAAGGTCATGTTTTATTATTATTGTTACATTAACTCTCTTGGAGTTAAACATTCATAGAGGGAGTCATCAGCTTGCTTATTACAATAAGGTGTCAGGTACATTGAACAAGGGAGATTTATTCACAGTAGTATACTTAGATTTTATGAGGCACTTGATAGATTACTGCATGATAACTTGATATATAAACTAAAACAAATGGGATTGGATATTAGACTAGTGCACTGGATTGGGGATTGGCTATCTGATAGGTATCAGCAAATTGTGTATGGAGAAGCAACATCCCAGAAGAGGAAAGTCATTAGTGGTGTCTTAGAGGTCTGTTTTAGGGCTATTGCTGTTTAACCTATATGTTAATGATATTGGAGATGGTTTGAATGGGGATATTTAGTTGTTGCAGATGATGCACTTAGGAAAACTATGAGAGACAGAGCAGATGTTATGGTTTTACACAAAAACTTGAATACACTGAATGTTGCAAAATATAAAATTTAAAATTTTGGAAAACAAAGATGGGATGTAGAGTATACACTTAGTGAGGATATATTAAGGGAGGTGTAGGAAATAAGACCTCTGAGGGTGATGTTGGATAGTGATCTAAAATTTAGAGGATGTATTGTTATAATTGTGGTGACAGCTCAATGAATTCTGGCAGTGATGGAGAGGACAGTGACTTATTATTATTATTATCCTAAGACCCCATGGAGTCATAGATTCATCTAGGACTTGTAGAAGGAAATTCCAGTTCTGTAAGTATAAGAAGGTATTTATTGATGATTATTGAATAGGATATGAATGAATGATCAAATTTAACAACACACAGGATTTACCTTTTAGTAGGGTTCATCAACAACCCAGTGCAAATTTGCCACTGATGAAGAAGATGCCTCGAAGGAAATTTCTAAGTCTATATGTGACCTTGATTAGGTCACATATAGACTCCTGTGTACAGATTTAGTCACCTGGTTTTGAAAAGGACGAAGAGGTATTGGAGTAGATCCAGAGGCAATTTATTAAGGTGCTTTCTGGTCTCTGGAATGTTGAATACGAAGAAAAGTTGAGAAAATGTAATTTACAGAGTCTAGTGGATTGGAGGAGGAGAGCAGTATGATAGAGACATATAAGTTGGTAAGGGATTTTTATCAGATTGACAGTGAAGAGGTTTTTTGTAGAATGGTGAGAGATAGGGGAAGAACAAGAGATCATCCATGGAAGCTGGATAAGTAGAGTATGAGCAAGGGGTGAGATGTAACTTTTTTTTTCTCAGAGAGTGGTCAACGAACTGACTGCATTGCCTGAAAGTGATGTCTGCAGAGAACAGGAATGTATTTTTAAGGCACAGTATGATGAGCTGTCTGTGTGTATGACAGAAGAACCTCCCATTATGAGTCTTTGACTCCATGGAGTATGAAAATAATAATAATTATTAGCATGCCTGTATTACAAGATTAAAAATCAAAGTGATTTTTTCTTTTTTGTTCCAAGGAAGAAAAAGCATGTGATTAACTGGTCACATATAACATTTCATCTTACTTGTTATTTATGCACATGTACTATTAGTTACTTAAATGTTTTGCTGCTTTAAATAATATTCTGATAATGGAAGATAATGATTCAGTACAGTTCTTTGAATAATCTCAAAGTTCAGTTGTCAGTAGCCACAGGATATCAGAATTTATTATAAAACAAAAATAAAACGTTAACACCATTGATTCCCTTATAAGGAGTTGACGAGGCCGTTTTAGTCCTATCTAACATTTTGGAGACTGAGGAGGCAGTTCAATCTCCACCAGAGGCCAATTAGAAATAGCTGATCCAAGACTAACAATATCTGTTATCTGGTGAAGAGAGGAGGCTGACAAGTGCCACCATCTCATGGTCCCCAATCCTAACACTATATATTTATTGTCTGAGATAGTGTGTGTTCTATGGTGGGAGATGGGGGAACTTTGGGAGATATGACAGTTTTTGATTTTCTTGAGTTTACAGGATGAAAAGCCCATGTTTCCAGGAGAAAACATCAGCTTGAGATCAACTAACTGAGGAACTGGTCGAAGAAACGCTTAGAAAATGTTCCTCTAGTCAGCGACTAGATTTTAACCTAGGTCTTCCTTCGTGCAATCATGCACTGTGGAGTGCAAATGCTACACAGGATACAATTTATTATAATAAATTGTATCCTGTGTATCCTATATCCTAAGCTACACAGGATACAATTTATTATAATTTATTCCTTGAAAATCTTAAAATCATTCTATATTGTGATCCTTAAAGGTAAAATACACTGATCTGAAGGCGATTGTAGACTTCAGGTATCATAGTGAAGTGACTATCAGAGGACCAGCTTTCTGTAGTATTTAAAATAGTATAAACTCTAATGGTTGAAGGCCTACTGGCTCTAGGTGAGCATTGGAATGCTCTTGATTTTTGCAGCAGGATATGAGTGAATGATCAAATTTAACAACACACAGGATTTACCTTTTAGTAGGGTTCATCAACAACCCAGTGCAAATTTGCCACTGATAAAGAAGATGCCTCGAAGGAAATTTCTAAGTGACATAGAGGATCAGTTGCCACCCAAAACCCCAGAAACATTCTCACTAGCAGTGCTTCAGGATATTTGTTTGGAGCTGATGTCACACACAGATTGAATGAGGCAAAATTTATTAGCACCATGTATCATCCACAAACATCAGTTGAAGGATGAAATAGTGGTTCCAGTAGCTGGCGACATGGATAGATATCAGAGAGTGGTTTATGGAGGGGGCAGTAGGCCTGTGACCAGTAGTGTGCCACAGGGCTCTTTACTTGGGACAATGCTTGTATATTAATGCAGGGGCACGCCAGTAGTGTCTGGCACCTGTGTGCAAAACTTTAGTTGGCGCCCCTATCTCCCCCCCCTCAAATAAAAAAAATCACTTTAAAAAAACTTTTTTTTTAAGTATTTCCTCTTCTTTGGCACCTTTACTATCCTGGCACCTGTGTGCATCACACACATTGCACATATGGCTGGTATGCCCCCTGTGTTAATGATATAGGAAATGGTCTGTGGGGAGATATTCAGTTGTTTGCAGATGTTGCAAAACCAGATAGAGCAATAGTTAATAAATATGATATAGAGATCTTGCAAGTCAATTTGAATAGACTGATGTTGTGGACAAGGGAAAAGATTTAATTATTATTATTATTATTATTATTATTATTAATGTGGCAAAGTGTAAGGCTATACACTTTGGGATGAAGAAATTACCAGCTGTGTACTACATTAATGTAATTGAACTACAGGAAATTGATGAGGTTAGAGATATAACAGTTCTGGTGGACTGTAAATTGAAATTTAGTGGTCATATTGCATAGGTGGCCAAAATAGCTAATAGGATTATTGGCTTATTGAAGACAAGCAGACATACTGACAAGCAGAAATAAGGAAGTTATTATCCCACTTCATACTGATTTGATATGGCTTTAACTGGACTATTGTGTGCTGATCTGGTCAGCCAAATTTCTTGTGAAGATGGAGAAGATCCAGAGGCAAGTGACCCATGGTGGTAGGTGTATAGAATACCCCCTTATGAGAATTAATTGAATATTTGTGGATTGCTAAAACAGGTGGAAAAGGGGGGGGGGATATGATAGAGACATTTAAGTTGCTTAAAGGACTGATAAAGAGAAAATTTTTCAGTACTTGACTAGTGTATGGTGAACGTGGAAAATGAGTGTGTTGTTAGTAAATGTGTGAAGATGCTAGATTTTTTGCTTGGAGAGTGATGAATGAGTTGCCAAAGTCGGCTGTAAGCACTCTGGTGAATGAGTTCAAGGTTAGTATGATAGGCTTGTTTGAATAATCATTAGTGAATTGTAAGTGGAGCAGCCTCCATAGCTCAGTCAGTATATAGACAAAGAATTTTTTTTTTTGTCTATTTGATTGGAAAGACCTGGGTTCGAATTCTGTCTAGGACACGAAGAAGTTTAGTTTTCCTGCACATTGCAAGTAGAGCACATATACTGTAAGTTGTCAGGAGTTAATCATTGTAGTGGTGGCGAGTATAAAATAGTTAAAATAGGAACAAAATAATATGCATGTGTTATTTATGATAAATGAATGTGATAGCTGAGTTGAAAAAGCAAGACCAAATAGTGTTTAATGCATAGAGTAGCATACCAGACACACATAAATTTGAAAATATTTGGATTTGACTTCTCTCGGTTTTTGTTTTGAAATATTTCTATAAGCAAAAGTTACATTAATTTTTACTTAATTGGATGGTTGTTACGTTTTTTTAGTATTAATAAAAAACATTTTTTAAAAAATATATTATTTAATGAAACACCTTTCCACTCTATTATATTTCTTAATCCCCCCCCACACACTTCCTGACACCTTGAGCTAAATTGTGACTCTTTGGATTTAGATCAAAATTGGCCCTTCACTCAAAAATGATTGCTGACCCTAGATGATTTTTATGGCTCAGTGCAAGATCACCACCCAACTTGGAGGCTGCCGTTATAACTTAATCATAAATCACAGCCTTTACCAACCAATTTCTTCTCTAACTAGTAGCTCTTTTGCCACTGCATCCTCTCTCAAATTTTGTATGATTCCACCATCATTAGATTGAGATAATGAATATAGATGTTTCGTGTGCTAATGTTTTATGAGCAGTTTTATGAAAGCAGAATTGGCAAAGATGAGGCAAGGGATTAAACGTATGAGGAATGAACTGAGGAGAATTATAAATTTGCATGGGAATGTGAAGAAGAATGGGATGAAAGATTTCCAAGAAATATCGAATGATTTGAGAGTGGCAATCTATGGAAATTCAATGATAAGAGGTGTAGTGAATGAAAAGAGTCACAAGGTCTGTTTTCCAGGAGATATAATGAGCAGAGTGGTTGAAGCATTGGATAAAAGGAGTATGTGAGCCAAATAGGTTGGCAGGAATGATCTGACTGGTAACAAGAAGAATATAAGGAGGGATGTCATGAGGCTGTTAAGGAAAGTGAAAGATAACAGCGTCGTACGTAAGGTAGTCAGTGTGTTTCCCAGGTATGATAACGATGTGTTGAGACAGTCTGAGGTGAGCAGAGATTTTAAGTGATATGCTAGCAGAGTTGTGTGAGGAGAAAGGAGTTCATTTTGTGAATGTGTGGGATGAGTTTGAGAGATGGATAGAGTTTTATAAAAGAAATGGGTTACATTTGAATGGAATTAGTGTGAGTCAGTTGGAGAAGCATTGCTGAAAGAGAGAATGACGGAAGTGAATGTACGACCTGAGGAAGCAAGAAGTGTTGAGGAGGAGCAGGAGAGTAAAGTAGGCAAAGCTTGTGAATGGAGAGGTGAGTGGCACAAGCAGAGAGAATAAGAGAGAAGGAACACAGAGATCACCAGAGTTTACACTGCTGCTACTCTTATTCATCATTTATATGATCACATTATGAAGGAATATGGTATTAAATCTGATATTATTATTATTATTACCAGTTGCAGATTACCCAATAGGCACGTGCCTAGGGCCTCATCGTCTCAAGGGGCCTCAAAAATCACTTAGCAAAAAAAAAATAATATGCCTCTAAAAATTTAGTGAACATTTATATTTATAATTTATTTATTTTCTAATATATATTTAGATAGCTAATATTTATTTTCTATTTTATTTTTTAATAAAATATTTTTAATTTAATTTATTTCTTTTTTCTTTATTTAATTATAAATAAAGAAAAAACTTGTTATTATTTAAGGATTTTATTGTCTTTTTAATATAAAAAAAACACTTTTACATAAAGGGCTTTATAACAAAATTGCAACTAGGCCTCAAAGGAACATAATCCACTACTGATTATTATTATTACACCTTCCATGGAGTCGACAGACTCATCGTGAGAGATTCATTCAACTGACAACATATTTATCATATAGAATCTTAAAGTTCTTAACACTCCTTGCATTAACAACACATTCTGGTAATGCATTCCATTCACTGACAATTCTCCATTCTGTAAAAAAATCTACTCCTCACACCCTTCTTCACCACATTTTTGCATAACTTCCAGGAATGACCTCTGGTTCTTCTCCTCTCACCTTCTACTCTTTTTATAATCCCCTCTGGATTAATCTGATAAAATTCTCTCACTAACTTAAACGTCTCTACATATCACCTCTCTTCTTCCTATCCACCAAACTCTGCAATCCACATTTCTTCAACCTCTCTCCATAGCCAGCATTCCAAACTCCTGCTATTGTCTTAGTCACTCGTATCTGGACTCTCTGCAATGTCTCCACATCACACTGAAAGCCAGGTGACCAGATCTGAGCACAATAGTCCAAGTGTTGTCTGACCCAGAACTGGCACATAGTATTTTTCTTGTATGTGCGATTAATGTTCGGCGCCTTTCCAAAAAAGTTTTTTTTGAATAAAGTGTGAATAAAACAAACAGGAAATGAAAAGCAAATGAAAACCACTTTATAGTATAATGTTACCTATGGATTAGTCCTGCTTATACAAATTTTTCCAAGTTATATAAATTTTCAAAATAATATAGAATAGTAATATAAAGTTAAGAGATTTATTCAAATATTCTTTACACTAATTTTGCATTAATAAATAAATTAATTAATTTTGAAGATTCAATGAAAATAGATAAGAGAATTTGACAAGAATGTTTCGCATTGGACTCGAGAGTTCGCTGATTATTTTGTGTCGCTAACACCATCCTAATAGCCTGCTAATATAACAGGCTCGAATGTCGAGAAGAATGAGTTATCAGTAGTAAGCTGACTTCTAGGGCCGGACCACGTGCATTCGATCCCATTAAAATTAGGATACAGCCCTTACACGGAACTCAACAATTAATCATAAGTTGATTTATGATACATCAAAAAATAAAGAACTATTTTAGGTATATTTTCATAAATTTTAATCAGAAATTACAGTGATATAATCCAGTCCAGGATACAATTTCAGAATTTATTTGTTCGTTTCCGGGAAGATTTGAAGGGGCCCAAATGGAAGACGACGTACATTCAAAATTATATGTATCATTCGTTGTTCGTTTAAACTCTTATCTCATATTTTTTTGACACACGCCACCAGTCGGGCCTGGTCTGACCAGTGCTTTATACAGTGGCACAACCACTTCTTTATCCTTGCATTGGTTGATAGGCGAAGAAGAGGGGATATGATAGAAACATTCAAATTACTAAAAGGTTTTTATAGGATTGATGCAGGGGAAATGTTTCAGCTGTGTGATAGTGATGGAAGAACAAGAGGTCATCTCTGGAAATTAAAGAAGAGTGTGGTTAACAAAGGTGTCAGAACAAGGTTTTTTGCCTGGAGGGTGGTGAATGAGTGGAATTCATTGCCTGACTTTGTTGTGAGCTCTTCATCTGTAAATGAATTCAAGAAGAGATATGACAGATATTGTTTTGCTAGTTTGGGTCTCCCGCGATGAGTCTACTGACTCCATGGAGATACCCGTAATAATAATAATAATAATAATGTTAGAGTATTTCTTATCAAAGCAGCACTACGATGTGTAACCAACTTTTACAACACTTGCAATATGCCCTGTAAACTTCATTCTACTGCCAACTATCACTCCCAAATCTCATCCACTTCTTGCAATATGGCACCATCGATATAGTACACAGCCTTATATTTCTGCACTCCAAAATGCACTTATTGATATTAAAACTACAACTCCACTTTTTTGTCCAAGTTAAAAGTCTATTCAAATCTTCCTGAAGGGATTCAGCATCAGCAGTGCTACTTATAATTCTTCAAAACTTTGCATCATCAGCAAATAACTGAAGATCCCAGTCAGTCCACATGATATATCGTTTACAAATAAGTTATATAGCAGGGGCCATGGGGCACACCACTTTTTTGAGACTGTGTTCCATCATACACGACTTGCTGGTATCGTTCAGAGAGCCAATCCCTGATTCATCTGACCAATATACTGTCTATTCTCCTCCTCTGCAGCTTGTACACCAACTTATCATGGTAATCTATTAAAACGCTTTTGCAAAGTCTAAGAATATCACTATATATGATTCTCCCTTATCTAACACACTCATTGCCTTATCATAAAATACAAGTAAATTACTGAAATGGGACATACATTTAAGAATCCATGCTAACCATCATAAAGGATGCCATGTCAATCAACCCAATTCTATATTCTATTCCTTACCAATCTCTCCAATGCCTTGACCACAATTTCAATTATACAGACTGACCTATAGTTGGAGACTTCTGTTTTAGAACCATGCTTATGGAGTGGTGCTATTTTGCCTTCTTTCCACACCTTAGCAACCATACCTACTGCAAAGCTTTCATTAAATAACTAGGTCAAGGGCATAACCAACTGTGGTGCACATTTCTTAAGCATACATGGTGATATGTCATCCATTCCCATAGCCTTATTCACATCTAACCCAACCAACATCTCATACACCTCGGTTTCTTTAACTTCCAGTTCTCCTAATATTTGGCTCTCTTCTATATATTGTACCAGATAATTTATACCAGTATGATATACACTGATAAAATATTAGTTCAATAATTCCACAATTTCCTTTGTTGATGGACATCACTTTCCTAGGTTGATGGACATCAACAGAATTAGGTTGATGTCCATCAACCTAGTTCTGTATACTATTCCTTACCAATTTCTCCAACACCTTGACCACAACCATAGTTATACAGACTGGTCTACAGTTGGAAACTTTTGTCTTAGAACCCTGCTTGTGGAGCAGTACTATTTTGTCTTCTTTCCACTCCTTAAGAACCCTACCCACTGCAAGACTTTCATTAAATAACCAGGTTGAGGGCATAGCCAACTGTGGTGCACATTCCTTAAGAATATGTAGTGATATGTCATCCATTCCAACAGTCGTATTAATATTTAACCCAACCAACATCTGATATACCTCTGATTCTTTCACTTTCAATTCTCCTAATACTTGCCTCTCTTCTATATATTGCATGACACATTTACACCAGTATGATATATGCTGATAAAGTGCTCATTCAATAATTCCACTATTTCCTTTGCAGCTGTTAGTCTGCTGCCATGACTATCCACCAGTGTTAGTCTGCTATAATTATTCTTCCTCTTGCTTACCATGTAGCAGAAAAATTCCCTTCAGTTAACCTTGGTCTGACCATCTAATCTCGTCTCATACTGCACCTTTTCTTTCTTTACCATGCTCATCACCTTTCTAGCCTGCACCTTATACCCTTCATGGATCTGATCACCACCAACCGTCTTGTACCTCCTCCATAACATTTTCATTTCCAGTACAGAAAATGATTTCACTGTTCATCCATTTCACTCCTGCTCTATTTACTCACTTAACCCTCAGTATGCAGTCATACATTGCTTTTGTCACGATACTGCCTTATGAGTTTCCATGCATTGTCAACATCTTTTCCGCTCAACGCATCTACCCAATGTACTGATGCTAACTGACTACACAGCTTCCTGTAATCATCTGCTTTATACTTCCACATGTATCCATTTTTGAAAGTGACCTTATCTTGTTTCATCACTTCCCAAACAAGTACCTCATGGTCATTCTCACCAACTGGCGGCAGTGTCAGCACCTCATTAACAACTAGATCTTGTGAAGTTATCACCAAATCCAAAACATTAAAGCCTCTAGTTGCTTCAATCGCTTGCTGCTTAAGTTACTTATCTCTCAGAAATTCCACAAACTCGCTCTCCTTGTTCCCATACACTATCTCCTCCTTCCAGTCTATATTCCTGTAATTAAAGTCTCCAATCAGGATCACCTTGTTTTTACATGCCCAGCTAATTTGCCTAAACATTTCACAATCAGTATTCTTTGCATTTCCTGGCCTATAACAGCATCCTATCAGATATGCTAACCAGTTTCTTTCAACTTCACACCACACAGATTCAAAATCTGTGCATGCACCATCAACTTCCACACTTTGCGAACACAATTTCTCTGCAATCATTAATAGCACTCCTCCCTCCTCTTTTCACATCTCCAGAGAATTATATATCCTTCTAATTCTTTTTCCAACATACATTCTCCTCAGACAACCATGTTTCACTTATTCCAATTACTTTTATGCATACCGTCTTAATCAATGCCACAAACTGAGTTCTCTTTTTTCGAATACTCCCTATATTTGTATATAAACATAACAATCACTGTGTGTTTGAAGCCATCATACCAGCACCAACATTCTCTAATCTAGCTGCTCTACTACACCTCTCTCTTCAGTTTGACCATTCCCATTTCCTTGATCCTGACTGTGATTTCCTTTCTTACCTGTCTCAACCTTACCTTTATGCATTTAATTACTTTGTGCTGCTGCAACCACATCTTCAACCTCATATCCATCTTCTTCCTACTGTACAATCTGTTGATTTGTGTTATTCTTTTCGCAGGTATACTCTGATCATTTTCTGCATTAACTTCTTGACTCCGTGCCTTCTCAGAAAACAATAGCTTTTCTAAATATCCAACACCAAACCCATTCAAATGTAATCCATCAGGTTTATACCATTTGAACTTCCCTTCAAATTCACTCCATACAAATTGAATCTCCTTTGCCTCACACAACTCGGTCATCTTTATTATTATTATTATTATTATTATTATTATTACAGGTATCTCCATGGAGTCAGTTGACTCATCGACTTAACCACACTTTTCCTTAATTTCCAAGGATATTCTTCCATCACTATCACACAGCTGAAATATTTCCTCTTGTTCTTCCATCACTATCACACAGCTGAAATATTTCCCCTGCATCGATCTTATAAAAAACTTTTAGTAATTTAAATGTTTCTATCATATCCCCTCTTCTCCACCTATCAAACAACCTCTGCAATCCATCAAATGCTCCTTACATTGATAGATTGAGATCTGTCAATGTAGGGAGCATTTTTTGCATCACTCACCAATTTGGTCACACTCTTCTGAACCCACTCCATAATCTCCAAGGAATCCAGGTGACCAGACTTGAGCACAGTAATTCAAATGTGGAAGTATCAAAGCCTTATGAAGGGGAATAATAACCTCTTTATCTCTGGATGTAAGTGTGTTCCTCAACAACTAAGTAATCCTATGTGCAATCTTGGACACCTTAGCAATGTGTCCTCTGAACTTCATCTCCCTATCTACCAACACCCCTAAGTCCCTAGCCTAATCAATCTCTTGGAGTACTGTTCCATCAATGTAGTACACAGCTGGTAATCTTTTAATCCCAAAATGCATGACTTTACCCTTTTCCACATTGAACTGATATCCATTATCTTTTGCCCATTCTACCAGCTTATTTAAATCATCCTGCAAACTTTCAACATCAGCTTGATTTTTTATTGCGCTAACTTTGCATCATCAGCAAACAACTGAATATCTCACTGTAAGCCATTTCCTATATCATTTATATACAAATTAAACAACAATGGCCCAGAGCCCTGATGCACACCACTGGTCACCTGCCTCATCTTGGACTCAGCTCCTCCATACACCACCTTCTGGTATCTCTCCCTGAGCCATTCTCCTATCCATATAATCAATTTAGTATCCATTCCCATCTGCTCCAATTTGCATAACAGTGTTTCATGGGGTATCCTGTCAAAAGCCTTAGCAAAAAAGTACCACTGTGTAGCCAGTTCCTTTGTCCAACTCAGATGTCATTCTATTATGAAAAGTTAATAGATTGCTAAGGCAGGATCTACCTTGGGCGCTAGTGTCCTTGGTAAATGCGGCGGTCGAGTTTAGCTAGTCTAGAAAACGTGTTTTTAAAGTTAAATATAGTGTGGCTTTTTGTCACAAATTATGCTACAATTGTGCATCGGTTAGAAACAAGTGTCCTTCAGTGGTATTATTGTTTAGAACTGTGTTGTATATATTGTGTTTTCACTGCCGTTTGTTTCACTATAACAACGTGTAAAGATGGCGTCCAACAAGAAACGTACGTCAGCGGCGCGCAGGACTTCTACTACTACACGAAAGGCTGGCTCAGCGTTAGATTTTTCGCAATGGATGCGGTGCGGAAACTGCTACATGTATGCACCGAAAAATGTGAAGGATCTGTGGTCGGTCTGGCAAAATGAGAAGAAAGAAAATGTCGACGTATGTGAGAAGTGTCGGGATAGGCTGGAGCGTTTAGGAATGGAAGCAGACATCGGGACCGTAGCGGAAGAACTTCGGCGGGAGTTTATGAAAATGAAAAATGACCTTCATCTTCTTCATGAGGAAGTGGAAGTGATCGGTAAGGAGATTCTGGAAGTTAAAGCTGAGTTTAATGTGTTAAACAGAGAAATTAGGACTATAGAGATTACTTTAGCTGAAGTAACTAGAACAGGATTACATATGGGTGAGTCTTTGAATGATTCAGTAATAAATAGTATGGGAGTGATTGGGAGTCAACATAATAAAACCACAAGTGGCCTAGAAGAAATGAGATGTAGTGAGAGTGGGGGGGGTAAGTAATAGAGAGTTGAGTAATGAAGCTGGGAGAGTCATGCTGAATAGTGTAGAGAATGAGTCCATGAGTGTGGACTTGAATGAAGTTAAGAGTGGTAAAATATATGGTGATTCTATGATTAAGGGTATGGAGAGTGGTATGCATGAGGAGTGCTGGGCTGATGGGACAATAGAAAGAGTGGCTTTAGCGATAAAGAGAGGGCATGAAACAGACAAGATGATAGTTATGGTGGGTACGAATGACCTGAGAGGTAGTATAAATCGGGTAGGAAAAGATTTAAGAACATTATTAGATATTGTGAAGAGGAAAAGTGTCAATGGGAGAATAGTGTGCGTGCTGCCTCGTTTTGACAATTACGAGTTAAGTAGACGAGCAATGATAATGAATGATATGATTGCAAGAATGTGCAGAAAAAGAGGTCTGGAGTTTGTTGATGTTTGGAGTGTGTTTGAAGGAAAAAGGCAGTTGTATGCTAGAGATGGACTGCATCTTAACATGGAAGGACATAAGCGATTGAAGGAGTTATTGTTTTCTGAACAGGTTGAAGTTATTGGGCAGGGAAACTAATATTGAAAAGGTTGAGTGTAAGAGAGAGAAACTTTAGCACTGATTGTGTATTTATTGATCCTTATAGGCAGAATAAATTGCAGAAGAGAGGGGATAAAAATCGGCATAGGACTACGGTAGTTAGTGACTTATATATCAGTTCTAAAGCCGGTACAAGATCTAGAGGGAATCTGCAATTTTTGTATACCAATGCTAGAAGCATTCGAAATAAGAGAGAAGAATTTTTGGCATTAGTCAGTGAAATCTCACCAAAAGTTGTAGGCATTAGTGAAACTTGGCTGTCAGCAGAAGATGTGGTCACTGGAATTCAATGTGAAGGGTACAGTATTTTCAGGGAGGATAGAGAAGATAGAACAGGAGGAGGAGTACTGTTGATGATAGCCGATGTGTTGCAGCCAAAGAAAGTAGTATATCATGATGATAGACATGTGAATGAGAGTTCATTTGAGGCAGTCTGGTGCGAAATAGTGACCAACGCAACCAAATATAGAGTTGGATGCTGCTATAAGCCAGGGAGTACGGGGGAAGATATTGAATTCATGCATCAGCAACTTAGTGCAATGAGTGAAGGCTTAGTGATTATTATGGGGGATTTTAATTATGGTGATATCAATTGGAAGGAGGAAATATCACGTAGCAAAAAGGAAATGGAGTTCATACATCTTCTACGAGATAATTACTTGAAACAGCACGTAACTGAAGGGACACGTGGTGTGAGAGTGTTGGACCTGGTTATTGGTTCAGAGGTTATATGCATAAGTAAGGTGTCCTCGTTACCTCCAGTTGGTGAAAGCGATCATGTGGTATTGACTTGGGAGGTTGCAAAATCTGTGGATTTTTCTATTAAGAAGGGGTATGTACGGAACTACAGGTTAGGCAATTATTACAAGCTTCGGAGTGAGCTTGCAGCCATCTCATGGCAAAACATATTGCAAGGGAAAGATGTTAGCAGTGCTTGGGATAAAATCAGCGGGTATCTGAGGAAAGCAATATCAGATTGTGTCCCTATGGTCAGGAGGTCAAACAAGGCAGGCATTAGATGGATGAGCAGTAGTATCAAGCTTGAACTGCAAAAAAAGAAAATGTTATGGAGAATTTACAAGGAGAAGGGCGATCAGGACACCCATGAGCAGTACAAGGCTCAAGCTAGGAAGGTTACCAGCATAGTAAGAAAAGCTAAATCAGATTATGAGAAGACCTTAGCCAAAGAGATCAAGGGTAATCCCAAAGAGTTCTTCCGCTATGTGGCAAGTAAGAGGAAGAATGACTTCGGAAGGATAACCTTAGTGGGTGCTGATGGTATTGAGGTGACAAAATCAGATGTAATAGTCGAGTTACTGAGTGATCACTTCTCAAAAGTCTATCACCCAAGTGAGGATATCTCTATACCTATAGCAATACCTAATGTGAGAATTGAAGCTAAAGAATCAGAGGTATTAAATATATTGCAAAACTTAAATGCAAACACTGCGGTAGGCTTAGATGGAATATCAGCTCGGGTGTTGCGTGAATGTGCAAATGAATTGTCAACCCCTCTTACCTGGATATTTAATTTAAGTTTGAACTCTGGTATGGTCCCTAGGGAGTGGAAGTTAGGCAAAGTGGTTCCTTTGCATAAGGGTGGCTCTAAAACTGCGGTATTGAATTACAGACCAATCACCATCTCAGGAGTAGTGGTAAAAGTATTGGAAAAGTTGGTTAAAGACAAAATTCAAGAATGGGTGGATCAGGATATGATACTCTATAGAGGCCAACATGGTTTTGTTAAAGGTAGATCCTGCCTTAGCAATCTATTAACTATTCATAATAGAATAACATCCAAGTTGGACAAAGGAACTGGCTACACAGTGGTACTTCTGGATTTTGCTAAGGCTTTTGACAGGATACCCCATAGAACACTGTTACGCAAATTGGAGCAGATGGGAATGGATATTAAATTGGTGATATGGATAGGAGAATGGCTCAGGGAGAGATACCATAAGGTGGTGTATGGAGGAGCCGAGTCCAGAATGAGGCAGGTGACCAGTGGTGTACCTCAGGGCTCTGTGCTTGGGCCAATGTTGTTTAATTTGTATATAAATGATATAGGAAACGGCTTAAAGGGAGATATTCAGTTGTTTGCTGATGATGCAAAGTTGTGTAGTGCAATAAAAAATCAAGCTGATGTTGAAAGTTTGCAGGAGGATTTAAATAAGCTGGTAAAATGGGCAAAAGAAAATGGATGTCAGTTCAATGTGGAAAAGTGTAAAGTCATGCATTTTGGGATTAAAAGATTACCAGCTGTGTACTACATCGATGGAAAGGTACTCCAAGAGATTGATGAGGCTAGGGACTTAGGGGTATTGGTAGATAGGGAGATGAAGTTCAGAGGACACATTGCTAAGGTGTCCAAGATTGCACATAGGATTACTTGGTTGTTGAGGAACACACTGACATCCAGAGATAAAGAGGTTATTATTCCCCTTTATAAAGCATTGATACTTCCACATTTGGATTACTGTGCTCAGGTCTGGTCACCTGGATTCCTTGGAGATCAGGAGGCTGTGGAGAGGGTTCAGAGAAGAGTGACCAAGTTGGTGAGTGATATAAAAAATACTCCCTACATTGATAGATTGAGAGCTTGTGGATTGCAGAGATTGGTTGATAGGCGAAGAAGAGGTGATATGATAGAAACATTCAAATTACTAAAAGGTTTTTATAGGATTGATGCAGGGGAAATGTTTCAGCTGTGTGATAGTGATGGAAGAACAAGAGGTCATCTCTGGAAATTAAAGAAGAGTGTGGTTAACAAAGGTGTCAGAACAAGGTTTTTTGCCTGGAGGGTGGTGAATGAGTGGAATTCATTGCCTGACTTAGTTGTGAGCTCTTCGTCTGTAAATGAATTCAAGAAGAGATATGACAGATATTGTTTTGCTAGTTTGGGTCTCCCGCGATGAGTCTACTGACTCCATGGAGATACCCGTAATAATAATAATAATAATAATATTTAACAAAACCATGTTGGCCTCTATAGAGTATCATATCCTGATCCACCCATTCTTGAATTTTGTCTTTAACCAACTTTTCCAATACTTTTACCACTACTCCTGAGATGGTGATTGGTCTGTAATTAACTACCACAGTTTTAGAGCCACCCTTATGCAAAGGAACCACTTTGCCTAACTTCCTATACGACTATACTTCCTATACGACTATACGATTAACTGATATACGACTATCCTTTGATTCTTTCTTTAGTCAATCTCTCCTTGGAAAAATCCAAGGCAAAGCCAGACTTTCATACAGAAGCCTTCCATGCTGCTGACCTCCATTTCTTTATGGATGCCATCTTTAGAAGCTGAAGTAGAACAACAAACAAGTAGCAAAACACAATATAAACAACAACAACAACAACACTGAAGGACACTTGTACCAAACTGAAAAAATGCAGCACTATTGCTACAAAAAAGCTACACTATTCACTAATTAAAAACACTTTTTTTATCACAGCTCAAAACTACCACTATGCTCATTTATGAAATTAGACACATTCAATTCATTTCAACTTTACATTATAGATAAAGTTGGGTTCCTAAATAAATCTATTTCAAGTTTTCAGTATTCTTTATCTTAATTGTTTAATAGATGTAACAAATTTGCCAAAAAAATCATTAAAAAATCAGCTGATTTTTAATGATATCAGAATGGGTTTAACTGGAGAGATGTGGCTCTTTGTAAATGAGATAAAATTGAGGAGAACAGTGATGAGTCAAGAAGATGTTATTGCTCTATAGGAGGATTTGATAAGAAAATGACACAAAAGAGATAAACCAATATCTGAAAATAGGCAGGAACATGAAAAGCATTGACTGCATACTTGATAGAGAGTCTATAGAACAAGTGAAATATTTTAGCCTATTATAAGCACAAATTTTAGTCAAAAGGGCCAATTAAATATAGAAATAACAATATGTGGTGGCAAATATGTTGGACAAGGGCGAAGCATACATAGTGATATTATTACATTTTATAAAGGCCTTTGATAGATTGCCATGTGATAAGTTTGGGATTCAACTGGAAAAGATGGGATTAAATATTATTATTATGGGCTGGTCCAAGGAGTCCTAAGCATCATTTCAAGAACTATCCAATATTTGCCTGGTATCTATCATACTTTGCTTTGAACTCATTCACAGTCATGGCACCCACTGCAGACTCTGGCAACCTATTCCACTCATTCACTACTCTCCAAGCAAAAAACTTGTTCTAACACCCTTGCCAACTACACTCTTACTCAGTCTCCATGGATGGCCCCTAATTCTCCCACCACCAGACCTGTTCTTAAAAATTTCCTTTGCATTAATCTTGTAAAAAACCCCTCAGTAATTTGTATGTCTCAATCATATCAGTCCTTTTCTGCCTATCAACCAGTTTCTATAACCCACAAATTTTCAACCTGTTCTTGTAAGGTTCATTCCATAGACCTGCTACCATATGGGATACTAAGGCAATTGATGCGGTCACTAGCCTCTACATACAAGCAGCCCATCTATGAAGCGACTTCATGTGCAAACTGCTTGCTTAATAAATACTATACTTGTGATGTGGATAGATGTTTGGCTTTCAGACAGGTAAAAACAAGATGTGGAAGCAGTATTCTGAAAGAGGAAAGTGGTATACTGTACGAGTCTGGTTTGGAGTCATCCAGGAGCGGCTTGTGCATAGGCACTGCGGTGTTTCTCAATATATAAATATATTTATTAATTTATTTATATTTGCTTGTAATATTTAATTTTATCATCAACAATCCTATACAATTCTCTTATTTTGTATAAAAAATAATAAAAATCCATCTTGTAGCACTCAGGAGGGTGAAGGACACTAGCATCACTATGTTTACCACAGTGTCATATTGCTATGCTCTCAAGAATATGCATGCCATAGTGAGATGCGAGCTATTAGCGTAATGCAGCACTGTTTTTTGCACAGTTCCACTGTTATTTATATGCAGTTTGCGCCAGTAGTAGATTACATATCCATATTTGGATATTACAATTAAAGGATTTAATTGTAATGTCCAAAAATTGTAAATCCATTCCTTTAATTACAATTAAAGGAATGGATTTTATTTTTAAGTAATTTTGAATTATACCAGACTGTATAATTTTATCGATAATAAACAATATTTTTTCATGTTTAATTTTTTTTTTTTAATTTTTACCATAATTTTGATATTTTATCCAAACACTTATACACTGTACTTACAGTGTGTATGTATATTTTGAAAGTTGCAGCACCCCACGATTTCAAGCCATGAGCCGCCACTGGAGCCTTATTGTTTAACTGGATGATTTTGACCAGGAAGATGCTACTGTTGGCAGATAATGCAAAGTTGAAGAAAACAATAATAACTTAAGCAGATGTTATAGCTCTACAGGAGGATATGAACAGACTGTATGAGTAAGCGAGTGGAGCTACTAGTTCAGTGTGGCCAAGTGTAAGGTTTTGAAATTTATTAAGCAAGAAGGGGATGTAAAGTATCTCAGAGTGGTGACATGAAGTTTAGGAGTCACAATCCTCAAATTTTGAAATTATCAAATTGAAAATGATGAGGATTTTCACAGGCTGAAGTAAGAAGGTTAAAGTTCAGTTATATAAGGCTTTAATCAGGCCTCATGTACGAAAACTAGGTGAGGCCTTAATTCATAGGGACAAAGATATATTGGAAAGCATCCAAGATATCTTAATCCTAATGAAAGGGTCATACATAGTTTTTGGTCTATGGAATGTGGGTTATGGGAACAGATTGAGAGGCGGTTTCATTTTCAGAGACTTGAATTGGAGGAAGTAGGTCATGTGGGTGAAACATACACTGAGTTAGCTTTGCATTAGGAATACCCCCCCCCCCTCCTTCAATGAGAGCTTGGAGGGCAGGTGTCTCTAGGGTTGCTTTGATACTACTGTATCAAGGATGCACCAGGACTGGATTACATATGACAGACATCCAGCAGAAGAGCTCACGTTGGTCAGCCACACGTGATTGATCCTAGAGGCGAGTGTATCTCACTCTGACTGGTATCTCAGCAATGACATGCAAGTCACACAGCTCACCCACTAGTACAACAGTGGGGCAGTGCATTTCCACATGCACCATTCACTGTACCTTGCTTATCATGGGATTCCACAGCTGGAGATCAACAAGGTTACCCACAATGATGACCTCGCATTGCAAACAGCACCTCACATGGGCCAAGGAACATTGGCAAGGGACCCCTCGACAAATGGAAGAAGGTCATCTGGAGTGATGTGTCCTGTTTTCTGCTGCACCATGCTGATGGTGGGTTTGGATTTGGCATGAACAGCATGAAGCCCTATCCCCTGGTTGCACAGTTGGGATGAAACAATCTGCTGGAGTTGGTGTTATGGTCTGTCGAGCTTTTTCCTGGCACACCTTAAGTCTGTTGGTTATTATCCCACAAACACTCAATGGTGAATGCTACAGGGACCTGTTAACTGACCATCCATATCTTCATGAGGTCTACCCTGACCACAGTGCCATCTTTCAACAACACAACTCACCTTGCCATCGGGCGTGCACAACAATTGAGTGGCTGGAGGAATGCAACAACAAATTAGCCACATTACCCCCCTCAAACTCTCCTGACTGTAACCCAATTGAACATGGGTGAGATATACTAGAATGGGATGTGAGAACTGCTGACCTCCTCCATGGAATGAACATGAACTGATGGATTTGATGCAGTAAATATGGGTTGAGTTACACATGAAGGATGTTCGTCACCTTGTGGAATCTGTTCCTGGGCATCTGCGAGCCGTGATTGCGTGGAGAGGTGGACCAACGTGTTATTAGGCGTTTGTTCCTAATGCAAAACTAACTCGGTGTAAGTTTGTTACCAGGTTAAGAGATTTTTCATAGCATGGAAAGAGACACTGGAGTGGAGCAAGAGGCCATCACTGGAAACTGTATTAGAAGGGTGTGATCAAGGGGGGGTGAGGAGTAATGTGGATGAGAGTAATGTATTGAGGAGTAATGTATTGAGAGTATGTAGGTGAGTTTGGAAATGGTTTAATGAACTTTTTGTATGACAGCGGGAACTTCCCAGGGTGTCTTTTGACTGCATGGAGGTTTGCTGTTAATAAATAATAATATAAGTAAACCTGGTATAATTATAAGATCTGCTAATGTTGGAGTTTTGACAAGTAATAGACTGATCTGGAGGAAAATTGTAGATAGGAAGTTAGTAATGATGTAAATTTTTTTTCATATAGTACTATCATATCCTGTACACCCCTTGAGGGTACATGGCAGGAATTTGATGATGATGATGATGATGAAAACCTGGTATGACGGGAGGTCAATTTTGAAATGTATATGGAATAAGGGAGAGATTAGCCAAAATTCCAAACTAGCATTATACTAATGAGAAGAGAGTTGAATTAAAAATAAAACAGCTTTCAAACCTCAGAGATCACAGATATAAGAGTTCTGAGAGGAAACTTTTTGAGTGAACAGATGTCATCAGTGGAAGAATCATTAAAATGAAGATATCAGACAGGAACTTGACATTGTCGGCATTCATGAATGAGTGAGCAGACTAGTCTAATGCTATGATCACTTAACAGATATATTGATGCAGTTAAAAGTGTTTGAGGAGTGAAAAAATATCACATCTGACAATATTGGTATATTGTCAGATGTGTGGGTTAGTATATTGCATTTAAATTTTGCAGTATACTTACATCCAGAGATAAAGAGGTTATTATTCCCCTTTATAAGGCTTTGATACTTCCACATTTGGATTACTGTGCTCAAGTCTGGTCACCTGGATTCCTTGGAGATGAGGAGGTTGTGAAGAGGGTTCAGAGGAGAGTGACTAAGTTGGTGAGTGATGTAAAAAAATGTTCCCTACATTGATAGATTGAGAGCTTGTGGATTGCAGAGGTTGGTTGATAGGCAGAGAAGAGAGGATATGATAGAAATATTTAAATTACTAAAAGATTTTTATAGGATTGATGCAGGGGAAATGTTTCAGCTGTGTGATAGTGATGGGAGAACAAGAGGTCATCCCTGGAAATTAAGGAAAAGTGTGGTTAACAAGGATGTGAGAATGAGGTTTTTTGCCTGGAGGGTGGTGAACAGTGGCAGCCGGTACATAAGCACTGCGACAATGCACGAACTTCCAAGGAAAAAAATGAAAAAAATAAATTTTGTTTGTGTTTATAAATAATAACAATGCTTACAACATTATATAAATGCAATACAACATGTTAAAGGTTACAACTTATATTTTGACATTAATTGAACAGTTAATAATTGGAATTGTTCTATTAACGCTTTAGATTACAAAACAAATGCACTGTGATCTAACACCGATATTCGTTTACGCTTGTCATTGCACGTTACGTCATTAGATACGCTGCCGTCTGGGCAGTGTATCTTATTATTGGTGCGTTATTTCTGTGAGATATGAAACGTTTATTACTGGTGCGGTGCATGTGCGTGGTGAACTATTTTTTGTAAATCTTTTTTATTTTGTTAAAATAACATATAATTATTTATTTATTATAGATACAAGGCTGAATTATGACGAGTGTCAATGTTGAAAATATGAAAAGAATTAAATTTTTTTCAATTATCGTTACACGAAACAAATACATGCGATCTAACGCCGATATTCGTTTGCGCTTGTCATTGCTATTGATACAAAACTTTTATTATTGGTGTTTGTTCATGGTGAGGATGAAATATTTTTAATAAAGCAATTTTTTAATATGTAAATTTATTTATTAATAAATTCGTTACTGATTAAGAAAAAAAAGCTTTTTTTTTATTATTTTTTATTTTATTTTTATATATGCAGCACCCCCCACTTAAAATTTTCACCAGCCGCCACTGGTGGTGAATGAGTGGAATGTATTGCCTGACTCAGTTGCAAGTTCTTCGTCTGTAAATGAATTCAAGAAGAGATATGATAGATATTGTTTTGATAGTTTGGGTCTCCCACGATGAGTCTGACTCCATGGTAGTGCTGTAATTGTAATAATAATAATAATAATAATAATGTTTTGTGCACTTTATTAGTCATCACATCTCTAATGATCCAGTCCCCATACAATGATATACGACTATCCTTTGATTCTTTCTTTCTTTATAGCATTAACTTCTTCCTTCTCCTTATCATCAACCAATCTCTCCTTTAGCTTTAATATCCTCTTTCAGATGTTTCATTTCACTTTTCATTTTCACTAACTCCTGTCTAAGCTCTTTTACTATGGTCCCGATGTTTGCTCCGATTTCTAATCACTCACATCTATCCAGACACTTTTCAGATACGTTAATGTTTTTCTTCTTTTCATTTACCCAAGCAATCCACAAATCTTTCACATATTTTGTTGCATACATATAGCAATTTTCACAGTGCATCCACTATGAAAAATCCAAGGCAGAACTCAATCTTCATACTAGAGCTTTCCATGCCGCCGACATGCACTTCTTTACAGATGCCAGTATCATGAAAGCTCTAACCAGTAGAGCCTACAACCTTAGTTTCAATGAGGCCTCTCTTCCAGCATAACTCAGCCACATTACACCACACCTTCCTATCTAATAGTTAAAGTTTCTACAGAATCAAAAAATAATCAATCCTTCCCCTAATTCATGCCTTCTCCTCAGAAGGATTTCAGTAATGCTACCACAGCTGTTATTTCTGAGGCACATTGGAAAAAATAGGCAGAATTCTAAAGAAATACAACCTCTGCACAGTTTACAAGCCCCACATGAAGCTAACTATTATCCATTCCACTAAGGACTACCTCCCTCCTTTCTCAGTTCCTAGTGCATATAGAGTTCCCTGTTCTTGCAAGTTGGCCTCCTATGGACGCAATTGAGTTTATTTACCCAAAAATTGTTGGAATAAGTGAAACATTGTTGGATGAGGATGATATCCTGATGGGAATTGAAATGAAAGGGTATGATGTGTTTCATGAGGATAGAAAGGACAAGAAATAAAAGGTAGTGCTGTTGATTACAGAAGGGGAATTCTCCTTCACATAAGAAGGAGATGCAGTGGGGTAAATGGTGGCAGTGTCTTTGAGGTATGATGTGATGTGATGTGAAAGTTGATACAATTGATATTTGGTCAGATGCTGCTATAAGCCAGGATATGTAGAGAGTGGTTATGATGAAATTAGACAACTTGAGGGAGCCAACAAGGGAAGAGGGTTCATTGTGGGTAATTTTAGTTATAGTGAGTGGTGACGACAAGAGGCATGAGACAAGGAAATACAATATCCCCAAGCATTTTTGTCATGATTTTGGAAAGAACAGTGGATATCAGAAAGGATAATGTAAGGGGAATTTCAATTCAAGGTACAAAAATAAATAATTCATGATTTGTAGATGACATAGTCATTATTGAAAAAGTTGAAGAGGAACTACAAAGAACAGTTCTGAAGTTAAGTGAAGAAGGAAGGAAAGGGATATGGATTGATAATGAACTTTGAAAAAATAAAACAGTGATATTGAGAGAGAGAGAGAGAAAAAAGCAGATTAAAACACAAATAAAGATCAACAGACATGAGCAGGAAGAGGTTATTAACTTTACATACCTAGGGTGCATCATGATACATGACTTTGACTGCAGAAAGAGATAAAATCTCGAAGAACAAAACTGAAAGTAAAAGTAAATCATTGAGCCTTCCCATAAAGATAAGACTGCTGGAAACATGCATATTCAGAACTGCTCTATATGATTGTGTAGACATGGGCAATGTTCAAAGACTCTGTGAGACAAATAAACAGAAGACCTCTGGAGTGTCAAGTATGAGGAAAGATTGAGAAGATGTAATTTGCAGAGTCTGGTGGACAGGAGGAAGAGGGGTGATATGATAGAGACCTACAAGTTGGTAAGGGGTTGTTATAGGATCAATGCTGGAGAAGTTCTACAGAAAATAGTGGGAGATCAGGGGGGAACCAGAGGTCATCCCTGGAAACTGTATAAAGAGGGTGTGAGTAGGGGAGTGAGAGGCAGGTTTTTTTCGTGCAGAGTTGTAAATGATTGAAATGCCTTGCCTGAGAGTGTGGTGTCTGCAAGGAGTTTGAATGTGTTCAAGGCACAGTATGATGAGCTGTGTGTGTGATAAAAGGACCTCCCAGATGAGTCTTTGACTCCATGAGGTCTTGGGGTAATAATAATAATAATAATAATAATAACAATAATAATAATAATAAATATTGGCTTTTGATAGAACATGTTATAGAAATATTCTCTGAATTAGATGGGTGTGAAAGCTAACAAATGAAGAACTGTATAACAGAGTAAACTTCAATGAGAATCTAATGCAGAAAATAATTCAAAGGAAACTAAAGTTTTTTTGGACATATCTGCAGAATACATAACAGTAGAAAGATCAAAATCTTCATGCTTGGTACAGTGGATAGTATAAACAGAAGATGACTGCCAAGGCGAGATTGAGTAAGTGATTGAAGGTGTGTTGTGGAAAGAGTTTGCAAGATTTGAGTCACCTCAGTGGTCAGAGAGAAATGGCAAAGAATTGTGAAACAAGCATTAGACATCAGCAGGCATTGGATCCAATTGCACTGAAATTAAGACATAGTATATGGGAATATAGAAAATGAAAATAAATTATTATTATTATTATTATTATTATTAACATTTGCCCTCCATGGAGTCTAAGACTCATCATGGGAGGTACACACCACTGCATACAATGCTCATTCAACCATACCTTAAACTGATCCAATGTGTTTACATTCACAATACACTCAGGAAATGCATTCCACACAACAACTGCTCTTCATGCAAAGAACTTTCTCCTCACTCCTCTTCTCACACCCTCCTTATGCAATATGCAGCAATGGCTTCTTATTCTACACTTCTCTCCCATTCTATGAAAAATCTCCCCTATATTAACCTGATAACAACTCCTGAGTAGCTTATATGTCTCAATCATATGCCCCCCTTCCTCCTATTCACGAAGTTTTTCAATTTACAATCTGTCCTTGTGCTCCACATTCCAAAGACAACTGACCACCTTTGTAAATCTTCTCTGGGCCATTTATAACATATCCTCATCACCATGAAACCTGGCAACCAAATCTGTGCACAATGATCCATACGAGGCCTGATCAAGGCATTATACAATGACATCATAACCTCTTTGTTTCTGCATGTCAGTGTCCTCTGCATCATTGCCATTATCTGATGTGACGTCTTCACAACTGTCAATGTGTGGCCCCTTTCAGGTCTTTGTCCACCACCACCACTCCTAGATCTGTCATCTTCTATACCTCCTTTAAAGTTTTCCCACCAAGTGTATACTTTGCATCCCATTGCTGCTTACCAAATTTCAAAATTATACTTTGAAATAATTATACTTATACTTATTTTACTTATATAATTATACTTATATTGTATTTTGCAACATTGAACTGGTAGTTTCACTTACCTGCCCATTCATACAATCTATTCAAATCCTCCTGTAAGGCCATAACATCTGCTTGACTCTGTATAATTTGCATAATATTCAAAACTGGGAAGAGTCTTCCTATTTTGGGATACTGCACCCCCATATACAATTTCTGATACATTCCTGACAGCCAGTCATTAAATAGTCTCAGAAGTCTGTTATCCAATCCCATCTGTTGCAATTTATTTAACAGCTTATCAAGTGGAAGTCTATCAAAAGCTTTTGCAAAATCCAACTACACAACTGTATATGCATTCCCCCCCCCTGTCCAAGGTATTTGTCACCTTGTTACAGTACATAAGTAAGATAGTAAAACAGTAGTTGTTAAGATCTTGGAGAAAGTAGTGAGGGACCGTATACAGCATCGGGCAAATGAGGGTAATGTTATCTGTGAGAGTCAACATGGCTTTGTGAAGGGGCGCTCTTGTTTTAGCAACATGCTAGCCTTTTATAATAAAGTTACAAGAATATTAGATGAGGGAAAGGCATATATTGCAATTTTCTTAGACTTAGCAAAGGCATTTGACAGGGTGCCAGATGATAAGCTAATATTTAAGTTGCAGCACATGGGTCTTGATGTCAGATTGGTCAACTGGATTCAGGATTGGCTGTCTGATAGGTATCAGAGAATTGTGTATGGTGGAAAAAAGTATCAGAGGGTTACAAGTGGGGGCCCCACAGGGCTCAGTACTAGGACCTATATTGTTTAACCTTTATATCAATGACATTGCAAGGGGATATTCAGTTGTTTGCAGATGATGCAAAGCTGGGAAGGATTATTAGAAATAGTGCAGATGTGGTAGCCCCACAAGAGGATTTGAATAAGCTAGATAGATGGGTAAATGAATGGGGGTGCCAGTTTAATGCAGCAAAATGTAAGGTCTTCAGGTTTGGGAAACATCGATGGGATGCTGCATACTCTATGGGAGTAATTATACTGGAGGAAGTAGGGGAGACAAGAGTTATCTGGGGTTGATGATTGATAGAAACCTGAAATTTAAGGGACATATTGCAAAGGTGGTGAAGGTAACACAGAGGATTGCTGCAATTATGAGAAGGACACTGACCTGCAGAGATAAAAGGGTTATCATTCCATTGTATAAGTCTCTGATCAGACCACACTTAGACTATTGTTCTCAGATTTGGTCCCCAGGATTTGAAGAGGATAAATTAACTGTGGAAAGGGTACAGAGACGGATGACAAAGATGGTTTCAGGACTGTACAATTTTGGTTATGAGAATCGGCTGAGGGAATGTGGACTGCAGAGTTTGGTGGATAGAAGAAGGAGAGGTGATATGATTGAGACTTAAACTGTTGAGAGATGGTTACAGGGTTGACACTGGGGAGTTCTTTCGCTTGGTTGAACAGCGGGAAGGAGTGATAACGAGCAAGAGGGTGAGCAAGAGGGTGAGGAGTGGTTTCTTTGCATTTCTTTGAACCGTGGAATGCATTGCCTGATGGAGTGGTGAGAGCGAGAACGGTCAATGAGTTTAAGGAGTGGTATGATAGACTTTGTGTTTCTTAGGGGGGGGGGGCCTCCCCTCGATGGATCTTGACAGACTTTATGTTCTTAGGAAGGACCTCCCATGATGAGTCTTTTGACTCCATGGAGGCCTGAATAATAATAATAATAATAATAATAATAATAATAATAATAATAACAACAAACCCATGCTGTTAACCATAGAGAATACTGCTGTTATCAATCAATTTCTATATCCTACTTCTCACCAATCTCTTTCTCTCTAGTACCTTTACCACAACTCCAGATATACAGATTGACCTATAATTTGTAGTCACAGCCTTATCACGACCTTTATGCAGTGGAACAATTTTACCTTCTTTCCACTCCCTTGGAACCTCTGCTGTTGTAAGACTTTTATTAAACAGGCATACCAATGCTACTGCCAATTCCCTAGAACATTCCCTTAAGATGCATGGTGATATGTCAGCAAATCCTATTGCCTTATTGATACCAAAGCTATTTATTTTCTCAAATATATCCTGCTCACTTACAATTAAGCTATCATCTCCTATGTCCTCTACTGATGAGGATGAAACACCCTCATAAATTGATCACTGAATACCTCAACAACATCTTTTGCAGCATTTACCATTCTACCATTTTCATCCATTAACATCATCTTACCAAATCATTCTTCTTTCTACTTGTCACATATCTAAAAAACTGTCTATGGTTTTCTTTGCCTGATTTGCCAATTTCTTCTCATTCTCCACTTTTGTTTTCCTTACTAACTGTGTCACTTTCGTGGCTTGTTCTTTATACTCTTCATGTAACTGATTATTGCCATTATTCTTATTGTACTGCCACCAAAGTACGTTCTTCTTCTTCTTCTTCCCAATTTCATGCTTAAGTTCCTCATTCATCCATTTTACATCTACCTTATTCAATCTTTTGTCCTTTGGAATACATTCACACATTGATGCTGTTATATATATTTTTGTCAGTTCCCAAGCAGCATCTGTTTTCTTACCACTCTACTCCTCATTCCATGCTATAGTTCCAAGCTGTCTCCAAAGCTTGTCCTTATCACCAGCCTTGTACTTCCACATGTATCCTTTCAGGAATGAGGGAGTAGGATCAAGTTGTTATGCTTATATAAAAATGACAGGAGTATTACGACAAAATGGGAGTGGGAAGTTTTGTTCTTTAAGAGATACTTGTGCTATGAGTTGTTTCTTTATTTCACACAAATTATATCAATGCCATTGTCCGTGGATTGCAAGGGGATATTCGGTTGTTTGCAGATGATGTGAAGCTGGGAAGGGTTATTAGTAATAGTGCAGATGTGGTAGCCCTGCAAGAGGATTTGAATAAGCTAGATAGATAGGCAAATGAATGGGGGTATCAGTTTAATGAGCAAAATGTAAGGTCTTGAGGTTTGGGAAACATCGATGGGATGCAGCATACTCTATGGGAGGAGTTAAACTGGAGGAAGTAGGAGAGACAAGAGATCTGGGGTTGATGATTGATAGAAACCTAAAATTTAGGGGACATATTATTATTATTATTATTATTATTATTATTATTACGGGCAACTCCAGGGAGTCATTAGACTCATCGAGGGAGGCCCCAAATCATTTTCATCACAACTATTCGACATTCATACAGTATCTATCATACCTCGCCTTAAACTCATTCACTGTCACAGCATCCACCACAGACTCAGGGAGCGCATTCCACTCATTCACTACTCTAAAAGTAAAGAACCCAGCTCTAACACCTTTACTAACCACACTTTTGCCCAGTTTCCATGGATGTCCCCTAGTCCTCCCACAACCAGCCCTGTTCTCAAAAATATCTTCTGAATTAATTTTATAGAAACCTTTCAGTAATTTGAATGTCTCAATCATATCTCCCCTCCTCCGCCTATCAACCAATTTTTGCAACCCACAAATCCTCAACCTGTTCTCATACGGTTCATTCCACAGACCTGCTATCATCTTGGTCACTCGCCTCTGGATCCTCTCCACCTCCTCCCCATCAAGAAGAAACCTAGGTGACCAAATCTGAGCACAGTAGTCGAGATGAGGTCTTATTAAGGCTCGATGCACAGGAACAATAACCTGCTTGTCTCTGCTTGTCAACGTATTCTTCAGCAACCAAGTGATTTGATGAGCTGATTTGGCCACTTTTGCAATGTGTCCCCTAAATTTCAATTCCTTATCCACCAACACTCCTAAATCTCGTGCCTCATCAATTTCCTGGAGCACGGTTCCACCAATGCAGTAAACTGCCTCCCATCTTTTCACCCCAAAATGCATAACCTTACATTTTGCCACATTAAATTGACATCCATTCTCCCTAGCCCAGACCTCCAATTTATCCAAATCATCCTGCAAAATTTTGACGTCATCTGCATTCACTATTGCCCTACCCAACTTCGCATCATCCGCAAACAAATGAACTGTTCCTCTCAGATCCTTTCCTATATCATTTATGAACAAATTAAACAGCAGTGGTCCAAGAACAGATCCTTGTGGTACACCACTAGTCACAGGCCGTCTTGTGGACTCTACTCCTGAGTAAACCACTCTCTGATATCTTTCCGTCAACCACCCTCCTATCCATCTCACCAACCCTATGTCCATTCCCATATGCTGCAATTTACTGATTAGAATTCCATGTGGTATCCTGTCAAAGGCCTTAGCAAGGTCCAGCAGAATCACTGTAAACCCATTACCCTTATCCAGTTCAGCCGTCACTGTGTTATAATACGTGAGCAAGTTACTGAGGCATGACCTACCCTTCACAAAACCATGCTGTCCCCGATACAGTATCCCATTTTCTTCTATCCAATCTTGTATTTTCCTCTTGACTATTTTCTCTAAGACCTTGATAATGATTCCTGTTATGCTGATTGGCCGGTAATTTTCAACAGCAGCCTTGGAACCACCTTTGTGCAGTGGAACTATTTTCCCCTCTTTCCACCCCCTTGGGACTGACCCAGTCCTGAGGCTCAAATTAAACATAATGGTCAAGGGCACTGACAATTCTTTGGCCACTTCACGTACGACACGAGCTGGTATACCATCCAATCCCACAGATGTATTGACATTGAGGTTCTGTAATAGACTAGTTACCTCTACATCATTCATCACAATTCCAGTATAAGCTGTTGGTTCCTCCATTTCCGCAAAGCCACCACCTAGATGATATACTCTTGCAAAGTGCTCGCTCAGTAATTCCACAACATCGACTGATTCAGTTACCTCCCTACCCTCAGCATTTTTTAAGATCATTCTACCATGAGCATTTTTCCTTTTACTTGCAACATATTGAAAAAACTGTTTGGGATTCTCTTTAGCCTGCATGGCCAATTTCCTTTCGTAATCTGCTTTTGCTTTTCTTACCACCCTTGTTACCATCCTGGCCTGAGCTTTATACTGTTCATGCACCTGATGGTCACCCTTCTCCTTAAATTCCCTCCACAATTGTTTCTTTTTTTGCAGCTCAAGCTTAATAGTGTTATTCATCCATTTAACCCCTACCTGATTTATTATTCGGACTCTTGGTATACAGTCAACCATTGCCTCCTGCAAACAGTTCTTAACCACCTCCCATGCACCATCAACATCCAGCCCTTGCAGTTTTACATGCCATGGCATTGAGCCAAGCACACACCTAAGCTTGTCATACTTACCAGCCCGGTAATTCCACATATACCCTGTCTTAATTGTAAATTCGACTCCTTTAGCCACCTCCCAAGTCATGACCTTATGGTCACTCTCACCAATTCGTGGCAACATGGTCATGTTCGTTACAGCTACATTCTCAGTTGCAATTACTAGGTCCAGCACTCTCTGCCCCCTGGTATTTTCCAATACATGTTGCCGTAGATAGTTGTCCCTTAATAACTGCATAAAGTCCAATTCCTTCCTCCCATGTGCCCTCTCCTCTTTCCAGTCAATGTTACCATAATTGAAATCACCCATAATAATTACCCTCCTTCCATTCATTTCTTCTATTTGCTTATGCATACTATTCCCACCATCCACTCCATAACCCGGTCTATAGCAGCACCCAATTGTATATTTTGTTCTGCTAGATTGTATCTCACACCAAACAGCCTCAAATGTGCTTTTTTCCCATCCTGCAGTTCAACTTCTATACTCCTTGGCTGAAGCTCATCAGCTATCATCAATAACACTCCTCCCCCCCTTTTTATTCACCCTGTCACTCCTGAACACGCTATACCCATCGCATTCAATCCCACTAGCTTTATCATCTTCTGTCAGCCATGTTTCACTAATACCGACAACCTGTGGCCTGGAAGTGCCAACCATGGCCAAAAACTCTTCCTTCTTGTTCCTAATACTCCTGGCATTAGTGTACATGAATCGCAGAAGCCCATTTGTCCCATCTCTACTTTGATTCCTTATACTAATTATCCCATTCTGATTTGTTGTCCGTCGTACTCACCCAGGCATAATATACTCATTCATACACTTAACACATATTGCAAAGGTTATATTGCAAACAAATATTGCAAAGGTAGTGAAGGTAATGCAGAGGATTGCTGCAATAATGAGAAGGACACTGACCTGCAGAGATAAAATGGTTATCATTCCGTTGTATAAGACTCTGATCAGACCATACTTAGACTATTGTTCTCAGATCTGGTTCCCAGGATTTGAAGGGGATAAATTAACTGTGGAAAGGGTACAGAGACGGATGACAAAGATGGTTTCAGGACTGTACAATTTTGGTTATGAGAATCGGCTGATGGAATGTGGACTGCAGAGTTTGGTGGATAGAAGAAGGAGAGAGGTGATATGATTGAGACTTAAACTGTTGAGAGGTGGTTACAGGGTTGACACTGGGGAGTTCTTTCGCTTGGTTGAACAGCGGGAAGGAGTGATAACGAGGCCATCCCTGGAAGTTACGAAAGGAAACTGTGAGCAAGACTAGTTGGGAGTTGTTTCTTTGCATGGAGGGTGGTTGAACCATGGAATGCATTGCCTGATGGACTGGTGAGAGCGAGAACGGACAATGAATTTAAGGAGTGGTATGATAGACTTTGTGTTTCCAAGGAGGGACCTCCTTCGATGAGTCCTGATAGACTTGTGTTTCTTAGAAAGGACTTCCCACGATGAATCTTTTGACTCCATGGAGGCCTGAATAATAATAATAATAAAACACAAGGAAAAAGTAATAATATTTATTTAAAGCCTTATATTTCAACCTGAATATTACATGCCATCATTAGCAGTAACATTATTTAATTACGAAGTAGAATGTAAACAAGAATTGATTAGAAACACTAAGAGCTGTGGGATGTTATACATAAAACAATTCATTGGTATAACTGAGGAAACATTGTGTTATTATTATTCATTAGCTGTATTTAAAAAAAAAAAAAAACTTTAGTGATGTGTGATTAGAATAGGACTTTTCCATATCGTAAATAGCGAGAGGCAGTTTTTCCGATTTTTGGACGGTGAAGTAAGGCCTCAGTGTTTTCTTTAAACAAATGTTCAGATTTTTAGCGACACAGGTGAAGTAAGCATATTTCAGACCATTGGATATTGTGGTCTGTGTCTGCCAAGCCAGCATGAATTTTGGAGGGAGTTCTGCATTTTAATTGAATCACTTGGTTTGCAAATTTCTTGTGTTAATGAGATATTGTTCACTGACAATGATGTACTGACAGAAATACAATGTGATGGATATAATATTTATATCCTCCACACAGAACTCCTCACATGGCTGACAACCACCTTATTAATTACACCATGGTCACCCTCATCAACCAGAGGAAGATATGACACATCATTTATAATGAACATCCTCTGATGAGATGATCAAATCCAAGATCCTCAGTTCTCGTGCATCCACTGTTATACTCTCTAAGGAAGTTTTCCTTTAAAAACTTGATAAATTCATTTTCTTTACTTCTGGATGTTATCTTGTCATCCCGGTCTATATTGCCATATTAAAATCACCTATAATGAATTCCCTTTTCCCATTTGTTTGGCTATGGCTTCTAAATTTCACAGTCACTATCCTCCACATTATCAGATCTATAGAAACATCCAACTAAGTATTTCAGTATATTCACCTCTATCTCATATCATACTGTCGCAAAACCACTGCTGCTGTTTTGCCCTTGCATCTCTATCTTGCATGAGTTCCTTTTCTATCATTAACAGCACTTCATCCCTTTTTGCATTTCCAATATTCATAAAATACATCATATCCTTCCATCTCTATTCCTGTCAGGATGTCATCTTCATCTAACTATGTCTCTCTTATTCCAACAGTTTTTGAGGAAACAAACTTATCACTGCAGCAAAGTTGTTCCCTTTGTTCTGATACTTCTGGTATTTGTATACAAACATAACAGTTCATTTCTGAATCTATATCAAGTTTCAGTGATACCACTTATTAGATTTGATTTCTCCATGCCTTCCTTGAGCCATTTGTCTCCCTCGTTACCCATCCTGGAACTCTCTCCAAACCCAACTGCTCCTCCTACATCGTTATCCCATTCCTTTCTTGTCTACTGATACATTAGATTCCTCTTTGAGTATCAAGCTTTCTCACTATTTTCCACCATTCCACTGCATCTTTGACACTTATCTACTACTGGCACCTTCCTTCTTGCACTTTCAACCACCAGTCTGTTCAATTTACATTTAAAACTGATCATATAAAAAAAAAAAAAAAGATGGGGATTTAATATATTGACCCCCTTGGTATTTATAGATGATGAAAAAATCTTTGACTGAGTCAGTAGACAAAAATTATAGAATATACAGTGATTCTATATTCTGTATTATTTAATTTAACAGTTATTAAATGCATTTATGGGCTGATAGCAATACAGCTGTCAAGTAGTTGTAGAAAGTTTTATTCTTGGTTAAAAATTAAATTATCCTTTAGAAGAAAATATATTCTTGTTTAATAGGCATCTTCATGACTAGTCATGAGTCAAACTGGACAAAATGGGTCTTGGTAGTGACCCTTCCCATAACGCATAGCCAGAGCTGTACTTATGTACAGGCACATGAAGCTCTGGATGCAGGTCCCTGAAAAATTAGGGCCAATTTAAGGACCCCCAAACAATGAGGAGAGAGCCCCAGAGCACTCTGGCACCTTGGGCCCTACCAGACTTGGGTAAAGTGTATATTGCTATGCACAATGCCTTACTTACACTTTTCCGAAGTCTGGCAGGGCCCAAGGTGCCAGAGTGTTCTGGGGGCCCTCTCCTCATGTGTTTTTAGGAAGTGTTTTGTATTATGTGATACTACGGCAATTGATTTGAAGTTATCAAATTTCTATATACAGGTAGACTAGTCATGAAGATACTTCAGATGCAAACTTTGTTTGCTTACACTTGGATAAAGAATAAAACAAGAATATGATTTCTTGGAAAGTTTAATTTAATAGTAGCAGAAATGGAAACTAATCAAGGAATTCAACAGTGATGTAGCCTTTCTATCATCTTTAATATATATATATATATATAGATGATCTGATTAGGAAATGAAAATTTATCTTAAACCGAGAAATAAACATCAATCAGCATACAACATAATACAATGCTTTTTTTGCAGATGATCAAGTAATCACACAAATAGAAAAGGACCTTCAAAGATCTTTTACCATTTACAGCAATCTTCATCTTACTTTTGAACCCAACTCAACCTTTGAATCTTGCATCACATTTTCGCTCTAATTCATTCTCTCAATTTTGTTGCCAGCCATACATGCTTGTTTACAGTCAACACCGTTTGCCACCTTATATTTAACTGCACTTTGTTTTTTAACTTCTGCCATGTTCGCATCACTTTGTCTTTCTTTCCATCGATTGTTAAGCTTCTCATATCACTCATTCTTTTTTTTCAAAACTTCTTTAACATTTTTTCACTGCTCTTTTACACTGTGCTTTACTATCAGACAAGCACTCATCCTCCTTGTGGCATTCTCGTTACTAACACTTTCAGTTATCAACATATTGTTTTAATACGAGTCTTGCACTTGGTCAAGTTCCTAAAGAGTGGAAGGAGGGCAAGATTATGCCACTTCATAAAGGAGGTGATCAAACTCAAGCATCAAACTATAGGCCTATCTCTGTGTCAGGTGTTGTGGTTAAGTTGTTGGAGAAGCTTGTGAGAACTAGGATCCAGAGTTGGGTTGACAACAATGGTATAATCTTTGATGGATAGCATTTATTTGCTAAAGGGCAGTCATGTTTTAGTAATCTACTTACTTATTACAATAAAGTGACTGCTTCCTTGGACAGAGGAGAAGGATACACAGTAATATACTTGGATTTCGCAAAAGCTTTTGATAGAGTACCTCATGATAAGTTGACAGTCAAACTAGAGCAGATGGGGTTGGATATTAGATTAGTGCATTGGATTGGAGACTGGCTATCTGATAGGTATCAACAAGTTGTGTATGGGGGTGCGATATCCAGGAAAAGGAAAGTCACTAGTGGAGTGCCTCAGGGGTCTGTTTTAGGGCCATTACTATTTAACTTGTATATTAATAATATTGGCAAAGATTTGGATGCAGATGTTCAGTTGTTTGCAGATGATGCAAAGTTGGGACGAACCATAAAGAGTAGTGAGGATGTTGTGGCCTTGCAAGAAGACTTGAATAAATTGAGTGATTGGGCACGGAAATGGGGATGTGGGTTCAATGTTGCAAAATGTAAGGTTTTAAAATTTGGAAAACAAAAATGGGATCTAAATGTATGCTTGGTGAGGATATATTGTCAGAGGTGGAGGAAATAAGAGATCTGGGGGTGATAGTGGATAAGTATCTAAAATTCAGGGGACACATAGCCAAAATTGTGAAGACAACACAAAAGCTTCTGGGAATGATGCGGAGGTCACTGATGTGTAGAAGTAGGGAGATTCTTGTTCCATTGTATAAGGCTTTGATAAGGCCACACATGGACTATTGTGCCCAGATTTGGTCACCGGTTTTTCAGAAGGATGAAGAGATGTTGGAAAGTGTCCAAAGGCGACTGACTAAGGTAGTTTCTGACCTCTGGAATGTTGAGTATGAGGAAAGATTGAGAAGATGTAATTTGCAGAGTCTGGTGGAGAGGAGGAAGAGGGGAGATATGATAGAGACCTACAAATTGGTAAGGGGTTGTTATAAGATCAATGGTGGAGATATTCTATAGAGAATAGTGGAAAATCAGGGGAAAACTAGAGTTCATCCCTGGAAATGGTATAAAGAGGGTGTGAGTAGGGGAGTGAGAGGCAGGTTTTTTTCGTGCAGAGTTGTGAATAATTGGAATGCCTTGCCTGAGAGTGTGGTGTCTGCAAGGAGTTTGAGTGTGTTTATGACACGGTATGATGAAATGCATGTGTGATAAAAGGACCTCCCAGATGAGTCTTTGACTCCAGGAGGTCTTGGGGTAATAATAATAATAATAATAATATTAGCACTTATCAAATTTTCATTCAGCTCACACTTTGCACTCACCATTCTTCCATCTCCCTAAATATCCAGAATTTATATATATAATCAAAAGAGTACATATACCACACCTCACATTTCATGAAACGACTGAAATTGAAATTGAATTCCTGCATGGATAAAGCTGCTACTATCTTTCTTTCTCTAGTTTTTTACTAAGCTCTAATTTCAATGAATTTGTAAATAAACAAAAAATCCCACATCCTAATAACACTGCAGGCACACAACCTTTAGAGCAACTCTTACTTGTTAACATACACTTGTATACTATTAATTATTTCAAAAAACTTTTCAGAAATGGGAGCCCTCTTTTTACACGCCGCTACTTCTCTCATAACCTTAGCAGAGAGTGATATAAAGAGAATAGTTGAGTCTGAGGAGATATGAGGTAAGTGGTATTAAAGGTGAGCAGGCATAATGTTGTGAAATCACAGTTGATTGGTAATATGGGTAAGACTAGTTATAGACCTAAAAACGAATTCCTGTGAATTATATATGAATGCCAGCAGAAATAAGAGAGAGAAAATTGTTTCACTTATTGAGTTTACTTGATCCAAAATAATTGTTGTAATAAGTGAAATATGGTTGACTGAGATGATATCCTGACTAGAATAGAAATGAGAAAGAAGAGGGGTATGATATTTTTCATGAGGATAAGAACCATAAGAAAGAAGCACTGCAACTGATGATTACAGTAGGGAAATTATGTCTCCACATAATAAAGATGCAACTGAGAAATAGTGTGCAGCAGTTTTGAGACAGTATGGTGTGAGATGAAGATTGAGGTAGAGATATTTACATGGATGATGTTATAATATTATTATTATTATTGCCCAAGATCCCCATGAAGTCAAAGACTCATCTAGGAGGTCCTTTCAAACACACAGTTCATCATACCATGCTTTAAGCACACTCAAATTCTCTGCAGACACCACACTCTCAGGCAAGGCATTCCAATCATTCACAACTCTGCATGGAAAAAACCTGCTTCTCACTCCCTCTTTATACTGTTTCCAAGTATGACCTCTGGTTCTCCCCTGATCTCCCATTATTTTCTGTAGAACCTCTTCTGTAGAAATTAATTACTTTATATAAGTCCAACTATTGTACTTCTTTTTTTATTTATCTCCTAGCACCCAACTAGTTATTCAACCCCAAAATACAAATACAGTATTGGATCACATTCATGTCGAAATACTTATATTTGTTTATATATGTACACATGTGTAACAGTTATTGGACACCTGTAGATATAAACAAGGCGTATTCATTTATTATTATTATTATTATTATTATTATTATTATTACTACTGAAGACCTCATGGAGTCAAAGACTCATCTAGGAGGTCCTTTTATCATACACACAGCTCATCATACCGTGCTTTAAACACACCCAAATTCTCTGCAGACACCACACTCACTCTCAGGAAAGGCATTCCAATCATTCACACTCTGCATGAAAAAACCTGCTTCTCACTTCCCTACTCACACCCTCTTTATACAGTTTCCAGGAATGACCTCTGGTTCTCCCCTGATCTCCCACTATTTTCTGTAGAACCTCTCCAGCATTGATCCTATAACTATGATCCCTTACTAACTTGTAGGTCTCTATCATATCTCCCCCTCTTCCTCTTGTCCACCAGACTCTGCAAGTTGCGTCTTCTCAATTTTTCCTCATATTCGATATTCCAGAGGTTAGAAACTACCTTAGTCAGTCGCCTCTGGACCCTCTCCAACATCGCTTCATCCTTCTGAAAACCAGATGACCAAATCTAGGCACAATAGTCCATGTGTGGCCTAATCAAAGCTTTATACAATGGAACAAGAATCTCCCTACTTCTACAAGTCAGTGTCCTCTGCATCATTCCCGGAAGCTTTGTGCTGTCTTCACAATTTTGGCTATGTGTCCCCTAAATTTCATATCCTTATCCACTATCACTTCTGATCTCTTATATCCTCCACCTCTGACAATATATCCTCACCAAGCATACATTTAGATCCCATTTTTGTTTTCCAAATTTTAAAACCTTACATTTTGCAACATTGAACTCATATCCCTATTCCTGTGCCCAATCATGCAATTTAATGAAGTCTTCTTGTAAGGCCACAACATCCTCTCTACTCTTCATGGTTCGTCCTAACTTTGCATCATCTGCAAACAACTGAATATCTCCATCCAAATCTTCACCAATATCATTAATATACAAGTTAAACAGCAATGGCCTTAAAACAGACCCCTGAGGCACACCACTAGTAACTTTCTTTTTCCTGGATATTGCCCCCCCATACACAACTTGTTGATACCTATGTGATAGCCAGTCTACAATCCAATGCACCACCAATCTAAAATCCAACCCCATCCACTCCAATTTGACTATCAACTTATCATGTGGTGATCTCTCAAAAGCCTGTGTGAAATCTAAGTATATTACTGTGCATCCTTCTCCTCTGTCCAAGAAAGCAGTCACCTTATTGTAATAAATAAATAGATTACTAAAACATGACCTCCCTTTAGCAAATCCATGCTGTCCATCAAAGATAATACCATTGTTGTCAACCCAATTCTAGATCCTAGCTCTCACAAGCTTCTCCAACAACTTAACTACACAACCTGACACACAGATAGGCCTGTAGTTTGATGCTTGAGTACGATCACCTCCTTTATGAAGTGGCACAATCTTGCCCTCCCTCCACTCCTTAGGAACTTGACCGAGTGCGAGACTGGTATTAAAAAAATATGTCTGATGTCAACTTCCTGGCAAATTCCTTCAGAATATGTGGTGATATATTATCAAGTCCCAAAGCCTTATTTACATCTAGTTTGCTCAACTCCCCATGCACCTCTTGCTCACTTACAGTCAGTCTCTCTTCCCCATCATCAGCTGCTCTCAATCTCTCCATGAAGTCACATTCACAGGCCAGGGATGCAGAGAGTGGTGAGGAAGAAATGTATTGGCAACTAGGATTAGTGAACAAGGCGAGGATAATGATTATGGGTGATTTGTGTATGATTATATAGATTGGATCAAAGAGATAATATCAGGTAATAAGGAAAATGAATTTCTTAAGCGACAACTATCTTAAGCTTGATGGAAGACACACAAACATTGATTCATAGATATGATCATGTCATCAGAGGATATGATTGTAAATGGGGTGTTAGATCTACCTCCAAATTGTTAGATGATCACGAGGTGATAACCTTGACTTTGGCAATGAATATGAACACTACTGTGAGAAAAAAGTACATGTAGAACTACAAGGTGTTGATGATTGATTATGAAACGCTCAGGATACAGCTTGGAGCTAGTGTGGAATAAGGAATTAAGCAAAAATTTAATGCAGCTTGAGCAATGATAAAGAACTATTTAACAGCATCAGTGTATGAAGTTATTCTAAAGGTGAAATGGATGAATGAACAGATTAAGCATGCATTTTGGAATAAGAAGACACTGATTACTAGTATTTTTATTAGTAATCAGTTGAATGAAGAATACAGAGAGCAAGCTAGGAAAGTTACTTGGTTTGTAAAGAGACAGCAAATGTGCTGTGTGAACTGAAATTATGCATTCAAGCCAAGAATTATCCAAGAGTTAATTCAATATCCTTATAAGTGTGACAACAGGTGCATGAGAAATTAGGTAAACTTAATGCCAATAAGTTATTAGGCCTTCATGACATTATTATTGTTATTATTATTATTATTATTATTATTATTATTATTATTATTATTATTATCAGACCTCAGTGGAGTTAAGACTCATTGGCAGAGGTCCACACATTCATGTGAAAAGTTCATTAACCATTCCTTAAACCCATTCACAATTCCTCAAATATTAGTCTTAGCAGTGTTACCCCTAAACTTCAAGTCATCACTCTCAGATCTCTGTCATGTTCTTTACAATTTTGTTATTAATTATACACTCTGCATCCATAACTTGCCTTCCAGATTTCAATACCATACACTTTGCAACATTGAGCTGAGAGAACTTCCTTCAAGACCAACATGTGCTCTGTTCCTCATAGTTCTACCCAACTTTACATTATAGGCAAATATCTCTAGTTAAGCCTATTCCAATCATTAGCATACAAGTTAAATAACAGTGGCCCTAGAACAAACACCACAATTCTCTGCCTTATCTTCCTCTTCTGGATACCACTCCCTCATACACACATCCTGATGATACCTATCTGGCAGCCAATCAGTTGTCCAATTCACTAGTCTTACAAATTCCATCTGTTTCAATTTAGTTACTAACTTGTTATGTGGAAACACATCAAAGGCCTCTGTAAATCCAAGTATATGATGCATGCATCTTTATTATCAAGTGAATTTACCTTGTTGAAGTACGTAAGCAGATTGCTAAAATATGGCCCTACTTGCGTGAAGCGGCTAAAGAATTATCAGTGCCCTTGACCATGTTGTTTAATCTGAGTCTCAGGTCTGGCTTAGTCCCGAAGGTGTGGAAAGAGGGGAAAATAGTTTCACTGCATAAAGGAGGATCCAAGACTACGGTTGCAAATTACCGACCGATCAGCATATCAGTAGTCGTTGTCAAGGTCTTAGAGAAAGTAGTCAAGGAAAAATACAGGAATGGATTGATGAAAACGAGATACTGTACAGGGGACAGCATGGCTTTGTGAAGGGTAGATCATGCTTCAGTAACTTGCTCAAGTTTTATAACAAGTTGACGGCTGAACTGGATAAGGGAAATGGGTTTACAGTGATACTGCTGGACCTGGCAAAGGCGTTTGACAGGATACCACATGGAATTCTAATCCGTAAACTACAACATATGGGAATGGATATAGGGTTGGTGAGATAGATAGGTGGATGGTTGATGGAGAGATATCAAAGATTAGTTTATTCAGGAGTGGAGTCCAAAAGACGGCCTGTGACTAGTGGGGTGCCGCAGGGTTCTGTTCTTGGACCACTGCTGTTTAATCTGTTCATTAACAATATAGGGAAGGATCTAAGTGGAACAGTTCATTTGTTCGCTGATGATGGAAAGTTGGGGAGGGCGATAGTGAATGCAGAAGATGTCAAAGTCTTGCAGGATGACTTAGATAGGTTGGAGTTCTGGGCTAATGAGAATGGATGTCATTTTAATGTGACAAAATGTAAGGTTATGCATTTTGGGGTGAAAAGATTAGCAGCAGTATACCACATTGGTGGAACTGTACTCCAAGAGATTGATGAGGCCAGGGACTTGGAGTGTTGGTGGATAAGGAGATGAAGTTTAGGGGGCACACTGCAAAAGTAGCTAAATCAACTCATCAACTCACTTGGTTGTTGAAAAATACCTTGACGAGCAGAGACAAGCAAGTTATTGTACTTCTGTACCGAGCCTTGATAAGACCTCATCTCGATTACTGTGCCCAGATTTGGTCACCTCGGTTCCTTCTTGATGGGGAGGAGGTGGAGAGGATCCAGAGGCGAGTGACTAAGATGATAACAGGTCTATGGAATGAACCATATGAGAACAGGTTGAGGATTTGTGGGTTGCAGAAACTAGTTGATAGGCGGAGGAGGGGAGATATGATTGAGACATTCAAATTGCTGAAGGGATTCTATAGGATTAATTCAGAGGATATTTTTGAGATCAGGACTGGTGGTGGGAGAACTAGGGGACACCTATGGAAGCTGGGCAAGAGTGTGGTTAGCAGGGGTGTTAGAGCTGGGTTCTTTACTTTTAGAGTAGTAAATGAGTGGAATAAGCTGCCAGAGTCTGTTGTGGGTGCTATGACGGTGAACGAGTTCAAGACAAGGTATGATAGATACTGTGAGAATGTAATCGCATAGTTGTGTGGACATGATGTTTAGGGCCTCCCTCGATGAGTCTAAGGACTCCTGGAGTCGCCCGAAATAATAATAATAATAATAATAATACTTAGCAACCCCTGCTGACCACCAAAGAGAATATTGCTGTTATCAATTCAGTTCTGAATTTAAGTCCTCACCATCCTCTCTAACACCTTAACAACAACCCCAGACACACAGATTGGCTTATAATTTGTATCCCCAATCTTATTCATCTCCCCATTGGGGAAGTGGAACAGTTTTGCTAGACTCGTGTCAAAGAGTTGTGCTATATTGTCCGACTGCCTTATTAACATCAAGTTTATTTAATTTCTCGTATACCTCCTGCTCACCACCATCAGTCCTTCATCTACCATGCTCTCTACACTCTGGGCTTCTCATGATGTTGCCTTCATGAAGATAAAATACCCCAATATACTTCCCATTGAATACTTCCCCTATATCCTCTGCATCAGCTACTAATTGGCGAGTATTATTTAACATCATCCGTTATAGTAATTTTTTCTTTATACTTGCCACATATTGAAAATACTCATTAGCATTTTTCTTGGCTTGGTAATTAATTTCTGCTCAAACTTCACATTTGCTGTCTTCATTAGTCGAGTCACCTTCCTGGTCTGTTCTCTGTACTGATTATTACCAACATTCATGTCATGCTGCCTCCACAATGTCCATTTCCAGATTTTATGCTTAATCCCTTCATTCATCCATTTTACTATTTTACTTCTCCCTCATTTAATAGCCTTTTCACTTTTGGAATACACTCAGACATTGTTGCTGCTGTTAAATAGCTCTTAATCAATGCTTTCCAAAGCAGCATCTGTCTCCTTTCTACTCAACTCTTCTTTCTATGATATAGCTACAAGTTGTCTCCTAAGCTTTTCATAATGTCTAACCCTGGAGTTCCACAAATATCCCTTCTTCACATAAGTTCTCATATGACTGGCTAGATATGAGATGACAATCTGGTGACCCAGTTGGTCACCTCATGGTCACTGTCACAAACTGGGGAAGAGCCCATTCACAATCACATCCTCTGATGTTACGATCGGATCTAAGACTCTCAACCCTTATGTATCCTCTGTTTACATATTGCCTAAACAATAATTAAAATCACTCATAATGATCACCCCTCTCTTGCTCACTAATCCAAGTTGTCCATACATTTCTTTGTCTCCATCTGCCACATTTCCCAGGTTATAGCAACACCCAACTAAATATCTTATCCTATCAATCTCCATCTCGTACCGTATTACTTCAAAACCACTGCCATTATTTTTCTGTTATATCTTAAACTTGTGTGGACATGATTCCCTGCTGTCATCAGCAACATTCCCTTCTCTTCCCTTCTTATTCTTTCTATCCTCATGAAAAATATCATATCCTCCCATTTTTATTCCCATCAGGGTATCATTCTCATCCAATAATGCTTCACTTATTCCAACTATTTTGGGGTAAATAAGCACAATGTAACAATTTCATCTCCCTTATTTCTGATACTCTTGACATTCGAAAATAGCCATAACAATTCATTTGTTTTTTGTCTATAATCAGTCCTATCCATGCCATCCCTCATCTGTAACCTGCTCCTGCCTGTTCACCTTTATTTATGCCCAGACTCAACTACTCTCATGCATCTCAGGCTATCCTATTCCTATGCTGACTATCCCCATGCATTTGTGCATGCATGCATTCATTCATCAGTCCTTCCAGAATCTGCTCTCCTTATGCTGTGTTTCCTGGACCTCCCTGACTCCTCTCATTTTCCTGTACAACTTACATTTCTGTTTTCACATTCTTATCTCTCACATTACTCTCATCTCCATTGCACTCACTTTAGTCTCACCTGGTCCATTCTCCAATTCAGTTATATCGCCTCTGAGTTCAGCCGATACCTTGTTCACATCACTCATCACACTTCCCTCTAGGAACAGTCTCTCCAGTTGATTCACACCAAATCTATTTAAATACAGTCTATCTTAATTCCATTTGCCCCCTTAAATGCATTCAACACTTCAACAAACTGCACCCCTTTTCTTCACACTACTAGCATACCATTCCTAATTTTTGCTCACTGTCTCAAGTTATCATATTTGGCTAACACAAAAGCTACTCTTTTTAGTGTGCTGTTATTTTTTACTCTCCTGAATAATCTCCTGATATCCATCCTCACATTCTTCGTATGCCCAACCAAATCATCCATTCTTACCACCTCTAACTTTCTCACTCTTACTTCTCAAATCTAAAGCATCAGTCATCCTGTTCGCTATGATATATCATTGCTTGTCTTAAGGTAATGTTCCAGGGAGCAGCCATAGTGTGTCTGTTTAACAAGAGTCTTCCAACCGGAAAAGTCTCAGAGGAATGGAATGAGTGTAAAACTGTTCCACTTCACAAAGATAGTGATAGGACTGAGGCAATTAATTATTGGCTAATCTATGTGTCTGGAGTGACTGTTGCTCTTGGGTTAATAATAGCAGTGTTCTCTGTGGCAAGGGGATTTGTTAAAGAAAACTCATATTTTTCAGTTTACTTATGTACTACAATAACAAGGTGAATGACAGTGAATGACAGATGCATTGGACAAGTGTGATGTGTATACACCACTGTATATACATCACACTTGTCCAATGCATCTGTCATTCACTGTCATTCACCTTGTTATTGTAGTACATAAGTAAACTGAAAAATATGAGTTTTCTTTAACAAATCCCCTTGCCACAGAGAACACTGCTATTATTAACATATACTTCGATTTTGCAGCAGTCTCTGATAGATTGCCATAAGAAATTGGTAACTAAACTAGAAATAGATGAGGTCAGATACTTACTAAGTTTGATAGCTGATTGGTTGTCAGATATCAGCAAGTTGTTAAGTGCATGGTGCACTAAAAGAAGAGTCACTAGTGGCATGCTACACGCATGCACGCGCACACGCACACGCACACGCACACACACACACACACCCACACAGAGAGAGAGGGGGGGGGGGAGTTAAGCAAATATGGCCTTTCAGGAGGATCTGAATAGACTTTATAAGTGAGATGTGTGAAGCTACCAGTTAATGTAGTAAAGTGTAAGGTTTTGAAATTTGCTAGGCAAGGATGGGATGCAAAGTATAAAATTAGCAGGAAAATTTTGAAGTAGGTGGAGGAGATGAAAGATTTCGGAGTGGTAGTGGTAGACCTCAAGTTTAGGGATCACATTGCCCAAGTTTTGAAGTCTTCACATTGAATTATGGTGATGATGAAGGAGGACCTTAAGATGCTGAGGGAAGGGGTTATGGCTCCATTGTATACAGCTTTAATGCAGATGGATTATTTTCACACCATTTTCTTTCATGATGTGATTCATATAGATGATAAATAAAAGTATAGTATACCATGTACATGACTTACACCTAATTTTACAACAGACCATCTTCTTGTACTTTCTTCGAACTGCTGACTTACAACTTAAATATAGACTAGGTATCACTCTGTATAATATTCCACTTACTCCATATAACTGATATAACTGTAGTGTTTTGAAAAGATTTTCTCTTTGTATCTTGTATGGTTTTATCCAGATCCTTGTTATATTCCCACGATTTCTCAACTGTTGTAAAATGAAAATTTCATCCTGATAACTCCTACTTGGCCACTTGTTCTTCTCCAAGTTTCTCTTTTACAATTTTTCTTAGCTGCTTCTCAAGAATGCTTGCATAAATTTTATTTTACCAGAAACATCCCTTTTTATAGATGGGTGCTATGAGTGCTCTACTCCAATCATCTGGAATTCAATCTTCTACCCGTGTCCTCTGAATTATGTAGTGCAGCCACTGTAGAACTTTTATACCTCCATATTTGAGAATTTCTGTCGAATATCACTACTCCAACAGTCTTTCCACAAATCAGGTTTTTGATGGCTTTTGCTACCTCAAGTAATGATATGTACTAGTTATTGCAGTCATGAATAAGTTCTGTTACTGTTCTGTCATTTCAAATTCATTGCACTCATTTCAGATTACTTTGAAAGGCTGTTTTTTTAACATCCTTTCAAAGTAATTACTTTAGATATCTAAATTATCATTATCTTCAGTTTTCATGACATCCTTATCATTCTCGATTCCTTTTACAGTACTCTCTTTCTTCTATTTCTGAAGGTTGTTAAGTCAGAACACTTAACAACCTTCCTGGTATTTATCTTTGCTGTTCTTACATCCTCCCTTGACATGATTTTGTTTAGCTACTTTTATGTACAGCTTAGCTCTCTTACATTTTTCTTTGTATTCTTTGAGGGCATCTGCAGACTTAATTGCTAGGAACTTTTGATATGCTTTCTTCTGTTTTGTGTCTTCTACAAAGTTTTAATTTTTCTATCCTTGCAGACAACTTCAATACATGCTTTCCTCTCTTTCATATTTTCTTGAATAATATTCATATAGTTTAGTCTACACTTCTCCGTAAAAGCTGTCAACTTTAATTCAGTAAATAAATTTTAATTCACTCTTCTAATTCACTTTTATTTCACTCTCTTAATTCACTCTCACACATCAATTGGTGGGTGAGAGTGACCACGAGGTGATTACCTGGGTGGTTGCCAGCAGTGTGAGGACCTCTGTGAGAAAAGGGTATATGTGGAACTACAAGGGGGGGTGGGGGATTATGAAGAGCTCAAAAGACAGCTTGCAGGTGTAGCATTGAATGAGGAGTTAGCTGGAAAAGAGATCAATGCAGCTTGGGAGATTTTCAAAAACTATCTAGTATTCCAAGGATGAGAAGGTTAAATAAGGTGGGTGTGAAATGGATGAATAAAGAGTTTAAGCATGCAATACAGAGAAAAAGGGCATTATGGCGACAGCATAAGAGAAGTGGAAATAACCAATTCCATGAACACTACAAAGACCAGGCGGGGTGGGTGACTTGGTTGGTGATGGTAGCTAAAGAGAGGTATGAACAGCAGTTAGCTAATGAAACCAAAAAGAATACTAAGGAATTCTTTCGATGTATAGCCAGCAAAAGAAAGAATGATTATGGAAGGATGACATTGATTGGAGAAAATGGTATAATGACAGCTGTTTCAGAAGGTGTGGTAGAGATACTTAATGAGCAGTTCATCAAGGTCTTTCAATCTTGTGAATGTGAATTCTTGGAGAGATTGAAAATCACCCATTATCTTTATCCTCGCCTTGTTCACTAATCCCAGTTGCCAATGCATTTCTACCTCACCACTCTCTGCATCCCTGGCCTGTGAATGTGACTTCATGGAGAGATTGAGAGCAGTTGATGATGGGGAAGAGAGACTGACTGTAAGTGAGCAAGAGGTGCATGGGGAGTTGAGCAAACTAGATGTAAATAAGGCTGTGGGACTTGATAATATATCACCACATATTCTGAAAGAATGTGCCAGGGAGTTGATGCTGCCTTGACATATTTTTTTAATACCAGTCTTGCACTCGGTCAAGTTCCTAAGGAGTGGAGGGAGGGCAAGATTGTGCCACTTCATAAAGGAGGTGATCGAACTCAAGCATCAAACTATAGGCCTGTCTGTGTGTCAGGTGTTGTAGTTAAGTTGTTGGAGAAGCTTGTGAGAACTCAGATCTAGAATTGGGTTGACAACAATGGTATTATCTTTGATGGACAGCACGGATTTGCTAAAGGGAGGTCATGTTTTAGTAATCTACTTACTTATTACAATAAGGTGACTGCTTCCTTGGACATAGGAGAAGGATACACAGTAAAATACTTAGATTTCGCAAAGGCTTTTGATAGATTACCGCATGATAAGTTGATAGTAAAACTGGAATGGATGGGGTTGGATATTAGATTGGTGCATTGTATCGGTGACTGGCTATCAGTAAGTTGTGTATGGAGTAGCGATATCCACGAAAAGGAAAGTCACTAGTGGTGTGCCTCAGGGATATGTTTTAGGGTCCTTACTGTTTAACTTGTATATTAATGATATTGGTGAAGATTTGGATGGAGATATTCAGTTGTTTGCAGATTATGTAAAGTTGGGATGACGATGAATAGTAGAGAAGATTTGGCCTTACAACTTGCATAAATTGAGTGATTGGGTACGAGAATAGGGATGTGAGTCCAATGTTGCAAGTAAGGTTTTAAAATTTGGAAAACAAAAATGTGATACAGAATTTATGCTTTGTGAGGATATATTGTCGGAGGTGGAGGAAATAAGAGATCTGGGGGTGATAGTGGATAAGGATCTGAAATTTAGGGAACATATAGTCAAAATTGTGAAGACAATACAAAGGCTTCTGGGAATGATGAAGAGGACATTGACTTGTAGAAGTAGGGAGATTCTTGTTCCTTTATATAAGGATTTGATTAGGCCACACGTGGACTATTGTGCCGAGATTTGGTCACCTAGTTTTCAGAAGAACAAAGAGATGTTGGAAAGGATACAGAGGCGACTGACCTTCGTCAGTCACCTCTGGAATGTCGAATATGAGAAAAAATTGAGAAAATGCAACTTGCAGGGTCTGGTGGACAGGAGGAAGAGGGGAGATATGATAGAGACCTACAAGTTGGTAAGGGGTTGTTATAGGATCAATGCTGGAGAAGTTCTACAGAAAATAGTGGGAGATCAGGGGAGAACCAGAGGTCATCCCTGGAAACTGTATAAAGAGGGTGTGAGTAGGGGAGTGAGAAGCAGGTTTTTTCATGCAGAGTTGTGAATGATTGGAATGCCTTTCCTGAGAGTGAGTGTGGTGTCTGCAGAGAATTTGAGTGTGTTTAAAGCACGGTATGATGAGCTGTGTGTATAATAAAAGGACCTCCTAGATGAGTCTTTGACTCCATGAGGTCTTCAGTAATAATAATAATAATAATAATAATAATAATAATAATAATAATAAATGAATACATCTTGTTTATATCTACAGGTGTCCAATAACTGTTACACATGTGTACATATATAAACAAATACAAGTATTTCGACGTGAATGTGTCAAATACTGTGTTTGTATTTTGGGGTTGAATAACTAGTTGGGTGCTAGGAGATAAATAAAAAAAGAAGTACAATAGTTGGACTTATATAAAGTAATTAATTATGTAAGTTTACTTAATTTCTTAAATCTTCATCACCATCAGTTCAGGTGTGAATAGGAAACATATACAGAAATATGTATATAATAACTCAGAAATAAAGTCTATTAAATGAAGGTGAGCCAAGTCATTATATACTGTATGTGCCAACTGGTAAATGTCAGATCGTTTATGAGTGAATTGAAAAAATAAAAAAATGATATATTGTTCTCTATAGTGTAACTAATGAACAGAAAAAGAGGAAGGCCAAGAAAAATAGTTCTGAAAATCGGTGGGGACGAATGTCTAGGTTAGTGTACCTCAATCACCTCTGCTGACTTTTCTGAATTGTGTCTTTTATGGGTCTATTCTGACATTCTTCTAGAATGACAGTATTAGGAACGTAATTTTGCCATGCACAGCAGGGTTGATTGAAGGCATATTGTCCCAAAACTATTAATGATATTAGCTACTGTACTCCTTGAGTAGTTTTTCTGAGTTCTTCAATACTGAGAGTCCGTTTTTGTCTTCGCGTATCTTGCCGTTTTACTTTTCTTTTTCATAGTCTTTTGGGCTTCCTTTATTCTGATATAGCTCAAATTTCTGAACGTCTGCATGCGGTTTTCTTTGCTATTGCGTGGTGTCACATTAGTCATTGAACCCCGTCTTCAACCTTAACACCTTTCATAAACATCCATTACAAAAGAATTGGAATCCAGAGCATGTCTATTAGCAAGTGTGTGTGCGCGCACCACACATGCAGACAAGATGTTGCACAGGCTCCAGTACTAGTGCTATGCATATTCTGCAGACTTGTCAGTTTTTCTTTTCTGTATTGATTATTGATGGTATCATCGTCTAAAATACCTCTTTATACTCGTATTTATGGTTATTATTTTCCGGAAACCGAAAGCATGTATACAAACCTGGAAGCAGTATGTCTTCTTTTAACTATTCCTAATGTGCGGAATTGTTTGAAGTGAGACGGGACTCCATTGGAGCTCTTTTCTCTAATCTCAAAACTATCTAGCTTTATTAGGTGGACTGTAAATTATCCTGGTTCTTTAGGGATATCTGTGAGTTAATTCTTATTAATTAACGATTGATATAAAGATGCATTATACGAGAGAAAGCATAAAGTTATAGGAATGATAACTGTTTATTAATAAATAGTTTTCCTTAGAAAAATGTACTAGATTTTGTTAAGATGTTGACCATACATAGCTCAGCTTCAAACTTATCAGACCAACTTATCATCCTTCTTCATTCCATCTATTTCTGTTCTTTTGGATCAGCCTGTCTTACATTTTCGCCACGTACCACAACCTACTATAGTTCACTAGATTGCATTTCTCACCTTGATGACATAACTGTTATATTGTATATTGTAGATTTTGTGGCCTCCTGTATTTGGGGTTAATGTATATTATCATCCACGCACATGAAATCATTTACAATATGTATTGTATATTATGGATAGTTCAGAACTCTATTAAGGCAGAAGTGCCTAAGTCTTTCTACTTTTTCTCACTCTTCCTCCTCTACATCAATGACCTCTCTCACTAACCGCAAATCCTAATGCACTTGTCAATCACTAAATTAGAAAAAAACTTATTTCATACAATGATTTCAATTTAGGCATGTGACGGCCAATACGGATCCTTTTCAATTCCCTGTTCATACTCGTAATTCAGTGAGATATGGGTCGGGAACAGCTTTCATTAAATGCTTCGGTCAATTGCTGCACCAAGGAAGTTCTGTTTGTCCTTACAAGTCTCCTCAGACGTCACGATCTCGTTCCTCACACACTGTCTTATGATCACAGTTACGCCTCTTAGACAAGCAAAGTGGGTTATTTTTCCACTGATTAAACACGAAAGCTGTTTCACCTATTGAGAAACAAATCATCTCTACTGTTTTCAAAATCGTGGCTCCAGCCAGACAGGGATCCGTAATAAACCCTTTATCGAATTCTGGAAGATCCTTTGTTTTTCCCATTGCGATCAACGCTATTGATGATTATTGACCAGCAACATTCTTAAATAGTTGCCTAGAGCAGTAGTCTTCAAAGTGGGGTACGCTTTTTCCAAGGGGTACGCGAGTCGATACGTGGGGATACGTCTAAAAAAGTTTTATATTAATAGGAAAAAAATTAAGTAATTAATTAAAGATAAAGAACATTACTTTCTTTCATCAATTAAAATATATCTAATATAGACAAAGACGTTATAAAGATCCTTTAAACTTAAATTTGCGAGTGGCGCACATTGGGCGACTTTGCACACATAATCGTCTGTGACAAAGCTGTCATGTGTTTTAAAACTAGGTAGTAAATCTCTTATATATTGCCATTGTTTGTAGAGCATCCAAGTGTTGACAAGCCCAACTAGAGAAGGAAAATTGCTTAGTTATCCTGCTATCTACGGATGACACCACAGTTGTATTAATTATTTGACTATTAGTAGTTAGTTTAACGATTTTTAGTATATATTGTTTCTGTGCAATTCCAATGCATTTTTGTGCTTACTTTTACGTTTACACTAGAAATAGTGAATTAACATTAATATATTTATTATAAATTAATTGACATTAGATAAAACACAACTTTGAAAAACGAATTTCAACAGAAATCTCTTCACAATTGGTGGATGGGACTGAAGTCTGAGTATAGCAATTTAGTAAACACAGCAAATGATGCACTCCTACCGTTTAGTTCTACTTATTTATGTGAGGTATCATTTTCTGCAATGACAAGTATTAAAACCAGATATCGAAATAAATTAAACTTGGAACCAGACCTTCGTATCGCAGTATCAGAAGCCATCAAACCAGAATTTCAAGAAATTATGAAAGAAACGCAAGGCCATTGTTCATATTAAATATTGTAATAAATATATTTGTAAGCTGTTAATAATAAAAATAACGTGTAAAAATACCTAGCTTTTTTAATTATTATATGATGATACAAGTCATATTTCCTTTTATAATACTTATTACAATGGAATTTTGCTCAATCAATTGGGGGTACGCACTATTTATTTTTTCTGTCTTGGGGGTACACGATCAAAAAAGTTTGGAGACCACTGGCCTAGAACACGTGGTGACCAAATATTTTGCATATACGCCGCTTAAATGATGTTTACGTATATCTGCATAAAGGTTTCTAATTCAGTGGTCGATGTGTGTAATAGGCGCACTTCGTTCCTCTTCTTCGTTTCCCAAATCTTGTAGTGCTTCAGTGACAAGTTTCATGGTCTTTCTCAACCAGTGTCTTAAACCAGCGATCTCCTTGTTCGTTAGTGAAGTGATAATGATTAGAGGAAAGTGAAGGAATGTACTGGCCAGTTCAGTGAAGTGGCCCACATGAAAATACCTATAGTGATATACAGAAAAGCATCTGCGAAAGATTGGGGGAGTCTGTGTGAGAGCCATCAGTCAGTAGGATTTTCCTCTTCTGGATGGAAACGACAATGTAAATGTATTCTCCCCAAGAATAAATAAGCATTCTTAGGGAAGTTTTCAGTGCACCACCCAAAATGTGCGAGAATATTCCAGTGTGAGCAAATTTAGAATTTATAGTGTTGCCACTTGTACAAATGAGAGACTGAAAGGTTACAGGTGCGAGTTCAAGAAGGAAAATGTGATCTTGATTAGAAATATGAATATTATAAAAAAATAATGGGGTAAAGTGAGATCTTTCTTACTAGAAATGAGACAGAACTGTTTGTTTGAAAGCGATGAAGTTTACAAGTGTAAATGAAGCTGTCTGCTGCACCATTGTAAACTATTGCTGTTTCTTATTATTATTAATTTATTCGCTGTGTGTGCTTTCTCTCTCTGAATCTTTCTTGCTTATATTATTACGTACTATGTTTATCTATCCTTCGTACTACGAGTCTTTTGCCTGAGATACTAGAAAATTTATTTAATTGAGACTGCACCACTAATATCATTAATTAGCATAAAACTCAATAATATGGTAGATTTCTCTCTCTCTCTTTCTCTAACACAAATTTCTTCAATAAAACTTTACACCAACAGTCGTGGTCTATTCTTTTACTTAACTTTACGCTTCGGCTATCACTTAGTTCCCCGCTTACAAGTCCGTTCAGTTGTAAAAATAAACAAACAGGCAGCACTCTTTTAGCAAAAAATATACGTGAATTTAAACATTAGGGAGATTGCTTTCTCTATCCATTTATAAAATCTTTAGCATAAATTATAACCAATTTACTTTAATACTAATTAACTTCTTTAACTCACAATCTTATTTACTCTCCGCTTACAAATTCAACTTATTAAACTTCTAGTTTACTTGCAAAGAGGTTAGCTAACTCTCTGTTAAGTTATCTTTACAAATTTTATATCAACTTCCAATATGCCAATCGATTCTCTTAATGACAATTCTTACTACTATTGAACAATCTCTTAAAAGTAAATCTACAACCTACTATGAGAGGTAATATACAAAAGGTTTTAACTTACAAAAGACTCTTCATCGCCCATTCAGCCAAAAGTCTTTCACTATAGTCTTATGGCATTTCTTTCATTCTCAGATCTTGAGCTTCCTCGGGAATGTCTGGCTTCAGTAATATATCTCAACGGGAAAATAGTGGACGACCAGCAAAAGGTTGTTCTTCCACGGCGAATAAGAAAATCTTCTTAGCGAAGTTGCTTCAGGTAATTTACATCGCCTTTCCTCCTCTGCTTTGGCTCGCCGAAAATGCCTGGACGACTGCCGTCTCATGTAGCTTAAACTCCCACCTCTAAGAAACTGTAATTGCTGCCAACTGACTTTCTTATTGACTCCCGAATCTGTTTCCTCTCTCTGGCGATGACTGGAAGCCTTTCCTTCTTCGGCAACGTTTGGAAGCCCTCTCTCTGGCCTGGAAACGTTTCTCCTGGCGATTGGAACTTCTCCTTTCGGCAATTTGAAGCCCTGTCAGCAGCCTAGTAGCTCTGTCTCTGCAACTGCTGGACGCTCTCTGGTGACGTCTGAGTAGTATGGGTGGCGGTAGTGACAAGATCAAGATCAAGATAAGATAAGAAATCGTGACGTGATTGGTTGATGACGTCATGAGTTTGGAATGTTTGGAATTTCTCTGTGGGCATATGTGTCAATGGCTTCAGTTCTTGTGTTTTGGTTCGCGTATGGAATTATGGGTGATGGTAGAGATAAGGATTCGTGTTGTGATTGGTGGTGCACTAGTGACAAAATGAAGATCAAGATAAGATAAGGAAATCGTGACGTGAATGTTTATTGTTATGAGATGTAGATAAGTGTCGTCATGTGTTATTTGTAAATAAGTGACGTTGTTTTGAATGGAAAAGGGAGATATATTAGAGATAAGGAATCGTGCCGTGATTGGTGGACACTTCTGACCAGATCAAGATCAAGATAAGATAAGGAATCGTGACGTGAATGTTTGTTGTTATTGATTTTGGAATGTTTGGAATTTCGCGGGCCCCCCCCCTTCTGTCAGAAGCATCACGTGGTGTTTTGGTTTGGGTATGGAATTGTGGGCGATGTTTTTGAGATAAGATATCTTGGAATTTTCCCAGGGTGACACACATCCGACATTGTCGTCATGTTTTGTTTGGTTGTCTAATGATGGGTGTACTAATTTCCAATACATTATGGGTTATTTCTTTCCTGTTAAAGGTGGGAATTCTTAGCGTATGTCGTGATGACGGTTGTGATTAGGTTTTCTGAAAAATTTAATTATAATAGCGTCCTTAATCACACACACACACACACAAACGAACACACACATACATACACATTAGACATGAAAAGTCGCTAATGTATCCATGTTAGTACTTTAATATGTATCATATGATTATTCTTATGAAAAAAAAAACTATTCAGTATTAGAATTACGCTTACCAAAAAACATACGAACAGTGATTATTGTATTATAATTATCAATTGTTATGTTCAAGTTAAAAAAACAAACAAAAAAACTTACATTTCTTTCCAGAATGGGGACATCTTGGTACTATCTAGGTTTTCTGAATATTCCAAATTGTTGATTAACATATATTCACAGAACACAAACACAAGTCTGAAAAGACATTTCACTTTTTCATTATAGGTTACTGTGGCTAACATATATTCACACCACAAAACACACAAAACAGGAGTTGAAAGATTTTTTTGTAAATAACCAGAAAAGCTAGTTGACTACTTAATTTAGATTACTATCCGATTCTTTCCATTGTTGCCCAAGCTTGGTGGGAAAGTCTATGCGCCATTTTGTTTAGGGTAAGTGTATTTTTCCTGTTTCGATTTCCGAGTGATGTTAGGGTATGGAATTCTGACAAGTGAAATGATTTTTTTTTTTTTTTTCAAATTGAATGGTTATTTTCTGTATTTTACTTTTAAAATTCAGTTTAATTACATATTCTAACAGAATAACTGAGCAAAATTAATTCTGAATATTCTAAATTGTTGATTATTAACATATATTCACAGAACACAAACACAAGTCTGAAAAGACAGTTCACATTTTCATTATAGGTTACTGTGGCTAACATATATTCACACCACAAAACATAGGAGTTGAAAGATATTTCTGTAAATAACCAGAAAAGCTAGTGGACTACTTAATTTACATTACTATCCGATTGGTTCTCTTGTATTAAGTCTTGCCCACTCTTGCCCAACCTTGGTGGGAAAGTCTATGCGCCGTTTTGTTTAGGGTATGTGTTATTTCCGGTTTCGAATTCCGATTGCGTTTAGGGTATGGAATTCTGACAAGTGAAATGTTTTTTTTTTTTTTTGAAATTGAATGGTTATTTTCAGTATTTTACTTTTAAAATTCAGTTTAATTACATATTCTAACAGAATAACTGAGCAAAATTAATGAATAAATAAAATGTGAATTTATTTTCCAACACTGTAGATTTCTCAGTAAGTCTTATCTTAAAGATATCTCTCTTATCCGATCGTCAATTTGTTGTACCTAAGTGAGAAATCGTGTGTGTGTGTAGTAACGTGTTGGTTTAAAATATCTAATGGCTCTGTAAAATAACCAAATTCAGCAGTATTGTAACATTTCAGGTGAAATCTTCTCCACTAAAATTCTGGTTATTAATTTAATATACCCGATTTCTTTTGCTTCCAAGAGTTGACAGTTTCTTGATATATTTGAGGGCTTGCATGAACAAATAAGACTTTTAATTCACTGAGTCAAAAAAATAAATAAATAAAATAAAATAACAAAAATCTGGTTAGTTTGTGGCATTAAATTTTACAAGGAGAAAAAAAAAAGTTATGGTCTTACTTAAATTTGTATTTTGACTGTTGTCCTCTCACCCCGACTTTTTTTTTTTACAGTAGGGATATTTATATATTTTAACACAATTATTTTATTAGATATTCTTTCCAACACAAAAAATAATTATGTATTCTTATTTCAAATGAATATAGCTCAGAAAGAAAGAAAGAAAATTGTAAAGAAAAAAAATGTTTACCTTCAAATAACTATTTTGGAATCACAGCAAGCAAGAAATTTATCACCTTTTCAAAGTTTTGAAATTCCTACCCATATTGATTTCATCATTTGGTATCCTTTAAATGAAGAACGGTTCTGGCTATAAACTTTGTTAATGTTATCGATTTTCTATTCCAATGGCGGTCATTTTTTTTTGATACATTCATGCTGGTTCCTTGTTATCTGCATGCTACGATACCTTTTTATTTTCTACAACAAACGTTTTAAGAGTTTAAGTAACGTGATTGGCTAAAATATCAGCTGTTTGTCTCTGTAAAATAATCAAATTCTAACAGTCGTATTATCAGAATTTGATACGACTGCTTTTCTAGTCTAGTGAAGGTATCTACAGATGTAGTAACAAATTGTCACTTATCAGTTCATTTTTACTTTATTCACAAAACTACAAATCCGTTATTTGGTATGGTCTGTTTGTGTCCAGTAAAGTAAAATAATGAGTGAACCACAAATGTCTTTGAAATTTTCTTTCTTCAGGAAAATAGTGTAAAGTAAATATTGTGAAATATTTTTAGGTAATTACAAGTTTCGATTTTTTTTCTTTGTAAGTAATATTTCAGCAAAATAAAGTAAGCATTTGTAAAACTTAAATGAACAAAGATGTGTGTTGTTGTGTTTTCCACAGTGAAATTTTTACTCAGTTATTCAGTTTAGAATTTGATAATTAAAGCCATAACTTTATACCTTAATGCAATTCTGTTTAATTATTGTATAAAAAATTCACTACTGTGAAATTAATGCCAGGAACATGGGAAACCTGATATCCTGTAATTAATTATTTAGAAATTTGTCTAATGCTACCTATTGACATTTTTTGAGTTATCTCTAAACATTTCTTTCGCATACTCGAAAATCCTACCTGTTATAATTTGGTGATTTTACAGAGAGAAAGAAGATAATTTTACCCAAAACGTGATTAAACTCTTAAAGTTTGGTATAGAAAAAAGGTTTGTACTCTCCAGATAACATAAATACAAATATTACCTTTCCCCACACAAAGTAAGATAAAAATTTGGTTATTTTACAGAGTGCAGATATTTTAACTCATCACGTTACCAAACTCTTAAAAAAGTTTGATGTAAAAAAGAAAAGAAGGTACATTTTTCTTTTCTTTTCAAATATTTGTACATGATAAAAGTCTGAAAATATATCACTGCCAGTCGAAAGTTTTTTCTTTTTTTCAAAACTTGACAACACATAGTTGTAGTTTGGTGAATAAAGTACAAATGAACCGAAACGTGACAATTTGTTACTACATCTGTAGATACCTTCACCAGACTAGAAAAAACCAGTTGTACCAAATTCAAACAATACGACTGTTAGAATTTGGTTATTTACAGAGAGACAACTGATATTTTAGCCTATCACATTACTTAAACTCTAAAAACGTTTATTGTAGAAAATAAAAATGGTATCGTAGCATGCAGATAACAAATGAATCAACATCTATATATCAAATAATACTCGCCTTTGGAAGAGAAAAATCAAAAACATTAACAAACTTAATAGCCATACCCGTTCTTCATTTAAATGATACCAAATGATGAAAACAATATGGGTATGAATTTCCAAACTTTGAAAAGCTGATGAATTTCTTGCTTGCTGTGATCATAAATAGTTATTTGAATGTAAACATGTTATTTTTCTATACAATTTTTCTTTCTTTCTTTCTTTTCATTTTGACAATATGGATATGAATTTCCAAACTTTGAAAAGCTGATGAATTTCTTGCTTACTGTGATCATAAATATTTATTTAAAGGTAAACATTTTATTTTTCTTGCGTGTCGAAACTTATTTCAAAACTTTACCACCCGTACATTCTAGTAATGGGGGAATTAAAAACAGAGACCATACCAAATAACGGATTTGTAGTTTTGTGAATAAAGTAAAAATGAACTGATAAGTGACAATTTGTTACTACATCTGTAGATACCTTCACTAGACTAGAAAAGCAGTCGTATCAAATTCTGATAATACGACTGTTAGAATTTGATTATTTTGCAGAGACAAACAGTTGATATTTTAGCCAATCACGTTACTTAAACTCTTAAAACGTTTGTTGTAGAAAATAAAAAGGTATCATAGCGTGCAGATAACAAGGAACCAGCATGAATGTATCAAAAAAAAAAAAACGACCGCCATTGGAATAGAAAATCGATAACATTAACAAAGTTTATAGCCAGAACCGTTCTTCATTTAAAGGATACCAAATGATGAAATCAATATGGGTAGGAATTTCAAAACTTTGAAAAAGTGATAAATTTCTTACTTGCTGTGATTCCAAAATAGTTATTTGAAGGTAAACATTTTTTTCTTTACAATTTTCTTTCTTTCTTTCTGAGCTATATTCATTTGAAATAAGAATACATAATTATTTTTTGTTTTGGAAAGAATATCTAATATAATAATTGTGTTAAAATATATAAATATCCTTACTGTAAAAAAAAAAGAGTCGGGGTGAGAGGACAACAGTCAAAATACAAATTTAAGTAAGACCATAACTTTTTTTTTTCTCCTTGTAAAATTTAATGCCACAAACTAACCAGATTTTTGTTATTTTATTTTATTTATTTATTTTTTTGACTCAGTGAATTAAAAGTCTTATTTGTTCATGCAAGCCCTCAAATATATCAAGAAACTGTCAACTCTTGGAAGCAAAAGAAATCGGGTATATTAAATTAATAACCAGAATTTTAGTGGAGAAGATTTCACCTGAAATGTTACAATACTGCTAGAATTTGGTTATTTTACAGAGCCATTAGATATTTTAAACCAACACGTTACTACACACACACACGATTTCTCACTTAGGTACAACAAATTGGCGATCGGATAAGAGAGATATCTTTAAGATAAGACTTACTGAGAAATCTACAGTGTTGGAAAATAAATTCACATTTTATTTATTCATTAATTTTGCTCAGTTATTCTGTTAGAATATGTAATTAAACTGAATTTTAAAAGTAAAATACAGAAAATAACCATTCAATTTGAAAAAAAAAAAAAACATTTCACTTGTCAGAATTCCATACCCTAAAAAGCCATCGGAATTCGAAACCGGAAATAACACATACCCTAAACAAAACGGTGCATAGACTTTCCCACCAAGGTTGGGCAACAGTGGGAAAGAATTAATACAGAGAACCAATCGGATACTAAAGTAAATTAAGTACTCCACTAGCTTTTCTGGTTATTTACAAAAATATCTTTCAACTCCTATGTTTTGTGTGTTTTGTGGTGTGAATATATGTTAGCCACAGTAACCTGTAATGAAAAAGTGAAATGTCTTTTCAGACTTGTGTTTGTGTTCTGTGAATATATGTTAATCAACAATTTGGAATATTCAGAAAACCTAGATAGTACCAAGATGTTCCCATTCTGGAAAGAAATGTAAGTTTTTTTGTTTTGTTTTTTAACTTGAACATAACAATTGATAATTATAATACAATAATCACTGTTCGTATGTTTTTTGGTAAGCATAATTCTAATACTGAATAGTTTTTTTTCCATAAGAATAATTATATGATACATATTAAAGTACTAACATGGATACATTAGCGACTTTTCATGTCTAATGTGTATGTGTGTGTTCGTTTGTGTGTGTGTGTGTGTGTGATTAAGGACACTATTATAATTAAATTTTTCATAAAACCTAATCACAACCGTCATCACGACATACTCTAAGAATTCCCACCTTTAACAGGAAAGAAATACCCCATAATGTATTGGAAATTAGTACACCCATCATTAGACAACCAAACAAAACATGACGACAATGTCGGATGTGTGTCACCCTGTGAAAATTCCAAGATATCTTATCTCAAAAACATCGCCTACAATTCCATACCCAAACCAAAACACCACGTGATGTTTCTGACAGAAGGGGGGGGGGGGCGCGAAATTCCAAAATCAATAACAACAAACGTTCATGTCATGATTCCTTATCTGATCTTGATCTGGTCAGAAGTGTCCACCAATCACGGCACGATTCCTTATCTCTAATATATCTCCCTTTTCCATTCAAAACAACAACGTCACTTATTTACAAGTAACAAATGACGACATTTATTTACAAATAACAAATGACGTCACTTATCTACATCTCATAACAACAAACATTCACGTCACGATTCCTTATCTTATCTTGATCTTCATCTTGTCACTAGTGCACCACCAATCACAACACGAATCCTTATCTCTACCATCACCCATAATTCCATATGCGAACCAAAACACAAGAACTGAAGCCATTGACACATATGCCCACAGAGAAATTCCAAACATTCCAAACTCATGAGGTCACACACAATGACATCATCAACCAATCACGTCACGATTCCTTATCTTGATCTTGATCTTGTCACTACCGCCACCCATACTACTCATGTGGAACTGGGCAGCCTCTTTGATGCTTGGCTCAGTCCCTTTTTATTATGCCTTCTGTGAGACCTCGCACGAAGTTTGTAACCCCCAAAGAATTCGGCATGATTCTTTCATCTTAAGTTTCAAGTTCGGCCTGCTTTCTGTTCTCCTCCGCTTTCTTTTGATTGTAAGTTGCCGGCCATTGGAAAGTTGTTTGAACCTTTCTGACTGACTTTGGAAGTGTTTACGTGCAGAGCTTGTAAGTCTTTCACATACACACAATTTTCATAAACAACCTTTCTTATACTGCCATGTAGATCTATTACATACAGCTCTGACGGCAAAAGATTACCTTTGTTTTTAACACTCTAAAATATTCTTATTAAAGAAGTATATACAGTTAACTTCCACAGGGTTATTTACAAAAATATCTAGTACAAAATATACAGGGACAAACAAGTTATTTTTACAACATTCTTATGGGACTTGACCTAAGTAAAAAATTGATGTAATGTGCTTTGGAATATTTATCCTACAATCGAGTTTTTACACAATGATTTACCCTCACCCCACGGAAGAATGGTAAGGATATCAGTGTTTAGGCATTAATTATAAAATATCATTTAAAATTGAATCATTTGAACACACTACATGGTTGTTCACTGAAAAGAGGAATATAATGTGTTGTCATCAGCGAAGTATGGGTAAGATTTGAAGTTCGTAAGAGGTTCAATAATGTATAAATAAAAAAGAACAGAGCGGGCAAAGAACAAAGATTGGGTGCTCCAGCTGTGAGAGGGAAATATTGGGTTGGCGACCCAAACAATTGCAAAAGACAAAAAGTAGACTATAAGATAGCCTAAGTTTTATAAATAAATCTGCTAACGCCTTTTATTCTCTTATAGGGAGTAGGCGAGGCCTTTATACCCTATCTAGCTTTTAGAAACTGAGTGGGCAATTCAATCTCCACCGGTATCCAATCAGGGATAGCTGGCCCATGTCTATCACTAATTATAGCAGCCACCGATGAAGAGGCTGGCAAACAAGTGCTGCCATCTCTTGGTACCTAACCCTAACAAGGATTGTATCTGAAATAATGTGGGTACTATGGTCGATTTTCTTGAGTTTATGGGTGGAAAAACCCGCTTGCCTGTCCCAGAGATCGACTAACTCGGCAACCGGTCGAAGAAAGGCTTAGAAAAAGGTCCTGCAGTCAGTGACTAGACTTGAACTTAAGTCAAATGTCGAGCGACCAAACGCAGAGGACGCAAGTGCCACTTCCACTGAGCTACACAGGCCTACCTAAATTTTATATGATCACTTATCCTAGAAATATCAAGAGCAAATGACATGCTTTTTTTCCCCTCAAACCTTTCATGGCTAGCGTGCAAAACTGAATAAAAGTTGAAGGGAGATCTGCTGAGAAGTGAGAGTTGGAAATACGTATTGTGATCACTAATCATGGTATTCCCACACATTTTTAGGGATACTCTGTAGATCAGGAGGGCTTATTTGTATTCAAGTTATTAAAGATTTTTCAGATTTTTTTTTGGCAATGGGCTGTTCTTGGTATAACGAAAAGCGATTTACCTTGGTCATCTGTGAAAGAGTTGGAGAACACTAATGTCAAAAGATCTTATCTTTGGCTTCACAGCAGATCTCCCATCAACTTTTACTCAGTTTTGCACACTAGCCATAAAAGGTTTGAGAAAAAAAAAGCACGTCGTTTGCTTTTGATATTTCTAGAATAAGTGGTCATATAAAAGTTAGGCTATCTTATAGTCTACTTTTTGTCGTTTGCAATTGTTTGGGTCGCCAACCCAATATTTCTCTCTCTCTCTCTCTCACACACACAGCTGGAGCACCCAATCTTTGTTCTTTACCCGCTCTGTTCCTCTTTATACATTAAATCTTACTGTACTACTATCTGGATGTCAGGCAGATGGAGTTTAAACATGAGTTAATTGCATAGTATAATACAGAGATAGTATTCCCCAACGTCTTTTTTAGCACCATAAACAAATTTTCGTGGTTATCGCGAATTACCTGAAAGCTAGACTAGAAAAATTTTTCTGGTGGAGGGGGTAACTCTCCAGTCACGGGCATTCTCAGTACCTCGTACTCTTCCAGCGCGGTATAATCTTGCTTCTAGCAATGTATAATTAATGTTCCTTCTTTAGAGCAAAATCATTGTTTGGCTTACTTTTTTAAAGCTCTTTCTATTAAGTCATCTTAATGCCTATATTTCACATAACAGTAATAATATTTTATTACACTATACCGCTATGAAGTACCAGTACTTATCACGGGAGGTCACAAATGCATTTTAATACTAATGATGTTAGATAATAATAATTTATCTCGCATTTACTCGTGAAAGGAGAGATACTGTACGCCCACAGATGCGAGACCCTTCGACACTTCTGCTCATGTCAGAAGAAGGATAATCAATCCGTCTTGTGGGATGAGTTGTTTGTTATTTGATGTCGGAAAATGAACTTTTCTTTTATGAACATTGTAGATTTTAAAGTGATAACTATTTTGCTTGTATAACAGTTGGAAAATTTTTCGAATAATCACGTGATTTCGCAATCTGCCAGTCCTGGTTCTATGAACTGTGGGCGTACTGTTACAGAAATTGCAAGATCTAACAACACAAAGATCGGCTTAATTATTTATATCATCTTTGAATTGTTATATCTTGCATGATGTCCTGTACATCTATTCACGATCTTATCAAATTAAATAAATGTATAAGTATATGATGAGATTTTTTAGGTGATAGATGTTTTTGATTATTACTCGTTGCAAAACCACGACTTGCTTATTCAAGGCCTGAAAAGGTTTCATGGTTTAGTTATTAGACCCGGGGATTATCGATTTTAACCCATTCGCCTTTCGTGAATTATTCACATACATAGCATGAAATATATTCGAGAAGTAGATTGCAAAAATTATTTCAGCTATCAACTTAATAGATATTTAACATATTAAATTAGCAGTTTCATACGATAGGTTTTGGCCGTCTCTACATCCGCCACAGGTGAAAATAGTTTTAATTTGCGGTGCATATTCAATTGCTGGTTTCCTTTAAGTAATTTCAGTAAAATTTGAAATAATTTGATATGTCTGATCATTTGAAATCATGAAATAAAGTAAAATGAAACACTAACAGAAGCGACAACCCAATTCTGTTTATGGCAAACATTTTAAGTCCGGTATAAATTCCACATGGAGATTGTGTATTGACCAAATATTATATTGTGTTTAAGCACTTCTGCATACTTGATTTGTGCAATTTTGAATGAAGACGAGGAGATAATTGTATCACAATAGATTTGTTCAATTTGCATTAATTCAGTGTAACGCCAAAGTTATTAAATACAAATATTATACATGCGAATAAGTTACCCATTTGGATCCTGAATTCAGCTGTATAACTTATCTTAACATAGGTCTTTGACTGGGACGTAGTGACCTCGCAAATGCCGAGGTTGGTAGAGGTAGAATAATTCCTGTAGTTTGCAGTACTCAAAGGATATCCTTAAAAACAATTATCCTTTAAATTATCTTTAAAGTATCCGAAGATATTTAGTAGGGAAAAGATACCTGTTAATTCAAAGTAGAAAAATATATTCATTTAATAGAAATAAAAATTCCGTCGTCCTTATTCTTTGAATAAGGTCATTTCTTGCAAAACAATAATAAATAATATAATAAAAAAAATAAAAAAAAGACCAGACCATTTCTAAACTTCTCACGGACCACAAGTGGTCCGTAGATCACCAGCGTGGAGAAACACTGCATTAGTTGACCCGTACACTTTTGTATGCGTGCGCATTTTCCAAGCATGAAATCTCGTTTATTAATTCTCATATCAAATGCCGATTCGCATTGATACTGGATGACAAAAAGGAACCATTGTTTTGTCACATATGCAGAAATGAGCGGAAATCTTATAACTGTGGGTTCGAAAATTATTTCCGTTTGTCTGTTACTCTCAAGTTTCGAACTAATCGAAATTAAACTTTGAATTCATTTAAAGACGTAATATGGCATTAAGTGCAAATTGCTTTAACTAAAAGTCTCCGTGACTAATGTCACAAATTTAAAGCAGCCTGAAATATCCCGAACTTCCATAGAAACAGTGATGTGCTGAACTTTACAATTAAACAGAGCAGAAGTGAATAGCAGACCTCTCTCTCTCTCTCTCTCTCTCTCTCTCACTCACAGTAAATTAGTCGTGTGGTCGAAATTATTGCTTTCATCTAAATTTATGTCTCATTTAAAAAGTGACATAAAATTCTGTTTTCGTTTCATAATGAGCATAGAGCACCTAAACGGTATTTGTATTACAATAACTTCGAACATCTAATTGAAAGTAATCTTTTAAACTTCTTTTTTTGTTTTGGGATTGACCCACCAACTTGGCCACTTGCGTAATGAGCAGTGGCGGCTCGTGGCTTGAAATCGTGGTGGTGCTGCAGCTTTCGAAATATACATACACACTGTAAGTACAGTGTATAATTATGGTAAAAATTAAAAAAAAAAATTAAAATTAATAAAATATTGTTTATTATAGATAAAATTATGCACGTCATAGTGAGATGCGAGCTATTAGCATAATGCGGCATTGTCCGTCGCGCAGTTCCACTTTTGTTTATATGCAATTTGCGCTAGTAGTAGAGTGTTCGTAGTGCTTATCGTGTTTGCTCCGTCTCTTTAAATATTTGGACATTACAATTAAAGACATGACATCTGTTATGGTTTTTATTTTAGAACATTATTGGGGTTATGATAATGGATTTTATTGTTAAGTAATTTTAAATTATACTAAACTGTATAATTTTATCGATAATAAACAATATTTTTTCATGAAGCAAAACAAGAAGAATATATTTTATTTTCAAGTAATTTTGAATTATACCAAATTGCATAATTTTATCGACAATAAACAATATTTTTTCATGTTTAATTTTTTTTTAATTTTTACCATAATTTTGATATTTTATCCAAACACGTATACACTGTATTTACAGTGTTTATGCATATTTCGAAAGTTGCAGCACCCCCACGATTTCAAGCCACGAGCCGCCAGACCTTCTTTATTTCCTTGTGTGAAAATGGAAACTGGTTACCTCGAGCCTGTTAACTCTTTTTAACTGACTAGAAAATGCAAAATGCTCGGGTAGTTCGTGATGTTTTAACAAGGAACTTAAATGATTATATTAGCTTAAAAGAGTAGTTAAATGATTATCAGAATGGATTAGAACATCCAGAGATATCTTTAAATAGGCACCATGTTAGGGGGTGAAGAAACGAAAAATGAGGGTATGCCATTTTATTGGTTTTTTTCTCGTCTAAAAAGCATTCATTGGTCAAAATAACAGCAGCCGGGGGGGGGGGATAAATATATGATATTAAATATATTTTAACTATTGGTTTTCAGTTATTAGCAAATATGAGAAATATACATATCATACGATGGAATATTCATTTGTAAAGCTCTTTATATAAAAACCTGCACTATCCACACTATGTGAAGTCTAGCTGTGGTCACCATTTTCAATCAATACCCATATGCAGAAGTTGGGAGGCGGCAGGCATTACTATTATTGCATGACATATCCGTAAAGAGGATTATTCGAATGTTTCCAAATTACTTGTTTGTATGGTCTATCCGGAGCCAGTTCTAGGCACATTTCCGACTCCCCTTCCTGTAGTGGTCTTCACCCCAAGCCGAAGGAGAAAATAATGTTCAGCAAAAGCTACCAAACGTACGATCTGCGCCTTTCACAAGTGTCACCCACGATGTGCGGTCTCACCCATTGTTACAGCCTTCACTGCATCCGTCGAATTCGTGTGCGCAACCATTCCACTCACTACTCGTATTGTACCACCGGTAAAGTAAGAGGGCACTTGTTAAGTACAGTACCAGTGCATACCAGCAAAATTAAAAAAGGATTTTTGTCAGCAGCAAACGGCGGTGCTTCTTGGCTGCCTTTCTTTTATTTAAATTCGCATACACACTGTTTACGCTTCTTGAATTAAGAATACAACAGACTTTTATATGAGATTCGCAATAATGATGAGGTGTGTGTGTGAAAGAGAAACAGTTATGCTCTAATTGTAAATTAAGCTTTGTAAATTACTTCAAAATTTTACGAATTTTGAAGTAATTCAAAATTCGTAAAATTTTGAATTACTTCATAAGGTAATATTACTGTAAGTTGTACAGTAATTTCACAGTTTTAATTTACAAATTATTAGAGATACCACCTAATTAATGTGGTGGAGCACGTGAGACCTCGTTTCTCATGTCAACATGCATTTCAACAGGTCCTTCAGATTTTCTTGTTCCGTTACGTTGCAAAGGTGCTAAAGGGATTATGATCCGGTGACTGAAATAAACAGGTTAATGCAAATCCGTGTTCTTATAACCAGTTCTAGGCAATACGCTCCTTGTGAAACGCACATTAACCTGTTGCAAGTGTCCATCACTTTCAGAATAAATGGTCAACGTGATTTGGATGTACCTGCTCTACTGGTATCGATGGATATAAGGAAAACCAAGAAAACATCCTAGATTATCACTACACGCCTTACATTGTTGTGAACAAGTATTATGAGTACATGGCTTCGTGTTGTTGTCCTCCTATTCGCTTAGTATAATAATAGGAACCGTGATTAACAACTGCATATGATCTTCATATAGTTCGCTGGTGTCCATTGCGAATGTTTTTTTTTTTTTTTTTACCCACATTAATAACTTTCGTGTTACTGCACAGGCTGTTTTCATTCTTTGTGTAGGACTTGTGTCTGACACATGATGCCTTCACATACAATCCACCGCAGATCTTTTCTTGTACCTCACAGGTATTTGAGCATTCGGACACTTCTCGCATCGATCAGCTGTTTCCGGCTGTATACCAACATTGATTTGATGTTTTCTGTTTTTCACACCTTTCTCAATATATCCGAGATAGTGTTGTATGTGACCATAGCAAGACAACGGTTTCCTAGATGCTCTTACCAGCTTGTATGACTCTCACCATCACCTCGTTCCACGTGACTCAGGTTACGACCTGTGACTATTATCACGCACGTGCCGTCTATCTCTTGGAAGCAAGCTATAACCGGTACAGACCAGCGTCTAGTCGCATGTTACTGACTGATTTCCTTTAGCATGGGATTGTTTATTTTGACCACTGGTGTGTCGCAAGCACACGCTCTTTGAACCAGGGAAATATGCTTTCATCACATCTCTTAACATGGAATCTTTTCCTATTCACTTTTCTTTCATTTTTCCGTCCTGATGCATCACACGATAATTATTTTTTCAGTACTCTAGCTCATGTTTTGTTCTGTGGAGAATGCTGTGTCACAGTGAATACTTACAGTAACTTGATTAATTTTTTTTTTCTCTCATAAAATAACAATTTCTGTTCGCTTATAGTTTATAGTTTTTGGCTAGCTGCATTATTATAGTGTCAGTAGTCTCATCAAATCTCTCTCTCTCTCTCTTAAATAACTAACTAATTCAGTATCTTCAATACTGATTAATTGTTAACTAAATAGTTGATTAATCATCGAAGCTCATTATGTACAAATCTAAAGCACATTTTCGATCTTTCAAAATCTCAACAACTTTCTTTTCTCCACTTTCATTTTCCCCATCAATTTAAGGGGTCCACATTAGCATAATTTAACCAGGAATAAAAGGAGAGTCCTAAGAGGAAATGGAGAGAACAGTTAAAAAATTGAGAAGAATAAGAACCAGAGAAAGAGAAGAATTTTTGGAGAGGCCTCTGCTTACTTATTTTCACGCCACGTCTATACGCAAAAAAGTAAGAACGTTAGGACCATAGTTGTGCAAAAAGTCGGCAAAAGCTGGCGGTTTATTTCAGAATACTGAATATGGATTTTCACTCTACTGGGAGTTTTATATAAAACATACGGCCAGTCGATGCCAAAACAAGTGTTACCCACTTGACCACTGAAGATGCCACGCCATATTGCTCTAATAATATATCTGAATTAACCAAATTAATAGCATTCCTTAAATAGTACTGCACTTTAGAAAGAGATTGAATCGAAATATTTTACTAAGAAAATTTAAATTTTTGGAATTAAAAGCAGAGAGAGAGAGAGCGTGCGTGCGTGCGTGCGTGTGTGTGTGTGTGTGTGTGTGTGTGTCACAAAGTATTAGAATAATACTTTGAATGCTTAATACTTAAGAATAACTTGATGTTGCAAGGTTTATATTATGATTTATATATTTTGATAATAACTAAATTGTATAAAGTGAACAATAATAAGTTGTAGAACTATATACGTTGTTTGTTGCAGGAATATATTTTCTATATGCTATTTCAAGGATTATTTCAACGTTTACTTTTTTTCTACTTTGGGAGAGGAACGACAGTAATATGGTTTTGTTGCTATATCATACTGGTATTTTATTTTAATTTTTCTGCTATGAGAACAATAAAAATTCTTGAGTTTGCAAAGATATGACTTCTGTATTCAACTCCCTCGAATATTAGATATTTCATATACTGTACTAGGAAATATCTCAGGACATTTCAACCTCAGCGCATTTCTCATTGTGACTAAACTCATTTCACTATTTTACACAGCGCCTGTGAGACGCATGCCATCATGGTCTTAAAAAATGATTTCGTTTTTTTTTTGTTAAAAGGGAAAAATTTGAATAAAAAATTCTGTCATACGGTTTCTGTACTATTTTAGTCACCGTCTCATAAATGTGAATTATTTTTGCTCATCTCCCTTAGAGAATGAAAGAAATTAAATGCTTCCCGAAAAAAAAAAAAAAGAGTTAATTTTTTACTAAAAATTAGGTCTTATAAATACAAAAGAAACCAGAACATTTGGAAGGCACACTTAATGAATAATTTTATACAAGAGATTTTTTTTCATATTCGGTAGCTGTATGCTTGTTATTGCCGAATTAAAATAAAAGAAAATGGTATGATTGGTTCGAGACGCTTTCGTTGTCTTTTCATTTTCTTTCTGTTTTCTTTTTAATTAATATCAGTTTGAAATTAACTAAAACGCAAAATGCGATCATTATATTATACATTTGAAGTCTTTCATCCCTTAAAAGAAGAAGAAATTGAGCATTACAATAAACCACAGACAGAAATACGAGAGGGAAAAACGCAGTGGCAACAAACGTTCTTGGTTTGATTTTCATTTTCTTTTCATCTGCGTGGAAGTTACTTTTCTTCACCTTCATCAAGAGCCATCCCGATAACATTTTTTTCCCCTAACACGCACTGCAACCGACAAATTCCATATGAAGAACGTTTCTTGAACATTTGCAAGGAACCAGTTTCTTGAACTTACATTTTGATTGCCCTATAAATGTAGTTTCGTTTTAGTGAAAAGATTCGCTACAAGAATTTCTGTTCATAGAAGCAGTACTGATGTACTAATATTTCCTAGTCCATTAGTTCAAAGTGGCCTGACAGGTTTCACTGTTTGGCTTCGCTGTCATTCAAAAAAAACCACTTGTGGTACAAGTTGTAGATAGGACTGAATGAAAGCACAGGCGCACTTTGAGTTAGCCATTGTTCCCCATAACAACATGAAACTTATGTTAAATGACATTATCCGTTATCACAACAGTGAAACATAAGGTACATGCACTATAATGGACATACAGGTAAACCAGCCAGAGAACCCAGACAATTTACAGACAAAAACTACTGTTGGTGGGCGGTAGATGGTGTATGTAGTTGGTAGATTGTGTAGTGGAGAAGGTGGATTATGTGGAGCACCTTCCGCGAGGAGTCCTTGGGCTATTTGTTGATGTCACGTAATAAAAGTGATTTTTATTATAATAAAAATGTCACTTTTATGTCAATATAACTGGAATGATAACAAAAAGCCGTTCTTCATACTTTGCAGAGTGCAGAGTGAACACAGCTGTTCACCACACTACACCACAGGTATACCAATTATCACCTCATATTAATAATCTATCTTAGTGATCACAATGGAATTGTCGGTTGTCGATATTTCTGTTGTTTACGCGAAAACGAACATTGTAATTGTAACAACGTTATGGCACTATTCAATTACTATAGAATGGTGGTACTTTTGTAAAAATCCAACTGCTATGGCCAAAGTTATAATTTATTTTATTTATTTATTTTTTTTTAACTGCGACCAATTGTTGGTTTATGTAGTCTAAACAAATAATTTCGGGTCGTCAAACATTCTCGATGACAGAATGGTCCAATTAAAACGATTTGACAAATTTTGATAGCATTCCTAAATTACCAAATGCCATTAAATTTCATCGTCAGTACTGAATTATTAAAATTAATTCGAATCATTTTGTCATTCAAAATGTGTCCATTGAAATGCAAAGACATTTTCTTGATTATATCTTAAAACCCAAATTTTATCAAATTTCATCCAGCCAGAATAGAGTTATTGCAATAATTTCGAAATCATTTTTGCCCCTTTGTGTCCCTGATATCGTCTGATTTAAACAAAAATCCAAATTGCTTGACAAATTTTTGTAAGGATCCAAATACCTAATTTGATTAAAATCTTTACAGTGAGAGTTCTTAAATAACTTGCTTATGGAGACCGACAAAACAAATCTTATAGGTGTTTTAACGCAATTTGCGAAACTTACCTAAAATTGACAATAAATAAACTACCTGCTGTGCATGTCAGAAATGACTTTTCGTTCAGTCGTTATAATAATGAATGATGTCATTATAAGACTGCTATAGCGAAGCATCTTTTTTATGAAGTATTATTTTATACATTTCGTTTCAGTTATTTTATTTCTTCTAGAACGTTCATCGTAATTAAAAGCAATTATGAGCTCATGCCCAAACGCTAAAGGGGGGGGGGGATAATGTTATACAACATGAGAATGAATGTGCATCGAGATAATTCGACATTACATAGCAATGATCTTTATCGAACAGGTAGTGCAGGCGACATCAACACTTGTTTCTATTTGAGGTGAGAATCTTGTTCATTTTCAAGAAATCTCATTTCGGATGGTAGACATGCGTTTGACAAGTTTCAGTTTATTTTTATTAATTTGTGTGTGTGTGTGTGTGTGTGTGTGTGTGTGTGTGTGTGTGTGTGTGTGTGTGTGTGTGTGTGTGTGTGTGTGATGAGAAAACCTTTTTTAACGTTAGGTTCTCGGGGGGGGGGAATATATATATATATAAATTTAGTTCAAAGATTTTTCGGGAATAAAGCGGATTTTTCATCTTTGTATGTATTTCCTAGAGAAAATTGCCAATTGAGTAATTGCTTTCTTATATCGCGAGTATATTACTTTTTATCATTTTTGAGATATTTTAATTGAATTTGTTAAAAATTTAAAAGTCAGCTTCAACTTGCGAATGTTTATTATTATTATTAATTTATTTATTTATTTGCGAGAATAAGCAGTCTGAAGTTAACGGGCAAAACGCATAGGCCTCAGTCTTCTAATGCCTTGACAGTTTTTTTTTCTTCTTCTCACATTTGCGCCCTAATAAAATGTAATCTATGCAATAAAATTAGTTAAGAACAGATTTTAAGAAAACTGGTAATACGACCTGACATGTGAATTGACCTGACCTGACTTGTGAATTGCTGTATAGGTACGGTGAACCTGCTCTGTCCTTTAGATTTATTTGTTTTTTTTTTCTAAAATGGCCATTTTTGTCCTTTATTTTGTGAATTGAAATAGTAAATTGAATATTGGCACGCAGCACACGGCCCATAGAAACATGAAACTGTCCTTTCACCGGCACTCGCTAGCGGCGCGGCATATATGGCTGCGTCATTGATGTGCTGCGTGCGTACATATTGTACAGTACTTGACTGTGTGTGTGTAGTGTAAAAGCTGTGGTAGGAGAGAGTGGACGTCTTGAAGTTTTGCTTTTTCTCCCTGGATCTAATACCCCCACTGAACGAGCATTTTCATTAGAACAATATGTGGACCAGTGGAAAAAAACAATTAAAAATCGAAACATTGAAAGCATGCATTTATATCAAATCCGACTTTAACATGAATTGTATACAGTTTTATGAATTTTTAAAACGCAAACCTGATTTATTAAAAAAAAGTTCATTCTCGTGAAAAGTATTAAAAATTAATTTTTTAAACTGATAATATGATTGCTTAAAATGCTATATATGTGCTTATATTTTATAATAAATGTTATAACTAAAAAAATGTTTTAACATTTAAACATAAACGCAACTTGCTTTTTTATTATTATGAAACAATTTCTGATTTGTCTCCTTTTTTTTTCTCTCAAAAAATATGGTCACTGTATGTATAGGCTCTTCCTACTTTCACTTAAGTGCTACATCTGTCGCGTGAACAAATAGCGCTGTCTAGTATGATTATATACGCAATTTCATGTATTCAGCAATTTGCTACTACTTTTTCCCGAACTAGTATATTTTATGCAGGTATTCATTTAGTTAGTCAGATGATGTGGAGATGTCCGAGATTCTTATATCGGAACTTCATTTATATATCAAAATAGTTAAATTAATTAGTGCATCTTAATGGTTTATGTGTTAATTTGATAATTTGACCGTTATTTATTAATATAATTAGTGAAGATGAGCTATTCTGGAGTAATTTAACACTTTGTTTCAGTGTAGCATTAAAAATAAAGAGCGTCTTTTTTTTTTTTTTTTTTAATCTGAATTAGTTAAGGAATTTGAGCACTCAATTGATCAATAAGCCGTTTGGACTCGAACCCTTTATGCCCAAGCTGATAAGCAGCTTGATCGTCTTCGCATAATTATATGAAGATGACCAGCCTGATTAGCTCGTCATTTTTTTTTTTTTTTTCAATAATTGTTAGCTGCTTAAATTTACAATAAAAATCCGATAGGTACATACCCAGACTGTCTTCATGGAGAATGCAATATTAACATGATTATTATTTAATTCAAATAACAGTTATTAGTAAAGTCTCCGTTCAAAGCAATCAGTGCTATGGATGAGTTTTTCACAGGCAATTAGACGTTTTTTCAGTGTTAATGCACGGCAATTCCATAAAATAATAATAATAAAGATGTAATGGCATCGTTAGTCGCTTCTGACGTCGGAGTATTATTGCATATCACAACTGATTATCCTAAGGGTTATTACAAAAAAGAACCATCCTCTCGCCTTCTGTACAATAATTCACGAACTTCTATTTACAACAGAAAGTCAGCAAATATTGCCAGTCAGTCAAGGAATGTAGCCAAGTTCATCCTCCAAATTTGTCTGGGACCAACGCCGAAAAGATTCTTTACTCATCCCGTGCTTCACTTTAACTCTTGTAACTTCTGCTGCAAAGTGCTCGAGCTCCGACTCAGATTTCTGTAGACTGTTCAGTGTGTCTGAGTAGTCCGAATGGTATTCTTCTACTCCCGAGTCGGACGATGAACTAGCTTCTGGATGCCGTCTGCGACGTCGACGATATTTACGCTTATGTGCCAGCTGTCTGGCTGATGTCGCTCCTAATGCTGATCCTGCAGGACTATCGATCCGTGTCCGTCTGTTTGATTCCTCAGCTGTTCTGAGGTCATGAAAACTCCACGATAATCGACGTCTAACTTTCTGGTGCACAGGCATTTGATTCCCCGTAGGACTAAGGCATACTTCGGAAGTGTCATACGCCGAGTCTTCTGAGCATTCAGAGTTTTTTTTACCTTTCACGTGCTCTCTGAATTTTGTTCTGACATTACTAATAAACTTTCCCGTCTTATTTTTGGCCTTTGTTAGTGACTTAAGACTTAGTCGTTTCAGGCTAGACAGGAAGTTATGTCGACGTGGAAGGCGATCGTCAGAGGACCAACGAATAACTTTGGTCTGCCTTGTTGGCTTTGGTGTTGGCAACGTAGCAGAACCTTGGTAGGACAGATCTGAAGTTTGACTAAGAGTTGACCAATTCTTCACATGCCCAGCTTTATGAAAGCTGCGCACTCCGTTTGCCACTTGATATGCATTCCCGTTGATGGTACTGCTCCGTGAATGGGGACGTCTGGAGTAAGAGACCGCAATAGTGATTTTTCCCGTTCCGTTACCACATATTTGATTAGGTCCCACTTGGGTTTCAGCATTTTTATACACTTTCCTTTCGATGTTGTAAGAATCAGTACTACCTGTTTTACGTCTTGGCATACTATTTGTAACAAGATCCCTTCTTTTTTCTAACACAATATTGGTGCTCGCTCGATCCGAATCCATGAAAGTCGGAGCTTGGTATGTCTCATAACCGAAGTATGTGTATTTGACTCTAGGGGAACTATCGCTGTTCACTTGTTCACGACGTCGTAGACCACTCCTGTACGAAAACTCACTCTCACTGCTGAAATCCATTGTTTGAGACATTTCCATGCAGTCCGTAGACTTGTAACTACGCCTACAATTTTGATTCTGCTCCACTAAATAGGGCGGGTTGTTCATACACAGCTGCGTGTCATCACTTAGCACGGTGCTGTTTTCTGTCTCCCACACTTCTTCGGTCATGGTGGCCATGTCCTTAGTGGGCGACCAAGGAATGCTGCGACCCTCCCTCGAAGTATAACTTTCCACAGAGGTCGTAGATGATCCTCTACGACCTTTTTGACGAAAAGCTCTGTTTCTATAGTTGTTCCTCCCATAGCAGTTCCAAGAGGTCACTGGCTCCCACCTCTCCTCTGCTCTTTCGCTATACAGCTCGCTTTCACTTGCGGGATCCAGATGATGTGTTACAGCGGCATTGCTGCGTGGTTTGTAGGCTCTCTCATGGCTAGTAACCGGTGGGTTAAGAGCATAATGCTTTCCCCTTAGACGGAAGCGTCTCTTCTTTTCTGCCTTCGGCATTACAGGAGATCGAGTGACGAGTTTTGGAGGAGGAGGAGGTGTCTCCAGTTTATCTCTGTGCCTAAGGTGGTTAAACCTGTGCTTCCGGGAGTGATTGCGTGGAGTATTCTTGCTTCTTAATGTAATATCAGAAGGTGATTCTTCCTCCGAATCTATTCGATCTTTAAATTTCTGCATGCCTGTTATTGGCGAGAAAGACGAAATACAGTTTTGCTTGGCCAGTGCGTCTCGATAACTATCTTGAGACCTTTCTAAGTAATTACGAATGTAAGGGTTAATAGGAGTCACATCAGAGGGACTTTCATCTCCCGTATATAAACTAGATTCGGCCCTGTCTGAGAGCATGCTATGAGTTGGTAGTAAGTAACTTCCCCCACTGTGTTTCGGAAAGCACCCAATGGGAGATGGTTTCTCACTGCGATTTTTAGCATCTCCAAGAACAGACGATATCGTTAAGGCTTCTTCGGCAGTTGCACATACGAAAGCGTGACACTCAAACAACTTTGGAGACGAAACACGACGAAACAAACAAGCAAAAAGAGATGGGTGCGTTAGACTCACCAGAAAGCGTGTTTTCGATCCCAGCTGTACGTATGATTTCTGGTCGATAGCATCTTCAGAACAAGCGATGGGTACAAAGGCAGCCCCAAAAATTTTCCTTTTAACGATCTTCGTATGAAATCTTACAGCAGCCCAGAGCGTGATATTAGAAATGGGAGTAATCACTTTGGTCACAACCGAAACGGTATCGCCACCCTGTTCTTCAGCCTCCGCCACTACCAGCCCATAATCAGAGATGTCAAGTTGTTGGGTTAAAGTAAGAGGATGTGCACTTCGATGAGTTTCTCCTCTTCTTCTGGAAGTAGTATACAAGTCTAACAGAGGGCGCTGCAATGTGCCAATCTCCACCTTCTGCTTTGAGTTTGTGAAAGTTACGCTGCCCAAATAGCGAACGCGGAAGACTTCGCTATAAGTAGGAGTACACGACATAGTGAAGAGTTTCACGACTAACAAACAACAAACATAAGAGAATAAAATAGCGCAGTAGACTCCGGTGATTCTAGTTACACAGCAATATATGCCGTCTCCGTGCAAACATGTTTCGATTTCATGGACGAAGGAGCTACCTCTGATACCAAACGCTGCGTGTAGCAGTCGATAACTCTTCCTTTGCCATCAGTAACACAAACACTTCCGGGTATGATGACTTATCACGTAGATTTTAAGAACACATAACCAGCTGCTACACAAATAATCCGCAAGCACCAAGCGGGGTCACCGTCTGATGGAAGAAACGGCCACTGTCCGCCTGGAGACAGAAATCACTACTGTGGAGAAAGCTGGCGGACAAGGTAATAAGACGACTACCTCTACTCACTGCCCTACTTTGTATATATGCCAAATAAGGTGGTGTGTACTGTCCTTCCTTTCTTACACAACTACTCTGTCCTACATAACGGTTCTCACAGGGCTAGAGTACGTCCTGAGTTCCCCCTTCAGAACAGAACTGGTTCGCCGACGTGTTCACCAAGTGTGTAGGAGCACGTGGAAAGGCGTCTTAGTTCAGTTTGGCTGGGTGGCAACAAGTCGTCTGCTCCGGTTCTGGACGAACTGTTGTCACTTTTACCCCACCTTTTAGAGATTTGCGAAGGCTGTTCGTTTGATATACGTCCTACCTTCACGAATTTACAGATGTAGTTCAGGGCCGTTTCTCCACCTGGAAGCAATAATATAACATAACACCAAATAATTTCGCATAACTCCGACAGGACTGTAAAAGTTTCATTATACAACTCTGTCTAGCACCTATTCAAAACACTCAGTAAATGTGAGTTTGAGAGGCACTAATTCCAAGTGCTAAATGTGAAAAAAAAAAAAAAAATCTTAGTGTGTAATTGCAAATTAATGTTTCTTCTTCTTTCTTCAAGATTTAGGCTTCAAGCCTATTTCAGTATTTAAAGGTTTTAATTTTTTCCTAGACGTTTCTATATCTATTTCCCCTTCAGGCGTACATTTAATTATTGCCTTCGGTAGCAATCTATTCATTTCGTATGTTCTTTTATTTTAGCAAATGAATGCTGAATAAAAAGCAGCAGTTTTATATCTTGATGTTCAACTGCCAATATTTCTTTTTTGAATAAATGAGGGAAAGATATTGAACCGTTATCTTTTAAAAATAAGTCATCTTTCATTGTGATTTTTCGTCATTCTTATCTGCATTCGAAGAATACCGAGCTGCGAGGAAAGGGCATATTTCAACAGCAGAATAAAGGAAGCCAGGATAAGAACAGATTCTTAAATTTTAATCAAACCAAAATTCATGTTCCTAAAACAAACAAACAAACAAAAAACTTTCGTTACATGTAACACCACCTTATTAAATGAGTTGTCTAAATAAGGGAAGGAATTGCTTCTTAAGTAAAAAAATAAATAAATAAACGTCCGTTATATATTATTTATTGAGAGATTTTAATTAAGTAAATTAGAAAACAAAACATATTAATAATCTTTTCATGAAAATGTTATATATATTAGATTTTGTTCTTTATATTTATTTTATCCCCTTTAATATATATATTTTTTTAAATTCGGTGAATTAAAAGAATGAAATCTTTCTGTGATTGTGGTTCCATTGAACCACACATGAACATTACGCTGTCCTATATCACGGTACTATCATATATTTCAATAAAAAAATTGAAAATATTATTATTTTCAATTTTTATTGAAAGCAATGCTCATTTCTTCACACCAGAATTGTAACATCTGATATAGCTAAACTTAGAATGGATAACATTATATTATCGATGACAAGATAAATAAGTATCTACTTGGAGGTTAATGCAAAGGTCAAATCTTATTCTCCTGGATCATCATGCAGCGAGAACAGTAGCTATTACTTTTTCTGCCGACGCCACACTAGAACTACAGAAACCAATCCAGACACGGTAGGGAAATTTAAGCATAGCAGTGCAGTTACCAATCTAAAGTGAGAACAGCAAAAAAAAAAAAAAAAAAGAGCTGTGAACCTGATCTTTAGCTAATGATGATAAAACATTTATGCAATGGTAATATTATTATAAATGCATGCATGTAGCAGTGGAATGTAATATTACACTGCCACATGTATGCACTTAATTTTTCAGCAGAAAAAATAAGAAAAGAAAAGAAATTATTGCAAGATATTATTGGATTTCTTATAATTTCTCGGTGATTAAGAAATTATTTTCCATTTCCTAATTAGGCTATTGCATAAGAGTTCATTTAAAATAAAGTATTATTTTCTCAAAAAAAATTCAACATTATCGAAGGATAAGAAGATCCTGTTAGTCATACATACTTCCATATTCACTGGTATGTAGAGCACAGCATGAATTATTGGAGTGCAGAGTTCTTGATTTTTGGTTCACTACCTTCACCGACATGCTAACTAAAGTATTTTCATTCATTTGTTGTCTTAGTCAAAGGCACTTCAAAACAACGGTCTAGTGCAGATTTATGGAAATCTTACAATGCAGCCTCCTACGTGTTGTGCGCGTTTGATGATGCATACTTATATGATATATTATTTATTTTGTAAATCTAGATAACAATAAAAACTACAATAGACTGTTTGTGTGTGTGTGTGTGTGTGTGTGTGTGTGTGTGTGTGTGTGTGTGGCGCGCGCGCACGAAAACAAAATGAAAATCGATGTTCTCTTCCTTCAACAAAGTACATAAAGTGAAGATAGGGCTGGTTGGTTGTTTTGGATTTACGGACGAAGCAACTCAGGCTATGAGACCAGTGTATTATGTCTGTAAATTAATTGTTCTCCTGGCTAGTTTGCCTGATGAAAAATCCGAGTTTCCCGGAAGATGGGGGAACAAACGGTGTGATCATCGTCTTTAATTTTCCGGTACATATATACAATTTTGTTTTGCCAGATTTTAAAATGCCCAATTGAAATGACCAAATTTTAGATATCACCTTTCATTGTAATTCCCATCAACCTAGGTAGAGGCGATTATCATAATTTCGAATGGTTCAGCCAAAAATAGAATTATAATGCGGAAAAAAAAATTTTTTTTCTTCATGAGCCGGTACCTAAGGCTGGTAAAAAATGAAAATTAATTCACTTTATCGAAACCATGTGACTAAACACGCATCGCACAAGTAATCTCTTTTAGTTATTTAAAACAATTTGAGTTGGCTTGAAATGGTTCGAGGTTGAGTTTTTATGTGTTGTTTTTCCACTGTTTTCGTAATAACTCATGATGTTTGTGACTTATTCACGTTATTCAACTCCGTCGAGTGATGACGATGCATTTGTAAAAAAACAGACGAGTGTGATTAAATAAATTACATAGCGTGCTTATGACACGTCGCCCAGTTTTGGACTTGTGTGGCATAATAAGTTTTATTAAATCCAATTTATCCAGTGCAGAAGTATTATCAGTTTGGATGAGTTTGCCCCCCCCCCTTCCATTAATAACGATCAGATTTAGTCAAAAATTGAGACCTGGGTGTATTCTAATGTATATCAAAAATCTCGAAATTGAAATAGCATTGAGCCGGGGGGGGGGGATGATTGCAATATACAATTTTGATCCATTTTGTCCCTTTCAGCCCTGCCCTGCAAATGAAATTAAATTTGATGTGGCTCGACAAATTATTTTACGGATTCAAAATACTAAATTTTAATAACATCGGCCATCCAGGTTCTGCGAATTACTTACATGTATGTTGGACATTTTTGCGATACGTAAGAACGCCAAGTTATCCTATGAATTTAAGCGCCTACGAAAGAAAAACTTCGGCAGGATATAGTCTTTCATATTTATTTGTATATATAGCTTGAAAGTTTTTTTTTTTAATTACTTACTTCGTTGAACCTAGTTATTACTGACATGTAACTCAAAATCTGGACCCAGCTGATACTTTTTTTTTTTTTAAGTCTTCATTGGATCAATTTTTACTTATTTCTAATTTGACTTTTTTTGCACAAAATTTTTTTTTGGAATAGTATTTTTTAAAATTAATAATATTTCGATTTTTCATAATACTATTTGCTACGGTTTTTTCCCTTCGATGTTTGCTGAGAGTATTTTAGGTCTTTTAAGTGCAGGCAACAGCTTACGGCATTAAATCATGAAATGAGCTAATAATCAAATTAATGCTTTTTTTTTAAAAAAATATATAATTAAAATAATTTTAATTTATTTTAATTATATATTTGTTTTAAATTTATAATATTAACTTATTAGAGCATAACGCTAAATAATATTTTATATAACTAATGATTACTTCATTTCTGAATGAGAAGAGAAATACACCGAAAAGTAATTCCAGACTGTTGAAAAATTTTAAATCTTGCTCTGTATATATCTCTAAAAGTAACGAACATCTTAACAGTAGCCCAAAGCGTATTTGTACTTTATTACCCATCCACATGCATCTTTCAAAGCGTACTCCGAAATGTAGGACACGGAGAAATATCGGATAAAGGAAATGCTTTTCTAAGCCCGTGGGTGATTTATATATATACTGTATATATATATTCTTCAAAAGGTATATTAGATGAGAAAAAAAAGTACGGATGATATTGAAGAATTCAAATTTTTCGGTGCGAGAAGGAAGGGATATCAAAAATGTTCTAGAATGTTAGAACTTTGATTCTTCAGCGCAAGTCTGTATTTAATACTTTCAGCGAAAATTAGGTAATCATGATTTATAACCAGAAAACTTGTGCTAAATCTCATTGGTATATTTTAAGTAAATTTGGGACCAGAAAACCGCATTTTGGTAAAGCATATTTGGCTTATTACAATATGTGTTTGTAATTATATCATATTAATATCATATTATATCAATAGATTATATCACTTGATTGTGTTTAGAGTGGAAGGGGGGGGGTGATTTCGGAATACCTCATGCTTGATATAATCATACATTTAAGCAGATCGTGGTACTTTGTTTCGAATTAGGCAAACAAAATAATGTTTGCTCAAAAAAGAAAAAAAGTGTCATAAACAGTTCACTATTTTGTTCTCCTAAATCGCCGGTTCCCAAACTATGATGCGCGAACCCACTGGAGGTACGCGAAAGAATTCTGTAATGTCTGCCAAATAATTTTTAAGGGTCTAACGTTATTCGTGAAGCAAAAAAAATATTAACTAACTAGCGTAAACACACACACACACACAGCAGCAGCAGCAGCAGACTCACCGGTGTGGAGAATTTAATGCATCTCCCTTGTGGCAATGAGACATCAATTCACAGTCCGTATTTCCTTAGTACGAATACAGTGTTTTTCTGTGTGCACGTTTGCAGTTCTGTTTCAAAATCATTTCATTTGGGTAATAGCACTTCTTTTAATATATATTGCTGTTAACTCGTATGAAATTGCATCCACATTAAACAAAACATTTAAGTTCTAGAAGAAAAAAGTTACTAGCAATTTCTGTTTAAGAATTAATTTACAAGTCTCATATAGTTCAGTATTAATAGATCAATTTAAACTGTTATAATACATATGTGGTTAAAAACCGGAAATATTTCAAAAACAAAAGAAGGCGAACTACAAAAAAAAAAAAAAAAAAGCACACTTTGGATATACATGTATATATTAATTCTCTGATTGCTAAAGTGCATCGCCTGTTTGTTGACTAAGTGCTAAACGTCTGTATGCCCTTGGTGTACGCCTAAGGGGAAATGTTTCCTTTTATTCTTCCAGGTCACATGGTGCAACACAAGTGAACGGATACTTGCCTTTCTTTTTTTAAGATACAAGAGAGGACAATAACTCAATTAAATTCCGTCCTTGGAAGGAAACAGTTATAAAAGGCGCTCGACAATGGAGGGAGTACAGAAAGTATCAGCTCTTTAATAAATGAAGCCATATACCAGAAGAACTCCCTGTCTGGGTTGGCTTAAAAACAGCGCATACCTTTCATTGTGTTTTTTCGATACAAAAGGTTTGCATGCGTATCTACAGTAATAATCAGAGCCACGAACAATAAAACAGTAGCTATCTTATCAAATATCATCTTGGAGATAAATCTGGCAAGATGAGACTGACGTTTTCTCTTAGTGATTAGTACTAACTTTGATGGAGCAGTGATATCCTCGTGGTTTATGATCTATTATCTAGCGGGAATACTACATGTCCTCGATAATGGAGTATGATACTTTGACAGTTGTCAGTCAAGCAAAACACACACACACACACACACACACACACACACACACACACACACACACACACACACACACACACACACACACACACACACACACACACACACACACACACACACACACACACACACACACACACACACATAAAAATAACTAAGTGATAAGATAAGTGAATGACAAGCAAGAAGTATTTGCTCTGTCCTCACAAAGGAACTCAGCTTTTCTAGCATGAAGTCAGCGGCCTTCCGAATCCACTGCCAGACAATTATTTGTGTTTCTCTTCGTAACAGAGTAAAATATTTATATGTAACTCTACACAGCAAAGTTCAATAGACAGAAAGGAATGATAAAAGAGATTTGTTATATTGTATTATTCTAAGTTTATGGTATATTTAGACATCGGTAACATCGTATTGTGATGACTATTCTGATAAGATCGGTCTGGGAGGCATCCGCCTCACATACCGACTGTATTATAAATCACTGTAACCTTAAAAATGAAGCTTGCCTTCGTTGCGCAGTCATGATCATGTCACGATATTTGCCTTTTTTAAATTAGATTAGAAAGACCTTGGTTCGAGTCCATTGGATGCGAGGAACCTGTGCTTGCGTCATAGAGAGAGTCCGTAGATCGATCGGTATACATGAAGCCCTTTGGTCGGAAAGACCCGTCCATGACGTGAGGAACCTTTATCTGGTCTCTTTCGACTAAAGGTGAGTTAGCTGGTCTCATATGGAGGTAGGGTTTTTTCACCAGGAAACTCGGGTTTTTCGTCTCTCAGAACAGGCAAACTATCGCCGTGAACACACACATGGATTTACAGCATTAATTAATACTTTAGACCCAGCCATAGGCCTGATTTGTCAGCTATATGCGGTCCCAAGCTCAGATAAAATGGGGGGGGACAATGGTGAACTACCTTGTAAAAATTTCACCAGAATCACTTTTTGGCAAGAATACTTGCCTAAAAGTTACTAAGAGTGGGACACGTCTGAAGGGTTAAATCATCATCATCATTATAATATATATTTGATAAAAATAATAAGACTAAAAATAAAAATCTCTGCGTAGCTTTATCTTATTCAAGTATTTTTATTACAGCGTTCAAAGACATCTAAAATAAATAGTACTTTCTGGATTCTTGGTTTCTTTTTTTTCTCATTTGCTCCACATCTTTACTTAATAATAATTTGCTTCTGCTCAATCCAGGAACATTCATTTGGTAATGATGATGATATTTGGTTGGAAAGGCCTAGGTTTCGAATTAAAGGCTTTCGATTTAAACATGGGTTAGTCAGTCTTAAATGAAGGTGATATGAATTTTCATCCTGGAAACTTAGTAAGAAAATAATCGTCGACAGTGATCGCCCTTCCTTACGAATCCCACAAGAATTTTTGTTAATATACACATAAATATTAATTAAAACTCCAGGCTACAATGAAATAATTATTATTCCCGTGAAACTATTTTCAAAGTACAGTACTGTACTCTATCGTTTTCGTTATTTTACCTGACTTTTTAATGCCATTTCAAATGTCCTGCTTCCAATAACCAAAGTGGTTCTGTTCTGGTCTATTTCACACCGTATACCATGCAAGCTTTCGAAATCAGGTCCGTTCGTCCGTCGTTCTTATAATCTCCTACGAGCCTCGGTGTAGCCAAAGACCTGGGTTCGATTCCCGTCAGTGAAGTGAGGAACCTTTATCTGGTCTCTTTCAACGAAAGGTGAGTTAGCTGGTCTCACGGAGGTAGGGTTTTTTTCATCCTGAAACTCTGGTTTTTCGTCCCCTAGAACAGGAATTGTATAGAAGTTATATTGAAATTTCCTATGCAAAAAGTCAGCTAATTAATAAATATTTTGTCGTTTGCTTTCGAAAATTAAATTTGTTTTCGAAGAACTTACTGTGAATCTAAAATAAATATGTATAAGAGCGAATCATTTTCAAAAATGAGAAGTATTTCTAAGCTTCATTGCATAAGGTCTCTTAGTTTGGAATTTATCATTTGTTCGGTTATTTAGTTCAATAAGTATTCGCAAGATATTTTGACTTTTATTAAACAATCGACTAGTTGTTTTTTATTACATCGTTTCCAATATTTGTGTCAACGTTACAGTTACAACTGCAAAGAACAACTGTAAGTAAATAAAAGGTATGTATTCACAAAATTTATAATCTTAATCGTATACTAATTTTTTGGGGACTATTGCTTTTTTAACACTTGGCATATTTATAAGTAACACGAAGCGAATTGTATATGTAACATCTAAATTAATTTAAATAAATTTTAAAGTGTTGATTATCTGTCAAATGAAGCAAATTGCTAAGTACAATTATTATCATGAATCTTTTATTTGTGTCTTTGGGCGACAGAAACTTAAAAATTTTTAAGTTTCTGTTTATCTGGCCAGATGACGGTCGCCCAATTAACCGTCGCCCAGTTGACCATCGCCCATTGTGAATCGCCCAGTTGTCGCGCACTGTACTCAACGGGATAATTTCAGAACATTAACAGCATATGCAACACGGAGTTGTCCGAATTTCAATATTCCAATGATAATTTTTCCCGATTACTGGAAAGATTCACTCTGGTAACTAACGATCTTTTTCTTCTGACACACACACACACACACACACACACACACACACACACACACACACACACACACACACACACACACACACACACACACACACACACACACACACACACACATTCATCCGATTTGGCATATGTGCAACTGCATCGTGATTTGTCACTGTATATTACAGCTTTACGATGCAAGTCAAATCCAAACATTGTTTGAAGCGGTGTTTGAGTTGCACGCAGTAGTAGCCCTTCTATGATGGACCTCTGCAAACTAAGGCAGTGGAGTTCAGTACAATTAAATTCTACTGCCTAGATAGTACAGAACTTATGCGCATAACCTCTGCAATCTGTGAATGGCGTGAACATCTGAATCAGTGAATCTCAGGTTCACATTTCTATGTTATGGTTTATCTTATCTGTTTTAAATTCCAGAATTAAAACCTACTACAGTCATTCAGCGTGCAACGCTTGTCTTTTATCCTTCTCTTTTCGTGGTGGTTTGTCAAGGGTATTTGAGAAAATTGTTTGAGTCTGAACAGTATTTGCAACGCTGTGTGTGTATGCTTGGAGACCTAACCTAACCTACAAGCATGATAATACCATGTTTACAGAATATCCAACTAGAATCCACGTAGTAATACGGTATTAACGTGCTTATAAGTTTTCCGCTTTTCGAGGGTAGGATTCCCATTAAACAAAAAGAGGGAGGAGGAAAAATTTTATGAAGACAACCCTTTGCGATCCTTCTAAATCGAGGTGGTGTGTCCACCACGGCTGTTTCACTCTTGACGATTATGATTGCATTTCTTTTTTTTTTTTTTTTTTTTTTTTTCTATCGTAAGGAACTGGAAGGATTTCATTAAAGTGTATATAAAAACAACTCGAGACGATGTTTTACTTCGATCAAAGGAATATTATTTCTGTTTAATTTTAGAAAGCAATAAGAAGTTGTTTTCGATTTTTTTTATTATCACCGACCATAGACTTGTGTATCGAGTGTTTAAATGAATTTAGCAATGGTGAACAAGAATAATAAACAGTCGTTCCGGCCTAGAATCTGTTTTACCTTTTCTTTCAAATAAAAAGGAGTTTACAAATACCGCATTGTTTTGAAATGCCTTATCTGCACCAAGCTTCACTAAGTTGACACGGTTGAGACGCTCGGATGTATATATGATCACTAAAACTGTAATCAAAACAATGGCTTGCTGTAGGTTACGATGGGCTACGATTTATGGTCATTATAAACAACAATAGTGTACTTGCTCTTATTTTCTTTATTTTTTCTTGTGGGTTTCCATTGGAAACATTGAAAAAAGTCAGTGGAGTGTAGGAGAAAGCTGTGCTTCCTAAATCGACTTTTCTCAAATCTCTACAAATGACCAAAATCAATAGGCATAACCAAATTAGAAACTAAAGAAACAAGTTGGGAAATGGAAGCGATAAATATCTCTACTCGCCGGAATATCGTCTTTTAAAACAACTACATACTTTACAGCTAACCAAATCGCGCATTTCCGCACTTTCATACAGAAGTGTAAAAAATGTTATCCAGATTACCTTTGTATTCTTTTGCAGGTGTTAAATGTTAAATGTATAAGTTTTATAACGTGTTTTAATGAACATTGTGTGCTTACTTAGAATTTATTTGTATCACAGCACAATGTCTTATGTACAATTATGAACATCTTTATGAACAATGAGCTAGCAAGCGAAAGAAGGAAGACTCAGCTAGGAATAATGATTGATGCTAGCTTAAGGAAACAAAGGAGGAAAGAAGCATTCTTTTTATGTGTATATAACTCAGAAACAGTAAACATGACAAAATAATATTTTGTCTTCTACTCGGTGATATCTTTTTATAAAAAAAAAAATCAGCTAACGCCTTTTTATTCCCGTATACGGGAGTAGGCGAGGCCATTTAGCCCTATCTAACTTTTGGAGGCTGAGTGGGCAGTTCAATCTCCACTGGTACCAATCGGAGATAGATGGCCCTAGGCTATCACTAATTAAGCGGTACACAGTGAAGAGAGACGGCTCAAATGTGCCGCCATCTCGTGGTTCCTAACCTTAACACAATATATTTAATGTCTGAAAATAATATGGGTTCTACGGTCGATTTTCTTGAGTTTCCGGTAGGATAAACCCGAGTTTCCGGTAGGAAAAACCCGCTTGCCCGTGCCAGAGATCGACTAACTCGGGAACCGGTCGAAAAAAGGCTTAGAAAAATTTCCTCTAGTCGGCGACTAGATTTGAACCACCAAACCCTTTCTTCGTGCGGTCAAGCGCTGTAGAGTGCAAACGCCACTTCTACTGAGCTACACAGGCTCTCGATATCTTTTTATTATTATTATTATTTTCATGAATAGAATGATGATATTAACGTCATTCTGTTATAAAACATATTTCTTATATTCGCATACAAAAGTATTAATTAAATTGGTATTGGTATTTAATTGATACTTTTGTTTTCTAGTCAGGTTGTTCTCTTGGAAACCTGTAATCGTGATAAGTTTTTCCCCTGAGGCACTCTAATTCATACTGGGGCAGTTCAGTTAACTTTAACTGAACCCAATCTACATATAATTTCGCTCATCAGTTTCTTGTATTTTGACCCATACGCTAAAAAACCGTGGCAATTTTTGCATTTCTCCAAACTGGGTTCTCATTGTCTGGTTATTACGTATTTTGTTATTGTTTTGATTTTGCAAGCATTTCAAGCAGTCTGTTAATGATTTCTAAAACGTGAAGAGCTTAAATCTTCTTTGGCATTCTTTACTTGATATTGAAGGATAGTTTATTTTTATTATTCGTGTATATACTGAAATATATATCCTAACACTACAATATGTCAAATTGAAAAAAAAAAAAAAAAGCGAAGACTTTTGATTTAACTTTGCTCACAGCAGCTGCCCATTTTCACTTCTCTGACCTCTGCTGCTTCCAACCGAAGTAGTACTGTCCATTTTTTTTTTTCACTTGTTGCCAACTTGCCTAGAAATTATATTCTTGTTTTAATATCCAAGCGTAAGCAAACAAAGTTTGTGCATGAAATATATTCACGACAAGGCTGTACTTGAAGGCTAAATTACTTCATATCAATTGCCTTATGGCTCTCACTGATGAGACCTCAATAAAAGTCGAATCTGGTTTGGCTAGTGGCCCTTCCCTATATCTTGGTCTTTGAATCTTTTGCCTGCCATCCTGGCATCAGACACGTATTTTGCTAACCTTTCTTTTTTGCCATTCTGTTTAGGTGGCCATGCCCTATCACACCATGCCACCTGAGAGTAGCTCTGTTCACACATTCCTGAATGACATCAATGTTAAGTTCTTCCTTCCTAGTATATTTATTATTCATATCATTCTGCCAATGTAACTATTCGTTTATTCTCTTAAATTTTCTAAGAACTCCCACATCTGTATTCCCTTTGATCAGTTGTTTTATTTCTAACCTAGCCCTCAGCAGATCTCCGTCAACTAAAATTGGTTTGATCACTATCTTGTACATCATAGTGGTATTTTGGAAAATTTCTCGTATTCTATATAAATTTATTCAACTGGCTTATTCTACCCCCCCCTTACCAGTTTTGCTTATTCTATTGTCTGTTTCCATATTTAATTTGCCATCTTCACTAAAATATTGTACTCAAATAGTTGAAATATTTCACTTGTTCTGTAGGCCTCGCCATTGAGAATGCATTTCAAGTTTTCCATGTTCCTGCATATTTTCATAATTTTGGTTCTTTTTAATGCTAATTTTTTATGCCAAATTTGTTACGTTTGCTATTCAATCTAATTAAAGAATCTTGGAGATTGACAGATTGAAAAATCAAAAATTGAGAATTTTGCTCTGTCCTTAATTTAGAAATATTGGCTAGATAAGATCAGTCAGTCAGCTAGTCAACGGTGCACTGTGATGTGGGCTTCTTTTTTCTAAAGGCGAATGAAAAGTAGAGCGAATGGGCAAATTGTCTAGTTCGTTAATGTAGCTCAGTCACTATTAAAGTAACCGCGTAATATGCTGTCTCTTCAGTTGCTGAGACACTAAACAACATATTGTTTAGTGTGTGTGTGTGTGTGTGTATTTGGTCTTTTCAAAACATGTCTCCTGTTTTGAAAAATTTCTCACTTATCCCTCACACATCCTCATGTACAGCACAGCCCTTCCCCCCCGCCCCTCTCCGAGCTGTTTGGCACTTACTGACCGATGTTAGGATGTGTTTGGTTATCATTGTAACCTTCGTTTCTTCATATTCAGCATCATTTTCATTTCTTGTTATGTCATAACATTTATGAAACCATTCGATCGTAGATGAATATTCAAATTTGTATCACAAAAAAAGAAAAAATATATATAGAATCACATTGTGTAGAATCATATTAATAGATAATTTCACTTCGTCACCTTGCCATTGACGGACAGATGACGAAGTGAAACCGATTTGTTTTACGAATATTTCTAACATAAAAAAAAATAAAAAAATAAAAAATAAATGTAATTATCCACACATGGCACTTTGATATGCTATAGGCAGAGCCGACGCTAGGGTCTTTGCCGCCCGCATGCAATTTCTAACTAAGCGCCCCTGTAACGATCCGGGAGTGTGTGGTTCTTTTACGATAATAAAAATTTTAATTATTTGAAATTTCTTAAATAAATTTTGACAGAACAGCAACACACGTTGGTTCGCTAAATGTAACGAACCGGGGGTGTTGACTAGGCAGGATAATCGTTAAAAACCCGAATATTCAAAAAATTCTCAAAAGTTAAAACAAATTTTGATAAAGCCACTTCACTTTAATCGTTGAATATAATGATACAGGGATTATAGCCTTCTCACCGACCCGAATCGCTAAGAAAATTAAAATGAATTTTAATTAAAGTTAAAATTTATTTGAACTAAAGTTTAAAGTATTCTTGCATTTTACAAGTTACTAAATTCTTAGTAACTTGTAAAAAAATTTTAATAATTTTTATAAGTGGAACTCTCTTTTAGGAAAATAAAAGAAACTCAAGATAGATGAGAAAATAAAAAAAGAATTCAGAAATAATTAGAACATTTAATATAAGTATTCAAAAAATAACATCTTTACAGAATAACAGAAAATAATTTAAATTCCATAAATATACTTGAAATTTTTTTTATTAAAATTTTAAGGTTTTTGATTTCATATTCACATAATTAGAAATAATGGTCTTAACGTTTAATTCCGCACATATATAATTTTCAATAGCTATTAACGCCAAACTAACAAGACTTTTTTGTGACATACTTGTTCTTAAGTAGGTTTTAATAAATTTTTAACTTTGAAAAGGAACGTTCACCGCTCCCTACATTAACAGTTAAGATTAATAGTATTCTTAAAGCAATTGAAAAGTTAGGGAAAGATAAATTATTGGACACAATAAAATTTAGAATATCGAAAGGGCTTTTGAATATTTAAATTGTCCTTCCGAAAAATATCCCGGAAAGCACATAACTCGTCATATAGTTCTATTACATTTACGTCTTTATTGTCGCAGTCCTTCAAGAGAATCTCTAAATCGCCACAATTTCTTCGTAAATCTTCGTTATTAATTTGTAGTAATCTATACAAGAAATTGAAATTATCATAATATGTTTTTAGTTGTTCAAAACGTTCTATTAACGAACACATTTCAACGTCTAGAAGTGTATAAAACACATTCACTCTAAATTTATCTTCTGGCGATTGTGGCGTCTCGTCATGAAGCTCGTAGTCCAATTGTCGTGTCTTCTTTCGTCGTCGAACTTCCGTACCAGTTTTAAATTCTTGTTCTCCATCCACCTCTTCACTCAGTTCTTTTGCCGTATTTAGAACTTCTTTAAAATTTGTATCTGATCGATACTCTTGTAAGAATATTTTTAAGTTTTCGATAGATTCTAAAGCAAGTGTAATGTTCATATTTTTATCTTGAAGCATTTTACTCACAAGATTTATTCTGTTAAGTAAATCATGAAAAGTTATGAGAGCAAATAAATTTGTAGTCCTTTATTTTAGCACATAATGTTTGTGCTTCATGCTGAGTTTCTTTATTAAAATTTTCAGTATTTAAAATTTCAAAAAGTGCATCATAAATTTCTCCTCCTAGAGGGTGGATTGCATTAATTTTACTTTCCTATAGCGTTTCTGGTGGCTGTTTCAATGTTAATTTTTTTACTAACTTTAAAAGGATTGTCCAACGTTTGTAAGAGAATGAAAAGAAATTTTATATTTCTTGAATAATTGCAAAGAAACTAATTTTATCTGCATTCACTTTGACTACATCGCTAATGATTAAATTTGGAGTATGAGCAGCACATGGCACGTAAAACGCTCGAGGATTTTTGTTCCAAAGCAAATTTTGGAGCCCATATTTTTTCCCTTTCATATTTGCCCCATTGTCATACCCTTGACCTTGCATGTCTTCAATGGGAATGTTCCATTTTTCCAGTTGTTCCATTATTGTTGCACATAAACCACGTCCTGTGAAATCTGATATATCTGCAAAACCTAAAACGTTTTCTCTGATCTTGACAATTCCATTGTCACAGGAAACAAAGAGCGAATAATAATGATCATTTGTTCTGATTTACTTGCATCAGGTGTGCAGTCTAAAATTATGGAATAATATGATTTGCGAATTGATAATAAAATTGTATCCCTGATTGCGTTACTTAAAGTTTCCAATATTTCATTTTGACTGTCTTTACTCAAATAGTGTACCCTATTGTTTCGTTGTAGGGCCCTTTCAACATGATTTTCCATAACGGTTGCACGTTATTCCTTTCATATAATTTATCAGATGATTCGCGAAAAGCTAAATTTCGACTACGAAGGAATTTTATAATTTCAATCAAACGTCCAAAAACACTCGACCATTGTTTCTTTTCCATTTCATGCATGCTTTGTGTCTGGAAATCAATAGTAATTTTGTTTTTTAAAATTTTTATCAAGTTCCTTCCATTTTAAGAAATTGTTCATGTGAGTTAAACTAGTCTCATGTCTATGTAAAGTTGTACTTACATTTCTTACGTTTCACTTTAGATAGAGTGCAGGAGACACAATGGTCATTCTGCAGCAAGCATCTAGCCTGCTCTAGCTGCAAAATTGTAAACAGCCGGCTGATCAAAAAGGCGGCAAAATTTTTTTTTTTTAATTTTTATTCGGTGTATCCGGCCTTATTTATTTTAATATTGATCATTCTAAGAATTTTTTGTTTTTATGATAAAAATTTTGTTTCTTAAAAATTAACTTATGAACCGCTCCCTGGCGGCGGTCCCCATCGTAGCGACGCACGCATGCTCTGCATGTCCGCTTCCACCGGCCCTGGCTATAGGTTTTGCATGACTTTTCGTATGTGAGTCAGATATTAAAAAAAAAAAAAAAGCCTTAGTGGTTGTGTTAAATGGGTCCACATGAGAGAAAAATAGATTTGTCTCTGAGCGGATGAAGCATCAAAATAGATAATTAAATGTAATTTATATAGAAATCTGAAATAGTTCTACACAGTGTAGATAGTTCAAGTAAGATAGTTCACCCTACATTTAGAGAAACACTAGCAGTGAAAAATAATGGTCGGTTCAGTGGTAAAAAAAAAAAAGACCTAATTGTAGCTGTGTATCCCTATGGGGAAGCGAAAACATTTGATAGGATCAAAATTGAAAAGAAATGCATCATTAGTGTGCATAGAATTTTCATATCGGAGGTTGAAAAGCTTTTTGTACCAATATTAAATAATACAGAAAAAAATCACTGACAAATCAACGCATCATTCATCATTTTGTTACTGATTTCCCGATGCAGAGGAATATGGGCGTTTAGTAGGCGGTATTTCTTTTCTCTAGGATTATTTTTGTGTTTAGCTAAAAGCTTCTACAAGATATTCAGTTTGATTTATTATAATAATATGAGCTTTTTTTTGCTATTTTCCAGAACAGCATACCTATGGATTTGTTCTTAAATGGAGTTTAATATATCCAGAAGATATTCAGAAACAAATCAGTAGATGATCCTCTCAAAAAAGGTATTCAGAATTTCTGTTGATATAAATGGAAATTTCTTTCATCTTTATTCGAATGAGCAAACCGTGGTTTGAATTATCGTTTGAATTAATATACTGTACGAATTAACTAACTTTCATACTCCATTTGAATGTGCCTTTAATTTTACACACGCACACACTTTCGATATGATATTTTTCCCTAACCAGCAGAAAACGAGATATGGGTTTATTGATTTTGTCAATTTTATTATTATTATTATTTCAAGTTAATGCAGTCAAATTAAAACAAATTAGCATCTTACCACATTTTCTTGAAGGTCACCAGTCAACAAATTAAAACTTTTGGAAATTAAATTAGTAATTCTAATGGATTTCGTTTTTCTAAAGTAAAATCTGTTTTCCACAAAATTTTATCACGTAAAAATTTAATTTATTTTTTTAGAGATATGTACGTTTATCACAGGACTCGGAAATATATTTAACATGAAGTAGTAATAATACTAGACATTTTGAATTATTGTTATTTTCCCTTGTGTAGCTGTTGTGGCTCTCGAGGCATGTAGTCGTAGTTCGTAAGTAAATAAACGGATTCAGTTTTTCTTAGTGGGTAACTATTCATGTCTAAACCTTTCTTGTTGACTGTAATATAAATTAGTTCTGTTGGAGCTGTCACTTGTGTTCAGGACGTCTTGAAATCTCCCTTTAATTTATTGTGTAATATTTAAATGTTAGAGGCTGTATTGCACAGAAAACAGAATATAACAAAACCTTTTATATTCTGTTTGTTAACAAAAGCTGTATTGCTCAGAAAAGCGCAATACAGCTTTTGCTACATTATGTACATGATTCGTTTTCATATGTTAAACAAGGACGTAAAATCACTTGCGAAGTGTAAGGACTGCATACGTTCAATACTTTGGGTATAAAATAGGAGACCCAAAATAAAAAGTGTGCTCTAATTATCGCTGTACATATTGTAAAATTAATTTGATTCAGCAGATTCGTTGAAAATGACTGTCTGAGGACCCCAATGATATGGAGAAAACCAAAATATCATGTAACAGATTGTTACTTCTGTCGAACAAAAATAAACGTTTTAATACCCAAATTTACAATTTGCCGTAAGACCATTTCCTTACTCCTTAGATATCCTATTGTAGTATCTATTCCACCATCATCATCACTGCAAGATATTTTGATACTCATCGATGGTGAACCCTAGGCTTGCTGTGTAGACAGGAAGTCATTTTAATCAGGTCAAAACATTGATGAAGTTGTCAAGAAACCTTATCTCATTGAACAGACGAAATTAAGCAACTTTGTTGAAGATTTGAAGTTATCTAAACATATCCTGTTTACATTAATTCAGTACTGTTAGCCTTTGGTCTTCACCGCTGGAAATAGAAACAGAATCTCAGCTTGATATTTTGAAACGATGAATAGAATTCGCCATTGCTGTGAAATGAAGGAACTTCATAAGCCCACAATTAGAGCTTTTGCTCCATACCTCTCATTTTTTCAAGGAGAAATATGCTATGTGCTTACAAGACGTTGTTGTTTGGATTAGCTGAAACAGTTATGGTATAGGCTGCTGATATCATTAACATACAGGTTTAAAGAGTAGCCCAAGGAATGGTCTTGCGGAATATCAATCGTTATGTTACGGCTTAGAGATGTAATTTCTCCATATAAGTTCTCCTTTTCCATCTAACAGCCAGCCAGTTTCTTATCCGATCCAGCAATTGATTATCCATTGAACATGGATAGAACAGCACGATAAGAACATTAAATCCAAAACGTTGAAAGCCGCAGGACTGTCATTAACATTATTTATTAGCTCGTGTGACATATATCACGTAATGAGAATGGATATGACACTTAACGCACAAACTCTTGAAGCTAACATACGGAGGAGGGGGGGGGGGGCAGTGGCGCATCTAGAGCTTTTGCCGCCCGGGATAATCCCTGAGTTTGCCTCCCCTCTCAATACACACCAAAAATATTACAAAAAGTCAAAACTACGTATAGGGAAATAAATTAAAACACAATGTGTTTATTTTTGAAGTAATACTTTAATTTCAACATTCTAAAATGTTATTTTTCTTGCTTTTCTATTAGCAAAATCGTCGATAACATTGGCGAAGTCTATTTCCTAGTAATGTAGGTAATTCTTAATCAATTTTATTTAGAAAAACTCCTCTCACAACTTACAGCAATTGTGAGGAAAATTCGCAGTAGTATTACAATATTTGGAACTGAGTTCTGGAGACTGTATTTTAGAATTAACTGCAAAAGTTCAAATTGCCTCCCGGGGCATTTTGAACCTTTTTGAACCTCCGCCCCCCCCCCCCCCCCCCCCCCCCCCCCAGCTACGCCACTGGGGAGGGATGATTATTCGTGTGTGTGAACTGTCCCACTTTGTAATTCTGTAGTGATTCTAATATGCGTCTCTGAATCGTAATAAAGATGTATTTATGATTAATTAGTTTGATTTTCATGGATGTATAGCAGTGGCGCACCCAGGGGGGGAGCCAAGAGGCCTTTCCCCTCCAAAGAAAAAGGGAAAAAAAAAAACACTAGAAAATTTTCCAAAAATCTTTTCCTAATTAAAATTTTTTTTTTTTTTTTTTATTTATGTTGTGTCGTGTCTTCTATTTCTATACTACTTATGAATTAGTGATCATTGCAGATGCTCAGTCATAGGTCGTATGCGATGCGTAGTGTGTATTCTCAAATCGTCTACTCAACTCCCCCCGCCCTACAAGATTAAATCCTGAGTGCGCTACTGATGCATAGCATACTGTGATACTGAATAAAGAATATACAGTATTTTACATGCAACGCCATTTTGATAACACTCCCGAAAGCCAATGCGTGCTGTGCACTTGACCTTTCTGTACCTACAAACATTAAATGACCTCCCACGCCAATGAGAGATAATATGGAATAGAAATATACCTTAAAATTTTCTAACATGTTCGTCAGTAAAAACATTTCTTAAATCAAAGTCGCTTTGCCAAACGGTTCTTCTAAAACGGATTCTTTCATCCTATTTGCATAATAATTACAGATAAAAATTATGTTAATATTATGGTAGTAACTGACTGCAGGTTTCATTGTCCAGGTATCTTCAAGGATACGTTCCAAAGTTATGCTGCCACCTGGTAGGGGTGTAAACGCATTGCACGAACTTGTCTTGTCGTCCTTGGCGTTCCTCATAAGTAGCCACGTACTATTTCTTTAAGGACGGTTTAAGTTTCGACCTAGCAGGAAGTTCCCAGAGGGTGTGTGGGAAGCTGAAAATTCCAGACTAAAGAAGTGTCGTCTGTTTACTTGCCGAGTTTGAAATTTACTCTGAGGTACACCCAAGGAGTGAGGTGAAGGAAACCAAGGTTATTTTCAATGTTCGAGTTTTTTTTTTTTTTAATTAAACTATGTGCTGATTAAAGCACGTGTACATGTAAGGCTAAGGCGGCTACAAGTACTGAATGAATATCGGACACACTTGAATAACGCAGTGGACACTATTTGAGACAGCCGATTCTCAATTGCTGCAACACTTTCCCGAAGAAAACAAACTATTAATAATAAATAAATAATAATAATCTGGCTTTCGTAACTCTAACTTGAGGATAAGTGGGGATACGTTTAGGATTATAGTATGTCCTATACCTATATATAGGACATACTATATATATATATATATATATATATATATATATATATATATATATATATATATATATATATATATATATATATATATATATATATATACAGTGTGTGTGTGTGTTCCCATGTTCGGTTTGCCTGGTTACAGGATGTTAGGATGAAACACTCAGGTTTCGGAGGATAGGAAAAACCCTGCCACTCCAGAATGAGACGACCGGCTAATTCATCTTCAATTGAAAACCTCTGATAAAGGTTCTGCGCGTCATAACGATTTCGATGGTTCAAATCTAGGTCTTCCCAACCAAATGGCATCATCAAAACTAACTTGAGCTACAGAGGCTCTAAACAAGCCGTTACCGATAACTTCCATAATTTTTATGCAGAATATTAACTTCCATAATTTTTATGCAGAATATGATTGACTTTTCTGGGCTATCTGCATTTTCTTGCATTTTTAGCGTTATTGTGCCTCTATTAAACAAATATGTGTGTGTGTGTGGGGGGGGGGGAATCTGAATAATTGTTTTGAAGGTTCAAAACTAAATTACTCAGTACATATACTGAAGGCAATCGCTTGAATTAATGAATTATGTGTTAATATTGTAACAGACTGTATCTTCCGTGCTTATCAGAATGACTGGAATGACTTTTTACAAGCGGCTCCTGAAGCTGTGACCTGGATTACGAACTTAGATCTGAATTTATAATGATATATATGTTTCTTTTCCTTATTATAACATATTAAGACTTTTACTTTTAACTCTTATTTTAATTTTCCAACTTCTTGGATTAGATCTGTGTTTTCCTTCAAAGTTTTAACTTAAAATATTTTAAATTCTTCAATTCTGTTAATATATAATGACATCATGATTCTCTTTTTTAACATCATGTTTTTGCCATGATCTATGTATGTGTTAATATCCTTTCTGTATGGGAAGTGCCTGAAAAGTTCATTAAACCGCGTTTAATGTTGATGCAGGCAGTATTGTCTAGTCCACCTACAGTAAGCAGAGAAGGCAGTTCACTTTTAAGAAGAAAAAGAAGAAACGTTTTACGTTAATTCGGGAGTATTTAAATGAAAGAAGAAGTAGTAAATCGATTTTACTGCTGTTGTCTCTTTCTTTAAGCTCTTTTAAAATATAAATGCGCTTCCCTATTCACTACAAGAATAAATCGGTTTAGAAATAATTAAGTGAGGTGTCGGTGTGTTATTTGCTTAAGGTCTCAGGCTGGTTTGTTTCTTTTATGAGAGTTACTGAGCAAAGATAGCGGTTTTAAACTAGGTCTCTTTAGCACGCTAATGAAATGTATTCAGATCAGGAAAGCGTCGCAAGCGGAGAGTAAATAGGATATGATTCACTTTAGTGCTGAGATGAAAAGCAAAAAGTAGCGGAAATTTAACATCACTTTCAGTGTATTAATGGTCAGTCAACTGGATTTAGCCCTCTTCATCCCCAATAATTGAAATTCTGAAAAATAATGACCCTGATTGTGTACAAAGGATAGGCGTTTGTGTGGTGTAGAACATGTTGTCTTTCCGCCAAAATTTCCTGCCTTGGTATAGTTATATATTTTGGATAAGTCAGTGGCCTAGCTAGGGGGGGTGCAGAGGGGGCGGTCCGCCCCGGGCGGCACTTTGAACCTTTTTGAACTTTTGCAGTTAATTCTAAAATACAGTCTCGAGGACTCAGTTCCAAATATTGTAATACTACTGCGAATTTTCCTCACAATTGCTGTAAGTTGTGAGAAGAGTTTTTCTAAATAAAATAGATTAAGAATTACCTAGGTTACTATGAAATAGACTTCGCCATTGTCATCGACGATTTTGCTAACAGAAAAACAAGAAAAATAACATTTTAGAATGTTGAAATTAAAGTTTTACTTCAAAAATAAACATAGTGTTTTAATTTATTTCCCTATACGTCGTTTTGACTTTTTGTAGTATTTTTGGTGTGTATTGAGAGGGGCGACAAACTCAGGGACCGCCCCGGGCTGCAAAAGCTCTAGCTACGCCACTGGGATAAGTTATTTTACTTTAGTGAAGAGCTGGACCTCGTCACCGTTGTACTTGTCCGACGAGTAAGTGGTTCTTCGGTGTTTTCGAGTACCGTTCAAACCAAAAGTCTCTTGATAAATCTCTTGATCTCCGCCATGTTTCTTTTCAAGGTTTGATTTGCATGGCACTGGTATCATGTATAATCTTGATGCTCTTTTAAAAGTTCATATCCTCACCACGCTGTTTGATCATAGTATGACAATCCGCAAGAACAACGAACTTGATCATTTTTTTTTTGCAAGAGTACGGCAGTCAACTGCGAAACTCTTGGAAAAACTCTAGAAATACTATATCAAGAAAACAGAAAGCTGTAATGCATTAAATTGAACCTTAACAAGAATCCTATCCTATCCTTTTTATCCGTCCCTTAGGACGGGTTGAGTCCCCACTAATGAGGGTCTTACGACGAATTAATGCAGCCGGTTCGTCACTCCTCTGCTGCATCCGCTAAGGGTAAACATTCATGACTGTAGATCCGTGTGTATTCACGGGACCGGTTTGCCTGTTCTGGGGAACGAAAAACCCGAGTTTCCGGGTGAAAAAAACCCTACCTCCGTATGAGACTGGCTAACTCACCTTTAGTCGAAAGAGACCAGATAAAGGTTCCTCACGTTTTGAACGGGAATCAAACCCAGGGCTTTAAGACCAAAAGGCTTCGTCTATACTACCGACTGAGCTACGGAGGCTCTTAACAAGAATCACTTAAATTTTTTTCAGTTCTGAGAGGTAATCTTTCTAATAACTTCGCACCGCCGTTATTTTTTTTTACTTACTAGGGGACTCCTCCCCCTGTTCCGGACTGGTAGGCCGGTTCTCCTTGAATTCCGATGACTCGAATTTTGAAGACTCGACACTAGCCCCTGAGTTTCAAAACGTTTCAAATAACTTTACAAAAACGTTACACAGAAACGTTACAAAAAAGTTACACAAAAACGTTACAGCCTACATCCGTTTGAAGCCGACGTCATATCCGTTTCCAATTTCAGCTTATCATTTTATAGTATAGAGTAGATTTATTTATTTTCTCTTAACTACGCCTCTCCGTTATTCCTATTGTAACTATAATTGCAGTACTCCAAACATTCTCCATACCCGTGAACAAGTTCTCCTCTTCATTAAAACATTGCGCACATAACCGCGATAACGTTTATTTTTTATTGTAAACAATAACAAAAAATATTTAATTTTTTTATTGTATGTATGTATGTATACTTTTTGGCATGGTAATGCAGATAGTGAAGAAGCTTGGTTGAAAATTCTACTCTTTGAAAATATTTAATTTAATTGACGTAAATCAAATTTGCTGGTTCGGTAATTGTTGTGTCTTTGTCTTTCTTATCCTTTCTTGAACAGATTGTCTCTGATATATTCAGGAACAAGATTTATGTTCACTGTCGTATAAAGGATTGATTAAAGGACTAATCAATCCTTTATACGACACTGGAATATGATTGTATTCATATTCAAACTTATTATCATCCTTCCCAGTATAGCTGGAATCCTTTGGATGACTCTCACAGCTGTTGCAGTGTGAATTTTAAACTTCTAATGGCTGAAGTTTAAAATCCTTTATTGTTCCTAAGCTCTAGAACCTACCGGAGCTCAGCTCCATCAGTAAAGTACACAGCATTCCATTTCTTTTGCCCAGAATACAAAACATTATACTTGACAACGTTAAACTGATTTCTCACTCATATGCCCACTGAACCGTCTGTTCAAATCGTCCTAAAGGGACATTACATCAGAATTGTCCGCTATTACTTTCTCCAATCATTTGTGTCATTTATAAACAACTGGATTCTTTATTCAGATTGATCGCCTTGGGATATATCGTTAACATATAAAATAAACAATACGACTCTGGGAATATTTTCAAATTATTTCACCCTTACCTCGCTCACGGCATCAAAATGTGCTAAAACTTTCCTTGTGCCATCTCCCCTTTGAAACCAGCAAACTGATATATTTATCAGCCATACCCAGAGTATCTGCTATCCATTTCTATCCCTCAAATTTAGTATAATTTTTCATGTGGTATTTTGTCCGATTCCTTCGAAAAACTCAGAAAAAATATTGTCTACAAAATGCACCTATTATAAATTGTCCAGATGTCGGAAACATGACTGCTTCTTAACAAATTTAATGGAAATAAGAATTCCTACAGATTCTTTTCATTAATCCAACCTTATATTCTTACCCTGCAAATCTCTTCAACGCCTTCACACTAATCCTCCCCCCCCCCCATATTCAAACTGGCTGATAGCTCGCAGCTTCTGTTTACGATATCTTTTATGCAGGAACAGCGCGGTAGTACTATTACTATTACAATCAGGCATCCATGGAGTCAAGAGACTCATCGCCTTCTCCTTTTTTCACTACTACTCAGGAATGTTCCCTGTTGCAAGCCTCTTATTGAATAAGACACGACCCGTTTCTTCGGACGTTCCCTGGATACAGGTGGCAATATCCTGCAGGCGTATTTTAATATCAGGCCTACATAGTAACTTAAACACTTCATGTTCATTAACTTTTAGACCCATTTTCCCTACTGTTGTACTCAGTGCCATCCCCCTCTCCCCAAGTTGAAATATACCGAAATCTACTGCATCATATAATTTGGCATCCTAGCATCATTTATAATACTGTACAAGGGGCCATTCTTCAATATTCATCCTTCTTATATTGCTCACAACTAAAGAACTTACAAGAATTACTGGGTTTCTTTCCCCAAGTTCTTTTCATATTCCATCCTTGGTGCACACATACTGGCACTTTTTTGTTTCCTTTGCATTATTATACTCTTCATGAAACTTCTACCCCCCCCCCCCTCCACAGCATCTTTCTCTGTAGTGCCTGCTTATTTTCGTTATTCATCCACTTTACGCTTATATATTTTTTCTTTCTTTATTTATTCTTTATTCTATATAAGAATAGTTCTTCTCTTAATCGTTTTAAAATATTTATATTGCTCTGTAAGGTTTTGGTCACAAGTTAAATTAAATAATATCAATAAACACCTAGTTATTAGAAATAACAGATGAACAGTAAAGAGCAGTACGTTAGAAATGACTAACTATTGTTCGATACTGATTCTCTATTTAACTATGTACTTAACTGTAGCTTAAGCGATGGGGAGAAACGGGAACGTCACATAGAGACTTAAATATTGTTTGGCGAGTAGATTATAGTTAACTACCTTCGTCGAAAGATAATAATAAAACTTTGAGCTGTATTTTGCATCCAAATAACTGATATCTTGACATCCTATTAAAATATCCATGTCAAGGTAAGCAGCCCCAGATGGAGTTTTTTTCGCATAATTAATTCACGAAGCATACCATTAGATATTCGCGTTAACAACCAGTCTTGCTATGAAAACCTGATTCTTTCTTTTAAACATAACAGTATTAACAGACACTAACGTTAGCCTATATATTCCAGCATGTATTCTACCCTTGTATGGAAAAAGCAGTACTAAAAAGTGCAACAAATAAAACATTCCCAAGTATTTACAAATTAGGTTTCGTAAGAATGAATGTTCCGCGACCTTTAAAGGAGAACTAGATTTATTTTCTCAGAGTATCTGGACAGTGATTTCCATTATGTACGTTTCAATAGGCTTACTGAACGCACAGAAGGTGAACGGTTTCTTTTTAATTGCTGATATATGTAATTCTAACCGCCACATTTAATTCTCTTTCTCTAGCATGAAGAGTGTGTAATTGCATAGTTCATATTAATCTTTACAATTAGTAAATAAGATGTGGAGGAAGATTTTTTTTTAAATAGTAAGGAACGTATTTAATAGAATGCCATTAAAACCATGAAAAATTAAAAAAAAAAAGTTTGAATTTTTCAACAAATAATATCCGACTTCAAACGAGAAACTTTGTGTTATATACCTCGTTGTTCGGAAGAGCAGATGTCACGTAGTTAGATTTCCCTGTTCGATTTCTATATGAAATGAAAATCGCTCCTGAGTAACTGTATTTTATATTCTGGAATGCCGAGAGCTAACCAAATTATAGTGTATATATTTCATACATAAATGAGTAGAAACTTGGAACAACATGACTTACTATTCTATGATTCCATCAAGTTGCTTTTCCAACCTTTGTTTTGCACTTTACAAACTAATAGTTATTGTTGGTGGTTCATTTATACTTTCATTAGATTCCTTTGCTTGTGCATTGCCGTATTTATAAGTAAGGTTTTCACGACGGAAATATTGCTCAGAATCAGTGGCAGCTCGTGGCTTGAAATCGTAGGGATGCTGCAACTTTCGAAATATACATACACACTGTAAGTACAGTGTATACGTGTTTGGATAAAATATCAAAATTATGGTAAAAATTAAAAAAAAATTAAACATGAATAAATATTGTTTATTATCGATAAAATTATGCAATTTGGTATAATTCAAAATTACTTAAAAATAAAATATATCCTTCTTGTTTTGTTTCATGAAAAAAATATTGTTTATTATCGATAAAATTATACAGTTTAGTGTAATTGAAAATTACTTAAAAATAAAACCCATTATCATAACCCCAAGAATGTTCTAAAATAAAAACTATAACAAATGTTATGTCTTTAATTGTAATGTCCAAATATTTAAAGAGCCTGAGTAAACACGATAAGCACTACGAACACTCTACTACTGGCGCAAACTGCATAGAAACAACAGTGGAACTGCGCGACGGACAGTGCCGCATTAAGCTAATAGCTCGCATCTCACTATGACGTGCATATGCTTGCGCGCGTAGCAATATGGCACTGTCGTAAACACAGCGCTGCTAGCGTCCTTCGCCCTCTTAAGTGCCACAAGATGGATTTTTATTGTTTTTCATACAAAATAAGAGAATTGTATAGGATTGTTGATGATAAAATTAAATATTACAAGCGAATATAAATAAATTAATAAATGTATTTATATATCGAGAAAAATTGGGGGGTGCTGCAGTTCCGCAGTGCCTATGCACGAGTCGCCCCTGCTCAGAATAATTAATCATTCACACAATGTTTTACTTGCAAAAACTGTAAAGGGTCAACATTCACTTCTCAGATAACGACAGATAGTATATATATATTCCTCTAGCTCAGTGGCTTCGAAGAGTGTTTTTCTGATGCCGCCAAAATTTAGCTTGTTTTTAGTTTAATATCATCATGATCATATCCCCTCATCCATCCACCTTAGGACTGGTCGGGTCCCCACCCCTACCCTACCGAGGGCACTTAAAGCTAATTAATGCAGCCGGATCGTCACTCCTTGCTGCATGCCCTAAGGGCAGTATTTCTGATTGTAATCCGCGTGTGATTACGTGGCCAGTTTGTCTGTTCTGGGGAATGAAAAACCCGAGTTTCCGGAAGGGAAAAAAACTCTATCTCCGTATGAGACCGGCTAGTCGAAAGAGACTGGATAAAGGTTCCTCACGTTCACCGACGGGAATCGAAACCAGGTCTTTCCAACCAAAGGACTTCGTCTATACTGACTGAATTATGGAGGCTCTTAGTTTAATGTAATAAACTATATTTATTTACTTTAATAATTTTTCAAACGGAAATTCTTTTTTGGTTTCTATCTTCCAATGCTAGTCTCCTTACTGCCATCAAGTTCTCGTCTTTTAATTTGTTGCGATATCTATTTTTAATGAAATGCAATGTATTTTAAGCTCACTCACAGTAACCTGTTGTTGGAAATATCGATTAAAGTAGAGCTACTGTAGAGTTGCTCGATTGAATCTCAGTTAACTACCACAGCAATCAGTCCATCTTAATTGTACCAGCTATACTTTATTTGATTCCTTCCACCACGGGGATGGTACTTGTGCTTTTGTGAGATCTAATATTCGTTGTCAGAGGGACAAGGCTTCAGTATCCCTTTTTTTTGACTTTCTCTGGCTCATTATGTATCACTCATTTGTTGCTTTTGCTCCTCCGTCCCCAATTCTGAAAATCATTCTGACGTCTTTCAATATTTATCCTTGAAGTTTGATTTCCAGCAATAACATGAAGTCATCTTCTTTGGGATTTTAATGTCCACAACTCCAGCTGGCCCTCTTTTTCTAATTCCACTGACTAATACTGGAAGAGATGCTGAGCTCTTTATTATAAGCAATGACCTAAAGCAAATTTCATATGTGACAATTCTTCCATTGATAACCCCCATTCAACCTTCATCTCTAGAAACGTCCTTTTATCAGCTGCTCACAATCTTGTATCATTTTGGCACTATAATAACACCAAGTGGAAAGATCTCCGAGACTTTTTACTTCTTTCCATGATCATACCACCATTGCGATGTCCTTTATTATCCCTGCATTATGCTGACGTCCACTTCACTCCACAGCATGGAAGCAAACCCATATATATATACTGCTTGGAAAGACATCAACGGACACCATAGTGTGAGGAATCAACAACCATGGTGCGCACCTTAATAAAATGTTAGACCTCCTTTTGCTGCGATGACTACAACAATCCTACGAAGCATACTTTCTACAAGCATACGATAGCGATCAATGGGAATTTTGGATCATTATTTGTAGGCATGAAATGGAGTCCTGGACTGTTGTGGGGCAGACGTCTCTTGACCTCATCCGACGCTCCAGTTCATCCTACAGATGTTCAGTAGGGTTGAGATGTGGAAACCAGTCAAGTGTGGTGACGTTCGTATCCACAAACGTAATTACAGCAGAAACCTTATGACGCTACTGTAAGAGACAGTGGTCAGTTCCGTAGAAACGCCACAAAGTAGGAAGCATTGCATTGTCCAGAATGTTCAGATAGGGAGTTCAGTGTTCGTGGCACCACAAACAGAGGTCCTAGGCCAAACCAGGAAAAACAGGACCATACCATCACACCATCCCCTCGGAGTTTTATAGTTGGGATTACACAATCTGGTAAGAGATGTTCACCAGGCATCCGCCATACCCACACCCGATCATCTGCTCAGAATAGGGTGCAGCGTGATTCACTGGAAATTCGCTGGAAAGCTGTTCCATAACACAGCTTTCCTAGCTTCCACGTCCCACTGTATATGCCCTTTGCACCATTGAAGTCGACGCTGCATATCGTTTCAGGTAATGCAAGACTTGCAGATTGTGGTTCTACCATGGTAACCCATGCTGTGATCCGCGGTTCACATTAGCTACATAAATTCTTCGAACTTTTATCCTAGTATCATTCCCGTCTTTTATAAGCTGGAAGCGACTACCAAAGTGTTGATCTAGTAAAGGCACCAGTCGACGTAAGATATCTGCAGGGTCACAAAAAAAGACGGAGCATTTGTAATATTGATCAGAAGGTGGTAAACTGTCATCACCCTATCTAATTACGATCGCCCTCATCACCTGACGCGAGGTCATAATTAGACCTCCATCCCTCAATCGATAACAACGATGCCCTTTTGATGGTAAGCCTAGGTTGAAATCTTATCCCGAAGAATATAAGGGCTTTTCAGCTGGATGTAAGTTAGACAGCGGGATTTTTTCCTCCTACAAAAAGAGACAGACAAAAATACAACTAATTGCCATATTTAATAAGATATTGTCACGGCTATTATATCATCATTATGCTAAATAATAATAACCTGAAGCATGAAGTGACGGAAACCCATATTTGAATTATCGTGCCATATTCTCTTCTCATATGCATAAATTGTTATCACGTGCTCAGTTGGACTTGCAGGCGCCATTAATAAATCTTGATGTTTATCACATCCAGTTCCATTAGCGAAACACAAGTGTATTATGCAGTATTTACATTATGCAATAATAAGTTCACCGCATCGTTTAATGAGCTTATATTAATTGAATTTTACATCCGACACGCACAGCCCTTCAATTTATGGATTAGCATTTTTCTTGTCGAAGTCATCTCTGATTTGGGGGGGGGGTGAGTATTTTTTATGCATTATGACTAAAGAGTAAAATAAAAGTAACATATTCCGGATATGAAATCAGGTGTCACGTTGAACAAGAAACCTGCTTTTCTAAAATGAGGGAAAGCGTTCTTTTACGCCTACAATTTATTTTTATCTTGGCGGCCTCGTCCGACGAGATGAGCAATAACCGGAGAAACAAGTTACAAGAAAGGCAAAAGCCATGCAGTGCAATGTTACTTTATTTTTCGAAAGCGACTATTAAAGCACACCATTTACAGTGAACTGTTGTCACATGATTATAAGAAGTACAGTACTTTATTAAATAAATATTACAATGGTTTCCACATTTATAATCAGTAAGCTCTGCTTCTTGTAACCTCTGGAAATTCCGCACTTATACAAAAACATGTAATGCCACAGTGAGATAATTATTGCTTATTTATTAATCAATAATTATTTCACTGTGGCATTCGTAAAAACAAATATTTTGTTTTTACGAATCGTAAAACATCATCAATGAACTGAAGTATTATACAATAACTGGAATTTGAATAACCGGACAGACAATTAACAATTGTCTGTCCGGTGTGCATTACAATTAAAATTACACTGTTGGTGTGTGTGTGTGTGTGTGTGTGTGTGTGTGTTAAGAATTATTTAATATAACTGAGGATTTCTCAAACTTAAATCATACACATTGCCTCTTTATTCCAAGTATTTAGATTTCTAGTATTGTTCTTTAGCTCCCAAACGAAACATTTTATTACTATTATGTCTCATCGAGAGAGAGGTTTATACCAAATAATGTCAAATAAGTGACATTATTTACATGACGTTGTTTACATTATGTTGAATAGTTACTAACAATGTTATTGCTTCAATTCAGAAGGGAATTTAGATTTATAACAGTGAAAACAATAATTTTATCCCGCTAGTGGCTTCAAAATTGAAGCCGATCTCCTGCTTCCTGGATTTTTAGCATACTTTTTTACATGTAAGATTTTTTTTTCTTTTGACACATTTTGTCTATTATGCAAAGATTTCTTGTCAGAGGACCTTAATCAGTATAAGAAACGTATATTCTTAATTTGGTCGAAATTAGTTGGACCTTCTGACTCGTAGAGATGTCTGCGTAGGACACCATCTTCCCAATCTCACTTTACAGCTGTTATTGGTATTTGGGATTGCAGCTGAGGCAACCAAGACTATAAGGCCAGTGTATTATATCCGTTCTTCTGGCTGGTTTTCGAAATGAAAAACTCGAATTTCCGAGAGGAAAATTTTTCCACCTAAGTACCATATCAGCTAACTAACCTTTAATTAAAAAGACCACGTAACGACGCCCCCCCCCCTTTATTTTAGTTTAATTGGGTTGAATTATTCAGATGACGTTATGCAGAACAAATAGATATTATCTGAGAATTCCAGTTTTAGTAACAACTGTATTCCAAATTTGGCTGAAATCGGTTAGTGATTGTAATAATTAATCTGTAGAGATATCTCCTCTTCCTTTATAATGGCCTCCATTTTTGCATACAATCTGCCTGAAAGTCTTAGGGAAGTATGAACAGCATATGAAATAGTCATATTCCAAATTTAGATGAATTTGAACTAGTCAACGGCGCAAGCGACCAGAGGAGTGCATTCCCTTTCGGTAAGTTTCTCAGCGGAGCTTCAGCGGTAAATTATATTCCACATTGATCGAACGCCTCCGTAACTCAGTATCAACGAAACTCTTGTTGGAAAGACCTCGGTTCAAATTCTATCTAGTACTTGAAGAGCTTTTATCGGGACTTTTCAGTTGAAGGGACTTTTCAGCCGATCTTAATAGGGAAGTTGATCTTCCCGGAACTCATGTTTTTCATCTCGGCCAAACCAGCCAGGAGAACACACTCAATTTACACACAAAAATATATGTTTAGGCATAAAGACTTATATAACCCTTATCCTAAAATTATGGTTACGAAAGCCAATTTAGTCAGGTTGCGGACCTCAAAGCCTGTTAAGTACCGCGAATTATTTTATTATTACACATAATCGAAATCGGCTGAACGATACAATCTGCAGAGGAGGAGAATGAGAAGAAACTGTCATTTTTTGGACGAGTTTTTTTATTTAGAGGTTTTTGTTAATTGGAATAAATTATGAAACATTATACAGCCAATTCCAAATTAAAAAAAAAAAAGTGGTTAATGTCTACCATGAAACTATCGACCCATTGGTCTCACCTCAGGGTTGTTTAAAGTAATGGAGAATCATCAACAACCAACTTCCTCGACACCTCGAGAGCAGTCAACTAGTCAGTGATCAGCAATATGGATTTCACTAATGAAGATCCACAATAGATCTCCTCGCCTACATAAGCGACCTCTGGACACGTGTCATCGAAATGTTTGGAGAAACTGTACTTCTGCACTTGTTTTCTTATGGTTGGCCTTCGTCGCTTTGCAATTGGATTGATAGTTTTCTCTCAGATTGTTCACTACTGTACTTGTAATGGTGGATGATGCTCTTTCTCTCTCTCATTTCGATTTCCTATTACGAAGGTGTTCCTCAAGGCTCTTCTATTGCACTCACCCTCTTCCTCGTACATACATATATAAATGACTTGCTTTCACCAATCTCAAACCCTAGTCACACTTTTGCTGATGATAGCACTCTCCACTCATCCTTTTCATACGACAAATTTTGCAGTGCTCCAACCAACATCCAACATTTCAAGCCTCAAGATCATCTACGATAAGTGCTCTAAACTCCACACCACCCTTCATTGGGATGCAACAACCTAGTCACCTTCACTGTTTCCAAAACACATTTTTTAGCAAAAAAAGAAAGTAGTGCTTCTTCACTTACCTTTGATAATGCTCAACTGAACAGTCAAGACCATACTCGCTTCTCGGACTGACTTACTCCTAGCCTTTCCTGGCATAATCACATCACCTTTATAGCATCTCCAACTGGGCGTCCTTTTTAGCTCAAGACGCTACTTCTCTTCTATTTAGTGCTTACTTTGTACTAAACTCAAATCCACTCAACTTTGGAATCCTGCTCTTACATTTGGGGTTGTGCACCTAAGACTTCCCTAAATATTCTTGATGCTGTTCAGAAGAGACCGGTTCGGGTTGATCGGTGACCTTCCCCTCTCCGATGGACTCTCTTCAGCCGCTGTCTTACAGACGGTCAGCTTTTGCATTGTATCTCTTCTACAGATATTTCCATGGGCGTTGTCCACCAGAATTAGCATCCATTGCCTCCCCCCCCACCACACACACACACACACACAGACGCACATTTCTGTAAACCTGTAGGAGCAACAACTGCCCAGCATTCTTTTACAGTTGACCTGATGATTCAACGAACCTGCTACTCCCAGCCATCTTTCATTCCATCTACTTCAGTTCTGTGGCAGTATTTTGAAAAGACTGCAACCTCCAGACCTTTAAGAAGAATATCAACAGATTATTTTGCTCTTGTTCTCAGCCCACACTACCATCAGGATGATGATGGTGGTGGTGTGGGCTGGGATCAAAGGAAACAATTTTCGTGTGCGGGAGTGATATCAAAAATGTTTTTATAAGTAAAATAGCGACGTAAGATAATTAAGATTTGGCATGTAGTAAAGGTAGTCCCTATGAAGAGTTGCCACATCTGTATTTCTACGCAAACCACTATACTCACTCCCCCCCAAAAAAAAAAATTAATAAAATAAAGAAGGGAGGAGGAGTTTAGAACATCTAATGCTCATTTAGGACAGCTTGGCTATTCTGAAGAAATCCGCATGGCAGAACACTTCAAAATGATGAAAAGAAAAAAACAAACAAACATAAGTCAACCTCTTTTTTCACACAACGTGATGGTAAAGTGCTGCGATACAAACTGAAAAAGCGATGATCATTGCCTACAGAAGTTACATCAGGAAGACGTCCGAAATGTTGCATCCCCTACCCAGTGTAACAAAAATCAAGATTTTATATTTAAGCCGCGTCTGGTCCTCATTCATTAATAACTATGCGGAAATACGATATGTTGATTATGCACTTCATCTTGACAATAGCACACTTGAATGATACAGCGTACGCGAAATTATTTGTTGACTGAGGCATCAGTCATGTTCTGTTACTCTTGTCTGAATGTTGTTCTTTTTACTGATTCTAAAATTCCGTACTTTTGCCCCCCTTTTTCTAAAGAAGCTTTCCATACAAACAGCAAAACAAGTTGAGTAATGAAAAATTAGTTTTTTTTTAAATTAAAACGTCGGTATTAAATGTAATAACTACGCAATAATTAAATGTAAAAATAAAACGTGGTTAAAACTTTTATTCCATACGTGGTTTATTCTTGAACACCTTCCAAATTAATGCGCATCACAGTTTTTTTGTCATTTTTAAAGTGCTCTACTTTTTTATTAACTGGATTTAGCGTTCTAAATTACAGGCTATGTCCTTTTGAACAAAAGCGGTGATAAAACTGATCGATGATATTTAACTTAGAACAAGAGTTACAGCAGGTCGAATTTCGGTTCTGATTTGTTCTTATACGATTCATTCTTATCAATAACTCGCCACATTTGAACTTAGGTCATGTAATGACCCTTAGTGTGAATTTTATCATGCAGTAACAAGCAACTTCAAGCCACTGTTTGTTCGTCACTCTTTCATTACTAGTAATTCGCAGTACAGCGTAATGCTTCCATAATCATGTCTCAGTATGACCTTTGCTGTTCTTGCGCCAATAAACCAACCAAGCTTTTATAATCTCTTCACTTATCCCCAAATATATATGCACAGAAGTAACAGCTGGACAGAATTTTACACAGACACACACACATACTAGCCTGTTGCAAAATCTATAGTATCAGTACTAATAGGAGGGGGGGGGTTTGAACTGTGTATCATAAATAGATCCTCTGACTTGTTGCGTAGAAATAGCAGATCAAATTGTTATTGTGGGCAATGAAATATTATTTATTAGTCTGTTACATATTATAAGGATCCCTCCCCCGTACTAAACTGCATATAAACGATTTTAACTAAGCACTCTGCGTAATGTTAATTGCCGAAACGTACTAATATTTTCAGCATTTAGCCAAGAAGTAATATGTTTTGTGATTGCTTCATGTCAAACAAATAACACGCGTGTTCACTCTTCGGCTACCTGATCAAACACAACGCAGAACTGTATGGTGTTAGGCTGGAAAAGAAGAATTACCATATCCCACACTAAGCATTGTGTTATTTTTTCATCCGTCATATAACCGGCTTTAAGCTAGTACTAAAGGAAATTACAGGTAGGCCTCGACTTACTTCAACAATGCATTCTCGGAAACATGATGATGGAAACGCACCTTCGTAGGAGTTCTCTATAAAGGTCAAAAACACACATTTTTTATGGCCAAGAATTTGTAAATTTGGATTTATTTATGAGTAAAAGAATTTGTTGTTTCAGTGAGATGAACATATTCGTTCACGTCTGTTGTTGCAACGAGGGGTTTTTGCAAATTATTTTCAATTAAGAGAAAATCGGAGTTTATTTTATTTTTTTGGCATAAATGTCCTTTGTCATGGAAGAAAGGTGAGAGTTATTCTTTAGCCTTAAACCAAAATATAATTACACTCAAGAATGCTGAACACAGATGAAAGAAAATAAAAAAATCAAACAAAACTTACAGCCAGTAGCGTAGCTAGGGGAGGGGGGGGTGAGATCTGCTCCGGGCGACACTTTTCACGTGATACACAATTTTATTTTTCGACGATTCATTTATTTATGTTAACTTAGTAATTTTTATTACTTAATTAATAATTAGTTTTTAACAACTATACTTACAACTAAAGTAAACATAAACATTTTAATTTATTTCCCTATATGTCGTTTTGACTTTTTGTAGTATTTTTGGTGTGTATTGAGAAGGGCAGAAATGCTCTAGCTACGCCACTGCTTACAGCTTCATACTTTGAGCACACCGTTAATTAATCACAGCCGCTTTGAAAACGTTAAAGATTTTTCTGTAGTTTGGGTAGTTGCCCTCTATTCCACGAACTTATATACAATTAGATATTGAACTACTAAATATTCAGACAAGTATGTAAAAAAGAGATGAGCGAACGAACTTTTCCGTTGTACGGACAGATTAGACGTGCATGGATTTTGATCCCGAAATGATAAGAGCGAGAACAATAAATGAGTATTTAAATTGATCTCAAATACTGCTTTTATCTCGAATCATTGGAAAGACCTTGTTCGAATCCCCTAAAGAACCCTTATATCGGCTTTTTTTTTTTTTTTTTTTTACAGGTGACTTAACCAGTCTCATACTGAGATAGCAGTTTTTCCCTACCGAAAACTCGAGATTTTCATGCTGAAACAGCCAAACTGGCTTGAAGGGCACACGCAATTTACAAAACTCATTGGCCTCATAAGGCAGTTTAGTTGATTCTTCCATAATCCCAGCTAATAATAACAACAATCGCGAAATCATATTATGCCACTACAGCACAATAACTCGCAGTACAGCGGTGTTTAAGAATTGAAACACATAAGTATGGAGACCCTTGTCACCGAAAATTATTCAGACAGATATATCCCATATCTCTTGAAAGATTACACTTCTCACTGTTAAATATTTTGCTGCTTAATAATCACATTTTTTAAATATAATATTTATCGTGTATATTTACCGAGCTTAATAGTTGCCAATTCCGAACAACTTATATTATTAAACAAACATTTTGATTGACTTTTATCAGTTTCACACTGGAGAGCTTGAATAAGTTTTGGCAGATCAATGCTTTGTGTGAAAAATTAGAAGAAAATGAATCTTTGTGTGTATGTGTGTGTGTGTGTGTGTGTGTGTGTGTGTGTGTGTGTGTGCATGCGTGCGCGCGCGCGAATGGCTAGAGATCGTCTTCGACACTACTTGAGAAATTTGTTCAAAATATTAGAAGTAGGTGGAATGAACGAAGAGAAGCTAGTTCATTAAATCTATAGTGGGTTCTTAAATGGATTGATTCGTTGTCCTTCTTTTGGAAAGCATCAAGGAATTTTAGCAGAAAATGACACCATACCCTTTTCGTTGCTGTTTTTTCGGAAGGACTATTGATGTGACATCAATAGTCCTTGTGCTTGTGCTAAGAAAAATTAATACTGCAGTTACTTGAACGTTAGCCCAAAAATCCAGTCTTGTCAGGATCAGGGTAATGTTGAAAATAAGATGCGGTGTAAATTGAGATATTTTGCGAAAAAGTTCAGTAGGCTGTCTTAACCCCACTGAAAAATGGCATAGAGATCAAAGCATTTGTTGGAGCTTAAAACTCGGGATGTGTGAGCACTGCAAAGTTCGAAGATGAGTAGGAAGTGTGCAGCGTAGTCTGCAGCAAACTTATGGTAAGGTAATCTAAGTTTGTTTATGTGTATGCCTGCGGAGGTAGAGTGTTTTTTCCAGGAAACTCGGGAAGTTTTTTTTCCCGAATACAGACAAATCGGCCATGAGAACACCCACAATTCACAGACATAGTATACTAGCGGTGGCAGAAGGTAGATGGCGCTGTGTGTTGATGGTAGTAGTATCGTGTAGTTTGGAGGATTAAATAAGGGAGAGTATCAGTTGCAGTAGAATAGTGTGCTCTCCCACAATGAGTCCTTGGAAGTGTCGTGTAATAATAATAATAACCCTAAATTCTTCTCTGAATAAAACTAAACAATAGTGGTATACAAAATGAATGGTTTGTTGAACAATTCGTGAACTTCTACACCAACCGCATGTCGTATTAGAAACTATGGAGAAAATAATTTTCGATGTGCCAAAGCACTTGAAAGCGGTTGTATTCAAAAGTGCTGTCGAAATATTTTTGGAAGAAAATATTTTGACGAAAGAAAATTTCCTAATATTTTGACATCAAATTCCTGGAGAACAAATTTCTACTAGGACTGGTCAAACTCACTAAATCCTGCCTCAGCGATCGGAAATTCCGAGAGAAGCTATAGGGAATTAGGTTGTTTGAACGCAAAATCACAGCACGCCCATCGTCTCCCAAGGGCTCCCTGCTATCACTTCTCTCTGCCATATATGTGACTAACATCTGACGCACAGTTGCCACTACCCGGCAGACGATACTGTAATAATGGTACACTTCCACCGATCTAGATTAGTAACCGTAAAACTATAAAACGTTAGAATAGTGGTTCAAAATATGGCGAATCGATGTCACTGTAGAAGAAAAAGAGTATCCCCGGTAAAGAAGTGGTCATGTTTGTCATCCCATTCTATGGGTACCAGTAGCCAAATACTTAGGAATACTACTAGATTAAAGGCTTCGCATCACGATCCATATCGACCATGTTTGCTCAAACGCAAATAGGGCAGTAGGACAATACAGTAGTATCCATTACTGAACTTACGCAACTTAAACTACTCCTGTATAAGATGCTAGTCTGGAGTCATTTGTTGGTTTCAAACGTAATCAAACTACAGATAATCCAGAATGCTTATGAACGGCGTTCAACGCGCCATGGGTGGTATGGAAAGAAACGCACAGCTTCACCGAGAAAACGGTATCCCCGCTATCAAAACATTCCTATGTGAAAGGGCTGCAAATTTTTTTCTCAAATGCCGCCAACCCACCTTAATCCATTAATTCACCAAGCGAACATGAACCTATGATACAAACGCCCCCAAACCGTACTGAGCAAGTGTTTTAAACTCACTACCAGTAGCCCATTATGTGCGAGCCAAAAGGCTCAATAATATTCCAAGTCTGTTCTGTACTACGAACAAATATCTTCGGGACAGAAACGTCCCAACAAAACATACTGTACAAGTAAAGTTTTATTTTCTTTTTAATTACTGCTAATAGCTCACAGTGGGCAAACCAAGTGCTTAATAACCCCCCCCCCCCTTAATCCAAATCTTACAATTTCTGTTGTAGATCCGATAAAGGGATAAGAAACCACAGGTTCAATTAATCCGTTGTGCCAGAACAATTAACACACAAGATGCCCTGGAATCAATGTTGGTTCCAGCGGGCACTCGTTTATTGGAAGGGAGGAAGAAACAAACAAAAAATGACACAATAATTGAAAGTGATCTTAATTTCGCATGAAAGCCGAATGGAATTTAATAAAATGCTGTAATTAGTATCTGTGTTAAATTGTATTTTGGGATTTAGGATATCTGTTAAACTAATTCTTCTAAATACATAAGGCTAAAACAGATTAACATGCTTATGCTATAAATTTTGACAAATTCGGGTGCCTGATTGGCCGAGTGTCAACGTACCCACTCTCCAACCAACAGGCTGCGGATTGGAATTCCCCCCGTGGACATGGATGCTTGCAATTGTCTTTAAGTGGGAGATGATTTTCATCGCCCAGTGTGAGACCACCGCCTCGCTTATTGGAGATCAGAAATGGCTTGAAAAAGTTCCGTGTTTGTCACCGACTATGTAAAGATAAAATTTAAAAAGTAATACAAATAATAAAAATAGAAAAAAACATCCTTAGCTCACCTACAGTACGAAATGCACTGTAGGTGAGCTAAGGATGTATATATAATGACTATACTACACTACAAAACGAAATTATGTCTATACCACATAATAACTTTTCGTGAGTGGGAATAACATTTAAAAAAAAAAGATGTAGTTTTTCGAATAGCGTAGCATTGTCATGGACATTATGATGGGTCTCGCGAAAACCATAAAAATATGGACAATGAAATTTCGACTCTCATCCGTATTGATGTATAAACATCTTACGAATGAGATCATCATCGTATGATGATATAATTAACTATCCGTATGATAGGTGTTAGTTTTCTATCGTTTACTCTAGAACTCTGTTTAGAAGCTTATACTCGTGGTTAGTGTTACATACTATAGCTATTCCTTTATTTTCCTGATCATTATTGCCTGAATACCGCATCTAGTATTTGTTATTTATAATAGATTGTTTTTGTTTTCTTTGTTTCGGTAACGATGAAACGGATAAGTAGGAGAGTACAGCTTTATTCTTAAACGTATTCCTTGGTTCAAGGCTGACTGAAAAAAAAAAAAAAAAAAAAAAAAAAAAAAAAAAAAAAAAAAAATCGGTTTTCATTATTTCATTTTTGTACCCCATACCATTCAAAATTATATATCCCCTCAATATAACTGGTCCATTTTAATGGCAAGAATTAGGCAAAACGAAATTATGTCCATACCACATAATATCTGTTATGTGGTATAGATCTGATATGTGGTAAAGTCTAATGCCAAAAACGGCTCAACGTTTAGCTTTTGCTTTTATCACAACAATGAATGATGTCACTGTTGTGCCAGTGTTCATTATCATTCAATTTTTTTTAATGATAATGAGATTATGAAACGTATCTTCTTGACTGTATACGATCAGTATTGCTTCTTTATGTTTAGTTCCTCATTATATTTATCATTTTTCCCATTTATTTTGTCTTTGTTTTTCATGCATGAATTTTAAGCCTTTTTCTTGGTTTATATTTCATTTAGCTTAATCGCATTTATTTCTATCCCCCATATTGTTTATGTTGAGTCTCCCCCTCCTTAGCGAGAAACTCGCGATAGTTGCCTTTCTCTTAGTTCAGAAACCGAAGTTCGAAAGTACGAGGAACTTGTAATACTAATAATATTACAGATCCCGTTAATATTGATCATTTAATCTGACCCATACCGAGATGGTGGCCATTTTCCTTCTGGAAACTCGGGCTTTCCATCCTCTAATGTCTAAAATATACAAATCAGCGAATAGAGATAGTTCAGGCCGTAGGAATTTTCCGCCAATTTGAGATAATTTTGGAGGACCCAAAATTTAAGATAATTAGATATCTGGAATATATGATATTAAACCAGTAGTAAAATTAAATAATAGATTAAATTATATTTTATTTAAAAAAATTAAAGCAAAATATTCCTCATATTTTCAGTTTTTAAATTTCTTTTGTCGGTGCCCGATTGGATGCAGTCTGCTTACGGTCGGCCCTGTTAGGTTTGGTTGCTTCGGCAGTTATTCCAATCGACTTTTTTTTTTTTGTTGTTCCAGTGAACCTCTTAATTGTTTATTTATTTATTTTTATTTTTTCAATTTTTGTTTCCTTGGATTTCGTCAGTTGCAACTAGGGTTTCTGAATGTCGAGTATTTTTCTGTTCTAGGAATACCCGGACGTATACAGTTTCGCTCATGAAAATTATTTTTGAGTATATTTGTTATTTATTGTATTTTATTAATACGTCGATAGTTAACTGCTAAAATAAATGGCTAAAGCAGAGTAAATTTTCTATTGAACTTTAACATAAAAATTTGAGGATAACAGATAATTTTGCTTTACAAAATTATTTTAAATTCTTTGATATTAGATATTCTTATATTCAAGATATTGTAGTAATATCTTGAATATCAGTCGACGCAGATTTTTCGCACTAAGCGAACTAATCCTAAATTAAGAATTTTTGCGTGATCTGCATGAATAACAGTATTCAAATATACAGACAGACCTCGAGATATGTAAGACATTCACAAGAAACACAATATTTACGGACAGCGCATACATGCCAGCGGTATGCACGTCGACTTCCATTCCGCATATGCTGCATCGTTCCAGATCCCGCGTGTTTCTTGCTCTGAACGTATATATATATATATATGTCTGTGTGTGTGTGGCGATCAGCTTTTACTCGGTTGTTATACATTTCAAAAAAATAGATTTAATGACTCCAAGACCGAGATAACATATAAAGATTTTAATGATAAATACTACTAGTTTCGGCATATAGCAGCCTTCTTCAGGTATTTATAAAGGAAAGGAATACTAATAAACATTGAATTATTTAAACAAACTGGAAATTACAGGTACAAATTGCCTCACATAATCGATACATAAAAACGTTGTATTTTTCAAGTTGTTCCAACTGGCGTGCCATTGTTTGTTGCAATTGTGCGTGCAAGTTCACGTGAACGCCAATATTGAATAACTGCAGCATGGCTATCTGGGATGTTATAACTTAAATTATTATTTAAGTGGACCGGGTTCAGTAGGATTTCCCTTGATTCTACGATTTTCCTTTCAAACTCATCTTCACAGCGAAAAATATTTTCTGATCTATTCCAGCATACAGAGTGGCTTTGTTGGTCTTCATTAGGATTATTTGAAAAAAGAACATGACTGGATAACGCAGTTGCATGAGATCTTTTGTATGAGATGTCTCTCTTATGCTCTTCTATGCGTTGTTCAATAGATTTGTTAGTTTGACCAAAGTATGGGATATTGCAATCACACCACAATTTATATACTCCAGGGTACTTAAGGTTGTGATGAGTAGGTTTTGGATGGCTGATTAGAGAGCGGATTTTTGGAAGTGTGGTGAAGAAGGTCCTGATATTATATTTTTTAAGGACTTTAGCTATTTTCTTAGAGACTGTGCTAATGTATGGAATGGAGATGCTACCTTTAAAATTAATAGTCTCTGTTGTGCACTGCTTAGGAGGGTTCAGAAGAAATTTCTTAATTGTTTTTTCAGAGTATCCATTTTGTTTAAAAATAAGAGTGAGGTGATTCATTTCTTTTTGTAGTTCATCTTGTTCATTTAAGAGGGAACGTGCTCTGTGTCCTAAGGTAGATATAATTCCCAGTTTTTGTGGTGGAAAATGATGAGAAAGATTATGCAGATATCTATTGGTATGCGTAGGTTTTCTGTACATAGAGATTTTTAATCTTTCAGATCATCGTGTAAGCATAACATCCAAAAAAGGTAAAGAGTTATTATTTTCTATATCAGCAGTAAATTTTATATTAGGATGTTGGATGTTTAGATGACGAAGAAAATCTGTGAGAGCTGTGTGCCCGTGATTCCAAATAATGAATATATCATCAACATATCTTTTCCAAACTTTTGGTTTAAATGAGAAGGAAGATATGGCTTTCTTTTCAAAGTCTTCAAGGAAGATGTTAGCTAGCACTGGGGACAAAGGGCTGCCCATTGCCAGGCCTTGTTTTTGTTGGTAAATGGAGTCCTTGTATCTGAAGTAACCAGAATGAATGCAATGCTTTAATAAAGTGAACATTTTTTTGGATAATTTGTCCTGTAGTAATGTAAGTACCTCGTCCGTAGGAACGTTAGTAAATAAAGATATAATGTCAAAACTAGCTAGAATATCATTATCATCGATGGGAATATCTTTAATATGAGAAACAAAATCTGTGGTGTTTTTGATGAAAGATGAAGATTTATTGGAGAAACACTTGAGGTACTTTGCTAAATATTTTGAAAGTTTATATGTAGGTGAATCAATTCCTTCCACAATTGGGCGAAGAGGGATGTTTTCTTTATGAATTTTTGGAACTCCATAGATGCGTGGGATAAGAGGATGTAGAGAGCGTAATGAGAGGCGAATATTATGAGGAAGTTCACTCGCAGTCTTTAACAAGTTGTTTGTACGGTTTTGTAATTCTCTTGTAGGATCTTCCTGAAGAATTGAATATATTGAACTATCTTCAAGTAATTGAAGCATTTTGTTGTGGTAATCTTCAGAGTTGAGGATGACCGTAGAGTTGCCTTTATCTGCAGGTAAAATAATAATGTTACTGTTCTGTTTTAGATTTTTAAAAGATCTTTAACTCAAAAACTTGAAGAAATTATGGATAATGTTAACTTACATGATTTTATCATTAACAGTGAAGCACAAGCCACACGAATACAAAACAAGAATAAATACACTCTTATCAAGAAATTTGATAATCTAACAAGGACACAAAACAGATCTGGTCATAGTGATGCCCGTATTAATCCTGAAAAGGTTGTAGTGAACAAATCTTCTCATATGTTAACAGATGCAGAAACGAATATTCTTAGCAAAGGTCTCAATTTTATTCCCACACCAAAATTTATCCCTAAAGAATCTCTTCTTACAAAAATAGAAAAAGCAAGTTCACTCATTCCTAATCATTTGGCGAAACTTCTTCGTATTGAATCGATTTTTATTATAAATAATGCCAAACCTCCAACAGATAATATTTCAATGGCTGAAAGAAAAGCCCTAAAAAATCTAAAACAGAACAGTAACATTATTATTTTACCTGCAGATAAAGGCAACTCTACGGTCATCCTCAACTCTGAAGATATGACAATACAAACTAAGGCAAGAAGTTTATTTGAGGACCTTAAGGGAAAATATCCTAAAACGCAGTCGTTTGCTGCAAGTAATAGTTGGTTTGTACGTTTTAAAAATCGTGCTGGCTTTCATAATGTGCATGTATCTGGCGAGGCTGCTAGCGATGATACTGAAGCAGCAAAAATTTTTTCAGAGTGACTACAATCCATAATCGACAAAGGTCCATATTTGCCTGAGCAAATATTTAATATGGATGAAACAGGCCTGTTTTATCAAAAACTGCCATCTTGCACCAATATTTTCATAGAAGAAAAAACTATGTAAGGATACAAAGCATCGAAAATTGCTTCGTGGAAACGCATCTGGAACACGCAAATTGAAACCACTACTTATTCACAACTCCAAAAACCCACGAGTATTAAAAGGCATAACGAAACAACACCTCTGGACCATTATCGATCCAACCAGAAATCATGAATTACTACCATTATTTGAAAACTGGTTTATCAACTACCAATCTGAAGTAGAAAATTATTGCAATGAAAATAACCTTCCCTTTAAGATATTGCTTATTTTAGACAATTCTCCCAACCATCCTGTCCATTTGGATTATTTCCATCCCAATGAAAAAGTTGTCTACCTTCCATCCAACACTACAGCATTACTTCAGCCGATGGAGCATAGTGTTATAGCGAACTTCAAGGCGTAGTATTTTCGGAGAACATTGGCCCAAGTAATTGAAGCACTGGATACAAATCCCGAAATAACACTTAGGGAAATCTGGAAATCTTACAATATTTATCATGCAATAAGGAATATTGCAAAAGCTTGGGGAATATGTTACTCCAACGTGTTTGAAACGAATGTGGAAAAAAATTTGTCTTTAATGTGTTCCTGATAACCGAAGTCTCGAAAAGGACGAAACAATTGAGGAAATCAGTGAAAAAATCTTAAACCTTGCAAAACAGTTGAAAATAGAAGCCGAAGGTGGAGGAATTTATAGAATCGTATGATGGACAGTTATCAAATGTTGATCTCATGAACTGGACGCTGCTAAAGTTGCAGATGAAGAAAGACACGAAATTTTGGGATCAACAAGATTTATAATAAAAGAGATGGCTGAAGTATTTCGAAAATTGACTTCCTATTTAGCTCAGTTTGAGAAAATGGATCCAAACACTTTCTTAAAGTACAAAAAGTGACTGAAGACACCTTTGCCTGCTGTAGAGAAAATTATAAAGAAAGAAAAAAAAGCAAAAGTTCAAATATCTCTTGACAGATTTTTATAGCTAGCAACCAACCAACATTCAGCGATATGTACATTTTATTATTAAATGTAATCTTAATGCTGATGGATAATTTTTTTATCTTTTAGTTGATGATTCTGGATTTTCTTCTTTTATCCGTAGAATGAGTTTGGATTATTGAAAGCTGCCAGTTTGGATTATTAAAAGCTGCCTTTTCTTCCCTCCACCATCCTCTGCAATACTATTCTGCGGAGCTCTCCAGAAGAACCCCTCATCAAATGTCCTGCAAACGCTATTTTTCTTCTTTGGATACTAGCCATACAGTCCCTTTTCATCTTGAATCTTTTAAGAACTTCTTCATTGCTCAGTCCAGCTGATACGACCATTTCTCTCAAGCACCACATTTCAGATGCATTTCGGTCACTTCTCCTTATTGATTGTCCAGGACTCACATCCATATGTCCCCCACGCTCCGGATCATTGTCTTGAGGATTCTTACTTTCAACTGTTTGTTCAGATTTCTGTTTCATAATATGTAGTATATATTTGGAAAAATGCTCTTTTGCTTTTTTTTTATTTTTTAAATTCTGTTCTTAATTTCATAATTAGATCTATTTTCATCTGTTATCAACTCTCAAGGTATTCAAAACTTTTTACATTCTCTATTCTTTGTTCGTTCAAAATGATTTTCATTCCATCATTTCCTTTCCTTGAAATCTTCATCACTTTTGTCTTTTGAAAGTTTATTGTGTGTGTTCATTATTTAAAATTGTCCAATTGGATATGGCGTAAAATGTATGTATCTTTTATATATTTAATACAGGATATTTATCATTTTTTTTACTATTTAATATTTCTACATTGCATTATGTTTCTTTTTTGCATATGTGTTTGACATGACAAAGTCTATTGTGAAAGGGAGAGAGGAAACCGACTTACGTCAGGAGTTGCGGAACGGTCTACTTACGTATGTTGAGGAGTGTGCTATTTCCGGTAGTACTGGTCCACTCATCCAAAGTAACACTACAGCGGTGATTGGATTCTATTAATTCTTTAATTTTTTGATATTTATTTTCCTTATCATAAAAGTCAAAAAAGTTAACTTTAAAATATCCGATTGATTCTCTGGTAATCCATAATTTCGCATTGAAATTGATTTGCCTATAAAAGAACTATTAACAGTTTTTCGAACTGAGGTTCCATCTTCAGCGGTCAATCTATATAAAATTTCACATAACTTTCTTGTTTTACAAAAGTTTAAAATTGACTGATCAGCCTTAATTCTGTTTGAGCTACTTGAAGGTTACGCATTTCCTCAGCACTTCTTTTAGAATGTGATTTCTTCATATGTTTCAAATACTTCATCAGTCAACTAATATTCGATCCTTACATGAAATTTGCTTTGGACGATAACTGCACTGAGTCGCTTCCGCATTTTTACATTTCTTAGTGTTTGTAAATTTCGGATCGATTTTTCATTTTAAAACAAAAGTGAAGATATTAAAATTATAAAATTAATAAAAGTTAAAATACAACTTTTACCTTACCAGTGAACGTCTTTTATCTTATCAAGTTATCAAATGGGATTCAAATTTAAAATTAAACAATGAAAATAACTTCAGCAACAGCTTCAAAGTCCACTGGCTAGTGATAATGACCTTTTGTTTTAATTTAACTTATAACTGCCTGATAAGAGGAGTAATTCTGTGAACAAACCGCCTAAGTGTAATAAAAATATCAATTTGCTTGTGGCTGTCTCATTGCACTTGGGTCATAATTATATAATGAGATTAGCGTGTTTTTTTGGGGAAAGGAGTATTGCAGTTTATGCACAATGTAGAAATATTAATGTATTAATGCCCGAAGTATTCGGAATAAGTAGGATGAATTTATCATTACTTAGTTCTACTTGACCGAAAATTATTGGAATTAGTGACACTTGGTTAACTAAGAATAGTAGTATGGTAGGCGCTTTTAACCAGATCAAGATAAGATAAGGAATCGTGACGTGATTGGTTGTTCGGATGATGACGTCATTGTGTGTGTGCCGTCATGAGTTTGGAATTTCCCTGGGGGGCAGGTGTGTAAGTGACGTCAGTTCTTGTGTTCTGGTTCGCGTATGGAATTCTGGGTGATGGTAGAGATAAGGATTCGTGTCTTGATTGGTGGGACACTTTAAACCAAACAGGAGTAGATTGAATTGGGGAGGTGTTGTTCGTGTTGTGGATGTGTGTGTTGTTATCAGATGAAGATAACTGACGTCATTTGTTAGGTGTAAATAAGTGACTTTATTGTTTTGAATGGAAAAGGAAGATATATTAGTGGATAAGGATCAGTGTCATGATTGGAGGGACACTTTAAACCAAACAGGGGTAGGGTGAATAGGGGAAGCGACGTCAGTGTCATGGATGAGAGCTTTTGTGAGATGTAGATAAGTAAATGGTTTGCGTATGGCATTACGGGTGATGGATAGTGATAAGATAGAATTTGGTATGTTTGGAATTTCGCTCTGGGGGCTCCCGCTTCTGTCAGGGATATCACGTGGAGTGTTTGGTTTACATATAGTATTGTGGGTGTTTTTGGATATAAGGAATTGTGACGTTATTTGTTTGGAAATTTCTGGGAACATATGTCTCTGGGACATCATGTGCGTTTTGGTTTGCTTATGGAATTGTGAGCGATGTTTTGAGGATAAGATACCTTGGAATTTTCCCAGGGTGACAAAACATAGCCGTCAAGTTTGTCTTTGGTTGTCTATAGATGGCAGTACTACTTTTCCAATATAGTTTGGGGTATTTCTTTCCTGTTAAATAATATGGGAATTCTTAGAGTAGAGTCTAAATGGCTGCAGCATTTAGGCTTTTCTGAATAATTTAATTATATGCTGATGTCCCTCAAACACACTTTTTTTCTCATATACAAAACTCATCCGAATATTTTGATTTGTCTACATTAAGATCTTAAACTTCATTACTTTTGCTAATTAAAGTTATCTTTTTTTACAAAATGTTTTGGCTATTGGTATTTTTAGTTTACAGTCATGAGAAAAACCAAACGGTATTTCAAAAAAATAAATTAAAATAAACGAAGACTTAAATATATTTCTAGACTACATACAACTTTTGTATTAGTCTAGAAATATTAATGATAATTTAAATTACTTACAGTCTTTCCAGAATGGCTCTTCTAAATGCGAATATTCCAAAATAGTTGAATTTTATATCCACAGCACAACAGAAACACATGAGTTGAAAGAACAATATTTCTGTAAATAACCAGAAAATCTAGTTTACATCCTTTAGATTTCCTTCCCACAGTGTTCATCTTTTCCCAAGCTATCTGTCCCCAATGACATCATAGTATTGAGACTTCCTGTTTTTGGAATTCTGGTAGATTTGTTATTAGGACTCGTAATTTTTTTTCTCAATTTTACTTTAAAAAATCAGTTAACTACAATTTTCTAGCCAGAATAACTGAGCAATAAATGAAATAAATAAATAACTGTGTATGAACTCCCCCCCCCTGCTTATATTTTCATTACTTTCTTGAAGATTATGCATTAATTTCCGATCTTAGTTTTCGCTCCTCTTTCAGTTTCCCACGGTGACTAGTGATTTTAGCATTCACGTGAATTGAACTATGGTTTTTACAGTAGAGGCAGCAATTTTCCATTAACTCAACATGTCTTTTCCTGATTATTATCTGCCAGTGACTGACAAATTTGTATCTCTAGAAGCGTAGAGATGCGCTTTTTTCCAATAATTAAAGAGAATTGCGTTAAGGTATAATATTATGAATTTATATATCAATTTGTAATCAGAATAACTGAGTAAAGTTTCACTGTATAAAATGCAACAACAGCACACATCTTTGTTCATTAAGTTACAAATGCATATTTTATATTGCTCAAATATCAAATTACCAAATGCTAACAGTTACACTTTAATTCCAAAGCTCTGAACTTACTTCCTTTATGTAACTGAAATTTATTTATTTTACTTTCTTTAGCATTAGTAAGTTAAGTAACGAAAATGAGACAAACAAGGTTTTTTCGCATTCCTAACTAAACCAAAATTAAGACATTAAACTTAACATATGTCTGAAAGCAGGGTTACCATATTTCTTGAAAATAATATCCAACAATGTCAACCAGCAAAAAAAAAAACTAAAGGGAGAAAGAAAGAAAAATTGTAAAGAAAAATAAAATGATTTACCTTCAAATAAATATTTACGATCCCAGCAAGCAACAAATTCATTAGTGTTTCAAAGTTTTGAAATTCATATCCATGTTGTCAAAATAAAGAAAGAAACTAAGAAAAATTGTAAAGAAAAATAAAATATTTACCTTCAAATAACTATTTACAGGGTGTTCGGGATAAATTTGACATATTTATAATTAATTATATTTTTCCGTAAGTTACATGTATTAACACACACTTCTCTTCATTTAAAAGTTTGGACCCTTCTTCATTCATATACAAGATGTCAGAAAGGATGGATAGCTGGAACCCACCTGAATCATGGAAGAGAATAACTTGTATCATGATGATTCGTGCCCGCCATCAAAATAAGGATATTACGACTGCTGCCCAATGCTCCCTGAATACAGTAAAAACAATCAGGCATGAACTAGAGACTTGCAATGGTGACTACGAGGATGTAGCAAGAAGAAAGATCCCTAGCAGACGATCTGATTGCGTTCGTACAGCAGAATTCCTTGCAAATTTGCAGGAACAGGTGTTGAAGAACCCTGACATTGGAATTCGGGCTTTGTTCGTGGAGTTGCTAACTGTAGTGAAGCCCTGGATAACAAGGGTAGCCAATGGTAGGCCGTATGTATGGCAGCAGGATTCGGCCCCTTGCCACACCTCTGGGAAAAGTCAAAAATGGTTGTCTGAAAATTTCTACGACTTCACCAGTCCAAATGTTTGGCCTCCAAACTCCCCAGACCTTAACCCCATGGATTATTTTGTATGGGGCGCAGTTGAAAAAGACACCAATCGCACTTCCAGTAATACAAAAGCCCAGTTAATGGATAAAATTAAAACAGTTTTTGCGGCCCTTCCCAGGGAGACTGTAGCATCAGCTTGTTCGAGTTTCCGAAGCAGAATTGAAGCTGTGATCGATGCTAATGGTGGTTATTTTGAGTAAATCTTGTTGATAGTATTGTAATTAACTCTGCCTGTAATGTTTTTTTGTCAATTCATTAAATTTAATAGATACAAAGATTTTCTTTTTCCTTACGAAACTGTCAAATTTATCCCGAACACCCTGTATGATCACAGCAAGCAAGAAATTCATCAGCTTTTCAAAGTTTTGAAATTCCTATGCATATTGTTTCCATATGAAAAGCATTTAAATGATACCGAATGATGGAAACAAATACCAAAAGAACAGGTCTGGCTATTAAATTCGTTAATGTTTTTTGATTTTTCTCTTCCAATGACGAGTATTATTTGATATATGCATGTTGATTCACTTGTTATCTGCATGCTACGATTCCTTTTTATTTTCTACAACAAACTTTTTAAGAGTTTAGTAATTTCATGGGTTAAAATATCTAATGTCTCCCTCTCTGTAAATAAACATATTCTGACATTCGTATTGTTAGAATTTGGTACGACTTTTTTCCTAGTCTGGTGAAAGTATCTACACATGTAGTAACAAAATTGTCACTTTTCAGTTTCTTTGTACTTTATTCACAAAACTACAATTCTGTTATTTGCTTTGGTCTCTGTTTTTAATTCTCCCAACACTAGAATGTATGGGTGGTGATGTTATGAAATAAGTTTTGACTCGCACTCAAGTCACTTGATTTTATCTGCCCACTACGATACCTTTTTTCTACGGCAATCTTTTTAAGAGTTTTAGGAATGTGTTGGGTTAAAATATCTACTGTCTCTCTGTAAAATAACGAAATTCAAACAGTCGTATTTAACGTACGATTGTTTAATCTAGTCTCTTGTAGGTATCTACAGATATAATAACAGAATTGTCACTTTTCAGGTGAAATATTCTCCACTTAAATTCTGGCTATTAATTTAATACCCGATTCCTTTTGCTTCCAAGAGTTGACACATTTTCTTGAAATATTTGAAGGCTCGCATGAACATATAAGACTTTTAATTCACTGAGTGGATTTTCAAAAAAAAAATCTCTGGTTAGTTTGTGGCATGAAATTTCACAAGGGAAAAAATGGTCTTACTTAAATTTGTATAACACATCGACATCCAATTTGTTCATTTAAATTTACACATTTTATTTGAGTGAAATATTATTTACAAATTGTATTTACTGAATCTAACATACATAAAATAAATAAAGTGAAAAATACAATCTATTTTTTGTTCCTTAATCTTCTTATTGTCAAATTTGCGCTGTTGTTCAAAGGTTCTTCCCATGGTTGTGGAATTGCTATCATGTGGTTTTTGACAATGTGACTCTCATCTGAAAGTTAATTTTCATTTGGTGATCGTTGGGAATTTGTTACTGTAGTAAAATGAAGGGATGCATATTTATTTTTTTTAAACCAATACATATATTTCTGAGAATTATTAAGGGCACAGAATATTTTGTGATATTTACAAAAGCATTCAAAAGTACATGTTATGTTTTCACGTTTTGGGCATCCAATTTCATTTAAATCAAGAACAGGTCTCCCTATTAACCTCGTAATGTTTTTGATTTTTCTCTTCCTTTGGCAAGCAATATTTGATATTTGCAAGTTGATTCTATCATCCAATTTCTTTGTTTATCCAGAGATAGTGAACCAATTTCCGAATTCAGCTGATAGTTATATTTTATTAACCAAGATTTCTATTTTTTTTTAAAATTCTTTCCAACTACAAGGTGATTTTGTCAATGCATATCTTAAAATAATTCCATCAGAAATACAAATTTCTTTAGGAAATAAATTTGAAGTCTTATTGAAAAGAAATTGACAATCAATTATACTAATGATAACTGAAAATTCGGAATTTTCACCAGCTGTCGATTTTTCATATATGTTTTCCTTCATTCTTCTTACATTACTTCATATGGCACCACAAATAAATAGTTTATTATTATTATTTCACTGATTATTAGCTCTGATCTTATATTTTATGTTAACTTTCTGTTACAAAATTCTAAACAATTGGAAGTTTTTACAAAGAAACATTCAAAGAATTTTGTGGCTCACTCATTATTTTTACATTACTGGACACAAAACACCACAACACAATACAGCAGCTACATATTGGATGAACGATTAAGTCCAAAGTCACTCAACTTGATTGTGTTTCCTTATAGTACTGTTTACTGACCCAACCCTATCCTGACCGTTCCTTCAAAATTTAACCTTTTGGGCAGATGACTCAATGAGATGTTTTCGCATGCTGCTGGATATACGTTTGATGTGTTTTTATCTTACTTTGTGTTGGGAAAGGTACAGTTTGTATTTCTGTTATCTGGAGAATAGAAACTGTTTTTCTATACCGAATTTGAAGAGTTTAAGTCACTTTTTGGGTTAAATTATCTGCTGTCTCTGTAAAACCCCCAAATTCTAGGTTCGGATTTTCAATTATGTGAACGAAAATCCGAAAATGTTTTCAGATAACTCAAACAATGTCAATAGGTAGCATTAGACAATTTCTAAAATAATTAATTACATGGATATATCAGTTTTCATCACCCCCCCCCGTTCCCAGCATTAATTTCACAGTTGTGATTTTTTCTTACAATAATTAAACAGAATTGCATTAAGGTATAAAGTTATGGATTTAAATATCAAATTCTAATCAGAATAACTGAGTAAAAACTTCACTATGGAAAAACACAACAACAAAAGCACAATTTTTGTTGATTTAAGTTTACAAATGCATATTTTATTTTGCTGAAATACTGTTTACAAGTATATTAACAGAAAAATTCGAAACATGTAATTACCTAAAATATTTCACAATATTTAATTTACACTCTTAACATTTTCCAAAGAGTTCAATAAAGAAAATTTTCGTTACTCACTGTTTCTTGGTTACATTACATCAAAATAGCTGGTCATGCAAAACAGTTTTTAGATCAGATACCATGGTAAGCACAGCTCCAAACGTTTGATATTGTGTCAGTCTGGAAATTACACTATGCCTCCGTAATCTTTCTGTATATTCTTTTGTCATCAAATATACACAAACAGTTTTCATAAAATGTTCGTAATGTCCCAAAATAAAGAATCTTTATTGAATTGGATAAAATCTTGAAAATCTAATTTTACCATTGATGAATTTAAATGATTAGCGATAATTTTCCCCATAATATGAATAGCTGGTAATTCAGTTTCCAAAAATAGTAAATGATTATCACTGTCGTACATTTTTGGTAAAAACCTCTCAGCTTCTTCACAACTAATAGAGAAAATTTATTTCCATCAGCTCCTTTATCATCACGTGTTAGTTTCCCCATCTTGGAATTTCAGAATATAACACTCACTGAGGTCCATTTTGTAGTCAACTCTTCTTTGCAGGTAGCCGAGGATATCAGACCACTTCCTGCGTAATGTTTCCCAAGTGGTCCTGGATAAATACATCACAATGTACGTGTCTTCTAAAATAATAATCGATTTCCATCCTTTTAGAGCTATGTGAAGAGTTTTATCATGCTATTTTCCTGAAGAAAGAAAATTTCAATGACTTTTGTGGCTCACCCATTATTTTACTTTACTTTACTGGACACAAAACACCACAACACAATACGATAGCTGCACTGGATGAGTGAATTGCCATAACTGCAAAGAAACTTGACTCGTTTGTTTTTCCTTATAGTACTGTTTACTTGACCCTTACCGTGACCGTTCCTTCCAAAACGAAACCTTCGTGCAGAAGATTCACTGACATGTTTCTATGTGCTGTTGGATATGATGTTGAAGTGAGATTATCTTACTTTGTGACATCATTGGGCAAACCTTATCTCTGTGGCTCGAAGGGTATTCTATATTATTTGTCCTTATTATGTTAAGTATTTTATCCTCAAACATCATTTTTAATGTTACACCATGTGACTAGTTCTCTCACTCATATGTCCAAAATTGTTGGGATGGGGAAAAAATAGCATTAGTTGGTGGAAGTGAAAGGGTAGTCAAGGGGTAACATGGGTCATCCCTGCAATGCTCCCCCACCTCATCCCCCTCTCCTCTAGAAGATGTCTGCTCAGCCTAGTGGAGATGAGCAAGCTCATCATTTGCAGATATCTTTTAGTGATGTCACCTCCAACTGACACTGATAACATTGGAGGGAAAAAAACGCATATTTTTTTGTGATTGTTTGAGTTATCTGTAAACATTTCGTTAACATAATCGAATCCGAACTGTAATTTGGTGGTTTTACTGAGAGATAGCAGATAATTTAACCCAAAAACGTGACTTAAACTCTTCAAGTTTGGTATAGAAAAAAGGTTTTTAGTCTCCAGATATCCAGCAGCATGCGAAAACATGTCATTGAGTCATCTGTGCAAAAGGTTCATTTTTGAAGGATAGGGTTGGGTAAGGTAAACAGTACAATAAGGAAAAACAATCAAGTTGAGTGACTTTGGACTTAATCGTTCATCCACTGCAGCTGCTGTATTGTGTTCTGGTGTTTTGTGTCTGGTAATGTAAAAATAACGGGTGAACCACAAAATTCTTTGAAAGTTTCTTTGTGAAAAGTTTAATTGTTTAGAATCTTGTAACAGAAAGTTAACATAAAATATAAGATCAGAGATAATAATCAATGAAATAATAATAATAAATAACTATTTATTTGTGGTGCCATATGAAGTAATGTAAGAAGAATGAAGGAAAACAGATATGAAAAATCGAAAGCGGGTGAAAATTACAAATTTTCAGTTATCATTGGTATAATTGAGTGTCAATTTCTTTTGAACAAAACTTCAAATTTATTTCCTAAATAAATTTTTATTTCTGATGGAATTATTTTAAGATATGCATTGACAAAATCACCTTGTAGTTGGAATGAATTATCTGCAAGAGTTAAAAAACAGAAGTCTTGGTTAATAAAATATAACCATCAGCTGTAGTGGGAAATTGGTTCACTACCTCTGGACAAACTAATTAATTGGATGATAGAATCAACATGAAAATATCAAATATTGCTCGCCAAAGGAAGAGAAAAATCAAAAACATTAACGAGGTTAATAGGGAGACCTGTTCTTGATTTAAATGAAATTGGATGCCCTAAACATGAAAATATTGTTTCCAAAAATGCTTTTGGAAACATAACGAAAGATTCTGTGCTTTTAATAATGCTCAGAAATATATGTTTTGGTTTAAAAAAAATAAATATGCAACCCTTAATTTTACTACAGTAACAAATTCCCAAAGATCACCAAATAAAAATTAACTTTCAGATGAGAGTCACATTGTCAAAAACCACATGATGGCAATTCACAACCATGGGAAGAACCTTTGAACAGTGCAAATTTGACAATAAGAAGATCAAGGAACAAAAAATAGATTGTATTTTTCACTTTATTTGAACAACAGTGCAAATTTGACAATAAGAAGATCAAGGAACAAAAAATAGATTGTATTTTTCACTTTATTTATTTTATGTATGTTAGATTCAGTAAATACAATTTGTAAATAATATTTCACTCGAATAAAATGTGTAAATTTAAATGAACAAATTGGGTGTCAATGGGTTATACAAATTTAAGTAAGACCAGTGTTTTCCCTTGTGAAATTTCATGCCACAAACTAACCAGACATTTTTTTTTTGAAAATCCACTCAGTGAATTAAAAATCTTATTTGTTCATGCAAGCCCTCAAATATTTCATGAAACTGTGTCAACTCTTGGAAACAAAAGTAATCGGGTATTAAATTAATAGCCAGAATTTTAGTGGACAATATTTCACCTGAAAAGTGACAATTTTTGTTAATATATTTGTAGATAGACTAGAAAAAACAGTCATACGTTACGACTGTTTGAATTTCGTTATTTTACACAGAGAGATAGTAGATATTTTAACCCAACACATTACTGAAAGTCTTAAAAAGATTGCCGTAGAAAAAAGGTATCGTAGTGGGCAGATAAAATCAAGTGACTTGAGTGCGAGTCAAAACTTATTTCATAACATCACCACCTATACATTGTAGTGTTGGGGGAATTAAAAACAGAGACCAAAGCAAATAACAGAATTATAGTTTTGTGAATAAAGTACAAAGGAACTGAAAAGTGACAATTTTGTCTACATATGTAGATACCTTCACCAGACTAGAAAAAAAAACAGTCGTACCAAATTCTAACAATACGAATGTCAGAATATGTTTATTTACAGAGAGGGATCCTTAGATGTTTTAACCCATGAAGTTACTAACTCTTAGAAAGTTTGTTGTAGAAAATAAAAAGGTATCGTAGAAGGCAGATAAGAAGTGAATCAACATGCATATATCAAATAATACTCGTCATTGGAAGAGAAAAATCAAAAACATTAACGAACTTAATAGCCAGACCTGTTCTTCATTTAAATGATACCAAATGATGGAAACAATATGGGTAGGAATTTCAAAACTTTGAAATTCTGATGAATTTCTTGCTTGCTCTGATCATAAATAGTTATTTGAAGGTAAACATTTTATTTTTCTTAGTTTATTTATTTATTTTGACAACATGGGTATGAATTTCAAAACTTTGAAAAGTTGATGAATTTGTTGCTTGCTGGGATCGTAAATATTTATTTGAAGGTAAATCATTTTATTTTTCTTTACAATTTTTCTTTCTTTCTCCCTTTCGTTTTTTTTTGATGGTTGACATTGTTGGATATTATTTTCAAGAAATATGGTAACCCTGCTTTCAGACATATGTTAAGTTTGATGTCTTAATTTTGGTTTAGTTAGGAATGCAAAAAAACCTTGTTTGTCTCATTTTCGTTATAACTTACTAATGCTAAAGAAAGTAAAATAAATAAATTTCAGTTACATAAAGGAAGTAAGTTCAGAGCTTTGGAATTAAAGTATAACTGTTAGCATTTGGTGATTTGATATTTGAGCAATATAAAATATAAAATATGCATTTGTAACTTAATGAACAAAGATGTGTGCTGTTGTTGCGTTTTATACAGTGAAACTTTATTCAGTTATTCTGATTACAAATTGTTGTATAAATTCATAATATTATACCTTAATGCAATTCTTTTTAATTATTGTAAAAAAATTGCATATCTACGCTTCTAGAGATATACGAATTTGTCGGTCACTGGCAGATAATGACCAGGAAAAGACATGTTGAGTTAATGGAAAATTGCTGCCTCTACTGTAAAAACCATAGTTCAACTTATATGAATTCTAAAATCACTTAGTCGCCATGGGAAACTGAAAGAGGAGCGAAAACTAAGACCGGATATTAATGAGTCATCTTCAAGAAAGTAATGAGAATATAAGCACTGTAGGGGAAAAAATTCACACACAGTTATTTATTTATTTATTGCTCAGTTATTCTGGCTAGAAAATTGTGGTTAACTGATTTTTAAAGTAAAATAGAGGGAAAAAAAGTATGAGTCCTAATAACAAATCTACCAGAATTCCAAAAACAGGAAGTCACAGTTAGCCTCAATACTATGATGTCATTGGGGACAGATAGCTTGGGAAAACATGAGCACTGTGGGAAGGAAATCTAAAGGATGTAGTCAACTAGATTTTCTGGTTATTTATAAAAATATTGTTCTTTCAACTCGTGTGTGTGCTGTCTGTGGATATAAAATTCAACTATTTTGGAATATCTTGTTTAGAATATTCATTTAGAAGAGCCATTCATGTAAGACTGTAAGTAATTTAAATTACCATTAGAATTTCTAGACTACATACAACTTTTGTATGTAGTCTAGAAATACATTTAAGTCTCCGTTTATTTTAATTTATTTTTGTGAAATACCGTTTGGTTTTTCTCTTGACTGTAAACTAAAATAATGAATAGTCAAAACAAAAAAAGATAACTTTAACTAGCAAAAGTAATGAAGTTTAAGATCTTAATGTAGAGAAATCAAAATATTCGGATGAGTTTTGTATATGAGGAAAAAAAAGTGTGTTAGAGGGTCACCACCATATAATTAAATTATTCAGAAAAGCCTAAACACTGCCGCCATGTAGACTCTACTATACTCCAGGAATTCCCATATTATTTAACAGGAAAGAAATATCCCAAACTATATTGGAAAATTAGTACTGCCATCTATAGACAACCAAAGAGAAAACTTGATGACTATGACAGATGTTTGGCACCTTGGGAAAATTTCTAGATATCTTATCTCAAAAACATTGCCCACAATTCCATAGGCAAACCAAAACACCACGTGATGTCACAGAGACATGTTCCCCAAAAATTTCCAAACACATAATGTCACAATTCCTTATCCAAAAACACCCACAATACATATGCAAACCAAACACACCACGTGATGTCCCTGACAGAAGGGGGGGGGGCCCAGAGCGAAATTACAAGCATACCAAACTCTATCTTATCACTGTCACCTATAATGCCATACGCAAACCATTTACTTATCTACATCTCACAACAGCACACATCCACGACACTGATGTCGCTTCCCCCATTCACCCTACTCCTGTTTGGTTTAAAGTGTCCCACCAATCACGACATGAATCCTTATCCACCAATATATCTTCCTTTTCCATTCAAAACAATAACGTCACTTATTTACAACTAACAAATGACGTCAGTTATCTTCATCTGATAACAACACACACATCCACAACACGAACAATGCCTCCCCATTCACCCTACCCCTGTTTGGTTTAAAGTGTCCCACCAATCACGACACGAATCCTTATCTCTACCTTCACCCAGAATTCCATACGCGAACCAAAACACAAGAGCTGACATCACTGACACATCTTTCCCCAGCAGGGCCGGCCATCTCGGGGGTGCGATAGTTGCAATGCACCCGGGCCCCACGATCAAGTGGGCGCAGTCGGTACACATTTGCGGAAACGTATTATATTTCGAATGTGTTTTTTTGTTGTTGTTTTCCTGTGCCAAAATCATTTGCAGGTAAGAGGTTTTACAATGCGTTTATTTCGAATCCTTTAATTTTTACCTTTGAAAAATATTTTAGGCAACCAAAAAGTTTCTTGCACCCGGGTCCCTTTATAGAGAAGGCTGGCCCTGGCCCCCAGGGAAATTCCAAACTCAAAACTTCACACACACAATGACGTCGTCATCTGAACAACCAATCACGTCACGATTCCTTATCTTATCTTGATCTTGATCTGGTTAAAAGCGCCTTCCATACTACTAAGAATGATTTAGTCATAGGGATTCAATGTAGGGGGTATAGTATCTTCAGAAAGGATAGAGCTGACAGAATGGGGAAAGATTTACTAACGATAGACGAAGTTGAAAGTTTATTTTCCACTTGGTTAGAGTATAATAAATTTAGTTTAATCCTTTATCCAAGTGTGAGCAAACACAGTTTGCGCCTGAAAGTATCTTCAGGACTGGGTTAAGGTGGTACACACCAGGGCAACTCGTTGCAAAGGTGGAGCAAGCTACCAACACTCCTATCCTAGTATCTCCTATAATGCAAAACACATCTCCTTGCGGATATGTCTATTGTTATGCATTAAGGGAAGGGCCACTACCCAGACCGGTTTCGACCTTTATTGAGGTCTCTTCAGTGGGAGCCAGGCCCAAGTCGAGAAATCAGGCAGAAGCATTTGCAGGTCATCTCCACCTATAGGAATTGCCAATTGGTGTGCCACCCTTTTTTAATAAATTACTCTGGATTTAGAGAAAGATGTTGAAAGTTTAAAACTTTCAACATCTTTTGGCAAATTAGTAAGATGAGTGGAGGACGTGTAATTATTATGGGCGAGTTTAACTATGGGGGCATAGATTGGGAGAAGGAATGGTCTCAAGGAACAAAGAATTGGAGTTTATACAATTGTTAGGAAATAACTACCTGAGACAGCATGTAATGGAAGGGACAAGAGATTTGAGAGTGTTAGATCTCAATTTATTCAAGATTGCAACCTCGATATAAAAGACTGTTGTTCTCAAAGTTATGACATTGCAGCAAACATGTCAGGGAAATACAGTGGAGTGCAAAGCCAAATAAAAGAAATCAATGATCTGGCCGAATACATACCATGCAGCCCTCATTCTCTAAATCTCGTGGGACAAACTGCAGCGAGTATTTGTGTTGAAGCAAGATCATTTTTTTTTTTTTTGGACTTATTCAAAAACTATTTAACTTTGTGTCCGGATCTACTTACAGATAGAATTTATTAAAGGAACAAATTCGCTTAAATAATTTAAGCAATTATTCGACCTTTTATGATTAAATCCCTTTCCGATACAAGATAGTCTGCGCGATTTGACGCAGTTAGATCTTTAAAATCAAATTATATTTCAATCCTTAAATTTTTAAAAATGTTAGCAGTAGACATTGAACAAAATTGCGACGCAAGAAGTGAAGCAGCAAACATTTTGTTCGAACGATGCGAAATAGAAACATGTATACTATGTGTATTTTGGTACAATATTTTGGAAAGAATTGATAATGTCAATAAATATTTCAAAAAGATGCAGTCATATTGAAAGAGGTTACAGATCATTTAAGACGTTTAATAGAATATCTAAAACAAATTCGAGGAAATTTTGATCAATTTGAAACAGAAGGGAAAAAGATGTTAGAGTCCATCAAAAATTTGAATGAGTTTGAACTGTTCGACAACTGAAAAAGCGTAAAATGAAATTGAAGTTTTTCACAGACGAATCTCGTTCCACATACCATGATAATTTTTTGGCAATGGATGGGTTCAAAATTGAAACATATTTAGCTATATGCGACAGTCTAATCACAAAAATGGCAAAACGCTCTGTTGCCTACGAAAAACTTCAAACGTTTCGTTTCTCTTTGAATATTCAGATTTTAATTTACAACAGAAACAACAGGCAGCTAAACAACTTGTCGCAAAATATTCAAACGATCTCGAACTTTTAGAAAATGAAATAATTCAATTTCATCAACATGTCGCGCTTCACATCGAGGAAAAGGGCGAAAATGAAAGAAATATCATAGACACGTTTAAGAAAATTATGTCCATGAAATGCTATCCAAACGTGAGTATCGCATTTCGACTATATTTGACATTGGCGTGCGGAGTGTGTGAAGGCGAGCGATCTTTTTCTAAGATGGCATTAATAAAAATCAAAAGAGGGCTGTAATGAGCCAAGAGCGATTAAATGCCTTATCCCTAATTTCTATTGAACACGAGTTTTCCAAAAAAAAAAAAAAAATTTTTGAAGACATAATCAATAAATTCGCGAATTCTAAAATTCGCAAAGGAAATGTGTAAAAATGACATAAAAAATTATTCATTACACTAAAAAGTTTTATTATTTATCATCCTTTAACCCTTTAACAGGCAGAAAAATCCAGATGGTCGAAAAATTCAAAAGTACAAAATTTCATTTATTTGCCACCTAACTTTTATTATTATTTTTTTGGGGGGGGGCGAATATAATTTGCCATGGGACTCCCAACTATCCTTAATCTGCTACTGCAAATTACAGAAGCTAATCAAATAGTTGAGTTGCTTAGTGATCATTTTCAAAAGTGTACCATTTTGGGTGTGATATTGCGAATGTGTCATTGACAGATGAAAGTCTAGTGATAGAAGAATTTGAGGGGCTTAGTATATTACAGAACCTTAATGCTAATACTGCCATTGGGTTAGATGGCATATCGGCCCATGTTTTAAGGGAATGCGCAAGATAATTAGCACCTCCTTTAACTTGGCTGTTTAATTTAAGCCTCAGTTCTGGTAAAGTCTCAATTGATTGGAAAGAGAGGAAAATTATTCCACTACATAAGGGGGGCTCCGGAGTGAGGTAGCAAATTATGGATCAATCAGTATATCGGAAGTGGTGGTTAAGGTTCTGGAGAATTGATAAAAATTAGAATTCAGAACTAGGTGGACAACAATATGGTACTTTATAAGGTGAAACATGGTTTTGTGAAATGTAAATCCTGCTCACTTTCTATAAAAGTAACAATGGAGTTGGATAAAGGAAATCCTTTTTCAGTGATTCTGCTGGACTTTGCAAAGGCATTTGACAAGATTCCACATGAAACTCTGTTGCATAAATTGGAGCAAATGGGTATAGATCCGAGGCTAGTGATTTGGATTAGAGGGTGGCTAGTGGATAGATATCAAAGAGTGGTTTATGGTGGAGAGGAGTCCAGTGACTAGTGGTGTGCCTCAGGACTCAGTGCTTGGTCCTCTTTTATTTAATTTGTGCAACAATGATATTGGGAATACTTTGAAAGGAGATATCCACTTGTTTGCTGATGATGCAAAGATGGGAAGAGCGATAGTTAATTTAGATGATGTGGATATCTTGCAGGATGACTTAAATAGGCTGATGGTTCGAGCTAAACTAAATGTTCGAGCTGCCAGTTTAATGCGGCCAAGTGTAAGGTGTGCCCTTCGGAAGGATGAGATCACATGCTGTTTACTATATTAATGGAACTGAACTGCAAGAAGTTGATGAGGCTAGGGACTTGGGAGTTATTATGGACAGAGAACTTAAGTTTGAGGGCATATTGCAAAGGTTGCCAAAACTTAACATCAGATTACATGGTTATTGAAGAACACACTGACAAGCAGGGATAAGGAAGTGGTTGTCCCACTTTATAAGGCGTTAATAAGACCTCATTTGGACAATTGTGTACAGATCTGGTCACCTGGATTTCTTGGTGATGTGGAAATGGTGAAGAGGATTCAGAGGAGGGTTACGAAAATTGTTGCAGGCCTGTGGGATGTCTCCTACGAGGATAGATTGAAAGTCTGTGGGCTTCAAAAACTAGTTGATAGACGTAGTAGAGGAGTATGATAGAGGCATATAAATTATTAAAAGCGTTTTATAGGATTGATACTGATAACTTTTTTAAGACCAGTACAGGAAGGGAAAGAACGAGGGTTGATCCCTGGAGATTGTGTAAGAGTGTTAGGACTAGATTTTTTGCTTGGAGGGTGGAATGCGTTGTCAGAGTTGGTTGTGAATGAGTTTAAAGGGAAGTATGACAGGTATTGTTGTGAATAACGGTTAGTATGTCAATGTTGGGTCTCCCGCGATGAGTCTTTTGACTCCATGGAGGCACCTTATATATAATAATAATAATATTTAAAAGAAGTACAAATAGATGTATAAAATAACGAATAACACTGTGTTTATTGGAATCAATAAATGTTTTAATTGAAATAAAATTTTAATAATCGTCTATAATCTATATCAGTATTTCTCAACCTGTGGTCCGCGACGATGGGGCAGGTGGTCCGCAAGCAGACTTAAATTAAATAAATAAATATAGATTTTTTAATTATCCAAACAACACAAATTAAAACTGAAGAAGTAAAAATTATTGAAATAAAATGGATACTTAAAAAAACCAACAAATAGCGGCAGAATGTTCATTCCATGAACATTCTGCCGCTACAAATTATTGTAGCGGCAGAATGACGTGTAATAAAAGTGGGGTGAAGTGAACAACAGTATGGTTTTATTGCTTCCGCCTTCACTTGCTGTTTTGTCCGATTTGAAGTAAAGTATTATCCACATTTCAACAAATTGCTTGTTGTTTATTGATTTTTATTATTGAAGGTTTTCATCCTTCAACCAAGCCTCAGTATATCTTCAGAAGTGCTAGGTGATAGTAGGACAAAGTGAGTCGTGAGATAACCCCAGTATTTATATATTTTTCGGAAACGTTTTTTAATAATGGAAAAGTGCTTAGAACTAGGTTGAAAAGAAAAGCAAATGAAACAGGTGATGCTCACCCTAATTGTGATACACGTGTTGTAACGGCGAGTAAATCTGATACTATTAAAGTAGAAGAAACAAGCAGTTCAAAAAAAAAAAATACAGTAGGAAATATAACAGTTCATATTTGGAATTCGAGTTTACTTGGTGTGGAGATGAAAGTGAACAGAAACCTCAATGTGTTTTGTGTTATGAAGTGTTGTCGAATGAGTGCCTGAAACCTGCGAAACTCCGACGACTTTTAGAAACTAAACATTGTGATGTGAAAAATAAGCCAGTTGAATTTTTTCGGCGACGCTTAGGGATATTAAATCATGGAGAAGATGTAGTTTCGGCCATGGGTTCGATTAATAGCAAGGCACTGGAAGCATCCTATCTCTTAAGTTTGCGCATAGCGAAAACAGAGAAACCCCATTCTGTTGGAGGAAATTTCTTACTTCCAGCTATAAAAGATGTGGTAAATAAAAACTATGTTTGACAACAGGCTACTAAAAGATGTTGATTTGATTCCTCTTTCAAATGACACTGTCGGTCGCAGAATTAATGATACGGCAGGTGACGTAGAATCTCAGTTAATCGAAAGAGCTCTTATTATGCGATATAAATAGACGAGACTACTGATGTTACAAATGATGCGCAGTTAATATGCTACGTAAGATATGTGCATGATAACAACATTCATGACGACATTTTGTTTTGTAGAACTTTGTCATCCCGAACAAGTGGAGAAGAAATATTTCACCCTCTCAATAATTACATAATACACAAAGGGATCCAATGGGAAAAATGTATGGGCTTCTGTTCAGATGGAGCTCGTGCCCTTACAGGCAGGCATAATTGGGGTTGTTTCTAAGTTCAAGGAAGTAGCTCCAGATATGAATTTGAAATTCTGAATGGCATCAGAATTTAAAACTGTGCTGTACAACGCTGTAAAACAGTTAATTTTATTAAGGCTCGACCGTTAAATTACAGGTTATTTTCAGTATTCTGCGATGAAATGGGCAATGAATATATACAACTTTTGCTTCATTCTAAAATTTGCTGGCTTTCCAGGGGCAAAGTACTAACAAGGTTATTTCATTTAAGGCACGAAGTTTTATTATTTGTAAATGAACGTAATCATCACTCCTTGTTGACGAAGCATGGTTATCAACACTATCCTATCTTTCAGACATTTTTTCGAAATTAAATGAACTAAATCTCTCCCTTCAGGGAAATTCTTCAACTGTTCTTGATGCTTACGACAAAATAAAGGCATCAGAGAAAAAATTGTGTTATAGAAAAATTATATTTTTCTTGATTGTGTTCCTGAAAAGGGGTTGTGCCCACCTCAAAACTCTGAAACAGAATTTTGAAACATATTTTCCCAATAACTTTTATAAGAAATTTCTGGGTTCGCGATCCATTTCAGCCTTACAGTACGAGAACGACCTTTCGTTATCGAAAAAGAACAGTTAACCCTGCGGAAGTCGCGGCTGATCTGACAGATAACAAACAAATTGTTTAACATAAATATTCTTACACATATCCAGTGTATAGCTTGGAAGTCATGAGTAGTTGCGCATGGATATATTACGAGTAATATTCCACACTGTTTATGCAGTCAGTTTTAGTTTAACACGTATATGTAAAGGTGTGTGATATTTCATAGTAAATTGTATCTGAGAGATACCGCCAGTGTTAGTATAGTATTGGTTTATTTATTTATTTTTTTTATTTTATTTACCGTTGAAAATGGCTGGAAAAATATATCGATTGGATAATCCATCAGATGTTGAAGAGATTCAGCGATTTTGTTACTCGAGTCCGATGATGAGAATGATAGAGTCGAATGCGAAAGTGAAAGTGATATTTAATAGTAAATTGTATCTAAGAGATACCGCGAACTCCGATGTCAGTATAGTATTGGTTTAGTTTGCTTTTTCTTTGTTCAATAATTTCCAGATTGTAACTGAAAATAAATGTATTATTTTATGCATTAAAACCATCATGTATTATATTTGTAGTTTTTTTTTTTTTTTCAAGTTTTATCGCATTTCAGCACATACTAGTAATGAATGTATCTCTCAGATACACGCGACCTACGCTGCAATTTTTTCGACCGCGACCTCCGCAGAGTTAAGTGAGCTTTCAAGTGCCAGTGGACTTAAAATCCAATTCCGTGATCTGGTTTGGTTCGATTCTGGATCTTGCCTTCAGTTAGGATTGAATTTCCCGAATTATCTGAAGAAGCAGTGAAAATCGTCATGCAGTTTTTTATAACCTATCTTTGTGAGAAAGGATTTTCATCGCTCCTTCAAATAAAAACAAAATACAGAAATCGTCTTTGTGTGTGTGTGTGTGTGTGTGTGTGTGTGCGCGCGCGCAGTTGACCAATATTGAGACAGATACCCAGCAACACTACAAGGGCCAAGAAATTTAACTATCTCATTAAAAGTAAGTAGTAATATAATTATATCATATTATTTATTTGTTTAATAAAATTAAAACTTTGTTCAATGATGATACACTTTTAATCATTTGCTTCCATTTTAATTAATTATGTTTTCATATGTATTCAAAACATGCTTTTAGATTTATTATGTTATAAATGGCATAGTTTTTCCCAATGTTGGTAATTCTCACATAGGTTTTTTTTTTAAAATAATACATAACTTAGTGGTCCATAGAATTGTTTTAGGCATTCTGGTCCTTGGGCTTACAAAGGTTGAGAAATGCTGATGTATATGATACAATACTCATTTTACTAAAATTAACAGCAAAGGTTGGTCGATTGGTAGAGCCTCTGCTACTAATAGCTCACGCAAAAAGTTAAGCAAGTTTGAGCGCGGTTAGTAGTTGGAAGGGGTACTCGTTCGATACTGTTGGCACACTCTTCCCTGGAGGTGTCATATAATAATAATAAATGCGACACTTTTCTGTTTCAGATTTGTAAATTTAAATTTATGAAACGCCTCGAGTTGCTCTTCCAGGAATTCAGAAACAGAAATCCTACTTGTAACCTATTATTACAGATTTTTTTACATAATGAATTAATAATTATGCCAGAGTTGTTATTTCAAGAGTTTAACCTATTATGATATTATAGTTGAACAAAGGAAATGGCTACAGGATAATTTTGCAAAGGCATTTGACAGAATACCACATGGAACTCTGTCACGCAAATTAGAACAAATGAGGATGGATATGACACTCGTGAAGTAGATAAGAGGGTCGCTCTTATCGAGGCAAAAGCAGGTGACTAGTGGTGTGCCACAAAGTTCACTGCTGGGACCACTACTGTTTAATTTATACATAAATGATATAGGAAATATTCAGTTGTTTGCTGATGATGTGAAATTAGGCAGAGTAATAGTTGATCAAGTGATGTGGAGAGTTTGCAGGAAAATTTAAATAGGCTGTCAGTTTAATGTCGAGAAATGTAAAGTTATGCATTTTAGGATAAATAGATTACAAGCTGTGTATCGCATTGATAGCACTGTACTTCAGGAAGTAGATGTAGCTAGAGATTTAGGAGTGGTAGACAAGAGTTAAACTTTAGAGGACATATCGCTAAAATAGCCCATAAGATTACTTCGCTATTGAAGAATACATTAAACAAGTAGAAATAAAGAAGTTGTTATTCCTCTTTATAAGGACTTGGTATGCCTATGCCCACATGTGGACTACTGTGCTAAGTCTGGTCCCCTGGGTTTCTTGGGAATGAGAAAGTGGTGGAAAAGATTCAGAGGCAAGTGTCCAAGATGGTGAGTGGCCTGTGGAATGCTCCCTATGAGGATAAATTGAAAGTGTATGGATTGCAAAAGTTGGTTGATAAGAGAAAAAAGGGGGATATGATGAAAACGTTTAAGTTGCGTCAAGTGTCTTATAGGATAGATGCAGGGAAATGCTTCAGCAATTGGCTAGAGGGACCAGAACAAGGGGTCATCCCTGAAAGTTGAATAAAGGTGTGGTTAGTAGGGATGTGAGAACTGGATTGTTGGCATGGAGAGTTGTGAGTGAGTGAAATGAGTTGCCAGAATGAGTTGTTTTATCTGTTAATGGGTTCAAGGAGAGGCATGATAGATTGGGTCTCCTGCGATTACTTTTTGGACTCCATGGAGGTGCTCATATAATAATAATCGATGTTTTCAGTAAGGGAAATTCGGCGTTATTAAATAAATGAGATTTTTGTCGTAATAGATTGAATTGTTTATAATTAAGCCGAATTTCAGTTGTTTTTGAAATCTGCTTTACTTTAAATATGTAAAATCTGAAACGCATAACAAAAACTTTTCTGTGCATATACATTTCTTGATTACTTGAATTTTTCTTATTTTTTGATAAGATATGAAATAATGTCAAATAGGTAAAATGTGATTGACACTAGTTCGATATGATACTCAACGATATATATATCCATAGCATTTCCTAAAATATTATTTTAAAAATCGAGGCGTAAGAGGAAGAATTCATCATAAAATATTATTACCAGAATTACTTACGTTTAATTTTAATTTTCTTTATGTGTACAATTTTCAGCTAAGTCATTGTCAATACAATTATAGGAAAACAAAACAAAACAAACAAACAAAAAAAACCAAACCAAACAATTCAATTGATATCATGTACACTATCAGTTGCAGGAGAATAGCTCCATCTGTATTAACAAATATTCAAAATAATATTGCAATAAAATAATTTACGTAATTATTTTTATTGTAATTGATTTTGAATATATATTAATACAGATGGAGAGCCTGTGTAGCTCAGTGGATGTGGCGTTTGCACACCACGGCGCTTGGCCGCACGAAGGAAAACTTGGTTTCGAGTCTAGTCGGTGACTAGAGGAAATTTTTCTAAGCCTTTTTTCGACCGGTTCCTGAGTTAGTCGATCTCTGGCACGGGCAAGCGGGTTTTTCCTACCGGAAACTCGGGTGTTTCGTCCCGTAAACTCAAGAAAATCGACCGTAGAACCCACATTATTTCAGACATTAAATATATTGTGTTATGGTCAGGGACCACGAGATGGCGGCACATTTGAGCCGTCTCTCTTCACTGTGTACCGCTTAATTAGTGATAGCCTTGGGCCATCTATCTCTGATTGGTACCAGTGGAGATTGAACTGCCCACTCAGTCTCCAAAAGTTAGATAGGGCTAAATGGCCTCGCCTACTCTCGTATACGGGAATAAAAAGGCGTTAGCTGATTTTTTTTTTAAATTAATACAGATGGAGCTATTCCTCCTGCAGCCGATAGTGCACACATCACGTGCTTTCAATTGAATTGCTATTTTCTTGTGTGTGTGTTTTGCTATAATTGCATTGACAATGGCTATAAAACTTAGCCAAAAATTTTACAAATAAAGACATTAAAATTAAACGTAGATGATTCTGTTAATAATATTTTATTACCAGAATCTATAATAATATAGATTCTGGTAATAAACACACACACACATATATATATATATATAAATTTCGGCGATTCCAAGCGTAAGCAAATACCTGGATAGTGCAGCACCTGACCCATTTGGTAGTGCAAACTGAGGCTACTCATAGAAAGGGTGGAGCAAGATCTGATCACTATTCTTGGTATTTACCCATAATTGTGAACTTAGCTCCAAGGAGCTGAATTACTACTGTTCTACATTATGAGAGGTCACTACACAGACCGGTTTCAACCTTTATTGAGGTCTCATCAGTGAGTAGGTAGACCCTAGTTAATACACACACACACACACACACACACACACACACACACACACACATATATACAGGGTGTTCGGGATAAATTTGACATATTTATAATTAATTATATTTTTCCGTAAGTTACATGTATTAACACACACTTCTCTTCATTTAAAAGTTTGGACCCTTCTTCATTCATATACAAGATGTCAGAAAGGATGGATAGCTGGAACCCACCTGAATCATGGAAGAGAATAACTTGTATCATGATGATTCGTGCCCGCCATCAAAATAAGGATATTACGACTGCTGCCCAATGTTCCCTGAATACAGTAAAAACAATCAGGCATGAACTAGAGACTTGCAATGGTGACTACGAGGATGTAGCAAGAAGAAAGATCCCTAGCAGACGATCTGATTGCGTTCGTACAGCAGAATTCCTCGCAAATCTGCAGGAACAGGTGTTGAAGAACCCTGGCATTGGAATTCGGGCTTTGTTCGTGGAGTTGCTAACTGTAGTCAAGCCCTGGATAACAAGGGTAGCCAATGGTAGGCCGTATGTATGGCAGCAGGATTCGGCCCCTTGCCACACCTCTGGGAAAAGTCAAAAATGGTTGTCTGAAAATTTCTACGACTTCACCAGTCCAAATGTTTGGCCTCCAAACTCCCCAGACCTTAACCCCATGGATTATTTTGTATGGGGCGCAGTTGAAAAAGACACCAATCGCACTTCCAGTAATACAAAAGCCCAGTTAATGGATAAAATTAAAACAGTTTTTGCGGCCCTTCCCAGGGAGACTGTAGCATCAGCTTGTTCGAGGTTCCGAAGCAGAATTGAAGCTGTGATCGATGCTAATGGTGGTTATTTTGAGTAAATCTTGTTGATAGTATTGTAATTAACTCTGCCTGTAATGTTTTTTTGTCAATTCATTAAATTTAATAGATACAAAGAAGATTTTCTTTTTCCTTACGAAACTGTCAAATTTATCCCGAACACCCTGTATATATATATATATATACAGTGGTGAGCTATAAGGGGCTCGCGCGAGCCCTTTGTTAAATTTTGCGAGCCCCTTGTTCTTGTTTACTTTTTTTTTTCTAAAAAAATTTTTTTTTGAAAATTAAGCGAAAAACTCATACGGTAACCTAACAAAAATTAGTCTATTCGGCAGTGTATAGATTATTTGGAATTATTGTTTCATCTCCTGTATAACGAATGCGCTCAAGTTTGAAAATAAAATAAGCGCATGCACTATCTTTACGCTTCTCCCTTCTGGCAGCCAATCAAATGTTTTATAAAAGATTATAAAAGATTTCATTCTTATATTTTGATAGTTAAAAAATGTTTTTCTTATGTAAGATAAATTAACACAGTTGATTGTGTGCAAATATTTCATGTTTAGATCATGAAATATTTGTTTAAAAATGATAGCCTTTGTTAAATGAGAGGTTGATTGTCCTCTCATGTTTGTTGATTGGAATTTGTACACAAGCTGTATTAATAAAAGTGTTTGTGTGAAATACGGCTTTTTTTTTTTTTTTTTTTTTTCCTCGACGATGCCAGTCCTTTGTTAAAATTTCTATAGCTCATCACTGTGTATATGTATATATATTATTTTATTGATCATGACTTACGATCATTCGGACGGAAAATTTAGAAGGCCAAATAATAATAATAGACATGCAATCAGCAATTTCCTTTCTTTTCTTTTAAACATTTCGCCCAAGGGAGTCAGTTTGCTGTCCGCACGTTAGCCTACTTTCCAAACCAGTCTTAGAAAGAGTGCAATAAAAGTGCCGCTATTAGTAGAACCGAGCACTCTCTCCTCTACTTGCGATTATGTACTCTGTTATTTTATCTAGTATGACGGCTTGTCAAATAACTGCTATCTGATGAATAAATTTTACGTTAGTATCAACAACATACTAAATTCACTGTTGATTGGAAGCGTTCTGCAAATATGCTGCAGCTTGACAAATTGCGTCTCAACTCTTGTACAATGATTTTCACTCGTTTGAACTTCTGTTTTTACTGCAACTCGCGTAACAATCCTGCTGCTTTGTCATGACATTTTAATTACATTCTTTGCTGGAAGTATTATTTAGGTCATAGTATACTCACACTTTAGAAGGTACAAGTAGGGGTGCCGATAGTCCTAGTTTTCCTGGATATGCTCCGTATTTTACACAGGTATCCCTATGTCCCGAAATTTTCTTTCGAAATATCCAACCTGTCATTTTTTTTTAATCGAATTGTCGGATTTTCGAAAGGAAAAGTTATTATTATTATTATCCGTGACACTTCCAAGGAGTCCGAAGACTCATCGCAGGAGAACACACTCTCCGTCTCTACCAGTCACCGAACCTCTACTACCAATAATCAACATCAGCGCCAAAAGTTAACGCCGTTAAAAAAGAAATACTGTTACCAACTTATTTTTTTTCAATAGCAGTCCTATTTATAAAATATTCAGAGCTTACAGTACAATGATACTATGCGTTAGCAACATATGCATGCGTGCTCCGCTAAAATTAAAAATCCGTTTATCTAGTACAGTGTTTCTCAAACTTCAGATATCTGCGGACCCCTTCTTAAATTTTCATTATTACCAAGTACCCCTAATTAATTCAAAAATAAATAAATTAATTAAAAATAAATAAATTAATTAAAACGAATAAATTAAATATCTATTTTATTTGAATTTATATGTTCATGTAAACAAAAAATATGATTTATTTTTAATAAAACAAACTTTATAAAGATACTATAAAGTTTTACTTACTTGAAATAATTTATCAATGAGATGAGTGAAATTGCTTATGGTGAGATAAAATTTCAGCAAAATTTGGCACTATAGTTGTTAATTTCAATCTCAGATGCGGTTCGACATCTATAATGCGATTCCTCTTCTTCGTCTTAATATCTACAAGGGCCGAAAATCCAACTTCGCACAGATATGAACTTGGAAATAGAAAAATGAACCTTAGAGCTTTATCTGTTAATTCAGGAAATTCATTCTGTCTCACTGTATTTATTTTTTAGAAAACCATTAGAAGCTAGTTCTAAAAGTTGTTCTTCTATTGACGATAGACCCTTTGCCATAAATTTGTTTTTATTGAAAGAGTGTCTTATCCACTCAATATTAATGTCCAATTCAGGGAAATACTTTTCTAGATTCATTTGTAAGCTTTTTAAATGCTGCATGATAGTAATTTTCATATCATCATCAATTTGTTTATTTGAACTTGCGAGCAATTCATGAAGCGATGGAAACGCGTCAAATTCTCCATTACCAACCCGCTTTTGCCATAACTTCATTTTTGCCAACGTGGCGTTCGCTTTATCTTGGACATGAAATATAGAAATTTCCTTGTCTTGTAAAGATAAATTAAGACTATTTAATACAGTAAATATCTGCCAGGTATGCTAATTGACTGAGCCATTTCCAATTATGTAAATACTTTTTCAATTCAAACTTTTCATCAAGAAAAACTTGTAGTTCATTCCGAAGTTCAAATAAACGAGTAAGAACTTTTCCACGAGAAAGCCAACGAACATCGGTATGGAAAAGTTGTATATAGTTGCTTCCCATTTCTTTGCAAAGTTGAGAGAAAAGTCTGGCATTTAGAGGACGGCCTTTAATATAATTTATGATTTTTACAGCTTCATCAAGAACTTTTCTTAGGTCTGTAGACATCATATGTGTAGCCAAAGCCTCCCTGTGTATGCAGCAGTGTGTCGACTTTGCATTTGGTGCAACAGCTTGAATCCTTGAAACAAGCCCTTTTTTTTCAGATCCGACTATGGATTTCGCTCCGTCCGTGCTTATTCCAACACAACTTTTCCAATGAAACTTGTTTTGATGCATAAAGGTATTTATGCTGTTGAATATTTTTTCTCCTGTTGTGTTCTGGCAAGAGTTGGCAATATAAAAGGTCGTCATGAATTTTTTGATTTTTTTCGTACCTAACGAACACTAGAAGATTTGCAAAATTTGTAATGTCGGTGGATTCATCTACCTGCAACGCATAATAACGACTCTTACGTACATCGAATAACAATGTTTGTTTTATATTTTCAGCCATTTCAGTGATTCTTCGATGAACGGTACTATTTGAAAGACAAATCCTATCAAAAGATCTTTTTGCATTATCTCCGATCATAATTTCCGCTATTATTTTTGCTGCAGGCTTGACCAAAGTTTCACCAATTGTTTCCGCTGCACCACTTTTTGCTATTAATAGCGACACACGATATGAAGCTTCTAAAGCCTTCATGTTTTCACCTCCTGACACGATCGACATCACTTTTTGAGATTCTTTTAAATTTTTTAGTTTATTTTGAAAAAATTCGACAGGTTTGTCCTTGCATTCATTATGTTTCGATTCAAAATGGCGATTTAAATTACATGGTTTCATGCTCTCATTTTTTAAAGTTTCACCGCAAATTACACATAATGGAATAGGTTCCTCTTCATTTCACGTCCATGAAAATCCACATTTCAAGTAATTTATATCGTACTTACGAAGTTTTCTCATCTTCTTCCTCGTTGGTTCTTTAGAGATGTCAGACGACACACACTTATCAATTTCACTTGATCCAGATACAATATCAATATTTTCTTGTTGCTGACAGCTACTTGTATCTACTATGTTCTCTTTTGCGCATTTTAAAAATCCAGTCTTTAACCAGTGATCCATACTTAAGAATTTGAAAGCTAAAAAAAAAAAAAATTACCGTATTTAACGAACAGTCCTTCAACAAATGGCTAGTGAAAGCAGAACCCGAAACAGACAGCAGTGGTAGGCCAGTAGAGATAAAGCAGCTATGAAGACGTCCATATAATTGGTGCGGTATTAACAAAAGATCGCGCTACTAATTGACAAAAGCAAGCCGACAGTTCAGTTGAAATGCTAATTCTCTTCAACCGAATTCCTTATATAATATCTGAAACATATTCACTATATATTTCTTAGTTTTAACACGTTCACTCAAACAAAACCATATGTTGCCGGTGCACCATATGGTTTTGATTGTCTACTATACAGCATTTTATGTGGGAGGGGTCATGCGATTCATTAGTTCCGTTTTTACCCAGTTGTCTCTAATTGCACTATTTGTTGAGAAACATTACACAGCCTGCAGATGTCTCTGTACCTTATTCAGTGATACAATAGGAACGTTTTACAATCTCAAACTTAAATTTTATTCCATGCGTTAATGATGCATAGCCGAAAATTGTCACGGACCCCCGGGGGTCCGCGTACCATACTTTGAGAAACACTGATCTAGTAGATCGGCTAACTCATTTTCAGTCGATTAGTCAGCAGATTTATTTTTTATTTGTTTTTTGTTTATGGCGCAAAGACATCAAAGCTCATACTGCACCAGGTCACAGTAGTGCATAGGGTAAACGGGTAATAGGACAATCATAAACATCCATGCCCTTGGCGGGATTCGAAACCGCAGCCTCTTAGATGGAGAACGGATATTCTAACTATTCATCCTACCAGGCTCAGCAGAAGAAAGCAGCTTATTTTTGTCTGAATACATCTTTAGCTTAAAAAGTTTAAAATGTACGTATACTGAAAAAGTTTCTTAGTAATCAGTTATAATTTAAAAATTCACAGCACATTTCATTTGCAACAACAACATTCTTCTCCATTGGATGTATGAAGAAGAATCCATAATATGAATTTTTAAACTACTGGGAAAATGTTGCAATTTAAAGCAATGGCATTTTAATAGAAATAACATAGAGCTAAATGCATTTTCAAAAGCAGCACTAAATTTACTGTGTTTTATGGATAGTGACCGCAATGACAAATGCAATCTGTGAAAATTAGTACTACTGATGAAACAACTAATGCTTCAAATTAGAAATTAAAGTACCCCTATTCAGAGAGCAATCTGTGGACGAAATATCCAAAAACTTGGTGGGTACCCTAACTAGATCACGGGATGATTTTGACATTAAAAAAAAAAAAAAGTTTTAAAAAAAATGACTGATAGGAGAAATATTGTGCTGTGAGCAGGAGAAAATTACATGACTATGAACTGGATGGTATGTGATTATGAAATCATCCGGAGTCAATGACAAACGAAGTTATCAATGATGTTTATATTGCTCATTTCATAAAATAATGTGATACAAACAAACCATATTGCATAGAGCTATCTCGATAATCAATGAACATAAAGTTCAATGTGTGGGCCTGCAAGACAAACATACAATCATACAGCATTGTCTACAGCAGAGGGCAACTGATCTGTCGAAAGGTTTCGCACATGATGTGCATTTTGGTCTTTCAAACCTGCCAGGTGAAGAACTTTGCTGCAGTGCTTCTGAGGTAGGGATCCAATGGACAGTCCTGGCGTCCCGATATGTTTAGTTCGGGACGCTAAATGTTCCGGATTTTTTAGAATATAAAAATATTAACATTTCTAATAAGAATAAGTTCAAGTCATAATATTTTTGGGTGCTTTTAAAAATGTATGTTTACAAAACAAAAAGCAGAGATATTTATTTTGTAGTTCGGTGAATTACCAGAGTGTTAGAATGTTGGGAAAACGATTTAGTTCCGTATATTTCATTCAGCCGGAGAAAAGAATGAGGGAGATAGTCGCCCAATTGTATGTTTAACTAATCGCAACCACGGCATCTATTTCGTTCGTCTGGTCGACCGTAAATTTTTAGCAATCTTTTATCTCAAGCTTAGTTCGCATAGTGTACGGTATCCGACGGTCCGAAATGTTTCTCATTATTCGATATGTTTTTGAATATTAACGCGCCACGATAGCTCATTTTCTTTCAACCAATGAGAAACATTTCGGATCGGATATCGTATGCTATGCGAAGCTTCATGCGCTAAATTGTTTTTATATCGCTACAGGGTATGTGATATAACGTAGTTTTGAACTATTCATTTCGTATTCTTGCATTCTCGTATTAATTGTGAATATTGTATTTTTTAAATTAATGAAGTTATACCGTTGTCACAAAATGCCCAAAAGAAAGTGTAATTTCAATGAAAAATTGAAGGATCTTTTTCCTTTCATTTTCATAACAAAAAGCAGTGATTGTGATGATAGCTCAAGAGTGAAATGTAGCATGTGCCATGCAGAATTTAACATTAATTTAACAGGTAACCAAGAAATGGAGTTGGTTGCACAAGAGGCTACATTTGTTTTTCATGCAGTTAAACACAATCAGTTTCCAATCTATGGATTGTACGTCCTCTGTTTTAAAAAAATTCTTGAATAAGAAATTTTCATGTGCACAAACGAAGTGCAAGGCTATTATTACCAATGTCTTATCACTGCATGTAAAAAGTGAAATATTGGAAGATCTGAGGAATGTAAAATATTGTTGCATATCCATCTAATCATATTGATCTTAAGATTGTACCTATCAATGTGAGGTATTTCACTGTTGATAAAGGGATTTCAACAGAAATATTAGAATTTTCTAGCCTTCCTGGAGAAACTTCTGATCTAATTTGTGATCATATTTTAAATGCAACCCAAAAATATAACATTACTGATAAAATAATAGGCATTTCAGAAGATAATATCAACAGAAATTTTGGTGGATTAAAAAAGGAAAGGTAAAATTAATATTTTTACTAAATTACAAAACAAATTAAACAGAAAACTAATAGGTGTAGGTTGTGCAGCTTACATTATACATAATGCTGTACAAACTGCTGCTAATATCTTACCAATAGATATTCAAACAATTTTGGGTAAAGTTTTCCAGCATTTTCACCAATTCACTGTCAGAGTCGAAAGTCTGAAATCTTTTTGTAATTTTGTCGAAACTGAATACAAGACTATTTTAGGTCAGCAAAACACGATGGCTTTCACTGCAGCCATGTTTAATTCGTTTTATTGAAATGTACGATGGGCTTAAATCCTATTTCTTGTCTCAAGATAAATGTCTAACTATTTTGAATAGTTTTTCAGTGATAAGAAGTCTTTCATTTATATTCTATTTTTAAAAATCAGGTGAAAATGTTTTCTGAGGCAATCCAACGAATCGACAGAGAATATGCTACGGGTTGTGAGGTAAAAAAAGAGATAGATATTCTTATTACGAAAATTTTACTGCGTGAAAATGAGAAGTATTTACCCAGTGAAGTGAAAATCAAAATGAAAAATCTTTGTGAAGAAGGTTTAATGACTGAATCATCACTTAGAGACAACATCTCCAATTTCTACTTCACTGCAATTCAATATATTCAAGAATGGACTCAAAATCAGTTTAGTGTATTTTGCTAAAATGGAATGGGCTTGCTTGAACACACCTGTATCTTGGGAAAATTTAATAGAATGTGTCAAAGAAATTAAGACCATCTTACCAAATTTCAACTTAAATGAAGAGAACTTGTTTGATGAGTACAGCCATGTTAAAATGTATGTAACTGAGTATAAAATTAATGAATGGAATAATGCGAGTTGTAAACTTAATAGGTGGAAAGAAAGAAATCTTTGGTTATTTTAAAAAGGAACAAATTACTTACAGTGAAATAGCTTCAATTATAAGTTTTTGTTTGACCTTACCAGCAGGGCCGGCCATCTCGGGGGTGCAATACACCCAGGTCCCACGATCGAGTAGGCACAGTCGGTACACATTAGCGGAAACCTATTTTTTATTTTTTCCCCTTCTAATTTTGCTTATAACTAAAGGGATTTAATGGACAGGATTTTAGTGCCCCCGGTAACAATAATATGTGTGTTTCTCTATTATATTAGTGTTTTGTGTTCATAAACGTTATGTTAACCTGTTATATTTCAAATGTTTTTTTTTTTTTTTTTTCCTGTGCCAAAATCATTTGTAGGTAAGAGGTTTTACAATACGTTTATTTCGAATCCTTTAATTTTTACCTTTGAAAAATATTTTAGGACCCCAAAAGGTTTCTTGCACTCGGGTCCCTTTATAGAGAAGGCCAGCCCTGCTTACCAGGATCAAATGCTTCTATTGAACGAATTTTTTCATTGATGAATTCGTTATGGACAAATGAAAGGAATCGCTTACAACTGGACAGTTAAATCTATCATGCTTGTTAAAACCCATTACAGAAACATGTCCAGAGTTTTTTGATATAGTATCTAAGAATCGACAACTCATGCACAAAATCCATTCTTCAACCAAATATGATTCTGCAAGTAGCAGTAAAATTGGACAGGCAACGACCAGCTGTAACGTACAAGAAGAGGCAGAATAAGAAAGAGAGGAGGTATATATTAAAAATTAATTATAAATGTTTTAATTTTTTTAAATTAAATTAAATTAATTTATTTTCATATAATTTCAGATATTATGCATCTGCACAATACGCATAAGGCTCGTGTTGTTTATATTTTATTGTATTTATATTTTAGTTCCCGTTTTATTGACATATTAACATTTTTTATCTTTATTCTATTTCTTTATATTTCATATACTCATTAATGTTTGATTTAAGTGTTACGTGTTTAAGTATTGTCATCTGTGTTTAAGTGTTGTTATTAGAATTCTATTTATTTGACGTATGTATAATCATTTGTTATCTACATTAATAAATCAAATTCAAATTCATATTTAATTTTTTTATTTTAAAATACATAATTTTAACAAATAAAATTTATTTCTCATAACTCTTAATTCTACAAAATTTATTGTGTCATGGTTTTTTGTTTTCAAAAAATGGGATCCCTATTCTGAGGTAACCCTAAAGTCACAGGGGTTAAGGTGTGGTGAATGCAGTGGCCATTTAATAAAAAATGAGTGACACTGATCACTCTATCCTCTGTGAAATGTTGGTGCAATAACTGAACTTCACATCCTATGGAGAGAGGTCTTGCAACAGCAAAATAGAGTATCTCCCTGCATAGGATGTGAAGTTCAGTGAAACCATGAAATGATTTAACCGAACGACCATGAAAATGCACTTCATCACTCTATCCAAGGCCAATCCTTGTCCACCTCCATGCATACTGGAATTGTCAGTGCAAATGCTTCTCGATGCTGGCATCTCCAATTTGCATTGCAACACTTTGCTGTATGCCATACCATTGTGTATAGCAAATCTAATTGCTTTGCTAAGGCCCACAAACTGCATGAACTATAGCATTCTCATTTGACTGTTCAACTGCAGTAGCAACATCTTCAGTCATTTGTGGAATTTCAGAATTACACCCTCTTCCTGGCTGGACTGTCAAACTGCCAGTTTCTTGAAATCGACAAACCATGCATTGTACTGCATTCAGTATCACTGGGTGTTTTCACAAAGTCTTAAGGTGTTTGTACTCACAAAGTGCTGCAGGAGTATTTTCCTCCATTCCTATAGTAACACTTCACAAGCAAAGCACGTTCAGGCAAACTGAGACCCTTCCCACTAGTGGAATGGTTGTAGAGTCAGTCTTGCTCCTCTGTTTATACTGCCTTAAGGCTCAAGTGGTATGCAAAATTCACTATCTTTTCTCACAACACTATATTTTCCCTATCAGTCATTTCTAAATTAATTTTTATTTATTTATTTTTTTTTTGATTGTCAAAATCTTTTTCCTATGCTCTAGGAAAAAGATAATCTAATCTGAGTATATAAATAAATCCTTATGTCCTAATTATGTGGTCATATTTAATTTACATAATTTGCAGAATATGATAACACTATTATAAATTTGTAATTTCACATTAATACTTAGTCACATTTTAACATAAAGTTACCTAGGTATCTACAAATGATTTTTTTTTTCATTGTCACCCTTCGTGGCTGATTAGATGGCATATTTATCTTTAATAAACAGGCTGAGTTCCAATCCCATAATATGTATTAACCAACTAGCTATATTAAAGAATTATATGAATGGGTTAACAATGGATGGGATATTATTATTATTATTATTATTATTATTCAGGCCTCCATGGAGTCAAAAGACTCATCGTGGGAGGTCCTTCCTAAGAACATAAAGTCTGTCAAGACTCATCGAGGGGGAGGTCCCCCCCCCCCCTAAGAAACACAAAGTCTATCATACCACTCTTTAAACTCATTGACCGTTCTCGCTGACACCACTCCATCAGGCAGTGCATTCCACGGTTCAACCACCCTCCATGCAAAGAAACCACTCCTTACCCGCTTGCTCACAGTTTCTTTTCGTAACTTCTAGGGATGGCCTCTTGTCATCACTCCTCGCTGTTCAACCAAGCGAAAGAACTCCCCAGTGTCAACCCTGTAACCACCTCTCAACAGTTTAAAAGTCTCAATCATATCACCTCTCCTTCTTCTATCCACCAAACTCTGCAGTCCACATTCCCTCAGCTGATCCTCATAACTATGCTTGTACAGTCCTGAAACCATCTTTGTCATCCGTCTTTGTATCCTTTCCATATACGTAAAAAAATAAGGTAACAGTAGTATGTGATAATAGTTTGGTAATTTATTATTATGTATTACTTGCACATAACGAAAAATTAACATCTTAGCTGTAATCAGCTTTTCCCTTCCTCAGAATAAAATTGCCTTAGATTTCCTCCTTCAGAATATCAATACACCAGAGATAACAAATGCATAATGTTCTCTAAATTCATGTTGGAAGTCGTTTACTTTTTAACATACCCAAAAATGTAACATTTTGCAAGCCTTATAAAATAAAGTAGTACTCACTTTGGTCTCACATATGTAAGTTCTTCAACAGAAAAGTATTACATTCGTCAGTAAATTGATTGTTTTTCCCCAGCTGGAATGAATTTAGATTATCTTAATAATATAGTTTGAGGTAATGGATCTAAATCTGTAGTCCAAAACTTTCCATCTCACACACGAGTTATTTTAACAAAAAATGCTTTTCATAGGTTTCTAAAATGCATTATTATGAATTAATAAGTGAATTAATTGCTGAAATTTTATTCTCATATAATTGCTTTTTTATGGCTATTGTGACCTTCATTGTATTTAATGCTAGAATGAAAAGGAGAGACTAATTTGGCCTGGTTGGAATACGGTCTATGCAACTACTGTTCTTATCTTCTTACATAATTTCCGTTTTAATGATTTTTATTTGTAGTTATCCTGCTGAAAACTAAATGCTGACAGTGTTGAGCAGGATAAAAATAAATATATCAAAAAGAAAAATATATGAAAAAGTTATTGTTATTCATTATTATTATTATTAAGAGCTATGAAACATACAGTAATTGGGCAGTCCTCAACTTCCAGATCTCTGTGATTAACCCAACAATCCTAGTTACAATTCTAAATTTTGACACTGTGAACAGGGCTTTTGTAAAATTTTTTCGCAAGTATACAGCAACTGTTAAACCTATATACTATAATCAGAGTGAAAACTTGTTGTCCAATTACAAAACTGTGAAAAGCAGACCATAAGAAGGCAGTTTACTGAGAAACCAAAGCCTCTCAAATGCCTTGGAAATGTTGAATGCAACAGTAGAGATTTCTCCAAACCTTTCCATGGCACATATCAGTAGACAAGGAAATCTGCTGTAGATCTCAGCTGACTATAAAATTATGCTGGAAGTCATTAATTAGTTGGCTGTTGACCTTCTCCATTACTTTAGACAGCAAACTAAAGTGAAAGCAACAGGTCATTAGTTTGATGGCAGACACTTGTTTTCTTTTTTGGGCACTAGCTAAATATAATGCAGTATAGAAATAATAAAGAACAGGTGTTATTTCAGGATCATATCTCTTGTACACAGAATGGATGGGATACCATCAAGACCAGAAGCCTTTTTGGTATTCAGATTATTCAAGATTCTCTGGATGTCTTTCTAGCTGCAGGAAGTATGCAGTGGGGGGGGGGGGTTGCCTTGGTCATTTATGCAGGAGTTGGACAAGAAGAATAAAACCAGGAGGTATTTTACACTTAGATGATGTAATGTGACATTTGGATGAAAGTGAGAGAGGCAGGAGCACAGATGGATAGAAATTACATTTGACAGCTTTTGCAAGGGACCAAAAAATAATACTGCTATTTGTAGAAGGGATTTAGCTCTTTCAAAATCAAATTTATTTTGTAAATGTTTTGCAGCTATTGCAGGATTCAGTATAAGCTGTAAATGGAGCTGGAGTTTTTGAGAAACAACATATCATAAATGGCTCTTGAGAGCCATTTATGTTATGCTGTTTCTTTTTCCCCTTCTGTTGACTTGGTACACTGCCTGGAAACTATGGAATTGGGGTGGTAATTCTGAACAGAGTGGAGAATGAAAGCCATTGTTCCAACATAAATAATTTCTGTAACACAGTCACGAGTATCTGGTTTCGGAAACTAGCAATAGTAGTCTGAGTATGAAAGGATGAGTCAAGGTCACACAGAGACCTTAGCTTTTAGCATTGTTGTCAGGGCTGGCAGAAGCAGGCATCGCTACGAAGGGGGCGCCAGGGTACGGGTCATAAGTTCATTTTTAAGAAACGAAATTTTTATCATAAAAACAAAAAATTCTTAGAATGATCAATATTAAAATAAATAAGGCCGGATACACCGAATAAAAATTTTTTAAAAATTGTATATTGCCGGCTGTTTACAATTTTGCAGCGAGAGCAGGCTAAATGCTTGCCTCCAGAATCTAAAGTGAAACGGTGAACGGTTTTTATGTGCAGAAACGAATTTTCGTACAAAACATTTGTTGCTAGATAACCAGTCATGTGGTACTGTAAAAACTCGATTGTAGCTTAAATATTCCAAAGCACATTACATTCAATTGTTTACTTAGGTTAAGTCCCATGTGAATATTGTAAAAATACACTTTGTTTGTCTCTGTATAGTTTGTTTTAGATGTTATTGTAAATAACACTGGAAGTTAACTGTATATACTGCTTTAATAAGAATATGTTAGAGTGTTAAAAACAAAGGCAATGTTTATATCGTCGAAGCTGCATGTAATAGATCTACATGGTGGCATTAGAAAGATTGTTATTAAAATTTGTTTGTATGAGAAAGGCTTGCAGGCTCTAAATGTAAACATCTGCTAAGTCAGTCAGAAAGGTTCAAACAACTTTCCGATGGCTGGCAACTTACAATTAAAAGAAAACAGAGGAGAACAAAAGGCGTGCCGAACTTGAAACTTAAGATGAAAGAATCATACTGATTCTTTGGGGGTTGCCAAACTTCATGCAAGGTCTCAGAGGAGATATAATAAAAAGGGACTGAAGCAAACAGAAGGGGCTACACGGATCCAGAGATTGCTGCAGAAGTAGAGGGGCCCGGTTACAGAAACGTCCACAGAGAGACAAGAGAGGCTGCCTGGTTCCAGACGCTGTCAAAGAGGAGGTAGCTCGGTTCCAGACGTTGCTAAAGCTGCCCGGTCCCAGACATTGCCGAAGAGAGACAGAGCTGCTCGGTTCCAGACATCATCAGAGAGCATCCCAGATCCAGACGTTGGTTGAGAGAGGAGTTTTCCCGCTTCCAGAAAGGAGCTTCTCGGTTCAAGACGTCGAACGCTAGAGAGAAATGACTTCTAGGCCACAGACAGGGCTTTCAAATTGCCAAAAGGAGAAGTCCCAAACGTCGTAGAAGAGAAAAGTTTCCAGTCCAGAGAGATCCTGATTGACAGTTGACAACAGTTTCATTTTTCTTGGAGGCAGCAATTCAAGCTACTTGAGACGGCAGTCATCCAGGCATTTTTGGCGAGCCCAAGTAGAGGAGAAAAGGCGAGGCAAATTTCCCGAAGTACCTTCACTCGTAAGTTTTTCTTTTCGCTGTGGGAGAATAACATTTTTCCGGAACTGTACGAGTCCCGCTACATTCCCAATTGATATAACCAAAGCCAAAATTCCAGATGAAGATCTGAGATGAAAGAATTGCCATAGAACGTTTAGTGAAAGACTTTTGACTAATTGTAAGATACAGAGCCTTTGTAAGTTCAAAACTTTTATATAATTCCTCTTATAGTTGTATTAGAAAGACTTTTAAGATATATGTTTAATGTTTAATAAGGTTAAGAAGTGTCCTTAAGAGAATCAATTGGCATGTTAGAAGTTGATATCAAATTTGTAAAAATAACTTAGCACAGAGATTTAGGTAATCTGTTTGCGAGTAAGCTTGGAGTTTAATAAGTAAAATTTGTAAACTGAGAAGTAGATAACGTTTTGTGTTAAAGAAAGTATTTTAAAGTTGAAGAAAAAAGGTTCTAAATTTTACTAAAGAGTTTTTATAGAAGGATAGAGAAAGCAATATCTTAGATAGACATTGCATGCGGGCAGCAAAGACCCTAGCGCCGGCTCTGATTGTTGTAGTGCTAAATGATACAAGGCTGTGAAAGGCCAAGGGGGACAAAACCTTAAAAGTGTACCTGGAACAACTGGTTGCGAACAAATCTAATTTACATCCCTGCTTACGATGAGTACTCCAGTCTCTCTTCCAGCTTGATGAATGGAACTGGAAAAGGGAGCCAGCTGGAGTTTCTTGAAGTTTCCTAACATTGAAGTTTCTACCAAAGTAGAAACTTCAATGTTAGGATAACTAGATTGCAGGAATTCAAGCTTCAATGATAACATTCAAAGAGGAATTCTTGAATTCTCCTTTTTACCAATTTTCCTAGTACTTTTACCACCACACCTGTGATACTGATTGGTCTATAATTTGCTACTGCAGCCTTAGAACCTCCCTTACGCAAGGGAATTATTTTTGCCCTCTTTCCACTTCCTTGGAACTGTACCATAACTGAGACTTAAATTAAAGAGCCCAGTCAAAGGTATTGCCAGTTCCCTTGCACTTTCTCGCAAAACCGTAGCTCAGAGTATAGTTTAGATCAGTGGTTCTTAACCTTTTTGAAGTCATGGAATACTTTTGATTATAAGAAAAAGTTGGGGGAACACCAAAAGCATTAGGGTCATATAGCTAACAATAAAAATATGCATGGACTTGCCTTTTATAAAAATGGAACTTATTTTAATGCGATACTTGAGCTTGTCGGCTTTCGCAGATTTCAGCAATATCAGGTCTAATATGTGATATAGCTACCCTTATTATCTTTGTCTATATTAGTAAGTCTTTCGTGCTTTAGTTTTTATTTTGGTTAATATTGAGAAACCTAGCTCACACAAATATGTTGAAAACTGTAACAAAATTTTCAGTGCCCTTGTGGAGAGAGCTGGGTCTTTGGCTTGGACAAAAATCCAAAATTCCTCAAGATTTATTTCAGAGGATTTTATTTTTAGAGTATGATCCATTGACAAGGTAACTAATTGTTCTTCTTCTTGTAACAAAAATTTAAAACTCGATGTATTAGCTGTGCCAAATGGATTTCTTATCCAGTCATAATACACAGATATCATGTGTATTTAGAGAAGGAAAGTAACTTGAAATCTTTTCTTCCAATATTGTTAAATGTTCTGTTATAACAGAAATAATTCCCTCGACATTTTTTATTATGGAGCGAAGGAAACATATTTACTGTATTTTATTCTGATATGCAGTTTTCCCAAAGAGATACTTTTATCTGAAAAGCTGACAATTTGTCAGTGGATGTCAAAATATTTTCATTTTTCTCTTGGATACTTGCATTAACAATACCGGCTAAATATGCCATTTTAGCACACCAAATATCATTTTGAAGACATTTTACAAAAGCATCTGTACCATCATTTTGAAAAAAGGCTAATAATTCATCTTTACGTTTTAAAATTCGGAATAGCACTTTACCCCTGGATAACCATCTTATTTCAGTGTACAAACCAAAGATTCATACTTGACTTCCATAGATATGCAAAGTTTTTTTAAAAAAGGCATGCTTTTAAAGGTCTTCACTTGATGTAATTACCATTTTTACAACTTGGTCTAGTACAGGTTTTAATATTACCAGTAATGTTAAATGATACAAGATTTAATTCCATTGATGGAGCATCGTCCGTACAAATTCTTACACACAGCTCCCATCGTAATACAGTCAAAAATATCTTGTCCTGTTGTACATGCGATAAGTTCTCTCCAGCATGGAAATTGATTTGCTATTTTGTTTTCATTAATGAAACGAACGAATCCTAGCATATGAGCTATATCGCTAATGTCAGTGGACTCGTCAATTTGTAACTTTCTCGATATCATTTGGCATATCTCTAATTTTATTTTTTATTGTATTATCCAAATGAGGAATTTTCATAATTTCCTTTTTTGCTTCGTCGCCAAACATAATGTTTACTGTTTCGCAACATGCTGGTAAAATAAGAGGCTCTGCTTTAGTATGTGGTTTTAATTTTACAACAATTAATTCAGATACCTGATGCAAGTTGTGCCTCATCGGAAATTTTAACAGTCTTTTCAAAATATTTTACTTGTTTAACTTGCATGTCCAACAATCTCTTGAAATAATTTTTAGTTTTTGAAGCAAGATTGGCATGCTTCGTAGTAAAGTGTCATCCTTCACCAGCGGAACACTGTAACCAGTTCGCGGAACACAAGTGTTCTGGTGAACACCAGTTAAGAACCGCTGGTTTAGATGTTGGATAAACTGTGATTATGGTGGCAGTAACTTGGGTTCAGTGAACCCAGGTTACTGCAATGTTTTTTGAGTATGGATTTTGAAACCTTTTCCCATCTGACTAATGTAAATCAATTTTAAAATCTGTAAGAATGAGCACATAGGCAACATGGAACATAAAAAGGAAAGAAAATGTGGTCTCACTGTTTATATTTTCTGTATATCATGACATGGATTAGCTATCTGCTTTTTTCATACCATTCTGGAAGACAACCATTTTGCTAGGATGTTTTTAATTAGTTTTTGAAGTGATTTGTTTGCACAGCACTTTGAAAATAAACCAGCACCTTATATTATTATTATTACATGACACCTCCATGGAGTCCAAAGACTCATCGAGGGAGGGCGCTTACTCTACAACTCTGTCTCCACCAACCACAACTATCATCATCATCTACACCAGTGTTTCTCAAACTTCAGATATCCACATACCCCTTCATATATTTTCATTATTACCAAGTACCCCCTTATCAAATAATAAATAAATAAAGTATATTTCATTGTAATTGTCTATTTTATTTGAATTTATATATTCGTGTAAACAAAAAATTATTTATTTTTAATAGAACAAAATTTGGAATAGCTCTTCATTTCCCGTCCATGAAAATCCACATTTCAAGTAATTCATATCATACTTATGAAGATTTTTCATCTTCTTCCTAATTGGTTCTCTAGAGATGTCAGATGACACACTCAGGGGGGGGGGGGGGGGGGGCAGAACCCCCCCTAGTGTGTATATAATATAAAACATCAGTAATGCCCTAAAATTTGAGTAAAAAGCTAATGACATTATAAAAGAGACACTCCTAAATAAAAATAGGCTAAATAGCCATAAAAATAATAGTTTTTATGTGCTATTTTTTGTATTTTGGAAAATACCAGAAAACATATTCCTAGTATGAACTATCATTTTTAATAATGATTCCAAATATGTTTTCTGAATCTGCTGCTACTGAATGTTTTCAAATTACAACTTCAAACCTTATTTCAGTTTATGATAGCATCAGTGTAATTTAATTAAATTAGGGAGTGAGAATTAAAATAAGGAGTGAGAAAATTGACATAAACTGGGTTTTATATTGGCCGAAGGATTTTAATTGATACTAAGTAAGAAATAACAAGTTTTGCCAACTTAGCTGTTCAGCTTCTTCAGGGTGAATAAAAGAGACCAAATACAATTGTATTCGGTTCATTCCTTCATGAACAGTTTAAGTTTAAGTTGTTTTGTATCTCTTTTATTCACCCTGAAGAAGCCAAACAGCTAAGTTGGCGAAACTTGTTGGTATTTCTTACTTAGTATCAATTAAAATCCTTCGGCCAATATAAAATCCAGTTTATGTCAATTTTCGTACATTTAGATGGTCAAAAATAACATAGAATCATCAAAAATAGGGAGTATTGAGATCCGTACCTTCCCATAAAAGGGGCTCAAGGCCATTGTATCATTATATACGAAATAAATAAACTAGCTTCTTGCAACAGATAACCAACAATATCTACAGAGTAAAAAAAAAAAAAAACTGGTCAGACAATCAAGAAAGTCAGTAACACATAGCTGATAAAGATCATCAAAAAGAGTTGGAGAGAGAGGTAGCAGCGGGGCTTACAGCTATACTATATTATCAAGTATAAAATAAAACTCAAATATTAAAGATACCAAGAAATCATATACTTGATTTTAATCCTTTACCCAAGGAAGCAAAACAAAGTTTTGTGAGTGAAATATATTCACATCTGAGCTGCTTGTATATAGAGACTAATGACTTCACATCACTTGCCTTAGTATGTATCCCATAATGCAAAGCACACAAACCCTTTTGGACATGTAAAATGTTATACATAATGGGAAGGGTCGTATCCAGACCAGTTTTGACCTTTATTGAGGTCTCATCAGTGGGAGCCAGACCCAGAAGAGATACCAAGGTTGAAGTAATGCATAAGTCATATACACATATATCTGATATACAAGTAGCCAAAAGATGCTAGACCTTGCCCTGACCCTTATGCATTGCATTATGGAATATATACTAAGGCAAGTTATGTGAAGTCACTTGCCTTACACATGAAATATAGTTGCACATGACTATATTTCATGTGTAAAACTTTGTTTTGCTTCCTTGGGTAAAGGATTAAAACCAAGTATTTTCTTGTTATCTTTAATGTATAATAAACCAAGGTAAAAAAACTTTTGACAAAACTCAAATAGGTCTCTTATCTTATTCTTTTTGAAATGCAGGTCAAGTTTTTAATAAACAGGGGAAGCTGTATATTAAAAAAAAAAAAAAGGCAGAATGTGAATTTTATATATTAGGTGATATACTAGTTCCTTTTTGATTTTATTTGTAATTAATTATGTTGATGCATGTTTGTTTAGTGTTATTTGGCATACTGCATTCTCCTTGTACTGCAGTTGATATAAAGACAGAGAATAATTTGTCCACTCTGTTTACAATCTTAGAGAAGTTAGACTTTCTACCTATAGGAAATACACGGTGTCCACTTTACAACTCCCAAATTTCCATCTCTAAGTGTGAAAAAATATAAAGTAAAAACTGCTATTTGTGGTATATACAAGAGCAAGTCAATGAATTTTATTCTTTATTCTTGACACTACTGCAGAATAATGGAAACTTCTCACTAGTAAAAAGAGACTGATGTGTGGTATGCAGAAAAAAGTCATTCATAAAAAAAAAAAGCCTGGTTTGATAAGTTTTTAGCAATGGCAAGTATATCCAATTTCTGGAAATATGTACCTATCTGAAGAGAAAATTATCAGTGCATTTCAGAGAAACTTAACTATATATCTTTTCTTTAAACATGGGGAAGGGGGGAGGGCTCACCAATGTGGTTTGTACATCTGCATTTGTTTTCAGTCTGATTCCTTACTTTCTGTGGAATCAGAAATATGGGTAACTGCAGATCACCCACAAACTGTAGTTGAACAGTCTGTTTCAGAACTTTGCTGTTGATATGTTGCATTGGATTGCCATAGATTAGGGTAGACTTCCAAGCAACTTGTTTTCTGTAGAATCTGCTTATGGTCCAACAGCCAAGGAAGTCATTTGACTCAATGTGAACACACAAGACAGGAAAAATCCTCATATCCATAGAGAGGTAGTCCAAAATAACTCTAAGGTGAACATTTGACGTGGCTTAATGAAACATGATTATTGGAACAGTTCGTGTACTCTCACATTACATTTTTAAATTGTTTAATAAATAATTTAAGGAAATTACAAAATTAAAAATTAAGAAAAAATTACAAAAATCCTAAAAAAACATGACTTAACTTCTTGTTACAGGCCATATAAAAAAATTGGCATCCCTTATCTGCTCTACTAAAGACCCCCCCCCCCCCCACCAGACCTACCTGGTGTGTACCAGGTCCCTTGCAGCTGTAAGCTGTCCTGCTTTGGCCAAACAGGCAGGACAGCAAATATCAGAATTTCAGAACACAAGGACTACATCTGGTTTCACCAATACAGCCACTCTGGTCTTGCTGACCATGTGCTGAATACCTGCCATAGAATACGGTGGAAGAAAGCCACGATAATACACCGTAGTAAATACAAATATGAAAGGCTTTTCATGGAATCAGCTTCAGCCCTAAGAAACAATCCAAACCTCAACAAATTTGGCTGCATGAGACTGCCTCAAATTTGGGAAACCTACATCAGAAGACCTTCAGCCCAATTGCCCAAAAATACCCAACATTGCCCGCTAGGGGCACCATCAGGTTCCCCCTAGCGGGCAATTTAATTTGGTATTACCTTAGCGGGCAATTTAAAAAAGTTTTTAAGAATGAACTTTAGGAGAAATAATAGCTTCCTGCTTCTTCCTCACTTATTGTTTGTTGTGCCTGCGTGCACGTGTCTTGTTCTTAAGTTTCTTGAAAATGGCAATGTGACGTTGCTGAAATATTGAAGTATATTAAAATTTATTTTAATGTATATCCTAGTTGACGTTGTAATTCCCTTAAATTATTTATTAAAAAATGCATAACCAACGTCTAAGCCTTTCCACGAGAAGTCTCATATTACATTTAAACATATCTGAAGTGCATTAGTAATTTCTTAGAATTTCTCTTCAGAAAAATACACAAGGACTCTTCTCTATACCAAAGTTTGCATGTTTAGGAATTCCTTGCCTACTACAGGTAGTAGGAAACATTGAAAGGATCTACAGCTTGTTTACCACAAAAGCTGTGGGTTCAAATTCTATGCAAGGCATAGAAATGTTTGTAAACGTCTCCTCTGAATGAACTTATATATATATATATTGAGTTTAAGGTTGTTTCAAAACCCTTTCTGGATCACTGAACTGAATATAATGAACAAATCTCTTGGCTCCTGCATTTAAGAGATAATGGATTTTTGTTTTTTTAAATTTTAAAGCAGTACATCAACAACCATATGTATTCTGTATACTTGATCCTCCAGTAACTTCAGGAACCCCAGAAAAGTTGGATTCATGTTTAAGGCTTAAGTGCTGGGAGGACATCATGTTTGAGGTTTAATGGAGTATAAACAGCATTGGGGAAAACCACCAGCCCCCCCCCTCCCCCTCCAAACCATAATATACAGTTTACTAAAAATTCACAAACTGAATTCTCCCCTAAAACTATAGTAGATGCCACTAATTCCCCATGCTATAAATTATCAAACAGTTAGTGAGCCCTCTTACTCACTGGTCATACCACATTAAAACTTCTATTGAGAACTTAACATTAAATAATGCAGATATGTTGGTTATTCTGACATCACTTTACTGTTACCAATATTCCCTTGAATGACACTTTTTTAACACTTAAAAAGGATATCATAGATCTTCTTTCCTTTGACTTCCATTCTGGACATTTTGGAAGAACAAAATCAGTTTCTTCAAACAATCTCTTCAGAAGGATTTTAGGAACCCCATCTATCCCCTACACCTGGGGTACATCTGAAAAAATAGCTAGGTCCTTAAAGAAATACAACCTCTGCACAACTCTTAAGCTCTACCTGAAACTAGTTACTCTTATCTGTTTCACTAAGGACCAGCTCCCTTCTCTCTCAGTTCTTGGTATACATAAAGTTCTCTGTTCTTGCAAGTTGATGTACTTTGGGCAGACAGATAGATCAGCAAAAATCCACATAGAAAAACACCAAAAATGCAACTGCAATCATGATTATGTGCAATCTGGTCTTGTGGGCCATGCATTGGATACCACTTATAGGATCAACTGGGAAAAAACACTGTTGTCCATTGATACCCTCATAAACCAGGTGAAATTTGAATAAATATGGGAAACATTAATTCTTCGAGATCCCAAGTTACAACCGACGCCTCCTACAGAAGCCCACAGAGGGCACCCCCCCCACCTAGTTAGGAAGTTAGTGTTATATCTATGTGTTTTGTTTAGTAGCAGGCATTAGTTTGTACTCCCTTGACATTGTCTCTGTGACAGACAAAATATTTGAAAAATTAAAAAAGTTTTTCATCCTTTCACAGTGCTGGTTATACTCCATTAAGCCACTAACATTGGCTTAATGTTGAAAATGTAACTAAATTAGCAATTGTTACACAAATTCTTTGGATTCCTCTTTCATGTACTAAAAATTGTAATCATTTATCTCTTATATATATAAGTGTTATATATATATATATAACGTATTCTGCCCTATAAACTTTATTCAAATATTCTTGAATCGGCAAAGTTTACATACGTAATATATATATATATACACCATATATGTCGGCGTAAAAGACGACCCCCCCCCCAGTTTCTTCTTTCTTGTATTAATGCAACGTTAGGTATTGTTGTTATACCCAATATTTTTATATCTATGCATATCCGTTATTTTTTTGCATAGCATAGATTTAATATTTATGCGAATTACCCTAATTAAAAGTGATTAGCCCCAATTTTAATTAATTATTAATTTTGCATTTTTTTTTAATTTTAAGGATTATTAAAATTGTTATCATTTAAAATCATGGAACCAGCAACAAAACGAAGAAAGTATGAAGCTTGATTTAAAATAAGGGCAATTGAAATGGCAAAGCAAATTAATAACTGTGCTACTGCAAGAAAGTTTGACATAACTGAGATGATAAGAGAATGGAGGAAGAAAGAAGATATTTAAAAAAAATTGCCAAAGAAAAAATGTGCGATGAGAACGGGGATCACCCAATGGCTGCAACTGAAAAATCACGTTGCAGAATGGTTATCTTGTTACAAGAAATATGATTAGAGCATATGCACTAAAATGGTCAAGATTGAATCCAGATGAAAGTAAAGGATTTCAAGCTACTTCAGGATGGTGTAATTGTTTTATGAACAGACAAAATCTGGTAATACAACAAAAAACAGATATTGCTCAAAAACTACCAGCAGATCTTGACCACAAACTTACCAGTTTCCATAAATTTATTGTTCAGTTGAGACAAGAACATAAATTTCTATTGTCAAATATTGGAAATATGGATGAAACTCCTATGAGCTTTGATATGATCAGCAATAAAACAGTGGAGTCTAAAAGTAGTAAGAATGTGCTAGTTCAAAGTACAGGCCATGAAAAAACAAGGTTTACGGTTGTGTTTGGCTGATGAAACCAAGTTAAAACCAACGATCATCTTCAAACGTAATACTAAACCTGAGATAAAATTTTCTTCAGGTGTTTTTGTACATTTTCATGAAAAAGGATGGATGGATGAAAATGGTGTGAAATTATGGATAAATAATGTGTGGAACATGACCAGGCGGTGTAATGATGAAACACAGTTTATTAGTATAGGATATGTTTCATAGTCATTTAATTGAGAATACTAAAACTCTTCTAGAAAAAAATAACATTAAAATTGCTGTTATACCAGATGGTTTAACTTCTATATTGCAACCACTAGATGTCTGCTTGAGCAAACAATTTAAAGATCACATGCGAGAAGAGTGGAAGAATTGGATGTTGACTGGTGAAAAATCATTTACAAACGTGGATCTATGTGCGCTGCATCACTTGATATGTTGTCAATTTTGTGATCAAAGCAAGGAATAAAGTAAAAGTAGAGACTGTGATAAAATCATTTAAAAAGTGTGGTATCTCTAATCTTATGGATGGTACGGAAGATGATCTATTGTGGGACACTGATGACGATGAAATTGAAATCAATTCACTGGATTCGAACTGGGATCCATATGAAGATCATTTAAACAATGTATCTGAAGAACTATTTTCAACAGATGATGAAGAAAATTAACATGAAAATTGAGATTAATAATTATTTGTTTTTTAAGACTTACATCTATTGTAATATTTTAAATAAATTTATGTAACAAAAATTTAATCTGATTTGTTTATAAACACTGCCTATTTTCTTATATAACGATATATTGTAACTACCTAAATGTTCATCCAAAAAATTAAGCTTCCCTTTTTATACTCACCGTATAAGACAACCCATGATTTTGAGGGGTTTTCTGTATATTTGAGAGTTGTCTTATACGCTGACATATATGGTGTGTGTATATATATATGTATGTGTGTGTGTATTATTTCATATGCCTGTGGAGCTTTGTAGTAAAACTTGTTTTCAGAGCACTAGACTGCCAGAAGAAAAGTTATGAATCTGATTCTGGTCACAGACTAGATCTTTCTTTTCAGTACTGCCTGGTTATTGATCTCTGGCACAAGTAAAGAATTTTCCCCTTGGAACCTAAGGTTTTAACCCTACAACTCCAAAAATTTTATGTATTTTTTGCTTATTCCATCTTGCGAATAAATGCTGTTAGTGGATTTATTTAAATAGCAGTTTTTTTTTTCTCTCTTAGTGATGAGATGAAATGCATTTAGTTTAAAAGGGGCACCCTTTACAGTTCATGCGCAAGTGGTAAATTTAACTTAAAAATTTTTCCCCTTTTTCTGAATATATACAGCATGAAAGTTAATTCTCAAAAGCATAATCAAAGTTGGTATATTATTTAAACTATTCTTCTCCTTTATTTTTTGAAAGATGCATGGTGAGAAAGGTAAAAAGTGGCTCTCCTGTATAATAATTGCATAATTGAACAATTTTGAAACTACAGTTGCAAAATTTCAACAAAGTAGTCATTCAGAAGAAGATACCAACTATAATATCAATCTGTAATCTTTTATTGTAATTTGAATATGAAGCAAAAATGCTACCATGATTTCTCTCAGTGTCAGTATTTTCTCCGTTTTTGTTTTTTTTAATACAAAATTATACAGTGATAATAGTTTATCTATGAAAAATTGATGAAATACACAAATGATTTCATAATGCAATTTTTCATATCCATTTACATATTTTTATACAAATTAATTCAGAAAAATAATAATTATATATTTACTGGTGTAACTTATCTACTTTTTTCCTAATTCCAACCAAAATACTCTTCATTTTTTCATAAGTACCTGTAGAATTAGGAAGATTTTCAAAAGGTAGATATTGTGACACACCTTTGGAAAACTTACTCCTTTCTGGGAGTTTGGTATACTTATTACAATTATTAACAGCTGGTGTACCTAATGAAATTGAAAGAGAGCCACTGGAAGCACTCCTTGTATCTTCACTTGTGCTGTTATTGATGACAGAATCTAATATTACTGGATGTTCTGTAGTACATGTGTCCTTATTTTCTGCCACAGAGTTTCCATCTTGAGCAATGGTCCGATTCTCAATTTCACTACGACTTTGACTACCATCATCTTCAATTTCCAACTCCAACATTTGCATCAATTTTTGTTTTGTCTCTTCCAGATCTGTCAGTGATGGAGAACTTGCCCTTGAAGATTTCTGACTTGATGTATCTCTTTCACTTTCTGAACAAACAGGTGGTGGAGGTGGAGGAGGTGAATAGGGCTCTTCAGGTGGAAGAGGGGGAAATGTTTCTTCAGGAGGAGGAGGTGGTGGTGGTGGTGGTGGTGGAGGAGGTAATAGAGGTGGTGGAGGTGGGGGTGGTAGTGGGGGGAGTCCATATGAAAGAAATATTGATTCATTTTCTTCATCTGAAGGAGAATAATCTGGAGGAGGTGGAGGTGGAATAAATTTATCTTTGGGTTCATCAGGTGGAAGGGGGGGAATAAACTTGCACCGGTCATCTTCATCTTCAGATAAAATTATCCTGCCATCTATAAAACAAGAATATGCAAGTATGTAGTTTAGTTTATCTTTTGAAACAGGCATGTTCAACTTATGGCAAATAGTTGTGAGTTTTATTGCATCTATTTATTTATTTAACTGATTTTTAAATATCTCTGCCTCCAGCCCTCAGAATATCCCAAATTTTTCAGTAATCAAGAAGAGTGCTTATCTAAAATTCAAATATTCAGTTGTGGTTCTGAGTTTTTTTTATTTATTTATTTATATTTTTAAATTCAGCCTTGTGAAATCATGAGAAATCCACCAGATGGAAAACAAGCTCACCATACTTACAGATAAAGCTTACTGATTTTCACAGGGATCTAAAGCTAAGGACAAAAAAAAAAAAAAAAAAAAAAAAAAAAAAAAAAAAAAAAAAAAAAAAAAAAAAAAACCAGAGGTTTTTTAACTAGCTGACTTTCATATGAAATACTAATGACATTACATATATTCAAAATTTACTGGAGTTGGTAGGAAAAGATTAATCCTACTTATGACCACCTAACTCTTCAAAAAAAAAAAAAAAAAAAAAATTCCTTTCTAGTTTTTTTTTTTTTTTTTTTAAAATATAAAAGGATATGAATAACCAATTCACGTTTAAAAGATCTGAATGTCAGCCATTTTTAGTAGTCTAAACTCAAAATGAATGCATGTGACTTTTATTGTAAATATAACAATATAACATTTGTACTGGACAGGACATGAGAAATTGCTGTTTGCTTGTGCCACGGTTTGGGGCACAACTGTGCTTGCTACTGAAATCAAAACTATGTAGAGAGGAAAGAATGTATTTGTTTCTGGATATACAATTAACCAATCACTGAGACAATTTTGGGTAAACTGAAACCAATATAAACCAATTACATACAAAACCTAACAATCTAAAGAAAAAGCACATGACTCATTTGTGCATAAGTATTGGTATAGGCACAGGCTGTAGTAGGTTATTTATTGCTTCATGAGTGTATGAGTGAGCACTTGATTAATTGCTTATTACTGTATACTGTAATGTTGTAGATTGTTTGAACATGTGGTTATATGACAGCAGTTGTGCAACAGAACAGTAGTAGTCAGGAATTCTGTGATGCACATGATATGAGAGAGATATTTTCATTACAGGGGCATGAGGGCAAAATTTTTGTAAGTGGAAAGTGAGAATGGCAAGTGTGGGTTTTAATAATGTTCTGAAACTGAGCGCTAGATATGTAGGTCATTTAAAAAGCAACAAAGTGAAATGATGAATGTTACTGACACAAGCTATGAAAATGTGGCAGATAGAACGTGGGTGGGAGGGAGTGCAATTCCAGAAACTAGCAAAAGTGAATGAAATATGAATGGTGACATGAAAGAAGTAGAGGAAGATCAGGAGAATGACACTGTCTACAATGAGATGAGCATGCTCATTACAGCCACCAGCTTTCTTGATCTGACCCTATGTTGGGTGATAGATTCCACCTTGTGAAATCTATCACAGGATGTAGTGCAAGGTCAAGAAACATCTAGTAAGTACAGCATAGTAAAGAAAGAAAGCAGAAGTGAGAGGAAAGCGAAGGCGAGTATGAAAAAGCACAATTGTATTTATTGTATGGTGATTCCATGAAAAAGGTGTGCTTGATAAGAGCATATCTGAATCTGTTTTCCTGGTGCCAAGATTAATGATATTAATGAATAGAATGACAACGAATGATTCAAAAGGTGATGATAATGGAATGAAAGAAAATGTGAATGATATTACTGAAAAAAAAAAAAAGTGAGAAAGTAAAGATGATAAAACTGTTGACACAGTATACGTGCAAACTGAGAAGGTCCATGATTACAAATAAATCGATGTAGGTTAATGCAGAAGAAATGGAACATACCTTGTGGATGGACAAAAAGGACCTACATATCCATGATTCCAAATTAGTTCAATGCACTCATGGATGTGTGAAGTGAATCTGATGGACAAAAGGACTTATGTACATTAACCTTTCTTCATATTCAACATTTCAAAGACCACCCTAGTCAATCATCTCTGGACCCTTTCACCATATTGTAACAAGTAAGTGGATTACTAAAACATGATCTTACTCTAGCAAGTCCATGCTATCCATCAAACAGAATACAAATATTGTCAACCAAATTCTGGAGTCTGGTTCTCACTAACCCCTTGAACAATTTAACCACAACACATGATATGAAGTTTGGCCTATAATTTTAGCTTGAATCTTGTCACCTCCTTTATGGAGCATGCTATTGGAACTTGGTCCAATATAAGACTGATATTAAATAAATATGTCAAGTCAGATGTCAACTTCCTGGCACATTCTCTCAGGATGTGCTGCGATATATCAAGTCCCACAGCCTTATTATATCATCAAGTCTATTTAGTTCCCCTCACAGTGACTCACAGTCAGTCTCTCCTCATCCCCTTTCACTGCTCTCAAACTCTGGACAATGTCACATTCAGAAGGATGAAACACCTTTATGAATTGCTTGAATATATATCTTCTGTGACTGCGGTAGCATTTTTCCAATCAGTATCATCAAAATGCTACCACAGTTATTCTTTTTTTTCTGCTGGTTACATATCAAAAGCACTTCCTGTTCTTCCCCCCCCCCCCTTCATTACCTAAGTGCTACTCATACTGCACTTTTGCTACCTTACAAACCTAGTCGCCATGTGTGCCTGTTCTCTGTACTCTTCATCCAACTGATTATTACCACCCATCTTATGTTGCTTCCATAATGTCTTCTTTGTCTGTATTGCATGCTTAATTCCATCATTCATCCATTTTAAAAACCTACATTATTTAACCTTCTGGCTCTTGGAATATATTTAGACAGCTTTTACTAGACAGTTCTTGAATAGCACCCAACTCCTCATTCCATTCTACATCTGCAACCTGTCTCCTGAGCTTCTCATAATCACCAGCCTTGTAGTTCCACAACATACCCTTTCCTCACATAAGTCCTCATATAGCCAGCAACCACCCAGGTAATCACTTCATAGTCACTCTCACCAACAGGAGGGAGATTTGACACCTCATTTATAATAACAGCCTCATGAGATGATCAAATCCAAGACCTTTGATCCTTGCATGCCCTCTGTTAGTTTTCTTTCATTTGCTATCTCATCATCCCAGCCTATATTGCTATAATTAAAATAATCCATAATGATCATCCTTTTCATACTTATAAATTTCATGGTCACTACCATCCACATTACCAGGGCTGTAGCAACATCTAAGTATTTCATTCTATAATAAATTTAGTTTAATCCTTTATCCAAGTGTAAGCAAACAAAGTTTGCGCCTGAAAATATCTTCAGGAGTGAGGTAAGGTGGTACATCCCTTGGCAACTCGTAGTGAAGGTGGACCAAGCTCTCATCACTCCTTGTCTCAGTAGCTCCCATAATGCAAAGCACATCACATCTCCTTGCGGACATGTATACTGCTATGCATTAAGGGAAGGGCCACTACCCAGACCGGTTTCGACCTTTATTGAGGTCTCGTCAGTGGGAGGCAGACCTAGAGTGGTGATACTAAGGCAGAAGCAATGGAGAGGTCATATTTACCTATACGAGTTGCCAACCGGTGTACCACCTTATTATTAAATTACTCTGGATTTAGATTAAGATGTTGGAGCAGAGTAATAAGGTGGTACACCGGTTGGCAACTCGTATAGGTAAATATGACCTCTCCATTGCTTCTGCCTTAGTATCACCACTCTGGGTCTGTTCCCCTGACGAGACTTCAATAAAGGTCGAAACCGGTCTGGTAGTGGCCCTTCCCTTAACGCATAGCAGTATACATGTCTGCAAGGAGATGTGCTTTGCATTATGGGAGATACTGAGACAAGGAGTGATGAGAGCTTGGTCTACCTTTGTTATGAGTTGCCAAGGGATGTACCACCTTACCTCAGTCCTGAAGATATTTTCAGGTGCATACTTTGTTTGCATACACTTGGATAAAGGATTAAACTAAATTTATTATAGTCTAACCAAGTGCAAAATAGACTTAAAAAAAAAAAAAAAAATTCATTCCATTCACCTCTATCTCACACCATACTGCCTCAAACTACTTCCACTATTTCTCCCTTGCATGGGCATAACTCCTTTTCTATTAACAGTACTCCACCTCCAGTTTTCTCTTCTTTATCTTCACAAAAATCATCATATGCTTCAATCTCTATTCTAGTCATGATGCTGTCCTCATCCAACCGTGTGTCACTTATTCTAACAGTTTTTGGGTGAATGAAATTAATATTTCATTCTACATTTTGATACTTCTGGCATTTGTATACAAATGTCACAGTTCATATCCAAGTATGTAACAAGTTCCACTGGTATGCTTATCAGATGTGACTTTTCCATATAGTCCTCTCTCGAATTACCACTTCAGATCCAAATACTACCCCCCCCCCCAACCTCCCAAGCTACATCTCTCCTGTTATCCTGCCTGTCTTGTACTCCTGTTCTCTTATTCTCCATGCGCATACTACTTGCACTTCCATTCATAACCACTCCTTCAATCCCTCCTTCCTTACTCTTCCACATCACTTCTTAGATCCATTGTCTGAACTCATTACTCTCCCTTCCAGCAGTACCCTCACCAGTATCATTAAAATGTATGAGGGTGGTCTGAAAAGTTCTCAGCCTCGACCATAGATGGCAACACTATCAGCACGATTTTTTTTTCTTTCTAAGTTGGTACATCTGTCATAAGTATCCATGTGAAATTGCAAGTCATTCTATCAAGTAGTTTGTTTTATACAGCTGTTTGAAACAAAAGTGTTGTCTGTATCCCTTGAAATGGATAAAATTGAGTATCGTGCGGTTATAAAATTCTTTGTAAAAGAAGGTTTAACACCAAAAGAAATTCATTCAAAGTTCATGGGCACTTGTCTCCTTTGTTTTCAACAATTAAGAAATGGGCTGCCGAGTTTAAACGTGGTCGTACCAGCCTTGAAGATGGATGTCCAAAAAGTGTAACATCACCAGAAATCATTGATCAAGTGCACGATATGGTATTGGATGACTGGCGAGTCAAAGTGCATGAAATTGCTGAGACTATAGGCATTTCAAAAGAACATGTAGGATATATCTTGCATGAAGAATTGCATATGAAAAAGCTTTGCACAAGATGGGTGCCGCACTTGCTTACAGCAGATCAAAAACATACTTGCATGAAAATCTCTGAACAGTGCTTGGAGTGTTTTAACAAGAATAAAACTGATTTTGTGCATCGATTTATTACTATGGATGACACTTGGATTCACCATTACACACCAGAATCCAAATAGAAGTTAAAACAGTGGACAGAAGCCGGTTATTCAGTGCTACAGCGCTACAGAAGACAAAGTCAGTTCCATCAGCAGGAAAGGTCATGGCATTGGTGTTTTGGGATGCTAAACACATTTTGTTTAAATTTATTAATTATCTTGAAAAGGGTAAAACAATAACTGGGAAATATTATTCAGCTCTTTTAACCAGACTAGATGAAAAAAATTGTGAGAAAAGACCCGCTTTTGCAGAAGAAAAAAATCATCTTTCATCAGGAAAATGCACCTGCCCACAAAAGTGTTTTGCCAATAGGAAAATTAAGGGATCAGCACTATGAATTGTTGGAACATCCACCCTATTCCCCAGATTTGGCTCCTTCTGACTTCTATCTCTTCCCCAAAATAAAATTCTTCCTTGCTGGTCAGCGTTTTTCTTCAAATCAAGAGTTGATTGCAGCTGTAGAGGGATATTTTGCAGATCTTACTGAGAACCACTACAGGGAGGGAGATAATGGTGCTGGAGCATCGCTGGAATAAACGTATTAGTCTTAAGGGAGATTATGTTGACAAATAAAAATCATTTTGAAATTATCAATTCGTTTTTATTATTGTTAGGCTGAGAACTTTTCAGATCACCCTCATATTTTATGACTCTCACACAATTCCATTCATTACTGAAACTCATTGCACACATGCACAAACTGCATTTCTTTGTCTTCACACATTTCTGTTAACATAACCATTCACAATCCTTGCTTTCTGCTTGAACTTATCCCTATCATACCTGGGCAATATGCTGATGACCTTTCCTACCATGTTATCATCTTTTAATATTCTCAACAACCTAGTGATAGCCATTCTTACATTCCTTGTTTCCAATGAAGTCATGCATTCCTACTACCACCATAAACTCTTTTCTCACTTACTCCTCATATCCAACATGTCTGTCATGCTTCTCATTCTACTCCAGGGAAAACAAAACAAAATAAACCTTGTGCATTCTCTTGTTCATCTGACTGACTCATTTTCCCTTTCAGTCATTTCTGACCGTAGGTGACTTTGTAGGCATTAACCACAAAGTATTCCTGGTGAGATTTTTACAGGGTAGTTCACTATTGCTTCCCCCCCTCCCCCCATTTTATCCGGGCTCAGGACGGCATATGGCTGGGACATATTCATGACTGTAATCCATGTGTTTTCACGGGGTCGGTTTGCCTGTTCTGGGGGATGAAAAACCCAAGTTTCCAGGCGAAAAAACCTCCTATCTTCGTATGAGGCCGGCTAACTCACCTTTGGTCAAAAGAGACCAGATAAAGGTTCCTCACATCACTCACACCATTAATAATCGAGTCTCCAAACAACACCACTCATAAGTCTTTTGTTATCTCTTTCATATGTCCATCATTCATTTGTCTTCTTTACTCTTCCATAGTTATATACAGTTCTCTTCATTTCACTGTGCATTATAAGATGCAAGGATGTGTGTGGATTTAAAGAGATATTTCAATTTATATATACAATGCTTGAGGCTTCAGGACTAAGGTGAGGAATTTTTGTCACCGGTTAGTTAACTTGGCCAAAAATTGGCAGTATTAGCAACACTTGCTTGACTGAGGATGATGAAATTGGTATTGTATTTTCAGTGAAGACAGAACAGAAAAGTGGGTGTCAAGGGTTAATGTTGATAACAGCAAAAGAATTGTAACTAGCAAGTGTAAATGTTCAGCAGGAGATCAGAGTGTTGGGAGCAGAGGACAAAATATGGTCCACCCTTTGCTGCTATAATAGCCTTCTATCTTCTGATAAGGCCTTCCACTAGAATTTTAGTCAGTCTGTAGTAATTCCTTTCCATTCTTTCAGAAGAGCATTAGTGAGATCATTGTAACAGTTGGCTTGCATCAAGGGTCAGCATTAAGTCCGTTTCTGTTTAATATTGTGATGGAGGTGGTAACAGAGGAGGTGAGAGAAGATGCACCTTGGACAATGTTGTATGCAGATGACATCTTGCTGTGTGTAGATTCAAGAGAAGAAGCGGAAACTAAACTGGAAAGATGGAGAAAAGTACTGGAAGAGAGAGGTATGAGACTGAGCAGAAGTAAGACAGAGTATATGTGTTGCGCAGTGGGCGGTGGCCAGGAGACAGATCTGGAGCTGGAAGGAAATGTCATCAGGAAGGTGAGAGATTTTAGATACTTAGGTTCAACAGTGGAAGAAGATGGAGGAGCTGAGAAGGAAGTGGGATGCAGGATACAAGCGGGTTGGAGGAACTGGAGGGAGATGGCTGGAGTGTTATGCGATAAGAGGGTGCCAATCAATCTGAAAGGCAAAATTTATAGGACAGTAGTGAGGCCAGCTATGACATATGCTATAGAAACTGTGGCCCTGAGGAAAAATAACATCAGCAGGATGGAAGTAGCAGAGATGAGAATGCTTAGGTGGATGTGCGATGTGACCAGAAAGGATCGTCTGAGAAATGACTATGTCAGGAGAACAGTGAAAGTTACGAACTTAGGAGCGAAAACACAGGAGGCAAGGTTGAGATGGTTTGGTCATGTGATGAGGAGGGAGGACGAATTTGTGGGAAGAAGGGTCATGCAGATGGATGTGCAAGGAAGGCGGAAGCGTGGGCGGCCAAAGAAGAGATGGAGGGAGCTGGTAGAAGAGGACTTGAAGATGAAGAACTTGGATGTGGTGACAGCCCAAGACAGGAAGGTGTGGAGAAGACTCATAACAAACAGTGACCCCACTTAAGTGGGAGAAGCTGTAGAAGAAGAAGAAGATTAGTGAGATCATTGATGTCAAGTATTGGCCTGGCTCGCAAATGGCACTGCAATTCATCCCACAAGTGTTCACTGGAGTTGAGATCACAGCTCTGTGCAGGCCATTCAGTTTTTTTTCAACACTCATCTCATCAATTTATTCTTGAACAGGTCTTGCTTCATGGATGGAGGCATTGTCATATTGATAAAGGAAAGGGCCTTCACTGAACTGTTACCATAAAGTTGGAAGCATACAATGGTCTAAAATGTTATTATAGAATGCAGTGTAAAGAGTCCCCATCAGTCTTCACTGAACTGTTACCATAAAGTTGGATGCATACAATGGTCTAGAATGTTATTATAGAATGCAGTGTAAAGAGTCCCCATCAGTGGAACAAGGTCGGCCCGGCCTGAACAATGAAATACATTCCAGACAATGATGCCTGTCCCAACAAATTTCACAGTTGACACAACACATTTGGGCAGGTAACGTTCTCCTGGCATCTGCCAAATCTTGTTGGCCTGATTGGCATATCAGCTCTCCAGCCCTCCAGGTCACAGTTCAAATCCTGCTATGGGCATGGATGTTTATGATTGCCATTAGGTAGAAGATGAATTTCATTGCCCAGTGCGAGACCACTGTCCCACTTATTAGAGGCCTGAAGTGGCTTGAAAAAGTTCCATGTTTGGTCTCTAGAGCATGGTTTCTGGACTATGTAAAAAATATAAAAAAATTATAAAATGAATAAAATAGAAAAAATCCTTAACCTACTCGCGGTACTATACATTAGTACTATAGGCCTGTAACCTTTCATGAGTAGGAATCACATTAAAAAAAAAAAAAAAGAAAAAGACCTTTCCTTCGGACTGCCTGATGGTGAAGCAAGATTCTTTACTCCAAAGAACATGTTTTCACTGCTCCCGAGTCCAATAGCAGTGAACTGTACACCATTCCATCCAGTGCTTAGTGTTGCGCTTTGCAGATTTTCTGCAAAGTTCAGTGAAGGCCCTTTCCTTTATCAATATGACAATGCCTCCATCCATGAAGCAAGACCTGTTCAATAATAAATTGATGAGATGAGTGTTGAAAAAAAAACTGAAGTGGCTTGAAAAAGGCCTGAAGTGGCTTGAAAAAGTTCCATGTTTGGTCTCTAGAGCATGGTTTCTGGACTATGTAAAAAATATAAAAAAATTATAAAATGAATAAAATAGAAAAAATCCTTAACCTACTCGCGGTACTATACATTAGTACTATAGGCCTGTAACCTTTCATGAGTAGGAATCACATTAAAAAAAAAAAAAAGAAAAAGACCTTTCCTTCGGACTGCCTGATGGTGAAGCAAGATTCTTTACTCCAAAGAACATGTTTTCACTGCTCCCGAGTCCAATAGCAGTGAACTGTACACCATTCCATCCAGTGCTTAGTGTTGCGCTTTGCAGATTTTCTGCAAAGTTCAGTGAAGGCCCTTTCCTTTATCAATATGACAATGCCTCCATCCATGAAGCAAGACCTGTTCAATAATAAATTGATGAGATGAGTGTTGAAAAAAAAACTGAAGTGGCTTGAAAAAGTTCCATGTTTGGTCTCTAGAGCATGGTTTCTGGACTATGTAAAAAATATAAAAAAATTATAAAATGAATAAAATAGAAAAAATCCTTAACCTACTCGCGGTACTATACATTAGTACTATAGGCCTGTAACCTTTCATGAGTAGGAATCACATTAAAAAAAAAAAAAAAGAAAAAGACCTTTCCTTCGGACTGCCTGATGGTGAAGCAAGATTCTTTACTCCAAAGAACATGTTTTCACTGCTCCCGAGTCCAATAGCAGTGAACTGTACACCATTCCATCCAGTGCTTAGTGTTGCGCTTTGCAGATTTTAGGCTTGTGTGCAACTGTGTGACTATGGAAATCTATGTTCTTCTGTTCTCAATGAATAGTTGTGGCATTGCCTTGCAGAGGCATATCAGACTTTGATAGTAGTAGTAACCGTTTCAACCAAGGACAGGATTTTTTTTGCATGCGTTTCAGCGCTTAGTGGTCCCACTGAATTTACATGGCCTACCAGGTAACAGCTGTGCTGTTGTTGCTCTGAATGTTTACACCGATTGGTGCAGCTACAGCAGAGTAGAAATTTCCTCAACTGAGTTGTTGAAAAGTGGCATCATATAATTAGTGCCACATTAAAAGCCACTGGGCTCTTCAGTAGGGCAGCCCATTTTACTCTTAATGTGTGTATCTATGAAGACTGCACAACTTTGTGCTTCCTTTTAATACCTTTATGAGCTATGGTTGTGATGTATATAACCATATCCACTATTACAAAGGGATGTCCAGATATTTATCATCAGATAGTGTAAGCTGGAAGGAGAAACAGAATAATATAGAGAACACGAAATGGAGTTCATGTACCTACTAAGAAATAATCACTACTTGAAACTGCAAAATGGAGGAGTATTAGGTTTGGAGACTGCTGGATCTGGTAAAACCACACACACAATCCCAAGGATTGTGTGTAACCAAGATAGTTAATTTACTTCTGGCTGGAAAGTAGTTATGTGGCCATGACACTAAAGACGTTCTAGACACACAGTATCTTCAGTTAAGAAGAAGTATGTATTACTGCAGAGTTGGTGATTATGATAAACTTAAGAAGCAACTAGGATTACCACCATGGCATAAGAATCTGCAAAGGAAGTATGTTAACTGTATGCGAGGACTTTAGGAAAAGCAGTAACAAACCACATATCTCTAGGGTCAGGCAGATAAATTAAGCGAGAGGTAAATTGTTGGGTAACATCATTAAACAGGGATAAGTTGGATCGTTTCAATTTGCTGCTGCAGTAATTAAGGCTATAAGCTGCAAAAAAAAAAAAAAAAAAAGTTATGAAGTTTAAAGAATGGTATAAACATCGGATCCGATGTTTTTTTTTGCCATACAGGGTGTGTACAGGATCTTATAATAGTACTACATGAAAAGTTACATCATTACTAACATCCTATCAACAATTTTCCTCCAGATCAGCCTGTTATCTGTCAACATTCCACTATTATCAGATCTTATATTTCTGCCTTCTAAGGCACAAATATAAGATCTGAAAATATCTTATATTTCTGTAACAATCCATCTACCTCTTAAAGTATTGTAAATGTAGCAGGACATCACTAGAATTTCTGATTAGAGAGGAGGAAAATGGGTTACCAGTGGTATTTTTGAATGTTTTGTTGAATGAATTGAAGGTATTGAGTGAATGATGAGATTACGGTGGACCTCCCATGATGGATCTTCAAACCTAATGCAAATTCCTGCATTTGGAATGTATTCCATTCATTCATCATGTTTCAACAAAAAATCCAATTAATAATAATAATATAATAATGAGTGGTATATATTTGAGGAAGAAAAGAAGATTCAAGTGAGTCATGGGAACACTTTGGTAAGAACATAGAAAATAAATCAGGAGGATGGCAAAATATTCTGGAAGCTACTGAAAAAAAACTTAAAAATGGAGGAAAGAGTACTGTAAAAGGAATCAAAGATCATAAAGGTGACATTAAGACTGAAGATATTCTAGATGTCTGGAGTAATTATTTTGAAAGATTGCTAAATGAAACAAGCAATAACAGCATGGTGATAGAAAGCATTCAAGAAGAATGCAGCGAGGATTACATATCAACACTTGAAGTTGAAAAGCCATCAAAAATTGGAAATGTGGAAAGGTAGCCAGAGTAGATGATATTCAATCGGAAATGCTCAAATATGGAGGTATAAAAGTTCTACAGTTAATACAACCACATAATTCAAAGGGCCTTGTCAAAAGGTTGAATTCCAAATGATTGGAGTAGAGCTCTTATAGCACCCATCTATAAAATGGGAAATAAAACTGAATGTGAGGATTACAGAGAAATTTCTCCTAAGTGTTTCTGGTAAGTAACAGTGTAGCAGAAAAGGTAGGCAAGCATGTTGCCCAAGTATGATAGTGATTTTATTTTATTCATATGAGGTTCTCCCCATTCTTTTGGGGGGGGGGGGTTGAGTCCTCCTAATGAGGGATGATAGTCATGAGATGGCAAGTGAGGATTATGAATGGGTTACTAGCTGAGATGTGTGAAGAGAAAGGAATTCATTTTGTGAATATGTGGGATGAATTTGAGGGATGGATGGAGTTGTATAAAACAGATGGGGGACATTAAAATGGATTTGGTGTGAGGTAGCTGGAGAACTTGCTGCAAGGGAGTGTAATGATTGAAGTAAATAGAAGATCTGAGGAAGCAAGAGGTGATGTGCAACAGCAGGTGAACAAAGTAGGAGAGAAGGAACATAAGACAAACAGGGAAACTGGAGAAGTCAGGGTGGACAGGAGACTCTGCATGAGAAAAGAGCAGATGATGGATACAGGAACAGATGGATGTGCGTGTGTACAGCAAAGGATTGGAATGACGAGGATTGTGGGGAAACAAACAGGTCTGAGGAGAGATGGAAGATCAACGATGACAGAGACAAGCAGCAAATGGGGGTGGGATATAGAGGAGTTACATCTGAGGAGTTGGGTTGGGAGGCTTGTTATAGAATAAGAAATAAGCTATTATATATCTTTACAAATGTCAGAAGTATTTGAAATAAAGGAAATGAAATTGTAGCATTAACAAAGTATATCATCATCAAATTTTTGCCATACAGGTTGTGTACAGGATCTTATAATAGTACTATATGAAAAGTTACATCATTACTAACTTCCTATCAACAATTTTCCTCCAGATCAGCCTGTTATCTGTCAACATTCCACTATTATCAGATCTTATATTTCTGCCTTCTAAGGCACTTTTTAATGTATCAGTCCACCTACTTGGACTTCCTCTGGGTCTTTTTCCTGCCATCCTGGTAAAGAACACTTGTTTAGCTAATCTTTCCTCTTCTATTCCATTTAAGTGGCCATATACCACCTGAGATTAGCATTGCTAACAATGTCAAGTCCTGTCCTTATTATATCCTCATTTTTAATATCATATTGCAGTTGATGCCACCTGTTTGGTCCCCTAATCTTTCTCATGACTCTCATATCTACAGTGTTCAATCTTTCATCAAGAGTTTTATTTCTAACCCAGCTCTCAGATCCATAAGTTAAAACTGGTTTGAACACTGTCTTGTATACAGCTAATTTAGTGTTTTGACTATTCTCTCTCTTCTTCCATATAAATTTATTGAGTTGACTTCCTACCATACTAGTTTTGCTAATTCTGCTGTCTATTTACAAATTTAATTTGCCACCTTCACAAAATATTGTACCTAAACAGCTGAAATGTTTTACTTGTTCTATAGGTTCTCCATTCAGGATGCAGTTGTTGTTTTCAGTGTTTCTGCCTATTTTCACTGTCTTCATCTTTTTAATGCTGATTTTCATACCAAATTTAATACAACAGTTATCCAATTTGGTTAGGGAATCCAGCAGACTTGTCTTAGATTTATTTAGAAGTATAACATCATCTGCATAAAGTAAAGAGCTAAGATAACATCACTAATTTGGATATCAGATTTAATATAACTTTCCTCCTTAATGTGATCCTTATAGATAATGAACAACAGTGGTGATAATTTGCACCCTTGTTGCACACCTGACTTAATATCAAACCGTCTTCCTGTGCTTTCTTCAATTCTAACTGATTTACAGCTCAAACAGAGACTATGTATTGCTTGATATAATGTTCCATTTACACCATATAACTGGAGCATTTTGAACAGCTTTCCTCTTGGCACCTTGCCATATGTCTTTTCCAGATCTACAAAACTTAAATGCAGATCCTTGTTATATTCTCTGATTTCTCAACTATTTGTCTTAAAGTTAAAATCTGATCCTGACAACCTGTATTTGGCCTGAACCCAGCTTATTCTTCTCCATTATTATTAGCTTTGTTCTTTTCTCCAAATTTTTCCAAATCATTCTTATGTCTGATAACCACTTCGTACTCTGCTGTTTAGATCTTCAACAAGGACCAACTTTTCCTTTTTTGTTGTACCAGCTGCCTCGAAAAATTCCTCCACTTCTTCCTTATTAGAACCTTCTGTGGGACCATAAGTACACAAATAAATCTCATTGTCCAGTTCCCCATCATGATATTAGCCCACATCACTCTACTTGATATGGCTTACCATTCAAGAATATTACAGCTACTCCTTCTTTTTCCTGATTGTTATTCCTGAATCTAACATCTTGTAATTTTTGCTTAGAAATATCTCACCTGTTTTTGTCTTCTTTTCTTCTCATCGATCGTACTTATCCAGTTCTTCTGCTAGTTCCATTCCAACAACAGGGACCTTGTTTAACCAGGCAAAGCCCCAGCTGATATGAAATTCCATCATGTTGTACCATCATTTGAGTTATGGTTTAAGCCAATAAGAATACAATTTGGTCAGCTAATTGTTCAGTATCCAAGTAGATACCCAACACAGTGCACCACGAGAAGGTTAGGTCCGGACATCATGTCAGAAGTACCTGGTCAGCTCTTTGGATTCCCCAAAAGGCCATGTGGAGGTCTCCTCCAGTTATCAATCCCTGACACATAAGCACCTCTTAACAGAGTATATTCAACTGAACAGTGGAATAAGTGAGATATGGTTGGATGAGGACAGTATTCTGACAGTAGATGAATGGATGTGATGTTTACCGTGAGGATAGGCAAGATAGAAAGGGGGGGGGGGTGCTGTTGATGTTAGCAGAGGAGTTATCTACAACTAAGGTGGAGATGTAATAAAATAAATTAAAGATGCCAAGAAATTATATTCTTAGTTTAATCCTTTATCCAAGTGTAAGCAAATAAAAATTTGCACATGAAGTAACTTCACAACTGAGCTACTTGTGAGGCTGATGACTACTTGTATATGGAAATATGACTTCTGCATTACTTCAACCTTGGTATCACTTCTGGGTCTGGCTCCCACCGATGAAACCTTAATCAAGGTTGAAACCGGTGGTCTGGGTAGTGAACCTTCACATAATGCATAGCATTATACATGTCTACAAGGACTTGTGCTTTGCATTATGGGATACTAAGGCAAGTGATATTAAGTCATTAGCCTCTATATACAAGTTGCCCAGTCCTGAAGTTACTCCAGGCACAAACTTTGTTTGCTTACACTTGGATAAAGGATTAAACCAAGAATATAATTTCTTGGCATCTTTAATTTATAGTTTAACCAAATGGAAAAACTTCTAACAACTATCTTTAATCCCGAGTACTTTAGTAATAAGGTGTAAAATCTTTTGGCTACTCGTATATTGAAATATGACTTGTGCATTACTTCAACCTTGATATCACTTCTGGGTCTGGCTTCCACTGATAAGGATCATCAAATGAAACCTCTTCAGGCTCAGAAGAGTTTATGGACTATGAAGAGCCACTCATGCTAATAAAGAGAAAGCGAGAGATGCAATTAAAAAAAAATAATTAGCTTCCAAATCAAGAACGATAGGCATAAAATTAAAATAATGGAAAGCAACTGTAAAAAACTGGAAAACAGTTTACAAGAAGCAGACTACACGATTGCTTCTGCAATCTGGGAAGACTGAAGACCTCATCAGGTTCATCCAAAATTTAGAGGTTAAAAACTTACCAGTGATACTTCATTAATCATAACATCTTTCTGCATTGCCTCATTAAATGCATGGAATAATGTTACGAGGATTCTACAAGCAAATTAAACAAGAAACTATATGGAAACTTATGCTACACCATAAGATCAGGTTTGCATTTCTCCAAGATACCTACTTCTGCAGATGTAAAGATATAAAAACTTTAACAGATAGATATCCACTTCTTTCTTATTAGAGCTTTGGAAGATTTAACAGGGCTGGAGTAGGAGTTCTCATTCTCCTTGGGTCATTCCATAATATCCAAAGGGATGCAGAAGGGAGAATCTTGACAATAGACTGAAAATACTGTGGATGCGTAATAAGTTTTATAAATGATCCAATGGAACAGTTAGACGAAAATTCTTCCAGGAATTGGAGCCATATTTATACAGTACCCACTACATCACAGCAGCAGCTGGAGACTGGAATTGTACTGAAAACCCCAGATTAGACAAAATAGGAGGACACCCCAGGAGTATAAAAGTGGGATATGCACAGTTAAAAACATGTCTTGACAATGCTCAACTAGTAGACATATGGAGGATTCGCAATCCTAATCTTCAGGCATATACTTACATGAATCAAGGTACTTTGGTACTCGTATTGATTGAATTTATATCTCTTCTTTCCTTATAAATAGGATAATTCAGATTAAACATCTTGACATGAACATGTCAGATCATAATCCAGTTCTACTTAAGTTCCGCTGCATGGAACAAGTAGAGATTAGTTCTGGACCATGGAGATTTCCACCAGATTTTCCATTGATCTTTTCAACCAGTCCAGATCCTCTGTTCAAATTGGAATAATGTTACCTGGAATTGGGATATGTGGTTAAAATTCAAACAAGCAGTAAAACAGAATATGATGGAATGGGAAAAGGAACAGGCTTTCCTCAAAAGAAAAAAGCTGAAAGACCTGTATAAACCAACACAATGGTATAGAATGTAGCAGCATCATTAGAAATATTAACACAGAGATAGAAGTGGAAAGGCAGAAACAACTAGAAGAAAGAAATTTTAAGATAAGAATACAGCAGCACTTAGCAGATAGCCCTTCAGCTGCATTCTTCAGTAGACCACTAAATTCCGCAAAGAAAGGAATATCATTCAAATCTATGTTGATGGTGAAGACATGTCTACCACTCAAGACATCCTTGACTCCTTTCAAAAACACTACAAAAATCTGTTTGAAGACAATAGTACTGTTGGAAATTATAACTCTTGGAACATTAATGGCTTTCCTGTTCATATCCAAGATGGGCTTTACAGACCATTACAGCATGTGAAGTTACCACAGCCTATAAAGAATGCCAGACAAGAAAATCCCCAGGACCTGATGATCTAGAGATAGTACCTTACTGTGAGGCCTGGAATTTTATTCTTCCCATTCCAGTTATACTATTTAATTCTTTTGACACATACCAAGTGAATTTGTAGCAAGCCATACTACTGCCCTCATTCCAAAACCTAATACAAATCACATCTAAGGATATGGAGACCTATTTCTCTATCTAATACTGACTACAAGATATTTTTCCGCATTATCAATAACAGGCTCAAAGTGGGAATGAGATACATAATTAAAGCACACAGATGTGTGAAGTTCCAAGCCAAGCAGTAGAATTTAATCTATTTCTGCTACATGATCTAATCTGTTTAGTTAATGTAAAAAAGCAGTTGATTGCGGTGCTATCAGTAGACCTTACTCAAACATTTGATAATGTCTTGCAACCTTTCTGTTCCACATCCTCCAGCAAATTGGTGTATGTAAAAAGCTGCTATCCATTATCAAAGGAGCCTATGTCTATTCAACTACCCGCTTCCTAGTTAATGGGTTCCTGTTAGACCCGATCAAATTAGAAAAGGAGTCAAGCAAGGTTGCTCTCTTAGTCCACTGCTCTTTGCATTGGTTCTTGAACCTTTCTTATAGCAAGTCAATAACACACAAGCTGTGTGAGGAATAACAGTTCCTTCAACTATGAAGGAAAATAAGGTATTAGCATATGCCGATGATGTAGTGGTCACTTCGATGGATAAAATTCTAATATTTAAGCAATACAGCTTCAAAAATCCATAAAATATTGCACACCAATAACCCATGTGCAGACCTTCTCCTGTACTACTTGGGTTTTCACTCTAAAGCTGAGATTGTTTCTGAATACTACAACACTCTATGGTCAGTGCCAAAGTGTGGTAAGACTCTACAACACTTTGGCACTGACATTCTTTCCATTAAAAAAAGTAAAATTTGGTATAAAGAAATTTTAATCTCTTTCACCACAAACTTCCATAGTTGGGTACTGACAACAATACTTTGTTTTATAACTTATTGAAGTTACAAGGATACCCTAACAGGAGGGATCTTGCTTGGAGAATTGCATATGGCCACCTTCCAGTCAATACCATCAAATGGAGGTACTTTTACATCAGAGATCTAATCTGTGACATCTGTTGCCAATTGGAAAAGTAGAACATGCATTCTACAGCTGCCCTCTTGTCCTTTGTATTTGAAACAGATTTTGTAATATGTTGGGCATTCTATTACTTACAACAGAACAGGTTATTTTTTTTTGCAGTACTCATCACCTGTCAGCAATGGGAAGAGAATTTCGATTTTTATAATTAATGAATTAAAATACTATTTATGGAAGATTAGAAAGAAACATGGATTTGAAAACCAGCAATATGACATCCAAATCCTTTATAACGTTGTATTGTGGAAATTTTATTGTTTCGTCAGACAATTTTTGTATTTAGAAAGAAGCATTCTAGGATATATCAAATTTTTGACTAGATGGCATAGACCACCCACATTATGCAATATTCACATGGGGGGGGGGATAAAATTCTGTCTTTCCTTACTATGAAAGGTTTTTAAATAGCTCCATCCACTTAATTCAATCCTCCAGCAGGGATGACTGGAGAGCAATCCTAAGCAGAGAAGGCCAACTCAAGGCATTTAACTCAGATAAGGCTAACCACCTGGGTATCAGTCATCTTTGTGATTTAGTTTCCATTGGTCTTTTCTTTTGTTTGTTCATGTGAGATGAAAAAGGAAATTTTTCACCTTTTTCTTTTCCTTTTTCATCTCATATAGGTGAAAAAGGAAAAATGATAGCTTTTGGGTATATGATGATATAAAAGAGCTGAGGCCTTTTCTCTCTCTCATACTACCATCTGTCTTTTCTTTCTCCTAATACTATCAGACTCTCTTGCACCCCTATACTAACTACTCTAGGCCTATGATGAGCATCCCTTTACTTTTTCACCTCAATTAATAAGGATATGTGAATTGCATTATGTGCGTATGTGAAGTCATTAGCCTCTATATACAAATAGTCCAGTCGTGGTGTTACTTCAAGTACAAATTTTTATTTGCTTACACTTGGATAAAGGATTAAACTAAGAATATAATTTATTAGCATCTTTAATTTATAATATAACCAAGTGAAAAAACTTTTAAATATAAGGTGGAAATGAAAGGAGCAAATAGTGGCAGCAGTTTTGAAGCAGTGTGGTATGAGGTGGTGGTGAACAGAATGAAATGTCTATTTGGGTACTGCTATAGATCTGGAAAAGTGAATGGCAATGAGAAGGAAATGTTCAGGCAAATCAGACTAGCTACTAAGAAAAGGCTGATTGTTGTGGTGATTGTAACTGGAGTAATATAGACTGGCAGTATCTAGAAGCAAGGAGAATGAATTTCTTGAGTTTTTGATGGACAACTGCCTTAGGCAGTATGTAACAGAGGATACACGTGAATCAAGGGTCTATGATTTGATTATCTCATCAGAGGATGTTATTGTAAATGAAGTATTGAATCTCCCTCCAGTTGGTGAGAGTGACCGTGAGGATTACTTTGATGGTGGCCAATCATATGAGGAAGGTAGCAGATGCTGTTATTGACAGCTTGCAACCATATCATGGAATGAAGAATTGGAAGGAAAGAAGATCAATGCTGCTTGGGATCTGTTCAGGAATAATCTGGCAGAGACAATGTCTAAATGTATTCCAAAGCTCAAGAGATTGAATGAAGTGGGTGTGAAATGGATAAACGAAGAATGCAGTATGAGATGACTTGTGGTAATAATCAGTTGCACGAGAAGTACAAAGAGCAAGCAAGAGAGGTAACTTGTATGGTAAGGGTAGCAAAAGTGCTGTGTGAGCAGCAGTTAGATACCTTGACCTTGACACAAATTGCCACTGTAAATGGACAAAATATATAGAATACATATATACTAAATGGTGCATCATTGCAGCAAAACTTTTCCAAGTAAAAGATATGATTCCAAATAACGTAAAAAAAACTCCTATTTTAGAGAGTTTTTTCAATATGTGGCTAGTAGAAGAAAGAATGATTATGGAAGGATGATACTGGTTGGAGGGAATGGTAGAATAATCACTGACAAGGATATTGCAGAGATGCTAAATGAGCAGGTCATAAAGGTATTTCACCTTTGTGAAAATAACATCATGCAGAACTTGGGGGTGCAGTGGGAAAAGAGGAGGAGCCACTGATGGTGAGTGAGCATGAAGTATGTAAGGAATTGAGTAAACTTGATGTCATTAAAGCCATAGGACTTGATGGTATATCATGTGTCTTCAGGGAATGTTCTAGGGAATTAACAACAGCTTTAATGTACCTGTTGAACGCGATTCCTCGATTTCCCCAAGTTCGAATGGAGTGGAACGAGGACAGAATTGTTCATAAAGGGGTGATAAGACTAAGGTTTGAAATTACAGACCAATCTGTTTGTCTGGAGTTGTGGTAAAGGTGCTAGAGAGACTAGTGAGAACCAGGATTCAGAACTGAGTTGATGACAACAACATTCTCTTTTATGGATAGCGTGGATTTTCTAAAGGAAGGTTGTGTTTTTGCCATCTACATGCATATTGGATAAAGGGGAAGCATACACAGTAGTATACAATATTTCGATTTTGCTAAAGACTTTTTACCACATGACAATCTGGTAATTGAACCGGAACAGAAAGGGTTAGATAGATTAGTGCATTGGATTGGAGATTAGCTGTTCAACAGGTATCAGGAAGTTGTATATTGGGGGGGGGGTGATAACTCAGAGAAGGAAGGTCACCAGTGGTGTGCTCCTTGTGGGGGGAGGTCCACTGCTGTTTAATTTGTATGTAAAGGATATTGGAAAAGGCTTGAATGGTGATATATAGTTGTTTGCAGATGATGCAAAGTTAGGAAGAACTATGAGGAGTACAATGGATGTTGTAATCTTGTAAGGAGACTTACAAGATTACAATGATATGTAATCATTGTAATCTGAATGGGACTGCCAGAGTTCAACATATTGAAGTTTGGGAAGCACAGAGTATACGATTGGTGAGGATATCAGGATCTGGGGGAGGGGAGTTGATAAGGACCTGAAATTTTGGAGCATTTTGCTAAAAGTGTGATGACAGCACATTATAGGAATGATGCAGAGAACACTGATGTGGAGGAAAGATATTATGATTCTGTTATGTTATGCTTTGATCAGACTGTGTATGGATTACTGTGCACAGATTTGGTCATCATGTTTTCAAAAGGATGAAGAGATGTTGGAAGAGGTACAAAGACGATTAACTAAGATGGTTTCTGTCTAATGAATAGAAAGACTTGGGGGGGGGGGGATATGATCGAGACATACAAGTTGGTAAGGGGTTATTACCGGATTAATGTGGATCAGATTTTTTATAGAATTGAAGAAAAAGAGCCTATCCTTGGAAATTGTATAAGGAGGGAGTGAGGAGTAAGTTTTTTTGCATAGAGAGTTGTGGATGAAATTACCTGGAAGTGTCGAGATGGTGAATGCATTTAAGTCACAGTATGATGAGCTGTGTATGATGAAGGATCTCCCGTGATGAGTCATTAACTCCAATGGAAGTCTACTACTTATTAATAATCTCACATTCAGTTTTATTTCCCTTTTTATAGATGGGTACTATGAAAGCTCTGTTCAAATCATCTAGAATTTGAACTTTTGACAAAGCTCTGAATTATTCAATGCAGCCACTACAAAACATTTATACCTCCATATTTGAACATTTCTGGTTAAATATCATGGCTTTTTCTACCTTAAGTATATTCCTGACTGCATTCCTCTTGAATGTTACCACCATGCTGTATGCTTGCTTCCTTTAGCAGTCTTTCAATGTAATTACTCCACACATCTAGAATATCTTCAGTTTCTATGTCACCTTTATCATCCCAGATTCCTTTCACAGTACTCTTTCCTTATTTCTAAGCTTTTTCAATAGCTTCTAAAATATTTTGCCACTTTCTGCTATTTACACTTTGCTTTCTTACATTTTTCTTTGCGTTATCTTACAGCACATACTGAGATATTTGCCAAGAAAGTTGCAAATGTTAATTGCACAATGCTTATTTACACAATACTTTTTTTTACATGCTCGAGTTGAGTTGAATTTTGCATTTCCTCACAAATTTTGTAATGGTTAATTAAATAAGGTTTTCTAAAAAAAATTTTCTGTTTTTTTTTTTTGGGGGGGGGGGGGGATTTAAATTCAGAAATCTTCAGAAAATGTTTAATTTGTTGGTTCATGAAGATGTTTCTTATACAGAGTGGTTCAAAATTCCACATACAAACACTGAGGGGAGGGAGAGAACATCAGAATCAACCATATTCACATAGGAAAGCATGACTGGAAACACCACCGGAAGGTATTAACAGAGAGACACAAAGATACAGAAATAACACAATGCAGTGTGTAAAGAACTTTATTAGGCGTACCTGAACAGTTCAATGGTAGTTGGATACATAATATGGTTTCACATCAGGTGCTCAAAGTTACGACCATTAGCAGTGATGCATGCCAGACACCGACGACGCATCAACTACCATACATTTTTGAAAATACCTGGAGTTTCCCTGATATTAGCAGTGCCGATGCTGATTCTTGCCACGAGGTCCATGTCAGAGGCAACAGGCATTTTTGTTCATATGGCTTTAAGGGTCCCCCACAGAAAGAAATCAATGCTCGATAAATCAGGTGAGTGTGGGGGCCATGCGACGGGTCCACCACGTCCAATCCATCGAGCCTCAAAGGACCTGTCCAAATACTGATGCACAGAAAGACCAAAATGGGCTGGAGCTCCGTCGTGTTGAAACCACATCTGCCAACGCACAGTCATTGGAACATTGTTCAATAAATCCGACAGAACTTCTTCCAGAAAGGACAGATACTTCTGGGAGTACAGTTGGGGTGGTATGGGCTGACTAAACAGTCAGCGCCGATACCTGCCCATACATCAATGGCGAATTGTGGTTGTGCAGCATGTGATCGCACAGCGTGTGGGTTCTCACGGGCCCACACATGGGCATTGTGGTGATTGAAGACCCCTTCGCGGGTAAATGAAGCTTCATCCGTGATCAAAACACAAGTTGGAAAATCTGTCTACAGCACTTTTCTGCAGAAACCACTGCGCGAATTCCACATGGCGAGGATAATCTTCGGCTATCAGTAACTGGACCCATTGCAGATGAAATGGATGTAAGGACTCAGAGTGCAAAATGCGCAATACACTGGATCAAGATACTCCTATAGCAGAAGCAATGGCATGTGTGCTTGTCTCTGGATTATTGTCCATCGCATGCAACACCTCCTCTTCCATGGTGGAATTTTGCATCGATTGTGGCTGCCTACTATAATGCCTGCGATCCCTGAATAATCCATAGTCACACAAATTCTGATGCAAATACTCAAACATTTGGTGATGTGGTACACGTCTGTTTGGGTACCTTTTGTGATACATTCGCGCAGTGGCTTTTCCATTACCTTCAGCTAACCTGTAAATGAGGTGCATGTCTGCCATCTCAGCATTCGTGAAACGACGCATGTTCTTCGTACGACATCGAAAGCTTGAATGAGGAAGCCCCAATTGCTCACCTGGAGCGCTGAAGAACAGCGTGCCTATCACTTTCGGGTGGCATTTCTGGTCATGCTTTCCTATGTGAATATGGTTGATTTTGATGTTCTCTACCTCCCCTCAAAATTTGTACGTGGAATTTTGAACCACCCTGTATATGTACATAAATATGTCTACATGAAACATAATATGGTATAATGTATGTATCTATTCTCACATTACATAGTGCATGTTGTAAAAAGGTCATTCCTTGTGTTGTAAGGCAGCTGCATAGCCCACAATTAGTTACAATTAAAAACACTGAATGTATAAATTAAAACATAGTTTAAACATTTCATTTTTACATGTCACAAAACTGAAGGAGTTCTCTCTTAGAGAACAAATTGTTGTTATCTAGGACTTGGCCAGTATACTATTGCAAAATGAAATAGCCAACTATGGAATATCACAAAATTATACTGTAATTACAGCAAAAGTATTTGCATTTTGGTGTTTTTTTATTCCCTTCAAGAAGATAAGACATATGAAAAATTTCTTAATTTATGTTATAATTTTTTAACACATCATTTAATACACCAGGGTTATGTGAATGGTCTTTAGGGTATGAGCCACTTATTTTTTTAATTGCGATGTTTTTTTTTTTTTTTTTTTTTTTTTTTTTTTTTTTTTTTTACCACTTACTAAAATTTTAAGGGTACTGAAAAGTTTGGGAAAAACTGCTCTGAAGTCTGACTGGATTATTACTTTTTTAAATTCATATTTTATTTAGAGGAAAAATTAAAGAACTGACTAGATTTCATCAATAACAGAATCATATTAAAAAGGAAAACATTAGAAAGTAGCTTCAAAGTAACTAGGGAAAGTTTTTTTCTGCTACAATGAGATAACATGTAGTTGGCTACCTACATTAGGGAGCTGACTACAAGTTTTCTTGTATTATGTTAGTCATACTGAACTCTGTTGCAGACTATAAGATAATTTGTAGCTATTGGAGGGAATGGAAGGATTGGCATAGAGAGTAAGTAAAATCAAAGCTAAATACTTTTTACAAGTGAATAAATGAGAGAAGAACACAAAAGATCTGTAAAATAAATAAATAAACTGCAACACCAGAGTTATACTAAGATTTTTCAGAACTTGCGTATTTACATTACTGGTTCAGAATTAATGTCTTAAACACAGCATGGTCGACCTGTTCTTTGGTGGTCAGATAAGTTTTCTATATCATTATAATGGTTAATAGTCGGATACACAATCATTCTACAGACCCTGAGTGTGTTTATCATGTTGAAAATAACAGGTGGCTGCATTCCAACAATGTGAAGTGCTCAAATTAAACATATTTGGTCGTTTGAAAGTTAAGTATAAAAAACTTATTGTTTAATACTGACCATATACAAATATTTTAACATTTTTTGCCTACCAGTTTCGCTAGCAAACTAACTTTTTTAAGGCGTTGATGGAAAAGTATAAAAATACTAGTAAATGCAAATTGAAAGGAACGTTAAAAACGTTGTAAACACTCTAGTAGCTAAGGTTGCACGATCGCGTGACAGAGACTGAGTGGACTTATTGTTCTTAATCATTATTACGCATACGTGTTTGTTGTAAATGCATAATGTGATTACTAGCTAGCTGTAGTTCAGATGAATTTAGAGAGAGGATGAGGTTTTTCCATGAACTGTTAAGAATAGTACCCTGGTTTCTGTTGAGGTTTCTGCCAGTTTTTAACACCACTGCGGCTTCCTTGAATAAACGATGTCTATAATCGTCGTCTAAATATGGCATGGAGCTATTTTGCCACTCTATCGTGCGGTTAGACGTACAGAAATGATGTGCTAAGCCGGAAGAAAATGTGCCATTAGGTCCCATAGTGAATGGCATTGATTCCCCCACTTACAAACTAGCTAAATATTTAGCCAAAGCGCTCTCACACTATACTGGCAACACACCATCACACATAAAAAACTCAGCCCACTTCAAAGCCAGTATAGAAAACCTTACACTCCAACATAATGACATAATGGTCAGTTCTGACGTTTCTTCCTTATTCACAAATGTCCCCCTCAAAGAAACCTTAGAGCTAATCCAAGCTAAATTTCCTCCCAATATCCCAGCCCTATTTCAGTTTACAATGAACTCAGGCTATTTTGTTTGGCAGGAAAAATTCTACAAACAGATAGAGGGGACAGCCATGGGTTCACCACTTTCCCCACCCTTGGCCAACTTCTTTATGGACTCTTTTGAAGAGAAAGCCTTACACTCAGCCCTACAAAAACCTACCATATGGCTTCGCTACGTTGATGATGTGTTTGCTATTTGGCCACATGGCCTGGATACACTCCTCTCCTTCTTAACACTTAAACATCTAACCCCCCCTAGAATCAAGTTCACCCTGGAAAAAGAGAAAAACAATAGCCTCCCCTTCCTAGACACACTAGTCACCCGCCAACCTGATGGAACCTTGGTTTTCTCAGTTTACAGAAAACCCACCCATGCAGGCAGATACATTCACCAACAATTCCCCCCCCCACAACAATATGGAGTTATTAAGACACTATTCAACAGGGCAAAACTTATCCGTTCCAATGATCAAGCCCTAACCACTGAACTAAATCACATCCTTAACACTTTCTCAGCCAATGGCTACCCCCACCCCCAAAAAAAACAACTTAAACCAGTTATCCACAAACCCCCCCCCTCCTCACAAAAAAGATTACTCTAAATCCATCACAATCCCCTACATCCAAGGCACCTCGGAAAAAATCAACAAAATCCTAAAAAAACATGACTTAACCGCCTGTTACAGACCATACAGAAAATTGGCATCCCTTATCCGTCCCATTAAAGACCAACCACTTCCCCTAGACCTACCTGGTGTATACCAGGTCCCTTGCAGCTGTAAATTGTCCTACTTTGGCCAAACTGGCAGGACAGCAAATATCAGAATTTCAGAACACAAGGATTACATCCGATTTCACCAGTATAGCCACTCTGGGCTTGCAGACCATGCTCTGGATACCTGCCACAGAATAAGGTGGAAGAAAGCCACAGTAATACACTGCAGCAAGTTCAAATATGAAAGACTATTCATGGGATCAGCCTCAGCTTAGGAACATGCCAAACCTCAACAAATTTGGGTGCATAAGACTGCCCCAAATTTGGGAAACATATATCAGAACTTCAGCCCAAAGGCCAATAACTACCAATATAGCCCGGCAGGGGGCACCATCAGGACTTTAGGAAAATGGTAGCTTCCTCGCTTCTTTTCTCATTTGCTGTTATGTAGTACTTGCGTGCACCTGTTCTTTATTTTAAGTTACCATAGAAGATGGCAACGTGACGTTGCCAAAATATCGGAAAGTATTTATTAAAGTTGTTTTAATTTACATTTCTAGTGTACGCTGTCAATTCCTTAATTATTAGTTATCAGTATTTATGGCAAGATTGTGTATATATTTTTTGCAATAGCAAGTTGATTTTAAGTGGTTTAGATTTTGTTTAGAATATGATATTGCAATTTGCAATGATTTCTCTGTCATAATTTCTGTTCTATCATTATTTCAGCTAACATTCTCACAAGGAGAAATAATTACTGCTTGCCAAGAAATTATATTTTTGTTCAATCCTCTATCCAAATGCAAGCAAACAAAGTTTGTGCATGGAGAATCTTCAGACTAGGCTACATGTATATAGAGGCTAATGACTTCGATAAAGGATTACACAAGAATATAATTTCCTGTCATTTTAATAATAAGTTGTTACACGTACCTTTTCACTACTTGTATATGGGAAATATATGATTTCTGCATTACTTTGTCCTTGGTATTTCTTCTGGATCTGGCTCCCACTGATGACATTTATTAATGCTCGTTATTAGGTTCACTTACTTCCTGAAGAGTAGAGAGACCCTACTCTGTGGCCGGTTTTTTGCCTGCAACTGAGTTTCCTGTCCTGGAGTGATTAAGGTTAGGAGTAATGAGTTTAGTAGTGATCCTTTAGGGTCACTTGGTGAGATTTAGGTTGATCTTATAGATCACTCAAAACACGTCATAACCACAATACATAGCATTATACATACCCGAAAAGATGTGTGCTTAGCATTATAGGATCCTAAGGCAATTAATGTGAAGTCATTAGCCTCTTTACACAAGTAGCTTAGTCATGAAGATACTTAATGTACCAACTTTGCTTACAATTGGATAAAGGATTAAACAAGAATATAATTTCTTGGCAAGTGTAATTTAATTTATAACCAAGTAAAAAAATTTTCAACAATAAGATTTTATCATAATGCATAAAGGCCATTTACATCCATTGTTCCTCTTCTCCTATCAATCCATATTTGTGTTCCATATAATTTTGCAGAAATACAACCTATGGGTTCCTGACTGTATAGTTTGATTACATATTATTCCCTTCCTCCACATTTGCAGACTTTTACAATGTTTAGAGGGTAAGTTAACTTTAAAATTATTAAGTCTAATCACAAAAGTTATCTTACCCTCTAAATTCAGAAAATTCTGTAAATTTACAAGAGGAGTGTTATTCAGTTTACTTGTGTCACATATTGTACCAATTCTAAATAACTCCATTTGTATGTATGTGTGTGTGGGGGGGGGGGGGGGGTGCTACAGTGAACTGAAATTATATCTCTATATTGCATTTCAATGATTCACATAATTCATACTACCAAAAATGAGTGTAATGTGAAGTGCTAAGCTAAATAAGACCAATTTTACCTTCTACATCTTCTACTTCCATATCTTCCTCAAGCCTTTCATTTTTTAGATGTTTTGCATTAGTTTTATTAAGTCCTGCTAATTTTCGTTTCCTGTATGGTTTGGAATCCTGGAATATATTAGCAGATGAAGTTATCAATACATTAAAACAGTGAAAATAAACAAAATATTTAAGCAAATATTATTTATTATGCACAGTAGTCCCCCCCCCTTATATCTGCCGGGGATACGTTCCAAGACACCCCATAGATAGTACCAAACCCTATATATACTATGTGTTTTCCTATACATACATACCTATGATAAAGTTTAATTTATAAATTAGACACAGTAAGAGATTAACAACAATAACTAATAATAAAATAGAACAATTATAATAACATGCTGTAATAAAGTTATCTGAATGTGAATGGAATCTTAGCAACCTCAGCATGTGTGTAGCTTTCTCAACCTTTGCAACGTTTTGCCCTGGTGTTGGACTACCTCTGGGAACAGCTGAATTATATATTACTAAAAGAAAGAGCCATACAGTTTCATTTTGGCAATGTAAAATTATATAGCAAAGTGGATATTAGATCCAACATTATTTCAGAGCAGAATGTAGAAACTATGAAAGTTTTGTAAGTTGACCGAGAGCTTACGAGAATACAATCATAGACATCCCTGAGTTGCATTACCTACTTGACTTAAGTAGCTAAGGCAATTCTAGAAATAAATTGTTTATTTCTGGAATTTTCCATTTAATATCTTTGGATGACCGCGGATAAGGGGGGACTACTGTAATATATTAATATTCATCTGTTCGATGTCATTTATGATTTAGTTTCATTAATAAAATAAATAATTATATCCTCTATGTCTTTTACGCCCTCTGTCCAAAAAGAAACTGAACTTTTGATGGAAAATAAAACACACGGCAATTATAATTATTCAAATCATTTATTTCAATCAATATACTCTCCCTCAGCTTCAATACAGCATTTGGCATGGTCAATTAATTCGTTAAATTAGTTTTTTATATCATTTTTTGGGATACTGTTGAGGGTCATTGTTACTGCGGCTTGCACGTTTTCAGTGGTGTTGTATCGTTTTCCTTTCATTGGCAAATGAAGTCAGGGGAAGAGAAAGAAGTCACGGGGTGCTAAATCAAGTGAATATGGCGAGTGATCCAACATACAAACTTGGTTTTTGCTTAAAAACTGTTTCACAATGTTCGAACGATGAGATGGTGCATTATCGTGCAAAAGTGACCAGCTGCCTGCATCACAATACTCATTCCGTACACGATGAATTCTCGCTATCAATCACTTCAAAACTTCGAGATAAAACTCATGATTAACCGTTTGGCCAGGAAGAATGAATTCTTTGTGGATAATGCCTTTGGAACATAGAAACAAATCAGCATTGTCTTTACTTTCGACTTCTCCAAGCGACTTTTTTCAGATGCCCCTCTTCTGGTGATCTCCACTCACCACTCTGGCACTTTGCTTCTGGCTCATACTCAAAACACCAAGTTTCGTCAACAGTAACAATTGTTTCAAGGAAGTTTGAGTCCTTACAAGCGGTTTTAATTAGGTCCTTGCAGTGTTCAATTCGATACATTTTTTGGTCATTAGCCAACTTGTGGGGAATTCAATTTACGAAGGCCCAAACTCTTGGTCAAAATATTGTGCACAGCTGATTTTGGAATCCCCAATTTATCTGCAATCAATCTCACGGACGATTTCGGGTTTTCTTTGATGAAATCACACACTTTTTGGATGTTAACTTCGCTCAGTCCAGTTTTTGGACAGCCCAGCTTTTTTGTCATCCTCAAGAGATATGACCACTTTGAAATCGCTTAAACCACTCGTAAACTTGAGTACTGGATAAGCATTCATCACCGTATGCTTTTGGAAGCATTTGATGCGTTTTGGCAAAACTTTTACCAAGTTTAACACAAAATTCAATTGCAGCTCTCTGTTTGAAATTCATTTTCCGACCGTTCGTCAAAATACACTGTCACTCTTGGCACTATAACTCGATTTCTAACGAAACAAATGTCATAAACAGTTGATATGAAGGTTACTGCTTTTGACAACAAAAAGATACAACAGGTAGCGCCACCAGTTTCTTCTATTTTCAAAAAGTTCGATTTCTTTTTGGACAAAGGGTATATTCATTAAGGGAGCAGACAACATGAGTTTTCTCTCATGTTGTCTGCTCCCTTAATGTCAGGCATGAGTTTTTTTTTTTTTAAACTTGTTGATAGCTGGTCTCCACTTTCATCAATAACAGATGATTAGTCATATGTAGCTGACATGCATAGATGACTATACTCTAATAATATATAGCAGACAATTACAGCTATCTTGTGTTCTTAATTCTAATTTGTTTGAACACCGTGCAAGTTTCACAGTCAGTTTTTCTGCATTTTGGAATTAAAATCTCAAATTTTTTTCAGGAAGAAAAATCCTGCTTGCCTGCGACAAAGTTTGACTAAACGGAAAAAAAGCTGGGAAAAAAAAATTCCTCTGCTGAATTAGCATCATGGCTGTTACCACAAGGATAATATGGTGCCTGTTTCATTAATAATTCAGTTTTTAAAATCTAGCTGTGATACAGCACTTTCCTGTATAGTTTTGCAAGGAAAAATCGATTTTTCTCTGCAACAACATACCTGCTTACATTTCAATTATATGACAAAGTTGTAATCTGCAGTGAGTGAAACATGATTTATAAATTATGATAGCGCAAATACTAGCTGGAACTGCAAGAACAACATCAGCACAGAAAATAGTGCTACTGATATATGTCGGAGTCTCCGTAGCTCAGTCAGTATAGACAAAGCCCTTTGGTCGTAAAGATCTGGGTTTGATTCCCGGTTTGGACTTATCAATCATGTTCAAGGATTTCTGCATAAGTAACGGACTAGATATGAACAAAGATCTGCAAGTCGAACTACGTCATGCAGAGAAGAAGAGAAGAGTATACAAAAAAAAAAAAGCTTACAGGTAATTTATTATGTCTGTATATGAATGCTAGGCATCAGTGGCAGACATAGTAAACAATATCGAGTGTAAAGAGCACAGTTTTTAGGAAGGATAGACAGAACAGAAGAGCAGGAGATGTGTGGCTAATGATATTGGATGATTTGAATCTAGTGGCTAGTAAAAGTTTTCCATGTGGCAGGGAGTTTGAACCCATCTGGTGTGAGGTGGAGTCTAACAAGATCAAATACATGCTGAAGTGTTGTTACAGACCTAGTAGATCAGTTGCTAGTGAAAAGAAATGCATTCCCAAATAAACATGATAGATGTGAAATGAGTAATCATAATGGGAACTTTAATTATCTGAACATCCATTGATCAGCAATGAGATCTGAGGAGAAGAATAAAACTGAATTTATCGAGCTTTTATTATTATTACATGACACTTTCAAGGAGTCCAAAGACTCATCGAGGAAGGGCACCTCCTTTACAAAAGTCTCTGTCTCCACCAACTACAATAAACCACAACTACCATCATCATTTAGACCAGGGCTGTCCAACCTTAGGTAATCTGAGGGGGCCGCATTAAAAAAAAAAAAAAGATTTATCTGAGGACTAACCGCATCATAATGCTTATCTAGTAATTTGGTGAGCAGCAGAGACACAACCTTGATAGCTGAACAAACGAACAACACTAATTGCGCGTTCCCGTTCCCCGTGAGCACCTGAAGCATGCGCATTGGAACAAAACAGTGTAAGAATGCTTCTTTGACATGTCTAATATTTGAAAAACATGTGGGTATATAGTAATGCAAAAACACAAAATAAAATTTCCAACATTGAGATTATCGATTAGTGATAGAATTAAAATATATAATACACATTTGATTCAAATTGTTATTTTATTTTTTCGCTTGTGAAAATCAAAACCAACAGGCTGCACAAAATCACACTGTGGCCGCATGCAGTGTTTTGGACAGCCCTGATCTAGACCAATGCCATTTACCGCCTGCCACCACCACCACCACCACTAGCATTTTCACAGATAATCACAAATATGTCCACATGCCCACAGAAGGATTTGAATCTGCAGCCTTTTGGCTGGAGAGCAGATACACTAACCACTTGGCCAACCAAGCCGGCACAGAGCTCTTGTGAAATAACTTCCTCAAGCACCATATGACAGAAAGTACTTGAAGTCAAAGAGAGTGAGATCTAATTAGAGTGTCAGAGGGCTTTCAGTGATCATGTGGAACTGACTTGGGAAGTGGCTAAATTTATGAATGTTCCATTCAGAAAAGGTTACATACTGAAGTACAAAACAGAAAATTATGATGTATGCTGTGATCTTTGCCATAGTTACTGGATTATAAGGATATAAAAGTGCATGGGAAGCATTTAAAAATTACTTATAATGGTTCAATATCAGAATGTGTCCCTGGAGTTCAAAGAATACATCAGCTAGGATGTGAAATGGATGTGTAATCTTGTTAAGCAAGAGATTCATAAGAAAAAGATCATGTGGTAGGAATACCATGTGCATAAGGATGATGTCAATTATGAAAATTATAAAGTACAGCTAGAAGAGTTAAAAACTGTTGTATGGAAAGCAAAGCTGGTAAGACGAGGCTCTGCAAGCTAAAGACAACCCAAAAGAATAACTCTATTGAATGCAGGTGGTATGGATTGTACAATATGTATGTATGGTATGCATCCCATACCAGCCTCATTCCTGATTAAACGTAATCAGGACTGTGGCTGATGTGCAGTACTTATCATAACACTATGATTTCAATAGGCTGGAACTGTGAGCATGTGCTGTCAGTTCAATGTTAATAAATGTAAAGACATTCACATTTATTTTAATGTGATGAGATATCAAGTATCATATGATATTGGTGGGATTATGCTAGAAGAAATTTCTTCAAATTCAACAGTGATATCTATATCCAAATTTTTGGACTCCCAATGAGCGAAAATATTAGAGGACAATTGGCCAAACTATTTTTGTCACATCTGGAGTCTAACTTATTAAACCCTTCCCTTGGCATCACATTTTATGGCCGATATTTTATCTATTGGGGAATCAACATATATCACTTCCCTACAAGCTTCACTCAATTACTTTAGTAATAGACTAAAGTTCACTATAGAATAAGAAACAAAATATCCATAAATTTCCATAAATCCATAAAATTTAACCTAAAATCTGGAATTGTAAAAGAATAACTGATTAAAAAATCAGTTGTTCTTTTACAATTTATAAATGCATATAATTTTTCAATCATAGTTATCTTAATAATGAGATTAAGAAATTAACACAAAGTTTCGAAAACTGAAATTGCTCTATGCAATTAATAAATTAATAAATCACACCAAACAGCCAAAATTTGTTTAACCAGTCCTACAATTGAAGAAAATTTTCCAACACATAAAATTAGAAAACTGCCAAACATCCATAATACTTACAAAGCATTTAAGTGCATATTTAAACGTACTGATTACAAATTAGTTTTCATTACCAATCACAAATTGGTCATCCCCTTAAAACCCACCAAACTTCACTTGCATGAAGAGATATTGGAATACCACAATGTGATATTTCCTTATCAACATGATTGCGAAGTCACCTACACAAGTTCAACGATCAGATCACTATGGTCGAGACTACAAGAACACTTTCATGAGTGAAACATATCCATTCTGGAATATCTAAGTAACAAGAACAACAATAACACATGAACAAAAAATTAAAAAGAATAAAATACTGAAAAAACTGAAATCACAATCCATGCATTTGAACAGAATCACACTCCACGGATTGAAAAAGCTGTCATAATTGACATACAAAACAATGAGACAATGCTAAGAATTTCAGAAACCATAGTCATAAAGTGTGACAGGAATTCCATAAATGTTCACTGCTCCTATGTGATTTCAGAAATTTAGAAGCTTCAACCACATGCAAATTAACCCAAGATGTCTGCCAATAAGTAATAACCTAGAAAATTCAATGCAACTATAAAAAAGCCAATGACATACACCTCACTTTCATTCCCTTGAACTCAAGATGACTCGTATGTTGAAATGGCTCACACACTGTAAAAAGGCGTGTTTTTATTTTTATCTTTAATTTTAATTTTCAGTCATTCATCCTTCATGTGAGCCCACCATGTCACCACTGTATGAATTCCTCTATTTTTAATTTTGATATTTTATTTTCCATCTTTTTTTATCTTTACTCTATTCCAGTCTGAAACACTCCATGCATTTTTGATTTAATCGATGGTCTTTTAACTTCTTTTTATAGTTCATTATTATTTTAAGAGTTCTGTTTATATTTTTACTGATTTTATATTTATTATTTAGAACATTCAATAGCAACTGAAAGAAATCATTTTGTAACCATCCAGAATATTAATACATGAGGACTCTAACAGTTTATTGTAGTTGCATTTATCTATTTATAATATATATATATATATATATTTTTTATTTTTTAATTTTTTTTTATTTTTTATTTCTTTATTTATTCATTTGTTTTTCTTTTCTATCACTAGAGGTCAGGCTAGAAAAAAGATTTATTAACTACGTAGATTTAGTTTACTGGTATAGAAAGCATGAGCATGTAGCTTGGTTCTGTATACAGTTGTATTCTTCCGATGATGACCTCGATATAGAGGTCGAAACGTCATGTTTTATTTTATTTGTAATTAATAAAATAATCTGTTCAACACGTGTGTTTTTGAGTCCCTAAATCTACAAATATGAGGGATGATACTGGGATTGTGGAATAGAGATTGTGAATACAGCTGGAAAAAAAAAAAAAAACCTGTAGATGGACTTTTTAATTTTATGGAGAGTAAGGAGAGGACAAGAGGGCATCCATGAAGGTTGAGAATGAATGTAGTCCAGAAGTGGGGGAGCTAGATTCTTTTCTCATAGAGTGTTGCATGATTGGAATGGATTGCCTTGGGCAGTATTGAGTGCAGGTAGTGTGAATGAATTCAATAAAAGTTATCACAGCTGGTGGATATGTGGCCTTCCTCAATGAGTCCTGAACTCCCTGGCGATCTCATCTATTGGTGTATTTATAAGATAACTTGAAATTTGTCATTTTGATTAATCATTTAAAAAGTAAAATTAGGAAAAGCAAAAGTATGTCTGCAGAGCCCAAGAAAAATAACTTTAGGCTCAACATCATAAATGATAATCACTATACAAGAAAGTTATTAAGAAATGCAGCTTTTTTTTTTATTACCCTTTTTTTTTAGTTTTTCACATATTTTGATGCAATAGTAACAATGGCCTTTTAGAAACAAATTTAAAATTAAAAAAAAAAATGTTATATTCAGGCAATAACAATCAAGGAAAAGAAGGAGTAGCCATAGTATTCAACACAAAATACGAGGCTAATCTTCTTGAATGGCAGTCAGTCTCAAGTAGAGTAATGTGGGCAAATATGAGAATGGGGAACTGGACAATGAGACTTATTTGTGCCTATGGTCCCACAGAAGGTTCTACTAAGGTAGAAGTGGAGGAATTTTTTGAGGCTTTAGAAAAAGCAACTGACACAATGAAAAAGGAAAAGTTGGTCCTTGTTGGGGATCTAAATAGTAGAGTAGGAAATGATTGTGAGACATACAAAAATATTTTGGGAAAATTTGGAGAAAAGAGCAAAGCTAATAATAATGGCAAATATCTGTTGGATTTCTGCTCAGGACATGGACTGGTTATTACTAACACCATGTTCCAACATAAAAATGTGCACAAATTCACATGGAGAGAAGAGGCTAGGAATAAGAAAAGTCTCATTGACTATGTTATTGTTGATACTGATGTTTTCTCCCTGGTGCAGGACACCAGAGTGTACAGAGGATTTGAAATTGGAAGTGATCACTATTTAGTCTTGAGCAGGATAAAATTGAATTTCATATTGAAAAGAATAACATGTAAGAAAGTTTTAAAGCAAATAAAAGTTGAGCAGCTCTCAGCTGTAAACTGTAGACTAAAATACAGAAATATTATTGAAAAGAAAATGAAAGAGTTTGAGAACAGGAATCAAACCTTGGAGATTCAGTGGCAAACTCTGAAGGAAACATTGATTGATTCTGCCAGAGAGGCATGTGGTGAGGTTGTGTGCAAAGATAAAAAAATCAGAACTCCCTGGTGGACACAGGAAGTTAAAGAGACAGTGAAGGAAAAGAAGAAAGCATATCAAAGGTTCCTGGCAAATAAGTCAGCTTTTACTCTTACAGAATACAGAGACAAATGTAAGAAAGCTAAACAGTGTGTAAAACTAGCTAAACAAAAGTCATGGGAGGACTTTGGCAAGAATATAGAAAATAAATATCAAGAAGGTGGCAAAATATTCTGGAGGTTGTTGAAGAAGCTTAGGAATGGAGGAAAGAGTGCTGTAAAAGGAATTAGAGATGATAAAGGTGAAATGAAAACAGGAGAAAAAGATATCCTTGAAGTATGGAGTAATTACTTTGAAAAACTGCTAAATGAAACAAGCAGTGATGATAGCACAGTGATAAAAAACACTGGCCAGGCATGCAGTCAGGAATATATATCCATACTTGAAGTAGAAAAAGCCATCAAAGGCTCGAAATGTGGAAAGGCAGCAGGAGTAGATGATATTCGACCAGAAATGCTGAAGTATGGTGGTATAAGAGTCTTACAGTGGCTGCACTGCATAGTTCAGAAAGCCTGGACAGAGGGACGAATTCCCGATGATTGGAGTAGAGCTCTCATAGTACCCATATATAAAAAGGGAAATAAAACTGAATGTGAGAATTACAGAGGTATTTCCCTACTGAGTGTTCCTGGCAAGATCTATGCAAGTATACTTGAGAAACGGTTGAGAAGAATTGTGGAAGGAAAGCTTGGTGAAGAACAAGCTGGATTCAGGCCAAATAGAGGCTGTCAGGATCAGATCTTCACTTTACGACGAATAGTCGAGAAAGCATGGGAATATAACAAAGATCTGTATTTAAGTTTTGTTGATTTGGAAAAGGCATATGACAAGGTGCCAAGAGAGAAGCTATTCAATACGCTGCAGTTATATGGTGTCAATGGGGCATTATATCAAGCAATACTTAGTCTTTATTTGAGTTGTGAGTCAGCAGTTAGAATTGAAGGAAGTACAGGAAGATGGTTTAATGTTAAATCTGGTGTGAGACAAGGATGTACATTATCCCCTCTGTTATTCATTATCTATATGGATCACATTATGAAGGAATGTGGTATTAAACCTGATATCAAAATTGGAGATGTTAATGTCAGCTCTTTGCTTTATGCGGATGATGTTATACTTCTAAATAAATCCGCTACAAGTCTGCAAGATTCTCTGACTAAATTAAATAGCTGTTGTAATAGATATGGTATGAAGGTCAGCAATAAAAAGACAAAGACAATGAAAATAGGCAGAATCATTGAAAATGTCAACTGTGTTGTGAATGGAGAACCTGTGGAACAAGTAAAACATTTCAGCTACTTAGGCACAATTTTTACTGAAGATGGTAAACTAAATATAGAAATAGACAACAGAATCAGCAAAGCTGGTATCGTGGGAAGTCAATTGAATAAATTCATATGGAATAAGAAAGAAATTAGTCGGAACACTAAATTAGCTGTATACAAGACTGTGTTCAAACCAATTTTAACTTATGGATCTGAGAGCTGGGTCAGAAGTAAAACACTTGACCAAAGACTAGAGACCGCAGATATGAGAGTCCTGAGAAAGATTAGAGGCGTGAACAGATGGCATCAATGGCAATATCATATTAAAAATGAGGATATTAGGAAAGAACTTGACATTGTCAGCATCCAGGAATGCATTAGCAGAGCTAATCTCAGGTGGTATGGTCACTTAAATAGAATGGGAGAGGAAAGATTAGCAAAAAAAGTGTTCTCTGCCAGGTTGGCAGGAAAATGACCCAGAGGAAGACCAAGATATAGGTGGATTGATACGGTACAAATTGCCTTAGACGATAGAAATATAAGATCTGATAATGTTGGAGTCTTGACAAGCAATAGACTGATTTGGAGGAAAATTGTAGATAGGAAGTTAGTAATGATGTAATTTTTTCATGTAGTACTGTCATATCCTGTACACCCCTTGAGGGTACATGGCAGGAATTTGATGATGATGATGATGATGAAAAAAAAAAAAAAATTAAATTTAAAAAGTTTCAAATGAGAAAGTTGCTATCTCTTCCTCAACTCCTTCCACACACACACACACACACACACACACACACACACACACACACACACACACACACACACACACACACACACACACACACAAATGCTTTGGCAGCTCATTTGGAAGATGGGGACTTGTTTTTAAATCAATAAACAGCAGTAATAACTATGAATCGTTATTTAAACATATTTTTATTCTTAAAAGAGAAGTTATTATTTAAAAAAGAAACTGCTGTAAGAAAACAGATGGTCAAAAGAGGTGCATGTGTAAATGGAATAACTTTTATTTCAAATTAAATGTCCAGCTACGGGGTGCTTAAGGGTCAAAGCTGTATAACTGAGAGGAGACTTCCACATAGCCTTTAAAGGAATGCGGAGAACCGACCAGGGCTTCTGACCTAATGTCCAATCCTCACCTTCTCGTGGTGCACCCTGTTGGGTATCTACTTTGATACTGAACGAACGAGGATGGGCTGGCAATTTGGGATTTAGCCGACCAAATTGTATTCTTATTGGTTAAACCAAAATAAAAAATGATGGTACAACATGGCAAAATTTCATGCCGGCTGGGGCGTCGCCTGGTTAAACAAGGCCCCCGTTGTTTTCGCCAGGGAACCAGGGCGAACAGCGAAAAGTCAGCTACTGGAACAAATCTGAAAACAAACCCCAACTCAACATCACCAGAGTTAAAGATCGGTACTATCAACGTAAGAAACCTGAATGGCAAAGAAATGGAGCTAGCTGAGGAATTAGATAAGTAGCAGATCGACATAATAGGGGTGACTGAAACAAAAAAGACCAAAACTGGTGAGATCTTTCTGAGCAATAAATACAAAATGTTATATTCAGGCAATAACAATCAAGGAAAAGAAGGAGTAGCCATAGTATTCAACACAAAATACGAGGCTAATCTTCTTGAATGGCAGTCAGTCTCAAGTAGAGTAATGTGGGCAAATATGAGAATGGGGAACTGGACAATGAGACTTATTTGTGCCTATGGTCCCACAGAAGGTTCTACTAAGGTAGAAGTGGAGGAATTTTTTGAGGCTTTAGAAAAAGCAACTGACACAATGAAAAAGGAAAAGTTGGTCCTTGTTGGGGATCTAAATAGTAGAGTAGGAAATGATTGTGAGACATACAAAAATATTTTGGGAAAATTTGGAGAAAAGAGCAAAGCTAATAATAATGGCAAATATCTGTTGGATTTCTGCTCAGGACATGGACTGGTTATTACTAACACCATGTTCCAACATAAAAATGTGCACAAATTCACATGGAGAGAAGAGGCTAGGAATAAGAAAAGTCTCACATTGACTATGTTATTGTTGATAGTGATGTTTTCTCCCTGGTGCAGGACACCAGAGTGTACAGAGGATTTGAAATTGGAAGTGATCACTATTTAGTCTTGAGCAGGATAAAATTGAATTTCATATTGAAAAGAATAACATGTAAGAAAGTTTTAAAGCGAATAAAAGTTGAGCAGCTCTCAGCTGTAAACTGTAGACTAAAATACAGAAATATTATTGAAAAGAAAATGAAAGAGTTTGAGAACAGGAATCAAACCTTGGAGATTCAGTGGCAAACTCTGAAGGAAACATTGATTGATTCTGCCAGAGAGGCATGTGGTGAGGTTGTGTGCAAAGATAAAAAAATCAGAACTCCCTGGTGGACACAGGAAGTTAAAGAGGCAGTGAAGGAAAAGAAGAAAGCATATCAAAAGTTCCTGGCAAATAAGTCAGCTTGTGCTCTTAGAGAATACAGAGACAAATGCAAGAATGCTAAACACTGTAAAACTAGCTAAACAAAAGTCATGGGAGGACTTTGTCAAGAATATAGAAAATAAATATCAAGAAGGTGACAAAATATTCTAGAAGTTGTTGAAGAAGCTTAGGAATGGAGGAAAGAGTGCTGTAAAAGGAGTCAGAGATGATAAAGGTTACAAGAAAACAGGAGAAAAAGATATCCTTGAAGTAACGAGTAATTATTTTGAAAAATTGCTAAATGAAACAAGCACTGATAGCACAGTGGTAAAAAAACTCAACAGGCATACAGTCAGGAATACATATCCATACTTGAAGTAGAAAAAGCAATCAAAGGCTTGAAATGTGGAAAGGCAGCAGGAGTAGATGATATTCGACCAGAAATGCTGAAGTATGGTGGTATAAGAGTCTTACAGTGGCTGCACTGCATAGTTCAGAAAGCCTGGACAGAGGGACGAATTCCCGATGATTGGAGTAGAGCTCTCATAGTACCCATATATAAAAAGGGAAATAAAACTGAATGTGAGAATTACAGAGGTATTTCCCTACTGAGTGTTCCTGGCAAGATCTATGCAAGTATACTTGAGAAACGGTTGAGAAGAATTGTGGAAGAAAAGCTTGGTGAAGAACAAAGTGGATTCAGGCCAAATAGAGGCTGTCAGGATCAGATCTTCACTTTACGACAAATAGTCGAGAAAGCATGGGAATATAACAAAGATCTGTATTTAAGTTTTGTCGATTTGGAAAAGGCATATGACAAGGTGCCAAGAGAGAAGCTATTCAATACGCTGCAGTTATATGGTGTCAATGGGGCATTATATCAAGCAATACTTAGTCTTTATTTGAGTTGTGAGTCAGCAGTTAGAATTGAAGGAAGTACAGGAAGATGGTTTAATGTTAAATCTGGTGTGAGACAAGGATGTACATTATCCCCTCTGTTATTCATTATCTATATGGATCACATTATGAAGGAATGTGGTATTAAACCTGATATCAAAATTGGAGATGTTAATGTCAGCTCTTTGCTTTATGCGGATGATGTTATACTTCTAAATAAATCCGCTACAAGTCTGCAAGATTCTCTGACTAAATTAAATAGCTGTTGTAATAGATATGGTATGAAGGTCAGCAATAAAAAGACAAAGACAATGAAAATAGGCAGAATCATTGAAAATGTCAACTGTGTTGTGAATGGAGAACCTGTGGAACAAGTGAAACATTTCAGCTACTTAGGCACGATTTTTTCAGAAGATGGTAAATTAAATATAGAAATAGACAACAAAATCAGCAAAGCTGGTATGGTAGGAAGTCAATTGAATAAATTCATATGGAATAAGAGAGAAATTAGTCAGAACACTAAATTAGCTGTATACAAGACTGTGTTCAAACCAATTTTAACTTATGGATCTGAGAGCTGGGTCAGAAGTAAAACACTTGACCAAAGACTAGAGACTGCAGATATGAGAGTCCTGAGAAAGATTAGAGGCGTGAACAGATGGCATCAATGGCAATATCATATTAAAAATTAGGATATTAGGAAAGAACTTGACATTGTCAGCATCCAGGAATGCGTTAGCAGAGCTAATCTCAGATGGTATGGTCACTTAAATAGAATGGGAGAGGAAAGATTAGCAAAACAAGTGTTCTCTGCCAGGTTGGCAGGAAAACGACCCAGAGGAAGACCAAGATATAGGTGGATTGATACGGTACAAAGTGCCTTAGACGATAGAAATATAAGATCTGATAATGTTGGAGTCTTGACAAGTAATAGACTGATTTGGAGGAAAATTGTAGATAGGAAGTTAGTAATGATGTAATTTTTTCATGCAGTACTGTCATATCCTGTACACCCCTTGAGGGTACATGGCAGGAATTTGATGATGATGTCCAGCTACAAGTTCAGTGATAAAATATCTGGGTTTATTAGTCATTAGTATCAAGTACAAGTAGATTATCCACCAACTAGTTTCATGCACTAAGGACCAGTGGCTTCTTCAGTGTCATATATTAAGAAAGGATTACAAATTAATGGACTACCAATACTAATGGTAGTTGAGCCCAGATATTTTACCATAGAATAACTTTTTTAAAACATTGTAGAAAAGCATAAGTATTTCCTACTTACTCAGATTAAACATGTTTTTCTGATCTTCTCAAGCATTTATATACTGCAACTCAATTTCCCTTAATCAAATTCATAAAGAAAGAAATAATAAAATAGCTACTCAGAATAGCATTCTAGAACCACTAGAATGTGTTTGAGTGGCTTAACGCATTATTCCCAAAAGTTGTTTTACACATTTGATGATAAGTTTCTGTGACTTTTCTTTGCTACGTTTAATACAAAATTTGATGCCCACATGTGTAAATGGAATAACTTTTATTTCGAATTAAATTTCCAGCTGCTACAAGTTCAGTGATAAAATATCTGTGTTTATTAGTCATTAGTATCAAGTACAAGTAGATTATGCACCAATTTTCTCCAATTTATTTTAATACTTTAATATTTTATTTTAATAGTTTAATTCTCCAATTTATTCCTGAAACTGGAGAATTAAAAAAAAAAAAACCTCACGTTCATCCATCAAAGCACTACAGGTGAAGTGATACAATGACTTCAAGCTTATTTCATGACATGTCTACATAGATATCTGCTTACAATATAGTAGCATGCCCAGTTTCTTTAATAACGATAACTAGATACTTAAGGAATTGACAGCATACACATCATCATCATCATCAAATTCCTGCCATGTACCCTCAAGGGGTGTACAGGATATGACAGTACTACATGAAAAAATTACATCATTACTAACTTCCTATCTACAATTTTCCTCCAAATCAGTCTGTTACTTGTCAAGACTTCAACATTATCAGATCTTATATTTCTATCGTATAAGGCACTTTGTACCGTATCAATCCACCAATATCTTGGTCTTCCTCTGGGTCGTTTTCCTGCCAACCTGGCAGAGAACACTTGTTTTGCTAATCTTTCCTCTCCCATTCTATTTAAGTGACCATACCATCTGAGATTAGCTCTGCTAACGCATTCCTGGATGCTGACAATGTCAAGTTCTTTCCTAATATCCTCATTTTTAATATGATATTGCCATTGATGCCATCTGTTCACGCCTCTAATCTTTCTCAGGACTCTCATATCTGCAGTCTCTAGTCTTTGGTCAAGTGTTTTACTTCTGACCCAGCTCTCAGATCCATAAGTTAAAATTGGTTTGAACACAGTCTTGTATACAGCTAATTTAGTGTTCCGACTAATTTCTTTCTTATTCCATATGAATTTATTTAATTGACTTCCCACGATACCAGCTTTGCTGATTCTGTTGTCTATTTCTATATTTAGTTTACCATCTTCAGTAAAAATTGTGCCTAAGTAGCTGAAATGTTTTACTTGTTCCACAGGTTCTCCATTCACAACACAGTTGACATTTTCAATGATTCTGCCTATTTTCATTGTCTTTGTCTTTTTATTGCTGACCTTCATACCATATCTATTACAACAGCTATTCAATTTAGTCAGAGAATCTTGCAGACTTGTAGCGGATTTATTTAGAAGTATAACATCATCCGCATAAAGCAAGGAGCTGACATTAACATCTCCAATTTTGATATCAGGTTTAATACCACATTCCTTCATAATGTGATCCATATAGATAATGAATAACAGAGGGGATAATGTACATCCTTGTCTCACACCAGATTTAACATTAAACCATCTTCCTGTACTTCCTTCAATTCTAACTGCTGACTCACAACTCAAATAAAGACTAAGTATTGCTTGATATAATGCCCCATTGACACCATATAACTGCAGCGTATTGAATAGCTTCTCTCTTGGCACCTTGTCATATGCCTTTTCCAAATCGACAAAACTTAAATACAGATCTTTGTTATATTCCCATGCTTTCTCGACTATTTGTCGTAAAGTGAAGATCTGATCCTGGCAGCCTCTATTTGGCCTGAATCCAGCTTGTTCTTCACCAAGCTTTTCTTCCACAATTCTTCTCAACCGTTTCTCAAGTATACTTGCATAGATCTTGCCAGGAACACTCAGTAGGGAAATACCTCTGTAATTCTCACATTCAGTTTTATTTCCCTTTTTATATATGGGTACTATGAGAGCTCTACTCCAATCATCGGGAATTCGTCCCTCTGTCCAGGCTTTCTGAACTATGCAGTGCAGCCACTGTAAGACTCTTATACCACCATACTTCAGCATTTCTGGTCGAATATCATCTACTCCTGCTGCCTTTCCACATTTCAAGCCTTTGATGGCTTTTTCTACTTCAAGTATGGATATGTATTCCTGACTGCATGCCTGGTCAGTGTTTTTTATCACTGTGCTGTCATCACTGCTTGTTTCATTTAGCAGTTTTTCAAAGTAATTACTCCATACTTCAAGGATATCTTTTTCTCCTGTTTTCATTTCACCTTTATCATCTCTAATTCCTTTTACAGCACTCTTTCCTCCATTCCTAAGCTTCTTCAACAACCTCCAGAATATTTTGCCACCTTCTTGATATTTATTTTCTATATTCTTGCCAAAGTCCTCCCATGACTTTTGTTTAGCTAGTTTTACACACTGTTTAGCTTTCTTACATTTGTCTCTGTATTCTGTAAGAGTAAAAGCTGACTTATTTGCCAGGAACCTTTGATATGCTTTCTTCTTTTCCTTCACTGTCTCTTTAACTTCCTGTGTCCACCAGGGAGTTCTGATTTTTTTATCTTTGCACACAACCTCACCACATGCCTCTCTGGCAGAATCAATCAATGTTTCCTTCAGAGTTTGCCACTGAATCTCCAAGGTTTGATTCCTGTTCTCAAACTCTTTCATTTTCTTTTCAATAATATTTCTGTATTTTAGTCTACAGTTTACAGCTGAGAGCTGCTCAACTTTTATTTGCTTTAAAACTTTCTTACATGTTATTCTTTTCAATATGAAATTCAATTTTATCCTGCTCAAGACTAAATAGTGATCACTTCCAATTTCAAATCCTCTGTACACTCTGGTGTCCTGCACCAGGGAGAAAACATCAGTATCAACAATAACATAGTCAATGAGACTTTTCTTATTCCTAGCCTCTTCTCTCCATGTGAATTTGTGCACATTTTTATGTTGGAACATGGTGTTAGTAATAACCAGTCCATGTCCTGAGCAGAAATCCAACAGATATTTGCCATTATTATTAGCTTTGCTCTTTTCTCCAAATTTTCCCAAAATATTTTTGTATGTCTCACAATCATTTCCTACTCTACTATTTAGATCCCCAACAAGGACCAACTTTTCCTTTTTCATTGTGTCAGTTGCTTTTTCTAAAGCCTCAAAAAATTCCTCCACTTCTACCTTAGTAGAACCTTCTGTGGGACCATAGGCACAAATAAGTCTCATTGTCCAGTTCCCCATTCTCATATTTGCCCACATTACTCTACTTGAGACTGACTGCCATTCAAGAAGATTAGCCTCGTATTTTGTGTTGAATACTATGGCTACTCCTTCTTTTCCTTGATTGTTATTGCCTGAATATAACATTTTGTATTTATTGCTCAGAAAGATCTCACCAGTTTTGGTCTTTTTTGTTTCAGTCACCCCTATTATGTCGATCTGGTACTTATCTAATTCCTCAGCTAGCTCCATTTCTTTGCCATTCAGGCTTCTTACGTTGATAGTACCGATCTTCAACTCTGGTGATGTTAAGTTGGGGTTTGTTTTCAGATTTGTTCCAGTAGCTGACTTTTCGCTGTTCACCCTGGTTCCCTGGCGAAAACAACGGGGGCCTTGTTTAACCGGGCGACGCCCCAGCCGGCATGAAATTTTGTCATGTTGTACCATCATTTTTTATTTTGGTTTAACCAATAAGAATACAATTTGGTCAGCTAAATCCCAAATTGCCAGCCCATCCTCGTTCGTTCAGTATCAAAGTAGATACCCAACAGGGTGCACCACGAGAAGGTGAGGATTGGACATTAGGTCAGAAGCCCTGGTCACGTTGCCATCTTCATGGGAACTTAAGATAAAGACACGTGCACGCAAGTATTACATAACAGCAAATGAGAAACAAAGCGAGGAAGCTACCATTTTCCTAAAGTTCTGATGGTGCCCCCTGGCGGGCTATATTAGGTGTCCTTGGCCTTTGGGCTGAAGTTCTTCTGATATATGTTTCCCAAATTTGGGGCAGTCTCAGGCATCCAAATTAGTTGAAGTTTGGCATGTTCCTAAGGGCTGAGGCTGATGGAATCAGCCTCATCAATTTCTTAAGTATTTAGTTATCGTACCCAGTTTCTTTATTAACACTTTGAGTCCTATCGATGTAAATATACATCGATCGCACATGAACCCAGATATAGTACAAATCTGATAATGAATTTCAAGCATAATTATTATTTTCAGAATTTTTAACTCAGCGATGTAATACAATCCCATCGATGTATATTTACATTGCTGAATTAAAAATTCCGAAAATAATAATATATGCTTGAAATTCATTATCAGATTGTACTATAGTTAAATTTGAACCTTCAGCTTCATAAACCATCCTCATATATAAATTTTATTTATCAATAAAAAAGGAATTTATATTAGTATATCGTAATGCCTGCCCATCGGCTGCGTCATGTACGATCGCACATGTTCATGTTTATATTACATCGTGCCATCATAACTCTGGCTGCTCCAATCTAAACAATATAAGGGATTGATGACTCTCTTCTTGTGACCTATGACCAGGACCCAGTAGGTGTAAAATGGTTTTTGACTGAATGTGAATTAGAACAAATGCTTGAGGAAATACTCAATAACGAAGAATCTGCATTAGATGATTGGGCAGACAGTGATCAAGAACAAGAGGAAGCAGATCTCCCCACAAATGTGAGCTCCAAGTCAAGCGACAGTGATGCAGAACTTTGAACGAGGGGGTGACCAAATTTGAGGCCATTCAGCGAGTCATGTTCGTGATCACACGTGAGGTCATGGCATTTCAAAAACTGAATGGCCTAATTCAATAATTTACCACTTGACTTTTGTGGCCAATAGTGGATAATTATAGTGATGTACACCCCTACGTAAAACGATATTTTCATCATAATAATAACACACAAATTTTATTTATAATTTTCATTATTTATGTAACATCTAAGCAATATTTTGAACTGAATTTGTTGAATTCTGAACACTAAAGAAGTAAACATAAGTATAAACTAATAAAAAAAAAATTAACTTTCTATTTTTTTCAAAAACCTTGATTTCTTGCAACCCGTTTCTGGAGCCAATACCACATGTATAGCTAAAATTTTTGTTACAATTAATTGTCAAAGATGCTAACTAAAAGACAAAAAAATAATTATTTAGATATTCCATAGAAATACTGCACAGCAATTTTTTAAATAGAGCTAAAAATGGTCAGGACGCAGGGTTCTTTAAGTCCCAGTAGGTCTAGGACTCAAAGTGTTAATAATTTTCCCAGAACTTTTTGAAGAGACCTTGTTATGTGTGTGTGTGTAAGAAAATTTAGTATATTAAAAAAACTTTTCATATTGCTCATGCATTTTAATAGGAAAAAAAAATATGAGGTCAAATCTTATGATAATGATTTTAAATTATATGGAGCAACTAAGATAGCTGCATGTAACAAGGAGAACAAACTTCAACTATTAAGAAAGGTATAAGGTAATATAAAAGTATAAATAAATAAAAGTAAATGAAATCGAAACTGTAGTAGGTAATAACGACTTAACTAGTGATAAGTTCAGCATGAGAAAGGACATGAAAAGGTTGTTGGAAGAGGTGAGACTGAAGAATGAGAAAGTGAAAATTGTCAGTATTTTAACTTGATATGATAAAAATCAATTAAGAAGAAGGGCTATGATGGCGAACGATTCGATGGGCAGCGTAGAAGGAATGGACACGAGTTTTGATGTGTGGAGTGAGTTTAAGGGAAGATTAGATTTGTAGAAGGACGGCGTACACCTGAATGCTTTTGGAATAAGGAGTCTTGAAAAACTAATAAATTTACAGTCAGGGAAACTAAATCATAAAGGGAGGAATTGTGAGAATGTGAGTGTAAGAGCAATAGTGTTAATGAGGGGAATGGGCTCTGTCATGGAAATGTTGACAAGGAGAGAACGATTTCAACTTTATGTTTGTGTGGTTCGGACCCATCAAACATGTGCAAAGATGTCTACATGTATAAGGCACTAGAGAAGAACAGAGATCTGCAAGTTGTCCAACTGTGTCATGTGGACAAGAGTATATAAAAGGATTATTATATCTGTACACGAATGCTAGGAGTAGCATAAACAAAGGGGTAAAGTTTTGTTGCCTTAGTCAATATGTTGGGACCTCAGATTGTTGGCATTAGTGAGACCTGGCTATCAGAATCAGACATACTAACTGGTATCCAGTGTCAAGTATTTTTAGGAAGGATAGGAGAGGAGGGGGTGTGCTGCTAGTGATATCAAATGTCTTGAATCCAGTTAGAGCTGAGACCTATAACTGCAATACTAGTAACAATTTTTCATGTGACAATGAGTTTGAAGCTATCTCGTGTGAGGTGAAATCTAACAAGATCAATTACATAGTGGGGTGTAGTCACAGACCTGGTGGATCCATTATTAGTAATGAAGAATGCATCACCAAATAAAGACGATGAGTACAAAAAGAGTAATCATAATGGGAGGATTCAAATATCAAAACACTGATTGGGTAAAATCTCATGAGAAGAATGAAAATGCACTTATTGAGCTGTTGTGGGACAACTTTCTCAAGAAGCATGTGACAGAAGGAACTCGAGGTCAAAGCGTGTTAGATTTCATTATAGTGTCAGAGGGCATTTCAGTTAAAGACGCCGGTTGATGACAGTGATCATGCGACACTTGGGAAGTGACCAAGTTTATGAATATTCCATCAGAAAAGGCTACATGCTGAATTACAAAGCAGGAAATTATTGTTTAAATGTTTCCCGTGCACTGTCAATATTCTTCCCATCCAGCAACTGATCCCATTCCACTGAACTCAACTGAGGAGTATACTGAGTTCAGTGGAATGGGATCGGTTGCTGTATGGGAAAAATATCGATAGTGCATGGGAAATTTAAATGATGTGATATCAGAATGTGTCCCGAGAGTTCGAAGAATAAATACAGTAGGAGTCAAATGGATGTGTATTCTTATTAAGCAAGAGATTCGTAAGAAAAGGATGATGTGGAAGGAATTCCGTGTGCATAAGGATGATGCCTGTTATGAAAGTTATACGCAGCAGGCTAGAATAGTCACAACTTTTGTACGGAAAGCAGTCTGAGCATGAAAAGAAACTGGCTCTGCGTGCTAAAGACAACCCACGAGAATTCTATCGATATGCTGAAGTAAAAGAAAGAATGAATATGAAAGAATAACTCTTCTAAATGCAGATGGCATGAGGGTTACAGATGCAGAAAAGGTTGTTTAACTAATGAGTGTCCATTTTGTTAAAAGCTATCAACCTGGTGTATGCAACATTCAGCTCTCTGCTACCTCATCACTGGATGAAGAAACTCAGGTGTATGAGGATGAGGTATTAGAGTTGTTGCACAAACTAAATAAAAATTCAGCAATAAGGACTGATAGAATATCAGCACGTGTGCTAAAAGAGTGTTCAGCTGACCTGGCTGTTTAATATGAGTCTCAGAACAGAAAAGATTCTGCAGGAATGGAAAGAATATATGGTAATTCCATTGCACACAAGGGTGGTCCAATGACTGATGTATCCAACTATCAAACAATTAGTATCTCAGGAGTGGTGGCGAAGATTTTGGAAAAATTGGCTGGGGCTCACATTCAGAAATGGGTTGCAGTGAATCTCTACTTTGCAATGAACAACATGGGTTTACTAAGGGAAGGTCATGTTTTAGCAACTTGCTCACATTCTATAACAACGTTACCATTGAGCTAGACAAGGGAGAATGGATACACCATTATACTTTTGAATTTTGCTAAGGCTTTTGATAGAATATAGCATGGTAGACTGTTGCATAAAATTAGAGAATACGGGTTTGAGTTATAGAATATTAGGATGGTTGATGGACAGATATCAAAAAATTGTATACAGGAGATGTGAGTCTGCAAGATTTAAGGTAATAAGTGGTGTACCACAAGGATCACTTCTTGGTCCACTGTTATTCAATCATTACATTAATGATATTGGGAAGGATTTGGCAAACGACATACAACTATTTGCTGATGATGCACAGACAGGTAGAGTAATCAGGAATGCTGCTGATATGCAGTACTTGCAGAATGATTTGAATAGGCTGGAATTGTGGGCATGGGAAAATAGATGTCAGTAAATGTAAAGTCATTCACTTCGGCATGATTAGATATCCAATGTCGTATTATATTGGTGGGATTATGCTAGAAGAAACTGGTGAGGCTAGGGATCTTGGAGTGTTAGTAGATAGGAAGTTGAAGTTCAGGAGCCATGTGGCAAAGATTACAAATATAATTCAAAACATAATTGCAATGCTGAAACAAACGTTCACATGCAAAGATAAGGCTATCATTTTTCCTCTTTACAAGGCCTTGATAAAACACAATTCTATTATGTGCAGGTCTGGTTTCCATTGCGATTCTCATATATTGGAGAGAGTGCAAAGGAGAGTGTTAAAAATGATATCAGGATTGTGAAATACTGATTATGAATACAGATTAAGAATTTGTAGACTGCAGACAATAGCAAAAAGGAGAAAGAGGGGTAATATGATTGAGACTTACAAACTTCTGAAAATGTCTTACAGGATTTCAAATTATGGAATTTTTCTCTTTATGAAGGGTGGGAAAAGGATAAGAGGGCATCCTTGGAAGCTGAGAATGAATGCTGCTAAGAAGGGGGGGGGGGTGCTAGATTTCTCTCTCATAGGGTGTTGCATGATTGAAAGGGATTGCCATTGGATGTTATGAGTGCAAGCATTGTGAATGAATTCAAGAATAAGTATGATTACTGGTGTGTGTAGTATGTGGCCTCCCTCGATGAGTGTCTGACTCCCTGGAGGTCTCTCTTAATAATAATAATAATAATAATAAATCTTGTCTTTCACTGAAAAATACAGATTTGAGGCTTTGGTAAATGCCATGCTCTTCCACTGAACAACAGAAAAGAAATGGACAAATTACAGAAGTACCATGTAGATATGGTATTTCTAAATAACAAACAAGATGTCATATTCAGGAAATAATAGTCAAGAAAGGGAAGGAACTGCTATAGTATTCAATAGATACATTCCACACATGCTACATTGAACAAAATTTTTCATGCTGTTCAAACAAAGGACAAATAGTCTCCATTTTTAAACCACATGCTAACTTTATATAAGATGGTTTGATGTTATTTCAATGGTTATTCATCATCTATATGGATCACATTATGAAGGAAAGTGGTATTAAGCCTGATGCCAGTATTGGAGATGTCATCTGAATGAGCACTTCATTCAGATGATATTATACTCTTAAATAAATCCAGTACAAGCCTGTAGGATTTCTTAACTAAATGAATAACTGCTGTAACAAATTTGGCATGAAAAATCGGGAATGAAAAGATAAAGGCAATGTACAAAAGTACACAGGAACATGGAAAGAAGCTGCATCTTGAATGAGGAACAAATAAAACATTTGTTTGTTTTTTTTTGGGCACAATTTTTAGGAAGATGGCAAATCAAATATGGAAATAGACAGTAGAATGAATAACTATAACTAGTATGAAGTCAAGTGAATAAATTTATATGGAACAAGAGACAAAATGGTAAACACTAAAGTAATTGTACATAACAGAATATTCAAACCAATTCCAATATAAGGACCTGTGAGTTGGGCTAGAAATGAAAGTGGATAAAAAAAACTAGAGACTGCAGACAGAGTTCTGAGCAGTGGTGGCTGGTGAAATTTTAAATGGGGGTGCTGCCTATACAAAATAAAAATAAAAAATTATCTTTTCCTAATTAGTAACCAATTTATTAATAAATAAATACTGTATTTATTTATTTATTAATAAATTGGTTACTGATTAGGAAAAAAAAATTTTTTTTTTTATTTTGTATAGGCAGCACCCCTACTTAAAATTTCATCAGCCGTCACTAACAAAAATTAAGGAAGTGAACAGATGATAGAAGTTGACATCATTAGCATTCGGGAGTGTATGAGCAAAGCTAGCAATTAAATTCATTTCATTTTTAAGAAATATATTTGGAGCAACACCCACAATGTTAAATTGCACAATAATTTTTCTAATTTGTTTAAAAACAAACACAAGAATGCCTAGTAAAATTTAAAATCAAATCCGAAAATAAATATTACCTGCAAATATTATTAACTGAATTTAACATGCTGAGAACTATGTTTGTTGTTAAAGTACTTTTAGGAGGTATATGTAGTATATATACTCAGAATTTATTCTAGTTTCAATTCATATACTTCAGAAACTCACAGGAGGTTTCATGATGATTTCTGTATAGCTCCTTAAATGATGATGCTGCATTGCAGGCATACCAAATTCTTCACATTCCTATAAAAGAAAAGTCACAATAAACACATTCCACTAAATATAATATGAATATTACATGTATCCTCAATTATCCAAATTCTACTTCATTCTTTATAATTCTTGATATCAATATACATAAAAAACAGAACTTTCTTTTCCCTGTAATCATTAATAGATTCAAATTATGTTTAGGAAATGCAGACGCTTTCAACTTAAACTAGGATTTAAAAAAAAAAAACCAGTCTTGATGCTTTATTTACAAATAATCAAATGTTTACATATGTATATAATTTAACTCCCTTCTCTTATATATGTATTGCTTATATAAATATACAGATGAACAGATGTTCTATATACAAGCAATAAAACAGATTTAGCCACCAAAAAAAAAAAAAGAAAAGAAAAAAGTCAGTAACCGAAAAGTTGCTTAATTTATTATTCACTAGTAAAATATGAAACATTGCACACAAGCAAAGAAAATTATTCTCATAAATTTCCAGAGCTTGACTTCTTCAGCCTCTGAGTATGTAGATGCTATCATTCTTTTGGGATTCCTTGCCAAACATATTAACATGTTCTTGGGTCTTCTTGTGTTTTCTAGCATGAGAAGATTGCCAAATGGGATGATCTCTACTTTCTACTCCTTTATATGGTCCGACCACTGTTTCCATTCTCCAGACCCAAACATTTGCTCAGAGAGAATAACAGAAATGATTTTTAGTGGAATGAAAAAAAAGCCCCCATTCCACCAAAAATACCTAATGCTATCTGAGCAATGACTCTCCAATATACAGCACTAAGGCATTCCAAGAAAAAACATTCAGCTAATCGCAAATACTCCTTTTACATTTCACTAAAGCACTCCAGTTAGGCGTGCTTTAATGAAATGTAAAAGCTATTCAAATCTGAGAACTGACAAATAATAGATCAATGAATAACTAACTCTTATTTAGAAGTATAGGTCTATGTTAATTAGTTTATGTTAATAAACTATTTAATAACCAACTAGTTTCACCAGCTTCTTCAGGGTACAATAAGGTAGGCAAAGCAAATTACAAGCTAGATGTTAACTGACAATTCTAATTCAATAACAAAATAGTACTGAGTGTGAAACAATACACGTGTCACGGATACATGATTTACTTGTTGAGAAACATTTTGTAGTTGGCACTGAAGTTCATTTCATGTATGTTTAGTGATCTGATTAAGGTCTTCCATATATCAGGCAGGATTAAATCTTGGTTCTTGTTGAGGTTTTTTGTGGAACGGGCGACTGTAGCTGCTTCTTTGAAGATTCTGGAATGGTAGTTTTCTTCTATATAATGCATATAACTTTTATTCCATTCAGTGATGTGGTTGGTTGTAGAGAAGTGGGAAGAAAGGCCAGATATATCTTGTCTGTTGTTTCTTACATAACCAATATGTTCCTTTTGTCTCTTTCGAAGCTAACATCTGCCCAATGTAACTAAGACCACAGGAAGAAGGGATGTTGTAAACAGCATATTTGTAGAAAGGATGGAAGTCTTTCGGTGATCTTAGAAATTTTTGAATAGTTTCAACTGGCTTGAAGGTCACTCTAATATTGTGTGGTTTTAGGAGGAGAGCCAGTTTTTTTGGAAATGGTACCAACGAATGGAATAGTTATAGTGGTGATATATTGGGTGACATCACGTTGCCATTGTGGTATGTCAGAGAAGAGACTCTTGTTGACGAGTCTTCTAGGGTAGCCATTTAAGGATAGGTCGTTGGATATTGTAGTCAATTCTTCTTGTAGTTCATAGATCATTTATTAACACTTGACCAATACTTCTAAATAAGAGTTAGTTATTCCCTTAAATATAAAGAGCCAATAGGCTTCATTTCGTTACTTATTCATTAATCTTGGTGGTCAAGAATTATAATAATTTCAAATATGAACAGAATCGATGAGATTTCAAAATGGAAGGTACGCCATCTTGAACTTTTAAAGTGTAGAAAGGCTAAGTTTTTAAATCACCTAACTTTCTTAAAAAGATGTCGAGACAACAACGTTATCCCCAAATTCCTGTGTCTCAGACAACTTTTTAATTCTAGACAAGCTAAACGTATTTATCATAAAACATCACTCTCTCCCTTCTACGTGAAAGAATATATCATACGAGATTCAGACTAAGCCAAATAGATTCAAAATGTTGAGTTCTTTACAGACATCTCTAATACCATTGATGAAGATAATTGGCGACGTCTAGATAATTTATTATCTAGAAGTCGCCAATTGACTGTTAATCGATCAAAGCACATACTAACAAAACCTGAGATCGCTATTCTCAAAAAAGGCTTCAATTTTGCCTTAACACCTGTTGTAATTCCCAAAGTAGATTTCATCTGCAATTTAGAGAAAGCCATCTCATTACTACCACAACTTACAGCTAATGACCTTAGATTGAAAAGCAGCATAATCCTCTTGTCTCCTTCCAGATCTCCACACACAAATTTCACCCCCATGGAAAAAAGAACCCTGCTCAACTTAAAGAATAACGAAGACATCATCATACTTAAAGCAGACAAAGGAAATAGTACTGTCATCTTAAACACAAAAGACTTTGAAGATAAACTTAACAATCTGTTATCAGATACGTCCATCTATAATGTCCTTAATACAAATCCAATGTTAAAAAATCATAATGACACCAATGAATTATTACGTCGGATGACAAACTGGCTTACAGATTTAATTAAAAGTTAAAATCTATGCATCCTCTAACTCCTAGACTGAATGGCGTTCCAAAAGTGCAGAAGGATGGCTCCCCATCATGCCCCACTGTAGATGGAATCAACTCTCCAACTTATTTACTGTCTAAACATCTTGCCAAAATTCTACAACAACATATCCACAACTCATATACTTATATTAAAAACTCTCAACATTTTATTGAAAAATTAAAAAACATCCCTATCTCTGAAGATGATATACTTGCTAGCCTTGATGTTACTTCCCTGTTTACCAACATTCCAGTTGTTGAAGTCATCAACATCTTAGACAATTTGTTCCCACAAGACATCACTTCGTTGTTTAGTCACTGTTTAACTTCTAACTATTTCGTATGGAAGAAAACCATTTACAAACAATTAACCGGATTGGCCACGGGTAGTCCCCTCTCACCCTCTTGTGCTGACTTATTTATGGAAGATCTTGAAACTAAAATCTTATCTCAGATTAACCCAAAACCTACAGCATGGTTTAGATATGTAGATGACATCTTTATCATATGAAACCACAAAAAGAAAGAGCTATTGGATTACCTAAAAAAAATCAATTCGTTCCACCATACTATCAAATTCACACAAGAACTTGAAAAGGACAAACAACTACCATTCCTGGATGTTGAAAGTTTATTTTTCACTTGGTTAGAGTATAATAAAATTAGTTTAATCCTTTTTCCAAGTGTGAGCAAACAAAGTTTGCGCCTGAAAGTGTCTTCAGGACTGGGGTAAGGTGGTACCATTCCTGGACATCATAATAAAGAAACAAGAAAATAACAGTGTTAACTTATCCGTTTATAGAAAACCTACAAATACCGGACGTTATCTAAACTTCAGCTCATCACACCACATCTCCCAAAAACTTAGCATTATTCATATGCTAAAGAAAAGAGCTATACAGTTTACTACGGATAAAATGATCCACAAGAAGAATTGACTACAATATCCAACAACCTATTCTTAAATGGCTACCCTAGACGACTCGTCAACAAGATTCTCTTCTCTGACATACCACAAAGACAACATGATGTCACCCAATATATCACCACTATAACTGGTGATGGCTATTCCATTCGTTGGTACCATTTCCAAAAAACTGGCTCTCCTCCTAAAACCACACAATATTAGAGTGACCTTCAAGCCAGTTGAAACTATTCAAAAATTTCTAAGATCGCCGAAAGACTTCCATCCTTTCTACAAGTATGCTGGAGTTTACAACATCCCTTGTTCCTGTGGTCTTAGTTACATTGGTCAGACGTCTAGAAGCTTCGAAATGAGACAAAAGGAACACATTGGTTATGTAAGAAACAACAGACAAGATATATCTTGCCTTTCTTCCCACTTCTCTACAACCAACCACATTATTGAATGGAATAAAAGTTATATGCCTTATATAGAAGAAAACTACCATTCCAGAATCTTCAAAGAAGCAGCTACAGTTGCCCGTTCCACAAAAAACCTCAACAGGAACCAAGGTTTAATCCTGCCTGATATATGGAAGACCTTAATCAGATCACTGAAATGAACTTCAGTGCCAACTACAAAATGTTTCTCAACAAGTAAATCATGTATCCGCGACATGTGTATTGTTTCACGCTCAGCACTTTGTTATTGAATTAGAATTGTCAGTTAACGTGTAGCTAGTAATTTGCTTTGCCTACCTTATTGCTCCCTGAAGAAGCCGACAGCAATAGCCAGCGAAACTAGTTATTAAATAGTTTATTAACACTTGACCAATACTTCTAAATAAGAGTTAGCTATTCATTAATCTCGGTGGTCAAGAATTATAACAATTTCAAATAATAGATCACTATGGAAATAGTTCATGATTGAAAATTAGTTAATTTAATTGTATTAGAATGCCATAATATCTGATATACACCCTTGAGAGCATACATAGAAAGTAATGGTGAGATTGTAAGAGTACTTAGTTATCTTAAATAATCAGTGTGACAATAAATTGAAAAAGATGTTTATTATTGTATATTAACTAACTCTCACTATATCTTGGTATTCCTCTGGGTCATTTTCGTGTCATTTTTTGCTTCAAAAACCTGTTTTGCTAATCTTTCGTCTCCTAAAACTTTTTTTTTTTTTAGTTTACAACTACAAAGTGCTGTTGTAAACATCATATGTTGTAAACAGCATATGATGTTTTGACACATCATATGATGTACAAGAAAGTGCAGACAAGTCTACATTATGGGAACATATTTTTATCTACAATTCTACTGCTCTTAAATAACTAAGTTTTATGTGCATTAAACCTGATATCAAAATTGGATATATTAATCTCAGCTCTTTACTTTATGCAGATGATGTTATACTTCTAAATAAATCCAGTACAAATCTGCAAGATTATCTAACTATACTGAATAACTGCTGTGATAAATTAGGTGTGAAAATAAGCAGAAATATTGAAGATATCAACAGCATACTGAATGGAGAGTCTATAAAACAAGTAAAACATTTCAGCTATTTATGCACAATTTTTAGAAAAGATGGCAATTCTTCCTCTTCTTCTGCAGCTTCTCCCACTTAAGTAGGGTCACTGTTGATAATGAGTCTCCTCCACACCTTCCTGTTTTGGGCTGTCACCACATCCAAGTTCTTCATCCTCAAGTCCTCTTCTACCAGCTCCCTCCATCTCTTCTTTGGCTGCCCACGCTTCCGCCTTCCTTGCACATCCATCTGCATGACCCTTCTTCCCACATATTCGTCCTCCTTCCTCATCACATGACCAAACCATCTCAACCTTGCCTCCTGTATTTTCGCTCCTAAGTTCGTAACTTTCACTGTTCTCCTGACATAGTCATTTCTCAGACGATCCTTTCTGGACACACCGCACATCCACTTAAGCATTCTCATCTCTGCTACTTCCATCCTGCTGATGTTATTTTTCCTCAGGGCCACAGTTTCTATAGCATATGTCATAGCTGGCCTCACTACTGTCCTATAGATTTTGCCTTTCAGATTGATCAGCACCTTCTTATCGCATAACACTCCAGCCATCTCCCTCCAGTTCCCCCAACCCGCTTGTATCCTGCATCCCACTTCCTTCTCACCTCCTCCATCTTCTTCCACTGTTGAACCTAAGTATCTAAAGTCTCTCACCTTCCTGATGACATTTCCTTCCAGCTCCAGATCTGTCTCCTGTCTGCTGCCCACTGTGCAACACATATACTCTGTCTTACTTCTGCTCAGTCTCATACCTCTCTCTTCCAGTACTTTTTTCCATCTTTCCAGTTTAGTTCCCGCTCCTTCTCTTGAATCTGCACACAGCAAGATGTCATCTGCATACAACATTGTCCAAGGCGCATCTTCTCTCACCTCCTCTGTTACCACCTCCATCACAATATTAAACAGAAACGGACTTAATGCTGACCCTTGATGCAAGCCAACTGTTACTTGAAAACTTTCTGTCTGTCCCAGACAGGTCCGAACACTTGTCTTCACATTTCTGTACATTTCCTTCACCAACCTGACATATTTCTCTGGAACCTTCTTCTCCCTCAGACACCTCCAGACTTCTTGCCTTGGCACTCTATCGTATGATTTCTCCAGATCAATAAATGCCAGATGTAGCTCCCTTTGTTTCTCTCGATACTTTTCCATCATCTGCAGTAACCCAAAGATAGCATCTGTTGTTAATCTACCAGGCATGAAGCCAAATTGTTCCTTTGCAATCTCCACCTCCATCCTCAATCTACCATCAAGAACCCTTTCTTGGATTTTCATTGTGTGGGACATCAACTTTATTCCTCTGTAATTTTTACAGTCTTGTGCATTCCCTTTACCCTTGTAGATGGGTAAACGAGCACTCTCCTTCCATTCCTCGGGTATATTTTCCTGTTGGCAAACTTCCATGAACAGGTCCCACAGCAGGTCAATTCCCTCTTCCCCCAGTGCCTTCCATGCCTCCACTGGAATTCTGTCGGGACCCACCGATTTTCCATTCCTCATCCTCTTCATGGCCTCTGTCACTTCCACTCTACTGATGTTCTGCACTATCCCCTCAGAAGGCTGCCCATCTTCTCTGTGAGTCCTTGCATTTCCCTCATTCAAAAGTCCCTCAAAGTATATTTTCCATCTGTTTCTTATGTCTACATCCCTCCATAATACTCTTCCTTCAGCGTCTTTGATCTGCCTCACATGTAAGATGTCCTTTGCTGCTTTATTTCTACATTTCGCTAGTTGATAAATTTTTCTCTGTCCTTCCTTTGTTTCTAATTGATCATACAGATCTTGATATGCCATGGCCTTCGCCTGCGCCACAACTCTCTTGGCTTCTTGCTTTCTCTCTCTGTACACCTCTCTGTCCTCTTCCACTCTTGACTCATCTCACTTCTGCTTTGCCTTCCTCTTAGCTGTCACTGCCACTTGTACATTATTATTCCACCACCAACCCTCCTTCTGCTCTCTAATCTTTCCAGATGTCTCACCAAGCACCTCGATTGCACAGCTCAGGATTACTTTTGAATTATGTTTCCACCAATCTTGTACACTTTCCAGTCCATCCGGAATCCTCTCTAACACCCTCTCCCTAAAATGATTCTTCACACACTCTCCTCTTTTAAGTGAAACCACTTAATTATCTTCATCCCATTGAATCCAGAGGTTTTTATCTTCGATCTTATTTTAAAGTCTGTGCACAGCAGTCGGTGTTGCTGTGCTACTTGATCTGTTGGAATTACTTTACAATTTGTCACAACCTTAAGATGTTTTTTCTAGTCAAAATGTAGTCAATTTGTGAACTGTTGTTACCACTCCTAAATGTTATCTTCTCATCTTCTTAGAGAAGATGGCAATTAAATATGGAAATAGACAGCAGAATTACTAAAGCATTGTAGGAAGTCAACAGAATAAATTTATATGGAATAAGAGAGATATTAGTCACAACATTAAACTATCTTGATACAAGACAGTGTTCAAACAAGTTTTAACTTATGGAACCGAGAGCTGAGTTAGAAATAAAACATTTGAAAAGAATGAAGATATGAATTAAAAACACTCGATCATAGAAATACTGACTTTCAGTCTAAAATATTTATGAGAAAGATGAGGGGGAGTGAACAGATGGCATCAGTAGCAGCATCGTATTAAAAATAAGGATATTAGGAAAGAACTTCATATTGTTAGCATTCAAGGTGTTGGAAAGTTAATCTCAGGTGGTATGGTGACTTAAACAGAATGGAAGAAATAAAAGGTTAGAAAAATATGTGTTCTTTGCCAGGATGGCAGGAAAAATACCAAAAGGAAAACAAAGATCTAGATGGAGTGATACATTAAAAAGTGCCTTAAAAGACAGAAATATAACATCTGATAATATTGGAGTCTTGACAGTAATAGATTAATTTGGAGGAAAATTGTCGATAGGAAGCTAATAATGATGTAACTTTTTCATGTAGTACTATCAAATATTCTGTTCAGCCCTTGCAAGTACATCGGGATTTTACTACTTGTATATGGAAAATATTATAACTTCTGTATTGATTTAACCTCAGTATCTTTCTGGGGTAGCTTCCACTGAGGAGAACTAAATAAAGATCAAAACTGGTCTAGTAACATCCCATAATGCAATACACACATCAACTTGTGCTTTGCATACTTTGGGATACTAAGGCAATTGAAAGAAATCAACAGCCTCTATATACAAGAAGTCTGGTTATGCTAGTTATGGAAATACTTTCATGTGCAACCCTTGTTTACTTACATTTGGCTATGGAATTAAAAAAGAATATACATTAGTCTCTATTATAATTTATTGAAATGGTCTAGAGTTGGAACAGATAAGTTAGAATTAGTAAACCTTTAGTCTACCCACGGGTACTAAGTGTAATATACATTTACAACCTATTATCAGTAAAATTCACATACATGTGTGCATATGTATGTATGTATGCATGGAGATATATATACATTCAATGAACAAAGCATTCGAGATACCTACCTAATAAAGTGTCGGTTCTTCTTTATCGAGAATAACAGCCTGTATTCTCTGAGGCATTGACTGCACCAGATGTCAGATCTAACTACAACCATGCCTGTTGCTGCATTGTCCATGACTGTGCCTTAAATGTTGGCTCCGGATAAATGAATGAAATATGCCAAGCAATTATGCTCTTAGTTTCATCCTTTATCCAAATGTAAGCAAACAAAGTTTGTGCATGAAATCACTCATGACTGGGCTATTTGTATATAGAGGATAATGACTTCACATCAATTGTCTTAGTATCCCATAATGTAGCACACATGGATATGTATAATGCTATACATTATGGGAAGGGCCACTACCCAGACAATTTCAACCTTTATCAAGGTCTCATCAGTGGGAGCCAGACCCAAAAGTGATACAGAGGTTGAAGTAATGCAAAAGTCATATTTCTATATAAAGTAGTCAAAAGGTGTCACACCTTATTACTCAAATACTCTGGATTAGAGATAGATGTTGAAAGTTTTTTTTCACTTGGTCATACTATAAATTAAAGATGCCAAGCAATTATATTCTTGGTTTCATCCTTTACCCAAGTGTAAGCAAACAAAGTTTGCGTGTGAAGTACAAGTAGCCCCTTGTGAAGTGACTTCATGCACAAACTTTGTTTGCTTACACTTGGATAAGGGATGAAACCTAGAATATAATTGATTGGCAGCTTTAATTTATAGTATAACCAAGCAGAAAAATAAATAAATTTCAACACCCTGGATACATGGATCTGATTCTTGCTCTACGGCATTCCACAGAGAGAGATTTGATTAGATTTAAATACAGGGACCTTGGGGGCCACTAAATGGTCCCAAACTCAGATGAGCATTTCTTCTGCTATGCCTGGTTGGTTGCAGCCTAGTGGGATAGCACACTGTCCTGCTGAAACAGACCATTGGCTGCAAGATGTGCAAAGGCAAGGAAAGTGTAGATCAGCCAGCACATTCTGTTAGTTCACAGCATTTAGGGGCCTCTACAGAAAAACTAAGGAACTTAATGTGTCACAAGAAAAGGCTCCCCAAACCATGACAGAGCCACCACATCCTTGAATAGAGCTGACTTGGCCATGGCCTCATGCTGTTGACACCACACCCACACCCATCAGCTCAGTACAACTGATAATATGATTCATCAGACCACACAACTCTGATCCACTCTGCAGAGGTCCAGTTTTGATGGACCCGACACCAGGCAAGGTGTGATGATGATGAGCTGTCATCAGTGGTACATGATTAGGATGCCAGCTACCAAAGCTTATAGTATGTAGGATATGGCATAAAAATTTGTTTGTTGACACAGCTTAGACCTCTCACATTGAAACTGGATGTGATTTGTGCCACCATTTAACAGGTATTTGTCAAACCCTCTGTTTTTCCAGAATTTTAATGTTTGCCTCTGTTTATCGAGTCAAAAGCTTGTTTGAAACAGCAGTAGAGTTTTTTATTTTTGTCTCTCATAAGATCTGCTAATCTGTTTAATGTGAAAAAAAAATGCACACACATTGTTTGGAAAGAAGTTAATGGACACCACAATGCGAGGAACAAACAGCCATGGTGCCCACCTTAAGATGTTGGACCTCCTTTCGCTGTGATGACTGTAGTAATCCTACAGGGCATACATAGTGATCAATGAGAAATTTGGACACCATTCTTTCAGTAGGCATGTAATGAGCTCCTGGGACAGATGTCCCTTGACTTAATGTCACATGGTTCATCCCACAGACGTTCAACAGGATTGAGATCAGGGCTCTGTGGAGGCTAGTGAAGTGTGGTAACTTTCATGTCCAGAAACCTGTTACAGTAGCAGTCTTGCTGAAAGAGACAATAGTCAGTTCTTTAAAAACACTATAAAGTACGAAGCATCGCATTATGCATAATGTTCAGATACCTCTCATAGTTCAGTGTTCATGGCGCCACAAACAGAGGTCAAAGGCCAAACCAGGAAAAACAGGTCCATACCATTACACCACCACCACCACCGCCGAATTTCATAGATGGGGATTATGCACTCTGGCAAGAGATGTTCATTGGGCATCCACTCATCCATCTGCTCGATCAAGAATGTAGTGTGATTTGTTGCTCCATAACACAGCTTTCTAAGCTTCCACGTTCCATTGAAGATGAGCTACATGTTCATTTGGATAATGTGAGGCTTGCATTCCTACCATGGAAACCCATGTTGTGAACCTTGGTTCTGAATTCTTTCCCATTCGAAGCCTAGAACTTTGCATTCAACACATCGGCCGATTTTACATATTATCCTTTGTAGCACCCTGCAGTCAAGTTCGGTGAGTGTGGTGGATTGTCCATTATAGGTAGCATTTACAGTTGACTCCCTGCACAATTCTGCAAACAGGTGAAAAAGATGAAATAAGCCTGCAACATGGTATCATCCTATCACAATGCCTCTTTCAAACTCTGTCATTTCCCTTCTCACAGCCATTTCACCTGGACACAGTTGCACTGACTTGGGAGCATCATATTCCTCCAATTTATCCTATCCTATCCGTCTACGATGGGTTGAGTCCCTTCCTAATGAGGGGGTTACTGGCGTATTAATGTAACTGGTTTGCCACTCCTCTGCTGCATTCCCTAAGGCGATATTCATGACTATATTCGTGTGTGTTCACGGGCTGGTTTGCCTGCCTGCAGGATGAAAACCAGAGATAAATTGTGGGGAAAAACCCTGCTGTCCATGCCCAAGACTAGCTAACTTGGCTATGGCTGAAGAAGATCCTTAAGCTCCTCACATCATAGATGGGAATCGAACCCAGGACACTCCGTCCCAAGGCATATGGTTGTGAAGTGCATAGCCACTAGGCTAACCACGCAGACATTCCTCCAATTTATACCAGCTACAAACAACACGTGACCTGTTACATGGCACAATGCAGCTTGCCCATGGGGGGCATCCATTGACTTCCTTCCAAGCAGTGTGTATAGACACATGCACACATACATAAACTATAAAATAATATAATATTCATCTAAATTCACTTTTTATTAACTGATAATAATTACAATTTCATATGATGATGGACTATATAACATATTTTAAGGTTAAGTACAATGAAGAGCTAAGAATTTCAAGTCTTGCAGTGAACATTCTGATTAGGATATGTTAAAAAGAGAGATTAATGACATATCAGTTAATGAATCTATATAATTCACTAAACAATGAATCAAATCGACATGCATCACAGTAGAATGTCAAAATTATATTTGTACCACCATAATCAGTAATCACATTATTATTTCTAACCATGAAATGGTGGATTTGTTGGAAATTAGGTATGTTAGCTAAAGTGTAATTACAACTTTTGTTTCCCCTTAATCTATAAAATTTAAGCTGTGATCATCATTTATAAAAATTCATTTATAAGTCACCTGAATTACCTATGCAATCTACACATATTTTAGTATGATATATCAAGAGAACTTCGGATTAATGTGTAACCTGCATCTTTTGAAATACTTATTTTTTCTGAATATCAATTATGAAAAAACAAAATTCATACTATTAAAATCCAATAAAAGATCATGAAATATATCCCCCCCCTCTCTCTTTGGCATTTACAATTAATACTTACATCAACAAATCCTGGAGGAACTGGAACATTAAATCCTGGATAATCTATCAGTTTTGCTGGATCATACTGCACTGCAAAATATTGTATGATAGCCTTTATGATTGTGATTTGAATGAACAATAAAAATTTAAATTAAGAAAACAGTCATATTTTTGGAGTATTAATTTTCATGGTACTTATAGCAACAAAACTCATTGCTATGAGTACCGTATCAATATTTCCTGGTATGTGGTATGTTCGGAATAACATGTGTCAGATACAACTGAAATTTCAGTAGTTTTCTTCTGGCAATTTTTTCACTAAACTGATCTACTAATTGTTAATAAGTCTCTAATTTGATCAGCTTGCATTCTTCTATTTCACAAAGACCTAACCATATCAATCTATTTCTCTGAGTTTCTTGACATTTTTCATATCTTTGTTTTTAGTTTTTCATTTCCTATTAAGTTTAAGCATATAACCTTGGAATGTGTTTATTCCAACCTTGGAATGTTTTTTTTCTAACCCAACAATAATAAAATTAGCATATGCTCTGAGAGAATACAAAGAAAAAAATGTAAGAAAGTGAGGCACTGTGTAAAAGCAGCTTAACAAAAGTCATATAATCAATTTCATATAATCATATAATCCACTTTCTACATTGGCATCCGTGTATGAGAACACGGTTCCGGTGAAGATATAGTGCTAATAATGGGAAAATTATCACATCTGTATGTTTTCATTGACATCCCATGTGAGCAATGGAAAAATGGTTGGAGAGCAGATTGTAAGATTGATTGCAGAATAAAAGTGAGTAGACATATGGAAGAAAGTATTTTCTCCATTATTAAATAGGGAGAGGTCATGGTTGTTGTGTATTCACTCAATGATACAGCACCTCCTATTCATGTTGCCACTATCCCACAGAGTGTTATGTCCATTAAAGTCACCCATTAGGAGTATGGGCCGATACAATATAAGATTGTCAAGTTCTGTTTTGTTTAATTCATAACCATGAGTAGGACCATTTCCAATTGTCCTTGCATACTAGAGTAATAGTCCTGAAGGTGTTTTAAATATGATTCCTGCAGACAGAGACAAATAGGAAGACTCAGCTGGAAGTTGTTTGTGTTTCTGCAGCAGGTGCTTCATATCGTTAATATTCTGGTGGAGCCCACGACAATTCCGCTGTGAAAATTTTCCTATTGTACAGACTTTGTAGACCTCTGATTTTTGGGAGATTGAGGGCTTACTCTTGTCCAGTTTATATTTCTCATTAGATTTTGTGAGGTATGGACAACCGGTGTTCATCTCTCCCTCTGGAAGGAAATCCAATACTTCATCGGATGTGTCATGGGTGAGTTTGAGTTATTTTCTGTGGGAGGGTCTGGTGGTTTGTCTTTAAGTGACAACCTTGGCATAATTTTTTTTACAAGTGAGTTCTCATCAAATGACACCATTTTTGGAGTGGGACCGAACACATGATATGCTCAACAGAGAAACAGTCACAATCATAAAGTTCATGTATGGTGTAATTGTCGAATGATGGAATAGACATGTGAGTTTGAGTTATTGTTGACACTTTCTTTACTGTTACCTTCTCAGCATAAGAGGGTCTCAGAGTGTTAGTGATTAACTTTCTTTTTGCATCCTAGTATGATATATTTTGTTCTTATTTTTTATTTTGTGTATTTCTTTTTCATCTTTCCATTTCTAACATGCACAGGCGTACATTGGATGATCTCCCTGGCAAGTTACACATTTGACTTTCTTTGCAGAACAAGATTTGTCATGCTCTTTACTACCACATGGGGCACAGGTGGCAGCACCACAACAGGCAGTGTCCAGTGAATACAGTGCAGTAGGTTTAAATCTGATTGTCTATTTTTTGAATCATTTGAAGCCTTACACCACCATCCTAATCTTAATTGGACAGACAATGCTATTGCGAAGTGATTGCTGTTAATTGTTTATATTTTTATTTATTTATTATTTTTAAATTAATTAATTTAAAAAATTAATAAAAAATTAATTTAATAAAAGGCTGAGCCTGTGTAGCTCAGTGGATGTGGCGTTTGCACACCACCGCGCTTGGCCGCACGAAGGAAGACTTCGTTTCGAGTCTAGTCGGCGACTAGAGGAAATTTTTCTAAGCCTTTTTTCGACCGGTTCCCGAGTTAGTCAATCTCTGGCACGGGCAAGCAAGTTTTTCCTCCTAGAAACTCGGGTTTTTCGTCCTGTAAACTCAAGAAAATCGACCGTAGAACCCACATTATTTCAGACATTAAATATATTGTGTTAGGGTTAGGGACCACGAGATGGCGGCACATTTGAGCCGTCTCTCTTCACTGCGTACCGCTTAATTAGTGATAGCTTTGGGCCATCTGTCTCCGATTGGGTACCAGTGGAGATTGAACTGCCCACTCAGTCTCCAAAAGTTAGATAGGGCTAAATGGCCTCGCCTACTCCCGTATACGGGAATAAAAAAAGGCGTTAGCTGATTGAATTAATTAATTATACATCTATTCCCACTTCTCTGAACTCTAATAGTGTTTTCTCCTTTTGGACAGCTGCAACCGAGACGCATGATATTATATGCATACTGTATGACTCGTCCTTATATTCAGAATTTAGTTATTAGTTCTTCTGTATTCCCCTGAAAGAAGCTCACAGCATATTGAGCAAAATATGTAGGAGTAATAAATTATATTTAGTTTCCTTTTACATGTGTGAAGCTGTTATTAAAAAAAAAAAAAAAAATAGTATGTCTAACACACGTCTCTATTAAACAACTAATAATGTATCTTTGATAGGCAGTAAGAAAGATGACAACTTCCAAGTTGGTTTGAAGATGGTATACATTATATCTGTGAAGAGTCCTTGCTATTTTTTCATATGTTCCTTTAAGGTAGGGTATGCTGATTCTTTTAACATCAGATTGCAACCTGGGAGAGGGATGATAATTATCAATTATTTTCTATATCGAGGTTTTACTGTATCCATCAAGTAATAGAATAAGTTTTAATTTATTTAATAGAAGAGACACAGAAGAACAAATCGTGTATGATCGGTGCAGGATGATAATGATGATCTGAAGATGTGTGGATATACATATCTGTCTATAAAGAATGGCTTCCTGTAAACAATACATTCAATATTATCAGCAGAGTTATGATGTATTAAAGCATCCAAAAAAGGGAGACTGTTGTTAGAGTCACGTTCAATAGTGAACTTAATGCAAGTGCATAAGGAGTTAATTTTATAAGAAAAAATTATAGTACAGTAGTTCTGTTAAAGGGGGGAGGGGGCTTAAGGGTCAAAGCCATATAACTGAGAGGAGACCTCCACATAGCCCTTAAAGGAATGTGGAGAACCAACCAGAGCTTCTGACCTAATGTCCAGTCCTCACCTTGTTGTGGTGCACCCTGTTAGGTATGCACTTGGATACTGAACAAACGAGGATGGGCTGCAATTTGAGATTTAGCCGACCAAATTATTCTTACTGGCTTAAACCACAATATAAAATGATGGTACAACATGACAGAATTTCATGACAGCTGGGGCGTTGCCCGGTTAAACAAGGCACACATTGTTTTTGCCAGGGTGAACAGCGAAAAGTCAGCTACTGGATGTCAGGACTAAAATACACTGCTTGGAAAGAAGTCAACAGACCCCCCCCCCCCCCCCCACGAGCAAGGTGCACCATGCCTGTAATAAATCACATGTTTGTAGCCAGTATTGGAGGAATATGATGCTCCCAAGTCAGTGAAATTGTGTCTGGGTGAAATGTCTGCAAGAAGGAAACTGACGTAGTGATAACATACTGAGGTGGCAGCATGGAGAGTCAACTGCAAGTGTTATCTGCAGTGGATGACCCACCACACTCACTGAACTTGACCATAAGGTGCTATGACGCATAATATGTAAACACCACCAATCATCAGCTGACAAGTTGAATATAGAGTTCCAGGCATTGACTAGAACATAAATCTGCACAAAAACATTCAGAACTGAGGCTCACAACATGGGTTTCCAAGGTCCACAATATGCAAGCCCCACATTACCCGAATCAGCATGTAGTTGTCATCTTCAGTGGTGCAAAGAGCATGTACAATGAAACGTGAAAGCTTGGAAAGCTGTGTTATAGAGTGACGAATCACGCTACATCCTCTACCAAGCAGATGGACAGGTGTGGGGAATGCCCGGTGAATGTCTCTTACCAGTGCTTAATCCCAACTATGAAATTCAAAGGTGGCAGTGTGATGTTTGGGTCTTGATTTTCCTGGTTTGGCCTCAAATCTCTCTTTGTGGTGCCATGAACATTGAACTCTGAGAGGTATCTGAACATGCTTCGAACTTTGGTGGTGTTTCTATAGAATTAACCAGTCTCTTTCAGCAAGACAATGCAGTGTGTCATAAGGCTGTAACTGTGTGGTTTGTGAACATGAATGCCACCACACTTGATTAGCCTTTACAGAGCCCTGATCTCAATCCTACTGAACATCTGTGGGATGAACTAGAGCAAGGTCAAGGAACATCTGCCTCACAACAGTCCAGGACCTCATTTCATGCTTACAGGAAGAATGGTCCAAAATTCCCACTGATCACTATTGTATGCTTGTGGAAAGTATGCCCCATAGGATTGCTACAGTCATTGCAGTGAAAGGAGGTCCTACATCTTATTAAGGTGGGTGCCATGGCTGTTTGTTTCTCATATTAAGGTATCATTTGACTTCTTTTTTTATTATTATTATTTTGTGACACCTCCAGGGAGTCCAAAGACTCATCGAGGGAGGGCACCTACTCTACAACTCTCTGTCTCCACCACTCTGTTCACCAACGCCACTAATATTTCCACAGATAATCACCAACATCCATGCCCACAGCAGGATTCGAACCCACAACCTTCAGGCTGGAGAGCAGATACGCTAACCACTAGGCCAACCAGTGGTTATGACAGATGCATATAAGTTGAGTAAGGAAATTTTACATGACAGATACAGGGAAGATTTTTCAATACCTAGTAAGAAGGAAAAGAATGTGGGATTATACTTAGTAGAGTAAGACTGTAGTTAGCAAGGTATAATGAGCATATTTTTTGTGTGGAAAGTGGCAAACAAGTGAAATCTGTTGTCTGAAGAAGTGATAAGTGTTGATGGCAAAACATTTGAAAGGAAGTATGGCATGCATCTTATGTAATAGAAATGTCATCCTGCAGTGAGTTCTAGAACTCAAAGTATATAATTATAAAAGTAATAATGGTACTATACTATACTATATCTACATATTACTGTTATATAATATCACCTTTTATGCTATTAGCATCCACTTCACCCTCCTCTATATTTTCTGCATCCAGAATGGCTAAGTAAAAACAAGATATATTAATTAAGTGCAAATTATTAATATTAATTAGTTCATACTATTTGCGTTTAGACAACACTAAAGACATTTTACTTTCTAAAGCAATATCACAACAATTTGTTTTTAAAAAACACCCTGACAAATCATACATTAAGGAATACATACTGAACTTACTAAATATAAATTAATTTTAGAGATTAAAAAATAAAGATAACCATATATTTTACAATACATGCTACATTTAATCTTCTAAGAGACAGACAGTTCTGTGTAAGAACTGGCAGTTATTTTAGAGCCTGCGCTGAACGCTAGGATAATGTAACCATTCAATATTAGGTTTCTTTAAAAGGTTAACTGGTTAAAACTTCTGGTAAATTAAATCCATTATTACTGTTTAAATTTAGATGATGAAATAATGCTTCCGATTTTTTTTTTATTTTTTAAAATAAATGTATTCAATGTGAAGCTGCTTCTAACTCATCATCATCTGTTCACTGGACATCCGCAGATGCTGTATGGTCACTCCAATGCTTGGTGATGTGCCACACCAGTCCTCAACATGTAGTCCTGTTGTATGCTTTTCTGGAGGCTTCAACACTCTCTCTGAAGATCAGTCACCCCCCCCACACACACACACATACACCATCCAGCTGCTTCAACAGTGAGTGAGTTCAAGGCAAGGTATGATAGATACTATGAGAATGTCGTATAGTTGTGTGGACATGATGTTTAGAGCCTCCCTCGATGAGTCTAAGGACTCCCTGGAGTCGCCCGTAATAATAATAATAATAATAACAATAATATCATTTACTGTGTAATGGCAGATGGTTTCCTCTGATCAGATTTCTTTATCAATAAAGCTGGAATACCAAGGTTCTGTACTCCCATCCATGCTCTTCCTCCTTTACATCAATGACCTTCTCTCTCTCTCTCTCTGCCCTACTTGTGGGGACCTGTTTGTTGTGGAGTGGACCTTCCACTAATGATACTGGCCCTTTTCATTCTTCCTCTTTTTCATTCCTTTTCTTTCCATATTCTTTGCTCTACTTCTCCTGAGTCATTTTTATTATCCTTTCTTCCAAACCATTATCATCATTGGGATCCTGGTAGTCTTGCAGTACTTTGCCCTCTGCTTTGGCAAGATGGGTAGTCCTATATGGATGTTTCAGTTCTTTCCTGATGTATGCAAGGAAAGAACTAGAGGTAGTCCTTCTCATGGAGTCATGGAGAAGTAGCTATCGTAGGGGGTGGTCATATTCCTTTCCATCATGTCCAACTTAATACTGCTCTGAAAGCAGTAGTGATTCGCCTATCCATGGGATTTCTTATTACAGAATGTTCAATTTATTTACCACTGAGTGCTGAGATAAATGAAATCAATCTTGATAACCTTATCTTGCAATTGCTGAACCCATACTTCTTACAGGTGGCTTTAATGGTCACAATACTCTGTGGGGTAGTGCTAACATAGACAAGGTCAAATCACTGAACGAATCCTTGACAATAATGACCTCTTCCTTTTGAATAATAGACTCAATACTTTCTTCCATATGCCAACCCACTCATATTCTGCAAATGATCTTACAATCTACTCCCTTTCCATTCTTCCGCTGCTCATGTGGGACGTCAAAGAGAACATATATGGAAGCGATCACTTTCCTGTTCTTTCCAAAATCATGTTCCCTATGTGGAAAATGGACCAGACTGACTAGAACACTTTTTTCCCATCTTGCAAAATTTAATGCTCAGTGAAATACCAATCAACGAAACTGTAAAGTATGTAACAGATTGTATCGTCTAGGTAGCAACAGCCACTCCAAGAACATCATCTCGATTTCTCCTTTATCCAAAGCCTTGGTGGAACCCAAAATGCCAGACAGCAAAAAAAAAAAAAAAAAAAAAAAAAAAAAAAAAAAAAAGAGAGAGAGAGAGAGAGATGTCAGAGTCAAAAATGGTCTTGGACCCAATTTAAATCATCAATTAATCAAATGTCCAGTACAAAAATTGTATGGGATAAAATCCAGAAAATGAAAGGTAGATATAGAACACACCATTTGTCTACCTTAGACCATGATGGATGTTATACTTTGCTGATCCCAAAGCTATTGCAGAAAATTTTGCCAGAATCTCAGCAAGAACTTCACATCCTCCTGAATTTTTAATACTGAAAGAGCAGCAAGAGAAACAAAGACTAAATTTTTCTGCCAATGGGCTTGAGCCATACAATCAGCCATTTGTTAAGAAGGAACTAAAAAGAACTCTTTTATTGTCTTCTCACCCTAGTGCAGGAGGGCCTGATGACATCCATTATGAAATGATAAAACATCTACCATCATCTTCTATGGATCTTCTTCTCTTGATATACAGCAGAATACTTGCAAAGGAAGAGTTTCCAGATTCTTGGCATAAGTCAGTTCTGATTGCTATCCCAAAACTAGGAAAAAATCCAACACAAGCAAATAATTATCGACATACTGTTCTGACCAGCTGTCTTTGTAAGATATTAGAGAAAATGGTTAATGCCAGACTTCTTCTCTCTTCTGTAGACATCGTTCAACTTTAGACCATTTGGTTCTTTTAGAAACTCGTATAAGAAACGCATTTCTGAAGCAAGAACATCTAGTTTCAGTTTTCTTTGACATGGGAAAGCTTACGACGCAGCCTAGAGATATTAAAAGACCTCTATAACCTAGGTCACAGAGGACACTTCCTATATTTATTAAAAACTTTCTTTCTGGGTGAACCTTTCCAAGTCAGAGTGGTAAGGATCTTGGCCATATCATGAAAAACAGGGTGTTCTCCAAGGCTCCGTCTTGTGTGACACTTTTTGCAATCAAAGTTAACTCAATCACTGAAAAGCTTACTTCCACTGTAGACAATGCCCTATGTGTTCATGACTTCACAATTTACTGTCACTCTTGTAACGTGAAGGTAATTGAAAGACAACTTCAGCAAGCAGTTGATCATGTTTCTCTATGGGCTCTTAGTAATGGGTTAAGTTTTTCAACAGAAAAGAGTGGCTGTGGACACTTATACTGTTATTCCAGTAGCAACAGAAGCCAAGTTGTTGGGACTCATCTTTGACAGAAAACTTATATTCATCAACTTAGAGAAAAGTGCAAGAAAGCATTGAATCTCCTTCGCACTCTATCCTCTACTGAATGGAGTGCCGATCAATCTTCACTGTTTTGTCTTTATTGTGTACTTATACATTCAAAGCTGGGCTTATGGGTCTCAAGTCTGTGGTTTCTGCAAGGTAGAATAACCTGCGATGGTTGGATCCCATCCATCATCGAGGCATACAGATAGCTGGTTCATTTGCTTCAACATAAAGACTTAAACACATCACCCACTCAAAGTCTTTATGTTGAAGCAAATGAATCAGCTTTATCACTTAGATGGAAACAGTTGTCTCTTAATTACACCCTAAAGATAAAGTCTCTTCCAGATCATCCTAGATGGACTTGTCTCTTTTCTCTATGTTGGGAAGCTCAACATCACACACGTCAGACCATCCTTTTGGTATGTGTTAAAGAGACTATGCAATCTGTTGGCATGGATGTTGACAAGCCTGCACCAAACAAAACAGCATCCCTCCATGGCAGGAGGTTGTAGCATCCTACAACCTCTCACGTTTTCAACTACAGAAGTCTCATACTATATCATCTGTCTACCTGCAATTGTTTAATGCACACAGAGTGGCCCACTCTGATTTCTTGACCATCTATCTATACTGATGGCTCAAGAACTGATACCTGTGTTGGCTTTGCTGCTATGTTTCCTGACATTACTATCTCCAACCAGATCTCACCTGATTGCAGTAACAATCAATGCAAGTAGAGTCTCACACACACACGCACACACACACACACAAGGCTCAAAAAAAGTTGTGCTGGCTGATCAAGGCAGGCAAATATCTTGCTGATGTATTGATATATCAATCACCTATCATATAAACATATGATATAAAGATATCATAGTTATATGTTCAACTCAGATCAGGTCAATTTGAAAGCCTTTGTTAATGCTATAGCTATTTTTACCATGTGTAGCCAGTGTTGAAGCAGTTTTTTAACTTTTTAGCCAGTTTTGAAGCAGTTTTTTAACTTTTAGGTAGGAGATAAATTTCAGTCAAGAGTAGTGAGACTACTAACTAACTAGAGGATGTGCTGTAACATTTCTAACAAACATTTCACAAAAAAAAAAGTTTTCCAGATATGAGAATTACCTCCCCACCCCAAGATGAACTCCATTTTCAGCAAATATCGGCTTAATATTTTCTCTAGGGTAATGACCTTATCAAATTCATGAAAATTCTAGAAATGCAAAATTTTTGACAGATATCACTCATGGGAATGCCATTTACCTTAAGAAGCAGCAGCCTAGACAAAATTAAGCTGATGTTAGTCGTAAAAAAATTCCTATAAAACTCCACATAGGCTATATGTAGGAAAGAAGGCAAAGGAAAGGAAGCACAAAGAATTAAGTGTATCTCCAGCAAGATTTTCAGCAACAATCAGTCACCACATACAAGTTTGTCACCAAATACTGCTAGCCACTGTGAATTGAAGCATGTCACTGAACAGTTTATAGCCATTGTCAGTTTAATAACTGCTTTGTAAGTTTCTTGAAAATTTAACAGTTGGCTCATGTGAGCCAGTTCTATCATAGTTCTACTACTGCCCTATTTAATGGAGGCCTGAAGTGGCTTGAAAAAAATTCTGTTTGGTCTCTTGAGTAAGGTTTCAGAATTATGTAAAATATAAATAATAAAAATTAAAAAATTTAAATAAATAAAAAAAAAGAAACATAACTCATCTATGATACTAATATACTATATTTGGAACATAAAATAAAACATACTTGTATATCAGCATACAAGAGATGAAGTAAAAAATCATGCATTTTATCAGTGATATATTATTAATGATCATGACCATTTTCACGTGTTTTCAGTTCTAACATTTATAGTATGTCTTGAAGCACTTTTTTATGAAGAATCACACAATTTCTTTTGTGTCAATGTCAACAAATATAACCAAGGTGCAGAAACGCAACAAATCTATTACCCAAATAACCAGATCAGTACTTTTTTTTAAATGAAGAGGAAGATATAGCTCTTGTTTCAAAGTCTTCTAGGAAAATATTCGCCATAATGGGGGATAAAGGGTTCCCCATCGTCAAGCCCTGGTTCTGTTTATAGATTGTATCTTGATATCGGAAGTAGCCAGATTGAACGCAATGCTTTAATAAAGCAAACATTTTTTTGGATAATTTATCCTTTAATAATATTAATACTTCTTCAGTTGGTACATTTGTGAATAATGAAATAATATCTAAACTGGCTATAATATCATCCTCATTGATGGATAAATCTTTAATACTAGATACAAAATCTAAGGTGTTGTTGATGAACGATGAAGACTTATTAGAAAAAGACATGAGATATTTTGATAGTTTGTAGGTTGGAGATGATGATGGTAGGTTCCTCGTGATGTACGTCTCTCTCTCTCTATGCTCTCTTCATCCACTTATACCACGTATCTATGGAGTTCCAAAAATACATAAGGAAAACACTCCTCTTTGCCCTATTGTCGAGGGTATTGACTCTCCAACCTATATCCCTCCAATTCATGGCAGAACTAGAACATGATAACTCCCTTCCTTTCCTGGATATAAAACTCTCACGCTGTTCTGGAAAATTTAGAATCTCTATGTACAGAAAACCAACGCATACTAATAGATATCTTCACAGTCTTTCTCATCATTTTCCACCACAGAAACTCGGAACTATTTCCACTTTGGGACACAGAGCTTGCTCTATTTTAAACGATCCAGAATGAGCTTCAAAACAAAATTAATCACCTCTCACATATTTTTGAACAAAATGGATATCATAAAAGAACAATTAAGAAATTTCTTATAGATCCTCCTAGGCACCACAATACAGAAACTACCAATTTTAAAGGTAACATCTCAATCCCATACATCAGTTAGGTCTCCCAAAAATTGGCAAAAGTCCTTCAAAAGTACAACATCAGGGCGTTATTCACCACTCTTCCAAAAATCAGATCTCTTATAAGCCATCCTAAACCTAAGCATCATAATATCCTGGAGCCTTATGCAGCCATGTTCTCTTCTCTAACAATCCTCATGATAATTTTCAAGGTCACTCAGTTTCCTGGGATAGATCTGAAAACATTTTCCATTGCAAGGATGAATTTGAAAGAAAGATAGTGGAATCCAGGGAGATCGTCCTTAATCCTGATCATCTGAACAGTAATTTGAGCTATAACATCGCTGAGAGCCATACTGCTGTTGTTCAATACTGGCGTTCTCGAGAGTCTACTACCATGCATACAATAAACAATGGCACGTAAATAGAACAACTGGAATTTTAATACAACATTTTATTTTTAATTATCTAATACAATTAATCTGTGCTTCTCAGTTTTCTTAATATCTTCAGTCTTTTATTATTGTTTCTTCTACCTACAAAGATACCTGATGAAGGCCATAAAAAGCCGAAACTAGTTGTATCATTAAAGTTTTCTAATTTATTCTCGGTTTGTTAGTCATTAAATATCTTTTTAAATGTATCACAGTAACCGAGTCAATGCTCATGAATACACACACACACACACACACATATATATATATATATATACTTATTTAAATTATGAGTGTGTGTTTATAAGACAGAATAAGATGGTAACAATTATTTCAATTAAAAACATGATGTTTCATCCTAAGTACATATGATTTCTTCAGGTGTACATACAAAATAGTGGACAAACAAAGACTAACAAAGGTGACAACTACTATGTAGCTATAGAAACTGACGTTTTTTCCATGAGCTGGCAAAGTCTATTGCTTCTAAATATATATATATATATATATATATATATATATATATATATATACAGACTCATCTTCTTGAAGAAATGTAAGTTTTCCTCAATTATTCCAAAGTTCCTACAATTTAAAGAAACCATTACTACAGAAAGAGCGCACCGTATTTACACTAGAGCTAAACTTGAACTGTTAACAGAGAGGATTTGCGATACAAAACGCTATTTATCTTTGCTTTTCACAGAAAAAACATCTTTAGAAAACCAATTAGCAGCCTGCTTAGATCTGGATTCTTGGAATCACATTAAAGATTTAAGTACACACCGTGCATTACATTATCAAAACTTAAATAAACAAAAGCTAATCAGAAAATTCAACTTTCTCAAGTCAAAACAAGAAAGTTCTACCTTAAATAATTGCCATAGCAGTCTTAAGAATTTGGTAATTAACAAATCGTCATACGTGCTAAGTCCCGATGAAGAGAAAATTCTCGAAAAAGGCCTAAACTTTGTGTTAGCACCGAAATGCATCCCTAAAGAATTACTTTTAACTAAGATGGAGAAGGCAGCTTCGCTACTTCCTACCGCAGACGCGAGTTTACTTCGGATCGAAGCAATTCTTGCAATCAACGATGCAAAACCTCCTTCTGATAATATATCCCCTAGTGAGAGACTTGCAATTAAAAATCTACGGATTAACAAGGACATTGTCATCTTAAAGGCTGATAAGGGGAATGCAACTGTAGTTCTAGATAAAATAGACTACCGAGAAAAAATCTTAGCACTGTTAAATTCAGATAGTTATTTGGAAATTGAGAGAGACCCAACAAGAGAAATACACAATAGAACAAATAATCTCCTACAAAAGACCACAGAAATTCCACGGAATACACGGCTCTCCATCCGCTCTTTACACCCCCTCATTCCAAGGTTATATGGACTCCCGAAGGTACACAAAGAAAACTATCCACTGAGACCTATAGTAGACAGCATTGACTCACCCACATACAGGTTATCCAAATATTTGGCGTCATCGTTAAAAGCTTATGCGGGAAAATCTTCTTCTTATATTAAAAACTCAACAGATTTTGTCTCTAAAATAAAGGACCTAAAACTAAAATCTTCTGATATCATGGTGAGCTTTGACGTGGTAGCACTCTTTACCAACGTTCCGACACAGGACGTTCTCCATATTTTAAAAAACAAGATTTCAAATAAAATGTTCTCTCTGTTATCTCACTGTGTAAACTCTGGCTATTTTGAATTCGAAGGTAAACTATACAAACAGGTCAAAGGATTAGCTATGGGAAGCCCTCTCTCTCCTGTGTTAGCCAACATTTTTTTCGAAGACTTTGAAGAAAAGGCGATCTCCTCTTTTACTTTAAAACCAAAAATTTGGCTTAGATATGTGGACGATATATTCCTCATATGGGAGCATGGTACTGAGAATCTTAACAAGTTCCTCGACCACTTAAACAACCGCCATCAAGATATAAAATTGACTATGGAGATTGAAGAAAATAGTTCCATCTGCTTCCTAGATGTTAAACTCACCAAGACGCCTGAATCAATTAAAGTCTCTATTTTTAGAAAGCCAACACACACAGACAGATATTTGCATGCGTCCTCCCATCACCATCCAGCGCAAAAGTTGGGTATTATATCAACTCTAGCGAATCGTGCAAGATCTGTACTGTCAGATGAAGAAGAACTAAAAAAGGAACTACAACATCTTAAATGGACCTTTAAAAACAATGGCTACTCTCTAAAAAGTATTAACAACCAATTATCCCGCCACCAACGTAACAACGTAGAGACACAGGACGACTCCAAAGGTCATATCGTCTTGCCATATATCAGCACACTATCCAAAAAGCTGAGCAGAATTCTAAAGAAGTTTAACATAAAAACGTGCTTCTCGACTCTGCCAAAAATAAGATCACGCTTCAACAACTATAAACAACCTCACAACCTTCTACAATTCCCAGGTGTATACAAGGTTACTTGTGAATGCGGAAAGCCTTACTATGGACAGACAGAAAAATCTATCTTACTACGTCTCGAAGAGCATCAGAGAGACATTGCCTATAAGAGAACCAGAGCTACTGCTCTGTCGGGCCATGTCCTGCTTTCAATAAACACGAACAACGAAGGCCACCAACATGAAATAGATTGGACATTGACTTCAAACCTACACATCAGCCATGATGAAATAGAGCGCCGCATTGTAGAGTCAAGGGAAATCACCTTAGACCCTTTTCATTTGAATAATAATCTTAGCTATAATTTGGCAGACTCTTTCAACTCTACTATTAGATACTGGAGATCGCGTGATTCCACACACGCACAGGTGTACAACAATAGAACTTTAACTCGGACTGTAGTTCAAGCTCATAACTGTAATTTACAGTCGAATATTATGGCTTTATAGTTGTATAGCTTTAGAGTGTGTCAATGTTAATTTAAGTGTCTTTTATTGTCTTTCTATGTTCTTATCGCCTGAAGAAGTCATTTTTGACGAAACATGTTGCGTTTTTTTCAAATAAATGTCATTGTGTTATAATTCTCGGGTTTAAGTCAGTTAATTTAAAAAAATGAATATATATATATATATATATATATATATCAGTGGTATTGGTTGCCCAGTTCGGTTCGGTGTACTGTCGTGTGGCTAATGCAACCTACACTACAAAATTCATTTCAATTTGATCGTATAATTTCATTTTTATCAATGTATGAAAGTTTTAAGAGTGCATAGTGCATCAGTGCTCATCTTAATTGGTCTATTGCAGTTAATTGTAGAATAACTGAATACTTTATCAAATAATTGTAACCAAATCTGCATACAGTAGGAGACAACATTGTTTAAGATATATTAGAAAACAATAATGAAGGAAAATGCTATATATATTTGGTTGGTATATCTGGTGTATATCAATCTGGTGTCGAGGCTATCAGGCAAAAAGACGTGCTGTTAAGAGAGCTCCTGAAAGATTTGTGAATTTTGTTGATTTATTAAGTGTTTTCTTAGATTTAATTGTGTGTTTTTAGTATATTATTGTAGTTTTTTAGTGTAATTATTGTACTATAGCATTTTATAATATAATTGCAGAAATATTATTAGTTTTTATTACTCTTAAAAATGGAGCTGAAAACTCGTCATAGCAAGGCAGTGTTTAAAGCTCAAGTTGTTGCTACTCAGAGGGGCGTTTGTCCTGATGAACAAAAGTACTGTTGTATTGATGATGATAATTTATCTGAGGATAAGTTGACATTAGAAATATCTCGATTAAAAGAAATTATTAGAAAATCTACCAGGGAATTGGAAAAGGTGGAAAAATGTTTGACTAAACTTAGACAGGATAAAAAAAAAGGATCAAAACAAGGACAGGCATGAAAGTACTGAACTTGGAAGTCAAAATATTAATAACAACAACGTAAGTCAGCTAAAAGCTAAGAAAAAAGAGGTCATATGATATTGTGATTCAATTTTAAAATTTGCGCTTGCCGAGGGAGTCACCACTTCTAGTTTCCTGGGAGTGAAAATTAAAAATATGACAAACATGACTGAAAACCAAAAAAGAAAAGTAAAAGAGAAGGTAGATCTGGTAGGTACAAATAATTTAAGTAGTGACAAATTTAGTATGAGAGAAGATATGAAGTCTGTTGGAGGAAGTGAGAAAGAAATGTGAGAGAGTAAAAATTGTTGGATTATTACCTAGATATGACAGTACTGAGTTAAGAAGGAGAGCAATGATAGCAAATGATTTCACGTGCAGGCTGTGTTGCATCCATATCCATAGGAGACATGGATGCGAGTTTTTGGATGTGTTTGATGGTATAAAAGACGTATAAGAAGGATGGCCTTGAATTCATTTGGCATCAGAAGCTTGGAGCAATTATTTCTTGGTATGAGACCTAATGCAGAGAGTCAGGGAAATAAGATTATCAAGGGAGGAATGGGAAAAATATGTGTGAAATTTCATCTATGGTATGCAAATGTGATAAAGATATGAATATCTTTGAACATGGTTATGTATGTGGTGAAGGAGTGAAAAAAATATGCTTTAGGTTCGGACGTTTTAAGTATGTCTATGGACGGAAAAGTCTAGAACAAGATCAAATAGACTGCATATCTAATTATAAGAATAGGCTAGTGGTAATTTATTATATCTATACACAAATACCAGGAGCATTAGAAACAACGGGATTGAGTTCGTTGCTTTATTAAATACGATGTGGCCTCAGATTGTTGGCATTAGTGAAACCTGGCTATCTGAATCAGATATGGTAAGTGGGATCGAGTGTAATGGGTATACAATTTTTAGGAATGACAGAAGAGATAGGAGAGGAGGAGGGCTACTAATGATATCAGATGACTTAAGTCCAGTTAGGGTAGAAACAAGAAAACAATGATGGTAACAATGTCCCATGTAGCAGGTGAGTTTGAGTCTATATGGTGTGAAGTGGAGGTTAACAGAATGAAATATATGGTGGGGTGTTGCTACATACCTGGCTGCTCAGTTGCAGGGGAGGAAGAAATGCATTGCCAATTTAGCCTTATGGGTACCAAACGAATGATCATTATGGGTGACTTTAATTTTCCAAATATGGATTGGGTAGAAGAGAAATCTCAAGATAAGAAAGAAGAGGAAATTATTGAATTGTTGCGAGACAACTTTCTCAAACAGCATGTGAAAGAAGGACCTCAAGGTCAAAGAGTGTTGGATTTGTTCATAGCATCAGAAGGGATCTCTGTCAAGAATATGGCTATTTTAATGCTATTTTAACACCAATTGGTGACAGTGATCATGCTGTACTTTCTTGGGAAGTATCTAATTGTATTGATGCTCCGATTAAAATAGGTTACATGCTGAACTACAAAGCTGGAAATTATGATCGACTTAGGAGAATACTATCTTTGGTCCCATGGTATAAGTTACTGAATGGGAAAAATGTCAGCAATGCATGGGAATCTTTGAAAAAGTACTAAAATAAGGAGGTACCTGAATGTATCCGAAGTGTTCAAAGAATAAATAGGTTGGGAGTGAAATGTATGTCCAACCCTATTAATCAAGAAATCCACAAGAAGATTATGACGTGGAAAGAATATCGTGAGAATAAGAGTGAGAGGGATTAAGAAATATATAAAGCTCAGGCCAGAAAAGTAACGAGTATTGTGAGGAAAGCCAAATCGGAGTATGAAAAGAAATTGGCCATGCAAGCTAAAGGCAATCCAAAAGAATTTTATTGTTATGCCTCAAGTAAAAGAAAGAATGAATGTGGAAGAATAACTTTATTGAATGTAGATGGTACTCGAGTGTCAGAAGCTAATGAGATAGTTCAGTTAATGAGTGCTCACACTGCTAGGATATATCAACCAGGTGTAACATGGTGTACAGTGCTATTGCTATACTGCATGAGGAGTTAGAGGGTCATGAAAATGAGGTTGAAGAGTTGTTGCATAACCTGGACAAGAATTCGTCTATAGGAATAGAAGTAATGTCAGCACAATATGCTAAAGGAATGTTCTGCTGAACTGGCTAGGCCTTCCACATGTTTGCATAACTTAAGTCATAGCTCAGGAATGATACCACAGGAATGGAAGGATGTATGATAGTACTGTTGTACAAGGGTGGGGCAAAAACTGATGTGTCTAATTACTGATCTATCAGTAACTCTGGTGTGGTGGTGAAGAATTTAGAGAAGTTGGTAAGAACTTACTTAAAGAAATGGGTAGACAAACATGATATACTCTGCAGGGAACAGCATGGGTTTACTAAAGGAAGGTCATGTTTTAGCAATTTGCTCATATTTTATAACAATGTTACGGCCGAGTTGAAAAAGGAAATGGATACACTATGATAATGTTGGATTTTTTTAAGGCATTTGATAGGATACCACATGATAGGCTGTTGTGTAAATTGGAGAATATGGGATTGGAACATAATCTATTGACTTGGATCAGGGGATGGTTGACAGACAGATATCAAAAAGTGGTATACAGTGGGTGTTAATCTGCCAGTGTGAATGCGCCATTATTGTTCAATCTATACATTAATTACATCAGGAAGGATCTAACATCAGATGTGCAATTGTTTGCCGATGATGTGAAAACAGGCAGGCCAATCAGGGATGTTACTGATATTCAGCAATTACTAAATTTGAATAGACTGGAAATATGGGCAAAACGAAAATGGTTGTCAATTTAATGTTAATAAGTATAAAGTTATGCACTTTGGCGTGATTAGAGTTCCAGCAGTATATTGGCAGGATTATGCTACAAGAAACTGAAGAGGCAAGGGATCTTGGTGTATTGGTGGATAGGAATTTGAAGTTCAATGTCACATAGCAAAAGTTACAAATACAACTCAGAGGAAAATTGTGATGTTGAAGTGAACCTTGACATGTAAGGATGAGGAAGTCATTTTGCCTCTTTATAAGACTTTGATAAGACCACACCTGATTTATTGTGTGCGGATTTGGTCTCCCAGTTTCCAAGGGGATAAAGAAGCTGTGAAAAGGGTGCAAAGAAGAGTTACGAAGATTATATACGGGATTTAGATTATGGGGAAAGATTGCGAGTATGTGGATTGCAGACTCTGATTAACAGGAGAAAGAGGGTGATATGATAGAGGTCTATAAACTTTTGAATGGGTGTTACAGGATATCTTATCTCATCTCATCTTCCTTTTCCCTCTTTTACCTTGCAGTGTTAAGGGTTTATTAATCATCGGACCACAAACCATTCATAGAATAAGGTGGTCAGCCATATGCCCAGGTGTATCCTATGTCTGTAATGTCGAGTTCTCAAGGCCGGTTAACCTGCTTTGAGGGATGAAAAACTCCAGGATAAACTGGTGAAAAAACCCTACTGTTCACGCCCAAGACCGGCTAACTTGGCTATGGCTGAGAAAGATCCTTAAGCTCCTCATGTCGTCGACGGGAATTGAACCTAGGATACTCCTTTCCCAGGCATATGGCTGCGAAGCACACAGCTACTAGGCTAGCCGCGTGGACATTATAGGATATCAACTGATAAAATTTTTTGTTATATGTAAGGTGGGGAGAGAACTGGGGGGGGGGGCATCCATGGAAGTTAAATTTATTTGCAGTCAATAAAGGGGTAAGAGCTAGGTTTTTCTCCCAGAGAGCAGTGAGTGAGTGGAATAATTTGTCCTTAGGGGGAGGTAGTGAGTGCATCCAGTGTGAATGAATTTAAGGGAAGGTATGATAGCTGGTTTGGGTAATTTATAGTCTCCCTCGATGAATCCTTGACTCCCTGGAGGTCTCAGATAATAATAATAATAATATTTAAATTACTCAAAAGTGTAAATTTGGAAGAGGAGGACAAGGCTTACCTCCTTCGACTTACAACCGCAAAAGCTGGCAAAAAACGGGACATTCAATAGATTGTCAACACTGTTTCTCGTTGTAAATATAGACAAAAAACGTTATAAATTATTTATAAAAAATTATATATTAAAAACCTGTCTATATTAGTGTCCTACACACACATTAGTTCGAACTTCATGCACTCAAAACAGACGAAACTCAGAAAACAAAAACAGCAACTCATGACAAATGACAACATTTAATTGTTTGACACAATAACCAATCACAACCTTTGATTTCTGGATGCATGTCCAGAAGCTAAGACAGTACATGCCCTGTCTTGGCTTCTGGGTGGTTTAAAACCACTGGAACACTAAAAACCTGACCAGCTGCACCATCTGTATGTCTGTTCAAAGAGCTCAAAGGTGTCCATATTTTTGACCACACACCCTGGGCTATTAATGCAAATGCGATGCAATGTTTATGTGTCTAAACGCGACCTCTTCATGAAGAATTAGTATAAAGTGTTAAGTTAGGAATCGCATAAAGCCAGGAAACAGTTAGGAGAGACTTTAACAGGAACAAATGCAGAATAGTATCGATGATATGGTTATTCCATGGGTGCGCCTCACACACACCTAGCATCCCCTGATATATACATAGATACACATATAGGACTCAATAAATTTTGCAAAGTCTTACTTGTCATTAAAAAAAAAAAAAAAAACCACAGAAGGAACCCCCATCCCCATTAATTTTTTGTTGAATGATATGCAAAATAAGTCAATAGGAGTTCGTAAAGTGATTATTGGTGATATATCATTGCTTGGAGAACATTTCCTTTGTGTGAGAAACATTCGAATAAATATTAAGGCATTAAAAACAACACTGATTTTTTTGAAAAATATAAATTTTTACATTAATTTTTGCTACTACAGGGTGTCCCAAAATTCACGCAAGATTTTAATTTAGCGCCATTTGTGCGGTAAAGTGTTGCCAACGAGAAAAAAAAGACAGCGTGACAGCTGACAGTTCAGGGTTATTAAAAATGGAGCGCTACAAGAAAGAACAACGCATTTTCATTGTTGAGCAATATTTTAAAAATAATGAAGGTTTGGCAGCTACAGTTCACAATTTTCGTACAAAATATGGTCGGAATAGTGATTTAACTTCATCAACTGTGAAAAGATTAATTAAAAAATTCAAGGAAACTGGATCAATTAGTGATCTTATACACTTTGACCGTCCTTCAACAAGTCGTTCAACAGAAAACATTGAAGCAGTTCGTGAGAGTGTTGCTGAGAGTCGAGGAACATCAATTTGGCACTGTGGTCTTGAATTGGACATTTCGAGAAGCTCTCTACAGCGTATTCTCACGAAAGATTTGCATCTTTATGCTTCAGAGTTCAATTGACTCAAGAACTGAAGCCTACTGACCCCACACACAGCGAAGAGAGTTCGTTGAATGGATTATGGAACAACAACAAGTGGATGCTTATTTTTTGAACAAAATCATCTTCAGCGATGAGGCTCATTTTCATCTTGATGGCTTCGTTAATCGACAAAATTGTTGCATTTGGGGTTCAGAAAATCCACGAGTGATTGTTGAGAAACAAATGCATCCACAACGTGTCACTGTTTGGTGCGGATTTTGGGCTGGAGGCATCATCGGTCCATTCTTCTTCGAAAATGCGGCTGGTAAGGCAATAACAGTTAATGGTGCTCGCTATCGCGACATGATAATCCAGTTTTTTGTGCCTAAATTGCAAGATATGGATGTGGACGACATGTGGTTTCAACAAGATGGTGCCACATGCCATACAGCCCGAGAAACAATTCAATTACTGCATGAGTCATTTCCTGGTCGTGTAATTTCCCGTTTTGGTGATCAGAATTGGCCGCCCAGATCATGTGACTTAACGCTGTTGGACTTTTTTCTTTGGGTTTTTTTGAAGGTGTGGGTGGTCGTGGGCCAACAAGCCCACGACCACCCACACCTTGAAAGAGGAAATTGAGCACTGTATCAACGAAATTCAGCCACATTTATGCTAAATGGTCATGGAAAATTTCGACAAAAGAGTGCGTATGTGCCAGCAAAGCCGTGGAGGCCATTTACCCAATATGCTATTCCATGCATAACCCTATACTGTATACTTTATGAATCAATAAGAAATTACAATTTTTAATTAAAAACCTGTGTTTTCTATCAAAATTACTTCTTGCGTGAATTTTGGGACACCCTGTAGAATGGTCCTTTATATTATGTATATTCTTAGTTTTTCTTAAAGTTAAAAAATGATTATTTATAAAGTTATTTTAGATAATTTTTTTTTTTTTTTTTTAAATCTATTTTGTCCAGTCTGCAGCTGCTCGCCAAATGGCAAAATCTACTGGCTATGGGTGAGTGTATCAGTCAAGCCTCTATATATATATATTATATATATATACACGCACACACACATACATACATACATATATATATATATATATATATATATATATATATATATATATATATACTGAAAACAAATAGCCTTAAAAGCACTCACCTGTTCCATCAGAATCATATACTATAATTCCTGAACTTTCCACTTCTGTTTCTTTTTTCCATCCAGGAGGATAACCCAGCACCCTCATTCGATAGATATATGCTGGCAACTGATGTGTCTGTAAATCTAAAGCTCTTCTAAGCTCATTGCTAAATAAATAAAATGAGAAATAATATCTTTTTAAAAATATTTCATTGCACAGTATTTTCAGTTTACAAACTTTCTTTTTTCATTTGTATGCACACACACACACACACGGCCATTTTATCAGAGATACCCACTTAACAGCATGTTAAATGTTGTGTACATGTCTTCAAAATCAGCCTCCAATGCAAGACTCCATAAGGTTCTCAAAATGTTCCTAAAGTATCTTACTCTGAAAACAGTTTGAATTCCTGCAATACCATCAGATTTGTTTATGGTGTGTACAGTCATGCTGTTGCATCACATCTCTAAGATGCTCTGTGACTGAGATCCTAAGTGATGTGAGGGAGGCTAATCCATTAAAGCCAAGTCAGAATTCATGTTCCTATAACAATTCCCAAATGATAGGAGTCTTGTAAAATAGTACATTATCCTGTTCTAAGCGTAATATCATGTGTACAGTAAATGAGCAACACAAATGGTATACTTAGTTATCAACAACGTAGTATATCAAGGAACCTAAGAAATTCACAGAAATATGCCCCACTCATGATTTCACTCTCACTACATTGTTATTACCAACTATGATATGTCCTTTCCCTGATTCAGGTGTTCCTTCTGTCACTTTAGCTGCTACCTTTTTTTTTTGTAGGACAGGCAAATATTCTCAATTAGCTGTTGTTATACTTCATTTTGGACAACATCTGAGGGCATGTATGTTCAAATAAATTGCACAGCCAACCAGTTTAGCATGTTGCAAACTACAAAGGAACTTCCCCTTGGAGATGCTCATATAATGAACTTCAAATTGATAGATTAAATCATGGACCTAAAGAACAAATCAAAACACTTTAAAATATGATGGATGTTCCAAAAGTAATGTCTCCATTGTTAGCTTCTTTGCCCAAAAGGGCTGTGTCACTGAAATAAAAAAACAAAAGACAGTTTACTTCATTTCATATGCTGTTTCTCAATATAATCTCCTTCTGTTTCAGTATACTTTTTTTATTGCTTAACAAGTTTTGAAAGCACTGCAATAAAACTCTTCAAGTAGTTTTTAATCATCATTATGGTCCCAAATGAAAATTCAGTCTATGGAATATCACCATCCTACCTCACTAAGGTTCAAAAAAAGTTTGAAACATCTGCTAAAACTGCATGCCAAGTGTGTTTTGGGACAGCAGTGCTTTCAAAACTTGTTAAGCAATAAAAAAGTATACTGAAACAGGAGATTATATTGAGAAACAGCATATGAAATGAAGTAAAGGCTTTAGACTGTCTTTTGATTTTTATTTAATAAAAAACATTAAATATAAGACAATAAATTCACAAAGCTATGCTAAAGACTTTAAAAAAAGAAAGTAACAAATTAACTGTTTGTGCTGAGGAACAGCCACTGTTTTTGCAAGATGAAAATGCAAGATTGCATATGAAAGTTCATTTCAGTGGTTATTAAAGAGATCACAGATGAAGTTGTAAAATAATCCTTCCTACTGCCTAGGCTTGGTTCTGTTGGACTTGTGAATATTCCTAAATTGAAGAGACATCTTGAGGGTATCTATTTTGAATATGCAGAGATCAAATCAGGGAATAAAAAAAATGGTTCCCATACACAACCTGAACATTTTACGACTTTAAAAATCTTGTTATGCAGTGGAGAAAATGTATTGAAAGAGAAAAAATTGAATAGAGAATTCAAGCTATCTCTTATTTTGTTATTTCAATGACATCTCTTCTGGGTAAGGGGCTACCTGTTACAACGGAGGTATCGTTATTTTTGGAATACTGTGAAGCATTCTTGAAGAAGAGACAGATTTAACGAAATAGCTCTGGTTAGCATGGGGAAGCAGTCAGGTCTGCCAACAAGATAAGGTGACAAAATTGGTGATTCCTTTGGAAAAACTAGATATGTTTACTCAGAGTAACGAGTAAGAATATGACAGACATATTGAATTTCTTGTGATATGCTGGTCTAAAAGATATTACCAGGTAAACAGTGTCAAAAGAATGGTTATGATCACAGCTCAACAAATTATGCAAAACCCTACAGGCAAAAAGGTAATCAATGAAGATTTCCCCTCCCCATACACACCATTTTTTAAATGTACGTGCCTTCATCCTAATACGTCAACAGGAGTTCCATAAAGTGATTAGCGTCGATCTGTGTTTTCTTAGTGTTAAAAAGATTTTGATCAAAAAGTTATTTTTATTAAATAAAAAATTATGTTTTATCCAGTTTGCAGCTACTGAGGTAGGCAGATTTTGCTACCAGCTAGCAAAATCTGCCTACCACAAGCAAGTGGACAAGTGTATATGCCAAACACTGGTTATGATAAACATCTTAAAAAGAGTAAAGAACCTGGGTTCTGTACTCCTCTGTTTTTCTTAGCTGTTTTTCATACCAACATGTTTTACATATTGGAACTTCTATATACTGGTGAGGAACCACCTCATAATTAAGAGGTTCCTAACCAGTTCATGGCTACTGGTTAAGAATCAAATGAATATAATAATATAAACAAAATAATATATTTAATGATAACTCTCATAAAATACAACAGATCTTTTTGTCTGAAATTTACAGACTATTACTAAATAAAATGGATTTCGTCTTTGTTGTGCAGACTGTGAACTAGAGAAGTCACCTAATGTGTTAAGACAAAAATACTGGTGAAACATAAAAAAAAAAAAAATCACTACTTACATTTACTGAGAAGAAAAAATGCCCACGCTTTTGGTGAGGATGTACAATTGTTTGGAGATTGAGGTTAGGTCAATGCATTCATTCTGGAGCTCACTTTGAATTTATGTTCATAGTTAAAATGACTTCTGTAGATTACTTTCTTTCAGTAAACCAGTGATTAGCATTCATTATGGTAAAATTTTTTTTTTATTTATGTAGCATGTAAGGGAAAGAATGACTATGGGAAGGATGACTCTAATTAATGGTGATGGCAAAAAGGTAACAGAAGCAGCAAAAAAGTTGAGTTGCTCAGTGATTGTGTAGTAGTCAATGTGACAAAGTTTGATGTCAGAACTGAGACAAATGAACAGGAGGTGCTCAGCATATTAAAAAATATCAATCTGAATACAGCAGTGGGACCGGATGGCATGTTGGCCCTTGTGCTATGTGAATGTGCAGGAGAATCAGTAGTGCCACTGATGAAATTGTTCAATCAGTTCTCACAACATTCTAAGAAAGAGGGTAAGATAGTTCCATTACATAAAGGTGGTTCCAAGACAGAAGTAGCAATTATAGACTAATTAATATCTCAGGAGTAGTGGTTCAAGTATTGGAAAAGTTGGTTAAAGGTAAAATCCAGCAGTGGGTGGATAAAAATACAATACTCTATGGTGAGCAGCATGGCTTTGTAAAAGGTAGGTCCTGCCTTACTAATTTACTAAACTAATGTTTTATAATAGAATGACAGCAGAATTAGATAAGAGAAATGGGTATACCATGATACTGCTGGACTTGACAAAGCAATTTGACAAAATACAGCATGGAAAACTATTACAAAAGTTGGAGCAAATGAGAATGGATATAAAGCTGGTATCGTGGTGGTGGTGGGAGGGGCAGAGAATAGTATCTGGTGGAGTGGAATCTAGGAAAATGGGAGTAACTAACGGAGTACCTCAGGATTCTGTACTAGGGCCACTACTCTTTAATTTGTATATTATTATTATTCTAGTAACTTCCATAGAGTCAACAGACTCATCGTGGGAGGCTCAATCAACCAGCAACATGTCAATCATAATAAGCTTTGAAGTTATTTACACTACCTACATTCACAATGCACTCTGGCAATGAATTCCACCCACTAACAACTCACCACGTAAAAATCTACTCCCCACACGCTTCTTCACCACATCTTTATACAACTTCCAGGAATGGCCTCTCATTCTTCCCATTTTAACATCCACTCTTTTTATAATTCCTTCTGCATTAATCTGATAGAATCCTTTAATTAACTTGAAGGTTTCTATCATATCTCCTCTTTTCTTCCTATCCACTAACCTCTGTAATCCACATTCCCTCAAATGCTCTTCATAACCAACACTTCCCAGAGTCCTGATATCACTTTAGTCATTCATCTTTGAATCCTCTCCACTGTTTTCAAATCACAATGAAAACTAGGTGACTAAATCTGAGCACAATAGTCCATATGTAGTCTGACCATAAGGAATATGGTTCCTTATATAAGGAACCACATCTCCTTATCCCTACATGCCAATGTACTTTTTATCATAGCAGCAATACGATGCAGTCTCTGCAACATGCCCTCGGAACTTCTGTCCACTGTTTACCATTGCTACCAGGGCTTCAAGATCCTGAATCTTATCCACTTCCTGAAGTATAGCTCTACCAATAAGTAGGTAGCCTTATATCCCTGTATCCCAAAGTGTAACACCTTGCATTTATTTATATTAAAACTGCAACCCCACTCATTTGTCCAAGCTAAAAGTCTATTCAAATCTCCTGTAGAAAATTAACATCAGCACTAATTCTACTAACTTTGCATCATTGGCAAGCATTTGAAGATCCCCAGCCAATCCACATGAAATATGATTAACAAATAAGTTAAACAGTAGGAGCCCAAGACCAGAACCCTGAGGAATGCCACTAGTCACCTTTCTTTTCTGAGCACTGTTCCATCATACACAACTTGCTAGTATCTTTCAGAAAGTCGATCTTCATTCCATCTAACCAATCTGCTATCTAATCCCATCTTCTGCAACTTATACACTAATCTGTCATGTGGTAATCTATCAAATGCCTTTGCAAAGTCCGAAAGAAATCACTGTATATGAATCTTCCTTATCCAACACATTCGTCACCATATCGTAAAACATAAATAGATTACTAAAACAAGACCTACCCTTCACAAACCCATACTGACCATCATAGAGAATCTTATTTCCATTAACCCAATCCAGTATTCCTCTTCTAACCAATTTTGTCAACATTTTGATTACAACTGCAGTTATAGAGACCGGTCTCTAATTCAAAACTTCTGTTCTAGAACCATGCTTGTAGAGGGTATTATTTTGCCTTCTTTCCACTCCTTAGGAACTTTACCTACTGCAAGACTTTCACTAAATTACCAGGTCAAGGCTAATCTTTGCCTCCCTTCTACATATTGCACAGCATTTTCCATACGACTATGATATACACTAATGAAGTGCTCATTAAATAATTCCACTATATCATTTGCTATGGTTACTCTGCTACCATATCCCCCAGCATAAACCTGCCATAATTATTTTCCCTCTTGCTTGCCACATAACAGAAAAATTCCCTTGTTTTTTTGCTTTGATCTGACTGGTCAATCTCATCTCATATTGTACTTTTTCTTTTTTAACCATGCTTGTCACTTTTCTGGCCTGCAGTTTATATTCTTCATGCACCTGTTCACTGCAAACTGTCTCATACTTCATCCATAAAAATTTCTTTTGTCACACTGCTTGCTTGATTTCACTGCTCATCCATCTCACTTCCATTCTATTTATTCACTAACTCTTGATATGCAATTAGCAATATGGCAGTATCTTGTGTTAGATACTGCCATATTATTTTTCATGTGCTGCTGCCAACATCTTTTCTACATAATTCATCAATCCAATATATTGATGCTAGTTGACTATGGGGCTTCTCATAATCGCCTACCTTATAGTTCCACATATAGACCTTCTTGATAACAACTTTTTCCTGTTTGACTACCTTCCAAAAACCAGTACCTCATGATCACTTTAACCAGCAGGTGGCAGTGTTGATAGCCCATTCACAACCAACATACTGTGAGGATATCACCAAATCTAACACCGATAAACCTCGTGTTGATTCCATCACGTGCTGCTTCAGGTATTATCCCACAGAAACTCATCAAATTCACTCTCCTCACTCTCTTTGTTACTATACACTATCTCTTCTTTCCAATACACATTCCTATAATTAATATCTCCCATTAGGATCATCTTCCTTTTACTTGCCCAACTAATTTGTTTAAACATTTCACAAACAATACTTTCTACATTCCTTAGCCTATACCAGCATCCTATTAGATATACTATTCTATTGATCTCAACTTTACACCAAACAGCTTCAAAATCTTCATATGTACTATTACTATTTTCCACTTTGACTCTTGAAGGACACAATTCCTCTGCAACCATTAACAATACTTCCACTCCTCTTTTCATCTTCTATCTTTTCAGAAAATTCTCATCCTCAGTCAACCAAGTTTCACTTATGCCAATTATTTTTGGGCACACTGATTCAATCCATGCTACAAACTCAGCCCCTTTGTTTCTGATACTCCATACATTGGTATACAAGCATAACAATTCTTCACCCTTTGAGGTCATCTCATCAACACAATCACTCTTTACTCTCTCTCTCTCTCTCTTATAGTGCACTTCTCTCTTCCCTGATCCTGACTCTGATTTTTATTCATATTCATATCAACCCCCACAATTTTGCACTTCGTCACTCTGCTCTGCTATAATCACTTCCTCACTTTTGTATCTATCCTCTACCCGTCCTTCCACAATCTACTTCTCAACCACTCTCTGATTCTTAGTTGTACTAATTTCGTAAGGCCCCATGCACTCTTATTAAACGGTGATTGTTCCAAATGATCAAACCCATTCAAATGCATTCCATCATCTTTGAAGATTCTAATTTCCCTTCAAATTCATTCCATATAATCATAAATTGATCACTCTCTGCCTGACACAATTCAGACATCTTATCATTCAAGTATCATTGCTCTTATTCTCAGCTCATTACTGACATATCTGGCAACAAACTAACCACTTTCCCAATGACACTATTATCCTTCACTTCCTGCAACAACTTGAAATTCCTTTCTGTATTATTTGTCTCGTTATCCAAGTGATTTATGCCCACCACTACCACTAATTCTGATAGCCGTTCCTTCCTTCCTACCTTCCTTGTATGTAAAAACATGTCTTATGCACCTTATTTTTTTACCACACCTTTAATGATTGAGTCATCATATAAATCAATTCTATCATCTTTAGATACTTGCTTCTTATTATTATAACCTCCTTGTCATTTACATCAGTTATGGTTGTCTTTAAACATTCAATTTCTCCTCCATACATTTAACCTGACTTTTCATTTTCATTAACTTTTGCCTAAGCTCTTCCATGTTACTGCTATTATTACCATCGCAAACACTTCCATCCATTTTCTGATTATTCCTGGTAACACCGTTCTCATTTTTGGAATGTCCTAACATTTCATTGCACTTCTCACATACTATAATATGTTCCTTTTTATTGTTCAATCTTCTTCTTCAACCTTTTGGTTCTGTCCACTGCTGGACGAAGGTCTCCCCCATGATTTTCCAGACCACTCAGTTTTCTGCCTCTCCCATCCATCTCACTCCTGCAATTTGTTCCAGTTCATCCCTCCACCTTCTTCTCAGTCTTCCTCTTTGTCTTGCTCCATCCATTGGTCTCTACTCTGTTGTTTTTCTAGTCCATCTCCCATCACTGCATCGGGCAATATGGCCAGCCCATCTCCACTTAGCCTGTTTAACGTATTCTACAATATCCATGACACCTGTTTGAGATCTTATCCAGGTATTTGTCTTCCTATCTCTTAATGTTATTTTTAGCATACTTCACTCCAGGCAATGTTGTGTTGTTCTCAGTTTTTTGTTTAGGGTTAAAGTTTAGGGACTTTTTGTTAAAGTCCATGTTTCACCTCCAGACAGGAAGTATGCACTGGTCGAAAGCTTTCCTTTTTAGACTCATAGGGATGTCACTTCTGAATATGTCTCTCATTTTCCCATAAGTCACCCATCCAAGGTGAATTCTTCGTTCAATCTCTTTTCTTTGGCAATTCTTAAAGGAAAACAATTGGCCCAAATATACCTATGAAGTAACTTGTTCTATTTCATGGTTTTCAACTTTGACAGTTCTATGGTTTATGTATTTATTCATCATTATTTTTGTTTTTTCTCTATTTATTTTTAATCCAATTACTTTGGAGGCTTCATTTAGCCTTTCTTCCAGATCTTCAAGATTATCTACTATTATTATCTGCATATTTCAGATGATGCAGCCTTTCTCCATTTATGTTTATTCCTTTTGTTTCCCATTCAAGGCTTCTAAAGACTTCCTCTAGTGCAGCTATAAATAATTTGGGAGATATGGTATCATCGCCTTGCCAGATGCCTTTTTGTATTGGGAATTTTTCGCAGTTTTTATATAATTTAATTACGGAAATTGCATTATTGTAAATATGTTTTAGTGTTTCAATATATGGTTTCTCAGTTCCCTGGGTTTCAAGAGCTTTTAGTGTTGCAGATGTTTTAACTGAATCAAATGCTTTTTCATAGTCTATATAGGCCAGACATAAGGGTTTATTGTATTCAATTGATTTTTCAATGAGCTGTCTTAATGTGTGAATATGGTCCAAAGTATTGTAATTCTTTCTAAAAATCCAGCTTGTTCACAGGATTGCATTCCCTCTAGTTTAGATTTTATTCTATTATTTATAATTTTTGTGAAGACTTTATATATGGTGGGGAGTAGGCTTATAGGTCTGTAGTTTTTAATTTCTTATTGGAAGAAATTAAAAACTACTTTTTAAAAATTAATATCAGAAGTGAATTGTTCCAAATTTTTGGAATTTTTCTCTGTTTTAGACATTAATTAAAGAGTTTAGTTAGCTGTTTGATGACAGGGCTTCCTCCCAGTTTTAAGAAGTCTACCATAATTCCATCTTCTCCTGGGGCCTTTCCATTCTTCATTTCCTGCAGTGCCATTTCCACTTCACCTTGTAAGATCTCAGGGGCATGTTCTTCTTCACTTGAGTTATCCATAGATGATTCTTGGATGTCTTGGACTTTGTCTTCATAGAGTTCAGTATAAAATTCCTAAATTCTTTTGATTATTGCATCTCTATTTTTTTTATAAGTTCACCATTTTTTCCTCATATAGCAGCTATTTCCTTTGTTCCAACTGATAATGTTCTCAGGACCTTCATATTACTATTGTTATCTATTGTTTCTTTAATTTTCATAATATTATATGATCTAACTTCATGTTTCATCCTTTTATGTATAGTTTTACAAAATTTCGCATATTCTATTTTATTGGTGTCATTCAAATCTCTTTTCATATCTCTTCTTTTCTTCATCAGATATAAGGTTTCCAGTCTTAGATTTTCCTCTCTTTGGTGCCTTTTTACACCTCCTATTTCTAGTGCACAATTCAAGATAGATTTTGTTAAGATTTCATTAGCATCATTGATGGTAGTAGCTGTGTTTAACTTTTTTAGTTCATTTTTGAGTGATTCTCTATAACAGCTTTTATTGTGGTAGAGGTTTTGTAGAATCACTAAATTGGACTTTTTTCTTATGAGCTTATTCCATTCCCATTTTTTGTTGATCCATACTTCTGCCCTTACTAGTCTGTGGTCACTTCCTGTATTAAATCTATTAAACACTTCAGTATTATGTATTATATATCTTCTGTTGGAGACGATGAAGTCCATTTCATTGTAAGTTTGTCGATTTGGGTTTCTCCAAGTCCATTTTCGGATTGTATTATATGGAGTATTAGATTGACTTGTTCAATCTAATACTCCATAAATCTTTAACATTTTTGGACACATACATAAAACAATTGTTGCATCACATCCACTGCAGAAAAAGTTCAGAAAAAAACTCTACTCCGAGTTGAGACCTTCCACATTGCTAGTGTTTAGAGAAGAGATTATTACTCGCCATTTATTATGAGATTATCTCTATTAAGATATTCTTTTATTCCCAGTGTTTATTATTATTTACACAAGGGTTCAATTCCGATTGGTGCAATGACTTTTGTTTCTTTTAGAATTTGAAAAATCACTGACTCAAGAGACCAAATACAAAAAGTATACACATTTAACACCCCAACTGGCCAGGACGTATATATACGTCCGGATAAATCTGGATATGATTCTGTAACACCTATTGAATAACATGGATAAGAAGTGCAAGTTGTCTCACTATTTCATTCACCTCGGCCGGTAGAAAGGTTAATAAAACTAAAACAATATATACACTTGAAATAAAATTACATAACTACAAAATACTGGATCCAAGGCCTTCTAAAATAAATCTACACTTTAGAGATTTTCTTATCCAAACATATTAAAATCACCCATTCTCTGACTTATTCTATTACTGGATTGTTTAACATATACTTAATCATGTCTACCAGACTAAACACCTTGTTTTCACAACAACAAAAATGTTCATAGTCAGTTCCCTTTGTTAGGGCCTTTTCCGAAAATATAAACATTTCTTCTTCTTTTCCATGGGATCCTTTCTTATTACCCTTAACAATACTATTATATACTATTGTACATATATTGTATAATAATATATACACTATTATTCCTCACTGAAGTATAAATACTTACCTCTTGCAGTTTAGTTTGACGCACAATTTACTAATTTTTGTACTGGAGAAAAAGTTTCTTCTACTACTTCAAAAACAACATATCTAAGTTGAGCTAATTCTGTCACCCTTTCCAGTAGAAATAACAAATATATTCACCGTTCTTAAGACAGATGAAACTTTTCAATCAGCATTTCCTCAAACATTCCTTTAGAACATCAACTGCAATATCTTCTTTTATTTACTAAATACTTGACAGTCTCAATTCCTCCAGTTTAAAGACACATTTTTACTAGTCCTTTTCGGAATCTACCATTAATATTCTTCCGACTGACACATAAAACTTCATAAAAACAAAATTCTTAATAATGTCAATTCTTGACAATAAATATAATTAATAGGCACATCGCAAGTGCCAATATACGTGTTACGAAATCAAAACCAAAAATATACTAACAGAGAAATAATTGTAAAAAGATTCATAATTATAAATTATGATTATTTTTACACTAGTGTATGATTCTTTACTGCCATTTCTGTTGCTATATCATATTACTGATATAGGTAAAGATATAAGTATGTGTGTGTGTATGTGTTGGGGGGGTATTCAATTGTTTGCTGATGATGCAAAACTCGGAAGGGGGCAATAATTAATAAAGGTGATGTAGATTCTGCAGGATGATTTAAATAAATTAGCATTATGTGTGAAGGATAATGATTGTCAATTTAATAATGCAAAATGTACAATCATGCATTTTGGGTTGAAATGGTTACATACTGTGTATCATACTGATGGTACTGGATTGTAGGCAATTGATGAGGCTAGGAGTAATAACATTGATTTCTTAATATTTAAATTCTCATCTTACTTGTAAGACTAAGATAAATGAATGTAATAAATGAGATCTATTTTAAGATTTGGGGCAACTATATTCCTTTAATGTACATAATTTTTGATAGTGGAAAGAAACCAAAAATACTTATGGTGCAAACTCGTCGAGATGTAAATTATGCAAGGAAAAAATATATAAAAATACATGTGTGTGTGTGTGTGAGAGAGAGAGAATATTTTTTAAACACTCTACCTACGCCTTGGTTCTACAAAGCATACCCAAGATAAAAATTCCATATACCGTGGCTAAGTCAAAATCTCCAGCTTATCCAATTCCAATCATGCACCACCATAAGGTGGTTTGTGATTGGAATGGATTGCCATTGGATGTTGCAAGTGCAAACAGTCTGAATGAACTTAAGAATAAGTATGATAGCTGGTGCGTGTAGTATGTGGCCTCCTTCAATGAATCCCTGACTCCCCAGAGGTCTCAATTAATAATAATAATATGAGGGTGGTCTGAAAAGTTCTCGGCCTAACAATGAAAAAAAACGAATTTATAATTTCAAAATGATTTTTATTTTTCAACATAATCTCCCTTAAGACTAATACATTTATTCCAGCAATGCTCCAGCACCATTATCCCATCCCTGTAGTGGTTCTCAGTAAGATCTGCAAAATACCCCTGTACAGCTGCAATCACTTCTTGATTCGAAGAAAAACGCTGACCAGTGAGGAAGAATTTTATTTTGGGAAGAGATAGAAGTCAGAGGGAGCCAAATCTGGTGAATAGGGGGTGAATGTTCCAACAACTGTGCAGATCCCATTGCCAAAACACTTTTATGGGTAAGTGCACTGTTCTGAACAAAGATGATCTTTTCCTTCTGCAAAACCAGGTCTTTTCTCACAAATTTTTTCGTCTAGTCTGGTTAAAAGATCAGAATAATATTACCCAGTTATTGTTTTACTCTTTTCAAGATAATTAATAAACAAAATGCCTTTAGCATCCCAAAACACCAATGCCATGACCTTTCAAGCTGATGGAACCAACTCTGTCTTTTTTGGGGCTCAACAACCAGCTTCTGTCCACTGTTTTGGCTGCTTTTTGGATTCTGACATGTAATGGTGAATCCAAGTCTCATCCATAGTAATAAATCAATGCACAAAATCAGTTTTATTCTTGTTACAATGCTAAAAGCACTGTTCAGAGATTTTCATGCGAGTGCGTTTTTAATCTGCTGTGAGCAAGCACAGCACCCATCTTGTGCAAAGCTTTTTTCATATGTAATTCTTCATGCTAAATATATCCACGTTGTTTTGAAATGCCTTAGTCTCAGCAATTTCACGCACTCTGAATTGCCGGTCATTGGATGACCGGCAAGTCAGAGTGCGTGAAATTAAGGCATTTCAAAACAACGTGGATATATTAAAATGCTATCCACGTTGTTTAGAGTGGCAAGAAAATAACACTAGGAAACTTCTCTTGCATTAGACTCCTTACACTATTACGCACACCAAACAACACGGCTGCACCATCACAAGTTACAGACAATAAATGCTCCTTTAAGTAATCTTTGGATAATCCTAAACACTCAAGATGACTAATTAAAGAGTTTAGAATTCCTCTAGCAGTTACACCTCATAATTCGATCAAATCTAGGAAAAGACTCACAGGAGCCGAAAGTTCAGGGAGAACTACATGAACAATAACACTCAGTGTTGTTGTGTTATTCACAGTTGTCGATTCATCAATAAGTAACGATATTTTGTTTTTGGAGTTCACTATATTGTCTATTAATGTTTTTCTCATTTCATTTGTGATATGGCTTACAATGTTAATGCAAGTATTTGCAGAATGAAAAATATATCCCATGTCTAGGCCATTAAGTTCCTGTAAATTTATTTCGTCTTCAAAGTTGTTAAATGACTAATTTCTCCTCACAACTTTGTAAGCGGTTAGAAACACTTTTCCTGTTATGTCTTTATTATGAGACAAAATATTTAGAAAAACTTTCTCTAATGTTTCGTTTTTTGCTTCAGATTTTATTTTTTGTCATGCTTTGTGCACTGCACTCTCCTTATGATCATAAATCTTTTTTTTTTCTTAATGACATTAACTGTTGTTTGCAAGTTTCTCCAAAATGACTGATTTTATCATTTGCCCACTGTGCTGAAAATTTTGTTCCCATGTGTTTATCAATGGCAAGACTTCCGACATCACGACACGCTTTACAGCCCAACATTTTATTCTTGACATACAGTCACTCGTTTCTCTCACAGAAGTCATATTTCTGTAAAAGTGTCCAACATTTGCACCAATCATTATCAGAATCTGTTTCCTTTTGACCATGTGGATATCCGGTCTTGGTTTCATGATCCTCTTCATCAAGTGTATTTTCGGTCTTGGTTTCGTGATCCTCTTCACCAAGTGTATTTTTGGTGCTAGTTTTCTGTTTTACAGGATCATAAGTAGATTCAACAATTTCTGCTTCTTCAGCCTTCTTTTTTTTTACTAATTGGCCTTATTTTATTCATTTTGAACAATGAATTGCACTGATTTAACTTAGATTAATTCAAAACTCACATGAACACCTGCCTGTTGCAGAGTGAATATAGAACTGATAAACTGATATTGGAAGCAATCAGAAGTGACACAACTTCCTGTTTTCGATTGCGTACCAACCTATGAAACAGGAAAGCAGAATACCAACTTATGAGTAATCAAAACTGAAAATTCAATTCGTGAACACAGTACCATCTACCGGAACATTTATAATACATTTTTTGTCAATAAATCGCAAATTCTTAAAAACTTAAGAAAAAAGGTGCCAGTACTTCATACCGTTACATACCGCCAGAAAAAAAGCACTGAACCTGAATAACCTTTGGAGAAACTCACATGGTTGATTTTGATATTTTTGAGACAACTGATTGAATCTAACATCAAGATCTTCTTATCAAGATAACAAACATTACTAACTATTGACCACTGTTGTTATATGCTTTGTAACCTCTTATGTGTGGAAGTGATATATATATATTGGTGTACATATTTACTCGGAAAAATAGGACTAACAATTTACTGAAAATCACCTCAGAGTTGCCAAGAAACATCTGTCTTTCCCTGAGATCAATTCATCCATTAATCCCATGATTATATGGCCTCCCAAAGATCCATAAATTGAACTCTCCACTTAAGACCAACTGTTGAGGGCATAATTTCCCCTACTTACAGCCTATCTAAATACCTTGCTTCTTTCTTGAAAAACCTATCTGGTGATTCCTTCTCTCATATAAAAAATTCAGCTGATTTCGTTTCCAAAATCAAAGACGTCAAACTCAACAAATCAGATTTAATGGCAAGTTTTGATATAGTTTCTCTCTTCACGAATGTACCTACTCAAGAGGTCCTTGAGTAGGTACATTCAGGATACTTCAAATTCGAAAATAAGATTTACAAACAGAACTCAGGATTGTCTATGGGCAGTCCGCTCTCTCCAATTCTTGCTGATATATTCCTTAGAGACTTTGAAGAAAAGGTGATTAATTCCTCTATACTGAAACCCAAAACCTGGTACCATTATATAGATGATGTATTCCTCATTTGGGAACATGGTTTAAATAACCTCAATATTTTTCTACACCATCTCAACAAGTTTTATGAGAATATCAATTTCACCTACGAACTGGAATCGAACAACTGTCTTTCCTTTTTGAACCTAAAACTCACAACATGCACTAATAACATCAAAATCTCTACTTTAAGAAAACCAACACACAGACAGATACCTTCATGCTTCTTCCCATCACTACCTTCCACAGAAATTTGGAATTATTTCAACCCTGGCACTTTGTGCCAGGTCTTTACTAACAGATGAAACAGAGATTGAAAATGAGCTTAATTTACTAAAAAGGACTTTTGTCAACAATGGTTTCTCTCTTAAGAAAATTGATAAATTTATCTCTCACTGTCGTTCTCCTACTATTGAAGATTCTTCTTCCCCAAGAGCATTCATATCTTTACCAAACATCAGCTCTCTCTCTCTCTCCCCAAAGCTGGTGAAAATTCTTAGAAATTCATTCCTGCCATGTACCCTCAAGGGGTGTACAGGATATGATAGTACTACATGAAAAAAATTACATCATTACTAACTTCCTATCTACAATTTTCCTCCAAATCAGTCTGTTACTTATCAAGACTTCAGCATTATCAGATCTTATATTTCTATCATCTAAGGCACTTTGTACCATATCAATCCACCTATATCTTGGTCTTCCTCTGGGTTGTTTCGCTGCCAACCTGGCAGAGAACACTTGTTTTGCTAATCTTTCCTCTCCCATTCTATTTAAGTGACCATACCATCTGAGATTAGCTCTGATAACGCATTCCTGGATGTTGACAATGTCAAGTTCTTTCCTAATATCCTCATTTTTAATATGATATTGCCATTGATGCCATCTGTTCACGCCTATAATCTTTCTCAGGACTCTCATATCTGCGGTCACTAGTCTTTGATCAAGTGTTTTACTTCTGACCCAGCTCTCAGATCCATAAGTTAAAACTGGTTTGAACACTGTCTTGTATACAGCTAATTTAGGGTTCCGACTAATTTCTCTCTTATTACATATGAATTTATTCAATTGACTTCCTACCATACCAGCTTTGTTGATTCTGTTGTCTATTTCCATATTTAATTTACCATCTTCACTAAAATTCGTGCCTAAGTAGCTGAAATGTTTTACTTGTTCTATAGGTTCTCCATTCACAATGCAGCTGATATGTTCAGTGCTTCTGCCAATTTTTATCGTCTTTGTCTTGTTATTGCTGACCTTCATACAACATCTATTACAACAGTTATTCAATTTAGTCAGGGAATCTTGCAGATTTGTAGCAGATTTATTTAGAAATATAACATCATCTACATAAAGCAAAGAGCTGACATTAACATCTCCAATTTTGATATCATGTTTAATACCACTTTCCTTCATAATGTGATCCATTCATATAGATAATGAATAACACAGGGGATAATGTACATCCTTGTTTCACACCAGATTTAACATTAAACCATCTTCCTGTACTTCCTTCAATTCTAACTGCCGACTTACAACTAAAATAAAGACTAAGTATTGCTTGATATAATGCCCCATTGACACCATATAACTGCAGCGTATTGAATAGCTTCTCTCTTGGCACCTTGTCATATGCCTTTTCCAAATCGACAAAACTTAAATACAGATATTTGTTATATTCCCATGCTTTCTCGACTATTTGTCGTAAAGTGAAGATCTGATCCTGACAGCCTCTATTTGGCCTGAATCCAGCTTGTTCTTCCACAAAACTAGCTAAACAAAAGTCCTTCCATGACTTTTGTTTAGTTAGTTTTACACGGTGTTTAACATTCTTGCATTTGTCTCTGTATTCTCTAAGAGCACAAGCAGACTTATTTGCCAGGAACTTTTGATATGCTTTCTTCTTTTCCTTCACTGCCTCTTTAACTTCCTGTGTCCAACATGGAGTTCTGATTTTTCTATCCTTGCAGACAACTTCACCACATGCCTCCGTAGCTGAATCAATCAGGGCTTTCTTCAAGGCTTGCCACTGAATCTCCAAGATTTGATTCCTGTTCTCAAACTCTTTCATTTTTTCTTCAATAATCTTTGTGTATTTTAGTCTACAGTTCATATCTGAGAGCTGCTCAACTTTTATTCGCTTTAAAACTTTCTTACATGTTATTCTTTTCAATATGAAATTCAATTTTATCCTGCTCAAGACTAAATAGTGATCACTTCCAATTTCAAATTCTCTGTACACTCTGGTGTCCTGCACCAGGAAGAAAACATCACTATCAACAATAACATAGTCAATGAGACTTTTCTTATTCCTTGCCTCTTCTCTCCATGTGAATTTGTCCACATTTTTATGTTGAAACATGGTGTTAGTAATAACCAGTCCATGTCCTGAGCAGAAATCCAAACAGATATTTGCCATTATTATTAGCTTTGCTCTTTTCTCCAAATTTTCCCAAAATATTTTTGTATATCTCATAATCATTTCCTACTCTGCTATTTAGATCCCCAACAAGGACCAACTTTTCCTTTTTCATTGTGTCAGTTGCTTTTTCTAAAGCATGAAAAAAATTACTCCACTTCTACCTTAGTAGAACCTTCTGTCGGACCATAGGCACAAATAAGTCTCATTGTCCAGTTCTCCATTCTCATATTTGCCCACATTACTCTACTTGAGACTGACTGCCATTCAAGAAGATTAGCCTCGTATTTTGTGTTGAATACTATGGCTACTCCTTCTTTTCCTTGATTGTCATTGCCTGGATATAACATTTTGTATTTATTGCTCAGAAAGATCTCACCAGTTTTTTCTTTTTTGTTTCAGTCACCCTTATCTAGATTCTCAGCTAGCTCCATTTCTTTGCCATTCAGGCTTCTTATATTGATAGTACCGATCTTTAACTCTGGTGATGTTGAGTTGGGGTGTGTTTTTTCAGATTTGTTCCAGTAGCTGACTTTTCGTTGTTCGCCATGGTTCCCTGGCAAAAACAACGGGGGCCTTGTTTAGCCGGGCAACGCCCCAGCAGGCATGAAATTTTGTCATGTTGTACCATCATTCTGTATTTTGGTTTAACCAATAAGAATACAATTTGGTCGGCTAAATCCCAAATTGCCAGCCCATCCTCGTTCGTTCAGTATCCAAGTAGATACCCAACAGGGTGCACCACGAGAAGGTGAGGATTGGACATTATGTCAGAAGCCCTGGTCGGTTCTCCGCATTCCTTTAAAGGCTATGTGGAGGTCTCCTCTCAGTTATACAACTTTGACCCTTAAGCACCCCTATGTTTCACTATGTTTCCAAAACTTCGATCAATACTAAGTAGACCTAAAATAATACATCTCCCTCTCCAGTATCCGGGAGTCTACTAGATCTTGTGTGAATGTGGCAAACCATATTACGGTCAGTGGCTAAATCTATCCTTTTACGTATTGAGGAACACAGAAGAGACATATCCTACAATAGGACCAGGGCCAGCGCTCTCTCAAGCCACGTTCTCTTCTCTATTAACTCGGATGAAGGCCTTCAACACCTCGTAGACTGGCCGCAAACTTCTAATATTCATAGGTGTTATGAGCTCGAAAGGAAGATAGTCGAATCTAAAGAAATATCACTTGATTCATCCCATATAAACAACAGCCTTAGCTACAATCTTTCTGACGCACACATTGCCACTGTCCAATACTGGCACTCTCGTGACAACTCTTGCATGTAGTCAACTTTAATTGGAATTCCACCACGCATTCCTGTTTTAAACTGTACTTCGGTCTTTTATATAAGTTCTGTTGATGTAATTTTATTGTCTCTATTATTTTACATAATTCTTTGTCTTTGATACCTGAAGAAGTTGAATTTTGTTCAACGAAACTAGTAGTATCTGCATTAAACTTTATTCTTTTTATTCTCTGTATTATAGTCATTCTAACTAATTTTTTCATATATATATATCGGAATACAATCTGACCACTGTTAGCCAAATGCACGTTTGACTAACAGTGGCATGTTAGCATGTTTCCCACTGTTAGCCAAACATGGAGTGGCATCAATGTGTAAATACGCACAACATACTGAACAATGCAATGCACAATTAGAAATATTTGAAGAAAAAAAAACAGTCTCTTGTATAACTACATAGTGGGTGTCACTTTTGTTAGTCTCTACTGTTTGTCTACCAGTTTGCATGTTTATACCTGAAGAAATCCTATGTAATTAGGATGAAATGTCATGTCTTAATTAAAATAACTGTTACCATCTTATTCCAGTTTTCTGCCTTGAACCAGCAAAGTTTATATACTTCTATATATATATATATGCTAAAGATACCAAGAAATTTTATACTTGGTTTTAATCTTTTCCCAAGTAAGCAAAACAAAGTTTTGCACGTGAAATATATTCAATTCTGAGCTACTTGTATATAGAGGCTGATGACTTCATATCACTTGCCTTAGTATGTATCCCATAATGCAAAGCACACCCCCACCCCCTTTCAGACATGTATAAGGCAATGCATTATGGGAAGGACCACTACCCAGACCGGTTTTGACCTTTATTGAGGTCTCTTCAGTGGGAACCAGACCTGGGAGAAATAGCAAGGTTGAAGTAATGCAGAAGTCATATATATCTCATATACAAGTAGACAAAAGGTGCTTGACTTTCTTAATAAAAATCTCTGGATGAGAGAAGATGTAGAAAGTTTTTTACCTTGGGTGTAATATACACTAAAGATACCAAGAAATTTTATACTTGGTTTGAATCTCTTTCCCAAGTAAGCAAAACAATGTTTTGCACATGAAATATATTCATTCATGTATATACTGTATATATATATATATATATAGTCAAATTTGGTTATGACAAGCACCAGGGGACTGACAAAAGTTCCCCATTATAACCATTACTCACTATATCAGTGATGAGTTAAATTAAATCTATCTCCAATTTTTTTTTAATTCCCAAGGACCAAAATCTACTTAATTTAATATTTTTTATATATATTTTTTAAAAGAATTGAATGACATAAACCGAGAGAAAAGGAAAAAGGTTTAATAGTATCACATGACTAGTTTCAGCTTTTTACAGCCTTCTTCAGGTGTTTTTATAAAAGAAAGGAAAAAACATTAAACACTGAAGATAAAAAACTGTGAACAGTACAGGTTAATATGTTAACTACAACGTGAAAACGTTGTAGTTAACGTATTCAAAGCTGTTCCTTCGTTGGCCACATTGTTGGGTGAGTGCGTGCGTATAGCATCTTCACAGTTTTTTATCTTCAATGCTTAATGTTTTTTCTTTTCTTTTATAAAAACACCTGAAGAAAGCTGTAAAAAGCCGAAACAGTAGTCGTGTGATACTATTAAACTTTTTTCCTTTTCTCTCGGTTTATGTCATTCAATTCTTCTAAAAAATATGTTTAGCAACCGAGTTAATGATATATTTTTACATATTATATATATATATATATATATAATTTAATCTATTGATAAAAATAATAGATTAAAAGAAAAAAAAAGAAGTATTAGAGAGTGAGAGAAAAAGATAATAAAGATAACATACCTAGATATTATTTGTATAAATATGCTTGCATAAACTAATACACTTAATATTAAACACAGTTTATTTGTCCATAATTTTAAAATCATTCACTTAATGCTAAACAGTTTATTTCTCTGTAATTAAAAACAACACTAATTAATAATAAATGTCATTTCGTTTAGTAAATTCTCCCACTTGAGCCTTTAAATCAGACTGTATGCTGGGAATTCAGCACTCATTTTTTTGTATAGTGAACCACTGAAGCAATTTATCATCAATGTTTGTAAGCTTGCATTTCTAAATTTTTTTTTTTGTTTGTTCAGTTGTTTTCTTGTGCTGATATATAAACAATTTTACTCTTTCACAGTGTCGATACTGTTGAAGAGGACAAAGAAAACTTTTTACACACTCTGACATATTTTGCACCAAATTTTAACTCCGAACTTTTTTGCAAACTGAGAGACACTTTCTTTTAGTGGATGTTTCCAATAGAAGAGTTCATTTTTAACTGATTTTATAGTCATGGCAGTGTTTTTGTAAAGTGAGGGAGGAGGACTGGAGGCTAGACACTGGAGAGAGGGTAGGTAAGTAGTGAGGTGATGTTTCCTAAGGACAAGATTCGGTTATAAGCTGGCCCATAATCTGATGCAGGTCATCATAAAAGATAATTCATTCCTTTCATATTTGTCTATTCCAAGAACTACACAAGCATTTAAGAATGTTTGCATAGTTACCAAAATTTGTATGGTATATCTGTGTAGTACACTCATTATAAAAGTGAGCAACTGTATGGATTATGTATAAATTAATTTCATTACGACCTTTGCTTGTTACAACCATAATTTTATTATTTCCACGCTCGTCATAACAAAGTTGAACTGTATATTTAAAAAAAAAAAAAATATATATATATATATATGCACATACAGCTCCAATGTATGTGCAGCTCTCTGAATCAGATGCAGCCAAGAAGCAATTATAACCTGATGCAATTGCGTGTTAGAAGTTTTGTTAAGAATGTTGCACATCTTTACACATGATGAATATGCTGATATGTTCTTTTAGGGTTTTTGTAATGGCAGTGCTGTTGCTGCTTGTAGAGATGCCATCAACGGTTTCTTGACTGCAGAGTACCAGATTCAAGAGTGTTTACAACAAACTGTGTGACACTGATACCATTTCCCCCAAGCAGCCAAAATTCTTCTGAACATGGAAATGAACAAAATGAGGATGAAGTAGAACTCATTCTTCATTCGGTAGAATGTAATCCTACTACAAGCACACAGAGAATTTCTGTACGTATCTGTGTTCTACATACAAGAGTATGGTGAACATGTGAGCAAGGTTTTATCCATTTCACAAACAGCAGGTACAACACCTTCTCCCAGGAGATGAAGATTAGAATTTTGTCGATGGATAAATGCTAATTGCTCAATTAATTTCATTAATACTGTTCACCAATCGATGAAACTAATTTTACCTGAGATGGTATCAACAACACCTATAACTGGCATCGTTAGCCTGACGAAAATCCACATATCACTGTAGAAACAAACTTTCAAAATCACTTCTCTGTAAATGTGTGGTGCAGTATGATCAACAATCACTTGATTGGGCCTGTTGTGTTACCAAATTATCTTACAGGGCCCATTTATCTACAATTTTTGCAAAACAAACTTCCACCACTATTGGAGGATGTTCTCTTGGCTACAATAGTAATGGAAGTTTGTTTGAGATACAGCTGTTTGAAACTGGCACATAAAAATCTATTATGAGAGGTATTAACCCTTTAACTGCTGACTTTGTATTCTACTGACATTGTCCCATGTGCTAAATTAATTTTGCAAAAAATTTATAAATAAAATCAATTAAAATTCTTACTGAAGTAAGAAGTCCGGACAGCATCATACATTCTTGATATACACTTGTTCACTCACAAAAATGGAAATAATAGTGTTTTATAAAATTTGCATAATCAAGGGGTGTCCACTTGATTATGCAAATTACACACATTAATTTATGTAGAATCACCAGAATCTTCTTCATCGAAGTACACAATTCACTTAACTCAGACAATTCTTCTCCCGACTCATTTGTTGTTAACAATTCATCAATTTGATCATCAGTAAGATAACGCAGATATTTACAGGTAAACGCCATATTGTGACATCCTGGAAATTCCTGCAGTCACGTGGTTTATGCATCGTGCTGCATATTATTATTGTTCGTGACACCTGCAAGGAGTCCGAAGACATATCGCAAGAGGACACCTACTGTACAACTCTCAGTCTTCACCCGAACCTCTACTACCAATCATCCACATTAACGCCATCTACCGCCCACCACCACAACTAGTATTTTTTATCTGTAAATTGCGTGTGTTCTGAAAGGCCGATTTGTCTGTATGCAGGCTGAAAAACCCAAGTTTCCAGGAGAAAAAACCCTGCTACCTCCGTATGAGATCGGCTAACTCACCTTCCATTGAAAAAGTCCATATATAAAGATTCCTCCCATCACGACAAGAACGAACTTAGGCCTTTTCCAATCGAAGGGCGCAAGTACCGTCATTCTTCCAATTGCGCTACGGAGACACTTAATATTATTAGTTGCACCCAGTTCAAATTTTTCTCTTTAGATGTCATACAAGGACAGAAACCCAAGTCAAATAAACTTCAATTGGTTGGCAATAGATGGAGGAACCTACCCACGAAGTTTGAATATCTTATGACGATTCTTTCCATACTAAAAAATTGGCTGAATATGGGAGGCGCACCAACCATTCAAATCGAGTTAACTCGAGCGTAGCAGTTAAATTACAATAAATGACTTATTGTACTTATTGACTGTTTGAATGATATAAAACACAAATAACTGACATATACTGTAATTTACAGTTCATAATAAATGTTCAAAAATTCCACCAACAACCTCAGTGCACTTTGCAACTTTTGTGGTAATAGTATGTGTTGTTCTTCTGAGGTTGAGTGTTGATGTTCTTTTATGAGGCAGTATTATCCATAACGTGAGCGATCAGTTCATTACCTTTTCTTTGTATACTTTGCTTTTCATTCATTCATCCCCAAAAACCAAATTCTAAGAGGGTGAGGTCATTCTGGTGACCTTGGTGGCCAATCAGTGGGTCCACTGTGGCTGATCCGTTGTTCAGGGAAAGTTCAGTTTAGAGTTTAGCTGTCAGGCGACACAACATCTAAACTAAACTTTCTCTAAACAATGGGTCAGCCACAGTGGTCCCTGACATCATCAGACCTCAATCCCTTAGATTTTGGTTTTTGGGGATGGATGAAAAGCAAAGTATACAAAGAAAAGATAAATACAAAAGATTAACTGATCGCTCATATTATGGATAATACTGCCCTCATAAAACATCAATACAATTTCAGAAGAACAACACGTACTACTACCACAAAAGTTGCAAAGTGCACCGAGGTTGCTGTTGGAATTTTTGAACATTATTATGAACTGTAAATTACAGTATATGTCAATTATTTGTGTTTTGTATCATTCAAACTGTCAATAAATACAAACAATAAGTCATTTATTGTTCTTTAATACTTCTCATAATAGCTTTTTATGTGCCAGTTTCAAACAGCTGTATCTCCACATCGATCCGTAATTGGACACACATTTATATACTTTTTTACTCAGGATAATCGATACTGCCATCTACCAAAATATTTACTATTCCTCCTGAAACACCCTGTGTATGTGCGCACACACACACACACACACACACACATATATATGAGCAAGCATGTTCCTTAGCAGCTCAATTCACAACTCAAGTGGTGATTTTTTTTTATAATGTAACTCTCACCCACAAAAGACTTTAAACCTCTAGTAGCATCCATAGGTGTAGGCTAAAGAATTTTTTACTATTAATTTTATATATCTTTTTGTATTTTTTAATTTTTTTATAACTCAGAAACCCTGCACTGGAAACCAAATGTGGAACTTTGTCAAACCACTTCAGGATCCAATAAATGAAGCAGCAATCTCATACTGGGACATTGACATTCATCTCCCACCTAAAAACAATTGCAAATGTCAAAGCCTATAGCAGGATTTGAACCTACACCTGCTGGTTGGAGAATGGATATGCTAACTACTCAACCAACTGGGCTGCCAGTTTGCATGAGTGACTTATGGTAACCACAAAATATTTGGTACTGTGGTGACGAAGCATATGTGATTCCCACTCTTTCCCATACAATGAATTTGGTATAGTCATTACATCAGTAACATTAACTTTCATTGATCATTATCCCATTAGTCATAGCCCAAACTACCTAAGACAAAGCTGTTATCTCAGAATGATAACAGCATAAAGGATGGCTCCAATTGCATGTTAAAATAAATTATACAGATCTTGATGTGGTTCCATTGCAATATTCTTTATGCTGTTATCATTCTGAGATGTGAAAACATACTATATCTGAATAAAGGCAAGATCTAGATCTTAACATACATAAATGTCAAACATTAACAAATAAAAAAAGTGAAGAAGAAACACGAAAGTTGGAACCAGTTAAAACTAGAATTAAAATGCAATACATGCCCTTAAAGAAGAAAAGTTATATAAAATGTTGTAAATTTTCAAAACTAAAAGTTTAAGCCTTCTAGACAACCCAAGATGGTGTGCCAGTCTGTTTCTCTGCTATTTTAAAATCTTAAAGGAAACAGAAATCAAGAGGAAATAGATGCAAAAAAGCAATAATTAAAAAACAATCAAATAAAGATAATCCAACATGTAGATATCCGATATGTACAGACTAAACATGTCCATAATACTGAAAATACCATAATAATAAACTTTCAAAAAATAAGTTAAAACTATGCCTAACAAAAACACGATTAAAACAAACCCAACTGCAATAAACATTTGCAAACTTTACATGAACCTGTAAAATTTGTAACTAAACAAAATAATGTGTCATTCCTATCTATTTATTATTTGATCAACCCTTGTGTGATATAGTCAATATAAATAATCAAATAAAGCTCACTCACTGAAAAACTAAAAGTTAAAACCTTTTAGGGATCCCATGACACCTCTCTCTCTAGGATCTCCTCAATGTCTGAGGACTGGTGACCTTCCTTGATGATACTTTGCCATTTCTTTCTCCCCTGTGCTTCTCTTATTGCTTGTTCTAGTTTAAGTCCAGTGATTCTTGATATTTAGTCAATCCATCTGTTGGGGGGGGTTTCCCTCTTTTTCTTTTTCCACACGGTTTACCCTGGATGATTATTCTTCCTAGGCAGTTGCCTTCCCTTCTGCATGTGTGTCCAAAATATTGCACAATTCTTTTGTCAATTATGTTTATCAGTCTTGTGTGGATATTCAGTTCTTCTAGGATACGTCTGTTTGTTCATTTTTCTGTCCAAAACGCTCTTAACATTCTTCTTCAGCATCAGAGCTCAAATGCCCCAATTCTTCTTCTATCATCTTTTGTCACTGTCCAAGACTCAGAAGTATAGAGAAAGATAAAAAAAACTAAGGTTTCTACAAGCTTAATTTTGGTCTTTTGGGAGATGTGCCTGTCTTTTAAGATCTTAGTTAAATCAGTCATCGCTTTTTAACTAGTGCTATTCTTCTTCTTATCTCTTTTTACATCCATCTTTTTTTATTATTATCACTCCAAGGTAGTTGAAATTGTCGATAATTTCAATTCCTTCTATATCTATCTCTTTTGCATTGTTTAAAAGCATTATTTTGGTTTTATCTTGATTTATTTGTAAACCATGGCTTAAGCTTTTCCATTCTAATTGATTTAGGATGGATTTTAATTCCTGTTCGTTTGTGGTTATCATCATTGTGTCATCTGCATATCACAGATTAGCGATTGTTTGAGCCACCGAATTTAATGCTTCCATTCTACTTTTCTAGAGATCTTTTCATTATAATTTCACTGTGAAGGATGAATAGTAATGGTGAGAGCATGCATCCTTGTCTTGATCCTTTTTCAAATTGGAATGCAGGGGACACTGAGTTTTCAATTCTTACTGTTGCTTGATTTCCTTGATATAAGTTCTTTATGAGGGTTACTAGATGGTTTGGTATTCTTGATTCTTGCATGATATCCCATAAAATATCCCACCTCATACAGTCAAAGGCCTTGGAATAATCTATAAAGCATAGATAAATGCTTAAGTTGAATTCCCTTGCTTTTTCGATTATTTGTCTGATGTTGGATATATGATCTCTAGTTCCTTGACCTTTTCTAAATCCTGCTTGTTCTCCTGAGATTTGCTGGTCTACAAAACTTTGTAATCTTTCCTTAATGATGTGTAGTAAAATCTTGCTATTATGTGAGATAAGGGAAATGGTGTAGTAGTTTTCACATTTGTTGTGATTGCCTTTTTTGTAGATTGGGATAATTGTGTTACTAGTCCAGTCATTTGGCCATCTTCCAGATTTTGTTCATAAATCATGTATCCAGTTGACTGCATTCTCTCCAAGGTTTTTCAGCATTTCAGCTGATCTTGAATCAGGATCTGGAGCTTTGTTATTTCTTAATTTTTTGATTGCTTGTTCTACTTCACTTTTGAGGATCTCCAGTTCCGTTTCCATGTTTTCGATAGCTCCTTCGTCTTCTTGTCGAATAGCTGGGTCATTAGTGTCATTTAAGATCTTGCCATTTTTGTCTGCAATTATATTAAGTTTTGGTTTGAAGTTTTTGGTTATATCCTTAACCTTCTGGAATAAATCTGTTGTTTCATTAGAGTTGGAGTGTCTTTCTATTTCTTTACAGATGTTATGGATATGTTTTCTATCTTCTTGACAAGATTTCTTAATAGCTTTATTCAGGCTCAGGTAACTTGTGTTTTGCCAATGTGTTGTTTTAATTTGTTTCCTTTTTTCAATTAGTTCTAGGGTTTCTTTGGTAATCCATGGGACTACCATTCTTCTTTTTTTATTGGGATGTTTTTGACTGCAGATTTTACAATGGTTTGTTTCAGGTGTGTCCAGTGTGATTCAGTGCTTTGGTTCCTGAGGTGTTTTTTTTTTTTTTTTGAGCTCTGATTCAATGTCCATTGTAAATTTGTCCATTTGTGAAAAGTCATATCTTTGTTGCTGTTATTCTTGTTTGTTTTCAGATGAATCTTTAGATTAGAAATTAAAAATTGATGTCTGATCCACAGTCTGCACCTGACAGTGTTTTGGTGTTATTGATTAGTGTCCTCAATCTTCTGATGATTAAAATGTAGTTGATTTGATTCTTATATTGATTCCCAGGGGCTACCCATGTGCATAGTCTCCTCTTGTGCTGTTTGTACATAGTGTTAGTGATTGCTAATTCCCTCTCTGATATGGTCAATATAAATAATCAAATAAAGCTCACTCACTGAAAAACTAAAAGTTAAAACCTTGTAGGGATCCCATGATACCATGTTCGTCCATTTGGTTCTGGTCTCAGATGCTAAAGGAAGCAGAAAGCAAGAAGGAAACTTCTTGCTTTTTTGGGAGAGATGTGTTTTTCCATTTTGAGTGTCATTCCAGTTGTCTCTAATTACACTAACTGTTGCTATATATAGTACTATAAATGTCTCAGTAATGAATGTAGTGTTAAACAAAGCTACTTGTTTTTCTTGCTTCTGTTGAGATTGGAATGTGTTTCATGGTATAGGAACATTTTTATTCCAGTCTCTGGGAACAACAGATAAAGTAAAAATTTATATATTCCTAAATAAAAACAAATACTTCTATGTATTATAAGAAGTGGTTGATTTACAACAAAATACCAGCATATGTGAGATATCTATTATTGATAAGACAGAAGAGCTACTAACAAAAAAAAAAAAAGTAATGAATGTAGGATTTGTAAAAGTGGATAATTCCAATAATGTATCCTATTACTATGTAAAATATATACTGATCCTCAGTAAACAAAAGAAATGTCTTAGAAAACAAAGCAAAATATAAATAAAACAGAGAAATAAATAAATAAATAAAACAAGCACAATAAATTTTACAGATGATTTGCTGCTCCATCAACCCACACGTATTTCCACTATGCCTAAATGAATCACGTGATCAACATTATTAGTTCACTGGATTAGCTCCCTCCATATAGTTATTTACTGAACTACCAAATGTATACAGTGGCTGTTTATTATTGGTTAGTTATTTATACTTTACAAAGAAATCTCTTTCCCACTCTAGTTTTTTTTTTTTTTTTTTTTTTAATTATTCCATGATTCCACTATTCCCTCCTTTACACAGATTTGGTCACAATTAAAGAACCGTCACAATACATAGTGCACCTGCCAAAACACAAACACAAAATTTCCATGGGGCATGGTGTTTGCTCTCACCTCATCAGATAGGGTGACAGCGAGAGATACAATTACCCTGATGCAAATGTGTTAGGAGCATGTACTGGGATTTAATTCTAATTAACTAGTTCCATATTTCAAGTCTCCTGTATTTATTTTTTTATTTTTCAATCCATCGTTTCCCAACCTTTTCTTAGGATGGAACACTTCACAAATTCTGAAATTTTGACAGAACACCTTGGTTAGAGTCGCATATCATAGGTCTTGTATTCAGTGTAAAGCTAAGCGGATACTGAATTAATGATTTTAGAGATTTAGTGGAAATGGCTTTGACTGGAAAGTTACAAAACGAAATTCCCAGCACAGCGAAAAAAGCCAAAGCGATTATGGCAACAAATGCGGTTTGCGATTGTTGCCATAATCGCTGAAGCCGAAAGAGCTTTTAGTGTGATGAATAACATCCTAATGACGAAGAGATCTTCTCTCACTATAACATATTTTGGATTTAATGGCAATATGTATAAATGGGAAACCCTTGAATGAATTTAATCTGAATCCCTATGTCAAATCTTTTCTAGAAAATCATCGGTCGGCTATAGATCCTCCTAGAAGAACACAAGACGCGACGGAGGAAATAAGGTGTGGCAGCTGTTGTCATAAGTATTTCCTTAAAGTAATTGTTTGTAAATGTTAACCTGTAAAGGAGAGAGTTTTTTCTGGGTAAATGTGCACCAGACAGAGAGGTTTTTTTTGTTTCATGTAAAATCGTCTCATAGTTTTGAAAGTGATTTTATTAAATAAAATATTACAGTTACTGTTACTACTATTTTACAAATAAGAATTCACTTTTGGTAGTCTCATATAAATAAATAGGACTATAAAATAATGCCCCTTGATTGGTACCATTGATTATCACTTGAAGTATAGAAACAAAAAGAGAAATATAACGTATTTCAATATTATTGTGTTTAGATAATATTTATGTATTATTTATAGATTGTTTGTCATAAAAACTTCTATCGCAAACAAAACAAATTTATTTTGTTTATAAACATCCTGCGAATATCCATTAGCGTTCACAAACATCCCGCCGTGGGAATGGATGTTTGTGATTGTCTCTGGAAATACTAGTGGTGGCAGTCGGCGATAGATGGTGTTGGTGTAGTGTTTTTTTTTTGTTTTTTTTTTGCTCAATGATGCGAGCCATTTGTTAAAAATATGTGAGCACTGAAGCACTCCTTTTGGTGGAAAATCTCGAAGAGAAGGGGCTATCACCGATGATGTGCAATGAACAACCAGAGGGAAACTTGCTATCCAAATGCATAGGGTGACAGACAGAGGTATGGGCAAGGTATGGCAATTTACTGAAGAGGCTTCAATGCTAGATACAGCTTGATAAACTTCAAGGGTGAAAGCCATGTTCTGCATGGGTTTCTTCAATCCTTTACATGGAACGTGTTCTGTGGCGGGTGATGTATGCTAAGAGGTCAGTTATGGATCTACATTGGTGGAATCCAAACCAGTGGTTGTGATTAACTTGGACATCTAAGGAAGTAGAAAATTTGATGACTTTCTCTGTTATTTTGGAGAGGATTGAGATGATGGACATAAGATGGTAATTTGACAGCAGACTTTTATCTTACTCTTTTCAAATAGGTTGGATATGTGCTTGCTTCCATGCCAGCTGAATATAAAAGATTTATAGCTCTGGAGCACAATGTCTGAGTACAACTAGAGACATGCCATTGGAACAGAAGACTTTTTAGTATCTAAGTTGTTTAGGATCCTTTCGCTGTCTTTTTTGGCCAAAAATCCTCAGGGACACATAGTGCTCAGCTTTTGATATTATTATTGCTAGAGTTATGGTATGGTAGGATGTAAGTGGAATTCCGGCATATATGACCAAGACAATTTGTCTTGATCATATATATAGGAATTTGTTTATGTTGGAAATAAATATTTATTAAGAGCAAAAGTTTTGGTCTAGCATCAAGACCATTCTCAATGAACAGTTAAAGAGACAAAATATAATAGAATAATAATTAAAAATTATAGTGTGAGATTAGATATTTGTTACAAGAGAAGAGCTCAGTCTGTAAATTGAACTACACATGGACTATAAGGATTCAAGGTTAGGACAATGAATTATCAGTTAATGAATTATTTAACAAATCACGAAGAGTATTGAGTGTCATTTCTGTTTAGGTTAAGATGATTACATCCAACTCCATGATTCTGATAAACCAAGTCTTGCCAGTCACATCATCTACTTGATATGGTGCGACTTACAATTAAATCAGAGCTGGCCTTGTTGACCGAGTGGTTAGCGTATCCACTCTCCAGCCAAAAGGCTGTGAGTTTGAATCCTGCCATGGGCATGGATGTTTGTGATTGTCTGTAAAAATACTAGTGGTTGGGGTGGGCAGCAGATGGCATTGGTGTAGATGATGATGGTAGTTGCAATTCGATGTAGTTGGTGGAGACAGAGTTGTAGAGTAGGTGCCCTCCCTCAATGAGTCTTTGGACTCCTTGGAGGTGTCATGTAATAATAATAATAATAACACAATTAAATGTGAGTTAATACTTGCATAAATTCATTGAAATAAGAGTAAGGTTTTACACAGGAGCCAATTTTTATCAGAAAGATTGTATAAAGAAAATTGTGAAGCCCACATTCTTCATCTCAGCCTGGACAGAAATGATTCTCTTAAACTTTCCAGTTTTGGAAAGTTATTTTACTTAATACTCCTCATGACTGTGTTAAATAACTTATTAAATTGATTTTATAATGCATTACTATTAATATTAATTGATAGTAATTCAATGTTTGTCCTTTCATTGAATTCTAATACAGACTCAGTTCTCCTCATGCAGTGAATATTACATCATGCACTATAATTTTCAATTTATTCTATTGTAGTTTGTCTCTGTAACTGTTCACTTAGAATGATGCTTAAAAATGGTGTTTATTTCCAATATAAGCAAATTCTTCCATGGCGTTTGCACACCATCGCGCTAGGCCGCACGAAGGAAGTCTTGGTTTCGAGTCTAGTCGGCGACTAGAGGAAATTTTTCTAAGCCTTTTTTCGACCGGTTCCCGAGTTAGTCGATCTCTGGCACGGGCAAGCAGGTTTTTCCTCCCGGAAACTCGGGTTTTTCGTCCTGTAAACTCAAGAAAATCGACCGTAGAACCCACATTATTTCAGACATTAAATATGTTGTGTTAGGGTTAGTCACCACGAGATGGCGGCACATTTGAGCCGTCTCTCTTCACTGCGTACCGCTTAATTAGTGATAGGCTTGGGCCATCTGTCTCTGATTGGGTACCAGTGGAGATTGAACTGCCCACTCAGTCTCCAAAAGTTAGATAGGGCTAAATGGCCTCGCCTACTCCCGTATATACGGGAATAAAAAGGCGTTAGCTGATTTTTTTTTTTTTTTTCTTACATCAGGGTTATCTATATGAGAGAGAGAGAGAGAGGTGAAATTGCAGGTGAGCAGAAGTTGCATCTGATTGTCTTTACAAGGAATCAAAAGGAATGGCCTACACTTGGACAGGAGGTGCATTTTCTGCTATTGGTCATTAAAAAGTCAGATTTGGATTTGCTGATGGTTGTTTTGAAAATTCACTATTTAGATAGCTAGATTGCAGAAAGTTGTGCTTCAGAGATAAGAAGGTGAATAGGTTAGAGTGGTTTTTGGAATTTGGAGGGCAGTAAATACAGCAGATGAATGTTAGTGAATGGAACAAGGAAACCTTAAGTGAGAGGAGTTCAAAAAAAGATAATTCTAAATTTTGCATCTGATAAGCAATATGGGATCTCACAAAGGCACAGATGCCACCCTTGTGGGAAAAGGAATCACACATTGTAATTTGGAGAGTGAAGGTGAAATACAGTTGATCTAGTTGCAATTGTGGTTAATGTCAAAAAAAAAAAAAAAAAAAAAAAAAGTCTGGTCTAGATGTCTGAAAGTGAAGAGAGTATGTCATTTATGTTACTCTTATGCCACAGGTGTTGGTGAAGCAGATGTAAAAGCGAGATATATATATATATATATATATATATATATATATATATATATATATCGCTTTCCAAATTAAATATCCAAAAGGTTCAAAAAATCTAGCTAAATAGCTTTTGTAAATATATGTACATATTTTAAAGAAGTTTATTTTAATTGCAGGGAAACTAACACTGATTACTGTATGTTTTCTTTCTGAATTAGGACATACTGAGTCAACCAGCCTTCTTTTCATATTGAATGCCATAATAATAATAATTATTATTATTATAAGAAATCTCCACAGAGTAAACATATTGTGGAGGTTTCATTCAGTGAGCAACATATCTGTAACACTGGATCTAATACAATTCAGCAATGCACTCCACTCACCTGCTGTGACTCAAGTAAAAAATCTGCTCTTATCTCCCCCCCCCCCATCTGGTTCGGTTCACTACATCTTTGCAAAATTTTTAGGGATGGAATCTCACTCCCCCTCCCCTCCACTCTCTGTATTATCCCTTTTGCATTAATTGTGGAAAAACTAACTTAAATTGGGTCATCGTAACCTCTTTTTTGTCTATCAACTAGCCCGTAATTTATATTCTCAACCACTCCCTATAACCAACATTCCAAAATCCTTATCCTGCCTTAATCACTTATCTCTGGATCCACTTCAGAGTTCCCACATCACAATGGAAAGTAGATGACCAAATGTGAAAAGAATAGTTCACGTGTGGTGTAACTGATACTTTGTAGTGGCCCAACTACTTTCCTAAAAGTGGGTTTAACAAATTGACCATCATGGCACCAAGAGACTACTAACACAGCTACTGATTGATAAATGTGTAATTATCGACGCTAGGTAAAAATTCATTTTGCCTCCAGAAAATATACCTATCTAATGACATATACCATTAGAAAAAGAACATAAATAGCATTTCCTTCAATTACACAGTGTTCGGCACTCATTATAAAAAGTTTATGGGAACTACCACTTGAATAATAATTTGAATTAAAATTAATAAATTAATATTTTAATCTAGAGCCTCCGTAGCTCAGTTGGTATAGAGAAGCCCACTAGTCAGAAACACCAGGGTTCTATTCCCATCTGTGATGTGAGGAACCTTTATCTGGTCTCTTTCGACTAAAGGTGAGTTAGCTGGTTTTGTGCAAAGCTGGAAGGTTATTTGTTCCTCAGAACAGGCAAACCGGCCCTGCAAACACACACTTCTACAGACAAAGGTTCTGCGACAAGTCAGTTGGGAATACACACGTAAAGTCGCATCATGTAAGAAGGCTGACCCCAAATAGATGGGAAAAGGCATAAGAGGAAGAAGAAGAATCAATATTTTAATCTTCCCATGAAGGTCATCACTGAGTACACACAATTTATACAAATTAAACTCGACGAAAATCAGGTTTAATTTGTTAGTAGTCTCTTGGTACCATGATGGGATTTTGTTTTTTGTCTATGATCTGATTATAATCAGTACAGAACAGGCAGACAATAATTTTGTAGTGAATGGGCTGACCTGGCAGCAGTATCTGCAGCATCAGCTCCATCCTTTTGTTAAGGATGTGGTGAAAAACTCATGTTGGAGGCTTAATGGACTGAAACAGCACTGGGAAAGATTAAAAATACAGTGGAACCTCGGTTGTCGAACGCCTCTATTCTCGAACAATTCGGTTCCCGGACATATTTTCCGAACAGGCAAATGGCAACCACGTGCAATGCGTGCTGAGCTGTGAGGCGGGAAAGCGTCAGTTACACAGCAACCTTCGTTCAGTGCAGACACCTGCTCGAATTTGAAGTGAGCTTTCTTGATTTTCTTTGTGTTCTGTTGGTTTTTTTTTTCATAAATTATTATTAATTAAGCCACCATGGGGTCACAGAAGAATAGTGATAGCAGCAAAGCAAAAAGAAAAGTTGTTAGGCCCACGATAGAGTTGAAAAAAGAAATCATATCCAAACATGAAAATGGCGTTCGTGTTTCGAATCTTGCTATGCAGTTCGGTATGGTGAAATCAACAATATGTAGAATATTGTTGATTTCACCATATACAAAAATAAAGAGGTGATCAAGAGAGCTGATGTTGCAAGAGGAGTGAAGGGTCTTACTAAACAAAGATCGCATACGATTGAAGAAGTGGAGAAATTGTTGCTGATTTGGATAAACGAGAAACAGTTAGCTGGGGATAGTGTTTCTGAGGCTATAATTTGTGAAAAAGCGAGGCGATTACATGACCTGTTAAAGAAAAACTCTGATACGAGTGCTGATACTGATGTGTTCAAAGCTAGTAGAGGGTGGTTCGAGAAATTTAAGAGGAGAAGCGGCATACATAGCGTAGTTAGGCATGAGGAGGCTGCGAGTTCAAACCGAGAAGCTGCTGAGAAATATGTGCAAGAAATTAGTGACTATGTAAAGGTTGAGGGTTTTCTTACCCAACAAGTGTTCAACTGGGATGAAACCGGCCTATTTTGGAAAAAATTACCAAAGAGGATCTACATCACTCAGGACGAAAAAACATTGCCAGGACACAAGCCAATGAAGGACAGGCTGACTCTTTTGCTATGTGGAAACCTTGAAGTTGAATGGCTTGACCATGAAGTGGGGACTTCAAGGTCAAGCCATTGCTTGTGTACCACTCTGAGAATCCGAGGGTGTTTAAGAAAAATAACGTGATGAAAAGTAAATTGCCTGTTATGTGGAGGGCTAATAGTAGGGCTTGGGTAACCAGGCAATTGTTTATTGAGTGGATCCACGAAGTCTTTGCCCCAAGTGTGAGAAAACACCTTCAAGAAAAAATTTTGCCAATTAGATGCCTTCTTGTGATGGACAATGCTCCTGGCTTGGAGTACGAGTTAGTGGAGGAGTCTGATTTTATCACAGTGAATTTCCTGCCCCCTAATACAACTTCTCTAATTCAGCTCATGGACCAACAGGTCATTTTGAACTTTAAGAAACTCTACACCAAAGCACTGTTTCGAAGATGTTTTGAAGTGACCTCTGACACAGAATTAACACTCAAGAATTCTGGTAAAATCGCTTCAACATCCTCCATTGCTTAAGTATCCTTGACAAAGCCTGGGCGCAAGTGACTTACAGGACGATGAACTTGGCCTGGAGGAAATTGTGGCCAGACTGTGTAGCAGACAGAGACATTGAGGCTGAGCATGTTGCTCTTGTATATGATATTGTGTCTCTGGGCAAAAGCATGGGCTTGGAAGTTGACAATGCTGATGTGGAGGATCACAGGAATGAGCTCACCACAGAAGAACTGACACACCTTCAGAAGGAGCAGCAAAAGACGGATGTGGAGGAAATGTGTTCAGACACAGAGGAAAGGATTGAGGAGGTCCCTAGTTCCTTGATCAAAGAAATGTGTGCGAAATGGGGTGAGGTGCAAAGTTTTGTGGCATGATATCACCCTCACAAAGCTGTAGCAAACTGCATGATAAACCATTTCAATGACAGTGCCATGTCTCACTTAACAATTTAAAACGCAGGCAAAAACAAATGTCAATGGACAGGTTTTTGGTGAGACAGAGGGTCAGTGTGTCTCAAGCAGAGGCGAGTGGTGCCAAGAGACAGAAAAGAGAAAAAAAACCCAGAAGGACAGTTACCTGATGTGTTTATGGAAGGGGACTCCCCTTACTCACCTCCTTCCACTTATGCCATCAACTCTCCTCCGTATGTCTAGTTAAAGTGAAGTTAAATTTTCGTTTTTATTTTATCTATTTATTGTGTTTATTCTTTTTATGTAAGATTTTATGCATTTTCATTATGTTTGTATACGATCTTATGCATGAAGTACTGTTGTAAAGGCTAAAATAAACAATCATCTGGGGTTCGGGAACGGATTAATCCATTTTATATTGATTCTTATGGGAAAATGGTTTCAGTTTTCGAACAATTCAGTTTCCGAACTACCTTCAGGAACGAATTAAGTTCGACAGCCGAAGTTCCACTGTATTTAATTTTCCAAATATTTCATCTCAGTCTCAGAGACAAATAATGATGCCCCCCCCCCTCTCATAAGTGAGTGACCTAATACATAATGAGGACACATTACTATTGTATTTTTTTCATCATCAAATTCCTGCCATGTACCCTCAAGGGGGTGTACAGGATATGATAGTACTACATGAAAAAAATTACATCATTACTAACTTCCTATCTACAATTTTCCTCCAAATCAGTCTGTTACTTGTCAAGACTCCAACATTATCAGATCTTATATTTCTATTGTCTAAGGCACTTTGTACCATATCAATCCACCTATATCTTGGTCTTCCTCTGGGTCGTTTTGCTGCCAACCTAGCAGAGAACACTTGTTTGGCTAATCTTTCTTCGCCCATTCTGTTTAAGTGACCATACCACCTGAGATTAGCTCTGCTAACGCATTCCTGGATGTTGACAATGTCAAGTTCTTTCCTAATATCCTCATTTTTAATATGATATTGCCATTGATGCCATCTGTTCACGCCTATAATCTTTCTCAGGACTCTCATATCTGCGGTCTCTAGTCTTTGGTCAAGTGTTTTACTTCTGACCCAGCTCTCAGATCCATAAGTTAAAACTGGTTTGAACACTGTCTTGCATACAGCTAATTTAGTGTTCTGACTAATTTCTCTCTTATTCCATATGAATTTATTCAATTGACTTCCTACCATACCAGCTTTGCTGATTTTGTTGTCTATTTCTATATTTAATTTACCATCTTCTGAAAAAATCGTGCCTAAGTAGCTGAAATGTTTCACTTGTTCCACAGGTTCTCCATTCACAACACAGTTGATGTTTTCAATGATTCTGCCTATTTTCATTGTCTTCGTCTTTTTATCGCCGACCTTCATACCATATCTATTACAACAGCTATTCAATTTAGTCAGAGAATCTTGCAGACTTGTAGCGGATTTATTTAGAAGTATAACATCATCCGCATAAAGCAAAGAGCTGACATTAACATCTCCAATTTTGATATCAGGTTTAATACCACATTCCTTCATAATGTGATCCATATAGATAATGAATAACAGAGGGGATAATGTACATCCTTGTCTCACACCAGATTTAACATTAAACCATCTTCCTGTACTTCCTTCAATTCTAACTGCTGACTTACAACTCAAATAAAGACTAAGTATTGCTTGATATAATGCCCCATTGACACCATATAACTGTAGCGTATTGAATAGCTCCTCTCTTGGCACCTTGTCATATGCCTTTTCCAAATCGACAAAACTTAAATACAGATCTTTGTTATATTCCCATGATTTCTCGACTATTTGTCGTAAAGTGAAGATCTGATCCTGACAGCCTCTATTTGGCCTGAATCCAGCTTGTTCTTCACCAAGCTTTCCTTCCACAATTCTTCCCGTTTTCTCAAGTATACTTGTATAGATCTTGCCAGGAACACTCAGTAGGAAAATACCTCTGTAATTCTCACATTCAGTTTTATTTCCCTTTTTATATATGGGTACTATGAGAGCTCTACTCCAATCATAAGGAATTTGTCCCTCTGTCCGGGCTTTCTGAACTATGCAGTGCAGCCACTGTAACACTCTTATACCACCATACTTCAGCATTTCTGGTCGAATATCATCTACTCCTGCTGCCTTTCCACATTTCAAGCCTTTGATGGCTTTTTCTACTTCAAGTATGGATATGTATTCCTGACTGCATGCCTGGTTAGTGTTTTTTACCACTGTGCTATCATCACTGCTTGTTTCATTTAGCAGCTTTTAAAAGTAATTACTCCATACTTCAAGGATATCTTTTTCTCCTGTTTTCATGTCACCTTTATCATCTCTAACTCCTTTTACAGCACTCTTTCCTCCATTCCTAAGCTTCTTCAACAACCTCCAGAATATTTTGCCACCTTCTTGATATTTATTTTCTATATTCTTGCCAAAGTCCACCCATGACTTTTGTTTAGCTAGTTTTACACAGTGTTTAGCATTCTTGCATTTGTCTCTGTATTCTCTAAGAGCACAAGCTGACTTATTTGACAGGAACTTTTGATATGCTTTCTTCTTTTATTTCACTGCCTCTTTAACTTCCTGTGTCCACCAGGGAGTTCTGATTTTTTTTATCCTTGCAGACAACCTCACCACATACCTTTCTGGCAGAATCAATCAATGTTTTCTTCAGAGTTTGCCACTGAATCTCCAAGGTTTGATTCCTGTTCTCAAACTCTTTCATTTTTTCTTCAATAATATTTGTGTATTTTAGTCTATAGTTCACATCTGAGAGCTGCTCAACTTTTATTTGCTTTAAAACTTTCTTACATGTTATTCTTTTCAATATGAAATTCAATTTTATCCTGCTCAAGACTAAATAGTGATCACTTGCAATTTCAAATCCTCTGTACACTCTGGTGTCCTGCACTAGGGAGAAAACATCACTATCAACAATAACATAGTCAATGAGACTCTTCTCTCCATGTAAATTTGTGCACATTTTTATGTTGGAACATGGTGTTAGTAATAACCAGTCCATGTCCTGAGCAGAAATCCAACAGATATTTGCCATTATTATTAGCTTTCCTCTTTTCTCCAAATTTTCCCAAAATATTTTAGTATGTGTCATAATCATTTCCTACACTGCTATTTAGATCCCCAACAAGGACAAACTTTTCATTTTTCATTGTGTCAGTTGCTTTTTCTAAAGCATGAAAAAAATTCCTCCACTTCTACCTTAGTAGAACCTTCTGTGGAACCATAGGCACAAATAAGTCTCATTGTCCAGTTCTCCATTCTCATATTTGCCCACATTACTCTACTTGAGACTGACTGCCATTCAAGAAGATTAGCCTCGTATTTTGTGTTGAATACTATGGCTACTCCTTCTTTTCCTTGATTGTCATTGCCTGGATATAACATTTTGTATTTATTGCTCAGAAAGATCTCACCAGTTTTTGTCTTTTTTGTTTCAGTCACCCTTATCTAGATTCTCAGCTAGCTCCATTTCTTTGCCATTCAGGCTTCTTATGTTGATAGTACCGATCTTTAACTCTGGTGATGTTGAGTTGGGGTTCGTTTTCCGATTTGTTCCAGTAGCTGAGTTTTCGCTGTTCGCCCTGGTTCCCTGGCGAAAACAACGGGGGCCTTGTTTAACCGGGCGACGCCCCAGCTATCATGAAATTTTGTCATGTCGTACCATCATTTTTAATTTTGGTTTAACCAATAAGAATACAATTTGGTCGGCTAAATCCCAAATTGCCAGCCCATCCTTGTTCGTTCAGTATCCAAGTAGATACCCAACAGGGTGCACCACGAGAAGGTGAGGATTGGACATTAGGTCAGAAGCCTTGGTCGGTTCTCCGCATTCCTTTAAAGGCTATGTGGAGGTCTCCTCTAAGTTATACAGCTTTGACCCTTAAGCACCCCTTTGTATTTTTTTTCCTATGTAAAATTACTTTCACAGCATTGCCTACTATATCTTTTTTTTTTTTTTCAGGGATTCATAGTTGTTTGCCTGCTACTGGTATACCATATAATGACAAAAAAAAAAAAATACTCTTTGTGAACTTAAGCACATATTTTTTCACTTAAGTGATGTCAGCATTTTACTGGCTGTGTAATAAGACTCTGAGATCATTTGTATATTTAATGCATATAAATTTGTATATTAAAAAAAAACACCCTCTGAATTTGACAATAGGATATTTATTTTAATTAGGGTTTTTTCCTTTAGTTTCTCTTTCTATTATTTTGTTATCCCTGATTCATCACAAAAATAAATAATTAATAATTTTTCAATTACATGAAATTACATTCACATGGTACATTATTATTAAATGACTTTGTAGCATTACTGAATATCTATTTTATTATACAGGATTTTAGTAGTTCTAACATATCATAATTCAAAAGAACTTAAAAAAAAAAGAAAGAAAAAAAAAAGTTGTTATGAGGTTATTTTCACTAGTTAATTACAAATAAGGCATTACAGAATCATTTCAGTATTTCGTTAAAAAGTTAACTATAATTTACAAGTGATCAAACTCAGACCCTGAAAGGAAAAAAACAACTAGAGCAGTATTACAGCTACAGTTGATTCTCCCTATAACAAAGGACCATTGTAATAAGGAACTGGCTTTGGCCTTGACTAGGATTTTTCACTAAGTTATAAAGAATGAGTTTGTTATAACAAACTCATAGCAAGAGTCGAGTGTAATTATAAAACTTTATACATCAAATCAAATCATAAGTTATTTAATACAGCTACTGATTAATAAATGCATAATTATCACGTCTAAGTAAAAATTCACTTTGCCTCCAGAAAATATATCTACATCTAATGACATATGCCATTTGAAAAAGAACATAAATAGCATTTCCTTTAATTTCAGTGTTCAGCACTCATTATAAAAAGTTTATGGGAACTACTACAACTGTATCTGAATAATAACTTGAATTAAAATTAATATAGTTAATCAATATTTTAATCTTCCCATGAAGGTCATCACTGAGTACACATAATCTATACACAAATATGCCAGCCTGGTTGGCAGAGTAGTTAGCGTATCCACTCTCCAGCCAAAAGGCTGCAGGATTAGAATCCACGCATGGGCATGGATGTTTGTGATTGTCTGTGGAAATATTAAGTGGTGGGCAGTAGATGGTGTTGGTGTAGTTGGTGAACTGAGTGGTGAAGACAGAGAGTTGTAGAGTAGGTGCCCTCCCTCGATGAGTCTTTGGACTCCCTGGAGGTGTCACATAATAAAGTACAAGTAAAACTACATCAAACAGAAATAAAACTAGAGCAAACTACAGAATAACTGATTCAGCCAATGGAAAACTACATCAGTAAAAAGAATGACATCATCTAGTTAGATGGTCCTGAGTCCTACTTTTATTTTTGGTTGAGAAAATAAGAAGTTGAGTCCCATATATGCTAAGAGCTTGATATAAATTTAGGACCTCCAAAATCTGAACAGTTGTTGACCTTTAAAAACTGTAATTTTAATATGGTTGAGCAATGATTAAAGAACTAAAGTAACAAAAATTAGTGGCCTATTTTGGAAATGATTTTCTTTTCAGTCTTCATGTTTTGTAAATGTACTGAGAAAAGGTAATGTATCTTAGAGAACAATTATAGGATCTTCAGAAATGATTTACATTACGATCTAAGCTGATTATATGTATACATAAATTCAGAAAAATCATTAGTCCATTTTTATTAAGATTAGGATTAGAACCCCTTTAAATTTCTGTTCAAATCATTTTTATAGAGTTTCCAAGACATAACCAGAAAGATCTAATTTTCCACAATTAATACACACCTGATGTACTAATTGTGCTCTTCGTTTCTACAAGTATTGTGCACTCTACTATTTTTTATGTAGGACAAATTACAGGCCACCTGATTTGGTATATCTCCCACCCTTGTGTGCCAGTTATTCTGGTTTAGTTTTTGTAACAGTGATCGTAATTTAGCTTGTGTTGATGTGTGTGTGTGTGTGTGTGTGTGTGTGTGTGTGTATATATATATATATATATATATATATATATATATATATATATATATATATATGGGTACTCCGGATAGATGGTAACCTTCATGTGATAGCTTTTTTTTTTCTTTTCTCATATTGAATGATATAAATGCAAACTTCAGTCTCATAAAATAAAACATCAAGAAAATGGTACAAAATTCTGCCTCACCTTATAACTCCAGGTTTATAATGCCTGTTTCTCTGTTCATCTAAATGATAGCGACTATAAAAAGTATATAACAAATATTTAATGGATTAGTGCAACTGTTAAAAATTTTTCCTATACTTAACTAATAACTAACTTAATTTCAAAGGAATCTTAACACAATCAGCTGATATCAGAGAGCGAGAAGGGAGTAAAGTTAAATGTTAGAGCTAATGGAAACTACTTATTAATATTGTCAAACTTTTCCAAACCCTGGAAGAATTTCTAACAGATTTTTTTTTTTGGAAAAATATTTCTGACCTATGCATGAAACAGCACAAAATTAGATTCATCACTTTGTGTGACCATTTTCAAATTCTCTGGTGCACAATATTGATATTACTTCATCTATCTTACCTACTGCTCCTTTTTTCTGGACAAGCACAATACTCTGAATGGTCATCCAACATGATATTCAGAATAATTCATGCACAGATCATTCAAAGATATTCCCTCACAATCCCCATACAGTCATTTGCAGTAGCATATGTAATGGATTTCATGATCCTATTGAACATAAAATCTCTCTGGCTGATCAACTGTTTCTGGCCGCATGCCTTACAACAATGTGATGTTCTCTGTTCTCACATCATCTCAGTATACCTAAGACGCAGCTGCATGTGGACATCTTAGCAGAACAATGGTTTCCAAGATGATCTTACAAACCAACTTTCCAAATCTTCCATTCAAAGTTTTCAATGGGCAATGATAACAAGAATGAATTATATACACCCTCTGTCCAAAAAGAAACCGAACTTTTCGAAAACAGAAGAAACTAGTGGTGCCACCTGTTATATCTTTTTGCTGTCGAAAGCAGCAACCTTCATTAGTGTTGTGTCAACTGTTTATGACATTTGTTTCATTAGAAGCCAAGTTATAGTGCTAAGAGTGACAGTGTGTTTTGATGAACGGTCGGAAAATGAGTTTCAAACAGAGAGCTGCGATTGACTTTTGTGTTAAACTTGGTAAAAGTTTTACCAAAAAGCATTAAATGCTTCAAAAGCATATGGTGATGAATGCTTTTCCCATACTCAAGTTTCCGACTGGTTTAAGCGATTTCAAAGTGGTTGCGAGACGCTTGAGGACGACGAAAAGCCGGGCCATCCAAAAACTGAACTGAGCGGAGTTAACATCCAAAAAGTGTGTTATTTCATCAAAGACAACCCAAAATCATCAGTAAGATTGATTGAAGATGAATTGGGGATTCCAAAATCAACTGTGCACAACATTTCGACTAAGAGTTTGGGCTTTTGTAAATTGGATTCGCGATTTGTTCCCCACAAGTTGACCGACGACCAAAAAATGTATCGAATTGAACACTGCAAGCACCTCATTAAAAATGCTCATGAGGACTCAAACTTCCTTGAAATGATCATTACTGGTCATGAAACATAGTGTTTTGAGTATGAGCCAGAAACAAAGTGCCAGAGTGCTGAGTGGAGATCACCAGAAGAGGGGCATCCGAAAAAAAGTCGCTTGGAGAAGTAAAAAGTAAAGACAATGCTGATTTGCTTCTATGATTCCAAGGGCATTATCCACAAAGAATTTGCTCTGCCTAGTCAAACGGTTAATCATGAGTTTTATCTCGAAGCAATTGATAGCGAGAATTCATCGCGTATGGCATGAATATCGTGACGACCAACCATTCGTCAAAACACAGTGTCACTCTTGGCACTATAACTTGGCTTCTAATGAAACAAATGTCATAAACAGTTGACAGAACACTAATGAAGGTTGCCACTTTCGACAACAAAAAGATACAACAGGTGGCGCCACTAGTTTCTTCTATTTTCAAAAAGTTCGGTTTCTTTTTGGACAGAGGGTGTGTATATATATATATATATATATATATCCCATACATAAAAGGCAGAAGAAGAATGATCTTACTAACCAACTTTCCAAATCTACTGAAGTTTTTCTTGAGGCGGTTGTAGTTGTTGAGGGAACACATCATAGGAAAGCTGTTCCAGAGGTATGTGGAATAAACGAGGAAGAGGAAATGCAGATATTCAGTGTGTTTGCAGTGGGACCAAAAAAGGAATGATGGACATCTGCTGCTCTTATGTTAACAAGACTAACAGAAAACAGAGGAACAACAGATATCAGCTTAGTGGAGCAGTGACTATGAAAATACTTATCAGAGCTGAAAAGTGCATTAGCAAGATAGTGGTTGAAGTGGGTCAGTGAAGGAGGGATGATCTATAAACTGAATCACTCCTCTGAACAGCATTAAGTTTTTGGAAGGTTTAGCATGCACCACTACAAATGTGAAATTATTTCAACGATGGGCAGATTAGGATTTTTACAGAGTTAGTGGTTGGATGGGAAAAAAGCATGAGCAGAAAATAATGAGGATGGAAGTAAATGTCAGTCCAAAGAGTGAAATATAATCCTGTCTGGTGATTTGTGTATTACTAACAGTAAGGATAAGAGAGCTGGGATCCCCTTTTGCAAGAAAAGAGGCAAGACTGCATTTTGATAGCATTAAAGTGACTGAGTTACACCAATCCAATAAAGCAGCAGTTCTCAACTTTTTTTTTAAATACTTTTACCACAAAAAATCAAACTGAAAAATTTCGGTGCCACTTATTAAAATATGCACAAAACAAAATGAACTATAAAATACTGTATTAACATGGTGATTTAATTGTAGTCAGTAACAATTAAATGACTAAATTTTTACCAGAAAATATAATCATAATATTGCAGTGACAGAAATTAGAAGAAGCTAAATGAAAGGAAATGTTGATATGACATTAGTTATGTGAACAGTTGTGCAAGACATGGATTACGTCGATTGACGCATACCTTTACTAAATCCTCAATGCTGCACAGTAATTTACTAAAGCAACAATGTGTGTTGGCAGCAACATTGTCATGTAAGAAAGTTTTCCAGGAAGAAATAGAAAAACAACATGAGATAATCTTTCGGAGAAATATATAGCTCAGGGGATAGAACAAACAAAATATTTGAAAATCAACATGATTTGTCAACTCCTGCTGGATTGGAAAAAGACAGATAAAACATGTAATTATTTATCTTTAGAGGGGAAATTTTTTTAAATATTTTTTCATACATTTAAAAAATTCAACTGTTTGTTATTCCTATATCACTATTGAGAAATGCTGCATTAAAGGATCAATGATGGAGATGGGAAACCAGTATTTAAAGCAGTGATTGCAGATGATCTTGAAGCTTGAGATAAAGAATGGTAATTTGCTGAGTGGTCTCAGTACTGGGCACAAGGGCAAACAGCACATTTCTTTCAACCTTTCTATTGCACATGCTCAGTAATATAAACTAAGAGGTCAACATTGATACAGACTGTTGGAATCCACTGATTATCATTGGGGTAGGTACTGGACAAGTTGTTGATGGCTTTCTCCATTATTTTGGAGAGGACAGATGATGGTGATTAGTAGATAATTTGATGGCAAATTTTATTTCCTTTTTCTTTGGAACAAACCTGGATATATGCTTGCTGGAATAAATGGCAGTATATATGTACTGGAATAAATGGCAGCTCAATATAAAGGATTATAGAGATCATATAGGACAGGTATTAATTCTGGAATACACCTGGAGAGGTGTGATCAGAACCAGAAGATTTTTTATTGTAGGTTATTTAGTGTTCTTCGAATGAAATGTTGTCTAGAAACCATAGGAGGCACATGGTGTACTGTTTCTAATATGACAGGAAGCAATTTACCTTGGTCATCTATGCAGGAGTTGGAGGAAGTCAGCTTTATTTGCCTGTAGGTCAACTTTATCTCTTTATGTGCTGTAACAGTGGTGCAAGCTGAGTGTGTGTGTGTGTGTGTGTGTGTGTGTGTGTGTGTGTGTGTGTGTGTGTGTGTGTGTGTGTGTGTGTGTGTGTGTGTGTGTGTGTGTATGATAGAGAAAAAGAGAGAGAGACAGAGAGAGCAGTGAGCAGAAGTTGTATCCAATGGCCTCTGTAAGGGATCAGAAAGCAGATCATCCATTTGAACAGGGAGTGAGTTTCTATTAGTAATCTTTATGGAGTCAGGTTTCAATTTGCTAATGGCTGTTCTGCATTTATTGTGCTTCAGCATGGACCAAATATGAAACTGGAGTTCTTTATACAAGCCATCTGTAGTATTGCTGAATGGACTTTTTTCCTTCAGCTGTTTGGATACACCTTTTGTTAAACTTCATGCTAGTTAGGATAATTTCTGTAACTTGCTCAGAGCTGGTGTTTAGATTAACTCAGGTTGTCCAAAGATATTCAGTGGTATCTGCTATGGGTTGTGGGGAGAGGGGGGAGGGAATTAGGTTTATGAATCTTAGGTAAGTGCGAAAAATTTTCTTCCTAGCCTCCTGATATCACAAAAAAAAACTCAAAACACTTTAGTTGCTTCCCCCCCCCAATATATGGCTACCTAAGATTCATAAACCTAATCCCCCCTACAACCCATAGATAGTAGATGCCACAGATTCTCCATGCTATAACTTTTCCAAACAATTGGCAAAATCTCTTGCTCCCCTTACTTGGTCATACCACATCATAAATAAAATATTCTTCCCATTTTAAAAGCTCCAATGAAAATATAATTGCAAATGATACTGATATCTTAGTGAGTTTTGACATCGCCTCATTGTTTACTAACATTCCTTTAAATGATACCTTATTGCTTTTAAAAAAAGTTTTTCCTCTTGATATTATTGACACCTCTTTTCCTTTGCTATGAATTCTGGTTATTTCTTCTGGAAGAACAAAATTTACAAACAGATAGAGGGTACCTCTATGGGATTTCCCTTCTCATCCTTCCTTGCCAATTTTTTATGGAAGAGTCTGAAAAACAAGTTCTTGATTCACTCCTTCTAAAACCTTCTATTTGGTTGAGATATATGTAGATGATGTCTTTTCTATTTGGTCTCATGGCCCAGACTCATTAGATACTTTTCTATGTCACTCCAATAGCCTTCACCGTAGAATCCAATTTACTATGGAAAAGGAAAGTAATAATAGTCTAGACTTTCTTAGACACCTTGGTCACCAGCCTACTTAATGATAACCTGTCCTTTTCAGTATATAGGAAACCCACTCACACAGGCAGATGCATTCACAAACTTTCCCATCATCCCCCTCTCAACAGCATGGTGTAATAAAAACACTAACTCATAGAGCTTATAACCTTTGTTACAATAAGACCACTCTTGCAACAGATCTCAAGCATACACACCACACTTTTCTATCTAATGGTTACAGTTCCCACATTATCAAAAAAATAATCAATCATTCCCTCAATCCACAAGGCACATCAGAAAAAATATCCATAATCTTAAAGAAATATGATCTTTGCACCACATTCAAATCCTACTTAAAACTAGCTACCCTCATCCGCTCCACTAAAGACAAACTCCCTCCCCTCTCGGTTCCAGGTGTATATAGAGTTGGCCTACTATGGACAGATAGCAAGATCAGCTACCATCTGAATGGAAGAACATAAAAAACACATCTGCAATCATGACTATGATCAATTTGGCCTTGTTGATCATGTTTTGGATATAACTCACAGAATCAATTGGAAAAAGATTATCGTACTCTATCACAGTAAATTCAGAAGAGAAAGACTATTTTTAGAATCTGCTGCTGCTGCTGCTGCTCTTAAAAATCAACCTAATTTAAATAAATATTGTTGCATAAAACTTCTAAAAAATATGGGAAACACTAATACTTCAAGATCCCAGTGTGTATCCTAGGCTGCCAACAGGTGTCCATAGAGGGCACCCCCAACCTATTTAGGGCTCTAATCTTTCTTTGTTGAAAGTTTATTTTTCACTTGGTTAGAGTATAATAAATTTAGTTTAATCCTTTATCCAAGTGTGAGCAAACAAAGTTTGCGCCTGAAAGTATCTTCAGGACTGGAGTAAGGTGGTACAACACCAGGGCACTCCTTGCAAAGGTGGAGTAAGCTACCAACACTCCTATCTCAGTATCTCCCATAATGCAAAACACATCTCCTTGCGGATATGTCTAATGTTAAGCATTAAGGGAAGGGCCACAACCCAGACTAGTTTCGACCTTTATTGAGGTCTCTTCAGTGGGAGCCAGGCCCAAGTGGAAATACCAGGCAGAAGCATTAGCAGGTCATCTCTACCTATAGGAGTTGCCAAACGGTGTGCCACCCTTTTTAAATAAATTACTCTGGATTTAGAGAAAGATGTTGAAAGTTTATTTTTCACTTGGTTAGAGTATAATAAATTTAGTTTAATCCTTTATCCAAGTGTGAGCAAACAAAGTTTGCGCCTGAAGAGACCTCAATAAAGGTCGAAACTAGTCTGGGTTGTGGCCCTTCCCTTAATGCTTAACATTAGACATATCCGCAAGGAGATGTGTTTTGCATTATGGGAGATACTGAGATAGGAGTGTTGGTAGCTTGCTCCACCTTTGCAAGGAGTGCCCTGGTGTTGTACCACCTTACCCCAATCCTGAAGATACTTTCAGGCGCAAACTTTGTTTGCTCACACTTGGATAAAGGATTAAACTAAATTTATTATACTCTAACCAAGTGAAAAATAAACTTTCAACATCTTTCTCTAAATCCAGAGTAATTTATTTAAAAAGGGTGGCACACCATTTGGCAACTCCTATAGGTAGAGATGACCTGCTAATGCTTCTGCCTGGTATCTCCACTTGGGCCTGGCTCCCACTGAAGAGACCTCAATAAAGGTCGAAACTAGTCTGGGTTGTGGCCCTTCCCTTAATGCTTAACATTAGACATATCCGCAAGGAGATGTGTTTTGCATTATGGGAGATACTGAGATAGGAGTGTTGGTAGCTTGCTCCACCTTTGCAAGGAGTGCCTAGTGTTGTACCACCTTACCCCAGTCCTGAAGATACTTTCAGAGGCAAACTTTGTTTGCTCACACTTGGATAAAGGATTAAACTAAATTTATTATACTCTAATCTTTCATTCACATGTTTTAGTTAGTTTTGAGCTGCCTTTGTGTGTGTGTGTGTGTTACAAGTCTCATTTTGTGCTACCTGATGATGCCTCTGTAACTGAGATGAAATACTGGAAGCATTAAATACTACTTTTAATTGCTTCCAAGTGCTTTTTCACTCCCAGGGCTGTACTTATGCACAGGTCCATGAGGTGCTAGCTGGGGGGCCCTGAAAAACTAAGGACAATTGAAGGGCCCAAACAATGACAGAAGAAGCCCCAGAGCACTCTAGCACCTTGGGCTCTGCCTACCTCGGGAAAAGTGCAAGTACTGCCCTGTTCACTCCATTATAAACTTTTATCATAAGTTTTTCCCAGCACTTAAGCATACACGATATGGGCAGTACTCCCAACCCACTGCACATGGGTAGTTGGTTGGGAGAATTTGGAGAATGGAGAGAATTATACAGTATTTGGGTTGAAAGACGTACAATTTGTTAAGTCACTGCCTATTGCAAATATTTTTACATTTTATTCAACTTGGTCAGTGTTGTTGTAAAAGGTAAGTCAGCTGGAATTGGATGTTAAGATCATAGAAAGATGATTTCAGCATTTGTATAGCTAGAGATTGCAGAAAGTTCAGTTTTGGGTATAAGATGAAGAGGTCAAGAGAGATTTTTGGAATTTGGAGAGCATTAAATAGAAACGTTTTTGGTTCACGACACCTTAGTGTATCAGGATTTTTTCATGGCATCCAAAGTCAGAACATAGGCCTAGCTAACAGTTGCAGTGCGCAGTTGGTATGGTTAGGTTGGTTAAGTTAAAAAAGCACATGAAACACATATTTCAAATTCAAAAACAATGTATGTAAAAAGTATTAAACAAGTACATATTTTGAATAATCAAATCATTGAATAAACAAATTGTAATTAGTGGGATAGGTGAGCCTGTTGTTCACTGCATATCTTCTCAAATCTTGGAATCAAACTTGTACAGTGTCCGTTAGATGTCCTTCCTATCATCGCATCAACACATCGATGGTCCAATTCTAAAACCACATGGGCTAAGTGTCGGTGAAAATACTGGGGCACAGTTTGGGAACTAATGCCTTAATAGATAGAGGGGGGATCAAATGCAGAAGATAGTAACTTGGACATCCTATGGCAAGAAATTGGGGATGGGGGAAGACAGAAATACAGATGGACACAGCATTATTTTTCAGAAGCAAGGAACTACCCATTTACAACTGGTGCTGCAAAAAGTCATTAGTTGTGTGGGTCTCCTTGTGAGTTCAGAATATCAGACACATCGCCCTGCTAAAGAGTCCATTTAGCAAGGTAATGTATCCAATATTTTGGCCATTAAATGCAAATATTCTGAATTTAAAACATTAAATAATTATATAAAATATGCATACAATTAAATATTATATTAAAAAAAAAAGGATGGTAAAATTCATATTATATACTGGAAAGAATTTCTACTTTCTGATATATCAATATGTACATAGTATTTTTATGTCCTTTCATTTAATACATTTAGAAAATTAAAAAATCTATGATAAATTTATGAAAGTTTGAATTGGTACATCAATTAAGAAAACTGTCATCATATATACCATATAAATTACATTGGAAAGAAAAATTCATCTTTAGCTATTTTATATATGACAATAAGGTAATAAATATAAAACAGACTACCACATGCTGAAATGTGAACCATTACACTGATGACATGGAAGAGGATCATTTCCAGTTTTCAAATAATTATCATGCAACAATCAGGTTTAATGGTTTAGGTATGAATCAAGAGGAAGGAAAATTTGTTCTATGAGATTGAAGTTTGAACTATGAAGTAGAATTGAATGGTTGATGCAAGTGCTTTAAGAGATTTAGAGAAGAACAAAGGGGAATTATCAATAACAACTCAGGAACAGTGCCCATAGAAATATCTGGAGAAAATGCAAACAGTGAAACTGAATGTATGCAAGAAAAAGGTGGATCATTAATCAACCTAACTGCCCTTTTCTGCACCAAGTGTTGTTAGGGAGCTCTTAGAAAGACCACTCCAAATGTAAGAACATGGTTTTCAATGAGAACACTGTCAAAAAGATCTGAGATTTGTATAGTGAATAGTTCTTAATATGTATAGAATTAACAAAGATAATGCTTTCAGATGCTTCAAAACCTAATTTTCAGATGCTGAATATGCAATATTTGTAATACATTTATGCAATAAAGATTGGAAGTTAGAAGAGAAATTTCATCTTGTAAAGAGATTTGGTTGTAAAAATAAGACCGGAACTTTTTTTTTTTTAAATAAAACATACTGAGTTTTACTAGCAATGAAATTAAAAAGGTTATCAGAATGATGAGTTGTGTAAAAGTTGGAGATGAGTGTTGTAAAAGTTTAGTGATATTTATAGTGCAAAATTTGTGAAATAGCACAGAGGAATGCAGTGTATTGTCATCAGCAAAACTATACTGAGTTTGTAGTCAATTGAAGATTAGCTAACATAAAACCTGGCATCCTTTTTTCAGTCAAGATATTACTTTTCACTTTTCTAGCTATTAACTAAGCACAAATTCCTAATTATGTCCAAAAGAGGGCAGTTCAGCTAACTGATAATCCTTCTCTCTCTTTCTCTCTCCCACACACACACACCAGCTGCTGTCTTACAGACAGTTTCTGCATTGTGCCTTTCCTTAGAGATATTGCTGAGGCCACTGTTCAGAACTGGAATACAACACTGCCTCTATTTCTGTTAAACCTACAATAACATGCTTATTTAAATATATGTTGGTTATACATGATAATAAAGAATTTTAATGAGTTATTAAGAATACAGAATTTAAAAAACTGAGTATTTTAAGCTTATATTTTGCCTAACAGTAACTGAGTCAATTTTAAGGATAAACAACATGATAAAGAAATTTAAATGCAAAGCAAAACATCAAGCAAGCATTCAGATATTTTGACTATGCTCTCTTAGTACAGTCAAAGAAGGGCTTTTTTTTTGTGTGTGCGTGTGTTTTATTATTATTATTATTACCTATGATCTCCAGGGAATCAGGACTTATTCAAGGGAAGCCATAGATCTCTCACTATGATCTATCATCACTCACACCAACTGTCATACTTTCTCTTCAACTCATTCGCACTGAATGCACTCACTACTTTAACATCAACAGACAAACCGTTCCACTCACTCACTACTCTGTAAGAGAAAAATCTAGTTCTCAGTCCTTACTTAACCACACACAAACATAACTTTCACAAGTGTCCTCTTATCCACTCTATACCTTCCATTTAATGAAAAATTTAATTAGTCAATAACCTATAACACCTTTTCAAAAGTTTATACACCTTTATCATATCACCCCCTCTTCCTCCTGCTTACCAGGATCTGCAATTCATATACTCTCAATAAGTTCTCATAATCTACATTCCATAATCTGAATATCATTTTTGTTACTCTTCTTTGCGTCCTTTCCACTGCTTCTTTATCCACACCAAACCCAGGAGACCAAATCTGCACACAATGGCAGCTGCATTCACATCAAGGCCTTGTAAAAAGGAAAATAACTTCCTTATCAATGTTTGTTTCAACATCACAATTATCCTCTGAACTGTTGAAAGCTTGTTGGTAGCTTGCTCCACCTTTGCTACGAGTTGCCCTGGTGTTGCACTACTTACCCAAGTAAGATAGTACAACACTATATTTAGTCCTGAAGATATTTTCAGGCGCAAACTTTGTTTGCTCTCACTGGGATTAAACTAAATTTATTATAACCTCTGAACTGTATTTGAAGTTTTTGCAATGTGACCTTCAAACTTCAAATTTCTATCCAACATAACTCCAAGATCCCTAGCCTCATCAGTTTCTTGTAGCATAATCCCAACAATATAATATGCTGTGGAAATCTCATCACACCAAAGTGCATAACTATACACTTACCAACACTGAACTGATGGCCATTATCATTTGTCCACTGTTCCATCTTATTTAACTCATTCTTTAAGTGCTGTATGTCAGTTGCATTTATCCCTGAGTGCCCTGCCTACCTTTGCATCATTAGCAAACAATTAAGCATCTTCTGTCAGGTCCTTTCCAATATCATTAATGTACAGAATGAACAACAATGGTTCAAGGACTGATCTCTGGGGGTACATCACTGGTCACCTTAAATCAGGGAGATTCACATTTTCTGCTACCTGTCTGTCAGCCAGTTTATATTCCAATCCCATATTCTTAAGTGTTTGCAACAGCCTTTCATGTGGTATCCTATCAAACACCTTAACAAAGTCCAACAGTATTAATGCATAGCATTATACATGTCCGCAAGGAGATGTGCTTTGCATGGTGGGAGATGCTGAGATAAGGAGTGATGAGAGCTTGGTCCACCTTTGCTAAGAGTTACCAACAGATGTACCACCTTGCCTCAGTCCTTAAGATATTTTCAGGTGCAAACTTTGTTTGCTCACACTTGGATAAAGGATAAAACTAATTTTATTATAGGCGTAGGTTTCTGTGGTTTAGCAGTTCATAAGAAAGATTCCGGTAATTGGACTTATCTTAATAAACACGTTTATTAAGATAAATAACATTAAAAAAAACCGACAAGTTTCATAAGTCGTTTGACTTACATCTTCAGGGGTCAAAGATAACTAAAAGTTTAAACACAAGAAATAAGAAATTACTCAAAATAGTTCATTCTATGCAGTTGTGGCCATCTAACTGTTCATTAAATTAAATATCCGAATGTAGATTCAGTGCAATGTTAAGTTTGAACAATGCTGGATGCTGTCACGTTCTGTTGTTCATGTTCACATTGTCTGAGGTCTGACTTGGGTCAGCATTGATAAAAAATATACCCAAGTCAGACCTCAGACAACGTGAACAACAGAACGTGACAGTATTAGCATTGCACTGAATCTGCATTCGGATATTTAATTTAATGAACAGTTAGACGGCCACAACTGCATAGAATGAACTATTTTGAGTAATTTCTTATTTCTTGTGTTTAAACTTTTAGTTACCTTTGACCCCTGAAGATGTAAGTCAAACGACTTATGAAACTTGTCAGTTTTTTTTATTTTTATTTATCTTAATAAACACGTGGTTCAATTACCGGAATCTTTCTTATAAATTGATTATAGTCTAACCAAGTGCAAAATAAACTTCCAACATCTTTCTCTAAATCCAGAGTAATTTAATAATAAGGTGGTACACCGGCTGGCAACTCGTATTGGTAAATATGACCTCTCCATTGCTTCTGCCTTAGTGTCACCACTTCTGGGTTTGCCTCCCACTGATGAGACCTCAATAAAGGTCGAAACCAGTTTGGGTAGTGGTCCTTCCCTTAATGCATAGCATTATACATGTCTGCAAGGAGATGTGCTTTGCATGGTGGGAGATGCTGAGACAAGGAGTGATGAGAGCTTGGTCCACCTTTGCTACGAGTTGCCAACAGATGCACCACCTTGCCTCAGTCCTGAAGATATTTTTGGGCATAAACTTTGTTAGCTCGCACTTGGATAAAGGATTAAACTAAATTTATTATAGTCTAACCAAGTGCAAAATAAACTTCCAGTATTCACAATGTATCTCTTTATCCAATTCAGCCATAATATAAAATATGAGCAATTGCTAAAACATGACCTTCCTTTAATAAACAGATGTTGTTCTTTGCAAAGTATATCTTGTCTCTCAACCCATTTCTGTATACAATTTCTTACCAGCTTCTCTAAAATGTTCATCACCACTCCAGAGATACTGATAGGTTGGCAGTTAGACACGTCAGTTTTTGCACCACCCCTTGTACAATGGATTTATCATTTTTTCCATTCCTTTGAGATCTTCCCTGAGATGAGACTCAAGTTATACAAACACGCCGGGGACCAAGCAAATTCAGCTGAATATTCCTTTAGGATATGTGTTGATATTTCATCTGCCTCTATCACTGACTTCATATCCAGGTTATGCAGCAACTCTTGAACCTCATTCTCATGCACTTTATCTTTTCATCCAATATAGCAGCAGCACTGTGCACTTTTATTACAGCATATCAATAAACCTCTTTTGGTTTCCTTGAGCTTTCACAGGAAATTTCTTTTTCTTAATTGTAAAAAAGAAAAGAATTAGATTAGAGTACATCTAATGTACTCTAATTTAGCTTTCTGTACAATACTCATAACTCTTCTAGCCTGCAATTTATGTTTCATAACTCCTCTCACTCTTATTTTCATGATATTTCTTCCACATCATCTTCTTACAGAACTGTAGCTTAATAAGATTACACATCCATTTCCCTCCCACCCTATTTGTTCTTCCAACTCCACGAACACATTCAGATACCGCTTCATTTAAGAAACTTTGCAAATCTTCCCATGCATTGCTGGGAAGATTTGCAAAGTTTCCTTCCTATTCAGTAACTGATACCTTGGGATCAAAGATAGTATTCTCCAGAGTTTGTCATAATATCCAGCTTTATAGCTAAGCATGTAACCTGTCCAAATTGGAACTTTAATACATGGGTGGTCTAAAAAGTGCTCAGCTTAACAATGAAAAAAAACGAATTTATAATTTCAAAATTATTTTTATTTTTGAAAAATTGTCCGCACGGTTAGCCTAGTGGTTATGCGCTTCACAACCATATGCCTGGGGAAGGAGTGTCCTAGGTTCGATTCCCGTCGGTGACGTGAGGAGCTGAAGGATCTTCCTTAGCCATAGCCAAGTTAGCCAGTCTTGGGCGTGGACAGCAGGGTTTTTTCCCCAGTTTATTCTGGGGTTTTTCATCCCGCAAAGCAGGCAAACTGGCCTTGAGAACCCAACACTACAGGCCATAGGATACACCGGGACATAAGGCTGACCACCTTATCCTGTAAACGGAGTGAGGTCCGATGATCAATGGACCCTCGACACCGCAAGGTAAAAGAGGGTATAAGGAAGAAGAAGAAGAAGATTTTTATTTTTCAACATAATCTCCCTTAAGACTAATACATTTATTCCAGCACCATTATCCCGTCCCTGTAGTGGTTCTCAGTGAGGTCTGCAAAATATCCTCTACAGCTGCAATCACCTCTTGATTCGAAGAAAAACGCTGACCAGCGAGGAAGAGTTTTGGTTTTTGGAAGAGATAGATGTCAGAGGGAGCGAGCCAAATCTGGGAAATAGGGTGGATGTTCCAACAATTCACAGTGCAGATCCCTTAATTTTCCTATTGCCAAAACACTTTTGTGAGCAGGTGCGCTGTTCTGATGAAAGATAATTTTTTCTTCTGCAAAACCGGGTCTTTTCTCATGAATTTTTCATCTAGTCTGGTTAAAAGATTAGAATAATATTCCCCGGTTATTGTTTTACCCTTTTCAGGATAAATAATAAACAAAATGCCTTTAGCATTCCAAACAACCGATGACATGACCTTTCCTGCTGAATGGAACCGACTTTGTCTTCTTTGGCCTTAAACAACCATCTTCTGTCCACTGTTTTGACTGCAATTTGGATTCTGGTAGGTAATGGTGAATCCAAGTCTCATCCAGAGATTTCCATGAAAGTGCGTTTTTGATCTGCTGTGAGCAATCGCGGCACCCATCTTGTGCAAAGCTTTTTCATTTGCAATTCTTAATGCAAAATATATCCTACACAGTCTTTTGAAATGCCTATAGTCTCAGCAATTTCACGCACTTTGACCTACTGATCATCCAATACCATATCGTGCACTTGATCAATGATTTCTGGTGTTGTTACACTTTTTGGGTGTCCTTCACGTGGATCATCTTCAAGGCTGGTACGGACAAGTTTAAACTCGGCAGCCCATTTCTTAATTGTCGAAAATGAAGGAGAAGAGTGCCCATAAACTTTTATGAACTTCGAATGAATTTCTTTTGGTGTTAAACCTTCTTTCACAAAGAATTTTATAACCGCACAATACTCAATTTTATCCATTTCAAGGGATACAGACAACACTTTTACTTCAGACAGCTATATAAAACAAACAACTTGATAAAATAACTTGCAAATTTACATGGATGCTTATGCAGATGTACCAACTTAGAAAAAAAAAATCTTGTCAATAGTGTTGCCATTGATGGTCAAGGCCGAGAACTTTTCAGACCCCTCGTATAGTTATATACTTCCCAGGATAGTATGGTATGATCATTGTCATTCACTGGTGGCAGACATTCACATTATTTATGGAGATGCCATCTGACGCTATGATCAAATGTAATATTCTTTGATTTTGGGTTTATTTTCACAACCGAGAAATTTGTCCCACGACAGCTTAATAAATTCCCCTTCATTCTTATCATAAGATTTCTCTTCTACCCAATCAATATTTGGATAATTTAAGTTACCCATAATGATTACTTGCTTAGTACCCATCAGTGTAATTTGGTGATGCATTTTATCATCTTTATCACCTGAACAACCAGATAGGTAGCTGCACTCCACTATATATTTCATCTACATAGTTCACGTTAGTTTCGACTTCACACTAGATAGCCTCAAACTCAATGCTAAATGGGACATTATTATTATTGCTTTCATGAGTTTCTACCCTAACTAGACACAAATCATTTGATATTCTTAGTAAACCATCCTCCCCACCTATGTTTTCCGTCCATAAAAATACCCTTTACACTCAATTTTACTACATCAGACTCTGAGGGCCAGGTTTCACTAATGCCAGTAATCTTAGACCAAAATATATTAACCAAGGCAACTTTCCCTGTTTTTTTTTTTTTTCTAATGTTCCTGACATTTGTGTATAAACATGTTACCTACTGGCTTTTTTTTCGTATACTTACATCTACAATCTGCATGGCCCAGTTTGGCAACTTTCTCTTTTTCATCCCCAGATTTAAATGCAGAATTTATTTTAATTCTGGTGATGTCTTTTTAAATCACCAGAAGTTTTTTCCATCCATACTTGTTTAGTTAGAAGTATTCTGTAAAGCACTGTCATATTCTCAGAATAATCTGTTTGAAGAACAGTCTTTTTGAGGTAACAGTTCTTCTCCAACTCACTGCATGTGCATGGTCTTCTAATCTACTCTGTCCATTCCTTCATCTAATTTTCATCCATCCTTAGATGGGCTAATTAGGGATTTTAGGCAATTTAATGCAGTTAGTTTGCTATTCTTTGTTGCATCACTCTAAGGGTAAGTATTTTATTTCTGTGGATATGTGTGTTCACAGGGCCAAGTTTTCCTATTTGCAGGAGGAAAAAAACTTGTTGCCTCATTATGAGACTTTTTAACTCTCAGCTGAGTGCTGATAAAGGTTCTTTGCATCCTAGATGGGATTTGAACCCAGATATTCCCAACCAAAGGGCTTCATTTTCACTGATTGAGCTACAGACACTCAGTGCTACTTTGTCCATATTGGTTCATAACTCTGTAATTCTGGTTTCTTCTCTCCTTTCGGCTTCAGGTTTGCAGCCTATCCACAATAAGGGAGTTTATACTTGTAACGTGTCCTGTATACTCAAGGTACTGGAAATGGGTTAACTCCATCTCTTGGAGAACATACAAACACGGACAAAGAAATTAGCACACCAAGAAGGAAGCATAGGATTCAACTGAAATTTTATTGGTGTAATGATACAGGTGAGTGATGCACATGATGGCAAAAACAGAGCTGAAGGACAATTACAAAGGGATCTGTGGTATGCAATCCAGTCATCATCAATAGCACGTTGCACTGCCTCATGTGGCGTTACATGCTGCAATACAAGCTGCGAACAGACGCCTGATGTTGTCCTGCGGCAGACTGGCCCACACGTGTTGGACGCTGTGCTCCTAATCCCGGATATTGCGGCACAGTGGGAGCTGGCGTTTCAGCTGCTCCCAAATATGCTTGATAGGGGACAGGTCCGGGGAGCGGGCAGGCCATGGAAATGCCTGTACACGACGTAGGCAGGTCTGGGCAACCCGAGCCATGTGCGGACGGGCATTATCCTGCTGGTATAGCGCTCCTGGTATCCTGGCCAGGAATGGGAGAACGTGGGGCCATAGGATGTCATCCACATACCGCTGTCCCATCAATGCACCACGTACCACTATGAGGGGTGATCGGCTATCGTAGGCTGTGGCTCCCTAGACCACAATGCCTGAAGTATGGGAGATGTGGCGCTCGATAGCGAGGTCGGGATTGTGTCCTTGACCAGGGGTCCTCCACACCCGGACACGATGATCACCTGTCCCCAAGACGAAACGGCACTCATCGCTGAAGACCGCATGTCACCAGTCTGTGGCGTTCCATGTCGCTCTCACCTGGCACCACTGCAAACGGAGTCGGCGATGTTGCAGTGTTAATGGGAGCACACGTAAGGGGCACTGGGATCATAGATTTGCCTCCGCGAGGTGTCGGGAAATGGTTTGTGGGCACACAGGAGCCCCGTACTCTAGCTATTTGCTTAGTTTCGCCATTGTATCATGTTTTCTTCCAGGTGTGCTAATTTCTTTGTCCATGTGTGTATAACAGAAGTTAGTTTTAATATTGGTTTATAGGCAATTTAATAGCATTTACTGAATGTTTTGTTTAATTTTTTCAGATACCTATTTAATATAAGAAACTGCTACTATTGTTTTGGTGTGATCTAATGATTCTCTATTGATTTGTTATTAGTGCAGGATTTGCAATTTGATTTAGGATTACAGCCATTATTGGCAAAATTATTAAAAATATATTCTAATTCATTTTTGGAGTTAACTGTCATTTGTGTTTTATTAGTACACAAAAATAAAAGTACTCTTTTATTTTATCATTTATGGCCTGTATTTGTAATTCCTTCGTTATTTCATCATTTCACATTCTACCCATTCCTGTATACCCTTTAACTGCTTGAAAAAATTTCATTTTAGCTGCTTGTATTCTATTTTCATCTTTTTTTCTTTCTAACCAATTGGCTTTCTTTTCACTATACCCTTGGTATTAATTTGTTCTGCCTATTCACTGATAAGACTCAATAATGGTCAAAACCTGTCTGGGTAGTGACCTCCACTATAATGTATAACATCATACATCTCCTAGGAGATGGGTTTTACATTATGGAAATACCAAGAATAGTGATCAGAACTTTCCACACCTTTGCAACGAGTTGCCCCAGCCAGTGTTGGACTACGTGCTTTGGCTTACGATAGTATTTGCCGATACTTTTATAGTTTACTATATTCACCATGAAACTCTTTGATTCCGATCTTTGAGTTTCTTATTCGGTTTTGAAACAATGTAGGATTTAATATCCCCTTTTTTTAAATAATTCCTACTATATAATTTATATGCTGTATTTAATAAGCTAATGCCTCTGTAATGTTCATGTAAACTTCTATTTCGTTTCTTAAAAACTTGTGTTATATAAGCTTTTTTCCATTCTTGTGTATACTCAGGTAATTCAACAGATTATCTAACAAATGAGAAGAGGTATCAGAGTACTCAATTAACTCTGAGGTAATTCCATTTGTGTCCTGCTACTTTTCTATTTTTTGTTATTAATAAAACTATTTGAAATGTAATATTTACATTGTCCCCCCAAATTTTATCCGGGCTTCGGAGACGGCATAGGCTGACGAATCAGACCTATGGCTGGGTCAGTATTCTTGACTGTAATCCGTGTGTGTCCTCGGACCGGTTTGCCTGCTTGCGGGATGAAAAACACCAGATAAACTGTCGGAAAAAATCCTGCTGTCCAAGCTCAAGACTGGCTAACTTGGCTATGGCTGAGGAAGATCCTTGAGCTCCTCACGTCGTTGACGGGAATCGAACCTAGGACACTCCTTCCCTAGGCATATGGTTGCAAAGTGCAAAGCCACTAGGCTAACCATGCAGACTTTACTAGGGATTGGACTGTACTATGAAACGTTTGTGATTTTTCATAAAATTGAGATATTTTCATTTATATTCAATTTATTTTCATTCTGATGTGAAAACTGTCATTGGCCATAAATTTGAAAAGAATGAATCAAATTCAGCTAATACCGGCAATTTGATATATTATGGCAAAAAGCTGTTTATTAACACGTTCGCTGCCAACTACGAGTATACTCGTAGTTGGTAAACCAGCTACACAAGCCAACTACAAGTATACTCGTATGATACTTACCGCCAGCAACAAGATTACTGTACTGACCTTGAAGAAGTGAAAATGCTTGGCTTGTGAAGCTAGCATCAAAACTGTGTATTCTCATAGATGGTATATGCTCTGCACAAGCCAACTACGAGTATACTCGTATGACGCTTACCACCGGCAATGAGATTACCGTACTAACCTTGAAGAAGTGAAATTGCTCGGCGTATGGAAAAAGACTATGCCGAAGTAGCGTGGCAGCGAACGTGTTAAAATGCTGAATTCTCTTTCATAAAAAAAAAAAGAGAGAGAGAAAAAAAAAAAGACTACATTGATAGAAGGATGTGAAACTTTAAACAACTTACAAGAGGTAATAGAACTCATTCACACAGATATGTCCAATGCAGGATGACTTCAAATAAACCAAGTTAAAATTACTTAAAAGCATCGCTTGAAAAATATGAAAAACTAAATAAAAGGAGAAAAAATATCTGCTTGACAAAACAAAACATTTAGAAAATGTGTAAACCAAGCAGTTAGTGATGAAGTATAACAAATCATTTCCTTTAAAAACTATCTATATGAATTTGTTCCCTGATGATGTTATAAAAATATAACTTTGATGTAGTTTTTTTTTTTTGTCCCACCAGAAGTTAGGCCAGTAGAATAATGATTGCTCAAATCACTGTCGCTTTGGCTTACTGTTTGAAATGTAATATCGCTTGTATGCATGTGCATGTGTGTATACTACAGATGATGAGCTTAATATGAAGGTCGAAACATCAGAAAATTAAAGTAATTATCCCTAATGCAGTTGTAGTCTCCATAATTTTAATGAAATGAAGCAGAACAAAATTTGGTAGTGTACAACAGAATGATGATGAAATGGGGAGAAAAAAAAAATGTCAGACAGGTATATGGGATATTACATGGGGGTATATAAAAATAATAGGTTGTCTTGGCCATTGGGCTGAAGTTCTCATAATGTAGGCTTCCCAAATTTGGGGTAGTTTCATGCACCCAAATTTGTTGAGGTTTGGAACGATTTTTAGAGCTGCTGCTGATTCCATGAATAATATTTCGTACTTGAACTTGCTGCAGTATATTATTTTAGTTTTCTTCCAACGAATTCTATGGCGGGTATCTAAGGCATGGTCTGCCAGACCAGAGTGGCTGTACTGGTGAAACCGGATGGTTTTGCCTTATTAAAAGAACAAATGACCGCGACGTCGCTCTCCATGCCGACAAAAACAAAACTTACGGGCGCTAGAAGAAGAGCTTTCAGATACTCTCGGCTATGATCTTTGGATGATTCTTTATGACGTCTCATGCACTTCGGCAACAAAAGAATTCGAAAAAATACGTAGCCGGCACTTGAAAAAATATGAGAACTTGATAAAGAATTCTACTTCCTTACCACAGTCACCACTCAACACGGTTGTCAACCTCTCTTCTGCAGTTTTAAAGCCTGAAGCACTCACCGCACTTTCATGTGGCCACAATTTTGCCCTAGCTCCTAAAAGAATACCTGCCGAGGAAATCATGATCCAAATAGAACGTGAGATTCGCAACCTTCCTAACCATATCGAAAACAATGTCAGACTGGATGTAGCCGGTGTTCTCACCAAAGCAAAACCTCCAAAAACCAACTTATCCAAAGATGAATATGCAGCTCTACTAGAAATGAAGAAAAACAAAAAAAAATAGTAATCACCAAAGCGGATAAGGGAAATGCCACTGTGGTTCTCAACCAAAAGGACTACACAGGTAAGCTTAATGCTTTAGTATTAGACCATACCACCTACCTCCCTATTGAATATAATCCTACCAGCTCTCAGATTAGAATTCTCCACAGACTCCTTAAGAAGGTCACTTCTTGGCCTGTGGAAGTCACTAACAAACTAAAACCTTATAACTGTAGACCCCCCCCCCCCCCCGATTATATGGACTCCCAAAAATACATAAACAAAATGTGCTATTACGTCCCATAGTGGATGGCATTGATTCCCTCATAAAAATTAGCCAAACATTTAGCCAAAGTGCTCACACACTATACTGGCAACACACCATCAGACAAAAAAAAACTCAGCCCACTTCAAAGCCAGTATAGAAAATCTCTCACTCCAACACACTGACATAATGGTCAGTTTTGACGTCTCCTCCCTATTCACTAATGTCCCACTCAAGGAAACCCTAGACCTCATCCAAGCCAAGTTTCTTCCCGATATCGCAGCCCTATTTCAGTTCACAATAAACTCAGGCTATTTCGTTTGGCAAGGAAACTTCTACAAACAGACAGAGGGGGACAGCCATGGGTTCACCACTTTCCCCACCCTTGGCCAACTTCTTTATGGAGACCTTTGAAGAGGAAAGCTTTAAACTCTGCCCCACAAAACCCCACTATTTGGCTTCGGTATGTGGAAGATGTGTTCGCTATTTGGCCACATGGCTCAGATACACTCCTCTCCTTCCTAACACACTTAAACAACCAACACCCCAGAGTCCAGTTCACTTTAGAAAAAGAGGAAAACAACACCCTCCCCTTCCTAAACACTCTAATCACTCGCCAGCCTGATGAATCTTTGATTTTCTCGGTTTATAGAAAACCCACCCATACAGGCAGATACATTCACCAGCAATTCCCCACACTCACAACACTATTCAACAAGGCAAAATTAATCTGCTCAGATCATGATGCCCTAACCATTGAACTAAACCACATCCTCAACACTTTCTTAGCCAATGGCTATAACCCCCCAAAAAATCAAAAAAATACTAAAACCAGTAAACAGCAAACTTCCTCCCCCCCCCTCCAAAATAAAGATTACACTAAATCTATCGCCATCCCCTACATCCTGGGCACCTCTGAGAAAATAACCAATATTCCTCAAAAAATATGACCTGACTTCGTGTTATAAACCATATAAAAAGTTGGCATCCCTTATCCGCTCTACCAAAGACTAACCACTCCCCCTAGACCTACCTGGTGTATACCAGGTCCCTTGCAGCTGTAAATTGTCCTACTTTGGCCAAACAGTCAGGACAGCGAATATCAGGATTTCAGAACACAAAGACTACATCCGGTTTCACCAGTACAGCCACTCTGGGCTGGCAGATACCCACCATAGAATTCACTGGAAAAAAACTAAAATAATACACCGTAGCAAGTTCAAGTACGAAAGATTATTCATGGAATCATTAGCAGCTCTAAAAAAGGTTCCAAAGCTCAACAAATTTGGGTGCATGAAACTACCCCAAATTTGGGAAGCCTACATTATAACTTCAGCCCAACGGCCAAGACAACCCAATTAGCTTGCTAGAGGGCACCATTAGGACTTTAGGAATAATATTAGTTTCTTGCCTTCTTCCTCATTTCCTTTTGTTAGTGCCTGCGTGCACATACCATATTTGTATGTTCTTGAAGATGGCAACGTGACGTTGCCGAAATATTGAAGGTATTCATTAAAGTTTGCTTTAATTAATATCCATTATATACGTTGTTAATTCCTTAAGCTAATTACCAGTTATATATGACCAACGTATAGGCCTTGCTACAAGAATAATCTAACAGCACATCTAACAGTGGTAGACCATGCTTGGTGTATAAGATTCTGTGGCAATAAATTTTGTTTTGCAACAGAGCAGACTTTTACTCACCAATGCAGTAGGTATCAACATGCAATGCCACCCAAGTTCAACAGTTTGCCATCTCAAAGAATCACCTAAACAATGATGGCTTGCCATCCTAAGGTACCAGAGATGTTGCGAACCCACTGAGGAAGCCAAAAAATGGAAATGAAGTGATTGGTTGCAATCTGCATTTTTATATGCATAAGCAATTTGCATTATGTGCATATTTATGGAGTGGTAATCAATTTCTGTTGGATACATGTAATTTGATTTCTATGCCAGAATGCTAGAGACACTGTTAAAAATAAAATATTCATGAAAAACATTTTGTTTTGTTAATTCACATGCAGAAATGAGTTGACAGATAATCTGTATTTTGCAATGAGCAGCATGGATGTAAGGAAGATCATGTTTAAGTAACTTGCTCACATTTTATAATAATGGGATGGTTGAGTTAGAAAAGAGGAATGGATATACCATGATACTTTTTGGAGTTTTGATAAAACTTTTGACAAGATTCAGCTAGAAGGTTGAATTTGTGGAAGGCTGTTGGAAGTTTTTTTCACTTGGTTATACTATAAATTAAAGATACCAAGAAATTATATACTTGGCTTAATCCTCTTTATCCAAGTGTAAGCAAACAAAGTTTGCACGTGAAGTATTTTCAGGACTGGGGTAACTAGTATAAAGAAGCTAAGACTTCACATCACTTGTCTTAGTATCCCATAATGCAAAGCACATCTCCTTGTGGAAATGTATAATGCTATGCATTATGGGAAGGGTCACTATCCAGACTGGTTTTGACCTTTATTGAGGTCTCTTCAGTGGGAGCCAGACCCAGAGGTGTTACTTCAACCTTAGTATCACCTCTGGGTCTGGCTCCCACTGAAGAGACCTCGATAAAGGTCGAAACCAGTCTGGGTAGTGACCCTTCCCATAATGCATAGCATTATACATTTCCGCAAGAAGATGTGCTTGGCATTATGGGATACTAAGGAATCTTATATCTTTCTCTGGATTAGAGAAAGATGTTGGAAGTTTTTTTCACTTGATTATACTATAAATTAAAGATACCAAGAAATTATATACTTGGTTTAATCCTTTATCAACGTGTAAGCAAACAAAGTTTGTGCCTGAAGTATTTTCAGGACTGGGACAACTCATATGAAGAAGCTAACACTTCACATCACTTGCCTTAGTATTCCATAATACAAAGCACATCTCCTTGTAGACATTTAAGTAATATGACTTCTGCATTACTTCAACCTTAGCATCACCTCTGGGTCTGGCTCCCATTGAAAAGACCTCAATAAAGGTCGAAACCAGTCTGGGTAGTGACCCTTCCCATAATGCATAGCATTATACATTTCCGCAAGGAGATGTGCTTTGCATTATGGGATACTAAGGCAAGAGATGTGAAGTTTTAGCTTCTTTACACAAGTTGCCCCAGTCCTGAAAATACTTCAGGTGAAAACTTTGTCTGCTTACACTTGGATAAAGGATTAAGCCAAGTATATAATTTCTTGGTATCTTTATTGTGAAAGGCTGTTGCATAAGCAAGAGGATATGGGCGAGATTTATAAATTAATAGCTTGAATAAGAGAATGGCTGACTGACAGATATCAATAAGTTGTATGTGAGGGGATATAAGTCTGTAAAATTTAAAGTAACTATTGCTATTAAATATTATTATTCAATCGTTACATCAATAACACTGAGAAGGATTTAATAGGCGATATACCAGCTATTTCCTGATGATGCTAAGACAAAGAGCGTAAATCAGGAATACAACTGACATGCAGTACATGCAGAATGATTTAAATAAGCTGTAATTTTCAGAATGTGAAATTGGCTGTCAGTTCAATGTTAGTAAAAATGTAGTTATGCACTTTAATGTAAAGTGATATCTGATGTGTATTACACTGGTGGAATTATGCTAGAAGAAACTGATGAGACTAGGGATCTTGGACTTCAACTTGAAAGGAAATTAAAGTTCAGCAAAAACTACAAATACAACTCAGCAGATAATTGCAATGCTGAAACAATGACACATAAGAATAAGAAAGTCATTTTGCCTCTTTACGAGGCTTGGATATGACCCCATCTGGATTACTGTGTACAGATCTGATTTTTGAAGGTGATGCAGATACAATGGAAAGGGTGAAAATAACAGTGTTAAAGATTAAACTAGAACAGTAGAATGTAGATTATGAGGAAAGATTGAAATTTATACACTGCTGATGCTAGTAGACAGGAGAAAGAGGAGTGATATGATAGAGACCTACAAACTTTTGAAAGGGTCATACAGGATACCAATAGATGAAATTTTCATTTTATGGAGAATGGGAAGAGGATGAGAGGGCATCCACAGAAGTTGCGAATTAATAAGTAACATGTAAGCACAGTTGAAAATATTTAATTAAGATTTACAAATATTTCAATTCACATATCATGGATTATTGTCAGTGTAAAACAGTTTGTAATCAAAAAATTAAACAACAACGAAGGTATATAGAGAATAGAATCTCTCCTTATATGCAGTCGTGAGACAGCCAGGTAAAAAATGATACTATTAGATCAGTTGATGTGTGCATGCATGGGATTATAAAATAAATAAATAAATAAACAAATAAATAAAAAAATCATATAAATAAACAGCATGGTTCTTAATAATAATTTCCCAGACTTTTGGCATAGAGATTCCACATTAAGTCGAAGGCATTTGATAAACCTTCCTTTTTTTTGGGTTGATATATCCATTAGACTTCAGATCATTTCTCACAGAAATATGGCATTATCAAACCTTTTTCCAGAGTTTATATTATCTGTTTTTCAACTAATCTATTTCAGAAAGAAATTTCTACATTTAAAGAAACCGCCATTCTGAACTGTTACCACCTTAATACTTAATACAATATGGTTGATAATCAGAGAAGATTATCAACCATTTTTCTCCACCCTTTATTAGAAGAGAAGACTTGCACAGAATTGCCATCCTGTGCAAGTCTTTACATTAAAGGCATTTCAGAATGCATTTCTCGCAATTTAAAGAACCTTAATATTTCTACAACTTTTAAACTTATAAATTCAATTAGCTCATTGAAGCCATCTCCAAACATAAAATTCCATTTCAACTACCATCCGAAGTCTATTCAATCTCATGCAACTGCAAGTCATTCTAATTTGGACAAACAGGCTAATCTGTTTATACACTAAAATTATAAAAACAGAATAACTCACATAAAATATTATTTGTTAGAATTTTCGCCTGAGTATCACAGGCATCTTCAGTACACGTATAAAGCTAATTAAACAATAACTGACAATTCCAAAAGTGTCTGTGATACTCGGGCGAAAATTCTACTAATAAATAATATTTTACGTGAGCTATTCCATTATTATAATTTTAATTATTATGTCTACTCATGATATTTCCTTACTGAAACCTGTTTATACACCTCACTGAACACCAATGTTACATTTCTTCCAAGAAATGGAACAAATTATCACAGAACACTGATCACTAATACTAGTCACAGGATCCTTTGGAACGATGCCAAATTATTACATAGTTGTTCCCATAAATATGAACATCTCTTTAAAGAATGCTCTGAAATACTTTGGCATTGCCCAAATCTCAACCTCAACAAAGACTCTCTATTCCAAAAATCTGGGAAATTATTATTACAAACTATACTGTTTAATTATATGTTTTTTTATTTATTTTATAATCGCATACATGCACATTTCAACTGATCCTAATAATATTGTATTTTACCTGGCTGTCTCATGAATGCATATAACGAGAGATTCCATTCTTCGTATACCTTCATTGTCGCTAAATTTTTTTGATTTCAAACTGTTTTAAAATGATTATGATGATCCACAATACACGAATTGAAATATCTGTAATTAATTCATCTTAATTAAATACTTTCTATTGTTATTTTACTTAATTTTTAAGCATTACTTTAATGTTTTTTTTTCTCGATTTATTTAAATGCTATAGTTATCTTCCACCGAAACATTACTACATAGGAATAACTCTATGTGATCCTTGTAAGAAAATTGTGATTACGTTTTTCAACTTTCATTTTCTTCTATGTGTATCAATCACAGCCAATTTTGAATGACTTTTTAGAAAAATGAATTCAGATTTTAATAAGGGGCTTTTACAATAACATATATATAGTGGTTGGCAGTCCATCCCACTAAATTTCACATTGAAGCTCTTTGTTTCTGCTTACTGGCCATATTCAGAAACATTCAGTTAAAAAAAAAAAAAGGGGGGAGGGGTTCTTTTATTGTTTCCAAAGATGGCCAGTTAGCCAAACCACATAGTTGTGGTGTAAAGCTAATAAAAAGAAATAAACTCTAAACCACTATATACCATATCCCAATTATCCCCCTCCCATATTTCTCCTTCAATCTCATTCTTTGACTTTCTGCTCAAAACTAATAACCTTTTCCCCCTCAATTATTGACTCTTTCCTGTATTCTGCTATTCTACCATGATGGATAATAGTTTCCTATCTCTAACAGTATATCACAGGAGTATGTATAGATTCCAAGAATTTCAATTCTTCTATCAATCTCTCTTTGTAATACTTTATTAGTGCAAAAGCCTCATGATAATATAAACAGCACATTCCATTTAAGATCCTACAATCTTAAAGAAGATCAAAAAATCTTCTAAAAGAAGAAGATTGTTAAAATCACAGAACGTTATGTTTAACTGATACCATTTTTCTGCCAATATTAGCTCTTACAGCAACTTGCTATAAGTGAATGGTGAATATCACAAGTTCTTTCTTAATCCTGATTTATGCTTACGTACAGACCCACACCTCACCGTGCAGGTAATTGAAACCAAATCTGACAGAACAGGATGGTTACTCCTTATTCCCAAAGTGTCCTATATCTGTGTATTGTGTGTGTTCTTCTGGCCAGTTTGCCTGTTTTGAGAGCCAAAAAACCCTCCGCCTCCATATGAGATTGATAAATTCACCATTTATTTGAAAACACCCAATAAAGATTCCTCATGTCACAGACTGGATTAAAACCTGGTCTTTCCAACCAAAGGACTCGTCCATACCAACTAAGCTACAGAGGCTCTCTCTCTCTTTCTTAATACTGACAAAAACAATGAGTCTGAAATGGGACTGTCTGGCAGTGGAATCTTAAAAATGAAGTTAACAAAAGGTGAATACATAAGCATTTGGGCTTCCCATTAGCTTTTAATTTGATGGTATGATTATGTATGACAAGATTCAAGCATGTTCATGCTTGCAAGACTGGAGAACTAATATAATTCTGTTTTATGCTTTTGCATTTAAGTAGACAAGCTGGATATATTAATAGATCATGGAATCTCAAAATTGAATGCAATAGTTTAATGAACATAGCACAATAAAGAAGCTTTCAAATAGGAAAGGAGTGCTCAATCCTTTTCTTACAGGCACTGCCATTAATCAATCTAACAATTTCTATGAAATCATAAAAATTATTGTAATCCTTATTATTTCCTTTCTACTTTTCTTATACATCTATAAGAGAATAAGTTATTAGCCTTCAATTTATATGTTCATTCAAATTAAGCTGCAAACCTGTTAATTATTTTACTATGGAAAACAATGTATGTTATTTCATAGTTGAACTTTTTGGATTGCCACATTTCTTAAAAAAAAGTATTTACTTATTATTTTCAAAGAAAGCTCATTTGTATGCAGAGCTACCTGACATTAAGGCACGTAAACAATTACGTGTACAATTGCATAAGGTACTTAACTAGAAATATGAGGGCTGCAGCTGTTTTTAAAAATATGTACACTTACCCATCACTGAATCCTGTCTTAAGAATTTTGGATGCCAATGATCAGATGTTACCTTAATCTGTTACATAAATAAATAACCTTAAGAGAGGAAGGATATGCACAATACTCTTTTTAGCACATCAGCTAAAATGATTTCTGGTGTGACTGATGAAAGCTAAGATGAATGTAACCTGAAATATGAAAATTAAACATTACAAGTGAAGGTTAAAATCCAGCTGGAATTAATTATAAAAGATAAAAATCCGAATTCTTCAGATTCTCACAACAAAGTTGCAAACTGCAATTAAAGCTTACCTTCAAAAGTAAAATTAATATTCTTGGATTCAAATACAAGACATAAAAGCCTAAGATGTTCAAACTCATATAATAAAATAGCAAACTAGAAAAATATCATGTTACAGAAAGTAAATTTGATGCACACAAATTTACACAGAGTAACTTACACATTAGAGGAAAACAAATAAAAAAACAAACAGAAGAATCATAATAGTAAAAACCAATTTACAGAGGAGCAAAGTTTGCCTAGTAGATAACAAGAGAAGTGTGTACACTGCTGTAGTTGTGTTTAGAAGAAGAAGAAAATAAGGAGAGGAGGATTGTGAAGAGCAGTTGGTTGGTGACACTGAATTTTAACCATGGTTTTGTAATAATCAAAAGGCCCCAAAAACACAGTTCCTAGATAATCTGCTTTGCAACCTTTTTAAAGAATTTTTACCAGCTGTATTATTATTATTATTACTTGGTTAGATTGTTAATGTGACATGGGGTTTTTCTTTCAACACTTTTAAAGGAGATGGGTTTTAAAATGCTTCTGGTTTGACTTGAAAATAAGTTCATATGAGATTTAATAAGAATCAAGATGAGCACAATGATGATAATGGAGACATTCCAGAATACTTCAGAAAATTAACAGAATGGTTGTTATACTTGACAAGAAATTATATTCTTGTTTTAATTCTATATCCAAATGTAAGCACAAGTATGAAGTAACTTCATGATTAGTCTACATGTATTAGAGGCTTACCAAACTAGTCTACTTGTATATAGAAGCTATTGACTTCACATCAATTATGTTAAGGGGGCGTTACCCAGACTGTTTCAACCTTTATTAAAGTCTTATCAGTGGCAGCCAGACTCAAGAAGATACCAAGATTAAATCAATGTAGAAGAAATCATATCTTTTCTATATACAAGTAAAAAAAAAAGTTTATCGCCTTATTATTAAATACTCAGATGACAAATAGTTGTGGAAAGTTTTTTGTCTTGTTGAAAGAAATTATATTGTTTCAATCCTATACTCAAGCATAAACATGAAATAATTTCATGACTAGTCTACTTGTATATAGAAGCTATTGACTTCACATCAATTGCCATAATGCAAAAATATTATGTTAATGGTCACTACCCAGACCAGTCTGGACCTTTATTGAGATTATCAGTGGAAGCCAGACCCAAGAAGATATCAAAATTATCAATGCAGAAATAATATGTTTTCTATATACAAGTAGAAAAAAAGGTGTATCAACTTATTAAATACACTGAAAGCAAGATATTGATCCTTAACATAATGTTTTTGCATTATGAAATACTAAGGCAATTAATGTGACGTCAACATCCTCTATATACAAGTAGACTAGTCATGAAGTTAATTCATGCTTATGCTTGTAGGTTTCAAACAAAAATTTCTTGTCAAGTATAATATAGATTGTAACCAAGAAGAAAAACTTCCACATAATGGAATGGTTGTATTCTAAAAATAGATTTTAAATAAAGTGTGGATAAATCAACAGAAACTGTGGTGGTGATGTTGTCAAAGTACCGCTGGCGAATCAGCATCCTGACAAAAATGCACCCTCCAATGAAAACATCAACAAACTCTGTAAACCAGTGTGGCAACAGTTTACAACTCAATGAAGGTTGAAAATAAAAAAATATGATGATGTCATTAAACTTCACTCAAAAACAGATGAAACACTAAAGGATGATATCATTAAGTGATAGCTGTAAAATGTAATTTTAAAAATTGTCAGGTGCCAGTGTTTTGGGTCTAAAAACAAATGAAAATATGAAACAAACTTCCCACACCGTAAAAGCAATCTTTGCTACAACTGTGAACATCATCATCATGCTTTTCAAGGCTTTAGGCCTAGAGTGACCTGTTCTGACCTTAGAAGTCTTTGTTACATCTCTTTAGAGGTCATCCTGGTTTTTCTTTTTCTTAATGGTTTGTAATTTAAAGCTTCTTTTGGTAATCTTTCTGTTGTCATTCTTTCAATGTGTTCCATCCATTAATGTTTATATTTTTTTAATTTTTTCTATTACTGATTCCTGTGAACAAATCAGAATAAATAGCAGCTATGATCAAGTCCAAAAGTTCTTATCCTTTATCGCACATGCAAGCCTATGCAGATCTTACCGTCACTCAGTGGAAACAAAGTCATCAACTAAAAGAAAAGTTCAAACTGGTGATGAAGTGTGGATGTGAAACACTGACTATAAAAAAAGGAATGCTAGCATATGAAATAAAACACTACTAATAGTCATTGTGTAAATCTAAATACCAACTAAGGAATGTGCATCACCCATGTAGTCAACAATGAATGCAAGAGAACCTTCCATATTCACTTCACAAATACATCAGTTCCCATCTGCAACAGTGTTCATTGCCATCTCCAGTCTGTAAAATCTCACCTACTTTCACTTTTCCTTCCTAAGAGAGACCCAAATTTCAACCTTCTCAGGCATCATTCATCTTGGTTTTCCAATTACACACTGTTTGATTCCTTCTCTCTTAAAGGTGGTCTATGTGCATATGCTCCCTCTGATAAAGCATGCCAGAAATTATCCAACTTAGAATCTCCTGATTTTGATCTTCTTTGAAAATCTTTCTTCTCCACTTTCTCCAATTCATTTGCTGTCTATTGCCTTCCTAATACCACCATCATTCTGAATTTTCTGATCTCTTCCTTAAATACTGATTTTCTTCAGTCCAACTTTCCTAACAGTGATGTCATCTTCCTCAGAGATTTCAATGTTCACAACACTGACCGGCTTCCCACCCTACTCCTAAAAAAAAAAAAAAAAAAAAACTTATACAGTTAAACAGGTGAGATGCTGAAGCACTTGCTAACACCAGTGATCTCAGACATTGTTCATACACCTATCAGAATACAGCATAATCTCAAAGACTCTCAAACACCCTAGATCTCTTTCTCATTAGTGACTGCTCAAACCACATAAGTGTTATATAATTTAGAGCTGATCTCTTCTCCCAAGGAGCTATACTTGCTCAGTTGTTCGAATTTAAGAGATGTCTGACAATATAAAAATGCCAAAGCGAAGAGAGTCGATCTACCTAACTTCTCTGCTTTATTCCCTTGGTTGGATTAAATTTCTGCCTTCTGACCTAAACATATGCTCTAAACTAATCTTTACTGGCACGGAAACGTATATACCCAATGATACTAAACATTTTCATGGCCTTTCTAAGCTTTGGTTTTCCAAAAGGTGCATGAAGATTGTAAACGAGAAGAACTGGTCATATCATAATTGACTTTCATCCCAACTCCATTCCTTTACTGTTTACACAAAGCCTGAAATAGCTAGAAACTATCAACATATCCAAAACTGATTTTGAAAGTGACAAACTTGCATAATGTCTTCTGGTTTCTTACTAAAGCAATTGGATGTAACTTGTTCAGCACTGCTCCCATCCCTGTTACACAAGATGGTTCTATTGCATTATCACCATTGAAAAAAAAAACAATCTCCTGGCTTCACACACTTTTTTCTCAAATGCAGGTATTATTGATCTTGGTAAATGTTCCATAACCTTCCCTAACTTAACTCAATACTCCTCTAACCTTTTGCCACAAAGAATAAGAAAAATGTGCAAATCAGATACAAGAGTCTCCTGGTCATGATAACATTTCTCTCATTGTTTTGAAAGTCTGCACCCCAGGATATTCTGTTATACATAGACTTTTCATGCTCTCTTATTTCACTTATATCTATCCACAGTGTGAAAATTAGCCTCTGCCTTCCTATTAAGAGTGACAAATCCATAAACTATCACCCAATTTCTCTCACCTCAATCCTCTCTGAAGTCATAGAGAGAACCATTAACACACAACTCCTATACTTGTTGAAAACAATTAATAAAATTGTTGGTATAGATTCTACCACCCAATCAACAGGAGATATGCTTTTATATCAGCAATCTCTGGGCAAATAACACAGAAAAGTTTGATGAATCTCAAGCAGTTGCTCTTTATAGCTCCAAATCTGGTATAAGAGTCTATTAAGTAAGCTCCAATCATTTAGTCTGTGCCATGGTTTCTGCAACTGTCAGTATGTTTTTGCTGATCACTTGACAAACCTTGCACTATAAAACCACCACTACTACTTCCAGGGCATCAGCTTTTGTTATCCTAAATTGTGACCTCTACACTAATCTTCCGTGAGGTTCAGATAACCATGTCAATTTCAATGCTAGCAAAACATAGTTCTGCCACACAAAAAGGAGCATTTTTTTTTAGTTTTACATTTAACAACAATCAAATCTCTATACAAGATGAGATTTCTCTTCTTGACATCACTCTAGCATCAAGCCATTCTTGATATAAGCACATATTACAGCTGTTGTCTTTTCAACAGTGAAGAGGTTTTTAGGTTTCTCTTTCCTTGAGTGAAAGAGAAACCTAAAAATTGGGTTTCTCTTTCACTCAAGGCAATGCCTTATTTCCTAATTTTTGCTAAAATTTGCTAATCTTTCTTCGCCCATTCTGTTTAAGTGACCATACCACCTGAGATTAGCTCTGCTAACGCATTACTGGATGTTGACAATGTCAAGTTCTTTTCTAATATCCTCATTTTTAATATGATATTGCCATTGATGCCATCTGTTCATGCCCCTAATCTTTCTCAGGACCCTCATATCTGCAGTCTCTAGTGTTTGGTCAAGTGTTTTACTTCAGACCCAGCTCTCAGATCCATAAGTTAAAATTGGTTTGAACACTGTCTTATATAGAGCTAATTTAGTGTTTTGACCAATTTCTCTCTTATTTCATATAAATTTATTCAGGTGACTTCCTATACCAGCTTTATTGATTCTGTTGTCTATTTCCATATTTAATTTACCATCTTCACTAAAAATCGTGCCTAAGTAGCTGAAATGTTTTACTTGTTCTATAGGTTCTCCATTTACAATGCAGCTGATATTTTCAATGCTTCTGCCAAGTTTCATCATCTTTGTCTTGTTATTGCTGACCTTCATACAACATCTATTACAACAGTTATTCAATTTAGTCAGGGAATCTTGCAGATTTGTAGCAGATTTATTTAGAAATATAACATCATCAACATAAAGCAAAGAGCTGAGAATAATATCTCCAATTTTGATATCAGGTTTAATACCACTGAATCTCCATCTTGGTTCTTTTGGTTTGGTTCTTTTTCTCAAACTCTTTCATTTTTTCTTCAATAATCTTTGTGTATAATCTTTAGTCTACAGTTCACATCTGAGAGTTCTCATCACATCTACAGTTCTAAACTTTTATTCGCTTTAAAACTTTCTTATATGTCATTCTTTTGAAATTCAAATTTATCCTCCTCAAGACTAAATAGTGATCACTTCCAATTTCAAATCCTCTGTACACTCTGGTGTCCTGCACCAGGCAGAAAACATCACTATCAACAATAACATAGTCAATGAGACTTTTCTTATTCCTTGCCTCTTCTCTCCATGTGAATTTGTGCACATTTTTATGTTGGAACATGGTGTTAGTAATAACCAGTCCATGTCCTAAGCAGAAATCCAACAAGTATTTGCCATTATTATTAGCTTTGCTCTTTTCTCCAAATTTTCCCAAAATATTTTTGTATGTCTGACAATCATTTTCTACTCTGCTATGTAGATATCCAACAAGGACCAACTTTTCATTTTTCATTGTGTCAGATGCTTTTTCTAAAGCCTCAAAAAATTCCTCCACTTCTACCTTAGGAGAACCTTCTGTGGGACCATAGGAAAAAATAAGTCTCATTGTCTAGTTACCCATTCTGATATTTGCCCACATCACTGTACTTGAAATTGCCTGCCATTCAAGAAGATTAGCCTCGTATTTAGTATTGAATACTATGGCTACTCCTTTTTCCTTGATTGTCATTGCCTGAATTATTATCTATTATTATTATTATTATCTAGTCTATGTTGTTAATTTCCTTAAACAACACGATGCTGGAGAATCAACATATAATCCTAAACACCAGGATGACTGTCATGTTATAGGTCTTAAGATCTTACATATGGAGTTGATATATATATATATAAAGGGGGGATGAATTTCTGACAACTCTACCTTAAGCGAAATTTACATTTTCTGCAGGTGTTTTTATTTGATATAGGACATTCAAAGACACCTGAGTAAATAATATGATATGAGAACAACACCTACAATAGTAATATTATCTGTTTCAAAAAATAAAAACTCATTATCAATTTCCTGATATGTACCCTCAGGGAGTGCTCTTTGACAGCACTACATGATTAAGTCGACATTATTAATAATCTTCTATCAACAATTTTTCTTCAAATTAGTCTATTACTTGTCAACATTCAAATATTGCAATATTTAACATTTCATTCTTTTAAGGCACTTCTGATTGAATCAATCCACCTATAACTTGGTCTCCCTCTGAATTTTTTTCCCTGCAATCCTGACAACAAACTATGTTTTACTAAGCTTTCCTCTCCCACTGTGTTTCAGTGACCATACCACCTTAGATTAATTCTGCTTATATATTCTTGAATGCAAACAATGTCAAGCTCCTTCATGATGTCTTCATTTTTAAACTGATCTGTGGTCTCTAATCTTTAATCAAGTACTTTATTTCTAACCCAACTATAAGATTCATAACTAAAACTGGTTTGAATACTGTATTGTATACTGCTGGTTTAGTGTTTTGCAGTTTCTCTCTTATTCCATATAAAATTATTCACCTTGCTACCTACCACATTAGCTTTCCTTATTCTGTTGTATTTTTCCAGATTTAACTTGCCTTCTTCACTAAAATTTGTGCCTAAATAACTGAAATATTACTTGTTCTAGTGGTTCGCTATTCAGAATATAGCTGAAGTTGCCTATTTTCATAGCTTTGATCTTTATACTGCTGATTTTTATGCCACTGTTACTGATGTTATTCAATTTAGTTAAAGAACCCTGGAGACATGCAGTTTAGGAGTACATCATCTGCATAAAGCAAAGAACTAAGTTTGGCATCTCCAATTCTAATATCAGGTGCAATGCCACTTTCTTTCATAATGTAATCCATATAGATGATGAATAAGAGTGGAGATAATGTGTATCCTTGTCTTACACCTGACTTTACATCAAACCACCTCTTCCTGTATTTACTTTAGTTCTAACTGCTGACTTACAACTTAAATATAGGCTATGTATTGCTCCGCATAATTTATCCATTTATCCTATATAACTGTCTTGTCTCGTCTTAAGCTTTCACGAACCATTAAGGTTCTTAGTTATGGACGTCACAACCGCAACCAACTCGAGGATAAGGTGGTTGGCCCTAATTACATTGACGTTATTACTCACTTTCACCAATCTTCCTCCAAATTGTTTGATTATTTATCAGGACTCAGATAAGCAAAGCTGGTATGGTAGTAAGTCAGATAAATAAATTTGAATAAATTTATAGAATAATATGAAATATTATTCCATAGGTGCAGATGCATATATTATGTCATAGATGGTTAGATGCAGCATATATGCACTGATCTACATCAATCACCATCCATAATATGGATGAAATAAATATATCAGCCATTTTATGACTCACATCCTGTGCAAACAGCAAAACAATGTTTTGCTGTTTGAATTAAAGATCAGATTATGAGTCACTGCTTACAATAAATTAAAGATCAGATTTTAGATTCTAAAGAATTCTTCAATTTTTTGATTATCAATGGTATCTGAATGTAATTTCAGCTATTCTTTTTCCATATGATGTTCTTGAATGGAAAGAGAATAGCTGCATGTTTAGTAATTTCATCAAACAAGATGAGGATCTAGCTTTCTGAGGTTATAAATATTATGAAATAAGAGTATGGTTTTTATTCATGTGTGTGTGATTTTAAAAAAATATTTTTTTTAAAAATAATTTTTTTTTTCCACTTTTCACCACAGACATAAATATATGATTAAAAACCAATTATATGAACAAAAAATTTATTAAGGGGAATGTAATAGTGATATCTTAAAGGATATAACTGGTGTAACTGGATATCCTCTTTAGTGGAATTTAACTTGTCTTTTTAAGCGTGTGTGTGGGGGGGGGGGCTGTTTTTTGTAACATTCTACAATATATTATATATATACATATACAGGTAACCCTCATATAACACGGTACTTATACAATGCAGTTTTGATAAAAACATGGTCTAAAAATTGTAGTAACCTTTTATCTTTTTATATATTTTTCATCCCACGACTTAAAAATCAAATTTTTCTTTGTTAAATGTGCGTCTGCCCATATCGCGCATGTAGTTATCATTAGTGAATTTATATTAGGGGAAATACCCTTTGCGTCAATTGATTACCGTATAAAGTGTCTATTGTTGAAAATTGTCTTCGTCTGCCAGGAAAGCACATTAAAAATCATAAGTGTGTTAATATCAAGCTGGGCAGTTTATTTTCTGGTGAGTTACATACAATATGTAATGCTTTTTTATGTAAAAATTTTATTTTTATAGTAATGGTCACTTAGAGGGCTTTTGCGATATAGTTGAAAACAAAATTAGTGAATTAATTGATGGGGAAATAGATTTAAATGAGGAGGAACTGGTACATTTAATAGATGACATCGAACCAAATGGCGAGGAAAATTCTGCCAAAGATTCTGATTGTGATAAATTTGTTAAAAAATTCAGTTTAAAGAAATTAGCGGAAGGATCAGACTTGGCAAGAAAATTAGGTAGTTATTTTATAATAATGATCCCTCAATGGAGCGCTCCAGAAAATTCACAAGACAAGACAATTGGATATTTGTTTAGCTCCATATTAGAGCTCATTTGAGGCTATTTGGTGTAAGATTGAAACTGGCAGAACAAAATATATAGTTGGATGCTGCTATAGACCAGGTGATGAAATAGATGGTGGAGATAGTATGCATAAACAAATTGATGAAATGAGTAGAAGGATAGTAATTATTATGGGGGATTTCAACTATAGTAACATTGATTGGAAGGAGGAGAGGACACATGTGAGAAAGGAAATGGATTTTATTCAATTATTAAGGGATAACAATCTGAGACAGCATGTAAGTGAAAATACTAGGGATTCGAGAGTGCCTGACCTGGTAATAGCATCTGAGAATTTGACTGTAATGAATATGACCATGTTGCCACCTATTGGTGAGAGTGATCATAGGGTAATTATTATGGGGGATTTCAACTATAGACATTGATTGGAAGGAGGAGAGGACACATGTGAGGAAGGAAATGGATTTTATTCAATTATTAAGGGGTAACTATCTGAGATAGCATGTAAGTGAAAATACTAGGGGTTTGAGAGTGCTTGACCTGGTAATTGCATCTGAGAATTTGACTAATGGATATGACCATGTTGCCACCTATTGGTGAGAGTGATCATAAGGTCTTGACCTGGGAGGTGGCTAAAGGTGTGGAATTTTCGATTAAGACAGGGTATAGGTAGAATTACCATGCTGGCAAGTATGACAAGCTCAGGAGATTGCTTGGATCAGTGCATTGGCATGTAAAACTGCAAGGGCTGGATGTCGATAGAGCATGGGAAGTGGTCAAGGAGAATTTACAGGAGGTTATGGCTGATTGTATACCTAGTGTCCAAATAGAAAAACAAGTAGGAATTAAATGGATGAATAACACCATTAAGCTTGAGCTGAAAAAAAGAAACAACTGCGGAGGGAATTTAAAGAGAAAGGTGACCTTCAGGCACACGAACGGTATAAAGTGCAGGCCAGAAGGGTAACGAGTGTGGTAAAAAAAAAGCAAAAGCGGATTATGAAAGGAAACTAGCTATGCAAACTAAAGAGAATCCCAAACAGTTCTTTCAATATCATCATAAGTATCAAGGATTTAGGCCCAACATGGCCTGTTCCGGCCTTAGACGTCATCGTTGAATCATTTAAGAGGACGTCCTGGTTTTCTTTTTCCTAATGGCTTGTACTTTAAGGCTTGTTTTGGTAATCTTTCTGTTTTCATTCTTTGAATGTGTTCCATCCATTTATGTTTATATTTTTTAATTTTTTCTATTACTGGTTCTTGGTTTAATTCTTTCATAATATCTTCAATTTTTTTGTGATCAAATAGGGTATACTTTGCAGTTTTTCTCATAAACTTCATTTCTGCTGTTGTTAATCTTTGTCTTTTTGTTTTATTGTCCAGATTTCGCTTCCATACATTAAGACCGATAGGGCTAATGTATTGTATACTTTTAGCCTGGTTTGTTTTTGAACTAGGTTTGGTTTAAATATAGAGTTAATTACACCTGTTATTTTTAAATATTTTGCTATTTTTATGTTTATATCTTTTTTCATTTTCATATGTGATCATACATCCTAGGTAGTTAAATGAATTCACCTGTTCTAAGATCTTGTTATCTGTTACTATTTTAGTTCTTGCTGGATCTTGTCCTTTAAAGGCCATAGTTTTTGATTTTTCCTTTGATATTATCATACCATAATCTTTGGATATCTCATTTAGATTTAAAATAGCTTTCTGTAAGTTATCTTCAGAATTTGTAATTATTATTTGATCATCGGCAAAGAGGAGCGTGTTTAAGTTAACTGTAGGAGAAAGTTTAATTCCTTGATGTAAATTTTTACTCCATTTTATTATTATTTCATTTAAGTAGATATTAAAAAGAGTTGCTGAGCAGGGACTTCCCTGTCGGACCCCTTGGTTTATTTCCCTCGTATATGATAGCTCGTGATTTAATCTTATTTGTATTTGATTATTTTCATATATACTTGTGATAGCTTTTAGGATATTATTTGGTATTTGTCTTTCTTTTAATATGTTAAATAATATGTTTCTAAATTATATTCTCTTATTTTCTCTATTATTAATTTTAGGCAAAAGGCTGGGTCTATACATGATCGTCCTTTTCTAAATCCATTCTGTACTTCTAGAATAAAGGTTTCGGAATATTTCATTAGTTTGTTATTTAAGATTCTGCTATATATTTTTCAACAGGAATTTAGTATACTGATACCTCTATAGTTTTTAGGGTAATCTCTATTACCTTTCTTAAAGATAGGAATCACAATTGCTTTTTTCCATTCTATTGGGGGGATACCAGTTGAGTAAATTTTATTTAAAAATAATAAGTCTTTCTTTGAATCCTGTTCCTGCGTATTTATATAGTTCTGAACCTAGCTTATCTTCTCCAGGTGATTTTTCCGTTTCTTGTTTCTTTCAGGCTGATTTCTAATTCTTCTTCAGTTATTTCCTTTTCATTTTCATTAATTGTTTGCCAGTTGTCTTTTTTTAAAATATATGTCTGTTCCACAGTTCTGTGTAGTAATTTATGAATTCTTCTAATTTCAATTCAGTGTTTAATTTTATGTTTTCTTTAGTATTTGCATTTAAGTGTTTCAAAATCTTATATACATTGGGTCTTATTTTATATAAATCATGTTCTAAATTAGAAACAAATTTATTCCATGATTCTCTATGTCTTTTTCTGACTTCTCTTTTAGCTATGGCTCTTATTCTTTTATATTCTATTTCATCTTCTAATCTTTTACTGCTTAACCATTTGTGATAGGCTTCTTTTTTCTTTTTGATTATTTCTTTGATTGTATCATCCCAGATCTTCAATTTTTTTCTTTTATTGAATTTTTTGGTCTTTCCCAAGCTTTCATTTGCTGCTGCATTTAGTATCGTTTTTATATTAAACCATTCTATTTCTCTTTCTTCATTTTGTTTTATTTTATCTAGATATTAATTCTTTGTTCATATAGCCATTGTACATTTGTGTCATTCAATAGTCTAGTTTTATAAACAAATGTTTCAATTTTCTTTCTGTTCTTGTTACTTGTAGCCATTTAGGTGGTAATCTTAATTTTATTTTAACAAGGAAGTGGTCACTGCTTATTTCATATCCTCTGTGAACTTTAACATCTAGTGAAAATTTTGATGTCTTTTCATTTAATATGAAGTAATCTAATATTGATTTCCATCCTCTTGCCGCCCAATATATTTATGTATGTCTTTATGTTTATAGAAGGAATTCATTATTTTTAGGTTATTATAAACTACAAAGTCAATCAATTTTTTACCATTTCTGTTTAGAATGTGTTCTCCATGTATTCCTATATTATTATTAATTTTCGTGTTTCCAATTCTTGCATTTAAGTCTCCTGCTAAAATTATGTAATCATTTTTATTTATTTTATTATATATGTTTTGTAGCTGATTATAAAAATCAATATTATCCTGTTCTCTTCCTTATTTTGGGGCATATAAACCAATTATCATTAAATAGCCTATCTATTTTTATTCTAGCTTCTATTATTCTTTCATTCCATAATTTATAATGTTTTAACTGTTTTGAAAGGAAGTTATGAATCCAAATCATGACTCCTGCTTGTGCTCTTTGGTCTCTGTCGACTCTACTGTATATCACATTAAAATTTGCAGTTCTCATAGTTCCTTTTAATTTCTTTTTTGTTTCAGTGATTACTGCTATTTTAAAATTTCTTTCATTTAATACCTGTTCTAATTCTATTTCTTTATATGCTATTCCTCTTACATTCCAGTTTGCTATGTGTATTATATTTTGTCATTTCCATTTTCGTTTTATCTTTTCCATTCCAGGGTCGTTTCCCATAGATTCAATCCGATTATCTTTTTCTGTCAGCTTACTCTTTCAATATGCTGCAAGCAAACAAAAAACTGTACACGGCAGAATGATTTTAAGGAATGACAATGGTAAGGAGATCACTGAATCAGTCGATATAGTGGAATTACTGAGTGAGCACTTTGCAAGAGTATATCATCCAGGTAGCGACATTGAAAAAATGAAGGAACCATTAGTTTACATGAGAATTGTGATGAATGAAGTGGAGGTGAATAGTCTATTACAGAACCTTAATGTGAATACATCTGTGGGATTGGATGGTATACCGGAACAGGTCTTACATGAAGTGGCTAAAGAATTATCTGTGCCCTTGACCATGTTGTTTAATCTGAGTCTTGGGTCTGGTTTAGTCCTGAAGGTGTGGAAAGAGGGGAAAATAGTTTCACTGCATAAAGGAGGATCCAAGACTACTGTTGCAAATTACCGACCGATCAGCATATCAGGAGTCGTTGTCAAGGTCTTGGAGAAAGTAGTCAAGGGAAAAATACAGGAATGGATTGATGATAATGAGATACTGTACGGGAGACAGCATGGCTTTGTGAAGGGTAGATCATGCCTCAGTAACTTGCTCAAGTTTTATAACACAGTGACGGCTGAACTGGTTAAAGGTAATGGGTTTACAGTGATACCGCTAGACCTGGCTAAGGCATTTGACAGGATACCACATGGAATTCTAATCCGTAAACTATAACATATGGGAAGATATAGGGTTGGTGAGATGGATAGGTGGGTGGTTGATGGAGAGATATCAGAGAGTAGTTTATTCAGGAGTAGAGTCCAAAAGACGGCCTGTGACTAGTGGTGTGCCGCAGGGTTCTGTTCTTGGACCACTGCTGTTTAATTTGTTCATTAACAACATAGGGAAGGATCTAAGAGGAACAGTTCATTTGTTCGCTGATGATGCAAAGTTGGGTAGGGCAATAGTGAATGCAGAAGATGTCAAAATCTTGCAGGATGATTTGGATAGATTGAAGGTCTGGGCTAAGGAGAATGGATGTCAATTTAATGTGACAAAATGTAAGGTTATGCATTTTGGGGTGAAAAGATTAGCAGCAGTATACCAGATTGGTGGAACTGTACTCCATGAGATTGATGAGGCCAGGGACTTGGGAGTGTTGGTGGATAGGGAGATGAAGTTTATGGGGGCACATTGCAAAAGTGGCTAAATCAGCTCATCAACTCACTTGGTTGTTGAAAAATACTTTGACGGGCAGAGACAAGCAAGTTATTGTACCTCTCTACCGAGCCTTGATAAGACCTCATCCCGACTACTGTGCCCATATTTGGTCACCTAGGATCCTTCTTGATGGCAAGGAGATGGAGAGAATCCAGAGGCGAGTGACCAAGATGATAGCAGGTCTATGGAATGAACCTTATGAGAACAGGTTGAAGATTTGTGGGTTGCAGAAATTAGTTGATAGCCAGAAAAGGGGAGATATGATTGAGACATTCAAATCTAAAGGGTTTCTATAAGATTAATTCAGTGGATATTTTTGAAATCAGGACTGGTGGTGGGAGAACTAGGGGGCATCCATGAAAGCTGGGCAAGAGTGTGGTTAGCAAGGGTGTTAGAGGTGGGTTCTTTACTTTTAGAGTGGTAAATGAGTGGAATAAGCTGCCAGAGTCTGTTGTGTGTGTGCTATGACAGTGAATGAGTTCAAGGCAAGGTATGATAGATACTGTGAGAATGTCGAATAGTTGTGTGGACATGATGTTTAGGGCCTCCCTCAATGAGTCTAAGGACTCCCTGGAGTCGCCTGTAATAATAATAATAATAATTATGATCTCGTTAAAAAATTGCAAGGATAAAAAAAGCGGTAAGCAAGGTCTTATTACTGACTTCTTGATAACTAAACCAATGCCCGAGAGATTTCAAGTGACGATGACATCTGGTGTTAAATTCTGAATGAGAAGAATTGTACAATTATAGTATCTCATTCAGAATTTAACATGATCTGCCATGCCTAAAGCAAATTCTTGTTAATCAGAACTAAATAGTAAAATTTTATCTAATATTGTACTCCACTTAATTGAAAAATAAATTGTAAGATATAAGTAACAACTTTGAATTGTAAGCAGTACTGTTCACAAAAAGGATTAATTCTTAGTAATTTATATGCATGCTGTAAACTATGCATGGGACCTTGGAACTTAATCCCCTTATTTAGAGTGCCTGCCTATGGCAAGACACGAGATTCTGAGTATGAGTAACGCACGCAAAAAAGAGATATATCATCCGCTAGAGTCCTATTTGGCGCTGCTCGTCATGCGATGTGGAAAGGACGATAGTCGGCAGTGAATTTTGACGCTTGTTGTCAAAGAGACATGCGCCGTTCACGAAAAGAGAAGAACCAATGGGAGAAGAAAGTGCGAGATACAAAACGGAATAAGAGAGCTGAAAGCACCTCTCTTATCTCTTACTACTTATCTCTGATCCAGCATCCCTTAGCTCTGAACTTTTGCTCTTGCGCCAGTTCGTGTTTCAGTGCTTTTTTACTTGTGTTAAATTTGTTGTGTTATTTTCTAACATTTTTTTTACTAACTTTGTTATTTAATTACTAACCTTTAACTTGCTGGTAGCACTTTTTAGCGCTACGGGATCATTTTTAGAGTCTTCGGACTCTAATTCTTTGTTTTAGACATAGAGACCAAGAATGAGTCGAGTGTTCCCCATTCCCCCCCTGCAGGACCCAAACCTTAGGAGTGGAGATTCCAGGGTTAGAGGACCCCAGAGTCCTGACCAGTCCTTAAGGAGCTAGTAGATGCTCAGAACATCTTCTCCTTCACCATCTATGGAGGAGGACGATTTCTGTTAGTCGTGAAGAACGTGACGACGAGAGACAAACTTTCAGAGGGCTTCCAAGTCCAAGGGAAGCAGATGACTCCTACAATGGTTGGGTCCCAAGTGTGCCAGTTAAGAATCAGCCGCTTCTCTATGGAGTACATCGAAGCTGGAGACGACGTGTTCATTCAAACATTCAACAAGTGGAGGAAAGTGAGCAACATAAAGAAGAGCGTCTCCCAGGAAGACCCTGCCTGGTATCCCGGTGAAGTCACCTTCACCATGGACATGCGACAGCCTGTGTCAAATCTTGTTACCATCGGCACATCGCGTGTAATGGTGAACTATCCTGGAGTGCAAAGACAGTGTCTGCGATGTGGCTCGGTGGAACATCTGGGTAGTGACTGCCTCTCCAAACATCGAGACTATCTGTCGAGAAAGGACCTGGCATGGAGGACTGCGTATGGACACCTTCCAGTCAACATCTGGCGGTTCCACATCACCCGGAATCCATTTTGTGACTTCTGCGGGAGCCTGGACACTGTAGAGCACGCCTTCTACCGGTGTCCCATTTCCATCTTCGTTTGGAAGAGGCTAAGCAACGTGCTTCGCATTCCCCTCCTACTGCAGGAGCAAGTCATCTTCCTGCAGTTCGCTCCCCCAGCTAACAACAAGCAGAAGTTAGTGGTATTTATAATTAATGAGCTTAAATACCACATCTGGAAGGTAAGAAAGAAATTTTCTAATCCTACTAATCCTGCCACTTTGTTGGATCGTTCTTTACAAGTTCTACGGTTCGTTAAGGAGGTTTCTACATCTTGAAAAGGAGGCTCTGGGTGACACCACATTTAAGAACAAGTGGTGTTCACCTCCAATCGTGTGTAATGTCAGAAATAACACCATCAAGTTCTGCCTGCTGCTGCTTTAAGATCTCTATCTGCAGCAGCAGCTCCAATTCTAGTCATTTCCTTGGTCTCTGCGTCCCCCCTGAGGTCTGTTTTGTTCCCTGGTCTCCCACGGAGGTAGTTTGGAGGAAAAACCCAGGCAGTGCAGACCTACTCGAGGCAGGCTGCCCTGAAAGGGCTGGTCACCTGGGCACCAGCTACCTCCGTGGTCTTTTCGATCTTGTGAGCCAGGCGGTGCGAGGGGGTGAAAAGTTATCATCCGATAGCGTGGAGCTAGCCAGATGTGTGATATGAGCTGAGGCCTGCATTTCCTTTTTCCTACTCCCTACCCGCCCTTCCCATCCTATTCTCTCTCCTCTCCTTTCCCCCCTTCCCATCCCCCCCACTACCCTACCTTAACCTCTCTGTCACTTCCCTTCCCTTGTTTCTCTTCTCTACAGGGGCACTCTGACCCTGCCATTTTTCAGTAGGCCAATGATGAGTTCCCCCTTTACTTTCACCCCTTAGTTCTGAGCTTTTGCTAGCTTGTGTTCCTGTGTTCCAGTATGTAGACGCCGAAACTCGCAGAGACCTCTAAGGTAGCAAACCTTTGGAATGATGTCTTGTAGTCAGAAAATATGCACTCCTGTGATAGCCAAGGCAGATAAGGAACTTCAGGGCCATGATGTATGTTACTGACGAAGACGCAACATCCATCTGTGGTATGTGGTACAGTCTCCCAATATAAGGGTCTATTGGAACAGGAAAGAGGAACTATCATTCCAGATATTTAACTGAGAAGGAAGGTATGACTTCAGTCCCAGTAAGAAATTCTTTGTCTTCACATTTTGGATTCATAAAGAAGCGACGTGTGCAGTCTTAATAAGTGTTCATGTTGAACGAATGCAAGAGTTTAAAATTTGTTCCAAGGAAACGTGCCGTAGTAATTTCTTCGTTCCTCGAGAACAGATTGTGATATCTTAATTAGTTCCTTGAGAACATGTGTTTAGTTAATGTAAGCTCATAGAAATGTGTGAATTGAGATAATGTAAGTCCCTTGAGAACGTGTAGGAAGTTTGATAATATTTATTTAGAATAACGAAATTTAGAGAAAAGGACTTCAGGAATTTTATAGGGAAGGAGCTGAGATTAATTTGTATGATCGAGTTGAATAATATTTTGTATGTATATGAGTTTATGTTTGATCTCAGTTGATAAAAGTGTATGTTCTATTGATGTGAGCTAAGTGTAATCCTGAGATAGTAGCTAAGTAGCCAGATAAGCTAATGAAGTTTGAGTTATGTTGTTCTAGAAGAAAGAGTTTAACTTTGATATTTAAATGCGAGTTAAGATCTCAAAGTGTGTGTAATTTCTATGTTTTTTAGTATAATAAATGTTTTGTGTTAATTTGAAGTATGTGCTTGCCTGACTTAATTTCATCTTTACTACTCATAAAATTTTGGATCTAAGCAGGAATCCAATTTATCATTATAAGACCACGACTGTAATGTGTCTAAGGATAGAAATAAATATATAGTAAGTCTTTAAAGTAATTGTGTTCCCTGATCATTGATTCCTGGATATTGTGCTTTTGATTATCTAAACGCAGGGTGGCGCAGCTCAAATAAATTTTCTCTGTGTCGAAATAGGAATCAATTATCAGAAGAATAGAAGGGCTGGTTCATCCATAAGAATGCCATCTCCCTTTATTCGCACCAGAAATATAATATCACTATAGTAAGAAGTAGGCCACAGATGTATACATAAATAAGTAGGTGCAAATAGAAACGAAAGATAGAAAAGAACAAAATTGAGTTGAGAGAAAAGGATAAAATTAAGTATAAATATATAGAAATATAAAAATATAAAAGAATAAGAATACACCCGCCCCCAGATATAACACCGGCCACTCATAAATAAAGAACATCTGCAAAATGTTCATTTTGAAGATGGTGATGATGATTAAAATATGCACTTAATTTTATTTTGCCTAAAACATTTATACATTATGTTCAATGAAGTTTACATACAATTTGTATTTTTATAAGTTTATACTATGTATTTTGTTTCATAGTTGGTGGTTTTCTTAACTTATATGAATTACCTGAATTAAATAAAAATATTTTTTGTTGGATATGTCGTTGTTTATATAATTAAAAAAAAAACGATTTCGGAACATAACCCTACTTTTTCTATGTGATTTGAGTCTCGCATAATGCGATTTATATAACGTGCATCAGTGGCGAATTCTCCATGCTTGCTAGGCTTGCTGCGCAAGCTCATTACTTGAGAAAGAAGTAATATTTATTTGTTAATAAATGTATGCATTTATAAGCATTCCATTTAGGCTTTTATTTTTTGTAGACAGAAGACGTTTTAAGCTTGCACAGCAATTATTGAGCTTTGCATCGCTAGTCAAGCTACCTTGGCTTGCTCGGTTGTGGGAGCATCCAGGTCCTCACTTCAGCACTGTGATTTCTTGCGTGTGCATAGCCATTTCCACTCCCTCCACGTCATCTCACCATGTTGCTTAAACACAGGCCATGTGCAGTCAAAGTAGCTCTAGCCAGTGAGCTAGCCTTTACAAGTGTGTGTGTGTTGCTTGGGAAAATTAAGTTACAACCAACTTTTTATGACGATGTTATTGACTAATTCATAAAGAAGAACCGTAGGGTAGAATTTATATTCAAGTAGCTAAATTGAGTAAAATGAATGTATTTGTATGATTAAATGTACATAAATTTCTAAATATATAGTTTTAAATGGTCAGTAATTCATTATTCCGCTAATCAGACTTCAACCACACCTCTCATTCCCTGAATGATAACAAGAGCAAGCTTGAATTTCAAGACCAGCATTCGCCCCTGCGTGGCACTTCTGTGGAACCTAACATCCGTGTTATATGAGAGTTACCTGTATGTGTGTGTGTATATATATATATTTGCTCTTTTCCAAATTACGATATAGTCAAAATATAGTCAATTCTTACTACAGCTATAACACACTCACTCACTATAACAAACTACTGTAATGTCCAAAATGAACCCTATGGGCACAATGCTATTCTACAGATATACCATAGTAAACCACTCACTACAGCAAACTATTCATGTGGTCCCTATCAGTTGGCTATAATGAGAGTTAATTATGCAAGTTTTTAATCTTTCTGATGAGGAATCGGCATCAAAGCTAAAACTTCAGGTTTTGAGAAAGAAAGTTGCCATTCTTGGTTTTTAACAAATTTTTAGAACTTTCTTAAATGTTTGATTTCTTAACTTGGTGAACGTCATGAAAATGAACACAACTTTTGCAAATCCAATATCATTACTATGAGAACTTCTGTAGTTCAGTTTAGTTTCGATAATGCCCTTTGGCTGGAAAGACCTGGGTTCAAATTCCATCTAGAATGAGAAGAACCTTTATAAAGCCTTTTGAATGAGGATAAGTTAGCTAGTCTCATACAGCAGAGGAATGGCAAGCCAGTTGCATTAAATTGCCTAAAACTGCTAATCAGGGAACTCGACTCATCTTGAATAGACGAGAATTGGGGGATCATTACTGTGTGAAGCTAAATAAAATTATAAATTATATTTTGCTTTGCTTAGTAATGATGATAATGAGTGAAGGATAGAGAATGATGTTTCAGTTTTATTTATTCTTTGATGATATGGTTATGAAGTGATACTGGAACAAATATATTTAAATCTTTTTCTAAATTTTAATTTCCTGGAGAGGTGACTCATAATTCAAAATGTATACTACTGATTTTATTGACAAATCACTGATATCCATTGGTAAGAATGACACATCACTAAGACTATGTTGAAGTTTCAGTCTTTATTACATGTCCAGACAGGAGCACCTCTTTAGTGCACTTGCAAAATCAATGCAATATTTGCTCTTTTGTTAGAAACTTCTTAGTCTGAATCATGTCTAGGACACAATCAATGGCCTTATCACCTCAGGTGCCATATCATAAGTCTAACCAATTCCAGTGCCCTGTTCAAACAGAAAAGTTTGATTAGTAAGATGTTTGTCTACTTATAGACACACAACACATTTCTCTAAGAAATGCAGTCAAACTGAAGTTTCCAATGCAGAGTTCAACAGGTTTCATGAAAACTCTTGTCTCTTTAAGATGCTTATCCAGAGTACATCAACTGTTTGAAAAGCAGTCTGAAGTTGCATTACTCTTTACAAATCACTAACATCTATAAACAAGCCAAGCTCTTTATAAAGCAGTCTAGCTATTTATTCATAACTATTTACTGTTCATTTATGAACAGTAAATAGTTATGAAACATGAATAATTCTGATATTATGTGATAGTTTATTTAATGATATTCTTTCACAACATAGAATAATAAGAAAATGATTAATATTTATTAGCTGATATTATACCCATCATCTTCAGAATACAAGAACAGTTTGTTGCAGTACACGAAACAACAACATTTTGGAATAACAGTAAGACTAGTTAAAAAAAAAAAATCGTAGCAGACAACACAAGGAACTAGAGTCGTAATTGGCACCATCTACTGTTGGTTGGTTGGTTGGAGAGGAGAGGAGAGAGAGAAATAAGTATTAATTTGATCTTAAAATGACTAGCTTCCCGATTTTTGGTAAACTGATACAGCCATAATTGTTGAGGTTACGAGTATGTTTTTGAATTTTCTTTCTCTCTCACTCAATCTCTATAGTTAACTTATTGTAATAATAATATCCCAGATCCAAATCTGTGATATTAACATAATAGTCAATATCCTAAAATCCACTTCACAATGAAATAGACTGTCTGCTCTTCCTGGATACAATAATCACTCAGCTTCCTGATGGTTACATTATGAAAATTATGGATACAACTCCCGTGTTAGAGTAAAACTTTAGTTTAATATAAACCAAAATATACACTTGACGTTTTGACCTTCACATTAAGGTCATCTTCTGGAATATACGTATATATACAAAGAAACAAGCTGCACTACAATCTACATGGCATGCTAATGTTACTGCTCAACTGTTAAAACTATTTTCCTGATTTCTGGTGTTAAAAAAAAAAAAATACTCTCACTACATCAAAGCTAGAGTCCTGTTATTATTATTATCTATTAGGTTACAAAGTTAAATTAAGCTAGAGAGTAACATGTTCATATAGAAAATAATAGATAAATAAATAAACAATACATATAATTATATATATATATATACATATAAATTGCAACAACTGTATAGATAGTGGCCAATAAAAGATGAAAAATTGCTTAGTCCTGAAGTCAAGGTTTGTTTGTTAGAAAACTAAGTGGGCTGAATGTGTGCCATCCAATTCTTGGGATTTTTAAGCCCCCATTATTATTAAGATTAGGGTGGTTAATCAAAATTTAACAGGCTTCTTTAAATTTCCATTCATACCAAGTTTTTGTTTAATGCAAAGAACAAGTACTGTAGTCAATTCAATGTAGGGTGTTAAGAGCGTGATCTGAGAGGCCTGCTTCACTAAACTCATTATATTAATGTGTTGTTTGTGTTCTTTTTTTTTTTACAGATAGAGATTGTACGTCCAGTTTCCCCAATATAAGGTAAGTTACAGGTGCAATAGATGCAATAAACTCCAAGGTGTGCTAATCGAGAGGGGGGGGGGGAGGTCCTTAGAGGTATTGAATATGTTTTTTAATTTTAAAGGTGGCTTAAAAGTGGCATTAAGATTATAATGATGTTGGATTCTATTAGTTTTTTCTGATAACCCTTTAATGTATGAGATGGTTATGGTTTTATTGTAATCTATATTACTTTTTGATGAAGTTTTATGAAGAATTTTATTAATAGTGTTTTTGCTATATCCGTTATTTATAAATGTATTGCTAATATTTTTTAATTCTTGTTTAAGAGCTTGTTCATTAGAGCAAATTGTTATAGCTCTGTTTCTCAGAAACAGAGCTATAACTCCAAATTTTTGCGAAGGATGGTGATATGAGTTATATTTTTTAATTCTTGTTTAAGAGCTTGTTCATTAGAGCAAATTGTTATAGCTCTGTTTCTCAGAAACAGAGCTATAACTCCAAATTTTTGCGAAGGATGGTGATATGAGTTAGCATATATATATTAGCCGGTGTGTGTGGGCTTGCGGTAAACACCGAAAGATAGACTGCCTGAGGGAAGACATGTGACTAGTGTATCCAGGAACGGGAGCGAGTTTTGATTTTCAATTTTAATAGTAATTGTATGCGCTCATGTTGTTTGTTCAGGTGGCTAAGGAATGTGTTTAACGTTCAGTGGCCATGTGGCCAGATAATAAAAACATAGTCAACGTATCTAAGTAAAACTGTAGGTTTTAGAGTAAAGGAATCAAGAACACGTTGCTCAAAAGCTTCCATATAAAAATTAGCAATTGGGGGATAGTGGTGAGCCCATGGCTGTACCTTCTTTTTGTAGGTAAAATTTATTTTGTCACACGAAGTATGTAGTACACGAACAAAGAGAGCCGTAATATCGGGCAAAAATTTGTTCTGTAGAAGAATTGCATCATTGATTGGGGCATTTGTGAAAAGGGCAGAAATGTCAAAACTGACTAATTAATCATCTTTGCCAAGTGCTGTTTTTAATTTTGTTTCTGAAGTGTTGTGTGTTCTTTATATAGGAGGGGGAATGAAATGACCTACCAACTCCTTGAGTGTTGATGCTAATTTCTTGGCTAGGTAATAATTAGGACTGTCTATTCCCACAATTATCAGCTGAAGCGGGATGTTATGTTCGTGTATCTTGGGTACACCATATATTCTGGGAGAACGGGTGTAATGGGGTATTAATTTTTTAACAGTGTCTGACAGCCACAAGGGGTGACAGACTTAAGTAATTTCACAGTTTTTTCTTTATCCTGTTGGTTGGATTATAGTTCACAAGCTGATAGGTTCTGTTATCAAAGAATAGTTGTTCATCTGATGAATATAAGTTGATCTGTCAAGGATGACCATGGTATTATTCTTGTCTGATTTTGTTATAATTATATCTTGATTAGCTTTTAATGACTCGATTACTGCTAGTTCTGTTTTTGTCAAATTACTACATATGGTTTTCTTTTTATTCAAAAAATTGCTGATTTCTAAATGAATTTTATTAGCTATATTATTTGGAAGATATTTAATGCCCCTTTCTATGTGGTATATAACATCCAGTTTATTAACAGTAGCACCTAGAACTGAATTAGCACACCCTGGAGTTTATTGCATCTATTGCACCTGGAACTTACCTTATATATAACTTACCTGGATAAGAATTTGTCAATAGGGACAGATGGAATATCTGCCTGTTTGTTAAAGGAATATTCAGCTGAAAACTGGATAGGCCTTTCACACATTTGTATAACTTGAGTCTCAGCTCAAGAATGATACCACAGGAATGGAAGGAATGTATTATAGTTCCATTGCACAAGAGTGGTGCAAAAACTAATGTGTCTCACTACCGACCTATTAGTATCTCTGGTGTGGTAGTGAAGATTTTAGAGAAGTTGGTAAGAACTCGCATACGGAAATGGGTAGACAAGCATTCTATACTCTGCAGGGAACAGCATGGGTTTACTAAAGGAAGGTCATGTTTTAGCAATTTGCTCATATTTTATAACAATGTTACGGCTGAGTTGGAAAAAGGGAATGGATACACTATGATAATGTTGGATTTTTCTAAGGCATTTGATAGGATACCACACGATAGGCTGTTGTATAAACTGGAGAATATGGGATTGGAACATAATCTATTGACTTGGATCAGGGGATGGTTGACAGACAGATATCAAAAAGTAGTGGGTGTGAATCTGCCAGATTTAAGGTAACCAGTGGCGTACCTCAGGGTTCAGTCCTTGGGCCATTATTGTTCAATCTATACATTAATGACATCAAGCAGAAGCTATCATCAGATTTGCAATTGTTTGCTGATGATGCGAAGATAGGCAGGGCAATCAGGGATACTACTGATATTCAGCAATTACAAAATGATTTGAATTGACTGGAAATCTGGGCAAACAAAAACAGCTGTCAGTTTAATGTTAGTAATTGTAAAGTTATGCACTTTGGTGTGATTAGAGTTCCAGCGACATATTATATTAGCAGGGTTATGGTACAAGAAACTGAAGAGGCAAGGGATCTTGGTGTATTGGTGGATAAGAATTTAAAGTTCAAAGGTCACATAGCAAAAGTTGCAAATACAACTCAGAGGATAATTGTTATGTTGAAGCAAACCTTAACATGTAAGGATAAGGAAGTAATTTTGCCTAATTATAAGGCTTTGATAACACCACACTTGGATTACTGTGCACAGATTTGGTCTCCCGGGTTCCAAAGGGATAAAGAAGCTCTGGAAAGGTGCAAAGAAGAGTTACAAGGATTATATCTGGATTATGGGATTTAGATTATGAGGACAGATTGCAAGTATGTGCATTACAGACTCTTGTTAACAGGAGAAAGAGGGGTGATATGATAGAGGTCTATAAACTTTTGAATGGGTGTTATAGCATTTCAAATGATGAAATTTGAATTTCATCATTTGAAATGCAAGTTATATGGAAGGCAGGAAGAGAACACGGGGAATCCATGGAAGTTAAGGTTGTTCTCAGTCAAGAAAGGGTTAGGAGCTAGGTTTTTCTCCCAGAGAGCAGTGAGTGAGTGGAATAATTTGCCCTTACTGGTAGTGAGCGAATCTAGTGTAAATGAATTTAAGGGAAGGTATGATAGCTGGGTTGGGTAATTTACAGCCTCCCTCAATGAGTCCTTGACTCCCTGGAGGTCTCAGATAATAATAACAATAATAATAATAATATTGGGGAAACTGGACGTACGATCCCTATCCGTAAAAAAAAAAACACAAACGACACATTAAATATAATAATTTTGGTGAAGCAGGCCTCTCAGATCACACTCTTAACACCCTACATTGAATTGACTACAGTACTTGTTCTTTGCATTATACAAAAACTTGGTATGAATGGAAATTTAAAGAAGCTTATGAAATTTTAATTAACCACTCTTATCTTAATAATAATGGGGGCTTAAAAATCCCAAGAATTTGGATGGCACACATTCAGTCCACTTAGTTTCCAGCAAACCCTGACTTTAGACTATAAGCAATTTTTCATCTTTTATTGGCCACTATCCATACCAGTTGTTGCAATTTATATGTATACTTATATAACTAATTTTATTTTTTTGTTTATTTATTTATCTATTATTTTCTATATGAACATGTTACTCTCCAGCTTAATTTAACTTTGTAACCTAATAGATAATAAATAATAACAGGACTCTAGCTTTGATGTAGTGAGGTATTTTTTTTTTTTTTAACACCAGAGGTCAGGAAAATAGTTTTAATGGTTGATCAGTAACTTTAGCATTCCATGTAGATTGTAGTGCAGCTTGTTTCTTTGTATATATGTGTATACTGCAAACGATGACCTTAATGTGAAGGTCGAAACATCGAGTGTATATTTTGGTTTATATTAAACTAAAGTTATACTCTAACATGATAGTTGTATCCATAATTTTCATAATGTATTTTGATCACTGTGTAATGAAAGAAAAGCTTCCTGATGGTTCAGTATCTTTTTCTGTTTGTAGAAAGCCCACACATATTTCTGCATAAACATTCACACAATCATCCAGCTCGACGATATGGTATCCTAAAAAAACACTAACTCACAAAGCCAGAGCTATCTGTTCCAATGACAATGCTCTTACCACTGAACTCACTTACTTGCATCACACTTTCTTAGCCAATGGGTACAATCCCCTTAGAACAGAAAAAAAAATACTAAATGCTCCCTGGAAATCACCTCTATTGCCTATTATACAAGACTATAGTGAAAATTTTACCATCCCATACATTCAAAGGCACATCCAAAAAGGATCTCTAGAATATTTAATAAATATCAGCTATGCACCACAAACCATATGTCAAAAAATTGGCAACTCTCATCTGTTCACCTAAGGATGAATTCTCTTCTTCATCACATCCATGAGTATATTTAGTGCCCTGTTCTTGTGACCTGGCTTACTATGGACAGACAGGAAGAACTGCCTTAGCCAATGGCTACAATCCCAATAGAACAGAAAAAAATACTAAATGCACTATCATTCTGGCAAATCAGCTAAAGGAGACCATGCTTTGGTCTACTACACCTTCACACAGGATTAAACAGAAAAAAACAAAAGTGGTACACAGAAGTCATTATAAGTAAGAGAGATTGTTTTTGGAATCAGCAGCAGCAGCTTTAAAAAATACTCCTAACCTCAACAAGTATGGCTATATGAATTTACCAAAATTCTTGGATACAGTGATTTTAACATTGAATTAATACTTGTTTTCTCTCTCTCTCTTTACCCAACAACAACAAATTGTTATTTCATGTATTGTGACAAATTGTTCTTGTGCTCTGAAGATGCTGGATACAATACCAGCTAATAAGTTAATAAATATTAATTATTTTCTTATTATTCTGTGTTGTGAATCATTATTGTAAATAAACTAGAATGTACTGCCAACATATAAGCCTTTCTACTCGTTAGTTATGATGTTACTTTCTTATATGAGAGGTAACATATAAGAAAGTAAAATCAGAACTTAGTCAACATGTAGGATAGAAAGTTTCTGCTTATTATTAATTAGCAAACAGCCTTCATTTCATCCTCAGATAATTGTAATCAACTGAAATGATCAAATCCTTAAGTGTAAACTCACCTGGTGAGACCCCCATGCTTACTGGAAGCCTGAAGCGATCTGAAAAAGATCATGTTTGGTCTTTAGAATAGGGTTCCGGTATAACTATCTTTTAGCCTACCTACAATGCTAACAGGCTATAAGTTTCTAACCTCTGGTGAATGAGATTACCATATATATATTATATGGCTTGGTGCAAGAAGTGCTAGCATCGCTTTCTGACCAAACTGACTTAAGCATTGTACTGAGTTTCAAAACTTCCATATTTTCAGTGCTGGAAATGCTAATGCCAAAATATAACTGGCTTCAAACTAAATGATGTTGTTACGTGCTAGTGACTATATATCATGAAACACATTTTTGTGCAAGAAATGCCAAGTGGACAGCTTGATCAAGATTGACACCGGCACACTTCTTTCATCAAGTCACATGTACTGTATAATCACACACATAAATATATATAATGAAAAAAACGTCATACTTTGAATTCTATAAAATTAATTCAGGTAAAAAATGAAAAAAAATCCTCTATCTTGATAATTGATGAAATGTTCACAAGAAAACAGATTTTCATAGGAGAGAAATTCATGAGCATCTGTAATGCAGATGTTGAAAAAGAATGACAGACACTAAAGGGTCAGACCATCATGGAAGTTTTGTTTTTTGTTTTTTTTTCAAGAGTAGAAAAATAACATACAACATGAACAAAAGTTGACAGGCACATGAAAGAGGTATGTACTAAATGTTGTGTAAGTGTATATATATATAAGTATTGAGTAGTGCACACATGTGCAAAATTTGGCAGCCTGTCATATACAAACTAAAAAAGTGAAAATTTTTGTCCCTATAGTATTGCAGGTAACAAGTCATTAATGCTATCATTTCAATCCAAAACAAAGCAAATGCTCATGCACTGTCTCCACTAAACAAGCAATCGATGTCAGTGGATAAAAAGTTATGTAGATTTATTTCTTTGCCCATTGCGGTCTGCTGATTGAAATTCTGATGTCATTATAAACTTCCAATGATACTGCAAAGTTCAGTGGTAATGAATTAAACAGGTACAGATGTGAATGCATGGAATATCTCCTTACAGCTCTCCTTATGAGATTTTCACATTTTCAGGCTGCTAAAAAATGTCCTGAAAGATAGTTCAATTTGGAAAAAGAGAGAACAGCATACAAAATTATTTCATGCAACAGCTCAAGTTGTTATAAAAATGAGATATACTGTTAATTCCGTGCTAGTGCATATGCTTAATAGAGAATAAGCATAATCCATTTTGTATAGATGAATAATGTTTTATTTCTGACTTGCTCACATGTCATTTGAGTGATCATTATATATTATCCTTTATGTATCAACCATGTAAGGAAATTATGATAGATTTAAAAAGAAAAAAAAGGAAAAAAAAAAAAAAAGGAAAGGCACATTTCATAACAGCATAATTGTATTGTACATTATTAGATCAATAGTACTCTGGGCAAAACTTTGTTTTCTCTAATTCTGTCATTAAACTGATCTGAATGAAACCAAAATAGACATCTGAAAGAGACACAGAACTAGAATATGATGGGTTCAATTTATTAGAGGAGGAGAGATATGATAGGAAGTTCAGGAGAATATTGCTAATGACTGCAAAGGAGTTAAATCCAGAAAAGAAATTGCCAATGATGGGGGTGGCATGAGTAATACCAGCAATGAATTTGGGACTGGTTACTATGAGATATAGATTAACAGAACAAAATTAAAGATTATTATTGATCAGATCATCTGAAGAGAATTGTAAACTACATAGAAAGATAAATCTTATGGATATAAGGAAAACTATTATGGAGTGATTTATGGCAATATATATATATATATATATATATGGCACTACTATGGCCAAACTGAAAAGTCCATCCTCCTACGTCTGGAAGAACACCAGAGGGACACTGCCTACAAAAGAACTAGAGCAAGTGCCCTGTCTAGCCATGTACTGTTTTCAGTAAACACAAATGATGAAGGCCTTCAACATGAGATAAACTGGACAACAACTTCAAACCTTCATATATGCCGTGACAAGGTGAAGCGCTGCATAGTCGAGTCTAAGGAAATTGTTATGGACCCTCATCACATAAAGAATAACCTTAGCTATAATCTACCGGACTCTTTCAGCTCTGCTATCCGATATTGGCACACTCGTGAAATCAGATGCACGCAGCTGCTTAACAACAGAACTTCAACACGGACTGTAGCTACAGTTCAAAGCTAACTGAATTTTATAATAGTCGTTTTTATAGTGATACGATGTTTCTTATAGTGTTTATTTGCTTCCTATTTTCCCATGCCTGAAGAAGTTGGACAATCCGATGAAACATGTTGCGTTTTGAATAAATTTAGTAGTTATTCTAGTCTCGGTTATAGTCAGTATATATAAAAATGAATACATATATATATATAGAGAGAGAGAGAGAAAAAAAACATGCAAGATGAGGAGAAATGAATTACAGAACTACTCAGGGTTTTTAAACCTTAAGCACCATATGATGGAAGAAGGGAACAAGAAGATCGGTTCTAATAATAGCATCTGAAAATCTATGAATAAATTGACCATTATACTTCCAACTGGTCAGAGTGATAAATACGGTACTGACTTGGGGAAGGTGACAATGCATGTTAGAGCTTTAACTAATAAGGGACACGTGGAATTATAAGACAGATGATTATAATCAATTAAGAAGGCATCTTTGAAGCTGTGTCCTGGCAAGAGAAATTGCATGGGGAAGAGGACGACATATCTGAAAGCATCCCCAAATCAGAATAAACTGCATGAGAGATTAATGGATCAGTTCTTTAAAGCAGGAGTTGCATAAAAGAGAATGCTGTGGATCTGATAATATGAGAAAAGTGATGATGAAACTCAGAAGTATAAAGAACAGAATCAGATTATGAAAGGAAAGTTAACCTAACAGACCAAGGAAAAAAATCCAACAATAACTTCAGTGAATTTGAATGGCAGGTTAGTGTCAGATGCAGTAAAAAAACAGCCAAGAAGCATAAAAGGTTATAAGTACACAATTTAGTGTGGCAATACAAACAGACAGACCGCATCGATTCTTTGAATGCTGGGGAAACTGGATGAATCAGAAGTTAAATCTCGTGTGTTTAGGCATAGGTGCTCATTAAATCTCATGTCAGACATTTAATGGAATGAAAATAGTACAATGAATGGATTAAATAACAATTTAATCTTTCCAATATTCCATCTCTGTCACAACACAAGGTTTACCTTGTGTTGCTTGTGTGTTTATCTTGTGTAACTTAGTAGACTCAAGCCTAGAGTCACAGGAAGAGTATCCTTCATGACCACTAGTAGGAAGGTTAGGATGTAACTCGGGATGTCCAAGAATAACTGTTTTCGATATTTTAGGAAGTTTAACACAATGATATTTATTTAAATTGTTTAAGGGCAGCTGCATATTCTAAAAATAAAAAATAAAAATTTGCATTTAAACTTATTGCAATGAAGCACAGGAATGAAATAAAATGAAAATATCTCTCACCCATTTTACTCTGTGGGCAGTGTCTTAAGAAACATAAAGTGCATTTGCAGTCACAATTATGGACTTGTGACTCAGACATATAAAGACTTGGTGGACCATGCCTTAGGCATGGTGCACCAAGACCCGACAGTCCATAATTGTGACTGCAAATACAATTTTTTGTTTTTTTCCAAGCAGATGTTGGCTGATCTTCCATCATTGTTTCCAGAGTAGGCCACTTGCAGGAAATCCTATAAATTCTAGGAACAGAGGTAGGAAAGAGTTGGGTCTTGGGAAAACAGTTAAGGGCATCCAATTTCAAGTGTAGTTTGAAAGAAGTTCAGAGTACTCCTACTTTTTTTTATTTAAATTCTGGATTTTTTTCTGACATATCCTGAATATGGTCCACCGAGACCTGACAGTCCATTGCTACATACGAGTTATAGTGATTGCATTACTATAACCCATATGTAGAGCAGATCAAGGATTTGTGGATTAAGTATTTGCTAATTCTGTTGGAATTAAAGCCAGTTCAGCTGTGAGTGATGCCTCATTGATACACAGATTGATGGATCTATTAGTTAAAGTTTTAACATACCTCGCTAGTAGAGGGAGATGATGGGAAAGTTTCTGAATATATCTGCTACTTAAACTATCTGATAAAGAAAGTTTACCATTTGGAAGACATTATTATTAAGTTATCTAGAAAAGTTAGTCGTTCTCTTTTTACATGGTAAATACAAATTCTTAGATATGAACATTTGAGGTGGAGAAGAAAAAATGTGTCCAAGGCCACAAGATCTAATCGAAAGCACATCCATATGCCTTAGCTAGATAGAAGGCATAAGTCAAGAGCACGCTTATTCAAAACTCTCCATGCAAAAATTGGCCATGAAAAGTGAGAGTGAAGAACCCATTGCAGTACTCTGTATGTTCTTCCAAGATAAATAATCAACAGGGATAGCAAAATATTAGAGATCTGTAATGGCATGGAATTTTTTTTTTTAAAGAAAAATTTTAATTTCACAAGAAAATAAGTACAAAATTAAACTCTAACTTTACCTAATAATTTATGTGTGTTCCTCTGTTCCTAATAAGTTCATTAATTCACTTAGGTATAGACCAACATAGAACTTCTCATAGAAAGGCTTATACGCTGGTTATATATAATTATTGATTTAAGGAATTCACAATGTACAATATAATATAAATTAAATTAAACTTTAATATATATTCTATTGTACGTTGTGAATTCCTTAAGTCAATTAATAACAACATAGAACACATTTTTCTTATTTCTTTTATAATAAACTGTATTAAGTTATCTTTGTATTACAATTTAATTTTCCATGGCACACAAATTTTCTGTTGGTTAATGTCAGGAGAGTTACTTTGCCACTAAAGCAATTGGATGCTGTGATTTTTGAGGAACTCGCACCTTTTTTGAAGTGTGGCATGGAGAGAGATTCTGTTGGAAGATAAGTTCTTTGTCTTTCTGGATCTGTGGGACCACTGTTTTCTCCAATAGTTTTATGTATTGGTCACTTTTCATCATACCATCAACAGGCATAAGTGATCCTGGACTGTCATATGTAAAACAAAACAACCCATAACATCTTTTTAGCTGAGTGTTTAGAAGCCTGTTGAAGGTGGGTGGGAGAAGTCTTCTCAGCTGCTGATTCACATTCTGAGAATATGACCCTCTTCCACTTCTCAATAGTCCAATCTTTGTACACTTTTGATCACTGGAGCCTCTTTTTCTGCAAAGCCTTCATCAAAAGTTTTCCTTTGTTGTGGGTGGGTAGTCCTCCCTGCTTCCAACAATCTTCGATAGACTGTCATGTCAGAAACAACCCCCACTAGATGCCAAGTCTCTATATAAGTCTACAGCAGACAATTTTGGATTTATTTTGCATTTCCTAACTAGTAAATGTGAGTGTACATGTAGGTTTTACTTTTTCACCCATATTTTCCTTTTCTGTCAGGAGAAGGGGATACCTGTCTCCCCTAAACCTTTTGAAAATCACATTAATAGTAGCTAAACCAACACCACACTCACTGGCAATTTGTCTCTTTGAGTCATGGATGTGTGCTGAGACAGAGTGAATATTTCTAACATTCTTGGAGATGTATCTATTTTATAGCTACACAAAATGAATCAAACACTACAAATGTCAACTTGTTTATACTATTAAAAAGGCACAACACTATTAATGAACATCATGGACAGTTAAAACACACAGCACTCAACCAAAATAGTGAACTAAAACCAAAACCAAAATTGCTGTGAACTGAAACAAAACCAAATCCAAAAACTTGATGAAAATTCAGCTTGTTCAGATTAATTATACCAGAGCTAATTATACCAGAATTATTTAAAATTAAATTTCTGATTTTCATTAAAATGAACGAAAAACTATGGACAGTGATAGGAGCAAGATATTTTGGTGACTGTTTCGATAATCTATAAGTGGAAGGAATTGGTATCATCTACTATGGATCTGAGATGATTATCTATGGACATTTGTTAATCCATAGATCCAGGGTGAGAGAACTAAAGATTTTTTAGTAATTTCAAGAGTCCAAGAAGTTGCTTTTTGGAGTAATTCCTTTATTGTCTGAATCTGAGCGTCAGTAGGATCATAATCTAAAGAAACGTATGTGTAGAGTAGTCTCTGGGCACTCCATCTATTTTATGAATATTACTCTTATTATACGGGTATTCCCATGGAGTTGAAAGACTTATGGCAGGAGACTCACACTAACCATTATTCACACAATACCTATGATACCTCTCCTTATTCACTGTTGGGACACTCGGAACTCGGTAAGACTCTGGTAATCCATCCACTCACTCACCACTTCCAAGCAAGGAATTTAGTCCACACACCCTTACTAACCACACTCTTACACAACTTCCAGGGGTGACCTCTTGTTCTCTTGCTGCTCCTGTACTGAAAAATTTCTTTTGCGCCAATCTTATAGAATCGTTTAGTAACCTATAAGTTTCTGTCATATCCCAGAGAGCCGCCATAAGCTCAGTTGGTATAGCCGAGCCCTTTGGTGGTCGAAAAGACTCGAGTTCAAATTCTCTCTATGATATGATGAACCTTTATTAGGTAGTCTTTTTAATCAAATGGTGAATTAGCTGGTCTTATACTGAGGTAGAGGGGTTTCTTTTACTGGAAGCTCAGGTTTTGCATCCCTGAGTACAGGTAAACTGGCCTCGTGAACACGCAGTTCTACAGACATGAAATATTTATCCCTAGAGGGATGCAGCAGAGCAGAGACGAGCTGACTGCATTAAATTGCCTAAAGCCTCTGACTCAACTCATCTTGGATGGATGAAAAATTAATGAGATGGATCATGTCCCCTCTCATCTGTCTGTAAACTAAAGGAGTTTAGTTGACAGCCAGACTAAACAATTTTCCAGTTATATTCACTGGTGTTGAGGATTAGAGTGGTAATAACTTTGTCTGCTCTAGTGTTAACTATTTTTTTGTCTTTCTCTAGACTCGAGAGAGAAGCATATTGGCTAGAAGAGAGATTATTTTTTGTGATGAAAGTCATGCAAGAATATTGGTAGTAATATTTGAAGCCAAGGTGCACATCATGCCACTTTCTGTGTGAAATATAAGACCTGATGACGGTACTTGACTAGATGCTAAAGCAAAGCTGTGCAGGAGACTAAGGATATTGATGGCTACTTTCTATTTTGAAGAAAGGTTGATGACAACGTGAAGAGGCTAAACTTGAGGTGCAAATCTCAAATTAGAAAGATTTATGTTTTGTTATGTGTACTTAGTATTTTTTCCATATTTATATGCAGATTCATCAGAAATGTCCATAAGAATGGTCCAAAGCTCCAAGTTAAGAATGACCAAAAGTTTACAATGTAATGAGGCTAACATGGTAGCAGATTGTTCTCCCATTATAGAGAAAAGCAGGCGCCACTTAGATGTCTGACCAAAACCTGATTTCAAGCTAACACAGGTCACGTAGTAACAATCCTATATCACTACATCTTTTAAGGAAGGCTAGCCAATTTAATTCTCAAGACAGTCAAAGTTTCGACTTATTGTATTAATTTGCTTTGTGCACAATGATCTCACCACGAATAACCAGTAATTGCATGCTTAGGCTTAAAAATGAATTAAAGGAATGGAATTAAAGCCATGGAATGAATTAAATTATTGTCTAATTCATTCCTTATTTAGTTTCCATTTCCTAAAATTCTAACATGAGTTTTAACCAGAACAAGGAATGAATTAAACAGCACTTTAATGTTTCCACTATTTTGTCATTTTCACAGAGACATCAGAAGATAAAATATAAATTGTAACAAATACACAAGAGCCTCATGGCTCAGTCGGTATAACCAAAACCCTTTGGTCAGAAAAACCTAGGTTCGATTCCCATCCATAATGTGAGGAACCTTTATCTGGTCTCTTTCGACTAAAGGTGAGTTAGCCGATCTCATAGAGAAGAATGAGGTTTTTTTCACCCAGAAACTTGGGTTTTTCCTCTCTCAGAACAGGCAAACCAGCCTCGCAAACTATGGACATAGGACACTCCTGGAATAAGGATTGACCGACCTATTCTGTGGGATTTTTGGTTTTGAATGCCTGCACAGTGAAGTGTGGGTCTATGTGTGAGCATAAATCAGGAACAAATATATAAGCACCAGAAAGTAAAGCAGAACTCAGTAGACTAAAATATAGAGGTCATCCCAGCTAAAAAGCCTAGGCTGTACTTTGAGATGCCTGAGAAATATAGTGTCCCATGTTTTGGAGAATTTAATGCAATCATATTTCTTTAAATTAAGTTAATTTTTAAGGGCAGCTGAAGATTCTAACGAAAAGTCATTCAAGGAATATATTATTATTATATGGGCACCTCCATGGAGTCCGAAGACTCATTGGAGAAGACCCAGTCTATCCACATGATCCATCATCTCTCTCTCTCCTTGAACCCATTAACAGACAAAGCACTCACAATTGATTCTGGCAACCCATTTCACTAATTCACAACTTGCCAAGCAAGAAATATGGGCCTCACACACTTATTAACCACACCTTTATTCAATTTCCAGGGATGATTCCCCCTTGTTCTGGTCCCTCTAGCCAACTGCCGAAACATTTTCCCTGCATCTATCTTATAAAATTCTTTAAGAAATTAAATGTTTCTATCACATCCCCTCTTTTTCTCCTACCAACCAACTTCTGCAATCCACCCACCTTCAATCTATCCTCATAGGAAACATTCCACAGCCACTCACCATCTTAGTCACTTGCCTCTGAATCCTCTCCACTGCTTCTTCATCTCCAAGAAATCCAGGAGGCCACACTTGAGCACAGTAATCCAGATGTGGATTATCAAGGCTGTATAAGGAAGAATAACAACTTCCTTATCTCTACTTGTTAATGTATTCTTCAATAGCCAAGTAACCTTATTGGCTACCTTAGCAACCTTTGCAATATGTCCTCTAAACTTTAACTCTCTGTCTACCACCACCACCACCCCTAAATCTCTAGCTTCATCAATTTCCTGGAGTACAGTGCCATCAATGCGATACATGGCTTGTAATTTATTTATCCCAAAATGCATAACTTTACATTTCTTAACATTAAACTGACACCCATTAACTTTTGCTCATCATCATCAACAAACCATGGGCTCATTGCCCAATGGTGTTCGATGCCTCCTTCACTATCTTCTTCCACCTTTCTTTGTCCAGTGCACAGTGTCACAGTTTCTGTAAACCCATTCCACACCAGTCTTTTATGTCATCTATCCATTCTCTGTATGGTCTACCTCTTCTATTTACACCATCCATAATACCAAACATGAATGCCTTTATCTTCTGGTCGTCACTCATTCTGCAGATGTGTCAAAATAATTGTAGCTTCCATTGTATAATCTTCTGCATTAGATTCTCCTTTGGTTGTATCTTCTGATAGAGCTCTTCATTTGTGATTTTCTGTACCCATCCTATTCTTAGAACCTTCCTGTAACAAGTTCTTTCAAATGCCAAAATTCTTTTTCTTGATTCCTTATTTATTACCCACGTTTCAGATCCATATAGTACACTGCTAAAGATGCATGTTTCCAGTACACTTAGTTTTGTTTGCAGACTGATTGCTTTACTTTTCCCAGATGTTATCCATGGCCTTCAGATTTGTTCTTATCTTTGCAATCCTGATCTTTAGTTCTTTTTTACAGTCCAAATCATATGTCATTTTACTTCCCAAATATGTGAATTGTTCTACATTTTCTATATCATTTCCATCCACTTGTATCTTTTGTTTCATGCTCTTCTCACCAAATACCATTGTCTTCGTTTTTTCCAAGTGCATAACAAGTCCAAATCTCTTCCCTTCCTGATTTAACAGTTGTTTCAATGTTTAGCCCATACTGACAGCTTATTCAAATCGTCCTGCAAGCTCTCCACATCACCTTGATTAACTATTACCCTACCTAATTTTGCATCTTCAGGTTATTTCCTATATCATTTATGCATAAATTAAACAGTAGCGGTCTCCCAGCATTGAACTTGCAGCACACCACTAGTCACCTGTTTTAGCCTCGATTCTACCCCTCTATATACCACTTTTTGATATCTGTCCAGCAGCCACCCTCTTATCCACTTAACCAGTGTCATTTCCATCCCCTTTTATTCTAATTTGTGTAAGAGAGTCCCATGTGGTATTTCGCATATGCCTTAGCAAAATCCAGCAAAATCATCATGTAACCATTTCTTTATCTAACTCAGCTGTCACGCCATTATGAAAGGTTAGTAAATTACTAATGCATGACTGATCCTTCATAAAGCCATGTTGCCCCTTATGGCATCATATTTTTGTCCACCCATTCTTGAATTCACCTTTTTATCAATTTTTTTAGTATACCACACCTGAGATACTGATTGGTCTATAATTTGCTTCTGCAATCTTAGAAACCTCCCTTATTTAAGGAATTATTTTGTCCTCTGTCCACTCCCTTGGAACTCTACCAGAGCTGAGACTTAAATTAAAGAGCCTAGTCAAAGGCACTGCCAGTTCCCTTGCACATTCTCGGAAAACCCTAGCTGATATCCCATTTAATCTGACAGCTGTAAGAAACATACATATTAGTAAGGAGGTCATATCTGATAAAGGTTTTGTTAAAGGTTTAGTCTAAACTCTAGACTTCAGCGAACTAAGTTCCACTTTATTTTGTGCTGCTTGTATTTTTTACAAGATGTTATTGCAGAATGTTTAATTCATTATTTGTACTGTTTTCATTCCATTAAACATCAGCTACTATGAATTATCATAAAAGGGTAATATTGGCATGAGTGCTGAAGGGAGAGTGTACAAGAGAGTTAGTAATACTCTATTCAACAAATTAGGGACCAATCAGTATTAACAGTGTGGTCATCAAAGTACTGGGAAGGATGGTTAGGAATCACATTTAAAGGTGAGTAGGGAGCACTAAGATCTCTGCTCTATAGAACACAGCATAGCTTTATTCAAGGTAAATTTTACTTTAGCAATAGGCTCATGTTCTATAACAGTGATAGTAGAACTGAATAAGGGAAAATGAATATACCAATAATTCTTGATTTTACCAAGCATATGATTGGATTTCAACTGTAAAGTTTTTAAAGGAACTCAAAAGGATGGGTATATAAAATGAACTTGTGATAGGAGAGAGTGGCTGACTGACAAACAACACGTGATGTAGGGAGATGCAGAGCCTAAAAGGTGGGTGACCAGTGAAGCACCAAAGGGTTCTGTACTTTATGATACTGGAGATGGTCTAAAAGGTAATATCCAGTTATTTGCCAGTGATGCTAAGTTGGAGCAAGTGTTAAGGAATACATCTGATACATGATCCCTTATGCTGGCTTGAACAGATGTTAGTGAGTATCAATTTAATGTTTCTAAGTGCAAAGTTACATTTTGGACTGAGGACATATTAATGTAAATTTGCTTCAAATAGTCAGTGAAGCCAGATCTGGAATTATGGTAGAAAGGGAATTAGAGTTTAGGGATCACACAGATTGTTAAGGTATCAAATAAATAATGGCAGTATTGAAGGGAACACTTCCTTGAAAAAAAAAGGGGGGGGGGATTATTCTCCAACTTCACATGGTTTGATAAGACCACATCTGAGCTACTGTGTGCATAACTGGGCTATGGAACTGCACACATATGAGGACAGGCTGAGGGAATATGATCTTCAAATGAAAAGGGGGAGGGTATTATAGAAACATACAAATTAGTAAGGAGATTATATAGTATAGATATACAACTGTAGATTTCACAGCTTATGATGTGTGTGGTAGGGGGAGATAGAGCATGGAGTCTTTCCTGGAAGATGATTTAAAGGTGTGGTCAGGAAGCATATGAAGTCCAAGTTATTCCCATGGAGTGTGTGTGGAATGGGCTACCACTACATGTTATGGGTGCATCTTCTGTTAATATATTCAAAGAGTATATGACAGTATTTCAAATATAAAGTAATAAGTAAGTCTACTTTCAACAAATACCTAATCTAACTAGGAAAGAGTACCTGCCTCAAGTTTGGCCATTTTGCAGTTCCACTTCGTAGGTTATATTTACTGTGAGTTGTTTTTTTAAGATCCTCTTCCCGATTCCACCAAGTTCTTATCATTTTCTCAGTTGGGAGTGGCCCAAAATGCTTCTCTGCAGCCCTGTTTCCATGTTCTTTAGCATACACAATACATTGCTACAATGCAATATTGTAGCAATGCCGATGTTTTTCAGCCTTAATTTGCCAAGAAATTAGAGGAAATTTAAAGGCAGAAATTTATCACCATTCATAACAATAAGACAACAACTGGAAGGTTTAAATGAACACAGCTGTGATCGTCTATGACAGTGCATGCACATTCACTGAACTCTACGTAACTGGAATGCTCTCACACACCGCAAGGAAACAAGAAAGAAATTGCATAACTTGGAACAGAGAAAATTTCCAGAAATAAAAGTAATAAAAAACTGAGTATCAGTGTATAAGATGCACCCTGTTTTTCAGACCTATTTTCAAAGAAAAAAAGTGCGTCTTATATGCCGGCAAATACGCTAACTAAAAAGATACTCCTGGAGGTTCTACAATAATCATAACTCCAAATCTTAATAGAGATCCCAAATACTAAATTTCATTCAACTCCTTCCAGCCACAAAGGAATTATCAAATTTTGAATCATTTTGCTATAAAAACAATCAAATTAGCAGGAAGGGAGGGGGGGGGTAAAAATTTTAAATCACTCAACCAATCTTGAACCTAAAAATAAAATGACAGCACTGGGTACAAGAAGAGGCTGTCAATGAGCCTCAAACCTAAAAATTACTGTACAACAACTACAAACTATGAACATGGCCAAATATACATGATATTTTTAAATATGAATCTGTCAATCTGATCAGTTTTTTTTTTTTTTTTTTGCTAGAACTATCATGATATAGGGTTTATGACAAATCTGTTATCCTGCAATAATCTGATAAGAGTATTAGAAGCCAGCATATACATTATGAAACTTCAACTTGTTTATGTATACCAGATACATAAATGCTTTTTTGCCTAATTTTGCCAATAACATATGGTGTGTATGAAAAAACTAATATTACTGACAAATTTCAAGAGATCTAAATACCATGGTTCATTAAATTCACTGTAGCCAGTGCAGAATTAGCAATTGATAAGTAGTGAGCACAGCTACTCTCCAACAAACAGCCTGTGGGGACTATGGATGTGGTGAATGGCTTTACGTGATAGAAAATTTAATTCAGAGTGAGATCACCACCCCACTTACTGGAGGCATGAAAAAGTTCAACGTCTGCTTCCTAGAACTACATGGGCATATGCCAGTCTAAATACTAAATTATATTAAATTCCATTCACCCCGAAAGTAATTATAGCTATACATAAATACAAAATATTTTGTTCCTGTAACCTGTCCAAACGAAACAAAAATTGAGATACACTTCCAAATTTCAATAAAACTGTGAGAATCCTAGAATTCAGAATTTTGGAATAGCTGGACTATGAATGAACAAAATGCATTTAATAAGCATTTATACATTTTTGCAAAGTGTACCTAAAATCAGTTTTAGTAAATAACCAAATCAATAACTTCATTTAATTTTCCTCTCACCAAAATGATTTTAAATGCAAAACAAACTATTCTTTAAGAAGGTTTGGATGCAGTCACTACATGATCCCCCCCCCCCCAGATATCCATCAAACACTGCACTCCCCCTCTGTTTCTCTCAAAAATGCATTATTATTTCTGAATAATAAATTCAAACGCAAAATTGGTTTTGCATATAAGAGCAACTGCTTAGTGTATTAAAAAGAAATCACATAATGAATCACACAGTCTCATCAAATTAGCAATGTAGTCTATAAAATTTCTGGTTGCAATATTGCAAAGCAGATTATTATGGCAATTTTTCAATCTTTCTCATAAACTACTAAAACTCTGTCCACCAACATAAAAAAAAAAAAAAAAAAAAAAAGAGAGAGAGGAAAATTTTAAAAATAGAACATTCATAAGATGATTGTACTTTTCTTTTTTTTTACCAAAAATACAACTAGTATAAAATACTGACTCGTTGGAAAATGCAAAAATTTTTTTTTTGCATTCTGCAGCTTGAGCAATCAGAACTCTGCCAAAGTGCAATAAACATCAGATCTTCTCCATATTATTGAATCAATATGGAAACTGACATTTTCATTAATTTTCAAAGTCTTTTGTATTAAAAGAAATGAAAAAATTCACCCAAACTATATCTTTCAGTACCATGAACAAATGCCATCCAGAATATATCTCCTTATATATATATCTACCCTATACATATAAAATGATAAGCCTTTTTATGTCACGCTTTGAAACTCATGGGCTACCCTAAGTGTCGAATCTTGAAAATTCGAGTCATCAGAATTCAAGGAGAACCGACCTACCAGTCCGGAACACGTGGGGGGATTGGGCGCCGTAGGTGTCCAACCCCGCTAATGTGTGTGTGTGTGTATATATATATATATATATATATTAGCGGGAGAATCGCAGAATATCTGTAAAAATAAATATTACATATTTTATTCAGGCAGTAATCATGAAAAAGAAGGAAGGAAGCAATAGCTATAACGTTCAGCACTAAATATGACAACAAACTTCTTGAATAGCTGAGAGTAGGCAATTTCAAAATAGAAATTTGGATAATGAGACTTATTTGTGCTTATGGTATCACAGAAGGTTTCTACTACATAAAGAAGTAGAGGAATTTTTGATAGCACATCTTTTATTATTATTATTACGTGACATTTTCCAAGGAGTTCAAGGACTCATCACAGAAAGACACTCTACTCCATCTGATACATACACCCTCTGTCCAAAAAGAAACCAAACTTTTTGAAAATAGAAGAAACTAGTGGCGCAACCTGTTGTATCTTTTTCTTGTCGAAAGCAGCAACCTTCATTAGTGTTGTGTCAACTGTTTATAACATTTGTTTCATTAGAAGCCGAGTTATAGTGCCAAGAGTGACAGTGTGTTTTGAATGGTTGGAAAATGAGTTTCAAACAGAGAGCTGTGATTGACTTCTGTATTAAACTTGGTAAATGTTTTACCGAAATGCATCAAATGCTTTAAAAAGCATACAGTGATGAATGCTTATCCCGTACTCAAGTTTACGAGTGGTTTATGTGATTTCAAGGCGGTTGTGAGACGCTTGAGGACGACAAAAAGCCGGGCTGTCCAAAAACTGGACTGAGCGAAGTTAACATCCAAAAAGTGTGTGATTTCATCAAAGAAAACCCAAAATCGTCTGTGAGATTGATTGCACATGAATTGGGGATTCCAAAATCAACTGTGCACAACATTTTGACCGAGAGTTTGGGCCTTCGTAAATTGAATTCGCAATTTGTTCCCCACAAGTTGATCGATGACCAAAAAATGTATCGAATTGAACGCTGCAAAGACCTCATTAAAACCACTCGTAAGGACTCAAACTTCCTTGAAACGATCGTTACTGGTGACAAAATGTGGTGTTTTGAACATGAGCCAGAAACAAAGTGCCAGAGTGCTGAATGGAGACCACCAGAAGAGGGGCATCTTCTGGTGGTCTCCACTCAGAAAAAAAGTTGCTTGGAGAAGTCAAAAGTAAAGACATTGCTGATTTGTTTCTATGATTCCAAGGGCATTATCCACAAAGAATTTGTTCCACCTGGAAATAGTCAATGGTGAGTTTTATCTCGAAGTTTGGAAGCAATTGATAGCGAGAATTCATCACGCACGGCATGAATATTGTGGTGCAGGCAGCTGGTCACTTTTGCACGATAATGCACCATCTCATCGTTCGAACATTATGAGACAATGTTTGAGCAAAAACCAAGTTTGTGTGTTGGATCACTCGCCGTATTCACCTGATTTAGCACTCTGTGACTTCTTTCTCTTCCCCCGACTCGATTTGCCAATGATAGGAAAGCGATACGACACCAATGAAAACGTGCAAGCAGCAGTAACCACGACCCTCAAGAGTATCCCAAAAACCAATATAAAAAACTCATTTAACAAATTATTTGACTATGGCAAATGCTGTATCGAAGCTGAGGGAGAGTATATTGATTGAAATAAATGATTTGAATAATTATAATTAACCTGAGTTTTATTTTCTATCAAAAGTTCGGTTTCTTTTTGGACAGAGGGTGTACATCTTACTGTCTTCCCTACTACTTAATTTTCCTCCTATACATAACTACCATCAGTGCCATCATCACCACAACAGTATTTTTTGTCTGTAAATTGCATGTTTTCTGATGGAAAATTTGCCTATATGTGGGAGGAAAAACCCTGCTACCTCCATATGAGATCAGCTAACTCACCTTCAACTGAAAAATCCATATAATGATTCCTCTCATTACGATGAGAATCAAACTCAGAGCTTTTCCAATAGAAGGGTGCAATCTAATACAAAGAAAAAAAAGATAAAGCTAATCTTGTTGGAGATAATAAACAGCAAAGTAAAAAATGAATCCTAGACATATGGAAATGGTTTGGGAAAATTTGGAAAAATTAAAAAAGTTAATAATAACAGCACGTACATAATGAATTTCTCCTCAGGACATGGAACTAGTCACTGAAAACAGTATGTTCCAACATAAAGAAGTGTATAAATTCATGTGGTGAAAAAAAAAAAAAAATGTAAACCAGAAATATGAAGTTATATTGACTATGTTATCAGTAACTATTCATCTTAAGAATGATTCAGGATACAATTATTATTATTATTATTATTTGACACCTCCAGGAAGTCCATAGACTCATCGGGGGAGAGTGTGTGTGCCAACAGCATCGAATGATTGGTCCCCTTCCAACTACTAACCACACTCAAACTTACTTAACTGAGCCATTAGTAGCAGAGGCTCTACCAATCGACCAACCTTTGCCGGCAAAAAAGCAATTCGACGAGGATGGGATCGAACCCACGCGGGCAGAGCCCAATGGATTAGCAGTCCATAGCATACAGAGGATTCAAAATAGGAATTGATCACCATTTGGTTTTAAGCAGAATAAAAATTAGTATCATACTGAAAAGAAAATATGTACAAAAACTTTGTAACTTTGTGATTTGTTCAATTTTAAAAGCTGAATAACTTTCAAAGATAAGTTGTAGAATCAACGTTTAAATATTACTAGAGAACAAATCAGTGTTTGAAAATAAAAACGAGACTTGTTTAGAGACCTTGTGGAAAAATCTGAGGAAAGCATTGACTGACTGGGCCATGAATGTATATAGTAAACTTGTTTGCAAGGAGGACATAAAAATTGAGCTTTTTAGTCAACTCAAAAAGTTCAAGGGTTCGAGAAACAGTCCTAGGAAAGAAATCCTATCAAAAGTTACTGACAAAAAAAAGTGAGCATGTACCCTTAGATTTAAAAAAAAAAAAGCAATGTTGGGAGAGGGGGACTCTGGAAAGAATATAGAAGATAAATATCATGAAGGTAGCAAAACACTCTGTGGGCTATAACAAAAGGTTGGGAAATGAAGGAAAGATTACTGTAAAAAAAAAAAAAATCAGAGATGATAATGGTGACAGTTTTATTGTATGAGTTTGAAAAACTTAGGCTTTTCACTTACCACAATTAATTTAACAGAATTTTAACTTTGATTTCATTATATTATATTAATATTAGTTTGCAAATTTATAGTGAGATTATGAAGAATTTAGATTTTTATATCCTTCATAACAATTACCAACTGGATTTTACCCTTTGCTTTTAACATTTGGGTTTCATACATTGTTACATACATCATTTCTGATAATTTTGCTGAGCCATCATACTTTTACTGCAGAGAGTGAAGTTTGTGTTGAATTCTATCACCAAAAGAATGAATCATATCCTTTTTCTTCTTCCTTCAGAATATGTATTAGTAGAATATGAGAAAAGATAATTTATAAGTAACTTACTTTTCCAACAACTCCTGCATTAATAAAATGTAGAGAATATCTTGTAATAATCAACTTATATTCACAGCATTCAAATCTTCTAAAATGATTGAAAATCCATTATTGGTCAGATGTTTAAAGCATCTTAAGCCCTCCAATCAAATTAATAATGAGAATGATTATTATTACTATTCTTATTATTATTACATTCTTATTATATGGAACTTCCAGGGATTCCCTGGACTTGTTTAGGAGATCCATTTACTCACACATTACACCTACCACACCTTTCCTTAAATTCATTCACATGCGATACATTCCAAACTTCCAATGGCACCTATTTCACTCCTTGACTACTTACCAAAATAAAAATCTAACCCACAAATCCTTACTAACCACATGCAAATTCAAGAGATAATCAGATCATTCCCTCCTTCCATACTTTTCCATCCCACTAGCTGAAATATTTCACCCATCTTCATCCTATAAAATCCTTTTACCAGATTATATGTATCCCTCTTATAATGAGTTTCCACAGCTCATTCAGTACTGATCATGACCTGTGGTCAGAAAGACTTGAGTCTGAATCCTGTCTAGGATGCACAAAACGTTTATAAGGTATTTTCAACTGAAAACGAGTTCGTCAATCTTATATAAAGGTGGCAAGGTTTTTCTCTTCCAGAAATTCATGGTTCTCATAATGTAAAACAGACTGAGTAGGTACATATGCTAAAAGTTTATTTTTCACTTGGTTAGAGTATAATAAAATTAGTTTAATCCTTTATCCAAGTGTGAGATAGGAGTGTTGGTAGCTTGCTCCACCTTTGCAACGAGTTGCACTGGTGTTGTACCACCTTAACCCAGTCCTGAAGATACTTTCAGGTGCAAACTTTGTTTGCTCATACTTGGATAAAGGATTAAACTAATTTTATTATACTCTAACCAAGTGAAAAATAAACTTTCAACATCTTTCTCTAAATCCAGAGTAATTTATTAAAAAAAGGGTGGCACACCATTTGGCAACTCCTATAGGTAGAGATGACCTGCTAATGCTTCTGTCTGGTATCTCTACTTGGGCCTGGCTCCCACTGAAGAGACCTCAATAAAGGTCAAAACTAGTCTGGGTAGTGGCCCTTCCCTTAATGCATAACATTAGACATATCCGCAAGGAGATGTGTTTTGCATTATGGGAGATACGAGATAGGAGTGTTGGTAGTTTGCTCCACCTTTGCAACGAGTTGCCCTGATGTTGTACCACCTTAACCCGGTCCTGAAGATACTTTCAGGCGCAAACTTTGTTTGCTCACACTTGGATAAAGGATTAAACTAATTTTATGCAATTAACAGACATAAACATATGGCCTCATGGCCATAATTCCAAACAACTCCGCTCTTTATCCACACGTGTATAGCTCACATTCTCTTAATATGCCCTCATTTTAAACATTCCAAAATTTCAATACCATCTTGTTTACCCACACCTTTATTTTTTATGCTTTCCTTATTTCATTATTAACATCAGACTTCTATAGCATCAAAGACTCATTACAGGAGGCACACACTGTCTCACACACAAAGCTCATCAAACTGTGCTTTAAAGTCAATCAACATGTCCACATTTACCACACTCTCAAGCAATGCATTTCACTCACTAATCACTCTCCATGTAAAGAACCTACTCCTTGCTGCTTTGTTCATACCCTCCTTATACAGTTTCCAGGGATGGCATCTTCTTCTACCTCCCTCTCTCATTCCATGAAAAATTTCTTCCACATTAACCTAGGTTACAATCCCTGACCAACTTATATGTTTCAATCATATCTCCTCTTCTGTTTCTATTCACAAGACTTTGCAAATTGCATTACCTCAATCTGTCTTCATACCCTGCAATCTAAAGACTAGTTATCCCCTTAATGAATCTTTTCTGGACCTTTCTAAAATATCCTCAACACTATGGAAACCAGGTCACCAAATCTGTATACGATACTTCATATGAGGGCTGATCTAGGTCTTATACAGTGGAAGCATAACCTCTTAATTTCTGCACATCAAGGTGCTCTCCGTATCATTGTCATATTATAGCAATCTTCTGTATCACTGCCATAATATAGCAATGATAGAAGACACCGTCCACACCACCAAGTCTCATGTCTCCTCAACCTCCTTCAAAATTTCCCAACCAAGTGTATACTTTGCATCCCATTGTTGCTTACTAAATTTCAAACCTTACAATTTGCAACAGTTAGATAGGGCTAAATGGCCTCGCCTACTCCCGTATACGGGAATAAAAAGGCGTTAGCTGATTTTTTTTTTTTTTTTTTTTTTTTTTCACTTTGCAACAGCAACTTATATTTCCACTCACTTGCCTACTCATACAATCTATTCAAGTATTCCCGTAAGGCAGTGATTCTCAACCACTGTGCCGCGGCACTTTTGGTGTGCCACGAGATTTTTTAAGTGTGCCGTCACTGCGAATACCCATACATAAGCAGCATCAGACAAGTGGTTCAATCAGTTCTACCTTCCTAGCAGGGACTGGCTGAACCAATGCGCATGGCTATTATAGTTCTGGCTACTGGCTAACAAAGCTACATATTAGTTTAGTCTACTAGTCGTCCGCTTGATGTGTGCATATGGTTAGTTACAACTTATATATTCGTTTTCGTACGTGCAATACCACAATATTGTGTAGTCAAACTTAATTAAAACGGATTCAAAGGCAATATACAATATGTCATTTTTAATCATTTTTTGACAAAATTATTTTTATTTTCAATGAATCCCCTAAAATGGATAAATGGATAAAAAAAGAGGCTTAACGACGATAATGATGACGCTAGCTATCATGCTAACGAGCCCAGTACAAGTAAAGATGTTTCCTCCGCCAAAAAATGTAATGTTCATCGTAAGTATAATGATGACTTCTTAAAATTTGGATTTACATCTACAATGGAAAATGATAAAAGTGTTCCAGAGTGTGTGGTATGTGGTTGTAAATTATCAAACAATGCTATGGTTCCGAGCAAGCTCCAATGTCACCTGCTGACTAATCATCCTTCGCTAGCATCAAAAGACAAAGCCTACTTTCAAAATTCATTATCTGCAAGATCCAAACAATTAAAGATTTTTAAAAAGCAAATTAGTGTGTCTGAAAAAGCTCAGATAGCTTCTTATGAAGTGGCTGAATTAATTGCTCTCAAATTAAAATCTCATAATTTGGCTGAAGAAATTATATTGCCTGCTTGTCGTAAAATTGTAAAAAGAATGATCGGTGAATCAGCAGAAATTGATGTTTGTAAAATACCACTTTCAAATGACACAATTCACCGCAGAATTATATACTTGTCCCGAAATATTGAAGAAAATACTGCTAAAACTCTTGCAAATTCAAATTTTGCTTTACAAATTTACAAATCGACAAAACAACTGATATTATGAGAAAAGCACACTTAATTGCATTCGTTCGATTCATTCACGAAAATGATATAATTAATCAATTTTTATGTTGTTGTGAATTATCTGATTTCACAACAGGAAAACATATTTTTGATGAAATTAATTCTTATTTACAAGAAATTAAAATTTCGTGGAATTTGTGCATTGGCATTTGTACAGATGGTGCTCTGGCTATGACAGGATCTATAAAAGGATTTGTAGCACATGTAAGAGAACATAATGCAGACATATTAGTTACCCATTGTTTTTTGCATCGGGAAACCTCATTACAAAACAATTACCATCAGAATTGAAAGTAGTGCTGGAACAATGTGTTAAAATGATTAATTATATAAAATCTTTCTCTTCTTCTTCTTCTTCCTATCATGGAATATAGGCCATGTGGCCTGTTCCGGTCTCATGTCATCTCTTTCTTGGTCTTCCGATTCTTCTTTTTCCACTTATTTTGTATCTGTATAATATTTTTGATAGTCTGCTGTTGTCCATTCGATTTAAATGTTCTAGCCATTTTTGATTATACTGTCTTATGTAGTAATTAATTGGTTTGATTTTTAGGGATTGTAAGATTTCTTCATTTGTTTTGTGGTCCCACTTGGTATATCCCGCTGTTTTTCTGAGGAACTTCATTTCTGCTGTTTGAATTCGTTTTTCATCTTTCCTTTTCATGGTCCATGTTTCGCTTCTGTATAGTAGAGTTGGTTTTGACAAGACATTATATAGTCTGATTCTAGTGTGTTTTTGTACCAGGGATGGCTTAAATATACTATTTATTATGCCATTTACTTTGACAAAGTTTGATATTTTAGTGTTTATGTCTTTTTCTTCTTCGTATGATAGATCACATCCCAAGTATCTGAAAGTGTTTACTTGTTCTAGTATTTTATTATCTATCACTATTTTACTTCTTATTGGGTTTTCTCCTTTGAATGCCATTATTTTTGTTTTTTCTTTGGATATTGTCATATTATATTGCTTTGAGATATCATTTAATGATTTTAATGATCTTTGTAAGTCATCTTCTGATGTAGCTAATACTATTTGATCATCTGCAAACAGTAGTGTACCTATCTTCATTTGCGGGGTCATTTGTATACCAAATGGGTTATGCTGTTTCCAGATTGTTAATATTTCATTTATATATATATTGAAAAGCAGAGGTGAGAGGGTACATCCGTGTCGTACTCCTCTTGATATATCTTTCCATTCTGAGGTGTTTTCTAATTTAACTGCTATTTTATTTCCTGTATATATTTCTTGAATAGATTGTAAAAGTTGGTTTGGTATGTTTAAATCGGTTAATATTTTAAACAATTTTTGTCGACTAATTTTGTCAAACGCTTTTTCATAATCAATAAACGCCACATGTGTTTCATTTTGAAATTCTCTTCTCTTTTCTATTAATAATTTTAAAGTAAAAATTGGATCTATGCAGGATCGGCCTTTTCGGAAGCCATTTTGTTCTTCTAGTAATTTGTTTTCTACAATGCTGCTTAGTTTCTCTTTTAATATTCCTGCATATATTTTATATCCTGTATTCAGCAAGCTAATTCCCCTATAATTATTGCAATTGTCTTTATTTCCTTTTTTATAGATTGGGATGACCAGTGCTTTTTTCCAAGAGTTAGGGGTTTTTCCGGACATCATTTTTTAAAATATTATTATATAATTATATAATCATTATATAAAATCAAGACCATTAAAAAGTCGCCTGTTTAGTCAATTATGCCAGGCTATGGTTTCTAAATACAAAGCATTGTTACTACACATGGAAGTCAGGTGGTTATCCAGAGGGAAAGTTTTGTCTTGCGTGCTTGAATTAAAAAATGAGATAAAGATATTTTTTGAACAAGATAATAATGATTTTGTTGGTTTGTTGAATGACAAAATATGGTGTGCTAAGCTGGCTTACTTATCTGATATTTTTGTTATTTTTAATAACATAAATATGAGTTTGCAAGGACCGAAAGAAAATATTTTAAACTCAACCGATAAATTGTTGAGATTTCAAAAAAAAATTATTTTATGGAAGAATAAAGCACAAGAAGGTAGTTTAGAAAAGTTTGAGTCAGTTCCAAAAGATTGTTATAAAATAATTCATAAAATAGTTATTGATCATTTGACAATACCAGAGCAAAAAATTGTTCATTAGTTTCCAAATTTAGAAATAAAAAAATTTGATTGGATTCGGAATTCATTTGTGATAAACGACACATCGGTGTATGAACTAACTTTGAAAGAAGAAGAACTGATTTCTGTGTGTAATAACTGAGATTTAATTTCAAAACATTCAGAAGAATCAATTAATTCATTCTGGATTAATCTTAGATACAATTATCCAACAATATCACAAAAAGCTTTAAGCGTGTTATTACAATTTTCCACATCTTATTTGTGCGAATTCGGATTTGACCGATATAAAAACGAAAAAAAGATCCAGACTTTTAAATCTGGATCACGAAATGAGAGTAGCATTATCATTTATACGCCCAAATATAAATGAAGTTATCAAAAAAAAACATGCTCAAATTTCGCATTAAATGTAATTTATCATTAAATAAACATTTTGTTTACTTTGTAATGCAATTTCATTTTATATTTTATTGCAATTTATTATTGTATGCTATTTTTACAAAATATATTATAGGTACATAAATTAATTAACCAAGTAAAATTCTTTTAAATTTATCTTATTGTTAGTGTGCTGCCAAATTTTAAAATTATTAAAAGTGTACCGTGACGAAAAAAAGGTTGAAAATCACTGCCATAAGGACACAACACCTGCTTGATTCCTCCTCATTTTCTCTCTCTCTCGCTCCAGTTTTGCATCATCTGCAAACAGTTGCATATCTCCAGTTAAACCCATCCCAATATCATTTCACAACAGATTACGTAAAAAAATAAAATAAAATAAAAACACAAAAAAATATTTTTTTAAAATTCAATAAAAACAAACAAAAATCCTTAGTCCATCCACACTACTAGTCTTACTGGTTTACAACCTTTCGTGGGTGGAAGCAGCATAAATAAAAACATGCCCCTGTAGCAGACCACTAGTGACTTTCCTTTTTCAGCATACCCCCCCCCCCCCCCACATATATATAACATCCTGATACCTCACAAGAAAGATTCCGGTAATCGGACCACACGTTTATTAAGATAAATATCAATAAAATAAAAATAAAAAACCCGACAAGTTTCGTAAGTCGTTTGACTTACATCTTCATAGGTCAAAGGTAACCAAAAGTTTAAACACAAGAAATTAGAAATTACTCAAAATAGTTCATTCGATGCAGTTGTGGCCGTCTAACTGTTTTTTGCTAGAGTACATTATGGCTGGTGGAAGTTGTATGGTATGCTAGAAAAACAGAGAAATGAAGAATTTCAATATTTAACACAGATCCTCAAAAACAATGGTTGTGAAGCTAAGACAATAAAAAGAATCCTCAACGCACCTCTTACAAGCATTTCACAAAAGCAAGATTTCAAGAACGAAATCACGCTTCCATACATCAAGAATGTTACAGACAAAATGGCCAAATTACTAAACAAACATAACATCAAAGTTGCTTTTCTACCTCTGGAAAAAATTTCAAGATTTCTACATCCCCCAAAACCTCCACATCATCCTTTAAAAAAAACCAGGTGTTTATAAAATTTATTGTTCCTGTGGCATCTGCTACATAATTTCCTCTGATCCTCCCAGACAGGAAGATCAGGGGAAATTCGCATGAACGAACATCAAAAAGACATGCAAAAAAGAAGAGAACACAAATCAGGCCTAGCATACTATACAACTTCCACTGGCCATAATGTACTCTGGCAAAAAACAAACATATCTTACATTGAAAAAAATTGTTACATAAGAAAATTTAAAGAAGCTGCAAACATGCTTAGAATTCCAATGCAATGCAACAAAAACCAGGGCCTAATTCTACACCAAGTTTGGTCTGCATTGATAAAAAATATACCCATGTCAGATCTCGGACAATGTGAATGTGAACAATAGAACGTGACAGCATCCAGCATTGTTCAAACTTAGTATTGCACTGAATCTGCATTCGGATATTAAATTTAATGAACAGTTAGATGGCCACAACTGCATTGAATGAACTATTCTGAGTAATTTCTAATTTCTTGTGTTTAAACTTTTGGTTACCTTTGACCTCTGAAGATGAAAGTCAGACGACTTACGAAACTTGTCGGTTTTTTTTTATTTTTTTTATTTATTGATATTTATCTTAATAAACATGTGGTCCAATTACCGGAATCTTTCTTATGAACTGCTAAACCACAGAAACTACGCTGATACCTATCTGACAACCAGTCACCTATTAAACTCACTAGTCTGTTATTTAATCCTATCAATTTAAATAATTTAGTTACTAGCTTGTCTTGTGTTAATCAATCAAAAGTCTTAGCAAAATTTTAATTTACACTGGATATGTATTTCCCCTGTTTAATGCATTTATCACCATGTTATAATACAGAAGTAAATTTATAAAACGTGATTTCCCTTTAAAAAATCCATGCCAACAATCACAGAGAATACTGCTATTATTAATCCATTTCTGTATCCAAGCTCTCACTAACCTCCAATACCTTAAAACCACAATTTCAGATATACAGATTATCCTAAAATTTGTAGCCACATCCTTATCCCCACCTTTGTGAAGTGGAATAGTTTTACCTTCTCTCCATTCTCTTGGGACCTGTGCTGTTGCAAGACTCTTATTAAACAGGTATGCCAAGGTTACTGCCAACTCCCTGGTGCATTCCCTTAAGACATATGGTGATATGTCATGAAGTTTTATTTGCCTTACTGACCCATCCTATCAAAATAATGGTGATCGCATCTGAGCAAAGCAGCTGATACAGCTATAACAAGTTCTTGTAAAGAAGTGCCATGACATCATTATTCTTACATATCAGTGTCCTTCTTTGAATTGCACTGTGGCTCTCAAACTTCAAATTCCTGTACACCATCATTCCAAGATATACAGTTAGTATATCTTGGAATGATAATTTTTTATTTTATTTGAGCAAAGTAGTTTTCTAGTTTATTTGAGCAAAATCACAAAATGCATTATGATATCTTGCACCACTGGACTAGTATCCATTATCATTTTTCTTCAGACAAATCATATCTTCTTAAAGGTGCTGAAAGTTAGAATAAAATGCTCTTTTCTTCCCTTTTGCAATTCCAACCAAGCTGGAAGATATGCAAAGGTACTTCCTACAAGCAGTGATCTAATGTTAATCTTCCATTCCCCAGTTGCAATACCAGATAACCTTTCCACTATCTTGATAATTTCTTAATTGTTCTCCTTCCAGGTATACTGTAGAAGTCTCCTGCATGAACTAGGTAAATCAGATCATAATCTTTGTGCAAGCTTCTTCACCCATGGAATGCTCAGCCACTAAGCCTTGTGTCCTTTATTGTTAAGGAACACACGTGGATGACCTCCGGACTTCTACTCTTCTTTTTCATGGACAGACAACTGCTTCCATTCTACTGTTCCAGTGTTTAGAACAGTAGAATGGAAGCAGTTGTCTGACTAAGAGAAGGAACAAAACCGGAAGAATAGAAGTCCAGAGGTCATCCAAATTGGTGCCATCGAGATGTGCAGAAAAAAGGGCTGATCAAGTTGAGGAGAGGAAGCCATCCATCATGATGCGCAGTGATCAGCCCTTTTTTCTGCACATCTCGATGGCACCAATTTGGATAACCTCTGGACTTCTATTCTTCCGGTTTTGTTCCTTCTCTTAGTCAGACAACTGCTTCCATTCTACTGTTCCAGTGTTTAGAACAGTAGAATGGAAGCAGTTGTCTGACTAAGAGAAGGAACAAAACCGGAAGAATAGAAGTCCAGAGGTCATCCAAATTGGTGCCATCGAGATGTGCAGAAAAAAGGGCTGATCACTGCGCATCATGATGGATGGCTTCCTCTCCTCAACTTTACCACCAATAGAGGAGCATCCAGGGCTCTATTCTATAACCTATCAATAGTATTCTCTCACTGATGAACAACCTATTCATAGTTTTACTGGTGCCAGCACACTATTCATTTGACAAATCTTGCAGTAAACAGTCAAGCTTCAAGATTTTCCAGTCTCTTAAATGTAGATTTTCTTTTCATTACATTCTTCAAGTTTCCAAAGCACCATCCTATCTTTTTTTTCTTAGAGCAAAAAAAAAAAAAAAAAAACAGTTCACTTTTCCTTGTCCCTGATCATAAGAAATTGCCAGAAATGATTAGATTCTCTCTTTCTCTCTTTGGACTGATATTTACTTCTACTAGTCTTTCTAAGGAACACATTTGTAGCTTCTGCAGCTTTCAAAAACTTCAAGTGTCCTTTTCCATTTAAGTCAACAGCACTTAGCTACTAACTCTGTAAAAACATGAAATCCACCCAATTTTTAAATACTTTCTAATGGTTATAATGTATCAGAACTCTAAAAATCCTTGATGCTGTGCAAGAGAGAGCAGTTCAGCTAACTGAAAATCCTTCTCACACTTCAATCACTATTTTACAAATAGTATGTTTCTAATCTAGTATGGATGCTGATTATCACTCTAGTTAATGTTTATTGGAGAAAAAGCACATCTAGAGATAATAATTACTAAACTAAATTTATTTAGCAATAAATTATTAAGCCAATATTTCAAAACCTTAGCACCAAGGCATGTTCATTGGCACAAAAAAAAAATACGACTAAGTATGCACACAAACTGGAAGGCAAACATAGACTGAGTATCAAAAGTAGGATCCAGTCCCAACCGGTTCTCGCTATGGATACCATGGTGGTATTTTGCTGAAGGTCTCAAGATAATCTCCTAGATTTTTGGTAAAGTGAATGGATACAAATCACTGAACTCAATGGGGGGGGGGGGGGGGGGGAAGAAGCTTCCCTCTTATACAGGAGTAGATATAAATCAGAGAGATTCTTTCTCAAATCTAATACAGCCTTACAAATTCAACATATATGAAAAAAATCAGCTACATTATTTTTCTAAAAATCTGAGAGACCATGATATTCTGAGAACTTTAGGATAAAGATTCTACCACAGCAGTCATCACAGAGGGTGCCAGTTAGGACTGTAGGATCTTTCATTCTCAGTCTGTTTGCCTTCCTGCTAATGTTCCTGTGCATGTACATAGTTGTATTTCTCTGTATCCATGAAAATGCCTTGGCGACCAAAGCTTTGAAATACTGGCTTAATAATTTATTAGTGAAATAAATTAATTAGTAATTATTATCTATGGTTGTGCTTTTTTCACTAAACATCAATATGAATGGTATGTTTCTGTGATATGTCTTTTCTAAACGTACTTCTATGGTGCTGTTTCACTAAACTGAAATTCATCAAGCCTCTGCTTTCAATTAAAACACAAGCAGAAGTTAACCAACATTCTTTTATAGTTCAAATGTAAAAGAATGTTGAACAATCTCAGTGAATCTGCTTCTTCTCTTTCTCAGCCTCTGCCACAATTCTCTGAAAAGAGGTGAATGGAATTCACATTTCCACTTTTCAAGGAAAATATTAATAGGTTCCTTCACCTCCTAAATTCACTCACATATGGCACTCTTGTGGTATAGGTCTGACAACTTCTCATGTGTGGGACTGATATTTAAAAAGAAAACTATTAATCTTACTCTATTCTTTCCCTCCATATTTGCGCTATGATTCAGAACAGCGTTTCATAGTATAAACCATCAGAAAAAGAAGAAACAATAATTAATTTATTGAACTTGCTAATATTTCACTTACGGAAACAATAAAAACTGTAACTGAAAAAGAACTGATGTCCTAACTGGAGCCCTCAATGGGCTGAATAACAGCAGAGTTATTCAGAGGAGAAGTTTGTGCTAATATGGTCTCAGAATGATTTCTTCCAGATCTTTGGTTAATTAAAACAGCCATACTTGGTGAGGGGTAAGGGGAGTACTTTAAAGCTGTGTGGAGGGATATCCAGAGCATGGTCTGCCAGCCCTGATTTGCCATATGATAGTCTGTGCAGCTGTTATGTTCTTCAAGGCAGATGTTAACAGATCTACCCTACCTGTGCGAAAATAAATGAATCGGCGCACAAACTTTTTACCGATCTAAACCAGCCCTACTTCTGTACGACGTGCCTCCCTTCCATAAAACAAATACTAAACCTAGGCAAAAGAGTCAATAACCTAGAGCAACAGCTTAATACCGTGATTGATACCTTCTACTCCAAAATCAGAACGTTGGAAACTAAGCTCAAGACGCTCAACGACCTGACATCAAGTACACCCGTGCCTGCTAACGAACTTCGTGAAGTAATCACATCATCGGTATACGAGTCACTCAAGACCGATAATAGGAAACTCAACGCTGTTATCCTAAACTTTCCGACGGAAAACAGTAAATCCTTAAAAGAAGATGTCAGCAAACTTGCAGGAGAATGCAATTTCGATCCCAGAATATGCAATAACCCCTGACTTTGTCCCAAATTTATAAGCGATATTCAGAACTGTCAAACAAAACTGTCTTCTACAATGCAGGCACTGAAGAGAACATAACGTCAATGCAGGCACTGAACAAAGCACAACACCAATGCAAGTACTGAACTGACACGTTGACACACGCCGCTAGTCAAAGTGAGAAAGAGACCTTGGTTGGAGAAAACATAGTGTGTTTTGGGTAAGTTATATGATGTCAGCTTAATGTGAGTTAGCAGAACACACCATGAATCAGACAAACTTCGCTGAAATAGATTAGGGCCGGATCAAAAGAAGTAGAGGGCCAGATTCAGCCAGCAGGCCGGGGGTTGTCCATGTGTGCCCCACACTATTCCCACCTCTATCATACCCAGATGGCTCAATAGCACATTACCCATAGAAAAAGCTAATCTCCTGGCATCACACAACTGACAATGGCTAAAGCCCTCCAGTCATTCCAACTGCCCAACATACAATGCCCCCCGTTACCTTTTGCCAAAAAGACATCACAAACCTGTTGTCTAAATTAGACACAAAAATGTCTCCTAGCCCTGACGGCATTCCTCCAATTATCCTGAAGGTCAGTGCATCGGAACTGACTCCTATCCTATGTCACCTGTGCACGCTCCCTTACTCCACTGGTATATATATCCCTAAACCTGGAAACTGGCCTATATTCAACCCATTCCTGAAAAGGGTGACAAATCACTGCCATCTAACTACTGCCCTATCTCACTCACTTCAATCCTATCTAAAGTAATGGAGAAAATCATCAACTCTTAACTCCTAATCTACCTCGAAGGTACCCAGCTATTAAGTGACCACCAGTACGGATTCCATCAAAGCCGTTCAACAGGAGATCTACTCTCATATATCACCCATCACTGGACAAACGCCATGGAGAAATTTGGTGAATCCCAAGTAGTTGCACTCAATCTCTCCAAAGCCTTTGACCGAGTCTGGCACAAAAGCTTACTAAGCAAACTCCCATCATTTGGACTGCCTCAGGACTTCTGCAGATGGATTGCCAGCTTCCGACCCTCTTCCTTCTATATATCAATGATCTACTTCAGTTGACCTCTAACCCAATACACAGTTTTGCAGATGACAGCACATTACATTCCTCCCTTTCATTTGACAAACCCTACTCTACACAACTCACCTCAACCCATAGAACATCAACCACCACTGCCCTTAATTCCAACCTTCAAGCCATCCGCCAATGGGGCTCAGATAACCTCGTCAACTTCAACGCTAGTAAAATCCAGTTCTGTCTTATTTCTCACAAAAAAGAACCATTTTCCCCTAGCATTGTTTTTGATAACAACACTCAAATTCTCAGACAAGATGAAATTTCTCTTCTCAGAATTACCTTGACATCAAGCCTCTCCTGGCATAAATACATCACAACCATTGCATCCTCAGCTTCCAAAAAACTAGGCTTCCTCTTTCGCTCAAGACACTACTTCACCTCTAAACAGCTGTTAACACTATACAAGTCACAAATCCGCCGAGCTCTCGAATACTGCTCTCACATCTGGATTGGGGCTCCAAAAAGCTTCCTCAACATGCTTGACTCAAACAGAGGAGAGCAATTAGACTAATAAATGACCCATCCCTCACCAACTCACTCCCTCCACTTTCACATAGACGCCTGGTCTCCGCAATCTGTATATTCTATAAATATTTCCATGGGAAATGTTCATCTGAAACAGCATCAACAATTCCCCCAGACTGTACTAAGCCCATTGGAACACGTACAGCCGCAGTCCAACATCCTTTCACAGTACACCTCGAAACCCACAGAACAAGTTTCTTTTTCTTCTCATTCATCCCTGCTACTGCAGTATTGTGGAACAGTCTTCCCCCAAACGTATTTCCCAAGAAATACAACATACAGGCGTTCAAATCAAACGTAAACAAGTTTCTCCTTTCACAACCCACCATCCACATACACAGTGGTGAGCTATAAGGGGCTTGCACGATCCCTTTGTTAAATTTGTCTCAAATTTGCGAGCCTCTTGTTTAATAATCTTGTAGAACTAGAAAATACCACAGTGAAATGTATACCTGCTACTATAATTGCTACTTTAAATTCATATGGATTTTCTAATAACTACATAAAAAATCATTTCACTGCATTTTGTTCTGATGGAGCTAGTGTAATGTTAGGAAACAAATCAGGTGTTGCAATCAAACTTCTACAAAAATTTTCCAAAGTTGTGATTTGGCATTGCACTAATCGTTTACACTTAGCATTAGACGATTCGATAAAAAATATTAAAGAAATAAATCATTTTGAAATATTTATGAATAAATTATATGCTTTTTATCATCACCAAAAAATCAATGAGAATTAAATACGACTGCAAAAGACCTTGGTATCGAAATTTTAAAGATCGACCATGTGTTTGGACCACGATGGGCAAGCTTGCAGTTTACGAACGGCTCTTGCTTTGTGGAGAAATTACCAAGCTTTATGCAAGCATTTTGCATGGAACGATAATATGGGCTTTTTAAACCAACTTCTCAATTGGAATATTTAAAAGATCTAGCATTAATGATTGATATCCTACAGGAATTATCATATCTGTCAGAAGCTATACTACAAAGTCGCAGTATAAGAGCTAAGTTAGGCTTTTTTTCTTCTTTTTTTTTTTGCTCGACGATGCGAGCTCTTTGTTAAAATTTCCATAGCTCACCACTGCATATACGGTACTAATGTACTATAGGTGGACCAGCCAACCTCCTGTATATGGGTCCAACATGTTTAAAGTAGGCCAAGAAGCAGGTACAGGAAAGTATATACACTCCACGATGTGCAAGAGGATGAAGTTGATCCTTAGGAGATGCAAGTAGCTAGCTGAGTATGTGGTTTGAAGGTGTTATGGAGTTATCCACCCCCCCACACACACACACACATCAAGTCAATTTCAGAAAAACAAGCAATCGGCACAGCTGCACATAAACCAACAGCCTGGCTATGCTATGTAGATAATGTTTATATGATTTATGTAGATAATGTTTATATGATTTAGCCTCATGGCCCAGACTCATTGAGAACATTTATAGTATATTTAAACAACCAATATCCAAAAATACACTTCACCTTACAAAAAGAAACAAACTGTTTGTCCTTCCTAGACACACTAGTGACACAGCTACCAAATGGTTCTTTATCATTCTCAGTTTATAGAAAATCCCCACACATATGGGAAGGTATGTCTGCATAAACAATCACATGATCACCCATCCCAACAGTATGATACAAACCTCAAAACACACCTACATACAAAGCCAGTATTTCTGTTCTAATGACACAGAGTCCTGGAAATTGAACTTGGGTACCATTTACAGTACTTTTTTCTGCCAATGGCTACAACTCCTATAAAAAAAACAAAATGCTTCATATCCTCACCATCCAACAAACAAGATCACAACAAAACTATTCCCATCCCTTATGTTCAAGGTATATCTGAGAAGACAGTTAAAGTTTTCTGCAAATATAATCCCCATACCATTTCAAACTGCACATTAAGCTGGCTACTTTCATCTGTTCTCCAAAGGATCAACTTCATCTTCTTGCAGATTCTGGAGTGTATAAAGTTCTCTGTACCTGAAACTTGGCCTACTTTGGATAAATTGGTAGATCTGTTGAAGAACACAAGGACTACTTCTGCTACCATCTGTAGGGAAAGTCAGGACTGGCAGACCATGCTCTAGATATCCCTTCACACGGCATTAAATAGAAGAAAACAAATTGTGCTACAGGTCTTAGGGGCTATTTTTAGAAATAGCATCAGCTATAAAGGACTCTCCTAACCCCTCACCAAGTATGGCTGTTTTAATTAACCAAAGATCTGGAAGACAGTCATTCTGAGACCATATTAGAACAAACTTCTCCTCTGAATTAACTCTGCTATTATCCAGCCCATACAATGCTCCTTGTTAAGACATTATTTCCTTTTCACTTACAATCTGAACTGTTTCTATAACATACTAATTCGTGTGTGTGTGTGTGTGTGTGTGTGTCACCACAGTTGTAATTTGTGCTCTGATGATGCTGGCTAGAGATTAAGGGTAATCTAAGGAATTTGGGGACTTGATTCTAAGAGTTGCATATAGTAGGAACTGGATTTAGGGGCCTTAAAAAATACTAAAATCCTGAAAAGGAATATGCCTGGCAATGAATCTCAAAGGGCCAACCTGTGGACTGTACAAACCAAAGTACTGCCTCCCCCCATGCTACTGAACATGAAATCTATTTCTCCTTTTCGAAGATAAGAATCTGAATTCAGAAATACATAGACATTGTTCCTTACAAGCCTATCTTTATCAAATATGATAATAAATTACAAATTACTAAGGCAAGCTCATTCCTTAACAAAGTCATGATGTTCATTACAGGTATTGACTTGTAAGGAACAATGTCTATGTATTTCTGAATTCAGATTCTTATCAACTTCTCTAAATCTTAATAAGCATTATCTGCAGATACTGCTGGCATATAATTCTATATCTGTTTTCCTTGGTATTATGCTTCCCATTGCACATTTCCTGTATTCAATGGGAAGCATATATTATGTTAAACAACATACCAAGTGAGTCAAACAACCAGGTAAGGCATTAACACCTCACTTGCAAATATACTTAACAAACGTGTTAAAATCTATCTAATCCTACTGCGAGGTTAGCAATGAAGTTATATTTCTGTTAAGTCCTGCTCTTTCACCTCTAACCTCTCACCTGTGTTTACCACAATATTTCCATATGAAAACACTAGCAAAAAATAGTCACTCAGTTGAATGATTGCACAGGAAAGCATTCTTGGCTAAGAATCTCTTCCTCTGCAATTGACCGACACTATTCTATCATCTGCATCTGGTGAGTGATAAAACTAGGATTCCTTTAGCTTCTTAGCTAACTGCCTTTTATTTTTATTATTTTTTATTTTATTTTATTTTTCTTACAACATAAATTATAGTGTGTTTTATACAGCTTATGCTGAGAATACTGCTTTATACAGCTTATGCTGAGAAATATCAGTTATTTCTTCAAGCTCTGGAAATATGGAAGCCTAAATATATAATGCATTTCAAAGGATCCATCAGAACCAATCCAGCTTGGTTGTTGATAATTATATCTTTGAGTAAATGGATAATTTAACTATTCACAAGTCAAAACATAACAGCTGAAATGATATACAGCAAGAGACAAAGGAGAGACCTGAGAAGACCAATCATAGATATTCTGCAATTTTTCTTCTCTTCTGTCCTCAAGATGGGTTGAGTCCCTTGTTGAAGGGACTCAACCCATCTTGAGGACAGAAGAGAAGAATCGTCCACCCTTCTCTGTCCAAAGCAAGTTCTTTCATATGCCAACGGCTCTGAAAGCCCAATGCAGTTCTAAGAGCTTTATGACACATTAATTTGGGTCTTTCCCTGAGTCTTGTGTCCTCCATGGTGCCCTCAAACACCAAGCAAGGAAGTCTTATCTTGTTCCATTCACACATGGCCAAACCAATGGAGTGATGCTTTTTAATTGTGTTGAAAATTGTTGAATTAGGGATAATCAAATCTTGCAGCACTTGTGTGCCAGCCTTACGTTCTGTCCAATGAGTTCTGTTTATTTTTCTGAAACATTTCATTTCAAAACCTAACAGTTTCTTCTCTGCTTCTTTTTTAAAGTCCAAGTTTCTGCCCCATAGAAAGTTGTTGGTAGTATAATTTTAATAACTTTCTTAGTTATTAAAATTAAGTAAATTGAGTCTACACTCCTCTATATATAAAAATAGAAAACAGTTTAATATTACAAGACACATTAAAAGAAATATACAATATTCTGAGCTTTTTTTCACATGAACTTAACCACAACAGAAACTCATGTTTCTTAACTGCACCTGGGCTAATAAAGTTGAAAGAAACAACTTTTTTTTTCTTCAGCAAAAAAAGATACTTTATCACAGAGGAAACAGCTCCTTCTCTTGAAAACCACTTTTCTCTTACAAAAGTCTTGAAAATAACTGTAGATTTCCTATTCACAGTAAGAGATATGAAAGTACAGACTTGGATAGTAACTCTTTGATTTCAAACATTCTTGCATTCCACTATAAATGCCTTTCAGAAAAGTTGCACAAAAATGTCTCTATTTTCTTCTTCAAGATTCACAATTCTTTTTCTCTTCCTATACAAAGGATTTCCAATGGAAAATAATTAACCTTTTAAAGTTTGACTTGTCATAGCTAATATCTGGAAACAGTTAAATTGTTACTATTCTAAATGGCACATTTACTATCTGATAAACATTTTTCCTTCAATATGAGAAACTTCATTTATCAAGTTCCAAAGTTCCTTCAATTGCTTACACAAATGTTATTACAATCTAATGCAACAGCTAATACTTTTAAGAAAACTTTCTTAAAAGTATTAGCTGTTGCATTAGATTGTAATATTATTATTATTTAGGCCTCCAAAGAGTCAAAAGACTCATTGCTGGAGGTCCTTCCTAGGAAATACAAAGTCTATCATACCACTCCTTAAACTCATTGACTGTTCTCGCTCTCACCACTCTATCAGGCAATGCATTCCACGGTTCAACCACCCTCCATGCAAAGAAACCACTCCTCAACCTCTTGCTCACAGTTTCCTTTCGTAATTTCCAAGAATGGCCCCCTTGTCATCACTCCTTCCTGCTGTTCAACCAAGGGAAAGAACTCCCCAGTGTAATATATTCCATAAATATATTATATTCCATGGGGTATATTTTATATACTCTATAAAATATACCCCATGCTCTGCCTTGATCTTTTCTTTGGCTGCTTGGAACTCTTGGTTCCACAAGTTTGGATACAGTGGAAATTGAGATATTTTTGGAATTGTAGTTTTGCTGCCTGGACAATACAATCTGTAACATACTGCACTGCTGCTTCAGCATTAAATTTTGTAAGAGGAGAAAAAGTCAGCCTGGCCCATTTTCTACATGGGTATCCATGCAGGAGAACATGGTTCTGTGAAGACATAGTGCAGATAACAGAAAAATGATCACTTCCATAGATATTCTCTTCAAAAAAATCCCAAATAAACAATGGAAAAATGGCAGGGGAGCAGATCGTAAGATCTACTGCAGAATATAAATGGGTAGGCATATGGAAGAAGGTACTGATTCTATTATTAAAAAAAGAGAGCCAGGTCATGACTGTTGAGCATTCACTCAGTGATATAATCTGATCATTCACTCAGTGATATAATCATGCTGACACTATTCCACAGAGTGCTATGTCCATTAAAGCACCAAGGAGAAGCATGGGCTGAGGTAGTTGCAATATGAGATTATGAAGTCAGATCTCATTTAATTCACAACCTGGTGGTAAATAGGAACATACTGTAATAAGAAATCCCACAGACAGGCAAATTGCAACTTCTTCCAGAAGAGTATTAAGTTGGAAAGGAGCATGATTACACTGGGAGAACTACTCCACCATGGGCAGAATCATCCCTATAAACAACCGTAAAATATCTTAATGGTAAGTTCTCACTGAGTTTTGTGTTTCTGCAGCAAAACCCTGATATCAATCAATGTTTTGGCAAAACTGATGACAGTTCCACTGTAGAAATTTTCCTATTGTTTTAGCTTTATAGACCTGTCTGATTTCTGAGATGTTGAGGGTTTACCTCTGTCAAGCCTATATTTATCTAATAATTTACAGAAGAATGGATGGCCACTGTCAATCTCTTCCTTTGGAAATGTGTTTAATACATCATCTGATGTGTCAAGATCATTTGATAAATTTAGAATGAATACAAAAGTATCCTTTTTTTTTTTTTAATAGGGTTATTTGGTGGTTTATCTTTAGGTGAGATCCTTGCCATAATTTTCTTGACAAGTGGATTCTCATCAAATAGGATTATTTTTGGAGCTGTTTCAGGAACAAGACCATGGGTAGTGTGATGGATATGTTTCACAGAGAAACAGTCAAAATCATAAAGTTCAGGTGTGGTGAAATTATCAGATGATGGAATAGACACATAGGTTTGAGTTGCTATTGATATTTTCTTAATTGTCACCTTCTCAGCATTTAAGGATAGGTGGTTGCTAGCTTTTCTTACTTTTTTAAATTCTGAATTCTTTATTCTAAGCTTCATGTTATCATTCACAATTTTGTACTATAAAAATTTTGTGCCATGTGTAACCTAAAAGCAATGGCTCAATATGCATATAGTTACAAAAAGTAATGATATGCATCATCATTATATACACATATGTACATCTATATATAATCTCTCTCTCTCTCTCACACACACACACACACACACACACACACACACACACACACACCAAAGCCAAAACATTATGACCAGCGTCTCTTTGTGCAAATTGAAGCAGGAAAATAACACTGCGTATGCATGTCATGAAACAGTATAAATAACACCTGATACTAAGCTCTGTTAATTAGTGCTATTTTTGTTCTTCAGATGGGAATGGCAGTGGACTTAAGCAAGTTACAAGGCCAAATTGTGATGGGCAGACGACTTGGTCAGAGCATTTCCAAGATGCAAGACGTGGGGTGCTCATGGTCAGCCATGGTGAGTACCTTCAAAAAGTGGTATGAGGTAAAAAAAAACACAAACTGCTGGCAAGGTGTGGGCCAACTACAGCTCATCAACACTTGAGGTGAACGAAGGCTATCACGATGGTATCAGCTGACAGAAGGGTTATTGTGGTAGAGCTCGCTGGTAATTTGAATGCTGGTGACAGGTGTAATGTGCCACAACACTCAGTACATCGAACCCCATTTTCAATGTGGATTCACCATTAAAAATGCCTCAAATGGGCATGCGAGCATCAAAACTAGACTTTGCACGAGTGGAAGAAGGTAATCTGGTCTGATGAATCATACTTCCTGTTGAACCATGTGGGCGGCCAGATACATTTATGTCATTTAACTGAAGAAGTGTTGGCACCAGGATTAACTGTGGAATGAAAACAAGCCAGTAGAGAACAGTGTAATGCTTTGGGTAATATTCTGCTGAGAAACCCTGGGTGCATTCATTCATGTGCAAGAAACCATGGCATCTACCACCTACCTAAATATCACTGCAGCCCAGGTACATGCATTCAAGGCAACAATATTTCCCTTTGGTTGTGCCTTCTTTCAGCAGGATAATGCACCATGCCACACTGTCTAGACTGTGCAAGAATGGTTTGCAGAACATAGGAAGACTTCCAAGTATTGCCCTAGTTCAAATTCCTCACATATCATCCAATCCAACATCTGTAGCCTGTGTTGGAACAGCACATCTGATTTGCAGTGGCTCAACGACATGCTTTAGAAATCTTGAAGCATCAATGACAGATAAGAGCTGTTTTGGCAGCACCAACATCATATTAGGTAGGTTGTCATAATGTTTTGGCTCTTCAATGTGTGTGTATATATATATCTTGGTTTTTTAAGTCATTAAATCTATATTTAAAAATGTATCACAACAACCGAGTAGAAGCCTATGATCACATATATATATATATATATATATATATATGAAAGAATGATCATTAACTCGGTTAACATACATATTTTTATAAAGAATTGAATGACTAGAACCAAGATTTAAGTAAAAAGGTTTTAATATAAAAACATGACTAGTTTCGGCTTGTAACAGCCTTCATCAGGTGACATTATAAAAGAAAGAAAAAAGAAAAAACACTAACACACTGAAGCTTAAATAAACTATGAACATCATAGAGAGTCTCTATACATAACTGACATTAAATCGTTGTGTTTGTATTTAAAGCCTTAATACTTTAAGTTCTTTCGTTAGTTGTACTGATGGGAAAGTGCATGCTAGTAGCATCTCGTGAACGCCTGTAGATGATTACAGCTGAATGACAATCTGGGAGGTTGTACCTCAAGTTATTATTTAGATGAACAGGATTGAAGATGATTTCTCTAGATTCCATGATTTTTCTCTCTAGTTCATCTTCTGTTGCAATGATGAACTAGTAATTAATAAATTAATATTTTCAGATGGGATTGATTGTGGGTAACTGAAATCACGGAAAGCGAACCCATGGATAAGGGATGACTACAGTACAAAAATTAAGGTTTTTCTATTTCACTTATAGCACTATTTATCATTTTTCAAGTGAACAACAATTAACACTATACTATTTCCATCAATCTCTAAAAAAAAACATTTGTACAGACATTCATTCACTTCTACCACAAGCTTAAGCTGTAAAAAAAAAACTGTTGAATACCTTATTTTAATTATACATTACAACACCTGAAAGGAAAATCATTAAAAATAATCTTTCTTTTTTTTTTTAATATATATATATATATATATATATATATATACACACACACACACATATATGTTCATATTTTTTCTGACTGAATTCCAAGAATTAGACAAACAATTTTTTTAATTAATTAAATTTATTTTATTTAATTTCATTTAATTAATTAAATAAAAATTAATTGTTTGTCTAATTCTCGGAATTCAGTCAGTAAAAAATATGAACATATCTTCATACTGAGTAAATACAATGGATAATCATATATATATATATATATATGTGTGTGTTTGTGTGTGTGTGGTTCCCACACACAAAAGGTTATTTGTAAACCTATAGTACATTTGTACCATGGGTGAGCTAATTTTTATCAATTTTATATAGTTTTTGTAATTTTTTTTTATTTATTATTACAGACCTGAAACCCTGTTCTAGAGACTAAGCATGGAACTTTTTCAAACCACTTCATGCCTCCAGTATGCAGGGCAGTGGTCTCACACCGGGCAATGAAATTCATCTCCCACCTGAAGACAATCATAAACATCCATGTCCATGGCAGGATTCAAACCCACAGTCTATTGGTTGGAGAGCAGGTATGCTAACCACTCGGTCAACCAGACCAGTAATGAAAAATATGCTTCCAACACCAAAATATCTGTGCAACAATGTGAAGATTTTAATAATCATTATAATATAAACACTGAAAAATTAAAATCATTAGGAAATGCCAAATTTCACATATTCATTTGAAATAAATTAAATATTTAAGCTGGATTAATTATTTTTAAACTGAACTAAGCAAAAATTCACATGCCTGAAATATATCTGGGATATTAATTCTCAATATTAGCTAAGCATAATTACAACAATGGGTTGACCCAATAGTGGGTCAATTAAAGCACACCATACAATTATGTCTAGCTTTAAGCTTTTTTTTTTTTTTTTTTATTTTTAAGTTGCATGGTTGAAGAGTTAGTTGGTGTTCCAATTAATGAGTTTTCAAGGTATCTAAAATGAAAACCTTGTGTTCATCTTTTGCTTGTTGGGATATAAGGATTTTCATCCCAAGCAAATCTTATAAAATAAGAAATTTCTAAATTCCAATGAATAAATTATAAAGATCATTAATGTTTATATTGCATTATTATTTTTATTATTAAAATGTTAAGTAGAAGGCATCAAACAGTCACCAGAATGAAAGATTTTTTGGCAATGCAATCAAATTTAACTGAAAATTATATGGTACACAAACCTAGACCGTGGTGCAGAGCCAATAATCTGTCTACGATTTGAGGCAATTCTTCGTTTATCTATTCGTTCCGAACATTCATACAAGAAGTGATTGCCTAAGCAATTAAAACAGACTGGATTGCGAAATCTATAAAAACAAATACAAAAATAAACAGGTAAGCAATGTTAAATATAATGTTACAACAACTGATATCAGATACTCATTAGAAATTTTCTCAGCTCTAGTGTAGTTATCAAATGGAAATATAAAATGCCATATCACTTTAAAGCAGCCTGCTGAAATACAACAGGCATCAATTTTGGCAATGTACAATAGTTACATGACTTCTGACTCTCTCAGAATAAGCTACAATAGTACATGAGTAAACAAATGACAGGATCAGAAGGGGGTAAAAATTAAATAAATAAAAGAAACGGAATCAAGATCAGCCCAAGATCAAAGAATAAGCTATTCTCTGAAAATGGAAACTACATAAAAATGTTTCTGGATCATTGGATTTCAGGATGTTTCCGACATACTAACTAGTATCGAGTGTAAAGAGTACAGTATTTTTAGAAAGGACAGACAGAATAGGAGAGGAAAGGGCATGCTGCTAATGATATTTGATGACCTGATACCAGTTAGTGTTGCAACGTATGATTGTAATACTACTAACAGTTTTTCATGTGGCAGTGAGTTTGAAGACATCTGATGTGAAGTGGAATCCAACAAGATCAAATACATAGTGGGGTGTTGTTACAGACTTGGTGGATCCATTATTAGTAATGAAGAAATGCATCACCAAATAAAGACAATGGGTACAAAAAGAGTAATAATAATAATACTGAATCATTGATTTCAGTATTATTTTGATTCAATATTATTATTATTATAATAATAATAATATTGAATCATATTATTGATTCAATAATAACAATGTCAGCAAATTTAGTGCACCTATAAAATTGGTTATTTCTGTGTTTTTATTGTGTTTTCCTTCAGGAAATTTATGTTTTGTAGATACTAGATTTTAGTGTATTTAGTATTTTGTCACATATTTTATTAAGATATTTCAATAATCAGTATATGTTCAAAAAAAAAAAGCAAGAAATGTAATGCTAAAAAATGCACTGCAGGCAAGAACAAGAAGATTAGTTCTACTAACGAGGCTATTAGAGACATAGAGGTTTATGACAATGAATTAACCTCCAAAATATTACCTGTCTCCGGTTGGTGACAGGGTATTATTGAAGTTGAAGCATATCAGAGAGGACATGGGAATTGCAAAAAGTAGAGAGATGTTTAAATGAACAGAGAGAGAAAAAGAAAATTAAACAGAAAAATAAGAAACAACAAAGCAAGGAAATAGGTAAATCAGCAGGTAACGGAAATCAGGAAAGTGATGTTGTTAGTAAAAAGAAACAAGTTATTGGGTATGGTGACTCTATAATAAAACACGCTACAGATGAGTGAGTTATAACATCGAGCGAGCATTAAGAATATAAAGGAAAGTGTTCTAAAACAGAAAAGAAAAGTAAATGAAATCGCAGTTGTAGTGGGTACTAACGACCTAACTGACGATCAGTATGAGAGAGGACATGAAAGGGTTGTTGAAAGAGGCAAGAGTAAAGAGTGAGAAAGCGAAAACTGTCAGTATTTTACATCGCTATGATAAAAATTAATTAAGAAGAAGGGCTATGATGGCAAACAATTCAATATGTAGGCTGTGTAGAAGGAATGGATGCAAGTTATTGGATGTGAGGGAAGATTAGTTTTGTATTAAAGGGACGGCCTATACCTGAATGCGTTTTGTATCAGGAGTCTAGAAAAACTAATAACTGGTATGAGACCTAACACAGAGAGTAAGAGAAACTAAATTATAAAGGGAGGAATGGTGTGAATGTGAGTGTAAGAGCAACAAGTTATATAACTGTGTTAATAATGGGAATGGGCATTGTCATTGAAATGTTGACGAGGAGAGAACGATTTTGGGTTCGTGTTCGTCCAGTTCGGACCCATCAAACGTGTGCAAAATGTCTACAGGCATAAGAGAAGAATAGAGATATGCAAGTTGTCCAACTGTGTTAGGCAGACTGCAGACAAGACAATACAAAAGTACAAACAGGTAGATTATTATGTCTGTACACGAATGTTAGGAGTATCAGAAACAAAGGGATAGAGTTTGTTGCCTTACTCAATATGTTACCACCTCAGATTGTAGGTATTAGTGAGACCTGGCTATCAGAATCAGACTTACTAACTGGTATCAAGTGTCAAGAGTACAATATTTTTAGGAAGGATAGAGAGGAGGGGACATGATGATAATGATATCGGATGACATGAATCCAGTTAGAGTTGAGACCTATGATTGTAGTACTACTATTAACAATATTTCATTCCAATTACATAGTGGGGTTTTGTTACAGACCTGGTGGATCGTTTGCTAGTGATGAAGAAATGCATAACCAAATAGAAAAGATGACGGTGTAAAGAGTAATCATAATGGGAGACTTTAATTATCCAAATATTGAATGAGTAGCAATAGCATCTCATGAGAAGAATTTGTGGGACAACTTCCTCAAGCAGCATGTGACAGAAAGAACTCGAGGGCAAGGAGTGTTAGATTTCATTATAGTGTCATAGGGTGTTTCAGTTAAAGACGTAACTATTCTGCCTCTGGTTGGTGACAGTGCTCATGCGGTACTCACTTTGGAAGTGACTAAGTTTATAAACATTTCATTCAGAAAAGATTACATGCTGAACTACAAAGCAGAAAATTTATGACTAACTGAGGAGTATACTGAGTTCAGTGGAATGGGATCCTTTGCTGGATGGAAAGAATATCGACAGCGCATGGGAAGCATTTAAACAATACTTAAATGATGCGATATCAGAATGTGTCCCGAGAGTTCGAAGAATAAATACAGTAGGAGTCAAATGGATGTATAATCTTATTAAGCAAGAGATTCGTAAGAAAAGGATGATGTGGAAGGAATACCGTGTGGATAAGGGTGACATCTGTTATGCATGTTATAAGAAGCAGGCTAGAATAGTCACAACTGTTGTACGGAAAGCAAAGTCTAAGTATGAAAAGAAACTGGCTCTGCGTGCTAAAGACAACCCACAAGAATTTTATCGATATACTGCAAGTAAAAGAAAGAATGGACATGAAAGAATAACTCTTCTAAATCCTGATGGCATAAGGGTTACAGATGCAGAAGAGGTTGTTCAGTTAATGAGTGCCCATTTTGTTAAAAGCTATCAACTGGTGTACAACATTGAGCTCACTGTTACCTCTTCACTAGATGAAGAAACACAGGTGTATGAGGATGAGGTATTACAGCTGTTGCACAAATTAAATAAGAATTCAGCAATAGGGACTGATGGGATATCAGCACTTGTGCTAAAAGAGTGTTCAGCTGAACTGACCATTCCTTTGACCAGGCTGTTTAATATGAGTCTCAGAACAGGGAAGATTATGCAGGAATGGAAGGAATGTATAGTAATTGCAAAGACCGATGTATCCAACTATCGACCAATTAGTATATCAGGAGTAGAGGTGAAGATTTTGGAAAGGTTAGGGCTCACATTCAGAAATGGGTTGATAGTAGTGTATCTCTACTTTGAAATGAACAACATGGGTTTACTAAGGGAAGGTCATGTTTTAGCAACTTGCTCACATTCTATAACAATGTTACCATTGAACTAGACAAGGGGAATGGATACACCATGATACTTTTGGATTTTGCTAAGCCTTTTGACAAAATACAACATGGTAGACTGTTACATAAATTGGAGAAAATGGGTTTGGGTTATAGAATGTTAGCATGGATAAGAGGATGGCTGACTGACATATCAAAAAGTTGTATACAGAAGGATGTTGAATCTGAAGATTTAAGGTAACAAGTGGTGTACCATAAGGATCAGTGCTTGGTTCACTGTTATTAAATCTGTACATTAATGATGTTGGGAATTGGATTTGACAAGCGATATACAGCTATTTGCTGATGATGCAAAGATAGGTAGGATAATAAGAAATGCTGCTGATATGCAGTACGTGCAGAATGATTTGAATATGCTGGAATTGTGAGCATGGGAAAATGGGTGTCGGTTCAATGTCAGTAAATGTAAAGTCGTTCACTTCAGCATGATTACATATCCAATGTCATATTATATTGGTGGGTAGAAGAAACTGATGAGGCTAGGGATCTTGGAGTGTTAATAGATAGGACGTTGAACTTTAGGGGGCTATGTCGCGAATATTACAAATACAACTCAAAAGATAATTGCAATACTGAAACGAACATTCACATATAAAGATAAGGATGTTATTTTGTCTCTTTACACAGCTTTGATAAGACCTCACTTGGACTATTGTGTGCAGGTCTGGTCTCTGGTTTCTGTTGCGATTCTGATATTTTGGAGTGTTAAAAATGATATCAGGATTGTGGAATACTGATTATAAAGACAGATTGAGAATATGCAGACTGCAGACACTAGCATACAGGAGAAAGAGTGATGATATGTTTGAGACTTTCAAACTTCTGAAACTTCTTATGCAGACTGCAGACACTAGCAAACAGGAGAAAGAGGGGGTGATATGTTTGAGACTTAAAAACTTCTGAAAGGGTCTTGAAGAATTTCAATTGATGGAATTTTTCAATGTATGGACAGTGGGGAAAGGACGAGAGGGCATCCTTGGAAGCTGAGAATGAGACCATTGTTGTTCAATCTATACATTAATGATATTAGGGAGAGTCTAACAGGAGTTATATAACCATTTGCTGATGATGCAAAGTGGTGGACATCAGGGATGCTACTGATATCCAGAACTTACAGAATGATCTCAATAAGCTTGGAATTTTGGCAAACAGACATGGCTATCAGTTTAAAGTTATGAACTTTGGCATCATGAGATTTCAAGCGAAATATTATATTAGCAAGATTATGCTACAAGAAACTGATGAGACTACGGATCTAGGCATAAGTAATGGTGCATAGGAAATTGAAGTTCAAAGGTCACATAGCAAAAATTGCAAATAAAACTCAGAGAATAATTGCGATGTTGAAGTGAACTTGTAAGAATAAGGAAGTCATTTCGCCTTTATAAAGTCTTGATAAGACCGCACCTATTGTGCACGGATTTGATCTCCTAGATTCCAATCTAGGGATCAAATCCTCTAAGAAGCTGTGAAATGGGTGCAAAGAAGAGTTACAAAGATTATATCAGTATTATAGAAGTTAGATTATGAGAACAGATCGTGAATATGTGGACTGAGGATTCCAGTTAACAGGAAAAAGAGGAGTGACATGATATAAACTTCTGAATGGGTGTTATAGAATATCTTCTGATGAAATTTTTCATTATAAGGAAGGCAAGGAGAGAACACAGGGGCATCCGTGGAAGTTAAATTTATTTGCAGTTAAGAGAGATTTTTCTCTCACAGAGCAGTGAGTGAGTAGAATAGTTTGCCTTTAGAGGTAGTGAGTGTATCGAGTGTGAATGAGTTTAAGGGAAGGTATAACAGCTGGTTTGGATAATGTATAACCTTGATGAGTCTTGACTCCCTGGAGGTCTCAGATAATAATAATATCATGAAAATCAGAGCGAGTAGAGTTATGAAATATATAAAGCATAAAACAGAAAAGTTATAAGTATTGTGCAGAAAGCAAAATGGAGTAGGAAAAAAAATTGGCAAACAAAAATAATTTTAACATTATGATGCAAGTAAAAGAAACCAGAAGTAAATGAAGTTCTTCAAATAATCATTTCTAACTTCGCTAAGATATATCAACCAGATGTATATAACTTGCAACTGTCGATTCTATGTTAGCAAGTGCAAACATAGAATATGCAATGTAGAGTGATGATATTTCCAGTGGCATATTTGAAAGCATATTATGTTGGTGGGATTATCCTCAAGAAACTGATGAGGCCAGAGATCTTGGAGATACGGTGGAAAGGAATTTTAAATTCAAAGGTCACACAGCAGAAACTGCAAATAAAACTCACAGGATAATTGCAATGTTGAAATGAACAGTGACACATAAAGAATAAGGAAGTCATTTTGCCTCTTTATAAGGTCTTGATATGACAGCATCATAGATTTGATCTCCTAGTCCAGAGGAGATAAAGATGCTGTGTAAAGGGTGCAGAGAAGAGTAACAAAGATGATATTTGAATTATGGAATGTAGATTATGAGGACAGATTGAGATTATGTGAACTGCAGACAATAGTGTGCAGGAGAAATAGATTGATTATGATAGAGATCTATAAACTTCTGAAAGGGTATTATAGGATATCGACTAATGATATTTTTTGTTATATGGAAGGTGAGGAAAGGAAAAGGGGGTATTCATGGAAGTTAAGTTTCTATGAGTTAAGAAAGGAGTGAGGGCTAGCTTTTTCTCTCATAAAGCATTGATCGAGTGGAACAGTTTAGCTGTTGAAGTTACTGAGATAATCTTGTGGGAATAAGTTTATGAGAAGGTATGAGAGATGGTGTGGGTGATGTATGGCCTCTGTCAATGAATCCTCAACTCCCTGGAGGTCTCAAATAATAATAAAAACTTTGATGTCAATGATCTCCCTGCTCTATTCTTTATCAAGGATGAAACAATCTATTATTGAATTTTGCTCACCATTCAAACTATACCTTGTGATTTTGCAGCTTTGTCTTTCTTAAACCAGCCATTTCCAATTCTGAGATCATTTCTAATGCAAAAATATAACAAACGCTTATCTTTCCTCATTTCTTTGACCAAAACCAAATTGTGCAAAACTTTTTCTACTCCAGTTCTATCTTCTCCAACCAATCCATTAAGATCCTAAGATTATACTCTTATTTTGGATAATGCCTTCCAACTGTCTCTTAAATAATGTCTTTTCCTCCATATCTAAACCTTGTGGTGTATATACCTGAATACATGAAATATGTTTTCTATTACATTTGTATACAAGCCTCTTTATTCTATCACGAATTCCATCACGTTTTTTTATACTGACGATAAAATCAACATCATTTTTTTGACCAGTCATCAGCCTGGATACGAGGGACATCACATGCTTTTCATCAGAACTTCACTTTGCATGAATGATATTACTATGTACATATGTTTTAAAGCATCGTTTTGAAATTATAATTTTATAATTTCAACACGATACTTACAACAAAACACAATAAGTTCTAAGAAATAAAGAACCTAAAGAATTAAAGCAGTTTAAATATGCCAAAGAAGAATAAAATTAAACTGATTTAATGTATCTTTGAAGATACTTAAGGAAAAAAATAAGGCGCGTTGCTTATTTAGAGGAGTTGCTTAAGGATCAAAGCTGTATAACTGAGAGGAGACCTCCACATAGCCTTTAAAGGAATGTGGAGACCCGACCAGGGCTTCTGACCTAATGTCCAATTCTCACCTTCTCGTGGTGCACCCTGTTGGGTATCTACCTGGATAGTGAACAAACGAGGATGGGCTGCAAATTTGGGATTTAGCTGACCAAATTGCATTCTTATTGGTTAAACCAAAATACAAAATGATGCTACAACATGACAAATTTCATGCCAGCTGGGGCGTCACCCGTTAAACAAGGCCCCCATTGTTTTGGCCAGGGAACCAGGGCGAACAGCGAAAAGTCAGCTACTGGAACAAAACTAAAAACACACCCCAACTAAACATCACCAGAGTCAAAGATCGGTATTATCAACATAAGAAGCCTGAATGGCAAAGAAATGGAGCTAGCTGAGGAATTAGATAAGTTCCAGATCGACATAATAAGAGTGACTGAAACAAAAAAGACAAAAACTGGTGAGATCTTTCTGAGCAATAAATACAAAATGTTATATTCAGGCAATGACAATCAAGGAAAAGAAGGAGTAGCCATAGTATTCAACACAAAATACGAGGCTAATCTTGAATGGGAGGCAGACTCAAGTAGAGTAATGTGGTCAAATATGAGAATGGGGAACTGGACAATAAGACTTATTTGTGCCTATAGTCCCACAGAAGATTGTACTAAAGTACAAGTGGAGGAATTTTTTGAGGCTTTAGAAAAAGCAACTGATACAATGAAAAAGGAAAAGTTGGTAATTGTTTTGGATCTACATAGCAGAGTAGGAAATGATTATCAGACATACAAAATATTTTGGAAAAATTTGGAGAAAAGAGCAAATCTAATAATAATGGCAAATATCTGTTGGATTTCTGCTCAGGACATGGACTGGTTATTACTAACACCATGTTCCAACATAAAAATATGCACAATTTCGCATGGAGAGAAGAGGCGAGGAATATAAAAGTCTCATTGACTATGTTATTGTTGAGCAGGACACCAGAGTGTACAGAGGATTTGAAATTGGAAGTGATCACTATTTAGTCTTGAGCAGAATAAAATTAAATTTCATAATGAAAAGAATAACATGTAAGAAAGGTTTAAAGCAAATAAAAGTTGAGCATCTCTCAGATGTGAACTGTAGACTAAAATACACAAAGATAGTTGAAGAAAAAATGAAACAGTTTGAGAACAGGAACCAAACCTTGGAGATTCAGTGGCAAGCCTTGAAGAAAACCCTGATTGATTCAGCTAGAGAGGCATGTTGTGAAGTTGTCTGCAAGGATAGAAAAATTAGAACTCCATGGTGGACACAGGAAGTTAAAGAAGCAGTGAAAGAAAAGAAGAAAGCATATCGAAAGTTCCTGGCAAATAAGTCAGCTTGTGCTCTTAGAGAATACAGAGACAAATGTAAGAAAGTTAAACAGTGTAAAACTAGCTAAACAAAAGTCATGGGAAGACTTTGGCAAGAACATAGAAAATAAATATCAAGAAGGTGGCAAAATATTCTGGAGGTTGTTGAAGAAGCTTAGGAATGGAGGAAAGAGTGCTGTAAAAGGAGTTAGAGATGATAAAGGTGATACGAAAACGGGAGAAAAAGATATCATTGAAGTATGGAGTAATTACTTTGAAAAACTGCTAAATAAAACAAGCAGTGATGACAGCACGGTGATAAAAAACACTGACCAGACATGCAGTCAGGAATACATATCCATACTTGAAGTAGAAAAAGCCATCAAAGGCTTGAAATGTGGAAAGGCAGCAGGAGTAGATGATATTCGATCAGAAATGCTGAAGTATGGTGGTATAAAAGTCTTACAGTGGCTGCACTGCATAGTTCAGAATGCCTAGACAGAAGGGCGAATTCCCGATGATTGGAGTAGTACTCTCATAGTACCCATATATAAAAAGGGAAATAAAACTGAATGTGAGATTTACAGAGGTATATCCCTACTGAGTGTTCCTGGTAAGATATATGCACGTATACTTGAGAAATGGTTGAGAAGAATTGTGGAAGAAAAGCTTGGTGAAGAACAAGCTGGATTCAGGTCAAATAGAGACTGTCAGGATCTGATCATCACTTTACGACAAATAGTGGAGAAATCATGGAAATATAACAAAGATCTGTATTTAAGTTTTGTCGATTTGGAAAAGGCATATGACAAGGTGCCAAGAAAGATGCTATTCAATACGCTACAGTTGTCGTATTGAATAGCATCTTTCTTGGTAGTATGGTGTCAATGGGGCATTATATCATGCAATACTCAGTCTTTATTTGAGTTGTAAGTCAGCAGTTAGAATTGAAGGAAGTATAGGAAGATGGTTTAATGTTAAATCTGGTGTGAAACAAGGATGTACATTATCCTCTCTGTTATTCATTGCCTATATGGATCGCATTATGAAGGAAAGTGGTATTAAACATGATATCAAAATTGAAGATGTTAATGTCAGCTCTTTGCTTTATGCAGACGATGTTATACTTCTAAATAAATCCACTATAAGTCTGCAAGATTCTCTGACTAAATTGAATAGCTGTTGTAATAGATATGGTATGAAGGTCGGCAATAAAAAGACAAAGACAATGAAAATAGGTAGAATCATTGAAAATGTCAAGATGGCAGCTACTTAGGCACGATTTTTAGTGAAGATGCTAAATTAAATATGGAAATAGACAACAGAATCAACAAAGCTGGTATGGCAGGAAGTCAATTGAATAAATTCATATGAATAAGAGAGAAATTAGTCGGAACACTAAACTAGCTGTATACAAGACAGTGTTCAAACCAGTTTTAACTTATGGATCTGAGAGCTGCGTCAGAAGTAAAACACTTGACCAAAGACTAGAGACCGCAGATATGAGAGTCCTGAGAAAGATTATAGGCGTGAACAGATGGCATCAATGGCAATATCATATTAAAAATGAGGATATTAGAAAAGAACTTGACATTGTCAGCATTCAGGAATGCGTTAGCAGAGCTAATCTCAGGTGGTATGGTCACTTAAACAGAATGGGCGAGGAAAGATTAGCAAAAAATGTGTTCTCTGCCAGGTTGACAGGAAAACGACCCAGAGGAAGACCAAGATATAGGTGGATTGATATGCTACAAAGTGCCTTAGATGATAGAAATATAAGATCTGATAATGTTGGAGTCTTGACAAGTAACAGACTGATTTGGAGGAAAATTGTAGATAGGAAGTTAGTAATGATTTAAATTTTTCATGTTGTACTATCATATCCTGTACACCCCTTGAGGGTACATGGCAGGAATTTGATGATGAAGAGTTGCTTATAACAGGAAAGGCAATAGATGAATAAAAGATCAACAGTGATAATAAATTTAGCAGTTAACATTAATTGTTTTTGTAATAAATGAATAGGATGAATCAAATTAGTGGTACAAGCAAATATCTCAATATCCCTACTAATGTTGGCACAATTTCATAATTTTGGATTCTGGGAAAACATACTTTTAAAGTTTCTATAAGGACTTCAACTAAGTTTGGCTGCCTGGAACACACAGACAGGAAGTCAAACTTCAAATCAAAAGTATCACAGTTGGAATTATTAATGTAATAATAATAAATAAATGAATGAATAAATCACTTACTTAGATTGCAAATCCTTTTGCTCTTTTTCTGTTCTATCTTCAAGTACTTGTTTATACTCTTTTTCATAGCTATTTATTTTTAAGGAAACTGCTTCATAATATACCAAAAGTTAAATGAATTCAAATGATCTATGAAATACTTTTGAGACCAAAAATTTCTGTACTTTATACCAAAAAACATATAGTAGAGTTTCAAATACATTCAACTATTTGCTAAAATAAAGAGCCAAAAGGCTTCATTTCAGCGATGCACAATTATATAAATCAAGTGGATATGAAATCCAGCATTATTTCAAAGCCAAATTCTTTAGGAAACTTTCATAGTTTCTACATTCAACTATTATTATAGTATGTACTGCTACTGAAATAACATGCTATTACTTTATTAGAGAATTTCTCATCAATCAAAAGAATTTCTTCCTATCTTTCCATGAATTGTGTCCAAAGGCAGGCAAGTTAGCAAAGAGGTTTGTTGTAGAATGAAGGAATCCATTTTGTTGATGACTGACTAATAGAGTCAATTTGATTCTTTTTGTAATGTGAAGTGAATTCTGAGGTGCTGGCTGTTAAGGTTCACATTAAAAAGAATCAAATAACCATTTGCCTTTTCTTAACACATTTCTTGAAAGTCACTCACCTTTCAAATGGTTCATTATCAATCTTTTTTTTGTTTATAGAAAGCCAACACACAAACAATCACATCATCATTCAGTCCAACAGTATGGACTGAATCGTGATGTGATTGTTCTAATGATGTTGTCCTCTCCACAGAACTCAACTACCTCTGCTATACCTTCTTGATTAATGGCTACAGCTCCTACAAAAGAGATAAAATACCACATTTCCCTCCCCAAACAAATAAGAACAAAACACCAGTATTTCTATTCCATATATCTCAGGGTACATCTGAAAAGATAGCCAAAGTACTATTAAAATATAACCTTCACATCACATGTCAACTTAGCAATCTTAGAGAACATAAGAAATACATTTGCTCATTATTATGGCAAGTCAGGACCATAATAATAGGTAAATGTATTTCTTATGTTCTCTAAGAATGCTAAGTTGACATGTAGTGTGAAGGTTATATTTTAATAGTACTTTGGACACCCCTATACACAAGATAAAATGGAAGAAAATCAATGTGATATATAGACGTCATTACAGGTCAGAGAGAGAAAGAGACTATTTATAGTCAGCAATGGGCAGGAAACATTCTCCTAACCTTAACAAGTAGGGTTGCATTAATCTTCCAAAAATTTGAGAGCGAATCATCTTAAGATTAACTCCTACAATAACTATAATAACTCCTTTTATACAAGATTTCCATTTAGGTGCCGTCTCCTATCTAGGAGGTTGATTACCATGATGTGACTCATGGTTAACTACGGGTGTAACAACGTGGTGAGGACCCTATCTCTTCCACATATTGTCATAAGTATTCATGACTGTAATCTGTGTGTGTTCATGGCTAAGATATGTGTAAAAGTAGGTAACCAAAGTCATGGAAAAACTTCAGTAAGAATATAGAAGATAAATATAAGGAATGTGACAAAATGTTATGGAACCTATTGAAAAAGCTTAGAAATGGAGGAAAGAGTACTGCAAAAGGAATCAAAGATGATAAAGTTGACATGAAAACTGAAGACAAGGATATTCTAGTTATGTGGAGTAATTATCTTGAAATGCTGTTAAATGACACAAGTAGTGACAGAACAACAGCCGAAAATATTCAAGAGGAATACAAACAGGAGTGTGTGCGTGCGTATATATATTAAGGATACCAAGTAATTTTATAAACTTGGTTTTTTTTACTCCTTCTCCCAAGTAAGCAAAACAGTTAAGTTTGCGCCTGAACGTAGTTCAAGTCTAAAGGTAGTGCAACACCAGGGCAACTCGTTGTAAAGGTGGGTAAAGCTCTGATCACTATTCTTAGTATTTCCCCCCCCAAAAAAACAAGTTTTTTCTCAAAAAAAACCCAATTTATAAAATTACTTGGAATCCTTAATATATATTACTTTTCACACATATAATATATATATATATATCAATACTTGAGGTAGCAAAAAACCATCAAAAGTCTGAAATGTGGATACAAGATTAGAGGGCACTAAACTAGGACTTTAGATCTTTGTTTGTGACAACTGGAATTGTTTCCCCTTACTTATTACATATAAACTGTAACACACCGTTTTGTTCTGAAGATGCTGATTTGAAATCCAGCAAAGTACATGCTAGTTAAATAAACATCTTTTTATAATTTAGCATTTTGTTAAGTGTTGTAATACCATTAAAACAGTTATGAATAACATCCAACACCTAAGCCCTTCAACTAAGATCTTTGGTAAGGAATGTCTCATCTGACAAAAGCACATGTTCCTCTTTTTTTTTTAAGGAAAGCATCATAACTGAGATGTGCTATAGTTGTGGAAGATGCCAGGTGAGGCTTGATTAGGAATAGAAGATTGGGTTTTGATTCCTGCAAGTGATTGTGTATACCGTTAGCAGTTGCATTAATTTTCTATGTATCCACATAATTCTGGATATATTTTTCAAAATCCTGAATCCAAACTTCAATAAATTTTTGGGAAAAAATGCACAGTGGTGACTTCTGAACAAGCAAGTTTAATTCCTCATTTGTGTTAATAAAGTACTCTCTACATAGGTAACTCTTTAGGGGTCTACTGTCAAATATATATGTCACCTAGAACTATGTGTGAACATAAGCTAGATGTGACATGTTCATTCAGTTTCATAGTCATTCAGTCTAGTAGATGAGCATTATTCTGATGTAAGGTATATCTGGTGATTTCTGATTAAATATATATATATATATATATATATATATTTTTTTTTTTTTTTTTTTTTTAAAGCTTTTCTGCAAGCCTCACAACACTTATTCTTATTGATGTTCCCACCTGGATTTAAAAAAAATCTATGAAACCTTCATCCCAAATGAGTTACACTTCCATCTATGAGATTAGTACAGTTGAACTTTGTTGTAATGAGCACGGAAATAGTGAGATCACTGCTGTAATGGGCAAAAGGCAATAATGATTTTAATTTACACAAAATTCCATACAAATGTTCAGTTTTATAATGGGCATACTATCTGGACATACCATATAAATTTTAGTAATATGCACACATTCTTAATTGCTCAGGTAGCTCTTGGAATAGACAAAAATGAAAAGAGTGACGTAGCTTTTATAACCACTTGCATCAAATTACAGGCCAGTTTATAACTTAATCTTTTCATTTGGAACCATCCCCTAACAGTCTACCTCTCCAGTGTCTAACCTCTGGTCTTCCTCACTCACTTTACCCAAACACTGCCATAATTGTAAAATCAGTTAAAACAAGCCCTTCCATCAGAAACAGTTCTACTATAAGAAAGTATCTCTCAGTTCGCGAAAATTATTCACGAGTTAGAACATGGTGTGAAAAATTAAATGTGTAAAAAGTTTTCTTTGTCCTCAACATTATCATTTCAACATTGTGGAAGAATAAAAATGTTTAAGTATCAGCAGTGGAAAATAATATAAACGAAACAGAAAAATTTAGAAAGCACGAACTTACAAATATCGAAGCATTGCTTCAATGGTTTACTACACATGCTGGATTCTCAACAGAAAGCCTGATCTTGAAGGATCAAGAAGAAAAATCTGAACAATTTTTACACAATGATTTTAAATGTAACAATGGTTGGTTGGATCAATTTAAAAACCAACATAACATCGTAAGGTTGGTTTTTAAAATGAAATACTGCCTATTATTAATTAATATTGTTTTTAATTATGGAGAAATAAACTGTGTTTAGTTTTAAGTGTATGGTTTTAAAATTATGGACAAAGAAGTTGGGTTTAATATTACGAGTATTGTAATTTATACAAGCATATTCATACAAATAATATGAAGGCAAGTAATTATATTATTTTTTCTCCCTAATAATTCTTTTTTTTTAAATCTATTTTTTATTGAATTGTTGAGAATTTTTAAAAAATAGGAGTTAATATTTAACTCACTGATATAGAGAGTAATGGTTATAATGATAAAATTTTGTTGATCTCATGGTGCTCATTATAATTGGGTTTGACTGTATTTATATTTTGCCTCATAGTGACAAAATGAAGTATCATCACCAGCTGTGACACCTTTGAAAAATAAGGAAGAAATTCAAGATGAGCCTCTAAAAGATCTGAACAAATCTCTTAAACCCTTTCCTTTCTATCATATGCAGGTATCCACCCTAGCCTTTCAATCATCACTTAGACACTACACCTATAATGCCTAAGCCTTAAAGAAAGTTTTTTGAGCTGTGACACGGTGGTCCTGATAAACCCAATAACTAATTTCCTCTGATTTTCATCAATTGTGGTGTCTAATATGCTGCATGATCCACACTATCTTCTAAATGATATTCATCAGATTTTATTTTGCTAAACTATCTTCTGAAGTTGCTGATATCAAGAATGTATGCACCAAACAGAACTGAATATCTTTTGATCAACGTCCACTCTTTTCTTCTGATTTTATTAAAAACTTAATGACAACCTAATTCCATATGCAGATATCACTTGGACTGACTGCTGTCAAAAGCAAACAAAATATTTTCAATCAAAAAAAAAAAAAGTTCAAAAAGTATATAGTAAAGAACTGAGGATGTTAGGTACAACACGTACTTTTCATCTTAGGGAACTTCGATATAAAAGTGGGAATGAGTATGGCAGTTAGGCCCAGGTATTGCAGGCTTGGTTTGGGAGAATGCAATGTCCATGATGAGAAACTGTTGGAATTTGCCCATTCTAAAACATTAGTTATTACCAACACCTGTTTTCAGAAACATTCATAACACATCTATACATGGACATCTAACAGTGATGGTCAAGGAGGCCTGCCTCATTAGACTAGGTGTCACAATAAATCCTTAGTGGATTCATAGAAGAAACATCAACATGTGTGGATGACTTTTGAATACTAGTAATGCCCTGGGTAGGAGTCAAGGTTATAATACAATATACAGCCAAGAATTATCCAGGCCCAATTAGAAGACAAAGAGATATCAGATTCAACATGGGATCTGATCAAAAGCAGACAGTTGGAGAAACAAAGAGATATAGGGACTGAAGAATATACAAGATTACACAGAGAAGTCAGAAAAGCCATCTGGCAGGATAAGGAAAATTATTATGCTAACAAATATGAAGAGAGTTCCAGATGAGGTGCCACAATTCTAAAAGGAAGTTTCATTTAATTCATAACATTAAGACAGGAATGGAGCAATTAACAGAAGAACTGGATGTCCAGATAGAGTACTGTGAGGAACTGTACAACAGAGAGAATAAGCAAATTTGGAAGAGTTCTCTCACCAGGAAAATTTCGATTTAGAACTTCCTCCACTTAGACATGAGGTTGAAAGAGAAGTTAAACAGTTAAACAAAAAGGTCCCAGGTGCACACTGAATACCATAGAGAATTAAGGCCACAGGGGATGGAGAATAAGAGCACTGGCGTAGCTGGAGGGGGGGGTTCACCCCAGGAGGTACTTTTTTGGGGGGTTTCATGTGAGACAATTTAATTTGTCGATGATTCTTTTATTAATATTACGGGAGACTCCAGGGAGTCCTTAGACTCATCGAGGGAGGCCCTAAACATCATGTCCACACAACTATACGACATTCTCACAGTATCTATCATACCTTGCCTTGAACTCACTCACTGTCATAGCACCCACAACAGACTCTGGCAGCTTATTCCACTCATTTACCACTCTAAAAGTAAAGAACCCAGCTCGAACACCCCTGCTAACCACACTCTTGCCCAGCTTCCATAGGTGTCCCCTAGTTCTCCCATCACCAGTCCTGATCTCAAAAATACCCTCTAAATTAATCCTATAGAAACCCTTTAGCAATTTGAACGTCTCAATCATATCTCTCCTCCTCCGCCTATCAACTAATTCTGCAACCCACAAATCTTCAACCTGTTCTCATATGGTTCATTCCATAGACCTGCTATCATCTTAGTCACTCGCCTCTGGATCCTCTCCACCTCCTCACCATCAAGAAGGAACCTAGGTGACCAAATATGGACACAGTAGTCGAGATGATGTCTTATCAAGGCTCGGTAGAGAAGTACAATAACTTGCTTGTCTCTGCTCGTCAAGGTATTTTTCAACAACCAAGTGAATTGATGAGCTGATTTAGCTACTTTTGCAATGTGCCCCGTAAACTTCATCTCCCTATCCACCAACACTCCCAAGTCCGTGGCCTCATCAATCTCCTAGAGTAGAGTCCGCCAATGTGATATACTGCTGCTAATCTTTTCACCCCAAAATGCATAACCTAACATTTTGTCACATTAAATTGACATCCATTCTCCTTACCCCAGAACGCCAATCTATCCAAGTCGTCCTGCAAGATTTTGACATCTTCTGCATTCACTATCGCCCTACCCAACTATGCATGCATCAGCGAACAAATGAACTGTTCCTCTTAGATCCTTCCCTATATCGTTAATGAACAAATTAAACAGCAGTGGTCCAAGAACAGAACTCTGTGGCACACCACTAGTCACAGGCCGTCTTTTGGACTCTACTCCTGAATAAACTACTCTTTGATATCTCTCCATCAACCACCCACCTATCCATCTCACCAACCCTATATCCATTCCCATAAGTTGTAGTTTACAGATTAGAATTCCATGTGGTATCCTGTCAAATGCCTTTGCCAGGTCCAGCAGTATCACTGTAAACCCATTACCCTTATCCAGTTCAGCCGTCACCTTGTTATAAAATTTGAGCAAGTTACTGAGGCATGATCTACTCTTCACAAAGCCATGCTGTCCCCAATACAGTATCTCATTTTCATTAATCCATTCCTGTATTTTTCCCTTGACTACTTTCTCCAAGACCTTGACAACGACTCCTGATATGCTGATCGGTCGGTAATTTGCAACCATAGATCCTCCTTTATGCAGTGAAACTATTTTCCCCTCTTTCCACACCTTCGGGACTAAACCAGACCCGAGACTCAGATTAAACAACATGGTCAAGGGCACTGATAATTCTTTAGCCACTTCACGCAAGACCCATGCCAGTATACCATCCAATCCCACAGATGTATTCACATTAAGGTTCTGTAATAGACTATTCACCTCCACTTCATTTTCGTCACAATTCCCTTATAAACTATTGGTTCCTTCATTTTTTCAATGTCACCACCTGGATGATATACTTTTGCAAAGTGCTCGCTCAGTAACTCCACTATATCAACTGATTCAGTGACCTCCTTACCATCGTCATTCCTTAAAATCATTTTGCCATGTACAGTTTTTTCTTGCTTACAGCATATTGAAAGAACTGTTTGGGATTCTCTTTAGCTTACATAGCTAGTTTCCTTTCATAATCCGCTTTTGCTTTTTTTTTACCACACTCGTTACACTTCTGGCCTGCACTTTATACCGTTCATGCCTGTAGATCACCCCTTTCTTTAAATTCCCTCCACAGTTGCTTCTTTTTTTGCAGCTCAAGCTTAATGGTGTTATTCATCGATTTAACCCCTACTTGTTTTACTATTCGGACCCCAGGTATACAATCAGCCATAACCTCCTGTAAATGCTCCTTGACCACTTCCCATGCTCTATCGACATCCAGCCCTTGCAGTTGTACATGCCGTGGCACTGATCCAAGCAATCTCCTAAGTTTGTCATACTTGCCAGCATGGTAATTTCACATATACCCTGTCTTAATCAAAAATTCCACACCTTTAGCCACCTCCCAGGTCAAGACCTTATGATCACTCTCACCAATAGGTGGCAACATGGTCATATTCATTACAGTCAAATTCCCAGATGCTATTACCAGGTCAAGCACTCTCAAACCCCCTAGTATTTTCACTTACATGCTGTCTCAGATAGTTATCCCTTATCCCTCAGATAGTTATCCCTTAATAATTGAATAAAATCCATTTCCTTCCTCACATGTGTCCTCTCCTCCTTCCAATCAATGTTACCATAGTTGAAATCCCCCCATAATAATTACCCTCCTTCCACTCATTTCATCAATTTGTTTATGCATACTATCTCCACCATCTATTCCATCACCTGGTCTATAGGAGCACCCTACTGTATATTTTATTCTGCCAGTCTCAATCTCACACCAAATAGCCTCAAATGAGCTCTTTTCACTATCCTGCAATACCACTTCAATTCTCCTTGGCTGCAGTTCATCAGCTATCATCAATAACACCCCCCCCCCCATTTTATTCTCTCTGTCCCTCCTAAACACACTATAACCTACACATTCTATCCCACTAACTATATCATCTTCCGCCAGCCATGTTTCACTAATGCCAATAACCTGTGGCCAGGAAGAGCCAATCAAGGTCAAAAATTCTTCCTTCTTGTTCCTAATACTCCTGGCATTAGTATACGTGAAATGCAGTGATCCCTTTGTCCCACCCCTATCTTGATGCGTTATTCTAAATATCCCATTCCCATTTTTTGTCCTTAGTGCTGGATCTGGTACATTATATACATTCTTACACTCAACTGTCTCACTGATGTCCGCATATCCACCACCCCCCTTGGTAGTTCTAGTTTCCCTGGTTCTGCACATCCATTTTCACTTCATTCAGCAGCACATTTTCCAGTCTCCGCACACCAAATCCATTCAAATACGGGCCATCCATCTTGTATAAATTTTTTCGCCCATCAAACTCATTCCACTCGTCCACGAATTCCACACCACACCGTCTGCATAACCTTGGACAGGTTATGCAGACGGTGTGATGTGGTGTCATACCGCGGCAATAGACTCACCATTCTAACTTTGTCACTCTTTTCTTTTGCTACCTTTAACAATACTTTCAAGTCCTCTCTCATAAACAATGTATCTCCTTTCAATTCATTCGTACCCACCACAACTATCAATTCTTTCACCCTCTGTTTTTGGGCTCTAATACTCTCTCTTACTTCCTTAAATTTCGCATCCAGTAAGTACGATTTAGTTAAACTCCCATCTATCACTCCTCTTAATAACGAGTCACCATACAACACTCTTTCCTTCATTTCAGAAACTCTCTCACTCTTACGCTTATTTTTCCTTTCAAACACTTGTTTATTTATGTTAGCCGAATCACTCTGGAAAGAGTTTTGCAGGTGCTCTAATTGCCGCTGTGCATTTTGTATCACTGCGCGCAACCTAGCAATCTCACATTCTACAAATAATTCCTCATTTTTTTTATCATTTAAACCATTTTCTCTCTCTGTATAGTTAATAACGAGTCACCATACAACACTCTTTCCTTCATTTCAGAAACTCTCTCACTCTTACGCTTATTTTTCCTTTCAAACACTTGTTTATTTATGTTAGCCGAATCACTCTGGAAAGAGTTTTGCAGGTGCTCTAATTGCCGCTGTGCATTTTGTATCACTGCGCGCAACCTAGCAATCTCACATTCTACAAATAATTCCTCATTTTTTTTATCATTTAAACCATTTTCTCTCTCTGTATAGTTGCTTTCACTTTTTCTTTGATCACCGCTCTCATTGCCATCTTGTACATCCAATTCCCTATCAAGCCATAATTTTCACTCACATTCTGGCTTTCTTCAACCATAACTGTCTCACAACCCTCACAACCTGACACATACTTCAACTCCTCACTTCGCTTACACTTTCTGCACATTCTCCCACCACTATCACTTTCAATCCAAACTCCAGCCTCATTAGGGAATGCATACATCCCACACACATCACATTGGATTGCAGTTTTTGAACAATGGCTTCGTATTTTTGGACGCCATTATCTTACGTCGCACTGGCGCCATATACAAATCTATGAAACGTATCGTTAAATACTAAATTAAATAACGGAATTCACACCAAAATCACACAGACACAACATACTACCAAAATTAGACAATATTACATTATGATTTAAACCTATATTCTAATTTTCACTCAAAATTATACTTAGCTTTCAGGAGCTCTCTGAAAACACTGCCGACCTTGTAGCCCTCTGATGTTAAATGTCTGATGATTTATGTTAAATTAGTAATTTTTATTACTTAATAATTACTTTTTAACAACTATACTTACAACTAAAATAAACAAAATACAAATATAACAAAACCGTTACATTTCCCTATCATACTATAATTCAAATTCTTAAAAATAAAACAATAGAACACATGGTAAGGCGATTGCTTTATTGGTTATTGCTTATAGCTGCAGCAGGCGCTGCACAGTCAGTATACATTTGTGAAAACGTATTTTTATTTTATTCCTTCTAATTTTGCGTATAACCAAGGCCATCGACAGGGTTTTAGGCTCCTGGTAATAATATTTCTGCGGTTCCCTATTATATTAGGTTTTTTGTTTAACGCTTTTGATGCGTCTGTAAAAATTAAAAAGCATGATACCAAAATGCTAAAATGCCTGATTCATCATTAGTTTTTTTTTTTTTTTTTTTTTTAATCTGTTACACATTTATATCATTTGATCGTTATCGAAACCATTAAAAACATATTTATTGTATTCTTTATCTATGGTTAGTCTAGAGCAAAGGTGGGCAACCCTTGGCATGTGTGCCAAACGTGGCACACCAACGACTTTTTTCAGGCAACCCAGGGCCCACCTTAATAATTAAATAAATAAATACATTTCAAACATCTTTGCTGACTTGTATATTTTAACATAATATAATACAATTTTATTAAGTACAGCCATACCAAATAAAAATGAAATAAAGAAGCAAACCCTACCAACTGTTTTAGTAATAATAAGTAATAAGAAAATAAGAAACAAAGCTCCTACATGCAAGCCTATGTACAAGTTTCATCCAGTTCAGTTGTTGCATCATTCGCCAGGCAGCAGATGTGCATGACTCCTTTACCATCATTCAATATATCATTTTGTGTTTCGTAAAGATCGTATCCATTTTCTAAAGTGTGTGTATATATATATATATATATATATATATATGGGGATTTGGATTTTATTAAATCGTAAGTCATTAAAATATGGATTGGAAGTATTTATTGTCAATTAGTATGTTTAACTTATTAGATATAAAAGCAAATTTCCTTTACATTGCCATAAACATACCGTATTTACTCGAATATAACTGACACTTTTTTTCCCAAAAATTAAAGCTAAAATTCGTGGTGCAAGGTATATGTGGGGATTTTCGGAAACTAAAGTTTTCAATTTTTTTTGTAAGATCCCAGCATATATCTCGCACCACTATTGCTGTTGCTATTTCCTGCCTATAGAGCAGTTTCCTTGTGTGCATCCTACCCAAATAGCACCATCTTCTTTCCCATTATTTCAAGAATTACTAGTAATTTACAAGACTTGAGATGCTTAATGACTAACCCTTCACGAATGACTAATGAACAAATGCTACGGTACTAGGCCAGTAAAGATAAAGCAGCTATGTGCATATAATTGGTGTGGTATTAACAAAAGATCTCGCGAGTCAAACATAAAAGCCGACAATTTTTTAATTGAAATGCTAATTTCCTTCAACCAAATTCAATATCTGAACCTGCCATAAAAATATTCACTATATATTTCTTAGTTTTAACACGTTTACAAATTTTAACACTTTCCGTTTATTTTTATTGCTACCTTGGTTTGAAATGGGGGGACAGACTCCCGCACATCTAGTTTTTGGTTAGAACCGTGTTTGCCAGTGCAATGTGTTCTGCTCGAGTCTAAATAGCATAGTTTCTGTGGAAACAGAACATGTGATTCATTAATTAGAACCATTTTTATCCCAGTTGTCTCTAATTGCACTATTTGTTGAGAAATATATTACACAGACTGCAAATATATCTGTGCCTTATTCAGTGATAGAATAAAATGACCTGTTTTTGCTTCTGTCTGCAGTCACTATTGGCTACTGGGGAGGGCGTGTGGTTTACCACGGGAAGTGAGTTACTACTGCCATGAAACGTGTTTAAACTTCTTTTTTTTCTGTGCGAGGTATATGCGAACTTTTCAATTTCTTTTTTCATAAAGTGAAATCAGGAGTGCGAGTTATATTCGAGTAAATACGGTAAGTTATTTTTAAAGCTATGTGAAATGTATTATCAATATTCAGGATAATGAAGGGATTAGATTGCATGCGTACCTTCTCTTTCATTTGCATATATGTAGGTCGGCTTATAATTGTACTAATTTTTGGTTTGCTTAAACTTGGTTGGTATATGCAGAGTGATTATGATGAGATTTTCCGAATCCAAATTATAATTTTTGTCAATGTCTATGTGTCTCTGCCAAAATTTTTACACCCCATAATCCGAATTTCATTAAAGTTAAAAGCTGTATGAAGAAAGCAATTATTTAATAATTATTCAATTATATATATATATATATATAATTGATATAATATTATTTCTCACCTGAAGAAGTCGGATCACCGATGAAACTAGTTGTGATGTATTAAAGGTTTTTGTTATACTTTCTCGGGTTCTAGTCAGTTAAATTTATTTTTATAAATATATATATATATATATATATATATATAGTATATATATAATGTATATATATATATGTGTATATATATATATATATTTATTTATTTGCTACCTGCTCTTTACAGATTGAGCAGAATGTCACAACCACCAGCAAAGAAACAGACATTCAAACAAAAATGATATTAAACAATTTAAAGAATACTGGACTGAAAAATTTTGCATGATTAAGAAAGATAATAAAGCATTATGCATTTTATGTTCCAAATCAGTAGTTTGTTCATAAGAAATTTAAGTAATAAAAGTAAGCAAGAACAAGAGAGAATTAATTTCACTTTATATATATATATATATATATATATATATATATATTTTTTTTTTTTTTAATAAAAAGATTTAATGACTGAAACCTAGAATAATAGTAAGGCTTTATTGAAATAAAAACACAACTAGTTTCGGCTTTAGACAGCCTTCTTCAGGTGTCTTCTAAGAATAGGAAACAGTAATAAAAACACTGAAGTTTAAAACTGTGAAGCACAGGAAAATTGCAATACATAATTGACATGAAAAAACGTTGTATTTACATTTAAGTTGTTCTTACAAACGTGGCATTGTTTGTTGAGTGCGTGCTTGCAGACTCTCGCGAACGCCAGTACCGAAACAAGAGCAGAGTGGCTGTCAGGGATGTTGTAGCCCAAATTGTTATTTAAATGTTCACAATTAAGGATGATTTCTCTGGACTCCACAATTTTTATTTCAAACTCATCATGGCAACGAAAGATGTTTTCGGATCTATCCCATCAGACTGAAATACCCTGGTGTTCATCATCAGGATTGTTTGAGAAAAGAACATGACTAGACAAGGCACTGGCATGTGTTCTGTTGCAAGAGATGTCTCTCTCTTGTGTTCCTCCAATCATAACTTATATACGTCATAATCTGAAGTATCATATCCAGGATACGTCAGATTATGACGAGGCTTTGGATGGCTTACTAGCGAGCGGATTTTTGGAAGTGTAGTGAATAAGATCCTGATGTTATACTTTTTAAGAACTTTAGCTAATTTTTTGAAAACTGAACTGATGTATGGGATGGAGATGTTACCCTTAAAGTTAGTTATTTCTTCAGTGTGGTGGCTAGGAGGATTTAGAAGAAAATTTTTAATGGTTTTATCAGAATATCCATTTTGTGTAAAGACATGAGAGAGGTAATTAGTTTCTTCTTGAAGTTCAGCTGGGTCATTCAGAAAAGAGCGTGCTCTGTGTCCCAAGGTAGAAATAGTTCCAAGTTTTTGTGGAGGAAAATGATGGAACTGACTGTGAAGATATCTATTAGTTTGCGTAAGATTTCTATACATGGAGATTCTAAATTTTACAGAGCAGTGTAAAAGTTTTATATCCAGGAATGGTAGGGAATTGTCATGTTCAAGTTCGACTGTGAATTTTATATACATTTTTTATAATGCTGATTATTGAGATGATTAAGAAAATCCATGAGAGTTATGGCCATGACTCCAAATAATAATAATGTCATCTGCATAGCATTTCCAAAGTTTTGGTTTAAATGAGAAGGATGATATAGCTTTAGTTTCAAAATCCTCCAAGTAAATGTTAGCAAGAATAGGAGATAAAGGTTGCCCTTCGCTAGATGGGCAACCCTTTACAAACATCTTGGTTCTGTATAATAAATTTAGTTTAATCCTTTATCCAAGTGTGAACAAACAAAGTTCGCACCTGAAAGTATCTTCAGGACTGGGGTAAGGTGGTACAACACCAGGGCACTCCTTGCAAAGGTGGAGCAAGCTACCAACACTCCTATCTCAGTATCTCCCATAATGCAAAACACATCTCCTTGCAGATATGTCTAATGTTATGCATTAAGGGAAGGGCCACAACCCAGACTAGTTTTGACCTTTATTGAGGTCTCTTCAGTGGGAGCCAGGCCCAAGTGGAGACAAGTGGAGATACCAGGCAGAAGCATTAGCAGGTCATCTCTACCTATAGGAGTTGCCAAATGGTGTGCCATTCTTTTTTTAAAAAATTACTCTGGATTTAGAGAAAGATGTTGAAAGTTTATTTTTCACTTGGTTAGAGTATAATAAATTTAGTTTAATCCTTTATCCAAGTGTGAGCAAACATAGTTTGCACCTGAAAGTATCTTCAGGACTGGGGTAAGGTGGTATTCCACCTTAATGCATAACATTAGACATATTCGCAAGGAGATGTGTTTTGCATTATGGGAGATACTGAGATAGGAGCGTTGGTAACTTGCTCCACCTTTGCAAGGAGTGTCCTGGTGTTGTACCACCTTACCCCAGTCCTGAAGATACTTTCAGGTGCGAACTTTGTTTGCTCACACTTGGATAAAGGATTAAACTAAATTTATTATACTCTAATCAAGTGAAAAATAAACTTTCAACATCCTGGTTCTGTTTGTAGATCATATCCCAATGGCTTTAGCAGGCCTATAAGGCCCACAATCTTCCAAGCATGCTTGGATTGGATTTCCTAATTGAAATACGAGGATAGGATAGTCACCCCTCCTATGTTTGCAAATGGTGTCTTGATATCAGAAGTAACCAGACTTAACGCAATGGCTTAGTAAAGCAAACATTTTTTTGGATAATTTGTTCTTCAGTAATATTAGCACTTCTTCTGTAGGGACATTTGTAAATAAGGAAACTATGTCAAAACTTGCTATTATGTCATTCTCATTAATAGTTACATCTTTAATTTGTGATATAAAGTCCATGGTATTGTTAATGAAGGATGAAGATTTATTAGAAAAACACTTGAGATGTTTAGCAAGATGTTTGGAAAGCTTGTAAGTAGGAGAATCAATACCTTTCACGATTGGACGAAGATGGAAGTTTTCCTTGTGGATTTTTGAAACTCCATAAATACGTGGGATGAGTGGATGAAGAGAGCGTAGAGAAAGTCGAATGTTGCGAGATAGTTCAGTTGTAGTCTTCAATAAATTCTTTGTGCGGGTTTTGAAGTTCCCGTGTTGGATCTTCCTGTAGTATTGAATACGTATTATTTTCAAGTAATTGAAGCATCTTATTATGGTATTCTTCAGAATCAAGGACTATGATAGCATTGCCTTTAAATGATATAAAAGGAAGATTCAAAAAAAAACACTCAAGAAGATAGGACTGAATGTCAACAGGTTAGTGTTCTTAAAACGTAAATTTCATGCAGTCTTTTCCAATTTCATCTGTTTTAAGGGGAATGTAACAACTGTACATACATACGTACATACATCCTCAAGGCCCACCTTTCCTAATTGGGTTGTGGGGGCAACAGCTGCAAGAGGAACTTCCAATGGTCATGATCCTCTGCCACCAAGCTCAGGTGTTCTGGTGGGTTTCCCAAACGTGTCCACCCAAGGTTTTCGATATAATCTATCCAGCGATTCCTTGGCCTTCCACCCTCTGGCTTGGCAAAGAGGGCCTGCTGAGGGAGCATCTCTTGTGGCATTCTGACCAGGTGCCTGTACCAACGTAACTGTGATCTCTCAACACAGAGAAGCAGCGGTTGAGTATTGAGGATTTCCCCAATTGCAGAGTTTCTGACTCTGTCGAGACTTGTCAGCCCCTCGAAGGAACCTCATTTCAGCCGCTTGGATTCGTGTCTGCATTCTTTCGGTCATTACCCAACTCTCATGACCATAGGTGTGGATGGGGACATAGACTGTATTGAAGATAGCCAGCTTTGCCTTCTGGCTGAACACCCGCTTCAATACTACAACGGCCGAGCTCCCGCAATATTGAGCTTGCTAAGCCAATTCAAGTATCTAGCTCTACGTCCCATTTTCCATCATTCGTGAATATGGACCCAAGGTATTTAAACTTCTCCACCTGCCTCATTGGGACTCCACTTACATTTAGAGTGCACTGGGATGGTTGTCTTGAGACCACAAATGTTTCAGTTTTGGCCACACTGATCTTCATTCCGGCATCTGCACAAATAGAAACACACAAACTCTTCCACAGATGACATCTGTGGAAGAGCTAAGCAGAACTATGTCATTTGCAAAAAGCAGACATCCAATGCTACATCTTCCAATTCTGACAAACACTGCCTCGGCTGTGCCTATCAATCCAGTCCATAAATATTATGAAAAGGAGGGGTGACAGAACACACCCTTGGCGGAGGCCAACGGAGACTGTGAAAGGTTCAGACTTTGTGCTGTTTACTATGACACAAAACTCTGGGCATTCATACAGGGACTTGATGGCAGCTAATAGTTGGCTTGTCATACTTCTGTACTATTTGCCAAAGCTTATTCTGAGGAACCCGGTCATATGCCTTCTCCAAGTCCACAAAACATGTGTAGACATTCTTGGCATATTCCCAAGAGTTCTCAAAGACTTGCCTTAAAGTGAACATTTGGTCGGTTGTGCTTCTACCAGGACGAAAGCCACATTGTTCTTCCTGGAACTTTGACTCAACTATACTCCTACACCGTCTTTCCAAGCACTTAGTATACACATTCCCAGGGGGGCTGAACAGAGAGAGATGCCACGATAGTTACTGCAATCCTTCTGGTCTCCCTTCTTAAAGACTGGTATTATTATGCATGTCTGCCATTGCTTTGGTGCTCGCCCAGATATCCAAGCAGCCTGACACACCCGAGTCAGCCAGAGAACACCGTCTCGATTTAAGGATTTTAGCATTTTGGGCCGAATTTCATCATCGCCAGCAGCCTTGCCCGATTTTAGGATTTTATTGCTAAATGGACCTCTTCTGCTGTGAGACTAGTCATTGTCCCGATCTGCACCTCTTGGATGTCCACAACTGCTGGGCCACCTGGGTTAAGAAGGCTCTCAAAGTATTCCCTCCATCTGTGAAGGATATCCTTCTCGGTTGTTAAAAGTGCACCATCAGAGGCCTTAATTGCCCTTGCTGTGCACGATTTCCTCTCTCGAAGGTAGCGGATGGTCTGCCAGAATACTTTGTTTGCATTTGTATAGGATGAGTCTAATCTTTCTCCAAAGGATTCCCAAGCCTTCTGCTTTGCTGTCTTTACTGCCTCAGCAGCAGCTTTTTGTGCCTCAGCATACCGCAAACGCATCTCAGATGACCTGACTATAAGCCATGTTAGGTAGGACTCCTTTTTTGCCCGGACAGTTTTTCGGACTTCTTGGTTCCACCAAGGTGTCCTTTTCTCACTGCCCGTTGCCACACCATGAGAGTGCAGAAGCAGTGACAGCTGTTCTGAACAGCTTCCACTCCTCCTCAACATCTGCAGTATGCATGGGAATCTCTTTGAACCTGGAGGAAATGTCATTTGCAAAATTCTTCCTCACAGCCTCATTTTCCAATGTCTCCCATTTCATGCGGTATAGCTGCTTAGGCCTACCAGCGTTGATGGTAGCATCTGGTTTCTGAAGCCGTAGAGTGCACACAACAAGGTGGTGGTCAGTTGACAGTTCTGCCCCTTTTCTTACATGAACATCCAACACTGAGCAAAATAGGTCTGCTGAGCCTATAAAGAAGTCAATCAGAGACCTTTGTTCTAGTGTATCCCTGTACCAGGTATACGTATGGACTTCTCGGTGCTGGAAGAAGGTATTCATTATGGACAAGCTGTTAGTACAGCAGAAGTCCAATAATTTCAACCCATTCGCATTAAGGTTAGGGGTGTCGTTCCTCCCAACCACACTCCTCCATGTCTGGTCATCTGTTCCAACATGTGCATTGAAGTCACCCATTAGCAGGACTGATTCCATGTCTGCCACCCTGTCAAAAGCAGCATCCACTTCCTCTAGGAAGGCAGAGTATTCTGACTCCAGATTAGGTGCATAGTTTCTCATCTGAAGCCTTAAAACACATACCCGTCCCACCAATGGGATCCACTCAACAACACTGATAGCTGGGGGCTTGTGAGTATCCCCACACCCGCCTGAGCAGACATTGTCGGGCTCACACCAGAGTAGTAGAGCTTTCACCCCTTATCCAGGTTGAGTTCCAGAGCCTCTCCTCTTGGTTGAAGAAAGCCCAACTAAGTCTTGCCGGTAGCACTTGGCTTCCTCAACCAGTTCCAACTCCTTCCCTGTCAGAGAGAAGATGTTCCAGTTGCCTAAAGCCAGTCTGGTGCCGTCGTCGTTGCCATTTCCATCCCTTTGCAGAACCATTTCTTTGCGCTGCTCCTAAACACCTCCCCAAACGGGTAGCGGGCCTATTGATGGAGTTTCCTCTAGCAGAGTGCTGAGGAGTGGTGTCTAAGGGAGACTGTAACATATTTTTCGAACGGGTCCCTCTGCCTAAAACTCGAATGCGTCTGTTGGTAACCTGCGTGACAGACGATGCGGTATGAACATTTTTAGATGGCCTGATCATATTACAGTGTTTGATAATGTCCTGTTAGCACAAGACGAAATGACACAGCAAAATAGGAAAGATTGCCCTCGAATACTCTAATAGCATTCGGGGGGGGGGGGGCAAGAAGAGAAGAAAGAAGCAAGGGAGGAAGAGGAGGGACCAGTCTACAGATAATATAACAGATATATATTACATGAAGTAAGGCATGGTCCAGCATCAGGTACCTCGGGTTTGCCACGCCTGTACTCACTAAAGTGAGCCCCTGAGAAATATAACAACTGTACGTGCCAAAAAAATCTATCAGAAGGCAAAGTTAGATCTACTCAGCGAAAGAATTTTTGATACGAAACATACTCTAGCTTTTTTATTCAATGATAAAAGATCTTTAGCTCAAAAGAAAGCTTGAAGAAGTTCTGGATAATGGTAGTTTGCATGAGTTTTTTATGAATAGTGAAGCTCAGGCATCACAGATACAACATAATAACAAGATTAACCTTATTAGAAAATTTGAGAATCTTAAGAGAATGCAGAATCCACTTGATTTTAATAAAGACCACATTAATCCTGACAAAGTTGTAGTAAACAAGTCCTCTCACGTTCTTACAGACTCCGAAAAAAAGCATCTCTGCAAAGGTCTTAATTTCATTCCTTCACCAAGAATTATTGCCAAGGAATCTCTCCTTACTAAACTAGAAAAAGCTACTTCACTCCTACCTACTCAAATGGCTAACCTTCTACAAATGGAATCCATTTTCATTATTAATGCGAAACCTCCTACAGATAACATTTCCTCAGCTGAACGACAGGACTTAAAAAACTTAACAACAACAGAAATATAATAATATTACCGGCAGATAAAGGCAATGCCACCATAGTCCTTGATTCTGAAGAATACCATAATAAGATGCTTCAATTACTTGAAAATAACACATATTCAATACTACAGGAAGATCCAACATGGGAACATCAAAACTGCACAAACAATTTATTGAAGACTACAACTGAACTATCTCGCAACATTCGGCTTTCTCTATGCTCTCTATATCCACTCATCCCACATATTTATGGAGTTCCAAAAATCCACAAGGAAAACTTCCCTCTTCGTCCAATCATGGAAGGTATTGATTCTCCTACTTACAAGCTTTCCAAACATCTTGCTAAATACGTCATGTGTTTTTCTAATAATCTTCATCCTTCGTTAACAATACCATGGACTTCATATCAAAAATTAAAGATATAACTATCAACAAGAATGACATAATAGCAAGTTCTGACATAGTTTCCTTATTTACAAATGTCTCTACAGAAGAAGTGTTAATATTACTAAAGAACAAATTATCAAAAAAAAATGTTTGCTTTACTAACCCATTGCATTAAGTCTGGTTACTTCCGATATCAAGACACCATCTACAAACAGAACCAAGGTCTATGGAGGAACACAAGAGAGACATCTCTTACAAAAGAACACATGCCAGTGCCTTGTCTAGTCATGTTCTTTTCTCAAACAAGCCTGATGATGAACACCAGGGTCATTCAGTCTGCTGGGATGATCCGAAAACATCTTTCGTTGCCATGATGAGTTTGAAATAAAAATTGTGGAGTCCAGAGAACTCATCCTTAATTGTGAACATTTAAATAACAATTTGAGCTACAACATCCCTGATAGCCACTCTGCTCTTGTTTCGGTACTGGCGTTCACGAGAGTCTGCAAGCACGCACTCAACAAACAATGCCACGTTTGTAAAAACAACTTAAATGTAAATACGTTTTTTCATGTCAATTATGTATTGCAATTTTCCTGTGCTTCACAGTTTTAAACTTCAGTGTTTTTATTACTGTTTCCTATTCTTAGAAGACACCTGAAGAAGGCTGTCAAAAGCCGAAACTAGTTGTGTTTTTATTTCAATAAAGCTTTACTATTATTCTAGGTTTTAGTCATTAAATCTTTTTATCAAAATGTATCATAACAACCGAGTCAATGTTCCTGAATCCACACACATATATATATATATATACACAAGGTGGTATCAAAAAATTTCAAGACTAGCTCTGTTTACGAGAAATTACGTTATTTATCTACGTTTACACACTATTACCTTCAAAATAGTCCCCTTGCATATCAATACAGCGCTCCCAGCGTCTTTGCTACTTCTGGAATGTGTCCTGGAAGTCTTCTTTTCAAAGCATGTCAAGCACTTTCTGCAATTCGCGCTGGATCTCCACGATAGTGTCAAAACGATGATCTTTGAGCTGGATCTTCATCTTCAGGAAGAGGGCAAAGTCTGCAGGAGCCAATTCTGGCGAGTAGGGTGGGTGCGGAAGTGAGATCATGTTGTTTCTGGTGAGAAACTTACATGTGAGGAGAGCTTGGTGACAGGGTGCACTGTCGTCGTGAAGCATCCAGTTTTTTGCGCATGCCACAGATCTGGTTGCTTTTGCCGAATGTCCTCCCTCAGACGCCTTAAAACATGGCAGTAGAACTCGCTATTGATGATCTGGCCCCTGAAGACGAAATCTCGATGCACAATGCTCAAATGTCAAAAAAGACGATGAGCATGCACTTGGTCGAGCTGCGGACCTGCCTAGCCTTTTTGGGTCATGGAGATGATGGGCTCTTCCACTGTGAAGACTGTTGCTTCGTCTCAGGGTCGTACTCGTACACCCAAGTTTCATCACTGGTAATGATCCTCGACATGAAGGATGGGTCATTCACAGCACAATGACGGAGTTCTTGCTAGACTTCGACATGGTGTTCCTTCTGCTCCTGGGTCAGCATCCTAGGGACGAACTTGGCAGCAACATGGCGCATGTTAATCACACGTGAGGATTGCCTGGACTGTTCCGTATGACACACCGACAATGGTGTGGAGTGTTCTCCAATGATCCTCATGTGCAAGCTGCCGAATGGTTTCGACATTTTTGGGGGTTGAGCTCGTTGAAGATCTTCCTGATCTCTTATCGTCTTTTGACAATCTTTCAGAAAGGTAAAAATTATTCAGCGCATTAAAGAATTGTCTGTGAGTAGAAAAACAATTAAGGATAGGATATTCAAGTTGGAAAGGAATACAGTAGAATAATTAACAAAAGTTTAGCTTCATGGAAGTTCTTTTCTATTTGTGTTGATGAGAGCACAGACATTACATCAGCTAGCCTGGCAATCTTTGCTCGCTTTTGTAGAGATGACGAAGTATGCGAAGAGAGGATTAACCTTGTAGCAGTACCTGAGCGTATCATTGGGGTTGAAATACGTAAAGCAGTTATGGATGAATTATCTATTCGGCAAATTGATATTTCAAAAGAGGTATCCGTCACAACAGATGGTGCGCCCAGCATGATTGGTAAGAAAGCAGGATTTGTAAATCTGTTTGCAAAATATCTAAAACAGTTATGAATGAATTATCTATTCGGCAAATTGATATTTCGAAAGTGGTATCCATCACAACAGATGGTGCGCCCAGCATTTGTAAATCTGTTTGCAAAAAGCAGGATTTGTAAATCTGTTTGCAAAATATGGCGGTCATCCACTTATTTATTTATTTATTCATATGGAGTTTCCTCCCTATTCTCCCACGTCCGTACTGGGGTGAGTTGAGCCCTCTCATGGGGGTTAAGTATTTATGACTGTAGATCCGTGTGTATTCATGGAGCCGGTTTGCCTGCTTGCGGGATGAAAAACCCCAGATAAACTGGTGGAAAAAAATCTGCTGTCCACGCCCAAGACCGGCTAACTTGGCTATGGCTGAGGAAGATCCTTAAGCTCCTCACGTCGCCGACGGGAATCGAACCTAGGACACTCCTTCTCCAGGCATATGATTGCAAAGTGCATAGCCACTAGGGTAACCACACGGATGGTCATCCACTGATAGGTTTTCATTGCATCCTACATGAGGAGAATTTATGTGCAAATGCTGGCCTAAAGGAACTTCAAGAAGTGATGCAAGCACTAACCAAGGTTGTTAATTACATTTCTGCACCTGCTTTGAATAAAAGGCAATTTCAGAATCTATTGAATGAGGTGGATTCGGTGTACAAAGGACTAATAATGTACAACAATGTTTCTTAGACTTAGTCGAGGTCTTGTTCAGAAATGATTTGTTGAATGCCTGGATGAGATAAATCTCTTTTTGACTAATCAACAAATGTGTTATAAAGAAATGTATGACATCGTATGGGTTTGTAAACTGATGTTTTTCGCAGATTTTTGTGAACATTTAAATAACTCAAACTACAGGACACGAAAATATCTTCAAATAAACTTGCAGATGTTTTCGTGGATAAATATGGATGATTTTGAAATGCAATTGATTGATTTTCAAAGTAGCTCAATTTGGATGCAGAAATTTGTTGATCTCAGAATTGACTTGGAAAATATTGAAAAGGAGCGATTAGAGATGGAAGTAACAGAGAAGTGCGGAAAAAGAGATATTAAGAAGTTGGAATGCTATTCCCGAAACTTTTGTATGTTTAAAAACCCTTGCAACGGTATTATTATCCATTTATGCATCTACATGTTCTTGTGAATCATTGTTCTCAGTGATGAACTTTGTTAAGTCTCGTAACAGGAGTAGCCTTACAGATGTAATTAGTAGAGCATGCATATTTCTACAGGTTACAAAATATAAACCTGATATAAATTATCTTTCGTTAGTGATGTAGTAACAGCAGAAGTTTCACTGATGCTAAATAAATAAAATATCCACTATTTTTCTTTCTCTAATTTTGATTTGATGTTTTCTGCTATGGGAAAATGGTAAAGATTAATTTCTTTTAATATATTATGTAGGTAAAATAACAATATATCTGTCATTTTTATGTATTACTCGTAAAGGATTAAGAAGTAATAAAACTGTATCTTTAATTTTATTTTATTTTATTGTGCTTTAGTCAAGTAAAACGATTATGAGATTGTGCACTCCAATATATTGAAAAAACTTGAAAAACCTTATGTCTGACTGATCTTTATAAAAAAAAAAAAAAAAAAAAAAAAAAAAAAAAAAAAAAAAATCAGAATTATTGTTTACTCTTGCTGATGTTAAAATTGCGTCTTTAAATTCTGGTGCTTTATATGGCAGCTTGAATTACACTTAAATGCATATAAAAAATATTCACGCTATCAACAGAATAGAAGGACTAAAGTAAAATTTCCATCACTAATTTTTACATTTATTCAATCTTACATAACTTACAATAATCACTCTTACAATATTCTTTGATTTTACCATTCTAGTATGATTATTTGAAAAGATCTTCCCAATACTTAAAAGACACCAAATAATAATATGTTCCCCAAAATTTCGACTGGCATATGAGAAAATTTTGCATCAAAGATTTGGCAATTTTGGCATGCCCACTAAAATAAGTTGCTCACCCCTGGTCTAGAGTCCAGATTTAAACAAATCTATCATGTTTGGGAGTTTACGGCGATCAAGGAGCTGCGGTGAAAACGCCTGCCAGTCTGACCAGTGGTGACGGTGACTAAGATTTCCAGAAATGCTATACATCTTTTTGATTTTTTGTAGTATTTTTGGTGTGTATTGAGAAGGGCGGCAAAAGCTTTAGCTACGCCACTGGATAAGAGTGTTTCATAGACTGATTAAAAGGATATGGGAGAAAGTATCACGGCCATAAAGCTAGAAGTCAGTTTCATACCACTGCACAAGAAGGGAGATATGAAGGATTGCAAGAACAGAACTATTAGTTTAATCTCTCATGCATGCAAGATTTTATTAAAGTTCATTCTAAATAGGCTGAGGTCAAATTTGAGACAGAGATGTCTGAGGAATAAGGCTTCAGGAAAGGCACGGTACCAGAGATCAGATCCTTTGCTTTAGACTCTCTTTGGTAGTGTGTTTCATAGCCTACTCAAAAGCTTTTGAATGTGTTCAGCATGTGAAAGTGTGGGAGGTAATGAAAGTAATCAGAATAAGGAGTTTTCCTCAACACATATCTGGTTAATAGCTAACTTGTACAGTGAGCAAGAAACCATGGTAAGATCAGGTGTTGGATTAACTGATTGACTTCAGGTAAGCAGGAGAGTTAAGCAAGGAAACCTACTTTCTCCTCACCTGTTGTATCTATGCTGAGGACACCATGTGTACGGCATTGGATGAGCTTAAGACAGGAATTAGGATAGATGGCAGTTGGATCAGTAATCTGATGTACACCTTTCTAATTAAAGGTAGAACTACAATGAATCCTCGATAGAGTTTATGAGATCAGCAAGAACAGGAGACTTAAACGCAACCCTAGCAAGACAAAGATTATAGTTCTCGAAAGAAACATAGATAGAGAAGCTGCTGAGAAACAAGTATACCTTAATGAAGAAATAATTGAATTCAAGTACTTGGGATCTGTCATTAATGTGGAGAATTGCAGTTCAGAAAGCATAAAAAAAAATTAGGAATGGCTAAAATAACTGTCAGAAACTTTCCAAAATCTGGAAGGATGGATCTATTTCTGTAGGTACAAAGCTGAGGATTCTGGATGCAGCTGTTTTTTTCAGTAATGACTTATGGATGTGAAATTTGGAACCTAAAGAGTGTGATAGGAAAAGGATAGCTGCTGCTTTTGAGATGTGGTGTTACAGGAGATAGTTGAGGATTTCACACAATGAAAGGCAGACAAAGAGATGGGTGCTAGAAAGAATCGGTAGAAACTTCTCCTTAAAGGCACTGACAGAAGAAAGCTGAAATACTTTGGACACAATGAAATAATGATAGAAAGACTTCTCAAAACAATGATAGAAGGTAAAGTCCCTGGAAAAAGAGGAAGTGGTAGAACCTCAATAAGATGGATGAATAGTGTCTGGAGTGACTGGTTTTCAGAGTGGAAGCCTCCAGAAAAGCATACAACAGGACCACCTGACTAGGACTGGTGTGGCACATCATCATCAAGGAGCAGAATGATCATACAGCATCTGATGATTTCCATGAATCTATGGATGGAAGTACAACATTTAGAATTTCACAGTTTGTGGATTTATAAAAGCAACATTATTTTCAGCCCACCCTTGTATACTGTGATGAATTATATAGCAAAAAGGATACACAGGAACAGAAGCAAACTGTTGGTGGTCTTCAACATCTTGAGTATTATCAACACTAAATTCCTGTGAGAAATACGGTTCTGCACTTTCCTAGTAAATAAATAATAAAATTTAGCTAATTAGTATTTAACAAACTATAATATCAAGCATTTTACGTGTGCACGTGTATTTGTGTATGGCATTCAAGGATTAGAACTCGAGTTTCTGGTAGTGATATCAGGCTCTCTCTCTCTCTCTTTACACACACACAAAGTTCTGATTTCAATAAAACAGATTTAGACAGATGTGATAAAGCTGCTTCTCCAAAATCTACAAGTCATGCCTCCATGAAATACAAAAATAAATGAAATAAGCAAATAATGTCATTACTATGCATGATTATGTACCTGATGGTTTTGCATTATAATAATTTTGAGTATTTAATGTCAATGAGAGAAGAAAAACCATAATGAGAAGTGTTGAACTCTTGCATTCTAAAATAGCTAACATATGTATGTGAATTAAAATGGAGTGGAAGATACATGTTATGAAAGATGTGCAGTGAGAAAGGTGATCAGCAGGCTCATAAGCAGTGCAAAGCAAAAGCAAGGATGACCAGCATGGTGAGAAAAATAAATCAGATTTCAGAGGAAATATGTTGAGCAAGCCAAAAGTATTCCAAAGAGCTTTTTTGTTACTTGACAAGTAAAATGAAGAATAGTTATCACTTTACAAGGATCTATCATTCAGGTGGAGATAATGTAGTGAAAGATGTGAGAGGAGTCAATATGAGAATGAAGGTAGATTAACTGGAGTGTTTAGGATATTAAGAAATCTCAAAGTGAATACAGCCATGGGAATGGGTGAGATATCAGTCCATTCATATGTGACAGGAAAATGCAAGAGAAATGACAAAACTACTAATAAGGATATTTTAAGTCTTGGCACTGACAGTTTCATGGGAGTGGAAAGACACAATAACTGTTATATAATTTTAAGGTTATATATTTAAAAACAAATACTTGTAGCAGATCAGGAGTGGTGGTTAAAACATTGGAAAAGTTGATTAAGAGCAGAATTCAAAAATAAGTGGATAACAATATGATACTCTATGGAATAGACAGCATTATTTGTGAAAGGAGGGTCTATCTTAGTAATTTACTCACCTTCCACAATAAAGTAATGGCTGAGCTGGATAAGAGAACCGGCTAAGGCATGATATTCTAGACTTTGGAAAAGTATTTAACAAAATACCACATGGAACTCCATGATGTAAATTAGAGCATATGGGGATAGACATAAAACTGGTAACATCGATAAAAGAGTAGACATAATAGAGAGTAGTGTATGATGAAGGTGAATCAAAGAGAAGGCGGTGACAAATGGTGTGACATGGGCTCCATACTTCAGCCATTGTTCTTCAATTTGTACATTAATGAGTTTAAGGCTTTCTCTTCAAAAGTCTCGATAAAGAAGTTGGCCAAGGGTGGGGAAAGTGGTGAACCCATGGCTGTCCCCTCTATCTGTTTGTAGAATTTTTCCTACCAAACGAAATAGCCTGAGTTCATTGTGAACTGAAATAGGGCTGAGATATCGGGAGGAAATTTAGCTTGGATTAGCTCTAAGGTTTCTTTGAAGGGGACATTTGTGAATAAGGAGAAAACATCAAAACTAACCATTATGTCATCATGTTGGAGTGTAAGGTTTTCTATACTGGCTTTGAAGTGGGCTGAGATTTTTATGTGTGATGGTGTGTTGCCAGTATAGTGTGAGAGCGCTTTGGCTAAATATTTAGCTAGTTTGTAAGTGGGGGAAACCAATGCCATCCATTATGGGACGTAATGGCACATTTTCTTCATGTATTTTTTGGGAGCCCATATATACGAGGGGGGGGAGGGGGGGAGTCTAGAGGTATATGGTTTTAGTCTGTTAGTAATCTCCATAGGCCAAGAAGTGACCTTCTTAAGGAGCCTATGGAGTTTTGTAATTTGTGAGTTGGTGGGATTGTATTCAATGGGGAGGAAAGTAGCTCGATATAATAGTAAAGCCTTAAACTTACCTGTGTAGTTATTATGATTAGGTACCACAGTGGTGTTCCCCTTATCTGTTTTGGTGATAACTATTTCTTTGTTTTTCTTCAATTCCCATAGATACTTGTATTCGCTAATGGATATGTTGGTTTTTGGTGGTTTTCCTTTTGTGAGGACACAGGCTACATCCAATCTAACATCGTTGGCGATGTGGTTTGGAAGGTGGCGAATCCCGCGTTCAATCTGGATCGTTAATTCCTCGGCTGGTAATTTCCTAGGAGCAATGCCAAAGTTGTGACCACGTGACAAAACGTTGAGAAGTTCAGGCTTCAAGATAACTGAAGAAAGGTTAACTACAGTGTTGGTTTGTAGTTTTGGTTTGGACGTCGAGTTCTTTTTTAATTTATCAAACTTGTTCATATGTCGACTCCGTAATCGTTTGAATTCTTTATTTTCCGCCGTGCATGAGACGTCATGTAGAATTGACCAATGTTCGTGATTTAGCGTATTTGAAAGCTCATTCTCTAGAGCTAAAATAGCTCTGTTTACGTCAGCTAGGCAAGTGTGCAGCGTTAATTTGCTCCCGAAGTAAAGCCTGACTCGCCCGGTTGTAGATACGGAGAGCTTTCTGTGAAATGAAACGGTGCTTAAATTTTACACAATTTGGGATTACCTGATTATCCCGGCAGCGTTTTAGGAAGGTCAGATGATTCAGTTGCTAGATAACTTCAGCTTCAGTTTGCCATAACGGCGGGCCTTACATGCGATGGAATCTCCGTGGATGATAGTAATTTTTGTAGAAAGGCTTATACGCTGGTAACTAAATACTTAAGTTTCAGTAAGGAAATACCATGAGTAGACATATTACTAACTATTATAATAACGGAATTAACTCAAGTCAATTATTCTTTATTCGTAGAATTTTCACCTGAGTATCACAGGCATCATCAGTACAGGTACAAGGCTAATTAAACAATAACTGTTATATTCACAAAGTGCCACCTAAGTAGCTAAGGTTAAATTTCCTAAATTTATTTAATTATTATTATTTATTTATTTAAATTAAGGGGATATTAAATCCCACATTGTTTTAAAAACCGAATAAGAAACTCAAGGTTCGGAATCAGAGTTTCATGCCGAATATAGTAACTATAAACGTATCGGCGAATACTAGCATAAGCTAAAGCACGTAGTACAAACTAGGGAAACTCGTTGCAAAGGTGGAGAAAGTTTTGATCGCTATTCTTAGTATTTTCCATGATGTAAAACCCATCTCCTAGAAGATGTATGATGTTATACATTATGGTGAGAGATCACTACCCAGACGGTTTCGATCTTTATTGAGATCTCATCAGTGAGTAGCTAGACCAAAGTATAATACTAAGGGTATAGCGAAAAGAACTTATATACTCTGCTATACGAGTTGTCAAAAATGTGCACCCATAAATTATTTAAAATAAAGAGCCAATAGGCTTCATATAATACAGACCAAAGTATAATACCATAGGCATTATACTTTAGTCTAGCTACTCACTGATGAGATCTCAATAAAGATCGAAACCGGTCTGGGTAGTGACCTCTCACCATAATGTATAACATCATACATCTCCTAGGACAGTGCTTTCCAAACTTCTGGATGTCAGGGCCCCCTTTGCAAAAATTAAAATATTTCATGGCCTCCCTCGAAAAAAAAAATCGTAATAGAGAGATAATTATAATATTTATTGTATTTATATTCAATACAAAACATACACAGCAAATACTGCAAAAATCAAATGCATATATTACATTTTTGCCTCTGAAGACGATGCGGGCTGTTCTGGTAAAATATGAAATACTGTCCTTTTTTTTTGAGTCTGTTTCTGCTTCTTCTGATTGTTCGCGGATTTTTTTTTTTTTTTTTTTTTTTTTTTTTTTTTTTTTTTTTTTTTTATCAGCCACTTATCCATCTCAGGGTTAAATTTTTTAACATAGAATATATCAAATAATAGCACCACTTACCGATACTGCCACACCACAGACTGATAACATGAAATTAGTGAATATTACCTGAATAAGGGAATCCCCGAACCAGGAATATTTTTCTCTTTTGTGACTTTTCTCCCTATACAGTAATTAAGCCTAACGTGAAACAGACAGCAAAGGCAGGTTATTAAAACGTGCATATGATTGGTGCGGTATTCACAAAAGATCACACAACCGAAAGATAAAAGCATAGCTGACAATTGGATTGAAATGCTAACTCTCTTCAAATGAATTCCATATGCGAAACTGCCATAACATTCATTATGTATATATTACTTAGTTTTAACACTTTTACGAATTTTAACACGTTCAGTTGAATTTTATTGCTGCCTTGGTAAATCGAACTCACACACATCTAATTAATAACAATAGTTTTTAGTTAGATACTATGTTTGCCCATGCAACATATGGTTTTGTTTCAGTCTATATATACAACATAGTTTCTGTATTATGAGGGGACATGTGATTCATTAATTAGTGTGTTTTTATCCCAGTTGTCTCTAATTGCACTATTTGTTGAGAAATATACTACACAGACTGCTCATACCTTATTCACTGGCATAATAAAAGTATACTTGTTTTTATTGCCTCTGCAGTATAGTGGCTGTTAGGGAGGGCATGTTGTTTACCACTGCAAGGGAGTTACTATCTCCCCACATGAACTTTTTTAAGCTTTTTTTCATGTGTGAAGTATATGTGAAACTTTTATTGGTAACAGAAAACTAGCTCAGATGACAATGATAATATAAAACGAGTTTTGATATGTATATAAAGTCAATATCAACAGTCCCTGATTATGAACGTGTGATGAAAGGCACAGGAAGATTTGCAGCTTCCCTGGAGAGCATTCGAAGTAAATACAATTAACCACTGCTTTGAAATGAAACATATGAATAAGCAATATTTACTAAATTCATTAAGCGCCAAAATACGCAGGAAGCAAAATTTGTGAACCAACACCAATGTGTGAATTTTTCCATTAAAATATAAAAAATAATAAAAAAGAAATAATAAATAATAAAAGTTAAATACGTTTCTTTTAAAATAAAAAAAATCTACTTAGTCTTAAAACATTTTAAATTTGTTTTCATTATTTCACGGCCCCCCCTCAACAAAACCTACGGCACCCAGTTTGGGAAGCGCTGTCCTAGGAGATGGGTTTTACATTATGGAAAATACTAAGAATAGCGATCAAAACTTTCTCCACCTTTGCAACGAGTTGCCCTAGTTTGTACTACGTTCTTTAGCTTACGCTAATAGTCGCCGATGCATTTATAGTTACTATATTCGGCATGAAACTCTTTGATTCCGAACCTTGAGTTTCTTATTCGGTTTTAAAACAATGTGGGATTTAATATTCCCTTAATTTAAATAATGTTTTACATCACCGAAATGAAGCCTATTGGCTCTTTATTTTAAATCATTTATTTTTATTTTAATTATTTAAATTTAATTATTTAGTTATTTAATTATTAAATAATAATTATTTAATTATTCAATTATCATTAAAAAAATAATAAATAAATAAATAAATTTTTTTTTTCATACAAGCCAGTATATCCACGCTGAATCACATCATCCCAGCCAAAAGGCAGGTACTATAAAAACACTAGTTCATAGAACCCACTCCTTTTGTTCTTCAGAAGAACTTTTACAAAAAGAATTACAGTATATTAATTCTTCCTTCATAAAAAGAACTTTAAGTAGTCATGCTCCAGCATCCTCTTCAAGTACAGAAGAACCTACACATATACCTATCCCCTATTTACAAGAGGTTAGTGAATTAATAGCTAAGGTGCTAAAACCATTAAATATCTGTGTGGCTTTTCGACCCGTCAGAAAAATCTCCACTTTCCTAATGTCTCCAAAGGACAAGCTCCCACATCTCAGCTATCCAGGTGTCTACCAGATTCCCTGCTCATGTGGATTATCATATTTTGGACAAACAGGAAGATCTGCTCAGGTCTGGTTAGAAGAACACCAGTCGTACATCCAGTACCTTGAATCCAAACAGTCTGGAATTGCAGAACATGCCATCAACACCAGACATAGAGTTAAGTGGAACAAGACAAAAGTCATTCACAAAAGTCGGTTCCTAATGGAACGGCTATACAAAGAAACATGTGAAACATTACTTCACTCCCCTAACCTAAACAGATCTGATGGTTTACATCTTTCCCCCTTGTGGGAAAAGACGTAAACCATTCGATTCGGAGATTTGGACTTCAGAAATAAAATTTCCGATCTGCATCTAGACGATTCGGAGATTATAATTAGTCTAGTAGACATTGTTTCGCTATTCATGAATGTTCCATTGGCGGACAGCATAGAAAAGATAGTACTGTATAAAGCAGCAAATCTTTCCTAACATGTAATTATATATTTTTTAATATATATATATATATATATATATTTATGATAATTGAATAATTAAATAATTATTTAATAATTAAATAACTAAATAATTAAAAAATTTAAATAATTAAAAAAAAATTTTTTTAAAAAATAATAATTAAATAAATTTAGGAAATTTAACCTTAGCTATTAAGTGGCGCTTTGTAAATATAACAGTTATTGCTTAATTAGCCTTGTACCTGTACTGATGATGCCTGTGATACTCAGTTAAAAATTCTACGAATAAAGAATAACTGATGTGAGTTAACTCCGTTATTATAATAGTAATATGTCTACTCACGGTATTTCCTTACTGAAACTTATATCGAGACTTCACGGAGAGTCTAATTCCAAACGATGTGCGAGATACAGTAAAGTATTAGTTGAGAAGGCGAATTGCATTAACAGAATAATATTCCTAAAGCGATGTAAGTTGGCTCAAGTTATTCCTACCTGCTGTAAACTAAAAAAAGTTTACAAGTCTTAAAGAGCCTATCGGATTTATTTAAAGGCCAGTAGGTCACTATTAAATTGTCAGATACAAGAAGCAAAGAAATAACAGATATCAAGAACGCTATAGAACCAGTATTAGAGACTGAAAATTTTAACGCTGTTTTACGCATTTCATCGATGTCATACGAAAGGTTTTTAATGCTTCCCATGATAGATTGAAACACAAGTTTGATTCACTGGTGAGCCACCCTAAATCTGGCAATACTGTCATTGATACAGATATAGTAGTGATCAACATATCAGGCCGCCCACTGGCAGACAGCGAATGTTTTCTTTCAAAAGGGCATAATTTTGCCATTGCTCCGAATAAAATACCCATAATAGATTTTTCCATAGTATAGACAGAGGTATTCGATCCTTACCCCAAAAAACAGCTAACAGAACAAGATTCGAGTGTGCAAAAATTCTTTTTAATGCCAAGCCGCCGCAGCTGAACCTATCGTACTGGACAAAAAGCACTCAATTCGCTAAAAAATAACAAACACCTAATTATTACAAAAGCTGACAAAGAGAAGGCTGAAGTGATCCAAGACAGAAGAGAATACGAGAGAAAAATATCACTGTTACTCTGCGACTATTTGACTTATAGGCCCTTCACTTCCGATCCTACAGGTAGTCAAATAAAAAAGCTTAATGCCCTTATAGAAAAAATATCGATATGGGATGAAGATAAAAAGAAAACACTAGGAAGATATATGGGATGAAGATAAAAAGATAAAGACCTCCTTTGGGCGCTCACCGAGATTATATGGTCTTCCAAAAGTACATAAGCCAGGAATTCCATTAAGACCGGTTGTAGACTGTACAGGTTGTCCCACTTACAAAATATCAAAATTTCTGTCAAATTTACTCACTTCCTCAACTAGAAGAACTGCTACATATATAAAAAATTCTGTGGACTTCGGAAATAAAATTTCTGATCTGCATCTAGACGATTCGGAGATTATGATTAGTTTAGACATTGCTTTGCTATTTACAAATGTTCCATTGGCGGACAGCATGGAATTACTACACCAAGAATTTCCTCCAGATATTGTCAAATATTTGAATTTGTAATAAAGTCTAGTTATTTTTCCTTCAAAAACCAGTTATACCAACAAATCGAAGGGACAGCAATGGGTAATCCAATATCTCCTGCTATTGCCAACTACTTCATGGAGCATTTCGAACAGCGTATCATTAACAACATTACACCCAGACCTAACATTTGGTTCAGATATGTGGATGACATTTTTGCCATATGGAAGGGCACCTTCAGAAGAACTACAACTGTTTCTCTCAAAAATTAATGCACTTCATCCAAGGATCCAGTTAACCCTAGAAGTAGAAGTAAATAAGCAGTTAGCATTTCTAGACCTCTTGATTCTTCGCCAACAAGATGGTTATCTACAATTCACAGTCTAGAGGAAAGAGACTCATACAGACCAGTACATCCACGCTGAATCACATTACCATCCCAACCAAAAGGCAGGTACTATAAAACCACTAGTTCATAGAGCCCACTCCTTTTGTTCTTCAGAAGAACTTTTACAAAAAGAATTACAGTATATTAATTCTTCCTTCATATCCAATGGCTATAAGAAGTCCTTCATAAAAAGAACTTTAAGTAGTCGTGCTAAAGCATCCTCTTCAAGTACAGAAGAACCTACACGTATACCTATCCCCTATGTACAAGGGGTTAGTGAATGCATAGCTAAGGTGCTAAAACCATTAAATATCTGTGTGGCTTTTCGACCCGTCAGAAAGATCTCCACTTTCCTAATGTCTCCAAAGGACAAGCTCCCACATCTCAGCTATCCAGGTGTCTACCAGATTCCCTGCTCATGTGGATTATCATATTTTGGACAAACAGGAAGATCTGCTCAGGTCCGGTTAGAAGAACACCATTCGTACATCCAGTACCTTGAACCCGAACAGTCTGGAATTGCAGAACATACCATCAACACCAGACATAGAGTTCAGTGGAACAAGACAAAAGTCATTCATAAAAGTCGGTTCCTAATGGAACGGCTATACAAAGAAACATGTGAAACATTACTTCACTCCCCTAACCTAAACAGATCCGATGGTTTACTTCTTTCCCCCTTGTGGGAGATAGTACTGTATAAAGCAGCAAATCTTTCCTAACATATAATTGTATACACACACACACACACACACACACACACACACACACACACACACACACACACACACACATATATATTAAAAAGAAATAATAATAAATTTTTTTTATGATAATTGAATAATTAAATAATTATTATTTAATAATTAAATAAATAAATAATAATAATAATTAAATAAATTTAGGAAATTTAACCTTAGCTACTTAGGTGGCGCTTTGTGAATATAACAGTTATTGCTTAATTAGCCTTGTACCTGTACTGATGATGCCTGTGATACTCAGGTGAAAATTCTACGAATAAAGAATAATTGACGTGAGTTAATTCCGTTATTATAATAGTTAGTAATAAATACTTAAGGAATTGACAGCGTACACTAGAAATATGAGTTAAATCAACTTTAATATATACTTTCCGTTATTTCGGCAACGTCACGTTGCCATCTTCATGGGAACTTAAGATAAAGACACGTGCGTACTACATAACAGCAAATGAGAAACGAAGCGAGGAACCTACTGTTTTCCTAAAGTCCTGATGGTGACCCTCGCGGGCTATATTAGGTGTTCTTAGCCTTTGGGCTGAAGTTTTTCTGATATATGTTTCCCAAATTTGGGGCAGTCTCATGAATCCAAATTTGTTGTGGTTTGGCATGTTCCATGATTCCATGAATAGCCTTTCATATTTGAACTTGCTGCGGTGTATTACTGTGGCTTTCTTACACCTTATCCTGTGGCAAGTATCCAGAGCATGATCTGCAAGCCTAGAGTGGCTGTACTGGTGAAATCGGATGTAGCCCTTGTGTTCTGAGATTCTGATATTTGCTGTCCTGCCTGTTGTCAGCCCACTTCAAACCAGTATAGAAAACCTTACACTCCAACATGATGACATAATGGTCAGTTTTGACGTCTCCTCCTTATTCACAAATGTCCCCCTCAAAGAAACCTTAGAGCTAATCCAAGCTAAATTTCCTCTCGATATCTCAGCCCTATTTCAGTTCACAATGAACTCAGGCTATTTCATTTGGTAGGAAAAATTCTACAAACAGATAGAGGGTACAGCCACTTTCCCCACCCTTGGCCAACTTCTTTATGGAGACTTTTGTAGAGAAAGCCTTAAACTCTGCCCCACTAAAACCTACCATATGGCTTCGCTACGTTGATGATGTTTTCGCTATTTGGCCACATGGCCTGGATACACTCCTCTCCTTCCTAACATACTTAAATAATCAACACCCTAGAATCAAGTTCACCCTGGGAAAAGAGAAAAACAATAGTCTCTCCTTCCTAGACACACTAGTCACCCGACAACCTGATGGAACCTTGGTTTTCTCAGTTTATAGAAAACCCACCTATACAGGCAGATACATTCACCAACAATCCCTCCCCACCCCCACTCACAACAATATGGAGTCATTAAGACACTATTCAACAGGGCAAAACTAATCTGTTCAAATGACCAAGCCCTAACCACTTAACTAAATCACATCCTTAACACTTTCTCAGCCAATGGCTACCCCCCCTGCCCGAAAAAAAAAAAAATCTAAAAAATACTAAAACCAGTTATCCACAACCCTCCCCCCTATTCACAAAAAAGATTACTCTAAATCCATCACCATTCCCTACATCCGAGGCACCTCGGAATTGACTTGACCTCTTATTACAGACCATATAAAAAATTGGCATCCCTTATCTGCTCCACTAAAGGCCAACCAATTCCCCTAGATCTACCTGGTGTATACCAGGTCCCTTGCAGCTGTAAATTGTCCTACTTTGGCTAAACAGACAGGACAGCAAATATCAGAATCTCAGAACACAAGGACTTTATCCGATTTCACCAGTACAGCCACTCTGGGCTTGCAGACCATTCTCTGGATACTCGCCACAGAATAAGGTGGAAGAAAGCCACAGTAATACACCGCAGCAAGTTCAAATATGAAAGACTATTCATGGAATCAGCCTCATCCCTTTGGAACATGCCAAACCTCAACAAATTTTGATGCATGAGAATGCCCCAAATTTGGGAAACATATATCAGAACTTCAGCCCAAAGGCCAAGAACACCTAATATAGCCCGCCAGGGGGCACCATCAGGACTTTAGGAAAACGGTAGCTTCCTCACTTCGTTTCTCATTTGCTGTTATGTAGTATTTGCGTGCACATATCTTTATCTTAAGTTCCCATGAAGATGGCAACGTGACATTGCCGAAATATCGGAAAGTATATATTAAAGTTGATTTAATTTATATTTCTAGTGTATGCTGTCAATTCCTTAAGTATTTAGTTATCATTATTCATTTGATCTTTGTACAGTTTCCAGAGATGACACCTCCAGTTGATCAGCCATTACCCTGTTCGATAATTCCCCTGTATCTGATAGGTTGCTCACCAACTTATATGTCTCAATTGTATCACCTCTCCTTTTTCCTATCTACCTGCTATGCAGACTACATTCGCTCCATCTAACCTCGTACTCAACATTCCAGAGTCCTGAGATCTTAGTCATTCCTCTCTACACTCTTTCCATTGTTTTCTTGTTGCCAATATATGCTGCTAGGAAAGAAATCAACAGATACCACAGTGTGAGGAACAAACAGCCATGGTGCCCACCTTAATTGGATGTAGGAACTCCTTTTGCTGCAATGACTGCAGAAGTCCTACAAAGCATACTTTCGACAAGCATACAATAGCAATTAATGGGAATTTTGGATGATTCTTTCTGTAGGCATGTAATGAGGTATTGGACTGTTGTGCGGTTGATGTCCCTTGACCTCACCTGACACTCCAGTTCATCCCCAGATGTTCGATAGGATTGCAATCAGGGCTGTAGAGGCCAGTCAAGTCTACTGACATTCGTGTCCACAGTTACAGCAGCAGCATTATGACATGGCACATTGTTCTTGCTGAAAGAGACAATAGTCAATTCCGTAGAAACACCACAAAGTAGGAAGCATTGCGTTGTCCAGGATGTTCAGTTACATCTCTGATTTCAATGTTTGTGGTATCACAAACAGAAGTATGAGGCCAAACCGAAAAAATAGACCATAGCATCACACCACCACCTCCGAATTTCATAGGTGGGATTGAGCACTCTGGCGAGAGATGTTCACCAGGCACCTGCAACACCTGTCCATTGCTCAGTAGAGGGTGCAGCATGATTTGTTGCTCTATAACACAGCTTTCAAAGCTTCCACCTCCCACTGGTACATGTACTTTACACCACTGAAGACAACACTGCATGTTGATTCAGATAATGTGGAGCTTGCATATCTGAGTAGACATTTCAGAATCATCTATCTCTACATTTCATGGCATGTAACAACACCCACTAAATATCTAAAATTTGTGATAAATGGCCTCAAAGCTATTATGACTAGTGCTTTCTTCATGTTCTACATGGAGGGGACACAACCTCTTCTGAAATCATGAGTAACATCCAATCTCCTGAAAATTTTCAAAATTGAAAAGTTTGAAGATTGGAAGCACTACAGAGGATCCAAAGTGATATCAGGAATATGTAATCTACATTTCCTTAACTGCTCTGCATGACTAATTAAGGAAATGTAGATTACAAAGTTCGGTAAACAGTAGGAAAAGAGGAGATAGATAGAGACCTTTAAGTTGGTTAAGGGATTTTACCAGATTAATACAAAAGTAATTATAAAAAGAGTGGATGGTAAGGTGGAAAGAACAAGAGACGATCCCTGGAAGTTGTATAAAGTTATGGTGAAGAAGGATGTGAGGAGTAGATTTTTTTATATGGAGACTTATTGGTGAGTGCGAGAGTGCAGGAAGTGTAAATGATTTAAAGGTTCAATATGATAGACATGTTGCTAGTTTGGTTGAGTGGGCCTACCATGATGAGTCTACTGACACTATGGAGGTTATTGAAATAATAATGATATCCAGGCATCCCATCCAAAGATTCACTACAGGAGACCCACATTAGCTATTATTTACAATACTAGTGACATCTCTCTCTCTAAATTAATTCCCTGACAGTATATTCACAGCCACTTCTGGTAGTCCATTCTGCTTATTCACTTTTCCAAGCATCCTTGCTAATCACATTCTTACACAACTTCCAGAAATGAATTCTTCTTTTCATCTCCTTTCTTCATGTATTGAGAAATTTCTTCTTCATCTAATCTATAAAACTGCCTTTATTGAAAGAATAACTTTGTAACTAATGTTTTTAAAGATATCCCTCTTTTCTACCTGTCAACCAAATCTGGTAACCTGTAAACCTTTAGAATGCTTCCTTCAATTTATCCTTATAGAGATAATTTCAGAGACTTTTAACTATCTTAATTACTTACCTCCTCTGGAACCCCACCCCCTACTACTGACATATCTAAAACCTCCAAATCTGTGCATGGTAGTCCAGATATCATATCAAAACCTTATAAAGACAAAAGCTTTATAATAATTCCTTATTCCTACTTGTCAGTGTGTTTTTCAATATCCAAAGGCTCTTTGTGCTATTTTCTTGCTTTTTCAATGCATCATCTAACTTCAACTACAATATCCTTTGCTTCATCAATTGCTTGTAGTATAGACCCATCAATGTAATATGCTATTTTAATCTTTTGCCCAAAGTGCACTGAAAATCTTTTAACCTTAATTTGCCTCTACCAGCCATTATCTTTTTCATATATCAGTCTACATAAATGATTTTGCAGAATCGCTACACCTCCTTTAATTACTTTGTTCTCCCCAGTTTAGTGTCATCAGCAAATAACTTAATATTCCTCTTCAAATCAACTTGATAACATTAGTGTACAAATTAAACATTTGTATACTAATTCTGTGACACACTATGGTTATGGGTTTTATTATCATTATTATTAACACCAGACCACCATGGAGTCAAAAGACTCATCATAGGAGGCAAACATTATTACACACAAGCCCATCAAACCATTCTTTAAACTCATTAATGTATCTGCATTCACCACAATGTCTGCAAGTTGGTTAAGAGATTTTCTTCCCTATTGCCTCTTCTCTATCATATACTGATCTCTGACATCTGTCTATTAGTCACTCTTTTATCTATGTTATTCCCATTTGCTCATATTTATATAATTTCATATGGCATGCATCCTATCAAATGACCTTTGCAAAATACAGCAATATTATGGTGTACCTATTTCCTTTATGTAATTCGAATGTCACTCTATTATAAACAGTGGATAAATTACGAGAGCAAGACTATCCTTCACAAAATCTTGTGGCTTCACAGAAAAGTGCTTTTGAAAGATGACAAAAAAAAAAACATTTTTTGCAATTTCAGTCCTCACATGTTATGTTACTGTTCATCTATTCCTGAATTTTTGCTTGAACCATCACTTTTGAGATTGTGACCAATCTACAATATGCTACTACTTTCCCCTGTTTCTACTCTCTGGTATCCTGCCAGTGCCGAGACCTAAATTAATCAGCCTGGTCTGAATCACTGCCAATTCTCTAGCACTGTTTTTTTTTTTTTTTTTTTTTTTTTTTTTTTAACACATGGGCAAAATACTATCTGATTCCATAGCTCTAAATTCACAACATGATTTTATATATCATAAGTACCTCTGGCTATGTTACTTTGTAAATTCTGAAGAATTTATATTCTCTCAAGATGAAAAGAGCCTGTAAATCTCAAGTGCTAATACTAACATATTAAGAAAAACAGTTTCTAGCTAACTTTTAGGTAAATGAATTAATGTGGTGAGATGTGACTTCACAGTAAAGTGCTTTTCAAAGATGACAGAAAAACAATTTTTATTCAACGCTTGAAAGACAACAGATCATTAAATTAAAGGAGACTGTTTCTGGCAGTAGACATGAAAATCTTTTATTGGCAATAAGTAGTACATTGCAAAAAGAGTTTACTTGTATCTTCCTGTCCTGAATCTATTTCTGGTTCTAAATCCTATCCTAATTTATGCTCATGCATTAATAGACCTACACATTTTACTGTGTAATTATAAAAATTTGATGTAGATTAATAATGCCAGAAAGCCTTACATCAATTTTTTACAGAAGTCAAGCCCTGTAAGGATGTTATAAAAATAACTGTATGTCTATGTATATTTAAAACAGCTTGTTAATGTAAATAATCCCTATGGGAATTGTCTGTACTTACTGCCCTAAAACGAAAAATTCTAGAATGTATTGAACAAAAGGCAATACCTTGCCACCAGAAAACTTTGTATATAAGCTCCTTATAAGGATATGTGAAAGTTGTTTGTGAATGCCACCTGTAAACACTCAAGGTCAGTGTCAGACTGACCGACAAACTTCAGATGCACTTCTGCTGCCCAAAACAAATAGGATTAAAGGAGTGTAGAAGATCAAAGGAAAGGTCAGTGTCAAGGAAAGAACAAGGGATCGCACCAAAATATTCGGGATCCCATGTCTTCGTGCAGGGATCCGAAAGAAGGTGAATAAAAGGCATTGGCCGGAAGATAGAGTATCGGTTATCCATAGGTTGTCATCAGTTACCCGTTAGGTCATCACCGGTACCCCAGGGGTTGTCCGTCAGATGTCGGCCATCGAGGACATGACTTCAGGAGAAGTCATGCCAGTGGTCTGAAAGAAAGATGTCGGGAGCCGATCCGCCAGGCAAAGCAGTTATTTGATGACGAATCTTCACCGGGAGCTCTTGTCCGAGGAGAGAAAATTTTCGAGCAGGAAGAAATTGCTCCGTTAAGTCCAACGTGCATGCAACTACTCCTCGAGCCGGTAATCTTCGCCCGAAGTGCCGCAAGGACAGCATCCCAGAAGCGTCAGTAAATCTATCGCCAGCATAAAAAGGGAGAGAAAAACCTGATACGGGAAAAAAAAATGATCAGGACTCCAATCCGAAGCCAGGAATGAGAATATGCAGTAGGTAGCAGCCCTAAAGTGAGTTTGATTTTTTTTTCTTTCCAATTTTGTGAATTATAGAACTCTAATAGTGGACTGTTACGATTAGGCTGCTGATTTTGAACAGAGTTAATCGTTGGATTTAAATGTTTAATAAGTAATAGAAGATTATGTGTGTAACAATTAGGGAGCAACAATTTGTTAAATAGTGCATTTGCCTAGAGTATTATCTTAGTATCTGAAGGACTGAATTTTTATATGCAAAGATATTCTTATGAGTATAACAGTAAAGAAGTAACTGTTTGTTAATCATACTATTGATAGGATAGTAATTCAATATTGGAGGAGAGTGGTTATTTATGTGACATGATTTTCATGAATTGAAAGGGCATTTTAACATAATTGTTTTATGTAAAGTTAAATTAAGAAATTTTTCTTTAATGGATTAATAGTGTAAATTGTTTTATGGTAAATAAATGTGTTGTTTAAATATTAATAGAGTGTTGCCTGATATTTAATTCTTTGATGCACTGTTTCGAAAAAAATATTAGAGCCTATTAGCGGGAACCCAGGAGAAAGGATAGTAAAGGCTGCAGATATTAATTAATCAGGGATAATTTGAATGTAATGGGAAAACTACTGGATGCACTTACCACTTCATATTATTAGAAAACGGACATCAGTGGCACAGCTTTTCAAATTAATTTTCTGGTGTTCAAAGAATAAGAAGGCAAGTGCAAAAGGCAGTATAGCTTAAAGAGATAAATAGAGATATAAGGAAAATAATAAAGTATAAAATAAAACCAATAGAAAAGAGGAGAATAATAAAGAGATAATAAAAAAGATAGAAATAGTAGAGAAACCCCCCCATTTACATAGATATTTGGAAAACTGAAATCCTACAGAATAGGTTGGTTACGCCTTGTTCCTAGAAGTATCCTATGTCTGTAGAAGCACGTGTTCACGGGACCGGTTTGCCTGTTCTGGGAGATAAAAAAAAAATCCAAATTTCTGGGTGAAAAAAAACCCCCTACCTCCATAGGAGACCAGCTAACTCACCTTTAGTTGAAAGAGGCTAGATAAAGGTTCCTCACATCACTGATGGGAATTGAACTCGGGTCTTTCTGACCAAAGGGCTTTGTCTAGACTGACTGAGCTACAGATTCTTTGGTTCTAAATACCAAAGAATATTAATTGTGAAACAGTCATTTTCAATCTCAAAAATTTGATAAAAATCATTCTGAATTACAATGAAAACTATATTTTGTTTTTATGTTAATGTGGCAAATGAAATAGGGCAACTAAAAAATAATTCCCATATATAAAAAGTGATGTGTGTAAAATGTGATAACCGTGAGTTACCACAATTATCAAAGTTATGTGGATCTAGAGAAGCACGTTTTTTACACTGACAGATTTTGAAAATAAAGACTAGAGAGAATTAACAGCAAAATGAATAAGGTCTAAAGAATTACTTATAATGCTTTAGGATTCAAGCAGGCTAGACCCAGTTTTAGGACTCCCAAGACCCACTTCAACAGAAACCAACTATAATCCATTAATACCAACCACTACTGCTTATATTACATTGAAAAAAGCTCACAGAAATGATATTTGATTATTCTTACTTCCTTTCTTTCATCAACTTCACTAAGACTGTTGGAAACATGTTCATCTGATAGTAATTCTTTTAAGAAAATTTCTACTTTGTGCTGATACTTCCTAAAAATAAAAAAATAAAATAAAAAATAAATACAAGCATATATTTATTTGTAAACTACTTTTAAGATTTCATTTCATCTGCAAAAAATAATATAATTTTATTGCAATGGCATATGCAGAATTTTTCTGAGAAAGAAAGTGAATGGAAATGGGAAGTATTTTACAACTTATTTTACATTAATTTTTTCTACTATTATTATTACATCACACCTCCAAGGAGTCCAAAGACTCATCGAGAGAGGACACCTACTCTACAACTCTTCGTCTCTATCACTCAATTCACCAACGCCAACTACTGCACACCACCACTAGTATTTTCATTGACAATCACAAACATCCATACCCACGGTGGGATTTGAACCCACAACATTTTGGCTGGAGAGTGGATATGCTAACCACAGCCAACCAGGCCGGCTATGCATATTATTCTTAAAAGTAGTATCATCTTACAGTAAAGATTTAACACAAGGTGAAATTTGCCAAAAAACAACAGTCATAAAATAGCATATTAACATAGCATAATGATGCAGAGGAATGCCTTTCTCAAAGAAATGGGGGAGGGGACAATTAAACACTTGGTTACTACCCTGCATGTGCCACTGTTTTAACATTACTAGTGTTCTGATATGTCGCTGTATTCAATATACATTAAAGTTTCAAATACTGTTAATTACAGGATGTATTGAACATCCTGTAATTAATACAATCTTCTGGGATAGCAAATAAAGCAGTACTTGGAAATATCAGGATGGCAAATTAAGAAGAAAAAGAAAAAAAAATTCATGGCAAAACAGTTATCTCTCAATTATCCAACCCTGAAATGGCTAAACCTTCAATTAACCAACCCTGAAATGGCTAAACCTTCAATTAACCAACCCTTGAATGGGTTAGTGTGTCAATGACTTCTAGTGCATCACCAAGAAATTGTCTCTTTTATCCAACCTTCAATTGTCTGATCAGTGAATTGCTTTCATACTGTGGACAGATACAAAGGGTTTCCAAAAAGTAAAGTGACACTTTTTTCCCCCCTCAAGAATGTTTAATAATAGGACATTGACACCAAGAAATAAGTGAACATGTGCTACTTCACCACAAAGTCTCCAAATTTATTGATGCACTTGCCTCAACTATAGATCAGCTTATGAATACTGAAGAAGTCTGCGACCCCACCCAGTAACTAACATTACACTGCCTGATGAAATTCCTCATCCAAAGTGAAATGCCTTCTGGAAAGGTGTTTCTTGAAGGAGCCAAACAAATAGAAGTCTGAAGACATTATGTCTGGGCTGTAGAGGTGGTGGTTAGGGGGGGGGGGATGTGGCAGAGGTTTTCAATTATTACAGTGCAACCACTCACAAGTGGTGTGTACAGTGTGTGAAATAGCATTGTTGTACACCGAAATTACAGTGCCTGTCAGCAGTCCTGATCATTTGCATTGAATGTTGGCTTTCAGTTTGTCCAACATTGCAAAATAAAGCTCCGTTTTGATTGTTCCTTCCATCGGCAAGAAATCCACCTACAGAATGCCTTGGTGATGATCCCTGAACCATGACTTTTCAAATAGTGGGAACAGTTTTGAATTTTTTGCGAGACCATAGATGTTTCCAGGTCATGGAGTCTTATTTGCTCTTCAAGATAAGTGATGAACTCACAGTTTGTCTCTGTGACTAGGCAAACGAGAAAATCCTTGCCTTTGTCACTGTATCACAACAGATCACTTGTGCAATTTCACTTGCTGGTCTTCAAGAATGATGCCCTTGATGCATGAAATTTTGTCTCCTGTCTTACTGATGAAGGCCTGCCCACCCGATGCTGATCTTCAATGTCACCACGGTCCACTTTAAATTCACTGCACCAAAAACACACCTGCTTCTTTGACACCACCTTTTCGCCATACACAGCAAATAGCTCCATCTTGCAACTGAAACTGGCTGTGAGGCGATGGTAGCACCACACTGAAATGGCAGGGTTTTTGAACATTATTAATGGATCCATCTGTCCACCGTGTTTTATCCCATTCCCTTTCATCATTATTAAGGAAAAAAAATGTGTTATCTAACTTTTCGGAAACTCCTCATAATTGAGGGATTACTGTAATTGTAAAAATAAATAACTAATATAAATAATAAATAAATAAATTTCAAATAAATAACTGCTCGATTATTTCTGAAGTCTTATTAATGAAGAAATGATTATTTCTTCATTAATTTTTCTGGAATTTAGCATACACCATGAATACACACCCCTATTTCCAATGTCTTCTCCCCCTCAAATTGGTCAAGTCCCAAATGGATGAGAGACTGCCAAATTGGAACTCTCTAATTTTCTCAGTATTCACATGAATATTTCATGATGGTATGCACCACAGGAAGGTGAGGACCTATAAACAGCCCTAAGTTAAGATCAAAACTAGATAACTGGGATGAGATCAGTTAGCTTATAAGGAATGAAATGAGCTAATAATGGATTTTGTCACAATATTCAATCCATACCTTACCGCTGTACAACCTGTTAGTATGTTGTACAGTGGTAGTAAAGGGTGTCCCAAAATTCACGTAAGATTTAAATTTAGCGCCATTTGTGCGGCAAAGTGTTGCCAACGAGAAAAAAAAGACAGCGCGATAGCTGACAGTTCAGGGTTATTAAAAATGGAGTGCTACAAGAAAGAACAATGCATTTTCATTGTTGAGCAATATTTTAAAAATAATGAAGGTTTGGCAGCTACAGTTCGCAATTTTCGTACAAAATATGGTCGGAAGAGTGATTTAACTTCATCAACTGTGGAAAGATTAATTAAAAAATTCAAGGAAACTGGATCAATTAGTGATCTTATACACTCTGGGCATCCTTCAACAAGTCGTTCAACAGAAAACATCGAAGCAGTTCGTGAGAGTGTTGCTGAGAGTCCAGGAACATCAATTCGGCACCGTGGTCTTGAATTGGGCATTTCGAGAAGCTCTCCACAGCGTATTCTCACAAAAGATTTGCATCTTTATGCTTACAAAGTTCAATTGACTCAAGAACTGAAGCCTACTGACCACACACACACACACCGAAGAGAGTTCGTTGAATGGATTATGGAACAACAACAAGTGGATGCTTATTTTTCGAACAAAATCATCTTCAGCGATGAGGCTCATTTTCATCTTGATGGCTTCGTTAATCGACAAAATTGTCGCATTTGGGGTTCAGAAAATCCACGAGTGATTGTTGAGAAACAAATGCATCCACAACGTGTCACTGTTTGGTGCGGATTTTGGGCTGGAGGCATCATCGGTCTATTCTTCTTCGAAAATGCGGCTGGTAAGGCAATAACAGTTAATGGTGCTCGCTATCGCGACATGATAATCCAGTTTTTTGTGCCTAAATTGCAAGATATGGATGTGGACGACATGTGGTTTCAACAAGACGGTGCCACATGCCATACAGCCCGAGAAACAATTCAATTACTGCATGAGTCATTTCCTGGTCGTGTAATTTCCCGTTTTGGTGATCAGAATTGGCCGCCCAGATCATGTGACTTAACACCATTGGACTTTTTTCTTTGGGGTTTTTTGAAGTCTATGGTTTATGCCAACAAGTCCACGACCACCCACGCCTTGAAGGAGGAAACTGAGCACTGTATCAACGAAATTCAGCCACATTTATGCAAAACGGTCATGGAAAATTTCGACAAAAGAGTGCGTATGTGCCAGCAAAGCCGTGGAGGCCATTTACCCGATATGCTATTCCATGCATAACCCTATACTGTATACTTTATGAATCGATAAGAAATTACAATTTTTAATTAAAAACCTATGTTTTCTATCAAAATTACTTCTTGCGTGAATTTTGGGACACCCTGTACAACTTACCGCTTTTTTTTTCTTCTTAGTTTCAGTTTCTTAATTAGTTAGAATAATAAAATCTTATGTATGGTCCACACTGAATTATGGATGTGAGATGTGGACATATACAATATCCAGAATCAGGAAATTGCAGGTCTTTGAGATGTGGTACTTACTATAGGAGAGAACTGAAGATTTCTTGAAACAAGAAAAAAAAAAAAATAATGAAGAGGTACTGAAGTTAATGGGAACCAAAAGGGCACTCATGGAAGACCTTATAAAGAGAAAATGCAAGATGGCAGGATATACATTAAGAGGATCAGCAAGGAAAAGGTCTCCAGAAGTGCTGGAGGGGAAATTAGAGGGAAGATCTCCTGGTAGACCAAGAACTTCTTGGGTTGATGATGTAAAGAAATGGAAGGGTAACAAAAGCTATTATGAGATCAAAAGAATGTCAGAGAATCGGACACTCTGGTGTGCCATAATTGGTAACATCCAAATTGGAGATGATACTTAAGAACAAGTTTCAGGGTAAAGTTGATTCTTGGGTAGACATTAATTAAAATTATAATAACGGAATTAACTCATGTAAAATATTATTTATTAGTAGAATTTTCACTTGAGTATCACACGCATCTTCAGTACATGCATAAAGATAATTAAACAACAACTGACAATTTCAAAAGGTGCCACCTAAGTAGATAATGTAAGATAACTAAAAAAGGTCAATAAATTTCTTAACTTATTCAAAAAAAAAAAAAAAAAGATAAATAAATAAATAAATAAGTGTGTGTGTGTGTGTGTGAGCGCGTGCGTGTGTGTGAGCGCGTGCGTGTGTGTGTGTGTAATTAAACAAGTTAGGAAAGATTAGCTGATTTATAAAGCTTTCTCACTTCTACGTCTATCTCCCACAAAGGGGATAGACGTAGACCATCGAGAGTGAAGTAAAGTTTCACATGTTTCTTTATAAGGCCGTTCCATGAGAAACTGACTTTTGTGAAGGACTCGTCTTGTTCCAATGAACTCTATGTCTAGTGTTGATGGCATATTCTGCAAGTCCAGACTGTTCAGGTTCAAGGTATTGAATATAAGACTGCTGTTCTTCTAGCCGAATAAAAGCAGATCTTCCTGTTTGTCCAAAATTTGTTATATCAACAAATTGAAGGAACAGAAATGGGCAATCCTATTTCTCCTGCTATTGCCAACTTCTTTATGGAGCACTTCGAACAACATATTTTTGACAACATTTCTCCTAGACTCATTGGTTCAGATATGTAGATGACATTTTTGCTATCTGGAATAGCTCTTCTGATATTCTCTATAAATTAAATGCATTTCATCCCAGTATCTAGTTCACCCTAGAAGAAGAATTAAATAAGCAGTTAGCCTTTTTAGATCTTTTAATTCTTTGCCAACCAGATGGTAACCTACATTTCTCAGTCTATAGGAAGAAGACTCATATAGGCCATTATATCCATGCTGAATCTCATCACTATCCCAGTCACAAAGCAGAAACTATTAAAACACTGGTTCATCAGGCCCACTCCTTTTGTTCTTCAGACGATCTATTACAAAAGGAATTGCAATATATTATTTCCTCCTTTTTATCTAATGGATATAAGAATTTCTTCATCAAAAGAGCTTTGAGTAGTTTTGATATATCTTCCTCTTCAAATACAGAAGAAATAACGTATATTCCTATCCCTTATGTGTAAGACATTAGTGAACATATCAAAAGTTTTAAAACCACTAAATATTTTTGTTGCCTTTCAACCAATCAGAAAAATCTCCACCTTTCTCACTTCTCCAAAGGAGAAGCTTCCACATCTCAGTTATCCAGGTGTCTACCAGATTCCTTGCTCTTGTGGGTTATCTTATTTCGGACAAACAGGAAGATCTGCTTTTATTCGGCTAGAAGAACACAAGTCATATATTCAATACCTTGAACCTGAATAGTCTGGACTTGCAGAACATGCCATCAACACTAGACATAGAGTTCATTGAACAAGACAAAAGTACTTCACAAAAGTCGGTTCCTCATGGAACGGCTTTATAAAGAAACATGTGAAACTTTACTTCACTCTCCTAACTTAAACAGATCCGATGGTCTACGTCTATCCCTTTTGTGGGATATATATATATATATATATATATCTTTTTTTTTTTTTTAAATAAGTTTGGAAATTTATTGACCTTTTTTAGTTATCTTACATTAGCTACTTAGGTGGCACCTTTTGGAATTGTCAGTTGTTTAATTAGCTTTATACATGTACTGAAGATGCCTGTGATACTCAGGTGAAAATTCTACATAAATAATATTTTACGTGAGTTAATTCCGTTATTATAATTTTGATTAATTAACATCATCAACATATCTGTACCAAATCGATGGTTCAGGTGAAAAAACTTCAGGAATATGTTGTTCGAAATGTTCCATAAAATAATTAGTTAAAGTTTGGGAAATGGGAGACTACATAGCTGTTATTTCTATCTGTTTGTAGAATTTGTTCTGGCAGATGAAATACATTCAATTAATGACAAAGTCAAATAATTTTACAATATCAGGAGGAAAGTCATTATGAAGCAATTCAACTGTATCCATCAGAGGGATATTTGTAAAGAGTGAGTCTAAATCAAAACTTACTAGATCTGTGGGATGTAAGGATAATCCTGAAAATATAAGATAATTTCATTATGTAATTTAATTTTATTTTATTTCAAATCACTTAATTTTAAATTTAGGCCTTAATTGTAATCTTATTTATTGTAATCGTCCACTAGGTGGCACATGGTACACGGCTCAGATATGTAAATAGGATTAACATTGTTATATAACTTAAAGATGTCAAGAAATTACATTCTTGGTTTCATCCTTTATCCAAATGTAAGCAAACAAAGACTGCGAATAAAGTATCTTCACAACTGGGCCATATGGGGACTAATGATGTTGGAAGTTCTCCACTTGGTTATACTATAAATTAAAGATGCCAAGACATTATATTTCTGGTTTAATCCTTTATCCAAGTGTAAGCAAACAAAGTTTGCACCTCAAGTAATTTCAGAACTGGACAACTTATGTATAGGAGTTAATGACTTCGCATCACTTGCCTTCATATCCCATAATGCAAAGCACATATCCTTATGGACAAGTATAATGCTATGCATTATGGGAAGGGTCACTACTCAGACCGGTTTCAACCTTTATTCAGGTCTCATCAGTGGTTAAAGGTTAATGTGGAAGTCATATTTCCATATACGAGTAGCCAAAAGGTGTCACAACTTTTTATTAAAATAATCTGGATTAGAGAAAGATGGAAGTTTTTCACTTGGTTATACTATAAATTGAAGATGCAAAGAAATTATATTCTTGGTTCAATCATTTATCCAAGTTGAAGCAAAGTTTGCACCTGAAGTAATTTCTTAACTGAGCAACTTGTATATAGAAACTAAATGCATAATATTATACATGCAAACCTATAATGCATAGCATTATACATGTCCGTAAGAATATCGCTTTGCATTATGGGATACGAAGGCAAGTGATGTGAAGTCATTAGCTTCTATATACAAGTTGTCCAGTCCTGAAATTACCTCAGGTGCAAACTTTGCTTATGCAGCAATCCCTCGATTAATGCGCTCTTTAAAACAGGTGCATCAATCAAAAACACACTAATCGAATATAATAACCTATGGGAAAAAGTATAATTCATTCCTCAGATTTCTTTTTCGACCCTTAATTTTTTTTTATAAAAGAATTAGGGTATATCTCAGGGTCTAGTTAAAGGAAAACCATGAAGCTGAAAGACAATAAAACATATTCAGAATATAAATTTATTATTCTGCTTCTTAACAAAGAATTAAGCTAATAGTTTGGCGGGCATTCCATTTCTTTTTTTCATACAACTGACGGCATGGCCCTATTACCTCTTCTGCAAATTTTACTGGTTCTCTCTCCACTAGGGTGAGTCTCTAAGCATTGCTGCTTAAAAACTTCAACTGTATGAAAACTATTTTCAAATTGTTTCTGTGAAACCGCTTTGGGCTTGTCAGTGATTAAATGTTCTTCATATTCTTTAGGATCTTCCCGCTGTGCATCTAAATTTAGCAGGTTGGAATCACTCAATTTCTCAGAATGAGATTTAATTAACTTAGATTCATTTGAAAAGCCTCTAAAATCATTTGTGCAATGTGGAAGAATGTGCTTCCAAACGGCTCACATATCGCTAGCAGTAATTTCATTCGACTTTGTGACTTTATAACCAGGCTGAGATTTCTCTGATTTGGAAAAGTCTTGGAAGGCATTTACTTCCAAAAAAAGGCCGGTTTCATCGACATTAAATATTTGTTGATCACAATAGTCCCCTTCTTACACAATTTTCTTCAAAATCTCTGGATATCTGCTTATCTGCAATTGCAGCTTCGCCTGTGATTAGAACATTATGTAGACTATTTCTCTTTTTGAAATGCTCAAATCACCCAGCACTAACGTGGAATTCTTCTTCTTTTCCATCATTGATAGCCCTTTCTTTCCAGGTTACAAAGAGACAATGCTTTTGATTTTAATAAGGCCAGTGTTTAGTGGGATCCGTTTTTGGTTACAATCTTCGATCCATGTAAAAAGAAGTCTCTCTAATTCAATCATTATAATACTTCAATTTCAAGTGCATGCATGATGAACTTGAAGCAGCCTTACCTTTCTCTTTGTATTGAGCAGTTGATTCACCCATTTTTGTGTTCTTGTCCTATCTTTGCTCTGGACTCACCTTGTTCATTTTTCTTTATTATTTCAAGTTTTTCTTCCAATCAGATTACTTTTCGAATCATTTTCACACTTCTATTTTTTGCTCACTAATTCTTTTACTCATGATTAAAGGTTAGGAAAATAATTTAAAATAAAAAAGTAAGGAAAAACAATTGCAAGAGATATGATCAGCGAAATGCTATGTAAAGCAGACAACATAAATTTTGGCCGTAGATTTGGAACATAGTGTACATGGAAATAGTGTAGTATGCAATTAAAAAATAACTTTGTAAAATGTTTCAAATCGGTAACTAAATTATTTCATCCTGGTGAGTGATTTTTTAAAATAGTTAGCCATAAAAAATGTATGGATCGAAAATTTTTAATATCTGTAACATTTATTTTTAAGATGCATGTAAGTGCACTAATCAAATTTTAGAGGCCACTAATGGAATTTGAGTATCGAAAAAAATGACGCACTAATCAGGAGCACATTAATCGAGGGATTGCTGTACTTGGATAAAGGATTAAACCAAGAATATAATTTCCTGGCACCTTGAATTTATAGGGGCTAATGACTTCACGTCAATTGGCTTAGTATCCCATACTGTGCATTGTGGGAAGGGGCCCCTACCCAGACCAGTTTCGACCTTTACTGAGGTCTGATCAGTGAGAGCCAAACCCAGAAGAAATACAAGTATTCAAAAGGTGTCACACCTTATTAAAAAAATACTCTGAATTGAGATAGAAGTTGAAAATTTTTTCACTTGGTGATACTATAAATTAAAGATGCCTAGAAATTATATTCTTGGTATACAGCCCAATCATGAAGTCACTTCATGACTGGGCTATTTGTATATAGTGATCACTTAAAAGACAGAGGAAGTTACTACCCTTCTTTGGAAAAATCTGAATACATCACTAGCAAGTTAAGATCAAGAGCCTATTCTTCAGAACATTTATTGGGTTTCTAAAGATATTCTGATTGACAGCTTTAATGCAAACTGAAGAGCATCTAGCTTCACCTTGTGATCATGCTTATGCACTGATGATGATCAGTTTAGTTTCTGGTTGAAATATTTGCAGAAATAAAATTACTATATTCTTGTGAATATGTGTGCATAATAATCAATTAAAGCTGTTGATGATATTAACTGTTCATTGATGTTTGATGTCTGGGCATCACATGTGCTGTATTTATTAAATACAGGTTATAAAATGTATGTCAAAATACTAAAGAACAGAATCAGCCCTAGAAAAAATTATAAATGAATAACAAAATGGCTTTACCAAAGGAAGATCCTGTATGCACTCTCAAAATACTGAGAAAAGAATCTAACTTAAAAATGTATCTATCATTCATAAATTATAAAAAAACTTTTGACAAAATATATAGATATACACTCTGATATTCGAAAAAAAAAAAAAAAAATTTATGTGATTCCCACTCACAAGAGGTTGTAAGCCCATAGTACATTAATACTGTGAGTGGGCTATAGATTTTTTTATTAATTGTTATTTTATTTTTTACATAGTCCAGAAACACTGCTCCATGAACCAAACATGGAACTTCTGAAGCCATTTCAGGCCTCCAAATAAGCAGGCCAGTGGTCTCACATTGAGTGATGAAATTCATCTCCCACCAAAAGACAATCACAAACATCCATTCCGGCAGTGGAATTTGTCCAACCAGGCTGTCACTTATCTATAAACTTATTAAAACCACTCTATAGACTATATGCAAAAACAAGAAACAAGGATGTTTCCCTTCTCCAATATTATTGGGAATATATATGCATGAAATAATCAAAGAATGGAGGATAACAACAGAAATAATCCAAATAGAATATAATTTTTTCTAAGATACGTACTTTTTACAATGACCGAGTGATATTTGGAGTAAATTATACTCTCGTTTAATCCTTTATCCAACTGTAAGCAAAGTTTATGCATCAAGTATATTCACAACTAAGCTACTTCTATATAAGCTGTTGATTTCAGATCATTTACAATGGCATCCCATAAAGTAAAGCATGCTGCCTTTTGGATGAGTATATTGTTATGCATTATGAGAAGGAAATAACTGAGCACAATCTACAAAAGGCTGTATATAAACTGAATTTAATAATAAAACAATACGTGTTAAATCTCTCAAGAAAATAACTAAAATTATCCTATTATTCAAAGGGGGAAAAATGCCCATCTGAACTAAAACAGTTATATACAATAAAATAATAAAATCAATAATTTTAGTTATTTGGGCTATAAATTAAGTTACAATGAAGATTTAGAAAATTAACAAATTCTCCCAAGTAAATGGAATAATCAACAAAACATTAAGACTAGCAACAGTCACCACAAAGCAGACTAAGAACATATAATATTTTATCAAAACCAACATATGGAACATAAACAATAAAAGGAGATGAGGTAAGAATCACTACAACCGGAATGAAATATATGAGAAGCACAGCATGTTACATAAGATCAGATATATAAAAAGAGCAAAATTGAGACACACTAAAAGAACTAAACCAAACACCAATAAAATGAAAACAATAGAAAATACAGAACTAAATGGAAAAAACATTGAGAATGAATGAATGACATATGAAAGAATACCCAAGAAGACAATGATGAATTACAAACTTTAGGGCCAAAGAAACAGAGGAAGACAATGAAATGCTGGTGTAAGACCCAAACAGGCCACCTAGCCTAGATCCATGAAAGGAAGAAAACAAAGTACACATACTAAACTTTTCAAAACAGAAAATTGGAAATGTGGATCGTTTTAGTTTCATTGAAAAGCACCTAAAATGAATGAATAGATTCAAGTGACTTGAATGAAACACTAGACCAACTGGTAAATAGCAATAATACATTCTTTGCAATCTTGATAGAAGACTTCAATGGTAAAGTATGTGTAAGAGATGCACATCTAGCAGCAACTGGAAAATATGGATGAGAATAGAGGGATGAAAACAGAGAAAGACTGATAGAATCTGCTGAATGTAAGTCCTTAAATAATGAATACTTTCTTCAAAAAAAAAAATCAGAAATCGACATGGCAAAGTCCAAATGGAGAGGTGTTTAATGAAATAGATTATAATTTAACCAACAGAAAATATACTGTCCATGATACAGATGTAATGAATAGTTTCAATACAGGTGTGACCACAGATTAGTGAGATCAAAAATTGTCATCATCAACAAAAGGTGGAAAAGACAGAAACTAATCAAAAGTAAAAGACCTTCCATTAGTTTACCAAATCTGAAAGAGCTCTTCCAGAAAGAGATACAAGAAGAATTTTATAATATAAGAGTAGTGTGATATGAATGAAGACCTGCATAAAAACTATCAAATAATAACTGAGACCCTACTAAATAATGCCAAAGAGATTCGTGGAATTAACCAAAAGAAGGATGAAAGAAAATTGATGAAATCATAAACCTTTTGAGAAAGAGAAGAGAATAGAATTCTAGCAGCTATGTAAAACAATAAGAAAAATGATTTATTATTATTATGATGATGATGATGATCATGGGAGGTCCATTCTAGAAAACACAAAGTCTATCATACCACTACTCGAGCTCACTAACCATTGGTGCTCTCAGGCAATGCATTCCATGGTTCAACCACCCTTCATGCAAACAAAAAAAAACTCCTCATCCTCTTGCTCACAACTTCCTTTTATAACTTCCAGGGATAGCCCCCTGTCCTCACTTTTTTCAGCTGTTACCCCAAATGAAAGAATTCCCCAGTGTCAATCCTGTAACTACATCTCAACAGTTTAAAAGTTTCAATCATATCACCTCTCCTTCTTCTATCTACCAAACTCTGAAGTCCACATTCTCTCAGCCTATCTTCACAACTAACATTGTACAATCCTGATACCATCTTTGTCACCCACCTCTGCACTCTTTCCATGGTTAATTTATCCCCTTTAAATCCTGGGGACCAAATTTGAGAACAATAGTCCAAGTGTAGTCTGATCAGGGCTTTATACAATGGAATGACAACTCTTATCTCTGCAGGTCAGAGTCCTTCTCAATATTGCAGCAATCTTCTGGATTACCTTCAATATCTTTGCAATATGTTCCCGAATTTCAAGTTTCTATCAATCACCACCCCAAGATCCCTTGCCTCCCACACTTCCTCCAACAGAATATACAGCCTCTCATCAATGTATCCCAAACTTTAAGACTTTACATTTAGCTGCATTAAACTGATCCCCCATTCATTTGCCCATATGCTCTTGCACAACTACCACATCTGCACTATTACTAATAACCCTTCCCAGCTTCACATCATCTGCAAACAACTGAATATTCCCCTGTAATCCATTGACAATGTTACTGAAATAAAGATTAAACAATACAGGTCTCAGTACTGAGTCCTATAGGATTCCACTTGTAACCCTCTTCCTACTTGATACTGCTCCCCCCATACACAACTCTCTGATACCTATCAGATAGCCAATCCCAAATCCAGTTCACTAACCTGACATCTAAACCCACGTGCTGTAACTTAGATATCATCTTATCATGTGGTACAAAGGCAGACTATGCCTTTCCCTCATTAACCACTCTTGTCACTTTATTATAAAAGGCAATCGTATTACTAAAATAAGAGTGCCCCTTAACAAATCCAGGTTGACTTTCACAGATAACATTACCCTCATCTGCCCAATGCTGTAAATGATCCCTCACTAATTTCTCCAAGATCTTAAAACTACTGATGAAATACAAACTGGTCTATAGTTTGACACTTCCAGTCTGCTACCACCCTTATGCAATGGAACTATCTTACTCTCCTTCCACTGCTTGGGGACCTTTCCCATGGCCAGACTTTCATTGAAAAGCCAGGTCAAGGGAGCTGTCAGTTCTTTAGCGCATTCTCTCAAAACCCAAGGTGAAATTCCATCCAGTCCCACTACTTTATTGACATCCAGAGTGCTCAGTATTTGAAACACACTCTCCTCTTGCACTTCTAAACTTAGAACCTACCCCATCCCTCTAATATTAAAACTTACTTCTCCAGGATGAAATACTCAATTCTTTATTGTACAATTCCACTATGTCTTTTGCATCACTCAATCTAATTTTGAGCCAACAATGTCATTCTTCCATAATCAATTCTCCTCCTACTGACCACACAGTTGAAAAATTCCTTAGGATATTCTTTGGATCTCAGGGCCAACCTCTTCTCATATTCCAGTTTTGCCTTCCTCACCATACTAGTCAGTCTCCTGGCCTGAGTTTTATATTCTTCATACATCTGCTCTCCATTCCTCTCCTTATATCTCTTCCACAATTTCTTTTTTGCCTGCAGTTCCTGTTTGATATTGTTTGTCATCCACTTTAAGTCAAATCCTTTACACCAATTGTGTTCACTCCTTCACTTGCAGTATACAGCTTGCTGTTAATAAACATTCCTTCATAAGTTCCCAAGCACTAAAGATATCTCACCCTTCCAATTCCTCCCTCCATGGAACTGTCCCAAGTTGATATCTAAGACTATTATAATAATTATCACCTGCCTTATAATTCCACATACATTCCTTTCTCTTTGATACTCCTGTATGTCTAATAATCTTCCAAGTCACATGGTCTCTTCCAAAACCACATTATCTCTTTCTCTCTCCAACTGGAGGCAGAGATGCCATCTCAGTTTTAATCAGCTCTTCTGATGTTATGACCAAATCTAAAACTCTTGAACTTTCTACTACTCTTGATGTTCCTTCTACTACATGTTGCCTAAGACATTTGTCGCCGAAAAATTTGGAAAATTCCATTCCCTTATTACTATATGCAGTTTCCTCTTCCCAATTTATAATGCAGTACTTAAAATCATTCTTCTTGCACTTGCCAAAATCAACTGCCTAAACATCTCCTGCCCCTCACCCTCTATGCTCCTTTGCTTGTAGCAACACCCAAATAAATATCTTATCCTGCCTACCTCTACCTCACACCATATACTTTCAAAATCATTTGTGTCATTGCTCTCCAAATCCTCCACTCCGAGAGGACATCACTTATTATAAGCAGTACTCCACCGCATTTTCTCTTCCTATCCTGTCAAAAAATGCTGTACGCTACTATTTTCTGCTTCTAAAAGGAGTGAGAAGAGTTATCTATAGGACAAAATATATTAATAACCCTTAAAGATGAAAATGGAGTACTAATTAAAGACAAAGAACAGATCATAAGAAGAATAGAATCCTTTTATGTCAAACTGTATGATGATTCCCAAAGTCTTTGTCTTGTTATTGCTGACCTTCATACAATTTCTATTACAGCAGTTATTCAATTTAGTCAGGGAATCTTGCAGATTGTAGTGGATTTATTTAGAAGTATAATATCATCCGTAAAGCAAAGAGCTGAAATTAACACCTCCAATTTTGATATCATAATGTGATCCATATAGATAATGAATAACAAAGGGGATTATGTACATCCTTGTTTGACACCAGATTTTACATCAAACCATCTTCCTGTATTTCCTTCAATTCTAACTGCTGATTTACAATTCAAATAAAGACTAAGTGTTGCTTGATATAATGCCATATTGACACCATATAACTGTAGTATTCCGAATAGCTTCTCTCTTGGCACCTTGTCATATGCCTTTTCCAGATCTACAAAACTTAAATACAGATCTTTGTTATATTACTATGATTTCTCAACTGCTTGTCATAAAGTGAAAATCTGATCCTGACAGCCTCTATTTGGCCTGAATCCACCTTGTCCTTCACCAAGCTTCTCTTCCACAATCATTCTTAACTGTTTCTCAAGTACACTTGCATAAATCTGACCAGGAACACTCAGTAGAGAAATACCTCTGTAATTCTCATATTCAGTTTTATTTCCCATTTTATATATGGGTACTATGAGAGCTCTATTCCAATCATCTGAAATTTGTCCCTCTGTCCAGGACTTCTGAACTAAGCAGTGCAGCCACTGTAGGACTTTTGTACCTATATACTTGAGCATTTCTGGTCAAATATCATTTACTCCAGCTGCCTTTCCACACTTCAGACTTTTGATTGCTTTTTCTACTTCAAGTATGGATATGTATTCCTGATTGTATGCGTGGTCAGTGTTTTTTTACCACTGTGCTGTCACTGATTGTTTCATTTAGCAATTTTTTGAAGTAATTACTCCAAATTTCAAGGATATCTTTTTCTCCAGTTTTCATGTCACCTTTATCATCTCTAATTCCTTTTACAGCACTCTTTCCTCTATTTCTGAGCTTGCTTCTTCAACAACCTCCAGAATATCTTCACACTGTCTTGATATTTATTTTCTATGTTCTTACCAAAGTCTTCCCATTACTTTTGTTTAGCTAGTTTTACACAGTGTTTGCTTTCTTACATTTGTCTCTGCATTCTCTAAGAGCACAAGCTGGCTTATTTGCCAGTAACTTTTGATATGCTTTCTTCTTTTCCTTCACTGCCTCTTTAACTTCCAGTGTCCACCATGGAGTTCTGATTTTTCTATCCTTGCAGACAACCTCACCATATGCCACTCTGGATGAATCAATGTTTTCTTCAGGGCTTGCTGCTAAATCTGCAAGGTTTGGTTACTGTTCTCAAACTCTTTCATTTCTTCTTGAATAATGTTTGTGTATTTTAGTCTACAGTTCACATCTGAGAGCTGCTCAACTTTTATTGCTTTAAAACTTTCTTACATGTTCTTCTTTTCAATATGAAATTCCATTTTATTGGATTGGTGATCACTTCCAATTTCAAATTCTCTACACACACTCTAGTGTCCTGCACCAGGGAGAAAACATAACTATCAACAATAACATAATTAATGAGACTTTTCTTATGCCTTGCCTCTTTTCTCCATGTGAATTTGTGCACATTTTTATGCTGGAACTTTGTGTTAGTAATAACCAGTCCATGTTCTGAACAGAAATCCAACAGGTATTTGCCAAAAAGGACCAACTTTTCCTTTTTCATTGTGTCAGTTGCTTTCTCTAAAGCCTCAAAAAATTCCTCCACTTCTACCTTAGTAGAACCTTCTGTGGGACCATAGGCACAAATAAGTCTCATTGTCCAGTTCCCCATTCTGATATTTGCCCACATCACTCTACTTGAGACTGCCTGCAATTCAAAAAGATTAGCCTATTTGGTGTATTTAGTGTTGAATAATATGGCTACTCCTTCTTTTCCTTGATTGTCATTGCGTGAATATAACATTTTGTATTTATTGCTCAGAAATATCTCACCAGTTTTTGTCTTTTTTGTTTCAGTCATTATGTCGATATGATACTTATCCAATTCCTCAGCTACCTCCATTTCTTTGCCATTTAGCCTTCTTATGTTCATAATAATGTTGACTTGAGATGTGTTTAGGATTTGTTCCAATAACTGACTTTGCACTGTTCACCCTGGTGAAAACAATGGAGGTCCTGTTTAACCGGGCAATGACCTAGCTGGCATGAAATTCTGTTATGTTGTACCATCATTTTATATTGTGGTTTAAGCCAATAAGAATACAATTTGGTCAGCTAAATCCCACATTGCCAGCTCATCTTCATTCCTGATTATCCAGGAAGATACCTAACAGGGTGCATCACGAGAAGGTGAGGATTGAACATTAGGTTAGAAGCCCTGGTCGGTTCTCTGCATTCCTTTAAAGGCTATGTGGAGGTCTACTCTCAGTTATACAGCTTTGCCCCTTAAGCACCCCAGTTAAAAGAGATTCTGCATTCCTTTGAAGGCTATATGGAGGTCTACTCTCAGTTATACAGCTTTGACCCTTAAGCACCCCAGTTAAAAGAGATTAAAACTTAAAACACTTAAAAGATATTAAAAACCTAACAAAGAAACATGAAATAAACAAAGTGATGGGTGACTTCAATGTGAAAGTGGGCAGAGAGGGTGATGGAGAAATTGTTGGAGAACATGGCTTAGGGACCAGAAATGAACGAGGAGATTACCTTGTCCAGTTCTGTTAACAAGGCGATTACCTTGTCAGTTTGCTAACAATAGCAAACACCTGATGTTTGCTATTGTTAAAAGGGTGGAAGTTTAAACCACTGGGTGGTTTAAACTTCCACCCAGAAGACTGTACACTTGGAAATTGCCTCAAGATAACCGACATCAGAAATCAAATCGACTACGTACCGATAAATAAAAGATTCCAGAATAGTATAAACAGTACAAAGACTTATCCTGGAGCAGACATCTCATCAGACCACAATCCCACAGTTGCAGAAATATGTCTTAGATTAAAATCAGCGAAAAAATCACAAAAAGAAGAAAAAAGAAAATTGATGTAGAAAAACTGAAAGACCTGAAGATAAATAAAAGAGCCAAGACATAGCTTAACCTGTGACAGAAGAAAATGAAAAAGTGGAATCTCTTTGGAAGAGCTTAAAGAATGCCATCGTAACAAGTATTGAAGAAGTAGGTTATGTGAATAATGCAAAACAACAGGAATGGATGACAAATAAGATTCTTTTTCTTATTGATACACAAAGAATGTACAATAACAAAGACCAAGCCAAATATACGGACACACATATCATCAACAAGAAAAAAAATAAAAGAAGCAAAGGAAAACAGGATGAAAAATTTCTGTACAGATTGAACTGATTCAGAAGAAATACGACCATTTCAATCTGTATAAGAAAATCAATGAAATTTCTGGAAAACTCAGAAAAAAAGCAAACAGGGTCTTTAAGAGATGAAAGTGGAAAAATAGTTCTAAAAGAAGAGAATAGGGCACAGATTTGGATAAAATATGTAACATCATGAGAAACGGCAAATACCAACTTCTAAGAACTATTTTGGTAGGAAGAATTTATGGTAAAGGAGCTAGAGGAAGAAAAAGAATATCTTCGTTTGACAACATCAAGATGTGAACAGGAAAGAGCAGCGTACAACTGCTCAGATTAACACAAGAATGCAGTTTGTCTGCTAAGATGGCCACTGAGCTTCAATAGAAGATGGCACCATAAGAAGAACAACTCTCTTCTTCTTTCTTGCACCTCCAGTCAAAATTCCAAGGTAAAATAGCATCATTTGCTACTGTCAGATCAATTAAGCTGCTTCCTCTAATATTTGCAAACAATGGGATGTTACTGTAGTCGTTTAGTATGTATAGGGAATTTGATGCTAAAACCTCTTCCGGATTTACACCTCTATTGTTTGTGCTATAGTTAAACGATAAAACAGAATGAGCATTGCTTCCATTCCCAGAATTAGGGCATGATTGATGGTAAAATCCACGATGTTATCCACTTTTTCTAAGTCGTATTTTATGCAACTATTACAGTCTTGATCAGTGGTCGCCAAAGTGGTCAATATCGACCCCCAGGGGTCGATATAGCATTGTTAGGGGTCGATTCGGGCTCAGGGGTTGATTGAAAAATATAAAACATCACTGTACGGGTAATATTTAATTCAGTTAACTTGGATTACCTCCATCCTGAATGACAACGCAATTAAGAGTGAATCGTGGGAACAGTGACATGAATAAGACCTGTAAGACAGAGTGAGGTCATTAAAATAGTTACGGAGGCCAATCAAGTAGGCCAAAATGATGTATTTACCAATAAACGGATGTCGGTGGTTCCCGCCCGGCCGGCGCAAGATGGAAACACGTGCATGGTTGCTTATTTACTTATACTTACACATATTCGATCCCAGTCTCATTTTTGCACATCGACATACAGGTGAGCGTTAATGTTCTAAAATTCATCAACATACATATTATAATTCAATCGTTATTCATTCACGAACTAAACTTGTCTATGTTGAAGAGTTGAGCAGGCCTGGTAGTAATACCAGTGATATTAATACCAGTAGTTTATTAATATTAATATCACTAGTAATACCAGTGATATTACTAGTGATAGTAATAGTAGTATAGTAATATAATAATATATACTATATTATACATACAATAAACACTGTAACTATAAAATAAACAATCTAAAAACTCACATAAGCGTCTTTTTCGCTTGTCCCATTATAATTACGTAATAGTAAAATAGAGGGGGGTCGATAAAACGTCAAGAAACTCTTGAAGGGGTCGACGGTCAAAGAAGTTTGGCGACCCTTGGTCTAGATAGATACTCACAGCACAGTAAAAGTGTCTTTTATTATTATTATTAAGAGAGACCTCCAGGGAGTCAAAGACTCATCGAGGGAGGCCACCACGAGCTATCATACTTATTCTTGAATTCATTCACACTGCTTGCACTCACAACACCCAATGGCAATCCATTCCAATCACGTACCACCTTCTGAGAGAAAAATCCAGCCCACTCACCCTTCTTAGCAGCCTTCATTCTCAGCTTCCAAGGATACCCGCTTGTCCTTTCCCCACCCTCCATAAATTAAAAAATTCCATTAATTGAAATCCTGTATGACCGTTTCAGAAGTTTGTAAATCTCAATCATATCACCCCCTCTTTCTCCTGTTTGCTAGTGTCTGCAGTCTACAAATTCTCAATCTGTCTTCATAATCAGTATTCCACAATCCTGATATCATTTTTAACACTCTCCTTTGTACTCTCTCCAATATATCAGAATCACAACGGAAACCAGGAGACCAGACTTGCATACAAAAGTCCAAGTAAGGTCTTATCAAGCCTTGTAAAGATACAAAATAACATCCTTATCTTTACATTTGAAAGTTCTTTTCAGCATTGCAATTATCTTTTGAGTTGTATTTGCAATCTTTGCAACATGGCCCCAAAACTTAAACTTCCTATCTACTAACACTCCAAGATCCCTAGCCTCATCATTTTCTTCTAGCCCAGAGGTCGGCAAACTGCGGCTCACAAGCCACGTGCAGCTCTTTGGGTACATACATGTGGCTCTCAAGTAAAATTGAAAATGAAAATAAAACTATCATAGTTTAATTTATAAAATTTTTAAAGATTATACAGAGGGAGTGAAGGGGATGGTTGAGCACATGGGAGGCAGAGCAGCCAAACAAAGTGACTAATTAGGATTAGGTTTTAGGGTGCCTCATCATCTAAGGTCATTTGCAGAGCAACAAAGTGACTAATAAGTGATCACACGTGTGTGTTAGCATTTCAACTCAACTGGCGGCTTGCTTTTATCTTTCAGTCTCGTGATTTCCGAAAAATATATAAATACTGGGGTTAACTCACAACACACTTTGTCCAAGTATTACTTAGCACTTCTGAAGATATATCGAGCCTTGGTTGAAGAAGGAAAACCTTCAACAATTAAAATCAATAAACAACAAGCAATTGGTTGCAATGTGGTCATGTGGATAACAGTGTTCACTTCATATCTGAAAAAACAGCAAGGGAGGGTGAAAGCAATAAAACCATATTGTTGTTCATTTCACCCCTCTTTTATTACTCGTCGTTCTGCCGCTACAAATAAAAATAGTGGCAGAATGTTCATGGAATGAACATTCTGCTGCTATTTTTTTTTTTTTCATTTTATTTCAATAATTTTTACTTACTTATTCAATTTTAATTTGTTTTGTTTGGATAATTAAAATATATAGATTTATTTGGTTAATTTAAATCTGACTATGGACCACCTGTCTCATTGTTGCGGACCACCTGTGGTCCGCTGACCATAGGTTGAGAAACACTGCTATAGAGCAGTGTTTCTCAACAGGTGGCAAACCTGTGGCATGCCTGAGAATTTTGCTGGCACGTCAACAATGTGCATATGATATCCTTTTATACGCTTATAAATTATTCCACTTTTTTTTTTTATTGTTACAATATGTACAAGTTAAATTTTGTTTTACAGAAGAGAGCAACTGTGAAGACATGAATTTGATTGGTGCGGTATTAACAAAAGATCACGCGACCCAAAGACAAATGGAACCGACAATTTTTGAGTTGAAATGCTAATTCTCTTCAACCGAATTCCATAACATCTACAACTGTCATAACACCATTCACTATATATTTCTTAGTTTTAAGACATTCACGACGGGATGTCGTTTATCATTCCGACAGAACTTCTCATTACCGGCGAGTCCAACTCATACAAAGTTTCAACCCTTGGTTGATTTTTATTGCCTTGTTTGCGTTTGAGCTGGAAGGGGAACTCGCACAAGCATTATATGGCATGTTTCAATTCGTGGTAGAATTTTATTTGAACTTAGCCTTTGTGATTTGTCATAATGACATTGAGAATTTCAAATGCAGTCAAACAAACACTTATTTCATGTAATTGAAAAATTGGACAATAATCTTAGTTAGATACTGTGTTTCCAGTGCAATATATGGTTTTGCTTGCCTATACAGGGTAGTTTCTGTGAGAGGGGTACATGTGATTCATTAGTTAGTGTCATTTTTATTCCAGCTGTCTCTAATTGCACAATTTGTTGAGAAATATATTACACAGACTGCAAAAGCCTCTGTACCTTATTCAGGGATACAATAAAACTTTTTTTTTTCTTGCATCTACTATATAATGGTTGTTGGGGGGGGGGGCGTGTTTTTTTTGTGGGAGGTATATATGCAAAACCTTTTAATGTCTTTTTTCATAAAGTGAAATCATGGGTGTCAGTTATATGCGAGGGCAAGTTATATTCGACGGTAAGCGTTCGCTGACAAGTCGAAATCCTTCTGGTGCTTCTCCTGCTCCACTGACTTCTATGGTGAGTTACAATGCATAAATATTTTTCTCACTACCGTTTTTTTTTCTTTCAAGTCAACATCATTAAAACCAATTTAATAATACAATAATCAATAATTTGATACTGAATAATATTATAAATTTTTGGTGATCAGAATGGGATATGTCAATGAAACTTACCACAAGTTAATTTAATGATGTTGGCCTGAGAAAACCACAATATTGTAGCATTAGTCCTGTGATTGATAACTAATTTAAATGCGTACTTTTATATTTGTCAACATGCTACACCGTATATTATGCCATAATTAATTTTCTCCTCTACACGTGCTTATGAGTCATTATTTTCCAAAATGAATTTTATAAAAGACAGTTTAAGAAATAGAATGACTGATGAATCTAGTTCCACGTGTGTATTACTAAAAGTGACAAAATATGAACCTGATATAAAGCATTTGGGATCTAATGTACAACAGCAAAAATCTCATTAATAAATTGATATATTGATATTAATAAATTGATAATAGGTTGATATTGATTTGTATACGACAATGTGTATGTCAAATTATGAGTTCATTTTTATGAAATTCTATGTTAATTTTTAAACTTGTCTCAATAAAATTCTGCAATTTATTTTGTATTAATTAATGTTAATAATTCCAGATAATGATCAGATGTTATGTATACTCAGTCTCAGTAAACAAAAGAAATTTCTTGGAAAACACAGCAAAATATAGACAAACCAGAGAAATACACATAACAGGTGCAACAAATTTTAAGAGATGGCGTGCTGCTCCATCAAATCATATTTATTCCTGCAATACTCTCTCTCTCTTCATAAGATTTTTTTTTTTAATTATGCCATCATAAATTCACTTATTCATGTTTAGAATTTATAGGATCGTGCTATTTGCTCTACCCAGCAAATTATAGGACACACATATCACAAATGATAATTATTAATTATCCTTTACCATTAATGAAAGTGTTTCTACTCACACTTATTTTTTCATATTCTTACATCTTATAAATGATGGGTCACATATTTTCATCTTTCAGTATTTCAAATATACCAATCAAATATAGCATTCTCCTTCATTCTTGTTTTCTAATAAATCCTAAAACAGATTGTCCCCCCCCACTCTATGCAGAAGTATTCAAAGTTATCCTGCAATTAATTGCATTGGACCAATTAAGATGAGCGCTGATGTACTATGCCTGTTTCTTCTTTGAGTAGTCTGCAAGACATGCTGTTTTATTGCAGCAATAAAACACGTGTCCTCTTTTTGGTTCATCTTTTTCTGATTTGTGGAGAATGACCGGTTAGTTTGCCCTGTGTGTGTGTGCGTTACAGAGTGAAGTGTGAATTGTAATACAGTGAAATAAATTTAAACAAAAAAATACATTTTTAAAAGGTAAGTGTAATTAATGTAATTTAATATTATTTTACTTGTTAGTTTTATGATTTTTTGGGGCTTTTAAACTGAAATAATTTAATTTAGGATTAATTAATTAGTTGCTTTTGAATAAAATATGCCAGTCAATTTTTTTTATATATGAAATTGTGCTGAAATCTATTAATTCTGAATACTTTTTTTTCTCCCAAGAATTAAAGATTATTAAAATCGATGCCAAATGACCACAATGTATTTATAGTTTACATGAACAAACAATTACATCAAAAAAAAAAAAAAAAAAGCTAAAAGATGTTTATCGATGTTATGATTTGTCTCCAAGCTTCCCCACCGTGGAAACTTTCCAGTGCACGCACGCCCATGTATACGGTCAAATTAGCATGAAATTTGTAGCGCGGGCTGCATAATCCACGACAGCACACCCAACTGAAATGAGCACGCAACGCCACTGATATATATATATATATATATATATATATATGTGTGTGTGTGTGTGTGTGTGTGTGTGTTTGATTAGTGCGATTAGTGAATTCCGATACTGAAATTCAATTAGTTATATATCCATCTGCGCCTATATACATCTTAAAAATAAATGTTACAGATTTTAAAAATTTTCTATCTATACATTTTTTATGGCTGACTATTTTAAAAAAATCACTCACCAGAATGAAATAATTTAGTTACTGATTTAAAACATTTTACAAAGTTATTATTAATGGCATACTACCATGTACTCTATGTTCCAAATTTTTACCGTCAAAATTTATGTCGTCTACTAATTACATAGCATTTTCCTGATCATATCTCGTACCTCCTTTGCAATTATTTTCTTTACATTTTTTTTTATTATTTTAAAGTATTTTCCCAACCTTTCATCATGAGTAAAAGAATTAGTGAGCAAAAAAAGTGAAAGTGTGAAAATGATTCGAAAAGTAATCTCATTGGAAGAAAAACAAGAAAAATAAAGAAAGTGAACAAGGCGAGTCCAGAGCAAAGATAAGACAAGAACACAAAAATGGGTGAATCAACTATAAGAGCAATTTTAAACAAAGCTGCTGAATACAAAGAGAAAGGTAAGGCTGATTCAAGTTCACCGTGCATGCACTCGAAATCAAAGTATCATAATGATTGAATTAGAGACTTCTTTCTACATAGATCGAAGATTGTAACCAAAAACGAATCCTGCTAAGAACTGACTTTAGTCTTTATTAAATCAAAAACATTAAGTCTCTTTGCAACCTCGAAAGAAAAAAAGGACTATCAATGATGGAAAAGAAGAATTCCACGTTATTGCTTGGTGGTTTGAGAAATAGCCTACATAATGTTCTAATCACAGGCGAAGCTGCAAGTGCCGATAAGGAAGTGGCCGCAAATTATTCAGAGATTTGAAGAAAATTGTATAAGAAGAGGGCTATTGTGACCAACAAATATTTAATGTCGATGAAACTGGCCTTCTTTTTGGAAGCCAATGCCTTCCCAAGACTTTTCTGGCCAAATCAGAGAAATCTCAGCCTGGTTATAAAGTCGTAAAGTCGAATGAAATTACTGCTAGCAATATGCGATCCATTTGGAAGCACATTCTTCCACATTGTACAAATGATTTTAGAGGCTTTTCAAATGAATCTAAGTCAATTAAATCTCATTCTCAGAAACTGAGTGATTCTGACCTGCTAAATTTAGATGCACAGCAGGAAGATCCTGAAGAACATGAAGAAAATTTAATCACTGACAAGCCCAAAGAGATTTCACAGAAATAAATTTACAATATTTTCGTGCAACTGAAACATTTAAGTAGCAATGCTTAGAGACTGGCCCTTGTGAAGAGAGAAGCAGGAAAATTTGCAGAAGAAGCAGTTGTTTGGAAAAAAAGAAACAGAATGCCAGCCAGAATAATTGATTTATATTTTGAATATGTTTTATTGTCTTTCAGCTTCAGAGTTTTCCTTTAACTAGGCCCTGGGATATACTCTAATTCTTTTATAAAAAAATCAAGGGTAAAAAAAGATATTTGAGGAACGAATTATACTTTTTTCCATAGGTTATTATACTTGTTGGTGCATTTTCGATTAATGCGCCTGTTTTAAAGAACGCATTAGGCGCACTAATCGTGGGATTACTGTGTATATACAGGGTGTTCGGGATAAATTTGACATATTTATAATTAATTATATTTTTCCGTAAGTTACATGTATTAACACACACTTCTCTTCATTTAAAAGGTTGGACCCTTCTTCATTCATATACAAGATGTCAGAAAGGATGGATAGCTGGAACCCACCTGAATCATGGAAGAGAATAACTTGTATCATGATGATTCGTGCCGGCCATCAAAATAAGGATATTTCGACTGCTGCCCAATGCTCCCTGAATACAGTAAAAACAATCAGGCATGAACTAGAGACTTGCAATGGTGACTACGAGGATGTAGCAAGAAGAAAGATCCCTAGCAGACGATCTGATTGCGTTCGTACAGCAGAATTCCTCGCAAATCTGCAGGAACAGGTGTTGAAGATCCCTGGGATTGGAATTCGGGCTTTGTCACGTGAAATGAATGTTGCAGCCTCTACTATGAAGCTTGCACTCAATGAAGACCTCCGCTACTACTCATACAAGCGCCGCAAAGGTCAGCTGCTTACAGAAAAGGCCCGTGAAAAACGATAAACTGATAAACTGAAAAAAAACTGATAAACGCGAAGAAACTTCTAAGCAAAGTGAAACATCCTGCGGAACCACAAACAATCTGGTTCTTTTCCGATGAGAAAAACTTTTGCCAGGATCAAAAACACAACACGCAGAATAACAGATGGCTTGCATACAGTACAAAGGACATTCCTCGTGTAATGCAGACTAAATTTCCCCAAACTGTGATGGTTTTCGGATGTGTATCCTCTGAAGGCAATGTGATGCCTCCGCATTTTTTTCCAAGAGGGCCTCAGGTTGACTTCAGATGGCTACGTGGAGTTGCTAAACACTGTAGTCAAGCCCTGGATAACAAGGGTAGCCAATGGTAGGCCGTATGTATGGCAGCAGGATTCGGCCCCTTGCCACACCTCTGGGAAAAGTCAAAAATGGTTGTCTGAAAATTTCTACGACTTCACCAGTCCAAATGTTTGGCCTCCAAACTCCCCAGACCTTAACCCCATGGATTATTTTGTATGGGGCGCAGTTGAAAAAGACACCAATCGCACTTCCAGTAATACAAAAGCCCAGTTAATGGATAAAATTAAAACAGTTTTTGCGGCCCTTCCCAAGGAGACTGTAGCATCAGCTTGTTCGAGGTTCCGAAGCAGGATTGAAGCTGTGATCGATGCTAATGGTGGTTATTTTGAGTAAATCTTGTTGATAGTATTGTAATTAACTCTGCCTGTAATGTTTTTTGTCAATTCATTAAATTTAATAGATACAAAGAAGATTTTCTTTTTCCTTACGAAACTGTCAAATTTATCCCGAACACCCTGTATATATATAATATTGGTTTTATTATATTTATTACAGTTGCGATTTACCGGGGCGTGTTTTATTTCACGTGCAACTGTTACAATAAAATGTGTTACTGGTGAGATTTATTTTTATTATATTTTCAAATAATTGTCATTTATTATTTTGAATAATCATTTAGTTCTTTTTATATAATCTATTTATATAACGTATTAAATAAAATATATTGTTTAGGGTATGCCTACGAAGAAAAAAACTAAAAAAAAACAACAGATGAGCATCGTGGCTTTAAAACTGAATGGACTGAATCTTTCACGTTCATCTCGAACTCAGATGGCCTTCCAACCTGTCTTTGCCAAGAAAAACTGGCGCACAACAAAAAGTCAAATTTGGAGAGACACTTCATGACAAAACATGCCACATTTGCCAGAAAATATCCTGTTGGTGACACGAGAAAGAGAGCAGCTGAAGAACTTCGGAAAAATGTTGAAAAATCAAGTTCTGTATTTAATTATTGGAGAGAGTCTGCCAATGATGTTAATATTGCAGGCTTCGTAATGAGTCAGGAGATCGCTAAGAGAGGGAAACCATTCACAAATGGTGAATACATAAAATGTTGTTTTGCTAATGCATCTGAAGAACGTTTTCGGGAATTCAAAAACAAAGCAGAGATTTTATATAAAATTAAAAGCATACCGTTATCTGCCAAAACAGTAGCAGATAGGACAGTCACAATGTCCTCAAATGTAACCAACCAACAAGTCGAAGACGTTAAATTAGCTTCAGCTTTATCAATTGCAGTAAATGAGTCTTGCAACATCAAGGACACAGCCCAAGTTTCCCTTTTTGTGCGGTATGTATCATCTGAGGGTCCGAGAGAAGAACTTCTGGGATTATTGCCACTCAAGGGCCAAATGCGTGGAGATACATAGCAAATGCCGTCCATGAATGCATGGAAAAAAATCATATCCCACTCAATAAAATTGTGTCAATTGCAACCGATGGTGCAAAAAAGTATGACGGGAACAAAAAAGGGTTTTGTTTCAATTTTAAAAGGAAAAATTAATCATGAAGTGATTACTTTCCATTGTATACTCCACCAGGACGCACTTTGTGCACAAACATTTACAGAAGAAAATGGTAAAATTATGGAATTGGTAATTAAGATTACCAACACCATTGTAGCAAGGGGACTTAACCATCAACAATTTAAAGAGTTGCTAAGTGAAATGGAGAACGAGTATTCAGATCTTCTCTAGTACAACAAGGTACGATGGCTTTCCAGAGGCGACAGGCGACATGTTAAAGCGTTTTGCATCTTGCATAAATTAAATCAAACTATTCCTCGACAACAAGGATGTTCAATATCCAGAATTAACAGATCAGTGGTTGCAAAAATTGTACTTTATGGTGGACGTTACATCTCAACTAAATCAGCTCAATCTTAATTACAAGGCAAGAGAAATACTGCTTTTTCAATGCTAGAGGAAGTTATTTCATTTGAAAAGAAATTGATTCTGTTCGCTGAAGATTTAGAGAGGGGAACTTCAGTTCATTTCCCAAACTTGTCTCAATATTGCCAAGAAAACAATGCCCTCATTAACAAAGATTATTTCAAGACAGCAGTTTTAAACATGAGAGAATCTTTTCTTCAAAGGTTTCAGGAATTCAGAAATAATAAAGCGACTCTAGCTTTTATTACAAATCCTCTCAATGCCAATGTGAAGGAATTAAATTTTTCTCCGTTTGATATTGACATAGCTAATTTTGAAATACAATTGCTGGACTTGACAAGCAAAGACTTATGGAGCTCAAAATTTGTACATCATGGTACTGAAATAGAAGAACTGGAAAAAGAAAATGCAATCTGATTTCACAGCACAAGCAGACTGCTGTAAAAGAACTACAGAAGGCAGACTCAATGATTTTCAATACTTGGAATAGTCTGCACACAATAATCCAGATGTTGTATATCGAAGCCTTATAAAGAGGCAAAATGACTTCCTTATCCTTACATGTCAAGATTCGCTTCAACATCACAATTATCCTCTGAGTTGTATTTGCAACTTTTGCTATGTGACCTTTGAACTTTAAATTCTTATCCACCAATACACTAAGATCCCTTGCTTCTTCAGTTTCTTTTAGCATAACTCCACTAATTTAATATGCCGCTGGAACTCTGATTTCACATGCCAAAATTCTTAATTTTACACTTGCTAACATTAAATTAACAGCCATTTTCGTTTGCCCAAATTTCCAGTCTATTCAAATCATTTTGTAACTGCTGAATATCAGTAGCATCCCTGATTGCCCTGCCTATCTTCACATGATCGGCAAACAATTGCACATCTGATGTTAAATCCTTCTGGATGTCATTAATGTATAGATTGAACAATAACGACCCAAAGACTGAACCCTGAGGTACACCACTGGTTACCTTAAATATGGCAGATTCACACCCACTGTATACAACTTTTTGATATCTGTCAACCATCCCCTAATCCAAGTCAAAAGTTTATATTCCAATTCTATAATCTCCAGTTTATGCAACAGCCTTTCGTGTGGTATCCTATCAAATGCCTTAGAAAAATACAACATTATCCTAGTGTATCCATTCCCTTTATCCAACTCGGCCATAACATTGTCACAAAATATAAGCAAATTGCTAAAACATGACCCTCCTTTAGTAAACCCATGTTGTTCTTTGCAGAGTATAGCATGTTTATCTGCCCATTTCTGTATGCGAGTTCTTATCAACTTCTCTAAAATCTTCACTACTACACCAGAGATACTGATAGGTCGGTAGTGAGACACATTAGTTTTTGCACTACCCTTGTGCATCCATTTGTGTGGTATCATTCCTGAGCTGAGACTCAAGTTATACAAACATGTGAAAGGCATAGCCAATTCGGCTGAACATTCCTTAAGGTTTATTTATTCCTTTAGCAAATGGGCTGATATTCCATCTGTCCCTATAGACAAATTCTTATCCAGGTTATGCAACAGCTCTTCAACTTCATTTTCATGAATCTCTAACTCTTCATCCAATGTAGCAATGTGCACCATGTTACATACACCTGGTTGATATATCTTAGCAAAGTGAGTGCCCATTAAATGAACAATCTCATTAGCTTCTAATGCTCGAGTACCATCTGCATTCAATAAAGTTATTCTTCTACATTCATTATTTCTTTTACTTGTGGCATAACGATAAAATTCTTTTGCATTGTCTTTAGATTGCATGGCGAATTTCTTTTCATACTCTGATTTAGCTTTCTTCACAATGCTCGTTACTTTTCAGGCCTGAGCTTTATATATTCCATAACTCCTCTCACTGTTATTCTCACAATATTCTTTCCACATCATCTTCTTCTTGTGGATTTCTTGCTTAATAAGGTTGGACATCCATTTCACTCTGAACCTATTTATTCTTCGAACACTAATGATACATTCAAAAACTACCTCATTTAAGCACTTTTTCAAAGATTACCATGCATTGCTGACATTTTTCTCATTCAGTAACTGATATCATAGAACCAAAGATAGTATTCTCCTAAGTTGATCATAATTTCTAGCTTTGTAGTTCAGCATGTAACCTGTTTTAATCAGAGCATCAATACAATTAGATACTTCCCAAGAAAGTACAGCATGATCACTGTCACCAATTGGTGGTAAAATAGTCATGTTCTTGACAGAGACCATTCTGATACTATGAGCAAATCCAACATTCTTTGACCTCGAGTTCCTTCTTTCACATGCTGCTTGAGCATGTGAAAGAATTAATACCACTTCATGAAACTCACCAATACATGGGACATTGTTTTCTTGAGCAATATCATTAGCACTCCTCCTCCTCTCCTATCTCTTCTGTCATTCCTAAAAATAGTATACCCATTACACTCAATCCCACTTACCACATCAGATTCTGATAGCCAGGTTTAACTAATGCCAACAATCTTAAGCCACATCGTATTCAATAAAGCAATGAACTCAACCCATTTGCTAATGTTCCTGGCATTTGTGTTAAGACATAATAAATTACCACATGGCCTATTATTATAATCAGATTTGTAATCTATTTGGTCTTGTTCTAGAAGTTTCTCTTTTTCCTCCCCAGACATACTTAAAAGGTCCAAATCTAAAGCACATTTTTCCACCCCTAAGCCACATACAAAATCGAAAAAATCGAAGACATCCATATCTTTATCACATTTGCATACCATAGCTGAACTAGCACACACATTTTTCCTATTCCTCCCATGATGATTTAGTTTTCCTAACTCTCTGCATTAGGTCTCATACCAAGAAGTAATTTCTCCAGGCTTCTGATGACATATGAATTCAAGTGCAAGCCATCCTTCTTATACAAGTCTTTTCTGCCATCAAACGCACCCCACACAACTAAAACCTCACATCCATATCTCCTACACAGCCTGCGCATGAAATCATTTGCTATCATCGCCCCCCCTTCTTAACTCAGTACTGTCATATCTGGGTAGTAATCCAACAATTTTTACTCTCTCACATTTCTTTCTTGCTTCTTCCAACAAAAGTTGTATGTTGGACAGTCATGCAGTTCTATGTGGTTTTGGCATGCTTGTTATTGGTTTGCCAGTTTATACAGTTCATGTGGGACTCATTTCATGGGACTTACTGAGCTTGTGTTCCTTAGAGCCGAATGGACAACTGGTGTCATCCATATAGTCTTGTCATCTAACTCATTTAACTTATTGCAGTTAAAGCACCTCAATTACGCTTACGTAGTTTGTGCTATAGCAAATTCTCCACAGCATTTTAACACTAGTTTTCAGCAATTTCATACTCACCATTGGATAGGATTAAATAATTGGGTTTCTCTTATATGTTTTTCTTATTTGTCATGATGAATAAAAAACAAAAAATAAAAAATAAAAAAAGACCAATAGACCTATGGATATCAGATTCAACATGGGAACTAATCAAAGGAAGATGGCTGGAAAAACAAAGAGACACAGGTGCTGAAGAATATAAGAGATTACATAGAGAAGTAAGAAGAGCCATCAAGCAGGACAAGGAAAAGTTTTATACTAAAAAATGTGAGAGTTCCAAATGAGGAGGCACAATTATAGAAAGATGTTTCATTTAGTTCATGACCTAAAGCGCAAGTTTCAAACCCAAATTGAATGTCATCAAAGACAGGAATGTAGCACTACTAACAGAAGAACTGGAAATCAAAAACAGATGGAAAGAATACTGTGAGGAACTGTATAACGGAGTAAACAAATAAAATTTGGAGGAGCTCTCTCACCAGGAAAATTTCAGTTTGGAACCTCTTCCACTTAAGCATGAAGTGAAAGAGCAGTTAAGCAGCTTAACAGTAATAAGGCCTGAGGAGCAGATGGAATCCCAGCAGAGTTTATTAAGGCCACAGGGGATGGAGGGATAAGAGTGTTTCATAGATTGATTACAAGGATATGGGAGACATGATCATAGCCTAGAGACTGGAAGAAGTCGGTTTTCATACCACTACATAAGAAGAGAGATATGAAGTATTGCAAGAACTATAGAACTGTTAGTTAATCTCTCATGCAAGTAAGATTTTATTGAAGATCATGCTAAATAGGATTGAGGCCAAAGTTGAGGCAGAGATACCCTCACCTTTCCCAAAACCTACTTGTTCCTTGGGCAGAGATCAGATACTTTGCCTTAAACAGATCATAGAAAAGTATAAAGAATTTAGACTCCCTATGGTAATGTGTTTCTTAGACTACTCTAAAGCTTTTGACTGTGTTCAGCAAGTGAAACTGTGGGAAGTAATGAAAAGAATGGGTTTTCCACAACACACTATCAGGTTGACAGCTAACTTATACAGGGAGCAACCACAATAAGAACAGCTGTCGTATTAACTGATTGGCTTCAGGTTGGAAAGGGAGTTAGGAAAGGATGTTTACTTTCTCCTCACTTGTTTAGTATCCAAGTTGAGGACATCATAGTGAAGCAATGGATGAACTTAAGACAGGAATTAGGATAGGTGGTAGATTGATCAGTAAGCTGAGGTATGCTGATGATACTGTACTCCTCTGTAATAACAGGGAAGAACTAGGACAAATTCTTGTCCTAGTCATGCGCAAACAAAATTTGCATGTGAAGTACATGTAGCTCAGTTGTGAAATGACTTCATGTGCAAACTTTGTTTACTTACACTTGGATAACAGATGAAACTAAGAAGATAATTTCTTGGCATCTTTAATTTATAGTATAACCAACTGAAAAAAACATTTAACATCTATCTCTAATCCACAGTCTTTTACTAATAAAGTGCAACACCTTTTGACTACTTGTATATGGAAATATGACTTCTGCTTTATCTCAAACTCGGTATCACTTCTGGGTCTGACTCCAACTGATGAGGTCAGAACTGGTCTGGATAGTGACCCTTCCCATAATGCATAGCATTATATATGTCTGTAAGGATATGTGCTTTGCATTATGGGATACTAAGCAAGTAATGCAAAGTCATTAGTCTCTATATACAAGGAGTCCAGTCGTGAAGTTACTTCACACGCCCACTTTATTTACTTATACTTGGATAAAAGATTAAACCAAGAATGTAATTTCTTTGCATCTTTAATTTATAGTATAACAAAGTGAAAAAACTTTTTAACAACTTAAGGAAAAGTGTTTCAAAGCAATGGGAATACATGCCATGAAAGAAAAGGATAAGAAGTTATTTTGGAAGTTTAGAGATAAATTTTAACCAGCAGCTGCTGTATGTTTATCGGCTTAAGTGAAAGAATGCTAGCAGCCAGTTCACTGGAACAGTGCACATGAAAATATTCACAGAACTGGCATAAGACAGAAACATGTCTATGAGAAAAAGATTGGAGTGATGGGGGGGGAGGAGTTAGTCTGTTAATCAGATCACCCTGTTGTGGATAGCATCAAGCATTTTTAGAAAGTTTTTGGTGTACCACCACCTCAAAAGTGAGGAAAGTTTTCTGTGATGTTATGGATTCAGGATTCATATAATGTTCAAGAGTTGTACAGGCAAGAAGTAATAAGGTTATGAATATGCTGTGAGTGGTCAAAAGGAAAGAGGAACCTGGAAAAGGACATCTAGTTTTTTCAGATTGAGAAGACTAAGGATTATGCAGGAAAGGCTAGAGGTCTAGGTCTGTCTAAGAAGAGATATCTGATCACAAGGAAATCAAAGCATTATGATTTCCATGTAATATAACAATATATAAAACATTGGTCAAACTACATATGGACTATTATGCAAATTTGGTCACCTGGTTTCCAATGTGTTACTGAAATTTTGAGATAGTAACTAACACGAGATGACTGATCCTGAAATCAGTGACTAACACAATAACTGTACTCTAAAATACTGTTTATGCATTGATGAAATGTAAATAGCCAAATTTAGTGGATAGGAAGAAAAGAGGTGATATATGAAAAACATTTAAAATGGTGAGGGGAATTTTACTGGATTAGAAAAGGGGTGATAATTACATAGAGTATGGGGAGAATGAGAGGCCATTCCTAGAAGTTGCATAAAGGTGTGATGAACAGGAGCAGATTTTTAACATAGAGATGTGGGTGAGTAGAATGAATTCCCAGAATGTTTTGTGAAAACTAAGAGTGTGAAGGAGTGGAGGTTTTTGTAAGAGTAATTATGAGAATGAAGAGGAGAGTGATGTGTAGCAATAAAGAAATTATAGTTTCATTGTGCAAAACCTTGATATGCTCACTAGGCTTACTTGATTAGGGAGGGGAAAAACTTTAGTGGTTGCTGATTTAATAGAGTATATTCTCTTTCGCTCTCCCTGAAAAGTATGAATTATTACAGTTTGGAGGTATGTAGTGTTTGCAGTCTGAAAACTAACCAGATTTGTATATGAAGATGCGAAAATATACATAAATGAATATTTTACTTCAGCAGTAAGTCAGCACTAATTTATATGTGAAATTGTGTATATATATATATATATATATATATATATATATATGCTTATAATTAAACACTACCAACCTGGATAACCTTTTGGTTTTAAAGATTACTTGAATTAAAGGCAAATTAATTATATCTCCATCATACCTAACAGCACGATTCAGTTGTTTCTTTAATTTTTTATCTGCTTCCGTTAAGGATATAGTCCAAAAATAAATGACCTATATAACAAACTTATTTTAACAGTTAACAACAGTTAAAAACTGGTAAAAATACTAAATTAGTATTTCTTTTATATATATATATATATATATATATATATTAAAAAAACAAAAAGGAGAAGTGAATTCAAGAGTTTGCAGTAAATTTGTAAGAAAAAGCTTATTTCATTACAACGAATGCATAGAATGTTCAAAATAGTGCTGTACAATAAGAATGATCTGTTAGGCTAAGACCATTACATACACAGGAGCTATATTAACAAAAAAAGGTGCATTTGCAAATTTCATCAAGGTACATATTTGCTGGTTGATTATAAGAAAGTAAAGGATATTAGAATCCTGTACTTAGGCTACTTATGAGCACATTGTTGTGCATCAACTAATTAAATTTCATATGTTGGATCCTACTTCTTCTTAATCTGTACTTTGGATCCGACATTAGTCACTATGATGTTCTTAAACAAAATAATAAGTTGCTATAATAGATTTAGTTTAATCCTTTATCCCAGTGAGAGCAAACAAAGTTTGCGCCTGAAAATATCTTCAGGACTAAATATAGTGTTGTACTATCTTATCCAGTAAGTAGTGCAACACCTAGGCAACTCGTGGCAAAGGTGGAGCAAGCTACCAGGCACTTCTAACCCAGTATCTCCCATAATGCAAAACACATTTCCTATGTGGATATGTATACTGTTATGCATTAAAGGGATTGGCCAGCATTTAATGCATAACAGTATACATATCCACATAGGAAATGTGTTTTGCATTATGGGAGATACTGGGTTAGAAGTGCCTGGTAGCTTGCTCCACCTTTGCCACGAGTTGCCTAGGTGTTGCACTACTTACTGGATAAGATAGTACAACACTATATTTAGTCCTGAAGATATTTTCAGGCGCAAACTTTGTTTGCTCTCACTGGGATAAAGGATCAAACTAAATCTATTATAGTCTAACCTAGTGATAAATAAATTTTCAACATAATAAGTTGCTAGTTGGTTTCTAATTCAAATATAGAGAAAATTTATATTTAAAGACTGCACCACTCTATATCTGAATCAGTTCAATAATTGAAGAAAAATCAACTTTCAACTATTTCTCCTTAAAATATATATTGGCCGAGTATATTTGACTTACTTAATTTACCCGCTTTGGTTCGAATACTTTATGAATGGTGCAGTAAAAGAGATTCAGGCAAAATACAACTTTTGATTAACAAAAACAAACATTTAATTTTAAAATCACAAATTTTACACTTAAGATCAAATCACTAATTAAGATATTATAAACACTTCAGCCTTTCTGATAATACTGTCATACAAACTCAGACAATGGTAAATTTGTTATCTCTAATACAGTCTTCTCACAGTTCCTTAATCCAAATACAATAAAATCACAGTAACACCTCCTTACAAGCAAACACTTTTAAATTTACACTTCAGTTAATCTTCACAATAGTTACTGTTAACATAAGGAAATTCTAGGATGAAACACACTCACATCTCAGCATAGGAATATTAATGGTTGGAATGTTCTTACCGATAATCTTTTTCCTTCATCAACTTACACACAAACACTTTTTATAACTGTAAACACTTTTAACAATAAATGGGACTCATTAAATAATTTCTTCTAAGCAATAACTGAATTAATCATCGGTCACAATACACATAAACAAATGTTGTTGCATAAAGTACTACTGATCACTCATGAAATAAGGCAACACACAATAATTCTTAACTTGAGGTTTTATATGCACAGTTGTTCACTCTTCCGGCATTCAATTAATTCTTTAGACACTACAATTCTGAACACAGCTAACGGTAAACTTCAATTTTACAGCCTCTACTATTCCCTAGTTACTCGATGCTTTATTTCAAGATTCTGTGTGTCCTTGACAGGTCGGCCCTGAAATTATATCTCAATTCAAGTATCGCTAGTCTAATTAATAGTCTCTCAGCTGTTTTCTGTAGCTATAATTGTTATTCTACAACTTATTAGCTAACTGCTTCTCGACTAGTAGACTTTATTAGCTGCTTGAGTGACTTGCCAACTCGCTATTATCGCACTGTGATTCCCGAATGCCCCGATTCCAACCTAATGCCAATCCTCTCCTTTCTCTCTCTCTCAATTCCCCTATAATTTCAGCGTTCATCGCTTATATATCTGTTCTTCCCGCCTAAATTGTTCTCGTGAATTCTTTGACTAAAACTCTCTTCAATAAACCTTCTCCTCACGTGGTGTTCCAAAAACATGCTCACTCACTTACATACGTTTCCATGACAACCAAACAAAATATAATAAAATTGAGGTATTGCATAATGCTAAACTTCTACAAATAAGAATAAATAGAGAATATTTACATTTCAAATAATGCGCAGTTAAATTATCAAATACAAGTTCTTATAATATTAACATAGTAATAATTAAAATAGATTAATAATAGTTAATACAGTCTTTTCATTATTAATACATATATCTTTGAATAATTAATTAAATATTAGATAAAATTAAAGTTGTTATATGAATATTAAATTGTAAAATAAGTTGTTTACATTAAATAATATTTAAAAGTCTAGCCTTTGTGATGGAAGATCATGTTGGATTCTGAAGCGAATAATAATTACTCTAATCTCTACATAATCAGAATCCAACACATAAATAATGTTAAAACCTTCCTGAATCAATTACAAACCCCATACAGATTTAAAAAAAAAAAATCCTTGCTGTAGAAAGATTAAAATTTTTACGGTTATGAATTAAAACAGCGATGGAAGTTTTTTTCACTTGGCTATGCTACTAATTATATACTGCTTTTATCCTTTATCCAAGTGTTAGCAAGGCAAATGAGAATTTATACCACCTTTACCATGAGTTGCCCCAGTCCTGAAAGTACTTCAGGTGCAAACTTTGTTTGCTAACACTTGGATAAAGGATAAAACCCAATATATAATTAGCAGCAATGAGTTTATTTACCCAACACATTTACGAGGATCAGCAGACCCAAATCAAAGAATAGCAATCATGAAAGATAGCACACCTGATGAAAACTTTTAAGTGAAAGTGAAGGAATAGCTTGGTGTTGCAGTGACTACAAATTTTCTTGATAACTTCAAGCAAAAAATTACAAGTTTCATCGAAGAATTTCTCGGATCTGGTTTGTATCTGACTACGGTATGCAAGTGTTCATTGAAAATTCCCTATCAGCTTTTCAGCACAATAAGCATGATGCTGGTGAAAAGCATGACAAGATGCAATACCAGGACAAGTGGAGCTCCAGTATCTTGACTAACTACTGCTAGAGGGTGGTAAAGGGTATTTCAGAAAAGAAATACAAGTGGAAATAGACAGTGACTATATTTTAGGTAAATCTAATGTGAAATTTTTACTTTTATACGGTTATTAAGTTTTTAAAAATTAGCTCATATTTTACTTTAGATTGTCTTATAACTGGTAAGTAGTTAGCAAATTCTAAGGTCATTTTCAAATTCATAATTAAAAATTCATAAGATGCACCTATTCTTATAGATGGGACAAAACTTTTTTTTTGTCACATGCACAGGAGATCATCAAGCTTGTATCGGTTAAAGCTCATATTTTGATTTAATGGAAAGAAAGAACTAGGAATAGATTAAACAGTCTTAATAGACTCCAACATTTTTTCTGTCAGAGACATCATTCGATATGTAGGATTGCAGATATACAAAAATAAATAAGTAGCATAAGATGAAAAAATTTGACTGAAAGCCTGGTGGAGTGCAATGAATTACAGTTTACATGTGTTGAGGCTTAAGTGCTGTGAAGAATTCATGTTGGAGGTTTAATGGAATATCAGCACTGAGAAAGGATTAAAACTAATTTTAATACTTCCAATATTTCGTCTCCATCACAGAGACATCTTCAGGGATTACAAAAAACTTTTTGTAACCACACACACACAAATATGATACAATAGTGAGTGAATTACAGTTTACCAAATTTTGGGGAGTTTCACGCAGCCATGTTTAATGAGACTGGTCTGGGTTTTTTTGGGATCTATTGCTGATTCCAAAGTCTTTCATGTTTGCACTTACTGCATTGTAGGACAGTAGCGGTTTTTTTTCCCCTTTTTTTTTTTGTTCCAGGTGAAAGTTGGGTAATAAGACAAGTTGCAAATACAATATTATGTCAATATCCTGTGAGTTTTTATCATTAACTGCAAATGTCCCCTCCATCCTGACATTTGAGCCTCTGTGGCTCAGTCAGTATAGACGAAGCCCTTTAGTTGGAAAGACCTGAGTTCGATTCTTGTCAAAGATGTGAGGAACCTTTATCTGGTCTCTTTCGACTAAAGGTGAGTTAACCAGTCTCATACATCAGTGGAGGGTTTTTCTCCTGGTAACTTGGGTTTTTCATCCCTCAAAACAGGTCCCGTGAAAACACACAGCTATAGTCATAAAAATATACTACAGCAAGGAAGGCAATAGGAAATCACCTTACTCATACTCATCTCCCTAGTATGGTAGCATATACTCCCACCAGCCATATGGCTGAGAGAATAGGATAGGATAGGATCCTGACATTACTGATCTCTTCAATTTTGCATTCCATGTAAGTTACTTCATTTGGAAGGGAAAATATTTGATTCTGTGCAGGATATCCAAAGCATGTTCTGCTAAACTTGACTGGGCATAACTGTTGTAGCAGATATGTTCCAGGTGAAAGTTGGGTAATAAGACAAGTTGCAAATAGACTTTTTATCATTAACTGCAAATGTCCCCTCCATCCTGACATTTGAGCCTCTGTGGCTCAGTCAGTGATTGCTCAATTATCTAACCTTCAAATAAACGAACTTTCAACTAACCGTCCTTTAAATAGGTTGGTCTGTCAACCAAATTCTGATACAGCACTGTAATGGTTCTTGTAGTTAAGTGAGTTATTCACATGTAATGTCACTGGATGCTGTGGTCACGACCGTACCTCATAAGGTTTTGTAAGTGAAGCCTTCTGCTAGAAGAAGTGGTCACAGGTGCCCTTTCCACACAGAGTTAGTAAGACACTCACAAACATCCATGCCCATAGCCAGATTCAAACCTGCAGCCTCTTGGCTGGAGAGCGAATTCACTAACCACTCGGCCAACCAGGCCAGCTTTAGTTAAGTGACCATTCAATTACCCAGCCAACTGATTTCCTGCTGTGGACAGATAATTGAGGAATTACTATATACCAATATATGGAAGGTATAACTATGGATTCTCCTCTCTCACCCTCCTGGCCAATTTTTTATATAGAACATGTTGAAAAAAAAAAGGAAAAAAAAGTACCCTTGAATCCACCAATCTTAAACCTAGTATCTGACTAGGATACACTGATGATGTGTTTCCCATCTGGCCATACAGCTCAAACATTAGACATTCACTTCGACAGCCAAAACACTAGAATTCAGTTTCTCTAAAAGGAAAACAACAATAGTGTAACCTTTCTAGATACTTCAATTATATCTTTCTAATGGTGCATTTTTTCACAGTTTACAGAACATGAACTCACGTGAGAGGATGTATTCACAAATTTTCCCATCATCCTCCTCCTCCAATAATATGGTATCATAACAACTCTGATTAGCAGTCATCAAGGAGGGTTCATTCACAGCTGAACTTAACCTTATTTATCAATTCATCATACCTTCTTATCTAATGGCTACAACTCTATCAGAATTAATGAAATATTTGTTCCTCCTCCAACTCAGTCAACAAAAAAGATTACACTGATGGCATTACCATTCGCTATATAGTAGGCACATCAAAAGCTAATGTTTATGACTCCTGGCAAAATTTTTGCCATGTGCAAGGTGTAGTTCTTGTTTGGCAATCATTTAAAATGACCGTGTTCGCATTTTCCATAAAAAGAGAGAAAAACGAGTCTTGCAGTGATAAAACACTTTTATTTGAAGAAGTGGATGGCCATGCAGATCAAAGCCAAGTTAGATGCAGTTCATGAGGACTCTGAACTAGCATTAGTCTATTTATTTTTGGATAAATGAGTTTAAACATGGTCGAAGTCCATCGAAGATGAAGCGTGCTCAGGAAGCCTGACTAAGGTCATTACAAAGGATATGAGTGACAAAATCTATGGTATCATTATGGAAGACCGCCAAGTGAAAGTGCGTGAGATTGCTGAGATTATAGGCATCTCAACTGAATGGGTGTATGATCCTGCATGAAAAATTGCACATGAAAAAGCTGTGTGCGTGATGGGTGCTGTGATTGTTGACTGTCGATCAAAAACGCATGCGAAAAGACATTTCAAGGCAGTGTTTGGCGATATTTAATCGCAGCAGCAGTTAAAACAGGGGACAAAGCCCAGTGAAAGAACACTGAAAAAAGTGAAGACCGTTTTGTCAGCTGGGAAGGTGATGGCCACTATTTTTTTTGGGATTCCCAAGAAATTATCATGATAGACTATTTGGAAAAGGGCAAGACAATAACAAAAGCCTATTATGCATCATTGTTGCACCATTTAACAGAAGAATTGAAGAAAACATGGCCAAGATTAGCGCACAAAAAAGTGCTCTTTCATCAAGACAGTGCACTGTCCCACACATCGGCCATCACAATGGCAAAATTGCAGGAATTGAGGTTCCAATTGGTTCCACATCCAGCGTATTCTCCAAACCTGGCCCCGTGTGACTTCTTGTTCCCAAACTTAAAAATCTGTGGGAAAAAATTTTTTCTTCGAACGAGGATGTCATCAACACTGTCAATAACTATTTTGCACAATTTGACAAATCCTACTTTTTAGATGGAATGAAAAAATTGGACCAAATGTGTAAAGACCTTGTTGGAGACTATGTTGAGAAATAAAGGTGCTTTTTCCAAAAAAAATGTGTTTATTTTATTTTCCATTTCCAAACTTTTCAAACAACACCCTCGTACTTGGGTTGCTCTGATCTGCTCCCACTAAACATCAATCCCCTCCCCTCCCCTCTCAGTTCCACAAGGTTTCTTTGTATTTGCATTTGTCTTATTATAGACAAACTAGATAATCTTTCAACATCTAAATAAAATGATTTCTCAATTCTTCTTCTTCTGCTGCAGATTTTCCCACTTAAGTAGAGTCGCTGTTTGTAGTAAGTCTCCTCCACAACCTCCTGTCTTGGGTTGTAGCCACATCCAAGTTCTTCAATCCTCAAATCCTCCTCCATCATCTCCCTCCATCTCTTCTTTGGCCACCCGTGCTTCCTCTTCCCCTGCACATCCATCAACATGACCATCTCAACCAAACCAAACCATCTCAACCTTGCCTCCTGTTCACCGTTTCCCTTACATAGCCATTTCTCAGACGATCCTTTCTGGTCACATAGCACATCCACCTAAGCATTCTCATCTCTGCTACCGCTATCCTGCTGATGTTATTTTTCCTCAGGGCCACAGTTTCCATAGCATACGTCATAGCTGGTCTCAAGATTTTGCCTTCTAGATTGATTGGCACCCTCTTATCGCATAGCACTCCAGCCATCTCTCTCTCTCTCCAGTTTTTCCATCCTGCTTGTAGCCTGCATCCCACTTCCTTCTCAGCCTCACCATCCTCTTTCACTGTTGAACCTAAGTATCTAAAGTCACTCACCTTCCTGATGACATTTCCTTCCAGATCTGTCTCTTGGCTGCCATCCACTTTGCAACACATATACTCTGTCTTACTTCTGCTCAGTCTCATACCTCTCTCTTCCAGTACTTTCTAGTTTAGCTGCCACTTCTTCTCTTGATTCTGCACACAGCACGATGTCATCTGCATACAACATAGTCCAAGGCACGTCTTCTCTCACCTCCTCCATCACCACCTCCATCACAATATTAAACAGGAACAGATTTAATGCTGATCCTTGATGCAAGCCAACTGTCACTGAAACCACTTAATTGTCTTCCTCCCATGGCTTCCAAAGGTTCTTATCTTCGACTTTATTTTAAAGTCTGCACACAGCAGCTGGTGTTGCTGCACCACTTGATCTGTTGGGATTATCTTACAATTTGTTACTGCCTTAGGATGTTTTCTTCTAGTCAAAATGTAGTCAATCTATGAACTGTTATTGCTACTTCCAAATGTTATCAAATGCTCTTCCCTCTTACAGAAAAAGGAGTTTGCCAGATCAAACGCTACTGCAAAGTCCAAAATCCTCTCTCCTTCCTGGTTCATTTACACACATGTTACACACATGGTATGTGGGCATCATTTGTACTCTTATCCTAGGCCCTGCAAATGTTAGGTGGAGGGCCTAAAGCCTAAAATTACAACAGGTAAGATTAGTTACTGATTCTCATGGGATCTTATTTCAAAGAGTAGAATATTTAGAAATACTGAGTTCAGTTTCAATTTCAGTTTTATTGTTTTCCTGTCCATATATATTTTATAATATATTATTTAATATCTATAGTATGAATTGATTCTGAGTGGTCAAAAAAACTTTAAGCTAATATTTCTTGAACAACCTAAATTAAAATTTGGACCAGAATCAAAAAAAAAAAAAAAAAAAATCATGAATCTGAGCTTAGGCAAATCAGCTAGTCCTTATTACCCAAGCCAGAGGGGAACCTACCCTGGACACTGTGTTTTAGAGGGCCTTTATGTCTTTATTTTTTAATCATCCAAACATTATGGCCCATCAATAGAACACTCAGATATGCACAATAATAATTAAATTCAGTCACATTTGATATTTTGCCAACTTTCAATTATATAAAACCATAGCTTTATAGACTTTTTTTAAATTTTTGTCATTATGAGGGCATATTTGTCAAGATAGGAGGATAGAAGTTATTTAACAGTTCGTTAGCTTAATTTATATTTTTTAAATATTTACACATATGGTATGTCAGCATCCATTTGTACTCTTATACTACGCCCTGCAAATGTTATTTGGAGGGCCTAAAATTACAACAGGTACGATTAGTTACTGATTCTCATGGGCTCCAATTCCAAAGAGTGGAATATTTAGAAATACTGAGTTCAGTTTCAATTTCAGTTTTATTGTTTTCCTGTCCATATATATTTTATAATATATTATTTAATATCTATAGTATGAATTGATTCTGAATTGATATGGTGATTAAAATGCCAGAAATATGCATTACATTCATTACATTCTGGAATTACTACTACCAAAGTCTGAAACTAATCACGTGGTAAACAGAAAATGTTAGTATTGTCATAAGAGTGCCTTATAGAGATATGATACTCTATAGTGTATCATATCTCTTTGTATCAACACGACTTTGTCATATAATGAAAATATAAAAAGTGCAGACTTTGTCTTAGCAATTTATTCACATTTTATAATAAAGTGATATGGCTACACCATGATACTGCAAAACCATATGACCAGAATACCCAGGGCCGGCGGAAGTGGGCATGCAGGGCATGCGGGCGCTGCTACGAAGGGGGCACCACCGCCGGAGCACCGTTCATAAGTTCATTTTTAAGAAACAAAAAATTTTTATCATCAAAACAAAAAATTCTTATAATGATCAATATTAAAATAAATAAGGCCGGATATACCGAATAAAAATTTTAAAAAATTGTATATTGCTGCCTCTTTGATCAGCCGGCTGTTTACAATTTTCCAACAAGAGTAGGCTAAATGCTTGCCTACAAAATGTTGTGTCTATTCAGTCTATCTAAAGTGAAATGGTGAACGGTCTTTATGTGCAGAAACGAATTTTCATACAAAACATTTGTTGCTAGTTAACCAGTCATATGATACGCATCTCAGTAGGCTACTAACAGCAGAGGAGTGCGGACTATTATTTCGTCTGTGTTGTGTTGTGTAATAATTTCTTGTGGGTATAAAATAGAAATGGAATCAAAAAGTTAAAAAAAGTTATCTGGTGCACAAAATCGTAAGCGTCATGCTGCGAAAGACGCAGATGTTAAGAAACAAACTGGGGCTCTTAATAAATTTGTTAAAATATTAAAATATTCTGATGCAGATTGTAACTAACTCGATGCATCAGATATCAGAGTTGAAGAACCGTGCACACCATCCAGTTTGCATGAAAGTACTATTGCAACTATTGAACAAGATAACATCATCATCATCAAATTCCTGCCATGTACCCTCGAGGGGTGTACAGGATATGATAGTACTACATGAAAAAAATTACATCATTACTAACTTCCTATCTACAATTTTCCTCCAAATCATTCTGTTACTTATCAAGACTCCAACATTATCAGATCTTATATTTCTATCGTCTAAGGCACTTTGCACTGTATCAATCCACCTATATCTTGGTATTCCTCTGGGTCGTTTTGCTGCCAACCTGGCAGAGAACACTTGTTTAGCTAATCTTTCTTCGCCCATTCTGTTTAAGTGACCATACCACCTGAGATTAGCTCTGCTAACGCATTCCTGGATGTTGACAATGTTAAGTTCTTTCCTAATATCCTCGTTTTTAATACGATATTGCCATTGATGCCATTTGCTCATGCCTATAATCTTTCTCAGGACTCTCATATCTGCGGTCTCTAGTCTTTGGTCAAGTGTTTTACTTCTGACCCAGCTCTCAGATCCATAAGTTAAAACTGGTTTGAACACTGTCTTGTATATAGCTAATTTAGTGTTCCGACTAATTTCTCTCTTATTCCATATGAATTTATTCAATTGACTTCCCACCATACCAGCTTTGCTGATTCTGTTGTCTATTTCTATATTTAATTTACCATCTTCAGTAAAAATCGTGCCTAAGTAGCTGAATGTTTCACTTGTTCCACAGGTTCTCCATTCACAACACAGTTGACATTTTCAATGATTCTGCCTATTTTCATTGTCTTTGTCTTTTTATTGCTGACCTTCATACCATATCTATTACAACAGCTATTCAATTTAGTCAGAGAATCTTGCAGACTTGTAGCGGATTTATTTAGAAGTATAACATCATCCGCATAAAGCAAAGAGCAAACATCAAAGAACAAGATGCATGATTTAAGTGAAAAACAGTTAGGAGAAGATTTAGTTGTAGTTGACCACGAAACTAACACACTGTTAGTCTCTGTAAATTTATAAGATCCAGGTGAATGGGGAAATATTGCTGAAAAATTACGAGCAAGTTGTTTTAATTGAAATCGGGCTTGTTCAAAAGAAAAATATAATATATCCCAGAGATACATATGGTCATAAATTTGGCGACACGTATTATAATAGAAAAATGGAAAACGGTGAGTTCGTGCTAAGAACATGGCTCATTTATTCCGAAACTTTAAATTATGTTTTTTGCTTTTGTTGCAAAACTTGATAAAAATTTAAAAAATAAAACTACTATTCATTGCCAGACTCAATGGAAAAGAAACATTGGACGAGTGTTTTAGAACGGTTGATTGAAATTATAAAATTCCTTGGTAGCCAAAATTTAGCTTTTCGTGGATCATCTGATAAATTATATGAAAGGAATAACGGCAATTTTTTAAAATTCGTCGAACTGTTTGTGAAGTTTGATCCCGTTATGGAAAATCATGTTGAAAGTTCCCTACATCAAAACAATAGAGTACACTATTTGAGTAAAGATAGACTAAATGAAATATTGGATACTTTAAGTAACGCAATCAGGGATACAATTTTATTATCAATTCGAAAATCTAAATATTATTCCATAATTTTAGAATGCACACCTGATGCAAGTAAAACAGAACAAATGACCATTATTATTCGCTTTGTTTCCTGTGACAATGAAATTGTCAAAATCAGGAAAAACATTTTAGGTTTTGTAGATATATCAGATTCCACAGGACGTGGTTTATGTGCAACAATAATGGAACATCTCCATTGAAGACATGCAAGGTCAAGGGTATGACAATGCGGCAAATATGAAAGGGAAAAAAATATGGGCTCCAAAATTTCCTTTTGAACAAAAATCCTCGAGCTTTTTACGTGCCATGTGCTGCTCATACTCTAAATTTAATCATTAACAATGCAGCCAAAGTGAATGCAGATACAATTAGTTTCTTTACAATTATTCAAGAAATATACAATTTCTTTTCATTCTCTTACAAACGTTGGGCAATCCTTTTAAAGTTCGTAAAAAAATTAACATTGAAACAGCCATCAGAAACGCGATGGAAAAGTAAAATTAATGGAGTCCACCCTCTACGATATCAGTTACAAGAAATTTAAGATGCACTTTTTGAAATTTTAAATAATGAAAATTTTAATAAAGAAACTCAGCATGAAGCATAAACATTATGTGCTAAAATAAAAGACTACAAATTATTTGCTCTCTTATAACTGGGCATGATTTACTTAACAGAATAAACCCTGTGAGTAAAATGCTTCAAGACAAAAATATGAACATTACACTTGCTTTAGAATCTATCAAAAACTTAAAAATATTCTTACAAGAGTATCAATCAGATACAAATTTTAAAGTTCTAAAAATGGCAAAAGAACTGAGTGAAGAGGTGGACGGAGAATAAGGATTTAAAACTGTTACAGAAGTCCGACGACGAAAGAAGACACGACAATTTGACTACGAGCATCATGACGAAACGCCACAATCGACAGAAGATAAATTTAGAGTAAATGTGTTTTATAAACTTCTAGACGTTGCAATGTGTTCGTTAATAGAACGTTTTGAACAATTAAAAACATATTATGATGATTTCAATTTCTTGTATAATTACTACAAATTAATAACGAAGATTTACGAAAAAATTGTGACAATTTAGAGATTCTCTTGAAGGATGGCGACAATAAAGACATAAATGCAATAGAACTATATGACGAGTTATGTGCTTTCCGAGATATTATTTGGAAGGATAATTTAAATATTCAAAACCCTTTCGATATACTTAATTTTATTGTGTTCAATAATTTATCTTTCCCTAACTATTCAATTGCTTTAAGAATACTATTAACCTTACCTGTTAGTGTAGCGAGAGGTGAACATTCCTTTTCCAAGTCGAAACTGATTAAAACCTACTTAAGAACAAGTATGTCACAAAAAAGGCTTGTTAGTTTGGCGCTAATAGCTATTGAAAATGATATACGTGCGGAATTAGACATTAAGACCATTATTTCTAATTTTATGAATATGAAATCAAAAACCCTAAAAGATAGTTCCACTTATAAAAATTATTAAACATTTTTTATAAGTTATTAAGAATTTAGTAACTTGTAAAATCCAACAATTTTTTAAACTTTAGTTCAAATAAATTTTAACTTTAATTAAAATTCATTTTAAATTTGTTAGCGATTCTGGTCGGTGAGAAGGCTATAATCCCTGTATCATTACATTCAACAATTAAAGTGACGTGGCTTTATCAAAATTTGCTTCAACTTTTGAGAATTTTTTGAATATTCGGGTTTTTAACGATTACCCTGCCTAGTCAACACCCCCGGTTCGTTACATTTAGTGAACCAACGTGTGGCTGTTCTGTCAAAATTTATTTAAGAAATTTCAAATAATTTAAATTTTTATTACCGTAAAAGAACCACACATGCCCGGATCGTTACAGGGGCACTTAGATAGACAATGCATGCGGGCAGCAAAGACCTTACGGCCAGCTCTGAGAATACCACATGGAAAACTATGAAAAAAGTAAGAACAAATGGAAATGGATATGTGGTAGCAGCAGCATGGATGTGGTGTAACTAACAGACAGACACCAAAGGGTAGTATATGGTGGAGTAAAAGCTAGAAGAATGAGGATGACTATCATAGTACCTCGGGGTTCTGTACCAAGTCCACTACTCTTCAATTTGTATATCAATAATATAGGGAAAGATTCGAGGGGAGGTGTTAAATTCTGAATGAAACTGAAATTTAATCCATTTATGTTTCCTTCAGATTTAAATGTATTAACATTCCCGGGGCCAATATTGGTATATCAGAAGAAATAAAGCTAAATGTAATTTATCTGCAATGTTAGTAATTTGAGTAAAACTTATCTATACATAATGTTGTAAATAATTATTGTAAATTTTCTAATATTAAACTATGTGGATTTTGTGCAATTACTTGTGTATTGCTGAGAGAAAGATAATCGGATTAGATAGTGATGGCCTGAAGCTAAACACATGCACCAAGTAAGACACGTACGCAGGTTCCATCCGTAAAGCACGCTAGGGGAGAGTGTGGTGCTAGGAAAAGTAAGGTGTCGTGGGCAAAGGGAGAAGGAAGGATGATGTAGAAAAGAAGCATCAGGCACAGGATTTAAAAAGCGTAGCAGCACTAGCTCGTGACTTTTTCTTCTCATCCCCCTGCATCGGAGTGGTCACCGAGATAGAGGTCGTTGGAGAACGCTGAAGTGTCTATGGGCTTCACCGGTCAATGAATAGCCTGGCGGAGCAGAGTTCCAGATCGCCACGGAGATCGATAAGCCATGCCAAGCCAGTTGACCTGAGAGCGGCAAGCCAGACTTACCTTTTCGACGGAGATATGTCTAGTCCGAGTCCATCAGTCGAATAGTGCAGATGAAATCAATTAAGAAAAGGACCAAGTAAACGGAAGTATTGTCAAGATGTATGTGAAGGTCAATTAATTCCCCAGCCTTTGGTAATGTAGAATTTTGATCTGTTAAGTAATTGTGTTAAGGGGAACAATCTGTAATTGTAAAAGGACTTTAGGTTTTTAAAAGTTTCGATTAATGAAAGGACTTTAGAGATAATGCTAAAGGAAGTAGAGGAACTTTAAGTTTTGAAAGGAGGAACTGTGCGGAAGCACGCGAAGATAAATTGTCTGATTTTGTGATTAAATGTTTTCCTTTAATATTAATTGATGACTTGCCTGATTTCCTTTCTATTGCACCGCTCATTAAGTTAGAACCAAAGCGGTAGGTAAAATACAAGGGAGGCTACAACTGTGAAGTGAAATTTAGTTATTTGATAAATTTAGTATTTAGCAAAGGTGCTTAAGAGATATAAGACAGTGTACTAAGCTGAGTACTAGTTCCTTGATTTTGCATTGTTCAATAGTCTAGGATTTAGGGTGGCACAGTATAATAAAAATTTTCTCTGAATCTGAAAAGGGACTGACATCAGTACTGAAACAAAGGAATTGGTGCTAGCCAACGGCAATCCCTTTGTCTTCAATCCACGTGCACTACTCTTAAGAAAGGTTAACGGCCCAGATTGAATATAGAGACTGCATAAGAATTAAAGCATATTAACTTGATGCACCAAGCAAAGAATTTTTATTGAAATTAGGTTAAGGAAATTATATGAGGGAATAAGTCAGGATTAAGATCATAAAACACGATATTAATAGTAAGAGAAATAAATATTACAGAGGAGAGATATTCCGTTGTTTGCTGATCATGCAAAATCTGGGAGGGAAAAAATTGATAAAGGTGATGTAGATATCCTGCAGGATGATTTAAATAAACTAGCATTGTGGGAAAAGAATAATGACTGTCAATTTAATGTTGCAAAATGTAAGGTTATGCACTTCGGGTTGAATACTGTGCATCACATTAAGGATAGTGGATTGTAGGAAACTAATGAGACTAAAGGCGTGGGGATAATGGCAGACAAAGTTGAAGTTCAGAGGACATATTGCAAGTCAGTAAAATAGCTCAAAGGATTACTTGGATGTCAAAAAAAAAAAAAGACACAAGTAAACACAGGGAAATTATTATCCCTCTTTATACAGTGAATGAGTTTAAAGAGAGGTACAACAGATTTTGTGAGTATAAATTTTAGTGTGGGTCTCCACTATGATTCTCTTATATGGATCAGATGGGAAGGACTAGGAAGAACTCCCCATGTTTGAACACACACAAATTATTGAAAAAAGACAGTATAAATCAAGATTAGTCTTCCATACACAAACACAGGCAACCATGTAGTTTGTCAAGAAACAGAAATGCCAAAACTTAATTCAACACCAAGTTTGGTCTGCTTTCATTAAAAATTTAACAGCTGCAGATCCAAGATATGACACATCATACAACAGAACCTCATAGCAACAACTGCATTGTTCCAACATGTACATAATAATTAATATGTTTTTTTTTTCTATGACTTTGTGTATATGCTAGTTCTGAAGTTCTGATAACATCAGCAATGTGTAATTAATTTTTTTTAGTCTTATTTTATATAAGTTTTTGGTATCCTTGATGATGATGTAAGCCAATCATTGTCATTATAGCCAGACCAGCTAGTTTGCTTGTTTTGCAAGAGAAAAAAACCATATATATCTGTGAAACTGGTCACCTTCAATAACTTAAGAAACTTGTTGGGTTAAATTGTTTATTTTAATAAACCTGTTATATGTTTAGAAATGTGATCTCAACAATACCAAAAATTATAAGAACTGCTAAACCACAGAAATATTCGTATTCAAATTATATAGTTGGTCAGTCACTGCTATAGGCCAGGAGAAGAAAAGCATGATATGCACTGGCAAATAAGCTAAATAAATAAATTATGAGTATTTGTTATAGGAAACTTACTATCAAAACAAAGAACAAGGAAATGTCACATGGTGGAATGAATGGATGAAATATCAACTTCAATATTACAAGAATGTGGCTTAAAGTCTTGGCCATTGTGGTGTCCCAAGGAGATGAAAAGAGGAAAAAATAGTTCCTTTCAATAAAGAAACTCCAAGACAGATGCAAAATTATTAATCAATCAACATCTCAGGAGTGGTGGTAATGATATTGGAGAAGATGGTTTAAGGACAAAATTTTAAAAAAAAGTGAATATGAGGACAGCCTGTTTTTGTGAAGGGTAGTTCATGCCTCAGTAATTTACTCACTTTTTTTTTTACAATAAATCTGTGCTGCAGGGTTCCTTACATAAGTTATTAGCACAATTCAATTTTGTACATCAACAATATAAGAAATGATTAGAAGGTAAAGATTAAGTTTACCTTCTGATCTGAATTAAGATTATCTGCTGTGCATGATACTCATGGAAATTAGCAGCAGGAAATCTTAGGAGTTGTAAATAAATACTTAGTTGGATGTTGTTACAGACCTGGTAATGTGGATTCTAGTGACCATGAAATGTATAATCAAATTAGCCAAGCAAATAAGAAAAGGGTGATCATTATGGGCGATTTTAATTATGGCAATATAGACTATGATGATGAGATAGAAACTGAAAGTAAAGAAAATGAGTTTCTCAAGGATGCTGATATAAATGAGGTGTCAAATCAGCCTCCAGTTGATGAGAATGATCATGAATTCATTAACTAGGTGGTTGCCAGCAGCAGTGTGAAGACCTCTGTAAGGAAAGGGTATATGTGAAACTTAAAGACTAATGATTATGAGAAGCTCAGGAGACAGCTTACAGCTGTAGCATGGAATGAGAAGTTGGGTGGTGCTGCTTGGGTAACAATCATCTAGTAGAAGCTAAGTCTAAATGTATTCCAAGGGTCAGAAGGTGAAATAAGGAGGATGTGAAATGGATGAATGAAGAGATTAAATATGCAATACAGAAGAAAACTGCATTATGGAGACAACATAAAAGGTGTGGTAATAATCAATTTCATGGGTATAACAAAGAATATGCAAGGAGGGCGACTCTGTTGGTAAGGATAGCAAAAGTGAAGTATGAGCAGAACTAATATAAGCAGCAACTAATGAAGCAAAAAAAAAAAAAAAATCTAGAAAGTTCTTTTGATATGTAGCCAGCAAAAAAAAAAGAAAATGGAAGGATGACATTGATTGGAGAAAATGATATAAGATGCTACAGAATGTAGTTGAGATATTTAATGAGCACTTCATAAAGGTCTTTCATTCTTGTGAATGTGACATCATGGAGAGTTTGGGAGCAGTTGATGAGAAGGAGAGACTGACTGTAAGTGAGCCAGAGGTATATGGGGAATTGAGACAACTTGATGTTAATAAGGTTGTGGAACTTGGTAATATATCACCGGGTATTATGAAGGAATGTGACGGGCAGTTGGCATCTGACATGATAAATTTGTTTAATATGAGTCGTGCAGTGGGTCAAGTTCCAAAGGAGAGGAAGGAATGTAAGAATGTGCTGCTTCATAAGGGAGGCGACAGAACTCAAGCATCACATTATAGGCCTATCTCTGTGTCAGTTGTTGTGGTTAAAGTGTTGGAGAGGCTGGTGAGAACCAGTATCAGGAATTGGTTGACAACAGCAGTATTATCTTTAATGGAGAGAATGGATTTGCTGAAGGGAGATCATGTTTTAATAATCTGTTAACTTATTACAATAAGATGACTGCTTCCTTGGATAGAGGAGAGAGATACACAGTAGTATATTTAAATTATGCAAAGGCTTTTGATAGATTACCACATGATAAGTTGATAGTCAACCTAGAGTGGATGGGGTTGGATATTAGCCTAGTGCATGGAGATTGGAGATGGCTATCTGATAGGTTTCAGCAAGTTGTGTATGGGGAGAGTAATATCCCAGGAAAGTCACTAGTGGTGTGTATCAGGGTCTGTTTCAGGACCACTGCTGTTTAACCAGTATGTTAATGATACGGGGAAGATTTGGATGGGAATATTCAGTTGTTTGCAGATGATGCAAAGTTGGGATGAACTACGAGGAGTAGAGCAGATGTTCTGGCCTTACAAGACATGAATAGATTGAATGAATGGGCATGGGAGTGGAGATGCATGTTCAATGTTACAAAATGTAAGGTTTTAAAAGTTGAGGAACAAAGATGGGATGTACAGTTTATGCTTGGTGGGGATATATTGTTGGAGATGGAGGAAATAAGAGATCTTTGGATGATGGTAGATAAGGATCTAAAATTTAGAGAACACATTGTATAAATTGTATGGACAACACAACAAATTCTGGAAATGATGCAGAGGACACTAACTTGTAGAAGTAAGGAGCTTCTTGTTCCATTGCATCATTTCCAGAATTTGGTCAAAAGGATGAAGAGATGTTGGAAAGGGTCCAGAGGCTATTGACTGAGGTAGTTTCTAATATCTAGAATGTTGAATATGAGAAAAGGTTGAATAGATGCAATTTACAGAGTCTAGTGGGTAGAAGCTGACACTGACATTGACCTGGAGCCAACATTGGCAGCAAAACACAACATGGTCATCACAACTACGAATATGAAAATGAGAGAAATATTACCTACAAAATCAACTCGTAAAAAATATTATAATATAGAAAAATTAAAAGATCCCCAAATAAATATACTATATAAATACAAATTAAAACAAATTTTTGACACAAGCCTCAAGAAATATAATAATATCGAATCAAAAACCAAATACTTCTCACAAAAGATAACTGAGACAGCTGAAGAAATCCTCGGATACAAAAGGAAAATAAATAAACCATAGATAACCAAAAATATTTTGGACCTATGTGACGAAAGAAGATATTTGAAATCTCATATTAATAGCGGTGATAATAGAGAACAGTATAAAAATATTACTAAGATTATTAAAAAAGAAATCAAACATGCTAGAAACTCACGGAAAAGTGCTTTTCAAATTATCAGTAAGTTAACCAAACCTTTTACTGCAATTAATTGGAGCATAGAAGATGAAGATGGAACTCCTATCACGGATAACCAGAAAATAGTTGATAGATGAAAATGTTACGCAACCAAGCTTTTTCAAAAGGACCCTCAACTCAACTGATTGACAATATTTTGGACGGGAATTTTGCCAGGAGGTTCGCAGGAAGGAGATTACCTGATATTAAAAGAAGAAGTCATTGCAGCAGTTAGCTCCTCAAAAAGAGGAAAATCACCGGGAATTGATGGTGTTACAATGGAACTGATACACGAAGGAGATGACATCATCATAGACACCTTGCTAAATTTATTTCAGGACATATGGAACACAGAGACTTGGCCTTCTGATTGGTGGACTTCTGTCCTTGTACCTATTACTAAAAAGGGAAACAGCAATAAATGTAGCAACTATGGAACAATTAGCCTTATTAGTCATCCAAGCAAAATCCTGTTAAAAATACTATTGTCAAGAATCGAAAAGAAAATAGAAAGCAGACTATGAGATGAACAAGCAGGTTTCTGGAAGTCCAGAAGTACAATCGACCATATTTTTACAATACACATACTAGGCTTAAAATACATAGAACATAACAAAATAATCTGTCACAACTTTTTTAGACCTTCAAAAAGCTTTTGACTCAATATGACATGAGGCATCATGGAAAATTTTAGAACATTATAGTATTGACAACAAAATCATTAGGATTATTAAATCTCTTTATTCTTCATCTGATATGAGAATTGAAATCAAAAATTACAGCAGGGAAACCATTCCGGGCAGAATGGGGGTAAGACAGGGATGCATCTTGTCCCCTCTTCTTTTTAATTGTTTTCTGGAATATGTCATAGATGAAGCTCTTCATGAATATGACACTGGAATAGTAGTTGGCAGACTAAGAATAAATAACTTACGTTTTGCAGACGATATCGATCTTCTCGCAGAAAGTGAAGAAGAATTACAAGAGATAACCAGCCACATTTTCGGAAAATTAAAAAAATATGAATTATACATAAACCTACAAAACACAAAAACAATGATAACTCAAAATCAGACATTAAATTCTTAAAGATACAAATTGGCAATAAACAAATTGAGAATGTAAACAAGTTCACTTATCTAGGAAGCACGTTGAGTCAAGATGTCGTTCATAAACCAACATTAAATACCGAATTGCTAAGGCAACCATGGCCCTACAGAAGTTAAAACCATTGTGGGGAGATGACAGAATAGCAATCACAACTAGACTAAGACTAATTGATACCTTGATGAATTCTATCCTCTTGTATGTTGTGAGGCCTGGACTTCGAGGGAAGATGAGAGGAGACTCTTGTCTTTTGAAATGAAAACTTAGAGAAGACTATTGAGAATTCCCTATACCGCTCACGAAACCAATGAAAATGTCTGAAAACTGGTTGATTCAATAGATGGGAGAAAATAGGAAAATATTCTGACAATCATCAGAAGAAGACAGATGAAATGGTTTGGACATGTGGAGACGGCTAATTCCATTAGCCCTTTCCACATGTCCGGAATCGTTCCGGACTCCACAGAAATCATTCTGGGACCAAGGGTTAGGGGCCGACCTCGATTAAAATGGCCTGATAACATCAAAAAATGGACAAATTCCTCCCTTTCTCAACTGACATCAAGAACAAGAGATTGAGATGATTGGAGGAGGCTAACAAAGAATATCACCTACCATTCATGAATGATCCAACGGTCCATTTATGACAACGGGAGAGAAGAGAAGTGGATAGAAGGAAGAGGGAGTGATATGATAGAGAAGTACAAGTTGGTAAGGGGTTGTTATAGGATCAATGCGGAAGAGGGTTTTTCATAAAAAAGTGGAAGATTGGGGGGAACAAGAGGTCATCCCTGGAAGCTGTATAAGGGCATAAACAAGGGAGTGAGAAGCCGGTTTTTTGCATGCAGAGTTGTGAATGATTGGAATGACTTGCCTGAGAGTGTGGTGTCTCCAAAGAATTTGAATGTGTTTAAGGCATATGATGAGCTGTGTGTATGAAAAGGAAACTCCTAGATGAGCCTTTGACTCCATTGGGATCTTAGGATAATAAGAATAATAATATATAATCTAGTCAGGGGTTGTTATAAGGTTGACATGAGAGAGATTTTTCATAGAATGGAAGAAAGGGGTAAAACAAGAGGCCATCAATGGAAACTGTACAAGGGTGTGGGCACAGGAGGAGCAGGTTCTTTGCATGGAGAGTGGCTGATGAGTGAAATGCATTGCCTGAGTGTATTGTGAATGTAGACATATTGAATCAATTTAGGGCATGGCTGGATGAGCAATGTGTGGAATAGTGTGTGCCTCCTACAATGAGGCACACACTCCATGGAGGTCAGATGTTAATAATAATACTAATAATAAAAGTGACAGATAAGTTAGATAAAGAGAATGGCTATACACTGACTGCTAGACTTTGCAAAGAATACATGGAATTCTCTTATATAAATTGAAGCAAATGGATATAGATGTGAAGCTAGTGGATAAGAGGGATAACCGATTATAGACAAAGAAAATAGTTTATGGAGGAGTACACTCCAGGAGAAGGCATATAAATAGTGGTGTGCTGCAGGGTTTCTTATATTTATTTATTTATTCATATGGAGTTTCCTCCTCCCCCTGTCCCTATTGGGGATAGTTGAGCCCCCTCATGGGGGACTAAATATTTATGGCTGTAGATCTGTGTGTTCATGTGGCCGGTTTGCCTGCTTGCGGGATAAAAAACTCCAGATAAACTGGGGGAGGGGGGGTGAACCCTGCTGTCCACGCCCAAGACTGGCTAACTTAGCTATGGCTGAGGAAGATCCTTAAGCTCCTAACGTCGGCAACAGAAATCGAACCCAGGACACTCTTTCCCCAGGCATATGGTTGCGAAGCACAAAGCCACTTGGCTAGCCGTGCGGACGGTTTCGTATATGAGATAGTGTAATTCATTTCGTACATTAACAATATAAGAAATGATCAGATGGTAAAGATTATTAAGTGTGTTGATGAAAATATTTTAGATAAAAAGATTACTTGCTGTGTATGACATCGATAGAACTTGGTGGCAGGAACTTAATGGGCTAGGGATCTTGGGAGTGCTGGCAGACTGTATGTTAAAGTTAAGCAGATGTTTTGCAAAAGTGACTAAAATAGCTCATAGGATTATCTGGTTACCGAAGAAGACCCTGCTAAGCAGAGATAAGAGTTTGATCCCATCTAGACTACCGTCTGCAGATCTAGTCACCTTTATTTTTTGTGAATGAAGAAGCAGGCATGACTAGAGGCAAGTGACAAAGATGATAGGAGGTCTACAGAATGATCCTTATGATAAGAGATTTGTGGGTTACAATGGTTGATAGCAGGAAAAATAAAGATAAATACAGACATTTCACAAGAGGTAATTGTTCAGTACATGACTTGCAGGAGGAAAACTAGGGATCATCCTCTAGAAATTGATTATGTGTAATTAGCAAGGGAATGAAAATCAGATTGTTAGAAGAGAGGTGAATGAGTGTAATTGGTTGTCAGTATCACTTGTGAGTACTCTTTCAATGAATGAGTTCAGGGAGAAGTATAACAGGTACTGCATAAATAAGGTTAGTGCTCAGTGAAATGAGCATCCCTCAGTTAGTATATGGACTACTTAGAGATGCTCATGTAATAATAATAATAATAATTTGTTTCATCTTCATTTCATAATTACAAAAATTATTTAGAACTGCAATCTTCTAATTAAAATTAGGATTTTAATTAATATAAAAAGTTTAAAATGTGTTAAATTTATTCCAAACTTCTGATTGCCTTACAGTGTAGGAATCTCTTGTTAAAGATTATTTAATAGCAAGGAGTAAGGCAATATTGGAATTTAATTCCATGTATTGGATATATCAACTACATGAAGCAAATGCTAGTAGAAGAGTTTTTTAAAAGATCTTTGTTCTTAATATACACTATTAAATCGTTTTTCAAAGAAATTGGTGTTTCATAACAAGGGCTTGTATAAATTCCTTTTCAAAACGTTATTATGTAAACAATAATAAGGTACAGAAACAAATGACTGTTTGGTATACTTATCAAAATCGGAAAATATACCTTCCTCAAACACTTAACAATGTATAGCAAACTATCAACATAAAAACCAAAATATAAACCGGGTGAACATTGCTTTCTGATTATTCTTATTATATTCACAAAAAAAGGATATTATCTTTCTTTAATCTTCTCAGTTGCTCCAAATGATTAAGACAACTAGAACATTGCTCGATTTTATTTTCGGGTGATACATTTATTGAAAGATTTGGTTCGGTATCATCAACAGAATCCAGGATAATTAACTCATCGTCAATTACTTCGGAGTCACTGTTGCTTGACATTTTCTTCTATAACTCACTAGCACATTCTGGCAATATTTATTCAGCCAATCAAATCCTCAAGATGAAAATTGGAATATTTTCCAATTAAAAGTATGCATTAATAATAATAACAAAACATAAAGAATACTAAAGAACAACAAACCACACACCTTAAATGCGTTACATAGTAACGACAATCGAGAAACGCAATCAACGCCTCCTAAAAAATGAAACAAAATTCAGATACCATAAGCTTTTTTATTTATTTATTAATTTTTGTATTTCAGGTATGAACTTTAGTTGGATAAAAATAACATGTTATGATGTTATTTCATGCAAGCAGCGTGAAGGACCTGAAGATTGATAAGTCTGCTAGAATTTATAATAATATTAGTACAAAATCCTATGAAGACACAACCATATATATTATGACATTCAGAAGGAAAAACAAACTCCAGGGCTAAGCATTAACTATAATTTATTATTATTCAGTAGTAGTAGTACTAGTAATGGTGGTGGTAGTAGTAGTTGTAATAGTATTGTTGTTGTTGTTATTCTTATCCTTGCTATATTGAAGAGTAAAGTTTATGTCTATTGCAAGGGTACTGTGTGTGTGTGTGTGTGTGTGTGTGTGTGTGTGTGTGTGTGTGTGTGTGTGTGTGTGTGTGTGTGTGTGTGTGTGTGTGTGTGTGTGTGTGTGTGTGTGTGTGTGTGTGTGTGTGTGTGCGTGCGTGCGTGCGTGCGTGCGTGCGGAATAACAAGAAAGGATAAAATTTGGAATGAATTTATCAGAGGCAGTCTAGGAGTGCTACCAATAATTGGAAAAGAAATGGGGAAAACAAGTTGAGATGGTTTTGAAAATGTTGAACGGAGCTCAGGCTAAAAGTGTAAATAGAACTATGAATCTGAATGTGGATGGGAAGAGGTAGACCGAGAAAGACATGGTGAGAAGTGGTGAAAAGAGACATGAAAGAGTGTGGAGCAACTGAAGCAATGTGGCACAAGATAAGAAAGAATGAAAAAAGAGGACTCGCAAGGCCGACCCCAAATAGATGGGATAAAGTACAAGAGCAAGGATATATTATTATTATTATTATTATTATTATTATTATTATTATTATTATTATTATTATTATTATTATTATTATTATTATTATTATTATTATTGTCTGAGTCTACTTGGCAGAGAAAATCAAACAAAAATCGTGACGAGTGGAAGTGTCCCCAATTGCAGAGACAACAAAGGAATGCCGCCTTCGACCGCAGGCGGAAAACAGCACGTGCAGAAAACACTGGCAGGCAGTAAACAGCTATCAACAACAGAGGGAATTAAAAACAAAGAAAACAACAACGGAAACCCAGGTGAGCCATCTTTAAATGCAACTTGAAAATAGATTACAAAACCTAAAAGACTGTTTAATCGATTTTGTTGGAGAACTATTTAAAAAACATACCGCACAAATTACAGAAAAATTCAACCAATATGAGGAATTTATTAAACTTAATAATAACTCGGTAGAAGGTGTATTACAGACCGTAAGAGAAATTAAAAACTGCGTTAAAGAGCTAACGGAAAGACAGCATAATTTAATAAAAGAGACAACGGAACTAAACTCTTCAAAGCAACAGTACGAACTCTCAAACCAACAGCAGCACAAAAATGACCTCCTCATAAATGGTCTCCCAGAAACAGCTACGGAACATCTAAGCGACACCGTAATACAACTAAGACAAAAAATTGGCTCTCCCATTGAATCAAGAGATATCCAGTCAGTGCATCGGTTACCACAAAAAAGGAAAAGAGAAAATAATACCCTTCCTTCTCCCGTCGTAGTGCGACTCACCAACAGCCCAACAAAAACTACACTCATAAAAGCTAGCAGGATTAAAAAACCAGTAGTCAAGGATCTGAAAGGAGACCACGACAATACCCCAATATACTTGTTCGAATACCTAACGCCATATTACCAGAAAATATTCTACCAAGCAAAGAAGGTAAAAACAGAAAACAATTACCAGTTTATATGGATAAGAGACAGCAAAATATTCCTAAGAAAGACACAAGACGCAAAACCAATCTAAATAAAATCAGTAGACGACCTCAACAGGCAGCCACATTGAACGAAATATGGACAACTCGTAAAGAAGGAACAGCACACCACCCAAAATGAATGCAGACCATCAAGCAGACGTAATCACCACGGAATATGATAACTGCCACATTCTTAAATCAATAACAGAATGGAAACATCTGACAATCCCCAAAAAAGGACTATCTATTCTCCACATCAACATCAGAAGCATTCAAAAATACTGGCTGACTCTGCAAGCTTATCTGAAGGAAGATATAGACGACATAGAAATTTTAATACTGACTCAGGTATCCACGAGAAACGAAGAGGCATCCACCTACCAAATGTCACACTTCCAACAACACAAACACTGCAGACAAACAAAACGAGGCGGTGGTATAATAATATTTACCAAACATAAACTAGAAGTAACAGAAACAAACCATAAATTAGAATACGCAAAAAACATATGCATCGAAATTAAAAACACCAAACAAGAAAACTCCCTGATATTAAACGCAATATACAGACCACCCAACTTAAGCACCACAAAATTCCTAGAAGAACTAAACAAATGGCTTTCAACCACCGAAGTAGGCACCTCAGAATACTTGATGATAATAGGAGACATTAATATAAACATTAGGAACATAAATAACAACACAGAACAATACCTAGACCTATTATCGGCATATAACATAACCCCATCCATACAGTCGTATACACGAGAAGAGATAGTCGGAAACACAACAACCTCATCCTGCATCGATCATATAAATATAAGGGGCAGCCACACAGCAGCCGTCATAACATGCAAACTGGCAGACCATTATTTCACAGCATTACAGTTATTCACTGAACCAGAACCCATAAAAATCACTGAGACTACAAAACAGTATTATAGCATTCTAAACGAAACAATAGTAAACGATGAAATCAGAAAAACAGACTGGATGCAGATAGCATCTTTAGACTCTACTGAAGCTATATATAATAATCTTAAACTTGCATTTAACAAAATATATAACAAAGCATTAACAAAAATAAAAATACGTCCCCAAACGAAACAAAATCCATGGATAACAGACAACATACTAACAGACATACAAAGAAAAGATGCCCTATGGAAACAACTTAAGAAGTCGCCGAACAATATCGCTTTAAAAGCTGAATACAAAAGAAAACGGAATCTCCTAACAACACAGATAAGAACGGCAAAAAGAAACTATTACCGCAACAAATTAACAACAGTTCAGAATGACATAAAGGAAACCTGGCACCTGATTAATGAAATGCTGGACAATATACACAGAACCACTGCCTCAGAAACAATAAAACACAGCTTTGCCTGCGACCCCAAATCCCTCAAACAATTGGCAAACAAATTTAATCATCACTTCGTGAACTCTGTCCAAACGCTACAAAAAACAACCTTTCCTCACAAAAACGAACATTCTCCACTAGGTCCACGAGCAACCCAGTCGATGTGGTTCCCCACAGTAACAAAAGAAGAACTATCACTGGCAATTCAACAAATTAACCCTAACAAAGGACCGGGGATAGACGGAATCAGACCAAAAGACATCAAGAAACACTCAACCAACCTACTTCCAGTTATTCAAAAACTGTTAAATAAAATCTTCGAAACGAGACACATACCTGAAACACTGAAGACTGCATTAATCACACCCATACACAAACAGGGAAAAAGAAACATTATAAGTAATTACAGACCCGTCGCTACGCTGTCTGTAATCAACCAAATCATGGAGCGCATCGTGCATCAGAAACTCTCCACATACATTGAAAAATTTCAAATCATACCCCAAACACAATATGGCTTTCAAAAAAATAAAGGAACGGCAACACTCCTGGAAGATTTCACAGATCTAATAAACGCTGCATTGGATAAAAACAGAATAACATTAGTGGTATTCATTGACCTAACAAAAGCATTTGACACACTAACACACAAAACCTTGTTAACGAAACTAACCCATATAGGAATTGGAGGTCGTCTACTCCAGTGGTTTAAAGCATACACGAAAAACAGAAAGCACACTACACTTATAGGATCAGCATACAGCAAAGAGGTACACGTAACCTGTGGAGTACCACAAGGAGCTGTCCTATCTCCCATTCTATTTAACATATACACACACGACATAAGCCAACTCCCACTAAAAAGTAAAATCTTCCAGTATGCAGATGACACGGCCATAGTATCCATTCACAACAATGCAAATATTGCTTACACAAATATGCAACACGACATCAATCAAATCACTAACTGGTTAACTGAAAACGGCATATATATAAACCCAAGGAAAACAAAGCTAATGGTATTTAAAAACCCCCAAACCCTGCCCATAGAAACTAAATATCTCACTATCCAACATTCATCCTACTATACACAAAGCGTAGAACCTTATATCACAACCATCACACAGGTGAAAACAACACGCTATCTTGGACTTCACTTCGATGCTGATCAAAGTTGGTATAGCCATACAAACTACCAATACCAAGCTTAGGATAATAGCAAGCAAACTATACAGATTAAAAGACACTGCCCCAACCCACAAAAAAATACTAATCTATAAAGCATTATGTGAAAACATTTTAAGATACGCAATCACATCATACGCATTCTGCGCAGACTATAGACTTAACAGGCTACAATGGTTGCAAGATAAAATGGTAAAACTGATATTCTGGGAACAGCCCACTCTTATGCGGGAAGCACGGACAAAACACAAAATATTTAAGGTGAAACACTTATGCCACTACACAGTCATGTTAAAACACTACTACAGCCCAACATATAGAGTAACCAGAACAGCATATCAAATAACAAGACCACAGTCAACAAACTACATAACATATAAGTACAACAATCACAACAGAAAAGCCACCCGAAACTTCTACGTACCTGACATGATAAACAAACTGCCGTTCGACAACAGAAACTTAGGAACATACAGAGAGCTGAAACAGGCGCTGTATAAATATTATAGCGAGAATGAAAATTAGAGCAATTCCTGTTTCTCTCCCCCCCCCACACATGCACACACACACACAAACCTATGACAAACGCCCTCTCAAAACCATCACTACAAGAACACAAAGAAACAAACACACCATGTCTAAATCCAACCCTATTTGCACAAAAAAAGAAGAAAAAAAAGTTAAACTGTAATAGCAGTTGAAGTCTTCCAAGCATGTACCATCAGACAGTAAAATCAATACTTGACTTGTGACCATTACAGGAACATAACCATGAAACCACCATCATCTATCATCTATTATCTTCATCAGATAAGCTCTGCTAAGCTTCGAGGAAGAAAATTATTAACTTGCAAGTATCTGTTAATCACAATTGTAACATGTTATAAATATTATATATATATAATTATTACAGCATCTATGTATGCAATAATTTATCTGAGACATAAAAAAAATAATAATAATAATAAATAAATAAAAATAATAATAACAAATAAATAAATTATTATTGTTATTATTATTATTAATATGTATATTCTATATTCAAAAATTCTGCATAATCTTTATTGTAAATAAAGTCGCTCAATATGTAAAAAAAAAAAAAAAAAAAAATTATAATTATTATTATTATATATATACAGAGAGAGAGAGAGAGAGAGAGAGAGAGAGAGAGCGAGCCTGTGTAGCTCAGTGGATGGCGTTTACACACCACCGCGCTTGGCCGCACGAAGGAAGACTTCGTTTCGATTCTAGTCGGCGACTAGAGGAAATTTTTCTAAGCCTTTTTTCAACCGGTTCCCGAGTTAGTCGATCTCTGGCACGGGCAAGCAGGTTTTTCCTCCCGGAAACTCGGGTTTTTCGTCCTGTAAACTCAAGAAAATCGACCGTAGAACCCACATTATTTCAGACATTAAATATATTGTGTTAGGGTCAGGGACCACGAGATGGCGGCACATTTGAGCCGTCTCTCTTCACTGCGTACAGCTTAATTAGTGATAGCTTTGGGCCATCTGTCTCTGATTGGGTACCAGTGGAGATTGAACTGCCCACTCAGTCTCCAAAAGTTAGATAGGGCTAAATGGCCTCGCCTACTCCCGTATATGGGAATAAAAAGGCGTTAGCTGATTTTTTTTTTATATATATATATTTATTATATATTATTATATTATTATCTTATTATTATATATATATTTATTATATATTACTAATATATATTATTATATTATTATCTTATTATTATATATATATTTATTATATATTACTAATATATATTATTATATTATTATATATATATATATATATATTTATTATATATTACTAATATATATTTATTATATAAAAATATATATATATATATATTATATATAATTGTAAATTATTATTATGATTGTTATATATATATAAAAAAAAACTGTTATCATCATTACTATTTAAATCTCATTATATGTAGCACACAAAGTGCTGAACCCTGAGAAATAATATACCGAATAGATGATCATTGTACATATGTAAATATTTGAAAGAACAATAAAAAAAAAATTATTATTATTATTATTATTATTATTATTATTATTATTATTATTATTAATGCCTGCGTGTAAATGCTGAATAGAGTTGGGGAGAGTACAGCTCCCTGCGGCACTCCACAGGTTACTGGTAGCGTTTGCGTGTGAGTACTCGCGCGCGCATTTCTCAATCATAGATTTCGTAGCTTCCCAACACTGCAAAAAAAAAAAAAACAATAAGTAATAACCAATGTCATCCTCAAATAAGCTTACATATAAGCTTCGAGGATGAAAGCAAAGAAATTAGTTCTCATCCAAGATGTATCATATGTAACCAAATGCATGTAATGTACGTATCACATGAAAACCAATGTATGTAATGTATGTATTATAATATGTAAACCAATGTACGTAATGTAAATATCACATGTAAACAAAAGTAAGTAATGTATCATATGTAAACAAATGTATGTAATGTATATAATAACTGTAATAAATGTATGCAATGTAAAAAAAAATTCTTTTAAATCTAAATCATGAGTTTACACCATATGTTTGTGAGAATAAGGACACATAATATTTAGATTGCATGTGTGTAAATATTGTTGTATAATCACACCTTTTCAAACTTAAAAAAAATTGTAAACTAAAACATGTAATATTAAACAACTTATGTAACTCTGAACAATATAATTGTAAATTATTATTATGATTGTTATATTAAAAAAAAACTGTTATCATTACTATTTAAATCTCATTATATGTAGCACAAAATGCTGAACCTTGTAAAATAATATACTGAATAGATGATCATTGTACATATGTAAATACTTGAAAGTAGAATAAAAAAAATAAAAATAATTTTTTTAAAATTATTTGTGCGTGTGTGCGTGCGCGCGAATTTCTCAATCATAGATTTCGTAGCTTCCCAACACAGCAAAAAAAACCAACTGGTGTCATCCTCAGATAAGCTTACATATAAGCTTCGAGGATGAAAGCAGAGAAATTAGTTCTCATCCAAGATGTATGATATGTAACCAAATCCATGTAATGCACGTATCACATGTAAACCAACGTATGTAATGTAAGTATCATATGTAAACAAATGTAAGAAATGTATCATATGTAATCAAATATATGTAATGATGTAATAACTGTAACAAAAGTATCCAATATAGAGTGATTATATCCATTGATATTGTATATATAGAGTGTAAAATTGCAAAGAAACATCTGTAATAATCATTATGAATATTATAATATACGTTGTAAACAGTTATTGTTATTATCATTATTCGAAAAACCTTTATGTACGAGAAAGTATTTGTTACGCATAATTGTGTTCATATAATGTATGTAATATATCTGAGAAATAAAAAAATTTATTATTATTATTATTATTTTATAGGTATCTCCATGGAGTCAGAAGACTCATTGCTGAGACCCAATCTATCAAAACAATATCTATCATACCTCTTCTTGAACTCATTTACAGACGAAGCACTCACAACTGAGTCAGGCAATGCATTCCATTCATTCACCACTCTCCAAGCAAAAAATCTAGTTCTCACACCCTTGTTAACCACACTTTTCCTTAATTTCCAGGAATGACCTCTTGTTCTTCCATCACTATCACACAGGTGAAATATTTCCCTTGCATCAATCCTATAAAAATCTGTAAGTAATTTAAATTTTTCTATCACATCTCCTCTTCTCCACCTATCAACCTCTGTAATCCACATGCTCTCAAACTATCAATGTAGGGAGCATTTTTTACACCACCCACCAACTTAGTCATGCTCCTCTGAGCGCTCTCCACCAATTCCTCATCTCCAAAGAATCCAGGCGACCAGACTTGAGCACAGTAATCCAAATGTGGAAATATCAACGCCTTATAAAGAGGAATAATAACCTCTTAAAATATATATTAAAATATTAAAATATTAAAAAATATATATATATATTCCTGAGCTTCTACTCGGTTGTAATGGTACATTTTAAAGAATAAATATTTAATGACTGAAACCGAGATAAAATATTAAGTTTTAATGAAAATGATACAACTAGTTTCAACCTTTTACAGCCTTCTTCAGGTATCCACTAAAAGTAGAACACAGTAATAAAAATTGAATTTACAAAAAAAAAAAAAAAAAACTGAGAATTACAGGCAAAAAATGCAATATATAATTGACTCAAAACCGTTGTATTTTTCAAGTTGTTCTATCTAACGCGCTATTGTTTGTTGCATGCGAGCTTGCAAGTTCTCGTGAACGCCAGTATTGAACAACTGCAGTATGCCTATCAGGGATGTTGTAACTCAAATTATTGTTGAAATGTTCAGGATTAAGGAGGATTCCCTGGACTCCACGATTTTCCTTTCAAACTCATCACTGCAGCGAAAATCGTTTTCGGATTTATCCCAGTAAACTGAGTGACTCTGTAGATCATCATGAGGATTGTTTGAGAAAAGAACATGACTGGATGCATGTGATCTTTTATAGGAGATGTCACTCTCATGCTCCTCTATACGAAGTTCAACAGATTTGTTAGTCTGTCCAAAATAAGGAATATTACAATCGCACCACAACTTGTAAACACCTGGATATTTCAGGTTGTGATGAATAGGTTTCAGATGGCTAATAAGAGAACGGACTTTAGGGAGTGTAGTGAAAAACGTCCTGATGTTGTATTTTTTAAGGACTGTAGCCAATTTATTGGAGACTGAACTAATGTAAGGGATTGAGATGCTACCTTTAAAATCAGTAGTTGCCGTAGTACACTGCCTAGGAGGATCCAGAAGATTTTTCTTAATCGTTTTTTCAGAATATCCATTTTGTTTAAAGATAAGAGAAAGGTGATTAATTTCTTTTTTTTAGCTCATCTGGTTCATTTAAAAGAGAGCGTGCGCTGTGTCCTAAGGTAGAAATAGTTCCGAGCTTTTGTTGTGGAAAGTGATGAGATTGACAGTGCATATCTGTTGGTATGAGTGGGTTTTCTGTATATGAAGATTATAAATCTATCAGAGCATCGTGTAAGAAATACATCCAGGAATGGAAGGCAGTTATTTCGTTCTAGTTTGGCAGTCAATTTTATATTAGAATGCTGGTTGTTAAGATTATGAAGAAAATCCATGAGATATGTGTGTCCGTGACTCCATACGATGAAAATGTCTTCAAAATAACGTCTCCAAAGCTTAGACTTAAGTGAGAAGGACGATATGGCTTTCGGTTCAAAACCTTCCAGGAAAATGTTTGCTAGAACCGGGGATAAACAATCGTCATGATGATCTACAGAGTCACTCAGTTTTCTGGGATAAATCCGAAAACATTTTTTGCTGCAGTGATGAGTTTGAAAGGAAAATCGTGGAGTCCAGGGAAGTCCTCCTTAATCCTGAACATTTGAACAACAATTTGAGTCACAACATCCCTGATTGCCATGCTGCAGTTGTTTAATACTGGCGTTCACGAGAACTTGCAAGCTCGCATACAACAAACAATAGCGCGTTAGATAGAACAACTTGAAAAATACAAATTTTTTTGTGTAATTATGTATTGAATTTTTTGCCTGTAATCTCAGTTTTTTGTAACTTCAATTTTTATTACTGTATCCACTAAAGGTAGAACTGTATCTTCAGGTATCCACTAAAGGTAGAACTGTGTTCTACCTTTAGTGGATACCTGAAGAAAAGGCTGAAATTAGATTTAATTACTTTAAACACCGAGATAACTTTAAAGATTTTAATGAAAATAATACTACTAGTTTCGGCTTATAATAGCCTTCCTCAGGTATTCATAAAGGAAACGAATAGTAATAAACATTGAAGTATCTAAAACACCTGGAAATTACAGGTAAAAATTGCCACACATAATTGATTCATAAAAAACGTTGTATTTTTTCAAGTTGTTCTAACAGGCGTGCCATTGTTTATTGCAAGTGTGTGTGCAGGATCACGTGAACGTCAATATCGAATAACTGCAGCATGGCTATCTGAGATGTTATAACTGAAATTTTTGTTTAAGTGGACAGGGTTCAGCAAGATTTCCCTTGATTCTACAATTTTTCTCTCAAACTCATCATCACAGCGAAAAATATTTTCTCATCTATCCCAGCAAACGAAGTGGCTTTGTTGATCATCATTAGGATTATTTGAAAAAAGAACATGACTGAGATCTTTTGTAAGAGATGTCTCTCTTATGCTCTTCTATACGTTGTTCAATAGATTTATTAGTTTGTCCAAAATAAGGGATATTGCAATCGCACCATAATTTATATACACCTGGCTATTTTAAGTTGTGTTGAGTAGGCTTTGGATGGCTGATTAGAGAACGGATTTTAGGAAGTGCGGTGAATAACGTCCTGATATTATATTTTTTAAGGACTTTAGCTAATTTTTTAGAGACTGTGCTAATGTATGGAATGGGGATGCTACCTTTAAAATTAACAGTTTCTGTGTGCACTGCTTAGGAGGATCCAGAAGAAATTTCTTAATCGCCTTTTCAGAGTATCCATTTTGTTTAAAGATAAGAATGAGGTGATTTATTTCTTTTTGTAGTTCATCTGGTTCATTCAAGAGAGAGCGTGCTCTGTGTCCTAAGGTAGATAAAGTTCCAAGTTTTTGTGGTGGAAAATGATCAGAAAGATTATGCAGATATCTATTGGTATGAGTAGGTTTTCTGTATATAGAGATTTTTAATCTTTCAGAGCATCGTGTTAGCATGCCATCCAGGAAAGGTATGGAGTTATTATTTTCTAGATCAGCAGTAAATTTTATATTAAGATGTTGGATGTTTAGATGATGAAGAAAATCTATGAGAGATGAATGCACGTGATTCCAAATAATAAAAATATCACCAACATATCGTTTCCAAACTTTTAGTTTAAATGAGAAGGAAGATATGGCTTTCGTTTCAAAATCTTCAATGAAGATATTAGCTAGAACTGGGGACAAAGGATTGCCCAATGCCAGGCCTTGTTTTTGTTGGTAAACGGAGTCCTGATATCTGAAGTAACCAGAATGAATGCAATGTTTTAATAAAGCAAACATTATTTTGGATAATTTGTCCTTTAGTAATGTAAGTACCTCTTCTGTAGGAACGTTAGTAAATAAAGATATAATGTCAAAACTTGCTAGAATGTCATTTTCATTGAAGGAATATCTTTTATATGAGAAACAAAATCTGTGGTGTATTTTGATGAAAGATGAAGCTTTATTGGAGAAACACTTGAGGTACTTTGCTAGATATTAGGAAAGTTTATACGTAGGTGAGTTAATTCCTTCCACTATTGGGCAAAGAGCGATGTTTTCTTTATGTATTTTGGGAGCTCCATAGATGCGTGGGGAAAGAGGATGTAGATAGCGTAAAAAGAGGCGAACATTTTGAGGAAGTTCACTCGTAGTCTTTAACAAGTTGTTTGTACGGTTATGTAATTATCTTGTCGGATCTTCCTGAAGAATTGAATATGTTGAATTATCTTCAAGTAATTGAAGCATTTTGTTGTGGTAATCTTCAGAGTTGAGGATGACCGTGGAATTGCCTTTATCCTCAGGTAAAATAATAATGTTGTTCTCTTTTAGATTTTTTTAGGGATCTTTCAGCCAGAGAAATATTATCTGTTGGGGGTTTAGCATTATTGATAATGATAATTGATTCAATACGAAGAAGTTTCGCCAAATGATTAGGAATGAGTGAACTTGCCTTTTCTATTTTTGTAAGAAGAGATTCTTTAGGGATAAATTTTGGTGTGAGAATGAAATTAAGACCTTTGCTAAGAAAGTCCATTTCTACATCCGTTAAAATATGAGAAGATTTGTTCACTACAACTTTTTCAGGATTAATATGGGCTTCACTATGACCAGATCTGGTTATAATTAATCCTTTTTTGATTATTAAATTTCTAATACTTTTTTGATTATTAAATTTCTAATCCTTTTTTGATTATTAAATTTCCTGATAAGAGTATATTTATTCTTGTTTTGTATTTTAGTGTGGCCTTATATCTATCTATCTATCTATCTATCTATCTATCTATCTATCTATCTATCTATCTATCTATATATATATATATATATATATATATATATATATATATATATATATATATATATATATATATATATATATATATATATAGATAGATAGATAGCCCAACAGCCTGTAGAGGGGGATGAAGAGATCGAGCTTCTTGAGTCCTCAGATGATGAAGAGGAAACTGGAAATGCAGGTCTTCCTCACACTGAAGGACTACTTACAAGTGAGCAGCTTCAGAGCTTTCTTAAAAAAGTTCGAGGCTCTTCACAAAAACTGCTGACAGCCTATGACTACACCGCTGACATCAGTGGCCTTATCACCCAGCTGGAAGAATTACGAACTATTCTGGCAGGAAAAAGAGGGAGAAAACCACCAATCTCAGGAAAAGGATATACTACCTGATAAACGGGCTTGAATCCCAGCGGCAACGTAACTACCCGTAAAGGATGCGAGGATTACCGCACCAAATAAAACTAAACCATAAAAATAATGAGCACCTCAATAAACCTTCTCTCACTAAACGCTAGAGGATGTGCACACCACTGCGAAACAGGCTGGTCCTGCAGCATATCCTTGCCCACCGGCCAGAAATAGTTATGCTGCAGGAAACAAACTTCCATTGCAACAGCAAAGCTTCATATCAACACTGGAAGAACTGGCCTTATACCATGCACCACTGTCCTGCCATACAACTTCATGGATCTGGAGTCAGCATTGGAATTCACCAAAACAGCGCTCTAAAAGTAGAAATAATCGATACGTTTCCTGGGTGTGCAATATATGCACTCATTACAACTCAGACAGGAAAGAAAATATATATCATTAACATATACATCCCACAAAATGACCAGCTTGCAGTGCAGGTACTGGAGTTTGTGCGAAACCACCTCAGCAAGGTCAATGACCACATCATACTGGCAGGGGATTTCAACTGCACTCTGGATCCTGCAATGGACAGACAGCAATGCCAAGAACATCGACACTCACTAGCTCAGCTTCTCCAGGATGTAATAAATGACTTCGAGCTGACTAACACCTTCAGATACTTGCACCCACATGAGAAAATGTTCTCCTGGAGAGCCAAAGGTGGTCCTACCAGTGTCCTATACCAGGCACGGCTCGACAGATACTACACATCAATGCACACAATACCCTACATCAGGAGAGTCACATACCATCCATCTCATGCATCAGACCATGAGTCCATCCTTCTTAACATTTGCTTTCCTGGACACACCAGATACAAAGGAGGAGCATACTGGATATTTAACAACAGCCTACTACAGGATACAGTATATCTCAGAACTTCCAAAATCTATATCGAAACTCTCATCAGAGATATACCTACTTCACAATCAATTTCCTAGTGGTGGTCACTTTTTAAATCCAAAGTTAAGGTATTCACGCAAAAATATAGTCACCGAAGAAATTTGAATAAGCATTCAGCCCTTAAAAATTTGCAACAACAACAGCAACTGCATCATCCAGAATCTGAGGAATACTAGTCCCTAGAAGCCACCATACGCTCACACCTAGAGCACTCTGCAAGAGGAGCACTAATAAGAGCACGACGCAAACATATTAACTTCGCGGATGCCCCTACAAAGTATTTCTTTTCACTAGAAAAACGCCAACAAGAGTGCACCACTGCTATTAAAACAGATAATGGAAACATCATAGAAAATCATGACGAAATCCTCTTATATACCTTGCATACCTCTTATATACCTCTTATATACCAAGCCAACCCAACATCTATGGAGGCCACGAATATGATTCTCTCCGATGTGAAAAGACTCTCACCAACAACAAGGAGTAACACAGAACTCCCCATCACGTTACACGATCTGAAAACTGCCTGCACCTCCTTACCTAAAGATAAATCTCCTGGCATAGACGGGCTCACCACTGAATTTTATCAGTCCTTCTCGGAACAGCTTGGACCTATCCTCTACAGAGTATTTGTCGAAGCGAATACCAATGGCTTTCCACTCAATATGACAACATCAGTTATCAAACTCATTCCAAAGAAAGGAGACGCGACGAAACTAGGAAACTGGAGACCCATCTCTATCACAAACACCGACTGCAAAATTATATCCAAAGCCATTGCCAACAAACTTAAACCCGCTCTGAGCGAAATAATAAATAGGCATCAGAGCTATTCCATCCCTGGAAGATCTATCCACGAAAACTTACACCTCATAAGGGATCTCATAAGTATAGCGAACAACAACAGTGAAACAATGGGTCTTGTAACACTAGACCAAGAAAAAGCTTTCGACCGCGTTGAACACCTTTACCTCTTCAACTGATTGAAAGCATTTGGCTTTGGCTCAGGCATCATTCACTCTATTAAAATGTTGTATGCCAAGGCACAATTTTGCATAAAAATAAACAACAGGCTTACCATAACTGCACCATACAGCAGAGGTATTAAACAAGGCTGTCCACTCTCCTGTCCTCTTTACACAATTGCCATCGAACCCTTTTTGTGTAGACTCAGCATGCTGCTCAAAGCATGCCGCCCTAAACTTCCCTACCAAACCATAACCCTGACAGCATATGCTGATGATGTTACAATCATAGCCCGCAAAGAAGAGGACTTTAATAACATACAAATGGCATACCAACAATATCAGGCAGCCTCAGGAGCCAAACTAAACACACATAAAACCATAGGACTGTGGTGTGGCAAATGGAAAAACCGAACCGATTCCCCAATGTCTGGTACCTGGTCCACAGAGGGAAACAAATACCTGGGGATTTACCTAGGAAACACACCCTCTTATGTGGATAAGAACTGGGAAACACTAAACAAGCGTTTCAAGCAAGTTCTAGGAAAGTGGGCAGCAATACGAGCCTCTGCCTCCACAAGAGGGAGAACAATAATCGTTAACCAAATAGCCACCAGTGTCCTGTGGCATACACTAAAGATTCTTTCGCCACCAGTGCAATTCATCAAACAAATAAAGTCAACCATATATCGATTCATATGGAAAACAAACTGGCTTTCCTACTCCCAGCTATATACTTCTCTCAAAGATGGAGGACAAAAGTTGGTCTCCATTGACAACAGGATAACAACATTCCGCGCTCGATTTCTCATAAATGCCCTACAACAGGAAATATCACACAAATGCACCACTGAGTATATTTTCACTTCTGCCACTAGAGGTCTCTCTCTCTCCACCACCTTAAGAATGACAACAGCTCAAGTGCCTGTAAATTTAACAAACTTCTACAAAGATGCCCTTCGACGATGGAAGAAGCTAAACCTCCAGCACACAGTGAAGACAGCATCCCTACCTGAAATCCTCATGGAACCCATCTTTCACAACACGATGGTAAGAAGCCCGATCACTCAGAAAGAATTTCTCTTTCCTCCATGGAGCTGGCGAAACGTGAGGATTTTGGGTGACATTCTTTCTCCAAGCCTCACCTGGCGCTTTCCAAATTCGCTCGAAAACCTGGAATATGGGAATGAGTCTGAGCAGATAGACACCGTAAAGGCCGCTTTTCAAGCCGCTATGCCTGATATCATAACAGAAGTGGGGCTTAGCCCTCCAAACTGAGAAGTTTTGGAGCCTATCTTTCTGATAAAAACCAATAACTCATGGGAGAAACTTACACCCAGCAACAAAAACAAGATCTACAGCACACTAACACAACAGTCGAACCAAAGCACTTTGTTGGAAAATCCTGCATCATCTGATCAAACACTATTTCAATGGGATCTATCATATCGCACAAGAGCCATCAAACCTGACGCAGATATTCAGTAGAGAATGTGACATAATATATTACCTACTCCTACTATATTACGAAAATTTAACCCAAACGTCTCAGATAACTGCCTCTTCTGCTACCAATTAGGAACGGTCCGGCATATCTACTTGGAATGCCCAGTCAACACTAAATTAATCAGTTTGACTCGGGAAACGGCAGCTCTTACCTGTGGTAATCTTCATACAGAAGAGGAATATTTCAATCTCGTCCATGTGGAATCAAATAACCATTCATTCTGCAATTACCTTTTCATCACCGCAAAAGCGGTAATATACAACTTCTACCTCAGACATACAAGACCAGACAGCACAGCAACTTCACAGAGAGAGGCAACTGACCAACTCACTGCAGCCTTCCAACAAAAGGTGAGATGTCGGATCCTACACGAGCATCACCACCATAGGCAAAACAACACCTTAGATCTTTTCCACCAAGAATGGAATCCACGGAATCAACTCCTGGCTGAGCAGGGCGGCTGCATTATAATCCACTTTCCAGCATAGAAGTGACACCCTTACCCCCCCCCCAAAAAAAAGAAAGGGGGAAGAAAGAAGGATTGTTGTGCTTAACAGTGCGAAAATTAATCAGCTGGCAATCTCATGTTAATAGATAATATTGTGCAATAGTAACTTCTATGTTCTTCCACATTTATGTTCTTATGTTAAAATAAGATCTTATGTTATGATGTTAAAATAACTCTTAATGGCTTTAATTTATTTAAAAAAAATGTAATTAGCCTTATAAGTGACTTCGATGTAACATACCTCAACAAGAGTATGAGCATGTAACCTCTTTGTCAGACTGCAGAGAACCAAAAACCGGTTAATCCTGTATATAAGATTGTTATGTTTACAATAAAAAAAAAAAAAAAAATATATATATATATATATATATATATATATATATATATATATATATATATATATATATATATATATATATATATATATATATATATATATATATATATATATATATATATATATATATATATATATATATATTATTATTATTATTATTATTTCAGGCGACTCCCGGGAGTCCTTAGACTAATCGAGGAAGGCCTTAAACATCATGTCCACACAACTATACGACATTCTCACAGTATCTATCATACCTTGCCTTGAACACACTCACCGTCATAGCACCCACAACAGACTCTGGCTGCTTATTCCACTCATTTACCAAAAAGTAAAGAACCCAGCTCTAACACCCCTGCTAACCACACACTTGCCCAGCTTCCATTGGTGTCCCCTAGTACTCCAACCACCAGTCTTGATCTCAAAAATATCCTCTGAATTAATCCTATAGAAACCCTGCAGCAATTTACATGTCTCAATCATATCTCCCCTTTTCCGCCTATCAACTAGTTTCTGCAACCCACAAATCTTTAACCTGTTCTCATATGGTTCATTCCATAGACCTGCTATCATCTTAGTCACTCGCCTCTGGATCCTTTCCACCTACTCCACATCAAGAAGGAACCGAAATGACCAAATCTGGGCACAGTAGTCGAGATGAGGTTTTATCAAGGCTCGGTACAGAGGTATAATAACTTGCTTGTCTCTGCTCGTCAAGGTATTTTTCAACAACCAAATGAGTTGATGAGCTGATTTAGCTAATTTTGCAATGTTCCCCGTAAACTTCATCTCCCTATCCACCAACACTCCCAAGTCCCTGGCCTCATCAATCTCCTTACAGTTCCACCAATGTGGTATACTGCTGCTAATCTTTTCACTCCAAAATGCATAACCTTACATTTTGTCACATTAAATTGACATCCATTCTCCTTAGCCCAGAACTCCAATCTATCTAAGTCAACCTGCAAGACTTTGACATCTTCTGCATTCACTATCGCCCTACCCAACTTTGCATCATCAGCGAACAAATGAACTGTTCCACTTACTTTCTTCCCTATATCGTTAATGAACAGATTAAACAGCAGTGGTCTAAGAACAGAACCCTCCGGCACATCTTTTGGACTCTACTCCTGAATAAACTACTCTTTGATATCTCTCCATCAACCACCCACCTATCCATCTCACAAACCCTATATCCATTCCCATATGTTGTAGTTTACGGATTAGAATTCCATGTGTTATCCTGTCAAACGCCTTTGCCAGGTCCAGCAGTACACTGTAAACCCATTTCACTTATTCAGTTCAGTCGTCACCTTGTTATAAAACTTGAGCAAGTTACTGAGGAATGATCTGCTCTTCACAAAGCCATGCTGTCCCTCGTACAGTATCTCATTTTCATCAATCCATTCCTGTATTTTTCCCTTGATTACTTTCTCCAAGATCTTGACAACGACTCCTGATATGCTGATCGGTCAGTAATTTGCAGCAGTAGTCTTGGATCCTCTTTTATGCAGTGAAACTATTATCCCCTCTTTCCACACCTTCGGGACTAAACCAGACCCGAGACTCAGATTAAACAACATGGTCAAGGCCACTGATAATTCCTTAGCCGCTTCACGCAAGACCCGTGCCGGTATACCATCCAATCCCACAGATGTATTCACATTAAGATTCTGTAATAGACTATTCACCTCTGCTTCATTCATCACAATTCCCGTATAAACTAATGGTTCCTTTATTTTTTCAATGTCACCACCTCGATGATATACTTTTGCAAAGTGCTCGCTCAGTAACTCCACTATATCGACTGATTCAGTGACCTTCTTACTATCGTCATTCCTTAAAATCATTTTGCCGTGTACAGTTTTTTCTTGCTTGCAGCATATTGAAAGAACTGTTTGGGAATCTCTTTTGCTTGCATAGCTACTTTCATAATCCGCTTTTGCTTTTTTTACTACACTCGTTAACCTTCTGGCCTGCTCTTTATACCGTTCGTGTGCCTGCAGGTCACCCGTTTCTTTAAATTCCCTCCAACAGTTGTTTCTTTTTTTGCAGCTCAAGCCTAATGGTGTTATTCATCCATTTAACCCCTACTTGTTTTACTATTCGGACCCTAGGTATACAATCAGCCATAACCTCCTGTAAATGCTCCTTGACCACTTCCCATGCTCTATCGACATCCAGCCCTTGCAGTTGTACATTCCATGGCACTGATCCAAGCAATCTCCTAAACTTGTCATACTTGCCAGCATGGTAATTTCATATATACCCTGTCTTAATAAAAAATTCCACACCTTTAGCCACCTCCCAGGTCAAGTCCTTATGATCACTCTCACCAATAGGTGGCAACATGGTCATATTCATTACAGTCAAATTCTGAGATGCTATTAGGTCAAGCACTCTCACACCCCCTAGTGTTTTCAATTACATGCTGTCTCAGATAGTTATCCCTTAATAATTGAATAAAATCCATTTCCTTCCTCACATGTGTCCTCTCCTCCTTCCAATCAATGTTACCATAGTTGAAATCCCCCATAATAATTACCCTCCTTCCACTCATTTCATCAATTTGTTTGTGCATACTATCTCCACCATCTATTCCATCACCTGGTCTATAGCAGCACCCAACTGTATATTTTATTCTGCCAGTCTCAATCTCACACCAAATTGCCTAAAATGTGTTCCTTTCACTATCCTGCGATACAACTTCAATTCTCCTTGGCTATCATCAATAACCCCCCATTTTATTCCCTCTGTCCCTCTTAAACACACTATAACTTACACATTCTATCCCACTAACTATATCATCTTCCGTCAGCCATGTTTCACTAATGCCAATAACCTGTGGCCAGGAAGAGCCAATCAAGGCCAAAAATTCTTCTTTCTTGTTCCTAATACTCCTGGCATTAGTATATATATATATATATATATATATATATATATATATATATATATATATATATATATATATATATATATATATATATATATATATATATATATATATATATATATATATATATATATATATATATATATATTATTGGTAAAAACGCAACATGTTTCGTCAAGAATGACTTCATCAGGCGATAAGAACATAGAAAGATATTAAAAGACACGAAATTAACATTGATACACCCTAAAGCTATACAATTATAAGCCATAATATCTTTCTATGTTCTTATCGCCTGATGAAGTCATTCTTGACGAAACATGTTGCGTTTTTACAAATAAATGTCATTGTGTTATAATTCTCGGGTTTTAAGGCAGTTAATTTAGAAAAATGAACATATCCAAACCCCGAGTTAATAGTACTAATCATATATTAATATATATATATATATATAACATCGAATGTTTATATTCGTCACGATGAAGTGGAACGGCGCATAGTTGAATCCAAAGAAATCCCAAAACTCGTCTCATATCAACAGCAATCTTAGTTATAGTCTATCTGACTCGCATAGTTCTGCCATTAGGTACTGGCGTACGTGTAATCTCATATGCTCGCATTTGCACAACAATAGAACTACAGAACGGACTATTTAAACGACAATTCAAACTTAACTTCAGTTCACAAATCTGTTATTATAATAGCACAGTGTTTTTATGGTTTTTCATGTTTGTAAATTTGATTTAAGTGCTACCACACCTGACGAAGTCATTTTTGACGAATCATGTTGTATGCTCCATTAAATTATATATATATATATATATATATATATATATATATATATATATATATATATATATATATATATATATATATATATATATATATATATATATATATATATATATATGTAGAAAGGATTTTTAACTTGGGTATAGTTATGTTAAAGATACCAAGCAATTTTAAACCTGGTTTTACTCCATTCTTTCCAAGTAAGCAAACAGACAAAATGTCAAGTTTGCGCCTGCAGTTTATGCAAGACTAGCTGATCCCACGGTCGAAACCGGTCTGGGTAGTGGCCCCTTGCCTTTAATACAAAACAGCATACATCCCCTTCTTGGAGATGTGTTTTGGCATTAAGGATAAATATTAAGATTAGTGATCAGAGCTTGCTCCACTTCTACCACGAGTTGCCTTGGTCTTGCACTTCCTGTGGGATCAGCTAGTCTTGCATAAACTACAGGCGCAAACTTGACATTTTGTCTGCTTGCTTACTTGGAAAGAATGGAGTAAAACCAGGTTTAAAATTGCTTGGTATCTTTAACATATATTGATCTTATTGTTGAATGACTTGAAGGGATTGAAGGGAAATATTCAGTTGTATGCTGATGATGCAAAGTTTAGTAGCGCAATAATTAACCAAGCTGATGTAGAGTGCTTGCAGGATGATTTAAATAAGCTTGCAATGTGGACAAAAGATAATGGATGTCAGTTCAATGTAGAAAAGTGTAAAGCTATGCATTTTGGGATTAAAAAAAAAAACAAGTTTCTGCCACACTGATGGAACAGTACTCCAAGAAATTGATATGGCTAAGGACTTTGGATTGTTAGTGGATAGAGAGTTGAAGTTCAGAGGGCATATTCCTAAGGTGTCCAAGATAGCTCATAGGATTACTTGGTAATTGAAGAACCCAGTAACATGAAGATAAAAGAAATTATTATTCCTCTTAATAAGATGGTGATACATCCACATCTGGATTATTGTGCTCAGGTTTGGCCGCCTGGATTCCTTGGAGATGAGGAAGTGCTAGAAAATATTCAGAGACGAGTGGCCAAGCTTCTGAGAGCTGTAAGGAATGCTCCTGACATTGATAGATCGAGAGTTTTGGATTACAGAGGTTGGATGAATACAAATCATCATTATTATCAAGGATTTAGTCCTAGCATGGCCTGATCCGGCCTTGAAAGTCATCGTTGAATCGTTTAAGAGGACATGCTGGTTTTCTTTTCCCTAATGGCTTGTAAGTTAAAGCTTGTTTTGGAAATTTTTCTGTTTTCATTCTTTGAACGTGTTCCATCCATTTATGTTTATATTTTTTAATTTTTTCTATTACTGGTTCTTGGTTTAATTCTTTAATTAAATTTTAATATATATATATATATTAAAGAGCACATTGCGCAAGTTAAAATTCAATGTTATCAAATTTCTTTTTAATGAATCCAAAGACATTAGCTATAATTTATTATTATTATTATTAGTAGTAGTAGTAGTAGTAGTAGTAGGTCGGTTGGGAGTGGTACTAACAAGAAGTCGCATCTAAGTAACACGCGGACCCTGCATAGGAAGCGGGAATAACGCGTAGAAGAAGAAGAAGAAGTAGTAGTAGTAGTAGTAGTAGTACGGAGAAGCCACCAGAAGCTTCTACTCACCTGACATGATCAACAAACTGCCATTCGACGACAGAAACCTTTAACCTACAGAGAGCTGAAACAGGCGCTATATAGAAATTTTAGCGAGACTGAAAATTAGAGGGAAATTGCACGCACAAACACAAACCTATAACGAATTTCTCTCAAACACCATTACAAAAACACAAAGACGACATATCAAAATTATAACTTCTCCCTGGTTTCAAAAAGATTAAACAGTGCTCATGCACTGGTAGTCTGTGGGCTCATGTTCTCGTCTCTGCGCACATTTTCCTTAACCGGAAAATGCATTTATGTAAATCTATCTACCGCTCCTGCCATCTCCCACCTTTTATACACTTATCCACAAGGAAGGAAGGACTTATTTTTTTAATTTTTTTTATTGTAAACATAACAATCTTATGTTCTTATGTACAGGATTAACCGGTTTTTGGTTCTCTGCAGTCAGGCAGAGAGGTTACATACTCAAGCCCTTGTTGAGGTATGTTACATCGAAATATCAGTTATAATGTGGATTACATTTTTTTTTCTTTTAAATTAAAGCCATTAACATGATATGACATAATTTTGACATGATACTATATTAGAACATAAAATCTGATAGGTATGTGGAAGAACATAACGGTTACTATAGGACAATATTATCTATTTACATGAGAGTGACAGCTGATTAATATTCGCGCTGTTAAGCACAAAAAATCTTTCTTCCCCCCCTTCTTTGGGAGCGAAAAGTGGACTACGATGCAGTCGCCCTGCTCAGCCAGGAGTTGATTCCGTGGATTCCAGTGTTTGTGGAAAAGATCTAAGGTATTGTTTTGCCTGTGGTGTTGATGCTCGTGTAGGATCCGGCTTCTCACCTTTTGTTTCAAGGCTGCAAGGAGTGGGTCAGCTGCTTCTCTCTGTGAAGTTGCTGTGCTCTCTGGTCTTCTGTGTTTGAGGTAGAAGCTGTATATTACCGCTTTCGCAGTGATGAAGAGATAATTGCAGAATGAATGATTATTTGACTCTGCATGCACGAGATTGAAATACTCCTCTTCTGTATGAAGACTACCACAGGTGAGAGCTGCCGTTTCCCGAGACAAACTGATTAATTGAATGTTGACTGGGCATTCCAAATAGATATGCTGGACTGTTCTTCCTGATTGGTAGCAGAACAGGCTACACAAGGAAGGACTTAGTTTTTCATATAAATATATTTTCCAATCTGAGAGCTATCCGCTCATACTAGTCGTGTATGCGTACGTCTAGTGATAAGTGATTTATGACAGTTTTCCTCTCCTTGTGTATGAGTTCCAATATATGTTCAATTTCGACGCCATAATTTCTCCTTTGCCGCCTGCACTCCTAACTTGCGACTATAGCTGGCGAAGGATTATATGCCATGGCAACCGCACATTCCTGTACTACCACGAACTCAGCAAAGCAAACACCCCCCTACGACTTCGGACCCAGAAGGAAGTGCAGCAAAGTTCACCGGATCTATGGACACGGAAAACAGGTCAGTAAATTTCAAATCTTATGCTAATGTCGTGAAAAAAAATCAACTAATGCCTTTTCGCATTAAACGGAAATATCCTATCGTCTCCTAAAACACTGATCTCACACACGAATGCCACATCAGCCAGAATTAAACCGATTAACGGAAAAATAACTTCCACCTTTACCAACGTCATTTCCCTAGAAAATGGAATTGTTATTTTTGCTACCAAAGAAAACTCCCCATTAGAAGAGTATCTGACGACAATCGCCAAATTTGCACCTGCAAAGAATATTACTGATGTTTCCCGCGTAGCTGGTACTGTGCAGGTGAATTTCAGCCACATCTCATGGTCACAAATGTTACTGCAAAAAGGCGTCGATATCGGGGATTATCACTTCGAAGCAACCCCAATAGCACTGGCCCCGACAAAAGTATAAGTATCAAACGTTCCCCCTGAAATTCCTCATCAACTCATCAGATCCATGTTATCAAGATACGGTTCTGTCTCAGGAAAAATACGGATATTGTCAGCAGACACGAAGAAGTCCGAATTTGCCCATGTCAAAAGCTTCCGAAGACAGGCATTAATGCACTTTCCAAACAATGACATACTACATAACATGCCAAAATTAATCAACACTTACATAAATGGAATCACCTACACTCTCTACTTATCTTTCTCATCACAGTGCTTCTTCTGTCATGAAGTTCACATTAGGAAACAATATATTATCAACAATTCATCAACCAACGTCCAGCACAGAATAGCAAACTAGTTGAACAGAACAACATCATTCATGAAGAAAATCAAAGCATAGCAAAAAGTAAACCAAAAATTTTCTCCCCATCACGAATTTCAGAGAAAAGAAAATCCCGAACTGTAGTAAGAAAAAATCTATGAACAACATAGACAGTCTTTATACATAATTAGCATGAAAACGTTGTAGTTGTATTTGAAGCTGTTCTTTCGTTTGTTGCATTGTTGGGAGAGTGCCTACCTGCTGATCACGTGAACGCCAGTACATGATTACACCTGAATGACTATCTGGGAGGTTGTAGCTTAAGTTGTTATTTAGATGAACAGGATTGAAGATGATTTCTCTAGATTCCACAATTGTTCTCTCTATTTCGTCACTGCAACGGAAGATGTTAGTAGATTTTTCCCAGCAGACTTTGTGACTTTGGTTATCATCATTAGGATTAGCCGAGAAAAGGATATGACTTGATAATGCACTCGCTCACTGTCTCTTGTAAGTAATGTCTCTCATGTGTTCTTCCATACGCATTGCGACAGATTTGTCTGTCTGCCCAAAATAAGGAATATCGCAACCACATAATATTTTATATACACCAGGGTATTTGAGTTCATGATGACAAGGTTTTGGGTGGCTAATTAAGGAACGGATCTTTGGAAGTGGAGTGAACAAAGTTCTGATATTGTATTTTTTTAGAACTTTTGCTAATTTATGTGAAACAGTACTTATGTAAGGAATAGATATATTGCCTTTGAATCTATTTGTTTCTTCAGAGTGATGTCTAGGAGGATTAAGAAGGAATTTGCCAATGATTTTCTTGGAATATCCATTAACTTCGAAAGAAGTTTTCAGATGGTTTATTTCACTCACTACTCAGTACTCACTCTCCCAACTATGCACCAAACGAAAGAACAGCTTCAAATACAACTACAACGTTTTCATTCTATTTATGTATGAAGACTGTCTATGTTGTTCATAGTCTTTTAACCCTCAATGTTTAGTGTTTTTTCTTTTATAATGTCACCTGAAGAAGGCTGTTCCAGGCCGAAACTAGTAATGTGTTTATATTAAAACCTTTTTACTTAAATCTCGGTTCTAGTCATTTAATTCTTCATAAAACTATGTATGTTAACCGAGTCAATGATCATTCTGTCATATATATATATATAGATCACCCACTATATTATATATATATATATATATATATATATATATATATATATATATATATATATATATATATATATATATATATATATATATATATATATATATATATACAGAGGCGGCTCGTCCATACAGGCCATTGGTGCCGGGCACCACCTATATTTGTATAAGTAGCCAATAATTGTAGTTTTAAAGAATATGTTTCTTGTAATTATTATTTTTTAATCTATTTCCAACACGTTTTATTGATTAATAAAAAAAATACTGTAGTATTTTGTGGCAATATTGTATAATGAGACTTAGTACGGTCTCTGGGGCCAGCCACGGTTGGCCCTATTTCATACGTGTAGAACACAGGGCATGTATGAGCACGTACACTACCGATCGTATATGTTTAGCGGGCGCAACGCTTATTTTGGGGCCCGTTTAGTCTGGGCCCAATCACTGCGTTTGTACGTAAATAGCTCGCAATTCTTTCATTGTCTTATTATTTATTCTCGTTGTTGATCTGTTTTATTGTTTAATAAAAAAATTACTGTAGAGTTTTGTGGAAATATTGTATAATGCGAGTTAGTACAATCTCTGGAGCCAGCCACGGCTGGCCCTAATTTATACGTGTAGAACACAGAGCATGTATGAGGTACGTACAGTAGCGATAATGTTTGTTAACCATGCGCAACGCTTATTTTAAGACCCGTTTAGTCTGGCCCAATCACTACGTTTGTAAATAGCGCAGTGATTGGGCGAAAATAAATAGCGCGCGATTCTTTCATTGTCTTATTATTTATTCTCGCTTTTGTTCTGTTGTATTGTTTTTAGCGTGTGTAATTATTGTTCTCATTTTTTGTTATAATTTATTTTAAAGTTTAAATTTAGCTCAGTGGATGTGGCGTTTGCATACCACGGCGCTTGGCCTCACGAAGGAAGACTTGGTTTCGAGTCTAGTCGGCGACAAGAGGAAATTTTTCTAAGCCTTTTTTCGACCGGTTCCCGAGTTAGTCGATCTCTGGCACGGGCAAGCGGGTTTTTTCTCCCGGAAACTCGGGTTTTTCGTCCCGTAAACTCAAGAAAATCGACCGTAGAACCCACATTATTTCAGACATTAAATATATTGTGTTAGGGTTAGGGACCACGAGATGGCGGCACATTTGAGCCGTCTCTCTTCACTGTGGGCCGATTAATTAGTGATAGCCTTGGGCCATCTATCTGTGATTGGTACCAGTGGAGATTGAACTGCCCACTCAGTCTCCAAAAGTTAGATAGGGCTTAATGGCCTCGCCTACTCCCCATATACGGGAATAAAAAGGCGTTAGCTGATTTTTTTTTTAAATTTTTATTACGTTCACAAACAATATATTTTAACTATGAACGAAATCGATAGTTTATTGGAAAAACGTTTCTCGTTTTTCCAACATATGTACACCATTTTATGTTTAGATTCTCAGCCATCATGTTCAGTTGAGTTTGCTTATATGGTTTTGAGGTTATTCTAGCGTTTTAATTACTTTTGGAGTATTCTTATAATATTTTGACGGTACGTAGTTTACTTCAAGATTTGTATATGGGTTTTAAAGTGTTGTATTGTGTTATTTTATGAATTTTTTTATTCTTTTCTTGACAGGGTGCCTATTTTTACAATAGGCAAGGCCAAAGATCTTTCTCTAATGAAAATTTCAGAAATAAAAATGCTCTTAATGAATACTGAACATTCTCAAACGAAGAAAGCATCAATGGCTGATGTTTTACGTGCATCAGTGGGCGGAATAAAAAATATAAAAAATTATGCAGATATTGAATTGGCACCGAAGCATTTAAAGAAACGTGGGCGAAAAAAATTACCATCCCACGGGACAAAAGAAAAATTAGAGATATTTGTTTGGAAACAGGTAGGCACCTCGGAGGGTTCTAACAAAAATGATGCAGGATGCATTAAGATATCTTAAATGACAGCTCATCGACGTATCAAGGACTTGGGCTTCTCATGTTGCCGACCGGCAAAAACGCCACTGCTCACACCGGCAATAACGAAAAAACGGCTACAATAGGCCAAACAATACCACAAATGGACAATGGAAGACTGTAAGAAGGTAATTTGGCCATTCCTGTGTGAAATGTGCATATCTGCTTTTATAATTTTAAAGAAATGCTTCTGTAATTTAATTTGACAAGAAGCAATTTTTAACAATTAGTTTCAGGTTTGCTTCTCCAATAGTCTTCAGTTCAGATTTTATCTGTCAAATCTGAATTCGTGAGAAGACGAGCAGGAGAGAAATTTAAAGAAGACTGCATTGTGAAACGAGTGAAACATCCTGTCAGCATCATGGTCTGGTCAGTCATCAGCAGCCAAGGCACTGGTCGCTTGCTTGTACATTGTAGAGGGAGCAATGAAGCAGGATCAATACATCAAGGTAATGGAGAACAAGATGCTACCCCAGGTACAGGAGCAGTTCCAGAATAACGATTACACATTCATGCACGATTCTTCTCTTTGCCATAAGACAAAAAAGTAACAAAATTCCTGAATGACAAAAAAGGCCTGGAAATTCACCGGAAGTCAACCCCCATTGAGAACCTTTGGGAACTGATGAAGCCGGAAATTTGGAAATTGTCACCAACAAATGCCAATTGATAGAGCGTTTGATTTCCACACTTGCTACGCTAACAGGAATTGTTAGCGTAGCGACTGAGCCCACCGCAATATGGTTGAACGAGCGCTCTTATTAAGCCACGCCGTCAGGCAGACTGCCTCTATATTATACACTGTCGACAGTGTCTTCATATATATGTTTCCAAGCACATACATATAAACAGTTAATTCCACACCTGGCTTGCGACGGGCACCGAAACAAAAACCACGAATCCACCATCATCTATTATCTTCCCCAGATAAGCTCTGAGAATCTTCCAGGAAAAAAGCAGGAATGTCACCTAAACAAACAAGTGTATCAAAAAGAATGTACTCAGTAACTTGTATACTGAATTTTTGTAGAGAAGTAAAATACCTGTATTAAATACAGAATCTATAAAATATATTGAAAGAAAAAAGACAAAATTCAGACCCTAAGCACGGCCTCAGCTTCCAAAGTGGCTACTTAGTCTACCTTGCCACCTGCCTAACATTTGTTTTCATGGTAATTATTCTTTCATAATAATTTTTAATTTTAATTTTTCACATAGTGAAATATCTCTTGGAACTTCTGGGCTACCTGGATACTTTCCTCACATAATATGATTTTGTCTTCCTTACCATGATGGCTACCTTTCTTGCACTACTTTTCGCTGCCGATAGTTGCTGATCATCTTTCTTCTTATATACGCTAAACATTTTCATTTTTTTTTTGCAAATGTTATTTAATGATGTTACTCACCCACTAGATTTCCCCTCATTTCTTGTACACGACTATGCAGTCTGCATTCCCATGTGCCTATTCACAATCTTTTCTAGCTGTCTCTTTTACCATGACACTGTTCCTACCTGCCATATGATGCCAGCATATTCCATCATAATTGAAAATCCCATAAGCTTAGCCATGACCATATGGAAATGTACTCCAGGAAATTGATGGAACCAGGGATTTGAGAGAGTTAGTGGATAAGGAGTTACAGTTAGAGAGCATATTGCAAAAGTGTCTAAAGCAGCTCATCTGATTACTTGGTTTCTGAAGAATACCCTGCCGAGCAGAAACAAATAGGTTATTATACATCTTTATAGAGCCATGTTAAAATCCCTCTGGCTTACTATGCACAGATCTGCAACTGGGTTTCTTGGGGGGTAAGAGGAGGTGGATAAGATCCAGAGGCGTGTGACAAAGATGGCAGCAGTTTTATGGAATGCACTTTATGAAGACAGATTGAAAATTTGTAAGTTACAAATATTGGTTGGGCGGAAAAATAATTGTATGAGAAAAAAATCATCTAACTTATAGGGAGTAGGTGGAGTCTTAACCCTATGCAGCGTTTGGCGACTGAACGGGCAGTTCAATTTCCACCAGTAATCAATCAGAGACAACTGGCCCAAGTGTATCGCTAATTATAAGCGTCAACGGATGAAGAGACAGACCAACAACTACTGTCATATCTTGGTACCTAACTCTAACAAAAAAAAATAAGCTAACGCCTTTTTATTCCCGTATAGGGGGCCGGCGAGGCAGTTTTAGCCCTATCTAACTTTTGGAGACTGAGTGGGCAGTTAAATCTCCACCGGTACCCAATCAAAGATAGCTGGCTCAAGGCTATCACTAATTAAGCGGCACACAGTGAAGAGAGACAGCCTAACCCTAACACAATATATTTAATGTCTGAAATAATGTGGGTTCTACGGTCGATTTTTTGAGTTTACAGGTCAAAAACCCGAGTTTCCGGTAGAAAAAAAAAACGCTTGCCCGTCTCAGAGATCGACTAACTCGGGAATCGGTCGAAAAAACGGTTTAGAAAAATTTCCTCTAGTCGTCAACTAGATTCGAAACATAGTCTTCCTTTGTGCGGTCAAGCGCTGTGGTGTGTAAATGCCACAACCACTGAGCTACACAAGCCTAACTGCCCTACCAGGATATGTTTTGTATGAAATAATGTGGATTCTACATAATGTTATTAATTGTATATATGAAATATTGGTGTATAATAAACTATGATATTGATATTTAAAGAAATATTACTAACTTCCTAGGGATCGCAATGGTTTCAAATGCTTATCACGGAAGGCTCAGGACAATCATTATTTACTGATGACGTGTACCTTATGCTTAATATAATCTTTATATCTGTCAAATAACTTTTCTACGGCGCAAATCTTCAATATGACTTCATAGGAGTCATATGACACAGACTTGCAATTATATTGGTCACTAATTTCTGAGTCATCTCCACCAACTCTACATCCCATGGAACCCAGAACTCACAAATTTCTTGTAGTCGACTTCCAAATCTTGTAACCTTCAAATCTGCCATTAATTCGACAGAGGTGATTTTTAGCTCTCATACCGAGTCTAATAACTTATCCTGTAGTATCATCTTTATTAATTGTTTGTCTACTCAATTTTCAGTATCACGAACGTATATTTACGCGTGATACAAATAAAGAAGCAGCTCAACTACAGAGCTCCGTCGCTCTGCTAGTACACAATATTTGACAATAATTAGATTCCTGGTTTAATCCTTTACCTAAGCATGAAGAATCTTCATGACTAGTCTACTTCTCTGTTTCTCTGTGGAGACGCGTGACTTTACATCAAATTCTTTTACTGTCCCATGATGAACAGAACACAGCGCAGCAAATTTTCTTTTGGTCATGTATATTGCTATGTCTTATGGAAAGGGATAACTACACTGACGAGTTCCACTTGTATTAATGTCTCATCCGTGGGAACTAGATCCATGGAGAGAGAGAGAGAGAGAATGAAGCTACTCCTGCAATGATTTACAGTTGAAGCTAATTCTGTTACAAACTAATGCTGAAATAGCTTTAGCTTTAAGTATAATCATGAGCCTTATCATCACTGATGAGACCATAATGAAAGTCAAAACCGATCTAGACCGCGACACGTTGACCCCAGAGAAGAATGCAGTGAGCACTTCTTGATAGCAAAGAGTTACTCATCAATATTGTGACGTCTTGTTGTGACTGATATTGCTGTGATTAATATTCAGTTCATTTAATGTAGCCTTGAGACACTGTGGCGATAATTGCTTCAAATAACTTCCTTGCTTTTCTAACATTAATCTCCTTCATCCGATTAGAACTTTATGTGTTCTCCTCATCAATAAACATGGGATTTTGCTTGAAGGCAAGCGAATCTGTTGAATACTGGCAAATCTAATCCTATGCTAATTTTATGCTATAAATATCCATGCGTGTAAATAGCAAAAGAAATTGAAAGAGCCTTAATCGATGAATTGAGTGAAAAACAAGGAGGCTTCAGAAGAGGAATGGGAACCATTAATTCTATCCTGGAACTAAAAATACTAATAGAAAGATCACTTGAACGAAATAGGAACATTTACGTTTGCTTCATAGATTTTCAGAAGGCCTTTGACTGGATAAAACATAATAAAATGTCCAATATATTAGATAAATTAGACATAGAAGATCATGTACTTAAGATTATGAAAATGATATACACCAAACAGAAAATGCAGCTATTTAACTCTGAGACTTCTGAAGGGAAAATAAAATCAGAAGTTAGACAAGGTTGTATTCTTTCACCAAATCTATTTAATATCTATCATGAGACAGTGATGAAAAAGATTGAAAAACAAAAAATAGGAATTAGTATCAATGGTATAAAATACAACAATCTTAGATATGCTGATGATACCATTCTAATAGCAGAAAACAGAAAGATATTAATCAAATTACTGCAGCTACTAATTGAAGAAGGTAAAGAATTGGATTAGATATAAATGCAAAAAAAAAAAAAAAAAGACCAAGTTTATTAATATCTCAAAAGAAAACAGATCCGAGTCAGAAATATTCATGAAGAATATGAAAATTGAACATACAACAGAGTACAAATGTTTATGTACCTACTTTACTGCATATGGAAAGCACGATAAAGAAATAAAAATAAGAACAGGAATAGCTAAAGATGTTTTCTGAGAAAGTAAAAATCTGTTCTGAAGTTCTGTGGGTAATCGAGACAAAGCAAAAAATGATAAGAACATTAGTGTGTGGACAGTTTTTACATATGGAAGCGAGACCTGAATATTCAAGAAGAGAGTAAGACAACAGATAATGGCCTTTGAAGTGTGGTGCTGTTAGAGAGATCTGAAAATCTCATGGAAAAAATTATGCGACAAATACAGATTCCTACGGAGAATAAGAACACAGAGATCTTTATTACAGAGAAAGATAAGACTGGCAGGACTTAGGATACTAACAGTTTTAGAAGGAAAATTATGGGAAAAAGATCAAGAGGCAAAAAACGAAAGACAAGGTTTGAAATGAGATCATGAGCAGGGTCATATGGCAATGCAAAAACAAAAAGGGAAACCACCAACAGAGAGAACTGGAAGGATATGGTGCTGCACCCTCTCACTGAGGAAGCTGCCTGATGATAATGATGAAATATCCATGTTCACGAAGAGCTTTAACGATGGTTAATAACATGGAATAAGTGCACAGTACCTTAACAGATGAAAGCTATAATAATCTTCAATTAAGGAATACCGCTATTTCCCCCATCAGCTGTTGTTATTTTTTAACAACTGTATATAGCTTTTGGAAATGTCCATTTGTTTTCGATTTTTTAATTATTTAAATTTCAAGGAAAAATTTATTCCGATATTATTTTTTTTAACATTACAAAGTTTAAAGGTAGTTAAATGGATTGCCTGTATATCCTTGTGTATTGCTTTCATAATGCGCGACTATTAGAAGGCTCAATAGATATTAGTCTAGTTTTTAAATTTAGAACCCGGAAAAATTAACTAACATTATATGAACTAACTAACACTAATACTTCTCTTGCAAAGCGTTCAAAAATAAACTGTAATTAGAAATATCATGTCGTTAACAACCGAATAGACAGGGAACCCTCTCCCACCGATGATCTGTGGATTCGAAACTCGCAATGGGCATAGATGTTTATAATTGTTTTTAGGTGAGGGATACATTTTTTTCATTTAAAATACTAGCATTGGAGGTAAAAGTAAACACTTGTATTGCAGCCACAGATGGCAATTTAGTTTTATGCTGATTTACATCATTTTGAAAGCATTTACGTAATTTTGTTATAATTTTCTTTGATATATTTACTAAAAAGTACACCTATGATCTTAAACTAGCTCTGTCAACAATAACAACGTACAACATATCTTTCCTATGTATGAAAAGTGGAGTCATTTTCAAAATACACGTGTATTCAATCTGAAACACACCTCATCTTCTAAATTAGTTCAATTAAAATGTATATCACATCTGGACGGATGGAGATTGAACTGCCCACTCAGTCTCCAAAAGCTAGATAGGGTAGGTGTAGGCCTCGTCTACTCCCTATTAGGGAATAAAAGGCGCTAGCTGATTTATTTTTATTTTATTTTTACATCAGGTTGGGTGTCTAAGTGTGCAGGAAAATAGTGAACGGTTCACAGAATAAATATTCTTAAATATGGTGCCCTTTCTCCCTAAACCACCCTATTCCAGTTTTGTAAATATTAATATTTCACCAGCAGAACCTGTAGTATCTAAGTAAGAAAGAATATTTACAACTTTTTAAGACGAAACAGAGATGCGCAAACTCGCCGATCAACAAAATATTACTTTCACTGTATAAGTATAAAAATATTATGAAAATCGGCGAGTTTCCGCATCTCAGTTTCGTAAAAAATTCGCTGAAAATGTTATTCGCTAGAAAATTGAAATGATATTATTGATACTGATATATGAAAAGCAAATGCAGTGCAAGATAAATATCACAAAATATAAATAAATAATACTTAAATACATAAAGTATTTAGAAAATACATAAAGAGGCTGTGAGGAAAAATTTTGCAGATGACATTTCCTTTAGGTTCAAAGAGAATCCCAAGCATACTACAGATGTTGAGGAGGAGTCTAAGCTGTTCAGAACAGCTGTCACTTCCTCTGCACTCTCATGCTTTTGTAAAAAGCGGCTCGGCGTGGCTATGGGCAGTGAGAAAAGGACACCTTGGTGGAACCAAGCGGTCCAAAAAGCTGTCCCCGCAAAAAAGGAGGCCTACCTAACATGACTTAGGGTCAGGTCACCTGAGGTGCGTTTCTGGTATGCTGAGGGACGAAAAGCTGCTGCTGCTGAGGCAGTAATGACAGCAAAGTAAAGGCTTGGGAATCCTTTGGAGAAAGATTAGACTCATTCTATGCAAATGCAAACAAAGTATTCCTGCAGACCATCCGCCACCTTCGAGGGAGGAAATCGTGCTCAGCAAGGGCAATTAAGGCCTCTGATGGTGCACTATTAACACCTGAGAAGGATATCCTCCGCAGAGTTAGAGAATACTTTGAGAGAGGCTTCTTAACCCAGGTGACCCAGCAGATGTGGACATCCAAGAGGTGAAGATTAGGGAGAGGAGTCTCACAGCAGAAGAGGTCCATTTAGCAATGAAATCGCTAAAATCGGGTAAGGCTGCTGGTGATGATGAAATTCGGCCCGAAATTTTAAAGCCTTAAATCGAGACAGGGTTCTCTGGCTGACTCGAGTGTGTCAGGCTGCTTGGATATCTGGGTGAGCACCATAGCAATGGCAGACAGGCATAATAATACCAGTCTTCAAGAAGGGAGACCAGAGAGATTGTAGCAACTATCATGGCATCTCTCTGCTCAGCCTTCCTGGGAAAGTACAGTATATGCTAAGTGCTTGGAAAGAAGGTGCAGGAGCATAGTTGAGTCAAAGTTCCAGGAAGAACAATGTGGCTTTCTTGTAAGTGGAGGTTTCTGTGGTTTACAAGTTCACGTGGACTATTCCGGTAATTGGACCACAATTTTTAATAAACTGTGTAGCTCAGTGGATGTGGCGTCTGCACACCACCGCGCTAGGCCGCACTAAGGAAGTCTTGGTTTCGAGTCTAGTCGGCGACTAGAGGAAATTTTTCTAAGCCTTTTTTCTACCGGTTCCCGAGTTAGTCGATCTCTGGCACGGGCAAGCAGGTTTTTCCTCCCGGAAACTCGGCTTTTTCGTCCTGTAAATTCAAGAAAATCGACCGTAGAACCCACATTATTTCAGAGATTAAATATATTGTGTTAGGGTTAGAGACCACGAGATGGCGGCACATTTGAGCCGCCTCTCTTCACTGCGTACCGCTTAATTAGTGATAGCTTTGGGCCATCTGTCTCTGATTGGGTACCAGTGGAGATTGAACTGCCCACTCAGTCTCCAAAAGTTAGATAGGGCTAAATGGCCTCGCCTACTCCCGTATATACGGGAATAAAAAGGCGTTAGCTGATTTTTTTTTTTTATATAAAACACAATGAATTAATAAAAGATCCGACAAGTTTCATAAGTCGTTTGACATACATCTTCATGGGTAAAAGGTAACTTAAAGTTTAAAACACAGAGAAAAGAGAAATTATTCGTAACAGTTCATACTATACAATTTTGACCGTCTGACTATTCATAAAATTAAAAATCAGAATGCAGATTCAATGCAGTGCTGAGTTTGAACAGTGCTGGATGATGCCACGTTCTGTTGTTCACGTTCTGGGAGCCCAAACAATGACGGAGAACCGAGCACTCTATGGCCTCGGGAAAAGTATAAGTATGGTTCTGCATGTTCTAGTGAAATTCAAACCCACAGCCTGTTATAAATTAGGAACGTGAACAACAGAACGTGGCATCATCCAGCATTGTTTAAACTCAGCACTGCTTTGAATCTGCATTCTTATTTTTAATTTTATGAATAGTCAGACGGCTACAACTGTATAGTATCAACTCTTACTAATAATTTCTCTTTTCTTTGTGTTTTAAACTTTCAGTTACCTTTTACCCCTGAAGATGTAAGTCAAACGAATTACGAAACATCGGATCTTTTATTAATTCATTGTGTTTTATATAGCTTATTAAAAAAAATGTGGTCCAATTACCGGAATATGCCATGTGAAATGTGGCTTTCGTCCTGGTAGAACCACAATTGATCAAATCTTCACTTTAAGGCAAGTCTTTGAGAAATCTTGGGAATATGCCAAGAATGTCTACACATTTTTGTGGATTTGGAGAAGGCATATGACTGGGTTCCTAGGGATAAGCTTTGGGAAGTAGTACAGGAGTATGGAGTGGATGGCCAACTATTAGCTGCCATCAAGTCCCATTATGAATGCCCGGAATTGTGTGTCAGGGTAAACAGCACAAAGTCTGAACGTTTCAGTCTCTGCTGGCCTCTGCCAAGGGTGTGTTCTGTCACCCCTCCTTTTCATAATATTTAGGGACTGGATTGATAGGCACAGCCGAGGCAGTGAGTGTGTCAGAATTGGAAGATGTAACATTGGATGTCTGCTTTTTGCAGATGACCTAGTTCTGCTTAGCTCTTCCACAGATCACCTCCAGCGGACCCTGGATAGGTTTGTAGCTGTTTGTGCAGATGCTGGAATGAAGATCATTGTGGCCAAGACTGAAACATTTGTGGTCTCAAGACAACCATCCCAGTGCACTCTAAATGTAAATGGAGTCCCAATGAGGCAGGTGGAGAAGTTTAAATACCTTGGGTCCATATTCACGAATGATGGAAAACGGGACGTATAGCTAGATACTCGAATTGGCTTAGCAAGCGCAATATTGCTGGAGCTTGGCCGTTTGGTTGCATTGAAGCGGGAGCTCAGATAGAAGGCAATGCTGACTGTTTTCACTACAGTCTATGTTCCCATCCTCATCTATGGTCAAGAGAGTTGGGTAATGACCGAAAGAATGCGGACACGAATCCAAGCGGCTGAAATGAGGTCCCTTCGAAGGGTTGCGCGGCTGACAAGAGATAACAGTTACGTTGGTAAAGGCATCTGGTCAGAATGAAACAACAGAGGCTCCCCCAGCAGGCCCTCTTTGCAAAGCAGAGGGTGGGAGGCCACGTGGACACGTTTGGGAGTCCCACTAGAACACCTAAGCTTGGTGGCGGACGATAGTAACCATTGGAAGTTCCTCTTGCAGCTGTCGTCCCCACAACCCAATTAGAAAAGATTGGCCTTGAAGATGGATTGATTTAGGTACACATATGGATACTTATAAAAATTTATTAAACCATTACCTCCATCTATAATTAATTCTTTGTACGAGGAAATTCGCTATATGAGAGTCTTCTGGAAGAACCAAACGCTCGTATGACCAAGGTATGCCTACGGGGCTGTAAAGTTCTGATAAACACCTAGAACAAAAATTATATTAAACCAACTGATATAACCACAAGAAAGGAGATACGAGGATATAAAAATATAAGAACATAAGTTACTTCATAATTTTGCTACCCGTACGTTCTTATGTTCTTATGTTCTTTCTTGTGGTTGTATCAGCTGCTTTAATATTATTTTTGTTCTAGGTGTGTATCAGAATTTTCCGGTTCCTTTGTGTGTGTGTGTGTGTGTGTGTGTGTGTGTGTGTGTGTGTGTGTGTGTGTGTGTGTGTGTGTGTGTGTGTGTGTGTGTGTGTGTGTGTGTGTGTGTGTGTGTGTGTGTGTGTGTGTGTGTGTGTGTGTGTGTGTGTGTGTGTGTGTGCGTGCGCGCGTGCGTGCGTGTGTGTGTGTGTGTGTGTGTGTGTGGTGGAAGGCAAGTAAGAAAAAAATAAATTTAAAACATTTGAAGGTCTCTAACCATTTCGTAGGCAATAATCTCTCTATGCTTCTAGATCACTGTACTTCCGTGCATTCCAAACATAAAGTTTCAACATAAAAACACAGAAAAAGAATAGTAAAACCACTACTATCACTCAGGTTGAAACCATACAATACCTTGGAATTTACTTCGATGTATATATGAACTGGTATAGCAACATAAACCATATACAAGACAATCTCTGATTAATAACTGGCAAATTGTGCAGGTTAAAAGATGTAGTTCACATGCCTAAAAACACTAATATACAAAGCACAATGCCAAATATACTAAGGTACTCTATGACAACTTATGCATTCTTTGCACACTATAAACTAAATAGATTAATATCATTATAGAAGAAAATGATAAAATTGATCTTTTGGCAAAAAAGAGACAATACTGGCTGTATATACACTGCAATGTCAGAACACAAAATACTAATAGCAAAACACTTATGTCACTAAGCAGCTCTGCTAAAATATTATTTTGATGCCAACTACAGGACAGTCAGAAATAGATATCGTACAACAAGACCTCAGACCTCAGAATTATATCACATATCACAATTATTGATGTCCTCAAGGTCCAAGTTTCTGCACCGTACAACGGTATAGACTATACATAGCATTTAACAATGCGCACTAAGCGCTGTATTTAAATTGCTGTGACACAGTGTTGATTTCATTAGGAAACATTTTTCTTGCCATTTCAATTCTGACTTTTATTTCCACTTCTGGATTGCATTATTCATTTAACCAGCATCCGAGATATTTAAAATTTGTCACTCTTTCTATTTGTTTCCCATTTAAAGAGAGTGCTGAATTAAAAATTGATTTCTTGCTTATGACCATGAATTTAGTTTTGCTGATATTTATTTTTAATCCCATTTTTTCACTCTCTTCGTTCACTAGTTCCAGAAGATTTTGAAGATCCTGAATATTGTCAGCCAGGAGAGCTGTGTCATCAGCATTTCGGATATCACTAATGATTTCACCATTTGCATTAATCCCTTCCTCTCTTCCTTTTAAGATTTTTTGAAATATGGCTTCTGAGTATGTTAAAAAGATGAGGTGACACCGCGCATCCTTGCCTTACTCCTCGCTTGATGTTAATGGAGTCTGTAATAATGTCAACATGAACAGATTCCTTTTGGTTCCAATATTTTTTTCAATAATCCTGATGTCTTTACCATCTAATCCAATTCTTTTTAATAGTGCAATCATTTTAGTATGTTGGACTTTGTCAAATGCTTTCTCGAAGTCGATAAAGCAAACGAATAATACTTCATTGTTTTGGTCACAACATTTTTGGAATAAGATTTAAGAACAGGAAAGAAACTCTCTCATTTCCTAACCGTATCTAAACCCAAAAATAGTATCACTGATGGTGTTTTCACATTTTCTGTATATTCTTTTTTGAATTATTTTCAGAAATATTTTGAGATCATGACTCATTAGGATGATCATTCTATAGTCATTACAAGTTTTTGCATTTGCTTTTTTTGTTAGCATGATGAAGGTCTTGAGGGATTGTGCCTGTATCGTAGACCTTATTAAATAGCTTTACGAATATAGAAATGTTGTAATCTTCTAATATTTATTATTTCTGCTCTTATTCTATTACGGCCTAAGGCTTAACATTTTTATTTAAGTTAAGTGCACATTCTCCCTCTGATCTTAGGATACATGGACCTTCCATCTGTTCATAAGTGTTTTCTAGGTTCTGTTAATCAGTAAAGAGTTCTACATATTTCACCTATTCTTGTATTTCGTCATTCTTTTCGGATATAATTTCTCTTTTTTTGTTTCGAAGAATGCATAGTTGTTTTTTCTTACATATACCTGAGGTCTCTTTCAGCTTTTTGGGTAGATTAAAACTGTCATGCTTTTCCTGTAGAATTTCTATTTTTTTACATTTTTCATTCACCCAGATTTCTTTTGCTTCTTTAATCTGGTCTTAAATAATTTTCTGAACCTCTTTATATTTTGTTCGACTATGGTTTTTATATGATCGGTGTTGATTTATGAGAGAAAGAATTTCTCAGTTATCCAATCTTTATTTTTACTGCTCTATTGGGACACAAGGTATTAGTACATTTCTCTATGAAGACAGATTTTAATTTGCCCCATGATTCATCAACCCTCATGACGCCATCATTCTTCAATATTTTTGAATAAAGACTAGCTCCTACACTTGTTGGTCATTCACACACTCACTTGCCTCATGGGTCCCTTCACACACATTCAGCTGCATCGACTCTAATTTCTTAAGTTTTTCAGCATGCTTAATGAACAACACTCTCGTTCTCTCAGTGGATGTGGCGTTTGCACACCATGGCGCTTGACCGTACGAAGGAAGACTTCTTGGTTTCGAATCTAGTCGGCGACTAGAAGAAATTTTTCTAACCCTTTTTTTTTCGACCAGTTCCCGAGTTAGTCGATTTCTGGCACAGGCAAACGGGTTTTTTCTTCGGATTTTCCGTCTCGTAAACTCAAAAAAATCGACCGTAGAACCCACATTATTTCAGACATTAAATACCAGTGTTAGGGTTAGGGACTACGAGATGGCGGCACTTGTTGAGCCGTCTCTCTTCACTGCATGCCACTTAATTAGTGATAGCCTTAGGCCAAGTATCTGTGATTGGGTACCAGTGGAGATTGAACTGCCCACTCAGTCTCCAAGAGTTAGATAGGGCCAAATGGCCTCGCCTACTCCCTATATATGGGAATAAAAAGGCGTTAGCTGATTTTTTTTTCTGATTAAAATAAAACAAAACAATCAACTAACGCCTTTTATTCTCTTTATAGGGAGTAGGCGAGGCCTTTATACCCTATCTAGCTTTCGGAGAATGAGTGGGCAGTTCAATCTCCATCGGTAGCCAATCAGAGATAGCTGGCCCATGTCTATCACTAATTATAGCAGCCACTGATGAAGAGGCTGGCAAACAAGTGCTGCCATCTCTTGGTAACTAACCCTAATAAGATATATTACTGTATGAAATAATGTAGATACTACGGTCGATTTTCTTGAGTTTACGGGATAAAAAGCCCGAGTTTCCGGGAGGAAAAACCCGCTTGCCCGTGCCAGAGATCGACTAACTCGGGAATCGGTAGAAGAAAGGCTTAGAAAAAGTTCCTCCAGTAGGCGACTAGACTTGAACTTAAGTCTGACTTCAACCGACCAAGTGCAGAGGACACAAGGGTCACTTCCACTGAGCTACACAGGCCTTTTTCTGATAATGATAATACTAATTTTTTAAAAATAATATTTTTATTCATTGCTAGAATATTTAACATATATGTACAATAGTTATCTTGAGTATAATTTTACAAAATTTTTCTACATTAGATTTCAGTTAATAATTTTAATAACACTCTTTTCCTCTGTATTATTCATTTACAACACGTGTTCTAATATTAACAGTGATGATTATACAGAATTTTTTTAGTGTGTAACGAAGCTTTGCAGAACTTATCTGAGGAAGATAATATATAGCGGTGGTTTTGTGGTTATGTTTCTATTTTGGTCGCAAGCCAGGTGTTGATTTTACTGTTTGTTGGTACATGCTTGAAAGGCTTCAACTGCTACTACGCAATTTAACTTTTTTTTTGCAAGTAGGGTTGGTTTTGGTCATGGTGTGTTTGTTTATTTGTGTCCTTGTACTGGTGTTTTTTGAGAGGGTTTTTTTATAGTTTTTATTTTGTGTGTGTGTGTGTGTGTGTGTGTGTGTGTGTGTGTGTGTGTGTGTGTGTGTGTGTGTGTGTGTGTGTGTGTGTGTGTGTGTGTGTGTGTGTGCGTGCGTGCGTGCGTGCGTGCGTGCGTGCGTGCGTGCGTGCGTGTGTGTGTGTGTGTGTGTGTGTGTGTGTGTGTGTGTGTGTGTGTGTGTGTGTGTGTGTGTGTGTGTGTGTGTGTGTGTGTGTGTGAGGGAGAGAGAAACAGGAATTTCTCTAATTTTCATTATTGCTATAATATTTATATAGCACCTGTTTCAGCTCTCTGTATGTCCCAAGGTTTCTGTTATCGAACAGCAGTTTGTTTATCATGTTAGGTACGTAGAAGTTTCGGGTGGCTTTGCCGTTGTGGTTGTTGTACTTATATGTTATGTAGTTTGTTGACTGTGTTCTTGTTATCTGGTATGTTGTTCTGATTACTCTATAGGTTGGGCTGTAGACACCTTAGTCACACGCCTGCCTAATGATACACTTGCCTTCACTGTATACAAAAAACCCCCACACACAGGCAGATACATTCACAAACTATCACACCACCACCCCTCTCAACAATTTGGTATTATTAAAACTCTTACCAAGAGAGCCCACAATCTTTGTTCCATTGGAACCGCCCTCACTAATGAGCTTAACTATATACACAACACTTTCCTCTCCAATGGCTACAGCGATCACAGTATCAAAAAAATAATTAGTTCCTCTCCCATTCCCAGTCCTTCTCGTCAACAAGAATTTAAAAATGCCATCACCATACCCTACATCCGTGGCACATCCGAAAAAATAGCCACGATTCTAAAAAAGTACAACCTACACACAGCATATAAACCCCACCGCAAACTTCCTACCCTTATCCGTTCTACAAAAGATCAGCTCCCTCTTCTCTCTCTGCCTGGAGTTTACAAAGTACCCAGTTCCTGTAAGCTGGCATACTTTGGACAGACAGGCAGATCAGCATCAATCCGCCTATAGGAACACAAGTCTTACATCTATAAACACAACTATGGTCATTCAGGCTTGGGTGACCATGTCTTGGACACCACCCACAGAGTATCATGGAAGAAAACCACCATGCTCCATCACAGCAAATTCAAGAAAGAGAGACTTTTCTTAGAAGCAGCAGCAGCAGCAGCTCTTAGAAATCAACCAAATCTTAATAAATACGGTTGCATTAAGCTTCCGAAAATTTGGGAAACACTCATCACCAGAGATCCTACTTTATATTCCAGGCCACCTACAACCGCCCTTAGAGGGCGCTCCACCTAGATAGGACTTTAGTGTCACCCACGTGGTTGGGCTTAGTATTGTATGATATTTGTGTTATGTTACATTAGTTATTTTTGTAACCCCCGTAGATGTCCTAGTGACTAGGACAAAATATAGGAAGTATTAAATTCTTTTTAATCCTTTCCTAGTGTTGTAAAAAATCCATTAAACCTCCAACATTATTATAATGTTTTAACATGACTGTGTAGTGGCATAAGTGTTTCACCTTAAATATTTTGTATTCTGTCCATGCTGCCTGCATAAGTGTGGGTTGCTCCCAGAATATCAATTTTACCATTTTATCTTGCAACCATTATAACCTGTTAAGTCTGTAGTCTGTGCAGAATACATATGATGTGATTGCGTATCTTAAAATGTTTTCACATAATGCTTTATAGATTAATATTTTTATGTGTGCCTGGCTATGTCTTTTAATCGGTATAGTTTGCATGCTATTATCCTAAACTTGGTGTGTAGGTAGTTTATGTGGTTATTCCGACTTTGATCAGCATCGAAGTGAAGTCCGAGATAGCGTGTTGTTTTCACCTGTGTGATGGCTGTGGTTTTAGGTTCGGCGCTTTGTGTATAGGAAGGTGAATGTCGGATAGTGAGATATTTAGTTTCTATGGGCAGGTTTTTTTTTTTTTTAATATCATTAGCTTTGTTTTTCCAGGGTCTATGTATATGCCGTTTTCGGTTAACTAGTTAGTGATTTGATTGATGTTGTGTTCCATATTTGTGTTAGCAATATTTGCCTTGTTGTGAATGGATACTATGGCCATGTTTTCTGCGTACTGGAAGATTTTACTTTTAAGGGATGATGACTTAGGTCGTGTGCGTATATGTTAAATAGAATGGGAGATAGGACAGTCCCTTGCGGAACTCCGCAGGTTACCGGTACCTCTTTGCTGTACGCTGATCCTATACGTCTGATGTGCTTACTGTTTTTTATATCACTGCAGTAGTCGACCTCCGATTCCGATATGCGTTAGTTTCGTTAACAAGATTTTGTGTGTTAGTGTGTCAAATGCTTTTGTTAGGTCAATGAATACGATTAACCTTATTATGCTTTTATCCAATGCCTCATTTATTAGGTCTGTGAAATCTTCCAGGAATGTTTCTGTTCCTTTATTTTTTTGAAAGCCATAATGTGTTTTGGGTATGATTTGAAATTCTTCAAGGTATGTGGAGAGTTTGCAATGCACGATGTGCTCCATGATTTGGTTGATTATAGACAACGTGGCGATGTGTCTGTAATTACTTATAATGTTTCTTTTTCCATGTTTGTGTATGGGTGTGATTAATGCAGTCTTTAGTGTTTCAGGTATGTGTCCCGTTTCGAAGATTTTATTTAACAGTTTTTGTATAAGTGGACATAGGTTGGTTGAATGTTTCTTGATGTCTTTTGGTCTGATTACATCTATCTCCGATCCTTTGTTAGGTTTAATTGGTTGAATTGCCAGTAATAATTCTTCTTTTGTTACTGTAGGGAACCATATCGACTGGGTTGCTCATGGACCTAGTAGAGAATGTTCGTTTGTGTGAGGAAAGGTTGTTTCTTGTAGTTTTTGGACGGAGTTCAAGAATTGCTGATTAACGTTGTTTGCCAACTGTTTGAGGGATTTGGGGTCAAAAGAAAAGCTGTGTTTTTTTGTTTCTGAGGCATTTGGTTCTTTATATATTGTCCAGCATCATTTCATTAATCAGGTGCTAGGTTTCCTTTATGTCGTTCTACACACTATTGTTAATTTGTTGCTGTAGTAGTTCCTTTTTGCCGTTCTAATCTGTGTTGTTAGGAGATTTCGTTTTCTTTTGTATTCAGCTTGTAAAGCGGTATTGTTTGGCGACTTCTTAAGTTGTTTCCATAAGGCATCTTTTCTTTGTATGTCTGTTAATATGTTGTCTGTTATCCATGGATTCTGTTTTGTTTAGGAGCGTATTTTTATTTTTCTTAATGCTTTGTTATATATTTTATTAAATGCAAGTTTAAGATTATTATATACAGCTTCAGCAGAGTCTAAAGATGCTATCTGCATCCAGTCTGTTTTTTATGATTTCGTCGTTTACTATTATTTCGTTTAGACTGCTATAATACTGTTTTGTAGTCTCAGTGGGTTTTATGGGTTCTGGTTCGGTGTGTAACTGTAATGCTGTGAAATAATGATCTGCCAGTTTGCATGTTATGACGGCTGCTGTGCGATTGTTTGGAAGGACCCGGATATTTATATGGTCGGTACAGGATGAGGTTGTTGTATTTCGGACTATCTCTTCTCGTGTATACGACTGTATAGATGGGGTTATCTTATGTGCTGATAAGAGGTCTAGGTATTGTTCTGTGTTGTTATTTAGGTTCCTATTGTTTATATTAATGTTTCCTATTATTATCAAGTATTCTGAGGGACCTTCTTTCGTGGCTGAAAGCCATTTGTGTAGTTCTTCTAGGAATTTTGTGGTGCTTAAGTTGGGTGGTCTGTATATTGCGTTTAATATCAGGGAGTTTTCTTATTTGAGGTTTTTAATTTCGATGTATATGTTTTCTGCATATTCTAGTTTATAGTTTATTTCTGTTACTACTGGTTTATGTTTCGGAAATATTAGTATACCACCTCCTCGTTTCGTTTGTGCAGTGTTTGTGTTGTTGGAAGTGCGGCATTTAGTAGATGGTTGCCTCTTCGTTTGTTGAAGATACTTCAGTCAGTATTAAAATGTCTATGTTATCTATATCTTCCTTCAGATAAGCTTCCATGGTCAGCCAGTATTTTTGAATGCTTCTGATGTTGATGTTGAGTATAGATAGTCCTTTTTTGGGGGGATAATCACTTGTTTCCTTTCTGTTATTGATTTCAGAATGGAAATTATCATGTTCCGGGCTGATTACATCTGCTTGATGGTCTTCATTCATGTAGGTTGGTGTGCTGTTCCCTTCTTTACGAGTCATCAATATTCCTTTTAATGTGGCAGCCTGTTGAGGTCTTTAACGGATTTTATTTGGATTGATTTTGCATCTTGTGTCTTTTTAAGGAATATTTTGCTCTCTCTTATTCATATTAACTGGTGATTTTTTTTGCTGTTTTTACATTCCTTGTCTGGTAGAATAGTTTCTGATAATAAGGCGTTAAGTATTCAAACAAGTATATTGGGATATATTCATTATATTTGAATATAATAATAATCATATTGGGGAATATATCAATTTGAGTCTCAATTTGAGTTGAGACTCAATTATACTCATTTGAGTATAATTTGAGTTCACAAACAGGGCAAAGGCCAGTCCATTTAATAGTAATTTTAATTTTTTTTTATTTTAATTTAATTTCATTTAATTTTAATTTAATCAACATCATCATCATCATCATCATGCATATCAAGGATTTAGGCATAGTGTGGCCTGTTCTGGCCTTAGAAGTCATCGTTGATTCGTTTAAGAGGACGTCTGGTTTTCTTTTTCTTAATGGCTTGTACTTTAAGGCTTTTTTTGGTAATCCTTCTGTTTTCATTCTTTGAACGTGTTCCATCCATTTATGTTTATATTTTTTAATTTTTTCGATTACTGATTCTTGGTGTAATTCTTTCATAATTTCTTCATATTTTTTTGTGATCAAATAGAGTATACTTTTCAGTTTTTCTTATAACTTCATTTTTGCTGTTAATCTTTGTTTGTCTTTTTGTTTCATTGTCCAGATTTCTCTTCTATACAATAAGTCTGGTAGGACTAATGTATTGTATACTTTTAGTTTGGTTTGTTTTTGAACTAGTTTTAGTTTAAATATAGAGTTAATTTCACCTGTTATTTTTAAATATTTTACAATTTTTACGTTTATATCTTTTTCATTTTCATATATGATCATACATCCTAGGTAGTTAAATGAATTCACCTGTTCTATGATCTTGTTATCTATTACTATCTTAGTTCTTGCTGGATCTTGTCCTTTAAAGGCCATAGTTTTTGATTTTTCTGTCGATATTAACATACCGTAATCTTTGGCTATCTCATTTAGACCTAAAATAGCTTTCTGTAAGTTGTCTTCAGAATTTTTAATTATTATTTGGTCGTCGGCAAAAAGAAGAGTGTTTAAGTTCACAGTAGGAGAAAGTTTAATACCTTGATGGAGATTTTTATTCCATCTGATTATTATTTCATTTCATGATTGTTTCATTTTATTTATTATATCTTGATGAGATGTTATTTGTCAGCTTTCATCCTCGAAGCTTATTTGTGAGCTTATCTGCGGATGACACCAGTTATTATTTATTGGTTTGCTTGCTGTGTTGGGAAAATATGAAATCAAGTCTATGTTTAATAGTCTTGATTTCCTCTGCAGCCGTTGAATGAGAAATTCGCACGCACACACGCGCGCGACAACTTGGAATGTCTTAATGCGTTGCTGAACTAGAAGCCTGAACGAATATATTGTGTTTCATTGAATTTGTGTGGTATTTTAGGTGCATGTTTCTTGTTCACCGTGCCCTTAGTGCCCTTTGTAGGCTACTGTAGTTTGTAAGGTTTCTGTATTCAAAAGGTAATTTGTTTATCATGTCTGGGATGTAGATGTTTCATGTGGCCTTTCCACAGTGATTATTGTATTTGTATGTGATATGATTAGTTGTCTGAGGTCTTGTTATACGGTATGTATTTCTGACTGTCCTGTAGTTGGCATCGAAAGCCGCATAGTGACATAAATATTTTGCTGTCAGTATTTCGTATTCTGACATTGCAGTGTATATAAAGTCGTTATTGTGTCTTTGTTCCCAAAAGATCAGTTTTATCATTTTGTACTGTAATGATATTAATCTATTTAGTTTGTAGGGTGCACAGAAAGCATACGTTGTTATAGAGTATCTTAGTATATTTTGGAGTGCTTTGTATATTAGTGCTTTTAGGCATGTGGGAACTATGTCGTTTAACCTATAGAGTTTGCCAGTTATTGTTCGGAGTTTGTTGTGTAGATGGTGTGGCTATTCCAGTTCATATCTGCATCGAAGTAAATTCCACGGTATCGTATCGTTTCGACCTGATTGATTGTAGTGGTTTTGCTGTTCTGTGTGTTTTTTATGTTGGAGAGTGGATGTTGGATGGTTATATATTTGTTATCAACTGGTCGAGTCAGTGAATTTCTGAATATCATTCATTTTGTCTTATCTGAGTTTAGGTATATGAAGTTTTTCGTAAGCCAGTCTGTGATCAGATTTATGTCATGTTGCATATTTGTTTGGGCTATGCTTGCGTTATTATGGATGGATATTATATGGGTTTGATTATGGTGATCTTTAGCATACTTAGTATCTGTCCTGTTTTAAATATTTTATTTATTAATTTTAGTAGGATAGGGCCTAAGCTAGTTGCATGTTGCTTGATAATTCCTGGGCCTTTGTTTGGTTTGATTTGATGTATTACAGAGAGAAGTTCTGTTTCTTTTATGGTTGGGAACCATAATGTGTGTTTTGATTGTGGTCCAAGTGGAGGATCACGTTTTGTGATTTGAGGAATATTTTTGTGCAGTTCTTGGATGGAGTCTGCAAAGTATTGGTTAAAGCCATTTGCTAGTTGTTAGATAGGTTTTGCGTCTTTCATGAAGCTATGTTTTATGCTTTCGGAGGCGGTGGTGTTGATAGCACAATCTAGCATCTCATTAATCAGATGCCAGGTTTGTTTCACGTTGATTTATGCAGAGGTTTATTTGTCTCTGTAGTAGTTTCTTTTTGAATTTCTTATTTTTGTTGTAAGGCAATTCCTTGTTATCTTATATTCAGTTTTTAAAGCTGTGTTATTTGGATATCGCTTTAATTCTTTCCATAAAGCGTCCTTTCTGTGTATTTCTAGGATTAAGTTTTGTGTTATCCAAGGATTTTGTGTTGTTTTTGAATGAATTCTGACTTTCTTTGCAGCTTTCTTATATATTTCCTCTAGTGTGAGTTTAATGTTCTTGTGTAAGATATCTGCTGCATCTGATGCCATGTGTTCCCAGTCTGTTTTTCTTATTTCTTGGTTGACTATTTTTTCGTCTATTATTGTTTTCTGTCGCTTTTCTTCTGTGGGATATTGCATGGGTATTGTCTTAGTGTGCAGGTTTAGAGCGGTGAAGTAATGGTCTGCTACTTTGCGCTTTACGACTGATTTAGTGTAACTGTTTGGTGGTGCTCGAACGTTTATATGATCTAGATAGGAAGCAGTGATAGTATTTCCGAATATTTCTTGTCTAGTACATGATGTTATTGTTGGTATTAGATTATACACGGATAGCGTGTCTAGGCATTGTACAGTGTTGTTCTAGTTTTCGTTTGCAATATTTATGTTTATGTCGCCAATTATCATTAGGTATTTGGTTGAACATATTTCTTGGCGTGAAAGCAAGCAATTGAGTTTGTTCAAGAATTTTATCATGTTTAAGTTTGGTGGCCTGTAAATAGCATTTAGTATTATGGGATGTTGGTGGCATTAGTGATTTCGAGGCAAAGGGTTTTAGCATGCTCAAACTGATATGCAGTTTCTTTTGCTATTAATTTATGTTCGATAAATATTAATATTCCACCCCCTCTTTTTGTTTGGCGGCATGATCTATGTTGTTGGAACCCTGGAATAATAATAATAATAATAATAATTTGTTTTAATCTCAGAGAGGGCACATCAGTCGGTAATCGTTTCTATGGCAACTCATGTTTACTGATCTTTGAGTTGTTTTTTTCTAAATGTGAACTATGGAAAAGAAAATTACTCCACCTTTTGTTTTTTCCATTAGCAACTAGTAAACTGGCAACAGGAATTTCAGTTTTTATTTACTGTCAGTTTAATAGTCATGCCGTTTTTGAAATCGCGGCCGAAACCACCATCATGGAAGGAATGGGAGAAACTGGCGCTAAGGAATGGTTTCAGGCACAGAATATTTGCTGTCAATGGTGACAGTTATATGGGGGAATGGAATAATGATAAGAAACACGGTAAACATTACACTATCTTCATGCAGATATAATCATTTTATTGATTACTGGTGTTCACATTTTACATTATGTAGCTATAGCTGTGCAGGGTCGGATGTAGCTTACGAGTGAAGTCAAACTATTAAAGATGCGAGTGGTTGCGCATACACATTGAAACATCGTTGAACCTCTGAAACATGCTATACCATAGCTCTTTACATAGGTGAAATGGAATACCACAACTACCATACTGTAGTTGTGGTATTTTTATGATCCCTCTGTCATACGGTACAGAAGTTACCAATATAAGAAGTATACATGTCATAAAACTGATAAATTGTGCCTGCTATCGAATTTATAGCTAAATGTAATAATAATTATTCTTATTATTGTGTAACACCTAAAAGATGGCCATAGACTAATTGCATGGAAAGATGACCAGAGACTCACTACATGAAGGGGAGGAGTACTCGACATCACATAATCTACTGCCCAATCCTCCATTTAAACATTGTCAATAACCACAATCTGCATCATAGATAATTATTTAGACTGTACATAATTATTAATTCATATTGTAGAGAATTATTTCGATTGCAGATAATTTTTTATCCAATATAATTTATATTGAATTTATTCTTAATTATTATATTAATTCAATATAATATAGCTGGGGGAGAGGGAAAGAACCGAGGGAGATAATGAATGAAACAGTTATATCTGTTAAAAGTGTATGATAATTTATGATGCATTCTTCTCATTTGTTGTATGTACACCAAAAGGGATATACAATACATTATGATGGTTCAACACAATTAAATTTTCATTATTACTAGCTTCTTCTCAACACTTCTAAATTAATCTGCTGTTTGTGTGGTGTCCAGTACTATCAGCCATTACATTTTGATCTTCTAATGCACTGCTAAATCATCATCATCATCCACAACAACAACAATAACAACCATGGGTCCAATGCCCATAGGTGTCTGATGCCATCTTGATATGATTCTTCCATTGCCTTCTATTTTGTGCAAGATGACTCAGTTTGTGTATAGAGTTTCTGCACCATTTGACAATATCATCGCCCCATTCTGTGTTTGGTCTTCCTTTTTTGTTCTTTCCTTCAATCATCCCAAACAGCGGAATTTTTATTTTTCTTTCATCAAATTATATCTCTTTGGCCATACATATATGGCCAAAGAGACATAGTTTCCTTTTGATTATTTTCTGGATCAGGTTTTATTCATCTGTAGATTTCCTCATTGTTCACTTTCTGGATCCAGCTTATTCTCAAAATCTTTCTATAGCACTTCCTCTCAAATGCTAATATCCTCCTTTCAGATTCTCTCAGGAGTACCCAAAGCCTCACATCTATAGAGCATGCTGCTGAAGATACAGGTTTCTACAATGCGCAGTTTAGTTTGCATCTTTATAGCTCTGCTCTTCCATATTTTGTCCATGGCCTTTAAAAGAATAGCCAGAGCAATAGTTGTTGCTCTGGCTATTCTAATTTTTCTCTCTTTTTTTGAGTCCAAGCCATGCATCATGTGGCATCCAAGATATGTGAAGTGTTCCACATTTTCCAGTTGCAATCTGTCTATGGTAACTCTGTTCAGTAACTCCTGTTGTCCAAATATAATTGTTTTAGTTTTTTCAAAGTTGACATTTAGTCCATATATTTTTCCTTCTGTGTATAGTGTTTGCAGTGTCCTTTTCAGCCTTGCTGCATCTTCTGCAATCAGGACAATGTCATCTGCAAAGCAGAGGTAGTTTATTCTCATGCCATTTATTGAAATGCCTCCACCTTCTTCTTTAATCTTATCTAGTGTTCTTCCCAGATGTGTGATGAAGATGATTGGTGATATTGGGTCCCCTTGTCTTGTGCCTTGACTAGTGGCAAACCAATCTCCAGTCTCACTTGTTATCCTGATTTTTGCTTGTGCTTGGCTGTTTATATCTTTCAGCAAGCAGATCAATTTATTGTCCACACCATAGGATTCCAAGATAGCCCATATTATATTTTGCTCAACATTATCAAATGCTTTTTGAGTCCACGAAACAGCAGTATACCTTTTTGTTTTTTCTTCAAGCTTTCTCTTCTATTAGTCTTAGTGTGAGTATTTGTTGCACTGTACTTTGATCTTTTTGAAATCCAGCTTGCTCATCAGGAAGATGTGCCTCCATTTGACCCTTTGGGCATTCTGTTAGTATTTTCATCAGCACTTTGCCAAGATGACTCATTAATGCAATAGTTCTGTAATTGATGCATTCTGAAGCACTGCCTTTCTTATGAAGAATAACCAAGACTGATTTATTCCACTCTTCGGGGGCATACCCTGATCTCCATATTTCATTATATAACTTATGCATTTCTTTTACAACTGATTCTCTCCCATATTTTAGCATCTCACCTATTATGTTGTCATCTCCAGGACTTTTGTTGTTCTTGAGATTTATAGCCTTATTCACCTCTTCCAAGATGTTATTTTCAAAAGATCTCTGCTGGTGGAGAGATTGCTTTTAGTTCTTTGATTACTTCTGTTGCAGTATTATTTAGTTGATTTTTATATAGTTCACTGCAATATCTTGTCCATCTGTGTATGATTTCGGTCTTGTCCATCAATACTTTACCATCTTTGACTGCTACTGATCTTGTTTGCCACTTCCTATTGACATTTCTTATAAGTTTGTAGACCTCTCTAATTTTGTGTTCTCCATAATACTGTTCAATGTCTTTGCACTGGTCCTCCAACCATTTGGCTTTATCAGATCTTGCTGCTTTCCGTACTTCATTGCATTTTTGATGGTATAACTTATCTGCTGCCTCTGAATTATCCCTTTTAAGTTTCAGTTCTCTTTTCTCTTGTACCAATTTTAGGGTTTCCTGAGTTATCCATTTCTTGTTGATCTTTTCTCTTTCAGGAATTACTTCCTCTACTGCTCTGTAGTCAGTTGTTCTGTTCTTGTATTTATATTTTGTTTTTCACTTGGGGTCTTAAGCTTAGTTTCCAGTATGTTCTGATATGCTGTTCTTAGCCTGTCTTCATTTAGTTTTGAGATGTCTCTAGCTTTCTGGAACTTTCCTTTGTACTTCTGTTTCAGTTTTAGTCTTATATTCGCATTCACTAAGCTGTGGTCCGAATCAATATCAGCTCCTTGGAATGATCTGCACTGTTGAACCGAGGTTCTCCATTTCTGGTCTATTAATATCAGGTTGATCATATTCCTGTGTTTGCCATTGAAGGAGTGGCATGTCCATTTACGACAGTCTTTTTGTTGGAATTTGGTATTGCAAATCATCAGGTTGTTATCAGTGGCAAATTCCAGAAGCATCTCTCCACGTTCATTTCTTTCTCCACATCCAAATTTTTCCATAACCTTTTCCCATCCTGTGTTATTTTTGCCAATCTTTGCATTCCAGTCTCCTCCAATGATGAGTATTATCCTGCAAAATGAGTTCAATATATATATATATATATATATATATATATATATATATATATATATATATATATATATATATATATATATATATATAAAATAGTAATATATATTACTACAAGAAACACACGTATTAACCACAGTGAAAATTATTTAATTGTAAATATTTCATCCCAAGTATCTTAGGACATCATCAGTGCAGTAGTTTAAACAATAATAGGAATACCATACGGTTAGGGCACATGATTATAATAGAATCTCAATAAGTGTGCATAACGTGTTACATAAGTTTATAAAAAAAAAAAAATTAATTACTTTATACAATTTTGTTTGACAATTTCCCATACTTTAGGAATAGTAAGGATGTCTTTGCGGTTTAAATTTGGCCTGTGTAGTAGGGCTTCAGCACTTTCTTTAACGTTCATGTTTATATAAAGATCTATGTAAAAGTTTAGACTTTTCCCAATGGATCCTATGACTTGGATTTTCAATTCTGTGTTAAGAGAGACCAGATTTCTGCGGTTTAAAAAGATGAATGTGGTCTTGATGTTCCGAGATGCGTTTCTGAACAGACCTACCTGTCTGTCCAAAGTAAGACAATTTGCAGGAGCATGGAATCTCATAAACGCCAGGCAACATCAGAGGTGAGAGTTTTTCCTTAGGAGAAGGTAACAAGTTGTAAATTTGGTTGAGAGGTTTGTAAGTAGTGGCAAAATTGTATTTCTTCATAATTTTAGAAAGACGTTTGGAGATGCCTTTGACGTAAGGTATGGGAATCCTATGGACTTCTTGTTTGGGTTGATGTATGTGGGAAGGTGACTAATGATTTTTTGAGTTGTTTTAGGATTATATCCATTTAGGATGGCTGTATTTTTGATTACTTCTAGTTCTTGGTTTAGAGATTTCTCTCTATATTATTCATACATAATATAGAGAGAAACACCGGCCAGCTCTCCAGTACTGGAGCCAACAGACTTTGATTTGAGGTAGCTAAAGTAATCTACAATGCCAATCCTTCTGAATTAAATATCCTACCATCAGAATTGAAAGCTATTATATCCTTAAAATGTAATAAAAATATAATCATTACCAGAGCTGATAAAGGAAATACCACCGTGGTTCTTGATACCAGTTCATATGACCGAAAAATGAATTTACTTCTTCGAGATCGTAATACGTACGCCAAACTGGATTACCTACAAAACGTCAACTCAGAAAATTAAATAAGCTACTTGATGAAACCTCCTCCTTAGATGAAGAGACAATTAAAAAACTTAAGACATACCATGCCAGATCTCCAAGAATTTATGGCTTACCTAAGCTACACAAAAACTAATGTTCCACTCAGACCCGTTGTAGACTATTTTAGCAGTCCAACTTACAAGTTATCAAGATTCTTATCTAATCTTCTCTGTCCTCACATAGGGCCACTCAATCTCTTTAATCAAAAATTCTACAGAGTTTTACGCAAAAATAAAAGACATTCAACTATCAAAAACTGACTTGTTAATCAGCTTCGACATTGTCTTCCTCTTCACGAACATTCCTCATAAAGAAACAATAGAATTACTAACTCAAAAATTTCCGTCTGATATAGTTGAATTATTCAAATTTATTATTACATCAAGTTACTTCGGAAAGGTCAAATTTATAAGCAAGAAGAAGGAACAGCAATGGGATCTCCTTTATCACCAAACCTAGCAAACTTGTTTCTAGAACACCTTGAAAAAAAAATATTCACTTTTGAACCCAAACCAAAAATTTGGTTAAGATATGTCAATGACGTATTTGCAGTCTGGGATCATTCCGAACAGGAATTACAACTGTTTCTAGATAAAATTAACCTTCTTCACCCTCGTATCAACTTTACGTTAGAAAAAGAATCTCCACAGGGTATCTCCTTTCTGGATTTACACATTAAAAGAAAAGAAGATAGTTCCATCGCCACTTCTATCTTTCACAAGCCTACATTTTCTGGTCGCTACATTCACAATTCTTCCACTCATCATCCATCTCAGAAATCTGGCATTATTAAATCACTAGTTTCCAGAGCACACAAATTCTGCTCCTCTGAAGAATGTCTAAACCAAGAACTAGAAGTAATCAAAAATACAGCATAATACATCCTAAATGGATATAATCCTAAAACAACTCAAAAAATCATCAGTCACCGTCCCACACATCAACGCAGACAAGAAGAAGTCCATAGGATTCCCATACCTTGCATCAAAGGCATCTCCAAACGTCTTTCTAAAATTATGAAGAAATACAATTTTGCCACTACTTACAAACCTATCAACCAAATTTACAACTTGTTACCTTCTCCTAAGGACAAACTCTCACCTCTGATGTTGCCTAGTGTTTATGAGATTCCATGCTCCTGCAAATTGTCTTACTTTGGACAGACAGGTAGGTCTGTTCAGAAACACATCTCGGAACATCAAGACCACATTCTGTCTTTTTAAACCACAGAAATCTGGGCTTTCTCTCAACACGGAGTTGAAAATCCAATTCATAGGATCCATTAGGAAAAGTCTAAACTTTTACATAGATCTTTATATAAACATGAACGTTTATATAAAGAAAGTGCTGAAGTCCTACTACACAGGCCAAATTTAAACTGCAACGACGTTCTTACTATTCCTAAAGCATGGGAAATTGTCATACAAAATTGTGTTAAGTAATTAATTTTTTTAAAATTTTATTTATTTATTTATTTTTTATTTTTTTACTTCTGTAACACGTTACGCACGCTTATTGAGATTCTATTATAATCATGCGCCCTAACCGTATGTTATTTCTATTATTGTTTAAACTACTGTACTGATGATGTCCTAAGATACTTGGGATGAAATATTTACAATTAAATAATTTTCACTGTGGTTAATACATGTGTTTCTTGTAGTGATGAACTCACCACAGGTTTCGTTATATAAGAAAATATATATTACTATCTTAGACACTTTTTTTTTCTTTACTAACCTTTTCTCTCTCCTTTTGTATAAGTTTCCATACCACCTTAGATTAGCATTGGTAATATTTCTTAAATGCTAATGATGTCAAGTTCCTTTCTAATATTTTCATTCTTAATATGGTTCTACCATTGATGCTACTGAAACCATTTACTTTCCTTCCTTAATTTTCCTCAGAATCCTTATCTCTGGTCTCCAGAAGAAGTGTGTTGTTTGTAATTTAAATTCCTGAGCTGTTAAAACTAGATATAACATTACATACAAAACTAGAGTTTGTATGTAATGCATCAGAGTTAAAAAAAAAAAAAAATGTGCACTTCTGGCTGAAAATTTGCTTCAAATACAAGAATGGTCATAATCACTTCAGTATTAATTATTGACATAGCATTTCAATGTATATTCAATCTACATTTCAATGTATAATCAATGTATACATTGAATATACATGTTATTAGCATTGTTGATATATATACTGATGTTTTTTAGTACATTAGTAGTGGATCGATTATATTTCAATGAAAAAAAGTCCATATTTCTGAACAATTTTCTGTGTTCCATATATTCTTTATTTATCAACAAACAATGATAAACCATGAAATAATAAGTTCATATTTTGAGTGATATGAAGAGCAATATAACAGTATCAATTGTTTGTTACCTCTATTTATGTTCTGATTTCTATCACATATTCTTATGTATTTTATCATGTCTCCTCATATATTCTATGGCATTGTCCTTGTGCATTTTATTATGTGCCCTTATAAATTCTATCACATTATACTCATATATTTTATTAGGTGTAATACAGTATTTTTGTGTGATGAATTATTCATTTGAAACTGCTATGTTACAAAGATTTTTACCAGATCAGTAACCAGTAACCAGCCTTATGTAAAACTCAAACTAGAGGACCAGGGTCTCTCTCTCTCTCTCTCATTCTGGCACCTACTTCTTGACCTCTCCCAAATAGGGAAGTCTTACCAGTAGCTTAGCTGCTACTGCTGGCATAGTTCTTGAAGTCACTGAAAACACATTTAGTTTCATAGAATTTATAGGATATATTTTATTATCTGCACTGTCACTGTTATTATTGATGTTATTATTATTATTATTATTATTATTATTATTATTATTCGTGACACCTCCAAGGAGTCCGAAGACTCATCACGGGAGGACACCTACTGTATCCACCACTACTGAACCTCTACTACCAATCAACTACATCAGCGCCATCTACTGCCCACCACCACCACCACCACAACAAGTATTTTTTGTCTGTAAATTACATGTGTTCTAATGGGCCGATTTGTCGGTATGTGGGATGAAAAACCCGAGTTTCCGGGAGAAAAAAACCCTGCTACCTCCATATGAGATCGGCTAACTCACCTTCAATTGAAAAAGTCCATATAAAGATTCCTCCCATCATGACAGGAATCGAACTCGAGCCTTTTCCAATCGAAGGGCCTGATGTACCGCCGTTATATTACTGCTATCTAGCAGCCTGCCTGTGGAACTGCTTTACTGCTGTATCCTTTCCTGGAGCAGGGAATATACCATTTCTTGCTTAAATGTGTTGTCTTCTTCTTATTATTATTATTATAATTGTTATTTTATGGCATCTCAGTGGAGTCCAGAAACTCATCATGGGAGACCTAAATTAACCATTATACACACTAATACTATCATACCTCTCCTTGAATCGATTCACCATCTAGGAACTCACAACCAATTCATTCCACTCATTCACCACTCTTCATGCAAAAAATCTCTTACACAACTTCTAGACCTGCCACCATCTTAGTCACTTGTCTCTGAATCCTCTCGACCACCTTGTAGGCCCCAAGAAACCCAGGTGACCAAATCTAAGCGCAGTAGTCAAGATGTGGGCAAATCATAGCCTTATAAAAAGGGGATAATAACTTCCTTATCTTTACTTGTTAGTGTGTTATCCAATCCAAGTTATTCATTCAGCTATTTTACCAACCTTTGCAATATTATTATTATTATTATTATTATTATTATTATTATTATTATTATTATTATTATTCAGGCCTCCAAGGAGTCAAAAGACTCATCGAGGGAGGTCCTTCCTAAGACATAAAGTCTGTCAAGACTCACTGAGGGGAGGTCCCCCCCTGAGAAACACAAAGTCTATCATACCACTCTTTAAACTCACTGACCGTTCTCGCTCCCACCACTCCATCAGGCAATGCATTCCACGGCTCAACCACCCTCCACACAAAGAAACCACTCCTCACCCTCTTGCTCACAGCTTCCTTTCGTAACTTCCATGGATGGCCTCTTGTCATCACTCCTTCCTGCTGATCAACCAAGCGAAAGAACTCCCCAGTGTCAACCCTGTAACCACCTCTCAACAGTTTAAAAGTCTCAATCATATCACCTCTCCTTCTTCTATCCACCAAACTCTGCAGTCCACATTCTCTCAGCCGATCCTCATAACTATCCTTGTACAGTCCTGAAACCATCTTTGTCATCCGTCTTTGTATCCTTTCCACAGTTAATTTATCCCCTTCAAATCCTGGGGACCAAATCTGAGAACAATAGACCAAGTGTGGTCTGATCAGAGACTTATACAATGGAATGATAACCCTCTTATCTCTGCAGGTCAGTGTCCTTCTCATAATAGCAGCAATCCTCTGTGTTACCTTCACCACCTTTGCAATATGTCCCCTAAACTTCAGGTTTCTATCAATCATCAACCCCAGATCTCTTGTCTCCCCTACTTCCTCCAGTATAACTCCTCCCATAGAGTATGCAGCATCCCATCGATGTTTCCCAAACCTCAAGACCTTACATTTTGCTGCATTAAACTGACACCCCCATTCATTTACCCATCTATCTAGCTTATATACCCTCTGAACTTCAACTCTTTGTCTGCCATTATCCCCAAGTCCCTAGTCTCATCAATTTCCTGCAATCCAATACTATTCAATATGATACATCATATTGATAGTTCATCAACCTTTACAACTCGAAGTACATAATCTTACATTTTGCAACATTAAATTGACAATCATTATCCTTTGCTCATGATGCCAATTTATTTAAATCATCCTGCAGGATATCTACATCACCTTTATTGCCTATTGCTCTCTCTAGTTTTGAATCATCAGTAAACAATTGAATATCCCCTCTTAAATCTTTCCCTATGTCATTGATATACAAATTAAATAGTAGTGGCCCTAGTACTGAACCCTGAGGTACTCCACTACTGACATCATTCTCCTAGAGTCCACTCCACCATATACTACTCTCTAGTGTCTGTCAGTCACCACTTATCCATGCTATTTGCTTCATATCCATTTACATTTGCTCCATTTTTGTAATAATTTTCCATGTTGTATTCTATTAGATGCCTTGGTAAAGTTGAGCAGTATCATGGTGTAGCCATTACCTTTATCCAATTCTGCTGCCACTTAATTATAAAATATGAATAAGTTACTAAGACAGGACCTACCATTTATAAAACCATGTTATCCACTATAGAGTATCACATTCCTATCCACCCACTGTTGTATTTTACCTTTCATCAACTTTTCAATACTTTAACAATCACTCCTGATATATTAATTATTCTATAGTTTGCTATTTGCTACCTGTGTCTTGGAGCCACCTTTATGCTGTGGTACTGTCTTACTCCCTTTCCACTCCCTTGGAACCCTTCCAGAACTGAGACAGATTGAAGAACTTCTTCAGGGGAAATGCCAATTCTCTTGCACATTCATGTAGTACATGGACTGATATGCCTCCCAGTTTCACTGCAGTGTTCACATTCATATTTTTTAATATGCTGAACACCTCCTGTTCACCAACCTCAATAGTGATATGCATCTCTGTAACATCTGCAACTGTAAAATCACCACCTAGATGATATACCTTTGCAACATGATCACTTAGCAACTACATGACCTTTATTGACTATTGCTTTCTCTAGTTTTGCATCATCTTTTGGTTCGGTCACCTTCCTACCATGAGCATTGTTTAAAGTCATTCTACCATAGTCATTTTTCTCCCCTCTTACTTGCTACATAACAAAAAGAGTCTTTTGGATTTGCTTTGGTCTGTTTGGCTATTTGGCCTTCCTTACCATACTAGTCATCCTTGCTTGTACATGAGTATGCTGATTACTTTTTTCAATATATTTCCACCACAATGTTTTCTTTTGTTGCAGCTCTTGCTTTATATCCCTATTCATCCACTTAATTCCAACTTGGTTTATCTTCCTGACCTCGGGTATGCAGTGTGACACTGCTATTCTCTAGCGATCTCTTACCACTTGCTATGCACTACTGACATTCTTTCCTTGTAGCTTCTAAAGCCATGGCACTGTTCCAAGATGACTCCTGATTCTCTCATAATCACTAGCCTTATAGTTGAATATAAACCCCTTCTCGACAGAGAACTCCACATGTTTGGCAACTTCCGAGAACAAGGCCGCATGGTCACTCTCCCCAATTGGAGGCAGAGTGTTTACCTTGGTTATAGATACTGAAGCAACTCATAGTAAAGGTGGACCAAGCTGTCATCACTCGGAGTGATGAGAGCTTGGTCCACCTTTACTACGAGTTGCCATAGTCCTGAACTACTTCAGGCGCAAACTTTGTTTGCCTACACTTGGGTAAAGGATTAAACTAAATTTATTATAGTCTAACCAAGTGGAAAATATACTTCCAACATCACTGGAAATGACTTTTAATCACCTGATACTTACCACCCTACTTAATGGAAGCCAGAAATGGTAACTGCTACTTTTGCTCTCCAGTTTCTGCTTCCTGAGACAAGGAGTGATGAGAACTTGATCCACCTTTACTACGAGTTGCCTGTCCTGAACTACTTCAGGCGCAAACTTTGTTGCCTACACTTGGGTAAAAGATTAAACTAAATTTATTATATCATTTCCAGTGAAATACAGCAATAATAATAACAATTGTTTTTATCCATATTTTATCCTTGTGTTGAAGCTCAAGTGTTATGAGGACATCAAGTTCAGAGGTTTAGTGAAATATTTTCAGCACTGGGAAAGGATTAAAACTAATTTTAATGCTTCCAATATTTCATCTCAGTCACTGAGACATCTTCAGGGATGACAAATAACTTTTGTAACAACTTTGCCAGCAAAGGTTGGTCGATTGGTAGAGCCTCTGATACTAATGGCTCGCAAAAAGGTAAGCAAGTTTGAGTGTGGTTAGTAGTTGGAAGGGGTGAATCATTTGATGCTGTTGGCACACTCTCCCTCGATGAGTCTTTGGACTCCCTGGAGGTGTCACATAATAATAATAATAATAATAATAACACACTCAAATACAATACAATACAGGTGGAGCTCGGTGGTTTTTTTCCAGTTGATCCTGTGGATTGTATCCAAAACATGGTCCGCAAAGCCAGATTGACCATAGTTGTGATTGTGGATGTATGATTTATATTTTTCTAAACACATGGTTGCTAGCTGCAACAAGCAACCATGTAGAAGAATGCAAATCATACATCTGTAATCACAATTATGGTCAATCTGGCCTTGTGGACCATATTTTGGACAATCCACAGGATTTCCTGGAAAAAAACCACCATGCTCTGCCATAGTAAATTTAAAAAACAAAGTCTGTTTTTAGAATCTGCAGCGACACTCAGAAATCAACTGAATTTAAATAAATACAGTTTACATAAAACTTCCCAAAATTTGGGAAACATTAATTATCAGAGTTCCATGTTACATCCTAGGCCACCAACAAGCACCCATCTAGATAGGATTTTAGAGTCTTCCACGTGTTTCAATTAGTATTGTATTGTATTTGAGTGTGCTGTTACAAAAGTTAGAGAAGTGTGTTGTTAGAGAAATCAGAAGAGCCATAGATTGATTACAAAGGATATGGGAGGCAGGATCATGGCCTAGAGACTGGAGGAAGTCGGTTTTCATACCACTACATAAGAAAGGTGATATGAAGGCATGCAAGAACTATAGAACTATTAGTTTAATATCTCATGCAAGTAAAATTTTATTGAAGATCATGCTAATTAGGATAGAGGCCAAAGTTGAAGCAGACATGTCAGAGGAACAAGCAGGTTTTAGGAAAGGTAAGCACCAGAGATCAGATCCTTTGCCTTAGACCAACGATTTTCAACCGGTGTGCCGCGAGATTTATGAAAACAAATTAATTGAAAAAAATAATGTTGTAATTTGCACATTTATTTATTAGTGTCTGGTCTTCCATCTTCTTGTGTGTGGAAACCAATCAAAATCATGCCTATTTTTTTGCCAGATCATCAAAAAAATTAAAAGAATATATTTTTAGTGTGCCGCAGAATTTTAATAATTAGTCTAGGTTTGCCGTGTTATGAAAAAGGTTGAAATTCACTGCCTTAGACAGATCATAGAAAATTATAAAGAATTCAGACTCCTGCTGGTAATGTGTTTCTTAGACTACTGTAAAGCTTTTGACTGCGTTGAGCATGTGAATCTGGGGGAAGTAATGAAAGAATGGGTTTTCCTCAACACACTATCAAGTTGATATCCAACTTGCACAGGGAGCAAGAAGCCACGATAAGAACAGGTGTTGGATTGACTGATTGGCTTTAAGTTGGAAAAGAAGTTTGACAAGGATGTTTACTTTCTCCTCACTTGTTTAGTATATATATGCGGAGGACATCATGCGTGAAGCATTGGATGAGCTCAAGACAGGCATTAGGATAGGAGGTAGATTGATCAGTAATTTGAGGTATGCTGATGATACAGTACGCCTTTGTAATGACATGGAAGAATGAGGACTAATTCTTGACAAAGTTAACAAGATTAGTAATAACAGAGGACTTCAACTCAATCCTAGCAAGACAAAGATTATGGCTCTCGAAGGAAATACAAACAGGGAAGCTCTTATGAAACAAGTGTACCTTAATGGAGAAAGAATTGAGAAAGTCAGCAAATTTAAGTACCTGGGATCCATTATTAATGTGAAGATGTCAGAAGAAGGTTAGGAACAACAGTCAAAGACTTGTCTAAAATCCAGAAGGATGGATCTATCTCCATGGGAACAGAGTTGAGGATTTTGGATGCAGTTGTTTTTCTGACAGAGACTTATGGATGTGAGACTTGGAACCTAAAGAAGTCAGATAAGAAACTGATATCTGCTTTTGAGATGTGGTGTTACAGAAGGCTGTTGAGGATATCATATACCAAAAGGCGTACAAATGAATGGGTGTTAGAAAAGATCAGTAGAACTTTAAGGCTCCTTAAGGATATTGACAGAAGAAAGGTAAAACATTTTGGATATATTGAAAGCATGGGAAGGGGGACTTCTCAGAACAGTAATAGAAGGTAAAGTTCCTGGAAAAAGAGGAAGGGGTAGATTGTCAATGAGATGTATGGATGGTGTGTGTGTGTGTGTGTGTGTGTGTGTGTGTGTGTGTGTGTGTGTGTGTGTGTGTGTGTGTGGAATGACTGATCTTTAGAGAGTTCAAGCCTCCAGAAAAGCAAACAACAGGATAACATGGTGAGGCCTGGTATGGCACATCACCAAGCATCGGAGTGACCATACGACATCTGTGGATGCCCAATGAACATATAGATAGATAGTTGCAAAAGTTATTTGTAATCCCTGAAGATGTATCAGTGACTGAGAGAAAATATTGGAAGCATTAAAATTAGTTTTAATCCTTTCCCAGTGGTGAAAATACTCCAACATGAGATCATATTTTATCCTATTGTGACAAAACAGTGGTCTGGTGGTTATGCCAGGGTAAAATATTGATGATGATAATAATAATAATTATTATTATTGTTGTTGTTATTATTATTATTTCGTGACCCCTCCAAGGAGTCCAAGGACTCATCGAGGAAGGACACCCACTCCACAACTCTCTACCTCCACCACTCCATTCACCAACTATGCCAAACCTCTACTATTATCATCTACTGCCCACCACCACCACTTTATTTTTTGTCTGTAAATTGTGTATGTTCTGAAGGGCTGATTAGTCTGTATGGGATAAAAAACTCGAGTTTTTGGGAGAAAGAACCCTTCTAAGAATGAGAGTAAATAAGAATAAATTTATCAATAAGAATACATTTATAAATAAATAAATAGGAATAAATTTCTTGCAAATATAATATACTTTCCAATGATGTGAAAAAATAATACCTTATTTTTTCTTATGAGTGTTTAAGACTTGAGAAAAATGCCAGCTTTTACAAAATATATGAGAAAAATTACTAACCCTAATCATTTCATTTATTCCCATTATACTGTTTATACAGGTTTATATATTTTGTTTCATTTATTTTAGGCAAAGGAACATATCTTTGGCAGGCAACAGGAGAAATATACAGTGGAGAATGGGAAAAGGATAAAAGAAGTGGTCATGGTACTCTTAGTTCTCCTGACTCCAAGGGAAATTATGTATGTAATTATGTGGGTGGCTGGAAGAGAGACCAACGACATGTAAGCTGCTTGATATTTAAAATTTTTAATTAAATTCAATAAACAAGTAAATAAAATAAGTAAAACAGTATAATGGGAATAAATACTGGAAGTAGTAATCAGTATATGTATGGAAATGATTATCATAGGAATGGCATTAGTTGAACTGGTTGTAGGCCAAGAAATGAACTGCTGTGCTTATTTACAAATGCCAGGAATATCAGAATAAGAGAAATTAAATTGTTGCATTGATTGAGTTTATCTTCCAGAAAATAGTTGGAATAAATGAAACAGCTGATGAGGATGATATCATGACTGAAATAAAATAGAAGGGTATATGACGATAGGTAGGACAAGAAGGTAAGGGGGATGCTGGTGATGATAACAGAGGATGATGTACCCTTGCTACAAGCTGGGGAATATGGTGATAAAAAATGTATATTCTTTTCACTCATCCAATTTGGTTGGATGAGTGAAGAGAAGAGTGATAATCGTAATGTAATACTGATTGGAATGAAGAGATAGAATCTGGGTATAAGGAAAATGAATTTATTCCTGAAGGGTAAGTATCTTAGGCAGTATATAACAGAGTGCACACAAAAGTTAGAGTCTTAGATTTGATCATATCACCAGAAGATGCATTTGTGAATGAGGTTTATCTAATTTTCCTCCAGTTGCAATAGTGATCATTTCATGGGTTATAGCCAGTTATATGAGAAAAGAGTATAACAATAGTTGACTAAGGGCTAAATAACCAAAGAAATAAGTTTTTTTTGTTTTTTTTTGTTAGATCATACATCCTGTTCCATTTTTTGTTCTGATTATGTCTGATTAATTTCTGCATAAGTTATCATAGTAATTTAATGTAAACTGTTCCTTTGTCATCTATAAATTTCCAATGGTGAGAGTGAATTGTATGGAAGTTTTTTCCCTTTGACTATGCTACTAATTATATATTATGTTTTATCCTTTATCCAAGTGTAAGCAAACAAAGTTTGCACCTGAAGTACTTTCAGGACTGGGGCAACTCATGGTAAAGGTGATATACGTTCTGATCATTTTTCTTAGTATCTCATAATGCAAAGCACATCTCCTTGCAGACATGTATAATGCTATGCATATAAGGGAAGGGTCACTACCCAGACCAGTTTCGACCTTTATTGAGGTCGTATCAGTGGGAGCCAGACCCAGAGGTGGTGATACTCAGGTGGAAGTAATGGAGAAGTCATATTTACCTATACGAGTTGCCAAAGGATGTCACACCCTATTGTTAAAATTCTCTGCATTAGAGATAAGTTTATGGAAGTTTTTTTTTTCACTTGGCTATGCTACTAATTATATATTTGGTTTTATCCTTTATCCAAGTGTAAGGAAATAAAGTTTGCATCTGAAGTACTTTCAGGACTGGGGCAACTAATGGTAAAGGTGGGATAAGTTCTCATAGGTAAATATGCTTTTCCATTACTTCCACTTTTATCACCACATCTGGGTCTGGTTCCCACTGATGAGACCTCAATAAAGGTCAAAACCTGTCTGGGTAGTGACCCTTCCCTTAATGTATACCATTATACACGTCTGCAAGGAGATGTGCTTTGCATTATGGGTTATCAAAGCAAGCGATGAGAACTTATACCACCTTTACCACGAGTTGCCCCAGTCCTGAAAGTACTTCAGGCACAAACTTTGTTTGCTTACACTTGGATAAAGGATAAAACCAAATATATAATTAGTAGCTTAGCCAAGTGAAACAAACTTTCATAAACTTATATCTAATCCAGAGAATTTTAATAATAGGGTGTGACGCCCTTTGGTAACTCGTATAGGTAAATATGACTTCTCCATTACTTCCACCTTAGTATCACCACCTCTGGGTCTGGCTCCCACTGATGTGCTTTTGCACAGAAGTGGTTGCTTTCCCTGAGATGTGAGAGGCTCTGCTTGGAGGTAGATTTTTGCCTGTCTCTGAGTGGGACCACCGCTGAGATTATGGCTCTGCTTGGTGGTGGTGGGGTGGGGTGAGCCTGCTATTGTGCAAACCCACTGTTGAGGGTTCTTCTTGGTGGTGGGGTGAGTCTGTCGCCGAGTTGGACGATCCTTCTGTCACTAGTAGGGAGTGGTCTGGGGGTACCGCCTAATTTTTAGAGAGGTCTTTACTTAAACAGCACCTCAATAAAGGTCGAAACCAGTCTGGGTAGTGATCCTTCCCTTAATGCATAGCATTATACATGTCCGTAAGGAGATGTGCTTTGCATTATGGGATACTAAGGCAAGTGATGAGAACTTATACCACCTTTGCCATGATTTGCCCCAGTCCTGAAAGTACTTCAGGTGCAAACTTTGTTTGCTTACACTTGGATAAAGGATAAAACCAAATATATAATGAGAATGAACTGTATTATTATTATTATAGGATGTGGTTGTGAATGAGGTATCAACACTGCCATCTGTAGGTGAGAGTGATCACAAGTTATTGCTTTGAAAGGTAGTCAAACAGGAAAAAGTTATCAAGAAGGTGCATATTTGGAACTTTTAAGGTGGGTGATTATTAGAAGTTTTGTAGTCAACTGACATCAATATTGGTTGATGAGTTGTGCAGAAAGATGTTGATAGTGCATGTGAAACAATAAGTCAGTATCTGACACAAGCAAAGAATAACTGCATACAAATAAATAGAGTAGGTGTGAGATGGATGAACAGTGAAATCAAGCAAGCAGTGTTACAGAAGAAGTTGTTATAGAGCAAGTACAAGACAGTTTGTGGTGAACAGATGCATGAAGAATATATAAACTGCAGGCCAGAAAAGTGACAAGCATGGTTAAAAAAGAAAAAAAAAAATAGATTATGACAGGAGATTGGCCATTTATATCAAAGCTAATGAGTATTTATAATGAGACGAGTATTTCATCCTCGAGAGAAGTAAGTTTTAATACTAGAGGGATAGGGCAGGTTTGAGGTTTAGAGTTTCAAGAGGAGAGTGTGTTCCAAATACTGAGTATCCTGGATATCAGTAAAGCTGTGGGACGATGGTATTTCGCCTAGGTTTTGAGAGAATGTGCTAAAGAACTGATAGCTCCATTGACCTGGCTTTTCAATGAAAGTCTGGGTATGGGAAAGGTAACCAAGGAATGGAAGGAAGGTAAGATTGTGCCATTGCATAAGGGCGGTAGCAGACTGGATGTGTCTAACTATAGGCCAGTTTGTGTTTCATCAGTAATTGTAAAGATCTTGGAGAAATTAGTGAGGGACCATATACAGTGTTGGGCAGATGAGGGTAATGTTATCTCTGAGAGTAAACATGGATTTATTAAGGGTGTTCTTGCTTTAGTAATATGATTGCCTTTTATAATAAAGTGACAAGAGTAGTTGATGAGGGAAAGGCATATACTGTCATTTTTTTGGATTTAAAAATTTTGCAAAGGCATTTGACAGGGTGCCACATGATAAGTTGATATTTAAGTTGCAGCACATGGGTTTAGATGTTGGGTTAGGCAACTGGATTCAGGACTGGCTGTCTGATAGGTATCAGAGAGTTGTGCATGGTGGGGCAGCATCAAGGAGGCAGAAGGTTACAAGGGTGATTGAAGAAGGTTACAAGGTGGATGAAAGCAGAAGGGTGGTTGAACTGTAGAATGCATTGCCTGATAGAGTGGTGAGAGCAAGAATAGTCAATGAGTTCAAGGAATGGTATGATAGACTTTGTGTTTCCTAGGAAGGACTTCCCATGATGAGTCTTTAGACTCCATGGAGGCCTGAATAATAATAATAATAATAATAATAATAATAATAATAATAATAATAATCCAAGGGAATTTTTCTGCTATATGGCAAGCAAGAGGAAAAATAATTATGGCAGTTGATACTGGTGAATAGTTATTGCAGCAAAGTAACCATATCAAATGATATAGGGGAATTATATAATGAATGCTTCATTAGTGTATATCATACTGGTGTGAATGATGCTGTACAACATGCAGAAGGAAGACAAGGATTAGGAGAATTGGAAGTGAAACAATCAGAGGTGTATCAAGTACATCTTGGGTTAGATGTTAATAAGGCTGTGGGAATGGAAGACATATCAACACATATTTTTAAAGAATTATTATTATTATTATTATTATTATTCAGGCCTCCATGGAGTCAAAAGACTCTCGTGGGAGGTCCTTCCTAAGAAACACAAAGTCTATCAAGACTCATCGAGGGGAGGTACCCCCTTAAGAAACACAAAGTCTATCATACCACTCCTTGAAGTCATTGACTGTTGTTGCTCTCACCACTCCATCAGGCAATGCATTTCATGGTTCAACCACCCTCCATGCAAAGAAACCACTCCTCACCCTCTTGCTCACAGTTTCCTTTCGTAACTTCCAGGGATGGCCTCTTGTTATCACTCCTTCCCGCTGTTCAACCAAGCGAAAGAACTCCCCAGTGTCAAACCTGTAACCACCTCTCAACAGTTTAAAAGTCTCAATCATATCACCTCTCCTTCTTCTATCCACCAAACTCTGTAGTTCACAGTTAACTTATCCCCTTCAAATCCTGGGGACCAAATCTGAGAATAATAGTTTTAGTGTGGTCTGATCAGGGTCTTATACAATGGAATGATAACTGTTTTATCTCTGCAGGTCAGTGTCCTTCTCATTATTGCAGCAATCCTCTGTGTTACCTTTGCCACCTTTGCAATATGTCCCCTAAATTTCAGGTTTCTATCAATCATCAACCCCAGATCTCTTGTCTCCCCTGGGACAAGTATGGGAGGAGTTATACTGGAGGAAGTATAACTCCTCCCATAGGAGTTATACTTGAGTGAGTTATGCAGTGTCCCATCGATGTTTCCCATACCTCAAGACCTTACATTTTACTGCATTAAACCGAGACCCCCATTCATTTGCCCATCTATCTAGCTTATTCAAATCCTCTTGCAGGGCTGTCGCATCTGCACTATTACTAATAATCCTTCCCAGCTTCACATCATCTGCAAACAACTGAATATCCCCTTGCAATTCACTGACAATATCATTGATATAAAGGTTAAACAATATAGGTCCCAGTACTGCCCTGTGTGACCCCGCTTGTAACCCTCTGCTTCCTTGAAACTGCCCTACCATACACAACTCTCTAATACCTATCGGACAGCCAATCCTGAATCCAGTTGATCAATCTGACATCCAGACCCATGTGCTGCAACTTAAATATCAACTTATCATGTGGCACCCTGTCAAATGCCTTCGCTACTAAGAAAATTGCAGTATATGCCTTTCCCTCATCTAATGCTCTTGTAACTTTATCATAAAAGGCTAGCATATTGCTAAAACAAGAGCATCCCTTCACAAATCCATGTTAACTCTCACAGATAACATTACCCTCATCTTCCCAATGCTGTATATGGTCCCTCACTAATTTCTCCAAGATCTTAACTACTGATGACACACAAACTGGCCTATAATTAGACACTTCCAGTTTGCTACCGCCCTTATGTAATGGCACTATCTTACCTTCCTTCCATTCAATGGGCACCTTTCCAGCAACCAGACTTTCATTGAAAAGCCAGGTCAAAGGCACTGTCAGTTCTCTAGCACATTCTCTCAAAACTCGTGGTGAAATACCATCCAGTCCCACAGCTTTACTGACATTCAGAGTACTCAGTATTTGAAACACACTCTCCTCCTGTACCTCTAAACCTTGAAACGTTTAATGTCCTATCCCTCTAGCATTAAAACTGACTCCTCCAGGATGAAATACTCCAATAAAGTGTTCATTGAACAATTCTACTATGTTCTTTGCATCAGTCACTCTATTCCCATTTTTATCCCACAATATCATTCTTCCACAGTCATTTCTCCTCCTACTGGCCACATATCTATAAAATGCCCTAGGATTTTCTTTGGATCTTAGGGCCAATCTCCTCTCATATTCCAGTTTCGTCTTCCTTACCATACTAGTCACTCTTCTGGCCTGTATCTTATACTCTTCATGCATCTTCTCTTCTCCTGTCTCCTTATATCTCTTCCACAGCCTCTTTTTCGCATACAATTCCTGTTTAATACTGTTTGTCATCCACTTTACTCCAAATTGTGTCCTCTTGTTCACTCGTGGTATACAACTTACCATTGCTGCTAACAAATATTCTTTCATAATTATTATTATTATTATTATTATTATTATTATTATTATTCCTGATACCTCCAAGGAGTCCGAAGACTCATCGCGGGAGGACATCTTCAACTGTCTCTACACCTTACCTCTACTACAAATCAACGCCATCTACCGCCCACCTCCAACACCACCACAACTAGTAATTTCCAGTTTGCTTCACACATTAATGATATCCCGGCCTTCCAATTCCTCCCTCCATGAAACTTCCCCAAGTTGACATCTTAGACTATTATAATCACCTGCCTTATAATTCCACATACTTTTCCGTCTCTTTGATACTCCTGCATGTCTATTCATTTTCCAAGTCAAAAACCATATGGTCACTTTCTCCAACTGGTGGGAGAGATGTCATCTCAGTTATTATCAACTCTTCTGATGCTATAACCAAATCCAAAACTCTTGAACCTCTTGTTTCCTCTATTACATGTTGCCTAAGACATTTGTCCCTCAAGAATTCTAGAAATTGCATTCCCTGATTGCTACATACATCTTCCTCTCCTCAGTTTATATTACTGTAGTTAAAATCTCCCATAACGTTCATTCTTCTTGCACTTGCCAAACTCAACTGTCTGAACATTTCCTGGTCCCCACCCTCTGTACTCCTGGGTCTGTAGCAACACCCCACTAAATATCCTGTCTTGCCCACCACTACCTCACACCAGAATGTCCAAAAGAGTTAGCCATGTCCTTGGCCTGGTTATTTAATGAAAGTATTGCAGTGAAAACTGTTCCTAAGAAGTGGGAAAAAAGTCAAATGGTGCCTGTCCACAAGCATGGTTCTATGGTAGAAGTTTCTAATTATTAACTGGTCTGTATAGCTGTAGTTGAGGTCATAGTGTTGGAGAAATTGATTAGGAAATAGAATACAGGATTAGTTTGATGGTCAGCATGGGTTTGTGAAGAGAAGGTCTTGTTTTAGCAATCTGCTCACATTTTACGATAAACAACAAATGAGTTGGATAAGGGAGATTCATATACAGTGATTTTCTTGGACTTTAATAGATTACCACATGACGGATTGGTGCATAAGCTGCAGAAGATCAATTGAGTAACAGATTGGTTAGATGGACTGAAGATTGGCTTTCTGAAAGTTCCAGCAAGTTGTGTATGATGGATCAATGTTCTCAGAAAAGGAAGGTGACTAGTGGCATGTCAGGGTTCTGTTCTTTGGTCCCTGCTGTTTAACTTATTTATTAATGATATTTCATGTGGATTGACTGGGGGATCTTCAGATGTTTGCTGATTATTCAAAGTAGAATTATCAAGGAGTATTGTCGATGTTAATTCCCTATAGCAAGATTTGAATAAACTGTTAGCTTGGACAGATGAGTGGATTTGTAGTTTTAACATTAATAAATGTAAGGTGTTACACTTTGAGATGCAGAGATATAAGGTAGCATATTTTATTAGTGGAGCTGTACTTCAGGAAGTGAATATGATTCGGGATTTTGGGTGATGGTAGACAGTGGACTAAAGTTCCGAGGTCACATTGAGAATGTTATAAAGACTGCATGTCATATTGCTGTTATGATAAAAAAGTACACTGACATGTAGGTATAAGAAGGTGATGCCTTTATGTAAGGCATTGGTCTCACAACATATGGAATGCTCAAATTGGCTAGTAAATTGATCACCTAGATTTCACTGTGATGTGGAAGCACGAGACAGAGGGAGAGTTCAAAGAAGAATGTTAAAGTGTTATTGGGACTCTAGGGTGCTGGTTATACAGAGCAGTTGAGGAACAGAGTTTGGTGGATAGGAGAAAAAGAGAAGATATGATAGAGACCTTCAAGTGAACTTAACTGTGAACTGAACTTAACAGTTGATGGTAGTAAGTATGATGAAAGCCATACGAATGTAGCTGAAGTTGAAAAACAGAGTGCAGTTAATGGTAAGGTGGAAAGTGGCATTGATGACAAACAACTTATATGACTGGCGATAAAATTGACAGAGTGAATGAAACCGAAAAATTGATGCAAGATTTGAAAGCTGAGTTGGTGAAGAATAATGCATATGTATGGAAGAGTAAAGAAGATGAAACAAATGATGTCGGCATGAAAGAGGTAATAAAAGACCTGTGAATGGCATTGTATGGTGATTCAATTATTAGAGGTGTGGTACACGAGGAGATGCACAGGGTTGGTTTTTTATTATTATTATTATTTTGTGACACTTCTAAGGAGTCCAAAGATTCATTGAGGAAGGGTACCTACTCCACAACTCTCCATGTCCACCACGTAATCCACCAACTACTCCAAAATGCCACTATCATCTACATCAACACCGTCTACTGCTACTACCACCACTGGTATTTTTTTTTGTCCATAAATTGTGTGTTCTGAAAGCCGATTTGTCTGTTTGCAGGATAACAAACCCAAGTTTCTGGGAGAAAAAGCAATGTCACCTCTGTATGAGATCGGCTAACTCACCTTTGATTGAAAAAGTCCATATAAAGATTCATCCCATCATGACGAGAATCGAACATAGGCCTTTTCCAATCGAAGGGCACAACTTATCATCATTCTTCCAATTACGCTACAGAAGCACTCACTTTTCCTAGAGGTAAAATGAATAGAGTGATTGAAACATTGGATATAAGGAGTTAGTGAGCAAAGTGGTAATAGAGAAAAAGGAATACATAAGATTGGATATCAGGAGGTTGTTGAGAACGATAAATGATATCAGTGTGATAGCAAAGATAGTCAGTATGTTTTACCAGGTATGACAATGATGAGGCAGAGAACAAAGATTGAGTGTGCGAGGGGAAAGGAATACAGTTTGTTAATGTGTGGAATGAGTTTGAAGGATGAATTAAACTGTATAAGAGTGATGGACTGCATTTGAATGGTTTTGGTGTGAGTCACTTGGAGAGACTGCTGCTGGAAGGGAGAGTAATGAGTGCAGAGGATAAATCAGATCAAGTAAGAAGCGATGCGAAAGAGTAGGAGGGTAAGGAAGGAGAGACTGAAGTGGTGAATGAAGAAATGAGTAGCATGAGTGTAGAGAATGAGAGAACAAGTGTGCAAGACAAACAGGGAAACTGGGAGACTCAGGGTGGACAGGGGAAAACAGCATGAGAAAGGCTGATGTTCCATGAGGATGTGAATGTGTGTATGTGGACAAAAAAGGGAAGGGGATGACCTGGGATGTAGGGAAAACAGATTTGAAGAAGGTTCTGGGATGAATAAGAAAAAAAAATGGCTTGAGGAAAGTATGGAGAAGTCACATCTAATAAGTGGTATCAATGAAACTTATTACAGACTCAGGAATGAGCTGTTATGTTTGTATACAAATGCTAGAAGTATAAGAAACAAGGCAAACAAAATGGTTGGATTGATTGAATTTGTTCACCCAAAAATTATTGGAATAAGTGAGATATTTGGATGAAGATGACATCCTGACTGGAATTGAGATGGAAGGGTATGCCGTGTTTTGTGAAGACAGAAAGGGTAAAAAAGCCAGGGAAAGTGCTATTGATGATAGAGAAAGAGTTAAGTCCATGCAAAACAGAGATGCAAGAGGGAAATAGTGGCAGTGATTTTGAGGCAGTATGGTGTCAGATAGAGGTGAATGGAATGAAATACTTGGTTGGATGTTGTTATAGACCAGGAAATGTGGATGGTAGTGACTATGAAATGCATAATCAAATTAGCCAAGAAAATAAGAAAAGGATGATCATTATGGGCAATTTTAATTATGGCAATATAGACTGGAATGATGAGATAGCAACTGGAAGTAAAGAAAATGAGTTTCATGAGTTTTTGAGGGATAACTACCTCAGACAGTATGGAACAGAGGGCACACGAGGATTGAGGGTATTGGATTTGGTCATCTCATCAGAGGATGTTATTATAAATGAGATGTCGATTCACCCTCCAGTTGGTGAGAGTGACTATGAAGTGATTACCTGGGTGGTTACCACTAGTGTGAGGACTTCTGTGAGGAAATGGTATATGTGGAACTACAAGACTGATGATTAAGTGATCAGGAGACAGCTTGCTTGTGTAGTATGGAATGAAGAGTTGGGTGGAATGGAGGTCAGTGCTGCTTGGGTGATATTCAAGAATTATCTAGTAGAAGCAATGTCTAAATGAATTCCAAGAGTTAGAAGGTGAAATAAGGTGGATGTGAAATGGATGAATGAAGAGATTAAACATGTGATACAGAAGAAAACGGCATTATGGAGACAACATAAGAGGTGTGGTAATAATCAATTTCATGAGTATAACAAAGAACAGGCAAGGATGGTGAGTTGGTTGGTAAGGGTAGCAAAAGTGATGTACGAGCAGCAGTTAACTAATGAAGCCAAAAAAAAAAAAATCCTAGCAAGTTCTTTTGATATGTAGCCAGCAAAAAAAAAAAAAAATGGAAGGATGACATTGATTGGAGAAAATGGTATAAGAACAAATGCTGCAGAGGATGTAGTTGAGATATTTAATGAGCACTTCATAAAGGTCTTTCTTTCTTGTGAATGTAACATCATGGAGAGTGTAAGAGCAGTCGATGAAGAGGAGAGACTGACTGTAAGTGAGCAAGAGATATATGTGGAATTGAGCAAACTTGAAGTTAATAAGACTGTATTACTTGATGATATATCACCACATATTTTGAAGGAATGTGGCAGCGAGCTGACATCTGTCTTGACATATTTAAGTATTATGAGTCTTACTCATGACTTATTTTTCACGGTATTAAGAACACCACAAACACTTTTAACAACAAAGATGTTTTATTAATGCTTATATTTGGATAACCTGGATAACTGCTGTGTTTTTTTTTTTTTTTCTTTAGAGGGCACCAAAAAATAGGACTTTAGATCTTTTGTCTTTTGCAATTATATTGTTTCACTCACTCACTGTCGCGTTTACATGTGTGTTGTGCTCTGATGATGCTGAGTTGAAAATCAGCGAAATATAAGCGTTAATAAAACATCTTTGTTGTTAAAAGTGTTTGTGGTGTTGTTAATACCGTGAAAAATAAGTCATGAATAACCATCAACACCTAAGCTTATCTGTTAGTATGAGTCTTACATTGCGTCAAGTTCTAAAGGAGTGGAAGAAAGGCAGAACTGTACCACTTCACAATAGAGGTGACAGAACTCAGCCATCAAATTTTATGCCAATCTGTGTGTTAATTGTTGTGGTTAATGTGTTGGAGTTGTTAGTGAGAACCAGAATTCAGAATTGGATTGACAATAGTAGTATTATCTTTGGTGGACAGCATGGATTTGCCAAAGGGAGGTCATATTTCAGAAATCTACTTACTTATTACAATAAGTAAGTAGAGTAATAAGTATGATACACAGTGTTATACTTAGATTTTGCAAAAGCTTTTGATAGATTACCACATGATAAGTTGATAGTCAGATTAGAGTGGATGGGATTTGATATTAGACTAGTGCATTGGATCAGAGACTGGCTCTCCGATAGGTATCAGCAAGTTGTGTATGGAGGAGCAATATCCCAGAAGAGGAAAGTCACTAGTGGTGTGCATCAGGGGTCTGTTTTATGGCCGTTGCTGTTTATGTTAATGATATTGGAGAAGATTTGGATGGGCATATTCAGTTGTTTGCATAAGATGCAAAGTTGGGGTGAACTATGTTGAGGAGTAGAGCAGATGTTCTTGCCTTACAAAAAGACTTTAATAGATTGAGTGGATGGGCACAGGAGTAGGGAAGACAGTTCAATGTTGCGAAGTGTAAGGTTTTAAAATTCGGAAAACAAAGATAGGATGTAGAATTGACACTTGGTGTGGATATATTGTTGGAGGTGGAGGAAATAAGAGATCTTGGGGTGATGATGGATAAGAATCTAAAATTTAGAGGACACATTGCTGAAAGTTTTAGGAGAACACAATGAATTCTGGGAATGATGCAAAGGACACTGCCTTGTAGAAGTAAGGAGATTCTTGTTCGTATAAGGCCTTCATTAGGCCACATATTTACTGTGACCTGATCAAGGACTACTTTAAACTGTTGTGCACAGATTTGGTCACCTGGTTTTCAAAAGAATGAAGGGATGTTGGAAAAGGTCCAGAGGCTATTGACTGATATAGTTTCTAATCTCTGGAATGTTAAATACAAGGAAAGGTTGAGAAGATGCAATTTACAATCTAGTGGATAGGAGGAAGAGGGTTGATATGATACAGATGTAGAAGTTGGTAGGGGGGGGGGTTGTTATAGGATCAATGTTGAAGAGGTTTTTCATAAAATGGTGGGAAATCATGGGAGAACAAGAGGCCATCACTGAAAGCTGTATAAGGAGAGTGTGAACAAGTGAAGGAGAAGCAGGTTTTTTGCATGCAGTGTTGTGAATGATTGGAAAGCATTGTCTGAGTGTGTGTGGTGTATGCAGAGAATTTAAATGTGTTTAAGGCAAAGTATGATGAGCTGTGTGTATGATAAAGAGACCTCCTAGATTAGTGTTTGACTCCATGGGATCTTAGGATAATAATAATAAGTTAGTTAATGGATTCTACCATATTAACACAGTAGGAATTATAAAAATGGTGGACATTAATATGGGAAAAATGAGGGGAAATCCCTGTAAGTTGTATAAAGATGTATCGAAAAAGGATGTGAGGAGTAGATTTTTTACATGGAGAGTTGTTGATGAGTGGAATGCATTGCTGGAGTGCATTGTGAATGCAGGGAGTCTAAATAATTTCAAAGTTCATTTTGATAGACATTGATTGAGTGGACCTCTGATGGAGTCTATTGGCACTGTGGAAGTTACTGTAATAATGATTATTTCCATTGATGTCACAGTATCACTGTAAATATAATGATCATTGTGCCTTTTCAGTACTCTATTTTCTATTAAATAATGGACACTGTATCTAAGTTAGTTTTATAGACACTGCTTTTTTAACTTCTTTTTCAGCCAAAGCTTGAATCTTTATTTGTTTTTTTTATGTAGTATCACAGGTTAAACAGGTGGTCAGAAGATGTAATCCAGGAATTCTGCTGGGATTAAACATGATACTTTTTAAGTAACTTTATGCCATAGCAGTTAATGTGGTGGTCTCACACTGAGTTACCTAAAATTTTTCATAAATATCTGTTCCATAGTGAGATTTGAGCTTTGTGAGTTTCTAGATCAAACACCTTAAATGACAATGGATATGAAGTGACCAAAAGTATTGAAATTAGCCAGACTGTGTTGATGAATGATGTGATTAAAAGGGGAAAAAAATGTAAAAGTATTGTATTTTCCGAGGAGGATAAATAAAACAGGATTGGTTGTAACAGAGGGCATGCAAGAATTGAAGGTCTTGGATTTGGTCTCATCAGATGTTTTTATTAATGATGTGTTGAATTTCTCTCCAGTTAGTGAGAGTGCCGATGAAGTGATTACATTGGTAGGTAGTTATTGCCATCTATAGGATTACTTCTTACAGAACATCTACAGATACATTGGTGCACCCAGGGTGGGGGCCAAGGGGCACAGCCCCCCCCCCCCCAAAAAAAAAGAAAAAGAGAAAAAAAGACTAGAAAATTTTCCAAAAAAAAATCTTTTCCTAATTAAAATTTTTATTTTATTTTTTATGTTGTGTCATGTCTTCTATTTCTATACTACTTATGAATTAGCGGTCACATAAGGGGAATACCCTCTGGCTCTCGGAAATCTCGGTCGTTGTGAACGCAAGGCGAATGAAGTAGTGCTCAGGCAATACTTTGTTTGCCCGAGCCAGGCCAGAGATCATGGGTATCATGTATTGGTGATCACTGCAGATGCTCAGTCATAGGTCGTATGTAATGCGACCTATGACTGAGCATAGTGTGTATTCTCAAATTTGAGAATACACACTCTGTAATGCATGGTGTGTATTCTCAAATCGTCTACTCAACTCGGCCCCTCCAAGATTAAATCCTGAGTGCACCACTGTACAGATATGTGGGAAGCAGTATGGAGATGTGGTATAGCATGTCTCCTGTAGAGTTTATAATTTTATGGAGTGCATGCCATGGCACTATTATGATAGTAGCCATAATAGTATAATATGTATAATGCTTTTGTAGCAACATTCAGTATATTCTGTTGCAAAATATTTTCTTCTGCAGTCAGGGCCGCTGCATGTAGGTGTGCAGGTTGTTCATTGCACAAGGGCAGCTAATCAAAGGGGCAACATTTTGATTGATTATATGTATAATAAAATTTATTTTTATGGCTCCATTTAAGGAATCTCAGAATTATATATACAATGTTCGGAATCACCGCCTCTCTAGCAGACATGCTACAAGATGTCAGCATATCTAACCCACCTCCACGAAAAGATAAAGGGCTTAACAAAAATTATTGAAACAAATTCTAGAGCTTTCTTTGTATACACACTCACTCATTAAATTTAGTAGTTTATGATGTGGCAAAAATATCTTTTGAAACAGTTTATCTAAGAATTGTACAATTATTTTATCACTTCTACTAAGTGATGGACTATATTGAATTTTCATATTCAACATTTAACTTTAAAATCATTGTCAAATACAAGATGGGAAAGCTGTATAGAAGCGATACAGCTTCTTAAAATTAACATACATGAAATTTATCAGGCCCTCTTGGAAATAACTGAAGACACAACTAAAGATATCAAATCAAGAGCACAAGCTAATAATAATAATAATTATTATTATTATGGGCAACTCCAAGGAGTCCTTAGACTTAAGGGAGGCCCTAACCATCATGTCAAGAACTATTCAGCATTCACATGGTATCTATCATACTTTGCTTGGAACTCATTCACAGTCATGGCACCCATAACAGACTCTGGCAATTTATTCCACTCATTCACCACTCTCCAAGTAAAAAACCTAGTTCCCACACCCATGCTAACCACACATATGCTCAGTTTCCATGGATGGCCCCTGGTTCTCCCACCACCAGACCTGTTCTGAAAAATTCCCTCTGAATTAATCTTGTAAAAACCCCCTCAGTAATTTGAAGGGTCTCAATCATATCACCCCCTTTTCTGCCTATCAACCAATTTCTGTAACCCACAAATCTTCAACCTGTTCTTGTAAGGTTCATTCCATAGACCAGCTACCATCTTGGTCACTCACCTCTGGAACTTCTCTACCTCTTCCCCATCACCAAGAAACCTTGGCACCCAGATCTGTGCACAGTAGTCAAGACTGGGTCTTATCAAGGCTCGATAAAGAGAAAAAAATAACCTGCTTGTCTCTGCTGGTAAAGTATTCTTCAGTAACCAAGAGATCTGATGAGCTGATTTAGCCACTTTTGTTATGTGCCCCCCCCCCTAAACTTCAGCTCCCTATCCACCAACACTCCGAAGTCTCTGGCTTTGTCAATTTTCTGGAGTAAAGTTCCACCAATGTGGTATACTGCTGATAATCTTTTCACCCCAAAATGCATAACCTTACACTTTGCCACATTAAACTGATATCCATTCTCCTTCTTGTTTTAAAAATTATGTCATTTAAATTTCTTTGTTTAATTATTATATGGCATGATATTTTAACTAAAATAATGTCATCAGTGAAATGATGCAAAACCCTTCATTTAATATACAAACAGTTATTGAATTTGTTGAACAAATTACAAAAGAACGAACAGATTATAGGACAGATCCAAATTTTGAAAGGGTTATTAACTCTGAAAAAAAAAGAAGATGGCAGATATTTTGTATGCAGAACCAGTTTTCCAGAATATTCGAAAAAGAGAAAAGAAAAGAATGTTGGTTATTAAGTGAATGATGAACCTCTAATGCCAAAGATAATTTTAAAATACACTTCTTTTTTGCAATATTAGACAGTACTCTATTATCTCTAATTGAAAGGTTTATAATGTTAAAGGAGAATAATGAAATATTTAAAATCATCATTGTATAGTAGGTGTCCTCCCACGATGAGTCTTCAGACTCCTTGGAGGTGTCACTAATAATAATAATAATAATAATAATAATAATAATAATAATAATAATGTCAATGCATTGAAATAATGGAAGGAGGAAGATATCTTAAAACATTGCAAAGATTTACACTTGAAATTAAGCAACAATAAAAATCCAAATGATCGTGATATTGATGGCAATGTCATTTTTGGGAAACTCAAAACTTTACAGTGTTTCATAAAATAAGATATAATCCTTCACAATTTGTTGAATTTCATATATGAGAACAATTTACATGATACATTTCCAACCTGTTCTTGTAAGGTTGAGGAACAAGGTTACCAGGTTACAGAGAACACGATACCAGGATCTGAATATTTCAGATGTTTTAGGAATTTATCTAACACTATCAGTATTAGTGGCTTCAGGGGAAAGAAGTTTCTCAAAACTCAAAATAATTAAAAATTATATAACCCAAGAACATTTAACAGATTTGTCTCTAGTACCTATAGAAAACAATATTATGGAGAGTTTAGATTTGAGTGAATTAATTAAGAATTTTGTGGCATTAAAAGCATTAATTGATACAAATTTTGTGATTTGATAAGGAACATGATATGATTGTCTTTATGAACTTATGTATATATGATTCAAAATTATTTTGTTATACATATAATTATATACTTTATTTTTCATATGTGATTTCCTTGTTTTATTTTTTGTGATTACTCTTATACTTATTACTGTAATAAATATATATTATAATTATAAAAATGTTTCCTTTTTTTAATTACTTTCATTGACTTTCAAGGGGGTGTATTTTAAAAGTTTACACAAAGGTGGCTTTGCACACCTAGTGGCCCTGGCTGCAGTTATCAAAGTGCAGAATGAATGCTTTAGTAATTTTTTTTTTAATGTAATTCCTACTCATGAAAGGTTGTAAATGTATAGTACACTAGTACCACAGGTAAGTGGGCTAAGGATTTTTTTCCCTATATTTTGTTAATGAGTTTTATCCATACAAAGTAGAGATGCAAGAGGGAAATAGTGCCAGTGGTTTTGAGGCAGTATGGTGTCAGATAGAGGTAAATGGAATGAAATATTTGGTTGGATGTTGTTATAGACCAGGAAATGTGGATGGTAGTGACTATGAAATGTATAATCAAATTAGCCAAGCAAATAAGAAAAGAATGATCATTATGGGTGATTTTAATTATGGCAATATAAACTGGAATGATGAGATAGCAACTGGAAGTAAAGAAAATGAGTTTCTTGAGTTTTTGAGGAATAACTACCTCAGACAGTATGTAACAGAGGGCACATGAGGATTGAGGGTCTTGGATTTGATCATCTCATCAGAGGATATATAATTATAAATGAGGGTCCAAACACCCTCCAATTGATGAGAGTGACCATGAAGTGATTATTTGGGTGGTTTGCCAGTAGTGTGAGGACCTCTGCAAGAAAAGGGTATATGTGGAACTACAAGGGGGGGGGTGATTATGAAGAGCTCAGGAGATAGCAGGTGTAGCATGGAATGAGGAGTTAGCTGGAAAAGAGACAAATGCAGCTTGGGGTTTTTTCAAAAACTATCTAGTAGATGCAATGTCTAAATGTATTCCAAGGGTGAGAAGGTTAAATAAAGTAGATGTGAAATGGATGAATAAAGAGATTAAGCATGCTATACAGAGAAAAAGGGAATTATGGAGGCAGCATAAGAGAAGTGGAAATAACCAATTCCATGAGGACTGCAAAGACCAGGCAAAGCAGGTGACTTGGTTGGTGAGGGTAGCTAAAGAGAGGTATGAACAGCAATTAGCTAATGAAGCCAAAAACAATCCTAAGGAGTTCTTTCAATATGTAGCCAGCAAAAGAAAGAATGCTTATGGAAGGATGACATTGACTGGAGAAATGGTATAAAGACAGCTGTTGCAGATTGTGTGGTGGTGATACTTAATGAGCAGTTCATAAAGATCTTTCAATCTTGTGAATGTGACTTCATGGAGAGATTGAGAGCAGTTGATGATGGGGAGGAGAGACTGACTGTAAGTGAGCAAGAGGTGTTTGGGGAGTTGAGTAAACTAGATGTAAATAAGCCTGTGGGACTTGATAATATATCACGACGTATTCTGAAGGAATGTGCCAGGGAGTTGATGCCAACCTTGACATATATTTTTATTTTAAGACTCGTAATTTACCATTACGAGTCTTGCACTCAGTCAAGCTCCTAAGGAGTGGAAGGAGGGCAAGATTGTGCCACTTCATAAAGGAGGTGATAGAACTCAAGCATCAAACTATAGGCCTATCTGTGTGTGTCAGGTGCTGTAGTTAAGTTCTTTGTGAAGCTTGTGAGAACTAGGATCCAGAATTGGGTTGACAACAATGGTATTATCTTTGATAGACAAAGGAGTGGAAAGAGGCACAATCTTGCCCTCCTTCCACAGGCCTATCTGTGTGTCAGTTGTTGTAGTTAAGTTCTTGGAGAAGCTTGTGAGAACTAGGATCCAGAATTGGGTTGACAACAATGGTATAAGCTTTGATGGACAGCATGGATTTGATAAAGGGAGGTCATGTTTTAGTAATCTACTTACTTATTACAATAAGGTGACTGCTTCCATGGACAGAGGAGAAGGATACACAGTAATATACTTTGATTTTTCAAAGGCTTTTGAGAGATTACCGCATGATAAGTTGATAAAACTTATCATGTGGTAATCTATCAAACTGGAGTGGATGGGGTTGGATATTAGATTGGTGCGTTGGATTGGAGACTGGCTATCTGATAGGTATCAAGAAGTTGTGTATGAGGGAGCGATATCCAGGAAAAGAAAAGCTACTAGTGGTGTGTCTCAGGGGTCTGTTTAGGGCCATTGCTGTTTAACTTGTATATTAATGATATTGGTGAAGATTTGGATGGAGATATTCAGTTGTTTGCAGATGATGCAAAGTTGGGATGAACCATTAAGAGTAGAGAGGATGTTGTAGCCTTACAAGAAGACTTGAATAAATTGAATGATTGGGCACGGGAATGGGGATGTGAGTTCAATGTTGCAAAATGTAAGGTTTTAAAATTTGGAAAGCAAAAATGGGATGCAGAATTTATGCTTGGTGAGAATATATTGTCGGAGGTGGAGAAAATAAGAGATCTTGGGGTGATAGTGGATAAGGAGCTGAAATTTAGGGGACACAGTCAAAATTGTGAAGACAACACAAAGGCTTCTGGGAATGATGCAGAGGACACTGACATGTAGAAGTATGGAGATTGTTGTTCCTTTGTATAAGGCTTTGATTAGGCCACACATGGATTATTGTGTCCAGATTTGGTCACCTGGTTTTCAGAAGGATGAAAATATGTTGGAAAGGATCAAAAGGCGACTGACTAAGGTAGTTTCTGACCTCTGGAATGTCAAGTATGAGGAAAGATTGAGAAGATGCAACTTGCAGAGTCTGGTGGACAGGAGGAGAGATATGATAGAAACCTACACGTTATTAATGGGTTGTTATAGGATCAATGCTGGAGAGGTTCTACAGAAAACAGTGGGAGATCAGGGGAGAATCAGAGGTCATCCCTGGAAGCTGTATAAGGAGGGTGTGAGTAGGGGAGTGAGAAGCAGGTTTTTTTTTCAATCAGAGTTGTGAATGATGGGAATGCCTTGCCTGAGAGTGTGGTGTCTGCAGAGAATTTGAATGTGTTTAAAACACGGTATGATGAGCTGTGTGTTTGATAAATGGACCTCCTAGATGAGTCTTTGACTCCATGGGGTCTTTGGTAATAATAATAATAATGTTTGTAGTTGTTTTTTTTATTTTATTTGTATGTGGTCTGGAAACCCAGGTCTAGAGACCAAATATAAATATTTTTCAAGCTACTTCAGGCCTCAAAAAAGTACATTTCATTGTGCAATGTGGCCTCACACTGCACAATGAAATTCATCTCCCACCTAAAGGCAATTACAAACATCCAAGTCCACAGTGGGATTCAAACCACCTGGTTGGAGAGCAAATATGTTAACCACTTAGCCAAGTGCTAGCAGATAGTTTATTTATTTATTTATTTTTTTTTTGTCTTCATTTTTTTACTTTGATGGTGCTAGTTAAAATACTAATGAAATATTCAGGATTTAAAATTCACTTTGTTTTATGTATATTTATTTAATCTCTACTCTCCTTCCCTTGCATACAGTTAGCATCAGTGTACTCATTACTCACTTTGATGTGCATTCCACTTATTCACTACTCTCCACGCAAAAAAAATCTACTTCTCACCTCCTTGCTCAGCTGACTCTTATACAGCTTCCAAAAATTTTACACCCATTGAATTTGTAGAATCTTTCTATAACTTTTGGAAGCCAATCTTCATCTCAGAGAGTCTTTGATCATTAGCCATGTCTCACAACCCTACAGCACTTGTGAATATGCATGTTTTCAACAGTCTCGGCTTTATGGAAGACTCACTGATTTGCTTTTCCATATCTTGTCCATTGCCTTTAGGTTTACTTTCATTTTTGTTATCTGAGATCGTATCTCTCTTTTATTTTATTTTATTTTATTTTATTTATTTTTAGTCTAAATGGTATAACAAGTTGCACCCTAGGTAAGTTCCTAACCTCTTCCAGCTCTTGTCTGTTGACCTTTAATTTTTTTCACCTCTTCTCTTGGAATATCATTGTTTTAATTTTTCAATATTCATTATCAACCCATATCTCTTACCTTCTTCACTTAACTTTAACACTTTCTTTCTAGTTCTTAATTTTCTTCAATAATAACTGTGTCATCTGAAAATTATCTGCAAATGTTATCATAAACTATAATAAATTTAGTTTAATCCTTTATCCAAGTGTAAACAAACAAAGTTTGCACCTGAAGTATCTTCAGGACTAAGAAAGCTCGTGGTAAAGGTGGACCAAGCTCTCATCACTTGTCTTAGTATCTCCCATAATGCCTTTACCATGAGTTGCTTTAGTCCTGGAGATACTTCAGGTGCAAACTTTGTTTGTTTACACTTGGATAGGGGATTAAACTAAATTTATTATCATCATAAACTATTTACTTTTGTACCTTGAATTGAAATTCCCCTTATATTATTCTTTATGACATTTATTGTTCTTTCCAAAAACATCATAATGATACTTGAGGATATTGTATCTCCATGTGCTGTGCCTCTCGTTCTGAAACCATTTCTCATATTTCTATTTCTCCACAATTTCTCATGGCAGCCTTCATTGTCATTGATGTTCTGCAACAGACATTACAGGTTCCTGTCCATTCCATAAGATTAGAGTAAACTAGACAGATGGGCGAATGAATGGGGTTTCAGTTTAATGCAGCAAAATATAGTCTTGAAGTTTGGGATACATAGATGGGAGTGTGCATGCTCAATTGGAGGAGCTGTACTGGAGAAAGTAGGGGAGACAAGAGATCTGTGGGTGATGACTGATAGAAAACTGAAATTCAGGGATCATATTGCAAAAAGTGGTGAAGGTAACTCAGAGGAGTGCTGCAATACTGAGAAGGACACTGACCTGCAGAGATAAAAGAGTTATCGATCATTCCATTGTATAAGACCCTGATCAGACCACACTTAGACTATTGTTCTCAAATTTGGTCCCCAGGATTTGAAGGGGATAAATTAATGTGGAAAGGATACAGAGGTGAATAACAAAGATGGTTTCAGGACTGTACAATGTTAGTTATGAGGATCGGCTGAGGGAATGTGAACTGCAAAGTTTGGTAGATAGAAGAAGGAGAGGTGATATGATTAAAACTTTTAAATTGTTGAGAGGTAGTTACAGGATTGACACCGGGGAGGTCTTTCGCTTCATGGAACAGCGGGAAGAAGCGATAACAAGGGGCCATCCCTGGAAATTGCAAAAGGTAGCTGTCAGCAAGAGGGTGAGGAGTGGTTTCTTTGCATGGAGGGTGGTTGAACCATGGAATGCATTCCTGATATAGTGGTGAGAGAAAGAATGGTCAGTGAGTTCAAGGAGTGGTATGATAGACTTTTGTGTTTCCTAGGAAGGACCTCCCATGATGAGTCTTTTGACTCCATGGAGGCCTGAATAATAATAATAATAATAAAGCCCATGCCACTTTCTGATTTGTACTGTTGAATGCTTTCTGAAAGTCAACAAAACAGATATGAACATTTTTATTTTTATGTAGAACTTTCTCCAGAATTAATTTTAACATTAATATTTGGTGTACAATACTTCTGTCTCTTCTAAATTGATATTTAAATTAAACAACCTGGTCCACTTGGGGTACTGCCAACTCTCTTGCACCTTCTCATAACACAGATGGATATCTTATCACTTGACCTGGCTGGATTCACATTAAGATTTCATAGTATCCTTAACACTTCCAGTTCATCTACCTCTGTTCTCACATATCAGTCACTGCATTATCTCCTACCTGGATGATATACACACTCATAAAGTGATCACCCAGTAATTCAACTATTTTTACTGATTGTCACATTCTACTGTCTTTATTTATTAAAGTTATCCATGCATAATCATTCTTCCTTTTATTTGTCACTTTGTGAAAGAACTCCATAGTCAACTAATTTTCTCTTATAATTTGATTTTGCCTTCTTATCGTAGCTCCACTTTATGTTACATAAAGTGGAGCTACGATACGAAGTGGAGCCATGCTTTTTTATACTGTTTATGAGTATTGAGTGCTGATTCCATTTCTCTTTATATTCTCCAACATTATGTTATTATTTTTTGTTGTTCCTATTTAATTATTCTACTGATAAATTTAACTCCCTTTTAATATAAATTCCACTTCCTTCTTCCCATGTGTCCTATCCGCCTCCTAATTTGTGTTCCCATAGTTGAAGTTCCCCATAATAATTATTCACCCTATGTTCATGAGCAAATTTGCTAATGCATGAATTAAAGAGGTCAAGAAATTATATTCTTGGTTTAATCCTTTATCCAGGTGTAAGCAAACAAAGTTTGTGCATGAAGTATTTCATGATTGGGCTACTTGAATATAGAGACTAATGACTTTACATCAGTTGCCTTAGTATCCCATAATACTAATGAATGCAATGTGCATCTTACTTTGCAGTGCCTTTGGTATAACAGCTACCAACTACACAGCCCAGTTAAAAGACTGTGATCACCATTCTAATAATTTCTAGGTCCACTCTGGCTGTTAGATCTGCTGCTATGCTGTATGGTATTGCCCTTATAAGACAATGAAGGATTAAAATCTGGCAACTGTGGTTGCCATGGTAACACCTTGAAATCACTGCCGTGTTCAGAAACTACTCTTAAACAATACAGGATGCGGTACCTCACATTTTGAATGGTGTGGATTTTCAAGAATGGAATGCCCACCTTATAATTCCTTTCAAGAGAAAGGAATTATAAGGTAGGCATTCCATTCCTTTCAAGAGAAAGGAATTATAAGGCAGGTGATTATAATAATCTTAGAAATAACTTTGGGACAGTTCCACGGATAGAGGAATTCGAAGGGTAAGATATTATCAGTACATGAGAACTGGTGAAGAAATATTTATTAGCAGCACGGTGTAGTTCATGGTGTAGAACATGCACAGTGCCATGCATGTAGTATGTATCCATGGGAAGATGTTGCAGATGTTTATGTGGAGAGGCTGAATAAGAGAAAGGAGCAAGTATGGGTATGCAGGAATGCAATATTCTGATGGAGCATAAGGCTTGTTTGCATCAGAGTAGGGAACATGGTATCATAACTGAAATGGTTGTTGAAGAAGATTGTGTGAATGTTAAGAAAGCATATGAAAGTGATAGTAAAGAAAAGAGTGCAATCGATGATGTGTGATAATGACATTGAAAAACAGCATCCAATTAATGGTAAGATGGCAAGTGAAGTTGATGGCAAACAAGTTTGTGTGACTGACAGTAAAATAGCAAGAGTGAAAGATAACAAAAAAGTAACACAAGATTTGAAAGCTGAGTTAGCGAAGATGAGGTGAGAGATGAAGAGAATGTGGAATGAAATGAAGAGAATTGTAGATATGCATGGGAGGGTGAAGAAGATGGAAAATGAATGATGTTGGTAATAAAGAGGCGATAAAAAACTTGCAAGTAGCATTGTATGGGTATCCGATTATTAGAGGTTAGGTAATTGAAAAGATGCACAAGGTTTGTTTTCTGGGAGGCAAAATGAATAGAGTGATTGATACATTGGATATGAAGAGTAAGCATGCAGAGAGTTGGTAGTGATAGTAGGGTCAAATGACTTGACTGGGAACAAGGAGAATATAAGACTCAGGAGGTTATTAAGAAAGATAAAAGACAATAGTGTGATAGGAAAGGTGGTCAGTGTGCTGCCTAGATATGACAGTGATGAGGCAGAGAGCAAAGATTGTGAATGATATGTTAGCAGAAATATGTGAAGAAAAAGGAGCATAGTTTGTTAATGTGTGGAATGAAGGATGAATTGAACTTTATAAGAGTGATGGACTTCATTTGAATGGTTTTGATGTGAGTCATGTGGAGAGGCTTCTGCTGGAAGGGAGAATAATGAGTGCAAAGAATGAATCTGAGCAAGAAGTGATATGAAAGAGTAGAAGAGTGAGGAAGGAGGGATTGAAGTGGCACTTATGAATGGAGAAGTGGGTAGCATGAGTGTAGAGAATGAGAGAATAGGTGTGCAAGACAGACAGGGAAATGAAGATGTTCAGGTTAGTCAGGGGAACACGCTTGAGAAAGGTGGATGCTTAAAGAGGAAGTGAATCGCGTGTGTGTGTGTGTGTGTGTGTGTGTGTGTGTGTGTGTGTGTGTGTGTGTGTGTGTGTGTGTGTGGACAAGAAAGGAATGGGATGGCCTGGGATTTAGGGGAAACAGCATTCTGGAATGGAGAAAAAGTCATTCTACTCCATCTTTGTCTGAAAGTCTCATTCTTTTTCTTACTGACCACATAACAAAAGAATTCCTTAGGAATCTCTCCTCATATTCAAGTTTTGCCTTCCTTATTATACTAATTCCTTTCCTGGTCTGAGTCTTATATTCTTCATGCATTTGCTCTTCATCTCTCTCTTTATATCTCTTCCATAACCTCTTTTCACCTGCAGTTCCTGTTTGAGATGTGCTGCCTAAGTTTGTTTAACTTAGATACTGCATTTGTTCCACTTTACACCAAATTGTGTTCTCTTTTTTACTCATGGTATACAACTTGCCATTGCTGCTAATAAATATTTCTTCACCAGCTCTCACCCTTCGAAGGGTAATATCTCACCCTTCGAATTCCTCTATCCATGGAACCGTCCCAAATTTATTTCTAAGATTATTATAATCACCTGCTTTATAATTCCTTTCTATTTGATACTCCTGCATGTATATTCATCCTCCAAGTCAAAACCACATGGTCACTCTCTCCAACCAGGTTCAAAGATGCCATTTCAATTACAATCAGATCCTCTGATGCTGTGACCAACTACAAAACTCTTGAACCTCACATTCCTTTTACTACATGTTGCCTAAAACATTTGTCCCTCAAGAATTCCACAAATTCTATTCCCTTATTGCCATGTGCAAGTTCTTTTTTTCCAATTTATAGTGCTGTAGTTAAAATCTTCCATAATGATCATTCTTTTTGCCAAGCTCAACTGCCTAAACACCTTTTCTTAACTTCCTGTGCTCCTTGGCTTATGGTAACACTCCACTAAATATCCTGTACTGCTCACTTCCACCTCAAACCATGCTCTCAAAACCATTAGTGCCATTGCCCTCCAAATTCTCCATTCTGAGAAGATACAACTCACCACAGTGTTTGCCCTTCCTATCCTGTTTCTAGACCACTTTCTATTCCTTTGATTATATCATCTCCCATCAACCATATCTCAATGATCCCAATAATATTTTGACATGCTGATGCTGACAATGCCACCAATTCATGTCCTTTATTCTGGATACTCTTGGTATTAGTATAAAAGGAAAATCAATGCATTGCCAGTATTTCTGTCCTATCATTATTCCCTCCATACTCCAGTGAATTCTGCATTATACCATGTGTTCCCCCCTTCTCTCAAGTGACTATTCATGCAAGAGGTCACCTCTGCTACCACCCATCCTGATAATTCTAGTTTCCCTCTCTCTCACTTGTTCAGTGAACATTATTCTCTCCTTACTCATTGAAATGCAAGCCATCTCTTATACCATTCATATTTGTATATATGTCATATCTCATACCATTCACATACCACTTTCTGTTCTCAAATGCACTCCAGGCATCAACATAATTCAAGCCTCTCTTTCAACACACTCTGACTATCATATCATTCATTACTGATGCTCCTCCTCAGCTCTGCATTAATGATTGCCATTCATCTCCTGGTAAATTCCATGGTCAGCCATTTCACAGTTTTTCATCTGTGGAATTGCATAAGGTAGGGGCAGAATAGTTGTTCTGCCCAGTTCTATACTTAGAACATTTTAACTAAAGCACCTCACAAATATCTTATAAATTTGACAATTTCCTGGAGACCACAGCTGTTCAACCAATACTCTAGTATTTTTTTTATTTTTTTTTTTCAGTTTTTCAGATCACATCCCTTGCTAGTTAATTTTAAATGAACAGTACATCACACACTTTTAATATGGAATCCAAGGACTCTGACATTATTCACTGAAAGAGAATCAGCCATCTCTGGCAACCCATTCCATTATCATTCACTGCTCTTCAAGCAAAACTCACAAACTATACTTAAAACTTTTTGAGGGGGGGGGGATCCCTTGTTCTCTCTTCCTATCATATATTGAAAAATTTCTTCTGTATCAATCCTACACAATCCCTGTCAGAAGTCATAGGTTTTTCTATCATATTCCCTCTATTCCACCTATCAAGTAAACTTTGTAACACACGAACGAAGTCTTTCCTCAGAAGGATATTCTGTAGATCTGTTACTATTTTAATTATTCATCATTGAATTCTTTCCACCACTTCCTCATCCCCCCAAAGAACCAAGACAATCATATCTATGTGTAATTGTCCAGTTGAAGCCATATCAAACCTTATCTTCCTATCTTCAAGCCATCTGTCCCTTAGGATGGGTAGAGTCCCCTGATTAGGGGTCATGATGAATCAGTGCAGCTGGCAAGTCACTCTTCATCTTATTCCCTTAAGGGCAAGGGCAAGTATTTATGGCTGTAGATATGTGTGTTCACAAGGCCAGTTTGCCTGTTCTGAGGGATGCAGAAACCCAAGTTTCTGGGAAAAAAAAACCTCTACTCCTTTATCAGATAGGCTAACATACCATTTGATTGAAAAGACCTGATAAAGGTTCCCCACATCACAAATGGGATTCAAACCCCTGGGCCTTTCCAACCAAGGAGTTACAGAGGCTCTCACACCTTATAAAGAGGGATAATAACTTCCTTATCTCTTTTAGTTACTTTTGCAAGGTGTCTTATAAACTTTCACTCCCCCCCTCCCAATCTCTCATTACTTTCCTGCAGTTTGTTTCTGTCAATGTAGTAAGTAATCTTTTCATCTCAGAACACATAAACTTACACATTATGCTGGCTAGCTGGGCAACTATTTTCCTTTGCCCATAGTGCCAATCTATTTATATCATCCTGCAGGTTCTCTACATCACCTTTATTAATTATTGCTCACTCTAGTTGTGCACAGGTTGTAAACTTAGGTATGCACATCATATCATTGTCCATATCATTAATGAATAAATTAAATAATAATAATAGCATAAGTACAAATCCTATAGCACATTACATCTTCTGATATTTGCATTATTCTGTTCTGTCATATATTATTCTTTGATGTCTGTCCATCAGCCATCTTCTCATCCATCCTCATTTTCTTCACTTTACATAATATAGCTCTGTGCAGTATTCTGTCAAATGCATTCATAAAGTACCACTGTGTAGCCACATTGATAACATAATTCAATTTTTCTTTATTGTAAAAAGTTAGTAAATCACTAAGGCATATCCTACCTTCACAAAGCTGTGCTGTCCCCAATGCAGTATAATCCACCTGTCCAACCATTCCTGAGTTTTGTCCTGAATCAACTTTTCCAGTAGTTTTACCACCACTTCTGAGAGGTTCTAATTTCATTCCTCTGTCTTGGTGCCCCTTTTATACATCTCTTTTGCCCCTTTTTTCTTACTCCCTAAGTATTGTGTCATAGCTGAAACGAATTAAACAGACTGGTTAAAAGACAATTTCATCTTTTCATAATACTTGGGTTGATATTTCACAGCAGTATTCACATTAAGATTTTGTAGTATCCTAAGCCCCTCCAGTTCATCTACCTGTAATGTCACATCAGTGCCTCTCACATCTATCACTGCAGTTCACAAGGATGATACATCCTCATGATAGTAATTACTCAGTACTTCAACTATTCCTTCTGCCTCTGTCACTTCCCTACCATGTAGTGGAAAAATTTCTTTGGGATTTTCTTTGGCCTATTTCAGCTGGATTCCTTCCAAGCTTATTCTGATTTTGTCCTTCTCACCATGCTCGTCACTCTTCTTGCCTGTGCTCTGTAGTGCTCATGACCTTGCTGATATTCATATTCCCTAATGGCAGCAAAAAAAAATTACACCCATGCCAGTATTTTTTTTTCAGCTTCCATTTAATGAGTCTACTCATCCGTTTAACTCCTGCCTGACTTATTATCCTTGCTCTAGGTATGCATTGATACTACTTCCCTCAACCCTCCCTTTCTCCTTCTATCACTTCTTTTGCCATGCTATTTCCCAAGCTTGCCATAATCAGCAGCTCTGTAAAGTTCACATATGTATCTCTTCTTAAAGATACCACATGTTTAGCATTCTCACAGTCTGCATGATCATTCTCCCCAATCAGAGGCAACTTTCTTGGGATAAATTTTCTGATGCTATCATTGCATCCAGCACTCTCTCAGAGGACCTCCTCTATCCCATGCTCTTTCAGGAAGTATAATTTATACTGTTTAGTAGTATCATATCATAATTTCCATTTTTTTTCCAAATTAGAAGTTTAATGAAAAAAGTTCCATTCAGAAATGTTTGATGATATTAGTTAATTAAGTTGGGATTTTTACGTACAGCATTCACTTTATTATTATTGCACAGGAACATCCATAGAGTCTAAAGACTCATCATGGAAGACCCACATCATCTATATAATATCTGTCGTACCTCTCTTTGCATGTATTGACTGACAAGGCAACTCGTTCTACGTATTTCCCACTCTCAAAGTATAAAATTTAATCCTCATGCCCTTGCTAATGATAGTCTTACTCGGTTTTCAGGGATAACCCTTTCTTCTGCTCTCTCTCTCTAGTCAAATGCTAATATATTTCCTCTTCATCAGTCCTATAATAAATAAAATGCTAAAATAACATAAATGTTTCTATTATATTCTCTTTTTTCTGCCTAAAAACCAACTTTTACAATCTACAAACTTTCAATCAGTTGTCATAGGGAGCATTCCACAGACTACTCAGCATTTTGGTTATTCACCTCTGATGCTTGCCACCACTTGCTATCTCCAGAAAACCTAAATGACTACAGCTGAGCACAATAATTTGAATGTAGCTATATCAGAGCCTTATAAAATGAAAAGATGACTTCCTTATTTCTGCTTGTTAGTGTGTTCTTCAGTAACCAAACAATCCTCTGAGCTATCTTTGTTAAATGCAATATTACTCTTATTACACAGCACCTCCAAGGACTCATCATTTAAGGGCACTCTACTCTACTCTACTATACACATTTCACACTCCCCTATTACTTTATCCTCCAACTACACACAACTCACTATCTCCACTACTTAATTCCTACATACAGTGATACTACTACTACTATCATGAACACCATCTACTGCCCATCACCAGTAGTATTTTTTGTCTGTAAATTGCATGTGTTCTGATGGCTGGTTTATCTGTATTATTATTATTATTATTATTATTATTATTATTATTATTATTATTATTATTACCCCAAGACCACATGGAGTCAAAGACTCATCTGGGAGGTCCTTTTATCACACACACACACACCCATACAGCTCATCACACCATGCCTTGAATACATTCAAACTCCTTGCAGACACCACACTCTCAGGCAAGGCATTCCAATCATTTACATCTCTGCACGAGAAAAACCTGCCTCTCACTCCCTTACTCAATACTTCTTTATACAGTTTCCAGGGATGAACTCTGGTTCTCTCCCAATCTCCCACTATTTTCTGTAGAACTTCTCCAGCATTGATCCTATAACAATCCCTTACCAACTTGTAGGTCTCTATCATATCTCTCCTCTTCCTCCTGTCCACCAGAGACTCTGCAAATTGCATCTTCTCAATCTTTCCTCATACTTGACACTCCAGAGGTCAGAAACTACTTTAGTCAGTCGCCTTTGGATCCTTTAGTCAGTCGCCTTTGGATCCTTTCCAACATATTTTCATCCTTCTGAAAACCAGGTGACCAAATCTGGTCACAATAATCCATGTGTGGCCTAATCAAAGTCTTATACAAAGGAACAAGAATCTCCTTACTTCTACATGTCAGTGTCCTCCGCATCATTCCCAGAAGCCTTTGTGTTGTCTTCACAATTTTGACTGTGTCCCCTAAATTTTAGATCCTTATCCACTATCACCCCCAGATCTCTTATTTCTTCCACCACCAACAATATATCCTCACCAAGCATAAATTCTGCATCCCATCTTTCTTTTCCAAATTTTAAAACCTTACATTTTGCAACATTGAACTCACATCCCCATTTCTGTGCCCAATCATTCAATTTATTCAAGTCTTCTTGCAAGGCCACAACATCTTCACTACTCTTCATGGTTCATCCCAACTTTGCATCATCTGCAAACAACTGAATATCTCTATCCAAATCTTCACTTATATCATTAATATATAAGTTAAACAGTAATGGCCCTAAAACAGACCCCTGAGCGACTCCACTAGTGACTTTGCTTTTCCTGGATATCGTTCCCCCATACACAACTTGTCGATACCTATCAGATAGCCAGTCTCCAATCCAATGCACTAATCTAATATCCAACCCCATCTGCTCTCGTTTGACTATCAATTTATCATGAGGTACTCTATCAAAAGCCTTTGCGAAATCTAAGTATATTACTGTGTATCCTTCTCCTCTGTCCAAGGAAGCAGTCACTCATCATCATTAACATCATCAAATTCCTACCATGTACCCTCAAGGGGTGTACAGGATATGACAGTACTACATGAAAAAATTACATCATTACTAACTTCCTATCTACATCCTCCAAATCAGTCTGTTACTTTTCAAGACTCCAACATTATCAGATCTTATATTTCTATCGTCTAAGGCACTTTGTACCGTATCAATCCACCTCTATCTTGGTCTTTCTCTGGGTCGTTTTGCTGCCAACCTGGCAGAGAACACTTGTTTTGCTAATCTTTCCTCTCCCATTCTATTTAAGTGACCATACCACCTGAGATTAGCTCTGCTAACGTATTCCTGGATGCTGACAATGTCAAGTTCTTTCCTAATATCCTCATTTTTAATATGATATTGCCATTGATGCCATCTGTTCATGCCTCTAATCTTTCTCAGGACTCTCATATCTGCGGTCTCTAGTCTTTGGTCAAGTGTTTTACTTCTGACCCAGCTCTCAGATCCATAAGTTAAAACTGGTTTGAACACTGTCTTGTATACAGCTAATTTAGTGTTCCGACTAATTTCTCTCTTATTCCATATGAATTTATTCAATTGACTTCCTACCATACCAGCTTTGCTGATTCTGTTGTCTATTTCTTTATTAAATTTACCATCTTCAGTAAAAATTGTGCCTAAGTAGCTGAAATGTTTTACTTGTTCCACAGGTTCTCCATTCACAACACAGTTGACATTTTCAATGATTCTGCCTATTTTCATTGTCTTTGTCTTTTTATTACTGACCTTCATACCATATCTATTACAACAGCTATTCAATTTAGTCAGAGAATCTTGCAGACTTGTAGCGGATTTATTTAGAAGTATAACATCATCCGCATAAAGCAAAGAGCTGACATTAACATCTCCAATTTTGATATCAGGTTTAATACCACTTTCCTTCATAATGTGATCCATATAGATAATGAATAACAGAGGGGATAATGTACATCCTTGTCTCACACCAGATTTAACATTAAACCATCTTCCTGTACTTCCTTCAATTCTAACTGCTGACTTACAACTCAAATAAAGACTAAGTATTGCTTGATATAATGCCCCATTGACACCATATAACTGCAGCGTATTGAATGGCTTCTCTCTTGGCACCTTGTCATATGCCTTTTCCAAATCGACAAAACTTAAATACAGATCTTTGTTATATTCCCATGCTTTCTTGACTATTTGTCGTAAAGTGAAGATCTGATCCTGACAGCCTCTATTTCCTGAATCCAGCTTGTTCTTCACCAAGCTTTTCTTCAACAATTCTTCTCAACTGTTTCTCAAGTATACTTGCATAGATCTTGCCAGGAACACTCAGTAGGGAAATAACTCTGTAATTCTCACATTCAGTTTTATTTCCCTTTTTATATATGGGTACTATGAGAGTACTACTCCAATCATCGGGAATTCGTCCCTCTGTCTAGGCATTATGAACTATGCAGTGCAGCCACTGTAAGACTTTCATACCACCATACTTCAGCATTTCTGGTCGAATATCATCTACTCCTGCTGCCTTTCCACATTTCAAGCCTTTGATGGCTTTTTCTACTTCAAATATGGATATGTATTCCTGACTGCATGCCTGGTCAGTGTTTTTTATCACTGTGCTGTCATCACTGCTTGTTTTATTTAGCAATTTTTCAAAGTAATTACTCCATACTTCAATGATATCTTTTTCTCCCGTTTTCATGTCACCTTTATCATCTCTAACTCCTTTTACAGCACTCTTTCCTCCATTCCTAAGCTTCTTCAACAACCTCCAGAATATTTTGCCACCTTCTTGATATTTATTTTCTATGTTCTTGCCAAAGTCTTCCCATGACTTTTGTTTAGCTAGTTTTACACACTGTTTAACTTTCTTACATTTGTCTCTGTATTCTCTAAGAGCACAAGCTGACTTATTTGCCAGGAACTTTTGATATGCTTTCTTCTTTCTTTCACTGCTTCTTTAACTTCCTATGTCCACCATGGAGTTCTAATTTTTCTATCCTTGCAGACAACTTCACCACATGCCTCTCTAGCTGAATCAATCAGGGTTTTCTTCAAGGCTTGCCACTGAATCTCCAAGGTTTGGTTCCTGTTCTCAAACTGTTTCATTTTTTCTTCAACTATCTTTGTGTATTTTAGTCTACAGTTCACATCTGAGAGCTGCTCAACTTTTATTTGTTTTAAAACTTTATTTGTTTTAAATTCCTGAAACTATTTCAGGAACTCGACTGAGTGCAAGACTTGTATTAAAAAAATATGTCAAGGCTAGTGTCAACTCCCTGGCACATTCCTTCAGAATACGTGGTGATATATTATCAAGTCCCACAGCTTTATTAACATCTAGTTTACTCAACTCCTCCATACACCTCTTGCTCACTTACAGTCAGTCTCTCCTCCCCATTATCTACTGCTCTCAATCTCTCCATGTAGTCACATTCACAAGATTGAAAGACCTTTATGAGCTGCTCATTAAGTACCTCCACCACACATTCTGCAACAGCTGTCTTTATACCACTTTCTCCTATCAGTGTCATCCTTCTATAATCATTCTTTCTTTTGCTGGCTACATATCGAATGAACTCCTTAGGATTCTTTTTGGCTTCATTAGCTAACTGCTGTTCATACCTCTCTCTTTAGCTACCCTCACCAACCAAGTCACCCTCATTGCCTGGTCTTTGTAGACCTCATGGAATTGGTTATTTCCACTTCTCTTTTGCTGCCACCACAATGCCCTCTTTCTCTGTATTGCATGCTTAATCTCTTTATTCATCCATCTCACACCTACCTTATTTAACCTTCTCATCCTTGGAATACATTTAGACATTGCATGTACTAGATAGTTTTTGAAATTCCCCCAAACTGCATTGATCTCTTCTCCAGCTAACTCTTCATTCCATTATTTAAATTAAGGGGATATTTAATCCCACATGATATCCATTCATCATTCCATGTTACACCCGCAAGCTGTCTCCTGAGCTCTTTATAATCACCCCCCCCCCTTGTAGTTCCACATATACCCTTTTCTCTCAGAGGTCCTTACACTGCTAGCAACTGCCCAGGTAATCACCTCATGGTCACTCTCACCAATTGGTGGATGATTTGACACCTCATTTATAATTACATCCTCTGATGAGATGACCAAATCCATGACCTTCAATCCTCGCGTTCCCTCTGTTCCATACTGTCTGAAGTAGTTATCCCTCAAAACAAAAACTCATGAAACTCATTTTCTTTACTTCCAGTTGCTATCTCATCATTCCAGTCTATATTGCCATAATTAAAATCGCCCATAATGATCATCCTTTTCTTATTTTCTTGGCTAATTTGATTATGCATTTCATAGTCACTACCATCCACATTTCCTGGTCTATAACAACATCCAACCAAGTATTTCATTCCATTCACCTCTATCTGACACCATACTGCCTCAAAACCACTGGCACTATTTCCTTCTTGCATCTGTACTTTGTATGGACATAACTCTTTCTCTATCATCAGTAGCACTCCCCTCCCTTTTACCCCTTCTATCCTCACGAAACATATCATACCCTTCCATCTCTATTCCTGTCAAGATGTCGTCCTCTTCCAACCATGTCTCACCTATTCCAACAATCTTTGGGTGAACAGACGCAATTAATGCAACCATTTCATCTGCCTTGTTTCTTATACTTCTAGCATTTGTATACAAACACAACAGCTCATTTCTGTAAGTCCCCTGAACATTTGCTTCTCTACCAAAATTCCTAGCATCATCAATACCCTGAAGTAGAGCTCCATCACTGTGGTACATTGCTTATAGTTTTCATTCCAAAATGCATAATTTTTCACTCTTCCACATTAAACTGGATTGTGTAATTTAGCGCTTGGGTGAAATTAGTGATTTTTTATCTGTTTTGTTGTGTTTTTTCATCAGAAAATTACAGTATTTTAGTGTATTATTGTAGATTTTCGTGTTTTTAGAGTATTAGTATATTTATAACATTTTTATTGTGACATTTTCAGCATGGCAACAATGTGATGAACAATGGCGGCAAAAACCACATTGTCTGGCAATTTGAATTTGTGGGATATTATTCATTGCAGTGTATGCGAAATGTATGCATTGAGAAAATTAAAGAATATGTGTGAAGGAAGTTAAAACTGGAGAGAGAGTATGTATTAAGTGTTTTGAAAGTGAGTGTCCATTGGGTGATGAGAACACCACAAATACCAATGATAAGATGGAAAATGATGTTAATGATATCGAACATGCAGCTGTGGAAACAGATGAGAACAAAGGTATATAAAGAGAAAGGTAACCATTAAACTCATGAACAGTACAAGATTCAGCAAGAAAGGTAACCAGCATGGCATGGCATGGCATGGAAGGCAAAATCAGACTGTGAGAAGAATTTAGCCGAGCAAGCCAAAGAGTTCTTTCGTTATGTGTCAAGTAAGAGGAAGAATGACTATGGAAGATTAGCTTTAATGAGTGATGATGGTCATGAGGAGACGGAAGCGGATAAAATAGTTGAGTTACTGAGTGACCACTTTGCAAATATATCATCGTGGTGAGGTTATTTCTTTAACCTAAGAGACAGACACTAATGCAGGAACGGAGGTGGATGAATTGGAGGTTCTTAGGATATTGCAGAATCTCAATGTAAATACAGCTGTGGGATTGGATGGGATATCAGCTAGGGATTTGCGAGAACATGCAGTAGAACTGGCAATGCCTTTGACTAAGCTGTTTAATTTAAGTCTCAGCTCTGGTAATTCCAAGGGAGTGGAAAGAGGGCAAAATTATTCCTTTGCATAAGGGATGTTCTAAGACTACAGTAGCAAATTATGGACTAATCAGTATCTCAGGTGTGGTGATAAAACTATTAGAAAAATTGGTAAAAAAGAGAATTTAAGAATGAATAGATAAAAATATGATACTGTATGAGGGCCAACATGGCTTTATGAAGGGTCAATCATGCCTTAGTAATTTACTAACTTTTTATAATAGAGTAACAGCTGAGTTGGATAAAGGAAATAGCTACACGATGATTTTGCAAAGGCATTTGACAGAATACCACATGAAACACTGTTATGCAAATTAGAACAAATGGGGATGAATATGACACCGGTTAAGTGGATAAGAGGGTGGCTGAATGGACAGATATCAAAAAGTAGTATATGGAGGTGTAGAATCGAGGCAAAAGCAGGTGACTAGTGGTGAGCCACAAGATTTAGTGCTGGGACCACTGCTGTTTAATTTATATATAAGTGATATAGGAAATAACCTGAAAGGAAATATTCAGTTGTTTGCTGATGATGCGAAATTAGGTAGAGTATAGTTAATTAATGTGATGTGGAGAGCTTACAGGATCATTTAAATAGGCTGTCAGTATGGGCAAAAAGATAATGGGTATCAGTTTAATGTTTAAGATATTGCTAAGGTCACTAAGCTAGCACATAAGATTACTTGGCTAGTGAAGAACATATTAACAAATAGAGATAAGGAAGTTGTAATTCCTCTTTATAAGGCCTTGATATGCCACATCTAGATTACTATGCTAAAATATGGTCCCCCTGGGTTTCTTGGGGATGTGAAAGCTGTCGAGAGAATTCAGAACGCAAGTGAGATGATTAGTAGCCTGTGGAATGTGCCCTATGAGGATTATTATTATTATTATTCAGGCCTCCATGGAGTCAAAAGACTCATCGTGGGAGGTCCTTCCTAAGAACATAAAGTCTGTCAAGATTCATCGAGGGGGAGGTCCCCCCCTTAAGAAACACAAAGTCTATCATACCACTCCTTAAATTCATTGACCGTTCTTGCTCTCACCACTCCGTCAGGCAATGCATTCCACGGTTCAACCACCCTCCATGCAAAGAAACCACTCCTCACCCTCTTGCTCACAGTTTCCTTTCGTAACTTCCAGGGATGGCCTCTTGTAATCACTCCTTCCCGCTGTTCAACCAAGTGAAAGAATTCCCCGTTTCAACCCTGTAACCACCTCTCAACAGTTTAAAAGTCTCAATCATATCACTTCTCCTTCTATCCACCAAACTCTGCAGTCCACATTCCCTCAGCCAATCCTCATAACTATGCTTGTACAGTCCTGAAACCATCTTTGTAATCCGTCTTTGTATCCTTTCCACAGTTAATTTATCCCCTTCAAATCCTGGGGCCAAGTCTGAGAACAATAGTCTAAGTGTGGTCTGATCGGAGACTTATACAATGGAATGATAACCCTTTTATCTCTGCAGGTCAGTGTCCTTCTCATAATTGCGGCAATCTGCTGTGTTACCTTTGCAATATGTCCCCTAAATTTCAGGTTTCTATCAATCATCAACCCCAGATCTCTTGTCTCCCCTACTTCCTCCAGTATAACTCCTCCCATAGAGAATGCAGCATCCCATCGATGTTTCCCAAACCTTACATTTTGCTGCATTAAACTGAAACCCCCATTCATTTCCCATCTATCTAGCTTATTCAAATCCTCTTGCAGGGCTGTCGCATCTGCACTATTACTAATAATCCTTCCAGGCTTCACATCATCCGCAAACAACTGAATATCCCCTTGCAGTCCACTGGCAATGTCATTGATATAAAGATTAAACAATATAGGTCCTAGTACTGAGCCCTGTGGGACTCCACTTGTAACCTTCAGCCTCCTTGAAAATGCCCTACCATACACAACTCTCTGATACCTATCAGACAGCCAATCCTGAACCCAGTTGACCAATCTGACATCCAGACCCATGTGATGCAACTTAAATATCAGCTTATCATGTGGCACCCTGTCAAATGCCTTCGCTAAGTCTAAGAAAATTGAAGTATATGCTTTTCCCTCATCTAATGTTCTTGTAACTTTATTATAAAAGGCTAGCATATTGCTAAAACAAGAACGTCCTTTCAGAAATCCATGTTGACTCTCACAGATAACATTACCCTCATCTGCCGAATGCTGTATACGGTCCCTCACTACTTTCTCCAAGGTCTTAACAACTACTGATGACACACAGACTGGCCTATAATTAGACACTTCCAGTCTGTTACCATCCTTATGCAATGGCACTATCTTACCTTCCTTCCATTCCATGGGCACCTTTCCCACAGCCAGACTTTCATTGAAAAGCCAGCTTAAAGGCACTGTCAGTTCCCTAGCACTTTCTCTCAAAACTCGTGGTGAAATACCATCCAGTCCCAAAGCTTTACTGACATCCAGAGTACTCAGTATCTGAAATACACTCTCCTCCTGTACATCTAAATCTCAAACCAGCCCTATCCCTCTAGCATTAAAACTGACTCCTCTAGGATGAAATACTCCAATAAAGTGTTCATTGAACAATTCCAATATGTCCTCTGCATCAGTCACTCTATTCCCATTTTTATCCCACAATATCATTCTTCCACAGTCATTTCTCCTCCTACTGGCCACATAGCTAAAAACTTCCCTAGGATTTTCTTTGGATCTTAGGGCCAATCTCCTCTCATATTCCAGTTTCGCTTTCCTTACCACACTAGTCACTCTTCTGGCCTGTGTCTTATATTCTTCATGCATCTTCTCTTCACCTGTCTCCTTATATCTCTTCCATATCCTCTTTTTTGCATGCAATTCCTGTTTAATATTGTTTGTCATCCACTTTACTTCAAATTGTGTTCTCTTCTTGACTCGTGGTATACAACTTACCATTGCTGCTAACAAATATTCTTTCACAATTTCCCATGTACTAATGATATCCCAGCCTTTCAATTCCTCCCTCCATGAAACTTCCCGAAGTTGACATCTAAGACTATTATAATCACCTGCTTTATAATTCCACATAAGTTCCCGTCTCTTTGATACTCCTGCATGTCTATTCATTTTCCAAGTCAAAACCATATGGTCACTCTCTCCAACTGGTGGGAGAGATGTCATCTCAGTTATTATCAACTCTTCTGATGCTATAACCAAATCCAAAACTCTTGAACCTCTTGTTCCCTCTGTTACATGTTGTCTAAGACATTTGTTCTTCAAGAATTCTAGAAATTCCATTCCCCTATTGCTACATGGATCTTCCTCTCTCCAATTTATACTACTATAGTTAAAATCTCCCATAACAATCATTATTCTTGCACTTGCCAAACTTAACTGTCTAAACATCTCCTGGTTCCCATCCTCTGTGCTCCTGGGTCTGTAGCAACACTCCACTAAATATCCTGTCTTGCCTACCTCTACCTCACAGGATAGATTGTAAAAGTTGGTTGACATGAAAAAAAGAGGGTATATGATAGAAATATTTAAGTTGTTTAAAGGATTTTATAGGATAAATGCAAGGGAAATGTTTCAGCATTTGGCTAGAGGGACCAGAACAAGGGATTATCCCTGGAAGTTGAATAAAGGGTATGGTCAGTAGGGATGTGAGGACTAGGCTTTTTGCTTGGAGAGTGGTGAATGAGTGTAATGAGTCAGTTGTGAGTGCTTTTTCTGTATATGGTTCAAGGAGAAGTATGATAGATTGTGTGAATAGATTGGTTCTCCTGCAGTGAGTCTTCAGACTCCATGCAGATGCCAGTATAATAATAATAATAATAATTTAATCACACTGCCAATCTCTACACTGCCTTGATTAATTATTATGTTACGCAATTTTGTATCATCAGCAAACAACTGAATATTTCTCTTCATTTCATATATCAGTTATGGGCAAATTAAATAGCAGTGGTCAGATGTTTTCTCCTGAATATTTCCCTTCATTTCATATATCATTTATGTGCAGATTAAATAGCAGTGGTTAGATGTTTTCTCCTGGATTCAGATTCTCCATATACTGCTCTTTAAAATCGGTCCATCTGAATGTATGTTAAATCACCAAATCCAAATACGCTTGTATTTGGATTTGGTGATTTAACATGCAAAATTTTGTTAGGTGTAGTGCTTGGGAGATGTACGAGAGTGGTATGAAATGTTCTTGGCCTAGCAATGAAAAAACGATTTTATAATTTCAAAATTATTTTTATTTTTCAACATAATCTCCCTTAAGACTAATACATTTATTCCAGCGATGCTCCAGTTCCATTATCCCTTCCCTGTAGTGGTTCTCAGTAAGATCTGCAAAATACCCCTCTACAGCTGCAATCACCTCTTGATTCGAAGAAAAATGCTGACCAGCAAGGAAGAGTTTTAGTTTTGGGAAGAGATAAAAGTCAGAGGGAGCCAAATCTGGGAAATAGGGTGGATGTCCCAATAATTCATAGTGAAGATCCCTTAATTTTCCCATTGCCAAAACACTTTTGTGAGCAGGTGCATTGTCCTGGTGAAAGATGATTGTTTTTTTCTGCAAACCAGGTCTTTTCTCACGAATTTTTTCATCTAATCTGGTTAAAAGATCGGAATAATATTCCCTGGTTATTATTTTACCCTTTTCAAGATAATTAATAAACAAAATGTCTTTAGCATCCCAAAGCACCGATGCCATGACCTTTCCTGCTGATGGAACTGACTTTGTCTTCTTTGGCGCTGAAAATGTTTTCATTGCTGTTTGGATTCTGATGGGTAATGGTGAATCCAAGTCTCATCCATAGTAATAAATCGACACACAAAATCAATTTTATTCTTGTTAAAACGCTCCAAGCACTGTTCAGAGATTTTCATGCAAGTGCATTTTTGATCTGCTGTGATCAAGCATGGCACCCATCTTGTGCAAAGCTTTTTCATATGCAATCTTCATGCAAAATATATCATACATGTTCTTTTGAAATGCCTATAGTCTCAGCAATTTCACACACTTTGACTCGCCGGTCATCCAATACCATATCGTGCGCGTCATCAATGATTTCTGGTGTTGTTACACTTTTTGGACATCCTTCATGTGGATCATCCTCAAGGCAGGTACGACCATGTTAAAACTCGGCAGCCAATTTCTTAATTGTCAAAAATGAAGGAGAAGAGTGCCCATAAACTTTTATGAACTTCGAATGAATTTCTTTTGATGTTAAACCTTCTTTTAAAGGGTGTCCCAAAATTCACGCAAGAAGTAATTTTGATAGAAAACACAGGTTTTTAATTAAAAATTGTAATTTCTTATTGATTCATAAAGTATACAGTATAGGGTTATGCATGGAATAGCATATCGGGTAAATGGCCTCCAAGGCTTTGCTGGCACATACGCATTCTTTTGTCAAAATTTTCCATGACCGTTTTGCATAGTGGCTGAATTTCGTTGATACAGCGCTCAATTTCCTCCTTCAAGGTGTGGGTGGTCGTGGGCTTGTTGGCATAAACCTTAGACTTCAAAAAAACCCAAAGAAAAAAGTCCAACTGTGTTAAGTCACATGATCTGGGCGGCGAATTCTGATCACCAAAATGGGAAATTACATGACCAGGAAATGACTCATGCAGTAATTGAATTGTTTCTCGGGCTGTATAGCATGTGGCACCATCTTGTTGAAACCACATGTCGTCCACATCCATATCTTGCAATATAGGCACAAAAAACTGGATTATCATGTCGCGATAGCGAGCACCATTGACTGTTATTGCTTTACCAGCCACATTTTCAAAGAAGAATGGATCGATGATGCCTCCAGCCCAAAATCCGCACCAAACAGTGACACGTTGTAGATGCATTTGTTTCTCAACAATCACTCGTGGATTTTCTGAACCCCAAATGCGACAATTTTGTCGATTAACGAAGCCATCAAGATGAAAATGAGCCTCATCACTGAAGATGATTTTGTTCGAAAAATAAGCATCCACTTGTTGTTGTTCCATAATCCATTCAACGAACTCTCTTCATGTGTGTGGTCAGTAGGCTTCAGTTCTTGAGTCAACTGAACTTTGTAAGCATAAAGATGCAAATCGTTCGTGAGAATGCGCTGTAGAGAGCCTCTCGAAATGCCCAATTCAAGACCATGGTGCTGAATTGATGTTCCTGGACTCTCAGCAACACTGTTTAACTGCTTCAATGTTTTCTGTTGAACGACTTGGTGAAGGACAGCCAGAGTGTATAAGATCACTAATTGATCCAGTTTCCTTGAATTTTTTAATTAATATTTTCACAGTTGATGAAGTTAAATCACTATTCTGACCATATTTTGTACGAAAATTGCGAATTGTAGCTGCCAAACCTTCATTATTTTTAAGATATTGCTCAACAATGAAAATGCGTTGTTCTTTCGTGTAGCGCTCCATTTTTAATAACCCTGAACTGTCAGCTGTCACGCTGTCTTTTTTTTCTCGTTGGCAACTTTACCGCACAAATGGCGCTAAATTTAAATCTTGCGTGAATTTTATAGCCGTATGATACACAATTTTATCCATTTCAAGGGATACAAACAATACTTGCTTTAGACAGCTGTATAAAACAAACTACTTAATAGAATGACTTGCAATTTCACATGGATGCTTATGACAGATGTACCAACTTAGAAAAAAAAAATCTTGCCAATAGTGTTGCCACGTATGGTCAAGGCCGAGAACGTTTCAGGCTACCCGCATACTTCATTATGAAAGGTGAAAAATTTGTAGAAAGAAAGTGAGACTGGTGAGCAAACGTGTTTTGAGAGTGAGTGCCAGTAGTTTGGAGAGAGTAAAATGTGATATTGAAATAGAGACTATTGACAGAAATAGAGAAAATATTAGTGTCAGCAGTATTATTGATAGTTTCAGTGGTGATGAGTAAGGAGAATGAAGAGGACCTTGTGAAAGAAATAGTGTGCTTACATGGAGTCCTTAATGGGACAAAGTGTGAGATCGAATGATTTCACAAGCATCAGGTGATTTCTGTCATGCTTTGTGGAGTACTTAAGGAGGCATACTTAATGACAGCATAAATAAATTTTGTGTTCCTCATGTGAATATTAATAATACTGGTGAAACTTTCAGGATGTAAAAAAGTAAGGTGAAAGGATTGATTGTTTTGACTGATATTATTATTACCATTATTATTATTATTATTCAGGCCTCCATGGAGTCAAAAGACTCATCGTGGGAGATCCTTCCTAAGAAACACAAAGTCTATCAAGACTCATTGAGGGGAGGTCCCCCTCCACCCTAAGAAACACAAAGTCTATCATACCACTCCTTGAACTCATTGACTGTTCTTGCTCTCACCACTCCATCAGGCAATGCATTCCATGGTTCAACTACCTTCCATGCAAAGAAACCACTCCTCACCCTCTTGCTCACAGTTTCCTTTCGTAACTTCCAGGGATGGCCTCTTGTCATCACTCCTTCCCGCTGTTCAACCAAGTGAAAGAACTCCCCAGTGTCAACCCTGTAACCACCTCTCAACAGTTTAAAAGCCTCAATCATATCACCTCCCCTTCTTCTATCCACTAAACTCTGCAGTCCACATTCCCTCAGCCGATCCTGACATGAAAGAGTTATTGTAAGAGGCAAAAGAAGAAGAGCAAGAGAATGAAGATTATAAGTCTGCTGCCATAATAGAGGTGAGTTGAAGAGGAGGACAGTGGCTGTAAATAAATCAATGTGTTGGTTGTGCAGAAAGAATGGGAACAGTCTATAGAACTAAACTGATGGAAGGAAGGATTTAAATAATGATGACCATGCTTAAATGAATTCCGAGTTAGGTGTCTTGAGAAAGCTGTATTCACTGAGTGTGTTAGGTCAGGAAATCTAAACCTATTAGGATAGATGCAAGTGTGTGTGTGTGTGTGTGTGTGTGTACGTACACACACACTGGCACACATGAGATGAGTGAGGGACTGTGAGAGTTACAAAAATGTAGAATCCAAACTAAAGTGACAAAACTGAATGGAGCAGCTATTCAAGGTGTAAAGATGGTTTGGGAACTAAGGGAATAATGCAGTTTATGTATATTAGTGCTAGAAGTATATGGAATAAAGAGGAGGAGTTTTTGAGATTGGGTGGTGCAACCTTACACCACCCAATAAATCATCTTTTTCTAATGTAATGTCTTTGATGATGTTTATGAAGTGTGTGTTTTTGATATAGGAGGAGGAATGACCTAACAACTCCTTGCGTGTTGCCGCTATTTTGGCTAAGCGATACGTCGCGCTATCAATTCCTTCAACTATAGGTCTTAGCGGTGTGTTTTCTTTGTGAATTTTTGGTAGTCCGTAAATTCTTGGGGTGTGTGCGTAGTGCGGAAATAGATTTTTGACCGTATCTTCGGGCCATGTGGGAATTGACTTAAGTAATTTCTCTGTTTTGTTTTTTATTCTATTGGTTGGGTTGTAGTTAACTAATTGGTATGTATTATTGTCAGAGACCAGCAGATTCATTTTTTCTACATAAGTGGTATGGTTTAAAATAATAGTGGCATTTCCTTTATCGGCTCTGGTTATTACTGAGTTTGGATTTGTTTTAAGTGATTTTATCGCTGTTAATTCGTGTTTGGTTATGTTGTATGTTATTATTTTGTTATGATTTAAAATGTTGGCAGTTTCTAAACGTATTTTGTCTGCTATGTTATTTGGGATGAATCTTAGGCCGCTTTCATTTTAATTTAAATGAATTTAAATTCAAATTTAAATAAACAGAAAAATATAGCAATAGTATTCAGTCGAATCCATATCCAAATCACCACTTCATATCCATGCCCATCTACATAACAGAGTTCCACATAGTCAAATGCCTTCACAAAAGCTGGAAGTATCATCATGTAGTCATCCCCTTTATCCAACCAGATGTCACTTTATTATAAAAAAAAGTAGGGTACAACTTACTCCTCACAAAGCCTTATCATATTCCTATCCACTCATTCCTGAATTCTGTCTGACTAAATCTCATAGTAGTTGAATAAATTCCATTTCTTTCCAGCTATTTGATCTTTCCTCCTTTCAATATATGTCCCTATAGTTTTGGTCCCTCATAATAATTAACTGACCTGCACTTGCTAATTTGATGATACATGTCTTCCACATCAACCTTTCATTCCCTCCCCACTCAACTATATATTTTGTCCTATTGGCCTCTATCTCATACCATATTGCCTCAAATGAACTTCCATCCACATCATCCCTGTCTTCCTGATCTGCTATTTTTGGTTGCAATTTATCTGCTATTAGTAGCAGTACCCCTCCATCTTCTCCCTGCATCTTCTTCTTCTTCTCTTCCGTCTAAGACGGGTTGAGTCTTCTCTTGAGCAGGATCTTCCAGTCTTCTCTATTTCTTGCTGTTCGAAAAAGTTCCTTATATATTCTGCATCCCGAGATGTTCTTTTTCTCCCTAATTTGTGGAACTTAATTTTTGTACATGCATATCATTTACAATTTTCTTTAACTGTTTGTGTATAGCTGTAACCTTTACTATGGTGAAGTATGACCTATGTTGTTTTTGTGCCAAATAAACTATAAACCAAACCAAACCATCCTCTCATTTTTTTTCCATTATCATAACATTCTATCCCTGTAATTAGATCATCTGCCATCAGCCAAATCCAAATTTCACTAGGTGGTGTAAGGTTGCACCACCCAATCTCAAAAACTCCTCCTCTTTATTCCATATACTTCTAGCACTAATATACATAAACTGCATTATTCCCTTAGTTCCCAAACCATCTTTACACCTTGAATAGCTGCTCCATTCAGTTTTGATGTCTCTGCCCTCTTTACAAATGTCCCAATCAATGACACATTCCTTCTCCTACAGAACAAATTCCCTCCAGATATCACGGCACTCTGCGCATGTATTATGTTCTGGTTATTTTGTATGGCAAAATGCCTTCTGCCTACAAAAAGAAGGCACAGCCATGGGCTCGCCATCATTATCCCCCCCCCCATTGCTAACTTTTACATGGAACATTTTGAGCAACGTGCTTTAAGTTCCTCCCCTCTAAAATCCAAAGTCTGGCTTAGATACGTTGACGATGTTTTTGCGATCTGGTCTCATGGCAGCCAGACATTAGACACGTTCCTTAGCCACCTAAACAAACAACACAAATGCATACAGTTCACAATAGAGATTGAAAAACATAACACACTTCCGTTTCTAGATATACTTGTCACACGCCTTTCCTCTGGCAATCTTTCCTTCACTATCTACTGGAAACCAACACATATGGGACAATATATACACATAAACTCCTACCACCACCCAACACAAAAACTAGGTGTCATCAACACTTTAAAAAACAGGGCTCAGTCGATTTGTTCCAGTGAACAGGCACTGAAAGACGAATTTAAAATTATCAGTAATACTTTTCAAAAAAACGGATACAGCCAAAACACTAGTAACAAAATTCTCTACAAAACCTCAATAAAAAACAAGGACAAACCAGACTACAGTAAAACTATAACCATTCCCTACATTAAAGGAGCATCAGACAAAATGAACAGAGTACTACAAAAATACAACCTCAAAGCCACCTTTAAACCTCCTGCTAAATTAAAAAGCTTACTGAACTCATCCAAAGACCCACTCCCTCCACTAGCCGACCCTGGAGTATACCGTATTTATTGTACTTGCAACATACCATATATAGGAGAAACAGGATGTACAGTTCCTATCAGACAAAAAGAACACAAATGACACATTAAATATAATAATTATGGTGAAGCTGGCCTTTCAGATCATGCCCTGAATACCTTACACAGAATTTACTGGAAAAGCACTAGCTGTCTACATCGCACTAAAACATGGTATGAACGGAAATTTAAGGAAGCCTGTGAGATCATTTTCAACCATCCCAATCTGAACAATAATGATGGTCTTAAAATTCCAAACATATGGAAGGCATATATTTGACCCACGAAACCTTTCTCACTAAGAACAACTATAAGCAGGACTGTAGAAAATTCAGTATCTTAAATAACACTTGTAATACTAAAAATAGGACATAATTGTTTCTGAAACAAAACCATCTGTAAGAAAGAATGTTTAATCCTGTCATCATAAATAGAATTTAGCTTGATATAATTTATAAATAATTTTTTTTTTTTTTCACTAGAGGTCATGCCAGTAGATAATGTGATCAAATCATTGTTTCTCTAGCTTACAGTTAATGTAACTCAGCTTGTCTTGTATATTTATGTATGCTCCAGAAGATGATCTTGATATGAAGATCGAAACATCGGGATAATAAAAAAGTTTTTTAACATGGTTGCAAATTCCATAAAATTTTTAAATGAATGCTGATCACCGTGTAACACTAAAAGAAAGGATTTCTCTATTCTGTCTAAATGTTACATTTTTAATCTAATTTTTAACATATAAGTGACAAATCTTTCTTCACTGTTGTGTCTTTCAAATCATATAAATGTATTCTACCAACAGAATGTTCATTATGCATTCAATGACATGCCAGCAAATACTGTATGTCAAAAGTTTTTTACCTTGGGTTTATTATACATTAGAGATACCAAGAAATACTAGGTTTTAATCCTTTTCCTAATGAAGCAAAACAAAAGTTTGTGCATGAAATATATTCACATCTGAGCTACTTGTATATAAAAGTAGCTCAGGGGGAAAGGATTAAAACCAAGTATAAAATTTCTTGGTATCGCTAACATATAATAAACCCAAGGTAAAAAACTTTCTACATCTTTCTCTCATCCAGAGATTTTCATTAATAAGGTCAAGCACCTTTTGTCTACTTGTATATGAGATATGTGTGACCTCCATTACTTCAACCTTGGTGTCTTTCCTGGGTCTGGCTCCCACTGATGAGACCTCAATAAAGGTCGAAACCGGTCTGGTAGTGATCCTTCCCATTATGCATTGCATTATACATGCCGGGGGGGGGATGCTTTGCATTATGGGGTACATACTAAGGCAAGTGGTGTGAAGTCGTTAGCCTTTATATACAAGTAGCTCAGACGTGAATATATTTCACATGCAAAACTTTGTTTTGCTTCCTTGGGAAAAGGATTAAAACCAAGTATAAAATTTCTTGGTATTTCTAATGTCAGTATGTCAGTTTTTGGCATGTAAATAGTAGGTTCTCTCTCTCTCTCTCTCTCACTGGCTTAATAGATATTTGTCTTATGCAAAAATGCATCTAGTTTTAGCCTGGCATGAAGAGAGAGAGAGAACAGAGGATTTCACCTAGAAGATGAATTAGTGTGTGGTCATCAGGAAAGTGAGAAGTTGATTTTTCTCCCTGCAAGTGGTAAGTGAATGTAAGGGAATTTATAATAGGTATTGTGAATTAGATTACCCTCTCACTGCAGTCCACTCTTACTATAGCACACATTGCTACTACAGTATAACAAACTTGCTTGCTATGACAATTGCAGTTGTACAATGTAATTCTACAGTTACAATACTATGCTAAAATAACTTTACTGTAGCAAACTATAAGTGCAATTGGAGGAACCTTCTGTGGGACCATAGGCACCCTTCAATTGGAAAAGGCCTAAGTTTGATTCTTGTCATAATGAGAGGAATCTTTATATTGGTTTTTTTCAATTGAAGGTGAGTTAGCCAATCTCTTATGGAGGTAGCAAGTTTCTTCTCCTAGAAACTTGGGTTTTCATCCCACATATAAACAAATCAGCCTTCAGAACACATGCAGTTTACAGACAAAAAATGCTAATAGTGGTGGTGGGCGGAAGATGGTATAGATGATGGTGGTAGTGGTGGTTTTGCTGTAATTGATGGATTAAGTTATGGAGACAGAGAATTCTAGAGTAGGTGACCTTCCTTGATGAGCCTTTAAGACTCCTTGGAGGTGTCACGAAATAATAATAAGAAGAATACACTATAACAAAGCATACTTTTGGTCCTATGAATTTTCTATAATAAGAATTGACTGTATATAATAATAGCTGTAATATATAATAATGTAATAATACCCTGATATGATACATGATGTTTCTTAGTGGGGTTTATAATAAAAGTGTCCTGCATGAGGGTCATTTAGAAAGCATTTAAACAGACAACTTCTATATGAATACATATTTCAAAATAGGGTTTTGGTACGAATTATTACCCATGTGGTAGCCAATATGATGGAGAGTGGGAGTCTGGAAAACAGTCAGGATGGGGTAGAATGGTTTATGCTGATGGAGGAGTCTATGAAGGGGAATGGTATGAAGGACAGCGTTCCGGACATGGTGTCATGATTTATAGTAATGGCAATGAATACGTTGGTGAATGGGCAGAAGATGTGAAGTCTGGACAAGGTATACTCAAAATGGGTAAGTAATTAAAAAATTCATTTTTTATCTGTGGATTGTTTCACCTGAATATTAAGATATTTTATAATGCAGTATTAATTTATTGTGTTAGTATTAGAAATAAAGTGGGATGGCTTTCCAAACTTTATGACAGAAGTGAAGTATGGTTGACAGAGAAGAGTATAAAATATGTTCCACTTTATGTTAAGAGATTCAAGATAGTATTGTTCATGATAACAGAAAAATTTTGCCTGTTCCAGATGGTGGAGCAAGAAGAAAGACATAGATTTTGATGATTTTATTATTATTATTATTATTATTCAGGCCTCCATGGAGTCAAAAGACTCATCATGGGAGGTCCTTCCTAAGAAACACAAAGTCTATCAAGACTCATCGAGGGAAGGTCCCCCCCCCCTAAGAAACACAAAGTCTATCATACCACTCCTTGAACTCATTGACCGTTCTCAATCTCACCACTCCATCAGGCAATGCATTCAACTGCATTGCCTGATGTTTGCATGGTTCAGCCACCCTCCATGCAAAGAAACCACTCCTCACTCTCTTGCTCCTTTCCTTTCGTAACTTCCAGGGATGGCCTCTTGTCATCACCCCTTCCCGCTGTTCAACCAAACGAAAGAACTCCCCAGTGTCAACCCTGTAACCACCTCTCAACAGTTTAAAAGTCTCAATCATATCACCTCTCCTTCTTCTATCCACCAAACTCTACAGTCTACATTCCCTCAGCCAATCCTCATAACTATCATTGTACAGTCCTGAAACACATTAATGTAGAACAGAAGCAGGAAATAGCATGGAAAAACACAATTTGTTGAGTTTACAAATTATTCTGTTACTTCAGAGAGAGAGAGAAAGAACGTGGACAAGCATACTGAACAGAGAGGATGAAAGTTGGTGTGTGTGAGATGTGGGGGATGCAAGAGGGGAGATTATATGGTGATTTGATTATCAGAGGTATGATGAATGAAAGGGTGCACAACATCATTAAGGATATGAAGAAATTGTTGCAGTGGGTGAAGTATAATAGTGTAATTGGCAAGATGAATTAGTGTATTGCACAGGTACACAGGAGTGAACAAAGGGAGTAGTGAAGTGAGGGTAATCAGAAGGGAAAGAGAAATGTGACACAGATAGTGTAATATCATGGATGCCATTAGTGTAGATGATGGTAGTGGTGGTTCACTGTAGTTAGTTTAAGTGATGGAGATGGAGAGTTGTAGAGTAGGTGCCCTCCCTCAATGAGTCTTTAGACTCCTTGTAGGTGTCACATAATAATAATTATCACCCCTACTGAAATAAAGAGCCACTAGGCTTCACTTCGGCGATGTAAAATTATTTAAATTAAGGGGATATTAAATCCCACATTATTTCAAAGCCGAATAAGAAACTCAAAGATAGAAATCCAAGAGTTTCATGCCGAATATAGCAAACTATAAAAGTTTCGGCGGATTGCAGTGTAAGCTAAAACACATGGTTCAATACCAGGGCAACTCGTAGCAAAGGTGGGTAAAGTTCTGATCACTATTCTTAGTATTTCCCATAATGTAAAACACATCTCTTAGGAGATGTATGATGTTATACATTATAGTGGAAGGTCACTACCCTGACCGGTTTCGACCTTTATTGAGGTCTCATCAGTGAGTGGGTAGACCAGATAACACTGAGATTATAGCGAAGAGAACTTATATACTTTGCTATATGAGTTCTCAAAAAGGTGCCCCCGTTAAATTACTGAAATAAAGAGCTGCTAGGCTTCACTTCGGCGATGTAAAATTATTTAAATTAATCCCCTTAATTTAAATAATTTTACACCAAGGTCTAGGTGGATTGATTTAGTTAAAAGTGCCTTAGAAGCATGAAATGTTAGATATGACAATATTGGAGTTCTCGTAAGTAATACTCTGATTTGGAGGCAAATTGTTGATAGGTGATTAATAATAATGAAGACTTAATCATGTAGTGCTATCATAGTAATCTGAACACCCCCTTGAGGATACATATCAGGAGATTGATGATGAGCCAAAAGGCTGCAGGTTGGAATCCCGCCATGGGCATGGATGCTTGTGATTGCTGTGAAAAGAGTAGTGGTGGTGGGCAGTAGATGGCATTGGTGTAGATGATGCAGTTTGCTGTAGTTGTATTTGTCCGAATATGTGGTTTGCTGTAGAATGTTTAGTATATGTGGTTTGCTGTAGAATGTATATGTCAGAATGGATTTAGTGGTGGAGACAGAGAGTTGTAGATAGGTGCTCTCCCTCAATGAGTTTTTGGACTTCTTGGAGGTCTCACATAATAATAATTATGATGATGATCTCTGATTACCAGTATACGTGCATAGTATTAGAAATAACGGTGATGATGATGATGATGCAGCTTTCATTGAGTTATTTTGCCAAAAGATTATTGACATATGCAAAACTTAGTTAACTAAGGAAAATACACACATGGGAACAAAATCTTCCTGAAGGATAGAAAAGACGAATGAGAAGATGGGAAATAGTTTGATTGGATGGTATACCAGCTCGTGTCGTACGAGAAGCAGCTAAAGAATTGTCAGTACCCTTGACCATTTTGTTTAATTTGAGTCTCGGGTCTGGGTTAGTCCCGAGGGGGTGGAGAGAGGGGAAAATAGTTCCAGTGCATAAAGGTGGTTCAAAGACTGCTGTTGTAAATTACCGACCGATTAGCATATCAGGAATCATTGTCAAGGTTTTTGAGAAATTAGTCAAGAAAAGAATACAGGATTGGATAGATGAAAATGGGATATTGTATGGGAAACAACATGGTTTTGTGAGGGGTAGATCATGCCTCAGTAACTTGCTCACGTTTTATAACACAGTGACGGCTGAACTGGATAGGGGTAATGGGTTTACAGTGATACTACTGGACCTTGCCAAGGCCTTTGACAGGATACCACATGAAACCCTAATCAGTAAACTGGAGCAGATGGGAATAGATATAGGGTTGGGTGAGATGGATAGGAGGGTGGTTGAAGGAGAGATACCAGAGAGTGGTTTATGCAGGAGTGGAGTGTAAAAGACGGCTTGTGACTAGTGGTGTGCCGCAGGGCTCTGTTCTTGGACCACTGCTTTTCAATTTGTTCATCAATGATATAGGAAAGGATTTGAGAGGAAGTGTTCACTTGTTTGCTGATGATGCAATGTTGGGTAGAGCAATTGTGAGTGCGCAGGATATCAAAATGTTACAGGATGATTTGGATAGTTTGGAGGACTGGGCTAGGAAAAAGGATGTCAATTTAATGTGGCAAAGTGTAAGGTTATGCACTTTGGGGTGAAAAGAATAGCAGCAGTATATCGCATTGGTGGAACCATACTCCAGGAGATTGATGAGGCCAGGGATTTGGGAGTGTTGGTGGATAGGGAGTTGAAGTTTAGGGGGCACATTGCAAAAGTGACTAAATCAGCTCATCAAATCACTTGGCTTCTGAAAAATACTTTAACATGCAGAGACAAACGAGTTGTTGTTCCTCTGTATCGAGCCTTGATAAGACCCAATCTGGACTACTGTGCCCAGTTATGGGCACCAGGATTTCTTCGTGATGAGGAGGAAGTGGTGATCCAGAGACGAGTGACCAAGATGATAGAAGGTCTGTGGAATGAACCTTATGAGAATAGGTTGAAGATTTGTGGGTTGCAGAGATTGGACGATAGGTGAAAGAGAGATGACATGATTGAGACATTTAAATTAATGAAGGGTTTCTACAAGATTGATCCAGAAGATATTTTTGAAAATATGACTGGTGGTGGGAGGACTAGGGGCCATGCATGGAAGCTGGGCAAGAGCATGGTTGACAAGGGTGTTAGAGCTAGGTTTTTTACTTGGAGAGTGGTGAATGAGTGGAATAAGCTTCCAGAGTCTGTTGTGGGTGCTACGACCGTGAATGAGTTCAAGGCAAGGTATGATAGATACTGTGTCAATGTCGAATAGTTGTTCTTGACATGATGTTAGGGCCTCCCTCGATGAGTCTGTCGACTCCTTGGAGTTGCCCGGAACAATAATAATAATAATAATAATAATAGTTTTGATGATAGAGCAATCATGTCAATGAAAGTGATGGGGGAACCAGGAAAATATATATGTGGCTTTGACTTTGGTGTGAGGTTAAGATAAATAGAAGAAACATGTAATGGGAAAACTGGAAATATAGCAAATATCAGAATGAGTTTTTGGACTTCTTGGAGGTCTCACATAATAATAATTATGATGATGATCTCTGATTACCAGCATAAGTGCATAGTATTAGAAATAACGGTGATGATGATGATGATGATGCAGCTTTCATTGAGTTATTTTGCCAAAAGATTATTGACATATGCAAAACTTAGTTAACTAAGTTTTGCATATATATACATACATATATATACATATATATAACTAACTAAGGAAAATACACACATGGGAACAAAATCTTCCTAGAGGATAGAAAAGACGAATGAGAAGATGGGAAATAATTTTGATGATAGAGCAATCATGTCAATGAAAGTGATGGGGGAACTAGGAAAATATATAATGGCTTTGACTTTGGTGTGTGGTTAAGGTAAATAGAAGAAACATGTAATGGGAAAACTGGAAATATAGCAAATATCAGAATGACTGTGAAATATTTAGAGAAATTAACTGGATAAATAAAATGGCACTCCTAACAGGAGAATTTAATTATAAATTCTCCTGTTAGGAGTAAGGATTGGGAGGAGGAGATAACATATAACTACCTTAGACAACATATGCTTAAGTTTTTTAGGAAAGAATTATATTGCAAAAGAAATTCCAAATGAAGTCAAAAGACTCATTGTGGGATAGTACACACACAAAGCTCATCAAGCTGTGCTTCTTTAAATTCACTCAGCGTGTCTGCATTCACTACACTCTCAGGTAATGCATTCACTTACCAATTGCTTTCCACGCAAAGAACCTGCTCTTTGCTCACACCCTCCCTCTAGTTTCCAGGTACAGCTGCTTGTTCTACCTCACTCTCCTATTCTGTTAAAAATTTCTTCCACATGAACCTGTTAACAACCTCTTACCAACTTAAACATGTCAATCATATCCTCTTTCCTCCTCTTATTTATGGAGCTTTTCAAATTGCATCCTCTCAATCTGTCTTCATATCCTATATTCCAAAGACCAGTTACCACCTTAATCAGTCTTCTCTGGACCCTTCCAATATATCCTCATTACCAAGAAATCCAGGTGACCAAATCTATGCATTCATAATAATCCATGTACAGACTGATCAAATCCTTGTAAAATGTAACCATAACTTCTTTATGGAGTACATGGTGGTACATAGGGCAAAGTGTGAGCTGGAGCGAATTGCAAAAATGTCTGGCGAGTAGATCATCTTATAACAGAAAGAAAAAAATACGAGATAAGAGAAATAAGGGCTTGATCAAGAGAAAGAAAAATCAAGGAGCAAATGTTGTACAGTGATTCAATCATAAAAGGGGTTATCGATGAGAGTTTGACAAAATCATACTTTATTGGTGTGAAAATTAATGATGTTGGTGAGGCTATTAGAGCACAAAAGGGTAAGATGAAAGAAATGATCATAGTGGCTGGAACGAATGATTTAAAAGGAGAAAAGTATGACATGAGAGAGGACATGAAAGAATTACTAGAAGTAGCAAAAGAAAAAAGTGAGAGAGTTAAGATAGTGATTCTCTTGCCACAGTATTACAGAGTAGAGCTGAGAAGGAGGGCTAAAATAGTGAATGACTTGATGCATAGGTTATGCAGGAGGAGTGGTGTGGAGTTTGTGGAGTGAGTTTGACAGGTGAAAGGTCTTATACAAGAAGGATGATTTGCATCTGAATGGGTTGGTGTTTGGAGACTGGGAAAAAAGTGTTGTTGAATGAAGTGAAAGTGGATGTGCAGAATCAGGGAAACTAGAGCTTTTAGGTGGGTGGGTGGGGGGAGCAGTAAGCTGTTGAGTGGATATGCAGACATCAGTGAAGCAGTTGAGTATAAAAATGTGTATAATAGGATTAAATTAGTACCACTGGTAACAAACGAGAATGGGATAGTTAGTATAAAGCATCAGGATGGCAGTGGGCCAAAGGGGCTTTTACACTTTATGTACACTAATGCCAGGAGCATTTAGAACAAGCAGGAGGAATTTTTGGCATTGGCATTAGTTGGCTCATCCTGGGCCAAAGGTTATTGGCATTAGTGAGACATGGCTATGGCTGACAGAAGATGATATAGTTAGTGGGATAGAATGTGAAGGGTGTATAGTATCTTCAAGGAGGATAGAGAGAAAAGAATGGAGGGAGGAGTGTTATCGATGATAGCCGATGAACTGCAACCAAATAGAGTAGAAGTTCAACTGACCTATAGCAGTTGGATGCTGCTATAGGCCAGGAGATGGAAAAGATGATAGAGATAGTATGCATCAACAAAAGACTCAATGAATGGAGGACAAGTAATTATTAGGAGATTTCAAATATGGGAACACGGATTGGAAGGAGGAGAGGATACATGGGAGGAAGAAAATGGATTTTATGCAGTTACTAAAGGATAATTACCTGAGACAGCATGTAATGGAATATACTAAGGATTTGAGAGTGCTCGATCTAGTAATAGCATCTGAGAATTTGTCTATAACAAATATGACCACGTTGCCACCAATTGGTGAGAGTCATCATATGGTCTTGACCTTGGAGGTGGCTAAATGTGTGGAATTTTCAGTTAAGACAGGGTATATGTGGAATTACTGGGCTGGTAAGTATGACAAGCTTAGGAGGTTGCTTGGATCAGTGCAATGGCATGTAAAACTGCAAGGACTAGATGTTGATAGTTCATGGGAAGTGGTAAAGGAGTATTTGAGAGAAGTAATGGCAGACTGCATCGATAGAGTCAGGAGAGTAAATGAAGTGGGAGTTAAGTGGATGAATATTATCATCAAGCTGGAGCTGCAAAAACAGAAACAATTGTGAAGGGAATTTAAGGAGAAAGGTGACCTGCAGGCACATGAACAGTACAAGGCATGGGCCAGAAGGGTAACTAGTGTGGTAAGAAAGGCAAAAGCAGGTTTTGAAGGGAAGTTGAAGGCTAAAGAGCATCCCAAACAGTTCTTTCAATATCAGTTCTTTCATCATTCTGACATATACATTCTTTCTTTTGCTGCAAGTAAAAGAAAGAATGTATATGTCAGAATGATTTTAAGAAATGCTGATGTAGGGAGATAACTGAATCAGTCAAAATAGTAGAATTACTAAGCGAACACTTTGCAAGAGTATATCATCCATTCAGTGATATTGCAGTAACTATGGTAACTCAAGTAAATGAAATGGAGGTGATTAACATATTACAGAACCTTAATGTGAATACAGCTATAGGATTGGATGGTTATACCAGCTCGAGTTTTATGTGAAGTGGCGAGGGAATTGTCGGTGCCCTTGACCATATTGTTTAATCTAAGTCTCAGCTCTCCTTAGTCTTGAGGGAATGGAAAGAGAGGGAAATAGTTCCACTGCATAAGAGAGGCTCCAAGACTGATGTAGCAAATTACTGACCAATCAGCATATCAGAAGTTATTTTCAGAATACTGGAGAAGTTGCTCAAGAGCAAAATACAGGAATGCATTGTTTTGTGAAGGGTAGGTCATCAGTAACTTGCTGACATTTTATAATACAGTGATAGCTGAGTTGGATAAAGGTAATGGGTTTACAGTGATATTTCTGGACTTTATAAAGGCCTTTGATAGGATACCACATGGAATTCTAAATAGTAAACTGCATCAATGGGAATAGATATAGGGTTGGTGAGATGGATAGGAGGGTGGTTGATGGAGAGATATCAGAGAGTAGATTATTCACGAGTAGAGTCCAAAAGAAGACCTGTGACTAGTGACTTGTTGTGGTTCTGTTCTTGGACCACTACTGTTTAATTTGTTCATTAACAATACAACAATCCTTTGATTAGTGCACCTAATGCATTCTTTAAAACAAGCGCATTAATCGAAAATGCACTAATCAAATAATAATAACCTATGGGAAACAGTATAATTCATTCCTCATATTTCTTTTTTGAACCTTAATTTTTTTATAAAAGAATTAAGGTATGTCTCAGGGCCTAGTTAAAGGAAAACCATGAAGCTGAAAGACAATACAACATATTCAGAATATGTTGAAATTTATTATTCTACTTCTTAACAAAGAATTGAGCTAACGTAGTTTGGTGGGCATTTTGTTTCTTTTTTTTCATACTACCGACAGTATGGCCCTATTGCCTCTTCTACTCTTCTGCAAATTTTACTGCTTCTCTCTTCATCAGGGTCAGTCTCAAAGCATTGCTGCTTAAAAACTTCAATTGTACGAAAAATATTTTCAAATTGTTTCTGTGAAATCTCTTTTGGCTGACTATCAGTGGTTAAATTTTCTTCATATTCTTCTGGATCTTCCTGCTGTGTATCTAAATTTAGCAGGTAAGAATCACTCAATTCTTCAGAATGAGATTTAATTAACCCATGGACATTATCATTGAAGGGGAGAAAGAAATGAAGGACGTACGAATTGGTTGCCAACATGCAAAATCACGTGCTTTATAGATAAAATTTCCCAACTATTATACAAGCAAAATAGTTACCACTTTAAAAACTACAATGATCATAAAAGAGGTTAATTTTCCGACGTGTAATAATAAAGAACTCATCCCAGAAGACGGATTGATTACCCTATTATCGGAATGGATTCTCTTTTTCGTGACATGCGCAGAAGTGTCGAAGAGTCTCGAATATGTGAGCGTACTATAGCAGATGACATAAATTTTGGAGGTAAAAATTTGGAACATAGTGTACATGGAAGTAGTGTAGTATACTATAGTATGCCCACCGAAAAATCACTCACCAGAATGAAATTTTAAAATAGTTAGCCATAAAAATGTATAGATAGAAAATTTTTAAAATCTGTTGGTGCACTAATCGAATTTGGGTATTGAAAACAAAATGATGCACTAATCGAAAATGCACTAATCAGAAAGTATCTGAGAGGAACTGTTCAGTTATTTGGTGATGATGCAAAGTTGGGTAGAGCAATAGTTAATACACATGATGTCAAAATTTTGCAGGATGATTTGTCAGTTTAATGTGATAAAGTGTAAGGTATGCATTTTGGGGTGAAAAGATTATTAGCAGTATACCACATTGGTGGAACCATACTCTAGGAAATTGACGAGGAGACTTGGAAGTGTTAGTGGATAGGCAGTTCAAGTTTAGGGGGCACATAGCAAAAGTGGCTAAAGGCAGCTCATCAGATCTCTTGGTTTCTGAAGAATACTTTGATGAGCAGAGACAAGTTGGTTATTCTTTCTCTTTATCAAGCTTTGGTAAGATCCCATCTTGACTACTGTACAGAGATCTGGGTGCCAGGATTTCTTGGTGATGAGGAGGTGGAGAGGCTCAAGAGGTGAGTGGCCAAGATGGTAGCTGGTCTATGGAATGAACTTACGAGAACAAGCTGAAGATTTGTTTATTACAGAAACTGGTTGATAGGCAGAAAAGGGGCAATATGATTGAGACATAGAAATCACTAAGAGGTTTTTACAAGATTAATTCAGAAGAAATTTTTCAGAACAGGTGTGTTTGTGGGAGAACTATGGGCAATCCATGGCAACCGAGTAAGAGTGTAGTTAGCAAGGGTGTTAGAATTAGGTTTTTGTTTGGAAAGTAGTGAATGAGTGGAATAGGTTGCCAGAGTCTGTTGTGTGTGCCAAGACTGTGAATGAGTTCAAAGCAAAGGATGATAGATAATGCGCAAATGTTGGATAGTTCTTGACATGATGTTTAGGGTCTCCCTCAATACGTCTAAAGACTCCTTGGAATTGCCTGCAATAGTAATAATCTGATGTGATGACTTCACAATTTGTGCAATGTGATCTCTGAACTTCAAGGACTTGTTCACCACATCTCTTGTCTCCTCAACCTCCTTCAAAATTTCCCCACTAAGTGACTTTGCATTCCACTGTTGCCTATGAAATTTCAGAACCTTACACTTTGAAACATTTAACTTATAATATGGATTATAGGCCACAACATTTGCTTGATTTCCTCATCATTCTCTCTCTCTAGTTTTGCATCATCTGCAAACAGTTCTATATCTCGATTCTATAAATTCATCTCATTATGATTAACATACAAGTTAAACGACATTGGTTCTAAAACAGAACCCTATAGACACCACTAGTAACTTTCCTTTTGCAGGATATCATACTCCTATGTGCAACCTGCTGATATCTATCTGACAGCTAGTCACCTATCCAACTCGCTAATCTAGCATCCAATCCCATCTGCTCCAATTTGGTTACGAACTTGTTTTGTGACAATCTACCAAAGCCTTTGCAAACTCTAAGTGTGACACTGCATGTTCATCTTCCTTGTCCAATACATTTATCACTTTGTTATAGTACATAAGAAAATTTGTGAAATTTGTGAAATAAGAAAACATAACCTCCTTTTAACAATCCCATGCTGACAGTCAAAGAGAATACTGCTGTTATCAACCAATTTCTGTATCCTAGCTCTCACCAATCTCTCCAACGCTTTAAACACAACCCCAGATATATAGATCGGTCTATAATTTGTATCTTTAGCCTTATCACCATCTTTGTGATGTGGAACAATTTTACTCTCCTTCTACTCCTTTGGGGCTTGTGCTGTTATAAGTCTTGTTAAACAGGTAAGCCAAGGCTGATGTTAACCACCTTGAGCTTTCTCTAAACACATGGTGTATTTCATCAAGTCCTATTGCTTTATTGACATCCAACTTACTTAACTTTTAATTTATGTCTTCTTCATTCAGCAGTAAGTCATCTCCCATTTTTCTCTACATTTAAGATTCTAATGATTTCACACTAATGAGGATGAAACACCCAGATTAATTTCTCTTTGAATACCTCAACTATGTCCCCTGAAGCGGTTACCAATCTACCATTTCATCTATTAACATCATTTTTCCATAATCATTCTTCTTTTTATTTGCCATTTATTGGAAAAACTCTAGGTTTTTTCTTAGTCTGGTTTGCTAATTTACTTCTCCTCATACTGCACTTTTGCTGTCTTTATCGGGTCGCCTTCCTGACCCCATCATTATTACCTTTATTTATATCATGCTATCTCAACAGTGCTTTCTTCTTCTTCCAAATTTCATGCTTAATCTTTTATTATTGTTATTATTATTATTATTATTATTATTGGTATCTCCATGGAGTCAGTAGACTCATTGCGGGAGACCCAAACTATCGAAACAATATCTATCATACCTCTTCTTGAATTCATTTACAGACGAAGAACTCACAACTGAGTCAGACAATGCATTCCACCCACTATCTACCCACACACTACCCTCCAAGCAAAAAATCTAGTTCTCACACCCTTGTTAAGCACACTTTTCCTTAATTTCCAGGGATTGCCTCTTGTTTTTCAGTCACTATCACACAGCAGAAATATTTCCCCTCCATCAATCTTATAAACACCTTTTAGTAATTTAAATGTTTCTGTCATATTGCCAGCCTGGTCGGCTGAGTGATTAGGATATCTGCTCTCCAGCCAAAAGGCTTATGGTTTGAATCCCGCCATGGGCATGGATGTTTGTTTGTGAAAAATACTAGTTTTGGTGGTCGGCAGTAGATGGTGAAGGTAGTTGCAGCTGGTGGACTGATGGAGTGGTGGAGACAGAGAGCTGTAGAGTAGGTGCCCTCTCTCGATGAGTCTTTGGACTTCCTGGGGGGGGGGGGGGTGAGAGCGATCATGTGGTATTGAGTAATACAGAACTACAGATTAGGTGATTATAACAAGCTTCGGAGTGAGCTCACAGCCGTCCTATGGCAGAACATATTGCAGGGGAAAGATGTTACCAGTGCATGGGATAAAATCAGTGGGTATCTGAGGAAGGCAATATCATATGTATCCCCCATGGTCAGGAAGACAAACAAGGTAGGCAATAGATGGATGAGTAGTAGTATCAAGCTTGATCTGCAAAAAAAGAAAATGTTATGGAGAATTTACAAGGAGAATGGCAATCAGTACACTCATGAGCAGTACAAGGCTCAAGCTAGGAAGGTTACCAGCATAGTAAGAAAAGCTAAATCAGATTATGAGAAGACCTTAGCCAAGGAGATCAAGGATAATCCCAAAGAGTTCTTTCGCTATGTGGCAAATAAAAGGAAGAATGACTTCGGAAGAATAACTTTAGTGGGTGCTGATGGTATTGAGGTGACCAGTTCAGATGTAATAATAGAGTTACTGAGTGATCACCTTTCAAAAGTCCATCACCCAAGTGAGGATATCTCTGTAACTGTAGCAATAATTAATGTGAGAATTGAAGTTAAGAAATCAGAGGTACTTAATATATTTCAAAATTTAAATGCGAACACTGCTGTAGGCTTAGGTGCAATATCAGCTCGGGTGTTGCATGAATGTGCAAAGGAATTGTCAACGCTTCTTACTTGGTTATTTAACTTACGTTTGAACTCTGGTATGGTCCTAGGGAGTGGAAGGAAGAAAAAGTGGTTCCTTTGCATAAAGATAGCTCTAAGACTGTGGTAGTTAATTACAGGCCAATCACCATCTCAGGAGTAGTAGTAAAAGTATTGGAAAAGTTGGTTAAGGACAGAATTCAAGAATGGGTGGATCAGAATATAATACTCTGTAGGGGCCAACATAGTTTTGTTAAAGGTCAATCCTGCCTTAGCAATTTATTAACTTTTTATAATAGAATGACATCTGAGTTGGACAAAGGAAATGGCTACACAGCGATACTTCAGCATTTTGCTACGGCTTTTGACAGGATACCCCATGGAATACTGCTGCGCAAATTAGAGCAGATGGGAACAGATACTAAAGTGGTGATATGGATAAGAGAATGGCTCAGGGAGAGATACACCAGAAAGTAGTGTATGGAGGAGCAGAGTCCAGGATGAGGAAGGTGACCAGTGGTGTGCCTCAGGGCTCTATGCTTGGGCCATTACTGTTTAATTTATACATAGATGATATAGGAAATGGCTTGAAGGGAGATATTCAGTTTGTTTGTTAATGATGCAAATTTTGGTAGCACAATAAAAAATCAAGCTAATATTGAGAGTTTGCAGGATGATTTAAATAAGCTGGCAAAATGGGCAAAACGTAACTGATGTCAGTTTAATGTGGAAAAGTGTCAAGTTATCCATTTTGAGATTACTAGCTGTGTACTGCATTGATGGAATTGTACTCCAAGAGATTGATAAGGCTAGGGACTTGGGGATGTTGATGGATAGAGAGATGAAGTTCAGAGGACATATTGCTGAAGTCCAGGATTGCATATAGGATTACTTGCTTATTGAAGAACACACTAGCATCCAGAGAAAAAGAGGTTATTATTCCCCTTTATAAGGCATTGATACTTCCATATTATTATTATTATTATTATTACATAGCACCTCCAGAGAGTCCAAAGACTCATCGAGGGAGGGCACCTACTGTACAACTCTCCGTCTCCACCACTCCACTAGCTGCAACTACCTTCATCATCTACACCAATGCCATCTACCACCTACCACCACCACTATTTTCACAGACAATCACAAACATCCATGCCCACGACGGGATTCAAACCTGCAGCCTTTTGGGTGGAGAGTGGATACATTACCTACTCGGCCAACCAAACCGGCATTTGGATTACTTGCACAAGTCGTCTGGTCACCTGGATTCCTTGGAGATGAGGAGGTTGTGTAGAGGGTTCAGAGGAGAGTGACTAAGTTGGTGAGTGATGTAAAAAATGCTCCCTACATTGATAGATTCAGAGATTGTGGATTGCAAAGGTTGGTTGATAGGTGAAGAATAGGGGATATGACAAAAACATTTAAATTACTAAAAGAATTTTATAAGACTCATGCAGGTGAAATATTTCAGCTGTCTGATAGTGATAGAAGAACAAGAGGTCATCCCTGGAAGTTGAGGAAAAGTGTCATTAACAAGGATGTGAGAACAAGGTTTTTCACCTGGAGGGTGGTGAATGAGTGGAATACATTGCCTGACTCAATTGTGAGTTCTTCATCTGTAAATGAATTCAGAAGAAATAGGATAGATATTGTTTTGATAGTTTGCATCTCCCGCAGTGAGTCTACTGACTCCATGGAGATACCCGTAATAATAATAATAATCCCCTCTTCTCCGCCTATCAACCAACCTCTGCAATCCATAAGCTCTCAATCTATCAATGTAGAGAGCATATTTTACATCACTCAGGCACTTAGTCACTCTCCTCTGAACCCTCTCCACAACCTCCTCATCTCCAAGGAATCCAGGTGACTAGACTTGAGCACAGTAATCCAAATGTGGAAGTATCAATGCCTTATAAAGGGGAATAATAACTCTTTATCTCTGGATGTTAGTGTGTTCTTCAATAATCAAGTAATCCTATGTGCAGTCTTGGAAACTTAGCAATGTGCCCTCTGAACTTCATCTCCCTATCCACCAACACCCCAAAGTCCCTAGCCTCATCAACCCCATCATCAATCAAACTTTTCCACATTGAACTGACATCCATTACCATTTGCCCATTTTGCCAGCTTATTTAAATTATCCTACAAACTCTCAACATCAGCTTGATTTTTTATTGTGCTACCCAACTTTGCATCATCAGCAAACAACTGAATATCTCCCTTCAAGCCATTTCCTATATCATCTATGTATAAATTAAAAAGTAACAGCCCAAGCATAGAGCCCTGAGGCACACCACTGGTCACCTTCCTCATCCTGGACTCTGCTCTTCCATACACTACTTTCTGGTGTATTTCTCCCTGAGCCATGCTCTTATCTATATCACCAGTTTAGTATCCGTCCCCATCTGCTCTAATTTACGCAACAGTATTCCATGGGGTATCCTGTCAAAAGCCTTAGCAAAATGCTGAAGTATCGCTATGTAGCTATTTCCTTTGTCCAACTCAGATGTCATTCTATTATAAAAAGTTAATAAATTGCTAAGGCAGGATCGACCTTTAACAAAACCATGTTGGCCACTATAGAGTATCATATTCTGATCCACCCATTCTTGAATTCTGTCCTTAACCAACTTTTCCAATACTTTTACTACTACTCCTGAGATAGTGATTGGCCTGTAATTAACTACCACAGTCTTAGAGCTATCTTTATGCAAAGGAACCACTTTTTCTTCCTTCCACTCCCTAGGACCATAACCAGAGTTCAAACATAAGTTAAATAACCAAGTAAGAAGCGTTGACAATTCCTTTGCACATTCATGCAACACCTAAGCTGATATTCCATCTATACCTACAGCGGTGTTTGCATTTAAATTCTGCAATATACTAAGTACCTCTGATTTATTAACTTCAATTCTCACATTAGTTATTGCTACAGGTTCAGAGATATCCTCACTTGTGTGATAGACTTTTGAAAAGCGATCACTCAGTAACTCTACTATTACATCTGAACTGGTCACCTCAATACCATCAGCACCCACTAAAGTTATTCTTCCTTTTATTTGCCACATAGCGAAAGAACTCTTTGGGATTACCCTTGATCTCCTTGGCTAAGGTCTTCTCATAATCTGATTTAGCTTTTCTTACTGTGCTGGTAACCTTCCTAGCTTGAGCCTTGTACTGCTCATGGGTGTACTGATTTCCTTTCTCCTTGTAAATTCTCCATAACATTTTCTTTTTTTGCAGATCAAGATTGATACTACCTACTCATTCATCTAACACCTACTTTGTTTGTCTTTCTGACCATGGGGATACATTCTAATATTGTCTTTCTCAAATACCTGCTGATTTTATCCCATGCACTGATAACATCTTTCCCCTGCAATATATTATGCCATGGTATGGCTGTAAGCTCCCTCCTTTGTTATAATCACCTAACCTGTAGTTCTATATATACTCCTTTTTAAGAGAGAAATCTACAAATTTTGCAACCTCTCAAGTCAGTACTACATGATCGCTCTCACCAATTGGAGGTAACGTGGACACCTTACTTATGCATATGTCCTCTGAACCTATGAGCAGATTCAACACTCTCACACCACGAGTTCCTTCAGTTATATGCTGTTTCAAGTAATTATCTCTTAGAAGGTGTATGAATTCCATTTCCTTTTTGCCACGTGATATTTCCCTTCCACTTGATATCACCATAATTAAAATCCCCCATAATAATCACTAACCATGCACTCATTTGCTGATGCATGAATTCAATATCACCCTAAACGTGTGGACAGACTTTTGTGTTCGTCGAACATGTTGTTTATTATTTTAACGGTATAATAGAACACAGAAACTAAGTAAATAATTAATTTATTCACTTGATGCTGATATTTCGCTAGTATTATAACCAGCATCTTCAGAGCACAAAAACACTGTTTGTCACAATACGCGAGACTAAAACAACATGGTGTACTTAACCAAAATTGTAGCAGCAACACAAAGACTAGAGTCCTGATTTTGGTGCCCTCTATCTGAAAAAAAAAAAAAAAAAAAAAAAAAAAAAAAAAAAAAAAAAAACGCTATCATATATTACTAGAGTCCTAGAAAAGTGCTAGTTTTTTCTTAATATGACTGTCTCCCAGATCTTCGGCAAGTTAATACAGCCATATTTGTTGAGATTTGGAGTGTGTTTTAGGGCTTCTGTCGCCTCTAAGAACAATCTCTCTGATTTATATGGGTTTCTGTGTAGTACTTTTGTGTTTTTTCCAGTTGATCCTGTGTGCAGGGGTATCCAGAGCATGGTCTGCTAGGCCCGACTTCCCATAATGATATTTCCGGACGTATCGTTTATGTTCGCTGATGCGGATATTCACAGTTCTTCCTGTTTGACCGTAGTAGGCTTGATTAAAGGACAGCATTCCTCCTTTATCACATCCAGGAGTCTACCAAGTACCCTGCTCATGCAATCAAGCCTACTACGGTCAAACAGGAAGAACTGTGAATATCCGCATCAGCGAACATAAACGATACGTCCGGAAATATCATTATGGGAAGTCGGGCCTAGCAGACAATGCTCTGGATACCCCTGCACACAGGATCAACTGGAAAAACACAAAAGTACTACACAGAAACCCATATAAATCAGAGAGATTGTTCTTAGAGGCAACAGAAGCCCTAAAACACACTCCAAATCTCAACAAATATGGCTGTATGAACTTGCCGAAGATCTGGGAGACAGTCATATTAAGAAAAAACTAGCACTTTTCTAGGACTCTAGTAATATATGATAGCGTTTTTTTTTTTTTTTTTTTTTTTTTCAGATAGAGGGCGCCAAAATCAGGACTCTAGTCTTTGTGTTGCTGCTACAATTTTGGTTAAGTACACCATGTTGTTTTAGTCTCGCGTATTGTGACAAACAGTGTTTTTGTGCTCTGAAGATGCTGGTTATAATACCAGCGAAATATCAGCATCAAGTGAATAAATTAATTATTTACTTAGTTTCTGTGTTCTATTATACCGTTAAAATAATAAACAACAAAATCAATATCACCCTTGTAATCTTTTCATTCATACATTTGCTACTACCTAATTCAGCCTTTTGACCCTTGAAATACATTCACACACTGATGCTATTAAATATTAATATCTCTTTGTCAGTTTTGTCAGTAGAAAAGCACCATTTATCTCCTTCCTGCATAACTCCTCATTTCACACTATAGCTCCAAGATTTCTCCTGAGCCTTTTATAATAACTGGCTTGTAGTTCCACATAAACAATACTTTCCTCATCGTAGTCTTCATGTGGGTTATCACCATACAGGTGATCACTTCACGATCACTCTTACCAACTGGCAGAAAATGCAACAATCCACTCACAGTCACCTCCTCTGATGAAATGATCAGATCAAAGGCTCTCTAAATTCTTACATGACAGGCTTTACATACTGCAGAAGATAGTTATCTCTCAGGAAATTAATTTTCCGTATTCCGAAATGTTATCTCTTTATTCCAGTTTGTATTATCATAATTAAAATCATCTATCATTTTCATCCATCATTATTATCATATAGCAACATCCAACTAAATATCTCTTCCTGTCAACCTTTACTTAACACCATATCGTCTCAAATCTATTGCCGCTTTTTCCCTCTTGAATCTCTAACTTAAGTCAATATAATTACCTTGCTATCATCAGCAGCACTCCTCCTCTCTTCTTGTTCTTTCTCTTCTCGCAAAAAAAAAAAAAAAAACTTTGATATCCCTTCCTTTCTATTCCTGTTCAGGACATTATACTCATCCAGTCCTATTTCACTTATTCCAACCATTTTTGAATGAATAAATTCACTGTAACTCAATGTTCGTTTTTGGGACTACTGAAAAAGCTCAGAAATGTAAGAAAGAGATTCAGAGAAACTACAAGAGCTTCATGCCGAATATAGAAATTATAAAAGTTTCGGCGAATCCAAGCGTAAGCAAACCTTTCATGACAGGGGGAAACTCACAGTAAAGGTGGAGTAAGCTCTGATCACTATCCTTAGTATTTCCCATAATGTAAAACACGTCTCCTAGCAGATATGTATGATGTTATACATTGGGGGGGGGAGAGACATCTCCTAGCGGACATGTAATGTAAAACATATTTCCTAGTGGATATGTGTGATGTTATACATTATGAGGGGGGGGGGACAGACATGTATGATGTTATACATCATACATGTCCTCTAGGAGATGTGCTTTACATTATGGGATATATACTAAGGATAGCGATCAGCGCTTACTCCACCTTTCCTGCGAGTTGCCCCTGTCACGAAAGGTTTGCTTACGCTTGGATTTGATCTCTTGTCTCCTCAACTCCTGTACTCTCTTCATCTCTCACACTACTACTGTTTCTATATTTGGCATGAAGCTCTTGTAGTTTCTCTATTCAACTTTGAAATAATGTTGGATTCAATATCCACTTAATTTGAATAATTTTGCATTGCCGAAGTGAAGCCTTTTGGCTCTCTTTTTTCAGTAAGAGAGAGTACTTTAAAAGGAATCAAAGAAGATAAAGGTGACATAAAACTGAAGATAAGAATATTCTAAATGTCTGGAGTATTTACAATGAAGAATGTTAAATGATATATCATCAAATTTCTGACATGTACTCTAAGGAGAAGGTTTGGGGTGTACAGGATATATTTATAGTACTACATGAAAAAGTTACATCATTACTAACTTCTTATCAAGAGTTTTCCTCCAAATTAATCTATTATCTGTCAAGACTAATTTTCATTGTCAAGCACTTCAGTCTCTTCCGTACCACTAGGTGGATTGATACAGTACAATGTGTCACAGAAAACAGAAATATATTATCAGATCTTATATTTCTGTTTTCTGTGGCACATTGTACTGTATCAATCCACCTAGTGGTACGGAAGAGACTGAAGTGCTTGACAATGGAAACAGTAGTAGTGTGAGAGATGAAGAGAGTACAGGAGTTGAGGAGACAAGAGATCATGGAGTGGTTATGGACAAGGATCTGAAGTTCAGAGGTCACACTGCACAAGTTATGAAGTTGTGTCACATCCGATAATGGCAATGATGCAGGGAACATTAACGTGCAAAAATAAAGAGGTTCTGGTTCTATTGTATATGGTCCTGATCAGGCATTGTATGGATTATTGTGCACAGATTTGGTCCCCTAGTTTTCACAGTGATGAAGATATATTGGAAATGTTCCAGAGAAGACTAACCTTAGAAATGTGGTCTTTGGAATGTGGGATAGGAGGACAGATTGACGGAATGCAGTTTGTAAAGACTTGCGAATAGGAGGAAGAGAGTAGACATGGCTGAAACATTTAAGTTGGCAAAGGGTTGTTACTAGGTTAATATGGAAGAAATTTTTCATACAATGAGAGAAGGTATAGAACAAGGGAACATCCCTGGAGGGTGTGAGCAAGGGCATAAAAAGCAGGTTCTTTGCATGAAGAGTAGATGTTGAGTGGAATGCATTGTGTGACATTGTGGTGAATGCTGAACTGCTACATTTCATCCCCCAAATCAACACTACCCCTGCACAAACTATCTTCCAAGTGAAGACAGGAATGACATTTCAGTTATAGTCAGGTCCTCTGATGGTAGGACCAAATCCAAATCTCTTGAGCCTCACGTTCCTTTCTTCTGCATGTTGCCTGAGTGATTTGTCCCTCAAAAATTTCAGAAATATCATTCCCTTACTAAAACATTCAGTTTCCTCTTACTAATTTATAGTGCTGTAGTTAAAATCTCCCACAATGATCACTCTTTTGCACCTGCTAAACTTAAGTGCCCAAACATTTCCTACTCTTGTTGATTAAGTTTAACAGTATAGATGAGAACACAGACTGATAAGAAAATAACTATTTATTTCACTGGTATTCTATCCAGCATCTTCAGAGCACAAAAACAGTTTATTACAGTATGCAAAACAACAACAATCTGGTGTAACAATGGTATTAGTTTGAACAATTATAACATACAACACAAAGACTAAAGTCCTAATTAGGTGCCATCTGTGTTGAAAAAAAAAAAAAACAGAGAAAGGAGGTATTAATTAGGTCTTAAGATGACTGTCTCCCAAAACTTTGGCAAATTTATACACCCATACTTGTTGAGATTTGGAGTATGTTTCAGGGCTTCTATTGATTCCAAGAACAATCTCTCTGACTTATAACAACTTCTGTGCAGTACTTTTGTTTTTTCCAATTGATCCTTTGTGCAGGGGTATCCAAGGCATGGTCTGCTAGACCCAACTTGCCATAGCGATAGTGCCGAATGTATTTTTTATGTTCACTGAGGCGGATGTCAACAGTTCTTCCTGTCTGTCCAAAGTAGGCTTGATCACATGAACAGGGCACTTCATAGACTCCTGGATGTGATAAAGAAGAAATTCCGTTCTTGGATGAATGGATGAGAGTTGCTAATTTGATGTGCAGTTTAAATATGGTGCATAGCTGGTGTTTCTTAAGCATTCTAGATATCTTTTCAGATGTGCCTTGAATGTATGAGATGGTGACAGTTCTGTAGTCTTCTGTGGTAAATGGTGGGGGGGGGGGATTTCTGGGGAGCATTTAGTATTTTGTCTATCTTAGAGGGATTATAGCCATTGGCTAAGAGGGTATGACGTAAGTGAGTGAGTTCAGCAGTGAGAGCATTGTCATTGGAACAAATTGCTCTAGCTCTGTGGGTTAGTGTTTTTAGGATATCGTACTGTTAAGATGAGCCTCCGTAGCTCAGTCAGTATAGATGAAGCCCTTTGGTCAGAAAGACCTGGATTCGATTCCCGTCAGTGAAGTGAGGAACCTTTATTTGGTCTCTTTCGATGAAAGGTGAGTTAGCTGGTCTCATACAGAGGTTGGGGGTTTGTCACATGGAAACTCAGGTTTTTTTGTCCTCCAGAACAGGCAAACTAGCCCCATGAACACACATGGTTACAGTCATGAATATATCCCAGCCATATGCCGGTCCCGAGCCTGGATAAAATGGGGGGGGGGAGCACTGGTGAACTACCCTGTAAAAGTATCACCAGGACATTCTGTGGGTAATGCCTACAAACTCACCTAGGGTTGGAAACAACTGAAAGAGAAAACCAGGTACTGTTGAGATGGGTGGTGGTGTGATTGTTTGTGCAAATTATCTCCCTGTATGTGTGGGTTTTCTATGAAGTGAAAATGCTGGATAGAATACCAGCGAAATATCACCAATAAGTTAATAAATAGTTATTTTCTTATCACTGTTCTCATCTATACCATTAAAATTAATCAACATGTGCGACGGATACATAAGCCTTTCTACACATTTCCTACTCTTCAAACATCTACTATTATAGAAACATCTACTAAATATTCTCATTTGCTCACTCTACCTTGCACCATATGCTCTCAAAACTATTAGTGACATTTCCCTCCAAAACCTGTTCTGAGAGGACTATGCTTCACATTATACTCCACCACTGTGTTTGCACTTCCTTATCCTTTCAAAATATACTATACCCTTCATTTCTGTTCCTGTCAACCATGTTTTACTGATCCTAATAATCTTTGGACTAGCTGAGGCTATCAATGCGTTAATTCATCTCCTTTATTCCTGATACTCCTGAATTTGTATAAAAAATATCAATGCATTGTCAGTTTTTCTATATCTATTATTATTCCCTCCAAACTCCATTTGACTGCATATCTCCATATGCTCCTCCATCTTCCAGTGTTTGTTCCCACAAGTGATAGCTCTCAATTTCTGCATTAATACTCTCACTTGCACTGAGAACAACATTCTCTAGATGCAGACATTTTTCCTCATTCAAATGCAGTCCATCTCTTGCACACATCTGAGCCATGAATGAGTTGGGATATGCAATATACAGCCTCTCCCTGTGTGCAGAGAGGGCGTATATGTGCAGCCCTCTGTGTGGCCTGTTTCCAGAAAAGGGGCTCTGTTAAAACCAGTGAGTATTCCTGCTACAAAAGGGTATATTTGTTGGAGGAAATGCTAATTAGACACTACATAATAGATGTTCGCAGCTTACATTACTCACCACTGGACACGTGCCATGAAAAAGTTCAAAGAAACGTGCTGTCATCCTTGACATTTCCAAAGATTTCAACCAAGTGTGGCATCGAATCCTCCCTGCTCCCCTCTGTAATTGCATAGCCAGCTTTGTCTCTGGTCATTCTCTGTGAGTCATGGTAGATGGCTCTCCTCTCTTCATGCTTCGCCATCAATGCTGGAGTGCCTCAAGGATCTGTCCTATCACCTACTCACCTTCTCCTGTACATAAATTATTTATTCACAATTACTACTAATCCTGCTTTGCAGATTATAGTGCTCTCCACTCATCCTACTCATTTGACAAACCCAGTACTCTCGCATCCCAGGCTACAAGATCATCTACAACTATTGCTTTAAACATTCATTTACATACTGTCCTTCAGTGGGGCAAGGACAACCTAGTCATGTTCAATGCCACCAAAAGACAGTCTTGACTTTTCTCATGCAAAACAGATTCCAGCTCCCTACCCGTGTCCTTATAATACAAAAACAAGATAAGATCTCCTTGCCTGAACTAACTTTTACCTCCAGTCTTTCCTGGCATAAATACATCAATAGCCTCCTCAGCATCCAAAAAACCTGGCATTCTCTTTCATTCAAGAGGCTAGTTTACACCCAACCTATTCTTAACTATATACAAATCCCAAATCCGCCCATGTTTAGAATACTGCTCACATGTTTGGGGTGGTACATTTAAAACTTCCCATAATATCCTTGAAGCCATCCAGAAGCAAGTAATTATCTCATAATCTCTGTCTCTTACAAAGTCACTTCAACTTGCACCTGTGAGATAGAGTTTCAGCACTGTGAATTCTACAGGTACTTCCACAGTCACTGCTCCAGCGAATTGATTACTGCACCAATGAACAATCAAACATGACATTGAAGAACTTCATTGCAGTATCATTCAACAGTTATATTCCCTTTTTCCAGCACTAGTAGCTTGGTGCATTCATTAAGCATGATGTCTCTCCACACTATGATCTGAGCACCACTGTATCCATCCCTTGCAAGAACATTCTCTCAATGGTAAGCAGTACCACGTTCACATCATATCAAGTGTTCTAGGAAAAACTAAAGCGACTCTCATCACATTAGCCCATCGGTGTCTTGTCCAATTTTTATGGATACAGCATCACTGAAAACATGTTCCACGATGAGTTGTGGATAAAGAGATGCAGACTACAGGCCTTCAGACATATAGATCTTCAGACATCTTTCCACAGTTTTTTTGAGATATCTGCATACCTATGCTTGAATGGAGCCAACTTGCAAGCTGACCTGCTGTGGTGTGTCAATTAGGTTTTGCTGTTTTATAATCAAAAATCTGTCTTCATGCTCCATGGTAGAGTGAGGGCAATCTCTTAGCAAATATTTGGAACACATTCCATAGATTTGAAATACTGCCTGGAGCCTGAATACAATGCTATGTGAGATTCCAAACTCTCTGGCAATATCAGTAATTCTGTGGCCTTCTTCAAGCTTTCCTATAATTCTTTCCCACATGAAATCATCTAGATGATGTCTTTGAGACATTATAAGACATCAAGTGTGCAACTTGATTCCTTCATGAAAAGAGCATCCTTCAAACACAATTTTCGCTTAGTGCAGCCTTTTGCCTTTTATCCTGTTGAGTGCTACCACATGAGCATTTTGCATGCAATTCGAAAATTAGCATGTGTACCTGCTTTCTACTCAAAATCGTCAATTATACAATTGCCACAAGCTGATTCATCTAAATTTGCAGTTGTAATCTTCAGAAATAGTGTTCATCCTTATAATTCAGGCAGCATTTCAAATAGATTTGAAATGCTGCCTGGAGCCTGAATACAATGCTATGTGAGATTCCAAACTCTCTGGCAATATCAGTAATTCTGTGGCCTTCTTCAAGCTTTCCTATAATTCTTTCCCACATGAAATCATCTAGATGATGTCTTTGAGACATTATAAGACATCAAGTGTGCAACTTGATTCCTTCATGAAAAGAGCATCCTTCAAACACAATTTTCGCTTAGTGCAGCCTTTTGCCTTTTATCCTGTTGAGTGCTACCACATGAGCATTTTGCATGCAATTCGAAAATTAGCATGTGTACCTGCTTTCTACTCAAAATCGTCAATTATACAATTGCCACAAGCTGATTCATCTAAATTTGCAGTTGTAATCTTCAGAAATAGTGTTCATCCTTAAGTTTTAGACACCAGTGTAAGTCTTCCACTTTCAACATATTCTATCATGCCTTATTGTTTTATTAATTATTGTTGCTTTTCTTCTCAACTTTGCATTATCATATCTAGGTAACATGCTTACTGTCTTCCCTCTCACACACTTCTCATGCATACATCTCAAATCTCTCACTACACAATCTACAGGTCATTTTCCCACCATCATCTCATCCACTCTTTCACCTTGCTTAATTGCCATAGTCACACTCCCTATTGTTCCTCCTCTCACAGCTGCATTCATTTCCTGCTTAACTGCATCCCTCACTCTATCCTCTGACTCACTCCTTGCATTTCAGCTTACTGCCTTCCTGTCAACTCTATCGCTAGCTCCTGACCCTCGTATGGTTGAATGCAATCCTCGTATAGGACATTCAGTTGCATGTTTACTGAGTAAAAAAATCAATGTCAGTTATAAAGATCTGTTTCAGATAAATAAAGTATGATGATTTTCAGTTTGTGTGTAAAAAAAAAAAAAAAACAATATATATATATATATATATATATTCTTCTGTAAAATATATAAGAAACAAGAAGTCAACACTGGTTTCATCAATAATTATGCAGAATTCAAAGAAATAGAAACTACTGGCAATTCAGGTGCTGCAACTGGATGTATTTTGAGACTTATTATGCATTTTACTTTAAATTTTACTTTCTTCTTATTAAAAATTAATTATATTTATTTTGTTTTATTGCCATTTACCAATGTACCAATTAATTACTTATTTACTTAATTAGCTGCTAGAAAAAGATAGTTAAACTTTATTAATATACCTAATTTTGTTTCAGTTTGTATTAATGATCTTTGTGGTAAAATAGTGAAGTTTAGGTTGTACAAAATAATCTAATCCTCCCCCCCCCCCCACCTTCTTGACAGTTTATGTCTTTTTTTTTTTTTTTTTTTAATTAAGATGCTCTAATGTAGTACCATTAATGACTTATTTTTTCCTCTAGTCAATGGTGATATTTACGAGGGATATTGGAAAAATGATAAGAAAAATGGACCTGGAATGTTTCGCTACCACAAAACTAGTCGTGTACTCAGTGGTGTTTGGCTTGCTGATATACCACGATGTGGAAGCATCAAAGCAGTTAATGAAGAACAGGCCATTAGTCCAACTCCTGAAATACCTGAGGTAGCTAAATCTGTATTAATAATTATGAAATTATTCATTATGCAGCCACGTACAATTGAATATTGCATCCTGTCTACTTCCACCTCATAATCACACTATCTTAAACCTACTCTACTAATTTGCCTCTCATATCTCCACTTGTCAGGAGAATATCACCACACCATTCAATCTTCTCTCTCTCTCTCTCTCTCTCTCTCTCTCTAAAGTTTCACTATGGAAATAATTAGAAAAATATTCTAACTACAGACAAAAACAACCTGTCTAAAAGTATCCTATGTGTATCTATTCCAAAAGTGAAAGGCATTGCTGACAAAACAGTATGTATTCTTAAGAGATTCAATCACTCCACATTCATTTCAGTGAATGAACCAAATATGCCCATCCTACATTAAAGGATAAAATCCTTTCCTGTCTTTTTCAGGGGTTCAGAATTTCTTGTTCTTGAAGCTTGACCTATTGCAGGACAGACTGCTGTTAAATTAAAAAAGGAAAAATAGATTATAGGAATTATTTATTCATCATCATCATCAAATTCCTGACATGTATCCTCAAGGGGTGTAGAGGATATGATAGTACTACATGAAAAACTTACATCTCCACTAACCTTCTATCTACAATTTTCCTCCAAATCAATCTGTTACCTGTTCAAGACTTCAACATTATCAGATCTTATATTTCTGTCTTCTAAGGCACTTTTTTACTGTATCAATCTACCTATATCTTGGTCTTCCTCTGGGTCTTTTTCCTGCCAACCTGGCAGAGAACACTTATTTTGCTAATCGTTCTTCTCCCATGTGATCATATCATCTGAGATTAGCTCTTCTAACATGTTCCTGGATGCTAATAATGTCAAGTTCTTTCCTAATATCCTCATTTTTAATATGATATTGCCAATGATGCCATCTGTTCATGCCCCTAATCTTTCTGAGGACTCTCATATCTGCAGTGTCTAGTCTTTGGTCAAGTGTTTTCCTTCTAGAATTATTTATTTTATTTTATTATTTTTTTCTCTAACATTTGATACACTTCTGATGCTGTTGTTTCTACATATACATAATTTATTAGGTTTAATTTGCACTCTTCTTAAAAATTAAGACTAGCAAAGGAAAGTCGTAACAATGAGGATATGCCGTCACATAAAAAGTGGTGTACTATTATCAGTTTGGGTACAAAATTAAAAATCATACAAAATTTTGAGGTTGCACATGAATTTAAATTAAGCAAGTCAACAATAAGAACAATCTTTAAAGATAAGGATCAAATTAAAGAAGCAGGTGAAAATGTTACTCCCTTCTCAGCAAAGAAATCACCCACTCTGAGAGTTGAAAATATTGTTAATTGCAAAAATCGATACTTGTTAAAACACATATAATACACTTCTGTACACTGCACTAAGATGAGAAAGATAAAAAAAATTAATCCATCAGTAAAAACAGTCAAAAGATGTGATAGAAATGGTATATCCCATTTAACATGGAAATTTGCATGGATTTCTTGAAATGCATTCCCTGCATAAAATGAGATTACCTGTACTATTAGTATTATTACAAAACCTCAATGAAGTCAACAGACTCATCACACAGTTCTGTTGACTTCAACATCTCTATTGTATTACCTCTTTCTTTTCTAACCATCAAACTCTAAATTTCTTAACCTCTTCCTGTAAGCAGAAATCCAGAATTCTGATGTTGCTTTAGTCATTCCTCTCTAGTATTTCTGCATGAGAACAGAAACTAGGTGAACATTGAGCAGACTACTCCATGTGTAGTCTGCACTGCATGAGGCACACAGGTTAATGGGTTAGGGTGCTCCTTCTTTGCAACAACTGTGTTGTGCCCTCCAAATTTCATACTACTGTCATCACCAATAATTTCCAAAATTTCAAGAAGATTTATATAAGTTTATATAACTCTTCTTGAAAAGAGTAAACATCTACATCACTCCTTAACTCTTCCCAACTTTGCATTATCAGAACAACAAAATATCTTTAACAGCTGATTCATAGCAGTGCTTCACAATATAAACAACCAGAAAAACACAATAATTAATTTATTTTTTTATTGAACTTTATTTCTCTGATTTTATAACCATTGTCATCATCATCAAAGCACAAATTACAACTGTGGTAAACAAATGACATGAATAAGATTTTGCTAAAAAACAATTCAGATTGTGAGGGAAATGGATTTAATATAAGTTTTTAATATAAGTATCAGAGACGTGAATGTGTTGCTGTAAACTCAAAACATTTTATAGATAAAATAAAAAACGTCCCTATTTTTGAAGAGGATATACTAGCAAGCCTGGACATCACATCTCTGTTTACTAACATTCCAGTGTTTGAAGTCATCAACATCTTAGACAACTTATTCCCAAAAAACATCACTACTTTGTTCAATCACTGTTTAACTTCTATTTTATTTGGCAAAAAACGATCTACAAACAACTCACTGGATTAGCTATGGGCAGCCCCCTATCACCTGCTTGTGCTGACTTATTCATGGAAGATCTAGAGAAAAAAATCTTAACCCAGATCATTCCAAAACTGAAAATTTGGTACAGATATGTAGATGACATCTTTATCATTTGGGATCATACGAAAGAAGAACTAATGAATTACCTCAACCAAATCAATAGTTTCCACAATACCATCAAATTCACATTAGAAATGGAAAAAGATAAAAAACCGCCATTCCTTGACATTTTAATAAAGAAACAATCCAATAATAGTATCAACCTATCTGTATACCGAAAACCTACAAATACTGGACGTTACCTCCATTTCAACTCAGCTCATCACATAGCTCAGAAACTTAGCATTATCCATAGTCTCAAGAAAAGAGCTATACAGTATACGACAGACAAGGATGACCTACTAACGGAATTAACCACAATATCCAGAGAACTTTCTTTAAATGGTTACCCAAAAAGACTCTATAACAAGATTCTCTTTACTGATATACCACATCAACAACGTGATGACGTCCAATACATCAGTACAATTACAATTCCTTTTGTCAGCAACCTTTCCAAAAAATTAGCTAACCTTTTAAAACCACATAAGATCAGAGTGGCATTCAAACCAATCAACACTATTCGGAAATTTTTAAGATCACCGAAAGATCCTCACCCGTTCTACAAGTACTCTGGAGTATATAATATACCTTGCTCATGTGGTATTAGTTACGTAGGTCAGACCTCTAGAAGCTTTGAAACGAGAAAGAAAGAACACATAGGATATGTCAGAAATAACAGACAAGACATTTCAGGCCTTTCATGCCACTTTGCCTCTACTAACCATCATATTGAGTGGGATAAGAGCCTTATGCCATACATAGAAGATAACTACCATTCAAGAACCTTTAAAGAAGCAGCTACAGTCGCCCGTAAAACTGAAAACCTAAACAAGAATCAAGGTCTAATTTTACCAGAAATTTGGAAAACTTTTATCAGATCATTAAACATCAAAGAAATGAACTTTCATAACAATTACGTAATGAGCCATAACGAATAAATCACGTTAACGAGACACGCGCATTGTCACGCACAATACCAATTTTTTGTATGAATTAGAATTATCAGTTATAACCTAGTCTGTAACCTTCATTTTAGCTTACTAGTTTGTATTCCCTGAGGATGCCAATAGAAAAAGATTGGCGAAACATGTAGGAGGATAAAATAAAGCTACTTGACAAAGATTATAAAAAAAGTGTAATAGTCTTATGAATAATTGTCAAGAAAAAATTCAACACAAGGAAGATAGTTGTTACTTTCATTTTTCTATTGTGAAATGTATTTTTGGATGTTTACTGTTTAAATGTACAAAAAACTAGTGTCAAGTTATGAGTCTAAATAGCAAACACTATCTACATGGCATAGCCAAACTGTTGATTTATATATGGCCATGTTGAGAGTGCATGATTTTTTAGAAATTCGACATAGAAATTGGCTCGAAGGAGAAAAGAGAGAAACCTATTGCTGTCCTACCTAGCTGTTTGTGCATTTTCCTTTTCCATGAAAAAAAAATCTGAATAATCTGAATTCCCGTGATAACTCCTGTGATTCTATGAGTTCAGATGTTAACAATAATGTTAATAATAATATTTTTTTTAAATAATAATATTTTTTATTGATTTCTAAAATATTTGCACATATATAATGATCATCATGAGTGACATTCCAACTTATAATTTTTACAAAATTCAGCACTAAATTCTGCACATGTGATTCCTTTTCTACATTGGATTTAAATTAAATTTTTAGTAATAATTTTTTGCCTCTATTTTATGTATATTCAACACATGTTCCTCCAATATTCACAATGAAGTTTATACAGAATTTTTTGTATAATGAATAATTAATATATTATTATTATTATGGGTATCTCCATGGAGTCAGTAGACTTATTGCAGGAGACCCAAACTATCAAAACAATATCTATCATATCCAGTAGCACATGCAGGACATCTTGGGGGGGGGGGGGGGTTGAGTAGACGATTTGAGAATACACACTACGCATCGCATACAACCTATGACCTGAGCATCTGCAATGATCACTAATTCATAAGTAGTATAGAAATAGAAGACATAACACAACATAAATAAAAAGATGAATTTTAATTATGAAAAAATTTTGGGAAATTTTCTGTTTTTTTACCCTTTTTCTTTGGGGGGACCAGGGCCCCTCGGCACTCCCCCTCTGGGTGCGTCATTTATCATATCTCTTCTTGAATTCATTTACAGATGAAGAACTCACAACTGAGTCGTAATGCATTCCACCCATTCACCACCCTCCAGGCAAAAACCTCGTTCTCACACCCTTGTTAACGACACTTTTCCTCAACTTCCAGGGATGATCTCTTGTTTTTCTATCTCTATCACACAGCTGAAATATTTCCCCTGCATCAATCTTATAAAAACCTTTTAGTAATTTAAATGTTTCTATCATATCCCCCCTCTTCTCTGCCTATCAACCAACCTCTGCAATCCACAAGCTCTCAATCTACCAATGAAGGGAGCATTTTTTACATCACTCACCAACTTAGTCACTCTCCTCTGAACCCTCTCCACAACCTCCGCATCCCCAAGGAATCCAGATGACCAGACTTGAGCACAGTAATCCAAATGTGGAAGTATCAACGCTTTATAAAGGGGAATAATAACTTATTACGAATTGGAAATAACGTGGACACCTTACTTTATTATTATTATTATTATTACATAGCACCTCCAGGGAGTCAAAAGACTCATCGAGGGAGGGCACCTACTCCACGACTCTCCGTCTCCACCAACTACAACTACATTCATCATATACACCAACGCCATCTACCGCCGACCACCACCAGTATTTTTGAGACAATCACAAACATCCATACCCACGGCAGGTTTCGAATCCACAACCTTTAGGCTGGAGAGCAGATACGCTAACCACTCAGCCAACCAGGCCGGCAAAATAACTTCCTGCACAGTGATCTTTCCCATTATGCTACATGAAACCTCTTAAAAATTTCATCCAGTTGCCGAATAGATTCAAAAGCAAGTCTTCCTTCTTGCGGTTAAGGGCCGTGCTGTGCAAACGCCACATCCACTAAACTACACAGGCTCCTTCTTATGCATATGTCCTCTGAAGCTATGACCAGATCCAATACTCTCACACCACGAGTCCCTTCAGTTATATGCTATTTCAATTAATTATCTCTTAGAATTTGTATGAATTCCATTTCCTTTTTGCCATGTGATATTTCCCCCTTCCAATTGATATCACCATAATTAAAATCCCACATAATAATCACTAACCCTGCACTCATTGTGCTAATTTGCTGATGCATGAATTCAATATCACCCCCTTGTACCCCCCCCTGGCCTATAGCAGCAACCAACTGTATATTTGGTTGCATTGGTCACTATTTCACACCGGAAATACCTCAAATGTACTATCGTTCACATGTCTATCTTCTTGATATACTACTTTCTTTGGCTGCAACTCATCAGCTTTTATCAACAGTCCCCCCCCCCCCCATTCCATCTTCTCTATCCTCCCTGAAAATACTGTATCCATCACATTCAATTCCAGTAACCACATCTTCTGCTGACAGCCAAGTTTCATTAATGCCTACAACTTTTGGTGAGATTGCACTGACTAATGCCAAAAATTCTTCCCTCTTATTTCGAATGCTTCTTGCATTAGTATACAGAAATTGCAGATTCCCTTTAGTTCTTGTACCATCTTTAGAACTGATATACATGTCACTAATTTCAGTAGTTCCATGCTGATTTTTATCCACACTATTCTGCAATTTATTCCATGAATAAGGATCAACAAATGTACATTCACTACATAAGTTTCTCCCTCTTACGCTCAACCTTTTCAATTTTAGTTTCCCTGCCCAATTACTTCAACTTGTTCAAAAAACAGTAACTTCTTCAATCGCTTATGACCTTCCATGTTCAGATGCAATCCATCTCTTGCATCTGTCTTTTGCCTTCAAACACATTCCAGACATCAACAAATTCCAGATCTCTCTTTCTGCACATTCTTGCAATCATATCATTCATTATCATTGAATGTCTACTTAACTCATAATTGTCAAAATGAGGCAGCACACACACTATCCTCCCTTTGACACTTTTCTTCTTCACGATATCTAACAATGTTCTTAAATCTTCTGCTACCCGATTAATACTACCACTCAGGTCATTTGTACCCACCATAACTATCACCTTTTCTGCATCATGCCCCTCTTTATTGCTAAAGTCACTCTCTCTATTGTTCCACCAGTGAAGCACAACTCAGGCATACCGATCTCCATACCCTTAATCATAGAATCACCATATATTGTACCACTCATAACTTCATTCAAATCCAAACAAGCATCACTCATGGCCTCATTTTCCAATCTATTCAGCATGACTCTTCCAGTTTCATTACTTTCTCTCAACATTCTTTTATTTACTCCCTCACTTTCACGACATCTCATTTCTTCTAGACCTCGTGTGCTTTCATTATGTTGACTCCCAATCACTCCCTTACTATTTATTACTTCATAATTCACCAAAGACTCTCCCTTACTTAATCCTGTTCTAGTTACTTCAGCTAAAGTAATCTCTATAGTCCTAATTTCTCTATTCAACACATTTAACTCAGTTTTAATTTCCAGAACTTCCTTACTGAGCACTTCCAATTCCTCTTGCAGGAGAAGAAGGTCACTTGTCATTTTCACGAATTTCTAATCGCTCCAGTCTATCCCAACACTTCTCACATACATTAACATTTTCATCCTTCTCATTTAGCCAAACAGTCCACAAATCCTTCACATTCTTCGGCGCATACATATAGCAGTTTCCGCAACGCATCCACTGCAAAAAAATCCATGGCACAGCCAGACTTTCATATAGAAATCCTCCGAGCCACTGATGTACATCTCTTATTAGACGCTGAAGTAGTGCAACAAACAGCAGCAAAAACACAATATATACATCAAAGTTTCAGCAATAACACCACTGAAGGATACTTGTATCCAACTGAAGCACAACTGCAGCACAATTAGAGACAAAAAGCCACACTATAATTTAAAAAACACTTTTTCTAGTAGCTCAACAGTAGCACCACTCCGAATATTATAATAACAATATAATATAAGAATATTATAATAACATATGGATTGGCTTGAATGTGCAAACAATTCACTGTACAATGTAGTAATACAACTCAGTTTTTTTTTTATTTGACAAAGTTTATTATCATCTTCACATATACAGATTATTTTCAAATATACAGTTGAAGTATATCTACAGTGATACGTTTAATGTGTTAAGAGAGAGAGAGAGAGATTTTTCATATTAACGATATTGGATGTGGAATAATTTTATATAAATATATACATAATTCTTTTCTGCATTTTGTCATTTACATTTATATTTCAATCTGCAGTTCATTTTAATTTACAAATTATATATTTACAGTTCATTTATTTCTGTTATCAGTAGGGAATGCTGAATGGATTCATTTCACTTTTTAACATTGCCATTTTTTTGAATCCATAATAATAATAATAATTGTGCATAACAGATACTTGCACGTACATAATATTTTTAAAATAATAATAATAGTTAACAACACATATTATAATACATATTATAGATTTTTTTTTTTTGCATTTTTACACACTATATATATATATGTATAATAACAATAGATATAATTTCTCTATATAAGATTTTTTTAATAATAATAATTTTTTTCTATTATCATCATACAGAGTATTTACATATGTACAATTAAGACATATTACTATTCATATTAATTTTTAGAATTGTCGGTTAGTTTCCTAGTTTTTGTTACTTTCTATTGCTTACCAGTGTATCCTTTGAAAATGCTGCCAGATATTAGTCAGTGAAATGTCAGATATTAAACTATTATTTACTTGACTAACATACAGAATTAAGTCTTTAATTTATTAAGACATATTACATTTTCTGCTCTTACAAAATTCTGCACACAGTTTAGAGTACCTTATTTTTCTTTAATATTTTTCTTTGAATATAAATATACATAATTTTTTTTTGTTTCATTTATTATTGTACACTGTACTGACATATACATTACAATAATTTGCAGTCTATGATTATGAGGATTAGTTGAATAAGGTGGGTTAATCCTACCTACTTCGAAGCTAGGATTAGCATTTATGAAGAGAGTGGGATTAGCCTTCACTATATATGTCGTTTGGTACCATTAATGGATGGAATGTAAGCATTGGATGCTGGTGATATAGTGTTAATGCTATATTAACTGTGTTGGTATAGTTTCCAGAGTTCGTGTTTTAATGTTCTGTAGTTGTTTATGTGTTTTAAATTTCTTGGTAGGTTGTTGAGTAGCGTGGGCATCAGATGTGATCTCACAAAAGACCCGTATATGAGTTATTGAAGAGTCTACGAATGTAGAGAGTTGTTGTGGATCATGTTATGTGATATGTCTCTGTTGTTACAATAGGTGATGTTGAAGTAATCCCTTAGTAACATTATGTAGTGTTTCGGATTTTTAATGCTCAGGATTCTCTGTATCGCCATAAGTGGTTCAGATATTTTCCTATGTAACGTTTTCTAATTTTGTTAGGTGACTGTTTCATGTGTTTGTGTAGACCGGTATACCGTACCCAAGTAGAGATTTGCAAATACCGTGATAATGGAGTTTCCTTATGTTAGATGGAATCATGTCTTTTACTTGGAAGAGTTTTGCTGTGATGATGCAAAGTTTAGTAAGTAGGTATTCTATATGTTTTGTCCATTTAAGGTGGCAATCTACGTAAAGGCCAAGGTATTTTGCATGTGTTACTGGATTGATATTGGAACATTGGCAGTATTTTTGTAGTTACGAGGGTGGTCTAAAAAGTTCTCGGCCTAACAATGAAAAAACAATTATATAATTTCAAAATTATTTTTATTTTTCAAGATAATCTCCCTTAAGATTAATACATTTATTCCAGCGATGTTCCATCGCCATTATCCCATCATTGTATTGTTTCTCAGTAAGATCTGCAAAATACTCCTCTACAGCTGCAATCATCTCTTGATTTGAAGAAAAATGCTGACCAGCGAGGAAGAGTTTTAGTTTTGGGAAGAGATAGAAGTCAGAGTGAGCCAAATCTGGGGAATAGGGTGGATGTTCCAACAATTCATTGTGCAGATCCCTTAATTTTCCCATTGCCAAAACACTTTTGTGTGCAGGTGCACTGTCCTGATGAAAGATGATTTTTTTCTTCTGCAAACCAGGTCTTTTGTTATAATTTTTATCATCTAGTCTGGTTAAAAGATTGGAATAATATTCCCCAGTTATTGTTTTATCCTTTTCAAGATAATTAATAAACAAAATGCCTTTAGCATCCCAAAACACAGATGCAATAACCTTTCCTGCTGACCTTTCTGACTTCTTTGGCGCTGAACAACCAGCTTCTGTCCACTGTTTTGTAAATTTCTAAATGGTGAATCCAAGTCTCGTCCATAGTAATAAATTGATGCACAAAATCAGTTTTATTCTTGTTAAAATGCTCCATGAACTGTTCAGAGATTTTCATGCAAGTATGTTTGATCTGCTGTGATCAAGTGCAGCACCCATCTTGTACAAAGCTTTTTCATATGCAAAATATACCCTTCATGCAAAATATATCCTACGCGTTCTTTTGAAATGCCTATAGTCTGAGCAATTTCACACACTTTGACTCGCCGGTCATCCAATACAAATTGTGCACTTGATCAATGATTTCTGGTGGTGTTATACTTTTTTGACGTCCTTCATGTGGATCATCTTCAAGGATGGTACAGCCATGTTAAAACTTGGCAGCCAATTTCTTTATAAATTCTTTATAGAATTTTATAATCTCACGATACTCAATTTTATCCATTTCAAGGGATACAAGACAACACTTTTGCTTCAGACAGCTGTATAAAACAAACTACTTGATAGAATGACTTGCAATTTCACATGGATGCTTATGACAGATGTACCAACTTAGAAACAAAAAATCTTGCCGATAGTGCTGCCATCTATGGTTGAGACTGAGAACTTTTCAGACCACCCTTGTAATGCAGCAGTATGTATGACAGTGTAGTGATAGTGGTGGGGGCGCATGATTCTCAGATTATGTACTATTAACATCTCTATCTCAGCGCCTTTGATTACAGTTGAGTTTTTGTAGAAGTATGTTGTGATTTCCTTTATTATTATTATTATTACGGGCAACTCCAAGGAATCCTTAGCCCCATCGAGGGAGGGGGGGGGCCCTAAACATCATGTCAAGAACTATCCAACATTTGCGCAGTATCTATCATACTTTGCTTTGAACTCATTCACAGTCATGGCACCCACAACAGATTCTGGCAGCTTATTCCACTCCTTCACAACTCTCCAAGTAAAAAACCAAGTTCTAACACTTTTGCCAATTACTCTTGCTCAGTTTCCATGGATGGCCCTAGTTTCGCCACCATCACACCTGTTGTAAAAAACTTCCTCTGAATTAATCTTGTAAAAACCCCTCATTAATTTGAATGTCCCAATCATATCACTTGCCTATCAACTGCCTTTTCTGCCTATCAACTAGTTTCTGTAGCCCACAAATCTTCAACTTGTTCTCGTAAACTTCATTCCATAGACCAGCTACCATCTTGGTCACTCACCTCTGGATCCTCGCCACCTCCTCCCCATCACCAAGAAACCCTGGCACCTAGATCTGTGCACAGTTGTCAAGATGGTGTCTTATCAAGGCTTGATCAAGAGGAACAATAACCTGCTTGTCTCTGCTCTTCAAAGTATTCTTCAGTAGCCAAGAGATCTGATGAGCTTCCTTTAGCCACTTTTGCAATGTGCCCCCTAAACTTCAACTCCCTGTTAACTAACACTGCAAAGTCTCTGGCTTCGTCAATTTCCTGGAGTAAGGTTCCACCAATGTTGTATACTGCTGATAATCTTTTCACCTCAAAATGCATAACCTCACACTTTGCCACATTAAACTGACATCCATTCTCCTTGGCCCAGTCTGCCAATCTATCCAGCTCATCCTGCAAAATTTTGACATCATGTGTATTAACTATTGCTCTATCCAACTTTGCATCATCAGCAAATAACTGAATAGTTCATCTCAGATCCTTTTCTATATCATTAATAAACAAATTAAATAGCAGTGGTCCAAGATCAGAACCTTGCAGCACACCACTAGTCCCAGGCCTTCTTTTGTACTCTACTCATGAATAAACTACTCTCTGATATCTCTCCATCAACCACCCTCTATCCCTCTCACCAACCCTATATCCACCCCCATGTTCTGCAATTTACTGATTAGAATTCCATGTGGTATCCTATCAAAGGCCTTTGCAAAGTCCAGCAGTATCACTGTAAACCCATTACCCTTATCCAATTCAACCTTCACTGTATTATAAAACATGAGCAAGTTACTGAGGTATGATCTACTTTTCACAAAACCATGCTGCTCCCCCCCCATACAGTATCCCAATTCCTTCTATCCATTCCTGTATTATGCTCTTGCCCAACTTCTCCAATACTTTTACAATTCCTGATATGCTGATCAGTCTGTAATTTGCAACAGCAGTCTTGGAGCCTCCTTTATGCAATGGAACTAATTTCCCATTGTTCCTCTCTCTCCCTCCCCCCTCTCAGCACTAACACAGAGCTGAGACTTAGATTAAACAATATGGTCACGAGCATTGACAATTACTTTGTCGCTTCATGTAAGACTCAAGCTGGTATACCATCCAGTCCCACAGATGTATTTACTTAAGGTTCTGTAATATGCTATTCACCTCCATTTCATTCATCTCATTTCCTGTATAAGCCATCTGTTCCCTCATTCCAGCAATATCACCACCTGGATGATATATTCTTGCAAAGTGTTCACTTAGTAATTCTACTATTTCGACTGATTCAGTTACCGTCCTACCATTGGTATTCCTTAAAATCATTTTGCCATATACATTTTTTCTTTTATTTGCAGCATATCGAAAGAACTATTCAGGAATCTCTTTAGCCTGCATTGCTACTTCCTTTCATATTCTGCTTTTGTTTTTCTTACCACACTATTTACCCTTCTGGCCTGTGCCTTGTATTCATGTGCCTGCACACCTTTCTCCTTAAATTCCCTCCATAATTGTTTCTTTTTTTCTTTGCAGCTCCAGCTTAATGGTGTTAAGGTTTTGTTTTTATGATCTTCTTGTGCTTTCGAGAGAGCCATGTTAATGTCTGTGTGGACTTCTGGTAGCGTGGTGTCATCTGTGTACTGATATAGTTGACTTCATGTGGCTTGGTTATGAACTTCATTAATGTATATGTTGAATAGAGCAGGTAATAATATGGTGCCTTGTGGGATACTGTGTTTTATTTGTATACCCTGGCTGTAATATGCACCTATTTTTGTTACGCTGTGTGTTGTTTGAAAGATAGTTCATGAACCAGGTATGCAGTGTTCCTCTTATTCCTATTGACTATAGTTTGGTCAGTAATATGTCATGTTCAAGTGTATGAAAAGCTTTGGTTAAGTCAGGAAGTGTAAGGACAGTGTACTTGTTTTTATCAAGTGCTTTGTTTATGGCGTCAGCGATGTCTTCTGATAAAGTGATGGTGCTTTTTGTTTTCTAAAAGTTGTATTGGTTTTGTGAGAAAATGTTGTACTCCTGTAAATAGTTCTGTAGTCTGGTGTATGTTAATTTTTCAAGAATTTTTGAGATGACTGGTAGGTTATCTATTGTCTGTAGTTCTGTGTATCATTTCTTTTACCATGTTTGAAAATTGGCTTAATTATTGCAGTTTTTAGTTGTTGTGGAATAATGTCGGTGTCAAATATTGTTCACAAGTCTCAAAAGTATTGGATTTATTTTAGTTGTTGTGGAATAATGTCGGTGTCAAATATTGTTCACAAGTCTCAAAAGTATTGGATTTATTTGTTCAAAGTGTGTTAAAAGGTCTATGAGTCTTATTTTGTCTATCCCAGGAGTGGTCTTTGGTTTTAGCTGTAAGAGTACTTCCTTCAGTTCCTGTTTTGTTACAGGTGGAAAATACGTAGTTTGCTGTTGACTTTGTGTTTGTAATTTTTGTTGATTGTTGGTAGATTATCGTTTTTGAGTTGTGTGATATTGTTTGTGAAGGCATGGTTGAATGAGTCTGCTAGGTTCTTTTGTTTATAACCGAAGCTTTTTGCAATAAAATCTTGAGCCGAAGTTTTCTTTTTTTGAGTTAGTAATTCGTTAATTGTAGCCATGTTAGCTTTATATTGTCATTATATTCTGTAAATTTTTGAAAGAAGTAGTGTCTTTTATAACAAGTGTTATTGTCATTATATTCTGTAAATTTTTGAAAGAAGTAGTGTCTTTTATAACAAGTGTTACTGGGTGACTTTAGTTTTTTCCATAGATTTTCTTTTACAGTAATACTATTTAGAATGTCGTCATACTGGAAGTTATGAAAGGAAACTGTGAGCAAGAGGGTGAGGAGTGGTTTCTTTGCATGGAGGGTGGTTGAACCATGGAATGCATTGCCTGATGGAGTGGTGAGAGTGAGAACGGTCAATGAGTTCAAGGAGTGGTATGATAGACTTTGTGTTTCTTAAGGGAAGGGGGGGGACCTCCCCTCGATGAGTCTTGATAGACTTTGTTTCTTAGGAAGGACCTCCCATGATGAGTCTTGATAGACTTTGTTTCTTAGGAAGGACCTCCCATGATGAGTCTTGATAGACTTTGTTTCTTAGGAAGGACCTCCCACGATGAGTCTCAAAAGACTCATCGTGGGAGGTCTCAATATTATTATTAGTATAATAATAATTATTATTATAATTAGTAGTATAATAATAATAATAATTTATCCATGGATTATTGTCTGTCACCTCATTTATATAGGCTTTGTTGCTTTTTTGCATATTTCTCTAAACATTAGTTGGAAGTTCTTGCATAAAATTACAGGGTCATTTATTTTGAGGAGGCAATTCCAGTCTGTATTTTCTGTAAGATTGTCGACAATGCTCTTTAATATGATGGAGTTTTATAGAGTTTTGCAGTGTTGTGGGGAGAAAGAAGTGACGTAATGAAACGAAGCTGAGACAAAGTAGTGATCAGCGATTTTGGTGTTAATTACTAATGAGGTGTGTGTGTGTGCCCATATATTGACATGGTCAATGCATGATTGTGTTAGTGAACTTTTGAGTATTTCTTCTCTTGTTGGGGAGTTTATGGTAGGGTTTATGTTATACTGACTTAGTATATACAAGAATTAGGCTGTCCAAATACTATGCATTGTCAACACTGCTATATGGAGCAGAAACCTGGACAATATCAAAATATTGTGAAAATAAACTAAAAGCCTTTGAGATGTGGATCCTCAGAAGAGTCTATGTTTGTCAAGGTGTAGTTGAGCAGTGTTATCAGTGTAAGCCAGTGTTTTTTGATACTACTTATGTTTGTGTGTATGATGGTGAAGTCGGTATTTGTGGAAATGTTTGTCCATTTCTTCAAAGAGTTAAAGACTTTGAAATTTATGTTTTCTGACTGGATATGTTCACCCAGATTTGGGATCTCCATGCTATAGATTTTAGAGATAATTTTAAATATTGCTCTTAAGGATGGGGAGAGTTAATGTACTATATTGGTAGAATAATAATAATATTTTAATAATTTACTAATATTATTTATTAATATAATTTTACTAACATTTTATAACAGAGTGACAGCAGAATTAGGTAAGGGAAATGGCTACACCATGACATTGCCAGACTTCGCAAGGGCATTTGACAGAATATCATATGGAAAACTATTACTAAAGTTGGAGCCAATGAAAATGGATATACAGCTGTGGCATAGAGACAGGCACCAGAGAATAGTATATGGTGGAGTGGAATCTAGGAGAACAAGGGGACTAGTGGAGTACCTCAGGATTCTATATGAGGGCCACTACTCTTTAATTTGTATATTAATGATATAAAGAAATGATTGAAATATGAATTTTATTATTATTATTATTATTATAATAAATATTCACATTTCAATTAAGTTGTTTTTTGCTGGTGATGTAGATAATCCTACAGGATGATTTAAATAAATTGGCATTGTGGGTGAGGGATAATGATTTGTCAATTTAATGTTGCAGGTTATTCACTTTGGGTTGAAAACGTTTTTCAACCCTTTTTGTAAACCTGGTTCTTTAGCTATGAATTTGCACAGTGGTGCACCCAGGGAGGGGGGCCAAGGGGCCCTGATTCCCCCCCCCCCCAAAAAAAAAGAAAAAGGAAATAAACACTAGAAAATTTTCCAAAAATCTTTTCCTAATTAAAATTAATTTTTATTTATGTTGTGTCTTCTATTTCTATACTACTTACCATGTATTGGCAATCACTGCAGATGCTCAGTCATAGGGCATATGCAATGTGTAGTGTGTATTCGTAACTCATCTACTCAACTCAGTCCCTCCCCCACCACCAAGATTAAATCCCGAGTGCGCCACTGGATTTGCATATTTCTTTGAGATAGATAAATAAATTTAGTGAGAGTGGGCAGCCCTGCATGACTCCTTTTTATACTTTTGAATTTGTCTGTTTTTATTTTATTAAATTTGATAGTTGCTTTGGTATCTTTATAATAATTTGTAATAAAGATTTGTCGTTCTGAATCTAGCATCTTAGATTTTAAGATGTTTATCATTTTGTTCCTGTATTTCAGATCCTTATCTACTATTACCCCAAGATCTCTTATTTCCTTTTTCCACCTCCAACAATGTATCCCCACCAAGTGTCAATTCTACATCCCATTTTTGTTTCCCAAATTCTAAAGCTTTACTTTTTGCAATATTGAACTTGCATCCCCAATCCCCATGCCCATTCACTCAATCTGTCAACCTTGTAAGGCCACAACATATTCTCTACTCTTCATACTTCTTCCCAACTTTGCATTATCTGGAAACAACTGAATATCCCCATCCAAATCATCGCCAATATTATTAAAATACAGATTAAATAGCAATGGTCTAAAACAGACCTATGAGGCACACCACTACTGACTTTGTTCCCCCATACACAACTTGCTGATACCTATCAGATAGCCAGTCTTCGATTCAATGACTAATCTAATATTCAGTCCTATCTACTCTAGTTTGACTATCAACTTATTATATAGTAATCTATCAAAAGCCTTTGCAAAATATAAGTATACTACTGTGTATTCCTCTCCTCTATCCAAGGAAGCCGTCACCTTATTGTAACAAGTAAGTAGATTACTAAAACATGATCTTCCTTTAGCAAATCCATACTGTCCATCAAAGATAATGCCATTATTGTGAACCGATTCTGGATCCTAGTTCTCATTCGGTTCTCCAACAACTTAACCACAACACTTGACGCACAGATAGGTCTATAATTTGCTTGAGCTCTATCTCCTCTCTTATGAAGCAATACAATCTTGTCCTTCTACTCCTTTGTAACTCGAAGTAGTCCAAGACTCATATTAAAAAAATATGTCAAGGCAGATGCTAACTCCCTGGCACATTCCTTCAGAATACGTGGCACTATATTATAAATCCCATATATACATACCCCTTGCTCACTTACAGTCAGTCTCTCTCTCTCCTCCCCATCATCAACTGCTCTCAAACTCTCCATGATGTCACATTCACAAGAATGAAAGATCTTTATGAACTGTTCATTAAGTATCTCCACTATAATCTTCTGCAGCAGTTGTCCTTATACCATTTTCTCTAATCAGTGTCATCCTTCAATAATCATTCATTTTTTTTGCTGGCTACATATCGAAAGAACTCCCTAGGATTCTTTTTGGCTTCGTTAGCTGCTACTCATACTTCACTTTTGCTACCGTTACCAAGTCACCCTCCTTGCCTTGTATTTGTAATCCTCATGGAACTAGTTATTACCACTTCTCTTATGCTGCCTTCATAATGCCTTCTTCCTCTGTATCAGATGTTTAATCTCTTCATTCATTTATTTCACACCTAGCTTATTTAACCGTCTGACCATTGGAATACATTTAGACATTGCTTCTACTAGATACTTGAATATACCCCAAGCTGCACTTGATCTCTTTTACAGCTAACTCCTCATTCCATGCTACACCTTCAAGCTGTCTCCTGAGCTCCTCATAATCACCCCAACCTTATAGTTCCATGTATACCCTTTTCTCCAGTAAATCACCCTCCAATTGGTGAGATCGACCATGTAATCACTTCATGGTCATGCTCACCAACTGGAGGGTGACTTGACACCTCATTTATAATAACATCCTCTGATGAGATGGTCAAATCAAAGACCCTCAATCCTCGTGTGCCCTCTGTTACATACTGTCTGAGGTAGTTGTCCCTCAAAAACTTAAGAAACCCATTTTCTTTACATCCAGTTGCTATCTCATCTTTCCAGTCTGTATTGCCATAGTCAAAATCGCCCATAATGATCACCCTTTTCTTATGTGCTTGGCTAATTAGATAATACATTTCACAGTAATTACTATCCACATTACCAGGTCTATAAAAATATCTGACTAAGTATTTCATTCTATTCACTTGTATCTCACACCATACTGCCTCAAAACTACTGGCACTATATTCATCTTGCATCTTTACTTTGTATGGACATAACTCTTTCTCTATCATCAATAGCACTCCCCCTCCCTTTTTACCGTTTCTATCCCCACGAAGCACATCATACCCTTCCATCTCTCTTCCTGTCAGGATGTCGTCCTCATCTAACCATGTCTCACTTATTCCAACAATTTTTGAGTGAACAGACTTGATTAATGCAACCACGTGATTTGCCTTGTTTCTTACACTTCTAGCATGTGTCTATAAACACAGCAACCTTATTCCTGAATCTATAGCTAATTCCACTGATACCACTTATTTGATGTGACTTCTCCTTATTCATCTTAGCACATTCTTCAAATCCAACTGTTTTCCCTTGATCACAAGTGATCCCCTTCCCTTTTTGTCTACACATGCATTCACATCCTCTTGGAGCATCTATCTTTGTTACACTGATGGCTTACATCTGTCCACCCTGAGCCTCCCTGTTTCTTGTCTGTCTTGCACACCTGTCTCTGTCTCTATACTCATACCACTCATTTCTTCATTCATAACCCCTCTTTAATCTCTCCTGTCTTACTTTCCCGTTCTTCCACATCGCTTCCCACTTGATCAGATTCATTCTCTGCATTCACTTCTCTACCTTCCAGTAGCAGTTTCTCCAAGCAACTCACATCAAAACCACTCAAATGCAGTCCATCACTCCTATACAGTACATTTTGTCCTTCAAACTCATTCCACACATTAACAAGCTGCACTCCTTTCTCCATACACATTTCTGCTAACATATCATTCATAATGGCGCTAGCGTCGCCGTAGCACGTGGCGGTGAATTTGAGCTGTGCAGAAGAAAGTGATTTTTAATCGGTGAATAGTCCGCTTTTTTCCCCGTTTTTCTACGTTTTTGAGTGCTAAATTGTTTCTCTGAATACGAGTGTACTTCAGTGGTTGTTTTTTGGAAGTTAGTTGCTGTCGCGATATAATATATTTTGGTACCGTCGGAATCGAACGCGTAACAGTGGAAGACAAAACGAAGCTAAGTTACTGTATTTAGTTATATTTCATTTTATTTAATTATATTTAGTACTTAAATGTTCTGATGTTTGTACTTTTTTTCCTCTTATTTATTAATTGAATAATTATTAAAGATTAGGGTATAATTTGACAAAACACATCACAGATAAGTAATGGCACCTGTGCGAAGGAAAATGGCGGCCAGTAATGAAGGTTCACCATCGTTATCAAAGAACGGTAGCATAAAAGAAATGAGTCAGTGTACTAGCTGTGAAATGTACGCTTTGCGGAGTGCGGTCGGAGTGTGGTTAGATGATAATAAAGGATTGAATGTGTGTAGAAAATGTAGGGAGAATGCGGAATTGAAGTGTATTTCGGATCATGAGTGTGATATTTTTGTCAACCTTCAGAATGAAGGAAACAGGGATATGACAAGAAACGGCAAGGTTGTACATGAAAATTGTGAGAGTGTGAATGTAGAAAGTGTGAATGATAGTATAAATGGTTTCTCAGAGAACAAAACAGATGAGATAGATGCATTGAGTGAGATCGCATTGTTGAATAGTGCGATAGAAAGAGCAAAACAGCAGCTAGAGTGCATGAACAAAAGTAGACTGAATGAACCAACCAATAATAAAAGGTATGACAGGAAAAATAGACGTATGAATGTGAACATGAACAAAATGAAGGATAGAGTGCTGTATGGAGACTCGTTAGTAGAGGATTTGACAAAATCGTACCAACCTGGTGCGACCATAAAGGACGTAACTGCGTCTATTAGAGAGCAAAAGGAAAGGGTGAAAGAAATGATTGTTGTGGCAGGTACGAATGATTTGAAAGGAGATAAAATGGAAATGATAGAAGACCTGAATGAATTGTTTGAGGTAGCAAAAGAAAAGAGTGAGAGAGTCAGAATGATTAGTCTTTTGCCACGGTATGACAGTGAAATGTTTAAAAGGAGGGCTAAAATTGCAAATGACTTTATGCGTGGGTTATGTATGACGAGTGGTGTGGAATTTGTGGATGTGTGGAGTGAGTTTGATGGGCGAAAGGATCTATATAAGATGGATGGCTTGCATTTGAATGGTTACGGTGTAAGAAGACTTGAGAAAGTGTTGCTGAATGTAGTGGATGTGCAAATTCAGGGAAACTAGATTTGTTAAGGGGGGGGGGAGTAGAGATACAGTCCTTATGGAGGCAGTTGAATGTAAGAATGAATATAATATGCCAGAGCAAATAAGGACAACAAATCTGAGTGGGATAGTTAATATAAGGCATCAAGGTAGGGTTGGGGCTAATGGGGGTCTTAAATTCATGTACACTAATACTAGGAGTATTAGGTACAAGAAGGAAGAGTTTTTGGCCATGGTTGGCACTTCCAGACCACAGGTTATAGGTATTAGTGAAACATGGCTGACTGTAGATGATATAACTAGTGGGATTGAATGTGATGGGTATAGTGTGTTCAGGAATGACAGAGAGAATAAAATGGGGGGAGGAGTATTGTTGATGATAGCTGATGAGCTCCAGCCAAGGAGAATAGAAGTTGAATTGCAGGATAGAGAAAAGAGCACATTTGAGGCCATTTGGTGTGAGATTGTGGCTAGCAGAACTAAATATACAATTGGGTGCTGCTATAGACCAGGTGATGGAAAAGATGGTGGTGACAGTATGCACAAGCAAATAGAAGAAATGGGTGGAAGGAGGGTGATTATTATGGGAGATTTCAACTATGGTCGCATTGATTGGAGTGAGGAGAGGACACACGGGAGGAAGGAACTGGATTTTATGTGGTTATTAAGGGATAACTATCTGCGACAGCATGTAATGGAAAATACTAGGGGTCAGAGAGTGCTTGACCTAGTAATTACATCTGAGGATTTGGCTGTAACAAATATGACCACATTGCCACCAATCGGTGAGAGTGATCATAGGGTCTTAACTTGGGAGGTGGCTAAAGGTGTAGAATTTTCAATTAAGACAGGGTACATGTGGAATTATCGGGCTGGAAAGTATGACAAGCTTAGGAGTTTGATTGGTTCAGTGCCATGGCATGTACAACTGCAAGGACTAGAAGTTGATAGTGCATGGGAGGTAGTTAAGAAGTGCTTGCATGAAGCAATGGCTGACTGTATACCTAGAGTCCGAATATTAAATCAAGTAGGGATTAAATGGATGAATAACACCATTAAGCTTGAGTTGCAAAAAAAGAAACAACTATGGAGGGAATTTAAGGAGAAGGGTGACCGGCAGGCACATGAACGGTATAAAGCACAGGCCAGAAGGGTGACGAGTGTGGTAAGAAAAGCAAAAAAGGATTACGAAAGAACATTGGCCATGCAGGCTAAAGAGAATCCTAAACAGTTTTTTAGATATGTAGCAAGTAAAAGGAAAAATGTACATGGCAGATTGATTTTAAAGAATGCCGATGGTAGGGAGGTAACTGAATCAGTTGAGATAGTTGAGTTACTGAGTGAGCACTTTGCAAAAGTATATCATCCAGGTGGTGACATTGCAGAAACGAATAAACCAGTAGATTATACGGGAATTGTGGTTAATGAAGTGGAGGTGAGTAGTCTATTGCATAACCTCAATGTCAATACATCTGTGGGATTGGATGGTATACCAGCTCGTGTTGTACGAGAAGCAGCTAAAGAATTGTCAGTACCCTTGACCATTTTGTTTAATTTGAGTCTCGGGTCTGGGTTAGTCCCGAGCGGGTGGAAAGAGGGGAAAATAGTTCCACTGCATAAAGGTGGTTCCAAGACTGCTGTAGTAAATTACCGACCGATTAGCATATCAGGAATCATTGTCAAGGTCTTAGAGAAAATAGTCAAGAGGAAAATACAAGATTGGATAGAAGAAAATGGGATACTGTATCGGGGACAGCATGGTTTTGTGAAGGGTAGGTCATGCCTCAGTAACTTGCTCACGTATTATAACACAGTGACGGCTGAACTGGATAAGGGTAATGGGTTTACGGTGATTCTACTGAACCTTGCCAAGGCCTTTGACAGGATTCCACATGGAATTCTAATCAGTAAATTGCAGCATATGGGAATGGACATAGGGTTGGTGAGATGGATAGGAGGGTGGTTGACGGAGAGATATCAGAGAGTGGTTTACTCGGGAGTAGAGTCCACAAGACGGCCTGTGACTAGTGGTGTGCCACAAGGATCTGTTCTTGGACCACTGCTGTTTAATTTGTTCATAAATGATATAGGAAAGGATCTGAGAGGAACAGTTCATTTGTTTGCGGATGATGCGAAGTTGGGTAGGGCAATAGTGAATGCAGATGACGTCAAAATTTTGCAGGATGATTTGGATAGATTGGAGGTCTGGGCTAAGGAGAATGGATGTCAGTTTAATGTGGCAAAATGTAAGGTTATGCATTTTGGGGTGAAAAGATTGGCGGCAGTTTACTGCATTGGTGGAACCGTGCTCCAGGAAATTGATGAGGCACGAGATTTAGGAGTGTTGGTAGATAAGGAATTGAAATTTAGGGGACACATTGCAAAAGTGACCAAAACAGCTCATCAAATCACTTGGTTGCTGAAGAATATGATGACAAGCAGAGACAAGCAGGTTATTGTTCCTCTGTATCGAGCCTTGATAAGACCCCATCTAGACTACTGTGCTCAGATTTGGTCACCTAGGGAGTGACCAAATTTGGGGAGGAGGTGGAGAGGATCCAGAGGCGAGTGACCAAGATGATAGCAGGTCTGTGGAATGAACCGTATGAGAACAGGTTGAGGATTTGTGGGTTGCAAAAATTGGTTGATAGGCGGAGGAGGGGAGATATGATTGAGACATTCAAATTACTGAAGGGTTTCTATAAAATTAATTCAGAAGATATTTTTGAGAACAGGGCTGGTTTTGGGAGGACTAGGGGACATCCATGGAAACTGGGCAAAAGTGTAGTTAGTAAAGGTGTTAGAGCTGGGTTCTTTACTTTTAGAGTAGTGAACGAGTGGAATGCGCTCCCTGAGTCTGTGGTGGATGCTGTGACAGTGAATGAGTTTAAGGCGAGGTATGATAGATACTGTATGAATGTCAAATAGTTGTGATGAATATGATTTGGGGCCTCCCTCGATGAGTCCAATGACTCCCTGGAGTTGCCCGTAATAATAGTAATAGTAATCCTTGTTCTCTGCCTCATCTCACCACTGTCATACTTGGGCAACATGCTTACTACCTTTCCTATCACACTATTCTCTTTTATCCATCTCCTGATATCCAATCTGATGTTCTTTGTTTGCAGTCAAGTCATTTGTCCCTATTACAACTACAAACTCTTTTGCTCACTAACTTCTCATATCCAATGCCTTAATCACTACTCATTCTACCTCTAGTAAAACAAACTTTGTGGATCCTCTCGTCCAACTCACCTTTAATAGTTGAATCACCATACAATGCCTCATGGGTCTTTCATTACCTCTTTTATACCAATATTATTTGTTGTCATCATTTTCACTCTTCCATACATATCTTGAATTCTCTTAACTTCATTCCGCATCCATTTCATCTCATGCCTCATCTTAACTGAACTTTTGAATCTTGCATCACATTTTTTCTCTCATTCATTCTTTTGAAGTTTCAAACTTTTGAATCTTGCATCACATATTTGCTCTCATTCATTCTCTCAATTTTGTTGCCAACCATACACGTTTGTTTAGTCAATGCTGCTTGCCACCTTATCTTTAACTGCTCTTTGTTTTTTTATATATAGTGCTTTTTTTGTGTATATTATATTGTTACACCTGATATCTTAAGAATGTAGAATTCTCAGCTATCATGGTGTAACATGAAGAATAAATAAATTAAAAACCCTGCAAAAAAAAAAAAATAATAATAGATGAATTATTTAAAAGAAAAAGAAATATTCTTGCATCCAATAAAATATATAAAAAATAAAGGTGTTTTTTAGATCTAACTAAGAAAGAAAGAAAGAATATATTAATGTTGTAATATGATATAAAAGAGAAAATTTATCTAAGTAAGACAGAAAAGGATTAGTCATAAGAAATGGTATGTGAGAGGCTAGAGATTAAATTCATAGAAAAATTTTGGAAAGGGGATTAAGTTAGAGGCTAGCGGAAGAAAAATAACAGACTATCGCTCAGGGCCGATTCCCGGATTGAGACATCGTTTGGCTCGCCGACCAAAGGACGTTTGGCAAAAAAACACCACCCTAATTGGTCGGTGAAGTAAAAACAAGTAGGGGCGGAGAAAAGAAGTTAAAGAGGATGCCGTTAGGAGAGCAAGTATAAAAGGATTGGAACCCCCCCCCATGGCTTTTTGTTTTTTGTTTTGGTTCTGTTCCCGAGGAGTTCTCTATGAGCTCCGTGGCATAGGTTTCACGTGGTTTTCCTGAGTAGAGATTGAGGTTATATCTCCGTTGTCACAACATGGAAACAAAAGTGAGCGGGATTTCGATTCCGGATTTCCTATGTAAGAAGCGAAGAATGCCATAGAGTCAAAGAAAAGGAAACATATTCTTTGTGTTTTAACTTCAGTGACAACAACGAGAAAGGGAAAGCTGTAAAGATATCGATATCCACGTCGCGAGTTGTACAGCCGTTATATAGATGATTCAAAGTGTGTCCCAAGTTACGAGAGGTTAAGACCGCGTAAGCAAAGTTCAATTCCAAAAGGAACGTAGGAGAAACAGATTATCGGAGAGGTTATACCAAGCTAATTCAATCAGAAAAAGGTAAAGGCCCATATGAAAAACTCAAGAAAGAAAGGTACTGTAAAATATATCTAATGTTAACTAAAATTTGTCTGTAATAGGTATCATTATTCTAATACGGAACTGTTGAAGTGACCAAGGAAAATTTATACTAGGACTTTAGTATCTGACAGAATATATTAAAAGTAAGCTGGCTAGTGTTAATGTTATGTGAATAATTAAGCGTCCTGAAAATTTTGCATGTCTATTGTAATGTATAGGAAAGTTAAAAATGTCATAGTTATATGTTAGTGCAGTAAATGGTTTAGTTAATCTACTTAAGTTTGAATAGTTAAATAGTGTGAATTAATCTTATTTGTCCATGTCAAGTGAATTTATGTGTTGAATTGTTATGGCGGCATGATCGTAATACTCATTATAGGATCATAGCCTAATTACTTGTAATAAGCTAATGTTAGTTTGTAAGTATTTAGTTTAGCATTAAATTGCGTAATCACAAAAATTGAATTGTACCATGTTAAGGAATTTAATAAACGTTTGTTCAATGATAAAAGAGTTGTCTGAAATTGCTGTCCAATGCACCACTTAAAAAAATACGAACCTAATCACGCGGGAAATTAATGTGTTAAGAAACGAGATAAAGTGTCACGACTGCAACATTGTTTCACTTTCAGACATATTTTAGTTCTTTCTCCTTGTTTTTGTATATAATATCTCAAACTAAATATCCCAAAAGGCACAGTATAAATACAAATATTAGGGGTACTAAGGGGAGAAATAACTTATTAGTAAATTTTTTGGTGATATCTCGTGCGTAGATAATAGTTGAACATAGCTAAGCAGAATTTCTCTAATTGGAATAAAAATCATAAATTGGGACACACAACAATATATTATTTTATTTTAACTTACTTATTGCACCTGTTGGGAATACCAGTCATTATGAACTATTTTGTTGATTATGGCTGATTTCTTCATATTACAATACAATCAGTAAGAGGATATGTTATGCAGCATCATAAAAATATTTAAAAAGCATTCAGGCACAATGCAAAGTAACCTGCTATTCACAGTGCGGTAATGTTTTTAAATTATTTTATTTGGATTATTATTTTTTATGGTAATGTAAATATACCAACTACTCATAGCAATAATTGGTTTATTTTGATTCCAGTGATTGAATATGTGAAATATGAACCATTAACAGTGGATATTGAAACTTCAAAAGATGAGAAAGACTACAGATTTATTTTATATTTACCTAAAATAAATAATTTATTGATATTGGTTATAAGAACTTAACCTAAATGTTTTTTTTTTTCACCTCAAACGTGTTTCTCATTTGCCACCATGTCATATGGCATCAATATCCCTCTCCTTTCACTAAAGTTTCAGAGCCAATCAGAATTCAGAAAACTACCAATTAAATATATATTTAAGGGAGTTATTTTATTGAGAGGTTTTATGCTGATATTATTATTATCACCTGACCTCATAGAGTCAGAGACTCATCGTGGGAGATAAACACTATTGCACACAATGCTCATCCATGCCTTAAACCGTTTCAATGCATCTACATTCACAACACACTCATGCAATGCATTCCACTCATCAACCACTAACCATGAGAGGAGTTGGTGAGTGGAATATTGAATGTTTTCAACCTCAATATTTTTTTATAAATTATAATAAAAACCAGGAAATTACATTCTTGTTTAATTCATTATCCAAGTTTAAGCAAACAAAGTCAGCCTGGTTGGCCGGGTGGTTAGTGTATCTGCTCTCCAGCCAAAGGCTGCAGGTTCAAATCCTGCTGTGGGCATGGATGTTTGTGATTGTCTAGTGAAAATAGTGGTGGTAGTTGGTGGTAGTTGCAGTTAGTGGAGCGGTGGAGACAGAGAGCAGGTGCATCCCTCGATGAGTCTTTGGACTCCCTGGAGATGTAATAATAATAATAAAAGTTTACATGTGAATTTCTTCAAGACTAGGCTAGTTGTATACAGAAGCTAATGACCTCACATTAATTGCCTTTGTATGCAAAGCAAGCACACAACACCCTTTCGGGTGTGTATAATGATAGACATTATGGGAAGGGCTACTACCCAGATAGTTTTTACCTTTATTGAAGTCCCATCAATGGGAGCCATTACTAGAAGAGATACCAAGGTTGAAGTAATTCAGAAGTCATATACATCACATATACAACTAGGGAAAAGTTGTCACACCTTATTATTAAAATACTCTTGATTAGAGCAAATTGTAGAATGTTTTTTCACTTTAAAAATACCAGTAAATTATATCCTTATTTAATCATTTTCCAAGTGCAAGCAAACAAAGTTTGCATGTAAAGTTTCTTCACGACTAGGCCACTTGTATATAAAAGTCATGATTTTATATTAATTGCCTTAGCATCCCATAATGCAAACCACTCATCCTTTCAGGTGTGTATAATGGTATGAATTCAATCAACAACAACCATGGGTTCAACGCCAGTAGGTGTCTGATGCCATCTTGATATGATTCTTCCATTGCATTCTATTTTGTGCAAGATGACTAAGTTTGTGTACAGAGTTTCTGCACTATTTGATGATAGTGCAGAAACTCTGTACACAAATTTGGTCTTCCTCTTTTGTTCTTTCTTTCAGTCATCCCAAACAGTAGAGTTTTTAATTTCCTCTCATCATTCATTCTACATATATGGCATATATGCCCAAATACATGTAGTTTCTTTTTAATTATTTTCTGGATCAGGTTTTCTTTTGATTTTATTCATCTATAGATTTCCTCATTCTTCACTTTCTGGATCCAGCTTATTCTCAAGATCTTTCTATAGCACTTCCTCTTGAATGCTAATATCCTTTCAGATTCTCTCAGGAGTACCCAGACCTCACATCCATAGAGCATGCTGCTGAAGATACAGGCTATTAAATTATTTAAGGAATTTACAATGTATACTGGAATATTAATTAAAAGACACTTTAATAAATACCTCCTATATTTTGGCAATGTCACATTGCCATCTTCATGGAACATACAACTATGACACATGCACTCAGACATTAAAAAAGCAAATGAAGCAGAAGAGAGAAAACTACTGTTGTTTCTAGAGTCCTAAAGGCCCCCTAGTGGGCTATATTAGGTTGTCTTGGCTGTTGGGCTGAAGTTCTCAAGATGCAAGCTTCCCAAATTTGGGAGTCTCATGCACCCAAATTTGTTGACGTCTGGAAAGTTTTTTTAGAGCTGAGGCTGATTTCATGAACATTTTTTCATATTTAAATTTGCTGCAGTGTATTACATGGCTTTCTTCCAATGTATTCTGTGGCGGGTATCCAGAGCATGGTCTGCAAGCCCAGAGTGGCTGTACTGGTGAAGCCTGAGGCACTCAACACACTGGCACATGGCCACAATTTCGCCATAACTCCTAAGAAAATACTGCTGAATGTGGTATTTTCTTCAGATAGAACATGGTATCTGCAACCTTCCAAACCATATTGCCAACAATATCAGACTAGATGTAGCCAGTGTTCTCACCAAAGCAAGACCACCAAAAACCAACCTATCCAAAGGAGAATATAAAGCTCTACAAGAAATGAAGGAAAACAAAGAAATAGTAATCACCAAAGTGGATAAGGGAAATGCCACTGTGGTTCTCAACCAAACCGACTACACAGGTAAGCTTAATGCTTTATTGTTAGATTGGGCTACCTACCTCCTACTGAGTATAATCCCACCAGCTCCCAAATTAGAACACTCCAAAGGCTCTTTAAGAAGGTCACTTCATGGCCTGTGGAAGTTACCAACAAACTAAAGCCTTTTAATGCTAGACCCCCCCCCTCGAATATATGGACTTCCAAAAATACATAAACAAAATGTGCCATTACGTCCCATAGTGGATGGCACTGATTCCCCCACATATAAATTAGCCAAAGTGCTCACACAGTATACTGGCAATACACCATCACACACAAAAAACTCAGCCCACTTCAAAGCCAGTATAGAAAAACCTCTCACTCCAACATACTGACATAATGGTCAGTTTTGACATCTTCTCCCTATTCACAAATGTCCCACTCAAGGAAACCAAACCTTAGAGCTCATCCAAGCCAAATTTCCTCCCGATATCTCAGCCCACAATAAACTCAGGCTATTTTGTTTGGCAAGGAAAATTCTACAAACAGATAGAGGAGACAGCCATGGGTTCACCACTCTCCCAACCCCTGGCCAACTTCTTTATGGAGACTTTTGAAGAGGAAAGCCTTAAACTCAGCCCCACTGTTTGGCTTCGCTACGTTGATGATGTGTTCAATATTTGGCCACATGGCTCAGATACACTCCACTCCTTCTTAACACACTTAAACAACCAACATCTCACAATCCAGTTCACCTTGGAAAAAGAAGAAAACAACAGTCTCCCTTTCCAAGGATCCATCAGGCTGGCGAGCCTGATGGATCCTTGGTTTTTTCTGTTTACAGAAAACCCACCGATACAGGCAGATACATTCACCAGCAATTCCCCCCCCCTCACAACAATATGGGGTTATAAAAACACTATATAACAGGACAAAATTAATCTGTTCAGATGACAATGCCTTAACCACTGAACAGTTTCTTAGCCACTGGCTACACCCAGCGGTGAGCTATAAGGGGCTTGTGCGAGCTCTTTGTCAAATTTTTCTCAAATTTGTTAGCCTCTTGTTTACTTTATTTTTTCAAAAAAAAAAATTTTTTTTTTAAACATATTAAGCGACAAACTCATAGGTAACCTAACAAAAATTAGTCTATTCGGCAGTGTATAGATTATTTGGAATTATTGTTTCAACTCCTCTATAACGAATGCATCCAAGTTTGAAAATAAAATAAGCACATGAGCTATCTTTACCCATCTCCCTTCTGGTAGCCAATCGTACAGTAAAACCAGTAGCCAATCAAATGTTTTATAAAAGATTTCATTCTTATTATGTTTTGATAGTTAAAAAAAGTTTTTCTTATGTAAGATAAATTAACACAGTTGATTGTGTGCAAATATTTCATGTTTAGATCATGAAATATTTGTTTAAAAATAATAGCCTTTAGAGGTGATTGTCCTCTCATACTTTTTGATTGGAATTTGTACACAAACTGTATTAATAAAAGTTTTTGTGTGAAATACAGCTTTTTTTTTTTGCTCGATGATGAAGCGAGCCCTTTGTTAAAATTTCCATAGCTCACCACTGGCTACAACCCCAAAAAATATTAAAACCAGTTAGCCACAATCCCTCTCTCTCTCCCATCATAACAAAGATTACACTAAATCCATCACCATTCCCTATATACAGGGCACCTCTGAAAAGTTAACCAAAATCTTAAAAAATATGACCTGACTTCTTGTTACAAACCATATAAAAAATTGGCATCCCTTATCTGCTCCACCAAAGACGAACCACTTCCCCTAGACCTACCTGGGGGATATACCTGGTCCCTTGCAGCTGTAAACTGTCCTACTTTGGCCAAATAGGCAGGACAGCAGATGTCAGGATTTCAGAACACAAAGATTACATCCGGTTTCACCAGTACAGCCGCTCTGGATACCCGCCACAGAATGTGTTGGAAGAAAGTCATGTTAATACACCGCAGCAAATTTAAATATGAAAGGTTGTTCATGGAATCAGCCTCAGCTCTAAAAAAACTGTCCAAACCTCAACAAATTTGGGTGCATGAGACTCTCAAATTTGGGAAGCTTGCATCTTGAGCCCAACAGCCAAGACAACCCAATATAGCCGCTAGGGGACACCTTTAGGACTCTAGGAACAACAGTAGTTTTCTTTCTTCTGCATCATTTGCTTTTTCTAGTGCCTGTGTGCACGTTTCATAGTTGTATGTTCCCATGAAGATGGCAATGTGACATTGCCGAAATATAGGAAGTATTTATTAAAGTGTCTTTTAATTAATATTCCAGTATAAATTGTAAATTCCTTAAATAATTTAATAGTCATGAAGGTACAGGTTTCCACAATATTGAAGTTTGGTGTATATCTTTATAGCTTGGTTCTTCCATATTTTGTCCATGGCTTTTAAGATATCTGTTGCTCTGGCTATTCTAATTTTTACCACTTTTTTTTGGGCCAAGTCATGCATCATGTGGCATTCAAGATATGTGAAATGTTCCACATTTTCCAGTTGAAATCCTTCTTTGGTAACTTTGTTCAGTAACTCCTGTTGTCTGAATATCAGTTTTAGTTTTTTTCAAAATTGACATTTAATAGTATCTTTTTCCTTCCGCATATAGTATTTGCAGTGTCCATTCCAGCCTTGCTGCATCATCTTCAATTAAGACAATGTCATCTGCAAAGCAGAGATAGTTTATTCTCATGCCATTTATTAAAATGCCTCTGCATTCTTCTTTAATCTTATTTAGTGTTCTTCCCAGATGTGTGACGAAGATGATTGGTAATATTGGGTCCCCTTGTCATGTGCCTCGACTAGTGGCAAACCAATTTCCAGTCACACCTGCTATCCTGACTGTTGCTTGTGCTTGGCTGTTTATATCTTTCAACAGGCAGATCAATTTATTATTCACACCATAGGATTCCAAGACTGCCCTTGTTATATTTTGGTCAGTATTACAAAGGCTTTTTGGAAGTCCATGAAACAGCAGTATATCCTTTTGTTCTTTCTTTGAGCTTTTTCTGCTATTAGTCTTAGTGTGAATATTTGTTGCACTGTACTTAGATCTTTTCGAAATCCAGCCTGCTCATCAGGAAGATGTGCCTCCATATAACCTGTCAGGTGTTCTGTAAGTACAGAACTATTTTGCTAATGAGTCTTCTTCAGCACTTTGCCAAGATGACTCATTAGCAAAATAGTTCTGTAATTGGTGCATTCTAAAGCACTATATTTCTTATGAAGAACAACCAAGATCGATTTTTTTTTTTTCCACTCTTCGGGGGCATATCCTGATCTCCATATTTCATTACATAGCTTATGCATTTCTTTTGCAACCAGTTCTCCATCATATTTTAGTATCTCGCCTATTATGAATAATTCATACTGTCAAATATTGCTACAAATATAATTTCTTGGCATTTTTAATTTAATTTATAACCAAGAGGTTGTTTATAAATGTGGTATAGAAGAAATTGATTTTGTTATCGTATAAGTATTAGAATTAAAAATGCATGAAATTAATCATGAATCATTAATTAAATATTTAATTTTAAATGGTTATGTGTTACTGATGAAATGTATGAGTTTTTTCTTATTCTAATTGAATGTTAAATGCAGTAATATATCTAGTAGTTGATATATTGGATTTTAAATTGCCCATCTGCAATTGAACATGCAACTATGATACAGAGACCCAGGTTGATGCCTGACTAGCGATTTATTTGCTTGACTGCGAACCAGCACAAAATTTTTCAAGCTCTGCAGATATTGTTGGCCAACATTCAGATTTTTTTAAATTTGTTAAGAGCCTGTCAATTGTGTCAAATGTACTACCTTCATCGGTGCAGTTATCTTCCACACCCTCAGCAGTGAAGGAAAAATTTGAAGCTTATAATTTAATACTGTCTTTTTTTTTTTTTTTTTGGTAAAGACAATAATAAGGAAAGAAAATTGTCTTTATTGTGAAAGGATTCAATTCTTAAGAGAGAGAGAGAGGGCATTGTGGAGTATCAGTTATGACATTATGTTTTGATAAGTAATGCTTTCTTCTTCTGATATGGATGATTAGATATTATTAGTTAATGCTAAAGCAGTATGTGTTTCTTTTTGAAATACTTAGAAATGCAAACTGCCATCAGGCTGGTGAAGAATGAATAAATATTGAAAGACTACCTGGTTATTATTCTCTTTTATAGAGTAATAACCAGGTAGTAATGAAGTGTAGAACGAATTGTATTTTTTTTTAAATCTGATGGAAAACCATTCCATATACAAATATGGAATGATTGAAGGTTCAGCTATGGGAAGTTCTCCTATACTTGCTTACTGCTTTATGGTCTCCTTAATAACATTTCTCCCAAACCTATGATGTGATGCAGATTTATTGATATTTGCTATATGGAATGGTACTCCATCAGATTTAAAACTTTTGGGCTCAAAAATGCTATTCATCCTAGAATTCACTTCACTCTAATAAAGAAGGACAACAACCAGCTGGCCTTTTGATTTATTGATTTTTGTCAGCCTGACTAATGTTTCCCAATATATTCCTGTTACATAGCACCATCATCCAGTCAAAAAATCTGAACCATAAAATTTTCTTGCACTGTGCTCATAGTTTATGTTCTGTAGATGACCTATTACTTCAAAAATTGAATTACATCAAATCAGTCCTTTGAAAAAAAAAGGTTTCAATGAGTTTTTTTTTTTTTATCACCAGAGCATTTAAGTTGTATGCTCCAGGTGTCTGTGTCTAGGGAAGAAATCTCTCAAATTCCTCTTCCTTATGTTAAAGGAATACCTGAACATACCGCTACAGTTCTGAGATCTCTCAATATCTTGGTTTCCTTTCATTCTATCAGCAAGATTACAAGCTTCCTCCACTTAACTCTAGGTGTCTACCGGATTCCTTGCTTGCAGCATTGTCTTACTTTGGGTAGTCAGACAGATTGGCTGTTATCTACCATGAAAAACATAAATCTGTTATTCAGTTCTATGAGCTTAAGTAATCTGGCTTAGCTGAACACGTCATCCCTATAGCCCAAAGTTTTTAGGAAGAGAATTATTAAACTCATACAAAAGTGTAGATTCCTTATGGAACATTGATATAAAGAAAGCCATGAGACCATTCTATATTGTCTGAATGTGAATAGATCTGATGACATTCAGTTAACCCCATCAATGGGAAATAATATTGTATCAATCCTTTATTAACAAGTTCACACCAGGCAGAGATAAAAATTCTCTCTGCGACCTTGATCTTCTGGCACGGAGAGAGAAAATATGTCACACTGCCACAGTTGTTTGTTTACATATCGGCAGATGTGTGCCACAATGGGTTCACTGAGTGCAACAAATCAGTGAAGTGGGGGTATTTGTTTCAGGATATATTACAAATAAAACAATAACGTCAGTGCTCTATTTGTTTAGTATATTTGAATTACTAAAAGATATAAATATGTGAACCAACATTAACGAGCCATATGAGTATGGAAAATTCGTGTGACAAATAAGGGATGGAAAGAACAAGTGTGAATATTAATACTTTCATTAGTGACAGATGTTTGGATTTATGATGGGCATAATTAAAAAGAAAAAATTATGAAAAGAGAGAGATTTGCAGAATATAAATAATTAACCAATAATAAACAGCAGCTGTATATGTTGGCAGCTCAGTCTATAATTCTAGGGAAGGGATTATCCAGTAAAATAATAATAATGAATCACCTGATTCATTCATATGCTAGCATTTTGCTGGAAATCAACAGATGTAGTCCACTTCTTATAATACATAGAATTCATTTTGAATTTTTTCATCTTATTAGCCGAGTGGTTACCATGCTCCACAACCATATGACTTGGAAAGGAGTGCCCTGCGTTCGATTCTCATCGCTGACGCGAGGAGCTAAGGATCTTTCTCAGACATAGCCAAGTTAGCTGGCCTTGGGCATGGACTGCAAGGTTTTTCTCCCCAGTTTATCTGGGGTTTTTCCTCCTGCAAAGCAGACAAACCAGTCTTAAGAACACAATGCTTCACAGACAATTATACATGGTTGAGCATAGGGATAACGACCCCACCTCGTAGTGAGTTATGAAACCTAAAAATGGGAGGCCAAGGCCCTACATGGGGCTGTAGTGCCAAAGAAGAAGATGAAATTTTACTCACTATTAAAATGAAATTAAAATGTTAATATATATTATATATATCTTTTAATTAATTAATTAGTAATGTTATTGACTGGTCATTGTCTGTCTTAAATTATGATGCATTCAAATAGTATCGCTAACATCTAAAGATGAAGCTTACCTTAGGCATCACTCTCCTTAGCACCTGCATAGGCAATCATGGCAAACTGCCCTCTACCAAGCTAAATAAAGTGCAACACATACGTTTTGTGATTTTTCATCAGAGAGACATTTTAAATAACCTAGATACCAAAAAATTGTTTTCTAGTCTTGAAAAATTTACTTAAAAGTTCTGCTTTGGAATTAACATCCACCCTGTATCGTCTCTACTACCTTTAAATTCATCTGGCATCTGTCTCACAACATGGAAGCAAGCCTATATTAGGTTCATTCAAAAAAAAAAAAAAAGTCTGTCATCAAACTATCAATCCATTGTCCTTAACTCTCTGTTTTCCCTAAAATAATGGAGGAAGTCATCAATAGTTAACTTCTTTACTACCTGGCATCCTACCAGATAATCAATATCCACCAGTATAGATTCTGCCACTTTAGATTCACAGCAGATCTCACCCATCTTCTGGCCACAAGACAATGAAAAGGTTTTGAAAATCTATACTGTTGGCATTCCAAGATTATAGGATGAATTTGGCATCTCCCCTCCACTTTTTGTAACCATATAGTTAATTTTCTCCATGGTCAATGACTACATGTCATCATGATACAATGGCCTCTTCTTCTTTTTGATGGGCTCCTCTACCAGCATAGGAGATGACTAGGGCTCTGTTCTATCACTGATCCTTATTGCTCTACACCCAAGTCGCATCTATCTGAGATGGGTTGAGTCCCCTAATTAAGTGTTTTAGGCAACTTGATGCAGCCAGCTTGCCATTCCTCTACTGCATCCCCTAAGGATAAGTATCTTATGTCAGTAAACGTGTGTTTGCGAGATGAAAATCCCAAGTTTCTGGGAGAAAACTAGCCAGCCTAGACTAGCCAGTCTCATATGCCACCTCCACTTTGCATCCTAGACACAGGACTCAGACTTTTCCAGCTGAAGGGCATAACTGACTGAGCAATGGAGGCTCAACTTCTCTGACTGATCAATAATGTCATTCATAGTCACAGTTTTGCTGATGATAGTACATTACATTCCTCCTAACATGTGAGAAATGTAGCATTCAACAAACATCCCAAGCTTGAACATCTTCTACAACCAATTTCCTAAATGCTGATCTCTATACCATCCTTCAAATGGGATGAAGACAACATAGTGCCTTCAGTGCCATCAAAACACAGTTCTGCCCTTTCTCTCTCTCTCTCACACACACAAATCTTAGTTCAGCTCTCCTTACCTTCTTAGTAACAAACAACTCACAAGAAAAGACCAAATCTCTCTCTCTCTCTTTTGGAGTTGACATTGACCTCTAGCCTTTCCTGGCACAAACATATCTGTAGTTTTTGCAGCCTCTAAAAATCTGGCATTGTTTTCTGCTCAGAATGCAACTTGTTACTTATCCAGAATCTATACTAACTGCAAATTTCCAAACCTGTCTTCAAATACTATTCTCAAATTTGGTGTAGTGCATGAAAAACCTCCTTTAAAATTCTTGATGTTGTTCAGAAAGGAAAGAGAGAGAGAAAAAGCAGTTTGTAATTGATGATATTGTTCTATGAGATAGGCTGACTTACTTCATCACAAATATGGGAGAGTCATGCTGAATAGCGTAGAGAATGAGTCCATGAGTGTGGACTTGAATGAAGTTAAGAGCGGTAAGATATATGGTGATTCTATGATTAAGGGTATGGAGAGTGGTATGCATGAGGAGTGCTTGGCTGGTGGGACAACAGAAAGAGTGGCTTTAGCAATAAAGAGAGGGCATGAAGCAGACAAGATGATAGTTATGGTGTGGGTACGAATGACCTGAGAGGTAGTATAAATCGGGTAGGAAAAGATTTAAGAACATTATTAAATATTGTGAAGAGGAAAAGTGTCAATGGGAGGAGTGTGTGTGCTGCCTCATTTTGACAATTACGAGTTAAGCAGACGAGGAATGATAATTAATGATATGATTGCAAAAATGTGCAAAAAAAGAGGTCTGCAATTTGTTGATGTTTGGAGTGTATTTGAAGGAAAAAGGCAGTTGTATGCTAGAGATGGACTGCATCTTAACATGGAAGGACATAAGCGATTGAAGAATTATTGTTTTCTGAACAAGTTGAAGCTATTGGGCAGGGAAACTAATATTGAAAGGGTTGAGTGTAAGAGAGAGAAACTTTAGCACTGATTGTATATTTATTGATCCTTATATGAAGAATAAATTGCAGAAGAGAGGGGATAAAAATCGGCATGGGACTACGGAAGTTAGTGACTTATATATCAGTTCTAAAGCCGGTACAAGATCTAGAGGGAATCTGCAATTTTTGTATACAAATGCTAGAAGCATTCGAAATAAGAGAGAAGAATTTTTGGCATTAGTCAGTGCAATCTCACCAAAAGTTGTAGGCATTAGTGAAACTTGGCTGTCAGCAGATGTGGTCACAGGAATTGAATGTGATGGGTACAGTATTTTCAGGGAGGATAGAGAAGATAGAACAGGGGGGAGGAGTACTGTTGATGATAGCTGATGTGTTGCAGCCAAAGAAAGTAGTATATCAAGATGATAGACATGCGAATGAGAGTTCATTTGAGGCAGTCTGGTGCGAAATAGTGACCAATGCAACCAAATATACAGTTGGATGCTGCTATAGGCCAGGAAGTACAGGGGGAGATATTGAATTCATGCATCAGCAAATTAGTGCAATGAGTGAAGGCTTAGTGATTATTATGGGGGATTTTAATTACGGTGATATCAATTGGAAGGAGGAAATATCACGTAGCAAAAAGAAAAATGAGTTCATACATTTTCTATGAGATAATTACTTGAAACAGCACATAACTGAAGGGACACGTGGTGTGAGAGTGTTGGACCTGGTTATTGGTTCAGAGGTTATATGCATAAGTAAGGTGTCCTCGCTACCTCCAATTGGTGAAAGTGATCATGTTGTATTGACTTGGGAGGTTGCAAAATCTGTGGATTTTTGATTTTTCTGTTAAGAAGGGGTATATACGGAACTACAGGTTAGGCAATTATAACAAGCTTCGGAGTGAGCTTGCAGCCATCCCATGGCAGAACATTTTGCAAGGGAAAGATGTTAGCAGTGCATGGGATAAAATCAGTGGGTATCTGAGGAAAGCAATATCAGATTGTGTCCCCATGGTCAGAAGGTCAAACAAGGCAGGCGTTAAATGGATGAGCAGTAGTATCAAGCTTGATCTGCAAAAAAAGAAAAGGTTATGGAGAATTTACAAGGAGAAAGGCGACCAGTACACCCATGAGCAGTACAAGGCTCAAGCTAGGAAGGTTACCAGCATAGTAAGAAAAGCTAAATCAGATTATGAGAAGACCTTAGCCAAAGAGATCAAGGGTAATCCCAAAGAGTTCTTTCGCTATGTGGCAAATAAAAGGAAGAATAACTTTAGTGGGTGCTGATGGTATTGAGGTGACAAAATCAGATGTAACAGTCGAGTTACTGAGTGATCACTTTTCAAAAGTCTATCACCCAAGTGAGGATATCTCTATACCTGTAGCAATTACTAATGTGAGAATTGAAGCTAAAGAATCAGAGGTATTAAATATATTGCAAAATTTAAATGCAAACACTGCTGTAGGCTTAGATGGAATATCAGCTCGGGTGTTGCGTGAATGTGCAAATGAATTGTCAACCCCTCTTACTTGGATATTTAATTTAAGTTTGAACTCTGGTATGTTCCCTAGGGAGTGGAAGTTAGGCAAAGTGGTTCCTTTGCATAAGGGTGGCTCTAAAACTGCAGTAGTTAATTACAGACCAATCACCATCTCAGGAATAGTGGTAAAAGTATTGGAAAAGTTGGTTAAAAACAAAATTCAAGAATGGGTGGATCAGGATATGATACTCTATAGAGGCCAACATGGTTCTGTTAAAGGTAGATCCTGCCTTAGCAATCTATTAACTATTCATAATAGAATAACATCTGAGTTGGACAAAGGAGCAGGCTACACAGTGGTACTTCTGGATTTTGCTTAGGCTTTTGACAGGATACCCCCATAGAACACTGTTATGCAAATTGGAGCAGATGGGAATGGATTTTAAATTGGTGATATGGATAGGAGAATGGCTCAGGGAGAGATACCATAAGGTGGTGTATGGAGGAGCTGAGTCCAGAATGAGGCAGGTGACCAGTGGTATGCCGCTGGGCTCTGTGCTTGGGCCAATGTTGTTTAATTTGTATATAAATGATATAGGAAATGGCTTAAAGGGAGATATTCAGTTGTTTGCTGATGATGCAAAGTTGGGTAGCACAATAAAAAATCAAGCTGATGTTGAAAGTTTGCAGGATGATTTAAATAATCTGGTAAAATGGGCAAAAGATAATGGATGTCAGTTCAATGTGGAAAAGTGTAAAGTCATGCATTTTGGGATTAAAAGAATACCAGCTGTGTACTACATTGATGGAAAGGTACTCCAAGAGATTGATGAGGCTAGGGACTTAGGGGTGTTGGTAGATAGGGAGATGAAGTTCAGAGGACACATTGCTAAGGTGTCCAAGATTGCACATAGGATTACTTGGTTGTTGAGGAACACACTGACATCCAGAGATAAAGAAGTTATTATTCCCCTTTATAAAGCATTGACACTTCCACATTTGGATTACTGTGCTCAGGTCTGGTCACCTGGATTCCTTGGAGATGAGGAGGCTGTGGAGAGGGTTCAGAGAAGAGTGACCAAGTTGGTGAGTGATATAAAAAATGCCCCCTACATTGATAGATTGAGAGCTTGTGGATTGCAGAGATTGGTTGATAGGCGAAGAGGAGGTGATATGATAGAAACATTTAAATTACTGAAAGGTTTTTATAGGATTGATGCAGGGGAAATATTTCAGCTGTGTGATAGTGATGGAAGAACAAGAGGTCATCTCTGGAAATTAAAGAAGAGTGTGGTTAACAAAGGTGTCAGAACAAGGTTTTTTGCCTGGAGGGTGGTGAACGAGTGGAATTCATTGCCTGACTTAGTTGTGAGCTCTTCATCTGTAAATAAATTCAAGAAGAGATATGACAGATATTGTTTTGCTAGTTTGGGTCTCCCGAGATGAGTCTACTGACTCCATGGAGATACCCGTAATAATAATAATAATATTTTATTTCTGTTTCATATATTTTCTATGGGTATTTCTATCGATATGGTTCCACTGAACTGGCGTATCATTCTTCCACTTTTCATTATCAACAGAATTGAAGCTACAGCATCTATTTTACATTTCAACTACAAACCCGCCATTCCTGCTTCTCTTCTATCTGCATCTATTCTTGGGTACAGCCATCCTCACATAGTTTTCCCCAACAACTACAACACCACTATTTTAAGAGAAATATCAAAACAGGTTATGTCTTCCCCAATTCTTCCTACATATGACAATAATTCTCGTAGACAGGCTTATACGTTGGTTATGCATTTCTAAATAACTTAGGGAATTGTAACAACGTAGATCCGAATATAAATTAAATTAAACTTTAATAGATATTTCCGATATTTCGGCAATGTCACATTGCCATTTTTTAAAGGAAATTTGTTCCTTTTCTAAAGGAAATTGATTCCCCCACATACAAATTAGATAAACATTTGGCCAAAGAGCTCACACACTATACTGGCAACACACCATCACACATAAAAAACTCAGCCCATTTCAAAGCCAGCATAGAAAACCTTGCACTCCAACATACTGACATAATGGTCAGCTTCGACGTCTCCTCCTTATTCACAAATGTCCCACTCAAGGAAACTTTAGAGCTAATCCAAGCTAAATTTTCCCCCGATATCTCAGCCCTATTTCAATTCACAATGAACTCAGGCTATTTCGTTTGGCAGGGAAAATTCTACAAACAAATAGAGGGGACAGCCATGGGCTCACCACTCTCCCCACCCTTGGCCAATTTCTTTATGGAGACCTTTGAGGAAAAAGCCTTATCCTCTGCCCCACAAAAACCAACCATATGGCTTCGCTACGTTGATGATGTGTTCGCTATTTGGCCACATGGCTCTGAAACACTCCTCTCCTTCCTTACACACTTAAACAACCAACACGCCAGAATCAAGTTCACCCTGGAAAAAGAAGAAAACAACTGCCTCCCTTTCCTAGACACACTAGTCACCCGCCAGCCTGATGGAACTTTGGTTTTCTCAGTTTACAGAAAACCCACCCATATAGGCAGATACATCCACCAACATTCCCCCCCCCCACAACAATATGGAGTGGTAAAAACACTATACAACAGGGCTAAACAAATCTGTTCTAACGACATAGCCCTTAACACTGAACTAAATCACATCCTCAACACTTTCTCAGCCAATGGCTACCCCCCCCCCAAAAAAAAAATCCAAAAAATATTAAAACCTACAAACCACAGCTCCCCTCCTCCCCCCTCCACAAAAAAGATTACTCTAAATCCATCACCATTCCCTACATCCGAGGCACCTCAGAAAAAATCACCAAAATTCTAAAAAAAAATGACCTCACCTCCTGTTACAGGCCTTACAGAAAATTGGCATCCCTTATCCGCTCTACCAAAGACCAACCACTTCCCCTAGACCTACCTGGTGTATACCAGGTCCCTTGCAGTTGTAAACTGTCGTACTTTGGCCAAACAGGCAGGACAGCGAATATCAGAATTTCTGAACACAAGGACTACATCCGGTTTTACAAGTATAGCCATTCTGGTCTTGCAGACCATGCTCTGGATACTCGCCACAGAATATGGTGGAAGAAAGCAACAATAATACACCGGAGCAAATATAAATTCGAAAGATTATTTATGGAATCAGCCTCTGCCATAAGAAACTCTCCAAACCTCAACAAATTTGGTTGTATGCGACTGCCTCAAATTTGGGAGGCATGCATCAGCAGACCTTCAGCCCAACGGCCAAGAATGCCTACTTAGCCCGCCAGAGGGCACCATCAGGACTTCTAGGAGAACGATAGCTTCAAATCTTCATTCTCAGTTACTGTATTGTTATTGCCTGCGTGCACCTGCCTTTTTGTAAGTTCCTTTAGAAAATGGCAATGTGACATTGCCGAAATATCGGAAATATCTATTAAAGTTTAATTTAATTTATATTCGGATCTACGTTGTTTCAATTCCCTAAGTTATTTAGATATGACAATAATATGCTATAGATCTACAACCATGTGTGTGGGGTTAATATTAAAGAATGGTTGTCTTTCAGGTCAATTGCTTATAATATCCAAATCTTTATTTAGACAAAATGCCAGCCTGATTGGCCGAGGATTAGTGTATCTGCTCTCCAGCCAAAAGCCTGCAGGTTCGAATCCCGCCATGGACAGTAGATGGTGTTGGTGATGCTGTTCACTGTAGTTGGTAGATTAAGTGGTGGAGACAGAGAGGTAGAGTAGGTGCCCTCCCTTGATGGGTCTTTGGACTCCTTGGAGGTGTCATGTAATAATAATAATAATAATAATAATAAAATGAGATTTCTCTTTCTGAACAGAGTCTAATTTCTGTTCTTTCTTGGCATAGGGAGATTCTTCCTTAAGTATAGTTCCTGAACATCCAAGACTATTAATCTTTTTCACTACACGCATTACTTTACCTGCAAACAAAGATTAATTTTATACATCTACTGATTACTGTCTGCACTACCTGATGCATGTGTTGATATTTAAGTTTCAACACATCGGGTTAGTAAATTGGATTGGAAATTGGCTGTCTGATATATATCAGAATTGTGTACAGGGGAGTATCAAGGAAATGGAAGATCACAAATGGGAGTTCTACAGTATCAGTACTGGAGCTTTTGCTTTTTTAACCTTTATGTCAATCATACTATTAATGGATTGCAAGGAGTTGGAAGGCTTATTTGTAACAGTGTTGACGTGGTAGTCCTTCAGGAAGATTTGAATAAAACTACCGTGTACGATACTGTACTGTAATAAGTAATGAAGTATAAGTGTAGAGTGCTTCTCTTCACTCATATTTAATAATCAGCTAGAAACATATGGGGCAAGAGTAATTCTTCAAAGCTACTGCTTTGTTAATTGGATGATTCATCAAAAAGAGGAAACTAAGCCATCAAAACAAATTAAAATTCAGGAATTCCAACGAAGTGTTCTGAGAATGGTTCACTAGATGCATAAATTGTAGGTCTAGATTCATCTTCAGGGGAATTAGCTGAGAGCAGGAGTGGACTTCTCTAAAAATTTGTACATTCCATCCAACTTGGTCTGCACAGGTTGCGCTTTATTTACTGTAAATTTTTCAGTAGCAAGCAATTGAAATCTTGTTATCTTGAAATCTTGGATTGGACAGAATACACGCAATTGAGCTTGTATTATTCTGTCCGTTTTTGCTAAATTTCTCTGTTGGGGGTCCACTTCTTCAAACAGACGAATTACCATAACAAAAAATTGGTGGAGGCAAATGCCTCCACCAATTTTTTTAATCAGTGTAAACTTCTCGAGAGCTTGGCTTCTTGGTGTCTCTCTTCTTCTTTATCTAAAAATTTCTGTGTTTCTAGCTCCGTAAGATCTTCATTTAGCGCTCTTCTTCATGGTTCCACCAACTGTTATACATCTTTATTGCCAACCCCTAATTCTTAAGTTAGAAGCACTACCTTGTTATCACTTTCTTATAAGGCTTTGTCTTTGTGGAATCCTATGAGAGGATATTTTTAGCAACTTCTTTCAAACTCCATTCATACAGTCTATCACCTCACTCAATGCTGCATCAACATTCTTTGTACAATGCAAGATATATTCTTTCAAAGTATCTGAGGGTTTTTTTTCATCCTCAATATCAGTCATAACCTGAACAAAAGTATTTCTTGAAGGTATAATAAATACTCTGGTCCATGGGTTGGAGGAATGAGGTGATGTTCAGTGAACACGTTAATAGGATGGCTGTCATACACTAAGTTAGCTTTGCATTAGGAACACCCACTTAATAATGCACTGGTTCACCTCTCTGTGCAATCATGGCTTGCAGTTACCTAGGAACAGATTCCACAAGATGAAAACATCCTCCTTGCATAACTTGATCCATGTCTGCTTCACACTCATTCTGTGTGTGTGGGGGGGGGGTCAGCAGTTCTCACACCCCCGTTCTAGCATATCCCAAACATGTTCAATTGGATTGCAGTCAGGGGAGTTTGGGAGCCAAGGCAATGTAGCAAATTCATTGTCATGTTCTTCCAACCACTCAGCAGTTGTATAAGCCCAATGACAAGGTGTGTTGTCCTGTTGAAAGATGGAACTGTGGTCAGGGTAGACCTCCTCCAGATATGAATGAAGATGGTCGAACCAGAAAAGCTCTCCAAACCATAATACCATCTCCACTGGCATGTTGAACCCCAACTGTGCAACCAGGGGATAGGGGCTTCATGCTGTTTACATCAAATGTGAACCTGGCCATCAGTATGAAATGCAAGAAATGAGATTCAACACTCTAGCAGCCTGCTTCCATCTGTCAAGGGTCCATTGTTGATGTTCCTTGGCCCATGTGAGGTGTTTTTTACAATGCCTGGCTGTCGTCATGGGTACCCTTGTTGGTCTCTGGCTGTGAAACTCCAGGCAAAGCAAGCTACGGCACATGTTGCATGTGGAAATAGGTAAAACTGTACTGCTGTTATACTGGTGGGTGAGCTGTGACTATTGCACATTGTTGAGGAGATATCAGTCATGACATGTGATGCTCACCTCTAGGATCAAGCATGCATGGCTGACCAGTGTGAGTCCTGTTCATGGTTAATCAGTCCTGGTACACCCTTGATACAGCAGTATGGGAGTAACCAGCAAGTGCGGATGTTTCCAAAATACTGTCACCTGATCTCTGGCCCCCAAATATCTGCTGGTGGTCACATTGGCTTACATTGCTACATTTTGCCATTACTGACAAATGTTTACTGATTATGTACAGAGGGGGTGTGCCCATTTTTAAGATCTTTTTAAGTCTTTTTTTTTTGCAAAATTTTTGCATTGCCTGATAGTGGTGGGAGCGAGAACGGTCAATGAGTTTAAGGAGTGGTATGATAGACTTTGTGTTTCTTAGGGGGGGGGGGGACCTCCCCTCGATGAGTCTTGACAGACTATGTTCTTAGGAAGGACTGCCCACGATGAGTCTTTTGACTCCATGGAGGCCTGAATAATAATAATAATAAAAATGTTACTCATTGTAACTTTAAAAATCAACTACTATTAAGCAGAAATAAAATGGGAGGTGAGAGTAAACATTGAGTAGTATAAAGGACTTTTTGTGCAGTGACAGAACTGACTTAGGAGGAGCAATGTAGGAGTGAACTTGGCAGCTGCATGTCTTATCTCTAGGAGAGTTTGTACTTGTCCCCCCCCTCCCCACACTTCTTAAAAATAAAGAAGAGAAATCTCAGTACTGAATCCTGTACATGTGAAATGGAATGTCTCTGAAATATGAACTAATCTCAGAAAAGATACAATGTCAATTATGCATTAACTGACCTTGAGGTGTCATCTTGAACAAGCACTAGTATAGGATAAGCAGTTTAGAATTATGTCTGAGTAAGTATTGCAGAATAAAACTAGAAAGATAAATGAGATGTGACAATTTAATTCCCAGAATGCACTTGTAAAAAAACCTACGTTCGGAACTATACATTAATAGCTACCGTCGCCTTCGAAGTAGTCCCCTTGTGTATTTATACACTGGTTTAGACGGTGTTCCCATTTTTGGGGACAGGCCTGTATCTCTTTTTCCAGACTACCTTTGAGTTCCTTTATCACATTATACTGGATATCAGCAATGTCAGAAAATTTTCATCCTTTTAATGCAGTCTTTAATTTTGGAAACAGCCAGAAATCACAGGGAGCTAAGTTGGGTGAATAAGCAGGATGACCTAATTTGGTAATCAATTTTTGGCCAGAAACTCTCTCACAATGAGCACACTATGGCTTGGTGCATTATCGTGATGGATGGTATACTTGTTAGGCTACAATTCAGGTGTCTTTTTCTCGAACAGAATCTTGTAATCTTTTCAGCACATCTAAAGAGCATTGTTGGTTGGCCATTTGTCCCTGTTCAATGAATTCATGGTGAACTATCCCCTTGGGATCAAAGAAACACACCAGCATGGTCTTGAGCTGCGAACATGATACGTGCTGTTTTTGGATGTGCCTAATTTGGGATTTTCCACTGCATGCTCTGCCGTTTTGTTACGGGATCGTACGGGAAGTACCAGGTTTTGACACCCATAATTACTCTCAGAAATGTGCTCGTTTGCAGCAAGATCAGTCACAACTTGAACCCACCTCTGCTTCTGTTTGTCCATCAAGATCCAAGACACAAACTTCGCAGAAATCTTTCACATACCCAATTCTTCACTTAAAATTATCCTGATTGTTTCTCGATTCATTTTCAGTTCATCAGCCATTAATCGCACACTTAATCATTTGTCAGACCGTACCAAATCTTGTACTCTATTCACATTTGCATCCGTCATTTTTGTTTTTGACTGTGCACTTCTTGGGTCGTTGTTCACATCTTCTCGCCCACCTCTGAATCTCTTATGCCACTCAAAGACACTCGACTTTTTCAGAGCATCCACATCATATGCCATTTTCAACAGCTCCAATGTTTCAGTAGCAGTTTTGCCGATTTTCACACAAAATTGGATGTTAACAAGCTCTGCTCCAAATTTCGATCACACATTTTTACAAAGTTTACACACAGATCTCTATTGTTTTTGCAATAGCCAACTAGCAGATGGCTCTATCGGATTGAGGTTTACGCACACATTAGTTAAAACATGTACAAAGACAATTACTCACGTGGCTCCAGCCAAATCACCATATCGGCGACACTACGTGGGCATTCCATTTCAAATATATGTGACCTCATATTTGAAACTTCTACATATTCATGCCAGGAAATTATGCTCTTCTAGTGTAACATAAGGCTCAACACACAGCTCAGTGTGAACATTTTTCAATTTCAAGATGGAGGATAATCCAATGTCATAAAATAATACTGGTAGTAGAAAGTTTTTTCACTTGGTTACAAAGTAAATTACACTGGTGTCTAAAAACTAAGCATGAACTACATTTTTACCTGTATATGAAAAGATTTTCTTGACTACAGCCAAATGTGGACAAATTTATTCCCAACATACTAATAAATTATATTACACAAAAAATGTGTTATGATTTAGTACAAATTAAACTGCAATATGTTATAAATTTCCTAAGGACGTAGTTAAGGAATTAATGTACAGAGTTTACAGAAAACTATGCAGAGGGACATTTCAGTATGGAATATGTCCACCCCGAACTGTGATGCAGCTCTCACAACATCATAGCATACTTAGCACCAAGTGATTCAAGAGTTCTCGAAGCAAACTGGCCCACCCCTCCTTCAAAGCAAGGATAAGGCCTTGTTTTTTCTGGAAGGGAATTTCAAGTAGCAATGCATCTCCCTGTTGCATCCCAAATGTGTTCCATGGGGGGTTGAGATCTGGGAGAGTGTGCTGACCACTTGATTCAGTTAATATCCTTGGTTTCAAGAAGTTTCTCCACTGCTCATGTACAATGTAGTGTGGCAATCTTTGCCTACAGCACCACAGAATAATTGAACATGAAGCTGAAGAACTTCGTTGCAATATCGTTCACCAGTCATAGTCCCTTTTTCCAGCACTTGTAGCTTATTGTATCCATTAAGCATAATGCTTCCCCACACCATGACCCCCAGCACTACCATATCTATCCCTTTCATGCCTGATCAGGTGTTGTCTAGAATCGGAGGAAAGACTAAAATGACTCTCATTTGTAAAGAGTACATTAGCCCATTGGTGTCTTGTCCCATATTTATGGATACAACAACACTGAAAACATGCTCTACAATGAGCTGTAGTCCTTCTACAGGCCTATAGCTCACCTGTGCCTACCTGTGTGCACAGGTATGCTGATGCATACCTGCATCAGCATGACTGTGCTGGAACGGAGCCACTTGCAAGTTGACCTGCGGTGTGTTGATTACGTTTTGCTGTTATGACGAAAAATTATTATTTTTTCGGTTAAAATTATTATTATTATTTCAATGAGTCTGTCGACTCCTTGGAGTCGACAGACTCATCAAGGGAGGCCCTAACATCATGTCAAGAACAACTATTCGACATTCACACGGTATCTATCATACCTCGCCTTGAACTCATTCATGGTCACAGCACCCACAACAGACTCTGGCAGCTTATTCCACTCATTCACCACTCTCCAAGTAAAAAACCAAGCTCTAACACTCCTGCTAACCACATTCTTGCCCAGCTTCCATGTATGGCCCATGGTCCTCCCACCATCAGTCCTATTTCAAAAATATCTTCTGGATTAATCTTATAGAAACCCTTCAATAATTTGAATGTCTCAATCATATCATCCCTTTTCCACCTATCAACCAATTTTTGCAACCCACAAATCTTCAACCTGTTCGCATAATGTTCATTCCACAGACCTGCTATCATCTTGGTCACTCGTCTCTGGATCCTCTCCACCTCCTCCCCATCAAGAAGAAACCCTGGTGCCCATATCTGGGCACAGTAGTCTAGTGGGGTCTTATCAAGGCTCAATATAGAGGAACAATAACTTGTTTGTCTCTGCTTGTTAAAGTATTTTTCAGCAACCAAGTGATTTGATGAGCTGATTTAGCCACTTTTGCAATGTGCCCCCTAAACTTCAACTCCCTATCCACCAACACTCCCAAATCCCTGGACTCAATCTCCTGGAGTATGGTTCCACCAATGTGATATACTGCTGCTAATCTTTTCACTCCAAAATGCATAATTACACTTTGCCACATTAAATTGACATCCATTTTCCCTAGCCCAGTCCTCCAAACTATACAAATCATCCTGCAAAATTTTGACATCCTGTGCACTCACAATTGCTCTACCCAACTTTGCATCATCGGCAAACAAGTGAACACTTCCTATATCGTTAATGAACAAATTGAAAAGTAGTGGTCCAACAACAAAACCCTGCGGCACACCACTAGTCACAAGCCGTCTTTTGGACTCCACTCCTGAATAAACCACTCTCTGGTATCTCTCCATCAACCACCCTCCTATCCATCTCACCAACCCAATATCCATCCCCATCTGCTCCAGTTTACTGATTAAAGTTCCATGTGGTATCCTGTCAAAGGCCTTGGCGAGGTCCAGTAGAATCACTGTAAACCCATTACCCTTATCCAGTTCAGCCGTTCAGAAATCTGTCTTCATACTCCACAATAGAGCAAGGGCAACCTCTTAACAACTGCCTGGAACAGATTCCATTGCTTTGAACTGCTGCCTAGAGCCCAGATACAATGCTGTGTGAGATTCCAGACTATCTGGAAACATCGGTAATTCTGTAGCCTTCTTCAAACTTTTGAATAATTCTTCCCCACATGAAATCATTTTGATGATGTCCTTTAATACCTTCACGAAAAGAGCTTCCTTCACACACACACACACACACACACACACACAAACTGGCTTAGCAGAGCTCTTTGCCTTTTATGCTACCACAAGATCCGTCTGGATGTGATTCAAAAATATGAATATGTACTTGATTTCTACTTGAAATCATCAATTATACAAATTGCCACAAGCTGTTTCGTCTGAATTTGTGGTTGTAATCTTCAGAAATAGTCTTCATTCTTAGGTTTTGGACACCATCCAGACGGATCTTGTGGTAGCATAAAAGGCAAAGAGCTCTGCTAAGCCAGTTTGTGTGTGTGTGTGTGTGTGTGTGTGTGTGAAGGAAGCTCTTTTCGTGAAGGTATTAAAGGACATCATCAAAATGATTTCATGTGGGGAAGAATTATTCAAAAGTTTGAAGAAGGCTACAGAATTACCTATGTTTCCAGATAGTCTGGAATCTCACACAGCATTGTATCTGGGCTCTAGGCAGCAGTTCAAAGCAATGGAATCTGTTCCAGGCAGTTGTTAAGAGGTTATTGTTTTTTTTTGTCTATAATAATTTAGTCCTTGGAGGTGCCATGTAGTAACAATAACAACATGGATTTCAAAACTTTGCTATTTTACCAAGAAATCATGACTGAAAATGGTTCTACAATTTTAAAAGGAAAAAACATGTCATATGTACGCAGATAGAGGGAATACACTCATTTATAGGATATTTTTAAATGTTGAATAGAGAGGCCACTTCTACGTGTTTTGCTATCCATTGTCTGACACCATCTCATCTCATCTCAGCAATAAAAAGATGAAACTATGAAAATAGGCAGGAGAATGGAAAACTTCAGCTGCATTCCAAATGGAGATCCTATAGAACAAGTAAAATATTTTGGCTATTTAGGCACAGTTTTCAGTGGAGATGGCAGGTTAAATCTGGAATAGACAACAGAAGGCAGCAGAATTAATTTATATGAAGTAAGAGAGAAATTAGCCAAAACACCAAACTAGAAGTATACAAGACCCCATTCAAACCAGTTTTAAGTTTAAATCTGAGAGTGGGTTAAAAACAAAGCACTTGCTCACACTAGAGACTATAGATATGAGAATTCTCTGAAAAATTAGGGGAACGAACCAATCACGTCAATGCTACATTATTATTTAAAATGAAGATATTAGAAAGGAACATGACATTATTAGCATTCAAGAATGTGTCAACCAGAGCTAATGTGAAGTGGTATGATCACTTAAATAGAATGGTGAGGAAAGGTCAACAAAACAAGTGTTTGATGCTATGATGGCAGGAACGGACCCAGAGGAAGATCAAGGTCTAGGTGGATTGATTCAGTCAGAGGTGCCTTAGAAGCACAAAATGGTTATAACAATATTGGAGTGCTCACAAGTAATAGATTGATCTGGAGGAACACTGTTGATAGGAGATTAATAATAATGTGAACTTAATCATATAGTGCTGTCATAGTCACCTGAACACCCCTTGAGGTATATATCAGGAAATTGATGATATTATTATTATTACATGGGCAACTTGGTGGAGTCTTGTAGGTTAATTCAGGGAGGCCCTTAAACATTATGTAAGCTCTAACCAACATTTGCACAATATCTGTAATATTTTGTTTGAATTCATTCACATACATGGCACCAACAACAGGAAGGCAACCTATTCCACTCATTCACTACTCTCCAGGCAAGAAATATAAGTCCTCATAGTCTTTGTTAACAACACTCTTGCTCAATTTCTAGGGATGACCCCTAGTTCTACCTCTGCTAGTCCTGTACCGAAAAATTTCCTCTGTATGAATCTAAGTAATTTCTATCTCTTATCATATTACCCCTTTTCTATCTAACCAATTTCTGTAGCAAATACCTTCACAAGAAGCATTCCACAGACATGCCACCATCTTGGTCACTAACTTCTGGATCCTCTCTCTCTCTGCTACTTCATTTCCAAGATACTCAGGATCTGTGCACAATAGTTCAGTAGGGCCTTGTCAAGAAATATATAATAACCTCATCATCTCTGCTTGCCAGAGTGTTCCTCAGAAACCAGGAAATCTTATGAGCTATTTTAGCCCCTTTTGTAACTAACATGCATTCTGAACTTCATCTCCCTATCCAACAACACCCCAAAATCTTTAGCTTCATTAAAACCTACCTACAGCTCAAAATGTATAATGTGTATAACTGCTCCTACTTCTGAAACATTTGCTTCTGAATAACTATTTGTATGTGGGAGCAGCATAATATATATATATATAAACATCGTGCAAGATTGCTGTTGTTTGATCAGTTAAAAAATAAAAACGTAGGTAAAGAAAGAAAAGACCTGTAATTTCTGTACATTAAAAACTGCATTGTTTTAGGTGTTGACTGGCCATGAAATCCTATGAAAGGGGCATGGAGAAATTTGCTGTTTGGCTTCATGGAAAATGTAGAGCATGCAATTAGGTCTTTATTTTTTTTTACAAGGGGATAGATATAGGTGTTTAGAGGTAAATGCATACTGTTGAATTGCATATTACTTCTAAATTCCTATCCATATCCCCTTGCAAAAAAAAATAGAATTGCGCATCTACTAGTTGCAGTTACTTCTATATGTCTATTCTTATCCCTTTGTGAAATAAATATGGAACTAATTTGCCAAATTGAAGCCTTTGGCTCTTCATATATCTAATAATTTATTAGGACACCTCTCGGCAATACTCATAGAAGGGTTGTAAGTTCTGTTCGCTACAAACTTGATATTAACTAGGTCTACCTACTCACTGATGAGACCTTAATAAAGGTTGAAACCGGTCTGGGTAGTGACCTTCTCTCATAATGTAGAACAGTAATACAGCTCCTAGGAGCTAAGTTCACATTATGGGTAAATATCAAGAATAGTGATCGGAGCTTGCTCCACCTTAGACATGAGTTGCCTCAGCTTGCACTACCTTAAGGGTCAGTTGCTGCAGTATCCAGGTATTTGCTTACGCTTGGAATCGCTGAACTTTATATAGTTTCTACTATATTCGGCATGAAACTCTTTGAGTTTCTTATTTGCCTAAGAAACGATATGGGATGTAATATCCCTTAACTTAAACAAGTTATATGTCGCCGAATTGAAGCCTTTGGCTCTTCATATATCTAATAATTGCTCATGTTCTAGTTGCATTTGCCTCTAACATATAGAACTAATTGCATTCTTCACATTTTCCATGAAGCCAATTTCTATATCAGTGCTGTGCAATTTCTACAGCCAGACTTGTAACTATTTATCCACTAATGTACAAATTAAATGGCCATAACCCAAGTACAGAGTCCTGTGATACACTGCTAGTCACAGGCCTTCTGCTGGAGAGATGAGACTCACGCATTCTCATAATACCCGAGTTGATAAGCCATCTAATCCCATAGTTGTATTCACATGAAGATTCTGTAATATCCTATGCACCTCTGGTTCATTTGTCTTGATATCTTTGTCTTGATATCCACATCAGCTTCTTGGCCCCCCCCCCCCCAATTGCTGCAGTATCTCCACCTGGATGATACATCCTTGCAAAGTAATCACTTAGTAATTCATTTGCTTCACGTATCTTCCTACCATCAGCATGCATTAAAATACTTCCAACAATGAAAATAATATAGCACTCTCAAATCCCTTGGTATCGTCCATCACATGCTGCCTCAGGTTATTATTATTACGGCAACTCCAAGGAGTTCTTAGATTCATCAAGAGAGGCCCTAAACATTATGTCAAGAACTATTCAGCATTCGCACAGTATCTATCATATTTTGCTTTGAACTCATTCTCATGGCACCCACAACAGACCCTGGCAGCTTATTCCACTCATTCACCATTCTCCAAGTAAAAACCTAGTTCTAAACACCCTTGCTCAGTTTCCATGGATGGCCCCTAGTTCTCCTACCACGAGACCTGTTGTAAAAAATTTCCTCTGAATTAATCTTGTAAAAAAACGCTCAGTAATTTGAATGTCTCAATCATATCACCCCCTTTTCCGCCTATCAGCCAATTTCTGTAACCCACAAATCTTCCACCTGTTCTCATAAGGTTCATTCCACAGACCAGCTACCATCTTGACGACTCGCTTCTGGATCCTCTCTGCCTCTTCCCCATCAAAAACCCTGGTGCCTAGCTCTGTGCAGTAGTCAAGATGGGGTCTTATCAAGGCTCGATATGTCTCTGCTCATCAAAGTATTCTTCAGTAATAAAGAGATCTGATAAGCTTCCTTTAGCCACTTTTGCTATGTGCTCCCTAAACTTCAACTCCATATCTACCAACACTTCCAAATCTCTGGCTTCAGTTTCCTGGAGTACAGTTCCATAATAATTATCCCTTAGTAACTGCATAAATTCCATTTCCTTCCACCATGTCCTTTCCTCTTTCCAATCTAGTTTACCACAGTTGAAGTCCCTCATAATAATCAGCACCTTCGGGAAGTTAAAACTTCCAGACTTCAACTATGCAGGTGGGGGGGGATGTATGAGAAAAACTTTGACTATGGAAAAAATAAATAAAAATAAAAACGTGAGAAAACTGAAGGCCTCACAAAAAGTTTTTTTAAAAATATGTACTATTCAAAGATGACAGAACCAAACACAAGATCCAATATAATTCCTTTTTGTAATCCAGTGTTACACATAACTTCTTTTAGGCGTTTACAAGAATAGAAGAGATGTTTCAAATTGGATGGCGTGCAAAACAAGGCTTGGTTTTTGCTTAGATTGATATGTGAGCAAATAATCTTACTAGATTCTTTGAAAATCTAGGATGTGGGCAACCTTACTGAAATGAAACATGCAGAAGTGACTTCTTTATTCATATTAAACTATTATTCTATAAATGACTGTATTCTTGTTCTCTCACTTATTCATGGTTCTACAGTATAAACTTGAAAACAAGATATTTCAACCAGTTCTCCATCAATACAGATTAGTCATTTTGTGATACTGTTATCTTCCTTTTTTTCTAATTATATGTAAGTTCTGCTTTTTTTAAATTAGAGCTAGGTTAGATCATTTAAGAATTACTGCCAAAGTAAGGGGATAATAATAATATTATTATTACAGGCTGTTTCTGTTCTCAGATATAGTGTGCATAACTGCAGTCAATGGTTTAAAGTTATATATACGAGGTGTGGTTATTAAATAACGAGACAAGGTGTACTGTGAATCGTGTACTCGTAGCAGTGGGATGTGCTTGCGCCATGATTGACCTTGAAGGTTTTCTAGAAGCAGTCGAGAAAAGCACTGTTCACTGTTGCTCGTAGTTAGTTTGTAGACAGTTATAAAAGAAACGTGTGAAGTCGCTTTGCTGGAATAATGTTTATTCCATTAAACTTAAGCAGGACTTGCAGGAGAAGATCATCACATGTGATGAAACGTGGATTTTCCAGTATGATCCAGAAACAAAGAGACAATCAATGCACTGGAAAACTCCGTCACCGAGAATGAAAAAAGCAAGAATGAGCAAGTCAAAACTGAAGGCAATGCCGATCGTTTTTTTTTTTTAATATCAATGGTGTGATAATGGTTGAATGGGTACAGGGTTAGACAGTTAACCAACATTATTACCTTGAGGTTCTGGCCAAGCTGGGAGAACGAGTAAGAAAGAAGAGACCCAATCTGTGGAAAAACACTTGGATTCTCCATCAGGATAACACTTCAGCCCATAGTGCACTGTCTGTAAAGCAGTATCTAGCTGAAAAGATCCCAATGTTGGACCATCCACCTTACTCGCCAGACTTAGTTCCATGTGACTTTTATCTTTTTCCAAAGTTGAAATCCCCATTGAAGGGCACCCAGTTTCAGTCAGTGGATGAGGTAAAGGAGAAAACAGCAGCGCTACTGAAGCTGACAACACCTGATGACTTGCAGCACTGCTTCCAACAATGGAAAATTCATATGCAACAGTGTATAGATAGAGGAGGGGAGTATGTTGAAGTGAATAACAATTAAGTTGTACTATTGTAATAATAAACCATATTTTTGCAACTGGTCTCGTGATTTAATAACCACACCTCGTACATCAAAGACATGGTAATAGACTGATTTGATTTATGAAAGAAAAACCTTTTGTTACCCCTAAGAGATGTTAACTAAGCCTTTGTTACTTTGAAGATTTAATGACTTATGACAATACAACAGGTAAAAGCAGAAAATATTTTATTAGCAACATTTTGCCTCCATTTACTGAGGCATTCCCAAGGTTCAGAGCCAAGCACAATGCAGAAGTGAATCACCAGTCATTTTCTGTACCCTACTATAATAAATTTAGTTTAATCCTTTATCCAAGTGTGTGCAAACAAAGTTTGCATCTGAAAGTATCTTCAGGACTGGGGTAAAGTGGTACAACACCGGGCAACTCCTTGCAAAAGTGAAGCAAGCTACCAACACTCCTATCTCAGTATCTCCCATAATGCAAAACACATCTCCTTGCAGATATGTCTAATGTTATGCATTAAGGGAAGGGCCACCACCCAGACTAGTTTCGACCTTTATTGAGGTCTCTTCAGTGGGAGCCAGGCCCAAGTGGAGATACCAAGGCAGAAGCATTAGCAAGGTCATCTCCTCCTATAGGAGCTGCCAAACGGTGTGCCACCTTTTTATTAAATTACTCTGGATTTACAGAAAGATGTTGGAAGTTTGTTTTTCACTTGGTCAGACTATAATAAATTTAGTTTAATCCTTTATCCAAGTGTGTGCAAACAAAGTTTGTGCCTGAAAGTATCTTCAGGATTGGGGTAAAGTGATACAACAACGGGCGACTCCTTGCAAAGGTGGAGCAAGCTACCAACACTCCTATCTCAGTATCTCCCATAATGCAACTTGGGCCTGGCTCCCACTGAAGAGACCTCAATAAAGGTCGAAACTAGTCTGGGTGGTGGCCCTTCCCTTAATGCATAACATTATACATATCCGCAAGGAGATGTGTTTTGCATTATGGGAGATACTGAGATAGGAGTGTTGGTAGCTTGCTCCACCTTTGCAAGGAGTTGCCCGGTGTTGTACCACTTTACCCCAGTCCTGAAGATACTTTTAGGTGCAAACTTTGCACACACTTGGATAAAGGATTAAACTAAATTTATTATAGTCTGACCAAGTGAAAAACAAACTTCCAACATCTGTACCCTACAGGATGAAGACCCCCCTCAAACCTCTTCATTCTGTCTATCTCAAGCTTTTCTATGCCAATAAGTTCAGGCCATCTCTTTAATCTCATCCTCCTTAACATCTCTGGGATACCATTCAGATATCAACTTTGTTCCTTTCTGACAAAGTTGATATGACCAATGTCTCTCACTCTAGTCTGAGCTCTGATCCAAAATATTGCATTTTCTATCTAGAAATATAATACCAAGCAGTGATTTTTCCATTTTCCTTGGTAGTCTCCAACTTGTTGGTTTAATCAAAGTTTTATATATTATGACTAGAAGAAGTATACAACTGCAGACGATTTTTTTTTTTTTTTTTTTTTTAAAGGCAGATTGGGATATCTTTTTCTTGTGCTTCATGTTGTTTTCCAAAGGCTACCCAGTCAAGATGAATTCTTCTTATAACTTCTTTCTTGCAGCCTACCTCTACTGTGGAATTATATGTAAACACTGGAAGTTACTATACCAATTTCCTTGTGTCCATATATATACTGACTTTTTGGTCATGTATTATACATTATTTTTGTTTTGTCATTTGCAGAAAGTTTAATACTTTCTAAACTTTCTGCATTCAATTCGTTGATCATTTCTTGATCAACGAATTGAATGCAGAAATGAAGTTTAGTTGCCGAGTTCCTAAATGTATAAAATATACCATTAAGATATGCCATATCTTAACGATGTATTTTATGTATTTAATGGATGGGATTATGGTAGGTTGTGTGGTGGATTGCTCTCCTTTGATGATACCTTGGACACCATGGGAGAGTACTCCACTACACAACTCCACCACATTTTAATAGGATTTGGACACTTTTACAAAAGGTTGTGTTTAACAAATAAGATTTTTTTGTTAATTATATGGGGAATCTGATGTTTGTGTGTGTGAAAGTTGTTTTATACTTGTACCATGTGTATTTCAGTTTAGTTATAAATTATTCGACTGTTGGCTTTATTGTCCATGTTTTCCAGCCAGCAGACTGCAGTTTTGAATCCTTGCATGGACATTGATTTGATAATTTCTTTAAGTTGGAGATGAATTTCATCATCCAGTTTGAAACCACCTGCTTATTGGCCTCATGAGCAAGACTTCTGAATTACGTAAAAAATATTTAAAAAATAAAATAAAATGAATGAAACCTTATTCATCCACAGTGGGTGGGAGTCATATCTATAAACTGTAGAGTTAAGATCTATAGCAGAATGAGTGAATCAAGATGGTGGCTGTTTACTCTCTATGAGATACATACTTTGACTTCAGCTATTTTTATGAAGTGTGTTGTATGTTATGTATGTTGAATTAATGGATAAACTGTGGGTGTTTAAATCATATAGCATGCAATGCAGAATTGATGGATAGTGACTGGCAGTGAAATATAATGAGGTGTGGCTGCAGGGAACACGACTGTAATGCAGAAAATTAGTGCTCATCTCATCAGTAAGAAGTTAATGTTGATGTGAAAGTAGTATTTCAGCAGTCAGAAAGTTGCAAAGTGAGTGATCTTCTTTTGAAGTAAGTCATTGAAAACATGCCTGATGTTATAAACACAGAAAGAATGAAAGAGAGATAATATATTTCAAAAAATAAAACACAGAAACTAAAACTTATGTGAATAAATTTATAAGATGTAAAATTAAATAATAATAAATTACACAATTAACACAATAATTCACTTTAATGAAATGAAAGTACAGATATTTCGTGTAAGATGTAAAATTGATGTAAAATTTTCGTTAATGTATCATAGGCATCTTCAGTACACTGAAAATAGAGCACATCATCAAATTCCTGACATGTACCCTCAAGGGGTGTATAGGATATGATAGTACTACATGAAAAATTTATATCATCACTAACTTCCTATCTACAATTTTCCTCCAAATCAATCTGTTACCTGTAAAGACCCCAACATTATCAGATCTTATATTTCTATTTTCTAAAGCACTTTTTACCATATCGATCCACCTATATCTTGGTCTTTTTCTTGCCCCTGGCAGAGAACACTTGTTTTACTAATCTTTCCTCTCCTAAATAAAATTACAATTAAAGAATCATTTTCAAAAAGTGCCACTATAGTGGTAATACAACAAATGGTCAGTAAAATTCTCAATTAAAAAAAAAATAATAATAATCAGGAATTTGTATAAAAAACTATAGATAGTGACATTTTTTGAAAACGATTCCTTAATTGTAATTTTATATTGCATTTATTTTCAATGTACTGAAGAGACCTATAATACATAGACAAAAATTTTATATCTGATAAATTTTTTGAATTATGTCAACTTACGTACCTATAATAATCATAATAATAAAATAAAAAAAAAGATTGTGTACATGGTATGATCTTGATGAATGAGACAGTTGGAAACTGGTAAAAAGAGAGGAAAATGAAATGACAGATGCTGAGTGGTAACAAAGGTGGTTAAATGGCATGAAATGAATAAAAAGTGAATCAGTGAGATTGAGGAATAAATTAAGGCAGTGTGAGATAGGGCATTTAGAGAAGAGTCTGACTGTTGGAAGGGAGAAGAAAGAAGGCACCAGTGAAAGAGTTGATTCCAGCAGAATGCTGGAAAGTAGCCATATAGTTGTTGTATGGAGATGTAGGATATTGTAGCGTATTATCAAGAAATGTGTTGAATATCTGGATAAAACAGTTTTTTAACTTGAGATAGCCTGTATTTCAGTGAAAATGGCAGTATGAAGCCAGGTGCTGCTGAAAAGTGTCTAAGTATGAAAACCAAAATTATATGGTGAGGCTGGAAGTGTAAATTACCAAGACAGGGCTTTGGGAATGGTGTCAATGGCAACAACAAAGCCAAAGGGAACTTTTTTTTTAGTTATCTATTTTTTTTATTATTAAAAGACAAGCCTTATAAATTTAACAAGCTATAGTAGCTCATCCAGAGCAGGCCTTAACAAACATCCATGCCTATGCAGCATTCAAACCCACAACCTATTGGCTGGATATGATTCAATATGCATGCTATGTAGGAAAAATGGGTGTGAATTTTTGGATGTGGGATGAGTTTGATGGTAGAAAAGACATAAAAGGAATGGCCTTCACTTGAATGGATTTGGCATCAGGTGCCTAGAGAAATTATTTATTAGAATGGCATTTGATACAGAGTCAGAGAAACTAGCCCATTTTGGGAGAAACGCTGAAGATGTGTATGTAACTTCAGCTATATGTGCAGATGTAGTAATACGAATGTCAATGAGCATGGTTATGAATCTGCTGAAGAGATGGACTATGCTTTGGGTTCAGGCATTTTGAGTGTGTCTGGGGAGAGAAAAGAGAAAGTTGCTCAACTGGGCCAAGCAAACTGTATATTAAAGGATAAAAAAAAAAAAAAAGCAAAAAGGTAACTTGTTATGTCTATACACAAATACCATGAGCATTAGAAACAAAGTGATTGAGTTTGTTGCTTTGGCAAACTACATTATGGCTTAAAATTTTTAGAATTACTGAAACCTGGCTTTCAGAGTCAGATGTTGTAACTGGAATCAAGTACAAAGAATATAGCATTTTTAGGAATCACAAAGAGATAGGAGAGGATGGAAGTCCTACTAATCATATCATATCAAATGACTTTACCAGTTAGGACAGAAACACAATGCAATAACAGTAATAATGTCACATGCAGCACTGAGTTCGAGGCTATCTGGTGTGCTGCTACAGACCTGGCAGTACTTTTGCTGGAGATGAAAAAATACCTTGCCAAATTATCCTGATGAGTACCAAATGAATAACTATTATGGGCATCTTAAACTGTCTGAGTATTGATTGGGTAGCTGAGAAAACTTAAAAGAACAAAAGAGAATTTAATGAGCTGTTACGAGACAACTTTCTTAAGCAGCATGGGAAAGAAGGAACTCAAGGACAAAGAGTGTTAGATTTGATTATAGCATTAGAAGGTGCCTTGGGTAAGGATATGACTATTTTGCCACCAGTTGATGATAGTGATCATGCTGTAATGATCTGAGAATTAGCCAACTATATGGATGTTCCAATCAAGAGATGTTATATGCAGAACTACAAATCTGGACATTATGACACACTCATACTTTCTTTGGTTCTCTCTCTCTTTGGTTCCATAGCATCAGTAACTGAGTGGGAAGGATATCATTAATGCATGAGAAGCTTTGAAAAGATCTTAAATGATGCAGTATCTGAACGTGTCCCTACAGTTTGAAGAACAAATAAGACTGGAGTGAAATGGGTGTGCAATCTCATTAAACAAGATATCCATAAGATGATGTGGAAGGATTATTCTGAGAGGAGTTATGAAATGTATAAAAGCTCAGGCCAGAAAAGTTACGAGGTATGGAAAGCACTGTAAGTTGGAGTATGAAAAGAAATTGGCTGCACAGGCTAAAGGCAACCCAAAAGAATTTTATCATTATGGTGCAAGTAAAAGAAAGAAAGAATGAATGTGGATGTATAACTTTACTGAATGTAGATGGTACCTTCATAAGAGAAGCAGATGCAATAGTTCAAACAATGAGTGCTCACTTTGCCAAAATTCATCATAACCTGGTGTATGTAACATATTGCACAATGCTACCACTATATTGGATGAAGAGATAAAAGTGCACAAAAAGGAGATTCTAGAGCTGGTGCATAACCTGGATAAGAATTCGGCAATAGGGACAGATACAATATCAGAATGTATGTATAATTTGAGTCTTATCTCTGGAAAGATCCCACAGGAATAGAAAGAATGTATGATAATCCCATTACACAAGGATCATGCCAGTACTGATGTGTTTAATTATTGACCTATCAGTATCTCTGGAGTGATTATAAAGATTTTAACTACAGAATGACACATGTACCTTAGTAAAAGTTAATTTATTATCCAGATATTTTGTCTTAGATATTGTAAGACATCAGTGTGAACAAAACAAATAAGGAACTTGAATAAAAAACAGTAGAGCACATAAATTAAATTGGAATCCCTCTATGTATACAGTCACGTGTTCATACGTTAAAACTATTGGGCTGGAAAAAAAAAAAATTGAGATTACAAATTTATTTATTACAGTTAAGGATGATAATTTCTCACACTTGAGGAATAGTAAAGCAATCATTAGGATCGAGGTTAAGTCAATGAAGTTGGGCTTCAGCACTTTCTTTGTATAAAAGTCCACATTTATATATAAATCTATGGCATTTTTCCCATTGATCCTGTGGCTCTTGTTTTCAATCTCATGTGCCAAGCCAGTTTTGTGAGGTTTGATAAGCTGAATGTGATCCTGATGTTCCTGTTTATCCATAATAGACAAGTTGCATGAACACAGTACTTTGTACATGCTAGGTAGTATCAATGGTGAGAGTTTGTCTTTTGTAGAAGGTAGAAGGTTAAGAATTTAGCCGATGGGTTCATAAATAGCGATGAGTTTATATTTTTTCATAATTTTTGTCACCCATTCAGAGATGCCTTTAATATATGGTAAAAAAGCTCTGTGGACTTCTTGTCTGGATTGCTGTATGGAAGAGTCTATATTTATATTTTGAGTTATTCTTGGATTATAACCATTTAGTAAGGCTGTTTGATAGTTTCAAGTTCTTGTTAAGAGATTCTTTGGTAAACAAATCTTGTGTGATCTAGATACTAAGGATTTCATGGTGCCAAATTTTTAAGATGGATAGTGGGCTGATGTATTATGGATACAGCGACCTGTAAAAGTCAGTCGACAGAAGTGGAAATGGATCCATCTTGTTTACGTTGAATGTGGACATCTAGAAAGGAAATTCGTTTTGATGATTCTTTTTCTAGTGTGAACTTAATATGATGTAGGGTGTTGATTTTTTGTAGAAATGACTGCAGTTCTGGTTCTGTGCAACTTCAAACCAGGAAGATGTCATCAATGTACCACAGCTAAATTGTTAGGTTTGGATCAAGAGAGAAAATTCTTTCTTCCAGGTGTTCAAGAGAAAAGTTGGCTATGTTAGGTGATAGTGGTGAGTCCAATGCAGTTCCTTCCACATGAAGTAACCAGATGTAATTGTAAATTTGAATAAGTCCACTATGTCTGATGGTAATTTCTGGGCTATAAATTCTATTGTCTGTTTGTGAGGAGTGAAAAGAGAAACAATGTTAAAGTTTACCAACATGTCTAGATTAGTTTTATGTCTTTTATTCTTGCAAGAAATTCTATGGAATTTTTTTTTATCGAAAAAGCTGAGTTGCCAATGAAATTACTTTGTGATCAGAATACATACTCCCAGCTTCACACAGATCCTACCAAAAGTCAACTCAATAAACTCAAGTCATTGGATAAAACAACATCCATAGATCAAGAAACCATTAAAAGACTCAGAACATGCAAGACCCCCCCATAGAATATATGGCTCACCAAAATTATATAGTAACTGTCCACTCAGACCTACAGCAGATTCTATAGGCAGTACCATGTATAAAATCTCAAGATTCCTCTCTAACCTGGCCAGATCTCGAATCTCATCCACTTCTTGCAGTATAGTTCCCATCAATACAGTACAAAGCCTTATATCTCTGCATTCCAAAATGCAACTCCTTGTACTTATTAAAATTAAATTTATTAAAATTGCAGTCCCACTCATTTTTCTACGCTAAAAGCATATTCAAATCTTCTAGAAAGGAATTAACGTTAGCAACACTGAGGTCAGAATCATGGCCTACCTATAGTCTTCTGACCCCATAGCAGCTTGGAAATAGTGCTAACATTAATACACTGTACTAACTCCTCTACATGCAGTCAAGGGAAGAGCATTGCTTTTGTATGAGAATGGCAAAATCCCAGATCTTTAGCAGTTTCTTGCAGTCAAAGTTATTTAAATTAGAAATATTCAGTAGAGTGTACACTGATTCCCAGAATAAGTTTTTGCTTCTGATGTGGCATCTTTAAGGTAATGGTTTTGACTCGACTTGTCTTGTAAATGATGGGTGTGAAGCATGTCTGTTACTGTGCATTTTTTGTATTTATCATAGAAATATATAATAATATATTTATTATAATACAGTACAGGTAACCCTCGTATAATGCGGATGTTAGGTTCCGTAGAAATGCCGCGTTATATAAATCACGTTATACGAGACTTAGATCACATAGAAAAAGTAGGGTTAGGTTCCGAAATCGTTTTTTTTTTAATTATATAAACAACAATGATATATCCAACAAAAACAATATTTTTATTTAATTAATGTAATTCATGTAAGTTAAGAAAACAAACTATGAGACAAATACGTAGTATAAAACATAAATTTCATTGCACATAATGCATAACTGTTTTAGACACAATAAAATAAAGCGCATATTTTAATCATCATCACTGTCTTCAGAAATAATATTTTGTAGATGTTCTTTAAGTGGCTGGAGGTCGTCACCACTTGAAATCTCTTGGATATCATTTGTATAATTCTCATATTCTCATATGTATGTAACTCACCAGAATATAAACTGCTCAGCTTGAGAATAACACATTTATGATTTTAAATGCATTTTCCTGGCAGTAAACGAAGACAATTTTTAACAATAAACACTTTATACAGTAAACCCTAGATGGCGAACATTATGGCACTTGTGCCAGAGGTTGCATGTCTGAGAATTTTGCTGGCATGTCAACGATTTACAGGCGATATCCTTTTATATGCTTATAAATTATTCAAGTTTTTTTTTAATTGTTACAATACGTACAAGCTGAATTTTGTTTTACACAAGACAGCAGCTATAAAGACATGCATATCATTGGTGGTATTAACAAAAGATCACATGACCCAAAGACAAAAGCAACAGACAAGTATTGAGTTGAAATGCTAATTCTCTTCAATCGAATTCCATAACATCTGAAACTGTCATACAACATTCACTATTAGTTTTAACACATTCACAACAGGGTGTCATTTATCGTTCTGAATGGAACTTATCATTACTGACTGGCTCAGCTCACACAAACATTTCAACCCTTGGTTGAATTTTATGGCTTGTTGTTTGCGTTTGAGGTGGCAGGCGAACTCACATATTCATTATATGGCATGTTTCAATTCTTGGTAGTCTTTTATTTTAAGTTAGCCTTTGTGAGCTGTCATAATGACATCGAGAATTTCAAATGCAATAAAACAAACACTTATTTCATAATTGAAAAATTTGATAATAGTTTTTAGTTAGATACTGTGTTTCGGCAATATATGGTTTTACTTAAGTCTATACAGCATAGTTTCTGTGAGAAGGGACATGTGATTTATTACTTAGCACCGTTTCTATTCCATCTGTCTCTAATTGCACTATTTGTTGAGAATGACACAGACTGCAAAAGCCTCTGTACAGTACCTTATTCAGTGATGCAATAAAACTAAATTCGATACTTATAACTACTTGCACGATACGGGCAGACACAAATTTAACGAAGATAAAATTTGATTTTTAAGTCCCGGTGAAAAATATGAAAAAAAAAATAAAGGGTTACTAGAAATTGTAGACCCGCGTTATATCGAAACCACGTTGAACAAGGGATACTACAATTTGTAGACCGCGTTATATCGAAACTGCGTTGTATAAGTACCACGTTATACGAGGGTTACCTGTATTTGCTTTTCTCAGACTCGTCTTTGTTGAAAAAAAAAAAAAAGAACACAGATAATGTGTTGTTAGGATTCAAAACTAGGTCTTCACAATCTTTGAAGTCATTATCATTGGTATAAACAGAATAAATGTGATTTCATATTTCTGAAGAATACAGCATATACATTTCTTGAATTTTATTTAATAAACTAACTTTTTTCCACCCCCAGTGTACCTTAGTAGATCCAGATAAGGTTGAAGAAGAAGCATGTATGTATTTTCTGAAAATTGCTGAATCACAAAAGGTATAATGATTCAAGATATATTTTTGGGATGAAGTATGCCATTTATTTGAAAATTACTAAAAATAATGATACGAACGACAGAAAATGTATTGTGAAGTACATTCCATTATAATTCCTTGTATTTTATTAAATTAGACTTTTGTTTCAAAATGTGGTTAGCATATCTATTACTTTGTAATATACACATTTCACACAGTTTTATTTTGTAAAATGAACTTTGTTCCTTATTATTATTTATTTTATTTTACAAATTTACTTTGTCTTATATAATATTATGACTGGGTTATAATAGAAAGAGATCTTTCTATTATGCCCTTGGGAGCAAACACAAGTTTTTGTTTCTATTAATACTGTAAATAGAAACCAAGCTATTCTGAAAGTGGAACTTTGTCATTTCTCATATGAGGTAAAGGTATCACTCAGTCTTAAATATTAACAAATGTGAAACTCATCGGCATTCAAATGTAATATGTATACATAAACATCACCCATTTAGTTGAATATTAAAAAGCAACAGTAACTACTCTTCAGGTTGTATGTTTTCTTCTCTCTCCCTGTGTCAAAAAAAAAGGTATAATCTTACCTTTTTCTACACTGTAGCACAATATAAGTTTGTTGTTCAAAAAGTGACCAGTGCACACAAATTTTAAAACAGAGTCCTTGTTTATGACATAGATAATCATACTTCTGAATTACCTGAGTATTCTGGTGCTTTGTTTCAGAATGTAGACTGAAACATGTTTGGTATTGCAATATTAAATATTAACAGGCCTGAAGATCTTTGGAAGTCCAAGTGACATTAATTTTGTTGCAAGTGAATGTGCACTTAATCTAAACATTAAGTACATTTCTTTGGTTAGTACATAAATCTGAGTCATCATAATGAAGCTGTGTCACCATAGACTCCAATTCTCTTATACCATCAGCTGAACGTTCATATTTATGTGCAACTAATTTGCGATAAAAGTGCACGGCAAAAGCTAAAAACAAGATGACAACTGGAATAAGAATAATGGTTGCAGAAAGTGCAGCATTATAACTATAATCATAAAACTTAACCCAACACAAAATTGCAATTTCAAACAGAAAAAGAAGAATACCAAACACGGTGGAGAAAGCCCATGCAGTTTCGATATAATAATGCATTTTTTCATGAGGCGATTCAGAAATTGCTGCAAAACCATGTACACTAGTCACACTTTCAATATTTGGAAGTATACATGTCGAAATCAAGAGTGCCAACATGTGAACAGCCACTAAAAGAGTTGTACATATGCTGAATGCAATCAGTAATTCTTCTGGTGCTTTTTTGCTGAGCTGAACTTCCACCATAGCTACCTAGAAGCAAATAATAATTATATAAGTATTAAAATTAGGTTATTTAACATGCACGCATACATAGTAGAAAAAAGGACAATCATAAACACACAAAAAAGTACCTATCCAGATTTAATGACGCGCATCCATAGCACAGTTGGAATGACATTTGCTCATTGGGTAGAAAGAACTAAGTTGGATTCTTGTCTGCATCTTGAGCAACTTTTATAACAGCTTTTCAGAAGTGAGAGCTGATCTCAGAGTGGCAGGTCTCCCCCCACACACACACCACTGCTATTAAGACAAACCAGCCATAAAACATGCACAACTAGAAGACACTGTAGACTGTGATAGGATTAACTATAAATATTAAATTTAGAAAAGCCAATGAGGTCAAGTGCATTCCCACAATATGCTAGATGACATGGTAAAGTTTCTCATCCTAACCAGTATTTATTTGTACATATATGGTGTGTGCATGCACTGAGTTGTGGCATTAAGAACCCAGAGTTTCTTCCAGGAGGGGGGAGGGAGAAAAGACTTCATTTGCATGTACTAGATTGATTAACTCTGGATTATATGAAAAAAGGCCTATAGAAAATTCTTTTAGCAGTAACTAGAATTCAAATTTAAGATTTTTCCTTCTACAGAAGTTAAAAACGACAGAAATTACCACTATATTATTAGAGGCTTATTTGACCTAATGTATAAATTAAAAATAATTACACTAAATTCTTGTTTTAAATGTAATTTTTAATTAATCCAATGTTTTTATTCTGCCTTTGATTTTAAATCATTCAATCAAAATACATGTGTTAATATCACTTAGCCAACAGCAGTTGTGTGCAGCAGCATTTCTTCATAATTGGGCATGAAGCAAAAGATTACTAACAGGTCAGAATGGTTAATTCAGATTGCCAATTGTCAACTTGGAACCTGTGTGCCATCAATTCTGCAAGCATGGTTGTAGGAAGAAAAATATCCACTTGTGATTTTTCCTGTTAATTTTCTTTGATGGTATCATACAAAATATCTCATAATCATCTATATATTTAAGGAGTGATTATGAGTCTGACACAAGATTTCATAACTAGTTTCTCATCAGCAGCTTCTTTCTAAATTTGAAATTTAACAACTTATCAAATTAGAGACCTGGATTGTCTATAATTTGATGAGTTGTTAAATTTTCCATTTTCTAAAGCAGAGGTCTGCAAACGTTTTTTGAGAAGGACTAGATAATAAAAATTTTAGACTTCACAGGCCAAGAAATAAAATTGAAGATATCATGTTTACTTATATAAGATAGAAAACAAAAAAATTACACATTTTTTATTAACAAAATGTAAAAATTTTTTATGTAAAAAATTTATTAACAACATATAAACAAACATGTACCAATATTCATAATTTAAACTTGTGATGTGTGCAACTAAGAAATGTGTGGAACTTAAATCATGCTGTGTTAGCACTGTGAGTGCAAGTGGCTTCAAGAGTGCAAATGTTGGTGAATGCACAACTACATGGGGCACAAAAGCAGTCATAGACAATATGCAAATGAATGGGTATGGCACCATCATATTAACACTACTCTTTGGATGGTGAATCAGCAATTTCTTGCTTCTGTCACAAAATTCATTTAAAAACAATCCTTAGCTCATGAGTTGTATGATAATTGGCAGTGGACTGAATCAGACCTGCAGGTTGCAGTTTGCCAACCATTGTTCTAATACACTCCTGTCAAACTGAAAAGCATATTTTAGTCATTCACTGAATCTTTCCTGCATTTGTACCTCAGTCCTGTTTTACTAATTTTTTATCTTCCATTCTGTAAGAGACTATGGCATTAGCTCTACTTATATATTAATAGTTTTATGACTATGAAACCTGAGGAAACACAAAAAATATTCTATTTACTGTTAAAAAAGTACAACTCGTGTAATCCTACTTTCAAGGACTTCATCCAGTGAATAAAAATACTGAAGGAAAGATGAGACATCCAGTAACCATTAGAAATATACTAACTGTCACTACTTTAAAAAAGGACTGCTTTCATTTGAAGCTATTCTAGATCTGTTGGTATCGCTGAACATGTGCATGGTAGTCTCACATTCACTATAGCTAATTGAATAGCAATCTGATAAGTTGCAACATTCAGACAAACAAGGTTGAGCATAATTTCCATAGATCTTCCTCTGAATTTCATCACAGCATTGGTATAAGATCTCTGATGTGTCCCAATTTACTATTTGTCCAGCAGACTGATTGCTGTCAGTATCTACAGAATTTAGGACAAGACCGGATAAAGCTGAGGCCATGGATGTCTCATATTGATGTCTCTAAAATGCTCTTCCATACACTGTTGTATAGATTTTTTTTTTTTTCTGCCAAAATAAGAGATAATTACACCAAAGGCAGTAAACATCCAGATATTTCAAGCAGCTGTATTTTGCTTTTACTGAATGAAGCATGGATTGTAATTCGATTAGAGGTGTGAATGTGGTTTGAATTTTATATTTCTTGAGAAGCTTACTAACTTGGTTATAATGGAGCCGATGTATGGAAAAGAAATATAACTTTTCATTGCACCATTACAATAATTTACCCTTTATCTGACAATCAAAACAGTCTTTCAATTAAATGACCCATGTATGTCAACTGGCTTATGGTAGAGCACCATGTAACTGAACTTCGCTTATCCTAATCCTCAATTATCAGAGCGACAAATTGCCTTGCCACTGTGGTTGGATAAATGTAGACTACTGTATTGATTTCTCATGGCATGTTGGTGAATGGAATAGAAGTTTAGTAACATTTTATCAAAGTCCTCTTCTGAAATGCGGCCAACAGAAATTTCAGTTGTTCTTTGGTTATTTCTTCATCATTAATGAGCATGGGCTTGAGTTTCTCATCGATATTATTCTTAGTTTTTGGAAAGGGGGGAGGGTCAATAATAATGAGATTAAACATTAAGATATCTGTTAGTGTGGGTTGGTTTTCTGTATATTGCAATCTTCAGTCTATCTGAAGAATGAGTAAATCTGAAATCTAAAAAAGGAAGAGAACCATTGGTTTCCAACTCTGCAGTGAATTTGATTTTTGGAATGTTGGTTGTTCAGATGGTTTAAGTAATCCCAGAGTGTGTCCTGAATAACTCCACATCATTATCAGTGTATCTTTTCCAGTCTTAGTTTTAACAGGAAAGTGTCCATAGCTCCTTCTTCAAATGCTTCCAGATAGATATTTGCTAGCTTAGGAGCCAGAGTTTCCCCCCATTGTTAAGCCAAAGTTAGTTTCTAGATATATGTTATATGATTTAGGAGTGTCAAGACTGTTCTAGAAAATTTGTCTTCCAGTAGTGTTATGGGGTCTTCAGTGGAAACATTCATAAAAAAAGTAAGTGACATCAATACTTGCCGTGATTTGATCCTTTTTAAGTAGAATGTCCTTTATCATAGAAACAAAATGTTTGGTGTTCTTAATATAAGAATCCATGAATCCTGACAGACTTTTTAATGACCTAGCCAAATGTTTTGCCAACCTATAAGTAGGTGAGTTAATTCAATGATAGATCTCAATGGAGTGTTCTCCTTGTGTATTTTTGGCACATCATATAAACTAGGAATTACAGGATAAAGTAATCATAATGATAATTTCATTTATCTTGGAAATTCTATAGTTATGATTGTTGGTACACTTTACAGAGTTCTCATGCAGGATCTCTTTGAAATTTCTTTTAAGTGTCCATATTGAGTAATTGTAACATTTTATGATCATAGTCCTTTGTATCCAGAATTACAATGGCATTTGCAATTTGCTGAAAATTTACTATGGTGATATTTCTTCTTAAATTTTTTAGTGCTGATCATGCCCAAGAGGTAGCATTGTCTTTTAGTGGTCTTGCTTTGTTTATTATGAAGATTGATTCCAGAAGCGTTTAGTTAGCCTCTTACTGAAGGAGGTGGCCCTTTCTATCTCTCTCTTTCTCATACACACACACACACACACAGAGAGAGAGAGAGAGGAAATATGTATATTTTAATATTAAACTCACATACACACACAAAATGTAAAACACAACAGTGCCATGTAGCTGAGAAGAAAGAAGGAATTTATTAACAATCTTCTTGAAAAGCTGGGAACTATATTTCACTGGGTAAAAAACAGTATGAGGAAGACTGTTCCAAAGAACAAGCCACATGGAATGGAGGAAGATAATCAGCTGGTTTGACATGTTCAGAACAAACTGTGTATAGATGCTGACTGATGTATTCTCATGTTCTTATGTGATTAGGGAAGTGGAGGAATGGCAGTGGCCAGCCTAGTGATGAAATACCATGAAAGCACATGCACACACAGACACGCAAAATGCTTAGAAAAGTTGCTGAAGGGTCATGAGAGAGGTCACTTGCTAGGTGTATTATCTCTCCTCCCCCTCAGCATAAAATCAAGAATTCTTATGGATGTTTTGTGTGCAAACCCCCCCCCCCCCCCAACAAAGGAACAACCCAACCACTTTGGAGGTTGAGGAGACTATAGAGTGATATGCCCATATCAGGGCAAGCTACATGTAAAAGTCAGTGCACGCGTGCACACACACAAAAAATAAACTAATATAATAAATAAAAATAAAAAATAAAATAGAATCTGACCAGAAATCTGAACACCATCAAAAACAAAAAAGTGAAAAAGAATCTCCCCCTCCAAGCTATAAGACAAAACTGTTCCTAACAGTATTGCAACTCACTGCTCCACCCTTGGACACTGACCATGGACAATCCTAAAGCTCAAATCACCAAGGCCTCACAAATGAAGAACAGGAATGAGGAGCACTGTCACAAAACCCGGGACACCCCAATATTAATGAAGACGTATGGTTTCCCTCCTGTCTTTCATGACAAGAAGAGGAGACCACAAGATAGTATCTTGGGAGGAAGAGCTTGATGCCAGACATGATCAAATGTTCTGGAAATAAATTGACCACATGAGTTTCTCCAAATCCCTCAATGACCTGTGTCCAAAAGTGGGAAAGGCCTGCTGCAGGTATGAAGGAAGGATAGGGGCAGAAACTGAAGATCCTACTCTAGAAACAAAACATTACAACAGCCACTTCATGCCTCCAATAATCAGGACAGTGGTGTTTCACTGGGAAATGAAACACCACTGCTCACCACTACCTAAACATCTAGCTGGCATTTTCTCCATATATGGAAGATATTCCTATAAGATGGCAACACTTGCCTTGCTAGAGCTCCATTTGTGGAAAAAAAATCAATACAATGGGAAGTGAGGTTGACCTGGCTGAGACAGGCTATACATTGCTCATCACCTGCTCATCAATGTCTCCCATTATATGTTCTTGAATATTAACATTATAAAGTTAATTTCTGATATCTAAAGATTCTACCACTTACTCAATCCATTCACTCCAATAATTTTCCTCCCAACTATCATATCTATTATCTTCAGTCATTCATCATTTCCTGTTATGTAAATTCAAGGGATATCACCAGATACTAATAATATTACACCATTGAAATTATTACTAGTTTCCTATCAGCAATTTTCCTTCGCACGTAATTTGTTCATTTTGAAGACGACTGTTGACTGTGGTTAAAATTAATAACCATATTCTCCATTCAATTATTTTATTTCTAAACCTACTTATTTGAATTATATGTTAAAATTCATTTAAGCAATGCTGCTACTTGTGTTTTGGAAAATTTCTGTATTGTTCCATATAGGTTTATTCAGCTGACTTGCCACCATATCAGCCTAACATATTCTATTATCTATTTCCGTACTTAATTTGTCATCTTCAATGAAGACTACATCAATCTATAGACTGAAACATTGTTTCTTTATTATTATTATTTTGTGACACCTCCACGGAGTTCAAAGACTCATCAAAGGAGGGCACCTACTCTTAAAACTTTCTGTCTCCACCAACTACACTGACCTGCTACTACCATCATCAGCTACACCAACATCATCTACTGTCCACTAGCATGTTATTTTGTCTGTAAATTGCATGTGTTCTGAAGGGCCAATTTGTCTGTATGCAAGATGAAAAACCAAGTTTTCGGGAGAAAAAAATCCTCCTACCTCCAATGGAGATCAGCTAACTCACTTTCAATTGAAAAAAAAAAAAAAAAAAAAAAACTCCATATCAAGATTCCCCACCCCCACCCCCATCATGATGAGAATCAAACCTAAACCTTTTCCAATTGAATGGCACAAAGTACTGTCATTCTTCCAATTGCACTATGGAGGTGCTATTACTGTTAACAAATTTCAATGACCAAATAGTAATTGAATCTGTAAGTTATTACAGTGGATGCTGTACACTAACCTTTCAAGAGAAAATTCAATTAACTGTTGATTCCCTCCCACACTTTTCAGATTCACTCCAGTCACTCTCTCATGGACATCTGTTTCTGCCTCTTCTATAGACACTTTGAATAATTTGAAACTGTAAAAACAAGTGCAGCAGTTGGTCATCATCAATTTGCCTACCCAGTTTAAACCTACTGAACCAACTTCTCTCTTTCATTCCATCCCCTTCTGTTCTTTGGAACAGCCTCCCTCTGTCCTCCCCAAAGACTGTACCCCTTAGCCTGTTCAAGATACACAACAGATAGTTTCTTTCCCCTTACTCTCTTACCCACCAGTAACTTTTGCATGTATGGGTTTGATAAAACATCACTCACAATATGGATTTTGTGCATTAAACAATGAGATCAAGCTCCTTCGCTGGTATTTTGTTAAGAGATGCATAGAATCTATATATTAATTTTCCTATTATTTGAGCACATGCTTCATCAAAATCACAATTCTGGAAAGGAATTCAAGTTATTCCTTGAAAGGAATAATATCAGAGACCTCTAGGAAGTCAAGGACTCAATGAAGGAGGCCATACATCACCCACAACAGCTATCTTTTCTTAAATTCATTCACACTAGAAGCACTCAACACTTTAACAGTCAAGCTCTTCTTACTCTGTAAGAGAAAACTCTAGCTCTCACTCCTTTCTTAACCACATAAAAAATTAACTTCCATGGATTGCCCTTGTCCTTTCCCCACCTTCCATATAATAAAAAATTTCATCACATATATCCTGTAATACCCTTTTAGCAGTGTAGACTTCTATCATATCACCTCCTCTTTCTCCTGTCTACCAGTGTCTGCAGTCTATGTACTCTCAATTTGTCCCCAGTCTAGATTCCATAAACCTGATATCGTTTTTGTAACTCTTCTTTGCAGCCTTTCCATGGCTTCTTTATTCCCTCAAAACCCAGGAGACCAAATCTGTGCACAATAGTCCTGGTGAAGTTATATCAAGGTCAAGAAGCATATGACTTTCTTATGCTTGCATTTCAATGTTTGTTTCAACACTGCAGTTTTTACTAACTGTGAACTTCAAATTTCTATCTACCATAATTCCAAGATTTCTAACTGCATCAGTTTCTTCAAACATAATCCCACCAATATAATATGATATGGGATATCTAATCACACCAGTGCACAACTTTATACTTACCAAGAGTAAACTGACAGTCATTATCATTTGCCTACAATTTTGGCCTATTCTAATCATTCTGTAAGTGCATGGGATTGCCCTGCTTATTTCTGTATCATCATAAAACAACTAAACATTTCCTGTCAAGTCCTTTCCAATATCATTAATACATAGATTGAACAACGGTGGTCCATGAAATGATCCCTGGGATACACCACTGGTCACCTTAAATCTAGCATATTCATCCCCCCCCACACACACACACCACTTTCTGATACCTGTCCCGCTGCCCAGTATCTCAGAAAAGAAATACAGAATTTTGAGGCATGTTTGCATATTCTTGAAAGATTAAGAATATCATGCAGAATGAGTCTTCACTTAATGCATAACCAATTAGTTAGTTCTGACATAAAATGTCAGAACTAACTAATTGGTTATGCTAATCTAAAACTAATCTAAACCGTTTTAGCCACAAAACATTCCCATCTGGCATTTTTCATTTACATTTATTATTATTACTATGATAAAGAGCCAAGAGGCTATTTGTCTGGCGGCATAAATTAAGTTGAGGGGGGGTAATAAATCCCTCATTATTTTAAAGCCAGGTATGAAAACTCAGAGATCGAAATTTAAGAGTTTCATGCCAAAGAACTATCAGCGAGGTCAAAACCGATCTGGGTAGTGACCTCTCCTTATAATGTAAAACAGCAATACATCTCCTAGGAGCTGCGTTTTACATTATGAGAAAATATTAAGGATAGTGATGGAGCTTGCTTCACCTTTGCTCTGAGTTGCCCTAGTGTTGTACTACCCAGGTGTTGACTAACGCTTGGACTCGCTGATAGTTCTTCGGCATGAAACTCTTAGATTTCGATCTCCGAGTTTTCGTACCCGGCTTTAAAATAATGAGATTTATTACCCCCCCCTCAACTTAATAGTTATTATCATTAAACATGTACTTGTCCATGTCAAAGTGTGCTGAGTGGGAAAGAATGGCTAAAAACTCTTACTCTCATCACATGTTAAAGTGAATGATGTTATTTATATAAAAGATTCAAAAAATTTAATTATCAGCTGATTAAAATTTTTTGGGAAAAATATTCTCATAATAACAAAGGTTAAATATTTATTATTTTGTATCTTCTGATTTTTGAGGTAAAACTTTTGGTGAATGTGGATACACCGGTCGGGCAATTCATTAGTAGGGGTATATGTAAGTTCGGTTCACTTAAAACTTGGTATTTGAGGTCTACCTACTCACTGATGAGACCTCAATAAAGGTCGATCTCTCCTCATAATGTAAAACAGTAATACATCTCCTAGTAGCTACATTTTACATTATGAGAAAATATTAAGGATAGTGATGGAACTTGCTCCACCTTTGCTCCGAATTGCCCTAGTGTTGTACTACTCAGGTGTTGACTTACGCTTGGACTTGCCGATAACTCTTCAGCATGAAACTCTTAGATTTCGATTTCCGAGTTTTCGTACCCGGCTTTAAAATAATGAGGGATTTATTATCCCCTCAACTTAATTTACGCCACTGGAAAAATAGCCTCTTGGCTCTTTATCGTGATAATAACTATCTTAAAAATACAACAGATATTTTGGTTTATAGCAGACCATCTTCAGCAAAATAAGACAACTTGGAAGGGTAGAATATAAGTGGATTTCATCTTCATGGTGCAGACTGCAAGTTGGAAATGGCCTCTGACATCACGTGTACTAACCGATGACATGGAAATGAGAGCCTATCATTCTACTGGACACTTCCTAACATCACAACATATGCAACAAAGGGTTATAAAGTCTAAGGCACTTTTCTGGCAGTACATGAACAGACACAGAGATATCCTTTTCGCAGATGAGAACATTTTCACCATTGAACAGTCGTTTAACTGCCAAAACAATCAGGTATATTCCCCAGATTGTCATACAGCATGTGCCACCGTACCCAGGATTCAGAGAGGTCATTGCTCCACATTAATTTGGTGTGTGTGTGGAGGGGGTTTGACATATTAGGGGTATTCAAGTTACATTTCTGTGAGAAAGGGATCAAAACCTCTGCCAAAGTGTATCAAGACACTGTGCTGAAAAGTATACACTGCCTGCTGTGAAACAACACCTTGTTTCACAATAGGCAGTGGATCTTCCAATGGGATTCAGTTCCTGCACACATGGGAAGGATCACATAAGGATCCATTTGGAAGTCCCAATCTAAATCCTTTGGACTTCGAATTGTGGTCAGAACTTGAGAGAATAGCCTGCAAGAACAACAACACCCCAGCATCGCCAGCCTGGAGAGAGCACTGGTAGCATTTCTGTTGGATGTCGTGCATTCTGCCATCAATATGTAGCCTCGCAGATTTCAGCATGTGTGAAGGCAAAAGGGGGACATTTCAAACATTGAGTGCTGCTATATGTGTGTTATACATGTGGTTTGTATTTGCAAAAGCTGTAAATGATTTATGCTGTTCAAGTTGTTACAGTATTTATAGCTAGACTAGGTAGGTATCTGAAGATTGAACCTGCAATGGATTTCACCTTCATGTACCTTAACCAAAGCGGAATCTGTTGTTGCATGTTATACCTTTTGAATTTTCCTTCTTTCACTGAAGATGGTTTCTAGTTTCAGAATGAAATGTATATTATAAATTTAAGATATTTGTTATTATTAACATATTCTTGTATGTGTGTGTGTGTGTGTTATTCATTTCTTAATTCTATCTCTGTGCATGTGCGAGAATAGGAAAGTTACTTACTTTTCTGAATGTTATCCTTCACATTATGCAATTACTTTTAAAAATGTACATTACTAGACAAAATGATAAAACTTGAGCAGCATCAGGATTATTCAGAATTAATTTGAAACATTCACTCCATGAACCAAATAATATATCTGATAATTGTATGCATTCCATTCTCCAATTTATCTGTTTTGTTAGGATGCAGGGCAATCTAAGTCCTGAAAAAAAATATAACCTTCATATGAGACCATCTCTTGCCTTTAGGCTGAAAAGCTGTTATTTCCTTGCATCCTAGATAACCAGAAGGTGTTTGTCATTCTTCTGAGTGCACTAGTGGTGCTAACGTAAGTACTGGCTATATTATATTATGTGCTTAAGGATATATAAATAGCAACTAAACGTATGAAGACAGAACTTCAATATCTAGTAATAATTTTGAATTTTAAAATTCAGTTTTGCAGTGATTTTAAAAATTAATGCAAATAAAAACTAATCACTAAATTCTGGTAGTTATCCTACTATCTAGTTGTCATTTACTTTACTAATCTAACTATAAATTGATATCAATGTATATTTTGCAAATGCTTACCAGACAGTGATCTATTCTAAAATATAATGCCAGTATTTAACTCAGTAAAACTGATTGATAGTGAAAAACTTTTATAACTACTCTTTTTTTTTTTTTTTTTTTTTTTTTTTTTTTTTTTTTGTGGCAGGTGGGAGTAAAAAAAAAAAAAAAAAACCTCATACAACTGCATTTTAGCATTTTTTTTTTTATTGGAAGAACTTTTTAGAACTGCTAAACCATGCTTATATCAGAATTTCAAATAATTCAACGCTTTGCATCAATTGTGTTTATAAAATGTATAAACATGGAAACAATATTTACAGTTTGTTTTGTCTAACTATTAAATGTCATACATTACTTTTTTTTGTCATAATTTGTTAAACTGTTTGGGAGTTAACTGCATTTGAATTACAAAGTAAGCTTGATTTGTATGCAATGATATTTGACTAACATTCTGTAAATATAGTAACATAATACATGCTTACACATAATTCAGTCAAAGTAAGTGGCATATTAACAACAGTTGCATTTCTTCAAATTTATAGCACTTACTGTACATTTGAAGAAAATTTGCAACTATTAAATTACAGCTTTTTTTTTTTTTTAAACAATTAACATTTGATATCCATAAGTGTTTTCAAAAATTACTATATAACTAAGTAAATGAGCTTATGCAAATACAATCAGTTACAGATATTCATTTATGCAACAGAGTGCACAGTTCAACCTCAGATTTTGATCTCTGAGAAAAAAAGAGAGGGAAAATTTTTTTATTTAAGACATCTACTTGTATAACCTACTATAATACATAAGGAGGTAAAACTTTATATGACAACTAGACTATATTTTGAACTTTTTTAAATAATGAAACCTGTGGTGCGTTCATAATTAGAAGAAACACACGTATAAACCACAATGAAAATTATTTAATTGTAAATATTTCATCCTAAGTATCTTAGGACATCATCAGTACAGTATTTAAACAAAAATTAGGAATAACATACAGTTAGGGCGCATGATTACAATAGAATCTCATGAAAATGTGCATAACGTGCTAAAGTAGTACCAAAAAAAAAAAAAAAAAAAAAAAACGATGTATGCAGAAGTGACTGATGATTTTTTTGAGTTGTTTTGGGATTATATTCATTTAGGATGGCTGCATTTTTGATAACTTCTAATTCCTGGTTTAAAGATTCTTCAGAGGAGCAGAATTTGTGTGCTCTGGGAACTAGTGATTTAATAATGCCAGATTTCTGAGATGGATGATGAGCAGAAGAATTGTGAATGTAGCGACCTGAGAATGTAGGCTTGCGAAAGACGGAAGTGGCGATGGAACCGTCTTCTTTTCTTTTGATGTGTAAATCCAAAAAAGAGATACCCTATGGAGATTCTTTTTCTAACGTAAAGTTGATACGATGATGAAGAAGGTTAATTTTATCTAGAAACAGTTGTAATTCAGGTTCGGGATGATTCCATACTGCAAATACGTCATCGACATATCTTAGCTAAATTTTTGATTTGGGTTCAAAAGTGAATATTTTTTCCTTTCCAGTGAATATTTGACCTTTCCAGGTGTTGAACTGACTACCCATTTTATCTAACCGTCAACTAACAAAAGATGAATTAAATGTTCTAGCAAGAGGCCATAAATTTGCGATTTCACCAAAGTGTTTCCCATATTTAGACTTTATACATAATATAGAAAGAAACATCAAGCATCTCTCCAGTATTGAAGCCAACAAACTTCGTTTCGAAGTAGCTAAAGTGATCTACAATGCCAAACCTTCAGAATTAAATATCCCACCGTCGGAATTGAAAGCTATTATTTCCTTAAAACATAACAAAAATTTAATCATTACTAGAGCTGATAAAGGAAATACCACTGTGGTTCTTGATACCAATTCATATGACCGAAAAATAAATTTACTTCTTCGAGATCGTAATACTTACTCCAAATTGGATTTTGATCCTACGAATCGTCAACTCAGAAAATTAAATAAGCTACTTAATGAAACTTCCTCCTTAGATGAAGAAACAATCAAAAAACTTAAGACATACCATGCAAGACCTCCTAGAATTTATGGCTTACCTAAGCTACACAAAACTAATGTTCCACTTAGACCTGTCGTAGACTGTATCGGCTGCCCAACGTACAAGTTATCAAGATTCTTATCTAACCTTCTCCGCCCTCACATAGGCCACTCAGTCTCTTCAATCAAAAATTCTAATGAGTTTCACACAAAAATAAAGACATTCAACTATCAAAAACTGACTTGTTAATCAGCTTCGACATTGTCTCCCTCTTCACTAACATTCCCCATAAAGAAACAATAGAATTACTAACTCAAAAATTTCCGTCTGATATAGTTGAATTGTTCAAGTTTGTTATTGCATCAGGTTACTTCACCTGGAAAGGTCAAATTTACAAGCAAGAGGAAGGAACAGCAATGGGATCTCCTTTATCACCAAACCTAGCAAATTTGTTTCTAGAACACCTTGAGGAAAAAATATTCACTTTTGAACCCAAACCAAAAATTTGGCTAAGATATGTCGATGACGTATTTGCAGTATGGAATCATCCCGAACCTGAATTACAACTGTTTCTAGATAAAATTAACCTTCTTCATCATCGCATCAACTTTACGTTAGAAAAAGAATCTCCACAGGGTATCTCTTTTTTGGATTTACACATAAAGAAAAGAAGACGGTTCCATCGCCACTTCCGTCTTTCGCAAGCCTACATTCTCAGGTCGCTACATTCACATTTCTTCTGCTCATCATCCATCTCAGAAATCTGGCATTATTAAATCACTAGTTTCCAGAGCACACAAATTCTGCTCCTCTGAAAAATCTTTAAACCAGGAATTAGAAGTTATCAAAAATACAGCCATCCTAAATGGATATAATCCCAAAACAACTCAAAAAATCATCAGTCACTTCTGCATACATCAAACCAGACAGGAAGAAGTGCATAGGATTCCCATACCTTACGTTAAAGGCATCTCAGAAAGTCTTTCTAAAATTATGAAGAAATACAATTTTGCCACTACTTACAAACCTATCAACCAAATTTACAACTTATTACCTTCTTCTAAGGACAAATTCTCACCCTTGATGTTACCTGATGTTCCATGCTCATGCAAATTATCTTACTTTGGACAGACAGGTAGGTCTGTTCAGAAACGCATCTCGGAACATCAAGACCACATTCGTCTTCTTAAACCGCAGAAATCTGGCCTCTCTCAACACGGAATTGAAAATCCAAACCACAGGATCCATTGGGAAAAGGCTAAACATTTACATAGATCTATATTTAAACATGAACGTTTATACAAAGAAAGTTCTGAAGCCCTACTACACAGACCAAACCTAAACTGCAACGACGTTCTTACTATTCCTAAAGTATGGGAAATTATCATACAAAACTGTGTTAAATAATTGTTTTTTTTTGTACTACTTTAGCACGTTATGCACGTTTTCATGAGATTCTATTGTAATCATGCACCCTAACTGTATGTTATTCCTAATTTTTGTTTAAATACTGTACTGATGATGTCCTAAGGATGAAATATTTACCATTAAATAATTTTCACTGTGGTTTATAAGTGTTTCTTCTAATTAGAGATTATCTCAAATAAAAACCATCTAGTATACATTTTGAATTTTATTCATACTGTTTGCGTGGCTTAATTGGCAAAGACAGTTTTATAATAGTTTTATATTATTTTTCTTTTCTTTCCAAGATCAAAGGTTAAACGCTGTATATTTGTAAATGTAAATTATTTCTAAATTGTTTTCTTGAAAAATTATCTGTTGATAAAGAGAACTGAGAACTTTTCTAAAAATTAATGTCATGTGTTCCATCCCAAATATATTTATCTACCAAATTTACTTAATATATTTATGTACTTATCTGAACGGTACAAGTGTTCCCAGAAAAGAATGAGTGTTTTTTTAAAGGCAAATATTTTCCACATCAAATAGTTGTTAGATATCTATCCTCTTTCTTCACCTATTCTTAAGTTTTGTGCACATACATGATCATAAATATTTTATTAGATTTATTATTACATAACACCTCCAAGAAGTGCAATGCCTTTACAGCACTATACCCCACACAACCAGCTTTTCCTTTCATTTTCACATGAAAGGTCCTAAAACATACAACACAACAGTGCCAATTCATTGCACTGTTGTGTTGTGCAGTTCTTGAATGGTAGTCCTTGAGAATAAGTAAATGGAGGAGATTGTTTCAGAGAACAGAGGTAGATGGAATGAAAGAAGAGGATGAGAAAGTCCAATAAGACTGAAGAGAAACAGTATACAAATGTGATCACCAGCAGCTGCTCATATTTTTACATATTTAAAGGAAAGTGGAAGAATGATGATAGCCAGTTAGAGGAGCTTAAAAATACCCATAAAAATGCATAATTAATAAAGAGTGCATTTATGAAAAAGTTGTAGGGAATATTTTAGAGATGTTCTATTGAGTGGATAGCATCATGCATTCTTGATGTACTTGGTGCATCACCCCCAATATGAGAATGGTATTGTAAGGCTTGAGAGATTTGAAATTTATAGTATTAGTTTTGCAGGTGATAAAACAGCATTTTGAATAGAAGCAGATAGTTTTTTTGGAATTTGAGGGGATATGGATGTAATATGTTTCTACCAGAAAAGGCTGTGTGTGTAAGTAAACTCAAGATGAAAATCATGATCCTAACTGCAGAAGAAAGTGATTTTTAATCAGTGAATAGTCCGTTTTTTCCCCCCAGTTTTCTACGTTTTTGAGTGCTAAATTGTTTCTCTGAACACGAGTGTACTTCAGTGGTTGTTTTTTGGAAGTTAGTTGCTGTCGCGATATAATATATTTTGGTTACCGTCGGAATCGAATGCATAATGGTGGAAGACAAAACGAAGCTAAGTTTTCATTACTGTATTTAGTTATATTTCATTTTATTTAATTATATTTAGTACTTAAATGTTTTTTTGCTTGTAATTGTTTGTACTTTTTTTTTTTTATTTAACGGAATTTATTAATTGAATAATTATTAAAGATTACGCTACTCGGCAGTAAGGAATGATGGCGGATTCAGCAGCAGTCGCAAGTGGCATATCGCCAAGTCCTCCGCCATTTAAGAACTCAATTATAAGCAATATCATAAGGGACTTTGTGGCATGCAGTACTTGCGGCATGGATGCGTCTTGGGAATTAGATATGTGGATTGTGAAAGAGAGCGGAGAGCGTATGTGTGCAAAATGCAGGCAATTGGAGGAAATAAGTGCATTAGAAATATCGATATCCGACTTTGTTGCTCCAGGAACGGGGAATGAATATGGGAAGATAAGTAGTGTGATAGGAGAGAATGAAAAAAAGATATATATGAATGAGAAAATAATAGTTGATAGTGTGGAAGGTGTGAGTGACTGTGAAAGTTTAGGAGATGGTTTTGTTTGGGAGAGTGAATTTAGATTAAGAGTGACTGACCTGCAGAGGGAGATAGATAGATGAGTTGAAAAAGGAGGTGGAATGTCTTGTGAATGAGAGCAGAAGTATGAAAGATAGGATTAGGAGAATGGAAGAGATAAATGCAAGGCGAATCAGAGTAGGAGAGAGAGAGAGAATTTAGGGAGTATGAGTGAGAGGTATGGGGGGCTAGAAGAGGAGAGAATGGAAACAGTAGAAGAGAGGGAATGAGAGAGGGGTATGGGAATGCTAGCAGACGAGAGGATAGAAACAGCAGGAGAAACGGAATGAGGGAGATATGGAAGTGCTAGAAGAGGAGAGAATGGAAACGGTAGGAGAGATGGAATGAGAGAGGGGGGTATGGGAATGCTAGAAGACGAGAGAATGGAAACAATAGGAGAGAGAGGTATGGGAATGCTAGAAGAGAGAATAGCAGTAGGGGAGAGGGAATGAGAGAGACCTATGGGAATGAAAGAAGTGGAGAGAATGGAAACAATAGGAGAGAGAGAATGGTAAGTGGTATAATGTATGGCGACTCAATGATCCGTGGTGTTCAAGATAGGATGCGTGAGGAGTGTTTGCCAGGAGGAACAATAGAAAGGGTGGCTATGGCAATTAAGAGAGGTGAAAGGGTGGATAAGATGATTGTGATGGTAGGAACAAATGATTTGAGTGGTAATGTAAGTCGGGCAGCAAGAAATATGAGATATTTGCTTGAGGCTGTACGGATCTTAACAAGATCTTAACAACTGCTGTGTATCATCAGTAGTTATTAAGATCTTGGAGAAAGTAGTGAGGGACTGTACACAACATTGGGCAGATGAGGGTAATGTTATCTGTGAGAGATAACATGGATTTGTGAAAGGGCGCTCTTGTTTTAGCAATATGCTAGCCTTTTATAATAAAGTTACAAGAACATTAGTTAAGGGAAAGGCATATACTGCAATTTTCTTAGACTTAGCAAAGGCATTTGACAGGGTGCCACATGATAAGCTGATATTTAAGTTGCAGCACATTGGTCTGGATGTCAGATTGGTCAACTGGATTCAGGATTGGCTGTCTGATAGGTATCAGAGAGTTGTGTATAGTGGAGCAGTTTCAAGGAGGCAGAGGGTTACAAGTGAGGTCCCACAAGGCTCAGTACTAGGACCTATATTGTTTAACCTTTATATCAATGACATTGCCAGTGGACTGCAAGGGGATATTCAGTTGTTGCAGATGATGCGAAGCTGGGAAGGATTATTAGTAATAGTGCAGATGTGGTAGCCCTGCAAGAGGATTTAAATAAGCTAGATAGATGGGCAAATGAATGGGGGATTTCAGTTTAATGCAGCAAAATGTATGGGCTTGAGGTTTGGGAAACATCGATGGGATGCTGCATACTCTATGGGAGGAGTTATACTGGAGGAAGTAGCAGAGACAAGAGATCTGGGGTTGATGATTGATAGAAACCTGAAGTTCAGGGGGCATATTGCAAAGGTGGTGAAGGTAAAACAGAGGATTGCTGCAATTATGAGAAGGACACTGACCTGCAGAGATAAGAGGGTTATCATTCTGTTGTATAAGTCTCTGATCAGACCACACTTGGACTATTGTTCTCAGATTTGGTCCCCAGGATTTGAAGGGGATAAATTAACTGTGGAAAGGATACAAAGATGGTTTCAGGACTGTACAAGCATAGTTATGAGGATCGGCTGAGGGAATGTGGACTGCAGAGTTTGGTGGATAGAAGAAGGAGAGGTGATATGATTGAGACTTTTAAACTGTTGAGAGGTGGTTACAGGGTTGACACTGGGGGAGTTCTTTCGCTTGGTTGAACAGCATGAAGGAGTGATGACAAGAGGCCATCCCTGGAAGTTACGAAAGGAAACTGTGAGCAAGAGGGTAAGGAGTAGTTTCTTTGCGTGGAGGGTGGTTGAACCGTGGAATGCATTGCCTGATGGAGTGGTGGGAGCGAGAACGGTCAATGAGTTTAAAGAGTGGTATGATAGACTTTGTGTTTCTTAGGGGGGACCTCCCCTCGATGAGTCTTGACAGACTTTATGTTCTTAGGAAGGACCTCCCACGATGAGTCTTTTGACTCCATGGAGGCCTGAATAATAATAATAACTCGAGATCTGAACATTAGCAAAAGTAAAGGAAAGTAAAATAAGAGCTCATCTTATGAGAAATAAGAAGGCTATGTTATGTTAGTGTTGAGGTTCATTACATTTCCACTAGAGAATGGTGGGGAGATTACTGTTTAAGACATTGGTTAAAGAAGAACTTGATAATTGAATCACATGGGCATGAATGAAGAATGGAAATGGAGTGTGTCATTAGCAAAACTGTAGATGGGATGTGTCAGGTTACTATGACAGCACTACATGATTAAGTTTACATCATTATTAATTTCCTATTAGCAATTTTCCTCCAAATCAATCTACTACTTGTGAACACTCCAATATTGTCATATCTAAGATTTTACAATGATAGTTCTAAATATACAAAATTATAATGAAAAAATTACAAGTTTGCTTTCGAACTCTTCCACCTGCTTAATTTTGGATCATGACACTACATGGAAAACTCATGAAGGAAAAAAAAAGAAAAGATTTACTTAAAAATATCCAAAACTGGCCTCCAGAATTATTATGAAAGCCCAAGTTCTTATATTCTATTCTTCCATCACTTCGTGAGTCTCCTAAAATATACAAACCTGGGTTTTTTTTTGTGGCCAATTGTAAATGGCATCAGTTCCCAAACTAATGCTTTATCTAAACATCTGGCTAACCTATTAGAACATTACATAAAGTCATATGATTCTTACATCAAAATTTTATCCCATTTTGTCCAGAAGCTGTCTAAATTACATGCTATCTAACACCCTTGCAAGTCTTGGCATAGCATCCCTATTTACTAATGTTCCCATAGATGATGTGTTAAATCTTATTTGAGACCTTTTTCCACCAGACGTCACAAGCTTATTTGAACATTGTCTCTGGTCAAATTTTTTTCAGCAGAATAATGCTTTTTGCAAACAATAATTTGGACTCGCAATGGGCAGCCCCTCTTGACTCCATCAGCTGAACTTTTTATGGAGAACTTTGAGAAGACTTTCTTCACAGAAATGAGTCTAAAACAGTGGTTTCGTGGAGATACATTGATATTTTTATTATCTGGAAATATGACCTCCTAAGTCTGCAACAATTTCTTCATTCTCTTAACTCTTACAAACCTACAATCAAATTTACATTAATGAAAAAGATGGAAAACTCCCTTTCCTTGATGTTCTCATCACTAAGAAACTTGACAGTGGATATTTCTCTTGAGGTGTATCGTAAACTTACTCATAGGATGTTATCTTGATGCCTCATCCCGTCACCATCCTTCCCACAAATTAGGCATAATCCACACTCTAAAAATCTAGAAGTTTCTATTTTACAAAATTAGGACCAACTCAAGACTGAATTTCAGACTAATAGAAACTGCTTGATTCTTTAGAGTGTGGTGGATTATATCTTTTTTTTTTTTTTTTTGGTCAAACAATTGACAGGATTTTATTTTCGAGCCCTGCCTCTCAATAATCAGAATGTCTAGTACTCAATCGCAATTTCAAGGTTCACAACATCAGAGTGGCTTTTACTCTGATTCAAACTGTCCATATTATCCCAAAGTCTCCCAAAGACACCTTACCCTTCTATAAACACTCATGAATATATAAGAATTCCGTATTCTCGTGATCTGGTGTCTGGCCAACCATACTTCTAATACCAACCATGCTGTTGATCAGAATATTTCAACCATGCCTTATTTAGAAGAAAATTTTTATTCAAGACTTCTAAAAGGAATCAGTTACTGTCATCCACTCACACCGATCACTGAATAAAAACCAAGGACTTATATTAAGTGACATATGAAAATCACTTATTAAATCTTTAACATCATAGACAAACTTTGCTAATAACCACCTTCAGTCATTAACTGAAGACAGCTCATGCATGCCACACTCTTTTACATTTATTTTTTAGGATGAATTTATTTTTCTTGTAATAATGGTTTTTCAGCATATGGACTACCTTTTTATCTATCTCAGTTGCTACGTGGAAGGGTGCAGACATGTCCAAGGTTGCTTCTGCCTAAAGTTGAATATTGCGGTCAAATGCTTCAATCAACTTCAAGTTTTATATCTGCATAATTGTAAGCATCTGATCTATCGTGTTATAAAATTAGTTTTTTTTTTAATTTGCGAAGCTAGGAAAAGTTATTTTAAATTTTTAAAATCTTCATTGTTCGTTTGATTATTGTTACAACAGTATGCCCTCGAGTGCCGGAAAATTGCGATAGCTTACATTTACTCGGATACTCCCGAAGCAATGGCCAGTAAAAACCCCAGCAAAGACGACAGCCACAGCTCCAGAGAAAGAAAAGACATCAGTCTCAGCCCCCCCAGACAGCAACGGACAAAGGTCAGTACTCTCTCTCTCTCTATTATGCCAACATTGTGGATAATACCTCCGTGCAAATTAATACTGGGACGACGACAACCACTGTGCATGCAAACGTGCAGCTAACCAACCGCGTTTACCGAGACAACAGAATAATAATTTGCGCAATTGAAAATACCCCACTAGAAAAGTACCTAGACGCAGTAGCACAATATGTTCCAGCAAAAAATATAACTCACATTTCAAGAGTTGCTGGAACCATACAAATGTACTTTAACAATGTATCTTGGTCTGAGACATTAATTGAAAAGGGAATAAACATCGGAGCATGCCACGTGAATGTCTCGCCAATCGTGCTAGTTCCCACAAAAGTAAGTGTCAAATGTCCCAACGGAAATAAGCCATCCTCTGGCTGATCATGTATATTTATGTATTTCATTATTTAAATACCAAGTTCATCATTCTCATACTATTATAAATGACAAAATCTTGCAGTTTGTGTTAATTTTGATTTCATGCATCTTCACCAAATCTCCCTATGCTTTTTTTGTGTTTCCTATTCTGGTGTTTAAATCCTGCTAGTAGTAAATAAACTGTTTTATCTATGATTTCTGCAGTTGTTTTTAAAAGGTTTTACTGGCTTCTTCTTTCCCCTCTTCTGATGCACATGCCATGATTATTGTTATGTGACCTCTTTAAATGTCTCAAATCTAGTTTCTATTAATCTTTCATTCCAGTAGATAAGATAGCGTATTGTTCTTCATAGTGTTGTATATCATTATCATTATAACTGCTTTTGCTCTTTCTCCTTTATTTACTCCACCATAGATTTACATATAGTTTTTCTTTGGCACCTTTTTGCTTTTTCTTTGTTTTTGTTACTATACATATCATTACATTGGCTTGGTTTAGTTCTTCATGAAGTTCCTCTTCTTTGTGTGCAATGCTCCTTACATTCCAAGTTGCAATTTTCATTATATCTTCCTTCTTCCAGTTTTATCAGGCTTTTCCTGAATCATGGTTGTTTCACTGATAGTCTGTCTGGCCTTTTCTGGGAAAGTCAGCAAGTTTGATTACCTGGGATCCATTATTAATGTAAAGGATTGCTGTTCAGAAAACGTCAGAAGAAGATTAGGAATGGCTAAAATAACAGTCAAAGACTTGTCTAAAATCTGGAAGGATGGATTTATTTCTATGGGAAGAAAGTTGAGGATTTTGGATGCAGTTGTTTTACGAACAGCGACTTATGGATACGAGACTTGGAATCTATAGAAATCATATAAGAAAAGGATAGCTGCTATTGAGATGTGGTGTTAGAGAAAGTTATTTTTGGATATCATATGTTGAAAGGCATACCAATGAATGGGTGTTAGAAAATATCAGAACATTAAGGCTCTTTAAGGTTATTGACAGAAGAAAGTTAAAATATTTTAGACAAATTGAAAGGATGGAAAGAGGGCTTCTCAGAACAGTAATAGAAGGTAAAGTTCCTGGAAAAAGAGGAAGGGGCAGACCATCAGTGAGATGGATGGATGGGGTGTGTGTGTGTGTGTGTAGTGACTGATCTTCAGAGTTGAGGCCTTCAGAAAAGCATACAACAGGAGTACAAGGCAAGGACTGGTATGGCACATCACTGAGCATCAGTCACCATAAGGCATCTGTGGATGTCCAATGAACAGATGATGAGGACAGGTTACTAGTCTTTGCTGGGTACCAGTAGTGGGGTTGCTACCTAATGCCTCTGGACAGGCAGTTCTAACAGCATTTACTCTGTTAGGATTATACCACCCATGCCCAGTCACCAGTGCCTTGTTTATATTTTTAGAACAAGGTGAACCATGAGAAAGTGAGGTTGGCATTTGAGTGGGAGAGGCTATATATTGCACTTCACCACTCCTATCCTCCCCAAAAAAATAAAAATAAATATATAAATAAATCCGATGATTGACGAAAGATCTACAAAGATGGCATTTCTCTTGTGGATTGTATAGAGATTTTCCTGCACATTGTATAGCTAAGTTTTAAGCCTGTTTATTAGTCTCAAATAAAAATTTTTGTAAAAAAAATTCTTCTGATTTTCTGGATGAAGTGAGAAACTTTTCCCCTCCATCCTAATGATTTAATGGTAAGTAATATTGAATCCCTACTCGCTAATATGCCTCTGGAAGATTCACTTCATCTGCTTTCACAAGCCTTTCCTCCAGATATAGTCAAATTATTCGATTTTATCATCCATTGAAATTATTTTATTTTTCAGAACAGAATTCACAAAGAAATTGAGTAGACTGCTCTGGGGAGTTCACTCTCTCCTACTCTTGCTAACATTTATTTAGAACATCTAGAAGAAATCCATTTTTCATCTATACATCCTCAGCCTTTGTTTTGGTTACATTACATGTATGATGTCTTTGATGTACTTGCCTTTCTAGCAAAAATAAATGAACTACATTCTATTTCCCAATTTCCATTGGGAAATAGAAAAAATAAAACAAACTAGCTTTCCTAGGCATCTTACTCTCTTGCTCCTCTTCAGATGAACTGATTACTTCCATTTACCAAAAACCTACCTTTACTGGACTCTATATTCAAGAGCAATCTGCTGACCATCCTTCTAAGAAGACTGGAATCATAAGCACACTATTACATGATGTTCATATTATATGCTCCAAACCACAACACCTACAGCAGTAACTTCTGAACAACAAATGTTGTATGCATCTTAATGGCTTCTCCAAATAGACTATATGACATTTTTTGGTTCCTATGAGCTAAGCTCAAACAAAAATGAAACAGTATGAAAGGTTCCTGCCCCATACATATTTGGAATCTTGGACCCACTCTCTAGAATGCTTAGAAAATATAATTTGTTGGCTTCATGCATTACTTTTCACAAACTATCATCATGGTTCCCCATCTTCTAATGATAATCAATCTCCCTATCTCTTCACAGCATCTACCAAGTTCTGCACCTTTCTTGCTGTGGACAAAGTGGAAAGTCAGTGGAGAAAAGAGTGTAAGAACACCTATCCTGCATTGCCAGTAAAAAATTTGAGAAATCTGGCCTGGTACACCACGGGTTTGATATAATTACAATATCCTATTGTCTGAAACATGTTTACTACTTTGTTGCTGCCATAAATTCAAAAACTTTTGTTTAAAGAAAGCACTGAAGCCTTGTTCTGCTGTCTGAATCTGAATGACTGCCTCTCGCTGTCAAAGATATGGGAAAGTTATTGTAATCAAACATCATTAACAAAAAAAAATTATTTTATATTTTATTTATTTATTTAATAACCCAATGTTTATTTTGTTATCTATTGCATTGTTTTGTGCATAATATCCTGTGATTATTGATATTTCAAGTAATCCATTGCTCATGTTCTACTTTGTGTTCATACTACTTGATTCCATAGATGCTAACCTGTAATTTTTGGGATGAAATATTTGGCTGTTAAATCTATTATTCACTCTTTTCCCTTTGTTATCAGTTTAATTTGTTAAATATATCCACTTCTGTGCAAGATGACTTGTGTAATGTTGAAACATGTTTTGGTGAAGTATGACCTTAGCTGTCCTTGTGTGATTAAAACCAAACCGATCCATGTGAGACTGGATAATTCACCTATAGCTGAAAAGTCTTATAAAGGTCCATGCTGTTTCTGGGACTTGAAGCTACATTTTGTTCAAACAAAAGGCAGATATTATGTCCTCACAACTGTGATGATCTGTTTATCTGCATTTGTAACACATTACTAGACTCTCATATATCAAGTTGAGATTGGCTATTTAAAAATACGATCCGTTTCATCTAGTTTCCTATTAGAATTTGAGCTGTGCTGAAGAAAGTGAGTTTTTAATCGGTGAATAGTCCGTTTTTTTTTTTTTTTTTTTTTTTTTTTTTTTACGTTTTTGAGTGCTAAATTGTTTCTCTGGAATACGAGTATACTATAGTGGCTGTTTTTTTGAAGTTAGTGCTATCGTGATATTGTGTATTTTGTTTACCGAGAAGACGGGGCAGATGCATAACGGTGGAAGACAAGACGAAGCTAAGTTTTCATTACTGTATTTAGTTTTATTTCATTTTATTTAGTGTACTTAATGTTTTGTTTTGCTTGTAATTGTTTACTTATTTAGCGTTTATTTATTTATTTTTGATTTTGAATAATTAATGATTACGCTAGTAATCCCTCGGCAGTAACGAATGATGGCGGATTCAGCTGCAGTCGCAAATGGCTTGTCGCCAAGTCCTCTGCCATTTGGGCAATATAATAAGGGAGTTTGTGGCATGCAGTATTTGCAGCATGTATGTGTCTCGGGAATTCGATGTCTGGCTTGTGAAAGAGGATGGGGTATGTGTGTGTTTAAAGTGCAGGCAGTGGGAGGAAATAAATGCAACAGATATCTCAATAACCGACCTTGTTGCTCCAGGAACGGGAAATGAATACAGGAAGACAAGTAGTGTGATAGGAGAGAATGAAGAAAAAAATGTGAATGAGAAAATAATAGTTAATAGTGTAGAAGGTGTGAGTGACTGTGAAAGTTTAGATGGTTTTGTTTGGGAGAGTGAATTTCGATTTAGAGTGACTCACCTGCAGAGGGAGATAGAGGAGCTGAAATAGGAGTTGGAATGTCTTGGGAGAAGTATGAAAGATGAGATTAGAAGAATGGAAGAGATAAATGCAAGGCAAATCGGAGTAAGGGAGGGAGGGAAAGAGAGAGAGAGTTTTGGGAATGATAGGAGAGAAATTTGTGAATAATAAAAGAGGAGAGAATGGAATTGGATATGGAAATGGAGAGAATGGAAACAGGGGAGAGAGGTATGGAAGTGCTAGAAGAGGAGAGAATGGAAACAGTAGGAGAGACGGAATGAGAGAGAGAGAGATATGCGAATTCTAGAAGAGGAGAGAATGGAAACAGTAGGAGAGACAGAATGAGAGAGAGAGAGGCAGGGGTGTGCTAGAGGAGGAGAGAATGGAATGAGAGGCCAGAAGAGGAGAAAATGGAAACAGCAGGAGAGAGGGAATGAGAGAGGGGGTATGGGAATCCTAGAAGAGGAGAGAATGGAAACAATAGGAGAGAGAGGGAATGAAAGAGAGGTATGGGAATGAAAGAAGAGGAGAAAATGGAAACAATAGGAGAGAGGGAATGGTAAGACGTATAAAGTATGGGGACTCAATGATCCGTGGTGTTCAAGATAGGATGCGTGAGGAATGTTTTCCAGGAGGAACGATAGAAAGGGTGACTTTGGCAGTTAAGAGAGGTGAAAGGGTGGATGAGATGATTGTGATGGTGGGAACAAATGACTTGTGTGGTGGTGTAAATAAGGCAACGAGAGATATGAGATTCTTGCTTGAGGTGGTACGAAAGAAGACACAGAGAAGAAAAATAGTGTTTGTGTTGCCTAGGTATGATAATGACATGAGCAGAAGAGCAGTAATATTGAATGACATAATAGCTAGAATGTGTGATAAGAGAGGACTGGAATATGTGGATGCTTCGAGTGCAATTGAGGACAGAGAGGAACTGTATGCAAGAGACCACTTACATTTGAATGAAGAAGGACGTAGGAATCTGGAGAAATTGCTGTTCTGAAAAAGTCAGTGTGTCTCAGGGAGGATGGTAGCAGGGGTGGCCTCTTGTGGGAATGGGTACTTGGGAGAAGGAGGATGACATCAGGTAACGATGAGATGGAGTCTAGAGGGGATAATGCTGGGCATAGAAACAATGGCATTTATATGCTATATACTAATGCCAGGAGTATCTGGACTAAGGGAGAGGAACTGGTGGTACAGATAGCATCAGCCTGGCCAAAAAAAAATTATTGGGATCACTGAGACGTGGTTGACAGAAGAGGATATAATAACAGGAATAGAAGTCGCCGGATACAGCATTTTTCAGCAGGATAGGAGGGGAAAGCGTGGTGGTAGGGTACTGCTTATAATAAGTGACAACCTGTGCCCTCTGAGAGTGGAGACTTTGGAAGGAAGTGAGACAAATGATTTTGAGAGCTTGAGGTGTAAGGAAGAGGTAAGCAAGACAGGATATTTAGTGGGGTGTTGCTACAGACCCATGAACACAGAGGATGGGGACCAGGAAATGTTTAGACAGTTAAGTTTGGCAAGTGCAAGAAGAATGATTGTTATGGGAGATTTTAACTACAGCAGTGTAAACTGGAGAGAGAAAGATGTATGTAGCAATAGGGGAATGGAATTTCTTGAATTCTTGAGGGACGAATGTCTTAGGCAACATGTAACAGAGGGAACAAGAGGTTCAAGAGTTTTGGATTTCGTTATAGCATCAGAAGAGTTGATAATAACTGAGATGACATCTCTCCCACCAGTTGGAGAGAGTGACCATATGGTTTTGACTTGGAAAATGAATAAGACATGCAAGAGTATCAAAGAGACGGGAACTTATGTGGAATTATAAAGCAGGTGATTATAATAGTCTTAGACTTCAACTTCGGAGTTTCATGGAGGAAGGAATTGGAAGGCCAGGATATCATTAGTGCGTGGGAAATTGTGAAAGAATATTTGTTAGCAGCAGTGGTAAGTTGTATACCACGAGTGAAGAAGAGGACACAATTTGGAGTAAAGTGGATGACAAACAATATTAAACAGGAATTGCATGCAAAAAAGAGGATATGGAAGAGATATAAGGTGACAGGTGAAGAGAAGATGCATGAAGAATATAAGACACAGGCCAGAAGAGTGACTAGTGTGGTAAGGAAGGCAAAACTGGAATATGAGAGGAGATTGGCCCTAAGATCCAAAGAAAATCCTAGGAAATTTTTTAGCTATGTGGCCAGTACGAGGAGAAATGACTGTGGAAGAATGATATTGTGGAATAAAAATAGGAATAGAGTGACTGATGCAGAGGACATAGTGGAATTGTTCAATGAACACTTTATTGGAGTATTTCATCCTGGAGGAGTGAGTTTTAATGCTAAAGGGATAGGGCAGGTTCGAGGTTTAGAGGTACAGGAGGAGAGTGTGTTTCAGATACTGAGTACTCTGGATGTCAGTAAGGCTTTGGGACTGGATGTTATTTCACCACAAGTTTTGAGAGAATGTGCTAGGGAACTGACAGTGCCTTTAACCTGGATTTTCAATGAAAGTCTGGCTGCGGGAAAGGTGCCCAGGGAATGGAAGGAAGGTAAGATAGTGCCATTGCATAAGAGTGGTAACAGACTGGAAGTGTCTAATTATAGGCCAGTTTGTGTGACATCAGTAGTTGTTAAGATCTTGAAGAAAGTAGTGCGGGACCGTATACAGCACTGGGCAGATGAGGGTAATATTATCTGTGGGAGTCAACATGGATTTGTGAAAGGGCGCTCTTGTTTTAGCAATATGCTAGCCTTTTATAATAAAGTTACAAGAACATTAGTTAAAGGAAAGGCATATACTTCAATTTTCTTAGACTTAGCGAAGGCATTTGACAGGGTGCCACATGATAAGCTGATATTTAAGTTGCATCACATGGGTCTGGATGTCAGATTGGTCAACTGGGTTCAGGATTGGCTGTCTGATAGGTATCAGAGAGTTGTGTATAGTGGAGCAGTTTCAAGGAGGCAGAGGGTTACAAGTGGGGTCGCACAGGGCTCAGAACTAGGATCTATATTGTTTAACCTTTATATTAATGACATTGCCAGTGGATTGCAAGGGGATATTCAGTTGTTTGCGGATGAAGCAAAGCTGGGAAGGATTATTAGTAACAGTGCAGATGTGGTAGCCCTGCAAGAGGATTTGAATAAGCTAGATAGATGGGCAAATGAATGGGGGTGTCAGTTTAAGGCAGCAAAATGTAAGGTCTTGAGGTTTGGGAAAGATCTATAGGATGCTGCATACTCTATGGGAGGAGTTATACTGGAGGAAGTAGGGGAGACAAGAGATCTGGGGTTGATGATTGATAGAAACCTGAAATTTCAAGGACATATTGCAAAGGTGGTGAAGGTAACACAGAGGATTGCTGCAATTATGAGAAGGACACTGACCTGCAGAGATAGAAGTGTTATCATTCCATTGTATAAGTCTCTGATCAGACCACACTTGGACTATTGTTCTCACATTTGGTCCCCAGGATTTGAAGGGGATAAATTAACTGTAGAAATGGTACAAAGACGGATGACAAAGATGGTTTCAGGACTGTACAAGCATAGTTATGAGGATCGGCTGAGGGAATGTGGACTGCAGAGTTTGGTGGATAGAAGAAGGAGAGGTTATATGATTGAGTCTTTTAAACTTGAGAGGTGCTTACAGGGTTGACACTGGGAAGTTCTTTCGCTTGGTTGAACAGCAGGAAGGAGTAATGACAAGAGGCCATCCCTGGAAGTTACGAAAGGAAACTGTGAGCAAGAGGCTGAGGAGTGGTTTCTTTGCATGGAGGGTGGTTGAACCGTGGAATGCATTGCCTGATGGAATGGTGAGAGCGAGAATGGTCAATAAATTCAAGGAGTGGTATGATAGACTTTGTGTTTCTTAGGGGGGACCTCCTCTCGATGAGTCTTGATAGATTTTGTGTTTCTTAGCAAGGACCTCCCATGATGAGTCTTTTGACTCCATGGAGTCCTGAATAATAATAATAATAAAAAATAGAAAGCATATCACACATATCGTATCAAACCGAAGCATAGAGCTACCAGTAACCTGTGGAGTACCACAGGGAGCTGTACTCTCCCCAACTGTATTCAACATTTCCACGCACGATATTAATCAGCTAACACTCAAAGGTAAGATATTCCAATACGCAAATGATACAGCAATAATATCCATTCATAATAACGCAAGCATAGCCCAAACAAATATGCAACATGACATAAATCTGATCACAGACTGGCTTACGAAAAACTTCATACACCTAAACTCAGATAAGACAAAATGAATGATATTCAGAAATTCACTGACTCGACCAGTTGATAACAAATATATAACCATCCAACATCCACTCTCCAACATAAAAAACACACAGAACAGCAAAACCACTACAATCAATCAGGTCGAAACGATACGATACCTTGGAATTTACTTCGATGCAGATATGAACTGAAATAGCCACATAAACCATCTACACAACTAACTCCGAACAATAAGTGGCAAACTCTACAGGTTAAAAGACATAGTTCCCATATGCCTAAAAATAGTAATATACAAAGCACTATGCCAAAATATACTAAGATACACTATAACAATGTATGCTTTCTGTGCACTCTACAAATTAAATAGATTAATGTCACTACAGTGCAAAATGATAAAACTGATCTTTTGGGAACAAAGAGAAAATAACCTTATATACATTGCAATGTCAGAACACAAAATACTGACAGCAAAACATTTATGTCGCTATGCAGCTTAGCTAAAACATTATTTTGATGCCAACTACAGGACAGTCAGAAATACATACCATATAACAAGACCTCAGACAATTAATTATATCATATATAAATACAATAATCACTACAGAAAGGCCACGTGAAACTTCTACATCCCAGACATGATAAACAAATTACCTTTTGAACACAGAAACCTTACAAACTACAATAGCCTGAAAAGAGCTGTAAGGACATAGTATGAGCAAGAAACACGCACCCAAAATACCATACAAACTTAATGAAACACAATATATTCGTTCAGGCTTCCAGTTCAGCGATGCATCAATATATTCCAAGTTACTGTGGGTGTGCGCGTGCGAATTTCTCAATCATAGATTTTGTAGCTTCCCAACACAGCAAAAAAAAACTAATAAATAATAACCAACTGGTGTCATCCTCAGATAAGCTTACATATAAGCTTCGAGGATGAAAGCACAGAAATTAGTTCTCATCCAAGATGTATCATAAGTAACCAAATGCATGTAATGTACGTATCACGTGTGAACCAATGTATGTAATGTAGGTATTATATGTAAACAAATGTATGTAATGTATGTAATAACTGTAACAAAAGTATGTAATATAGAGTGTTTATATCCATTGATATTGTATATAGAGAGTGTAAAATTGCAAAGAAACATCTGTATAATCATCATTATGAATATTATAATAATATACGTTGTAAACAGTTATTGTTATTATTATTATATAAAAAAACTTTATGTATGAGAAAGTATTTGTTATGCATAACTGTGTTCATATAATGTATGTAATTTATCTGAGAAATAATAATAAAAAAAATAATAAAATAAAAAAAAAAGAATTTCAGTGACAACAATCTTCTTGAAATTGAACAACATTGTGCATATGAAGACAACAAACAAATGGAATGTGAAGTTCCAAAGGAGATAACAAGTAATGGATATGGATCCAGATGTTAATCAAAGAATGATAGTTTGCAGAGGTCTAGAGAGTCGATTTGCTTGTTATCATAGAATTTATGCTGATGAGAAAAAAAACTAAAACTGTTCAATCAACTCTTGATAACTTTTTTTTGATAAAAAATTGCAGTAACTAATGTAGGTATAAGCATTTATTAAACATTTACTTTGCATTCATTTTTTATCTTTCCTAAAAAAGTATCACATAAAATGAATTATTAATAATCCATTTAGTAATAAATAATAATCGATCATGGGCGAATTGTAATTTTTACCACTGATTATTATATTTGATGAAAGCGATTTTGATATATGCGGTAACATCGAGGGATTAATTAATCATGTTAATCAAGGGATACTTGTAGCGGGGTGTTGTTACAGACCTGGTAGATCAGTTGCTAGTGATGAAGAAATGCATCGTCAAATAAAGACGATGAGTGCAAAAGGAGTAATTATAATGGGGGACTTAAATCTCAGCAAGCAACAGATTTGCAAGAAAAGGATGATGTGGAAGGAATACCGTGCACATAAGGATGATGCCCGTTATAAAAGTTATAAGCAGCAGACTAGAATAGTTACAACTGTTGTATGGAAAGCAAAATCTGAGTCTGAAAAGAAACTGGCTCTGCTTGCTAAAGAAAACCCACAAGAATTGTATCGATATGTTGCAAGTAAAAGAAAGAATGAATATGAAAGAATAACTTCTAAATGCAGATGGAGTGAGGTTTACAGATGCAGAAAAGGTTGTTCAATTAATGAATGCCCATTTTGCTAAAAGCAATCTACCTGATGTATGCAACATGTTCAATGAGCTCACTGCTACCTCTTCACTGGATGAAGAAACTCAGGTGTATGAGGATGAGGTATTAGAGCTGTTGCACAAACTCAATAAAAATTTAGCAATACTGACTGATGGGATATCACCAGTGCTAAAAGATTCCACAGGAGTAGAAAGAAAAGTAAATAAATAACGGCCATTGCACAGGGGTGGTGCAAAGACAAACGTATCCAACTATCCACCAATCAGTATCTCAGGAATGGTGGTGAAGATTTTGGAAAAGTTGGTTAGGGCATACATTCACAAATGGGTGACAAAGAATCTCTACTTTGCAATGAACAGCATGGGTTTACTAAGGGAAGGTCACGTTTGGACAACTTGTTCACCTTCTATAATATAAGTATTCAGCTAGACAAGGGGATTGAATACATCATGATACTTTTGGCTCTCAGGGGACCCTGTAACCCCTAAAGAGTGCGTCCCCTGGGTGGCAGATAGGGGAGCCCACCGTGTGTGTGTGTGTGTGTGTGTATATATGGTGGGGTGGTCCGAATATACTGAATAAGGACTCATGGACCAACAGGGCCATAAGGAGCAATCATCTTGATTGTAAGAGAAGCGGCACTCCCATGGACCCCTAGCTGGATCTATCCTCTCCTTCTTCTACTTTGAGGAAGATCCACTTACTTTAATCTTTCCTATAAGGCCTTATCAGCCAACTCTTCTTACTTTATGACCCTTATGCTATTAGAGTACTCGAGGACCATGGGGTCTTTTCATTTCTGGCCTTACAACTATGCCCTCTCTATAAACCTTACTAAATTTCTTCTATAATCTACTCTTTCCCCTTCAATACCTTATTCCTCCTATGGGTTTAAATTCGGAAGAAGGCTAGTTCAGAAGCCTTAAGGTAGCAGCCCTACCACTGAACTATTCCATCATCAGGCTAGTCCCCTGACATGGAGAACATAATCCTACTTGTAAGCTGACAGAAAAAGATAATCGGATTGAATCTATGGGAAATGACCCTGGAATGGAAAAGGGAAAACAAAAATGGAAACGACAAAATATAATACACATAGCAAACTGGAATGTAAGAGGAATAGCATATAAAGAAATAGAATTAGACCAGTTACTAAATGAAAGAAATTTTAAAATAGCAGTAATCACTGAAACAAAAAAGAAATTAAAAGGAACTATGAGAACTGAAAATTTTAATGTGATATACAGTGGAGTTGGAGTCGACAGAGACCAAAGAGCACAAGCAGGAGTCATGATTTGGATTCAGAACTCCCTTTCAAAACAGTTAAAACATTTTAAATTATGGAATGAAAGAATAATAGAAGCTAGAATAAAAATAGATAGAGGCTATTTAACAATAATTGGTTTATATGCCCCAGAAGAAGGAAGAGAACAAGATAATATTGATTTTTATAATCAGCTACAAAACATATATAATAAAATAAATAAAAATGACTACATAATTTTAGCAGGAGACTTAAATGCAAGAATTGGAAACACGAAAATTAATAATAATATAGGAATACATGGAGAACACACTCTAAACAGAAATGGTAAAAAATTGATTGACTTTGTAGTTTATAATAACCTAAAAATAATGAATTCCTTCTATAAACATAAAGACATACATAAATATACTTGGGCAGCAAGAGGATGGAAATCAATATTAGATTACTTCATATTAAATGAAAAGACATCAAAATTTTCACTAGATGTTAGAGTTCACAGAGGATATGAAATAAGCAGTGACCACTTCCTTGTTAAAATAAAATTAAGATTACTACCTAAATGGCTACAAGTAACAAGAACAGAAAGAAAAATTGAAACATTTGCTTATAAAACTAGACTATTGAATGACACAAATGTACAATGGCTATATGAACAAAGAATTAACCAATATCTAGATAAAATAAAACAAAATGAAAAAATAGAAATAGAATGGCTTAATATAAAAACGATACTAAATGCAGTAGCAAATGAAAGCTTAGGAAAGACCAAAAAATTCAATAAAAGAAAAAAACTGAAGATCTGGGATGATACAATCAAAGAAATAATTAAAAAGAAAAAAGAAGCCTATCACAAATGGTTAAGCAGTAAAAGATCAGAAGATGAAATAGAATATAAAAGAATAAGAGCCATAGCTAAAAGAGAAGTCAGAAAAAGACAGAGAATCATGGAATAAATTTGTTTCTAATTTAGAACATGATTTATATAAAATAAGACCCAATGTATATAAGATTTTGAAACACCTAAATTCAGATACCAAAGAAAACAAAATTAAACACTGAATTAAAATTAGAAGAATTTCTAAATTACTACACAGAACTGTGGACAGACAAATATTTTAAAAAAGACAACTGGCAAACAATTAATGAAAATGAAAAGGAAATAACTGAAGAAGAATTAGAAATCAGCCTGAAAGAAACAAGAAACGGAAAATCACCTGGAGAAGATAAGCTAGGTTCAGAACTATATAAATACGCAGGAACAAGATTCAAAAAAAGACTCTTATTATTTTTAAATAAAATTTACTCAACTGGTATCCTCCCAATAGAATGGAAAAAAGCAACTGTGATTCCTATCTTTAAGAAAGGTAATAGAAATGACCCTAAAAACTATAGAGGTATCAGTATACTAAATTCCTGTTACAAAATATAGCAGAATCTTAAATAACAAACTAATGAAATATTCCGAAAACTTTATTCTAGAGGTACAGAATGGATTTAGAAAAGGACGATCATGTATAGACCCAGCCTTTTGCCTAAAATTAATAGTAGAAAAAAGAAGAGAATATAATTTGGAAACACATATTGCATTTATTGACTTTGAAAAAGCATTTGACAAAGTTAAAAGAAACATATTATTTAACATATTAAAAGAAAGACAAATACCAAATAATATCCTAAAAGCTATCACAAGTATATATGAAAATAATCAAATACAAATAAGATTAAATCATGAGCTATCATATACAAGAGAGATAAACCAAGGGGTCTGACAGGGATGTCCCCTCTCAGCAACTCTTTTTAATATCTACTTAAATGAAATAATAATAAAATGGAGTAAAAATTTACACCAAGGAATTAAACTTTCACCTACAGTTAACTTAAACACTCTCCTCTTTGCAGATGACCAAATAATAATTACAAATTCTGAAGATAACCTACAGAAAGCTATTTTAAATCTAAATGAGATGTCCAAAGATTATGGTATGATAATATCAACAGAAAAATCAAAAACTATGGCCTTTAAAAGACAAGATCCAGCAAGAACTAAAATAGTAATTGATAACAAGATCTTAGAAAAGGTGAATTCATTTAACTACCTAGGATGTATGATCACATATGAAAATGAAAAAGATAAAAGCGTAAAAATTGCAAAATATTTAAAAATAACAGGTGTAATTAACTCTATATTTAAACCAAACCTAGTTCAAAAACAAACCAGACTAAAAGTATAGAATACATTAGCCCTACCAGTCTTATTGTATGGAAGTGAAATCTGGACAAAAAAACAAAAAGACAAACAAAGATTAACAACAGCAGAAATGAAGTTTATGAGAAAAACTGCAAAGTGTACCCTATTTGATCACAAAAGAAACTAAGATATTATGAAAGAATTAAACCAAGAACCAGTAATAGAAAAAATTAAAAAATATAAACATAAATGGATGGAACACGTTCAAAGAATGAAAACAAAAAGATTACCAAAACAAGCCTTAAAGTACAAGCCATTAGGAAAAAGAAAACCAGGACGTCCTCTTAAACAATTCAACGATGACTTCTAAGGCCGGAACAGGCCATGCTAGGCCTAAATCCTTGATATGTATGATGATGATACTTTTGGATTTTGCTAAGGCTTTTGACAGAATACAGCATGGTAGATTGTTGCATAAATTGGAGAATATGGGTTTGGATTATAGAATATTTGCATATTAGGAGATTAAAGCAGCTCTTCAATCCAATTTCTCTGCCTCCGGACCTGATGGCTTTCCTGCGTCTAGGCTTCGGAAGGTGCCGTTGAAGATTCTTCAAGACTTACTGGACATTCTCCTTTCCAGTAAAGTAATACCACCATACTTACATGCTTCAAGAACTATCTTCATTCCGAAGAAAGAAAGTATCTGTGCATCAGACTTTAGACCTATTACCATCTCCCCTGTGTTACTTAGACTCTATCATAAAATATTAGTTAAGACTTCAGCAATATACAGCATGATTATAGACAGAGAGCTTTTGTCCCTTCGGACGGCTGTGCCAAGAATACATATCTTCTTTCTTCCCTTCTCTCTGATTCCCGACGCCACCTTAAGCCTCTATATACGGTGTCGCTGGACCTCAAAAAGGCCTTTGATAGCATCTCCCTTCCTGCTCTCCTTCGAGCACTGTCTACTGTTAGATGTCCAGAACCCTTTCTTTCCTATTTTATGGAGCTATACTTGGGCAGCTCCATCACTATCACTACAGGGTCCCATGCAACTTCTATTCCCACAGTGCAGGGTGTTTGCCAGGGTGATCCTCTATCTCCCCTTTTCTTTAACTGCATCATAGATGAGTTTCTTCATTCCCTTCGTAGCCATATTGACTACGCTCTCTAGATGCTTCTTCCTTTAATGCTATGGCCTTTGCGGACGATCTTATTCTCATAGCCTCTACTAAGATAGGCTTGCAGGAACTCCTTGACCGGGCAGTTGACTAATTCTCTATTCGAGGCCTTTCTATTAATGCAGAGAAGGCTTGCTGTTTAGCTCTTGTCCTCCCCTCTGGTCGTGACAAGAAGCTTAAGGTCGAAACTATAGATGTTGAGTTGAAGAGTGGAGATACCTCGGTATCATGTTCACCCCAAAGGGAAGGTCTTCTGTCCCTTCTATCCTAGAAGCTGGGATCGCTTCTTTGAGGAAAGCTCCTCTCAAGCCCCAGCAAAGACTGTTTCTCCTTTCCCACTATCGCCTACCTCGCTTTTACCACAAGTTGGTGCTTGGTAGGACACATATCTCGGTACTGCCCGAATGGACAGGGCTATCCGTTCAGCTGTGAAATCATGGCTCTGACTGCTGCCTGACACTCCTACTGCATATTTCCATGCGAGGGTAAAGGATGGTGGGCTTGGGGTTCCATCACTTAGATGGCTGATCCCATCCCTGCAGCTGTCAAGAATTGCACAGTTAGAACTATCCTCTTCCCCCATCTGCAGAGAGGCTTTCTATAGCCCATTAATACAAGACGACTTTAGGTGGACTAAAGGCTGGTCCAATTATCAAGGTACTTTAATCGAGTCAGCACCCGCAGAACACAATAGATGGGCATCTCTGTTGCACTGCTCTGTAGATGGTGCTCCTTTAAAAGTCATAACTGGTGCCTCCCCAGCATGATTGGGTAAGGGATGGCACCAGATTCCTCCCTGGGTTCGAGTATATTGACCTTATCAGGACGAGGATCGATGACCTGCCTACTCGAGCCCGCACAGCTCGATGGGGTAGTGATGACTCCAACTGTAGGGCTGACTGCCACTATAGTGAGACATTGTCTCATATAGCCCAGTGTTGCTTCTGCACCATGGGGTCTGCGTGAGGAGGCATGATGCTGTGGTCTCCATTTTGAACAACTGCCTTAAGAACAAAGGTTGGGAGACTGCGGTGGAACCACATTATAGGGCCTCTGCGGGTTTGTGTAAGCCAGACTTAGTGATTAAAAGAGATGGTGACGTTTGGGAAGTTGATGCCCAGGTGGTGGGAACAGGGCGCCCACTAGCCAATAGCCATAATACTAAAGTAAATTATTATAAAAATAACCAAGATCTATTTAGTAAGATACGGGAGGAGCATGGGGCAACTCCGAGGTTTACCAGCGCTACCATCTCTTTACATGGTGTATGTAGTCCAGATAGTTATAAGGACTTAAAACAGCTTGGGCTTATGCAGAAGGATATAAAAGTTCTTTCCTTGAGGGCCCTACAGGGCACACTGGTGGTGGCATTGCTACCAGAGAATGACTACAATGATAACTAGAACAGGCCTAGGGTAAAACACTTGTAAAGGGATAGGCCTATATCAAGTCTGGACTTGATGTAAGGTAGTACTGCCCATAACAAGTACAAAGATTTTAAAAAATAAAATAAAAAAAAAATAAAAAAAAAATGGTGTACCACAAGGATCAATCCTTGGTCCAGTGTTATTTAATCTGTACATTAATGACATTGGAAAGTATTTGACAGGTGATACACAGCTATTTGTGAAGATGCTAAGATAGGTAGGGTAATCAGGAATGCACTGCTATGCAGTACCAGCAGAATGATTTAAATAGGCTGTAATTGTGGGCATGGGAAAATGGATGTCAGTTCCACGTCAGTAAATGTAAAGTCATGCACTTTAGTGTGATTGGATATCCAATATCATATCATATTGGTGGGATTATGCTAGAGGAAACATCAGGCTAGGGATCTTAGAGTATTAGTAAACAGGAAGTTGAAGTTCAGGGGCCATGTAGCAAAGATTGCAAATACAACAAATTTTGTGCCTATATAAGGAGATAAATTTACTTGCTTACATATGCTCCTACGTATTTTCCTATCAACAAAATTTCTCATCTGTTGCCATCTACAAAAGACAAATTGTCACTTCTATCATCAGCTGCCGTTTACAAGATACCTTGTGAATGTAATCTGACATACTTTGGGCAGATAGGCTGTTCTGTGGAAAAAAGAATTAATGAACATCAATATTATATTGAATACATGAAACATCAAGTCTGGTGTGGCACAACAGTATTGACACTAAACGTAGTATCTGGTGGGATGAGGCTCGTCTTCTCCAAGTTTGGGAGATTCTTATTTTATGTAACCATCAAAAATAGTTTTTAATAATATTATTTATTAATATTAATTTCTAGCAAGCATCAATAGTTTTTATTTGGTAAACCATCGACTGCTGTATGTACCTTGTATTCCCGTTTCTTCGATTTGCTTGTTTCTAGCACTGATGATGTACTGTTATTTTCAGCATGAAATATCTGTATTTTCATTTCATTAAAGTTAATTACTCTGGTTATCCATGTAATTTATTGTTTAAACATTACTGAAGAAAAACAATTTGAAAACAAGAAACAAACCTTGGAGTAACCATCGAAAACTCTGAAAGACATTGACTGATTCAGCTAAGGAGGTATGTGGGGAAGCTGTCTGCAAGGATAGAAAATTAAGAACATGGTGAACACAAGAAGTTAAAAATAACAGTCCTGAAAAGAAGAAAGCATACCAAAAGTTCTTAGCAAATAAGCTGGCAGATATCCTAAAAGAATACAGAGAAAAAAATGTAAGAGAGCTAAGCTATATGTAAAAATAACTAAACAAAAGTCATAGGAACACTTTGGTAAGAGTATGGAAAATAAATATCAGGAAGGACAAAATGTTCTGGAGGCTACTGAAGAAGCTTAGAAATGGAGGAAAGAGTACTTACTGTAAAAGAAATAAAAGATGATAACGGTGACATGAAAATTGTAGATAAGGATATCCTAGATGTCTGGAGTAATTACTTTTGAAAGACCGTTCAATGAACCACGCAGTGACAGAACATAGCAGAAAATTTTCAAGAGGAATGCAAAGAGGAGTACATATCAATACTTGAGGTGCCGTAATAAACTTGAAATGTGAAAAGGCAGCTGGAGTAGATGATATTCAACCAGAAATGTTTAAGTATGGAAGTATAAAAGTTTTGCAGTGGCTACACTGCATAATTCAGAAGGCCTCAACAGAAGGTTGAATTCCCAATTATTGGAGTAGAGCTCTCATATGCATCTATTAAAAAAAAGGGGAGAGGGAATAAAGCTGAGAATTACAGAGAAATGTGAATTACAGAAATAAATGTGAGAATTACAGAGAAATTTCTCCACTAAGAGTGTTCCAAGTAAGATTTATGCAAGCATACTTGAAAATAGATTGAGAAAGACTGTGGAAGAGAAATTTAGAGAACAAGCAGGATTAAGGGCAAATAGTTGAGAAATCTTGGGGAATATGACAAGGAGCCCAGAGAAAAGTTTTTCAAAACTACAATTATATGTACGGTGACCATACATCCTTTATTTAAGAAGACAGTCCTTTAAATTTATTTTTTTTTCCTAAAATGTCCATTTTGTCCTTTATTTTGTGAATTGAAAATAGGCATGCAGCACACACCCCATAGAAACATGAAACTTTCATTTCACCTGCACTCACTAGCTGGGTGGCATATATGACTGCATCATTAATGTGTACATATTGTACTCACTCACTCACTCTCACACACACACACACACACACACACACACACACACACACACACACACACACACACACACACACACACACACACAGTGGGGGGGGGGCATAGAACTGTGGTAGAAGTGAGTGGACATCTTGAAGTTGCATTGTCACTGGTGTACTAAAAGTGTATTAAAAGTTATGTCACCAGTGAAAAGATTGAAGAATGGCGACAAAATGACGAGTCCTGCTTGATTTAACAGACAAAATTTCCAGTCCATATGTCACATGAAATTAATACCCTGTTAATTTTAAAATGTTTTTAACCAAGATTTGCTTATAATTAAATTAACAGGTAATTTTTTGTTATTAATTTCCTGTTATTTTTAACAAACTTTGGTGAATAGGCCATCATACGTTGGAAAAACAGTGTAGTAATTTAGCTGACATAAACGAGTCACCGCTCATAAAACATGCTTGGTGAATGATTAGGACGTGATCATACCAATCGCACTGTAATTGGTTCTTTTGTCATGTGGTGCGACTTTCTGTGGCAGTTTTATTACACATATTTTCGTAATTTTAGGGAGTTAATTATAAAAAAACAGCAGAATTCAAAAGTTCAAAAAAAAAAACTTGATAGTTTTTTCAAAGCAGGATTACCTAAACCAAGCGTCTCAACATCGAACATTAACTTCACATTAACTTATCTAAAAGCGTGTGTAAAACAATTTTTTTGTTATTACAATGCTAATATTGATAAAATTGCAGTATAATGTTACAGATTTTTATTTTAAAAAATTCGTGATTTAACGGACACCCCTTAGCCCCTATTAGTCCATTCAATTGAGGGTTTACTGTATCTTTTAAAAAACATTTTAAAAATCATTGAATTTTGCTTATGTCTCCCTTGATGTAATGCCCCTCACTGAACAAGTATTTTCATTAGTGAACAATATGTGGACCAGTGAAAAAAACCTAATTAAAAATCGAAACACTGAAAACATGCATTTATACCAAATGCAATTTTAACATGGATTGTATATAGTTTTATGAATTTTTAAAACACAAACCTGATTTATTAAAAAGAAGTTCATTCTTGTGAAAAGTATCAAATTAAATTTTTTAAAGTAATAATATGATTGTTTATAATGATTTGTATATCAAAGCCGGCCTGGTTGGCCGAGTAGTTAGCATATCCGCTCTCCAGCCAAAAGGCTGTGGGTTCGAATCCCGTTGTGGGCTTGGATGTTTGCGATTGTCTGTGAAAATACTAGTGGTGGGCAGTAGATGGTGTCGGTGTAGATGTGGTTTGTTGTAGTTGATGGATTGTGGGTGGTGGAGATAGAGAGTTGTAGAGTAGATGCCCTCCATCGATGAGTCTTTGGGCTCCCTGGAGTTGTCAAGTAATAATAATAATAATAATTCAAATTAAGTGGATATTGAATCCAATATTATTTCAAAGCCGAATAGAGAAACTACAAGAATTTCATGCCGAATATAGAAACTATAAAAGTTTTGATGGATCCAAGTGTAAGCAAACCTATCATGACAGGGTGAAGCCTTTTGGCTCTCTTTTTTTCAATAATAATAATAATATGCTTATATTTTATAATAAATGTTATAAAGCTTTTTTAGTTTTATTGAAACAAATAAACGCAATCTGCTTTTTTTATTATGACAGAATTTTTGATTTGTCCTTTATTTTCTCCAAAAAAATATGGTCACTGTAATTATATGGTGTAAATGGAACATTATACAGAGCGGTATATAGTGTATATTTAAGTTTTCAGTCAGCAGTTAGATTTGAAAGAAATAAAGGAAGACGGTTTAATGTAAAATCCAGGATAAGACAAGGATGCACATTATCTCCACTTTTATTCATCGTCCATATGGATCACATCATGAAAGAAAGGGTATTAGGCCTGATATTACAATTGGAGGTGTCAAACTTGGCTCTTTACTTTATGCAGATGATGTACTTCTAAACACACTTAGTGCAAGTCTCCAGGATTCTCTAAATTGAATAAACAGGTGTACAAATTTGGCATGAAATCAGCAATAAAGAGACCAAAGCTATGAAAATAGGCAGAGGCATAGAAAACTTCAGCTACATTCAGAATGGAATACTTAAATATTTTACTTGTTCCTATAGAACAAGTATAATATTTCAGCTATTTATGCACAGTTTTTAGTGAAAATAGAAGGTTAAATCTAGAAATAAATAAAATAAGCAAAGCTGATATGGTAGGTAGTCATCTGAATAAATTTATATGGAATAAGAAAGAAATTAGCCAAAACACCAAGCTTGCAGTATACACAACAGTATTCAAACCAGTTTTAAGTTAAGGATCTGAGAGTTGGGAGTTGGGTTAGAAAAAAACACTTTATCAAAGACTAGAGACCACAGATATGAGGGTTCTGAGAAAAATTAAGGGAGTGAACTGATGGCATCGATGGCACAATTATATTAAAAATGAAGATATTAGAAAGGGACTTGATATTATTAGCATTCAAGAAATGTGTCAGCAGAGCTAATCTAAGGTGGTATGGCCACTTAAATAGAATAGGAGGGGAAAAGTTAGCAAAACAGTGTTTGATGCCAAGATGGCAGGAAAGAGGCCGAGAGGAAGACTGTCTAAGTGAACTGATTCAGTCACTGTGCTGCCATAGCTTATGCAACCTGTGCTACAAAATTCACGTCAGTTTGACCATATGATTGCATTTTTATTGATGTATGAAAGTTTTAAGTGTATAGCACATCAATGCTCATCTTAATTGGTCTAATGCAATTAATTGTAGGATAAGTTTGAATACTTTAATTTATCAGTTAATTGTAACCAAATCTGTGCAGAGTGGGGGGGGGGATGTGTTTGTTTTAAGATACTGTACATTAGAAAACAATAATGAAGGAGAATGCTATATTTGGTTGGTATATTTCAATTACTCAAAGATGTAAAATTTCGAAGAGGAAGAAGAAGCTTACCTCCTTCAACTACAATACTGTTTCCCATTGTGAATATGGGCAAAAAAGTTATATAATATTTATCGAAAATTATATGTTAAAAAGTTGTCTATATTATATATATACTTGCCTACTATGTCAGTTCACACTTCACACATGCAAAACAGATGAAACTCAGAAAACAAACTCATGACAAATGACAATGTTCAGTTAGATTGGTTGACACAACCAATCACAGCCTCTAGGTGCTACTGTCTCAGAGCTCACCCTGGCTTGCCTTCTGAGTTTGGGTGGTTGAAACTACTAGAATGCTAAGAATATGACCTGCTGTGCTTTTAAAGGGCTCGAATGTGTATGTATTTTGAACACACACACACCCAGGCTATTAATGCGAATGTGATGCAATATTTATGTGTTAAAAAGTGTCCAATTCATGAAGCACTGGCCTATTGTGTTTACTTTTAGGAATCATGGGAAATCTGGAAAGAATTAGGGGAGTCTTTAACATAAATAAATGCAAAAATATAATATCTGTGATATTGCTATTTGGTGGATGAGCACCACATACCTAGTGCACCTGGAATATTCGCCTCTGATGAAATCCTTTGAAGATGCATATCAGGAAATTGATGATGATGAGGAAGAGATACTAAATGAGTCTGTATAAATTATATGCCTTTGAAAGCGGCTTTCTTTTATATGCACAAGTACATGTTATATGCATGCAACTCTGCTGTATAATAACTTCAATCAGATGAGATCTGGGTGGAGATAGTAATGTCAGGAAACAAAGCAACACAGCCAACACGTCATTTTTTGAACTATCAATATGGGGGAAGAAATCAGAGTGGGCTGCTCAGAATGCATTAAATTGCAGGTAGACAGGTAATTAGAGTATGAGACTTTCGTAGTTGACAAAGTGAGAGGTTGCCGAATGAAGTGCAAACCTGCCATGGAGGGATGCTTTTATGTTTGGTGTTGGCAATGTTGTCAAGATTCATGCCAACAGCTTGCACAGTCTCTTTAACACACATACCAAAAGGATGTATGACTGTCTGACATGTGTGATACTGGACTTCTCAACACAGAGAAAAGAGACTAGTCCATGTAGGATGATCTGGAATGGATGAGGAAATTAAAAAGACAACTGTTTCCATGTAAGACATAGAGCCAGTTCATTTGCTTCAACATAGAGACTTCAACTGAGAGATGTGTGAAAGGCACTGGTAGCTATCAGTATACCCTGATGATAGATGGAATCCAACCATTGCAGGTTATTTTGCTTTGCAGAACCATAGACTTGAGACCCATAATCCAGCTTTGAGCATATAAGGGCACAATAAGACAAAGCAATGAAGATCAATCTGCATCCCATCCAGCAGATAAGAGTGCAAAGGAGATTCAATGCTCGTGGTCACTTTTCTCTTAGTTGACAAATGTGTGCAAGGAACATAAGTTTTCCTGTCAAAGATGAGTCCCAAGAATTTGGCTTCTGGTACTACTGGAATAACAGTTCATCTTATTCGGAATCTGGGCAAAGCATGCACTTTTGACAGAAATGTATACAGGCACTTATTTCCTGTTGAAAAACTTAACCCATTACTAAGAGTCCATAGAGAAACACAATCAATTGCTTGCTGAAGTTGTCTTTCAAATAAGAAATCGTCTTTCATGTTATGAGAGTGACAAATTGTGAAGTCATTGATTGAGATGGAGATTGAGATTGAGATGAGATTGAGATGAACTGAGAAACAGCAAGATAGCATACTCTGACCTGGAAAGTTTGCACGGACAGAAAGTTTTCAATAAATACAGGAAGGTGTCCTCTGAGTAACATCAATAAGATATGTTTCAGTAACCTCTAAGATATAGGTTATGGAGGTCTATTAATATGTCAAAAGCTTTTACCATGTCAGAGAAAACAAATCAGATGTTCTTGCTTCAGGAATGCATCTCTTATACAAGTTTCTAAATTGACCAAATGGTCTAAAGTTGAATGATGTTTACGAAAGCCATATTGTGTACTGAAGAGAAGATCGTTGCTTTCTAAATACTAGGGAAGTTTGTCGTTAACCATTTTCTCTAAGATCTTACAAAGACAGCTGGTCAGAGCAATACGTCTATAATTACTTGCTTGTGTTGGATCCTTTCCTGGTTTTGGGATAACAATGACAACTGACTTATGCCATGAATCCAGAAACTCTTCCTTCACAAGTATTCTGTTGTATATTAGGAGATCCATAGGAAATGATGGTAAATGTTTTATCATTTCATATAATGCCATCAGCCCTACTGCACTAGGGTGAGACAGTAAAAAAGCTCTTTTAAGTTCCTCCTTAACAAACGGCTGACTGTATGGCTTAAAGGCAGAAAAATGGGATCAGCAATAACATATCTATTGCAGTCTAAGGTAGACAAATGGTGTGTTCTATATCTACCTTTGATTTTCCAGATTTTATCCTATATGATCTTTGCACTAGTTATATTATTATTATTATTGCATAGCCCTCCAGGGAGTCCAAATACTCATCAAGGGAGGGCACCTATTCTGCAACTCTCCATCTCCACCACTCCACCAACCGCAACTATCTTCATCAACTACACCAACACCATCTACTGCTGACCACCACTATTTTCACAAACATCCATTGCCCACAGCAGGATGTTTGTGAAATAGTTGTTTGATTAACTGATGAGGTAAATTGAATCCAAGGTTGTTTTTGACTCTGACATTTCACATAAATTACTCTGGCCCAAGAACACTAAAAAGTCATTAAGTGTGATGTTGTGGAGTATCTATGAAATATACCTCACACTCTGTGTTGATCTTTTTTGGCTACCTGGCATTTGGGTTCCACCAAGGCTTTGGATATCAAAACAATGTTCTTGGAATGGAGGCTGTTGCTGCCTGGACAATGCAGTCTTTACCTTAATGCTTCACTGATAGGTTTTTGATGGACCATATCAGTATTAAATTTTGCAAGATGGGGAAAAAGTGTTCCATCAGCCTGGTCTGTTTTCCATAGGGGCATCTGTGTAGGAGATGCATGGTTCATGTGAAGATATTGTGCAAGGAACAGGAAAGTGATTGCTTTCCCATATATATTCTCTTCAACATCCCACATGAGCAATGGAAGAATGGAAGGGGAGCTGACTGTATTCAAAATGAGAGGTGATGTCAAGGATTCATTCAATGATATAACCTCATCTATTTATGTTGACACTATCTCCACAGAGTACAGTGACCATTAAAGTCACCCATAAGAAATATGGGTTCAGGCAGTTGCAGGATAAGATTATCAAGATCAACTTCATTTAACTCAGCACTCAATGGTAAATAAATCAAACCTACTGTAATAAAAAAATCCCATGGCTAAGTGAACAGCTACTGCTTCCAGAGCAGTAGCTGGGGAAAATTCTAATTCTCACACTCTTTATAAGTATGCTTTTAGACAACTTCCAAGGATAATCCTCTTCTTTACTCGCTTCTTGTATTATACTGAAAGAGTTCTACATGTATACTATAAAACTCGATGAGTAATCTTACATCTTTCTATCATATCTCCTCTCTTCCATCAATATAGAATAAATTTTATAATCTGCAGATCTTTAATCTATTCCTTATCCCCATCTTTGTTATCCATCTCTGAATCCTCTCTGTGACTATCTGGAAGTACAAACAAGGATAATAGTGTATTCTTGAACAGCAAAGTGATCCTCTGTGCTATTATGGCCACTTTGCAATTGTTGTGTATTTAGGGAAAAAAATAAAATTAAATTAAAAATACATAAAAAATGAGATAGCCAAAGATTATGGTATGATGATATCAACAGAAAAATCAAAAACTATGGCCTTTAAAGGACAAGATCCAGTAAGAACTAAAATAGTAATAGATAACAAGATCTTAGAACAGGTGAATTCATTTAACTACCTAGGATGTATGATCACATATGAAAATGAAAAAGATATAAACCTAAAAATTGCAAAATATATAAAAATAACAGGTGTAATTAATTCTATATTTAAACCAAACCTAGTTCAAAAACAAACCAGACTAAAAGTATAGAATACATTAGCCCTACCAGTCTTATTGTATGGAAGTGAAATCTGGACAAAAAAAAACAAAAAGACAAACAAAGATTAACAGCAAAAATGAAGTTATACGAAAAACTGAAAAGTATATTCTATTTGATCACAAAAAAAAATGAAGAAATTATGAAAGAATTAAACCAAGAATCAGTAATAGAAAAAATTAAAAAATATAAACAAATGGATGATCACGTTCAAAAAATGAAAATTGAAAGATTACCAAAACAAGCCTTAAAGTACAAGCCATTAGGGAAAAGAAAAGTAGGATGTCCTGTTAAAAGATTCAATGATGACTTCTAAGGCCGGAACAGGCCACACTAGGCATAAATATGCATAAATATATATATCCTTGATAAGCATGATGATGATGAAAAAATACATATTTGGAAAAAATAAAAAAAGCTCAAAAAATAAATAAATAAAATAAAATAATAATAATCTCTGCACTGCTTGCAAACTGGTTGCCCTTAACTGTTATCCTAAAAACCAACTCCCTCCCCTCTCAGTTACAAGTGTGCATAATGATTCTTGTATTTGTAACTCGTCTTCGATGAATATCTGTCAATATCACCTGGAAGAAAACATACCAAATACATCTCTGCTACTATAATTATTATTATTATTTGACACCTCCAGGGAGTCCAAAGACTCATCGAGGGAGGGCACCTGCTCTACAACTATGTCTCCACCACTCAATCCGCCAACTGACCCTAACTACACCAATGCCATCTACCGCTGACCACCACTGGTATTTCCACAGACAATCACAAATATCCATGCCCAGGGCGGGATTCGAACCCGCAGCCTTTTGGCTGGAGAGCGGATACGCTACCCACTCAGCCAGCCAGACTGGCTAAGTATGGTCAATCAAAATCTGCATGCCTCACTACAATAATTAAAAAATGTGATTTTTCTTTTTTTTGGGGGGGGGGAGGGGATTAACCCAACCTCAATATACACAGTTGTGTAAAATCTTCCAAGATATGGGAAACTATAATTATTATTAGATCACCCAACAGCAGGATTGCTGACCTACACCCACAAATGGCATCCTCTCTTATGACTTCAATCTAATCTCTTCCACCAATTGTGTTTTCACATTCATATCACATTTCTTTTATCATATTATATTCCCAATGATATCTCTGTGAGAAATGAAAAATTGATCATTAAACCTTTAATTCATTCCATTAAACTATAAGATGAGTTTGAAATATATCCTCTGAACTTAAACTCCCTCTTCACAATCACACTAAAATTCATAGTTTCATTAATTTCTTGCAGATCAGGCCAATCAGTACAATGTGCTGCTTGTGAACTTTTCAGCCCAGAACAAAGGTTTGCAATTTGCCACACCGAAATGGTAATCTATTAAAATAATATTGCAGGATCTTTACCTCACATTTATTAACTACTGCTCTTCCAACTTTAACATCATTATTCTCAAATTATTCTTGATATCATTAATGTACAAATGAAACAACTGTGGCTCAAAGATGCACAGCTCTCTGGCAAGCTGTTGGTCACTTTTCCCTTCCTTATGCTCCTCCACACTCTTTGATGTCTTATCAGCTGCCCTTTTATCCACATTACAAGCATCATATTCATCCCTATGTGAACCAATTTACATAACAGATTTTAACACAGCATCCTGTAACGTGCCCTGCAAAGTCCGGTAGTCGCATAGTGTAGCCATTTTCTTTATTATTGGAGGATATAACTGTCACTTTCTCATAAAAATTAATAATTACTAAGGCTAGACCTACTCTTCACAAAGTTATGACATTCCCAAAATGTATCCTAATTTTATTTACTTATTGCTGAATTTTGGCCTTTATCAAGTTTTCCAATACCTTAACAACCATTTCTGTGATAGCGACTTGTTAAAATTTCTGTTTTTGTCATGCAGCCTCCTAAATTTATGTAACTATTTTGTAACAACTAAGTTGTTTTATAACTTATAACAAAACAACTAAAATACATCATTACAATCCTTAGGGTGCAGGCAGAAAATTATGTATTTTAGTTGTTTTATATATATATATATATATATATATATATATATATACTAGGGAGCCTACGGCACCCAGCCCCCAAAGGTCCGGGCTGGTAAGCCGGTAAGACAAAAAAATCGTTTCAAATTTTGGCTTATCTTTTTATATATATATAGAGTAGATATATATAATGAGCAGAAATTAGCAAATCATCTTAAATTTTATGCCTGTTTGTCGTTTTAAGAATGACTAGGGTTAAAGCCTTTTTATTTATTTGTAATTATGGACTTCTTTGTACTTTTGGTCGAAAACATGAGTTTAATTTAGTAGTATAAATCAAACTGGAACTGATGTTGTTACTTTAATATATTCATGTTATTTATGGCCATTGAGAACCATATATCATTGACCACTTCCTGTAGTTATCTGGTATGTTCATTTTTGTTACGAATATGCAACTATAGGAAGTGGATGAGATTAGAGATTTGAGAACGATGGTTGACAGTAGACTGAAGATTAGAGGGCATATAGCTAGGGTTGCACATCGTAGTGCTGCTATGATAAGAAATACTCTTACATGCAAGGATAAGGAAGAGGTTGTGCCACTATAAGGCACTGGTCAAACCACACCTGGACTATTGTGCTCAGATCTGGTCACCTGGTTTTCAATGCAATGTGGACACATTGGAGAGGGTCCAGAGATGAGTGATTAAGACAATATTAGGAGTTTGGAATGCTGGCTATGGAGAGAGAGGTTGAAGAGATGTGGATTGCAGAGTTTGGTGGATAGGAGGAAGAGAAGTGATATGATAGAGACATTTAAGTTAGTGAGAGGATTTTATCACACTAATCCAAAGGGAATTATAAAAAAAGTAGAAGGTGAGAGGGTAAGAACCTGAGGTTATTAATGGAAGTTATGTAAAAGTGTGATAAAGAAGGGTGTGAGTAGATTTTTTACATGAAGAATTGTCAGTGAATGGAATGCATTATCAGAATGTTTTGTTAATGCAAGGAGTGTTAAGGACTTTGAGATTCTATATGTTAAATATGTTGTCTGTTGAATAAACCTCCCACCTTTTTTATTATACCTTCCATGAGTCTTTCGACTCCATGGAAGGTATAATAATAATAACAATAATATTTACGATTTCATCGTGATCTTGATTCTCCTGTTCTAAAATGTTAAATATATCCTTCTGATGTAATTTAAGATTACAATAATGCTAACAAAGTGCAAGTTCTCACATCATTTATAATACACGAATCCAATTTTTCTCTTTATTGGAGAATAACGCTTCAGCACATGTTTCTTAAAATTTAATAACTTACAGTAAGCGTCAGAATTAACGTTGTTCGCTACCTAAAAATACACGATTGATACTTACCATCGCAAACCCTGAAAGCAATGCTGAAGTTCTACTTGAAGCCTTGAGTTTTGCTCTGCTGAGATGCAATCTTCTCCAAGAGAGCGCTTGGGCATTATTTTCTGGCTTAGACATTTCTTGCCTCAATGTTTGCACTGCGTATATCTCTAATAACAGCTGTGCTCTAGTGTTAAACAATTCCACGTAATTCTTCAACTGTAATAAGATACGCCAGTGCAACTTAAACAGTAGCCTAAATGACTATTTTTTTAATATGTATATATATATACACACAAATAAAAGAGAAAGTCTAAAGATTTTCACATACTGTGTGTTTACATTTATTCAAAAATTTTATATATAATCACAACTATAACAAAAGCATTTAGCCTAAAGGTTAATTTAAAGGAGTGCACGATTGGCTAAGGAGAAATCAGATTCACTTGAAACGTTTGTATCGCAACTGATTATGGAAAACGAGTTCTTGATTCCTAGTAAAACTCTTCTACATTCAGTTTTGTTCGCATCAATTAGATCGATACCGAAATTATTCTTCTTGATTTCCAGTTTAATAAGTACTATAATTAGGACAAACATATTTTTTATATCTCAATATCTCAGTGGCAGTTTAGTAACTTGGATTATGCTAATTCTGCAGAAAAAGTACTTTTAAGTAACTAAAATAAAGAGCCAAAAGGTTCGATTGGGCGAAGCAAAATTACATATCTAAAGTAGATATTAGATCCAACATTATTTCAAAGCCGAATGTAGAAACTATAAAATGTTTCCTATTCCAGCAAGATCTCTGGTCAATATACGAAACTTTTCATAGTTTCTACATTCGGCTTTGAAATAATGTTGATCTAATATCCACTATGTTTATGTAATTTTGCATCGCCCAATTGAACCTTTTGGCTCTTTATTTTAGTAATTACTTTTATGCACCGACCGAGAGTTCGCTTACGAAAAATACATTCCTGACATTTCAAGCTACTTAGTACTGAGGGTTTTATTGTGTGTGTGACTTTTGATGTGATCGGACGTGTTATTTTACGCTGTACCTGATTGCACTGGAGCTAACACAGCTTGAAACCTACTGTCTTCCCCCTCTGCATGAAAAATACACGAGGTCTGATGGCCGTGTAGGCCCCACCCGAAACGAGGACCAGTGGTGGATGTTTGGAATTTATGGAGGTAGGTTTTCACTCTGTGGCGAAGTGAGCTCTTGACACTCCTTTTCCCATTTATTAGGGTACTATAAATTGCTGTTACTTCGCGCATTTCTACAACGCTTTGTTTTGCTGGCAGTCTTCTGCGGCTTCGGGATTCTCTTTGCAGATAGACCACTGATTGGACCAATGGGACATCTATGCAGACTCAAGAACCCACGATCTTAAGCAGTGATTTCGCACCTTGTTCTATCGGCATGAATTAGATTGACGCTGATGCTCTGGTAGAGTCACTGGACAGAGGGCTAGCCATAAATATACTGAAAAAGATTCTCAAAAAATTTAAACTTAACCTATACTCTAGTCGGTGGATGACGACGAGGAAGTCGATAATGCCCTAATGAATGAGAGGCGGATCTTGGTGATCTCTGCCACCTCATGCTTCACGGAGGTCCGCGCTCGTAAGAAGCGCAAAACCAAGAAGGAAGACAGTCCTGTTTCGGACTCCTTTCGACTAGAGAAAAGATACCGCCAAATATTCTGCCCAAAAAACAAAGATTGATGTCTCTAAGGGTTACCATATCAAATCTACAGATCTCGTACAACTATACAAAAAATGTCACTGACAGCATAAAGATTCAGCCCACCACAGTGATGGACTACTGAAAACTCACAGGTGAAATGAATACCAGAGGCATTCAGTATCACACCTCACTCGGTTCAGAGAAAAATCTGAAGGTAGTGGCTCAGAGGAGTGTCTGAAGATGTATCCACAGTCATGGCCAGCAGGACCTGCCACCCATTAAGGTCAGCAAAATGACGAATAAAGACAAGACTCCGATGTCACTAGTGTTAGTTGAGATCAGTCAAAAACTTACAAACATATATGTGACCTGACGTCCACTTGTGAACTGAAAATCAGCCCAGAACTCTTAAGGAAAAGGGCTTCAACAGGAGGTCAGAGCCACAGATGTCAAAAATTTGGCCATGCCCAGAAAATGTGTAAGGCTGAGTTTAAATGTCTAAAATGTAGGAACAGGCACCCAATCAATATCTGTACAAAGCCGAAAACCACCCTGGCTAAATGTGCCAACTACGATGGCCTTCACACAGCCAACTATAGGGATTGCATTCAAAACCCAAAAAACAGAAGATCGGAGACAGACAGACACCCTTCCTCCATTCAGTAGTTCCACGTCAGAGGCCTCAGCCTCACGGTCCCTCAAAGACCAGCAAAAATTATCAGAAGCCCATCTGCTGCAGCCAGAGGCCTTCAACGACAGACAAGGAAATATGCGGATGTAGTCCGTTCTAAATAGACAACCCATGAATAGGCTCAACTAGCACCACACACAAACCTGACAGCTATTATCACCTCTTCTCTGGCAAATATGCTATTAGACTTTAGCAGATCCAATCCCTCTCTATCCTCTACTAACAGATTTCTAATGGATACACAAACCATCATCACAGCTCTCACTCATGAATAGGAATAAACTAAATCCAAACTCATTAGAGATTATTGCGTGGATCGCGAATGGTCTCAGAAATAAGATCTTGGAGCTCCAATAGTTCGCCCAAAGACATCCGCCAGATGTAGTTTTGATAAATGAAACGCATCTGAGATCGTCGGACAACTCAAAATCAGAGGATATCAACTGTACAGAACTGACAATCTGAGCCACAGAGGCGGAGGGCACAGCCATTCTAATCAAGAATTACATCACTCATCATTCTATAAATATCCCATCTACTACTAATCTAGAGGTTACAGGTATAGAGGTTCTCATGTGCTCGGCTGGTAGACTAAAAATCTTTTCAGCCTACAATCCTCCACTAAAACTTTACTCCCCTCGGATTTGAACGCCATCTTGGGCATCAGAGAAACTCCCATCATTGCCGGTGACTTAAGCGCTAAGCATCCTGCCTGGAACAGTCGAACTACCAATAAAAACGGACACATACTTGCTAAGTACACAGGATCCAACAATGGGATTGTGGCAGGTCCCACTGAACCCACCCATCATAATATGTATGGCAGGGCTGATGTCTTGGACATAGTCATACTGCAGAATATGAGACTCCAGTACAGCTTAATATCACTTAATGATCTTTCATCTGATCACAATCCAATACTGCAACAGTGGGAAATCAAGAAAAACTCCTCCCCCCCACACACACACACTCATTCATGGCATGGGAAAGGTTGACCAAAGTACTCCTGAAATATATTGGTCCCGTTCTGCTTATAAAATCCAAAGAAGAAATTGAAACAGCTATTAAAGATCTGAATCAACAAATTCACACAGCCTTTAGAGAAGTCACGACTACCCTCAGGCCCAATCACTTGCCAGAAGATATCATTAAACTGATCAAGGAGAAAAATAAAGCCAGAAAACGTTTTCACAATAACCGCGCACCACAGGACAAACGAACACTAAACAGACTCAACTCGGCAGTGAGAGATGCCCTAAAAGCACATAGTAGTCAACTTTGGGAAGAAACACTAACTTCTATCTCTCCGACAATCACTTCATTTGGAACTTAATCTAAAAGATCAAAAACAAAAACAAATCTCTTTCCCCTCTTCAAACGGATATAGGCCTCATCCACACTGATGCAGATAAAGCCAAAGCAATAGCAGAAAATTTAGATATGCAATGTAAACTCTCATATGAACTTCTAGACTTCAATCACATCTATAAGATCCATAGACATGTCAACAGTAAATTATAATATTCTGTAATCTGCCCACTCAGTCTCCAAAAGCTAGATAGAGTATAAGGCCTCGCTTACTCCCTATTAGGGAATAAAAGGCATTAGTTGATTTTTTTTTGTAATATGCTCCAATCAAATTGCACCCACATCACCAGCAGAAATATGCGGTATAAACAAGAAACTAAAATACAGAAAGGCTCATGGACCTGACGGCATCACCAACAATGTGATAATGCTACTATCACCTTTAGCTATTGTACATCTGACCACATAATAAATTCCATCCTCCATTTTAAACATTTCCCTTCCTGCTGGAAAGTGACGGATATAACTCAATCCATAAGACCAGAAAAGACCCGCACCTTCCTCAAAGTTACAGACCAATCAGCCTCATCTAAAATTTGGGTAAAATTGCAGAGAAAGTTATTCTTACCACATTTCAAGTCTCCGTACACAAGTTAAACATTCGTCCTAATGAGTAGTTTGAATTTTATCAATTCCACAGTGCCACACAACAGATACGTAGACTGGTCGAATACATCTCCATGGAATTCAATTGCCATCAATGCACTGGGGCTGTATTCCTTGACATAGCCAATGCATTTGATAAAATTTGGCATTATGGACATAAACTAATCTCAACTGGAATACCAATGGAAATGGTTAATTTAATTAAATCATACCTTTTTGACAGGAGTATGGAAGTTAAGATCGGTGGTGCGGTGTCAATGCAGAAACGCATCTTGGTTGAAGTCCCACAAGAATCCCTATTGGCACCGATTATGTTTTCCATATACATGTACGATATCCCGCACAATCCATTGTCATCTATCAATGCCCTTTATGCGGATGATACAGCGATATTAGTCAGATCTCTACAGCCGCATCTTGCCATCAAGAAATTGCAAGAAAACCTACTACTGATTGAAAGGTGGTTCGCCACATGGAGACTGCAAGTGAATCCCCCAGAAGAGCATGGCCATATTATTCTCCAGAAGACCGACGCTTCCTAAACGGGACATCTTCCTATTCAACACAAAAATCCTGTGGCAAACAGAGATCAAATAACTTGGTTACTGCTGGACAGAAGGCAGACGTTCGACTGCCATATCTAGACTCTCTGTGTAAAGACATCAAAAGCCATTTCCCAGCTTTATCTTCTACTCAACAGGAACGGTAAGTAGAACACCAGAATCAAATTACTTATGAAAAAACTGATGGTTCATCCTATACTCACTTACTCTTCTCCGGCTTGGAGCCATACCGCTGATACTAATATTCTAAAGTTATAGCGTGTGCAAAATAAATGTCGACGAATGATCCTAACGTACCATGGTTTGTAAGAAATGTGCAACTCCATCGGGAGACAGATATCCCCTACATTTACACTTTACTGCAGACTATAGAAACAAAGTTATTTTCAAAAGCATCTGCACACATCAAAAAATTAGTTCAACTAGCAGCATATTACGATGCAACAGATTACATCAAACATAAAAGATCATAAGCCATCTTAAACTCCAACACTGATGTTTAATCTTCAAGCCCGCTCAGGGCGAGCAACTGGCTCATTAAATTTTCCACTCACCGTTTCCCTATCAGATAGCAGGGAGTATGAAATGCATTCTGCTTCACCCTTTATGCCAGGATCGTTAATCATCAATCCTTAGTACTGACCAATTTGAATTGGACGGACCTGGAATGAATGATGAGTGATTTTTAATTGTGTTTGACGGACGTGCTTATTTTCTACTGCTAGTTACTGCACTTTTTCAGGCTGTACTTCACCACTTATGGAGAAATCCGTGAATTTTGCGTTGTACTGGCTCTAGCCATGCCCCAATTCCTACTGTCTCCCCCTCTGCACGAAACGTGCATGAGGTCAATGGCAGCGAAGGCACCACCTGATACGAGGACGAGTGGTGGATGTATGGTTCTTAGAGAGGTAGGTGATTCGAGCTGAGCCAAGCAACTTCACTGCAACCACACTTCACTTCCCTCAACGCTACAACATCCATTAACTCTTTCTCACAAACTTTGCTAGTAAACTATCTCTACAGAACTATTGCTAGCAGGTCCCTATACTTGCAGGATATACTTGCGTTTATACGGTAATCAATCAAGATGAACCCCTCAGATATTGACGCCATCATAGACTCGTCCGATGAAAAGCCGGCACTTATCTTCATAAATAAGCCTCAAAAACAGTTTAAGCTTAAATGGCCTGCAAGTATGATCGATCCTAACACCATCATTGACTCGCTCGCTAAAGGGCTAGCATTCAGCTTAATAAAGAAATTTCTTAAAAAATTCGAACTTTAATGGCCAGGCTTCCTACATTTCTATTCCTTACCCGGGATTGATGATGATGAAAATGAAGACGCTCCTCAAATGGGGAAAACCTTCATCTAGTGGTCACCGCCTCTACTCCCTCTGATTATGAAGAGACGCAAGTATGCAAGAAGAAGACTCTCGCCTCGGAGCCAACACATGATATTGGCATGGATGAAGATGCTCACAATTCATATTCCTCTGCTTCATCCAATGAAAAGGTGCCTCCAATCATCCTAAACGAAAAGCAGAAATAGACAGCCTTAAGAACCATCATGGCTAACCTGCATATAAACTATTACACTGCCAAAAACACAGATGAGGGTATCAAAATTCAGGCAGCCATGGTGACAGACTACAGAAACTTAACAAAGGAAATGGACGCCAGAGATACTCAGTATCGTACCTCCTCTCTTACCTCGGAAAAAAATTTGAAAGGGGTGCTCCGAGGAGTATCCGAAGACATTGACCCAGATGAAATAACTACTGGCCTCAACTTAAAGGATCTACCTCCTATAAAGGTCAAAAGATTGTATAGATCAAATAATACCCCTATGCCTCTAGTTCTTGTAGAGATTCATAATATTTATAAAAACATATACAACTTGAAGTCAATCTGTGGGCTTAAAATCTCGCCAGAACCACTGAGGAAAAAAGCTTGTTCTGGGTAGTTCCACAGGTGCCAAAAATTTGGCCATGCCCAGAAGTTGTGCAATGCTCAGTACAGATGTTTAAAATGTGGTGAGACCCACCCCACAAATACCTGTGCCAAACCAATAACCATGCCAACTAAGTGCGCTGACTGCCGCAGCCCTCACCCTTCTAACTCTAGAGGGTGTATTTACCACCCCAAAAATTGACAAACTGAGAGAAACAGTCAATCTACCTCATTATCTAAAACGAGAGCTTCAGAAACGCAAGCGCATCAGTCACCCACTAGTTCGAACAGGTGCTCACCAATCATTAACAGAGCCCCCCCCCCAAGAAGATGAACCTTCAACATCAAACAAGGACATATGCCAACGTGGCCCACTCCAAAAAGGCAATCCATGACCAGACTCTGCCTAATCCATATTCAAATCTAACAGCTGTCATCTTCTCTTCTCTTGCAAATATGCCACAGGATTTTAGTAACTCCAATCCATCACTAAGCACGAGAAAAAGGTTTTTACAGCAAACCCAGCCCATCTTATCAGCAGTCTCTGATGTATATGAAAAAACGCACCCCAGATTCTCTAAACATTATTGCTTTGAAAGCAAACGGTCGCAAAAACAAAATACTAGATATACAAGAATTCAATGACAGATATAATCCAGATATATTATTAATTAATGAAACTCACCTGAGACCTGCTGTCAACCCCAAAATCAGAAGATGCCAGATTTATTGGAAGGACAAACTCGAATATAGTGTTGGTGTTACAGCCATCCTAATCAAAAATTATATCAACCATCATTCCGTAGCCAACCCTACACCCACTAATCTCGAAAACGCTGCCTACAACTCACCATCAAAAACATCGCTGACCTCAGATCTGCATACCATCCTCTGAGTTAAAGTGCCGGTCATTATCGCCGGAGACTTAAACGCAAAACATCATGCCTGGAGCAGTAAGTCTAATAATAAGAACGGCCGCAACCTATTTAACTAATCAAGTTCCAATTGCGCAGCTGTGGCCTGCCCCTCAGTACCACGCCATCACAGTCCGATTGGTTCCTCTAACGTCTTGGATACAGTTGTCCTCCAAGATGATAAATTACAGTACAACCTGGAATCACTGAACGAATTATCCTCAGACCACAACCCTATTCTGTTCCAACTGGGTGATTAGAAGGGATTGCCCGCTTCCTTTCACACCGTCATACTTTGGGAAAAATTAACCAAAATGTTCCCAAACTACATTGGCTCTGTTCCTCGTATTAATTCCAAGGAAAAAGTCGAATCTGGTGTCAATAAACTTACTCATCAAATTAACGCAGCCTTATGATCTATCACCTCAAATTCAACTTCTTCTAAGCCTAAACGACTACCAGAAGATATCATGAACTTAATCAGGGAAAAAAAAATATGACAAGAAAAAGATACCATAACATCGGGGCATCCCCAAGACAAAACGTTTCTCAACAAACTAAATAGTGCAGTGAGAGATGCACTGAAAGCCCGCAGAAACAAATTATGGAAAGACAAATTAGCCTCCACATGACCAGGTGATCAACCAATCTGTAAGCTGCTGAAAAATATCAAAAACAAAAATAAATCTCTTCCCCCTCTTAAATCTGATCTAGGTATTGTTCACACGGATGCAGAAAAAGCCGAAACTATTGAAGATTTAGAGGAACAGTGCAGCCCTTCATACGATAACCTAACTTCAATCATATTTATAAAATTCACCGCAACGTCAGATACGTGCTAAAACGGTCTGATACCTGTAACAGCCAACTAACACCTACTTCTCCAGCTGAAATTTATGACATTACAGAGATTTTAAAGAATAAAAAAGTTCCTGGGCCTGACGGCATATCCAATAAAGTTATTAAACACTGTTGCTCCGAAAGCCATTGTAAATATTACAACAATAATAAATGCCATGTTCAGATTCAAGTACTTTCCCTCTGCATGGAAGTTGGCAGACGTGGTAACTATTTATAAGCCTGGCAAGGATACAGAGCAACCTCAAATTTATCGTCCCATAAGTCTCAGTTCTCGGACAAAATTGCAGAAAAAGTTATCCTTTCCAGAATTCAAGTCTCTGTAAACAAGTTAAATATCCTTCCTACAGAACAGTTTGGCTTTTGCTAGTTTCACAGCACTACTCAACAAACCCATAGACTAATTGAGTTCATTACCACAAGCTACAATTGGAACCGATACACCGGAGCAGTTTTTCTTGACTTAGAAAAGGCTTTTGACAAGCTTTGGCACTTTGGACCACTATACAAGCTGATTTTAGCTGGCATTCCATTGAATCCGGTCTACTTATAAAGTCATTTCTCAGTGGCAGATGAATACAAGTCAAACTAAATGATGTATTGTAAGTGGAGGGTTCTTTGGTTCACATGGTATATTCCGGTAATTGGACCACATTTTTTTAATAAGCTATATAAAACACAATGAATTAATAAAAGACCCGACAAGTTTCGTAAGTCGTTTAACTTACATCTTCAAGGGTAAAAGTTAACTTAAAGTTTAAAACACAAAAAAAAGAGAAATTATTAGTAATAGTTCATGCTATACAGTTCTAGCCGTCTGACTTTTCATAAAATTGAAAATCAGAATGCAGATTCAAAGCAGTGCTGAATTTAAACAATGCTGGATGATGCCATGTTCTGTTGTTCACGTTTATAATGTCCAGGTCTGACTGAGGTATATTTTTTATTAAAGCTGACCAATCTTGGTGGAGAATTAATCCTTGATTTATATTGCATTTGGTTGGTATTTTAAGCATGTTTGTAGCTTCTTTAAATTTCCTTATGTAACATTTTTTTTCTATCTACGAGATGTTTGTTTTCTACCAGAGTACGTGGCCGGTGGAAGTAGTATGGAAAGCTAGACCTGATTTGTGCTCTGTTCTGTTTTGCACAGCCTTTTGGTGTTCGTTCATGCGAATTTCCCCAGATTTTCCTGTCTGTCCTACGTAGCGGCATCTGCTATGTAGGACAGACAGGAAGATCTAAGGTAATTTTAGTTGCACACGGTAAAAATATTGGAACGTCTATTTATATTTTCAAGCTACAAAAATATCATTAATATTTTTAACATATTGGCTAATGTTAAAGGGGGGCCCACTTGCCATCGGGCTAGCTGACACATAGTCAGTCCGCCACTGTCCCCATACCTTGTCGTCTGTCTTACAGAGCAAATGCCATAAGCGAACTGAATCTCATAAACTCCTGTTTTATTTCCTTAGTTGAAGTGGGGGGTTTTGTGAATGAAAGAACCTGAAAATATTAAGCAATGGTAAAAAAGTCAATTCAATGTTTTACTCACATAGGAATGTTGCAACTTTGTCAGTAGCATTCTTGATGTAAGGCAGCATAATTGCATTCTAAAATGTTAGACTGAAAATCTTGCAGAATTATTAAAACTCTAAAAACTCCTACAGGATTTGTGGCTGTGTTAAGAACTTCGTTGATTGTCTTGTGTTCATAACTGAGAGCGAGGTGTTACCTCAGTTATTGCAGTTCTTCATTCCTTTTAATTATTGTACTGGATATATATTTAGCTTCTCCGTAGCGCAATTGGAAAAATGACGGTACATTGCGTCCTTCAAATGGAAAATGCCTAAGTTCGAGTCTCGTCATGACAGGAGGAATCTTTATATGGACTTTTTCAATCAAAGGCGAGATAGCCGATCTCATACTGAGGTAGCAGGGTTTTTTCTCACGGAAACGCGGGTTTTTCATCCCGCATACAGACAAATCGGCCCTTCAGAACACACGCAATTTACAGACAAAAAATTCCAGCTGTGGTGGTAATGGGCGATAGATGGCGCTGATGTAGATGATTAGATAAGGTTCAGTGTAGAGGTGGAGATGGAGTGTTGTACAATAGGTATCCTCCCGCGATGAATCTTCGGACTTCTTGGAGGTGTCACGAAAATAATAATAATAATAATATTGGATATCCCCCACCTTAATGGTGAAAAGGAAGAAGAGATCCATACTGGATCAGTCGACGCACGGGTCATCAAAGACTGCGTCATATGTTGGGGATCCTTGGCGTCAGGCGACAAGTGGGCTACAGGACCCAGCTCTCCTGCTGGGCAATCAGAGAAGGAAACTGAAAAGCAACTGGAAGAAACGTTACATGAAAAATGGACTGTAGAAGAAAACAGAGATATTGTAAAATGTTTTTACGGATTAACACCAGAAAAACGAGGTTTCAGAAAGCGTATGCATTTAATTTGGAAACAAATTTTAAATTGTAAAAAAAAATTAAAAAAATCAACTAACGCCTTTTATTCCCTAATAGGGAGTAGGCGAGGCCTTTATACCCTATCTAGCTTTTGGAGACTGAGTGGGCAGTTCAATCTCCACCGGTAGCCAATCAGAGGTAGCTGGCCCATGTCTATCACTAATTATAGCAGCCACCGATGAAGAGGCTGGCAAACAAGTGCTGCCATCTCTTGGTACCTAACCCTAACAAGATATGTCACTGTCTAAAATAATGTGGGTACTACGGTCGATTTTCTTGAGTTTACGGGACGAAAAACCCGAGTTTCCGGGAGCTAAAACCCGCTTGCCTGTGCCAGAGATCGACTAACTCGGGAACAGGTCGAAGATAGGCTTAGATAAAGTTCCTCCAGCATGAAGATATTTATAATAATAATAATAATACTTCCTACATAATTAACATCATCTACCATATCATAAGTAGGACTTATTTAAATTTATTAGTTTCTTGCTTATAAAATAGTATTCAGGTAGTTCCTCTTAAGTTTTGTTAGTTAATTTTATTTATGTGATTTTAAAACATATTATAGATATGAAAAGGCTCTGTACTAAAGTGAAAATTATTTTATTTACTTTATTCCTTTAATAATAATATTAGAAACTGAACTGATAACTTCTGTGGCTTGATGAATATCAATCCCATGGATTCTGATCCCTTCATCGCTATGAAATAGACTTATATTAGATGTTAGCGAGCACTTGGCTCACCCTGTTTAGGGCACTGCAGAAGCGCCTGAGCCGAAAGTCAGAGCAGCTTTCGGGCGCTTAGAAACCTCCTTAATGAGTTGCTTGGAATGAAAAGCTGCTTAGGTGAATAAGTAGTGGTAGTGTTATGGAGCAATGTGGAAATATCTGGTATATCAGCATCGAGATGCAGGAGAGAATGTCATTTGTTGATCATGGAGAAGATGATTTGGGTATTCCTGAGGAATTTCTTAGTGTCAGCTTGGCTGGGGTTCATGTTGCTAAAGGCCGTTAGCATCTCCCCTAGTGAGGCAACAAGAATCAGTGCAGAGGGCTGGCTGTAAGCTGCGAGGCTCCGGGTAAAATCCGCTGAGAGACCTCAGAAACGTATGTTTTATCGGCGGGAACACCCCGCACTGTGATTTCCGGCGAAGGTTTCGTGGCTTGACTCTGAGTGGGCGGAGGCAACGTCGTTCTTGTCTTCCGGAGATTAGAAGGGTGAATTGGGCAGCCTTTATAATTGGCTGGATTGGGGCATCCACAATTCGCACATTTAGTAGGTGTAGACCATGATTTTGTGCAAGTGTGCGAGGGATGGCTGTCACCACACTGTATGCACTTGTAATCTGCTTTACATAACTTTTGTGCATGCCCAAATGTTTGGCAGCGATGGCATTGACTGGCGGATGCCTTTCTTCTGAGTGGTTCGGACTTGATGACTAAGTTGCAGAATATCTTAAGGTCGTAAATTTCTCTGTGGTCTTTACTGATCTCCACTAAGACCAGAGGCATGGGGTGCTTGCCTGCGCGATATCTTAATTAATTCCTTCTCTGGAATATACACATCTATCAGGTATCTTAATATTAGAGAAACTTTCATAAATATCCTGGAAGAAATAATTTTAATTTGTATCGTTTTCTTGATTTCAAACAAGCATGCCAATAGGTTCAAATGTGTTCAAAATCACTCAGAACTATATAGAATAAAGATCAATAAATACTAAATATAACCATATATTGAAAGTTTTTATAAGATGCCAAGAAATTATAATCTTGTTTTTTCCTGCATCCTAGATTTATACGCACATGCAAACTTTTGTTGCTTGTGAAGGATAAAGCAGTGACTGAGAATTGACATTTATGTCTTTCGGGGTGACGCAAGATGCTTTTCATATTCCCCGCTATCTGTTGCGGTTACAGTGAGGGTAAAATTTATGAGCAGTTTGCTCGCCCTGATTGGGCATGGAGATTATGCATTGCAATAGGAGGTTAATATAGCTTTTAGTCTTCTATGTTTGAATATGTCTGTTGCCTCGTATGCTGCAGCTTGCTGAATCAAATCGTTGGGGTGTATGGACGTCTTTAGGAAGAACTTAGATGCTGAGTATTGTAGGAAAGAGAAAATATAGGGAATTGTATCTCTATGAAGTTGATTATTTCTAACATACCATGGAGCGTTTAGAATCATTCTGAAACACTTGTTCTCTACTTGTGGTATTTTGATAATGTTGATATTAGAGGTATCGCTCCAGGCTGGAGAGGCATAGGTGTTTATTGGACGAATAGTCATCTGGTATAGCTGCAATTTGATTCTGTTGCTGAGCTTGCTATTTCTATTAATTAGCGGATAGATCTGAGCGATAGCTTTAGGTGCCTTTGTGCACATAGAGTTGATGTGTTGGTTGAAAGATAGCATTTTGTTGAGAATCACACCCAGGTATTTTGTTTCTCTCTGCCAGGGAATTTTAGTATTGAATAGTAACACATCTCCTGCAGGAGATATTGGCCTTTTCGAGAAAAGAATGGCTGAGTTTTTTGGGGGGTTTCCAATCTCCATTTGTAGAACCAAACCGTCAGCTTTAGAAGGTTTTCTTGAAGCTTTCTGGTAATGAAATGGGGAAGGAGAGATCTGGTTAGTATTGCTGTATCGTCCGCATACAGGGCCAAGATTGAAGATAGCGGATTGTGTGGGATGTCCAACAAGTACATAGAAAACAGCAATGGAGCTAGTAGGGATCCCTGCGGCAGCAGGGATCCCTACTAGCTCCATTGCTGTTTTCTATGTACATGATTTTGACTTGTGTTGATCTATTCTGAAGATATGAATGGATTAGATGAACCATTTTTAGTGAGATACCGGCTGAGATAAATTTGTGTAGGAGTCCGAAATGCTAGATTTTGTCAAATTCTTTGAATAGGTCTAGGAAAACAGGTCCTGTGCACTGGCGCCAATTATAACTGATGGTGATTATTCCACAATTCTGTGGATTTGCTGGGTAGTACTATGGTGTTGACGAAAACCAAACTGTTCTTTTGGGAGGATGTTTAGGTCATTTACTGAGGTTTAGAGTCGTGAGAGGATGACCTTCTATGCAACCTTACCCAGATTGGAGATGAGACTGATTGGACGATAATTTTACGGTATGTGTGTCATTGCCTTGCTTATGTATAAAGATTACATCAGCCAGTTTTCAGGTTGAAGGAAAATAAGGATATCTTAAGATTGCATTTATTATAATGGTCAGGTGCACTACAGCTTTTCGAGCCAACAGCTTGATCACCCTGATTGAGATGCCATCCAGTACAGGAGCTTTATTGTTCATTAAGTTCATTGTCAGGATGTTTGAGTGAGTGTCTGACCGGTCGGTGAATTTTGTATATTTGATTGAAGTCCAAATTTCCATGTGCAGGTTTGCACTGCTCTTCCAAATTTCTTGCCATGGCCTCCACCATGTTCGCATCAGTGTGTACAAGGCCCTAGTCAGAGAGTATTGGGAGAAGAGATTTGCCTTTGTTTTTGATGTTTCTTAATAATTTCTCGACAGAGTGATCAGTAGATGATAGAGAGGGTAATTTTCTTCCCATAGATGGTCTGTATGTGTGCCTTGAGTGCATCTCTCACAGCCCCAGTAAGTCTATTTAGATTTGTTTTATCTTGTGGCGCACGAGTGTTAGGAAATCTTTTCCTAGGTCTGTTTTTCTCCCTGATCAAGTTCATAATGTTTTCAGGCAGACGACCATGCTCGTGGACAGAATTGTAGAAGGTGGCTACCGTTATGGAGGAGTTAATTAGTTGGGAGAGGCTTGTAACTGCAGATTCTATGTCGTCTTTTGTACGAATGTGAGGAACAGTGCCAATACTATCCCTGAGCGCTTCCGACAATCTTTACCACGATATATAGGAGTGAGGGGAGGAGACAGGTATTCATGTCTTCCTGTCTGAACTAGTATTGGGTTGTGATCAGATGACAACATTTAATGATCTTAGGCTGTATTGAAAATTACTGTCCCGCAGGATAGCTATATCCAGGATGTCTACAGTTCCAAACGTACTAAGGTGAGTTGGTTCAGTGGGGCCTGCCACAACAGCATTGTGTGATCCTATGAAGTCGGAAAGGATGCAACCGTTCTTTTTGATAGACCTGCAATTCCATGCAGGGTGCTTGGAGTTCAGATCCCCTGCTATAATGGTGGGTTCCCTGGCGCATCGCATAAGATGGCATTTAGGTCAGAGTGTAATAAAGTTTTTAGGGGTGGATTTTAAGCAGAGTAGATTTTCAGTCTGCCACCCGAACTGGTGAACATCTCCACGCCCGTGATCTCAAGGATATTGGTTGGAGGATTGATCATAGAATTGTGCTTGATGTAGTTTTTAATGAAGATGGCAGTGCCACCACCTCTGTAGAGCAATCTATCATTTCTATGTAGGGAGTAACCCCTTATTTTTTTAGGGTCTTAGATGAGATTCGCTGATTAAAATAACATCTGGTTAACATCTGTTAGTGAATTCTTGCAGCTCCAGAATTTTGATTCGTAGGCCATTTGCATTCCATGCAATGATTTGCAAAGAGGCTGGAATAAGTTTATTTCTATTCCTCAATTAGTGCTATGAGGATGAACTATGTTTCACGGAGAAATCTTTTGGTGGCGGTTGCTGAAAGGGGCTAAATCTTGTAGCATGTTGGCTAGAGAGGCTGTAATTACAGCTTAGATTTGTAGGTGCTGATTGGTTTGTACGGGCCACATCAGCATAACTTCTTATTTGCTTTTTGTTCACTCTATCTTTGAAGGTCTCTGACTGTGGACGACGGGACTCCAGATGTGGTGCAGATGCCTCTGGTGTTCTTGTACTAGAGGAAGGGGACTGTTTGGCTGTTTCCACCCGTCTATTTTTTTGGGTGCTGAATGCATCCCTTGTAGTTGGCCGGGTGGGTGGGCCACCGCATTTGGCACATTTAGCTGGGGTTGTTTTTGGATTTGTGCAGATGTTGGTTGGGTGGCTTGCCCCACATTTCAAGTATTTAAATTCAGCTTTGCATAATTTCTGGGCATGACCAAACTTTTGACACCCATTGAACTGCCCAGAAAATGCCCTTTTTCGGAGTGGCCCTGGTGTGACAATGAGCCCACAGATTGTTTTCAAGTTGTAGATATTTTTATATATGTTGTGGATCTCTATGAAGATTAACGGCATGGCAGATTTGTTTGGATCTGTACATTCTGCTGACCTTAACAGGAGGTAGATCCTGCAAGTTAAGATCAGCAACTATATCTTCTATATGAATGTCTTCACAGACGCCACAGAGAACCACTTTTAAATTTTTCTCCGAGCTAAGCGAAAAGGTATGATACTATATACCTCTATTGTCCACTACTTTCGCTAGTTGCCTATAGACTATCACCGTTGTAGGAAATATCTTTATTCCATCGTCCACATTTTTGGCCTTTACATAGCCAATGTGTGGGTTGGACATTATTGATTTTAAAGCTGCCCATCTCTGCTTCTCTCCTAATATAATCGGAGGCATCTTTTCTCCTGGAGAAGCAGTGGAATCCAAAACTTGATCGTGTTGTTCCGTTATGTTGTCTTTGAGAGGTTCATCTCTTGTTCTTCGGTTTTTGCTGAATTCTTAAAAATCAGAAATAGTGGGGTTTGTCGATTCCTACTGTTCTTTCATAATCTCCGCGTCAACACATCTGTGACACTTACCGGGTAAATCGTATCATACAGTTTCACCTTTTCTGGCCATTTTTGTTGAGCAGCTCGCCCAGTCTGATAAATTCCTGATAGACTTCTTCAAACGTTGTCTCGTTTGGCTGCTGTTCCAGTTCTATCAATATGCTGCTAGCAAAAAAAAAAAAAAAAAAAACTGTACACGGCAAAATGATTTTGAGGAATGACAATGGTAACGAGGTCACTGAATCAGTCGATATAGTGGAGTTACTGAGCGAGCACTTTGCAAAAGTGTATCATCCAGGTGGTGACATTGAAAAAATGAAGGAACCATTAGTTTATACGGGAATTGTGATGAATGAAGTCTATTACAGAACCTTAATGTGAACACATCTGTGGGATTGGATGGTATACCGGCACAGGTCTTACGTGAAGCGGCTAAAGAATTATCAGTGTCCTTGAACATGTTGTTTAATCTGAGTCTGGGGTCTGGTTTAGTCCCGAAGGTGTGGAATGAGAGGAAAATAGTTTCACTGCATACATGAGGATTCAAGACTACTGTTGCAAATTACCGACCGATCAGCATATCAGGAGTCGTTGTCAAGGTCTTGCAGAAAGTAGTCAAGGGAAAAATACAGGAATGGATTGATGCAAATGAGATACTGTACGGGGGACAGCATGGCTTTTTGAAGAGTAGATCGTGTATCAGTAACTTGCTCAAGTTTAATAACACAGTGACGGCTGAACTGGATAAGGGTAATGGGTTTACAGTGATACTGCTGGACCTGGCTAAGGCTTTTGACAGGATACCACATGGAAAGATGGATAGGTGGGTGGTTGATGGAGAGATATCAGAGAGTAGTTTATTCAGGAGTAGAATCCAAAGGACGGCCTGTGACTTGTGGTGTGCGGCAGGGTTCTGTTCTTGGACCACTGCTGTTTAATCTGTTCATTAACGATATAGGGAAGGATATAAGAGAAACAGTTCATTTGTTCGCTGATGATGCAAAGTTGGGTAGGGCGATAGTGAATGCAGAAGATGTCAAAATCTTGCAGGATAACTTGGATAGATTGGAGTTCTGGGCTAAGGAGAATGGACGTCAATTTAATGTGACAAAATGTAAGGTTATGCATTTTGGGGTGAAAAGCTTAGCAGCAGTATACCACATTGTTGGAACTGTACTCCAGGAGATTGATGAGGCCAGGGACTTGGGAGTGTTGGTGGAGAGGGAGATGAAGTTTAGGGGACACATTGCAATAATGGCTAAATCAGCTCATCAAATCACTTGATTGCTGAAAATACCTTGACGAGCAGAGACAAGCAAGTTATTTTCCCTCTGTACCGAGCCTTGATAAGACCTCATCTCGACTACTATGCCCAGATTTGGTCACCTAGGTTCTTTCTTGATGGTGAAAAGGTGAAGAAGATCCTGAGGCGAGTGACTAAGATGATAGCTGGTCTATGGAATGAACCATATGAGAGCAGGTTGAAGATTTGTGGGTTGCAGAAATTAGTTGACAGGCGGAAAAGGGGGGATGTGGTTGAGACATTGAAATTACTGAAGGGTTTCTACAGGATTAATTCAGGATATTTTTGAGATCAGGACTGGTGGTGGTGGGAGAACTAGGGGACACCTATGGAAGCTAGGCAAGAGTGTGGTTAACAGGGGTGTTAGAGCTGGGTTCTTTACTTTTAGAGTGGTTAATGAGTGGAATAAGCTGCCAGAGTCTGGTCTGTTGTGGGTGCTATGACCATGAGTAATTTCAAGGCAAGGTGTGGTAGATACTGTGAGAATGTCGTATAGGTGTGTGGACATTATGTTTAGGGCCTCCCTGGATGAGTTTAAGGACTCCCTGGAGGCTCCCGTAATAATAGTAATAGTAATAGTAATAGTAAAAACTTCCAAGGATGACTGTGCATCGTCTGCTCTGTATGTAATCCCTGCTGTATTAATCCTGATAACATCCTTCACTATCTTAGACATCTCCAATGCTTACCTTCTGCCGGCCTGGATTGCCAAGTAGTTAGTGTATCCACTCTCTAGCCAAAAGGCTGCAGGTTTGAATCTCGCTGTGGGCATGGATGCTTGTGTCTGTGGAAATACTAGTGGAGGTCGATGGTAGATTGCATTAGTATAGTTGCGGTCAGTTGGTGGATTGGGCAGTGGAGACAGATCTGTAGAGAAGTGCCCTCCCCTCTTTGAGTCCTTGGACTCGCTGGAAGTGTCAAATAATAATAATAATAATAATAATAATAATAATAATAATAATAATAATAATAATAATAATAATAATAATAATATCTGTCAGTTTTGAAAAAAAAGAGAACGCTTTTCGTGCAGTTTTAGTCTTACCGGTACTGCTGCAGGACTCTGAACTGTTTTGGTAAGAGCAGTGATTCAAAAATTGCATGATCTTCAAGACACATAATAAACCCACCACAATTCCAAAACTCTCCTTCAATAACACTAACTCAAAAATTGCATGATCTTCAAGACACAAAATAAACGCACCACAATTCCGTAACTCACCTTCAACAACACTGACAATTCTACACTCCCTCGGATAAAGCAGTTAAGGTAATACAAAACTGATATATATCTTGTATATACGTAGTGAAGAGCTGTCACAACTTATTATTAATATATATGAATCAGATATAGTTGTTAAATGCACTTTCTCTTGCACATAAATAAAAGTAAAGGTGACAAGAAATTATATTCTCGGTTTATCCTTTATCTAACTGTGAGCAAACAAAGTTTTGCGCGTGAAGTATCTTCATCACTAAGCTTCCAGTTTATGTATTTATTTCGTGTGCGAACTGCAGAAAATGCAAGAGCATATATATAAATGATTAAAAGCATACATTTAAAGAAATAGACATTAAAATAGTGGGGAATAAAATCATACATAAATGACAAAATGCAACTTGATTTATAAAATATCACCAAAAACATAAAATTTTAGATTTCACTCATCCAGTGATTAATATACTTTAAAGCTGTTTCATTACACTGCATTAAATCTTCTCGGGTACATATATCATTAATGACTATTAAGCAGCATTGCAGAAGATGATCCATAGTTTGTGTTTCACCACATGAACAGCTGCCATTGTCTGTGTAGCTCCATTTCACCATTTTCTGTTTTGATCTGCCCCTTCTGGAACAAAGTCTATTCACTGTCTTCTATCTTTTCCAGTCTAGATGTAATCCAGAAGGAAGAGATTCATTTAAGTTCAGAACCTCTGGCGATTATTCTTGCCACATTGTTCACTTTGTAACTTTCATGGAATCAACCAAGTGTTCCACTGAGTGAATAAAACTTTTCCTTAATCTTAACCTCCTATGTACTGCATCATGACCATACAAAGGATGCTGTTCATCATTTAGTTGTTATTACCACTCATATCAACTCTGTGTAGTCCTTCTGATGTGAGGAGGTGTATATACCAGACAGTAAGTATTGGTTTTCAGTTTTTGTAGGCTTAAAGCAGCCGATAATGTGCCGACATATTTCATTAAGAAACTTGTCAGTAATTTTGACATGTGATGAACTTTCCCAAACAGGGCTAGCATACTCGGCTGTCAAAAATCAAAGCGCCAGTGAAGAGGTGCGCAGTACTTGTGGATTTGCACCCCACCGAGATGATGTTAATCGGCGTCAACAATGAAAACAAAGTTTCCACATTAAGTATAATGCTCAGAATTATACACATATAAAAGGATGCATGCTTTGCATTATGTGATATTATGGAAATGAATGTGAAGGCATTGTCCTGTAAATACAAGTAGCTCTGTCTTGAAAATACTTCACATGGAAACTTTGTTTGCTCACACTTGGATATATACTTTCTTGGCATGTTTAATTTTATACTATCCGTATGTTATCAGAATAGCAAGAATTGTAACAATGCAATGATATCAAGAATATTTAAAAGCAGCGAACTAATCTCTTATATAAAATATGGAGAGGACAATATCTTAATTGCAGATATGTGAATCTAATTAACAGCATCAGATAGTTAGGACGCAAAAAACTCTCTTTAAAGAATACAACATATTGATTAATAATAACAAAAAAATTAATGAATACGGGTGGAAAGTTTAAAGGAAGTTCTTATTAATATAATATAGCTCTTAACGGGCACATAAATCCTACAAGATACTTTTGAGGTTTTATGTGCCCCTTAAGTGGGCAGTTCAATTTTCACTGGTAGCCCATCAGAAATAGCTGGCTGAAGGCTATCCCTAATTAAGCAGCCCGCAGTGAAGATACGGCTCAACAAGTGCCTCCATCCCGGGATCCCTAACTCTAACACAATAGTTTTAATAACTGAAATAGTGTGGGTTCTACGATCTATTTTCTTGACTTTACGAGACGAGTTTGAGTTTGCTTGCCCGTAATATTGTGGAGATCGACTATCTCGGGAACCGGTCGAAAAAAGACTTAGAACTTTCTCTGGTCGGCGACAAGACTTCAACTTGAACTCTAACTTCGGGCGGTTTAACGCTGAGGATGGAAACACCACTCCACTGAGCTACACATTTATTCCACGATAAGGTTGATATATTGTAATATGTTGTGACTCATTATAATTATTTTTCAGAAATATTACATGAGTGAACAATATTACAAGTAGCGAAAAATTATTGCATTGATGTACATAATATTTTATTTGATCGACAGTTCCTGCTATTGTGTTTTCCTCGGATGCCGTTTAAAATCAGTGATAGTTAAATAGCTATCTGTGATTGGCTAAGGTTGGAAATTTACAGTAAAACTCCTCTCTCCAAAAAAAAAAAAAAAAAAAAAAAAGAACGGCTTTAGCGAATTTATTTTTTATATTATATATTATTATATATAATATAAAAAAGCTAACGCCTACTCCTGTATACGGGAATAAAAAGGCGTTAGCTGATTTTTAATATTATTATTATTATTATTACATAAACTCTCCTGGAGTCAAATACTCATAGACGGAGGGAGGGAGAGAGAGAGGGGTTTAATATTAATAATGTTATTATTTATTTTTGACCGCTGCTCTGGAAATTTTGCGATTATCAGCAGTGTAGATTGGGTTCTTCCAAACGTCACAGGACTGGGTTCATACATTTCGAAGCGTACTAAGTTTCGTAGAGGAAATATTCTAGTTTCTCAGTTGGAGACCAACTAACATATTGTCACTCTTTATAAATAAGTCTTAAGATTTTATATTTTTCACGCTACTGAAATTATTTTCTTGGAAACAAAAAATTATGAATATTACTCTGTCGCTGCGTGAGCGAAAGGTTTATGTTTTTACAATTGAGGGCGCTCAATGGTGTATTAATTATGTGTGATTTTTTTTAATTTTTTTTTATTTATTTCTTAACTACACTTTTTTTCTTTTTCTTGTAGTTCTTGTTTTTGGTGTTTAGTCATTCTGTTGTGTTGTATTCAGTTTACTTGTATATGAAAGAAATGCTATCATAAATATGAATTGTTGTTAGCGTTGGAAATAATGTGATGAGCAGGTGTACCGCCAAAATTTAAACTACAACACGTGTTTGGTATTTACATCGTTGAGTAAGTGATGTTTGTAATTAACATCTGTGTCAACCTACTTATTTTAAGGAGTATTGAGAGGCCTTAGCATTTTAAAATGCTCGTGATAACTAAGGTCTAGGGGAAAATTAGTTCGCTAATTATGACTATTTAAATTAACTCATAGGTTAATTTTATTTTAATCATGTTAGTATGAAACATATAAGCTTACAAATATGAGTGATTCGTGGGCTATAAAAGGGCTGCATAATCAAATATACTTGGGCGTATAGGTCATAAAAAGTAGAGTGACACATTAAATAAATGTTAAATCCGATTAAGCTGAAGTTATGATCGGAATAAAATTTACGAGTATACAGTGGCCTGTTTTTAGTTTTGCTGCTCGAGGTGATTTTCAAAACAGGCATACAGCTGAGCTACAGAAAATGCCGTCTTACCACACACACACACACTTATCTTAAGTGTGGAGGGGGAACCCGAAATCTGTGCATGTATATGTGTATGTAATCCATATTAAATATATAGTTGGTATATGATCATTAATTACATTGATTCGGTGATTAGATGTGTTCATCGTTTTTTTACCGACTGAAATCGAAAAAATAGATTATAAGTTGATTTAATGGAGCACACAATGTGTTTCGTCGAAACGACTTATTCAGGTGTGGTAACACTTAAAACAAATTAATTCAGGACAATTCAAACTTAATTTCAGTTTACAAGTCTGTTTTATGGTCTTTTTTTTTTTTTTTTAATTTGCTTTAAGTGTTACCACACCTGAAGAAGTCATTTTGACAAAACATGTGTGCTCCATTAAATTAACTTGTTATCTACTTTCTCGGTTTCAGTCAGTCAAAAAAAGATGAGCACACACACACACACATATATATATATATATATATAATCGTCATTTTTATTAATAAAAATAACTGTCCGAACTGGGCTAATAATAGTTCATATGCTTTCTCTCCCTGTTCCAAAATTAAAAAAAAAAAAAGAAGAAGAATTGGAAGAATGACTGGACTTACACACTTTTTATGTTTTTCCTATCTATCCACAAAAGGTTATATGCAAACTTGAAGTACATTTTGTACAGTGGATGGGTGTGCTAAAATTTTTTTTTTTCTTATCCATTTTATATATTTTTTACATCTTTCAGGTACCAAGCTCTAGAGACCAAATATTGAACTTTTTCAAGCTATTTCAGGCCTCCAGTAAGTGGGGTGGTGGGATCACATCAGGCAATGAAATTCATTTCCCACCTGAAGACAATCACAAACATCCATGCCCATGTTACGATTTGAACTCGTAGCCTGTTGGTTGGAGAGCAGATATGCTAATCAGTCCGCTAACAATGCCAGCAGTTTGATTGGAAATGACTGATTGCCATCATGATGAGAAGACTCTTTAATGGGGTATTTTCAACTGAAGGTGAGTTGATCTCATATGGGGGGCCACAGGGTTTTTTCTTTCCTGAAACTATGGTTTTTCATTTTGCACATAGCCATCTAGAGAACACATGCAATTAATGGATAGAAATATTTTTGGTGGGTGGTAGTGGTATAAAGAGCCTGTAGTATGTAGATATTGGATTAATTAGTGCAGACAGTGAATTGTAGAGTGTCCTCCATGGTTCTTGGACTCCATAGAAGTATCACATGGTAATAAATAATGCCTATTTCTGCTAGTATTCACTATGATGTACTATTATTACATGACAACTTTACAGAGTCCAAGAACTTATTGAAGGAAGGCAATCTAGACCATACAACTTACTGTCTATATACAGATTAATCCACCATGCCATCTGCTGATGTAATTATTATCTATATACTGCCATCTGCTGCTTCCTAGTAGTATATTTAATGAGAAAAATACTATTAGGGAGTAGTTGGTGGTAATACCATCTTCTAGTGATATTTTAACAGATGAAAAATAACAATAGTATTTTGTTTTATTAATTCTGCCTGTTCTCTGCCCAGTTTTTATGTAGGATGCAATTTCCTTCCCCCTCATTAAAAAAAAAAAATTCAATCTATATGATCAGCTTACTTACTTTTAAATTAAAAAACGTGTTTCTTTATAAAGCTATTCCATGAGGAACCAATTGTGAAGGACTTTGGTCTTGTTCCAATGAACTATGTCCGTTGTTGATGGCATGCTCTGCAATTCCAGATCATATAAACATTTCTTTTGTTAGAATCAAACTTAGATCTTTTCTATTTGATTAGTATATTTTTTTTCTCATCATTCTTACAGTAGCATGTCGAGTCGAATATGAACAGTTTGTGAGAACATTAATATTTAACTTTTGAAAGGTTTGTTGAATTAATCTGACATTCCCTTAAATATTAGTATTTTCAAATAATTACTTTTTATATTTAGGTATTCAGTTGGGGAAAGAGGGAGTGATTATTTCAATTAAATCATAGTATGAACTTTAGTCAGCACTTTTATAAGCCTAAATATACAAGTTGTTACAGTATTCAGGAAAGGTAACCTTTTCAGTAAAAGACAGTTTTAAGTAGTGATGCCAACACATTTCAAAATGAGAAATATTTGTACCAGTAATTGTACAGAAGAGTTTTAGTAAGGAAAAAAAAGTTGATTTTATATAATTAGAAAAGTAGCTGACAATATGGGAATAACTGACATATGGGAATTAGACAACCTTATGGCAGAGTAGGAAATCAATACCAGACATATAAACAATGTTTTGGGAAAATTTGTATTAGGAACAGAGCTAATGCAATTAGTATTTGTTGGATTTTTGTTAAGGAAATAGTCATTAGAATTGAAGAACATACAGGAAGACTTTTGTTTTTGTTACATAAACTTGGCTGTAAGACAAGGGTGTGTGTTTCTTTATTGATATTTATGATCTGTTTGATAATTAATAAGCATTGAACAAAATTTGAAATATTAAATTTAACTCTTTACTTTCTTCAGGTGTTCACCACCACCACTAGTATTTTTTGACTGTAAATTGCATGTGTACTCAAGGACAATTTGTCTGTATATGGAATGAAAAACCTGAGTTTCCAGGAGAAAAAACTCCCCCTGCTATTATTTTAATAATAAGGTGATATATCTTTTTGCTATTTGTATTTTGTAAATATGACTTCTGTATTAATTCAGCCTTGGCATCTTTCCAGGTCTGGCTACCATTGATGACATTTTATAATGTTCATCTGGGAGTCTGGTGGGGAAGGGGAATCGACCACTATTCTTTGGACAGAGTGGTAGGCCTTTGTATGCTGCAGACTTAATTTTCTGCCATATGGAACTGATGCTTGAGGCATAGTATTTTTTGCTGCTACTGTGTAGAGCTGATGCATGTTGATTGGGCTTTGGTTGTGGCTTTGCATGTTTGAGGTTTGACATTTTTAAGATTAAAGAACAGAGTTAGATATCATAGTTTTTTTGTTTTGTTTGAGCTGTGAGAGAGTGTCACCACTCATGGTCACTCATGACTTTTTGGAATCATGAGGATATTGAACCAGTGTACTCCTTAGTTAATCAAATACTAGAGATTACAGATATGAGAATAATGGATAAAATGAGGGTAGTGAGCAGATGGTATCAGTGGCAAAAGCCTATTAAAAATAAAGATATTAGAAAGAAACTTGATATTGTTAGCATTCTAGAATGTGAGCAGAGCTGCTCTATCTTGATATGATCGCTTAAAAGAATAGAAAAGGAAAGGTTAGGAATACACATGTGATTCTATGATGATTTGAAAAAAAAAAAAAAAGAGACTCATATAACCTACAGATTTATGAGTTATTAATGCTTTTAGAGGCTGAAATGTAACATCTGACAAGATTTGAGACTTAACAAAAACAGTTAATTAGTAAGATGGTTGCAGAAATCTAGTAATGATGTAAACTTGACAGTACCCTGATAAGTTTACATTCCAGTATTCCATATATGCTTGTTTCAATAATCAAATTCCATGAGTTGGCATATTGAAAATAATTATGAAACTGGAGGAATACTCATGTAAATAACTTTATTAATCTAGAAGTTTTGTCTCAGTATCATAGGCATTGCCAATTAAACAAGAACTGACAACTGAAACAACAGATTCTGTTTCAGTAAGGAAATACCATGAGTAGACATATTACTTTAAATTATAATAACGAAATTAACTCACGTAAAATATTATTTATTAGTAGCATTTTTGCCTGAGTATCACAGGCATCTTCAGTACATGTAAAAAAGCTAATTAAACAAGAACTGACAATTCCAAAGGGTGCCACCTAAGTAACAAATGTAAGATTACTAAAAAGGTAATTAAATTTCCTAACTTATTTTAAAAAAAATAGATAAATAAATAAATAATATATATATATATATATTGTATACAAATTAAAAAAAGTTAGGAAAGATTAGCTGATTTAAAAATACTATCTCCAACAAAGGGGAATAGACGTAGACCATTGGATCTGTTTAAGTTAGGAGAATGAAGTAAAGTTTCACATGTTTCTTTATAAAACCATTCCATGAGGAACCGACTGTGAAGGACTTTTGTCTTGTTACAATGAACTATGTTGAGTGTTGATGGCATGCTCTACAAATCCAGACTGTTCAGATTCAAGATATTGAATATATGACTTGTGTTCTTCTAGCCGAATAAAAGCAGATCTTCTTGTTTGTCTGAAATAAGATAACCCACAAGAGCAAGGAATCTGGTAGACACCTGGATAACTGAGATGTGGAAGCTTGTCCTTTGGAGAAGTGAGAAAGGCGGAGATTTTTCTGATGGGTTGAAAGGCAACAAAAATATTTAGTGGTTTTAATACTTTTGCTATGTGTTCACTAATGCCTTGCATATAGGGGATAGGAATGCACGTTATTTCTTTATTTGAAGAGGAAGATATATCAACACTACTCAAAACTCTTTTGATGAAATAATTCTTATAACTATTAGATAAAAAAGAGGAAATAATATATTGCAATTCTTTCTGTAATAGTTCCTTTGAAGAAGAAAAGGAGTGGGCCCGATGAACCAGTATTTTAATAATTCCTGCCTTTTGACTGGGATGGTGATTAGATTTATCATGGATATAATGGCCTGTGTGAGTCTCCTTCCTATAGACTGAAAAATGTCGGTTACCATGATAAAATGCCGAGGCTATTTTTTTTTTCCTGTGGCATGCATAAATTAAGTTAAGGGGATAATAAATCCCTCATTATTTTAAAACTGGATATACGAAACTTGGAGATCGAAATCTAAGAGTTTCACGCAGAAGAACTGTTGGCGAGTCCAAGTGTAAGTCAACACCTGGTAGTGCAACTCAGAGCAAAAGGTGGAGCAGGCTCCCTCACTATCCTTAATATTTTCTCATAATGTAAAATGCAGCTCCTAGGAGATGTATTACTGCTTTACATTATGAGGAGGTCAAAAAAATAGCTTCTTGGCTCTTTATCGCAGTAATAATATATGGGTACATCTTTCTGGCAATTCGTATAGTAAAGGTACGTAAGTTCAGTTCACTTAAACCTTGGTATTATCCAGGTCTACCTACTCATTGATGAGACCTCAATAAAGATCGAAACCGGTCTAGGTAGTGACCTCTCCTCGTAATGTAAAACAGTAATACATCTGCTAGGAGCTGCGTTTTACATTATGAGAAAATATTAAGGATAGTGAGGGAGCTTGCTCCACCTTTGCTCCGAGTTGCCGTAGTGTTGTACTACCAGGTGTTGACTTACGCTTGGACTTGCCGATAGTTCTTCGGCATGAAACTCTTAGATTTCGATCTCCAAGTTTCGTATCTGGTTTTAAAATACTGAGGGATTTATTATCCCCTTAACTTAATGTAGGTAACTATCAAGGTCGGCAAAGTATTAAAAGATCTAAAAAGGCTTACTGCTTATTTACTTCTACACTTAGGGTGAACTGGATCCTTGGATGGAGTGCATTTAATTTAAAGAAAAACTTTTGTAATTCATCAGAAGAGCCATTCCAGATAGCAAAAATGTCATCTACGAGGGTGGTCTGAAAAGTTCTTGGCCTAACAATGAAGAAAGAATTTATAATTTCAAAATTATTTTTATTTTTGAACATAATCTCCCTTAAGACTAATACATTTATTCCAGCACCATTATCCCATCCCTGTAGTGGTTCTCAGTAAGATCTGCAAAATATTCTTCTACACCTACAATGAAGAAAAATGCTGGTCAGCATTTTTCATCTTGATTCCATGCTGACCAGCAAGGAAGAGATTTTAGTTTTGAGAAGAGATAGAAGTCAGAGAGAGCCAAATCTAGGGAATATGGTGGATGTTCCAACAATTCATAGTGCAGATCCCTTAATTTTCCTGTGGCCAAAACACCTTTGTGAGCAGGTGCATTGTCCTGATGAAAGATGATTTTTTTCTTCTGCAAACCGGGTCTTTTCTCACGAATTTTTTCGTCTAGTTTGGTTAAAAGATAGGAATAATATTCCCTGGTTATTGTTTTACCATTTTCAAGATAATTTATAAACAAAATGTTTTAGCATCCCAAAACACTGATGCCATGACCTTTCCTGCTGAGGGAATGGACTTTTGTCTTCTTTGGTGCTGAACAACAGGCTTCTGTCTACTGTTTTGACTGTTGTTTGGATTCTGGTGTGTAATGGTGAATCCAAGTGTCATTCATAGTAATAAACTGACAAAAATCAGTTTTATTTTTGTTAAAATGCTCCAAGCACTGTTCAGAGATTTTTCATAGCATAGACAGAGGTATTCGATCCTTATCCCAAAAAATCACTAACAGGATGTGTTGTAAATGTGCAAAAATTCTTTTTAATGCCAAGCCACTGTAAGAACAGGGGTTGGATTGACTGACTGGCTTCGAGTTGGAAAAGGAGTCAGGCAAGGATGTTTACTTTCTCCTCACTTCTTTAATATATATGTGGAGGACATTGTGTGTGTGTGTGTGTGTGTGTGTGTGTGTGAAGCATTGAATGAGCTCAAGACAGAAATTAGGATAGGAGGTAGATTGATCAGTAATCTGAGGTATGCTGAAGATGCAGTTTGTAATGACATGGAAGAACCAGGACTAATTCTTGAGAAAGTTAACAAGATCAGTAATAACGGAGGACTTCAACTGAATCCTAACAAGAAAAAGATGGTTTTCAAAGGAAATACAAATAGGGAAGCTCTTGAGAAACAGGTGTACCTTAATTGAGAAAGAATTGAAGTCGGCAAATTTGAGTACCTGGGATCCATTATTAATGTGAAGAATTGCTGTTCAGAAGAAGCTTAGGAATGGCTAAAATCTGGAAAGATGGATCTATCTCCATGGGAACAAAGTTGAGTATTTTAGATGCAGTTGTTTTTCCAACAGTGACTTATGGATGTGAGACTTGGGACCTAAAGAAGTCATATAAGAAACGGATATCTGCTTTTAAGATGTAGTGTTACAGAAGGCTGTTGAGGATATCATATACTGAAAGGCATACAAATGAATGGGTGTTAGAAAAGATCAGTAGAATTATTTAAATTAAGTGGATATTGAATCCAACATTATTTCAAAGCCGAATAGAGAAACTACAAGAGTTTCATGCCGAATATAGAGACTATAAAAGTTTTGGTGGATACAAGCGTAAGCAAACCTTTTATGAGAGGGCAACTCGTATAAAGGTGGATTAAGCTCCGATCACTGTCCTTAGTATTTTCCCATAATGTAAAAAACACATCTCCTAGGAGATGTATGATGTTATACATTATGGGGGGGGGAGGTCACTGCCGAAGTGAAGCCTTTTGGCTCTCTTTTTCAGTTTCTCTATTCGGCTTAGAAATAATGTTGGATTCACTATCCACTTAATTTGAATAATTTTGCATTGCCGAAGTGAAGCCTTTTGGCTCTCTTTTTCAGTAATTCTTGGTGCCTTTTGTGATTTCTCTATTTGGCTTTGAAATAGTGAGTGGTATCAGTGGAACTAGCTGTAGATCCAGAAATGAGCTGTTGTGTTTGTATACAAATGCTAGAAGTATAAGAAACAAGGCAGATGAAATGGTTGCAATAATTGCGTCTGTTCAACCAAAGATTGTCGGAATAAGTGAGACATGGTTGGAAGAGGATGACATCCTGACAGGAATAGAGATGGAAGGGTATGATATGTTTCGTGAGGATAGAAGGGGTAAAAAGGAAGGGGAGTGCTATTGATGATAGAGAAAGAGGTATGTCCATACAAAGTGGAGATGCAAGACGGAAATAGTGCCAGTGGTTTTGAGGCAGTATGGTGTGAGATAGAGGTGAATGGAATTGAATACTTGGTGGGATGTTGTTATAGACCAGGTAATGTGGATGGTGGTGATAGCGAAATGTATAGTCAAATTAGGCCAAGCAAATAAGAAAAGGGTGATCATTAATTATGGCAATATAGACTGGAATGATGACATAGCAACTGGAAGTAAAGAAAATGAATTTCTTGAATTTTTGAGGGATAACTACCTCAGACAGTATGTAACAGAGGGCACACGAGGATTAAGGATTTTGGATTTGGTCATCTCATCAGAGGATATAATTATAAATGAGGTGTCAAATCAATCACCAATTAGTGAGAGTAACCATGAGGTGATTACCTGGGTGGTTGCCAGCAGTGCGAGGACCCCTGTGAGAAAAGGGTATATGTGGAACTAAAAGGGGGGGGGTGATTATGAAGAGCTCAGGAGACAGCTTGCGGGTGTAGCGTGGAATGAGGAGTTAGCTGGAAAAGAGATCAATGCAGCTTGGGGAATTTTCAAAAGCTGTCTAGTAGATGCAATGTCTAAATGTATTCCAAGGGTGAGAAGGTTAAATTAGGTAGGTGTGAGATGGATGAATAAAGAGATTAAGCATGCGATACAGAGAAAAAGGGCATTGTGGAGGCAGCATAAGAGAAGTGGAAATAACCAATTTCATGAGGTCTACAAAGACCAGGCAAGGACTTGGTTGGTGAGAGTAGCTAAAGAGAGGTATGAACAGCAGTTAGCTAATGAAGCCAAAAAGAATCCTAGGGAGTTCTTTTGATATGTAGCCAGCATAAGAAAGAATGATTATAGAAGGATGACATTGATTGGAGAAAATGGTATAAAGACAGCTGTTGCAAAATGTGTGGTGGCGATACTTAATGAGCAGTTCATAAAGATCTTTCAATCTTGTGAATGTGACTTCATGGAGAGATTGAGACCAGTTGATGATGGGGAGGAGAGACTGACTGACTGTAAGTGAGTAAGAGGAGTTGAGTAAACTAGATGTAAACAAGGCTGTGGGACGTGATAATATATCACCGTGTATTTTGGAGGAATGTGCCAAGGAGTTGACACCTGCCTTGATATATTTTTTTAATACGAGTCTTGCACTTGGTCAAGTTCCTAAGGAGTGGAAGGAGGGCAAGATTGTGCCACTTCATAAAGGAGGTGATCAAACTCGAGCATCAAACTACAGGTTTATCTGTGTGTCAGGTGTTGTGGTTAAGTTGTTGGAAAAGCTTGTGAGAACTAGGATCCAGAGTTGAGTAGACAACAATGGTATAATCTTTGATGGACAGCATGGATTTGCTAAAGGGAGGTCATGTTTTAGTAATCTACTTACTTATTACAATAAAATGATTGCTTCCTTGGACAGAGGAGAAGGATACACAGTAATATACTTGGATTTCTCAAAGGCTTTTGATAGAGTACCTCATGATAAGTTGACAGTCAAACTAGAGCAGATGGGGTTGGATATTGGATTGGAGACTGGCTATCTGATAGGTATCAACAAGTTGTGTATGGGGGTGCGATATCCAGGAAAAGGAAAATCACTAGTGGAGTGCCTCATGAGTCTATTTTAGGGCCATTACTGTTTAACTTGTATATTAATGATATTGGCAAAGATTTGGATGGAGATATTCAGTTGTTTGCAGATGATGCAAAGTTGGGACGAACCATAAAGAGTAGTGAAGATGTTGTGGCCTTACAAGAAGACTTGAATAAATTGAGTGATTGGGCACTGAAATGGGGATTGTGAGTTCAATGTTGCAAAATGTAAGGTTTTAAAATTTGGAAAACAAAGATGGGATGCAGAATTTATGCTTGGTGAGAATATATTGTTGGAGATAAAGGAAATGAGAGATCTGGGGGTGATGGTGAATAAGGATCTAAAATTTAGGGGACACATCGACAAAATTGTGAAGACAACACAAAGGCTTCTGGGAATGATGCGGAGGACACTGACACGTAGACATAGGGAGATTCTTGTTCCGTTGTATAAGGCTTTGATTAGGCCACATATGGGCTATTGTGCTCAGATTTGGTCACCAGGTTTTCAGAAAAATGAAGAGATGTTGGAAAGGGTACAAAGGCGACTGACTAAGGTAGTTTCTGACCTCTGGAATGTTGAGTATGAGGAAAGATTGAGAAGATGTAATTTTGCAGAGTCTGGTGAACAGGAGGAAGAGGGGAGATATGATAGAGACCTACAAGTTGGTAAGGGGTTGTTATAGGATCAGTGGTGGAGAAGTTCTACAGTGAATAGTGGGAGATCAGGGGTGAACCAGAGGTCATCCCTGGAAACTGTATAAAGAGGGTGTGAGCAGGGCAGTGAGAGGCAGGTTTTTTTCATGCAGAGTTGGGAATGATTGGAATGCCTTGCCTGAGAGTGTGGTGTCTGCAAGGAGTTTGAGTGTGTTTAAGACATTGTATGATGAGATGTGTGTGTGTGTGTGTGATAAAGGGACCTCCCAGATGAGTCTTTGACTCCATGAGGTCTTGGGGTAATAATAAGAATAATAATAATGTTGGATTCAATATCCACTTAATTTGAATAATTTTGCATCACTGAAGTGAAGCATTTTGGGTCTCTTTTTTAATTCTTGGTGCCTTTTGTGATCAGTAGAACCTTAAGGATATTAACGGAAGAAAGTTAAAATATTTTGGACATATTGAAAGGATGGAAGGGGGGGGGACTTCTCAGAACAATAATAGAAGTTAAAGTTCTTGGAAAAAGAGGCAGGGAGTAGACCATCAATGAGATGGATGGATGGATGGCGTGTGTGGAGTGACTCTTCTTCAGAGAGTTGAGGCCACCAGAAAAGCAAACAACAGGACTACATGGCGAGGCCTGGTGTGGCACATCACCGAGCACCGGAATGACCATACGGCATCTGTGGATGCCCAGTGAACATATAGATTGTGAAGCTTCCTTGTCCTAATCTATCTTACGCTGAATTAAAAGCACTGAAATCACTGAAGAATAATTATAATTTAATTATTACAAAAGCTGACAAGGGGAAGGCCGTAGTTATTCAAGATAGAAGAGAATATGAGAGAAAAATGTCTCTATTGCTCCACAACTATTCAGCTTACAGGCCCCTCACATCAGATCCTACCAGTAGTCAATTAGAAAGACTTAATTCTCTTATAGATAATGTATCTATATGGGATGAAGATAAAAAAAAAAAAGACCTTAAAACCTCCTTTGGTCGTTCACCTTGATTTTATGAGCTTCCAAAAGTTCATAAACCAGGCATTGTGTTAAGACCAGTTGTGGACTGTATAGGTTGTCCCACTTATAAAATTTACAAAATTTTTATACAATTTATAAAATTACAAAATTTTTATCAAATTTATTCACTTCAACTAGAACTGCTACTTATATAAAAAAATTATTTGGATTTCAAAAATAAAATTTTGGTTATTATGATTAGTCTAGATGTGGTTTCATTATTTACTAATGTTCCTTTATTTGGCACCATTGAATTACTCTAACAAGAATTTCCTTCAGACATTGTAAAAATATTTGTTTTCTAATACATTCTGGTTATTTTTCCTTTAAAAACAAGTTATATCAACCTGTTTCTCCTAACTTCTTTATGGGGCACTTTGAAGAACGTATTTTGACAACATTTCTCCCATTGTTTCAGATATGTAAATGACATTTTTGCTATCTGGAATGGCTCTTCTGATGAATTACAACAGTTTCTCTTAAAATTAAAAGCACTCCATCCAAGGATCCAGTGCATCCTAGAAGAATAGAAATAAATAAGCAGTTAGCCTTTTTAAATTTTTTTAAATTCTTTACCAACCAAATGGTAACCTACATTTCTCAGTCTATAGGAAGGAGACTCACACTGGCCATTATTATTATTATTATTATTATTATTATTATTATTATTATTACGGGCAAATCCAGGGAGTCAACAGACTCATCGAGGGAGGCCCTAACATCATGTCAAGAACGACTATTCGACATTCACACAGTATCTATCATACCTCGCCATGAACTCATTCACAGTCATGCCACTGACAACAGACTCTGGCAGCTTATTCCACTCATTCACAACTCTCCAAGTAAAAAACCTAGCTCTAACACCCTTGCTAACCACATTCTTGCCCATCTTCCATGTATGGCACCTAGTTTGTTATATCCATACTAAATCTCATCACCATCCCAGTCAAAATATGGGAACTATTAAAACACTGGTTCATTGGGCCCACCCCTTTTGTTCTTCAGAGTAACTATTACAGAAAGAATTGCAATATATTATTTACTATTTTTTATCTAATGGATATAAGAATTCTTTCATTAAAAGAGCTTTGAGTACTGTTGATATCTTCCTCTTCAAATACAGAAGAAATAACGTGTATTCCTATCCCCTATATGCAAGGCATTAGTGAACACATAGCAAAAGTATTAAAACCACTAAATATTTTTGTTGCCTCTCAACCTATCAGAAAAATCTCTGCCTTTCTCACTTCTCCAAAGGACAAACTTCCATGCCTCAGTTTTCCAGGAGTCTACCAGATTCCTTCTCTTGTGGGTTATCTTATTTCGGACAAACAGGAAGATCGGTCTTTATTCGTCTAGAAGAATACAAAGTCATATATTCAATACCTTGAACCTGAACTGTCTGGACTTACAGATCATGCCATCAACACTTGACATAGTTCATTGGAACAAGACAAAAGTATTCACAAAAGTAGGTTCCTCATGGAACAGCTTTATAAAGAAACATGAAACTTTACTTCATTCTACTATCTTAAACAGATCCGATGGTCTATGCCTATCCCCTTTGTGGGAAATAGTACTTTTTAAATCGGCTCATCTTTCCTAACATTTTTAATTTGTATATATATATATATATATATATATGTATATATTTTATTTATTTCTTTATCTATTTTTATTTATTTTTTTAAAAAATAAGTTAGGAAATTTTAATGAACTTTTTTTATTTATCTTACATTAGTTACTTAGGTGGCACCATTTGGAATTGTCAGTTATTGTTTAATTAGCTTTTTTACATGTAATGAAGATGCCTGTGATACTCAGGCAAAAATTCTACTAATTATTTTTATGGCAAAAGGAATACAGAACAACTACAGGGCAATGGCCAGTCTGGAAAGCCAATCCAAGGCCTCATCCGTCACCATGTAGATGTCCTGTAGGCTGCCACCGTGAAATTGGCACCTTGGGCAGTCATTCAAAATATGAGTAATCGTCTGAGCCACAGGGGAACAATCACAATGAGGGTGGTCTAACAGCCCCCATTTATGTAGAAGTTAGCCACATCTGCCCTGGTTAGTTCTGATCCTGTTGATTGATGATCAAATCTTCCTGAATAGCAAAACCAGGCTGCAGAGCACAGGGATCTTCTACCAGGAAGCCGTTTGTTGGGAGATTGTTGGATCAGTATTCTCTCCACATGTCAGGTGTTGATGGCAGGGCAGCTGAAGAGAGTTCACCCATGGACCAGAGAGGCTTTCTAGATTTTAGGCAAAGCCTAGGTGGATTTATGAGAGTGGGTCTCTCATTGCTTTATTAAATTCTTTAATCGAGGCTTGTCTCCATATGTTTGGCAGAGCAATGTTAGATAAGACAGGCAGTCGAGAGAGAGAGAGAGAGAGAGAGGGGGGTGCTTCTCATTGTCCCACTAATTATGTTCATGGTAAAGTTTAGCTGGGTGTCTATAATGTTAGTGTGTGTGCACTTCTTTCCCAGACAGGGGCACAATATTCTGCTGCAGAGAATGCTAGGGCTAGTGAAGACGACCTTAGGACTTCTGCACCACAACCCCAGGTTGTTCCAGCAAACCTTGAAATGATATTGTTTCTTGTTTTAATTTTGTTGGACAGGTTGGTAATGTGCCTTTTATAAGTTAGGCTTCTGTCCAGGCCCACTCTAAGGTATTTCGGGTGAGGCTAGTGTTCTACCATTTTTTTCACAGAAAGAAAGGTTGAGATGTCGATTTGCCTCTGCATTGTTCAGGTGAAATACTGTAGACACAGTTTTTGTTGGATTTGGCGTCAAGTACCACTGCTTGAAGTACTCTTCCAGGATGTTCAGGTCTGTGTTCAAGATTGATTCCAGGTTGGCAAAGGAGGTAGATTGATGTAGGATCGCTAGGTCATCAGTGTACATATACTTGCTTGAGCTAGTATGTGGTAAGTTGTACACGTAGATGTTAAAAAGTAAAGGGGATAACACAGAATCCTGAGGGAGACCATTGTGGAGGGATCTGGGCCTGCTCTTTTTTCTGCCAATATGGACCCGGATCTTTCTGTTGGAGAGAATGAATTCAAAAAGCTGGAAAGTTTTTTGCACCTTATAATATTTCCTAGCTTTAGGAGGAGGCCCCTGATCCAGACTGTGTCATAAGCTGATGTTAGGTCAATGAAAGTGACTCCAGATTTAAGTTTCTTTTGGAAGCCTGCTTCAATCTGTGTTGTCAGGGCCAGGACCTGGTCACAGCAACTTCTTCCTGTCCTGAAGCTAGCTTGTTCAGTCAGGAGTGCCCTTTCGATGAGTGGTGAAATTCTTTCAAAGAGAATTCTTTCAAAGAGCTTAAAGGTGGAGTAAAGCAAGGAGATAGGTCGTAGATTTTTGACATCATTTGGATCTTTCCCTGGTTTGGGCACGGCAATTATTTTGGCTTCCTGCCACAGATTTGTAGTTTACCAGTCATTATAATTTCAGAGAAAAGGGTGGTTAGACATGTGTGGCCTTGTTGACCGAGATGTTTTAGAAACTCAGGGAGGATACCATCCACTCCTGCAGCCTTGCCATTCTTGGTGAGTTTTAAGGCTACCTCTGTCTCTTCCTGAGATACTGGGTGTACAAGTTTGGGAAGCTTGGGTCCCGTCTTCAGAATTTGTTTAATGGAAGATTGCACAGTAATTTTCCTGATAGAGCTGGGATGTATCTTGGAGGTTTTCAATAAATGATTAGCCATTTGATCAGGAATTATCTCTGTTGTTTTGTGTGTTGTTGGTTCTGCTTCACCTAATTTTCTCAGAAGTGACCTGCTTTTCCGTTAGATGTCGGGATAATCAAGTTCATGGATGGCTGAGATCCATCTTTCCTTTCTGTTTTTATCCAGGGTTGCTATGAGCTCCTTAGCAACAGCTGGATCTTCAGTTTTCTCATATTTGGCTAAAAGTGTTCTCAGTTTCTCTACTCTAGCATGGGATGTATTGTTTTCTGTACCCTCTAGGAATAGAGGCTTTGGCTGCAGTTTTGATTAGTTGAACAAATCTTGGATAGCAATTAGGAGTGGGTGGAATTGCTCTAATGGTTGCTCGATTTGTTTCCGATAATTCTATGATAAAGTCTACTAATAAATAATATTTTACATGAGTTAATTCCATTATTATAATTTTAAGTAAGACAATTCTAAAAGCACCACCTAAGTAGCTAATGTAAGATAACTATAAAAGGTCTAGTAAATACTTTCTGCACCAACCAAGAGTTCGCTTACGAAAAATACACTTCTCTGACACTTCCAGTTCATTAGTACTGAATGAGAGTTTCTGTCTGGTCTCTGAGGAGAACCAATCAGTTTGAAACAGATGTCAGGCCAGTGAAACCTTATCAAAATGGACCAGTAGCAATATATGGATGCTTGGGCAGTGATCATGTTTTCCTGTAATGTCTGTGCTAGGACTAGTCATAAATGCTGGGTAGTGTATTCCTCTAAGCTCTCTGGTCAAATTTCATATGAAAATTTTATAGTTTCTGCATTCGCCTTTGAAATAATGCTGGATTTAATATCCACTTGATTTATATAATTTTGCATTGCTGAAATGAACATTTTGGTTCTTTATTTTACTAAATGAGTGGTCTAAAAAGTTCTTGGCCTAACAATAAAGAAACAAATTTATAATTTCAAAGTCATTTTTATTTTTCAACATAATCTCCCTTAAGACTAATACATTTATTCCAGCAATGCTTTAGCGCCATTATCCTGTCCCTGTAGTGGTTCTCAGTAAGATCTGCAAAATATCCCTCTACAGCTGCGCTCACCTGTTAATTTGAAGAAAAATGCTGACCAGCGAGGAAGAGTTTTAGTTCTGGGAAGAGATAGAAGTCAGAGGGAGCCAAATCTGGGGAACAGGGTTGGATGTTCCAACAATTCATAGTTCAGCTCCCGTAATTTTCTCATTGCCAGTTTACCTTTGTATGCAGGTTCATTGTCCTGATGAAAGATAAATTTTTTTCTTATGCAAACCGGATTTTTTCTCATGAATTTTTTCGTCTAGTCTGGTTAAATGCTCAGAATAATATTCCCCAGTTATTGTGTTATCCTTTTCAAGATAATTAATAATGAAATGCCTTTAGCATTCCAAAACACCGATGCCATGACCTTTCCTGGTGATGGAACCAGCTTTGTTTTCTTTGATGCTGAACAACTGGCTTCTATCGAAAAACATTTAAAAAAGATATCAAGGATATCTTTTTTAAATGTTTTTCATGTCACCTCTATGATCACTAATTCCTTTTACTGCACTGTTTCCTCCATTTCTGTTCTTCAACAGCCTCCAGAATATTTTACTACCTTTCTGATATTTATTTGTATGTTCTTGCCAAAGTCTTCCTATGACTTTGGCAAGAACATATAAAAAAATAATTTGTTTAGCTTTCTTACATTTGTCTCTGTATTCTCTAAGAGCCCAAGCTGACTTATTTGCCAGGAACTTTATATATAAATATAAATACATATTTATACATATTTATAGTTAATTAAATAAATAAATAAATATATATATATATATAGATTTATGTAAAAAAAAAAAAAAATATATATATATATATATATATATATATATATATATATATATATATAGATATAGATTTTTTTTTTTTTTGACAACAGAAGAGATTAACTGATTTAAAAAGTACTAATTTTATTTTGTCTTAATATATATAATTTTTTTTAATAAGTTAGGAAATTATTGACCTTTTATAGTTATCTTACTTTAGCTACTTAGGTGCCACTTTTTCGCATGGCTAGCCGATTTGCTATGCGCTTTGCAACCATATACATAGGAAAGGAATGTCCTGGGTTCAATTCCTGTCACTGACGTGAAGAACTTAGGATCTTTTTCAGATATAGCCAAGTTAGCCAGTCTTGGGCGTGGATTGCAGGGTTTCTCCCCCGTTTATCTGGGGTTTTCATCCCTCAAACAGGCAAACTGGCCTTGAGAACTCAGCGCCTCTACAGACATAGGATACACTGGGAGGCATAGGGCTAACCACCTTATCCTTGTATACGGTTGCAGTTAAATGAATAGAAAAAAAAAAACCCTCAACATTGCAAGGTAAGAGAGGAAAGAAGGAGAAGTGTTACTTTTTAGAATTGTCTAATGTTTTAATTGCTATTCTGTGATCTTCTATCCAATCTGTGCACAGTATTAGACAATCTGGATCCTCTGTTCTAGTTTGCATAAATGTTGTATTGTTTTAAATCTACACTTTGTGCTTGCAATTAACAGGTGGTGGTGTCACATTAGGGGGTAAAAAAAAAATCATATACAGCTGAAAGACTGCTAAACAGTCATTCCTCATGGGATTTGAACCCTTATATCATAAATTTAGTTTAATCCTTTATCCAAGTGTGAGCAAACAAAGTTTGTGCCTGAAAGTATCTTCAGGACTGGGTTAAGGTGGTACAACACCAGGGCAACTCCTTGCCAAGGTGGAGCAAGCTACCATCACTCCTATCTCAGTATCTCCCATAATGCAAAACACATCTCCTTGCAGATATGTATAATGTTATGCATTAAGGGAAGGGCCACTACCCAGACTAGTTTCGACCTTTATTGAGGTCGAATGGGAGTTCATGCCTTTCATCACTGGCCTCTTTAGATTTAAAAAAAGTTGTGCTGAGAGTCAGCTTGATAGTGAGAGAGGAGGAGAAAGGTAGAGTGGATAGTAGTAGATAGTTAAAAGAGGCCTCAGTCGATCTACTTGGCCTGACTTAAATGTCAGCACCAAGCAGATCTCCGACATTATCTCCCTCCATCCGTTCTTTTCAGCTTTCCTCGGTCGGTCACCTCTTCAGATGACCGCCCGAGGAAAGCGGAGGAAAAACAAATGAAAGAAGCAACACATGAAAAAGGAAACTGGTAAATAACATTAAAACGTACATATAACAATTTGTAAGACAGAACCAAAGAAATAAGAAACTAGGTGAATTTCGGAATTTCAAACTGAATGACCAGAAGAGCGGGGGAAGAGCCTGGCCTGAGTGATGCAGCTCACAAGGAGCTGCACCGCCTCGATGTAGGCCTTCGCAGCCCAGGTTCTCAGGGTACCCCCTCCTGTGGAATAGACAAATACCTTTTCATAACAAAAATTCTAATCTGAAATGGAAAGAGAAAAAGGGGATTTTTTTTTTTCCCCCCCCGAGTCTGGTCGCTCCGTACGACGAATCTACTGACTTGTCTGCCTGTTAAGCAAGGCTTACATCCTCCTGCTTTCTGTTGTTGTGGGTTTTGAGGATGTGATCTGCTAACTTTTCTCCGCGGGAGTAGTTTAACATTCCTAGGCCTCTGTACAATGCTGCTCCTGCGTCATCCTTTGCATCAATAAATTCTTCGATTTGTTCTGGAGTAATTTCGTCTATGTCTTCAACAAACATATCGTTCCACTCTGCGCTTACCACTTTAGGCCCGTTTTTCCCTGTGAGGATAAGTAGGATATCCCCGAATGCTTCTATACCATTTCGTAAAGCCTTCTCTTCCTCGGGGAAGTCTTTTAGTAGATGTAGTATTGTCGCATTGGCTTTTGCATAAGGGTACTTTGTGGGTTCTGCTATTACCTTTCCAGGTTCAGCTATGCCCGGACTCCCTGGTTGTGGTTTTTTTACATTCCCTTCTTCAGGGCTGCCTGGCCTTTTTTGTGTGGTTTCTTCTCTATGAATTTCCATTTCTACTGTTTCTTCTTCTGTTATTTCTTCAACTACCATGATAGGACCTTCCTGCTGGTGTTTCTGTTTATTTTCTGTGGTGGTGGTTTGGTCGTTGGCTGGCTCCTCATGCTTTGTGTCTTTCCTGGCTGCTTCTACAATTTTGGCTGTAGGTTTCTCTTTTGCTTCATTTTGCGATGTGGCGGTGTGATTCTTTGTTGCTGCCCTTTCATGTGCAGCCTCCAGGGTTGGGAAGTCGTTCTGCTCCATGCCACTGATATTGTTTTCCGGTGTTGCAGTGTTGGGCGTAATAGTACCTCCCACTCTTTCTGTATGGTTTCTACTTGGACAGGTGTCCACTTTATGGTCTGTGTTACCACATTTTAAGCAGGCCGACTGGCAATTCTGCAATGTATGGCCCGCTGTCAGGCAGTTCCTGCATTTCATTTTCGGGCACTGAGCCCCGAGATGCGTGAGGGCACCACACTTAAAACACTGTCGCTTTACGCCAGGGTAGCTAACCATTACCCTGGCCGATCCTATTTTGAATTCGGAATTTCTGCCTTCATCATGACAGAAAAAGTGACTTCTAGTGACTTCCATTAAGGGAAGTCAGCATCCGTGCCAATTTTTATATCCCGCACGGCTCCCCATTTCGAGAAGACTTTAGTGATGATGTCAGTGTCTTCTTCGAGATATTCAATTGGGAAACGATCTATTCTTACACTTTTGGAAAAACTTCCTACCACAAAAGGATGAAAAACTTTTCCCTGGCACTCGACTCCTTTCAGTAATTTTTCTCTAGTTGCAACGTTAGTGCATACAACTTGAAACCTTCCCCCCCCCCCCCCGTAAGGGGTAAAACCAGAAATATTGTCTGCCCCGACATAGTTAATTATAGTCTTCGCAAACGTCCTCTTCTCAATATTAGCATCAATTTCGAACCCGAGGGTTCTTACCCTCGGTAAAACCGAAGACATTATTACTTAAAGAAAGAAAGGAAGAAGACTTTCCAAGGATAGTCTATTCCTATAAATTAACGGAATGCCGTGTATAGGCCTAAAAAACCCACAAAAAGAACAAGGAATCTTACCAAGGCAGGACCCTGTTGGTAGCAGGACTTCAATCGGAGCTCTCTTTTCGGTTCTCGTAAACTGTTGCTGGAATCCGCTGGAACAGGTTTGAAGAAGGACTGGAACATGGAGCTTTCTCTCAAGGCCGCTGGAAACAGGTCTCTTCAGTGGGAGCCAGGCCCAAGTGGAGACACCAGGCAGAAACATTAGCAAGGTCATCTCTACTTATAGGAGTTGCCAACCGGTGTGCCACCTTTTTAATAAATTACTCTGGATTTAGAGAAAGATGTTGAAAGTTTATTTTTCACTTGGTTAGACTATAATAAATTTAGTTTAATCCTTTATCCAAGTGTGAGCAAACAAAGTTTGCACCTGAAAGTATCTTCAGGACTGGGGTAAAGTGGTACAACACCAGGCAACTCCTTGCAAAGGTGGAGCAAGCTACCAACACTTCTATCTCGGTATCTCCCATAATGCAAAACATATTCCTTGCGGATATGTATAATGTTATGCATTAAGGGAAGGGCCACTACCCAGACTAGATCGACATAATAGGGGTGACTGAAACAAAAAAGACCAAAACTGGTGAGATCTTTCTGAGCAATAAATACAAAATGTTATATTCAGGATATGACAAACAAGGAAAAGAAGGAGTAGCCATAGTATTCAACACAAAATACGAGGCTAATCTTCTTGAATGGCAGGCAGTGTCGAGTAGAGTGATTTGGGCAAATATGAGAATGGGGAACTGGACAATGAGACTTATTTGTGCCTATGGTCCCACAGAAGGTTCTACTAAGTTAGAAGTGGAGGAATTTTTTGAGGCTTTAGAAAAAGCAACTGACACAATGAAAAAGGAAAAGCTAGTCCTTGTTGGTGATCTGAATAGCAGAGTAGGAAATGATTCTGAGACATACAAAAATATTTTGGGAAAATTTGGAGAAAAGAGCAAAGCTAATAATAATGGCAAATACCTGTTGGATTTCTGCTCAGGACATGGACTGGTTATTACTAACACCATGTTCCAACATAAAAATGTGCACAAATTCACTTGGAGAGAAGAGGCAAGGAATAAGAAAAGTCTCATTGACTATGTTATTGTTGATAGTGATGTTTTCTCCCTGGTGCAGGACACCAGAGTGTACAGAGGATTTGAAATTGGAAGTGATCACTATTTAGTCTTGAGCAGGATAAAATTGAATTTAATATTGAAAAGAATAACATGTAAAAATTTTTAAAGCGAATAAAAGTTGAGCAGCTCTCAGATGTGAACCGTAGACTAAAATTTACAAAGATTATTGAAGAAAAAATGAAAGAGTTTGAGAACAGGAATCAAACCTTGGAGATTCGGCAAACTCTGAAGGAAACATTGATTGATTCTGCCAGAGAGGCATGTGGTGAGGTTGTCTGCAAGGATAAAAAAATCAGAACTCCCTGGTGGACACAGGAAGTTACAGAGGCAGTGAAGGAAAAGAAGAAAGCGTATCAAAAGTTCCTGTCAAATAAGTCGGCTTGTGCTCTTAGAGAATACAGAGACAAATGCAAGAATGCTAAACATTGTGTAGAACTAGCTAAACAAAAGTCATGGGAGGACTTCGGCAAGAATATAGAAAATAAATACCAAGAAGGTGGCAAAATATACTGGAGGTTGTTGAAGAAGCTTAGGAATGGAGGAAAGAGTGCTGTAAAAGGAGTTAGAGATGATAAAGGTGACATGAAAACGGATGAAAAAGATATCTTTAAAGTATGGAGTAATTACTTTGAAAAACTGCTAAATGAAACAAGCAGTGATGACAGCACAGTGATAAAAAAACACTGTCCAGGCATGCAGTGAGGAATACATATCCATACTTGAAGTAGAAAAAGCCATCAAAGGCTTGAAATGTGGAAAGGCAGCAGGAGTAGATGATATTCGACCAGAAATGCTGAAGTATGGTAGTATAAAAGTCTTACAGTGGCTGCACTGCATAGTTCAGAAAGCCTGGACAGAGGGAAGAATTCCCGATGATTGGAGTAGAGCTCTCATAGTACCCATATATAAAAAGGGAAATAAAACTGAATGTGAGAATTACAGAGGTATTTCCCTACTGAGTGTTCCTGGCAAGATCTGTGCAAGTATACTTGAGAAACGGTTGAGAAGAATTGTGGAAGAAAAGCTTGGTGAAGAACAAGTTGGATTCAGGCCAAATAGAGGCTGTCAGAATCAGATCTTCACTTTACGACAAATAGTCGAGAAAGCATGGGAATATAACCGAGATCGGGAATATTACTGTCGATTTGGAAAAGGCATATGACAAGGTGCCAAGAGAGAAGCTATTCAATACGCTGCAGTTATATGGTGTCAATGGGGCATTATATCAAGCAATACTTAGTCTTTATTTGAGTTGTAAGTCAGCAGTTAGAATTGAAGGAAGTACAGGAAGATGGTTTAATGTTAAATCTGGTGTGAGACAAGGATGTACATTATTCCCTCTGTTATTCATTATCTATATGGATCACATTATGAAGGAAAGTGGTATTAAAAATGATATCCAAATTGGAGATGTTAATGTCAGCTCTTTGCTTTATGCGGATGATGTTATACTTCTAAATAAATCCACTACAAGTCTGCAAGATTCTCTGACTAAATTGAATAGCTGTTGTAATAGATATGGTATGAAGGTCAGCAATAAAAAGACAAAGACAATGAAAATAGGTAGAATCATTGAAAGGTAGGAAGTCAATTGAATAAATTCATATGGAATCAGAGAGAAATTAGTAGGAACACTAAATTAGCTGTATACAAGACAGTATTCAAACCAGTTTTAACTTATGGATCTGAGAGCTGGGTCAGAAGTAAAACACTTGACCAAAGACTAGAGACCGCAGATATGAGAGTCCTGAGAAAGATTATAGGTGTGAACAGATGGCATCAATGGCAATATCATATTAAAAAAAGAGGATATTAGGAAAGAACTTAACATGGTCAACATCCAGGAATGCATTAGCAGAGCTAATCTCAGGTGGTGTGGTCACCTAAACAGAATGGGCGAAGAAAGATTAGCAAAACAAGTGTTCTCTGCCAGGTTGGCAGGAAAACGACCCAGAGGAAGACCAAGATATAGGTGGATTGGTACGGTACAATGTGCCTTAGACGATAGAAATATAAGATCTGATAATGTTGGAGTCTTGACAAGTAAGAGACTGATTTGGAGGAAAATTGTAGATAGGAAGTTAGTAATGATGTAATTTTTTTAATGTAGTACTATCATATCCTGTACACCCCTTGAGAGTACATGGCAGGAATTTGACGACGATGATGATAATGCATAACATTATACATATCCGCAAGGAGATGTGTTTTGCATTATGGCAGATACTGAGATAGGAGTGATGGTATCTTGCTCCACCTTTGCAAGGAGTTGCCCTGGAGTTGTACCACCTTAACCCAGTACTGAAGATACTTTCAGGCGCAAACTTTGTTTTCTCACACTTGAATTAAAGATTCAACTAAATTTATTATAGTCTAACTAAGTGAAAAATAAACTTTCAACATCTTTCTCTAAATCCAGAGTAATTTATTAAAAAGGTGGCACACCAGTTGGCAACTCCTATAAGTAGAGATGACCTTGCTAATGCTTCTGCCTGGTGTCTCCACTTGGGCCTGGCCCCCACTGAAGAGACCTCAATAAAGGTCGAAACTAGTCTCGGTAGTGGCCCTTCCCTTAATGCATAACATTATACATATCCACAAGGAGATGTGTTTTGCATTATGGAAGATACTGAGATAGCAGTGATGGTAGCTTGCTCCACCTTTGCAAGGAGTTGCCCTGGTGTTGTACCACCTTAACCCAGTCTTGAAGATACTTTCAGGTGCAAACTTTGTTTGCACACACTAGGATAAAGGATTAAACTAAATTTATTATAGTCTAACCAAGTGAAAAATAAACTTTCAGAACCCTTATATCTTTAGTGAATCAGAAAGTGAAGACTTGTTCTATGGTCTGGTTATTAGTTCTGATCTTAGTACTTATTCTTGCTGGAATGACTACTCCACTTAAAGCCCTCGATCCTTATCCACGAATTCCAAGTAAAAAAATCAACATATGTCCAATGGTTGAAGCAAAAAACTTTAGCCTCTCGTTCAACTCACATCAATTTCCATAAAAAAAAAAAGGGGGTCAAATTTATTCAGCTTATACTTTTTGTAAGGGCCAGATGCACTAACCATGTTACCAGTTGAAATGATAGTCAAGCATTCTGGTCCCTTGCCAAAGGATTTGGATGCAGCCTCTGTCCTTTCATGTTTCCACCTCTTTCACATTCTGATGGTATGATGTTAACATTCCTAAAGATAAAGCAGACCTCTTGGCATTATTATTTTCCTTCAGCTTTTGTATAGATAAGTAAGGCAAACTATTCCCAATATGCCTCCTCAACTTTAGCCAGCAGGACATCAGAAAAATACTTAGCGTTCTTGATTCTAATTAATCTCCTGACACTGATGGTATTTTTCCACTTGTACTTGTGGTCCAGAACTAATACTCATCTTGTATTGCATCTTTAAGCTGTCAAACTCTTCTGGCATTTACCTAACAGCTTGGATTAATCTTACGAAGCCTGTAAACAGACTATATGAGGTCAACTATTAAATCGTCACTCTATTGTTTTATTATGTTGGAGGTTTAATGGATTTTTTACAACACTCAAAAAGAATTAAAATAGAATTTAATACTTCCTATATTTCGTTCTAGTCACTAGGACATTTACGGGGATTACAAAAACAATTAATGTAACATGCACACAAAAACTTACAATACTAAGCCCAACCATGTGGGTGACACTAAAGTCCTATCTAGGTGGAGCGCCCTCTAAGGGCGGTAGTAGGTGGCCTGGAATGTAAGGTGGGACCTCTGGTGATGAGTGTTTCCCAAATCTTTGGAAGCTTAATGCAACCGTATTTGTTAAGATTTGGTTTGTTTCTGAGAGCTGCTGCTGCTTCTAAGAAAAGTCTCTCTTTCTTGAATTTGCTGTGGTGGAGCATGGTGGTTTTCTTCCATGATACTCTGTGGGTGGTGTCCAAAACATGGTCAGCCAAGCCTGAATGGCCATAGCTGTGTTTAACGATGTACGACTTGTGTTCCTCCAGGTGGATGGATGCTGATCTGCCTGTCTGTCCAAAGTACGCAAGCTTACAGGAACAGGGTACTTTGTAAACTCCAGGCAGAGAGAGAGGAGGGAGCTGATCTTTCGTAGAACGGATAAGGGTAGCAAGTTTGCAGTAGGGCTTATAAGCTGTGTAGGTTATACTCTTTTAGTATCTTGGCTATTTTTTCCGAAGTGCCTCGGATGTAGGGTATGGTGATGGCATTTTTAAAATCTTGTTGGGGGAGGAATTGATTATTTTTTTGATACTGTGTTTGCTGTAGCCATTGGAGAGGAAAGTTCTGTGTATGTGGTTAAGCTCAGTAGTGAGGGCGGTTCCACTGGAACAAAGATTGTGGGCTCTCTTGGTAAGGGTTTTAATGATGCCATATTGTTGTGAGGGGGGGTGGTGGTGGGAGAGTTCGTGAATGTATCTGCCTGTGTGTGTGGGTTTTCTGTATACAGTGAAGGCAAGTGTATCATTAGGCAGGCGTGTGACTAAGGTGTCTAGGATGGGTAAACAATTGTTCTTTTTCTTTTCCATAGTAAAGAGTCCAAGAATCCAGTTTACTATGGAAAAGGAAAAGAACAGTTGTTTACCCTTCCTAGACACCTTAGTCATGCACCTGCCTAATGATACACTTGCCTTCACTGTATACAGAAAACCCCCACACACACACAGGCAGATACATTCGCAAACTCTCCCACCACCACCCCTCACAACAATATGGCATCATTAAAACCCTTACCAAGAGAGCCCACAATCTTTGTTCCAGTGGAACCGCCCTCACTACTGAGCTTAACCACATACACAGAACTTTCCTCTCCAATGGCTACAGCGAACACAGTATCAAAAAAATAATCAATTCCTCCCCCATTCCCCGTCCCTCTCGTCAACAAGATTTTAAAAATGCCATCACCATACCCTACATCCGAGGCACTTCGGAAAAAATTGCCAAGATACTAAAAAAGTATAACCTACACACAGCATATAAGCCCTACTGCAAACTTGCTACCCTTATCCGTTCTACGAAAGATCAGCTCCCTCCTCTCTCTCTCTGCCTGGAGTTTACAAAGTACCCTGTTCCTGTAAGCTTGCGTACTTTGGTTAGACAGGCAGATCAGCATCCATCCGCCTGGAGGAACACAAGTCGTACATCGTTAAACACAACTATGGCCATTCAGGCTTGGCTGACCATGTTTTGGGCACCACCCACAGAGTATCATGGAAGAAAACCACCATGCTCCACCACAGCAAATTCAAGAAAGAGAGACTTTTCTTAGAAGCAGCAGCAGCTCTCAGAAACCAACCAAATCTTAACAAATACGGTTGCATTAAGCTTCCGAAGATTTGGGAAACACTCATCACCAGAGGTCCCACCTTACATTTCCAGGCCACCTACTACCGCCCTTAGAGGGCGCTCCACCTAGATAGGACTTTAGTGTCACCCACGTGGTTGGGCTTAGTATTGTAAGTTTTTGTGTGCATGTTACATTAATTGTTTTTGTAATCCCCGTAGATGTCCTAGTGACTAGAACAAAATATAGGAAGTATTAAATTCTATTTTAATTCTTTTTGAGTGTTGTAAAAAATCCATTAAACCTCCAACATAATGTCCTCACAGCACTTAAGCCTCTACACAAGAACGTCACTCTATTGCTCTGACTTTGTTATGCTCAAAAAAATGGGAAAGATCATTAACAGCCAACTGTTGACTATTTGGGGACTCACTATTTATTTAGTGATCTCCATGTTGGACACATGCTATGGAAAAGTTTGGAGAAACTGAAGTGGTTGCTGTATATGTTTCCAAAGCATTTGAAAGTCTGGCATTGTTGCTTTCTTACTAAGCTACCATTTTATGGCATCCCCTCCTCTCTCTTTTGAGCAGATTGGCAGCTTCCTCTCTGGTCATTCATTGCAGGTCATTGCGGGTGGTTTCCTTTCTTCAGATTTTTCAGTCACTTCTAGAGTATTCCCAGTCTTCTGTGCTTTCTCTCACCAATACTCTTCCTCCTATATATCCTTGATCTCTCTCTCTCTCTGAGTTTTATTTATAGCTTTGCTGCTTACATTATTCTCAAAACCTTGTAGTGTGCAGATCAGTGTGGTGGCTTTAAGATTCTCTATAACTAATGCATTTAAGCACTGATATTGCCATTCTTAAGAGGGGTTGGGATAACCTATTGAATTTCAGTGCCATCAAAACAAATACCTGTCTAATTTCCTAGAAGAGAGACCATGCTTCAGTCTTCTTCACTTTTGACAATACTCTGTCAACTAGTCAGTTTTTTTTTCTTAAGTTCATTTCACATTTAGATAACCTGACACAAACACGTAGCCTCCTCAATCTCCAAAAAGCTTGATATTCTTTTTTTGTTCTAAATAGTACTTCTCTCTTGCTCAGCTCCTGACAATTTATAAATCTCCAATCTGCCCAGTGATGGGATAATGTTCTAACATTTTGGGTGGTGCAGTTAAACCTCTCTCAGAATGCTTGATTACATTCAGAACAGAGCTATTTGCTCGTTTAATGACTCCTGTCTCACTGACTGGAAAAACCCCTCCACTTTCCTTAAATTATGTACAACCACGAGAAGTTTCTTGTCAGCACCCATGTATTGTTAAATTGTGAATGAAACTATGTTGTGTAATTTATTTTTTTTCATTCACATTTAACATTGCTTATTATGTATTAATCATAATTTGTATAAAGATTACTTATTGTTCCTTAATTAAGGATTAATATTTAAATATTTATTCTAAACTTAACCTACTATTAATTTATTAAATAATAATATGTGTAGAAATTTATGATAACTAAAATATATATGTAAAGTAACGAAAAGTGTATTATAAATAATTGTATACATAATGAAAGAGCTGATTAAGTAGCTCAAATATTCTGTTTATTCTTATTTGTGAAAATTTAATGTTATGTAATCACTTATGTAAGAGTAGAGCGCTGTATTACATTAGCGAAATGTTTACGTTCATGCGTTGTCATGGAGACGCATGAAATAAACAAGCACAAGTTGAAGAGTGCGTGACCTTGGAACCAGAAAGGAGAAAGGAAGGCTATAAGAATTTTTAGAGAGAAAAGGGGAAGAGTTTTGCAGAGCCTGAAGGAAAGTAGGATATAAGCAAGGAAGTGAAAGAAAATTGTAAATTCTTTAGGGCAGAAATTCAAGAGCATAGTGTTTAGAAGTAAGCAAGAAATGTAGTAAATCTTATACTCAGCTGCAAGTGAAATCAGCTGTTGTTATAGAGGAAAATTGATGTCGTAATCGGATAAATAAAGAACTGGACATTCAGTGGGAAATTCTGATTAGTTCCAGTTAATTTAGGATTACGTCTTAATTCTATGTTGCCCTGAGAAGAATTATAATGAATTTAACTAGTTGCAGGAAAGTAAACAAGGAAGGATATCAGTACCTTATTGCTGTTTTTTTAGAGTAGTGGATCGTGATTAACAGTAGTTCAGTTAAAGCGTTGAAGAATTTTATTTAATGTGTGCTCGCAATAAATTGATGTATTGAAGATTGTATCTGGTAAGAGTAGTCATACATGTTTATTTATTCTAACATTAACTATAGCGTATCTTCGAAGTTCAAGGTCCGAAATAAGATTGCTTGGAATATTGTCTACCTCGATTAGTGCCTGCTGTGAATTTAAACATTAAGTACAACTGATAGATGTGTGCAGACTGATCAAATGAGAAGTTTTATTTTATTAACTTGAGTTAAGAAAACTTGTAATTTTGAAGCTGTGAATTGTATGTTAAAGTTTAGAACATTGAATTGGCATGAGTGACTTAGCAAGATGTATTAAGTTGATTGTATTGTTTCATTTTAAAGCAGTATTCTTGTATTTATTATATATATCATATATTAAATGTTTAATTTTGTTAATCTAAATATTGTGTTTGCCTGAATTCCCTTTTATTGCACCGTTCATAAATATTCGAATCTTGCAGGAACCCCAAGTGGAATAATAAATAATTCGGCCTAAATAAATGAGGAGACTGCTAACTTAATTAAGAATTGATCCTACTATTTTATATAGACTAATCTAAAAAAATAGGGTGGCGCAGTATAATTATAAATTTCCCTACTTTTGGATCGGTGATCAATTTGCAATTAGTTGTTATATTGATAAAAGTGACTTGAACCAAGATGGCGGATTTAGAACATAACATGAAAATAGAACGTCACGACAGTATCATTCAGCTGCAAAACTAATTTATCATCCTCCTCTTTCATTCCTTGCACTTGTGCTCTTTGCAACAATCTACTTCATACTGTTTTCCCCAATGATTATGACTCTCATCTCTTCAAAAAACACAAATTTCTTTTGTCTCTTTATCCTCTTTCCCATACAGTGTTGTGTCTTAGGTCTTGGGGGCCTCTTGTGTATGGGGGCTTATATAAATTAAAATTTTCAGTTTAAACATATCTTACGTAGTGATTAGAGTGCTTCTATACACAAGAAATATGACAAAACAAGGAATATAATTCTGTTCTAGAAAATACTGTAAAAAATATTACTCTGAAGCAGATCTGATAATAAACTATTCAAGTATTTTCATTCTGTGAGATGCAGGAGTTCTGGTCTGCACAGTTTAGCAGACAAATAGTCTTATTGCTATTATCAACAGATCTTCATGGATTCAAGAGACTCATCGCAGGAGGTCTCAGTCTTACATGCACAGCTCACCATACCTTGATTTAAATGCCTTCACTGCTCCTGCACTCACCACACTCCCAGGCAATGCATTCCAATCACCCACCATCCTCCATGCAAAAAAAATCTGCTCCTCACTCTCTTGCATGCACCTATCTTATACATCTTCCAGGGATGGCCTCGTCTTCCCCTTTCCCACCAGATATTCTATGAAAAAACCTCATCACTTAATCTGGTAATTATCCCTTACCAACTGATTCAACTGATTTACGTGTCTCAGTCACGTCTCTCCTCTTCCTTCTATCCACTAGGCTTTGTAATTTGCATTCTCTCAATCTGTCCTCATATTCCACATTCCAAAGACCAGAAACCAAGTTAGTCAATTGTCTTTAAACCCTCTCCAACAACTCATCATCCTTTTGAAAACCAGGTGACCAAATCTGTGCACAGTAATCCATATGCAACCTGATCAGAGCCTTGTACACTGGTATCATAACATCCTTACTTCTACACATCAGTGTTCTCTGCTCATTTCCATAATATGCTGTGCTGTCCTCACAATTTTAGCAAAATGTCTATGAATTATGAAATCTCTATCCACCATCACCCCCAGATCATTCATCTCCTCTAAAATATCCCCACCAATCCTATACTCTGCATCCCATCTTTGCTTCCCAAATGTTAAAACTTTACACTTTGCTACATTAAACTGACATCTCAACACACACTAACCTTTGAGACAGTCTATTTAGATCCTCTTACAAAGCTACATCTGCTTTACTTCTCATAACTCTCCCAACTTTGCATTATCTGCAAACAACTGTATATTACCATTTAAATCCTTTCTACAGTCATTTACATAAAAATTAAACAACAATGGCCCCAAAAACAGATTCCTGTGGTATATCACTAGTGACTATCCTCCTCTTCTGGGATATCACTTTTCCCCATACACAATCTGATGATACCTATCAGACAGCCAATCTCCAATCCAACGCACTAATCTACTATCCAACCCAATCGGTTCCATTTTAACTACTCATTTTTCATGTGGCAATCTATTGAAAGCCTTTGCAAAATTTAAATATACTACTGTATATGCATCTTCCTTGTTCAATGCATTTGTCACCTTGTTATAATAAGTAAGCAGATTGCTAAAACACTACTTCCTTTTGCAAACCTATGCTGTCCATTCAAGAGAATTCCATTGCTGTCATCCCATTTCTGGATCCTTGTCCTCACTAGCTTCCTCAACACCTTGACCACAATTCTAGACAAGCTGATTGGCCTATAATTCGAAGCCCAAGTTTTATCACTCCCTTTATGAAGCGGAACAATTTTGCTATCTTTCCACTCCTTTGTAACTTGGATTAATCTAAGACACAGCTGCAGTTAACTCCCTGGACCATGGTGATATACCATCAAGTCCCATGGCCTTGTTGACATCAAGTTTACTCAAGTCTTCATATCTCCTGCTTGCTCACCATCATTGGTTTCTCTCCCATTTCTACTGATCTCAATTTCTGCATTATGTTACAATCACAAGGATGGAATACTTTAAAACTGCTCATTTAACACTTCTACTATATCATCCTCGCTGTTTATCATTCTCCCATTATCACTGACCAACGTCATCCTCCCCATAATCATTCTTCATTCTACTGACCACATCGGAAAAACACCCCAGGTTTTCTTTTAGTGTCATTTGCTAACTGCTGCTCATACTGTACTTTTGATATCCTTACTAAGTGAGTCACCTTCCTTGCTTGCTCTTTGTACTCCTCTTGTAACTGATTATTGCCACCTTTATGATAAGTATTGCCACTCATCTTACGTTACCTCCACAATGTTATTTTCTTCCATATTGCATGCTTTACATCTTCACCCATCCGTTTTACCTACATTAGTTTGTTTCCTGACCTTTGGAATACACTCATGACTAAGCATCATTGATTTCCTTCCAATTCAATTCCTCATTCCATGATATCGCTGCAAGCCACCTTCTGAGTTTGTCATGATCACCTGCCTTATAGTTGCACATATAACCCTATATCCCTTCATCTCTATTCCTGTCAGATTATCATGCTCGTTCAACCATGTCTCACTTACATCAGCAGTTTTTGGGTGAATGGACTCTATCATTGCAACAATTTCATTCTCCTTGTTTCAAATACTTTTCGCATTTGTAAACATGCACACTAGCTCATTTCTGTTTCTATAATAAGTCCCACTGACCCAACTTGTCAGATATGACTCCTCTACACTTCACCCATCTGTTCCTCTGTATCATCACTGATATTACACTCCTCCCCACATCCTTGTCTATCTTAATCATTTTTTGCACACTCGCACATCTACTGAAACCATCATCTACACTTCTCATGCAGTGTGTCCCTGTCCACCCTCACTTCCCCCATTTCCCTGTTCACTCTGTGTTCCTTCTCTCATTCTCTTCACTTGTGCCACTCACCTCTCCATTTGCAAACCCTGCTACCTTACTCTCTTGCTCTTTCATAACACACCTTGCTTCCTTCCCTACTTGTAGCAACAGTTTTTCCAACTGACTTGCACCAAATCCATTCAGATGTAGCCCATCTCTTTTTTATATAGCTCCATCCACCCCTCAAATCCATTCCACACATTCACAAAATGAACTCCTTTCTCTTCACATAAGTTGGCTAGCATCTATTCATAGTCTTCACTCTCTTCTCAACTCACCATTATCATACTTGGAATGACTATCTTACATACCACACTGTTATCTTTCACTCTCCTTAACAGCCACATGCCATCTTTCTGTACATACTTCTTGTTACCAGTCAAATCATTTGACTGGTAACAACTGGTAATGAGAAGGGTGATTGAAGCACTGGATAAGATGAGCATATGAGCAAGAGAGTTGGCTCATATGCTCATCTTATCCAGTGCTTCAATCACCCCCCTCATTTTACCTCCCAGAAAACAGATCTTGTGCACCTTTTCATTCACACACCTTTTATCATCAAATCCTTGTACATTTCTTCTCTCAAATATTCGATATTTCTTTCAAATCTTTTGTCTAATTCTTCCTTATATTCTCATGTCAATCCGTAATTCTCAACAGTTCATTCATCATATATTTAATTTCTTGCCTCATCTTTACCAACTCCATTTTCATCCCTTCAATTACCTACTCTTGTTGAAAAGAAATATAAAACCAGAGGAAAACTCACATAAAAAACTTATTTAATGTAAAATTTCACTATAACACTTAGGCATTGTCAGCACAGGTGCATAGAATGGCAATTAAACAATAACAGACACTTCTAAAAAGTGCCAACTAAGTAGCTAATGTAAGATAACTAAATAAGGTTGGCCTGTGGCTTGCAAAACAAGTAGTACTTTGAATAATGAATAGCTTAGAATTGAACAATATTTGACTGCTGAATGCTGCTTCTATCTGATTCAGCAATTTAATTGCCATGACTGGTCTAATGTATTATTACTCCAGCTCTTGCAGTCTCGGAAATTTAGTTTGGTCATCCTGTAAAACAGATCAGACAGATGAACACACAGTATGGAAAGATACTAGCTCACAGTCTTAGTTCCTTTAGCTGTAACTCCAAATAGCGAGTGGCTCCCACAGAAGTCCAAAAGTATAGGTTTCCATTTAGAAGATAAAAGATGTTGAAATAGTTATCTCAAGATAGGAGTTCATAGTAAAACCTTGCCTTGGTCCTTCAGAATTTCCCCATGTATATTTTACTTCCCAACTTTGCATACAAAATTTTAAGATATTACAATTTGCAACATTAAACTGAGGGCTCCACTCATTTGCCTACTCACACAGTCCGTCACGATCCTCCTGCAACACCATGATCTGCTCTATTCCTCATAGTTCTTCCCAACTCTGCATTATTGGGAAACAGCTGCATACCCCTTCCCTCCACATATAACCTGCTAATACCTGTCTGAGCCTATCACCTATTGAACTCACTCTCTTATCTAATCCTATCTATTTCAATTTAGTTACAACTTGTGTGGCATCTATTAAAGTTTAACATTGTATATGTATATTCCTTATCCAATGAATTTTTCATTTTGTTGTAATACATAAGCAGATTGCTAAAACATGACCTCCGCACCAACCCAGTTCTGAATCCTGGTCCTCATCAAATCACAACCCCACCTGCCCACACTGCTATCACCCCCACATCTTGTGAACCTTTTTTTTTTTTGGATTTGCCATGTTGCAAGACTCATGTTAAAGAGGTGTGCTAAGAATGCTGTTAGTTCCCTGGAGCATTGCTTTAAGACATGCAATGATATATTGTTATGTCTTACTGCCTTATTACCATCAAGTTTGCTTAATTCCTGATATACATCCTGCTCTCTCTCACTAGCAGTCCTTCCTCCACCATACCCCTCTAGACTCTAGCTTCTTATGATGTTGCATTCACAATAATGAAATAAACTTTATTGAATACTTCAACTATCTCTGCATCAGTTCCCAGTCTGCTAATGTCATTCTTTCTTGTGCATTTTTGACAATTATGAAGACAGCTACCGTGTTTGATTAAAAACTTTAGTTTAATATAATTAAAATCTACATTCGACATTTCGACCTTTATGTCAAGGTCATCTTCTGGAGCATACAACTATACACAGGCAACAAGCTATACTGCAATCAAACTGGTTTGTTAAAGACACTGACCAACCGCTACAATAATTGTTGGCCTGACCTCTGGTGGGAAAAAAAAAATATATATATATATATATATATATAAAAATAAAATAAAATATAAAAAATAAAAAATTATACATCAATGCTAGAGTCCTATTATTAGTGTTGTCTACTATATACATATATTAACATCATTCCAGCCAGTTGGTATGGAATGGTTTCTAATACTAGCTGAGGATTGGCTAGAGTCCTGACTTATGCTGGATCTTACATATTAGGTGGGCTGAATGTGTGCCATCCAGATCCTTGGAATTTTCATGCCATCTTTGTTGTTGATATTTGGGTGGTTTATCAGGATTTCGCAGGATTCCTTAAATTTCCTTTCGTACCAGGTTTTTGTGCGGTGTAAAGAGCAGGTGCTTTTCCAGTTGATTTGGTGTATGGTGTTGAGTGCGTGGTCTGAGAGGCCTGCTTCACCATAATGGTTATATTTAATCTGTTCTTTCTTGCATATAGGGATTGTCCGTCCTGTTTCACCAATGTACGGTAAGTTACAGGTGCAGCGGATGCAATAGACTCCAGGATGTGCTAATGGGAGGAGAGGATCCTTAGAGGAGTTGAATATGGTTTTAAGTTTAGTGGGTGGTTTAAAGATGGCATTGAGTTTATAATGTTGTAGGATTCTGTTGATTTTTTCTGATAACCCTTTAATGTATGGGATGGCTATGGTTTTACTGTAATCTAGATTCGTTTTTGTTGTAGATTTATAGAGTATTTTATTAACAGTATTTTTGTTATAGCCATTATTTATGAATGTGTCATTAATGATTTTTAGTTCTTGTTTCAGGGCTTGCTGGTTAGAGCAAATAATTGTGGCTGTGTTTTTTAAGGGTGTTAATGACTCCATATTTTTGTGATGGGTGGTGGTATGAATTAGTATGTATGTATTGGCCAGTGTGTGTCGGTTTTCGGTAGACCGTGAAGGATAGACTGCCTGAAGGAAGACATGTGACTAGTGTGTCTAGGAACGGGAGTGAATTTTGGTTTTCGATTTCGATGGTAAATTGTATGCATTCGTGTTGTTTGTTCAGGTGGCTGAGGAATGTGTTTAGCGTTTGTCGTCCGTGCGGCCAGATCGCGAACACGTCGTCAACGTATCTAAGCCAGACTGTCGGTCTTAGCATGGCGGAATCAAGAGCCCTTTGTTCAAAGGTTTCCATGTAGAAGTTAGCGATTGGGGGGGGGGATAGTGGTGAGCCCATGGCTGTACCTTCTTTTTACTTTGCCACACAAAGTAACCGGACTGTAGTATGTGGGCAAAGAGGGCCGTAATGTCGGGTGGAAATTTGTTCTGTAGTAGGAGAATTGTGTCATTGATGGGGACATTAGAGAAAAGGGCAGAAACGTCGAAACTGACTAATAAGTCGTCTTTGTTGAGTGTTATGTTTTTAATTTTGTTTATAAAGTGTTGTTTTTTTTTTTATGTAGGAGGGGGGAATGACCTACCAACTCCTTGAGTGTTGCCACTAATTTCTTGGCTAGGTGGGGGGGGGCGGCGTAGTGGGGTTTGAGTTTTTTAACCGTGTCTGGTGGCCAAGAACTGTCTGCCCTTTTCACTAATGTCCCCATCAATGACACAATTCTCCTACTACAGAACAAATTTCCGCCCGACATTACGGCCCTCTTTGCCCACGTACTACAGTCCTTTTACTTCGTGTGGCAAAACAAATTCTATCTACAAAAAGAAGGTACAGCCATGGGCTCACCACTAGCCCCCCCCCCAGTCTCCAACTTCTACATGGAAACCTTTGAGCAAAGGGCTCTTGATTCTGCCACACTAAGACCGACAGTCTGGCTTAGATACTGGAACTGGAAAAGCACCTGCTCTTTACACCGCACAAAAACCTGGTACGAAAGGAAATTTAAGGAATCCTGCGAAATCCTGATAAACCACCCAAATATCAACAACAAAGATGGCATGAAAATTCCAAGGATCTGGATGGCACACATTCAGCCCACCTAATATGCAAGATCCAGCATAAGTCAGGACTCTAGCCAATCCTCAGCTAGTATTAGAAACCATTCCATACCAACTGGCTGGAATGATGTTAATATATGTATATAGTAGACAACACTAATAATAGGACTCTAGCATTGATGTATAATTTTTTATTTATTTTATTTATTTTTTTTTTTTATATTTCATATTTTTATTTATATTTTATTTTTTTTAATTTATATATATATATATATAGGGGTGCTTAAGGGTCAAAGCTGTATAACTGAGAGGAGACCTCCACATAGCCTTTAACGGAATGCGGAGAACCGACCAGGGCTTCTGACCTAATGTCCAATCCTCACCTTCTCGTGGTGCACCCTGTTGGGAATCTACTTGGATACTGAACGAACGAGGATGGGCTGGCAATTTGGGATTTAGCCGACCAAATTGTATTCTTATTGGTTAAACCAAAATAAAAAATGATGGTACAACATGACAGAATTTCATGCCGGCTGGGGCGTCGCCCGGTTAAACAAGGCCCCCGTTGTTTTCGCCAGGGAACCAGGGCGAACAGCGAAAAGTCAGCTACTGGAACAAATCTGAAAACAAACCCCAACTCAACATCACCAGAGTTAAAGATCGGTACTATCAACGTAAGAAGCCTGAATGGCAAAGAAATGGAGCTAGCTGAGGAATTAGATAAGTACCAGATTGACATAATAGGGGTGACTGAAACAAAAAAGACCAAAACTGGTGAGATCTTTCTGAGCAATAAATACAAAATGTTATATTCAGGCAATGACAATCAAGGAAAAGAAAGAGTACCATAGTATTCAACACAAAATACGAGGCTAATCTTCTTGTATGGCAGTCAGTGTCAAGTAGAGTAATGTGGGCAAATATGAGAATGGGGAACTGGACAATGAGACTTATTTGTGCCTATGGTCCCACAGAAGGTTCTACTAAGGTAGAAGTGGAAGAGTTTTTTGAGGCTTTAGAAAAAGCAACAGACACAATGAAAAAGGAAAAGTTGGTCCTTGTTGGGGATCTAAATAGCAGAATAGGAAATGATTGTGAGACATACAAAAATATTTTGGGAAAATTTGGAGAAAAGAGCAAAGCTAATAATAATGGCAAATATCTGTTGGATTTCTGCTCAGGACATGGACTGGTTATTACTAACACCATGTTCCAACATAAAAATGTGCACAAATTCACATGGAGAGAAGAGGCTAGGAATAAGAAAAGTCTCATTGATTATGTTATTGTTGATAGTGATGTGTTCTCCCTGGTGCAGGACACCACAGTGTACAGAGGATTTGAAATTGGATGTGATCACTATTTAGTCTTGTGCAGGATAAAATTGAATTTAATATTGAAAAGAATAACATGTAAGAAAGTTTTAAAGCTAATAAAAGTTGAGCAGCTCTCAGATGTGAACTGTAGACTAAAATACACAAAGATTATTGAAGAAAAAATGAAAGAGTTTGAGAACAGGAATCAAACCTTGGAGATTCAGTGGCAAACTCTGAAGAAAACATTGATTGATTCTGCCAGAGAGGCATGTGGTGAGGTTGTCTGTAAGGATAAAAAAATCAGAACTCCCTGGTGGACACAGGAAGTTAAAGAGGCAGTGAAGGAAAAGAAGAAAGCATATCAAAAGTTCCTGTCAAATAAGTCAGCTTGTGCTCTTAGAGAATATAGAGACAAATGCAAGAATTCTAAACACTGTGTAAAACTAGCTAAACAAAAGTCATGGGAGGACTTTGGCAAGAATATAGAATACAAATATCAAGAAGGTGACAAAATATTCTGGAGGTTGTTGAAGAAGTTTAAGAATGGAGGAAAGAGTGCTGTAAAAGGAATTAGAGATGATAAAGGTGACATGAAAACGGGAGAAAAAGATATCCTCGAAGTATGGAGTAATTACTTTGAAAAACTGCTAAATGAAACAAGTAGTGATGACAGCACAGTGGTAAAAAACACTGACCAGGCATGCAGTCAGGAATACATATCCATACTTGAAGTAAAAAAAGCCATCAAAGGCTTGAAATGTGGAAAGGCAGCAGGAGTAGATGATATTCGACCAGAAATGCTGAAGTATGGTGGTATAAGAGTCTTACAGTGGCTGCACTGCATAGTTCAGAAAGCCTGGACAGAGGGAAGAATTCCCGATGATTGGAGTAGAGCTCTCATAGTACCCATATATAAAAAGGGAAATAAAACTGAATGTGAGAATTACAGAGGTATTTCCCTACTGAGTGTTCCTGTCAAGATCTATGCAAGTATACTTGAGAAACGGTTGAGAAGAATTGTGGAAGTAAAGCTTGGTGAAGAACAAGCTGGATTCAGGCCAAATAGAGGCTGTCAGGATCAGATCTTCAATTTACGACAAATAGTCGAGAAAGCATGGGAATATAACAAAGATCTGTATTTAAGTTTTGTCAATTTGGAAAAGGCATATGACAAGGTGCCAAGAGAGAAGCTATTCAATAGGCTGCAGTTATATGGTGTCAATGGGGCATTATATCAAGCAATACTTAGTCTTTATTTGAGTTGTAAGTCAGCAGTTAGAATTGAAGGAAGTACAGGAAGATGGTTTAATGTTAAATCTGGTGTGAGACAAGGATGTACATTATCCCCTCTGTTATTCATTATCTATATGGATCACATTATGAAGGAAAGTGGTATTAAACATGTTATCAAAATTGGAGATGTTAATGTCAGCTCTTTGCTTTATGCAGACGATGTTATACTTCTAAATAAATCTGCTACAAGTCTGCAAGATTCTCTGACTAAATTGAATAGCTGTTGTAATAGATATGGTATGAAGGTCAGCAATAAAAAGACAAAGACAATGAAAATAGGCAGAATCATTGAAAATGTCAAGTGTGTTGTGAATGTATAACCTGTGGAACAAGTAAAACATTTCAGCTATTTAGGCACGATTTTTACTGAAGATGGTAAATTAAATATAGAAATAGACAACAGAATCAGCAAAGCTGGTATGGTGGGAAGTCAATTGAATAAATTCATATGGAATAAGAGAGAAATTAGTCGGAACACTAAATTAGCTGTATACAAGACAGTGTTCAAACCAGTTTTAACTTATGGATCTGAGAGCTGGGTCAGAAGTAAAACACTTGACCAGTGACTAGAGACTGCAGATATGAGAGTCCTGAGAAAGATTATAGGCGTGAACAGATGGCATCAATGGCAATATCATATTAAAAACGAGGATATTAGGAAAGAACTTGACATTGTCAGCATCCAGGAATGTGTTAGCAGAGCTAATCTCAGGTGGTATGGTCACTTAAACAGAATGGGCGAAGGAAGATTAGCAAAACAAGCATTCTCTGCCAGGTTGGCAGCAAAACGACCCAGAGGAAGACCAAGCTATAGGTGGATTGATATGGTACAGAGTGCCTTAGACGATAGAAATATAAGATCTGATAATGTTGGAGTCTTGACAAGTAACAGACTGATTTGGAGGAAAATTGTAGATAGGAAATTAATAATGATGTAATTTTTTCATGTAGTACTATCATATCCTGTACACCCCTTGAGGGTACATGCCAGGAATTTGATGATGATGATATATATATATATATATATATATATATATTTTTTTTTTCCCACCAGAGGTCAGGCCAACAATTGTTGTAGCGGTTGGTCAGTGTTTTTAACAAACCAGTTTGATTGTAGTATAGCTTGTTGCCTGTGTATAGTTGTATGCTCCAGAAGATGACCTTGACATAAAGGTCGAAACGTCGAATGTAGATTTTAGTTATATTAAACTAAAGTTTTTATTCAAACGCAGTAGTTGTCTCCATAATTTTCAAAAATGCACTCAGATCACCATGTAAGCGTAAAAGAAAGGAGTCATTCTTTCTTAATTCTACTTGCTACATATTAAAAGAATTCTTTAAGATTTTTCTTGACTTGATTAATTTCTTCTTATACTGCATTTTTGCCGTCTTTACCAAGTTGCCTTCCTGGTCTGTTGTTTATGCTCTTCATGCAACTGATGATTACGAATGTTCAGTCATCACTTTAAAACAGTGAATTGAAAAACAGAATTCAGCCTTAATACTCATATCCTATTCACAGATTATGAAAAAGCCTATCTAGTAAAAAAAAAAAAAAAAAAAAAAAACTCTTTGAAATATTAGAATTGAATTTTCTCCACAATTATATATCATGATTGTTAAAAACCAATTACTCATTTCCAAAATATATAAAAATAGAGAGGCAGTGATACATTATTATATAATGAATGATCAAATTTTAATTGCTAATACAGAAGACTAACTGCAGTTTTATCAGAACACATGAGAATATCTTCATGAAAAAAAAGCCATGGCATTTAAATGAAGGGAGCCATAAAAGCAAAATCATTCTAAATATCAAACCAGTTTAACAAGTTAAGAATTAATTATCTTGGTTGTAACATACTTTTCATTGAAGAATCAGATGAAAAAATATTCAATTATTATTATTGCTGTTATGGTAATCTGCATTCAGTCAGTAGACTTATCATGGGAGGTTCATTTAACTAGCAACACATCTATCATATTTAATCTTGAAATCATTTACATTTCCCACATTCACAATGCACTCTGACGATTCATTCAATTCTCCACATAAAAAGTCTACTCCTTACTCTCTTCTTCACATCTTTAGACAACTTCCAGGGATGGCCTGTTCTTCTTCTTCTTCTTCCTGTCTTACCTTTTACTCATTTTATTTTCATTTTATTGTATTAATCTGGTAAAATCCCTTACCTAACTTGGTCTCTGTCATATCACATATTTTCCTCCTATCTGCCAAACTTTGCGGTCTACATTCCCTCAACCATTCTGCATGACTAACACTCCAGAATCCCAAAATCACTTTGGTCATTCATCTCTGGATCCTCTCTAGTGTTTCCACATCACAGTGAAAACTAGGCAACCAAATATGAGCACAATTGTCCATGTGTGGTCAGATCAATGCCTTATACAGAGGCACCACCACCACTATCATCTCTTTATCCCTACAAGTCTTATTATAGTAGCAATACAATACAATAGTAGCACTACAATGTGCAGTCTTCATCCTAGAAACTTGAGTCCACTGTCTACTATCACCCCCAAGATCCCAAATCTCATTCACTTCCTAAACCACAGCTCTACCAATATAATATGTGGCCTTATATCTCCCCATCCCAAACTGCAGGACCTTGCATTTATTAATATTAAAACTACTACCCAACTCATTCGTCAAATTTTCCCAACCCATTTTAGCTTTCAAGCTAAAAGTCTGTTCAGATCTTTGCTTAGAGAAGTAAAATCATCAGAAGTACTTCTGATAACTTTACCTAACTACCTTTATCAGCTAACATTTAAAGATATCCATCATTTACAAAGAAGTTAAACAGTAGGGGGCTCAAGAACAGAATCCTGAGGCACATCACTGTTCCTTCGCATTTTCTGAGACACTGCTCCATCATACACAGTTGCTGGTATCAAGCTAATCTTCGATCCATTTAGCCAATCTGTTATCCACTCCCTTGTAGATAATTCTTAATTCTGTCTTCTACAGCTTATACACCAACTTGTTATGTGGTAAATCTGCTGGCCTGGTTGGCTGAGTGGTTAGTGTATCTTCTCTCCAATCAAAAGGCTGCGGGTATCGATGTTTGTGATTGTCTGTGAAAATATTAGTGGTGGTGGCGGCAGTAGATGCTTTTGGTGTAGATGATGAAGATAATTGCAGTTGGTGAAATGAGTGGTGGAGACAGAGAGTTGTACGGTAGATGACCTCCCTATTTGAGCCTTTGGATTACCTGAAGGCGTTACATAATAATAATAAATGTATGACATGCCTTTGAGAGTCCAAGAATATTGCTGTATATGAATCTCCCATATTCAACATATTTGTCGCCTAATCATAAAATCTAAGCTGATTGCTAAAATAATACATGCCCTTTACAAACACATTTTGACCATCAGAGAGAATCTTATGTTCATCAACTCACTCCTGTATTCTTGTACCTAACCAGTTCCTCCAATACCTTGACAACACCAACAGATATATAGTCCAGTCTATAATTGGAAACTTGTGCCTTAGAACTATGTTTGTGGAGGGATACTGTTTTGCCTTCTTTTCACTCTTTAGGAACTTTCCTCACTGCAGGTCTTTTGTTAAATAACCAGGTAAAGGGCGTAACTAATTCTTTTGCATATTCCTTTAAAATAAATTTGCCAGTCATCCATTTCCTGCAGCCTTATTAATGTTGAATCCAAGCAACTCTTGATGCACCTCTAATTTGTCTAATATTTACCTCCATTTTGCACATCATATAGAATCATTTACATCAGCATGATATACATTAATAAAATGCTCAATAAATAAGCCCATTGTATTCTTTGCTCTGGTCACTTTGTTACTATAACTAACCACTGGCAACTCTTCTACTTTTGTAAAAAAAAAAAAAAAAAAAAAAAAATCAGTCCATTTAAAATCACTAGTTAAAAATCATATCCTTAAAAATTCAGACATAATGGTTAGTTTTGATGTTGCCTCTTTATTTACAAATGTACCACTTATAGACACTCTTGATTTGGTCAAGTCTGAATTTCCCCTTGATATCTTTGAATTATTCAAATTTACTATGCATGCAAGTTACTTTACATGAGGAGGAAAAATCTATGAACAGATTAATGGTACTGCTATCGGTCCTCCTCTCCCCTTCCCTTAGCAAACTTTTACATGGACCACTTTGAAAACAAAGTACTTACCACAGTAACATATAAGCCCCTAGTGTGGTTATGTGATATTGATGTGTTTGCAATTTGACACCATGGACAAGATACTTTGGATGTGTTTGTCACCTACCTAAACAGCCAACACCCCAAAATCCACTTACAGTAGAGAAATAATCTAATAACTGTTTACCTTTCCTTGCCAATTTAGTCGCCTGCCTTTCAGATTTACAGAACATATAGAAAAGATATCTACAATCACATCATCATCATCATCCAGTCCAACAATATGGCATTTTAAAAACCATTTACACGCATAGCCAGAGCTACTTGTTCTAACAGTACATCTCTTTCCACAGAATTCAAATATCTGTGCCATACGTTCTTGGCCAACACCTACAATTTCTACAAATTAGATAGAATACTACATAGCCCCATTACCCCTCCCCTAATACACAGGAACACAACGTTATCATTTCTATTTTCTATGTCAGAGGTACATCAGAAAAGATAGCCAAAGTACTGATGAAACATGGCCTTTGCAACACATGCAAACCTCATGTTGAATTAGCAACTCTGATCCACTTGCCTAAGGATAAACTTCACCCTCTAGCACACCCTGGAGTATATGAAGTTCCCTATGACTGTGACTTGCCTTACTATTGGCAAATAGGAAGATCTGTTAACATCTGCATGTAAGAACATTAAAAATGCACTCGCTACTATTATTATGGCAAGTCAGGACTGGCAGACCACGCTTTCACATAGGATTAGATGAAAGAAAATGAATGTGCTTCTTTAGAAGTCATTACAGATCTGAAAGATTATTTTTTGAGTCAGCAATGGCTATGAAGAATTCTCCTAACCTGAACAAATATTGGTTGCATTAATTTGCCAAAAAATTTGGGCAACTGTTATCTTAAGAGCAACTCCCACATAGCTGTAATTATTATTATTTTACAACATTAGAGGGCACCAAAATAGGACTTTCGGTCTTTTGTCCATACAATTGCATTATGTGCTCTGATGATGCTGATTTGAAGTTCAGTGAATTATAAGCAGTTAATAAAACATCCTTTGATAAAATAGTTTGTTTGGTGTTGTTACTGTTAAAAATAAGTCATGAATAACCATCAACACCTAAGCTTATCTGTTAGATACCTGTATTCAGTCTGGGTATTACACAAACAACACAGGCCAGAAGGGTAACGAGTGGTAAGAAAAGCAAAAGCAGATTATGAAAGGAAACTAGCTATGCAAGCTAAAGAGAATCCCAAACAGTTCTTTAAATATGCTGTAAGCAAAAAAAAAACTGTACACGGCAGAATGATTTTAAGGAATGCTGATGGTAAGGAGGTCACTGAATCAGTCGATATAGTGGAATTACTGAGTGAGCACTTTGCAAGAGTATATCATACAGGTGGTGACACTGAAAGAATGAAGGAACCATTAGTTTATATGGGAATTGTGATGAATGAAGTGGCGATGAATAGTCTATTACAGAACCTTAATGTGAATACATCTGTGGGATTGGGTGGTGCTTGGGCCGTTGTTTAATTTGTATATAAATGATATAGGAAACGGCTTAAAGGGAGATATTCAGTTGTTTGCTGATGATGCAAAGTTGTTTAGTGCAATAAAAAATCAAGCTGATGTTGAAAGTTTGCAGGAGGATTTAAATAAGCTGGTAAAATGGGCAAAAGAAAATGGATGTCAGTTCAATGTGGAAAAGTGTAAAGTCATGCATTTTGGGATTAAAAGATTACCAGCTGTGTACTACATCGATGGAAAGGTACTCCAAGAGATTGATGAGACTAGGGACTTAGGGGTATTGGTAGATAGGGAGATGAAGTTCAGAGGACACATTGCTAAGGTGTCCAAGATTGCACATAGGATTACTTGGTTGTTGAGGAACACACTGACATTCAGAGATAAAGAGGGTATTATTCCTCTTTATAAAGCGTTGATACTTCCACATTTGGATTACTGTGCTCAGGTCTGGTCACCTGGATTCCTTGGAGATGAGGAGGCTGTGGAGAGGGTTCAGAGAAGAGTGACCAAGTTGGTGAGTGATGTAAAAAATGCTCCCTACATTGATAGATTGAGAGCTTGTGGATTGCAGAGATTGGTTGATAGGCGAAGAAGAGGAGGATATGATTGAAACATTTAAATTACTGAAAGGTTTTTATAGGATTGATGCAGGTGAAATGTTTCAGCTGTGTGATAGAGATGGAAGAACAAGAGGTCATCCCTGGAAATTAAAGAAGAGCGTGGTTAACAAAGGTGTCAGAACAAGATTTTTTGCCTGGAGGGTGGTGAATGAGTGGAATTCATTGCCTGACTTAGTTGTGAGCTCTTTGTCTGTAAATGAATTCAAGAAGAGATATGACAGATATTGTTTTGCTAGTTTGGGTCTTCCGCGATGAGTCTACTGACTCCGTGGAGATACCTGTAATAATAATAATAGTATACCGGCACGGGTCTTATGTGAAGCAGCTAAAGAATTATCAGTGCCCTTGACCATGTTGTTTACTCTGAGTCTCGGGTCTGGTTTAGTCCCAAAGTTGTGGAAAGAGGGGAAAATAGTTCCACTGCATAAAGGAGGATCCAAGACTACTGTTGCAAATTACTGACTGATCAGCATATCAGGAGTCGTCAAGGTCTTGGAGAAAGGTCAAGGAAAAAATACAACAATGGATTGATGAAAATGAGATACTGTATGGGGGGACAGCATGGCTCTGTGAAGGGTAGATCATGCCTCAGTAACTTGCTCAAGTTTTATAACACAGTGACAGCTGAACTGGATAAGGGTAATGGGTTTACAGTGATACTGCTGGATCTGGCTAAGGCCTTTGACAGGATACCACATGGAATTCTAATCCAGAAACTGCAACATATGGGAATGGATATAGGGTTGGTGAGATGGATAGGTGGGTGGTTGATGGAGAGATATCAGAGAGTAGTTTATTCAGGAGTAGAATCCAAAAGACAGCCTGTGACTAGTGGTGTGCCGCAGGGTTCTGTTCTAGGACCACTGCTGTTTAATTTGTTTATTAACGATATTGGGAAGGATCTAAGAGAAACAGTTCATTTGTTCACTGATGATGCAAAGTTGGGTATGGCAATAGTGAATGCTGAAGATGTCAAAATCTTGCAGGATGATATGGATAGATTGGAGTTTTGGGCTAAGGAGAATAGACGTCGATTTAATGTGACAAAATGTAAGGTTATGCATTTTGGGGTGAAAAGATTAGCAGTAGTATACCACATTGGTGGAACTGTACTCCAGGAGATTGATGAGGTCAGGGACTTGGGCTTCATCAATCTCCTGGAGTACAGTTCCACCTGTACTCCAGGAGAGATTGATGAGTGTTGGTGGATAGGGAGATGAAGTTTAGGGGACACATTGCAAAAGTGGCTAAATCAGCTCATCAAATCACTTGGTTGCTGAAAAATACTTTGACGAGCAGAGACAAGCAAGTTATTGTTCCTCTGTACCAAGCCTTGGTAAGAGCTCATATCGACTACTATGTCCAGATTTGGTCACCTATGTTTCTTCTTGATGGGGAGGAGGTGGAGAGGATTCAGAGGCGAGTGACCAAGGTGATAGCAGGTCCATGGAATGAACCTTATGAGAATAGGTTGAGGATTTGTGGGTTGCAGAAATTGGTTGATAGGTGGAAAAGGGGAGATATGATTGAGACATTCAAATTGCTGTAGGGGTTTCTATAAAATTAATTCAGAGGATATTTTTGAGATCAGAACTGGTGGTGGGAGAACTAGGGGACATCTATGGAAGCTGGGCAAGAGTGTGGTTAGCAAGGGTGTTAGAGCTGGATTCTTTACTTTTAGAGTGGTAAATGAGTGGAATAAGCTGCCAGAGTCTGTTGTGGATGCTATGACAGTGAATGAGTTCAAGACAAGGTATGATAGATACTGTGAGAATGTCGAATAGTTGTGTGGACACGATGTTTAGGGCTTCTCTCGATGAGTCTAAGAACTCCCTGGAGTCGCCCGTAATAATAATAACACTATTGAAAAAAAAAGGGGAAGATGCACAATATAACTTAAAAACACATAAAATGATTAATTTAAGAAAACTAATAAATGGACCAAAATTATAGGTATGATTAATACCTATAATTTTATTATTATTATTTATTATTATAAATAATAATAATAAAATTTTATTATTTTAAAATACTCAATTTTTTTGAACAAAACTTCTTATATTATGTGGAAGCAAAAACATGGACAAAAAAAAAAAAAAGACAAGTGAAGAATATCATCAAAAATGAAATACCCACATATATATGTTAAAGATACCGAGAAATTTTATATATTTGGTTTTAATCCTTTTCCCAAGTAAGCAAAACGAAGTTTTGCATGTGAAATATATTCACTTCTGAGCTACTTGTATATAGAAGCTAATGACGTCATATCACTTGCCTTAGTATGTATCCCATAATGCAAAGCACACCCCCTTTCAGCCATGTATAATGCAATGCACAATGGGAAGGACCACTACCCAGACTGGTTTCAACCTTTATTGAGGTCTCTTCAGTGGGAGCCAGACCTGGGAGAGATACGAAGGTTGAAGTAATGCAGAAGTCATATATATTTCATATACAAGTAGACAAAAGGTGCTTGACCTTAATAAAAAATCTCTGGATGAGAGAAAGATGTAGAATGGTTTTTACCTTGGATGTAATATTATTATTATTATTATTACTATCCTAAGACCTCATGGAGTCAATGACTCATCTGGGAGGTCCTTTTATCACACATACATCTCATACCGTGTCTTAAACATACTCAAACTCCTTGCAGACACCACACTCTCAGGCAAGGCATTCCAATCATTCACAACTCTGCATGAAAAAAACCTGCCTCTCGCTCCTCTACTCACACCCTCTCTATACAGTTTCCAGGGATGACCTCTGGTTTTCCCCTGATCTCCCACTATTCTCTGTAGAACTTCTCCACCATTGATCTTATAACAACCCCTTACCAACTTGTAGGTCTCTATCATATCTCCCCTCTTCCTCCTGTCCACGAGACTCTGCAAAGTACATCTTCTCAATCTTTCCTCATACTCAACATTCCAGAGGTCAGAAACTACCTTAGTCAGTCATCTTTGGACCCTTTCCAACATCTCTTCATCCTTCTGAAAACCCGGTGACCAAATCTGGGCACAATAGTCCATGTGTGGCCTTATCAAAGCCTTATACAATGGAACAAGAATCTCCCTACTTCTACACATCAGTGTCCTCCATATCATTCCCAGAAGCCTTTGTGTTGTCTTCACAATTTTGGCGATGTGTCCCCTGAATTTTAGATCCTTATCCACTATCACCCCTAGATCTCTTATTTCCTCTACCTCCAACAATATATTCTCAAGCATAAATTCTGCATCCCATCTTAGATTTTGCAACATTGAACTCACATCCCCATTTCTGTGCCCAATCACTCAATTTATTCAAGTCTTGAATAAATTGAGTGATTGGGCACACAAGGTCACAACATCCTCACTACTCTTTATGGTTCATCCCAACTTTGCATCATCTGCAAACAACTGAACATCTCCATCCAAATCTTTGCCAATATTATTAATATACAAGTTAAATAGTAATGGCCCTAAAACAGACCCCTGAGGCACTCCACTAGTGACTTTCCATTTCCTGGTTACGTACCCCCATACACAACTTGTTGATACCTATCAGACAGCCAGTCTCCAATCCAAAGCGCTAATCTAATATCCAACCCCATCTGCTCTAGTTTGACTGTCAACTTATCATGAGGTACTCTATCAAAAGCCTTTGAGAAATCCAAGTATATTACTGTGTATCCTTCTCCTCTGTCCAAGGAAGCAATCATTTTATTGTAATAAGTAAGTAGATTACTAAAACATGACCTCCCTTTAGCAAATCCATGCTGTCCATCAAAGATTATACCATTGTTGTCAACCCAACTCTGGATCCTAGTTCTCACAAGCTTCTCCAACAACTTAACCACAACACCTGACACAGAGATAGGCCTGTAGTTTGATGCTTGAGTTTGATCACCTCCTTTATGAAGTGGCACAATCTTGCCCTCCTTCCACTCCTTAGGAACTTGACCAAGTGCAAGATTCGTATTAAAAAAATATACTTTAAAGATACCAAGAAATTTTATATAATTAGTTTTAATCCTTTTCCCAAGTAATACACCTACATTTGATACATCACACAATGCCTCCTGGTGGTGAATTTTTGAACTACCTTTTTTTTTTACTCTCAGATATTGCTTCCACATGATGTGAATGTGTTCCTGCAAAGTTTTGCAGCAACGGATCTTTGGGGAATGTTCCACAAGGTCTTAAACAGGAATATTTTAATTTTGATCACCCTGTACACTAATTGTCCATTATCTTTTTAGCATATACGACTTATATTCCATCTCCACAACTAAAGTCAGTTCCTATATTCACATTAGTAGAAGGAACTTCTACTAGCAAAATTACTTTAAAATTTTCTATGATTTTGCTTTATTGCTTCACTCACTCTTTTCATATGCCAATTTCTCTTTTCTTAGTACACTCATCACTATCCTAGCCTCTGCTTTGTATTCCTCATATTGATGAGGGGTATCCTGTTCTTTATATCTCCTCCATAATATTCTCTTTCTCATAAGTTCTTGCATAATCCCCTTTCTCCTAAGTTTCCTACTTAGTAATTCCACACATCTCTCTTATTCTGTAAAGCTTGTACCTGCCTAGCCAATCCTCATATCAAAACCACGTTGTGGTGACATCTTCTGTTATCACTGTATGAGATGATATTATTAAATCACTAACATTCTGTTTACATATGTTGCTTCAACTACATGCTGTGTAAAATAGTTGTCCCTATATAGTTCAAGGAATTCAGTCTTGTTACTCACACATTATATTTTCTTCTTCCACTCAACACTTCCATAGTTAGTCACCCATTATTATCACCCTCCTGTTTGCTAACCAGTCTCATCTATATGAATATTTCAGAGTCACCTCCCTTTGTATTCCCTTGCCTATAGCAGTATCTCACTAAATATCTAAAATTTGTGCTAACATGAACCTCACACTAAATGGTATTTTATTTATTTATTTTTTTAAATTATTTTATGGCATCTCCATGGAGTCCAGAGACTCATCATGGGAGACCCACATTAACCATTATACACACAAATCCAATTATATCTCTCCTTGAATCTATTCACTATCAGGAAACTCACAACCAATTCTGGCAATCCATTCTACTTTCTCACTCACCCACCACCCATGCAAAAAATCTGGTCCCCACACCCTTACTAACCACACTCTTACACAACTTCAACGGTTGGACCCTAGTTCTCTATTTGTCATATATTTAAATAAAAATTTCACTTGCATCAATTTTATAAAACCCTTGTAATATCTTAAAAGTTTCTATCATGTCCCCTATTTTTTGCCTATCAACTAAACTTTGTAAACCACAAACCTTCAGCCTATCCTTGTGGTGAGTTTTCCACAGACATGTCACCATCTTGGGCACTTGTCTCTGAATCCTCTCTACCACTTCGTAGTCCCCATGAAACCCAGTTGACCAAATTTGTGTGCAATAGTCAAAATGTGGCTGAATCATAGCCTTATGAAAGGAACAATAACTTCCTTACCTTTATTTGTTAGTGTGTTTTCAACATCCATGTAATTCATTGAGCTATTTTACCAACCTTGCATTATGCCCTCTGAAATTGAACTCTTTGTCTGCCATTATCCCCAAGTCCCTAGCCTTATCAATTTCACACAAACCAATATCATCAATATGATACACCATATGCCACCTTCTCAACCCAAAGTGCATAACCTAATGTTTTGCAACATTAAATTGACAATCTTTGATGGTATCTCCACCTTGACATTGTAAGGAGGATTGTGTGCACCAGTGACCTCAAGAGCTATTCCAGCAGTAGCTAAGCTACTGGTAGGGCCTCTCTCTAGCTGGACAAGTCAAGAGGTAGGGGCGAGACTAGGAGAAATACTTTGGTCCTCCAGGTTAGGGGTTTTGTGTTACCTTACCAAGTAAAAAAATTTCTACACCTCAGATGCTTGAACTGGAAAATTTATCAGACCAAAACAATGGTAACCAATTAAGAATCTTGGACATTTTAAAAGTGGCCATGTGGAATGTATGAACCATGACAAAGGAGCTAGAATTTGTAAAACAAATAAAAATATTAATATAGCTGTGATAACACAAACAAAAAGAGAAATTATTATTATTAACATCTAACCTCCATGGAGTCAGAGACTCATCATGGGAGATACACGCTATTGTACACAATGCTCATCCAACTGTGCTTTAAACTGATTCATTGTGTCTACATTCACAACACACTCAGGCAATGCATTCCACTCACCAACCACTCTCCATGCAAAGAACCTTCTCCTCACAGATAACAGATTAACTAAAAGAAGCCCAAATCAGTGAAGATATAGAAGAAGAAGAATGGAAAACTTTAATAAAGATGATACATACAGCAGTCTCTGAAGTACTTGGAAAGAAAAATAAAATATTAAAAAAGAAAAAACACTAAAAATCTGGAACACAGATATAGAAAATGTAATAAAAGAAAAACAAATGGCACACAAATTACTCCTTCAAAAATATCCAAAGGAAACAGAAGAAATATGGCTAAAACCATAGTACAGAAAGCTCACTAAGATTCTTGGGACAGATTTATTAATAAAATAAATCTGGAAGACAAGACATGGCCTACAAATTATCAAGGAAATTAAATAGCAAAGAAAGAGATACAGCACAAATCAACATAATACAAGAGAAACAATGGATAGAACATAAGAATTTATGGTTTGACCTAAATGTAATAAGAGAAAATAATAATGAGGAAATCAGCAATGAAATAGAACCTATAAAATTGGAAGAACTAAAATAACAATAAAGGTATATAAAAAACAAAAAATGGAAAATCAACTGGATTAGATGGCATAAACACAGAACTTTGGAAATATGATGAAGAATATTTACATCACAGATTCTTAAAATTAGTAAATAACTGTTGGAGGAAATGTTAGGTTCCATCAGATTGATAAAAAGCTAAGGTTATATCTATGTTTAAGACAGGAGACAGAGATGATTATGGAAATTACAGAGGATTAAGTTTATTAAATACAGGTTACAAAATTTATAGTGAAATTCCTAATAAATGACTTAAAAATATTGCAAACAGTCGGCTTTCAGAAAAACAAAATGGTTTCAGATATAGACTGGCATCTATAGACAATATTTATTTGTTAAAACAAATTATTGTAAAAAGATGAGAATTTAATTTAGAGACTCATATGACCTTTATAGTTTATGAAAAAGCTTTTGATAAAATACACGGAGAAAAACTATGGAATACAATTCAAAAACAAGGATATCCATTATATTTAGTACAAGCTATACAAGGTTTATATAAAAGAATACAAAAATACAGTGACAGTTAGGTAATAAATTAACAGAAGAGATTGACAAAAAAAAGAAAAAACCAGGATGTCAGACAGGGATGTAGCTTATCTCCAACTTTATTCATTATATATATATATATATATATTGATCAGATTATTGAAGTATGGAAAACAATAAAACAAGGTATCCAGTTAAACAGAGTAACAGTTATCAATACAATGCTGTATGCAGGTGCTTAGATTACAAGACATTGACGATGACCTTCAAAAATCGGTCTATGAATTCATCATCAAATTCCTACCATGTACCCTCAAGGGATGTACAGGATATGATAGTACTACATGAAAAATTTACATCATTACTAACTTCCTATCTACAATTTTCCTCCAAATCAGTCTGTTACGTGTCAAGACTCCAACAATATTAGATCTTATATTTCTATCTTCTAAGGCACTTTGTACCCATATCAATCCACCTATATCTTGGTCTTTGGGTCGTTTTCCTGCCAACCTGGCAGAGAACACTTATTTTCCTAATCTTTCCTCGCCCATTCTGTTTAAGTGACCTTACCACCTGAGATTAGCTCTGTTAACGCATTCCTGGATGCTGACAATGTCAAATTCTTTCCTAATATCCTCATTTTTAATATGATATTGCCATTGATGACATCTATTCATGCCTATAATCTTTCTCAGGACTCTCATATCTGCAGTCTCTAGTCTTTGGTCATGTGTTTTACTTCTGACCCAGCTCTCAGATCCATAAGTTAAAACTGGTTTGAACACTATCTTGTATACAGCTAATTTAGTGTTCTGACTAATTTCTCTTTTATTCCATATGAATTTATTCAATTGACTTCCTACCATACCAGCTTTGTTGATTCTGTTGTCAATTATTGTATTTAATTTACCATCTTCACTTGTGTACTACATTGATGGAAAGATACTCCAAGAGATTGATGAGGCTAGGGACTTAGGGGTGTTGGTAGATAGGGAGATGAAGTTCAGAGGACACATTGCTAAGGTGTCCAAGATTGCACATAGGATTACTTGGTTGTTGAGGAACACACTGACATCCAGAGATAAAGAGGGTATAATTCCCCTTTATAAAGTGTTGATACTTCCACATTAGGATTACTGTGCTCAGGTCTGGTCACCTAGATTCCTTGGAGATGAGGAGGCTGTGGAGCGGGTTCAGAGAAGAGTGACCAAGTTGGTGAGTGATGTAAAAAATGCTCCCTACATTGATAGATTGAGAACTTGTGGATTGCAGAGATTGGTTGATAGGCAAAGAAGAGGGGATATGATAGAAACATTTAAATTACTGAAAGGTTTTTATAGGATTGATGCAGGGGAAATGTTTCAGCTGTGTGATAGTGATGGAAGAACAAGAGGTCATCCCTGGAAATTAAAGAAGAGTGTGGTTAACAAAGGTGTCAGAACAAGGTTTTTTGCCTGGAGGGTGGTGAATGAGTGGAATTCATTGCCTGACTTAGTTGTGAGCTCTTTGTCTGTAAATGAATTCAAGAAGAGATATGACAGATATTGTTTTGCTAGTTTGGGTTTCCCGCGATGAGTCTACTGACTCCATGGAGATACCCGTAATAATAATAATCTTCACTAAAAATCGTGCCTATGTAGCTGAAATGTTTTTCTTGTTCCACAGGTTCTCAATTCACAACACAGTTGACATTTTCATTCTGAATATTTTCATTGTCTTTGTCTTTTTATTGCTGACCTTCATACCATATCTATTACAATAGTAATTCAATTTAGTCAGAGAATCTTGCAGACTTGTAGCGGATTTATTTAAAAGTATAGCATCGTCCGCATAAAGCAAAGAGATGACATTAACATCTCCAGTGTTGATATCATGTTTAATACAACTTTCCTTCATAATGTGATCCATATAGATAATGTACATCCTTGTCTCACACCAGATTTAACATTTAACTATCTTCCTGTACTTCCTTCAATTCTAACTGCTGACTTACAACTCAAATAAAGACTAAGTATTGCTTGATATAATGCCCCATTGACACCATATAACTGTGGTGTTTTGAATAGATTCTCTCTTGGCACCTTGTCATATGCATTTTCCAGATCGACAAAACTTACATACAGATCTTTGTTATATTCTCACGATTTCTCCACTATTTGTCATAAAGTGAAGATCTGATCCTGACAGCCTCTATTTTACCTGAATCCAGCTTGTTTTTCACCAAGCTTTTCTTCCACAATTCTTCTTAACCGTTTCTCAAGTATACTTGCATATATCTTACCAGAAACTCAGTAGGGATATACCTCTGTAATTCTCACATCCAGTTTTATTTCCCTTTTTATATATGGGTACTATGAGAGCTCTACTCCAATCATCAGGAATTCGTCCCTCTGTCCAGGCTTTCTGAACTATGCAGTGCAGCCACTGTAAGACTTTTATACTACCATACTTCAGCATTTCTAGTCGAATATCATCTACTCCTGCTGCCTTTCCACATTTCAAGCCTTTGATGGCTTTTTCTACTTCAAGTATGGATATGTATTCCTCACATATGCATGTCTGGTCAGTGTTTTTTATCACTGTGCTTCATCACTGCTTGTTTCATTTAGCAGTTTTTCAAAGTAATTACTCCATACTTTAAAGATATCTTTTTCATCCGTTTTCATGTCACCTTTATCATCTCTAACTCCTTTTACAGTGCTCTTTCTTCCATTCCTAAGCTTCTTCAACAGCCTCCAGAATATTTTGCCACTTTCTTGATATTTATTTTCTGTGTTCTTACCAGAGTCCTCCCATGACTTTTGTTTAGCTACTTTTACACAGTATTTAGCTTTCTTACATTTGTCTGTGTATTCTCTGAGAGCACAAGCTGACTTATTTGCCAGGAACTTTTGATATGCTTTCTTCTTTTCCGTCACTGCCTCTTTAACTTCCTGTGTCCACCATGGAGTTCTAATTTTTCTATCCTTGCAGACAAATTCACTACATGCCTCTCTAGCTGAATCAATCAGGGTTTTCTTCAAGGCTTGCCACTGAATCTCCAAGGTTTGGTTCCTGTTCTCAAACTGTTTCATTTTTTCTTCAATAATCTTTGTGTATTTTAGTCTGAAGTTCACATCTGAGCGCTGCTCACCTTTTATTCGCTTTAAAACTTTCTTACATGTTATTCTTTTCAATATGAAATTCAATTTTATCCTGCTCAAGACTAAATAGTGATCACTTCCAATTTCAAATCGTCTGTACACTCTGGTGTCCTGCACCAGGGAGAAAACATCACTATCAACAATAACATAGTCAATGAGACTTTTCTTATTCCTTGCCTCTTCTCTCCATGTGAATTTGTGCACATTTTTATGTTGGAACATGGTGTTAGTAATAACCAATCCATGTCCTGAACAGAAATCCAACAGATATTTGCCATTATTATTAGCTTTGCTCTTTTCTCCAAATTTTTCCAAAATATTTTTGTATGTCTGACAAACATTTCCTACTCTGCTATTTATATTCCCAACAAGGACCAACTTTTCCTTTTTCATTGTGTCAGTTGCTTTTTCTAAAGCTTTAAAAAACTCCTCCACTTCTACCTTAGTAGAACCTTCTGTGGGACCATAGGCACAAATAAGTCTCATTGTCCAGTTCCCCATTCTCATATTTGCCCACATTACTCTACTTGACACTGACTGCCATACAAGAAGATTAGCCTCGTATTTTGTGTTGAATACTATGGTACTCTTTCTTTTCCTTGATTGTCATTGCCTGAATATAACATTTTGTATTTATTGCTCAGAAAGATCTCACCAGTTTTGGTCTTTTTTGTTTCAGTCACCCCTATTATGTCAATCTGGTACTTATCTAATTCCTCAGCTAGCTCCATTTCTTTGCCATTCAGGCTTCTTACGTTGATAGTACCGATCTTTAACTCTGGTGATGTTGAGTTGGGGTTTGTTTTCAGATTTGTTCCAGTAGCTGACTTTTCGCTGTTCGCCCTGGTTCCCTGGCGAAAACAACGGGGGCCTTGTTTAACCGGGCGACGCCCCAGCCGGCATGAAATTCTGTCATGTTGTACCATCATTTTTTATTTTGGTTTAACCGATAAGAATAGAATTTGGTCGGCTAAATCCCAAATTGCCAGCCCATCCTCGTTCGTTCAGTATCCAGGTAGATAGCCAACAGAGTGCACCACGAGAAGGTGAGGATTGGACATTAGGTCAGATGCCCTGGTCGGTTCTCTGCATTCCTTTAAACGCTATGTGGAGGTCTCCTCTCAGATATACAGCTTTGACCCTTAAGCACCCCCCTTATGAATTAGTTCTATGAATTAGGTAAAATAAACAACGATACAATTTAAAAATTTCTCAAAAGAAGACAAAAGTCATGACATTTAAAGGTCAAGATCATGTTAGATCAAAAATAGTTACAGAAAATAAAAGAATAGAACAGATGACACAGTTTAATTATTTGGGTTGCATAATAACATATGTAAAAGATAAAGAGATAGATGAAAAAATAAAATTTTAGAAAATCCATGGAATAATTAAAAGGACAGTGAATTTTAATAATAAAAAAAAAGATGAGAAACTCAACTAAAATTTTATAAAGTAATGTCCACTCCAACTCTATTATGGTTTAGAAACATGGACTATTAAAAAGAAAGATCAGAGTATAATATAATACAAGCTGCAGAGATGAGATTTTTAAAAGCAGTTAAAGGATTCTCAAAGGACCATATAAGAAATGAAAAATCAGAAAAGAACTAGATATTTTTGACATAAATGAAGAGATGAAGGAATATAGACAGAAATAGAAAGATATCGGCTACCAAAAGAGGTGGGTTGATATAGACCATAGGGAAAGAGATAGAGAGGGGAAAATGAGCTGTGAGATGAGAAGACCAGTGAAGCTGGAACAGGCATATACCTAATCCTTGAACAGAAGAAGAATTTGACAATCATTATTGCCCACAGTACCAATTTATTTAAATCATCCTGCAGGATATCTACATCACCTTTATCGACTATTGCTCTTCCCAGTTTTGCATCATCGCCAAACAACTGAATATCCCCTCTTAAATCTTTCCCTATGTTATTGATATACAAATTAAAGAGTAGTGGCCCTAGTACCAAATCCTGAGGTACTCCACTTGTCACCATAATTCTCCTAGATTCTGCTTCACCATATATATTACTCTTTGCTGTTTCTCCATCAGCTCCCCCCCCCATCCATTCCATGCTACTAGCCGCATATCCATTCCCATTTGCTCCAGTTTTTGTAATAGCTCCCATGTAGTATTCTATTAAATGCCTTGACAAAGTGTAGCAGTATCATGGTGTAGCTATTACTTTATCCAATCCTGCTGTCACTTTATTATAAAATGTGAATAAGTTACTAAGACAGGATCTACCCTTTAAAAAGCCATTCTGCCCACTGTAGAGTATCACATTCCTATCCACCTAGTGTTGTATTTTACCCGACATCAACTTTTCCAATACTTGAATAACCACTACTGATATATGTTAATTCATTTGTAGTTTGCTACCTCTGGCTTGGAGCCACCTTTATGCAATGGTACCCTCTTTCCACTCCCTTGGAACCCTGCCAGAGCTGAGACTTAGATTGAACAACTTCATCAGAGGCAGTGCCAGTTCTCTTGCACATTTATGTAGTACTAAGCTGGGTTCACATTCATATTCTTTATTATTATTATCAACATTTGACCTCCATGGAGTCAGAGACTTATCATGAGAGGTAGTCACTATTGCATACAATGCTCATCCAACCACGTCTTAAATTGATTCAATATGTCCACATCCATAACACACTCAGGCAATGCATTCCACTCACAACCATCCTCCATGCAAAAAACCTGCTTCTCACTCCTTTGCTCACACCCTCTTTATACAGTTTCCAGCAATGGCCTCTTGTTCTACTCCCCTCTTCCATTCTATGAAAAATCTCTTCCATATCTACCCGATAACAACCCCTGACCAGCTTATATGTCTCAATCATATCCCTCCTATTCACGAGGCTCTGCATCTTGCATTCTCTCAATCTGTCTTCGTACTCCACATTCCAAAGATCACTGACTACTTTTGTGAATCTTCTCTGTACCCTTTCCAACATATCCTCATTACCATGAAAACCTGGCGACCAAATCTGCGCACAATAATCCACTTGAGGCCTGATCAAGACCTTATACAATGGAATCATAACCTCTCTATTTCTGCATGTCAGGGTTCTCCGCATCATTGCCATTATTCGATGTGATGTCTTCACAACTTGTGCAATGTGGCCCTTGAATTTCAGTTCCTTGTCCACTATCACTCCTAGATCTCTCATCTCCTCTACTTCTGTTAAAGTTTCCCCACCAAATGTATACTTTGCATCCCATTGTTGCTTACTATTATGACTGAACACCTCCTGTTCATCTATCTCAATGTCGATATGCATCTTTGTAACAACAGCAACTATAAAATCACCACCTGGATGATACACTATAGCAAAATGATCACTCAGCAACTCCACTATTTCTTTTGGTTCAGTCCCCTTCCTACCATGAGCATTGTTTAAAGTCATCCTATCATAGTCATTTTTTCTCTTACTTGCTAAATAACGAAAAAACTCTTTTGAGTTTACTTTGGCCTCTTTGGCTAATTTATCTCTCATAGTCTGATTTGGCCTTCCTTATCATACTAGTCATCCTCCTTGCTTGTACAATACTTTGTCTTACTGCCCATGAGTATTCTGATCACTTTTTTCTTTATATTTACTTCACGATGTTTTTTTTTTTTTTTTTTTTTGCAGTTCTTGCTTTATATTCCTACTCATCCATTTAATTCCAACTTGGTTTATCCTCCTGACTTTGAGTATGCAGTCTGATACTGCTACTCTCAAGCAATCTCTGACTACTTGCCATGCAATACTGACTTTCTTTCCTTTTAGCTTCTCAAGTCACTGTTCCAAAATGATTCCTGAGTCACATAATCACCAGCCTTATAGTTGAACATAAACCCTTTCTTGACAGAGAACTTCACATGTTTGGCAACTTCCCAGAACCAGACCTTATGGTGACTCCCCCCCCCCCCCCCACTTGGAGGCAGAGTGTCTACCTTGGTTATGGGTACATCTTCTGATGCTATTATCAGATCCAACACCCTCAAACCTCCCCCCTTCCCCCCTCTAAAACATGTTGTTTCATGTAATTATCCTTTTGCAACTGTATAAATCCCACTTCCATCTCACCATGTCCTCTTTCTTCCCTTCAGTCTATGTCCCCATAGTTAAAGTCTCCCATAATAATTGTTAGGCCTACACTCATTGTACTAATCTGTCGATCCCCAGTCTATAACAGCACCCAGCAATGTATTTTGTCCTATTTGCCTCTATTTCAACCATAGAGGCAAATACAGTCTCAAATGAACCATCACCCTCAGACCTAAAATCCTCTTTAACTTCTAATTTTGTTGGTTATAATTCTTCAACAGTCATGAGCAATATCCAACCTCCTGTCCTGTTCCTTCTATTCTCCCTGAAAATACAATATCCTTTACATTCTATCATCCCTGCAACTATTATTTTCAGTCAACCAGGTCTCACTGATGCCTGTACATGTTGAACCAACACATGCTGCAGGTGTTGGTTCATGTGAACGGAAGCAATAGTCAGACCAGCAAAAGGAGGAATAGATATTCTGGAGGTAATTCCAATCAACTCCTTTGTAACTGAGGATGAGAACTCAGAAGTGTTTGAAGGAGGGCCATTTGTGAGAGGAGGCTTGTACAACATTGCAGTCTGAGTTGCTGAGAGGAGAGGTGACCTCTATGGTCTGTCTGGAAGGAGCACTGTCAAAAAGAGATTCTGGGTATTCAGAGAGTGAAGAGGGTTATCAGGAATATCATGAATGCTAATATCCTCATTTCAGATTCTCTCAGGAGTATTCAGGCCCACATCCATAGAGGATGCTGCTGAAGATACAGGTTAGATACAAGATATTGCAGCTTAGTTTGTATCTTTATAGCTTGGCTCTTCCATATTTTGTCCATGGCTTTTAAGATAGCTGTTGCTCTGGCTGTTCTAATTTTTACCTCTTTCTTAGGGTCCAAGTCATGCATCATATAGCATCCAAGATATGTGAAGTGTTCCACATTTTCTAGTTGAAATCCTTCTATGGTAACTTTGTTCAGTAACTCCTGTTGTCCGAATATTATTATTTTAGTTGTTTTTTTTAAAATTGACATTTAGTCCATATCTTTTTTCTTCTGTGTATAGCGTTTGCAGTGTCTGTTCCAGCCATACTGCATCTTCTTCAGTCAGGATGATGTCGTCTGCAGAGCAGAGGTAGTTTATTCTCATACCATTTATTGAAAATGCCTCCACCTTCTTTTTAATCTTATCTAGTGTTCTTCCCAGTGTGATGAAGATGATTGGTGATATTTGTTCCCCTTGTCTTGTGCTTTGACTAGTGGAAAACCAGTCTCCAGTCACACCTATTATACTGACTGTTGCTTGAGCTTGGCTGTTTATATCTTTCAACAGGCAGATTAATTTATTGTCCACACCATAGGATTCCAAGACTGTTCATGTTATATTGTGATCAATATTATCAAAGGCTTTTTGGAAGTCGACAAAACAACAGTATATCTTTTTCTTCTTTCTTTGAACTTTCTCTGCTATTAGTCTTAGTGCGAGTATTTGTTGCACCATACTTCGATCTTTTTGAAATCTGGCTTGCCCATCAGGAAGATGTGCCTCCATAATGACTCTTCAGCCATTCTAAGTATTTTCTTCAGCACTTTGCCAAGATGACTCATTAGTGCAATAGTTCTGTAATTGGTGCATTCTAAAGCACTGCCTTTCTTATGAAAAACAACCAAGACCGATTTTTTCCACTCTTCAGGGGCATACCCCGATCTCAGTATTTCATTACATAGCATATGCATTTGTTTTACAACCAATTTTTCCCCATATTGCATCTTGCCTATTATGTCGTAATTTCAGGACTTTTGTTGTTCTTGATGTTTTATAGCCTTGCTCACCTCCTCTTCCAAGATGTCATTTTCAAAGATCTCTGTGTGGAGAGATTGCTTTTAGCTCTTTGATTACTTCTGTTGCAGTATTATTTAGTTGATTTTTATATGGTTCACTACAATATCTTGTCCATCCATGTATGATTTCGGTCTTGTCGATCAGTACTTTATCATCTTCATCTTTGACTGCTATTGACCTTGTTTGCCACTTCCTATTGACATTTCTTATAAGTTTACAGACCTCTATAGTTTTGTGTTCTCCATAGTACTGTTCAATATCTTACACTGGTCCTCCAGCCATTTGGCTTTATCAGATCTGACTACTTTCCATACTTCGTTGCATTTTTGATGGCATAACTCATCTGCTGCCTCTGATATCTCTTAGGTCTCAGTTCTCTTTTCTCTTGTACTAATTTAAGGATTTCCTGAGTTATCCATTTCTTGTTGATCTTCTCTCTTTCAGGAATGACTTCCTTTACTGCATTTTTTTAGTTCTGTAGTCAGTTTCTGCTCTTGTATTTATATTTTTGTTTTTCACTTGTGGTGTTAAGCTTAGTTTCCAGTATGTCATGATATGCTGTTCTTAACTTGTCTTCATTTAGTCTTGAGATGTCTCTAGTTTTTTGGAACTTTCCTTTTTCCAAAAGGAAAGGTTCAATGTTCTGCTCAATATTATTGCAACATTTTGCTGTGTTATCTTCACAACCTTTGCAGTATGACATCTGAATGTCAAATTTCTATCTGTCTTCACCACTTTAATATTACTAATAACACTCCCATGCTTTACATCTGCAAATAACTGAATAGCTCTCTATAATCTTGTAACAATGTCATTGTCTTAATTTTGAACAGTAGTGGGCCTAGGACTGTAAACTGTATCCCATGAAATGCCACTTGTAACCTTCTTACTCCCCAATGCTCTTTGCCATGCACAACTCTGATATTCATTAGAAAGTCAATCTAATCTGCTAGCCTAATAACTAAACTTATACATTGCAACTTAAACATCAACTAATTATGTGCCACCTTATCAAATGCCTTTGCTAAATCCAAAAAAATATCAGCATATTTCTTTCCCTCATCCACTGTTCTTTTTATTTATTATAAAAGGCAACCACATTACTAAACAAGAATGTCCCTTAACAGATCCATGCTGGCCTTCATAATATTACCCTCATCTTCCCAGTTCTGTATATCAGCTCTAATTTTTCCAAAATCTTAACAACAACAGGAGAAATACAAATTGTCCATAGCATGATACTTCCATTCTACCACCACTCTTATGTAATGACACTGTCTTAAACTCCTTCCACTCCTTAGCAACTTGCCCTGTTGCAAGACTTCCATTAAACAGCCAAGTTGGTAGCAGTGAGTTCCTTAGCACACTTCTTTAACACATTTGGTAAAATCCTATGTGGTCCCACTGTCTTATTGACACTGAGAGTGCTCATTATTTGAGTGTTCAGCTCTCTTCATTTACCTTTAATCCTTCAACTCCCTGTATTACCGTAGGAATAAAAACCAGCTTTACCAGGATGAAACACCATAATAAAGTGATCATAAATAGTTCTGCTACAGTATCTATATTGGTTACCCAAGCAATGGTTATTCATTCAGTCCTTTTTCCTCTTTCAGGCCATGTATTGAAAGAACTCCTTGGAATGTCTAGTATTGCAGCATGCTAGTCTACTGTCATTGTAATTCTCCATACTACATTATTCACCTATATTCCTTATGCAACTGTTCTCCCCCTCCTGCCCCCCATTATTATGCCTTCCATATTCCTCTTTCATAATTCCTTAGTCATCTGTTTTACTGCAAACTGCTTTATCTTTTTCACTTGAAGTATGTAGTTTGCCATTACTGTTAACAAAAGTTCCTTAATCAGCTCCTATGCACTACCGATCCCTTTTCCTTTTAATGTTTCCATCTATTGTACTGTCTCTGGCTGGGTTTCAAGTGTTATAATCACCTGCCTTGTACTTTTGTGTGCCTATTTATCTTTTATTCTCATTAGCTGATGACAAGTATGACATCTGTGGTGCAGTCAGATCCTCTGAAGTCTAATCAAATTCAGAATTCTTGATTCCTGTATTCCCTCCACCACATGCTGCCTAAGACAGCTTATCCCTCAAGAATTACGAAAATTCATTTGCATTATTATTAAATGCTCTTTTTGCCCAATCAATTTGATATTAAGCCTCCCCCCCAATAATCATTTGCTTTACATTTGTCAAAGTAATTTGCCTAAACATTTCTTTCTCATTACCCTCCATATTCCCCAACCTATAGCACTAAAATCCCAATAGATATCCTGATAAATACTGCCCATAATACTCTTGAAACTAGCAGTATCATTTCCCCTTGTACTTCTTGACTTGAGACGGCAGCTCATCACTTATTGTAACACTCCACTACCCATTTACCTTCTTCCCTTATGCTGCCAAAATATGTATACCCATCAATTTTTATGTTTGTCAGACACCCCCATTGTCAACCAACTATTGCTGATACCAAATAATCTTCACTCAGAGAGAGTTAAACCCACAATCTCATTCACTTTATTTCTAATACTCCTGCTACTTGTATATATAGAGTAACCAGTGTACTGCTACTGTCCCCATGACTGTTATTACTCTCTACAGCCTCCACTTGGCCTCACAATATACTGTGCTATACAGCCTCTCATCTGCCAAGCTCTTATCCCCTTATGACACCATCCCTACAACCGTCAACCATGGTAACTCTCTAGTTTCCCTGCTCTGACATACCTGTTGGGCAAGTGAGTATGTCAAATATTCAAATGCAGTCCATCTCTTGCATCTGCACAGTGTCCTCATCAAGTGCATTTCAAGCATCCATTCCAGACCTCTCTTCCACATTCTCACTATCATCTCATTCATTATCACTGCTTGTCTTCTTAGCTATGCACGATCATACCCATGCAATATACTCCCTGTCTTACCTCTCACACTCTTCTGCTGTACAATTCATAACATGAATCTCAAATCTCTTGCTACTTGATTCACACTTCACTATTAAAAGTTACTGTAGAAAATCGGCAATTTTAGGAAATGAATCATGAAAGTTTAGAATGGTTATGACACATTAGGAGAGTGTTAGAGACAGCAAATGAATTTGTTAGAATGAGGCAGAGAGAGATTTTTAGCCAGATAAGATTTAAAAAAAAAAAAAAGAGAGATTGAGTTATACACTCTCCTGACAATTACACATGCTCTCACTCTTTTAATTTCAAAGTGACATGCGAATGTGTGTGCACAAATGTCACTTTGAAATAAGAGCAAGAGTATGTGTAATTGGAAACTGAGATGAGTTGTGATTGAAGAAGCTGAAATTAAAAAAATTTTTTTTTGTAGATTGAAGAAGAAAATCAATAACATTGAGTTTATAACTAAGACTAAATATATTTGTTAAGTGAAGCTGGAAGGCTTTTGGTGGTTTGCTTTTTTTCTATGTCTATTATTCTGTTTCTCTTTGTGAAATCGAAAGGGACATGATATGTAGAGTAATTGTGGGTCCGACAGTACTTACTCCCCATATCGATACTAATTTTCTCCAAACACACCTAGCAGAATAGTTGCAGAAGATTATTTACTGTTATATCTTCGTCTTTTGTCTTTATTGGCATCTTGTCTCTTATTTGTCCTATCTTAAACTTTATCTTTTGTTATCATTAAATTTTAGTACTTTACTTATTATCAGTTAATTCGTTTGCCGACAGATTTATATTATTTAATGACTGCGCCAGCCAGCAACTAAATTCTGATACACTAACCAAGATTACTTAGAAGGAAAATGCAGGGATCATGAAGTATGCAGTCGTGGTCCCGTTTCTTATATTATTAGTGGATTCTCCTTTTATGCACGGTTCGTAATTTTCCAAGTGGTAATTCAATCCACAGAAAGCATGACAAACTCATTTGATTACACATAAAGAAGTACGTTTATTTTAGCACAAAACATAATGATACAAGTTAGTTAATCCTTAAATTAAAACAGTCTGGGTTCCCTCCCTTTTCTTAATTTAACACATCCAAAATTTCTACACTGTAATCCTCTATACTGACACAAATTCCTTCACTTATATATATATATATATATATATATATATATATAACTATATATATATATATATATAACTATCCCCAGACTCTAACAACATATACTAAATAACCAATCTACTATCACACATGCTAATTACATATATATACAAGTCAATTCAGTAACTCTGACATAGATTTCTTGAGGTAATGCTCCTTCTTATATTTTAGACTTAATCCTCCCCCAAAATTTTAGTTAACATTCAATTAGGTTTTAACAGTATAACATTATTATTCTTTAGACACAAACAGTTCATAGCCTCGGTCTCCTACTTGGCTCAAGCCTAAAACGCCTTTTCCTTAGATATAGACAAAATGTCCAAACTGCAGACAATTCTTGTAACACTTCACGGAAATGGGCTGTGTTCTTAAAGATCAGTTCTCCTTACTCCACGGTTACTCCGATATTAATATGAAAAGATTTCTGCTTACTGTTCTTGCTTTATCTGGATATTCGGATCTCTTTACTGTACTTTCTTTAATGGCGGCTTCACCATTCTTTTGTTCCACACGAAGCGAAACACTTATACACTGATTTATATACTGACGTTAACTCATCAGTGGCCCTCTCTTCTTAGGAATCTGGACGCACTATAGCTGCAGCTTTGATCCACATAGCACACATAGCAAGGGGAGATTCTTGCTACGCATGGTGGCAAGCTTTTCACAGCTATACAGCCTTCCGCACAGCAACCAGGTACCAACGAAACGAGAAGAAAAAGAGAGCGATTCAAATCCCCGCCGAAACCTATATACTCCGAAACAGCGTCCTCACTTGGTGGTGTCGTCATACGTACGGCGGCTGCCGATTGGATACCGTGGCCACGAACTATCTTTGACATGGCCTAAAAACTATTATTAGCTTGTACACATCCTTTTAGAATTTATGCATGATTTTCTACCTTAATAGATTTAACAAACCTTCTCTATTTAGTTTATGGCATACTTTAACATTGCTTAGAATTTACTAATCTGGATATACACATGTTCTTGGGTCATTAATGAGCACATTTTCTGTTTGGAGGCATAAGTATGTACTTATCCATTCCTTCTGAGCTAACCCTATGTTGGGTTGGAAAAGGGAGATGACTCATCACATTTTCTCGACACAACATTACTAACTGACCTCAAATTCTTCTACTGTGTTTACGATTAGGTTCAGCATACCATCTAGCAGGTAGCCTGCTGCATAACTGTAACACTGATCCTTGACAGTAAGAAATGTTAGGTCCTAACATGATGTGCAGCATAACTTCAGAAACATTTTATAATGCATGGTGGAAGAAATGGGAGATGTAATTGAAAATTATATGTTATTGAGAGGGGCCTACTGGACAGATTTAGGGAATATGTTGCATAAGGTAGTAGGTGAAGATTAAACATGAAGTCATCCCTGAAAAATTTGTGTGGGTCTTGAGTTTTGTTGGTAAGGGGATGAGTGTTTTGCATGGAGAATCATGAATGAGTAGAATGTTGCTAAAATGGGTGCTGATGCAGAAATGTTTGAAACAGCATATGTTGACCAGCGTGAAGGTCTCTTTCTGCAACCTCATGGATGCCTGGAATAATACTTTATTTATTTATTTATGCTTATGGCTACATGAAACTGGTAAGTGAAAAGTACAATTACAATTTCCAGAAACAAATGATGAAAATCTTAACATATAAAAGTTCATTACATAAAAGGCACAACCTGCTTTCTAAGTTTTTTTTTTTTTTTTTTTTTTTAAATAAAGCAAAAGTAACTTGTCATAATCAAGCCAGGGACAATTATCATCCTGCTGCAACAAGCATGACAAGGCTGCATGTTCTCACAACACTTCACAACATTAATGTGGCTGTATCCGAAGCTTCAACATCATCATCATCTTCTAACATGAGGAGGAGGAGTTCTGCTGATACTATGACGAGGACTATGAGAGTGACTACGAGAATAACGTCTTTGTGGTGAGATGGGACTGTGATCTTTTGTTTCCTCCATAACCACTGCCACCACCATACCAACTACAGGTCAAGGTTCAGGCTAGAAAGCCAATTCAAGGCCTCATCTGGTACCTTGTGGATGTCCTGTAGGCCACCACTGTGAAATTGGCGCGTGGGCAGTTGTACACAATATGAGTAATCGTCTGAGTCACGGGAAAACAATCACAATAAGGGTGATCTGACAGCCCCCATTTATGTAGAAGGTAGCCACATCTGCCTTGACTAGTTCTGATCCTGTTTATTGATGAAAATCTTCCTAGGAAGATCAAAACCAGGGTGCGGAGCACAGGAATCTTCTACCAGGAAGCCGTTTGTTGGGAGATTGTTGGACCAGTATTCTCTCCATATGCCAGATATTGATGGCAGCACAGCTGAAGAGAGTTCGTCCATTCACCAGAGAGGCTTTCTAGCTTTGAGGCAAAGACTAGGTGGGTTTATGAGAGTCTGGTGTAGGGGCAGGATTGAGTTGCTCATTGCTTTATTAAATTCTTTAATCGAGGCTTGTCTTCTCCGTATGTGTGGTGGAGCAATGTTAGATAGAACAGGAAAGAGGGATGCTTCTCACTGTCCCACTAATTGTGCGCATGGTAGAGCTTAGCTGGGTGTCTATAATGTTAGTGTGTGTACTTCTTTCCTAGACAGGGGCACAATATTCTGCTGCAGAGAATGCGAGGGCTAGTGCAGACACCTTAGGATTTCTGCATCACAATCCCAGGTTGTTCCAGCAAGCCTTGAAATGATATTATTTCTGGTTTTAATTTTATTGGAGAGGTTGATGATGTGCCTTTTATAGGTTAGGCTTCTTTCCAGGCTCACTCCAAGGTATTTTGGGTGAGGCTCGTGTTCTACCATTTTTCCACAGAAAGAAAGGTTGATTTGTCGATTCGCCTCTGCATTATACAGGTGAAATACTGAGGACACTGTTTTCTTTGGATTTGGCTTCAAGTACCACTGCTTGAAGTACTCTTCCAGGGTGTTCAGGTCTATATTCAAGGTTGATTCTAGGTTGGTAAAGGACGTGGATTGATGTAAGATCGCTAGGTCATCGGCATACATATACTTGCTCGATCTCGTATGAGGTAGATCATACACGTAGATGTTAAAAAGTATAGGGGATAACACAGAGCCCTGAGGAAGACCGTTGTGAAGGAATCTGGGCCTGCTCTTATTTCCACCAATATGGACTGGATCTTTCTGTTGGAGAGAATAGATTCAAAAAGTTGTAAAGTTTTTTTACACTTCATAATATTTCCTATTTTTCGGATAAGGCCCCTGATCCAGACAGTGTCATAAGCAGATGTTAGGTCAATGAAAGTGGCTCCAGATTTAAGTTTCTTCTGGAAGCCTGCTTCAATTTGAGTTGTCAGGGCCAGGACCTGGTCACAGCAACTTCTTCCTGGCCTGAAGCCAGCTTGCTCAATCGGAGTGCTCTTTCGATGAGTGGTGAATAATACAGTGAGAGAGTTTTAGTTATTTCCAACACCTGCTTCCAGAAACGCGACGAATCTATATGTGGATATCTAACTTTGATAGGTCAAGACACCAGGTTAATTACATCCTCTCTCTCCAGTTGTGGAAGAAATACGTCTTTGATGTGCATACTTATTCTGGAGCAGATTTTAGTGTTGACCTTAAATTTATACGAGCCAAAGTAAGACTGAGACTCTGTAAAGGAAGGCCGATCTCATTAGGCTGGATGTCAGAGTAATCCTTAGTGGGTTCACAGAAGAAACATCATAGTTGGATGATCTTTTGGAGACTAGGGAGGAGAACTCACTTGAAATGCTCTGGGAAGGAGTCAAGGTTATAATACCGGATGCAACCAAGAAGTATCTAGGTCTAATTAGAAGACCAAGACACCTATGGATATCAGATTCAATATGGGAGCTGATTGAAAGGAGTCAGTTGGAGAAACAAAAACAGACAGTGACCGAAGAATATAAGAGATTACATAGAGAAGTCAGAAGAGCCATCAGGCAGGACAAGGAAATGTTTTATATTAATAAATATGAAGAGATAGTTTCAGATGAGGAGGCACAATTATGAAAGGATTTTTTGTTTAGTTTGTAACCTAAAGCACAAGTTTAAGTCGAAATTGAATGTCATCAGAGACAGAAATGGAGCAGTATTAACAGAAGAACTGGAAATTAAAAACAGATGGAAAAGATTACTGTGAGCAACTGTACAGCAGAGATAAGGAAAATTTGGTGGACATCTCTTATCAGGAAACTTGATTTGAATTTCCTCCACTTAGGTATGAGATTGAAAGAGTAGCTTAACAGCAATTAGGTCCTGGGTGCAGATGGAATCTTGGCAGAATTAAGTCCGCAGGGGATGGAGGGATAAATATGTTTGATCGATTGATTACAAGGATATGGGAGGAGATAGGATCGTGGCCTAGAGACTGGAAGAAGTCAATTTTCATACCACTGCACAAGAAGGTAGATTAGAAGGATTGTAAAAATTATAGAACTATTAGTTTAATCTTTCATGATAGGATTAAGACCAAAGTTGAGGCAGAGATGCATGAGGAACAAGTAGTTTTTAGGAAGGCAAGGGTATCAGAGATTAGAATCTTTGCCTTGGACAGATCATCGAAATGTATAAGGAATTTATACTCCTTATGGTAATGTGTTTCATTGACTTCTCCAAAATGTTTGACTTTGTTCAGCATATGGAATTGTGGTTGGTAGTGAAAATAATGGGTTTTCCTCAACTCATTATCAAGTTGAATGTTAACTTGTATGGTGAACAAGAAGCCACAGTAAGAACAGGTGATGAATTAACTGATTGGCTTCAGGTTGGTAAGGGATTTAAGCAAGGATGCTGACTTTCTCCTCACCTATTGAGTATCTATACCGAGCTCATCATTCATGTAGCATTGCATAAGGTTAATACAGGAATTAGGATAGGTGGTAAATTGATATCAGTAATCTCAGATACATAGATGTTACTGTAATCCAGCTTTTGAATGGCTAGCTGAACTAGATTTAAAATTTTAGGGACTTTTTTATCTGAATTTTATATCTTTACTAGTTATTTGTACATACACATAATTTGTCTCATTTATCTTGTCTGCACAAATATGTATTATATGTTTTGATATCATATGTCTTTTTTTATTATATCATACTCTAAAAAACAAACAAATAATACTGTGCTCCTTTGCAATGACAAGAATGAACTAGAACATATCTTTGACGAAGTTAATGAGATCAGTAAAAATAGACGACTAAAACTGAATCTAGCAAGACAAAGATTATGGTTCTTAAAGGAAATATAGACAGGAAAGCTCCTAAGAAACAAGTGTAGATGGAGAAATAATTGGGGAAGCCAGCAAGTTCGAGTACTTGGGATCCATTATTAATGTGAAGAATTGCTGTCCATAAGACATCAGAAGAAGATTAGGAATAGCTGAAACAACAGTCGGAGACTTATCTAAAATCTGAAAGGACGGATCTATCTCTATCATAGGAACAAAGTTGGGGATTTTGTATGCAGCTGTTTTCCAACAGTGACTAATAGATGCTAGACTTGGAACCTAAAGACGTTTGATAGAAAATGGATAGCTGTTTTTGAGATATGGTGTTAAAAACAGCTATCCATTTTCTATCAAACGTCTTTAGGTTCCAAGTCTAGCATCTATTATCTTGAGGATTATCATATGCTGAAAGGTAGACCAATGGATGGGTGCTAGAAAAGATCGGTAGAACTTCAAGGTTCCTTAAGAATATTGAACAGAAGAAAGCTGAAATACTGTGGAGACATTGAAAGGATAGAAGGACTTCTCAAAACAGGAATAGAAGGTATAGTTCTTGGAAAAAGAGGAAGGTGTAGATCATAGTAGGATGGATGGTGTGACTGGAGTAAGTGATCTTCAAAGAGTTGAAGCCTAAAGAAAAGCATACAGCAAGATCACCTGCAAGGATTTGTGTGGCACATCACCAAGGAATGAAGTGACAGTTCAACATCTGATAATGTCTACTCATTGGATGTGGAAATTGCTATCCATTAGAATATTATGAAAATTCTTTTTACAGGAAATAAGCAGGGGCTGGATTTAGAGAGATGTTAGTCTATTTTTCCTCACTTAAGATTGTTTTGGAAATCATCATTTAGTATATAATTCTCAAGCTCTAATTTGGAATGTACCTTGCAGAGTTTATGGAGGAAGCTGAATGCAGAGTACTGTTATCAGCAAAGATATGCATAAAATCTGTAGCGAACTGGAATAAACTGGATATCACTATTATAAGTTGCTTGTGGAAGACTGGAGGATTAGCTTTCGCTGAGGAGATATTTATGCCATACTCATATCCCTTAAAAATTTCTTAAGAAATTGTTCAAATATTACCATAGAACTGCTCCATACATTGGTGATATAAGCAACAATTTCTTATGGAACAGATATGTCATAATCTGTACTGGCAGTCCATGAATAGGATGCTAGTTAGTGCAATGTACTTGGTTGTTCATTGATTTCTTCATTATTTTGAAAGGAATCAAACACAAATGTGTTTGGTTGTTGGATGTGTATATTTGTCTTTTTGTATTCTTTTGGAATAGGCTAGATGTGGGTTAATTTTCAAACTTTGTAGTATGCTGCTACAACACGAAATTGTTCATAAGTTAGAGGTTAACTCAGGAGTATAGGCTAGTTGGTGGAATATTGAGTCAGAAGAATTTTTAGTATCCAAGTTCCTTCAGATATTTCTCTTGCTAATAATAGATTAAGAGAGCATATACATCTTGTCCCTTAATAAAATTTTAATATTTGTTGTTTTGATATCACAGTTGTTTTGATATATGTTGTTTTGATATCACAGTACTTTGAAATCATTAACATATTCATATAAAAATATTCATTAATTTGATGAATTATTATTAAATGATAGATGCATTTTCTGTCATTTCAGGAACAGCAGTCTATTCACTTGATTGGCAGCATTGGAAGATAACTGACCTCTCATTTTGATATTTGATGTCCAAAATGTTTTTCTGTGAAGCACATGTTATTGTTGCTAATTGGACAGTGGTAACTGATTTTAGGAGAGAATGCCTTGTTGATTTAGCAAGACTTTTGCTTAATTCCATTTTACTTGTAATGTGCAGCTTTGTTTTACTGTGGTTTCATTTCATGGAATCATCTGTATTTAAGAATTGTAAAATTGTGCATTTTCAAGAACATAGTTCAAGGTGGGTCTTGGTGATATGTCTCATAAGTATAAATCTTCTTGAATGTGGAGAGACTGTTATGATGAGTCAGCTTAGTAAAGATTATGCCTTTAGCTTGGAAATTGTTATCTCTCCATTTTTAGCCCTTGCTGCATCAATAATGACTCTTGTTTTTTATCATATTATAGAAATGTGGAGACGGTCACAGTTATTGATAATTCTTTTGCTGTATTGGCCTCTTACCACCTTTGTTCAGATAGCAAAACTGTTGAGTTTGTATGCGAATGGAGCATCCATTCTTCATCTTAAGCTGCAGCTTACATGGGCCACAGTAGTTTTGCATTCATTACTGACTGGTGTTGACATTACAGTGTTGATTTTGCAGGTATGGGATTATGGTTATTTGATTTATTATTATTAAAATTAAGACAGAAGAATGAAGTGTATTTTGCTATAACTTTTTGTTATAAATTATCTGACATCTACAGAACAGAATTCTTTAACATAAACTTTTCAGTACTTTTTTGGTGTATGTGTGGGTGTAATATTATTTGCTTTAACACCCCCCTCCAAAAAAAAAAGGATCTTAGCATGATAGTGAGAGTTTGATACAATATAGTTGATAGAAGTTTTTTCACTTGGCTATGCTACCAATTATATATTTGGTTTAATCCTTTATCCAGGTGTAAGCAAATGAAGTTTGCTCCTGAAGTATTTTCAGGACTGGGGCAACTCGTGGTAAAGGTGGTATAAGTTCCGACCACTTGCCTTAGTATCCTATAATGCAAAAGCACATCTCCTTGTGGACATGTATAATGCTATGCATTAAGGGAAGGGTCACTACCCAGACGTTTCGACCTTTTCTGCTGTCTTGTCAGTGGGAGCCCTACACCTAGAGGTGGTGATACTAAGGTGGGAATAATGCAGAAGTCATATCACCATTTACAAGTTGCCAAAAGGTGTCAACACCTTATTATTAAAATTCTCTGGATTAGAGATAGTTGATGGAAGTTTTTTCACTTGGCTATGCTACCAATTATATATTTGGTTTAATCCTTTATCCAAGTGTAAGCAAACGAAGTTTATGCCTGAAATATTTTCAGGACTGGGTGAACAACCACCTTTACCATGAGTTGCCCCAGTTCTGAAAATACTTCAGCCACAAACTTCGTTTGCTTACACTTGGATAAAGGATTAAACCAAATATATAATTGATACAATATTGGTTTCAATAATGGGTTAAAGTGTCTTGTACATGGGAACTTGCTCAGTGTACCTTGTTCATTTGCACAGAAGTTGAGGTTCAACAAGTTTGAATGAACAAGACCTTATTATAAGTTTGAGTATTCTATGGATTTTGAGTTCACCCAAGAGGGAGTTCCTTAGGTATGGAACTAATGTATTAATGTTATGAATGAAGTACATTCATACACAGGAACTGCTGCTCAGCACATTTTGTTCATCTGTATTGAAATTGCTATGAAGAATAGAGGAGCTTAGATTTTGAAGTTTAGACTTTTGAAGTTTGATACATTAAACTTTCAAATGTCTTTGAAAATTTTACATTTTCACACAATGTTTCATACAAAGATTATTGTGTGAAACATTGTGTGAAAATGGTACCATTTGTTGAATCAGAAACCTTTCCTTTAGTGTTACATAGTAATCATCATTCATTTCGGTAAATTATGGAGACAACTGTTTTAGGAATAATTACTTTAATTTCCTGACATTTCGACCTTCATAGTATGGTCATAATCTGGTGTATATGTGTAATTACATTTTATGACATTTCAAACAGTATGCCAAAGTGACATTGATTTGATCAACAGTTATTCTACTGGCCTGACCTCTAGAAAAAAAAAATACATCAAAGCCATATCCTATTTGTAACTTCATCAGAGAAAAAATTCATATTAATACTTTAATACATCAAAATAGGCAGCCTAATCAATAATTTAACCATAAATGTTTGTTATATTAAAGCAAAGATCTTAGATTACTACAGTCCTGATTATAATTAACTCTTAGACCAAAAGGTTATGTGGGAAGAATATGTGCAATCCATATTCCTGTGATTTTTAGACCCATTATGTTAAGATTAGGGTGGTCGATAAGAATTTCACTACTACTTCTTCCTTTTTCCCTCTTTTACTTCGTGGTGTCAAGGATTTTCTATTCATTTAACCGGAACCATATACAAGAATAAGGTGGTAAGCCCATGCCTCCCGGTGTATCCTATGTTTGTAGAAGCGTGGAGTTCTCAAGGCTGGTTTGCCTGCTTGCAGGATGAAAAACCCCAGATAAACTGGGGAGAAAAAACCTGCAGTCCACGCCCAAGACCGGCTAAGTCTGAGAAAGATCCTAAGCTTCTCATGTCAGTGATGGTAATTGAACCCAGGACACCCCTTTCCCAGGTTGTGAAGCACGTAGTCACTTGGCTAACTGCGTGGATTAAAAAATTACTGTCAGGAGCAGAATTCATAGTCACTTACATGAAAGGAAATCATCCTTGAGTAGTGCCTTACACGCTTGGCCATACTGGCACGTAAGAATTTCACAGGCCTCTTTAAATTTATGCTTATACCATGTTTTGGTACGATGTACACACGTGCCTTTTCAGTCAGTTCTATGTAGAATATTCAGGGCATATCGAAAAAAGAAATATAAACATCACATTAAATTTAATAACTATGGTAAATCTGATCCTTCTGACCACAACATTGACTTTCAGAAGGTGGATGAATTCGTTTACCTTGGAGCTGTAATAAGCACCAAGAGTAGATGTCAACTAGAAATTAAAAGAATTACCGGTGCAATTGCAGAAAATATGGAAAGACAAAAACATCTCTATCACCACTAAATGAAGACTAGTTAATATCTTTGTATTTTCAGTTTTCATTTATGGTGCTGAATCTTGTACACTCAGTGAAAAAGATATGGACAAGATAAATAGCTTTGAGATGTGGTGCTGGAAAAGGATGTTAAGTCTCCTGGATGAACAAAAGGTCTAATGAAAGTATAATAAGTCAACTAAAAATCAACGGCGGTATGTGACATTTTAAATGAAAGAATTCTCAAATACTTCAGTGACATTTCAAGACTTAAAAATGACATCCTGCAAAAACATCATTCAGGGCAAAGTGAAGGATAAAGAAAAAGAGGATGTCCAAGACCATGATGGTTAGACCAGATTAAATTTGGAGTTGGCCACTGCTGCAACAAAAGACAGAAAGAAATGAAGACACATTGTGGCTAGAGTCATGAGTCCTCAGACATGAGGAGACCAAGCAGAAGATATGAGAGGTACATAAATTCCATTTCCTTCCTGGTATGTGAACTTTCTTCCTTCCAGTCTGTATCTCCATAGTTGAAATCTCCCATAATAATCACCCAACCTATACTCATTGTACTAATTTGGTGATGCGTGTCACTCCCTGGCCTATAGCAACAACCAGTTGTATATTTTGTCTTACTGTTCTTAATCTCACACCAGACTACTTCAAATGAACAGCTACTCTCCTGCCTATCTCCTATTCTTTTTGGCTGCAATACATCTGCTATCATCAGCAGTACCCCTTTCCCCATCCTAACTTCTCTATCTTCCCTGAAAATACTAAACCCTTTGCATTCTATCCCTGTAACTACATCATCCCCTGTTAACCAAGTCTCAGTAATGCCTATAGCTTTTTGCAATTTTGCACTAATCAATGCCAAAAACTCATCCTCCTTATTGCTGATACTTCTGGCATTAGTATATAGAAATTGCAGCATCTCTTTAGCCCCCCCCCTCTGCCTTTACTTCCTGAATTAACTATCCTATTCAATATTATAATGAAGTTATATAAATTAAGTGGATATTAAATCCAACATCATTTCAAAGCCGAATACAGAAACTATAAAAGTTTCGTTTGAAAATTGACCAGAGAGTTTGCGAAAATACACCATCGTCATATGAGTTGCTAGGGCAACTCGTAGTAGCCCTAGCCGAACCATATAGGAAGTGACAAACACTCAAAGTGCCCATATATTCACATCCTATTGGTTCATTTTGATAAGGTTTCACTAGTCTGACAGCTGTTTCAAACTCATTGGTTTTCGTCAGAGACTAGGTAGAAACCTAAGCGAGCAAAAACCCTCTGTACTAAGGAACTTGAAGTGTCGGAGAGGTATCCACTTAATTTATATAATTTTGCATCACCAAAATGAAGCCTTTTGGCTTTTTATTTTAGTAATTACTTTACTCACTGCCCAAGAGTTCGATTATGGAAAATATACCTCTCTGATGCTTCAAGTTCCTTAGTACTGAGAGTTTTTGCTCTCTTAGGTTTCTACCTAGTCTCTGATGAAAACCAATGAGTTTGAAATAGCTGTCAGACTAGTGAAACCTTATCAAAATGAACCAATAGGAGGCGAATATATGGGCGCTTTGAGTGTTCGTCACTTCCTATATGGTTCGGCTAGGGCAACTCGTAGTATGGCAGCAGTTTATTCCCTCAAGCTCTCTGGTCAATTTTCACACGAAACTTTTATAGTTTCTGTATTCGGCTTTCAAATGATGTTGGATTTAATATCCACTTAATTTATATAATTTAGCATCACCGAAATGAAGCCTTTTGACTCTTTATTTTATAACGAAGTTATTCTTTACTGTACAGGACTTTGATAAGGCTTCATCTGGACTACTGTGCTCAGATGTGGCAACCTGGGTTCTATGGATAAATAATTGAAAAGATCCAGCAATGAGTAACTAAGAGGATATCTGTCCAGTAGAATAGTGCATATAAAGACAGGCTGAAGAAATGTGGTCTTTTCAAAGTTAAAGAAATTGACAGATTAGAGAAGATATGATAGAAACATATAAGTTATTAAGGGGATCTTATAATGCAGATGCAAATAGGGTTGAGGGAGAATTTGGATCATACATGGAAGCTGTAGTTAAAAAGTTCTTTTCATGGTGTATGGTGATTGTTGAATGAGGATTGAAGTGTTACCATATTAAGTAAATCTGTTCAAAGAGAGATATGATAGGCATGTAGGTAATGAGTAACACAGATGGGGCTCCATTCCCTGATGTTGGACTCCCTGGAGGAGTCTGCATGTGTTAATGATGATAATTATTGTCCAGGGTTGCTTAAGAGTCAAAGTTAAATAACCGGGAGGAAGTTTCCACATATCTTTTTAAGAAATGTGGAGACATGAGAGAACTGACGACATCCAGTCCGCACCTTCTTGTGGTGCATTGTTGTAGATATTGACCTGGATACAAAAGGAGTGAAAATAGGCTGAGAGTTTGGGATTTATCCAAACAAATTGTATTCTTATCATGTTGTATACTATATGTAGTATACAACATGATTCCATCATGTTGTATACTACATATAGTATACAACATGATGGAATTTCATGCCATTTTGGGCATGCTTGGTTAAACCAACCCCCTTCCAAACTGTTTTTGTCAGGGAAACACAGCCAACAGTGAAGAGTCAGATACTGGAACAAACAAACTTCAGTAAACATTGCCAGAATTCAAGATGGGCACCTCAGTTGTTGGGAAATACTTCATTAGAAAGCTATTCCAGAGAACAGAGGCGAAATATAAAATATGAAATACGAAATATGAAAGAGAGAATAAGTAGCAGATTCTGCACATTTTAAGTTGGATTGTAAAGGGGACATTGGATAGTTACTACTTATGTTTTAACAGGTCCTACAGAAAATGGAATAATAATAATGAAATCCAGTTCGATGTAGCAATGTTCAGGAAAAAATCTGTAGAAAAGACAGAGCTGAACCAGACCATCTAGTAGTAGAGGAGGGATTGTTTATCAGCTCAATTGCACTCTCCTCTGGATGGAATCAAGAGGTGCACCAGCCCAAACATATGAACAGTATTTTATGAATGGATGAATCTCTATAGTCCATGTGTTAAGGCTTAAGTCTTGGGAGGACATCATGTAGGGATGCTTAATGGAATATTTACAGCACTAGGAAAGGATTAAAATTAATTTTAATTGTTCCAGTATTTCATCTCAGACACTGAGACATTTTCATGGATTACAAATAACTTTGTAACACACAGACAACAAACACAATACTAAATGAAACACATGGGGCATAATTCAAGCCTTATCTAGGTGATGCACCTTGTATGGACATGTGTAAGTGGCCTAGGATGAAAAGTGGAACTCTGACAATTATTGTTTCACAAATTTTGGGAAGTTTTATGTAACCCTATTTATTTAAATTCTGTTGATTTCTGAGTACCGCTGCAGATTCTATAAACAGATTCTATAAACTTTTCGAATTTACTGTGGTGGAGCATGGTGGTTTCCTTCCAGGAGATCCTGTGGGTTGCATCCAATACATGGTCTGCAAAATCAGATTGACCATAGTTGTGATTGCAGATGTATGATTTGTGTTCTTCTAAGCTGATGATCGCTGATCTACTTGACAGATCAACGACCATCCACTTGGAAGAACACATTAAACCTGCAACATGAATCTGCACAGTATTAGTAACTGCATTGGGTTAAAAGGAATATCTTGAGCATAAAGAATGCCTAGTTTCTTAGAGAGACTAAGGAAGCTGCTGATATGATATGTTTATGCCAGAGAAGGCTAGCAGTAACAAATGTTAGTCCAGAGAAGGCTAGCAGTAACAAATGTTAGTCCAGAGAGAGAGAGAGAGAGAGATTGGTCCTGTCTAATGATTTGTGTATTATTCAAGATGAGGGAAGGCAAGATGAGTTGTTTTTGCAAGAAAGAGCACAAGACTGCATTTTGTTAGCATTGCAAGTCACCAGATTATCCTTGCTACATTGAAGTGGCTGCAATTCAATTTTTAAGGCACTTATTATAGAAGATCTTGGAGTTTATTTGTTTACTTCATGTAGAATGTGTAAGTGAATGGAGTGCATTATTATCAACAAAATTGGATAGGATTACCAGTTAGTGAGAGAAGATAAAGGACCTGAGAAATGAAATGCTGAACAATACACAAAAAACCACTGCCTCAGAAACAATAAAAACATGGCTTTGCTTACGAGCCCAAATCCCTCAAACAGTCAGCAAACAACTTTAATCAGCAATTTCCGAACTCTGTCCAAAATCTGCAGGAAACATTCTCTCCCCACACAAAGAAATATTCTCCACTAGGATCATGAGCGACCCAGTCAATGTGGTTCCCAACAGTAACAAAAGAACTGACACTTGCAATTCATCAAACCCTAATAAAGAACCAGGAATAGATGGAATCAGACCAAAAGACATTAAAAAAAAAAAAAAAAACCCACTCAACTAACCTATGTTCAGTTATACTAAAACTGTTAAATAAAATCTTTGAAATGGAGCACATACCTGAAACACTAAAGACTGCATTAGTCACTCTCATACATAAACATGGAAAAAGAAACATAAGTGATTACAGACTCATCGCCACATTGTCTGTAATCAACTAAATCATGGAGCACATTGTGTATTGCAACCTCTCCACATACATTGAAAAATTCCAAATCATCCCAAACACACAATATGGCTTTCAAAAAAATAAAGGAACAGCAACACTCCTGGAAGATTTCACAGACCTAATAAACACTGCATTAGATAAAAACAGAATAGTATTAACCATTTTTATGGCCCTAACAAAAACGTTTGACACACTAACACACAATACCTTGTTCAACAAACTAACACATATCAGAATTGGAGGTCGGCTACTCCAGTGGTTCAAAGCATACATGAAAAACAGAAAGCACATCACACATATAGGATCATTGCACAGCAAAGAGACACAGGTGTAAAATTTATATATCTTTAAATATATAATGTGTAGGAATTTATTTTTGATTGTGTTTACTCCTCTATGATCTCATATCCTTTCCTTAAATCTTGGTTTATGTTGTATTCTTATTATTGTCTCTTGTTATTTCTTCAACTCGAAAATTTTGTTGAAGTGCCTCTGGCCAGAGCAAATTTCTTTGTTAAAATACTAGTGTTAACCCTGTTTCAAATTTTGGAAAATTTATTTGTTTACGCTGTGCCACCAAAATTCTATAGATAAGAGAATTTCTTTATCTAAGAGCAAACACCTACTATGGCACACAATCCTATATCCTTCCCTTTTCTATTTCTAAACACAATAATCTAATATATTCTTATTTCACATTGCAGTCGTGACTATCCTATCCCCAATATATTTACGCATAGGTTCTCTTTATGAGTGGTGCATTGAGATTGGTGATCAGCCAAGTTATTTGGTTGACAAGAAAAAATTTATTCATTACTAATAAAGCAAGTTACAATTATTTTTATAGACACTAGCTTATCTCAAGTTGGTATGAAAGGTAAATAAGATAACTCGACGTAACATGGACATTCTAGTTCCCTTACAACATGAAATATTATCAATTACTATTAAAATGGGATGTCCTTCTAATTACTTAACACTCCTAGATTATTTTCACACAATTATTTGTTCAAGAACTGCGCAACAATGACAAACAAAAATATTTTCATACTGCACTTTTCCAAGTTTTCTGACTCAGATTAATCATTTCCTATTCATGGTTCAACTCCTAAAGTCTTACAACACTTCATAAATCACAATTCTAATTAGTCCCTTTTACTGTCACAATCTAACTTTCTTCGTTTACAAAATTGAAAAGTTCTTACTTTACCGAGGTATCAAGATCTTACTGACTTATACTTGCGATTCAATTGGAATTATATGGCTCGCATTTTCTTCATCTGGTCTCTTTTCGACGAGGTTACCTGGCTGATACGTTCCTTAGGCTCTTGCTTCTGGAAGGTAGATGTGCAAATACGATCATGATTCATCGCCTACGATGTTCATGCACTGGCTAACTAAAAACAGCATATAAGCACTGCTGCCGATGTTGGTCCACGAGGTTCCACATTTCCTTCTCGTCCTATGCTGACCTTCTGCTATGCCGAGACTTATACACACATTGGCATTCCACTTGGCTGTATCGCCGCTCTCATTCATCTCACCCTGACCTCACTGGATCTTCCTTTCTCCGGGAACAGGTAAAAGGCAAAAGCAAAAGCCTCGTTCTCATGTCGCAAAAAACTATATACCCCCTCAGTGACCTTCACATGGCACCTCAATTCCTCTGCACTCTGTTCCGACGCTTCTTGTTCTTGTCCAAAGTCCCCCCCCCCCCCCCACACACACAATGTAGACCTTTGCATACGTGATGGCCTCAGATCATGATTTAATCTTCTTATCTTGTCTGGGATTTTAGCCTAATGTTCGCATACTAACACATACTTCACCCATTCCTAAATTGCTTCTCCCCCCGCCCTTTTTTTTTTTCACATAAGACATTTTACAATGCAATATTCAGCAAATTTCAAATCAAGGATGTTATTATCATTTCATTTACATTCAATTTCTTTTTGTTAATATATAAGTATTACATTGAGAATTCAGATACTTGTTAAATCTGAATGAAAGGCAATACATTATAAAATCTCTTTCATTCTAGATTTAACACTGGTAACCTGTGGAGTTCCAGAAGGAGCTTTTTTTTCCTCCCATTCTGTTTAACATATAGACACACATGATATTAGCCATCTTCTCCTAAAAAGTAAAATCTTCGAATACGCAGATGACACGGCCATAGTATCCATTCACAACAACACAAATATACAACACGACATCAATCAAATCACTAACTGGCTAACTAAAAACAGCATATATATATATATCTCATATAAATATATATTTACATATATATTTATATATCTCACTATCCAACATCCATCCTCCTATATACAGAAAGTGCTGATCCTAAAACCACAACCATCACACAGGTGAAAACAACACGTTATCTTGGACTTCACTTTGATGCTAATCAAAATTGGAATAGCCATACAAATTATTTACACAACAAACTCAGGTAATAGCAAGCAAACTATATCGATTAAAAGACATTGCTCTGAAATACTAATTTCGGCACATCAAAATACTAATCTGTAAAGCATTATGCGAAAACATTTTAGATATGCAATTTTTATAGTCACATACATTCTGCGCAGACTACAAACCTAACAGATTTCAATCGTTGCAAAATAAAATGGTAAAACTGATATTCTGGGAATAAAGAGAACAGCACACTCTAATATGGGCAGCATGGACAGAACACAAAATATTTAAGGTGAAATACTTATGCCACTAACAGTCATGTTAAGACATTATTTCAGTTTAACCTATCAAATAACAAGACCACAGTCAACAAACTACATAATATATAATTATAACAACCACTAATGAAAAACCCGAAGCTTCTACATACTCGACATGATCAACAAACTTCCATTCAATGAGAGAAACCCATGGACCTATAGAGAACTTAAACAGGCACTATATAAATATTATAGCGAGACTGAAAATTAGAGGGAAATTACACATGCACACACACACATATTTCGAATTCCTCTCAAACACCATTGAACACAAACCCACCATATCCAAATCCAACCTCCTCACCTTAAAAAATTTAAACGATGTTCATGCAGTGTAGTCTGTGATCGTGTGTAATTGCCTCTACATGTTAACTGGAAAAAAGCATTTATATATATGTGTATATATATATTTTCATATATAAGTTTCAAAGCACACACACACACACATAAACAGTTAAATCTACACTTCACTCATGACTGGTACTGATACAAATCCATGAAACCACTGCCATCTATTATCGTCTTCAGATAAGCTCTGTAGAAGCTTCAAGAAAGAAAGCAGAAATGCCACCCAAACAAATAAACAAGTATATCAAAAATATACACACAACCTATAAAATATATATATATATATATATATATATATATATTATTGAAAGAAAAACACAAAAGACAAAATGCAAAAAAATTATGTTTATTAATATAAAATCATTCCATTATTATTATTATTACTATTGAACTGTGTGTTCTTACTGCATTGGGTCATGAATTGCATGCACAATCATGCTAATCCATATGTAAATATGATGGATAAATATTTAGTTAGTTTAAAAAAATGTATAATGATATTTATTATTATTATTTATACCTCCAAGGAGTCAAAAGACTCATCGTGGGAGGTCCCTCCTACGAAACACAGTCTATCATACCACTCCTTAAACTCAGTGACTGTTCTCGCTCTCACCACTCTATCAGCCCATGCATTCCATGGTTCAACCACCCTTCACGCAAAGAAACCACTCCTCACCCTCTTGCTCACAGTTTCCTTTCGTAACTTCCAGGGATGGCCCCCTTGTCATCACTCCTTCCCACTGTTCAACCAAGTGAAAGAAAGTGTCAACCCTGTAACCACCTCTCAACAGTTTAAAAGTCTCAATCATATCACCTCTCCTTCTTCTATTCACCAAACTCAGCAGTCCACATTCCCTCAGCTGATCCTCATAACTAACATTGTACAGTCCTGAAACCATCTTTGTTATCTGCCTTTGTACAGTTCATTTATCCCCTTCAAATCCCGGGGACCAAATCTGAGAACAATAGTCCAAGTGTGGTCTGATCATGGTCTTATACAACAGAATGATAACTGTTTTATCTCTACAGGTCAGTGTCCTTCTCATTATTGCAGCAATCCTCTGTGTTACCTTCACCACCTTTACAATATGTCTCCTGAATATCAGGTTTCTATCAATCATCAACCCCAGATCTCTTGTCTCCCCTACTTCCTCCAGTATAACTTCTTCCATAGAGTATGCAATGTCCCATCGATGTTTCCCAAACCATAAGACCTTACATTTTGCTGCATTAAACTGAAACCCCCCATTCATTTGCCCATCTGTCTTGTTATTCAAATCCTCTTGCAGGACTACCACATCTGCACTATTATTTATAACCCTTCCCAGCTTCACATCATTCCCAAATAATTGAATATTCCCCTGAAATCCACCGACAATGTCATTGATATAAAGGTTAAACAATATAGGTCCCAGTACTGAGCCCTGTGGGACCCCACTTGTAACCCTTTGCCTCTTTGAAACTTCTCCACCATACACAACTCTCTGATACCTGTCGGACAGCCAGTCCTGAATCCAGTTGACGAACCTGACATCCAAACCCATGTGCTGCAACTTAAATATCAGCTTATCATGTGGAACCCTGTCAAATGCCTTTGCTGAATCCAAGAAAATGGCAGCATATGCCTTTCCCTCTTCTACTGTTCTTGTAACTTTATTATAAAAGGCTAGCATATTACTAAAACAAGAGCGCCCCTTCACAAATCCATGTTGACTCTCACAGATAACATTACCCTCATCTGCCCAATGTTATATAGGGTCCCTAACTAATTTCTCCAAGATCTTAACAGCTACTGATGACACACAAACTGGCCATTCTTCTACCGCCCTTATGCAATGGCACTATCTTACCTTCCTTCCATTCCCTGGGCACTTTTCCCGTAGCCAGACTTTCATTGAAAAGCCAGGTCAAAGGAACTGTCAGTTCTTTAGCACATTCTCTCAAAACTCGTGGTGAAATGCCGTCCAGTCCTACAGCTTTACTGACATCCAGATACTCAGTATTTGAAACACGCTTTCCTCCTGCACCTCTAAACCTTGAAACTGCCCTATTAAAATTTACTCCTCCAGGATGAAATACAACAATAAGGTGTTCATTGAACAATTCTGCTATGTCCTGTGCATCAGTCACTCTATTCCCATTTTTATCCCACAATGTCATTCTTCCACAATCATTTCTCCTCCTACTGGCCACATAGCTAAAAAAATTTCTTAGGATTTTCTTTGGATCTTAGGGCCAATATCTTCTCATATTCCAGTTTTGCCTTCCTTACCATACTAGTCACTCTCCTGGCCTGTGTCTTATATTCTTCATGCATCTGCTCTTCACCTGTCTCCTTATATCTCTTCCATAGTCTCTTTTTTTTACATGTACTTCCTGTTTAATATTGTTTGTCATCCACTTTACACCAAATTGTGTCCTCTTCTTCACTTGTGGAATACAGCTGCTAACAAATATTCCTTCACAATTTCCCAAGCACTAATGATATTCTGGCCTTCCAATTCCTCCCTCCATGAAACTTTCCCAAGTTGACGTCTAAGACTATTATAATCACCTGCCTTATAATTCCACATATGTTCCCATCTCTTTGATATTTCTGCATGTCTGTTCATTTTCCAAGTCAAAACCACATGATCACTCTCTCCAACTGGTGGGAGAGATGTCATCTCAGTTATTATCAACTCTTCTGATGCTATGACCAAATCAAAAACTCTTGAACTTCTTGTTCCCTCTGTTATATATTGCCTAAGACATTTGTCCTTTAAGAATTCTAGAAATTCCATTGCCTTATTGCTACATGCATCTTCCTCTCTCCAATTTACACTGCTGTTGTTAAAATCTCCCATAACAATTAAACATCTCCTGGTCCCCACCCTCTGTGCTCCTTGATTTATAGCAACACCCCACTAAATATCCCATCTTGCCTATCTCTACCTCACACCATATGCTTTCAGAATCATAGTGGCACTTCCTTCCAAAGCCTCCACTCTTAGAGGACATAAGTTGTCACTTATCATAAGCAGTACTCCACCATCACGCTTTACCTTCCTATCCTGCCGAAAAATGCTGTACCCTGTTACTTCTATTCCTGTTATTATATCCTCTTCTGTCAACCACGTCTCAATGATCCCAATAATCTTTGGCCAGGCTGATGCTATCACCCCCACCAATTCCACTCCTTTATTCTGGATACTCCTGGCATTAGTATAAAGCATAAAAATGCCACTATTTCTATACCCAGTATTATCCCCTCTAGACTCCCCTGGGCTCAGCATTACCTGATGTCACCCCCCTTCTCCCAAGAACTCTTTCCCACAAGAGGCCACCCCCTGCTACCATTCACCTTGGGAATTCTAGTTTCCCTGCATTGCCACACTGACTCGTTCAGAACAGCAATCTCTCCAGATACTCTGCATTTTGTGCTGAATCCTTGTACTGTACAAAATATATCTCATTGTATATATATATATATAAATACTATATACAAACGCTCCTGCTGATGCACTCCTGCATTGGTGAAGAGAGGAAGCTATTGATCATGACAAGCATTGAATGACCAGAAAGAAAGCTGGCTACCCAATTAGAGAAGGTACAAGGTAGGCCAATGAATGGCAATTTACTGATCATGCTTTGATGTCAAAAATTATCAAATGTTTTGGAAATATCAACAGCAACAGTGATGTAAGTAAGAGATCTGCTGTGAATGAATGGTAGAATCCATACTGTGATTGCAGATTAATTGGTGGGCTTCTAGATAATGGAGAAGTTGATTGCCAATGACCTCCTCATTGATTTTTGAGTATATTGAGCTGAGGGTTGTTCTGTTGATAGTCTGATGGCATATCTTTATTTTATTTATTTTTCTTAAATAAGATATGCCTACTTCCATGTATTAGGGTAAGTGCCACAAGTATAAAAGATTTCATAAATGACATAGGACAGGTGTTACTTCCATGTATTAGGGTAAGTGCCACAAGTATAAAAGATTTCATAAATGACATAGGACAGGTGTTATTGGTATTGAAATTATTTAAGACATTCTTTTCTGGCCAAAAGACAAGACCACAGAAGGCATATGTTGGAGGTTTCTGGAATGGTAGGAGGCGATTTATCTTGGTCATTCTGTGCAGGAGTTGGAAAAGAAGAATGTGAGGAAGCTAGCTTTATGTGCTTGAACAGTGGTAGTCCCATGTGAGTTTATTTATTTAATGAATGGTGTATGTATAGAATGTGATAAGAGAATAAACAAGAGGAACTGTCAAACAGAAAAGTTCAGGGGTAACTTCAAAAAAAAAAAAGTCCATATAAGTTTCAGGATAAGAGAACATAGAACAGTCACTAATAATGTGGTTGATGATCTGGGCTACGTTGTGACAATCACAGTATGGAGAGTCAGTCCATTTCCATTTGTGGAGCATCTGTTTGTATCTCTCATGTCCTGATCCAATTAAGTGTTGACCATAGAGTCTCGGAAGGTCAAACCCTTCACTCTGACAGTTGGTTCAGGATAAATGACTTGTAAGTTAAAGGTGTGTTTCTTCCAGTGTAGTTTCCAAGCTGATGTGATATCAAAGGTTTCATGCAACATTTTTATTGACAATTCTCCATGTAAAAACTTTACTTCTCACACTCCTCTTCACCACACTCTTACATAATTTTCAGGGATGGCCTCTGGTTCTTCCCTTCTCCCTTTCTACTCTAATCCATAAAATTCTCTCACTAACTTAAACATCTGTATCATATCGCCTTTTTTTCCCTCTACTTCCACATCTGTTCAAGCTTAATCACTGGAATCAGAAATGGATGATTTCTCTGTTTGCTTAATTGAATTGCAAGTAGTAAGCATCAGAAATAAGAATTGGAAAAGGTCAGAATGGTTTTCAAAATTTTTAGAGTAGTTAATGTATCAGATGAACATTACTAGATGGGGCAAGGAAACCTTAAGCCAGAGGAGGTCAAAAACAGCATTTTTTAAATTTGTCATTCTCTGGCAAGCAGTTTTAGATTTCAGAAAGGCACAGTTAGATTACCATCTTGGTGGCAAAAGGAATTGTGTGGAGTATAATTTGGACAGTTAAAGTGGTCTAGCTACAGCTTGGGTTCCAGGCAAAACTAGGCGGTAAGTGATGATGCACATCATATATGTTGGTGTTTCTGCTGTGGTTGTTGGCAAAGTGGATTTGAGGGAGGATTTTATATCTCTTTGACACTCTCAGGGTTTGATTTGGGAAATAGTTGAAAATGCAAGGGCACGTGCTGAAACGAGATAGAACATATCATCGCCCACCAGTACAGCAGTGGGACAATTTGACCCATTTCCACATGCACCAAGTGCTGCTGTACCTTGTTTTGCCTGGGGTTCCACAGCCAGAAACCAACAAGGGTACCCATGATGATGGCTAAGCATTGCAAACAATGCCTCGCATGGGCCAAGGAATGCCAACATTGGGCTCTCGACAGATGGAAGAAGGTTGTCTAGAGTGTTGAGTCCCATTTCCGGCTGCATCATACTGATGGCTGGGTGTGCATTTAGCTTAAACAACAAGAAGCCCTATCCCCTGAGTTGGGGTTCAAAAGGCTGGTGGACATGATGTTATGTTCTGGAGAGCTTTTTCCTGGCACACCCTAGGTCCTGTTAGCTGATACATCTCCATCCATATCTACCCTGACTACAATGCTATCTTTCAACAGGCAACGCATCTTGTCATTGGGCTCATACAACTACTGAGTGACTGGAGGAATACAATAATGAATGCGCCACATTAACTTGGCCACCAAACTCCCCTGACTGTAACTTAATTACAAGTTAGTCTTGTATTAATGCTAGAATGGGGTGTGAGAACTGTTGATCTTCCTCCATGGAATGAGCATGAATTGACTGAGTTTCTGCAGTGGACGAATTGAGTTATGCATGGTGGATGTTTGACACCTTGTGGAAGCTGTTCCTAAGCATCTGCAAGCTGTGATTGCACAGAGGTAGACCAACGCATTATTAGGTGGGTGTTCCTAATGCAAAGCTAAGTGTAGATAGTGTAAGTGGTGATAAAGGCAGTTGGGAATGGTTAGGCAACCTACTCATAGATATTAATATATTAATTTCTATGAGTCAGATATTAATAATAAAATATACAAACAGAAATAAATGGATTGAACATATGAATTGAATGGATCATTCAGCACAATTAAAAAAAAAAGATTCTGATATCATCCAGTTGGAGAACAAGAAGTTAAGGATGACCAAAGAAAAGATGAAATATGACTGGGCAGGCCACTGGGCCTAAATCTCTGAAAGGATCAATATAATATAGCAAATGCTTATATTCTTAAAGAATCTTTGAAAGGATGATAACAATAATGATAATAATAGTTTGTGGCAATTAAGTTGTTGTACTAATGCTAAAATGTGTGTAATTTTAATGATTTCACTTTGAATAATATTACAGAAACATATTTATTACTAAATTGGATATATCTTATTCCTACTATACAGTTCCCAGAAGCCAAGCATTTCCCCATTGAATATAATTTAATGGGGAAATGCTTTTAAATGGAAAAAGTGCATTGCATTGCATTGCATTGCATCTTCCTTTTACCCTCTTTACCTTGCGGTGTCGAGGGTTTATAAATCATCGGACCTCAAACTGCTCACAGGATACGGTGGTCAGCCCTATGTCCCCAGTGTATCCTATGTCCTATAGTGTTGAGTTCTCAAGGCCAGTTTGCCTGCTTTGCGGGATGAAAAACCCCAGGATAAACTGGAGAAAAAACCCTACTTTCGACGCCCAAGACTGGCTAGCTTGGCTATGGCTGAGGAAGATCTTTCAGCTCCTCATGTCACTGACAAGAATCGAACCTAGGACACTCCTTCCCCCAGGCATTGGTTGCGAAGCACACAGCTACTAGGCTAATCGTGCAGACAAATGGAAAGTGTAATAATAATAATTGAATGCCGTATTTACTTGAATATAACTCGCCCTTGCATATATCTTGCACTCCTAATTTTACTTTACGTAAAAAAAGAAATTAAAAGTTTCTCATATAGTTCACACACGAAAAAAGTTTAAAACTTTAAGAAATAATGAATGTTGTTATGGAAGTTTCAGATATTTTAGAATTTGGTTGAAGATAATCAGCATTTCATCTCAACAAGCATCGGCTTGCCTTTGTCGTTGAGTTGCACAATCTTTTGTTAATACCACAGCAAACATATATTATTATTTTTTTTATTATTATTATTATTTTTTTATTTTTGACACCTCCAGGGAGTCCAAGACTCATCGAGGAGTCTTGGACTCCCTGGAGGTGTCAAAATCATATGCATAAAGATGGAGGCAACCAGTAGAGGAAATGCAAGAATGAGGGCAATGACTTCTCGATCGTGTGGGGTGATTAAGATTAAGAGACCATCATTCGAACTGTTGTGCAACTGGATTTTGAGAACTTGAGACATAATTTCGCCAGAAATAATTCATTTAATTACAGAGGCATTGTCACTAAAAGATTCAAATATATCGCTTGATGAAGGTGAGCCGAATGCATAAATTACATTGATAATTAGCATTTAAATGCATTCATTTTATAAATAATATGAGCAGTTTTAAGAGGATTAAACTTTGGAGTCCGAAAATCCCCGCATATATCTGCTCCATGGTTTTTTAACTTTAATTTTGGAGAAAAAAGTGAGAGTTATATTCAAGTAAATACAGTAATCACTTTGTATCTGATTTTTGTTTTTAAACATCTGAATTTGGAAAATTATTTTAAAGAGTGATTAAAATTTAAATGGCAGATTTATATAGTACAATTAGAAGTATTAAGTTTTTTGAATTATTTTCCTATCTTTTTATATTTTTTTATATTATAATTATTATATTGGAACTATCTTTTAGCAATATTTATGTAAGAAAACAGTTAGAAGAGAACCCCTGATAGAGTTTGATATAAGCAAGATAAAATACCTTCATCCTTTTGTGACAGTACTTTCAAAAGCTACATTTTCTTGGTTAGTTCCTTTGCTTCGATTAGGATATCAGCGTCCTTTAGAGTTAGGTGATCTGGGAAGTCTGCCTGAGGTAATATTCTTTTTTTTTTTCTAATTTTTTTAATAAATAATTTTGTAAGCAATCACTTTGATTTTATATAAATTGCTTGGCCCAGTTGTGTATTTTACAATTTTCAACTAATGCAAATTTAAGCTAAGATATTCTTGTTTTTGCTAATTTTATCTCTAAGTGTATACCAGCAATATATCTGCATGAAGTGATTTCATGCAAGTTCTTTTATACATTGAGAGCAGTTGACTTTTCTGAGTTGCACTAAAAATCCACCTAGTATAGAGTGAATTTACATTCACACTTAAATTTAATGGAATAAATGCAGCACAGAGAAATAAATAAACACCAGGTTTAATCGTTTCAACATTTTATCTCTGTCACAGACCTTCAGGAATGTAATATTACAATTGTAATAACAAACTGAACTGGATTCTGAGGTGCTGACTGTTTAGGTGGAGGAGGAAAGAGTCTGATGTGTCTCAGCCATGTGGTCAAATAGAGAACACATTATCAATATATCTTAACTAAATAAAAGGTTTGAGAAAGGCAGTATCAAGGGCGCATTTTTGAAAATTATGGAGACAACTACTGTGTTTGAATAAAAACTTTAGTTTAATATAACTAAAATCTCTTATAGATTTTAGTTATATTAAACTAAAGTTTTTATTCAAACACGGTAGTTGTCTCCATAATTTTCAAAAATGCATTCGGATCACCGTGCAAGCCTAAAAGAAAGGATGCAATATCAAGGGATTGTGTTCCAAAATATTTCATATAGAAATTAGCTAGAGAAGCAGAGAAACCATGAATGTACCTTAATTATTATTATTATCCAAAGATCCCATGGAGGCAAGACTCATCTAGGAGGTCCTTTGTCATACACACAGCTTATAATTCCATGCTTTCAACACATTCAAATTTTCTGTATACACCACACTCTCAGGAAACATTCCAATCATTCATAGCTCTCCATGCAGAAAACCTGCTTCTCACTCCCTTGCTCATACTCTTCTTATACGAGGGCAGTCTGAAAAGTTCTCAGCCTAACAATGAAAAAAGAATTTATAATTTCAAAATTATTTTTATTTTTCAACATAATCTCCCTTAAGACTAATACATTTATTCCAGCGATGCTCCAGCACCATTATCCAGTCCCTGTAATGGTTGTCAGTAAGATCTGCAAAATACCCCTCTATAGCTGCAATCACCTCTTGATTCGAAGAAAACGCTGACCAGTGAGGAAGATTTTTAGTTTTGGGAAGAGATAGAAGTCAGAGGGAGCCAAATCTGGGGAATAGGATGGATGGTCCAACAATTCATAGTGCAGATCCCTTAATTTTCCCATTGCCAAAACACCTTTGTGGACAGCTAAAACACCTGATGAAAGATGATTTTTTTCTTCTGCAAACCTGGTCTTTTCTCATGAATTTTTTGTCTAGTCTGGTTCAAAGTGGAATAATATTCCCCGATTATTGTTTTACTCTATTCAAGATAATTAATAAACATGCTTTTAGCATCCCAAAACACCGATGGCATGACCTTTCCTGCTGATGGAACCGATTTTATCTTCTTTGGCGCTGAACAACTGGCTTCTGTTCACTCTTTTGACTGCTATTTGGATTCTGGTGTGTAATGGTGAATCCAAGTCTCATCCATAGTAATAAGTTGACACACAAAATCAGTTCTATTCTTGTTAAAATGCTCCAAGCACTGTTCAGAGATTTTCGTGCGAGTGCGTTTTTGATCTGCTGTGAGCAAGTGCGGCACCCATCTTGTGCAAAGCTTTTTCATTTGCAATTCTTCATGTAAAATATATCCTACACATTCTTTTGAAATGCCTATAGTCTCAGCAATTTTATGCACTTTCACTCGCCGGTCATCCATTAATATATCGTGCACTTGATCAGTGATTTCTGGTGTCGTTACACTTTTTGGATGTCCTTCATGGATCATCTTCAAGGCTGGTACAGCCACGTTTAAAATCAGCAACCCATTTCTTAATTGTTGAAAATGAAGGAGAAGAGTGCCCATAAACATTTATGAAATTTGAATGAATTTCTTTTGGCGTTAAACCTTCTTTTACAAAGAATTTTATAACCACACGATACTTAATTTTATCCATTTCAAAGGATACAGAGACCACTTTTGCTTCAGACAGCTGTACAAAACAAACTACTTGATAGAATGACTTGCAATTTCACATGGATGCTTATCACAGATGTTCACTTAGAAAATAAAAAATCTTGCTGATAGTGTTGCCATCTGTGTTTGAGGCTGAGAAGGTTTCAGACCATCCTCGTACAGCTTCCGGAGATGATGTGTTGTTCTTTCCCCCATCTCCCAGCTTTTATTAAAAAAAAACCCTCTTCAACATTAATCCAATAGTAACCCCTTATCAAATTGTACATCTCTATCATATCACCCCCCCCCCTCTTCCTCCTATCTACTAGACTCTGTAATTTACATCTTCTCAACCTTTCTTCATATTCAACAATGCTTACATCCATCTTATACAGCTTCCAGGGATGACCTCTTGTTCTTTCCCCATCTCTCAGTGTTTTATAAAAAACATCTTAAACGTTAATCCTATAATAACTCCTTACAAACGTATACATCTCTATCATATCACTCCCTCTTCCTCCTATCCACTAGACTCTGTAAATTGCATCTTCTCAACCTTTTTTCATATTCAACATTCTAGAGATCAGAAACTGCCATGGTCAACTGCCTCTGGAACCTTTCCTACTTCTCTTCTTCCTTTTGAAAACCGAATGTGTGCACAGTAGTCCATATGTGGCATAATCAAGAGTTTTTACAGTAGAACAAGAAGCTCCTTACTTCTACAAGTCAATGTTTTCTGCATAATAACCAAAATGCGTTGCTTTGTCCTCACAATTTGGCAGTGTGTCCACTGAAATTTAGATTCTTATCCACTATCAGCCCAAGATCTCTTATTTTCTCTACCTCCAACAATATATCCCCACCAAGAATAAATTTTGCATCCCATATTTATTTTCCAAATTTTAAAACCATACATTTCACAATACTGAACTGGTATCCTGACTCCTGTGTCCATTCACAGTTTATTCAGGTCTTCTTGTAAGGCTAGAACATCTGCTTTACTCCTCATAGTTATTTTCAACTTTGCATTATCTTCAAACAACTGAATATTCCAATTCAAATCTTCCCCAATATCATTAACATATAAGTTAAACAGCATCGGCCCTAAAAACAGATCCGAGGCACACCACTAATGACTTTCCTCTTCTCGGATATTCTCGGATTCCAACAGTTTAACGACTACACCTGACAAACAAATTGCCTATAATTTGATGCTTGAGTTCTCTCATCTCCCTTATGAAGTGGTACAATTTTGTCTTCCTTCCACTCATTTTGGAACTTGACTCAGTTGAAGAGTCATATTAAACAAATATGTCAAGGCATATGCTAACTCCCTGGCACATTCTTTCAAAATACATGGTGATATATCATCCAGTCCCACAGCCTTATTAATATCAAGTGTGCTTATTACCTTATATACCTCTTCCTCACTCAGTCAGTCTGTCTTCCTCAATCCACTGCTCTCAATCTCTCCATGATGTCACATTCACAAGGATAAAAGACCTTTATGAACTGCTCATTAAATATCTCAACCATATCCTCTGCACAGTTATCCTTATACCATTTTCTCCAATCAGTGTCATCTTACCATAATCACCATTTTTTTTTTTTTTTTATGCTGGCTACATATTGAAAGAAAACACCCGAGGATTTTTTTTTCCCATTAGCTAACTGCTTTCGATATTGCACTTTTGCTACCTTTATAAACCAAATTACTCTCTTTGCCCGTTCTTTGTACTCCTCATGGAATTGATTTTTATCATTCCTCTCATGTTGCTCCTTAATGCCTTCTTTCTTTGTGCTTAATATCTTCATTCATTCATTTCACACTTAGCTTATTTAGCCTTCTGACCCTTAGAATATACTTAGACATTGCTTCTATCAGATAGTTCTTGAATATCACTCAAGTGGTTTTGATCTCCTTTCTACCCAACTCTTCATTCTATGCTACAGCTATAAGCTGTCTCCTGAGCTTCTCATAATCATCAGCCTTATATTTCTACATATACTCTTGCCTCACATATAGCTGCAACCACCCAGGTAATCACCTCATGGTCACTCTCACCATAAATTAAAGATGCCAAGAAATTGTATTCTTGGTTTCATCACAAGTATAATGCTATGCATTATGAAAAGGACCACTACCCAGACTAGTGTTGACCTTTAATAAGGTCTCATCAGTGGAGCCAGAGACAGAAGTGATACCAAGGGTGAAGTAACGTAAAGTCATATTTCCATATACAAGTAGTCAAAAAGGTGTCACACCTTATTACTCCAAAGTGATCATCTAATGATCTTTACTGTTTTTATTATTTTTTGATATCACTCCCACATAAGGTCTCAAGTGGTCTAAGTTATCTCAGATGTCTTACTTGCTTTTCTGTTACCTCTTTTGTGACTTCTCCTTTTTTTTTTTGTATTTTTGCCAAGTACAGTTTGTTTGAAGTGCCTTCTTTGCTAGACTGAATTGGAAAATCTGGGAATTCTTCTCTGCTATTTTCTAGTGTATATGTTAGTTTGATACGTTCTATTAGCACACCTATTGTTTTTGTGAAATGAAAGTTCTAAAGGAGCAGGTAAAAAATGTGCATTTCTTTCCAACAGGGTTTAGGATACTAGTTGATGATCTATCTAATCTCTTTTCTGTAGAGTGGTCTCTGTTTCTGCATCCCTGGAAGGTTCACCAAAACTAGAGTTGTACCAATATTGTCGAAATTTGGTACAAGCAGCTTTTTTTATTGTGAAAGTGACCTCAGCAGAAAATCTGATATCCGCTGTGTGTGTGTGTGGGGGGGGTTCACTTGAGATTCTCTCTCTCTTTTTAACGTTACTGATTTCATCACATTTTGAGAATATATAGATTAGGATTTCATCACTACTCTCTCTATATATATTCCATTGGCAATCTCTAGATTTTTAGTGTTTTAAATTGGCTTCCTACCATTACAGTATTGTTCTACCTTGGAATGTAAAAGCCTTTCATAGTTTGTACCTAGTTTCCACATCTTTAACTATAAATATTTCTCTTGTGGTACCAGAATGAAGGAAAATATCTTATTGGCTCCTATCTCTGTTATCTTGCTTCTTAACATTCTGGAATTTCATTTCCTAATGTTTGCACTCCTATGAGAATTGGTACCATTATTGCAAAACTGAAAAAAAAAAAAAAAAAACTTAAAACAAATGAAAGTAAAACATTTGCTTAAGACTAAAATTTAAAAAAAAAAAAAAATCTGTAATATAGAAAAAATTCCTAACTACCAGCAAATTTTATACATGAGCTATTTCTAATGGCTGTGATATATTTTTAAACATTTACACAGCTAACGCTTGTAAAAAAAAAAATATAGAACTTATTAAAAATCCCAACATATTTTATTGTATGTAATATGGACATCAGGAAGAAAAGAGATCAATGGCCACATTCAAAATATGAATATATTTTCAATGTAGCCAGGAATGTGGTTAAAATAGTAACTAATAGTAATTACCTCCCAAAACTTTGAAAACATTGGCTTACAATCAGAGCAGTTATTGTTTGGATGATTTCGTAGTTTTTTACAAGTTTCAAGAAAAAGATTATCAAATTTGAATCTGTTGGAATGAAGAATCTAGTTCCAAAGAACTGTGTCTAGTGCCAGTTGTATGGAAAACAAGGCCAGATTTGTTGGATTATAAAAATGTAATGTAGTCCTGATGTTCTCAGCAAAGTGACATCTATGCAAAGTAACAATTCACACTAGACAGTCTCATTGGCTATGTTATTATTGATAGTGATGTTTTCTCACTGGTGTTTTGAATCCTCTGTACACTCTAGTGTACAGAGGATTCAAAATTGGAACTGATCACCATTTAGTCTTGAGCAGGATAAAATTGAATTTCATACTGAAAAGAACAACATGTAAGGAAGTTTTAAAGCAAATAAAATTGAAGCAGCTCTCAGATGTGAATTGTAGACTAAAATACACAAACATTATTCAAGAAAAAATCAAAGAGTTTGAGAACAGGAACCAAACCTTGGAGATTCAGTGGCAAGCTCTGAAGAAAACATTGATTGATTCAACTAGAGAGGCATGTGGTGAGGTTGTGTGCAAGGATAGAAAAATCAGAACTCCATGGTGGACACAGGAAGTTGAAAAGGCAGTGAAGGAAAAGAAGAAAGCATATCAAAAGTTCCTGGCAAATAAGTCATCTTGTGCACTTAGAGAACACAGAGACAAATGTAAGAAAGCTAAACACTGTGTAAAACTGTTGTTGGAAGTTTTCCCATTTGGTTATACTATAAATTAAAGATACCAAGAAATTATATACCTGGTTTAACCCTTTATCCAAGTGTAAGCAAACAAGTTTGTGTCTGAACTATTTTCAGGAATGTGGCAACTCATATATAGACGCTTATGACTTCACATCACTTGCCTTAGTATCCCATAATGCAAAGCACATATCCTTACGGGTATGTATAATGCTATGAATTATGGGCAGCGTTACTACCTAGACCATTTTCGACCTTTATTGAGGTATCATCAGTGCGAGCCCAACCCAGAGGTCATACCAAGGTTTGAAGTAATGCACAAGCATATTTTCATATAACAAGTTGCCAAAAGTTGTCACATGTTATTATTAAAATATTCTGGGTTAGAGATAGTTGTTGGAAGCTGTTCCACTTGGTTATGCTATAAATTAAAGATACGAAGAAATTATATGCTTATGTTTTTTCTTTTATCCAAGTGTAAGCAAACAAGTTTTTGTCCCTGAACTATTTTCAGGACTAGGGCAACTCTTATATGGAAGCTTCTTATATATGACTTCACATCAGTTGCTTTTGTATCCCATAATGCAAAGCACATATTCTCATGGGTATGTATAATGCTATGAATTATGGGAAGGGTCACTACCTAGAACAGTTTTGACTTTTATTGATATCTCATCAGTGGGAGCCAGACCCAGAGGTGATACCAATGTTGAAGTAATGCAGAAGTCATATTTTTGTATATGAGTTGCCAAAAGGTGTCACACCTTATTATTAAAATACTCTGGATTAGAGATAGTTGTTGGAAGTATTTCCACTTGGTTATAGTACAAATTAAAGATACCAAGAAATTATATACTGGGTTTAATCCTTTATCAGTCCTGAAAATAGTTCAGGTGCAAACTTCTTTTCTTACACTTGGATAAAGGATTAAACCAAGTATATAATTTCTTAGTATGTTTAATTTATATCAAAACCAAGTTGAAAAACTTCCAGCAACTATATCTATTCCAGAGAATCCAGAGTATTTTAATAATAAAGTGTAACACCTTTTGCCAACTCATATATGAAAGTATGACTTCTGCATTACTTTAACCTTGGTTAAATCTCTGGTGATACAACTGATGAGACCTCATTAAATATCAAAACCGGTCTTGGTAGTGACCCTTCCCATAATGCATAGCATTATGGGAAGGGTCATAGTTTCAGTCTATATATACAGCATAGTTACTGTATGAGGGAACATGTGATTCATTATACATACCCGTAATGATATGTGCTTTGCATAATGGGATATAAGGCAAGTGATGTGAAATCATAAGCTTCTATATACGAGTTGCTCCAGTCCTGAAAATAGATCAGCAAACTTATTTGCTTACACTTCGATAAAGGATTAAACCAAGTATGTAATTTCTTTGTATCTTTAATTTATACCATATAAAACTAGCTAAAGAAAAGTCATGGGAAGTCTTTGGCAAAAACATCATCAAATTCCTGTCATGTACCCTCAAGGGATGTACAGGATATGATAGTACTACATGAAAAATTTACATTATTACTAACTTCTTATTTACAATTTTCTTCCAAATCAGTCTGTTACTTGTCAAGACTCCAGCATTAACAGATCTTATATTTCTATCGTCTAAGGCAGTGCTTCCCAAACTTCTGGATGTCAGGGCCCCCTTTGCAAAAATTAAAATATTTCACGGTCCCCCTCGAAAAAAAATCATAATAGAGATATATTATTATAATATTTATTGTATTTATATTCAATACAAAACATACACAGTGAATATTGCAAAAATCAAATGCATATATTACATTTTTTGCCTCTTACCGTTTGGTTCTGAAGACGATGCGGGCTGTTCTGGTAAAATATGAAATACTGTCCTTTTTCTTTGAGTCTGTTTCTGCTTCTTCTGATTGTTCGCGGGAATTTTTTTTTTTTTTTTATCAGCCACTTATCCATCTCATGATTAAATTTTTTAACGTAGAATAGATCAAATAATATCACCACTTACCGATACGATACTGGCACACCACAGACTGATAACATGAAATTAGTGAATATTACCTGAATAAGGGAATCCCCGGACCAGGAACATTTTTCTCTTTTGTGACTTTTCTCCCTTTACGGTAATTAAGCCTAACGCGAAACAGACAGCAAAGGCAGGTTATTAAAATGTGCATATGATTGGTGAGGTATTAACAAAAGATCTCACAACCAAAAGATAAAAGCATAGCTGACAATTGAGTTGAAATGCTAACTCTCTTCAACCGAATTCCATATGTGAAACTGCCATAACATTCATTATATATATATATTACTTAGTTTTAACACTTTTACAAATTTTAACATGTTCGGTTGAATTTTATTGCTGCCTTGGTAAATCGAACTCACACACATCTAATTAATAACAATAGTTTTTAGTTAGATACTATGTTTGCCCATGCAACATATGGTTTTGTTTCACTCTATATATACAGCATAGTTACTTTATGAGGTGACATGTGATTCATTAATTAGTGTGTTTTTATCCCAGTTGTCTCTAATTGCACTATTTGTTGAGAAATATATTACACAGACTCCTCATACCTTATTCACTGGCATAATAAAAGTACTTGTTTTTATTGCCTCTGCAGTATAGTGGCTGTTAGGGAGGGCATGTTGTTTACCACTGCAAGCAAGTTACCAACTCCCCACATGAACTTGTTTAAGCATTTTTTCATGTGTGAAGTATATGCGAAACTTTTATTGGTAACAGAAAACTAGCTCGGATGACAGTGATAATATAAAACGAGTTTTGATATGTATATAAAGTCAATATCAACAGTCCCTGATTATGAACGCGTGATGAAAGGGACAGGAAGATTTGGTGCTTCCCTGGAGAGCATTCAAAGTAAATTCAATTAACCACTGCTTTGAAATGAAACATATGAATAAGCAATGTTTACTAATATTCATTAAGCGGCGAAATACGCAGGAAGCAAAGTTTGTGAACCAACACCAGTGTGTGAATTTTTCCATTAAAATATAAAAAATAACAAAAAATAAATAATAAATAATAAAAGTTAAATACATTTCTTTTAATAATAAATTTAGTTTAATCCTTTATCCAAGTGTGTGCAAACAAAGTTTGTGCCTGAAAGTATCTTCAGGACTGGGGTAAAGTAGTACAACACCAGGCAACTCCTTGCAAAGGTGGAGCAAGATACCAACACTTCTATCTCAGTATCTCCCATAATGCAAAACACATATCCTTGCAGATATGTATAATGTTATGCATTAAGGGAAAGACCACTACCCAGACTAGTTTCGACCTTCATTGAAGTCTCTTCAGTGGGAGCCAGGCCCAAGTGGAGATACCAGGCAGAAGCATTAGCAAGATAAAGGATTAAACTAAATTTATTATAATCTGACCAAGTGAAAAATAAACTTTCAACATCTTTCTCTAAATCCAGAGTAATTTAATAAAAAGGTGGCACACCGTTTGGCAGCTCCTATAGGAGGAGATGACCTTGCTAATGCTTCTGCCTGGTATCGCCACTTGGGCCTGGCTCCCACTGAAGAGACCTCAATAAAGGTCGAAACTAGTCTGGGTAGTGGCTCTTCCCTTAATGCATAACATTAGACATATCCACAAGGAGATGTGTTTTGCATTATGGGAGATACTGAGATAGGAGTGTTGGTAGCTTGCTCCACCTTTGCAAGGAGTTGCCTGGTATTGTACTACCTTACCCCAGTCCTGAAGATGCTTTCAGGCACAAACTTTGTTTGCTCACACTTGGATAAAGGATTAAACTAAATTTATTATACTCTAACCAAGTGAAAAATAAACTTTCAACATCTTTCTCTAAATCCAGAGTAATTTATTAAAAAAGGGTGGCACACCATTTGGCAACTCCTATAGGTAGAGATGACCTGCTAATGCTTCTGCCTGGTATCTTCACTTGGGCCTGGCTCCCACTGAAGAGACCTCAATAAAGGTCGAAACTAGTCTGGGTTGTGGCTCTTCCCTTAATGCATAACATTAGACATATCTGCAAGGAGATGTGTTTTGCATTACATTATGGGAGATACTGAGATAGGAGTGTTGGTAGCTTGCTCCACCTTTGCAAGGAGTGCCTGGTGTTGTACCACCTTACCCCAGTCCTGAAGATACTTTCAGGCACAAACTTTGTTTGCTCACACTTGGATAAAGGATTAAACTAAATTTATTATACTCTAACCAAGTGAAAAATAAACTTGTACCACTTTACCCCAGTCATGAAGATACTTTCAGGCACAAACTTTGTTTGCTCACACTTGGATAAAGGATTAAACTAAATTTATTATAAATTTATTATAGTCTGACCAAGTGAAAAATAAACTTTTAACACGTTTCTTTTAAAATAAAAAAAATCTACTTTGTCTTTAAATTTGTTTTCATTATTTCACGGCCCCCAAGGAGGCTGCGGCCCACAGTTTGGGAAGCGCTGGTTTAAGGCACCCTGTACCGTATCAATCCATCTATATCTTGGTCATTTTCCTGCCAACCTGGCAGAGAACGCTTGTTTTGCTGATCTTTCCTCACCCATTCTGTTTAAGTGACCATACCACCTGAGATTAGCTCTGCTAACGCATTCCTGGATGCTGCCAATGTCAAGTTCTTTCATAATATCCTCGTGTTTAATATGATATTGCCATTGATGCCATCTGTTTATGCCTCTAATCTTTCTCAGGACTCTCATATCTGAGGTCTCTATTCTTTGGTCAAGTGTTTTACTTCTGACGCAGCTCTCAGATCCATAAGTTAAAATTGGTTTAAACACTTCCTTTTATACAGCTAATTCAGTGTTCCAACTAATTTCTCTCTTATTCCATATGAATTTATTCAGTTTACTTCCTACCATACCAGCTTTGTTGATTCTGTTGTCTATTTCTATATTTAATTTACCATCTTCACTAAAAAGCGTGCCTAAGTAGCTGAAATGTTTTACTTGTTCCACAGGTACTCTGTTCTAAACACAGTTGACATTTTCAACTATTCTACCTATTTTCATTGTCTTTGTCTTTTTATTGCTGACCTTCATACCATATCTATTACAACAGTTATTCAATTTAGTCAGGAAACCATGTGGCCACTCTCAAACCTAGTCTCTGGCTACGCTATGTTGATGATGTGTTTGCTATTTGGCCACATGGCCCAGACACATCGAATACATTTTTAGTACATCTAAATAGTCAGCATCCTAAAATCCGCTTTACAATGGAACTAGAAGCCAATGACTGCCTGCCCTTCCTGGACACACTGATTACACATCTTCCAGAAGGTTCCTTATCATTTTCAGTTTATAGAAAACCCACACATACAGGGAGATATTTACAGAAACAATCACACCATCACCCTTCTCAACAATATGGTATCTTAAAAACACTAACCCATAGAGCTAGAGCAATCTGTTCCAATGACATTGCTCTTACTGCTGAACTTTCTTACTTGCGCCACACATTCCTAACCAATGGCTATAATCCCCATAAAATAGATAAAATACTAAATGCTACCCAGAAATCCCCTCCACCATCTACCACAGAAGACTACAACAAAACTATCACCATCCCATGCATTAAAGTCACATCTGAAAAGATATCTAGGGTGCTTAACAAACAAACACCAACTGCTGCGCACAGTATTAAACCTTATGTGAAATTGGCAACTCTCATCCATTTACCTATGGACAGATTCACTCCTTTATCACATCCAGGAGTCTATGAAGTGCCCTGTTCTTATCATTGAGCCTACTATGGACAGACAGGAAGAACTGTGGACATCCGCCTCAGTGAACACAACAAATATATCCGGCACTTTTGCTATGGCAAATCGGGTCTGGCAAACCATGCTTTGGATACCCCGGCACCCAGGATCTATTGAAAAAAAACAAAAGTACTGCACAGAAGCTTCTACAAGTCAGAGAGATTGTTCCTGGAATCAACAGAAGCCTTAAAACATACCTCAAACCTTAACAAGTTTGGCTGTATAAATCTACCAAAAATTTGGAGACTGTCATCCTAAGACCAAATCAATATCTATTTATTTTAATTTTATTTTTTTCAAAACTTTGGACTACTATTTTTCCAAACTTTCAAGGACCACTATTTGGATTACTATATTTTTTTCAAAACTTTGGACTACTGTTTATTTTATTTTATTTTATTTTTTATTTTTATTATTTTAACTTAGATGGCGCCATGTTAGGACTTTAGTCTTGTGTTGCACGCTGCAATTACTTATACTAGCCCCACTGTTACATCGAATTGTGGTTGTCTTGCATTTGTAACAAACTTTGTGTGCTCTGAAGATGCTGGATATAATACCAGCGAAATATTAGCTTTTAAGTTAATAAATAGTTATTTTCTTATCAATCTGTATTCGATTCAATACCGTTTAAATCCAATTCAATATGTGTGATGAACACATAAGCCTATCCATGCGTTGAGATACTTCTTGGCTGTATCCTGTATTGTAACCTTGATTTCCCAAAGCATTTCTGGCATTTCATCCAACCTAGTTGATGTTTTTCTATGATCGCACTAGGAATTGCACTGACATCCAGTCTAGTGGGATGTGCCTGACTTGGAAGGTTTTGGATTCTTACTTATGCACTTACTAGCTGAGGGTCTAGATTACAGTCTGCTCCAGGAGAAGTATGCACATCAGAGATGCTAGTTTTCCACCATTGGAGAGTTAGGATGTAATCAATCCGGTGTCTTGACCTATCAATGTTAGATGTCTAAGTATAGGTCCATTGTTGGTGTTTCTGAAGCAGGTATTGGTAATATCTAATCTGTTAGCATTGGAAAATTCCAACAGTCTTTCACCACAGGTGTTACATTCACCCTGACCAAACATGCCCCACTCAGGCCTAACTCTCATATTCTTTCCCACTTTAACATTAAAGTCCCCTGAGATGTAAAGTATATCTCTTCTTGATAGGCACTCCAAAACAATCTAAGTTTTCATAGAATCCCTCTCTTCTTCAGGTCTAACTATGTGGGATAGGATACATAAACTACCATGATTGACACATTGGTAGGATGAGCCTTAAGTCTAATACAGATTATCCTGTCATTAATGGGATTATAACCAACATGAACTGTCTTCAGTATTGCAGCTACCCATTATGTTTTGAGTTCACTCCTGAATAAACAACTAGCTTACCATCCTGTCTTTTGAAGCGACCTTCTCCATTCCATCTGGTCTCTGTAATTCCCATGATGTCAATTTTATACTTCTCCATCTCTTTACAGACAATATCAAGAGTATACCTATCTGTAGATCCCAAACATTTTGTGCCTATGTAAAATTCACTCTAAGATTAATCCTGTACCTTCTGTATTCCTCATTCATGATAGCAGACTTTTGTTGGAAATGGTAATATACTTTTCCAACAGGACTCTCTACCTAAGCCCTGAGTGTGACTCTGATTATTCTACACAACAATTGATGTAGCATGAGATGTATTATAAGGCATAACCATATCAGCATTTTGGAGTGAAGTCACTGTAAGAAAAAAAAAAAAAGTGGTAGGGTTGCAGAGGTCCTTTCCACATTACTTTATTCCAGAAGATTTAAATTTGGTTATCTGTTCCTTGAAACTTGACATCATCCAAATCTTATCCACTCTGATTGTATGCCAGTGTCTAAGTTCTGGGCATAATCTCTATTATCTGTTTATAATACTGAATAAGTTACTTGATTTTGAATTGCAAAAGCTATCAATTTTGTTCCTTTAAAATCTAATTGTGCATTCTGTTGTTAGCTGTGGCTTAGGCACAAACTAGCAAGCACGTGCGACTTGTCTCATGTCTTACTATTCATGTTCTTAATGTTGTTAACCAGTTTCCTCTACATCTTCCTGGTGATGTCCATATGATATTGAACAAAATATAATGAAGTTTTAATAAATTATATTTTTCTTTGCATATGTTAACCATCGTAAATACACTTCCTAATAAAAAAATTAGAATAATCAAAGAAAATGTGTTGAATGATTTGCAATTCTAATTTATTGCATAGAAAGTAATTATTTCCAAATAAGAATTAGCATAATCTAAATCCACATACTTTGTAGATTATACAAGGCGTGTTCAAAAAAGACCAAACTTTTGCTATAAAGACTTTATTGCTCATTTTACAACATTTTAAGCACTGTCCCCCCCTTCAAAGTAGTCTCTTCTGCTGGCGATATGCAGTTCTCAATGTTTCTGTTAGAATGTTCCTGCACTTTCTGTGATGGTGTGCAGTTCTTTTACTGCATTTTCCTGAATCTCCTCTATGGTTTGAAAATGATGTCCTTTTAAAAGTGGTTTGAAGTTTGCGAAACAGGAAAAGTCTGCTGGGGCTAAGTCCAGAGAATAGGGTGGATGGAGGACAATGGATGTCTGATGTTTGCCATATAACTGTCGATGAGGAGTGATGCGTGAGCCAGCACATTGTCACGGTGCAACATCCAAGTCTGGTTTTCCCACAATTCAGGCCTCTTCCTGCACACAGCATCCTTCCTTCAAATTCACTAAAACTTCCCAGTATACAATGCTTTGTTTACCATCTGACCATGTGGTACAAATTCATAATGAACAATGCCTTTCCAATCAAAAAACAGAACCAACGTCACCTTGATCTTTGAATGACTCATCCATTGAAGCTTAAACCACTCATAGCACTACATTCGGCTCATACAGTCCTCCCCCGTATGCTTGATTAAGCAATTGAAATGTCTCTGTAAAATTTTTACCAAGTTCGCAGCAAAATTTCACATACACATGTTGTTCTTCAAGCTCTTTCATTGTCATTTTGTCATTAATCTGACGAACAGCTTGTGCATGTGCTCACTTCAGCGGATGTAACTTGATGACTAATGCTTATAGCAGAATGGGGCATATGGCAGTTTGTTGTCAAAACCTGCCTCTAGGTGTGCTCAGTAGCCTCAGTGCACTCTGTGCTGGTCAGTGCGCTATTTGAAAAGTTCGATCTTTTTTTGAACATGCCTCGTATAACCATCTAAACATGTAAAAATGTAATATAAATTATAAGAAAACTATTAATTATATGAAGAGCCAAAGGCTTCAATTAGGTAGACCTAGAAATACCAAGTTTGTAGCAAACAGAACTTACATATACCCTACTATGAGAATTGCCAAGAAGGTGTCCTAATAAATTATTAATTATATGAAGAGCCAAAGGCTTCAATTCGGCAACATATAAACTTATTTAAGTTAAGGGATATTACATCCCATATTGTTTCATAGCCAAATAAGAAACTCGAAGAGTTTCATGCCGAATATAGTAAATATATAAAGTTCGGCTCTTCATATAATTAATAATTTATTAGGACACCTTCTTGGCAATTCTCATAGTAGGGTATATGTAAGTTCTGTTTGCTACAAACTTGGTATTTCTAGGTCTACCTACTCACTGATGAGACCTCAATAAAGGTTGAAACCGGTCTGGGTAGTGATCTTCTCTCACTCATAATGTAGAACAGTAATACAGCTCCTAGGAGCTGGGTTTCACATTATGGGGAAATATCGAGAATAGTGATTGGAGCTTGCCCCACCCTTACCATGAGTTGCCTCAGTGTTGCACTCCCTAAAGGGTCAGTTGTAACACTATCCAGGTATTTGCTTACGCTTGGACTCGCCGAACTTTATATATTTACTATGTTCGGCATGAAACTCTTTGAGTTTCTTATTCGGCTATGAAGCAATATGGGATGTAATATCCCTTAACTTAAATAAATATAAGAAAACTATTATTAGAAAACATTCACAAAATTTTAATAATTTTTAACATGGTTCAAAACATTAGAATATTCCAAACTTTTCAGATTGGTTTTGAGGAGAGCATAGAAATAGCATATATTTCAGTAGCTGTGGGACTGACTCGTATGAGAGGAATTGTTTGCAATGGATTTCAGTTAATCATTTACTAATCATGGATTGAATTAGTGACATATTGGGAAGCTAAGAAGTTTTGCATGGTGTCTCTACACAAAGAAGGCTGAACTCAACAGTTTATAGCTAAGGAATTGAAATGTTTTCAATTAAGACAGTATTCTGTCTAATCGGAGTTTTCAAAATAATCGTTGTGGTCAAAAGGTAATACTACATCAAGAGATGAGAGGAGATTGAAGAATAGTGTGAAGAAAAACCACTTCCAATGTGTAAGATATTTTCACAGGAGATGGAAAGCACAAGGTGTGAATGTGTCTAAATCTATGGTGTTGAGACGACTTCACAAATTGGGTTTTAAATCATGTGTGCATAAGACGAAGCTGCTTATGTCTTCCAAGCAAAAGGCAGCTAGAATGCGATGGTGTAAGCAAAGACTGTTGGGTCAAGAGGACACTTTAGCAATGAAAGTATGTATGTGTGTGTGTGTGTGTCCCATGGACATCAGGGGATACATGTTTGGTGCCTTAAGTAAGAAGCATTTGATAAAAAATGCATGAAACATTCGGTGAAATTTGCAACCTTTGGCATGGTATGGACTTGTATGACTGCAGAGGGTCCAGTGTTAAACTTGAGTTCCAATTTTATTTTAATATTTGTATTCATATATATATCTTTATATTTATCTTCTGTTCTGACTTACCCCCTTAAGTAATTTCTTAATCTAACATCAGCGAGTCATGTCTTAACTATCAATCTAGGCCGATGAGCAAATTTACAAGATGTGCACGTGGGCTATGAAGACAAAGGAAATGTCGTTAATTGGCGTCAATTCCTTTGTTTCAATTCTGGTACTGGTTCCTTTTTAATTTTAGGGAAAATTTATATTTATACTGTGCCACCCTAAAATGTATTTGATGAATATTTATTCATGGAACCAAAGTCTAGATCAGCACACTGTCTCGTAATTCTTAAACACTTAGCAGAGTATTCTCAATTAATCTCACTGTTAGGATTTATCTCGCAGTCATAGCCCCTTTTTTTTATGTTTGTGATTCTTACCTACCGCCTTGGTTCGAACTTTTATGAATGGTTCAGTAAAATGAAAATCAGGCAAGTCTTCATATTCATTTCAAAAGAAATTAACATTTAATTCACTGAATAGACATAATACGTGTTATAAGAAATTCTTACTGACATGAAATTAATCTTGATAATATTGGGAAGTGAGTAGTTTCACTTATGATTGCTAAATCTCCTTTAACATATTAGATCATAATTTCATACCATTAATCCTAACAAAGATCTAACTCTCATCTATATATGACATCATTAAAGGCTATTCTTTCTATACTTCTGATACATTAACAAATATCTTCACACTATTATTCCAATTAAAGTATAGAGTTCCTAAGTTTCATCAGCATAATTCCTAAAGTTCTTTCAATGTGGGCTCAGTCCTGAGCTGAAGATTTTACCTATATCTAATTATTGTCCCCTACACAGTTTTACATAACTAATAAGAGTCTACATTACCAGTAGTTGGGGATGCACTAGGCCTTCATGTGTATCCCTACAGCACCTTCAATTTCCAGATTACTTTCCAGATTTACCTCGGCTTTTCTACACATCAGTTGAATTCGGACTTGACACATCGCTGACAGGGGAAGCAATTTTGTCTCCCCACTCGCTCATCAATCGGCTAGGCATGGGTCTTTGATCTCTAGCATGATCTGGAACTTTACCATGTCAGGTCATTCTGATAGCCTAGAACTGCCCATGGATACTGCCACTTGCTGCTTCAGGACATCCGCGTGTGCATTCTATTAGGTGCATGTGTATGACTTCAGGCCATTGCTGTATAATCAGGATGGACTTCTCCGCCGATGACCACTCCAGTACAGGGAACGAGAAAAAAGCCACGAACTGGCACCGCAGCGCCTTTTAAAACGCACGCCCTATGTTTCTTGCCTATGTCATCCTGATTTTTCCCTTTATTCACGGCGCGTCACTCCTTTCAGCACCTAGCGCCAATCTCTCCCCCTAGCCTGCTCTTCGGAGGACATCCGCATGTGCATTCTATTAGGTGCATGTGTATGACTTCAGGCCATTGCTGTATAATCAGGTTGTCCTTTGCCTTCAACATTGTAACAGCACTTACATAGATTACTTACACATAGTTTAAACTTCACAAAACACTTAATTAATTTCAATATGATGCATTAGGTAAAACTTTCTTAAATATTAACATAACTGATAAATTACAATTGGTATTTTTCTCTTGATATATTAATACTGGCTCCGGAATTGATAAACCGTGTTAAATCTGAAGGAAGGTAAAGATTTTGACTTTTCCTTTCATTCAGAGTATAGCACCAGGTAGGCTGTGTTGTGTATGAAAAAGTGTAATTCCAAAGTGTACGAAGAAATTTTTGAGCACTTTATGTTACTGGCATCATAAGATTTATGTGATGGTGATTTTCTTTTTCAGCAAGATTCAGCTTCTTGTCACATTTACAAGACCACTACTATCATAGATGACTCAAAGAAAGGCAAATCACTGCAATTCCTTGGCTGGCAATGGGGTTAAATCTCACCAGGTTTAAACCTCTTTGAGAATTTGTGGAGAATTATGAAGAAATGTATTCAAGAAATTGCCCCAAGAGACAAAAATGAATTTGTTTCTAGTCTGTAGACCATATGGGCATTTTTTGATAAAAAAAAAAGACTGAACTGCTAGTAAATAATAATCCCAACTATTTACAAATGATCATAAAAGCTAAAGAGGATGCAACAAAGTACTAATTATCATGTTATTTCCTTTTTAACTATAATTTTTACACATTTACTTTCACATTATTCTAATATTTTGAACCATGTTAAAAATTATTCCAAATTTGTGAATGATTCCAAATAACAGTTTTCTTATAATTTATATTACATTTTATGTGTTTACATGGTTATATAATCTACAAAGTACACCGATTTAGATGATGCTAATTCATATTTTGTAATAATTATAATAATTATTTTCTTTGCAATAAATATAACTGCAAATTATTCAACACATTTTCTTTGATTATTCTAATTTTTTGATTCAGAAGTGTATTATAATAGATTTCAATATGTTCCAATAACTGATTTTATTATTACTATTATTATTATTATTATTACATAACACCTCCAGGGAGTCCAAAGACTCATCGAGGAAGGGCACCTGCTCTACAACTCTCTGTCTCCACCACTCTACTAACCGCAACTACCTTCATCATCTACACCAGCACCATCTACCGCCTACCACCACCACCACTATTTTCACAGACAATCACAAACATCCATGCCGACAGTGGGATTTGAACCCACAGCCTTTTGACTGGAGAGCAGATATGCTAACCGCTCGGCCAACAGGCCAGCTATTATTTTTTACTGTTTTACTTGTTTAATTGAGTGATGTGTCACCTAACGTTTCTTAATTTAATATCATTTAATATTTTCTTTTATATTCTATGTTAATTATCTAATTAATATTTAATTTCAGTGGTATTTGATAATATCTTATTTATTATAGGAAGAAATGGCAGAATACCAGTTTCAAAGGTTTAATAACAATTTTATGAAGGAAAAGGTAAATCACATATTTGTGGACTTCAGTGTGTTTTTATGATTTAAATTAGGATCATTATAATAAAATAGCAAACTTTTGTTATGTATTTGGAATTTTTTACTTGGAATTTTTTACTTGATATGTATTTTCTACTTGAATTTTTACTTGAAATGTACTTGGAATTTTTTAATATTTTTAATCTGAGTGGATACCACAGCCATATTTGTTACGTGAAATGTACACAATTCTGTCATAATCATTTGCTTTGTCAATGAACATAGTATGTGTGTGTGTGTGCATGTGAGATTTGAAAGAAAGTAAATCTAGCAACCTCTCTGAAACTGACTAACTCATTCGTTCAATTTTTTTTTTTTTCATCACCATCATCATCATCAAATTCCTGACATTTACCCTCAAGGGGTGTACAGGATACGATAGTACTACATAAAAAATTTACATCATTGCAGGCATAGACTTCTGTGGATAATTAGTTCAAAAGATTACATCATTACTAACTCCCTATCTACAATTTTCCTCCAAATCAATCTATTACCTGTCAAGGCTTCAACATTGTCAGATCTTATATTTCTATCTTCTAAGGCACTTTTTACTGTATCAATCCACCTATATCTTGGTCTTCCTCTGGGTCTTTTTCCTGCCCACCTGACAGAGAACACTTGCTTTACTAATCTTTTCTCTCTCATTGTGAACAGTGTGAACAGATGGCATCTGTTCACACTCCTAATCTTTCTCAGAATTCTCATATCTGTGGTCTCTAGTCTTTGGTCAAGTGTTTTACTTCTAACCAAGCTCTCAGGTCCATAAGTTAAAACTGGTTTTAACACTGACTTCCTACCTTACCAGCTTTGCTGATCCTGTTGTCTATTTCCATATTTAATTTACCATTTTCACTAAAATCATGCCTAAGTAGCTAATATGTTTTCTTGTTCTATTGGTTCTCCATTCACAATGCAGTTGATATTTTCAATGTTTCTGCCTATTTCATTGTCTTTGTCTTGTTATTGCTGTTTTTCATACCAAACTTAATACAAAAGTTATCCAATTTTGCAGACTGTAGCAGATTTATTTAGAAGTATGACATCATCCGCATAAAGCAAAGTGCTGACATTAACATCTCCAATTTTGATATCAGATTTAATACCACTTTCATTCATAATGTGATCCATATAGATAATGAATAACAGAGGGGATAATATACATCCATGTCTGACACCAGATTCCCTTACAGATTCATATGCCTTTTCCAGATCTTCTTCTTTCGCTATGCCTTATCCCATATTAGACTGGGTCGGCGTTCCCATCTTTAATTTCTTCTTCCAGATTCTCCGGTCTAGGGCATCTTCCCGACTCCATCCTTTCTCCCTAAGATCCTCTGCCACCTTATCCCTCTATCTGAGTTTGGGTCTGCCTCTTTTCTTCCTTCCCTCCACCTCCATACACTCCGCTCATTTACCAACATACTCCTCACTCTTCTCTCTACATGACTGAACCACCTCAGCCTACTTTCTTGTACCGTCTTACCGATCAGTCCCACCTTGATCGTCCCTCTGATGTAGTCATTCCTTATCCTGTCCTTCTTTGTCACACCACTCATCCATCTCAACATCCGCATCTCCGCCACCTCCATCTTCCACTCCTGTGCCTTTGTTATAGGCTGCGTCTCCCCACCATGGAGCATCACTGGCCTCACCACCATCTTATACAGCTTTCCTTTCATCTTACAACTCATTCTGTTGTCGCACAGGACCCTGCTCATCTTCCTCGAGTTCATCCAGCCGCATGTTATTCGGTGATCAACGACCCACCCAAAATACTTGAATTTCTTCCCTGAAGTTAACCTTTCACCCTGAAGTCGTATGATCATATCCTCGTCACTCCCCATTGACATATATTTGGTCTTTACTCGGTTAATTTGCATGCTTCTCTCCACCAATACCTTTCTCCACTTTTTCAGGTTCTTTTCAAGCTTCTCTCGGGATGATTCACAGAAAACAATATCATTGGCAAACATCATGCTCCCTGGCGCCTCCTGCTTGACATCCTCCACTAGTACATCCATGACCAGATCAAAGAGGTAGGGGCTCAGAGTTGATCCCTGATGGAGCCCTACGACAATGGGGAACCCCTCTGTCATGCTGACACTAGACCTGACCTGAGTTTTTGCTCCCTCATACATCTCCTTCACCAAACTCACTTACTTTTCCAACACCCCCTTCTTCCTCATACACCTCCATACCTCCTGTCTGGCTACTCTGTCGTACGCCTTTTCCAGTTCTATAAACACCATATGTAGCTCCTCCTGCATCTCCCTATATTTCTCATTCAATTGCCTTAGTGCAAATATTGCATCCGTTGTCCCTCTTCCTGGCATAAATTCAAACTGCTCCTCACCAATTTTTGTTTCCTGCCATATCCTTCCTTTAATTACTCTTTCCCATATCTTCAACTTGTGTGACATCAGCTTGATCCCTCTATTGTTGCCACAATCTTGAACATCTCCTTTTCCCTTGTAGATTGGGACGAGAATGCTTTTCCTCCATTCCTCTGGTATCTTTACCTGATGGACTATTTTCCTCATCAGATCCCATAACATGTCTATGCCCTCGCTGCCCAAGCTTCTCCACACTTCTCCAGATCTACAAACCTTAAATACAGATCTTTGTTATATTCCCTTGATTTCTCAAGTATTTGTCTTAAAGTGAAAATCTGATCCTGACAGCTTCTATTTGGCCTGAAGCCAGGTTGTTCTTCACCAAGCTTCTCTTTCACAGTCCTTCTCAACCGTTTCTCAAGTTTACTTGCAAAAATCTTACCAGGAACACTCAGAAGAGAAATACCTCTAATTCTCACATTCAGTTTTATTTCCCTTTTTATGTATGGGTACTATGAGAGCTCTACTCCAATCATCTGGAATTCTTCCCTCTGTCCAGCCCCTCTGAACTATGTAGTGCAGCCACTGTAAGACTTTTATACCTCCATACTTGAGCATTTCTAGTCTAATGTCATCTACTCCAGCGGCCTTTCTGCATTTCAGACTTTTGATCGCTTTTTTTCTACTTCAAGTATGGATATGTATTCCTGATTGCATGCCTGGTCAGTGTATTTTATCACTGCTGTCATCACTGCTAGTTTCATTTAGCAATTTTTCAAAGTAATCACTCCATACTTCATGTATATCTTTTTCTCCAGTTTTCATATCACATTAATTTATCATCTCTAATTCTTTTTACCAACGTAAAATCTTATCAACGTAAGAAGCCTGAATGGCAAAGAAATGGAGCTAGCTGAGGAATTAGATAAGTACCAGATCGACATAATAGGGGTGACTGAAACAAAAAAGACCAAAACTGGTGAGATCTTTCTGAGCAATAAATACAAAATGTTATATTCAGGCAATGACAATCAAGGAAAAGAAGGAGTAGCCATAGTATTCAACACAAAATACGAGGCTAATCTTCTTGAATGGCAGTCAGTCTCAAATAGAGTAATGTGGGCAAATATGAGAATGGGGAACTGTACAATGAGACCTATTTGTGCCTATGGTCCCACAGAAGGTTCTACTAAGGTAGAAGTGGAGGAATTTTTTGAGGCTTTAGAAAAAGCAACTGACACAATGAAAAATGAAAAGCTGGTCCTTGTTGAGGGATCTAAATAGCAGAGTAGGAAATGATTGTGAGACATACAAAAATATTTTGGGAAAATTTGGAGAAAAGAGCAAAGCTAATAATAATGGCAAATATCTGTTGGATTTCTGTTCAGGACATGGACAGGACAAGATAAAACTGAATTTCATATTGAAAATAAGAACATGTAAGAAAGTTTTAAAACGAATAAAAGTTGAGCAGCTCTCAGGTGTGAACTATAGACTAAAATACACAAAGATTATTGGAAAAAAAATGAAACAGTTTGAGAACAGGAATCAAACCTTGGAGATTCAGTGGCAAACTCTGCAGAAAACATTGATTGATTCTGCCAGAGAGGCATGTGGTGAGGTTGTCTATAAGGATAAAAAAATCAGAACTCCCTGGGGGACAAATGAAGTTAAAGAGGCAGTGAAGGAAAAGAAGAAAACATATCAAAAGTTCCTGTCAAATAAGTCAGCTTGTGCTCTTAGAGAATATAGAGACAAATGCAAAAATGCTAAACACTGTGTAAAACTAGCTAAACAAAAGTCATGAGAGGACTTTGGCAAGAATATAGAAAATAAATATCAAGAAGGTGGCAAAATATTCTGGAGGTTGTTGAAGAAGCTTAGGAATGGAGGAAAGAGTGCTGTAAAAGGAATTAGAGATGATAAAGGTGACATGAAAACGGGAGAAAAAGATATCCTTGAAGTATGGAGTAATTACTTTGAAAAACTGCTAAATGAAACAAGCAGTGATGACAGCACAGTGATAAAAAACACTGACCAGGCATGCAGTCAGGAATACATATCCATACTTGAAGTAGAAAAAGCCATCAAAGGCTTGAAATGTGAAAAGGCAGCAGGAGTACGAGTAGATGATATTCGACCAGAAATGCTGAAGTATGGTGGTATAAGAGTCTTACACTGGCTGCACTGCATAGTTAAGAAAGCCTGGGCAGAGGGACGAATTCCTGATGATTGGAGTAGAGCTCTCATAGTACTCATATATATAAAAAGGGAAATAAAACTGCATGTGAGAATTACAGAGGTATTTCCATACTGAGTGTTCCTGGCAAGATTTATGCAAGTATACTTGAGAAACAGTTGAGAAGAATTGTTGAAGAAAAGCTTGGTGAAGAACAAGCTGGATTCAGACCAAATAGAGGCTGTCAGGATCAGATCTTCACTCTACGACAAATAGTCGAGAAATCATGGGAATATAACAAATATCTGTATTTAAGTTTTGTCGATCTGGAAAAGGCATATGACAAAGTGCCAAGAGAGAAGCTATTCAACACGCTGCAGTTATATGGTGTCAATGGGGCATTATATCAAGCAATACTTAGTCTTTATTTGAGTTGTAAGTCAGCAGTTAGAATTGAAGGAAGTACAGGAAGATGGTTTAATGTTAAATCTGGTGTGAGACAAGGATGTACATTATCCCCTCTGTTATTCATTATCTATATGGATCACATTATGAAGGAAAGTGGTATTAAACATGATATCAAAATTGGGAAGTTAATGTCAGCTCTTTGCTTTATTCGGATGATGTTATACCTCTAAATAAATCCGCTTCAAGTCTGCAAGATTCTCTGACTAAATTGAATAGCTGTTGTAATAGATATGGTGTGAAGGTCAGCAATAAAAAGACAAAGACAATGAAAATAGGCAGAATCATTGAAAATGTCAACTGTGTTTTGAATGGAGAACCTGTGGAACAAGTAAAACATTTCAGCTATTTAGGCAAGATTTTTACTGAAGATGGTAAATTAAATATAGAAATAGACAACAGAATCAGCAAAGCTGGTATGGTGGGAAGTCAGTTGAATAAATTCATATGGAATAAGAGAGAAATTAGTCGGAACACTAAATTAGCTGTATACAAGACAGTGTTCAAACCAGTTTTAACTTATGGATCTGAGAGCTGGGTCAGAAGTAAAACACTTGACCAAAGACTAGAGACCACAGATATGAGAGTCCTGAGAAAGATTATAGGCATGATCAGATGGCATCAATGGCAATATCATATTAAAAATGAGGATATTAGGAAAGAACTTGACATTGTCAGCATCCAGGAATGCATTAGCAGAGCTAATCTCAGGTAGTATGGTCACTTAAACAGAATGGGCGAGGATAGATTAGCAAAACAAGCATTCTCTGCCAGGTTGGCAGCAAAACGACCCAGAGGAAGACCAAGATATAGGTGGATTGATACGGTACAAAGTGCCTTAGATGATAGAAATATAAGATCTGATAATGTTGGAGTCTTGACAAGTAACAGACGGATTTGGAGGAAAATTGTAGATAGGAAGTAAGTAATGATGTAGTTTTTTTCATGTAGTACTATCATATCCTGTACACCCCTTGAGGGTACATGGCAGGAATTTGATGATGATGATGAATTCTTTTTACAGCACTCTTTCCTCGATTTCTGAGCTTCTTCAACACCCTCTAGAATATCCTGCTACATTTTTATATTTATTTTCTATGTTCTTGCCAAAGTCCTCCCATGACTTTTGTATAGCTAGTTTGACACAGTGTTTAGCTTTCTTACATTTGTCTCTGTATTCTCAAAGAGCACAAGCTGATTTATTTTTCGGGAACATTTGATATGCTTTCTTCTTTTCCTTCACTGCCTCTTTAACTTCCTGTGTCCATCATGGAGTTCTGATTTTTCTATCCTTGCAGACAACCTCACCACATGCCTCTATGGCTGAATCAGTCAGTGTTTTCTTTAGAGCTTGTTACTGAACTTCCATGGTTGATTCATGTTTTTTAAACTGTTTCATTTTTTCTTGAATAATGTTTGTATATTTCAGTTTACAGTTCACATCTGAGAGCTGCTCAACTCACTTTTGATCACTTTAAAACTTTCTTACATGTTCTTCTTTTCAATGTGAAATTCAATTTTATCCTGCTCAAGACTCAATAGTGATCACTTCCAATTTCAAATCCTCTGTACACTCTGGTGTCCTGCACCAGGGAGAAAACATCACTATCAACAATAACATAGTCAGTTAGACTTTTCTTATTCCTTGCCTCTTCTCTCCATGTGAATTTGTGCACATTTTTATGTTGGAACATGGTGTTAGTAATAACCAATCCATGTCCTAAACAGATATTTGCCATTATTATTAGCTTTGCTCTTTTATCCAAATTTTTCCAAAATATTTTTGTATGTCTGACAAACATTTCCTACTCTGCTATTTAGATCCCCAACAAGGACCAACTTTTCAATTATCATTGTGTCAGTTGCTTTCTCTAAAGCCTGAAAAAAATTTCTCCACTTCTACCTTAGCAGAACCTTCTGTGGGACCATAGGCACAAATTAGTCTTATTGTCCAGTTTCCCATTCTGAAATTTGCCCACATAATTGCCTGTCATTCAAGAAGATTACCCTCGTATTTGGTGTTGAATACTATGGCTTCATAGTATAAGAAGAAGAAAAAGTGGAGAGATGAACTGGAACAAATTGCAGGAGTGAGATGGATGGGAGAAGCAGAAAACCGAGTGATCTGAAAAATCATGGTGGGGGGGGGCCTTCGTCCAGCAGTGGACAGAACCAGAAGGTTGAAGAAGAAGAAGACTATGGCTTCTCCTTCTTTTCCTTGATTGTCATTGCCTGAATATAACATTTTGTATTTATTGCTCAGAAAGATCTCACCGGTTTTTGTCTGTTTTGTTTCAGTCACTGAAATTATATCGATCTGGTACTTATCCAATTCCTCAGCTAGCTCCATTTCTTTGCCATTCAGTCTTGTTATGTTGATAGTACCAATCTTGAACTCTGGTGATATTGAGTTTTGGTGTGTGTTAGGGTTTGTTCCAGTAGCTGACTGTTTGCCCTAGTTCCATGGCGAAAACAATGGGGGTCTTGTTTAACAGGGTGACACCCCACCCAGCATGAAATTCTGTCATATTGTACCATCATTTTATATATATTTTGGTTTAAGCTAATAAGAATACAATTTGGTTGGCTAAATCCTAAATTGTTAGCCCATCCTCGTTCGTTCAGTATTCAGGTGCACTTCGAGAAGGTGAGGATTGGGCATTAGGTCAGAAGCCCTGGTCAGTTCTCTGCATTCCTTTAAAGGCTATGTGGAGGTCTCCTCTCAGTTATACAGCTTTGACCCTTAAGTATTTTTTTTTTTTTAAGTTTTAAATGTTCACATGTCCTTGACTGGATTCAGACTGATGCATTTTCATCCAAAGGATTATGACTACTGACTGCCCTATAGAGACACTGTATTTAACATTTAGATTTCTTTAAAACAGAATTATGCTAAGATGCTTGTTTTCATTGTGTATAAGCTGAATGCCAGAAGTGTGACCTTTTTTTCTGTACTGCTCCCACACACGATAAAGTTGCTCATTTGTACTATATTAGTATCATGTGGGAATTAAGAGGTCAAGAGAAAAGAATTTGTGTGTGTGTGTGTGTGTGTGTGTGTCTGTCTGTGTTTGAAAGCTTTAACATACCATTAGCACTACACATTGAAAATTGTACTACTGCAGACTTCCTATTGAGTTGTTTTCCAGATTAATCTGTTCTTTGTTAAGTTTCCAATATTGTCATCTCTGACATTTCATTTCATTTTGAGCATCAATAGACATTTTTTCTCATCCTTTCTTCCCCATTGGGTTTAAATTACTCTTACAATTAGCCTTGCTCGTGCATTGACGAACCCCACTAATGCATTCTAATATCTTTATATCACATGCAAAATCACATTGAAATTAATTTGGAGTGTTCACCCCAAAATCCCAAACTTTCCTCATAACTCTCATATCTGTGGTCTAGTTCTTTGGTCAGCTATTCATTTCTAGCTAGTCTTTCACATCCATGAGTTAAAAGTTAATAACAGAAACAAAGGGGAGTAGGACAATTCAAATTAAACAGATAATTACATCTGTACCTATAGTAGAATTAAAGAAGAAAGAGCAAAAATAGGAGTGTGATTCTTATTCATAAATCAGGTAAGAAAAATATCACACACTATAAATACTAGAGCAAGAAAATTTTAGATCTAGAAGTTACAGATAGGCTGTTATGTTATTGGTATATCTGTCCCAAATGAAGAAAGGGAAATATAACGATGCTTTCGCTCTTCAGATTCACAAAACATAAAAGATAAACCAAAGCGACCATCGTTTAATAGGAAAACAACTAATATGATACTAGACAGAGTATTTAGAGGAGTAGAAATAGAATCAGATCATTATTTATTGAAGTAAAATTGAGAATGTCCCCACAGTGGTTTAAAATTAACCAAATCATTTCAAATTCCTGATATATCTCCTCAAGGGATGTACTGTATACTCTGATAAATACTTCATGAAAAGCTTACATTGTTACTAATTAACTATTGACAGTTTTGTTTAAAATTAGTCTGTTATCTCTCAAGACTCAAGTAATGTCATGTCTCATATTTCAGACTTCTAACTGCATCAATCCACCTAGATCTCAGTCTTCCCATCTGTCTCTTTCTTTCTATTCTGGCATCAAACACCTATCATGCTAACCTTTCCTTTCATTTTGTTTAGGTGACCATCTTTATGTTAGAAAGATGTGCACAAATTCATGTGGAGAAAAGATACAACAGATAACAAAAAGTATTGCTGACTATGCTGTTGTTAATAGATCCAGGAAGTACTTAACTGTTATCATTAGCTTTGCTCTCTTCTCCAAATTTTCCCAAAATATTTGTGTCTACTCTTCATTTCCTATTCTGCTGTTAAGATTTTCCAAGGCCCAACTTTTTTTTGTGTGTTAGCTACCTTCTCTATTGATTAAAAAAAATCCTCCATTTCTTCCTTAGTCCCTACATGGATGTGGGGCAACTGTTTGTGGGACCTACCAGTGATGGTACTGGCCCTTTTCATTATTTCTGTTTTTCTGTACTTTTTTTCTGTATAAAGAAAACATGACAGTAAAAAGACTACTTCTTCTGTGAGCAAACAAAGTTTGCGCCTGAAAGTATCTTCAGGACTGGGTTAAGGTGGTACACACCAGGGCAACTCATTGCAAAGGTGGAGCAAGCTACCAACACTCCTATCTCAGTATCTCCTATAATGCAAAACACATCTCCTTGCGGATATGTCTAATGTTATGCATTAAGGGAAGGGCCACTACCCAGACTAGTTTCGACCTTTATTGAGGTCTCTTCAGTGGGAGCCAGGCCCAAGTGGAGATATCAGGCAGAAGCATTAGCAGGTCATCTCCACCTATAGGAATTGCCAATTGGTGTGCCACCCTTTTTTAATAATTTACTCTGGATTTAGAGAAAGATGTTGAAAGTTTATTTTTCACTTGGTTAGAGTATAATAAATTTAGTTTAATCCTTTATCCAAGTGTGATTTATTTATTATACTCTAATTTATTATACTCTAAAATTTATTATACTCTAACCAAGTGAAAAATAAACTTTCAACTACTTCTTCATCTTTTTTTACTGTCCTGTCTTCCAGACCACCATCACCAGGATCCACTATTTCTGTTTGCTGTGTGGTGCTACCCATGGACATATTGGAAAGAGGGATCCTGGTTGTCTTGCATTACTTTGGTCCTTACTTAGGCAGGGCAGGTGGTGCTGGATGGCATGGGCAGGATCAGTCAGCTTTCCAGCAAGGATCAAGATGTGCAGCAAGTCTCCTACCCAATAATTCTAGGAATGGGGCCCAAGACTTGCTGCAATACTACAATAGCATCTGGGTATACATCTAGGATGACTCTTACATTTCACTTCTAAGTGCATTTATTTCTTGTTGGATAGTGGGTATCTGTGCGTGGCTCCTTGGTGTGTGAGAATCTTGGGTGATAAACCAAAAATTTCCTTCTTAAGTGTGAATCCTTCATCCTCAAATTTTCCAGGGACACTCACAAGGTCCCTACCAAAGGACAAGATTGTGCCACTTCAATAGGGAGGTGATAGAACTCAAGCATCAGATTATAGCCCTATCTGTGTGTCATGTGTTGTGGTTAATTATTATTAAAAGAGACCTCCAAAGAGTCAGAGACTCATCGAGGGAAGCCCATACTACACACACCAGCTATCATACTTATTCTTGAATTCATTCACACTGCTTGCACTCACAGCATCCAATGGCAGTATATTCCAATCATGTGCCACCTTATGAGGGAAAAATCTAACTCTCACTCCCTTCTTGACAGCATTTTCTTAGCTTCCATGGATGCCCTCTTGTCCTTTCCCCACCCTCCATCAACTGGAATCCTGTGTGACCCTTTCAGAAGTTTGTAAGTCTCAATCATATCATCCCTCTTTCTCCTGTTTGGTAGTGTCTGCAGTCTACAAATTTTCAATCTGTCTTCATAATCAGTATTCCATAATCCTGATATCATTTTTAACACTCTCCTTTACACCCTCTCTCCACTATATCAGAATCATAATGAAACTAGGAGACCAGACCTGTGCACAATAGTCCAAGTGAGGTCTTATCAAGGCCTTGTAAAGAGGCAAAATGACATCCTTATCTTTACATGTGATTTGATCATTGCAATTATCTTTTGCGTTGTATTTGCATTCCTTGTGGCATGGTCCCCTGAACTTCAACTTCCTCTCTACTAACACTCAACATCCCTATCCTCATAAATTTCTTCTAGCATAATCTCACCAATATAATACAACATTGGATATCTAATCACGCCGAAGTGAATGACTTTTTAATGACATTGAACTGACACCCATTTTCCCATGATCACAATTCCAGTGTATTCAAATCATTCTGCAAGTGCATATCAGCATGCATTCCTGGTTGCCCTACCTATCTTTGCATCATCAGCAAATAGCTATATGTCACTTGTTAAATCATTCCCAATATCATTAATGTACAGATTGAAAATAATAGTGGACCAAGCACTGATTCTTGTTGTACACCAATTGTTACCTTAAATCTTGTAGACTCGCATCCCCTGTATACCACTTTTTTTGATGTCTGTCAGTCAGCCATCCTCTTATCCAATGTAATATTCTATAACCGAAACCCATATTTTCCAATTTATGTAACAGTCTACAATGCTGTATTCTGTCAAAAGCCTTAGCAAAATCCAAAAGTATCATGGTGTATCCATTCCCCTTGTCTAGTTCACTGGTGATAATATTATACAATGTTAGCAAGTTGTAAAAACATAACCTTCACTTATTAAATTCATGCTGTTCATTGCAAAATAGAGATTCACTGTCAACCCATTTCTGAATGTGAGCCTTAACCAATTTTTCTAAAATCTTCACCACCACTCCTAAGATACTAATTGGTCGATAGTTGGATACATCGGTCTTTGCACCATCCTTGTGCAATGGAATTACCATACATTCTTTCCATTTCTGCAAAATCTTCCCTATTCTGAGACTTATATTAAACAGCCTGGTCAAAGGAATAGCCAGTTTAGCTGAATACTCTGTTAACACACACACATGCTGATATCCCATCAGTCCCTACTGCTGAATTCTTATTCAGTTTGTGCAATAGCTCTAATACCTTGTCCTCATGCACCTGAGTTTCTTCATCCAGTGAAGAAACAGAGAGCTCAATGTTACACATGCCAGGTTGATAGCTTTTATGGGCACTCATTAGTTGAACAACCTCTTCTGCATCTGTAACCCATATGCATTTAGAAGAGTTATTCTTTCATATTCGTTCTTTCTTTTATTTGCAGCATATCGATAGAATTCTTGTGGGTTGTCTTTAACATGCAGAGTCAGTTTCTTTTCATATTCAGACTTTGCTTTTCATAAAATAGCTGTGACTATTCTAGCCTGCCGATTACAACTTTCATAACAGACATCATCCTTATTATGCACACGGTATTCCTTCCACATCATCCTGGCTCCTGCCCTATTTATTCTTTGAACTCTTGGGACACATTCTGATATCACATCATTTAAGTATTGTTTAAATGCTTCCCATGTACTGTCGATATTCTTGCCATCCAGCAACGGATCCCATTCCACTGAATGCAGTATATTCCTCAGTTGGTCATAATTTCCTGCTTTGTAGTTCAGCATGTAACCTTTTCTGAATGGAACATCAATAAACGTAGTCACTTCCCAAGTGAGTACCACATGATCTCTGTCACCAACCGGAGGCAGAATAGTTACATTCTGCCTCTGGTTGGTGACAATAAAAATTGGTGACATTAAAAATACTGTACCCTTGATACTCGATACCAGTTAGTAGGTCTGATTCTGTTAGGCCAGGTCTCACTAATGCCTACAATCTGAGGTCCCAAGATATTGACTAAGGCAACAAACTCTACCTCTTTGTTTCTGATTCATGCACAGACATGATAATCTACCTGCATGTTCTTTTGTCTGCAGTCTGCATGACACAGTTGGGCAACTTTAGATCTCTATTCTTGTCTAGTGCCTTATACATGTAGACATCTTTCAACATTTCTATGACAAAGCCCATTCCCGTCATTAACACATTTATGTAACATTTTCACTCTTACACTCACATTCTCACCATTCCGTCCTTTATAATTTAGTTTCCCTGTCTCTGTGTTAGGTCTCATACCAGTTATTAGTTTTTCTAGACGCTTGATACCAAACACATTCAGGTGTAGGCCATCCCTCTTATACAAATCCAATCTTCTCTTGAACTCACTCCATACATCCAAAAACTCGCATCCATTCCTTCCACACAGATTATGCATTGAATCATTTGCCATCATAGTCCTTTTCTTAATTCATTTTTATCATATTGAGGTAAAATACTGAAAAGACTTTTCACTTTTTCACTCTTCGCTCTCGCCTCTTCCAAGAACCTGTTCATGTTCTCTTTCATATTGAACTTATTGCTAGTTAAATTGTTAGTACCTACTACAATTACGATTTTGTTTACTTTTATTTTCTGCTTTTGAATTGCTTCCTTTATATTCTTAATTTTTGCTCCAGAAAAATTCAAAGTTATAACTCGCTCATCAATAGCATGTTTTATGGTAGAGTCACCATACCAAATAACTTCTTTCTTTTTGCAAACAATGTCACTTACCTGATTTCCGTTACTTCCTGATTTACCTGTTTGGAATCATGAGCAAATAATCTTTTCTCTTGAAGTGTCTTCATAACTGAAGGATTAAAAAATATATATTTGATTATATAGAGAAACCTGTGGAGAATTCATGACTAAAATTAACACACGGGAACCATAGTAGTATTTTTTATTACGTAAATATTATTTTCATTGGATTTGGATTCCATTGTACGTACGCACCCTATCCTTTGTGTCATTCCTAGTATTGTTCTACTGTTCTTATGAGTCCTAAGATACCTAGGACGAAATATTTACGTAATAAAAAAATACTACTGTGGTTCACGTGTGTTAATTTTAGTAAAAAAATATATAATTTGTCTAGTTTAGTTAAAAAATATTGCTTAAAAGAAGTCTTATGTCTTATTTATCCTTAAAACACTACCATTTGTGTATTTACAGAGATTAATTTTTTTTTTTTTACTTTTTTACCTCTTTGGCATGTTTTTTGAAATCTTTTAACTGTTCTAAGTTACTTCCTATTTTTAAAAAAAAATTGTTAAAAAATAGATTTTCACTTAATTGGTTTATTCTTTCCTCTCATTGTGTGTGTGTGGCGTGCATGCATAAGGGGGGAGGGGATATTATCTTTGAAAACTGCAGGGTTTTATTTGCAAAATAAAAAGTTACAAATTGAACCCTTAACCTAATATATATTTTCTCTCCCTTGTATTTCAAGTTTATATCAATTTTCCTAAGACAATTTAATATTACATTTAGTTTATTTTCTGTTTAATTTTTGTTGTTTTATGTACTTCATGGTATTATGCTTTTTTTTATTTTTAGAACAAAGCTGAAAAATATGGAAAATCTGTTTCTATATGGAAGTGTTATTTAAAAACATTTTGGAGAACACTTGCTGTTGGAGGAATCATGAAAATATTGGGAGATTTAGTAGGAGTCATTGGCCCATTATCAATCAGCATAATATTAGCATATGTATCTTCTTATAAACAGGGAGATATTTCTCAAGTACCTGAGAAGGTTAGTTTTTCTCTTTGCAGCTTTACTTAACATAGCATATTTTGGTGTATATGTGTGCACATCACACATAAGTGAATATGATCTACTCTTAAGAATACATCTCCACACATTTACTTACCTATAGCCATTTTACTATGTGTTAATTATATGTCTTTTCATTCTAAGTGGTTTGTCTCTTTGCGGTAAAAGCATAACTTTTCAGCCTTTCACCTATAAAAATAGAAGTGACAATGACCTTGCCATTCCTGTTTGGAATAGATTGGGTGGAGTTACAGCTAGAGCAGCAAAGGCTGTGTAAGGTTGTATATTATGTCTGTTAATTGTGAATGATTGTTTGTGGGAGAAAAACTTGAGCTTCCAAAAGAGGAAACCCTGACATCGTATGAAACTGGTTATCTCATCTTCATTTGAAAATTCCTTGTAAAGGAATAATGCTCAGCTCAATAGTCAAGACCAAATCTCTCTTCTCAGACCAACTCTTCCTCCAAACCTTTCCTGGCACAATCTTCAGCCACTATTTCGTAGAAGATCAGTTTCTGTATTTTCTCTCTTCTACAGATATTTCCATGGGAACTGGATGCTAGTTCAGCAGAACTATTATCTATTATACCTCATATTTCTGCTAGATCGATAGGAACTTGTTCTACAGCTGTTCAGCATCCTTTTCAGTCACACTGCTTACTCACCAAACTTGCTACTCTCAGTGATCTTCAACAATCTTCAACGATTCAAGAAGAATATCAACAGATTACTTTATTCCTGCCTTCCCCTCACACAGCATCTATTTGCTATAGGCAATTCTGCCTTTTATTAGTCTTATTGTCCAGTTCCCCATTCTCATATTTGTCCACATCACTCTACTTGAGACTGCCTGCCATTCAAGAAGATTAGCCTTGTGTTTAGTGTTGAATACTATGGCTACTCCTTCTTTTCCTTGATTGTTGTTGCCTGGATATAGCATTTTGTATTTATTGCTCAGAAAAATCTCACCAGTTTTTGTTTTTGTTTCAGTCACCTCTATTATGTCGATCTGATACTTATCCAATTCCTCAGCTAGCTCCATTTCTTTGCCATTCAGGCTTATGTTGATAGTACTGATCTTGAACTCTGATAATGTTGAGTTGGGGTAAGTTTTAGGATTTGTTCCAGTAGCTGACTTTTTGCTGTTTGCCCTGGTTCCCTGGCAAAAATAACGGGGGACTTGTTTAACTGGGCGACTCCCCAGCCGGCATGAAATTCTGTCATGTTGTACCATCATTTTATAATTCAGTTTAAGCCAATAAGAATACAATTTGGTCGGCTAAATTCCAAATTGCCGGCCCATCCTCATCCGTTCAGTATCTAGGTAGATACCTAACAGGGTGCACCACAAGAAGGTTAGGATTGGACATTAGGTCAGAAGCCCTGGTCGGTTCTCCGCATTCCTTAGAAGGCTATCCCTTCTAAGTGCAGATCCCTTAGAAAATTAAGGATCTGCACTATGAATTATTGGAACATCCACTCTATTCCCCACATTTGGCTCCCTCTGAGTTCTCTCTCTTCACAAAACTAAAACTCTTCCTCGCTGGACAATGTTTTCTTCAAATCAAGAGGTGATTGCAGCTGTAGAGGGGTATTTTGCAGATCTTACTGAGAACCACTACAGGGATGGGATAATGGAGCTGGAGCATCACTGGAATAAATGTATTAATCTTAAGGGAGAATATGTTGAAAAATAAAAATAATTTTAAAATTATAAATTCGTTTATAAATTTGTTAGGTAGAGAACTTTTCAGTCCACCCTCGTATACTAGATTAGGAAACATATCATATATATAAATTATTCAGAGTTCACATCATTTGTCCACTGTCATACATTTCATGCTTTCAATAATTGACTCTTACAACTTACAGGAAACATGTATTCATGAAAGTTAATGAATCGGTTATACAGCACTATGAGAGTAATGCAACTTCCTTGTCAGCTGGAAGTTGCATTACTTGTGCCTATGGTCCCACAGAAGATTCTACTAAGGTAGAAGTGGAGGAATTTTTTGAAAGTTGGTCCTTGTTGGGGATCTAAATAGTAGAGTAGGAAATGATTGTCAGACATACAAAAATATTTTGGGAAAATTGGAGAAAAGAGCAAAGCTAATAATAATGGCAAATACCTGTTGGATTTCTGCTCAGGATATAGACTGGTTATTACTACCACCATGTTCCAACATAGAAATGTACACAAATTCACATGAAGAGAAGAGGCAAGTAATAAGAAAAGTCTCATTGACTGTGTTATTGTTGATAGTGATGTTTTTCCACTGGTTCAGGACACCAGAGTATACAGATGATTTGAAATTGGGAGTGATCACCATTTAGTCTTGAGTAGGATAAAATTGAATTTCATATTGAAAAGAAGAACATGTAAGAAAGTTTTAAAGACAACAAAAGTTGAGCAGCTCTCAGATATGAACGGTAGTCTAAAATACACAAACATTTTTGAAGAAAAAAAGAAAGAGTTTGAGAGAAGGAACCAAAACTTGGAGATTCATTGGCAAGCCCTGAAGAAAACACTGATTATTTCAGCTAGAGAGGCATTTGGTGAGGTTGTGTGCAAGGATAGAAAAATCAGAACTCCATGCTGGACACAGTAAGCTAAAGAGGCAGTGAAGGAAAAGAAGACAGCATATCAAAAGTTCTTGCAAATAAGTCAGCTTGTGCTCTTAGAAAATACAGAGACAAATGTAAGAAAGTTAAACACTATGTAAAACTAGCTAAACAAACATCATGGGAGGACTTTGACAAGAAAATGGAAAATAAATATCAAGAAGGCGGCAAAATATTCTGGAGGTTGTTGAAGAAGCTTAGAAATGGAGGAAAGAGTGCTGTAAAAGGAGTCAAAGATGATAAAGGTGACATGAAAATGGGAGAAAAATATATCCTTGAGTATGGAGTAATTATTTCAAGAAATTGCTAAATGAAACAAGCAGTGATAGCACAGTAATAAAAAACAGTCAACAGGCATGCAGTCAGGAATACATATCCATACTTGAAGTAGAAAAAGCTGTCAAAGGCTTTAAATGTGGAAAGGCAGCAGGAGTAAATGATATTCTACCAGAAATGCTAAAATATGGTGGTATAAAAGTTAGACAGTAGCTGCACTGCATAGTTAAGAAGGCCTGGACAGAGGGATGAATTCCAGATGATTGCATTAGAGCTCTTATAGTATCCATATATAAAAAGGGAAATAAAACTGAATGTGAGAATTACAGAGGCATTTCAATACCGAGTGTTCCTGGTAAGATATGTGCAAGTATACTTCAGAAACGGTTGAGAAGAATTGTGGAAGAGAAGCATAGTGAAGAACAAGCTGGATTCAGGCCAAATAGATGCTATCAGGATCATATTTTTACTTAACAACAGATATTTGAGAAATCATGGGAATATAACAAAGATCTGTATTTAAGTTTTGTAGATCTGGAAAAGTCATATGACAAGATGCCAAGAGAGAAGCTATTCCAAATGCTACAGTTATATGGTATTAATGGGCATTATATCAAGCAATATTTAGTCTTTATTTGAGTTGTAAGTCAGCAGTTAGAATTGAAGGAAGTACAGGAAGATGGTTTAATGTTAAATCTGGTGTCAGACAAGGATGTATATTATCCCCTCTGTTATTCATTATCTATATGAATCACATTATGAAGTCAAGTGGTATTAAACATGATATCAAAATTGGAGGTGTTAATCTCAGCTCTTTGCTTAATGCTGATGATGTTATACTTCTAAATAAATCCGCTACAAGTCTGCAAGATTTCCTGACTAAATTGAATAACTGTTGTAATAGATATGGTATGAAGGTCAGCATTAAAAAGACAAAGACAATGAAAATAGGCAGAAACATTGAAAATATCAACTGCATTGTGAATGGAGAACTTATATAACAAGTAAAACATTTCAACTACTTAGGCACAATTTTTAGTGAAGATGGTAAGTTAAATATGGAAATAGACAACAGAATCAACAAAGCTGGTATGGTAGGAAGTCAACTCAATAAATTTATATGGAATAAGAGAGAAAGTTAGCCGAAACACTAAATTAGCTGTATACAATACAGTATTTAAAACTATTTTAACTTATGTATCTGAGAGCTGGGTTAGAAGTAAAACACTTGACTAAAGACTAGAGACCGCAGATATGAAAGTCCTGGGAAAGATTAGGGGGTATGAATAGATAGCATCATTGGCAATATCATATTAAAAATGAGGATATTAGGTAAGATCTTGACATTGTTAACATCCAGGAATGTGTTAGCAGAACTAATTTCAGGTGGTGTGGTCACTTAAGCAGAATGGGAGAGGAAAGATTAGGAAAACAGTGTTCTATGCAAGGTTGGCAAGAAAAAGACCCAGAGGAAGACCAAGATATAGGTGGATTGATACAGTAAAAAGTGCTTTAGAAGATAGAAATATAAGACCTGATAATATTGGAATCTTTACATTTAACAGACTGATTTCTAGGAAAATTGTTGATAGGAAGTTAGTAATGATGTAAATTTTTCATGTAGTACATAGGTTCCCCAAAGTGTGCGGTACCGTCCCCAGTGGGTGCTGAAGCCTTCTGGGGGGGGGGGGACAATAGTGGGGTCAGAAGCATTTGGGGGCATTCAGGCGGTCTAGGGGTCGGTGGCTCTTTATAGAAGAAATTAATAATATATATTTAAAAATTAATTATTTTCGTGATTTTGCGATTAGATAATCATTTAAAATTTAACTATTGAATTTTAATTCATCTTTTGCCGTCTTACACGATCGATTTTTTTTATCAATTTTCTATTTCAATTATTTAATCATTTGAAAATTTACCATGTCAGATAGAAATAGATGTCAATTTTCTATGTCAATGAGATAATTGAACGTGTCATACAGGATATTTTAACTTCCATTTTTTATATACAGTACTTAAAAAATGTATTCATTTTTTGCTATTGTAAAAAAATTTAGTCTATCCACGCAGCAGACGAGTCTTAACTAGTTGTATGTCAGTCAACTATTACGTAGGTAATTCACTCAATTCAGCATGTTTTAGACAGGAATATGGGTGCTTGCAGTGACTTGTTCAAAGCATGAGTAAGATGGTATTGCAAACAAGTCAATGCATGCAAGTCGATTCGGGCTAGATTTCAAATGTTTAAATACCAGTGGTTTAGGAATAAAGTTTCATTATTTTTTGTGTGCTTTGCCAAGAATCATCAGTCAAAAGTGTGATAGATAAGTGGAGTCATACAAAGTGTAAATTAAATCTTTTATTTTGTGAATATTTTTGCAAATTTTATTACTTCATTATGTCTGATTATAAGTAGAATTGTCAACAGTACAGTATTGAGTATTTGAAATATGGTTTTATTCAAACTGTTATAATGGGGGGGGCGTTACAAAATTTATGTCTTGCAGAGTAGGCGGTGGCCCGAAAAAGTTTGGCAACCTATGATGTAGTACTATCATATCCTGCACACCCCTTGAGGGTATATATCAGGAATTTGATGATGATGATGGTTATTGTTTTTTCCCTTTTCTCAAGATAATTAATAAATAAAATGCCTTTATCATCCCAGAACACTGATGCCATGGCTTTTCCTGCTGATGGAACTGACTTTGTCTTTGGTGCTGAATAACTGGCTTCTGTCCACTCTTTTGACTACTGTTTGGATTCTGGTGTGTAATGCTGAATCCAAGTCTCATCCATAGTCATAAATCAATGCACAAAATCAGTTTTATATTTGTTAAAACGCTCCGAGCACTGTTCAGATTTTCATGTGAGTGCGTTTTTGATCTGTTGTGAGCAAGCATGCCACCCATCTTGCATAAAGCTTTTTCATTTGCAATTCTTTGTGTAAAATATATCCTACATGTTCTTTTGAAATATTAATTCAAAAGAAATTTCAAAAATCGTTTGAAATATAGTCTCAGCAATTTCACTCACTCTAACTTGCCGGTCATCCAATACCATATTGTGCACTTGATGAATGATTTTTAGTGTTGTTACACTTTTTGGACGTCCTTCACTGGGATCATCTTCAGTGCTGGCACGGTCTCATTTAAACTTGGCAGCCCATTTCTTAATTGTCGAAAAGGAAGAAGAAGAAGAGTACCTATAAAATTTTATGAGCTTTGAATGAATTTCTTTTGGCATTAAACCTTCTTTTACAAAGAATTTTATAACCACATGATACTCAATTTTATCCATTTCAAGGAATACTGACAACCTTTTGCTTCAGACAGCTGTATAAAGCAGACTACTTGATATAATGACTTGCAATTTCACATGGATGCTTATGACAGATGTATCAACTTAGGAAAAAAAAAAAATGCTGATAGTGTTGCCATCTATGGTCGAGGCAGAGAACTTTTCAGACCACCATAGTACTGTAGAAATCCAGTGGTGCAGTAACTAAAATCAAGAACAGTTATTTTTTCAGATTAAGAAATGAGTATAGAAATGATCAACAAAAATCACACACACACACACACACATATATATATATAAAAGGTTGATTTCACTCCTAGGTCTGATTGTTTTTAGTCTTTCTGGACTAATAAAAGTAAAAAACTAAAACAGAAGTGACAAACCTGTGTTATGACAAATACAATATACAATTGCTTTTTGCCAACTTTTCTTCACAGATACTTTACTAAAGGCAAGAATATCAAGAAAGAAGTACTTGTCTTTAAAAAAATGATTTTTTTTGTTGAATGTGATGTATATATATTTCTGGATGGTGAAACCATGTAGCAACAGTGCAGTGATAATAAGTCATGCCGTGGCATAAGAATCTGCAAGAAAAGTATGTTATAGTTTATGGGAGTCAGTGGGTATCTGAAGGAAGCAATATCAGACTGTATATCAAGAACAGGGAGAATAAATTAGGTAGGAGTTAGCTGGATGAATAATATCATTAAGCAGGAGCTTATAAAAAAAAAAAAAAACACTGACACATAAGGAGAAAGATGATGAGCAAATTCATCAGCAATACAAAGCTCTGACAAGAAAGACACTCTGTATGGTACTGGCTAACTCATTTTGTCAAAAGAGACCAGAGAAAGGTTCCTCGTGTCAGACAGAAATCGAACCCAGGTCTTTCCGACCAAAGAGCTTTGTCTGTACTGATTGAGCTACGGAGGCTCTTTTCTTACCATCAGCATTGATTAAAGTCATCCTTCGATGATTATTCTTCCTCTTATTTCTAACATAGCAAAAAAAATTGTTAGACTTACTTTGATCAACTTAGCTAATATTGTCTCATAATGTGATTTAGCCATTCTTGACATACTAGTCACCCTTCTTGCTTACACTTTGTACTGTTCCTGAAGATGCTGATCACCTTTCTCTTTATATTTCCTCCACAGTGTTTTCTTCTTTTCAACTCTTATTATCTATGTAATCTCCTATTATCTTATTATTTTTATATCTCTGCTCATCCACTTAACCCTTAATTGGTTTATCCCCTCGACTGTGGGTATGCAGTCTGATACTGCTTCTCTCAAGCAATCCCTGACCACTTGCCATGCTCCACTGACATTCGTAGCTTCTCAAGCCATGGCACTGATCCAAGATGTATCATAAATTTGTCATAATTACCAATTTTGTAGTTCAGCATCAACCCTTCTTAAATAGAGAATTCCACATTTTCATTGATTTCTCGAAACAAGACTGCATGGTTACTCTCCCTGACTGGTGACAGAGTATCTAGTGGTTATGAATACATCTTCTGATGTGTGATATTATTTTTTAAGTAATGGCTTCACACATGTAAAGAAAACGAAAATTTATTAAATATTCCTATGTATTTCAATCCATGTAACATGAGCATCATCCAGGGAGAATGCAGAAGAATTGGCTGTAGTATTTAAAATATGAACACAAGAGCTAGTCATACAGCATGTACTACCATGTATCTCAGTCGCAGCTGATCAAGCAGGAGGAGACACTATTAAAGTTTCAGGGAATCAGATTTAATTATGTAATTTAAAAAAAAAAAAATTTGAAAAATTGATGACAATTACTTCCCAAAACGTAGAGATAGGCATACAGTCTGTTCAATTAAGATTTGGGTTTCAAACTGGGTTTCACCCATTTCAATAACTAGACAACAAAGTTACACTTAATGTAGTGCAATATCTTTGTTTAAATAATGAGAATTTATTCAGGCACAAGAAAGTAGGATGGAACATGTCGATTTTTCTGCACCAGAGAAATCAACTCTTCTAATATTTAAGTAATTTTCCATGGAGATTTTAATGCATTTGCAATTTCAGCTGGTTTTCCTTTTCCATTTGTGCTGTTTCAGCAGATAGAGATGCCGAGGCATTTGCTACTACCATAGATCTTTCACAAATTTTCTGTGTCTATCAGAATACCAGATCACTAATCACTCTCCAAATGCTATAGATTTCTTTCTCATTAATGACCTTTCTGGGTGTATTGTGATTGTTTTTAGTCTTCTAAGCAGTTCAGACCAAAATCTGGCTTCTCCCATATTTTGTTAGTAGTGCTCATACAGTCATTCTCATTTACTTGTGTGGCATTATAAGAAAATCAGTGGGATGATATTTGTAATTTCTAATTTTTTTCAATCTTCCCATGGGTTATTTACATTGAACACCACTAAAACAGTTCTTATTGGTATGGATACATCACATCATCAGCAGTCTTATGACTTGCATTCAATTCTTCTCCCCTGTCTGAGCCAGCCTAATTTTTTCAAGGTTAGCTATTCAAGAGAAGAAGCAGGCATATCGCATTAGACTTGGTTCAAAATCTCTATCTTCCTTTTCTGTTTTTACCAAATTTGAAATAGTTGCAAGCATGTTTTGAACATGTGTAAAACTATTCATAATTTGTTTTGGTAAATTTGGCATTCACAAGTCTTCCACTTGCCTCTAAATCTGTAAAAACATGTGCAGCTGCTAATCGTCACTCTTTCAACAGGTCGACTACAAACTCACTGAGCAAAGTTTCTTCCTCTTTCTTAATTCATTCTTTCTGCTTATGTTTTTTTTTTGAAACATAAGTTTTTCCTTTTCTTCTCATTCACAGTACTAATGTACTGTAGGCTGAATAACCACTAAAAAATTAAAAAAAATCAGGTGTTGATATGATTGCATTCCTCTTGATATTTTCTAGCATTCTTATGCCTCTGCTTGTTTCATTTAATAATCTTTCAAGTAATTACTCCTGGCTTACAGAATATCATCTTCAATTTTTATGTCACGTTCATCATTTCTGCTTCCTTTTAAAATACTCTGTTCTCCATTTCTAAGCTTTCTCAATAATCTCCAGAACATTTTGCCACCTTTATTGATATTTATCTTCTTACCAAACTCTTTTCATGGCTTTTGTTTAGTTATTTTTGTTTGTAGCTTTCTTACATTTCTTTCTATATTCTCTCAGTGTGCCTGCTTACTTAAGAACTTTTGATAGGATTTCTTTGGCTTCCTGAATCCACCATAAAGTAATGATTTTTTTTTTATGATTGCAGGCAACTTCACAACATGCCTTCCTGGTTTCATTACATCCCGTATTGAAGTGATTGTTTTCTTCATATTTTGGCACTCATGCTCTAAGATCGAGAGTGCAGTGTCAACTTTAGTTATGGATATAACTTCTGATTCTATTACTAGATACAGCACTCTCAAACTACTGGTCTTTTGCTATGTATCCTTTTCTCCTTCCAGTCTATGTCCCCATAGCTGAAATGCTAATCTAATGATGCATGGCATCTTTAAGTTAAAGAGCTAACTATGGTAAAGTAGAAATAATAATACCAGTCGGAGAAAGTGAAAGGGGTGCTTAAGGGTCAAAGCTGTATAACTGAGAGGAGACCTCCACATAGCCTTTAAAGGAATGCGGAGAACCGACCAGGGCTTCTGACCTAATGTCCAATCCTCACCTTCTCGTGGTGCACCCTGTTGGGTATCTACTTTGATACTGAACGAACGAGGATGGGCTGGCAATTTGGGATTTAGCCGACCAAATTGTATTCTTATTGGTTAAACCAAAATAAAAAATGATGGTACAACATGACAAAATTTCATGCCGGCTGGGGCGTCGCCCGGTTAAACAAGGCCCCCGTTGTTTTCGCCAGGGAACCAGGGCGAACAGCGAAAAGTCAGCTACTGGAACAAATCTGAAAACAAACCCCAACTCAACATCACCAGAGTTAAAGATCGGTACTATCAACGTAAGAAGCCTGAATGGCAAAGAAATGGAGCTAGCTGAGGAATTAGATAAGTACCAGATCGACATAATAGGGGTGACTGAAACAAAAAAGACCAAAACTGGTGATATCTTTCTGAGCAATAAATACAAAATGTTATATTCAGGCAATAACAATCAAGGAAAAGAAGGAGTGGCCATAGTATTCAACACAAAATACGAGGCTAATCTTCTTGAATGGCAGTCAGTCTCAAGTAGAGTAATGTGGGCAAATATGAGAATGGGGAACTGGACAATGAGACTTATTTGTGCCTATGGTCCCACAGAAGGTTCTACTAAGGTAGAAGTGGAGGAATTTTTTGAGGCTTTAGAAAAAGCAACTGACACAATGAAAAAGGAAAAGTTGGTCCTTGTTGGGGATCTAAATAGTAGAGTAGGAAATGATTGTGAGACATACAAAAATATTTTGGGAAAATTTGGAGAAAAGAGCAAAGCTAATAATAATGGGAAATATCTGTTGGATTTCTGCTCAGGACATGGACTGGTTATTACTAACACCATGTTCCAACATAAAAATGTGCACAAATTCACATGAAGAGAAGAGGCTAGGAATAAGAAAAGTCTCATTGACTATGTTATTGTTGATAGTGATGTTTTCTCCCTGGTGCAGGACACCAGAGTGTACAGAGGATTTGAAATTGGAAGTGATCACTATTTAGTCTTGAGCAGGATAAAATTGAATTTCATATTGAAAAGAATAACATGTAAGAAAGTTTTAAAGCGAATAAAAGTTGAGCAGCTCTCAGATGTAAACTGTAGACTAAAATACAGAAATATTATTGAAAAGAAAATGAAAGAGTTTGAGAACAGGAATCAAACCTTGGAGATTCAGTGGCAAACTCTGAAGGAAACATTGATTGATTCTGCCAGAGAGGCATGTGGTGAGGTTGTGTGCAAAGATAAAAAAATCAGAACTCCCTGGTGGACACAGGAAGTTAAAGAGGCAGTGAAGGAAAAGAAGAAAGCATATCAAAAGTTCCTGGCAAATAAGTCAGCTTTTACTCTTACAGAATTATTATTATTATTATTATTATTATTATTACGGGTATCTCCATGGAGTCAGTAGACTCATCGCGGGAGACCCAAACTAGCATAACAATATCTGTCATATCTCTTCTTGAATTCATTTACAGATGAAGAGCTCACAACAAAGTCAGGCAATGAATTCCACTCATTCACCACCCTCCAGGCAAAAAACCTTGTTCTGACACCTTTGTTAACCACACTCTTCTTTAATTTCCAGAGATGACCTCTTGTTCTTCCATCACTATCACACAGCTGAAATATTTCCCCTGCATCAATCCTATAAAAACCTTTCAGTAATTTAAATGTTTCTATCATATCACCTCCTCTTCGCCTATCAACCAATCTCTGCAATCCACAAGCTCTCAATCTATCAATGTAGGGGGCATTTTTTATATCACTCACCAACTTGGTCACTCTTCTCTGAACCCTCTCCACAGCCTCCTCATCTCCAAGGAATCCAGGTGACCAGACCTGAGCACAGTAATCCAAATGTGGAAGTGTCAATGCTTTATAAAGGGGAATAATAACTTCTTTATCTCTGGATGTCAGTGTGTTCCTCAACAACCAAGTAATCCTATGTGCAATCTTGGACACCTTAGCAATGTGTCCTCTGAACTTCATCTCCCTATCTACCAACACCCCTAAGTCCCTAGCCTCATCAATCTCTTGGAGTACCTTTCCATCAATGTAGTACACAGCTGGTATTCTTTTAATCCCAAAATGCATGACTTTACACTTTTCCACATTGAACTGACATCCATTATCTTTTGCCCATTTTACCAGATTATTTAAATCATCCTGCAAACTTTCAACATCAGCTTGATTTTTTATTGTGCTACCCAACTTTGCATCATCAGCAAACAACTGAATATCTCCCTTTAAGCCATTTCCTATATCATTTATATACAAATTAAACAACATTGGCCCAAGCACAGAGCCCAGCGGCATACCACTGGTCACCTGCCTCATTCTGGACTCAGCTCCTCCATACACCACCTTATGGTATCTCTCCCTGAGCCATTCTCCTATCCATATCACCAATTTAAAATCCATTCCCATCTGCTCCAATTTGCATAACAGTGTTCTATGGGGGTATCCTGTCAAAAGCCTAAGCAAAATCCAGAAGTACCACTGTGTAGCCTGCTCCTTTGTCCAACTCAGATGTTATTCTATTATGAATAGTTAATAGATTGCTAAGGCAGGATCTACCTTTAACAGAACCATGTTGGCCTCTATAGAGTATCATATCCTGATCCACCCATTCTTGAATTTTGTCTTTAACCAACTTTTCCAATACTTTTACCACTACTCCTGAGATGGTGATTGGTCTGTAATTCAATACTGCAGTTTTAGAGCCACCCTTATGCAAAGGAACCACTTTGCCTAACTTCCACTCCCTAGGGACCATACCAGAGTTCAAACTTAAATTAAATATCCAGGTAAGAGGGGTTGACAATTCATTTGCACATTCACGCAACACCCGAGCTGATATTCCATCTAAGCCTACCGCAGTGTTTGCATTTAAGTTTCGCAATATATTTAATACCTCTGATTCTTTAGCTTCAATTCTCACATTAGGTATTGCTATAGGTATAGAGATATCCTCACTTGGGTGATAGACTTTTGAGAAGTGATCACTCAGTAACTCGACTATTACATCTGATTTTGTCACCTCAATACCATCAGCACCCACTAAGGTTATCCTTCCGAAGTCATTCTTCCTCTTACTTGCCACATAGCGGAAGAACTCTTTGGGATTACCCTTGATCTCTTTGGCTAAGGTCTTCTCATAATCTGATTTAGCTTTTCTTACTATGCTGGTAACCTTCCTAGCTTGAGCCTTGTACTGCTCATGGGTGTCCTGATCGCCCTTCTCCTTGTAAATTCTCCATAACATTTTCTTTTTTTGTAGTTCAAGCTTGATACTACTGCTCATCCATCTAACACCTGCCTTGTTTGACCTCCTGACCATGGGGACACAATCTGATATTGCTTTCCTCAGATACCCACTGATTTTATCCCAAGCACTGCTAACATCTTTCCCTTGCAATATGTTCTGCCATGGGATGGCTGCAAGCTCACTCCGAAGCTTGTTATAATTGCCTAACCTGTAGTTTCGTACATACCCCTTCTTAATAGAAAAATCCACAGATTTTGCAACCTCCCAAGTCAATACCACATGATCGCTTTCACCAACTGGAGGTAACGAGGCCACCTTACTTATGCATATAACCTCTGAACCAATAACCAGGTCCAACACTCTCACACCACGTGTCCCTTCAGTTACGTGCTGTTTCAAGTAATTATCTCGTAGCAGATGTATGAACTCCATTTCCTTTTTGCTACGTGATATTTCCTCCTTCCAATTGATATCACCATAATTAAAATCCCCCATAATAATCACTAAGCCTTCACTCATTGCACTAAGTTGCTGATGCATGAATTCAATATCTCCCCCTGTACTCCCTGGCCTATAGCAGCATCCAACTGTATATTTGGTTGCGTTGGTCACTATTTCGCACCAGACTGCCTCAAATGAACTCTCATTCACATGTCTATCATCATGATATACTACTTTCTTTGGCTGCAACACATCAGCTATCATCAACAGTACTCCTCCTCCTGTTCTATCTTCTCTATCCTCCCTGAAAATACTGTACCCATCACATTCAATTCCAGTGACCACATCTTCTGCTGACAGCCAAGTTTCACTAATGCCTACAACTTTTGGTGAGATTTCACTGACTAATGCCAAAAATTCTTCTCTCTTATTTCTAATGCTTCTAGCATTGGTATACAAAAATTGCAGATTCCCTCTAGATACAGAGACAGAGAATACAGAGACAAATGTAAGAAAGCTAAACAGTGTGTAAAACTAGCTAAACAAAAGTCATGGGAGGACTTTGGCAAGAATATAGAAAATAAATATCAAGAAGGTGGCAAAATATTCTGGAGGTTGTTGAAGAAGCTTAGGAATGGAGGAAAGAGTGCTGTAAAAGGAATTAGAGATGATAAAGGTGAAATGAAAACAGGAGAAAAAGATATCCTTGAAGTATGGAGTAATTACTTTGAAAAACTGCTAAATGAAACAAGCAGTGATGATAGCACAGTGGTAAAAAACACTGACCAGGCATGCAGTCAGGAATACATATCCATACTTGAAGTAGAAAAAGCCATCAAAGGCTTGAAATGTGGAAAGGCAGCAGGAGTAGATGATATTCGACCAGAAATGCTGAAGTATGGTGGTATAAGAGTCTTACAGTGGCTGCACTGCATAGTTCAGAAAGCCTGGACAGAGGGACGAATTCCCGATGATTGGAGTAGAGCTCACATAGTACCCATATATAAAAAGGGAAATAAAACTGAATGTGAGAATTACAGAGGTATTTCCCTACTGAGTGTTCCTGGCAAGATCTATGCAAGTATACTTGAGAAACGGTTGAGAAGAATTGTGGAAGAAAAGCTTGGTGAAGAACAAGCTGGATTCAGGCCAAATAGAGGCTGTCAGGATCAGATCTTCACTTTACGACAAATAGTCGAGAAAGCATGGGAATATAACAAAGATCTGTATTTAAGTTTTGTCGATTTGGAAAAGGCATATGACAAGGTGTCAAGAGAGAAGCTATTCAATACGCTGCAGTTATATGGTGTCAATGGGGCATTATATCAAGCAATACTTAGTCTTTATTTGAGTTGTGAGTCAGCAGTTAGAATTGAAGGAAGTACAGGAAGATGGTTTAATGTTAAATCTGGTGTGAGACAAGGATGTACATTATCCCCTCTGTTATTCATTATCTATATGGATCACATTATGAAGGAATGTGGTATTAAACCTGATATCAAAATTGGAGATGTTAATGTCAGCTCTTTGCTTTATGCGGATGATGTTATACTTCTAAATAAATCCACTACAAGTCTGCAAGATTCTCTGACTAAATTGAATAGCTGTTGTAATAGATATGGTATGAAGGTCAGCAATAAAAAGACAAAGACAATGAAAATAGGCAGAATCATTGAAAATGTCAACTGTGTTGTGAATGGAGAACCTGTGGAACAAGTAAAACATTTCAGCTACTTAGGCACAATTTTTACTGAAGATGGTAAACTAAATATAGAAATAGACAACAGAATCAGCAAAGCTGGTATCGTGGGAAGTCAATTGAATAAATTCATATGGAATAAGAAAGAAATTAGTCGGAACACTAAATTAGCTGTATACAAGACTGTGTTCAAACCAATTTTAACTTATGGATCTGAGAGCTGGGTCGGAAGTAAAACACTTGACCAAAGACTAGAGACCGCAGATATGAGAGTCCTGAGAAAGATTAGAGGCGTGAACAGATGGCATCAATGGCAATATCATATTGAAAATGAGGATATTAGAAAAGAACTTGACATTGTCAGCATCCAGGAATGCGTTAGCAGAGCTAATCTCAGATGGTATGGTCACTTAAATAGAATGGGAGAGGAAAGATTAGCAAAACAAGTGTTCTCTGCCAGGTTGGCAGGGAAACGACCCAGAGGAAGACCAAGATATAGGTGGATTGATACGGTACAAAGTGCCTTAGGCGATAGAAATATAAGATCTGATAATGTTGGAGTCTTGACAAGTAACAGACTGATTTGGAGGAAAATTGTAGATAGGAAGTTAGTAATGATGTAATTTTTTCATGTAGTACTGTCATATCCTGTACACCCCTTGAGGGTACATGGCAGGAATTTGATGATGATGATGATGATGATGATGAAAGTGACCATGCAGTCTGGTTCTGATATGTTGTTAACATGGCTATGGTCTCAACTATATAGCACAGATGTCGAGATTCCTTGAAATCCGAAAAAAGATCATATAGGAGATGTTAATAACAACAGAACAGACAACTTAGGTCTAGCCCATCGTTTCACGATTACTAACCATACCATTGATTGGGATAGCAGCTCCATGCCTTACCTAGAAGAAGATTTCCGTTGTAGAAATTTCATAGAAGCCGTTATAGTCCTCCATTCTGGAGAAAATCTTAACAGAAACCAGGGAATGATAATAGCTGACATTTGGAAAACCTTAATAAAATCACTTAGCCTGCCAAAATTTAATTTCGCTCAAAACTACAGAACATGTTCTCATAACAATGACTAATACAACACGCTCCATGTGTGTAATGCTACGTGTTCTGTTTTAATGTTTAATTTATACAATAGTGTTACTCCATTTTCTCTGTACTAGCTACTTGGAGTTTTTTCTCTTGCTGTTATAAGCCCTGAAGAAGCCGGACAGCCACGTCAGCAAAACCTGTTGGTATTGGATGTTTATAAATCATGGTCAATTAAAGATCGATATATATTTCAATTTAATTATGTTTGAATAACCAAATATAATCTAAACAATAAAATTTTTCTATTACTTTGTATTTGATTTTCACTGTATGAATAAATTTTCTGTTCATGTACGCCAGCCTTGATTTTTTGTTCTCTTCCCATAAGCCAACTATCCTTAGTTACACTCATATACTATGAATATACTTGCAGCTGCATAAAAAAGGCAAGTCCAGCAACTACGAGATAACTCGTAGTTGGCATTCTCGGCCAGATCGCCTACTACGAATTATCTCGTAGTTGGCAGTCAACGTGCTAAACATGTGAAATTCTTTGTCAGTCATAACAGACTTAGGATGCATCTTGGAGCAGTGCCATAGCTTTGAGAAGCTATAAGGAAATAATGTCAGTAGTGCATCAGTAGTGGTCAGGGATGAGTAGAGATATAAAACAGAAGCTGAAAAAAAAAAAAAAACATGGAGTGAATATAAAGAAAAGGGTGATCAACATACATGAGCAGTGCAAATTACAGCCAAGAAGGGTTAAATCAGATTATGAGAGATTAACTAAGCTGGTCAAAATAAATCCAAAAAAAATTTTTGGTATGTAGTGGGTAAGATTAAGAACAATTATGGAAGGATAAATTTAAATGATAATGATGGTGGGAATGTGATAGAATCAAAAGAAATAGTTGAGTTACTAAGTGATCACTGTACAAGGATGTTTCATTGTGGTGAAGATTTTGAGCTTGCTGATGTGACAGAGGAGAAGACTGATGTGAAAATTGAGGTCAACTAACTGGAGATGCTCAGCATATTGAAAAATATCAACGTGAATATAGCAGTAGGAGCTGGTGGCACTGCCTCTAACAAAGTTGTTGAATCTGAATCTCAGCTCTATTCAAAGTTCTAAGGGAATGGAAAGAGAGCAGAATAGTTCCATTACATAAAGGTGGCTCCAAGATGGAAGTAGCAAATTATAGACCAATTAATATCCCATGAGTGGTAGTTAAAGTACTGGAAAAGTTGGTAAAGATAAGTTAGCAGTGGATGGATAGGAATACAGTATGCTATGGCAGGCATCATGGCTTTGTAAACGGTAGGTCCTACCTTAATAATTTACTCACATTTATAATAGTAACAACAGAATTAGATAAGGTAAATGGCTATGATGCTGCTTTATTGTGCAAAGACATTTGACAGAATACTGCATGGAAAATTATTGCTTACATTTTAGCAAATAGGAATGAAGCTGATAGTTTGGATAGAGGGGATGGAAAAGAAAAATGTGAAGTTTGATATATTACCAAAAAAAAAAAAAAATAGATTACAAATCCTAGAGATATAATTATAGTAATGAGGGATCTAAATGATAAAATAGGAGATCATGTAGATAAAGAAAATGATAATGGAAAAGAAGATATAGGAAATATAAATGAGAATGGAGAGATGTTACTGGATTTTTACTTGGTAAATGAATTAGTAATAGGAGGATCCATCTTTAAGCATAAAAATATATGTTAAGTAACATGGAAAGAACTATGTGGAAAAACTTAAGCAAATTGATCATATAATGACACAAAGAAAATTGAGAGGATCTCCTTTGAACATGAGAACGTTGAGAGGAGCAGATGCTTATGTAGCCCATTTTTTAGTAATGGGAGAAATTAAAACAAGATTAATGACCATAATGCAAGTAATGAACAAAAATAGAATGTGTAACATTCTATTTTTGGTCCTTTTTACGATCCTTCTTCTAAAGGAGAAAGATCATAAGTAGTCAGGGGCGTGCTGGCCATATGTGCAATGTGTGTGTGACCCACACACAGGTGCAGGATAGTAAAGGTGCCAAAGATTTGGTATGATATTTTAAATAAAGTGAATTTTTCAGCAAAATACTGCAGTCTTCATCTATGAATCTCCAACTTGCTTTAGATGCATTGAATGATCTAAATTAAAATAGGTCTGATGAAACTTTCAAAGAAATTGTAGAAAGCTCAAAATTAATTGCAGCAAAATTTGACGCAGAATCTGTATTTTGTAGTAGTAGACCACTAAGGCGACGTAAAAAGACAACACAATTTGATTACGAACATGAAAATATAGTAGATCCTGAAATTTCTTTTTAAAGTGCGGTAATTTTTTTCCTCTGTATAATAGATCAAACATTACAATCTTTGCAGGAAAGATTTACTTTATTAAAAGAACATATGAATTCATTTCAGTTTTTGTATTTGTTAAGTACTTCACAAAATAAAGAATATTTATTATCTTGTTGTAAAAGGTTTCGACAAAAATTAACACATGAGAATCATTCTGACATTGATGCAGACAATTTATGCAAAGAAATTTTACACTGTCAACCATTTATTTCTAATTTTAAAAATGATATATATCAGATAATTCAGTATATTTATTCAAACAACTTGATCACAGTTTATCCAAACTTTACAATTGCTCTTCGGATTCTTTTTTTTCATTACCGGTATCTGTAGCATCTGCAGAACGGTCCTTTTCTAAACTTAAAATTATTAAAATCTACTTGAGCTCCACAATGGTACAAGACAGACTTTCAAATCTTGCCATTATATCAATAGAGTCAGATATTTTGGATCAACTTGATATATGTGATATTATTCGAGAATTTTCATTAATGAAAACTAGAAAAGTTCAATTCACTAAGTGATTTTTCTTTCCATTTAAATATTTATTTAAACAGAAAGAACGGTCCTTTTCTAAACTTAAAATTATTAAAATCTACTTGAGCTCCACAATGGTACAAGACAGACTTTCAAATCTTGCCGTTATATCAATAGAGTCAGATATTTTGGATCAACTTGATATACATGATATTATTCGAGAATTTTCATTAATGAAAACTAGAAAAGTTCAATTCACTAAGTGATTTTTCTTTCTATTTAAATATTTATTTAACTATTTCTTTACCCAATAATGTTTAATATGTTCCTATTTTATATACTTGTAAGTTACTATTATTTATTTATTTTATTATTTATTTACTTTATTTTTTTTTCCAAATTATTTTTGTTGTTTTTTTGTACCCTTCTTGTATGTTTATTGTTTTTTTATACATTTTTTTTTGTAATTTCTGCTTTTTGTTCAGTAAACTTATAATTAATATATTTCATTTTTACTCACTGATACATTTTTATAAAGTGATTTTTTATTGGAGGAAGGGGTATAGAGGCGGCAACTAGAGTTTTGCACACAGGTGCCGGACACTACTGGTGCGCCCCTGTAAGCAGTGTATTCAGGATTCTTTTGTGGAACTGCTATTTATTTTATATATTGATGATAGAGTTCAAGGTTTGAAAGTGATATTCAGTTGTTTGTGGGTAATGTTAAATTGAGAAAGTAATGGCAGAAGCTGTTGTGTGAAATTACTATGAGATGATTTCAATAAATTCTGTGGATGGAAGAAAAAGGGGTGCAAGTTTGTTCCCAAATGTAATGTTGTAGAAGTTTTTTTTTCAGCTGCTTATAATTGGACGTGCTTACCACTCCTAAATGGCTCTCCGGAAAAGATAACTGCTATTTTCTGTGATAATTGGCGATATTGCTTGTAATTTAGTATACTGTTGCTTTTTTTGATAATATAGTGTCTGCGTGATTATTGGCCTTGTGGATTTGTTGATGACTTTTTTTTTTTAATTGAATTTTTGAATCTTGCTTTGAATGGAACACCATGGTGGTATGTACCAGAATCAACTTGCCGAGCATTGCAAAGATCAAATGCTGTTAGCAATGTAGACTCTTCGAAAATGGTTGAGTGCAACGTACGTGTGGCAAAATGTGAAAGATGTGTTTGTGGAGAGATTGAATGGGAGATGAGAGAAGGTATGGATTTGTAGAAATTGCGAGACTCTATTAGACCACATGGTAATGAATGCGAAACAGATGGAAGGGAAGAAATGGAAACAGAACAAAACTAGTGAGACTGAGGGAGTAAAAGAATGCAAGAATGAAGAGGTGAAAGAAAGTATGACTGAGGAAACAGAAGTATGGTGTGGGAGACGAGAGGCAATGAAACTATGGGAGTGACAGAGAGTGCAATTGGGGGAATGCCAGATTTGAAATAAGAGTTATTCAAAATGAAAAGTGAAATGAAAATTTTACAGAGTGATATTAGATGTTTAGTGGACACAAATAAAAGAATAGGATGAAGGGAAAAAGAGGTGATGAATGATTCGAGAATAGCAGTGTATGGAGATTCCATTGTTAGAGGATTGGTTAATGAAAGAGGCCATAAGGTCTGCTTTCTAGGAAGGAGAACGAGCAAGGTATTCATGCTTTGTAGATGAGGAGGAAACTAGCAAGAGAATTAGCAATGGTTGTGGGATTAAATGATTTAAATGGATATAAGGATGAATATCAGGAGGTTATTGAGGAGTTAAAGATAACAGTATAGTGGGAAAGGTTGTCAGTGTTGCCAAGGTATGACAATAGGAGGAGCAGGGAGTGCAGTTTGTTGATGTATGGCATATATTTGAGAAAAGAATGGAATTATATAGACGTGATGGATTGTATTTGAATGCTTTGGAGTGAGTGAACTAGAGAAACTGTTGCTGGAAGAAAGTGCAGTGTGTGATGCTAGTAAGGGATCAGAAGTAAGAGGTGAAGTGAAAGATTAGGAGAGTAATACAGAAGAGATTGAAGTGCTTGCCAATTGAAACACAAGTATTGTGAGATGAAGAGAGAATGGGAATGTAATATGAACAAGGAAACAGGAGAAGACCGAGTATGTAGGGAGATATAGCATAGGTAGAGTGGATGTTGAAAGTAATAGTGAATTTATGTATGGGGATGATCAGCATAGAAATGGAATAGTAGAGACTGAGTGATTGGCATAGTAGAGACTGAGCAGATATATGCGGTAAGCAGTGATAAAAGTGATTGGGCAAGGGCAGGTGTGGTGGGAAAATCACAACCAACAAGTGGCTTGGATAGGAATGGTTATAGACAGTGGCAGCTTGTACATAAGCACTGCGACACTGCAGCACCCCCCAAGCAAAAAATAAAAAAATGAACTTTTGTTTGTGTTTATAAATAATAACAATGTTTACAACATTATATAAATGCAATACAACATGTTAAAGGTTACAGCTTATGTTTCAACATTGATTGAATAGTTAATAATTGGATTTTTTAATTAATGCTTTAGATTATGAAACAAATGCACTGCAATCTAATGCAGTGTCGGAATTATCACATTTGACCAATTGCGGCTAGACTCGCCAATATTCATTTGCACTTGTCACTGCACGTAACTGCACATTAACTAGTGAGTTGGATAAGTGAATGTCTATCAGATAGGTATCAGCAGTTTGTGTATGGAGTGTGGGGACTCTATCTTGAAAGAGGAAAGTCACTAGTAGTGTGCTGCAGGGGTCAGTTTGGGGACCATTGTTATTTAATTTATATATTAATGATATTGAGATAGGTTTAACTGGTGATTTGCAACTGTTTGCAGATGATGCAAAACTGCGGGGTGTGATGAGAAATCAGGCAGATGTTGTGATCTTACAGGAGAACTTGAATAGATTTTATGAATGGGCAACAGTATGGAACTATCAGTTCAGTGTTGCAAAGTGTAAGGGTCTGAAATTTGGGAGGAAGTTAAGGAGATAGGAGCCTTGTAGTGATGGTTGACAAGGATCTGAAGTTCAGAGGTCACATTGCACCAGTTGTGAAGACATAACAGATTATGGCAATGATGCAGAGGACCTTGTCTTGTAGAAATAAAGAGGTTCTGGTTCCCTTGTGTAGGGCATTAATTAGGCCTTGTATGGATTATTGTGTGCATATTTGGTCCCCTGTTTTTCATGGTGATGAGGATATATTGGAAAGGGTTCAGAGAAGACTGACTAGGGTCCTAACTGGTCTTTGAGATGTGAGATATGAGGACAAATTGAAGGAATGCAGTATGCAAAGGCCTTGTCAATAGGAGGAAAAGAGTAGATATGATTGAGACACTTAAGCAGGGGTGTGCCGGCCATATGTGCGATGCACACAAGCGCCTGGATAGTAAAGGTGCCAAACAAGAGGAAATACTTAAAAAAAAAACGTTTTTTAAGTTTTGCACACAGGTGCTGGACACTACTGGCTCGCCCCTGCTCTTAAGTTTCGATTGTCCAGGTTCGATTGTCACTTTTGGTGAGATGAGATGTTTCCTCTTGGCCTTTTTGTTTGTGTATCAGCAGATGTTGCCACATACTGGGACGTGTTCTTCGATTATTACCAAATCTGCTTGTGGGGATGGTGGAATGTGTTTGTTTCAGGATATATTAGAAAACAGTAATTAAGGAGAATCGTATGATTTCCTATAACTTAAATTTTTCCTATAAATCCTATAAATTTTTCATAGAATGGAAGAATGGGGTAGAACAGGAGGACATACATGGAAGATGTGAGCAGGGGCATAAGAAGCACGTTCTTTGCATGAAGAGTGGTTGGTGAGTGGAATGTGTTGCCTGACATTGTGATGAATGTAGATTACATTGAATGAGTTTAAAGCTTCGTTTGATGGGCTTTGGGTGTAACAGTGTTGCTATGTGCTTCGCAACCATATGCCTGGGGAAGGAGTATCCTAGGTTCGATTCCCGTCGACGACATGAGGAGCTTAAGGATCTTTCTCAGCCATAGCCAAGTTAGCCGGTCTTGGCATGGACAGCAGGGTTTTCCCCCCAGTTTATCTGGGGTTTTTCATCCCGCAAACAGGCAAACCGATCCCCATGAACACACACAGATTACAGTCATGAACATCGCCTTTACGGGTTGCGGCAGAGGAGTGGCGAACCGGCTGCATTAATATGCCAGTAACTCCTCATTAGGAGGGGACTCAACCCATCCTAGGACGGACAAGAGGGATAGGGGATAGTTCTAGTGTTACTACTAATAATAAATGAAATTATACTTGCCAAGAAATTATATTCTTGTTTAATCCTTTATCCCAGTGTAAGTAAACAAAGTTTGTGAGTGAGCTATCTTCGCGACTAGGTCACTTGCATATAGAGGCTAATAACTTCATTAATTGCCTTAATATTCCATAATGCAAAACTCACATACTTTCAGGTGTGTATGATGCTATGCATTATGGGAAGGGCCACTATCCAGACTGGCTTTGACCTTTATTGAGGTCTCATCAGTAGGGCCATACCAAGATGAGATACCAAGATTGAAGGTGTGCAGAAATCATATTTCGCATATACAAGTAGTGAAAAGGTGTCGCACCTAATTATTAAAATACTTGGGATTAGAGCTAGTTGCAGCAAGTTTTTGTTCTGTAGGATGGGACACCTTTTTGCTACTTGTATATGAGAAATGTGTGACTTCTGCATGATTTCAATCTAGATATCTTTTCTGGGTCTTGCTGCCACTGATGGCTTCATTAAAGGTCGAAATCAGTCTGGGTAGTGGCCCTTCTCATAATGGAAAACATTATACATCCTCGAAAGGATGTGTTTTGCGTTATGGGATACTAAGGCAATTAATGTGTAGTCATTAGCTTCTGTATACAAGTAGCCTACTAGTGAAGATATTTTGTGCACAATCTTTGTTTACACTGTATAAAGGATTAAACAAGAATATAATTTCATGGTAAGTTTAAGTACACATTTCAAGAATCTAAGGTTCTTCGGTCAAAAGCAATGGAATGAGGTGAATTATATTGTCATAGAGAAAGCAAAGAATTCATGATCTGCAGGTGAAATTGAACTTTTAGGGAAATGTTATCCAAGTTTTTCAGAAATTTTTTTGTCAGAGTGCAACAGGCAGTGATATGTAGAGATAAGGAAGTGACAGTGCCAATGTATAAAGCATTGGACAGGCTCCTTGGATTTCTATGCACAGTTCTAGGTGATAACAGTAGAGATAGTACAGAGAAGAGTGACTGAGATTGTTTTTTGGAGCATGAAATGTTTGAATTGGAGGGCAGATACAGAAACTGTTCTTTGCAGAGCTTGGCAAGAATGATATGATTGAGATATACAAGCTAGGAAGAGGGATTATGGGATAGATCTTTAGGAAACACTGCATGGAATAATTTAGTTCACATGTTCATGTTAGGGTAAGGAAAAAACCTCTCAGACTGATCTTGACCTTTTGGTGAGATGAGATGTTTCCTCTGGGCCTTTATTGTTTACCACATATCGGGACGTGTTCTTTGATTATTACGAAATCTGCTTGTGGGGATGGTAGAATGTATTTGTTTTAGGGTATATTAGAAAACGTAATTAAGGAGAATCTTATAATTTCCTATAACTGGAAGAGTATCTAATGTGTCTAGATACTTTTCTACGAGGTGGTATCAAAAAGTTTCGAACTAGCTCTGTTTACAAGAAATTATTTTATTTAGCTACATTTACACACTATCACCTTCAAAATTGTCCCCTTGCATATCAATACAGTGTTCCCAGCATTCTTGCCACTTCTGGAATGTGTCCTGGAAGTCTTCTTTTCGAAGCATGTTAGGCACCTTCTGTGATTCATGCTGGATCTCCGCAGTGGTGTGAAAACGGTGACCTTTGAACTGGATCTTCATCTTTGGGAAGAGGACGAAGTCTGCAGGAGCCAAATCTGGCAAGTAGGGTGGATGCAGAAGTGAGATCGTGTTGTTTCTGGCGAGAAACTCGTGTGAGGAGAGCTCGGTGACAGGGTGCATTGTCGTCGTGGAGCATCCAGTTTTTTGCTCACCACAGATCTGGTCGCTTTTGCTGAATGTCTTCCCTCAGATGCCTTAAAACCCAGCAGTAGAACTCGCTATTGACGGTCTGGCCCCTGAGGACGAATTCTCGATGCACAATGCCATGAATGTAGAAAAAGAATAAGCATGCACTTGGTTGTGCTGTGGACCTGCCTCACCTTTTTCGGTCGTGGAGATGATGGATTCTTCCACTATGAAGACTGTTGCTTCATTTCAGGGTCGTATCCGTAAACCCAAGGTTCGTCACCGGTAATGAGCCTCGAATTTCAAGTTTTTTCAAACATGAATTTCACGTTTGCTCTTTGTTCTAACTTACTGTCCATGATGAAATCGCAGATGTGGTAACGCAGGTGGTCAGAATAGCATCAGTTGCACAGCTCCCGATGTTCACAGGACGATGTCTTTTGGCACACTGACTTATGAAGATAGGTGCTCTCTGTGACTGTGCGTGCTGCCATCTGTTGGTGTGTTACAAACCTAGTCTCAAAACATTTTGATACCACCTTGTATGTCACCTCAATAGCCCCAGAATCCAATTTACAATAGAAAAGGAAACTAATAATAGCTCAGGCTTTCTAGTAATAGTTCTAGAAATTTCTTGAAACTGATAATTTCTAACCTTGGTTAACTGTCTACCTAATGGTAACCCGTCTTTTTCAGTATATAGAAAACCCACTCACACAGGCAGACACGTTTACAAACTTTTCCATCACACCTCCTCTCAACAATATCGTCTCATAAAAACACTAACCCATAGAGTTTATAACATTTGTTCCAATGCGACCTCTCTTGCAGCAGAACTATATCATATACACCACACTTTTCTATCTAATGGTTACAGTTCCCACAATATCAAAAAAATAATCATTCCTTCCCCCAATTCATGACTTTCTCTTCAGAAAGATTTTAGTAATGCTATCACCATCCCCTGTGTCAGAGACACATCAGAAAAAATATACAGAATCTTAAAGAAATACAGTCTTTGCACCACTTTCAAGCCCCACTTAAAACTAGCTACCCTTATCAAATTCCCTTTCCTCTCAGTTCCAGGTGTATATAGAGTTCCTTGTTCCTGCAAGTTGGCTTACTATGGACAGACAGAAAGATCAGCTACCATCCAAATGGAAGAACATAAAAAATACATCTGTAGTCATGACTATGGTCAATCTTTGTTTTGGATACAGCTTCAGAATGAATTGGAAAAAGACTATCATGCTCCATCACAGTAAATGTAGAAGAGAAAGACTGTTTTTAGAATCTGCTGCTGCTCTTAAAAATCAGCCTAATTTTAATAAATATGGTTGCATAAAACTTCCCAAAATATGGGGAACACTAATATTATTATTATATCACACCTCCAGGGAGTCCAAAGACTCATTGAGGGAGGGCATCAACTCTACAACTCTTCGTCTCACTCCTCCACCAACCTTCATCATCTAACACCAACACCAACTACCACCACTAGTGCTTTCATAGACAATCACAAACATCCATGCCCACAGCGGGATTCGAACCCGCAGCCTTTTGGATGGAGAGCAGATATGCTAACCACTCGGCCAACCAGGTGGGCTAAAACCTTATACCTTGAGATCCCTCTATAGAGGATGCCCCCACCTGGTTAGGACCCCCACCTGATGAGGATATTATTACCCTCATCTGCCCAATTCTGTATAAGTTTTTACCAATTTCCCCAAAATCTTAACAACTACAGAAGAAATACAAACAGGATTATAATAAGTTTAGTTTAATCCTTTATCCAAGTGTGAGCAAACAAAGTTTGCGCCTGAAAGTATCTTCAGGACTGGGGAAAGGTAGTGCAACACCAGGCAACTCGTTGCAAAGGTGGAGAAAGCTCTCATTACTCCTATCTCAGTATCTCCCATAATGCAAAACACATCTCCTTGCGGATATGTTTAATGCTATGCATTAAGGCAAGGGCCACTATCCATACCGGTTTCGACCTTTATTGAGGTCTCATCAGTGGGAGCCAGGCCCAGTAGTGGAGATACAAAGGCAGAAGCAATGAGAGGTCATCCTAACTTATAGGAGTTGTCAAAGGGTGTGCAACCTTATTATTTAATTACTCTGGATTCAGAGAAAGATGTTGAGAGTTTATTTTTCACTTGGTTAGACTATAATAAGTTTAGTTTAATCCTTTATCCAAGTGTGAGCAAACAAAGTTTGCGCCTGAAAGTATCTTCAGGACTGGGGAAAGGTAGTGCAACACCAGGCAACTCGTTGCAAAGGTGGAGAAAGCTCTAATTACTCCTATCTCAGTATCTCCCATAATGCAATGCACATCTCCTTGCAAATATGTGTAATGCTATGCATTAAGGTAAGGGCCACTACCCATACCAGTTTCGACCTTTATTGAGGTCTCATCAGTGGGAGCTGCTGAAATAGGAGTAATGAGAGCTTTCTCCACCTTTGCAACGAGTTGCCTGGTGTTGCACTACCTTTCCCCAGTCTTGAAGATACTTTCAGGTGCAAACTTTGTTTGCTCACACTTGGATAAAGGATTAAACTAAACTTATTATAGTCTAACCAAGTGAAAAATAAACTCTAAACAGGATTATAGTTTGATACCTCCATTCTACCTCCACCCTTATGCAATGGTAGTATCTTACCTTCCTTCCACTCACTAGGAACCTGCTGCATTACAAGAATTGTTAAATAACCAAGTTAACAGCATAGTCAGTTCCATAGCAAATTCCGTTAGAACACATAGTGAAATTCCATCAAGTTCCCCTGCCTTATTGACATTTAGTGTACTCAGTATTTGGAGAGGACAGTGTATTCATTCACTTCACTGTCGTTATCCTTCTAGGAATAAAGCTTGTAGTACCAGGATGGAACACTTTAATAAAGTGATCATTAAATAGCTCAACTGTGTCATCTGCTTTGGTCACCAGATTCCCATTTCCACTCAGCAAAATGATCTGTCTGTCTACTATTATTTTTCCTCCTATTTGCCACATAGTGAAAAAACACCTTTGGATTCTCCTTGGGTTGCAGTTCCAGCCTTCTCTTGTATTCTAATTTTTCTCTCCTTATAGTACTAGTCGCTTTCCTAGCCTCAGCCTTATATTCCTTATGCAACTGTTCACCACCTCTATATGCCTTCCATAATCTCTTCTCCAGTTCCCCTTTTATTCCTTCTCGTCATCCATTTGCTCCAAATTACTTTACCTTCTTTACTCAAGGTATACAATCTGTCATTGCTGTCAACAATTTTTTCTTAAGTATCTCCCATGCATTAATGACCTGTCTTCCTTTAAATTCTTTCACCCATTGTACTGCTGAAAGCTGGTTTCTGAGACTATGATAATCTGCCTTATAATTTCACATAACTTCCTTCTGTTTTGATACCTCTCCATGCCTATTCATCCTCCAAGTCAGACATGGTCACTCTCACCAATGGAGGCAAGTATGCCATCTCAGTCACAATCAGATCATCTGATGCCATGATTAATTCCAGAACTCTCTATCTTCATGTTCCCTCCATTACATGCTGCCTAAGACAGTTGTTCCTCAAGAAATCCAAAAATTCAGTTCCCATATTACTGCATGCTGTCTCCCAGTTTATATCACTATAGTTGAAGTCCTCCATAATGATGACCAGCTTTGCACTTGTCAAACTAATTTGCCTAAACATTTCCTGCTCATCACTATCTATATTCCCTGGTCTGTAGCAACATCCCACTAAATATCTTGTCCTATAAACATCCCTCTCAAACGTATACTCTCACAGCCATTAGTATAATTTCCACTGAGATTTTACACCCTGAGAGTGCAAAATTCATCTCTTATCATGAGGAATACTCCATTTCCACATTTATCTTCCCTATCCTGCCAAAATATGCTATACCTTTGATTTCTATCCCTGTTAGCACACCCTTCTCAGTTCCAAGTTTCACTGATACCAACAAAGATGGAAGAGACTGAGTCAATCAATGCCACAAACTCATTCCCTTTATTCCTAATGCCCCTAGAATTTGTATATAGAAATATCGGTACTGCCAGTCTTTTTTATAGTCATTATTACTCTCCACATATTCCACACCTCTTTTCCTTCACATTCTTGCTATCATCTCATTTGTCATCACTGCTCTTCTCTTTCACTTCACATCGTCATACTGGGACAACACATTCTCAGTATCTTTCCCCAGACACATTTCTGCTGCACTATGTCTAACATCAACCTCAAATCTCATGCTACACCTTTCGCACTGTCTCTCAGGTCATTCGTCTCAGTCATTACTATCATCTCCTCTACACTTTCACCGCCATTGCCATACTCTCTATTGTTCCACCAGACAGGTATTCCTCTGGCACTTTACTCTGCACACTGTGAATCACTGAATTTCCATACATGACACTGCAAATAGATTCATTCATCTTTCTCTCACTGACATCGCTGACTCTTATGGCTTGCAATTTCTCTCTCCATCCTTCCCCCCTCATTTCTCTATCTCTTGCTCCCACTTTCTCTTGTCTTTCTGCAATTTCTTCTCTTCTACTGTCTCTCCCATTCTCTCACCTCTCTCTCCCTTGCTCTTTGATTCTGTTCCCTTACACCTACTCTCGTTCCTCTCACACTAGCTAACCTCTATTTTCTCAAGATCTTCATTCACCCTTCTCAACCCAGCCTTCGTTCCTTCTTTGCTCCTTTCTTAGCAGTTCTCTTTCTCTCTTAACACATTTTGCTTTCAACTGCCATTCATATGCACAATCATGGCTATCAGACAAACCATCTTTGTCTGCTAAACTACTGAAGGCTAAATCTATATGTAGGTCTTTAACATTTTCTCCATCCTCCAACAAACTGCTGGCATCCACAAACTGAAAATTGCCTGTTTCCAAAGCACTATCTCCGTCACCACTAAATCCTAAGATCGAGACACTCATGTCTCTCAGTGCCTTCCACTGTCTGCATTCATGTACACATCATCTTGTAACCTGCCAGATTCTTAAGCAGCTGGACATGTAGATACTGCATGCATAGCAAGCTACAAAATATTCAAATAGGTTACGAGTAACGTAGTCTTTAAATGGAGAGTGGCCAGGGCTGTTACTGAAACTGGCAGCTGCCATGTTGAATAATTTCTACACATGGAGACAGTACTGAGATCATAAAACCCTAACTAAATACCATACAATTTTACAAAAAATCGTCAATTCTAATAGCGCAAACTTAAATACCAATATTGTCACAAAATAAACACAAATTTTTTAATTTTTTAACAGCTCACATTACTCATTGCACCCGTCTTTGCTCACCAGCAGTGCCCTCTATTTACTGCAGGTTTCTGATGGCTTTTTCTACTTAAAATATTGATACAGTGTGATTCCGCCATGATTAATTAGGATCGCAAAAATAACATGGTCAGCATATCTTGATTGGTGAGCATTGCACACAGATTTTTAATGAAATTATCAAAATTGTTTCTCCTTGCTGCAGTTATAAAGATATATAGACAGTATTTTAATAAAGAATATATATTAAAAATATCTGTTTACGATCTTTCTTTTTTCAAGAAAATATGTATGTAAAAATAAACAACAATAAATTAAACAAAAATTTAAATGGAAAATGTCTTTGGAAACCTGATCAAAAGCAAACAAAAAAAATGCATAAATATGTTGCATTGTAATTTAAACTTTAAAATTATAACAAAAAATTTACCAAGCCATACATTCATTGTATTAGCTTGTTCAGTGGCATACAGTCTTATGTTCAAATCCTTAAATATTCATCATCATCATCATCAAATTCCTGCCATGTACCTTCAAACGGTGTACAGGATATGATAATACTACATGAAAAATTTATATCACCACTAACTTCCTATCAACAATTTTCCTCCAAATCAGCCTGTTATCTGTCAAGATTCCAACATTATCAGATCTTATATTTCTATCTTCTAAGGCACTTTTTATCATATCAATCCACCTATAATTTGGTCTTCCTCTGGGTCTTTTTCCTGCCAACCTGGCAGAGACCACTTGTTTTGCTAATCTTTCCTCGTCCATTCTGTTTAAGTGACCATACCATCTGAGATTAGCTCTGCGAACACATTCCTGGATGCTAATAATATCAAGTTCTTTCCTAATATCCTCATTTTTAATATGATATTGCCATTGATGCCATCTGTGCCCTAATCTTTCTCAGGACTCTCATATCTGCAGTCCATAGTCTTTGGTCAAGTGTTTTACTTCTGACGCAGCTCTCAGATCCATCAGTTAAAATTGGTTTCAACACTGTCTTGTATACAGCAAATTTTGTGTTTTGACTAATTTCTCTCTTATTCCATATAAATTTATTCAGTTGACTTCCTACCATACCAGCTTTGTTCATTCTGTTGTCTATTTCCATATTTAATTTACCATCTTCACTAAAAATTGTGCCTAAGTAGCTGAAATGTTTTACTTGTTCTATATTTAAAATGCAGTTGATATTTTCAATGCTCCTGCCTATTTTCATTGTCTTTGTCTTTTTAATGCTGACCTTTGTACCATAGCTATTACAACAATTATTCAATTTAGTCAGGGAATCTTGCAGACTTGTAGCGGATTTATTTAGAAGTATAACATCATCTGCATAAAGCAAAGAGACGAGATTAATTCCTCCAATTTTGATATCATGTTTAATACCACTTTCCTTCATAATGTGATCCATATGGATAATGTACATCCTTGTCTGATACCAGATTTAATATTAAACCATCTTCGTGTACTTCCTTCAATTTTTAGTGCTGACTTCCAACTCAAAGACTAAATATTGCTTGATATAATGCCTCATTGACACTATATAACTGTAGCATTTTGAATAGCTTCTCTCTTGGCACCTTGTCATATGCCTTTTCCAGATCTACAAAACTTAAATACAGATCTTTGTTATATTCACTTTGTTTCTCAACTATTTGACGTAAAGTGAAGATCTGATCCTGACAGTCTCTATTTGGCCTGAATCCAGCTTGTTCTTCACCAAGCTTTTCTTTCATAACCCTTCTCAACTGTTTCTCAAGTATACTGGCATAAATCTTACCAAGAACACTCTCAGTAGAGAAATTCCCCTATAATTCTCACATTCAGTTTTATTTCCCTTTTTGTATATGGGTACTATGAGAGCTCTACTCCAGTCATCTGGAATTCGTCCCTCTGTCCAGGCCTGAACTTGTCAATGCAGCCACTGTAAGACCTTTATACCTCCATACTTGAGCATTTCTAATCGAATATCATCTACTCCTGCTGCCTTTCCTCATGTCAGACCTTTGACAGCTTTTTCTACTTTAAGTATGGATACGTATTTCTGACTGTATCCCTGTTGAGTGTCTTTTACCACTGTGGTATCACTGCTTGTTTCATTTAGCAATTTTTCAAAGTAATCACTCCATACTTCAAGGATATCTTTTTTTCTCCAATTTTCATATCACCTTTATCATCTCTAATTCCTTTTAAAGCTCATTTCTGAGCTTCTTCTTCCTCCAGAATATCCTGCCACCTTCTTGATATTTATTTTCTATGTTCTTACCAAAGTCTTCTCATGACTTTTGTTTAGCTAGTTTTACACATTGTTTAGCTTTCTTACATTTGTCTCTGTATCCTCTAAGAGCACAAGCTGACTTATTTGCCAGGAACTTTTGATATGCTTTCTTCTTTTCCTTCACTGCCTCTTTAACTTCCTGTGTCCACAATGGAGTTCTGATTTCTCTATCCTTGTAGACAACTTCACCACATGCCTCTCTGGCTGAATCAATCAAGGTTTTCTTCACGGCTTGCCACTGAATCTCTAAAGTTTGGTTCCTGTTCTCAAACTCTTTCATTTTTTCTTCAACTATCTTTGTGTATTTTAGTCTACAGTTCACATCTGAGAGCTGCTCAACTTTTATTTGTTTTAAAACTTTCTTACATGTTCTTATTTTCGATATGAAATTCAGTTTTATCTTCTCTAGACTAAATGGATCACTTCCAATTTCAGATCCTCTGTACACTGATGTCCTGCACCAGAGAGAAAACATCATTATCAACAATAACTTAGTCAATGAGACCTTTCTTATTCCTTGCCTCTTCTCTCCATGTGAGTTTCTGCACATTTTTATGTTGGAACATGGTGTTATTAATAGCCAGTCCATGTCCTCAGCAGAAATCCAACAAGTATTTGCCATTATTATTAGCTTTGCTCTTTTCTCCATCCCCCCCCCCCAAATATTTCTTTATGTCTTAAAGATATTTCCTACTCTACTATTTAGATCATCAACAATTACCAACTTTTCATTTTTCATTGTATCATTTGCTTTCTCTGTAGCCTCAAAAAATTCCTCAACTTCTACCTTAGTAAAACTTTCTGTGGGACCATAGGCACAAATAAGTCTCATTGTGCCGTTTTCCATTCTGATATTTGCCCACATCCTTCTACCTGATACTGCCAGCCATTCAAGAAGATTAGCCTTGTATTTAGTGTTGAATACTATAGCTGCTTTTTCCCTGATTGTTATTGCCTGAATATAACAGTTTGTATATATTGCTTAGAAAGATCTCACCATTTTTGTCTTTTTTGTTTCAATCACTCCTATTATGTCGATCTGATGCTTATCCAATTCCTTAGCTAGCTCCATTTCTTTGCCATTCAGGCTTCTTTTATTGATAGTACCAATCTTGAACTGGTGATATTGAGTTGAGGTGTATTTTAGGGTTTGTTCCAGTAGCTAACTTTTCACTGTTTGCCTTGGTTCCCTGGCAAAAACAACAGGGGGGAGGGCATGTTTAACCAGACGATGCCCCAGCCGGCATGAAATTCTTTCATGTTGTACATCATTTTATATTTTGGTTTAAGCTTTAAGCCAAAAAGAATACAATTTGGTCAGCTTAATTCCAAATTGCCAGCCCATCCCCGTTCGTTCAGTATCCAGCTCGATACCTGACAGGGTGCACCACGAGAAGGTGAGGATTGGATATTAGGTCAAAAGCCATGGTTGGTTCTTCGCATTACTTTAAAGGCTATGTGGATTTCTCCTCTCAGTTCTACAGCTTTGATCCTTAAGCATCCCTTAAATATTCACATGCACTATTTATTTTTATTTTTATTTTTTATTTTTGGAACGTGGGAAGATAGTGTAGGATTTATAGAAATGGTAATTAGCTGGTAGTATTGAAGTTGTTTAATTTCCTTATAATTGGCTTTTAACACTTTTTTTTTTCCTCTATATTAAGAAATTTGTATATACGGGGGGGGGGGGGGGGATGGAAAATTCTGATAAACACTTAGAACAAAAATGATATTAAAACAACTGATATAACCACAAGAAAGAACATACTACTAGCAGAGTTATGAATTTAACTGTTATTCTTATTACCGTGTGTTCTTTCTTGTGGTTATATCACTTGCTTTTAATTATAATTTTTGTTCTAGGTGTTTATCAGAACTTTCCAGCCCCCCCCCCTTGTATTTTACATATTTCATAGGTGCATGTGTAACAATAATATATTAATAACTTTTTTTTAATTAATTAGATATACTATCCAGTTACTTGGCAATTTCTTCAAAATGGATTTGTAATGGCTGTTATCGTCCTTGTGGCAACCTTTCTCCAAAGTACTTTCTCCAATAACTTCAATCACATGGCAATAGCAGAAGGAATTCATTTAAGATCAGCTCTTCAGGTTAGTATTTTATAAATTTAGGTAATATCAACACAGGATAGCACTGAATGCATTTTTTTGTGATTGCCATCATTATTTTTTAGATGTCCTTAATATATGTACAGATAATGGATACTGATAGGAGAATGCCAAAAAAAAAAAACTTCATTAAAAAATAAGTTCTGTTTATTTTATGAGTTAGGTCTCACAATATAAAGTATATAAAGACGACTATTTTTAATGACCTTTCATTTCCTTTTTGTTAATATGACCATTCTTATTTCAGCTGAACTGTGTACATGTAGCATACTTAATGGAGTCCAAAGATTCAAAATGGAAGGCCCATTCTAATTAGTATTCATACATATTATTCATCATGAAAAACATGCCCCCCCCCCACACACAAATGCTGTGCTACATGCACACCAGAAATAGTTTTATTGTTGTGCCAAACATGTTATTTAACTAAATACACTTCTCTTAACATCCTCTTTCAAATTTTCAGCTGCAAAATATATATAATAGTTGTTTGTAATGCAGTCACTGGGTACAGGAAACACACAATTTATGTAAAGCAAATTTTCTAAAAAAAAATAAGTATATGCATGCATGCATGTGTGTGTGTAAAATTTGAAATCAATTTGAATTTTTGATATTCATATATTTTGCAAATGCTAATTTTATAAATAAAATTTTACTGAAAAAGTTGCGACTAATTTGATGTATAAGCTTTGTGAAAATGCGGTTAACACAGAAGTGACATACTTATGCTAAAACTAGTTCCTTCCAGCAGTTTACACACATTTGTACAAATGTGTTAATGATGTAGGAAATTATCTTAGAGAAAATATTCAGTTGTTTGTGAATGATGGGAAACTGGATAAAACAGTAGTTAATAAGGATGACATGATGTAACATGATTTATGTAGACTAACAATTTGTGCAAAGAAGATTAGCTATCAGTTTAATGTGGCAAAGTGTACGAGTATGTATGCATTTTGGGATGAAAATATATAAATGTAATGCTGTGTACTATGTTGGTGATGAAACTGAACTTCAAGAAATTAATGATATTAGGGATTTGATGGGTGCCAGTTGACTTCAGGTTAAAGTTCAGAGGTGATATTGCATAAGTGATTAAAATATCTCATAAGATTACCCAGTTATTGAAGAACAAATTATCCAGCAGAGATAAGGCCTAGATCTAGTCCTGTTTGGACAACTATTGGATGCAGTCTGTAAAAGAAGTGGAGTGGATCCAGATTTGAGTGACCAAGGTGGTGACAGATCTATGGGATGCTCCTTATGAGCATAGATTGAAGATTTCTGGGTTACAGAAATTGGCTGATAGGTAGAAAATGTAGTAGGAATATAACAGAATTAAGTTACTTAAAGATTTTTATAGGACTGATACAGATGAAATTTTTCACTACATGACTAGTGTGAAGAATGCCCAGGATCATCCCTGGAAATTAAGAGTTTATTTAGTGAGTGCATGAGAATTGGATTATTTTATTTGCAGAATAAAAGGATATTTTTGTAGAATTAAAAAAAAAATTTTTTTTTGATTTATTTGTAGGATATTTTTGATACCCTGAGTAATTACTTCAGATGGTTAGTGGACTTCCTATGATATGTATACAGACTCCATGTAGGTATTCATAATAATAACAATGACATTTGCATCCATGGTGCTAAGCTGCCTGAAGATGGACTTAAAGTTCGATTCTAGTCACTGACTTGAGGAACTTTTTCTAAGCCTTTCTTTGACCAGTTCTGAAGTTAATCCATCTTTGGCATGGGTAAGTGGTTTTTTCCTGCCCAGAATCTGAATCTCGGGTTTTTCTTCCTATAAACTCAATAAAATTGACTGTAGAGCCCATACTATTTCAGATAATAAAATGTTGTGTTAGGGTTAGGGACCGCGAGATTTCAACACTTGTTAGCTAGCTCTTCACTGGATGCTACTTATTAGTGATAGTCGTGGGCCAACCATCTCTGATTGACTAATGGTGGAGATTGAAGTGTCCACTCAGTCTCCAAAAGTTTGATAGGGCTGAAATGGCCTCAGCAAGAGAATAAAAGGTGTTAGTTGATTTGATTTAATATCAAGTATTGAAACAAGAATTAAACCTCATTTTCCAGAGCATATGAAGGTTTGATCGATAGTTTAATTTCCCATGAAATTCGAAGGATATTTTTTTGTTTTGAAACATCAACCCTCCCTGTTTATCCAAGGAAAATATGAAGAAGAGGAAGACTGAGTCATCCAGACAAGCATGCTGGGACTGTGGCAATGACATAAAAAATCAAAAATTGGTAGTGAAGGATAAATCAGCAAAAAAAAGGGGGAAAAATATCATATCAACATCATACCTAGTAAACTGTTCTGTGAGCTGCGTATTCTTCAAGATATGCACCTTAGAAGAAAATACAGAGAAAAATGTGAGATAACTATGTTATATGTAAATGTAGTTTAACAAATATCATAGAAAGATTTTGAGAAAAATATAGAAGATAAACATCATAAAAGTAGAAGAATGTTGTGAAGGAGATTAGAAAGCTTAGCACTGTAGGGAGAATAATATAGACAAGGGAATCAGAAATTCCAAATGTGACAAAAACTAAAGATATGGATATTTTTGATGCCCTGAGTAATTACCTTGGAAAAATGAATAAGCAAGGTGAGCAGACTGGATAAGTGATTGCTGAAAGACCACATAAATGATAGAACTGTAGCAGAAAATATCCAGCAGAAATTCATTACAAAAAAAACATTGATGATTAGTTTCCTTACATCCATACAAATAGTAGGGGCAGCTATGATACCATACTAGGGAAGTGACTATGAGCAAGGTGGTTTCCTGTTGCCTTCTTTGCCGTACTATATCCTATGGATGTATCCTGTATGTTCACAGGTCCAGTTTGCCTGTTTGTGGGGGATGAAAAATCCCAGTATAAAATGGGGAAAAAACCCTACTGTCCATGCCCAAGATTGGCTAACTTGAGTGTGGCTGAGGAAGATCCTTCAGCTCCTCACGTCTCCGACGGGAATCAAACCTAGAACACTCCTTCTCCAGGCATATGGTTATGAAGCGCACAGCCACTAGACTAACTGCACGGACATAAAAACATTAGAAATCTGAAATTTAGGAAGGCAGCCTGAGTAGATTTTTCATTACGCTTGAGAGTTTTATAGCAAATAGATGTTATGTGTAGGCAGTAGATAAGAGAGAATGAATTTCTTCTTGTTCTTTTTTGAAGAATAGATTATTATATGGGGGAATACTTCACAATTTTTTTTTTTTAGAGAAAAGAGACAAATGGAATGAAAGATGAATAGGAGTAGCAAGTTTGGTGAATTAGCATTTAAACTATAAAAAGGGATGTTAGGTAGCTTTTGCACGTGCTATTTGCCATTAAGTATCAAAAATTTGTTTTTTGTTTAAAACTTATTTTTCTGGTATTCATGTATTTGAGTCTGCAGTTTATCTCTGAAAGTTCTTCAATCTTCATTCTTTTTAAAACTTTTCATCATCATCATCATCATCATCATACGTATCAAGGATTTAGGCCTAGTATGGCCTCTTCCGGCCTTAGAAGTCATCGTTGAATCGTTTAAGAGGACGTCCTGGTTTTCTTTTTCCCAATGGCTTGTACTTTAAGGCTTGTTTTGGTAATCTTTCTGTTTTCATTCTTTGAACGTGTTCCATCCATTTATGTTTATATTTTTTATTTTTTTCAATTACTGGTTCTTGGTTTAATTCTTTCATAATATCTTCGTTTCTTTTGTGATCAAATAGGGTATACTTTGCAGTTTTTCTCATAAACTTCATTTCTGCTGTTATTAATCTTTGTTTGTCTTTTTGTTTTATTTTCCAGATTTCACTTCCATACATTAAGACTGGTAGGGCTAATGTATTGTATACTTTTAGCCTGGTTTGTTTTTGAACTAGGTTTGGTTTAAATATAGAGTTAATTACTCCTGTTATTTTTAAATATTTTGCAATTTTTATGTTTATATCTTTTTCATTTTCATAAGTGATCATACATCCTAGGTAGTTAAATGAATTCACCTGTTCTAAGATCTTGTTATCTAATACTATTTTAGTTCTTGCTGGATCTTGTCCTTTAAAGGCCATAGTTTTTGATTTTTCCGTTGATATTATTATACCATAATCTTTGGATATCTCATTTAGATTTAAAATAGCTTTCTGTAAGTTATCTTCAGAATTTGTAATTATTATTTGGTCGTCTGCAAAGAGGAGAGTGTTTAAGTTAACTGTAGGTGAAAGTTTAATTCCTTGACGTAAATTTTTACTCCATTTTATTATTATTTCATTTAAGTAGATATTAAAAAGAGTTGCTGAGAGGGGACATCCCTGTCGGACCCCTTGGTTTATCTCTCTTGTATATGATAGCTCGTGATTTAATCTTATTTGTATTTGATTATTTTCATATATACTTGTGACAGCTTTTAGGATATTATTTGGTATTTGTCTTTCTTTTAATATGTTAAATAATATGTTTCTTTTAACTTTGTCAAATGCTTTTTCAAAGTCAATAAATGCAATATGTGTTTCTAAATTATATTCCCTTCTTTTCTCTATTATTAATTTTAGGCAGAAGGCTGGGTCTATACATGATCGTCCTTTTCTAAATCCATTTTGTACCTCTAGAATAAAGTTTTCGGAATATTTCCTTAGTTTGTTATTTAAGATTCTGCTTTTAAAACTTTTATATATGTTTGTTTCACCATATAGTTTTGGGCAAGAGAAAAATTAATATTATACTGAAAATAAAAACATATATTTAAAACTTTTATATATGTTTTTATTTTCAGTATAATATTAATTTTTCTCTTGCCCAAAACTATATTGTGATCAGTAATTATTTCAATTCCAATGTGCACTCATATCCTAACCAGTGCAGAGATACTCTGAACAATAACTCAGCTAATAAGACACTCCTTTCCAGTATCTTCTGTCCATGTGAATTTGTGGGCATACACTATATTGGAACATAGTGTTAGCAGTGACTAGTCCATTTTTCTCAAATTTCTGTGTCTCTGGGATTCATTTTCAACTGTGGAGATAATAAATCAGATTTTCTTTCATCACTTATCCTCTTTGAGTAAGGAGACACAATTCCTCTACTTCTGCCAGAACCTTTTCTGGAACCATAGGCACAAATATCTTCTTGTATTGTACTAATTCTACTTGAGACTGCATGCCATTCATTAGTTTTTCTTTGCGTTTAGTTCTGAATACTGTAGCCTAGTTGGCATGGTTATTTGTGATCGTCTGTCAGTGGGAGATGAATTTCATCATCCAATGATACCACTGCCCCACTTTTGCAAAGTCTGAAATGGTGTTCAGAAAAGTTCCATATTGGTCTCTAGAGCAGGATTTCTTGGTTATGTAAAAATAAATAACACAAAAAAATTAAATAAATATAATTAAAAAAATTGTTAGTCCACCTATGGTACTAATCTACTATATGTTTATAAGCCTTTTGTAGCTCCCCCCCCGAGTTCCTGACTGGTAGGCCTGACTGTTTCTTGAATTCTGATGACTCGAATTTTGAAGACTCGAAATGGGGGTTCTGCCCCCCCCCCTCCCCCCGGCACCTATGGTGCCCAACCTCCCTAGTTCTGGACTAGTCGGCCGGTTCTCCTTGAATTCTGATGATTCAAATTTTGAAAACTCGAAAGGGGATTCTGCCCCCTGGTGCCTACACCACCCAACCCCCTGAGTTCCGGACTGGTAGGCCGGTTCTCCTTGAATTCTGATGACTAGAATTTTGAAGACTCGAAAGGGAGGTTCCAGCACCTACGCTGCCCAACCCCCTGAGTTTCGGACTGGTAGGCTGGTTTTCCTTGAATTCTGATGACTCTAATTTTGAAGACTCGACACTCAGGGTAGCCCCTGAGTTGAAAAACGTTTCAAATAATTTGACAAAAAAAGTGACACAAAAACGTTACAAAATAACAGAGTGTACTTTTTTACCATTATATTGTCATTCTCGTCGAAAGGTTTAGACGTTGGTTAAACATGCTTATTAAATAACGTAAGGAATTCACAACGTACAAGTGATATAAATTAAATTAAACTTTAATCTATATTTTCAATATTTCGGCAACATCACGTTGCCATCTTCACAGGAACTTAAAATAAAGACACATGCACGCAGGCACTACACACAGTAAATGAGGATGAAGCAGGAAGCTATTGTTTCTCCTAAAAGTCCTGATGGTGCCCTGTAGTGGGCTATGTAGGTATTCTTGGCCATTGGGCTGAAGGTCTTCTGATGTAAGTCTCCCAAATTTGCGACAGTCTCGTGCAACCAAATTTGTTGAGGTTTGGCATGTTTCTTAGGGCTGAGGCTGATTCCATGAATAGCCTTTCGAATTTGAATTTACTATGGTGTATTACCGTGGCTTTCATCCACTGTATTCTGTGGTGTGTATCCAGAGCATGGTCTGCAAGACCAGAGTGGCTGTACTGGTGAAACCGGATGTTTGGCACGAATGTATCTGTCTTGTGTTCTGAAATTCTGATATTAACTATCCTGCCTACTTGGCCAAAGTAGGACAGCTTACAGCTGCAAGGGACCTGGTATACACCAGGTAGGTCTAGGGGAAGTGGTTGGTCTTTAGTGGAGCGGATAAAGGATGCCAATTTTCTATATGGTCTGTAACATGAGGTCAAGTCATGTTTTTTTTAAGATTTTGGTAATTTTTTCCGAGGTGCCTCGGATTTAGAGTAATCCTTGTTGTGAAGGGGGTAGGGGGGTTGTGGTTTACTGGTTTCAATATTTTTTGGATTTTTTTTGGGGGGGGGGGGGGTAGCCATTGGCTGAGAAAGTGTTGAGGATGTGGTTTAGTTCTGTGGTTAGGGCATTATCATTTGAACAGATAAGTTTAGCCCTGTTGTGTAGTGGCTTAATAACTCCATATTGTTGTGAGGGGGGGGGGATGGTGGGATTGTTGGTGAATGTATCTGCCTGTATGGGTGGGTTTTCTATAAACTGAGAAAACCAAGGTTCCATCAGGCTGGCAGGTGACTAGTGTATCTAAGAAAGGGAGGCTGTTGTTTTCCTCTTTTTTCAGGGTGAACTTGATTCTGGGGTGTTGGTTGTTTAAGTGTGTTAGGAAGGAGAGGAGTGTATCAGAGCCATGTGGCGAAATAGTGAACACCTCATCAACGTAGCAAAGCCATATGGTTGGTTTTTATGGGGCAGAGTTTAAGGCTATCTCTTCAAAAGTCTCCATAAAGAAGTTGGCCAAGGGTGGGGAGAGTGGTGAACCCATGGCTCTCTCCTCTATTTGTTTGTAGAAACCTTCAGCCCAACGGCCAAGAATACCTACATAGCCCGTTAGAGGGCACCATCAGGACTTTTAAGAGAAACAATAGCTTCCTGCTTTGTCCTCATTTACTGTGTGTAGTGCCTGCGTGCACGTGTCTTTATTTAAGTTCCTGTGAAGATGGCAACGTGATGTTGCCGAAATATTGGAAATATAGATTAAAGTTTAATTTAATTTTTAACTCTTGGAGACGGATGGTTGTGTTTTCAGAGAGCTCCCAAAAGCTAAGTACAATTTTGAGTAAAAATTAGAATATAGGTTAAAATCATAACATAATATTGCCTAATTTTGGTAGCTTGTTGTGTCTGTGGGATTTTGGTGTGAATTCCGTTATTTAATTTAGTATATAACGTTATGTTTCATAGATTTGAATATGGCGCCAATGCGACATGAGATAATGGCATCCAAAAATACGACGCCATTGTTCAAAAACTATAATGTGAGAGAGTTTGTCCAATGTGATGTGTGTGTGGGATGTATGCATTCCCGAATGAGGCTGGAATTTGGATTGAAAGTGATAGTGGTGGGAGAATGTGCAGAAAGTGTAAGCAAAGTGAGGAGTTGAAGTTGGAGTTGAAGTGGCTAAAGGTGTGGAATTTTCAATTAAGACAGGGTATATGTGGAATTACCTTGCTGACAAATGACAAGCTTAGGAGATTGCTTGGATCGGTGCCATGGCATGTACAACTGCAAGGGCTGGATGTCGATAGAGCATGGGAAGTGGTCAAGGAGCATTTACAGGAGGTTATGGCTGATTGTATACCTAGGGTCCGAATAGTAAAACAAGTAGGGGTTAAATGGATGAATAACACCATTAAGCTTGAGCTGCAAAAAAAGAAACAACTGTGGAGGGAATTTAAAGAAAGGGGTGACCTGCAGGCACACGAACGGTATAAAGTGCAGGCCAGAAAGGTAACGAGTGTGGTAAAAAAAAGCAAAAGCGGATTATGAAAGGAAACTAGCTATGCAAGCAAAAGAGAATCCCAAACAGTTCTTTCAATATGCTGCAAGCAAGAAAAAAACTGTACACGGCAAAATGATTTTAAGGAATGACAATGGTAAGGAGGTCACTGAATCAGTCGATATAGTGGAGTTACTGAGCGCCCACTTTGCAAAAGCATATCATCCAGGTGGTGACATTGAAAAAATGAAGGAACCATTAGTTTATACGGGAATAGTGATGAATGAAGTGGAGGTGACTAGTCTATTACAGAACCTTAATGTGAACACATCTGTGGGATTGGATGGTATACCGGCACGGGTCTTGCGTGAAGCGGCTAAGGAATTATCAGTGCCCTTGACCATGTTGTTTAATCTGAGTCTCAGGTCTGGTTTAGTCCCGAAGGTGTGGAAAGAAGGGAAAATAGTTTCACTGCATAAAGGAGGATCCAAGACTACGGTTGCAAATTACCGACTGATCAGCATATCAGGAGTCGTTGTCAAGGTCTTGGAGAAAGTAGTCAAGGGAAAAATACAGGAATGGATTGATGAAAATGAGATACTGTACAGGGGACAGCATGACTTTGTGAAGGGTAGATCATGCTTCAGTAACTTGCTCAAGTTTTATAACAAGGTGACAGCTGAACTGGATAAGGGTAATGGGTTTACAGTGATACTGCTGGACCTGGCAAAGGCGTTTGACAGGATACCACATGGAATACTAATCCGTAAACTACAACATATGGGAATGGATATAGGGTTGGTGAGATGGATAGGTGGTTGGTTGATGGAGAGATATCAAAGAGTAGTTTATTCAGGAGTAGAGTCCAAAAGACAGCCTGTGACTAGTGGTGTGCCGCATGGTTCTGTTCTTGGACCACTGCTGTTTAATCTGTTCATTAACGATATAGGGAAGGATCTAAGTGGAACAATTCATTTGTTTGCTGATGATGCAAAGTTGGGTAGGGCAATAGTGAATGCAGAAGATGTCAAAGTCTTGCAGGATGACTTAGATAGATTGGAGTTCTGGGCTAAGGAGAATGGATGTCAATTTAATGTGACAAAATGTAAGGTTATGCATTTTGGGGTGAAAAGATTAGCAGCAGCAGTATACCACATTGGTGGAACTGTACTCCAAGAGATTGATGAGGCCAGGGACTTGGGAGTGTTGGTGGATAGGGAGATGAAGTTTAGGGGGCACATTGCAAAAGTAGCTAAATCAGCTCATCAACTCACTTGGTTGTTGAAAAATACCTTGATGAGCAGAGACAAGCAAGATATTGTACCTCTGTACCGAGCCTTGATAAGACCTCATCTCGACTACTGTGCCTAGATTTGGTCACCTCAGTTCCTTCTTGATGGGGAGGAGGTGGAGAGGATCCAGAGGCAAGTGACTAAGATGATAACAGGTCTATGGAATGAACCATATGAGAACAGGTTGAAGATTTGTGGGTTGCAGAAACTAGTTGATAGGCGGAAAAGGGGAGATATGATTGAGACATTCAAATTGCTAAAGGGATTCTATAGGATTAATTTAGAGGATATTTTTGAGATCAGGACTGGTGGTGGGAGAACTAGGGGACACCTATGGAAGCTGGGCAAGAGTGTGGTTAGCAGGGGGTGTTAGAGCTGGGTTCTTTACTTTTAGAGTGGTAAATGAGTGGAATAAGCTGCCAGAGTCTGTTGTGGGTGCTATGACGGTGAACGAGTTCAAGGCAAGGTATGATAGATACTGTGAGAATGTAATCGCATAGTTGTGTGGACATGATGTTTAGGGCCTCCCTCGATGAGTCTAAGGACTCCTGGAGTCGCCCGAAATAATAATAATAATAATTTATATCCCTTATACATTGTGAATTCCTTAAGTTATTTAATAAGCATTATCTTGTCAATTTTGGATTGTGTATAATTGGAGGTGCTTGATGGCCATTATGCTGTGCATTTCACTTATAGAAGCATTTTTTTAATTAACATAAATAAAGAACAGTATGTTATTCTTTTTTTATAGTGCCTGGTTTATAAAAAAGCTTTAAGGATGAGTGCAGCAACAGGATTAGATATTGGAGCAGTAGTAAACCATATGTCAGTGGATGCTTTTAACATGATGATGTTATTTTCCATGGGTCACTATATTTGGGCCGTGCCCTTTAAGGTAAGTTCTTTAGGTATTTTATTCATAGTGGAAACACTTTCTCTAAATTTTTTATATTCAGCTGTAGGGTTGGATATTGGAGCAATAGTAAACCATACACTGGTGGATATTTTTAACGTTGTTTTCTATGAGTACTATATTTGGCTGGATTCTTTAAGTAAGTTCTTCAGATATTTTATTCGTAGTGGAAACACTTTCTCTAAACATTTTGTTTGACAGTGAAATTGTGCATATACCATAATTACTGTATTGGGTGCTATGTATTACCCTGTGGAAATGGCATTTGTTCTTATAACTTTTTCTGGGTCTTTTTTTATCCCCATTGGCTTCTGACTTGTTTGATCTTTGTAATAGGCAATGTGGCTTCTCCTCACAAGTTTTTTAATCCTCAACTCAAAATTGATTACCATAGAACTCATGCTATTTCAGATAGTAATATATATATATATGTGTGTGTGTTAGGGATAAACCATTACATCGTGGCAGTTGTGTGCCCTTCTCTCTCTCTCTCCCTTCCCTTCCCCTCCCATGTCTTGATCTTGCTCATACATAGCCTTCAACTCGGCTATCATTGATGCTTGCGATTGGCTGCTCACTGATCTTCCAAAAAGTTAGCCTTACCTAAAAGAGTTGTGCTATTTACTCCCTTTGAAAATAAAAAGATGTTAAAAGATTTATTTATCCAATTACTGTTATATTAATATGGCAAAAAAAATGCAGAATGTATAATATACATGTTGATATGTATAAAAACATGCTGAAATGAACAGTTCATGTTGCCAATGCCAATATGTATCATGATTGGCATTCATGTCAAACTTCATCTCCATTCAAGAGGTTGGCTATTATGTCTTGGCTATTGTCTTGTCCTCTGCATAGTTCAGGCCAAGCCAGTCCTTTGTTTTAAACCATGTGTGTCACTGTCTTTTTTTTTTTTTTTTACTTTTCTCTCTCTAATAATTCTTTTTGGAGACTTGTGTCTCACAAGTGACCGATATATATGATATTTTTTTTTATTGAATGCTCATTATTAGTTCCATTTAGTACTCATCATCTCGAGAGCGTCATCATTCATTTTCTTTGGATCTGTGAGATGTTCAGTATTCTTCTGTACATCAATATTCTGAAAGCATCAATTTTTCTACTGTCTTCCTTGTTTTTGTTGTCCATGTTTCTGCTCAATACAGTAAAGTAGACCAAGTAAAGCATTTAATTATTCTTAATCTTGTATTTTTTCTTATTTCTCATTATGTTAATATATTTTTCATTCTTCTAATTTCTATTTTGCATTTTTTCCTCCCATTATCTAAAGAACTTTTTCTGAGTCTTTTTTTTTTTTTTTTTCCCATTGGCTCCTGACTTGTTTGATCTTTGTAATAGGCAATGTTGCTTCTCCTCACAAGTCTGTTATTAAATGCTCTAAATAAGTGTGACATTTGACTTGTTCTATAATTTGGTTTTCCACTTTGAATTTTAACTTTGGGATATATTTTTCTCTACTTACTATCCTGACTTTAGTTTTTTTGAAAATTAATGTAAGGCTCTCTCTCTCTCTCTCTCTCTCTCTATATATATATATATATATATATATATATTTACTCTGTGTAGTTATTTGCAAGTTTTCCTCTCTCTCTCTCTCTCTCTCTCAGCATTCAATGCAGTATAATCTGCATAATGACATTTATATTTCTTTTCCTATTATTTTTACTCCTTCCAGTTTTTCCATCCTCTCAAAAATTTCTTCACTAGAGCTCATCATTGATTTCTATGTTTGCAATTTTGTTTCCATATACAGCATATAGTGTAGCAATCTTATAACATTCCTGTTTGTTCTTTTCTTTATTAATTTTCTGTCATGAACAATATCCGATACTTTATTATAATCTAGAAAATAAAGATTAACATGATTTTGTATTCCCAAATTTCTTTTCTGGTATCTTCTAATATTGAAAATACTTGCTCTTTTTATTCTGTTTTTCATAAATCTACTTTGTTTATTTCATTCTATGTTCTTTTTTTCATTTGCTGTTTTAATTTTATTTCTTTTATTTCATTTTCTGTATGAATGTCATCTTGACCTAGTGCCTTTGCTTACTTAATTTGCCCTGTAGCTCTTAATATTTCTTGTTTTATTATTGGAGAACATCTAAGATTTTTAACTCTGGTAATATCCCCCCCCTCCCCATTTTGCCATCATTGCTCTTGATCAAAAAGTTCTGGATCATTCATTTTCTTGTTCGCATTTCTTTGATTTTGTTGTGTACCTCTCAAGTTTGTATTATTTCAAGATTTTCTATTGCATTTATTATTAAGCCACATTTCTTTGGCCACTCTGCATGCTTTCCTGCCTTCTTGGTTTAAAGATTTATATTCTGGTTAATTTTTTGCTTGTCTACTTTTGTTTAACATTAGTATACTTTCATTTATCCATGGTTTTCTTCTACAGGGCGAGTCCAAAAAGTTTGGAACTATTAATTCCAGACTATTTGGACTCTATTTATGCCTACTCTCATTTACAGTGTGTACTCTGTGTGTCTGCCCTGACACTCCACTCATTTTTTCAACTAGTGTATCATATTTGTTTGGATTCTTTTCAGCATATTGTGATCAACAGCAACATAAGACTCAGTAATTCTCTCCTTAAGATGATGAAGATCTATGATTTTTACAGTACACTCCTGTTCCTTCAGGAATCCCCCAAAAGCCAAGGCCAACAGGTTAGGGTAGTTGATCATGGATTATAGGAAAAGTAAAACAACATATTTTATAGCTGCCAAAAGAAGCACCACATATTTGGGATAGACTTCACTGTAAACAAGAGGATAAAACAACTTGTAATAGATTTCAAAGCAAAATCACCTAGAATCTGTAAATTACAACTCGGATATATATATATATTTATTTATTTATTTATTTATTTATATATATATATATATATATATATATATATAGAAAATAAATATCAAGAAGGTGGCAAAATATTCTGGAGGTTGTTGAAGAAGCTTAGGAATGGAGGAAAGAGTGCTGTAAAAGGAGTTAGAGATGATAAAGGTGACATGAAAATGGAAGAAAAAGATATCCTTGAAGTATGGAGTAATTACTTTGAAAAACTGCTAAATGAAACAAGCAGTGATGATAGCATAGTGGTAAAAAACACTGACCAGGCATGCAGTCAGGAATACATATCCATACTTGAAGTAGAAAAAGCCACCAAAGGCATGAAATGTGGAAAGGCAGCAGGAGTAGATGATATTCGAACAGAAATGCTGAAGTATGGTGGTATAAAAGTCTTACAGTGGCTGCACTGCATAGTTCAGAAAGCCTGGACAGAGGGACGAATTCCCGATGATTGGAGTAGAGCTCTCATAGTACCCATATATAAAACAGGAAATAAAACTGAATGTGAGAATTACAGAGGTATTTCCGTACTAAGTGTTCCTGGCAAAATCTATGCAAGTTACTTGAGAAACGATTGAGAAGAATTGTGGAAGAAAAGCTGGGTGAAGAACAAGCTGGATTCCGGCCAAATAGAGGCTGTCAGGATCAGATCTTCACTTTACGACAAATAGTGGAGAAATCATGGGAATATAACAAAGATCTCTATTTAAATTTTGTCGATTTGGAAAAGGCATATGACAAGGTTCCAAGAGAGAAGCTGTTCAATACGCTGCAGTTATATGGTGTCAATGGGGCATTATATCAAGCAATACTTAGTCTTTATTTGAGTTGTAAGTCAGCAGTTAGAATTGAAGGAAGTACAGGAAGATGGTTTAATGTTAAATCTGGTGTGAGACAAGGATGTACATTATCCCCTCTGTTATTCATTATCTATATGGATCACATTATGAAGGAAAGTGGTATTAAACATGATATCGAAATTGGAGATGTTAATGTCAGTTCTTTGCTTTATGCGGATGATGTTATACTTCTAAATAAATCCGCTACAAGTCTGCAAGATTCTCTGACTAAATTGAATAGCTGTTGTAATAGATATGGTATGAAGGTCAGCAATAAAAAGACAAAGACAATGAAAATAGGCAGAATCATTGAAAATGTCAACTGTGTTGTGAATGGAGAACCTGTGGAACAAGTAAAACATTTCAGCTATTTAGGCACGATTTTTGCTGAAGATGGTAAATTAAATATAGAAATAGACAACAGAATCAGCAAAGCTGGTATTGTGGGAAGTCAATTGAATAAATTCATATGGAATAAGAGAGAAATTAGTCGGAACACTAAATTAGCTGTATACAAGACAGTGTTCAAACCAGTTTTAACTTATGGATCTGAGAGCTGGGTCAGAAGTAAAACACTTGACCAAAGACTAGAGACCACAGATATGAGAGTCCTGAGAAAGATTATAGGCGTGAACAGATGGCATCAATGGCAATATCATATTAAAAACGAGGATATTAGGAAAGAACTTGACATTGTCAGCATCCAGGAATGCGTTAGCAGAGCTAATCTCAGGTGGTATGGTCACTTAAACAGAATGGGTGAGGAAAGATTAGCAAAACAAGTGTTCTCTGCCAGGTTGGCAGCAAAACGACCCAGAGGAAGACCAAGATATAGGTGGATTGATACGGTACAAAGTGCTTTAGATGATAGAAATATAAGATCTGATAATGTTGGAGTCTTGACAAGTAACAGACTGATTTGGAGGAAAATTGTAGATAGGAAATTAATAATGATGTAATTTTTTTCATGTAGTACTATCATATCCTGTACACCCCTTGAGGGTACATGGTAGGAATTTGATGATTATGATGATGATGGATATTTTAGGTTGTGATGAGTAGGCTTTGGATGGCTGATTAGAGAATGGATTTTAGGAAGTGTGGTAAAGAACGTTCTGATATTGTATTTTAAGGACTTTAGCTAATTTTTTAGAGACTGTGCTGATGTATGGAATGGAGATGCTACCTTTAAAATTAATAGTTTCTGTTGTGCACTGTCTAGGTGGATCCAGAAGAAATTTCTTAATCGTTTTTTTAGAGTATCCATTTTGTTTAAAGATAAGAGTGAGGTGATTTATTTCTTTTTGTAGTTCATCTGGTTCATTCAAGAGAGAGCGTGCTCTGTGTCCTAAGGTAGAAATAGTTCCAAGTTTTTGTGGTGGTAAATGATGAGAAAGATTATGCAGATATCTATTGGTATGAGTAGGCTTTTTGTATATAGAGATTTTTAATCTTTCAGAGCATCATGTAAGCATGACATCCAGAAAAGGTAAGGAGTTATTATTTTCTAGATCAGCAGTAAATTTTATATTGGGATGTTGGATGTTTAGATGATGAAGAAAATCTATGAGAGATGTGTGTCCATGATTCCAAATAATGAATATATCATCAACATATCGTTTCCAAACTTTTGGTTTAAACGAGAAGGAAGATATGGCTTTCGTTTCAAAATCTTCAAGGAAGATGTTAGCTAGAACTGGGGACAAAGGATTGCCCATTGCCAGGCCTTGTTTTTGTTGGTAAACGGAGTCCTGATATCTGAAGTAACCAGAATGAATGCAATGTTTTAATAAAGTGAACATTTTTTTGGATAATTTGTCCTTTAGTAATGTAAGTACCTCGTCTGTAGGAACGTTAGTAAATAAAGATATAATGTCAAAACGTGCTAGAATGTCATTTTCATTGATGGGAATATCTTTTATATGAGAAACAAAATCTGTGGTGTTTTTGATGAAAGATGAAGATTTATTGGAGAAAGACTTGAGCTAGTTTGCTAGATATTTGGAAAGTTTATACGTAGGTGAGTCAATTCCTTCCACAATTGGGCGAAGAGGGATGTTTTCTTTATGTATTTTAAGAACTCCATAGATGCGTGGGATAAGAGGATGTAGAGAACGTAAAGAGAGGCGAACATTATGAGGAAGTTCACTCATAGTCTTTAACAAGTTGTTTGTACTGTTTTGTAATTCTCTTGTAGGATCTTCCTGAAGAATTGAATATGTCGAATTATCTTCAAGTAATTGAAGCATTTTGTTGTGGTAATCTTCAGAGTTGAGGATGACCGTGGAATTGCCTTTATCCGCAGGTAAAATAATAATGTTACTGTTCTGAAAGAATTTCAGACACAAAACGTTGTTTAGCTTTTTTGTTCAGCACTAAAAGATCTTTAACTCAAAAACTTGAAGAAATTATGGATAATGTTAACTTACATGATTTTATCATTAATAGTGAAGCACAAGCCACACGAATACAAAAACAAGAATAAATATATTCTTATCAGGAAATTTAATAATCTAAAAGGGATACAAAACAGATCTGTTTTGTATCCTGTTTTGAACAGATGTTTAATCATAAAGACATTCATAAAATAACCTGGAAATCTCTCAATATAATCACAAGAAATATTTATAAAATAAATATTTATTTTTTTTTACAGTGGCACATACATGTGAATGTTTAATTACTCCTAAGTAAATTGATCACTTCCTAATAGGTGTAAGACACTTGTCCAATTTGCTGGATGTCAAATTCTATAGAGGGTCAGACATTGACTCTGACCACCATTTAGTTATATCAAAAATTAATGCAAGTAAGATGTATGGATTCCATGCCAGAAAGTTTAATAATGAAAGACTAAAGGAATCAGAAATTAAGCCAGATATGAAGAATTAATGAAAGCCTGTCTAGCCTAACTGATAGTGACAATGATAATGAAGCTTAGAAACTATTAAGGATATCATGGTGGCAACAGCATATAAATGGTATTAGGAAAAGTAGATAGTTGAATGTAATTACTGGTTCAATGTGAAATGTGAATGTGTGACTGTAGCATGAAAAAAAGAGAAAGTTGCATAAGAATATTATTCAAAGAAGGCATACTATGAGGATGAACTTCAGGAATCAGAACATTTCTGAAGTATAAACATGCTGGGGCAACTCGTAGTAAAGGTGGAGTAAGTTCCGATCACTGTCCTTAGTATTTTCCCATAATGTAAAACACAACTCATAGGAGGTATATGTTGTTATATATTATGGGGGGGAAGGTCACTACCTAGACACCGGTTTCGACATTTTTTGAGGTCTCATCAGTGAGTAGGTAGACCCAGATGTAAATACTGAAGTTGCAGTAGTGCAGAGCTTATTTCTTTACTGTACGAGTCGCCAAAATACTAAAGACAGTGATCGGAGCTTACTCCATCTTTACTACAAGTTGCCCCAGCATTTATCCAGGTCTTGGCTTATGCTTGGACTCGCCGAACTTTTGTAGTTTTCTATATTCGGCATGAAACTCTTAGATTTTCTATCTTTGAGTTTCATATTCAGCTAAGAAATAATGTTGGATTCAATATCCACTTATGAATAAATTTACATCACTGAAGTGAAGCCTATTGGCTCTTTATCTCAGTAATTTAGTAGTGCACCTTTTGGCGACTGCGCAGTAAAGAAATAAGCTCTGCACTACTGCAACCTCAATATTTACATCTGGGTCTACCTACTCACTGATGAGACCCCCAAAAAAGGTCGAAACCGGTCTGGGTAGTGATCTTCCCCCATAATGTATAACATGCATCTCCTAGGAGTTGCTTTACATTATGGGAAAATACTAAGGACAGTGATCGGAGCCTACTCCACCTTTACTATGAGTTGTCCTAGCATGCACCAGGTGTTGGCTTACGCTTGAACTTGCTGAACTTTTATAGTTTTCTATATTTGGCATGAAACTCTTAGATTTTCTATCTTTGAGTTTCTTATTCGGCTAAGAAATAATGTTTATTCAATATCCACTTAATTTGAATAAATTTACCTTGCCGAAGTGAAGCCTATTGGCTCTTTATCTCAGTTCTTAGATATATTTTTGGAGCAGTACAAAAGAATGGTGTATGAGGGAAAAGATACAACCATAAATTTATACATATTATTTAATGAGCTAGATATTATTGAGTACATTAATGTAAAAAGATTAAGTTGAGTTGGACATATTACCTATGCATGGATAATAATATAATAGTTAAGATGATGCTAGGCCAGAAGGAAAAAAGAAATTGCAAGATCTAAATTGAGATGGGAAGATGGAGTGATCTAGGATATTAATGCCCTGGGAGTCAAAAATTGGAGGATCTTAGCAATGAATAAGGAAGGTTGACTGAACTTTCTGAAGAAGGTAAGACCCACTTAGGGCTGTTGAGCCAATGATGGTGAAAATGGTCATGTGTGTTGACACCCAGAAACTTCTGGACTCTAACGATTTTAAGATATCCTTTCCACAGGCATGATAAAATCAAAAATAACAATTTAACTTTCTCTTCAGATATTGTAGATCAGGACTGTCCAAAGCACTGCCCACGGGCCGCTTGCGGCCCACCTGTGGGTTTTGATTTTCATGAGTGAAAAAATAAAATAACAATTTGAATTGAATGCATATTAGATATTTGAATTCTATCACTAATTGATAATCTCAATGTTGGTAATTTTATTTGGTGTTTTTACATCGCTATATACCCACGTTTTTCAAATATTACGCGTCAAAGAAGCGTTCTTACATTGTTTAGTTCGAATGCTCATTCTCCAGGTGCTCACAGGGAACTTCAGTGCACGATTGGTGTTATTCATTTGTTCAGCTATCGAGGTTGTGTCACTGCTGCTCACCAAATTACTAGATATGCATTGTGATGCAGCCCTTGGATAAATCTTTTTTTTTTTTTTTTATGCACCCTTTGGATTATCTAAGTTTGGACAGCCCTGTTGTAGATAAGTGAAATGGAAAAACATTGTTTATTACAAAATTTTCTGTGATATTTCATGATTCATCTCCAATGCGTACTACAGGTTATAATGGTTACAAGCCAAAAAAAAAAAAAATCTTTGCTTTGAAGAATGAGAAGAGCTCACCCTGTATTCCATTCAAAAGAATTACACTTTTTAACATTATTTAAATTAAGGGGATATTAAATCCTACATGCTACGAACGTGTTTTGAAGAGCTCCTGATTCAGATAAGTTTTACAAGGAATAATTAAGTATATATGCGTAATTGTTTAAGTAAGAGCGGCTGTAAACGTTGTACGCTACCGATATTATTAGTGGGGTTTTTTTTTTTTCTTGCTTAAACTAAATACGAAAACGTTAATATTAGACCTAGTAACCTGCAGAGAAAAAAAAAAAAAATGGCGGCGGCATTGTCATTCCAGGATTTTAATTTGGATTTCAGTCGGTTTGTTAAGTGTGAGGTCTGTTATATGTATTCCTTCGACTACGTAAATGATTTGTGGATGTTTAGTGCAGATGGAAGAAGGGTGTGTGCGAAATGTGACCTGAACGAGAAATTGATGAATGCGAATATGAAGTTGATGACAGAAAGTGCTAGTACCGATTATGTCGCGAGTGCACGTTTGAAAGAGGATGACGAGAAAGACAGGCGAAAAAATGTTAAAAAATCAGGAAAAAAGAAAAAGAGCGATTTGACAACCGTAACGGATGTTAAAAGGGACGAAAGTGAGGCGGAAAGAAACGAAATTGAGAGAACGAATGAAAGTAGAAATGGCGTGGTGCAGAAATCGCAAGTAAAAAAAATCGAAAGAATGAATGATAGTGAAAAAAGAATGACTGATGGCGAAAGTTGGACGCATGTTGGAACGAAAGTACTGAACCAAAGAAAGATGAATGACAGTAAAAGTGAGAAGAATTATAGCGAAAGTTGGACGCATGTTAGTCCGAAAGTACGGAAACAAAGAAAGATATGTGAGAGTGAAAGTGAGAAGAATGATAGTGAAAGTTGGACGTATGTTGGACCGAAAGTACGGAAACAAAGAAGGATGAATGAGAGGGAAAGTGAGAAGAGGGGGTCGAGAGTTAGAAAGTTAGAAAGATTTAATGATAGAGTGAATGTGTCGCGAGGTTCAGAAGGTGAATTGGATTGGATGAAGCAAGAAATGAAATGGATGCGGAATGAAATTAAGAGAATTCAGGTCAAAAGTATTAAAATAAATCATGATGGCATGAAAGAGATAACAAAATATGAGCGAGTGGCATTGTATGGCGACTCCATTATTAAAAGTGTGCTAGAGGATAAAATGCACAAGGTATGTTTTCCAGGCGGTAAAATGAGTAGAGTGATTGAGGCATTGAATATGAGGCGGGAACGAGCAAAAGAGTTAATTGTATTAATTGGTACGAATGATTTGAGAGAGAACAAAGAGCATGTCAAAATGAATGTCAGGAGACTGCTTGGAAAGATAAAGGAGAATAGTGTGACAGGAAGGGTGGTCAGTGTGTTGCTTAGGTATGATTGTGGTGAAATGAGGCGGAGAGCAAGGATTATGAATGATATTCTGGCTGAAATGTGTGAGGAGATGGGAGTACAGTTTGTTAATGTGTGGAATGAGTTTGAGGGACGAAGTGAGCTGTATGGGAGCGATGGACTGCATTTGAGTGGTTATGGTGTGAGTCGCTTGGAGAGACTGCTGCTGGAAGGTAGAGAAGTGAATAGAGAGAATGAATCAGATCGAGAGGGGAGTGATGTGGAAGAGCAGGAGAGTAAGACAGGAGAGATTGAAGGAGTGGAAATGAATGTGGAAGTGAGTGGTATGAGTATAGAAAACGAGAGAATGGGTGTGCAAGAGGAGCAGGGAAACGGAGAGGCTCAGGGTGGACAGGGATACACAGCGTGAGAAAGGTGGATGCTCCAAGAGGAGGTGAGAGAATGTGTAGGCAGGAAAGTAATGGGATGATCAGGGATCAAAAGGAAACAGATGGAATTGCAAAGGGTTCTAAAATGAAGAAGCAGAAAGGGAAATGGCCCCAGTCCAGCATGGAGAGATCACATCGAGTGAGTGGTATCAGTGGAACTAGCTGTAGATCCAGAAATGAGTTGTTGTGTTTGTATACCAATGCTAGAAGTATAAGAAACAAGGCAGATGAAATGGTTGCACTAATTGCGTCTGTGCACCCAGAGATTGTCGGAATAAGTGAGAAATGGTTAGATGAGGATGACATCCTGACAGGAATAGAGATGGAAAGGTATGATGTGTTTCGTGAGGATAGAAGGGGTAAAAAGGGAGGGGGAGTGCTATTGATGATAGAGAAAGAGTTATGTCCATACAAGGTAGAGATGCAAGAGGGAAATGGGGCCAGTGGTTTTGAGGCAGTATGGTGTGAGATAGAGGTGAATAGAATCAAATACTTGGTGGGATGTTGTTATAGACCTGGTAATGTGGATGGTGGTGATAGTGAAATGTATGGTCAAATAAGCCAAGCAAATAAGAAAAGGGTGATCATTATGGGTGATTTTAATTATGGCAATATAGACTGGAATGAAGAGATAGCAACTGGAAGTAAAGAAAATGAGTTTCTTGAGTTTTTGAGGGATAACTACCTCAGACAGTATGTAACAGAGGGCACAAGAGGATTAAGGGTCTTGGATTTGGTCATCTCATCGGAGGATGTAATTAATCAATGAGGTATCAAATCATCCACCAATTGGTGAAAGTGACCATGAGGTGATTACTTGGGTCGTTGCCAGCAGTGCAAGGACCATTGTGAAAAAAGGGTATATGTGGAACTACAAGGGGGGTGATTATGAAGAGCTCAGGAGACAGCTTGTAGGTGTAGCATGGAATGAGGAGTTAGCTGGAAAAGAGATCAATGCAGCTTGGGGGATTTTCAAAAAATATTTAGTGGATGCAATGTCTAAATGTATACCACGGGTGAGAAGGTTAAATAAGTTAGGTGTGAGATGGATGAATAAAGAGATTAAGCATGCAATACAGAGAAAAAGGGCATTGTGGAGGCAGCATAAGAGAAGTGGAAGTAACCAATTTCATGAGTTCTACAAAAACCAGGCAAGGAGAGTGACTTGGTTGGTGAGAGTAGCTAAAGAGAGGTATGAACAGCAGTTAGCTAATGAAGCTAAAAAGAATCCTAGGGAGTTCTTTTGATATGTAGCCAGCAAAAGAAAGAATGATTATGGAAGGATGACATTGATTGGAGGAAATGGTATAAAGATGTGTGGTGTGGTGGAGATACTTAATGAGCAGTTCATAAAGATCTTTCAATCTTGTGAATGTGACTTCATGGAGAGATTAAGAGCAGTTGATGATGGGGAGGAGAGACTGACTGTAAGTGAGCAAGAGGTGTTTGGGGAGTTGAGTAAACTAGATGTAAATAAGGCTGTGGGACTTGATAATATATCACTGCGTATTCTGAAGGAATGTGCCAGAGTGTTGACACCTGCCTTGACATATTTTTTAATACGAGTCTTGCACTTGGTCAAGTCCCTAAAGAGTGGAAGGAAGGCAAGATTGTGCCACTTCATAAAGGAGGTGATCGTACTCAAGCATCAAACTATAGGCCTATCTGTGTGTCAGGTGTTGTGGTTAAGTTGTTGGAGAAGCTTGTGAGAACTAGGATCCAGAGTTGGGTTGACAACAATGGTATAATCTTTGATGGACAGCATGGATTTGCTAAAGGGAGGTCGTGTTTTAGTAATCTACTTACTTATTACAATAAAGTGACTGCTTCCTTGGACAGAGGAGAAGGATACACAGTAATATACTTGGATTTTGCAAAAGCTTTTGATAGAGTACCTCATGATAAGTTGACAGTCAAACTAGAGCAGATGGGGTTGGATATTAGATTAGTGCATTGGATTGGAGACTGGCTATCTGATAGGTATCAACAAGTTGTGTATGGGGGTGCAATATCCAGGAAAAGGAAAGTCACTAGTGGAGTGCCTCAGGGATCTGTTTTAGGGCCATTACTATTTAACTTGTATATTAATGATATTGGCGAAGATTTGGATGGAGATATTCAGTTGTTTGCAGATGATGCAAAGTTGGGACGAACCATAAAGAGTAGTGAAGATGTTGTGGCCTTGCAAGAAGACTTGAATAAAATGAGTGATTGGGCAAGCAAATGGGGATGCGAGTTCAATGTTGCAAAATGTAAGGTTTTGAAATTTGGAAAACAAAGATGGGATGCAGAATTTATGCTTGGTGAGAATATATTGTTGGAAGTAGAGGAAATAAGAGATCTGGGAGTGATAGTGGATAAGGATCTAAAATTTAGGGGACACATCGCCAAAATTGTGAAGACAACACAAAGACTTCTGGGAATGATGAGGAAGACACTGACGTGTAGAAGTAGGGAGATTCTTGTTCCATTGTATAAGGCTTTGATTAGGCCACACATGGACTATTGTGCCCAGATTTGGTCACCTGGTTTTCAGAAAGATGAAGAGATGTTGGAAAGGGTGCAAAGGCGACTGACTAAGGTAGTTTCTGACCTCTGGAATGTCGAGTATGAGGAAAGATTGAAAAGATGTATTTGCAGAGTCTAGTGGAGAGAAGTAAGAGGGGAGATATGATAGAGACCTACAAGTTGGTAAGGGGTTGTTATAGGATCAATGGTGGAGAAGTTCTACAGAGAATAGTGGGAGATCAGGGGAGAACCAGAGGTCATACCTGGAAACTGTATAAAGAGGGTGTGAGTAGAGGAGTGAGAGGCAGGTTTTTTTCGTGCAGAGTTGTGAATGATTGGAATGCCTTACCTGAGAGTGTGGTGTCTGCAAGGAGTTTGAATGTGTTTAAGACCCGGTATGATGAGATGTGTGTGAGATAAAAGGACCTCCTAGATGAGTCTTTGACTCCATGAGGTCTTGTTTTAATAATAATAATAATTAATAATAATAATAATAATTGTTTTAAAACCAAATAAGAAACTCAAAGATTGGAATCAGAGAGTTTCATGCCGAATATAGTATAGTAAACTATAAAAGTATCGGCGACTACTAGTGTGAGCTAATGCACGTAGTCCAAGTACTTAGTACAGACTCGGGCAACTCGTAGCAAAGGTGGAGAAAGTTCTGATCGTTATTCTTAGTATTTTCCATAATGTAAAAACCCATCTCCTAGGAGATGTATGATGTTATACATTATGGTGGGAGGTCACTACCCAGACTGGTTTCAGCCTTTATTGAGGCTTCATCAGTGAGTAGCTAGACCAAATTAATACCAAAGGATATAGCGAAAAGAACTTATATACTCTGCTATACGAGTTGTCAAAAAGGTGCACCCATTAAGTTACTTAAATATAAAGAGCCTCTCTGAAAATATAAAGAAACTTTCTTATTCCAATCTCTTAGTTTCTTATTCGATTTTAAAACAATGTGGGATTTAATATCCCCTTAATTTAAATAATGTTTATATTGCCGAAATGAAGCCTATTGGCTCTTTAGACTTTTTAACATATATATTAAAAAATATAGCTACAAGTGTGAGTGGTATTTTATGTGAATCCAATTCATAAAAGTTTGTAATGTATAGTACATCAGTTTTAGTGAGATGGGAGTTAGATAATCCAGAAACCCTGCTCTAGAGAATGGGTATGGAACATTTTAAATTAAAGCCTTCATTGAGTAAGGTGGTAGTCATTTTGTAATGAAATACATCCACCACCTAAAACATTCACAAACATTCATGTCAGATTCAGACTGACAGCCAGTTAGTTGCATACATACTGATGTTCTTCTAACCATATGCTTTATGATCTTCTCATCTTACATAATATGAAAGACCACAAAAATAATCATTCTAAAAGGATTCAATTTTGTCAGTTTCTTCCAAACATATGGTCAGTTGATTTGATTCATCAAATGTGACTGTAAAGGATTCTAATAGGCTTCTTTTAGCCTTTGTAAATTATGGGAAAGCTTTGATAAAATGCATAGAGAAAAATTATGTAGTACAAAAAAAAAACAACAACAACAGTGTCTATTATATTCAATCATCATCATCATCATCAAGTTCCTGTCATGTACCTTCAAGGGGGTGTACAGGATATGATAGTACTACATGAAAAATTTACATCATTTTTAACTTCCTATCTACGATTTTCCTCCAAATCAGTCTGTTACTTGTCAAGACTCCAACATTAACAGATCTTGTATTTCTATCATCTAAGGCACTTTTGTACCATATCAATCAAACTATATTTTGGTCGTTTTCCTGCCAACCTGGCAGAGAACACTTGTTTTGCTAATCTTTCCTCGCTCATTCTGTTTAAGTGACCATACCACCTGAGATTAGCTCTGCTAACACATTCCTGGATGCTGACAATGTCAAGTTCTTTCCTAATATCCTCGTTTTTAATATGATATTGCCATTGATGCCATCTGTGCCCTAATGTGCATTTGTGCACATTTTTATGTTGGAACATGGTGTTAGTAATAACCAGTCCATGTACTAAGCAGAAATCCAACAGGTATTTGCCAATATTATTAGCTTTGCTCTTTTCTCCAAATTTTCCCAAAACATTTTTGTATGTCTGACAATTACTTCCTACTCTGCTATTTAGATCCCCAACAAGGACTAACTTTTCCTTTTTCGTTGTGTCAGTTGCTTTCTGTAAATCCTCAAAAAATTCCTCCACTTCTACCATAGTAGAATCTTTTGTGGGACCATAGGCACAAATAGGTCTCATTGTCCAGTTCCCCATTCTCATATTTGTCCACATCTCTCTACTTGAGACTGCCTGCCATTGAAGATTAGCCTCATATTTAGTGTTGAATACTATGGCTACTCCATCTTTTCCTTGATTGTCATTGCCTGAATATAACATTTTGTATTTATTACTCGAAAAGATTCCACCGGTTTTTGTCTTTGTTGTTTCAGTCACCACTATTATGTTGATCTGGTACTTATCTAATTCCTCAGCTAGCTCCATTTCTTTAGTATATAGTATATTATATTTAGTATATACACTAAATATAATATCCTAAATATATTATATTTAGTATATTTTATATACATTTTATATATATTTTTATATACATAAAATATACACAAAGTGTATATTTTATGTATATAAAATATTATGTTGTATTATATTATGTTATATAAAATATTATAAAGTATTATGTTTTATGTATTAAAAATATTATAATTTATAATTTAAAATATTATAAACATAATATAATATATTATGTTTATATACACAAAGTGTATATAAAAATTCAGAAATGAAGTTACAGTTAAGTAACATATTAACACAAGAAACTGGAATTAATCAAGGTGTAAGAGAGAAATGTAGTTTGTCTCCAACTCTAAAAGATACGTATGTGAACCTCTATAGCTTAGTTGGTTTTCACAGTCCCCTTTGTTCAGAAAGACCTAGGTTCAAATTCTGGCTAGGATGCAAAGAAACCTCAGGTCTTCTCAGCTGAAGGCGAGGTAGCTAGTCTCATACAAAGATAGCAGGGTTTTTTCTCCTGCAAGAAAGGTAAAAGAGACAGAATATATGAAAACATATATAAGAACATATGAAAATGAAAAATATGCAAACCTAAAAATTACAAAATATTTAAAAATAACAGGTGTAATTAACTCTATATTTAAACCTAACCTAGTACAAAAACAAACCAGACTGATTAGCTCCACCAATCCTGTTGTATGGAAGTGAAATCTGGACAGTAAAACAAAAAGACAAACAAAGATTAATAACAGCCGAAATGAAGTTTATGAGAAAAACTGCAAGGTATACTCTTCTTCTTATGGTGCTATCTTCTGTTGAAGGTCAGCAATCATCTTGACAAATAAACTGCATTCCTGTGTTAACATGAGCAGTTGTACACTGTTCTTTCCTGTCCACATCTTGATGTTGTCAAACCAAGATATTATTTTTCTTCCTCTAGCTCCTTTGTCATCAATTTTTCCTACCAAAATAGTTTATAGAAGTTGGTATTTGCCGTTCTCATGATGTGGCCAAAATATGATGCTTTTCATTACTTGATTGTTTGTATGAGATCTTTGATTTTGTCAGTGGATTTTCATTGGTAATTTTAAAGTATACTCTATTCAATCACAAAAGAAATGAAGAAATTATGAAAGAATTAAACCAGGAATCAGTAATAGAAAAAAATTAAAAAATATAAACATAAATGGATGGAACATGTTGAAAGAATGAAAACAGAAAAATTACCAAAACTAGCCTTAAATTACAAACCATTAGTAAAAAGAAAACCAGGATGTCCTCTAAAGAGATCAACGATGACTTCTAAGGCTAGAACAGGCCACTCTAGCCTAAATCCTTGCCAAGCATGATGATGAAGACAAAGGATAATGATTGTCAATTTAATTTTGCAAAATGTAAGGTTATGCTCTCTGGGTTGAAAAGGTTACATACTGTCTATCACATTGATGGTACTGGATTGCAGGAAATTGATGAAAATAGGGACTTGGGGTAATGGTGAACAGAGAGTTGAAGTTCAGAGAGCATGTTGCAAAATTTGGTAAAATAGCTCAAAGGATTACTTGAACAATGAAAAACATGCTAATAAGTAAAGATCTGAAAGTTATTATCCCCTCTTTATAAAGCTATGATTTAGGATTTAGGCTTAGAGTGTCATTTTCCAGCCTTAGATGTCATCATTGAATCTTGACTACCATGCACAGATTTGGTCACCTGGGTTTCTTGGGCACCAGATGGTAGAGAGAATTCAGAGACAAGTGACGAAGCTGGTGACAGGTCTGTAGAATGCTCCTTATGAGGATAGATTGAAGGTATGTGGGTTACAAAGTTTAGTTGACAAGTGAAAAAGAGGGGACATGATAGAAATTTATAAGATATTAAAGAGGTTTTATAAAATTGATGCAAAGAAAATTTTTCAATACATGACAAATAGAGAATTAGGGATCATCTGTCAAAGTTGTGTAAGGGTGGTTAGTAAGGGGTATGCAGATTAGATTTTTTGCATGGAGAGTGGTGAATGAGTGGAACAGATTACCAGAATTAGTTGTGAGTGCTCTGATAGTGAATGGCTTTAAGGAGACATATATGTTTTGTGCATGTAAATGTAAGTGTTGGTCTCCCAAAGGTTCTCCAGACTCCATGGAGATACCTTAAATAATAACAATAATAATTTTAAACTACTATGGATGGACAGGAAGATCAGTCACCATCTGAATAGAACTTAAAAAAAAATGTCTGCAGTCATGACTGATCAATCATCCCATACAGACCATGCTCTAGATACAACTCAGAATCAATTGGAAGGAAACCACATGCTAAATTTGCTGTGATCACAGCAAATTTAGGAGGGAAAGGCTGTTTTTAAAACTGCAGCTGCCCTCAGAAATCAGCCTAGCCTTGAATACACATGGATGCATAAAACTTCCCAAATTATGGGAAATGCTAATACTTCAAGCTGTCAACAGTTGCTCACAGAGGGTGCCACCTTACCTATTTAGGACTAGTTTTCCACATGTTTCAATTAGTTTTTTACATGTTACAAGTTTCCTACTGTACTCCCAGAAGATGTATCTGTGACTTATATAAAATATTGGAAGAACTAAATAATATTAATTTTTCCCAGTGCTGTTTCACTTAATTAAGTTTCCAACATTAGTTAATCAGATCATATTAGTCCTCTCTGTTACCATTTACTACATAGTGAAATGGGCATTTAACCTCATAATGAGAGTGGATGAAAAGGATGGCACTTGTCTTTACATAAATTTAGAACTGAAGTTGAATAAGAAATTTTAATGTATTTGGCTGCTGTTGTGCTTAGTGATTGCACTTTCAGATTGTAAATGAGGAATGACAGACATCTATTTTATGTTTTCACTTAACTCATTGCATATTGTTGAGCATTTTGATATGAGTGCTGGGAAAGATGCTAAGGAAATAATAGCAAAGCATCATATCTAGGAAAAATCAATTAAAAATATGCTAGTCTGATTAATAATATTTCTTATTTTTGTATTCTTCATTGATATTAATAATATAACAATAAAATTATTTTTAAATTTCCTAAACATTACTAAATGAATTACAAAAGCTGATCAGGAAGATAAACTAGAAAACTCATAGATCTTAAATAGGAGGTTGAATGCACAGACTGATTTTTCAAGGCCTGACCATTATACAGCATTAAGTGAATTGCCTACATTTCCAATGTAACAGAAAGATGCTTGGGCAGATATGACCTAGATAGTAAAGATAGAGGTTAATTACTAATTTTTTATTTTTTCCAACTAGATTCCATCCAGCTTGACTCAATTAATAAACACTAACTAGGACTGCTGTTTTGCAAATACTTGGAGTTGATCTTTTGCTATCTACATATCATATTCAAAGTCTACTGTCTAGCACTTATAGTTGTTCTTTATCAGGGGGTGGCTCATGCATAGGTACTGCAGAACTGCAGCACCCCCAATTTTTCTCGATACACACACACATATATATATATATATATATATTTATTTATTAATTTATTTATTTTTGCTTGTAATATTTAATTTTATTATTATTATTAAATAATAATAAAATTATTATTATTATTATTATTATTTAATTATCATCATCATAATCATCAAATTCCTGCCATGTACCCTCAAGGGGTGTACAGGATATGACAGTACTACATGAAAAATTTACATCATTACTAACTTCCTATCTACAATTTTCCTCCAAATCAGTCTCTTACTTGTCAAGACTCCAACATTATCAGATCTTATATTTCTATCGTCTAAGGCACTTTATACCGTATCAATCCACCTATATCTTGGTCTTCCTCTGGGTCGTTTTCCTGCCAACCTGGCAGAGAACACTTGTTTTGCTAATCTTACCTCTCCCATTCTATTTAAGTGACCATACCACCTGAGATTAGCTCTGCTAACGCATTCCTGGATGCTGACAATGTCAAGTTCTTTCCTAATATCCTCATTTTTAATATGATATTGCCATTGATGCCATCTGTTCATGACTGTAATCTTTCTCAGGACTCTCATATCTGCGGTCTCTAGTATTTGGTCAAGTGTTTTACTTCTGACCCAGCTCTCAGATCCATAAGTTAAAACTGGTTTGAACACTGTCTTGTATACAGCTAATTTAGTGTTCCGACTAATTTCTCTCTTATTCCATATGAATTTATTCAATTGACTTCCCACCATACTAGCTTTGCTGATTCTGTTGTCTATTTCTATATTTAATTTACCATCTTCAGTAAAAATCGTGCCTAAGTAACTGAAATGTTTTACTTGTTCCACAGGTTCTCCATTCACAACACAGTTGACATTTTCAATGATTCTGCCTATTTTCATTGTCTTTGTCTTTTTATTGCTGACCTTCATACCATATCTATTACAAAAGCTATTCAATTTAGTCAGAGAATCTTGCAGACTTGTTGCGGATTTATTTAGAAGTATAATATCATCCGCATAAAGCAAAGAGCTGACATTAACATCTCCAATTTTGATATCAGGTTTAATACCACTTTCCGTCATAATGTGATCCATATAGATAATGAATAACAGAGGGGATAATGTACATCCTTATCTCACACCAGATTTAACATTAAACCATCTTCCTGTACTTCCTTCAATTCTAACTGCTGACTTACAACTTAAATAAAGACTAAGTATTGCTTGATATAATGCCCCATTGACACCATATAACTGCAGTGTATTGAACAGCTTCTCTCTTGGCACCTTGTCATATGCCTTTTCCAAATCGACAAAACTTAAATACAGATCTTTGTTATATTCCCATGCTTTCTCGACTATTTGTCGTAAAGTGAAGATCTGAACCTGACAGCCTCTATTTGGCCGAAATCCAGCTTGTTCTTCACCAAGCTTTTCTTCCACAATTCTTCTCAACCGTTTCTCAAGTATACTTGCATAGATCTTGCCAGGAACACTCAGTAGGGAAATACCTCTGTAATTCTCACATTCAGTTTTATTTCCCTTTTTATATATGGGTACTATGAGAGCTCTACTCCAATCATCGGGAATTCGTCCCTCTGTCCAGGCTTTCTGAACTATGCAGTGCAGCCACTCTAAGACTTTTATACCACCATACTTCAGCATTTCTGTTCGAAAATTATCTACTCCTGCTGCCTTTCCACATTTCAAGCCTTTGATGGCTTTTTCCACTTCAAGTATGGATATGTATTCCTGACTGCATGCCTGGTCAGTGTGTTTTATCACTGTGCTGTCATCACTGCTTGTTTCATTCAGCAGTTTTTCAAAGTAATTACTACATACTTCAAGGATATCTTTTTCTCCTGTTTTCATGTCACCTTTATCATCTCTAACTCCTTTTACAGCACTCTTTCCTCCATTCCTAAGCTTCTTCAACAACCTCCAGAATATTTTGCCACCTTCTTGATATTTATTTTCTATATTCTTGCCAAAGTCCTCCCATGACTTTTGTTTAGCCAGTTTTACACACTGTTTAGCTTTCTTACATTTGTCTCTGTAATCTGTAAGAGTAAAAGCTGACTTATTTGCCAGGAACTTTTGATATGTGCCTCTTTAACTTCCTGTGTCCACCAGGGAGTTCTGATTTTTTTATCCTTGCACACAACCTCACCACATGCCTCTCTGGCAGAATCAATCAATGTTTTCTTCAGAGTTTGCCACTGAATCTCCAAGGTTTGATTCCTGTTCTCAAACTCTTTCTTTTTCTTTTCAATAATCTTTGTGTATTTTAGTCTACAGTTCACATCTGAGAGCTGCTCAACTTTTATTCGCTTTAAAACTTTCTTACATGTTATTCTTTTCAATATGAAATTCAATTTTATCCTGCTCAAGACTAAATAGTGATCGCTTCCAATTTCAAATCCTCTGTACACTCTGGTGTCCTGCACCAGGGAGAAAACATCACTATCAACAATAACATAGTCAATGAGACTTTTCTTATTCCTAGCCTCTTCTCTCCATGTGAATTTGTGTGCACATTTTTATGTTGGAACATGGTGTTAGTAATAACCAGTCCATGTCCTGAGCAGAAATCCAACAGATATTTGCCATTATTATTAGCTTTGCTCTTTTCTCCAAATTTTTCCGAAATATTTTTATATGTCTCATAATCATTTTCTACTCTGCTATTTAGATCCCCAACAAGGACCAACTTTTCCTTTTTCATTGTGTCAGTTGCTTTTTCTAAAGCGTCAAAAAATTCCTCCACTTCTACCTTAGTAGAACCTTCTGTGGGACCATAGGCACAAATAAGTCTCATTGTCCAGTTCTCCATTCTCATATTTGCCCACATTACTCTACTTGAGACTGACTGCCATTCAAGAAGATTAGCCTCATATTTTGTGTTGAATACTATGGCTACTCCTTCTTTTCCTTGATTGTCATTGCCTGAATATAACATTTTGTATTTATTGCTCAGAAAGGTCTCACCAGTTTTGGTCTTTTTTGTTTCAGTCACCCCTATTATGTCGATCTGGTACTTATCTAATTCCTCAGCTAGCTCCATTTCTTTGCCATTCAGGCTTCTTATGTTGATAGTACCAATCTTTAACTCTGGTGATGTTGAGTTGGGGTTTGTTTTCAGATTTGTTCCGGTAGCTGACTTTTCGCTGTTCGCCCTGGTTCCCTGGCGAAAACAACGGGGGCCTTATTTAACCAGGCGACGCTCCAGCCGGCATGAAATTTTGTCATGTTGTACCATCATTTTTTATTTTGGTTTAACCAATAAGAATATAATTTGTTCGGCTAAATCCCAAATTGCCAGCCCATCCTCATTCGTTCAGTATCCAAGTAGATACCCAACAGGGTGCGCCACGAGAAAGTGAGGATTGGACATTAGGTCAGAAGCCCTGGTCGGTTCTCCGCATTCCTTTAAAGGCTATGTGGAGGTCTCCTCTCAGTTATACAGCTTTGATCCTTAAGCACCCCTTATTATTTAATATTTATTAATATTTAATTTTATCATCAACAATCCTATACAATTCTCTTATTTGTATAAAAAATAATAAAAATCCATCTTGTTGCACTTGAAGGGCGAAGGATACTAGCAGCACTGTGTTTACCACAGTGTCATATTACTATGCGCGCAAGCAAATGCACGTTATAGAGAGATGCGAGCTATTAGCCTAATGGGGCACTGTCTGTCGTGCAGTTCCATTGTTGTTTATATGCAGTTTGCACCAGTAGTAGAGTGTAGTAGAGTGTTTGTAGTGCTTATTGTTTACTCCGTCTCTTTAAATATTTGAACATTACAATTAAAGACATATAGTTTTTATTTTAGAACATTATTGGGATTATTGACAATTATAACCTCAGAAATGCAACCTCAAGAAATAAGTTCTGTGACAGTAGTGGCTGTAAGTGAACTATAAATTCTTCGACAGTCACACAAACATCAAGGAAAAAGTTATTGACCTTTTCGCTCGAAACAAAACAAGAAGAATGGATTTTATTTTTAAGTAATTTTGAATTATACTAAACTGTATAATTTTATCAATAATAAACAATATTTTTCATCATCATCATCATCAAATTCTTGCCATGTACCCTCAAGGGGTGTACAGGATATGATAGTACTGCATGAAAAATTTACATCATTACTAACTTCCTATCTTCAATTTTCCTCCAAATCAGTCTGTTACTTGTCAAGACTCCAACATTATCAGATCTTATATTTCTATCATCTAAAGCACTTTGTACTGTATCAATCCACCTATATCTTCGTCTTCCTCTGGGTCTTTTTCCTGCCAACCTGCAGAGAACACTTGTTTTGCTAATCTTTCCTCTCCCATTCTGCTTAAGTGATCACACCACCTGAGATTAGCTCTGCTAACACACATTCCTGGATGCTAACAATATCAAGTTCTTACCTAATATCCTCATTTTTAATATGATATTGCCATTGATGCCATCTGTTCATACTCCTAATCTTTTTCAGGACTCTCATATCTGCAGTCTCTAGTCTTTGGTCAAGTGTTTTACCTCTAACCCAACTCTCAGATACATAAGTTAAAATTGTTAGCTCCTGCTTCGTTCCTCATTTCCTGTGTGTTGTGCTTGCGTGCATGTGTCTTGTAATTAAATTCCTGTGATAATGGCAACGTGACGTTGCCGAAATATTGGAAGTGTATTAAAATTTAGTTTAATGTATATTCTATTGTACATTGTAATTTCCTTAAGCTATTTAGTAAGAATTTATGAAAATACGTATACATTGTATGTATATTTCGAAAGTGGTAGCACTCCCATGATTTCAAGCCAAGAGCCACCACTGTTTTTTATTCAAAAATACTCATATATTGCTTATTTCAGGGATGCTAAACCCCTTTGTGTTCAGAATCTTGCAATCATATGGCAGATCATTGTATTACACAAAAAGTTACTTTTCTAATTAGAACATAAAATAACGTTTTTTGGAATAACATGACGAAAATATTATCAGCTGTTTGTGATATAGTGAGTAACATCATTATTTCCAATCTGTAGCTCTAGTTTAGAATTAAAACCTTATATCTCAATTGCTAATCACTCCTAAGCACCACTCTGATTCTCCTGAAAAGTCTTGTCCTTAAGGTGTCATAATAACAGCCAGAATTGTCTTGATGCATTCTTTTTATATTATAAGACTCAAATTTTTATATTATAAGATGAACTAAATCAAATACAGTAATTTGATTTAGTTCATCACAGTTCCTAAAAATTAGGTGTGTGTGTGTGTGTGTGTAAATAAAAAAAACAACTAAAGTGTGATTAGTTTTTTTTTTTTAATTAACAGACGTCATTTCATTTTTTTTTTCAGATTATTTTACTCCTAGTTTTGCTATATCTACATTTAGGCTACAGTGCCCTAATTGGAGCTGCTACTATTTATATTTTAGCCCCTCTACAATATTATATTTGTACTGCTCTTTCTCGTATTCAGAAGGATGCCTTGGTGAGTAATTTTTAAATAATCTATATAAATTATCACAACCAAGTTTTTTCTTTTCACTTTCTAAATGTGCACATAGAACAATGGGTACATGTTTCCTCTATACTATTGAGTGCTTGTTGTTAAAGAGGCCAATAGGTGTCTCTTAGTAGATCTGTGTTTGGAGAGCCAAAAGCTAAGTTGTTTAGTTTAGAAAAACTAGGGCTATTAGAACTAGATTGTATTGCATTGTTAATTAGATTTTAGTTAAAATTTTTATTTAGATTTGGTTAATATAGTCTTTCTGCATGATAAGTTACATAGCTGACATATGGTATCTTGCAGAGTAGAATAATGGTGTCCAAGGCATCACTGTTCAAAGAATTCAACCAGAGGGACTTTGTTCAGTGCAATGTTTGTGAGATGTAGGCATTACCAAAGGTGAATGGACTTTGATTTGAAAATGATAGTGGTGAGAGAGTTCTGAAAATGCTATAAAAGTGAGGATCAGAAGTGCAGGTCAGGTCGAGAGAATAAAGCAGTGGATGGAACAGAAAATATGTGTGAAAATATGTGCAAGAGTGTAATGGAAGACAAGATTGAAAGAGAGACTAAAAGTGACACAATTGAGAAAGAAAGTAAAAATGATGATTGAAAGAATGGTAGTATGATGGATGTAAACAATGAAGATTTGGATGTAATGAGGGAGATAGTGCAGTTATGCAGAGTGATATACAGGATGAAGCATGAACTGGAGCAAATGCAGAAATGTCTGGTGAGTAGTTCAGCTGAGAACAGAAAGAAAGAAGCATGAGAAAAGAGAAATGCATGCTTGACTAAGAGAGAAGGTAAAATTAAGGAAAGTCTTGTACATAGATTCTGTCATAAGAGGTATGATTAGCAAGAGAGTGACAAAATCATGCTTCCCTGGTGCAAAAATTAATGATATTAGCTAGGCTATTAGGATGCAAAAGGATTGAAAAAGTTGATTGTTTTGACTGGCACAAATGATTTGAAAGGAGAAAAGTATGGTATGAGGGACATTGAAGAGTAGTGAATGAGTTGATGTGTAGGTTATGCAGAAAGAATAATGCCAAATTTGTGGATGTGTGTGTGGAATGAATTTGATGGATGAAAGGACTTATACAAGAAGGATGGATTGCATCTGAATGGATTTAGTGATCAGAGTCTGGAAAAAAACGTTGTTGAATGAAGTGAATGTGGTTGTGCAAAATACAGATACCAGCAAGACAGTTGAGTGTAAGAATGTGCATAAAATGCCTGAGTTAGTGCCACTGGTAACAAACCAGAAATGAATAGTTGGTATAAAGTGTAAGGACTACATTGGGAATAAGAGGCTATTTTACTTTATGTGCACTAATACCAGGAGCATTTGGAAAAAAAGGGGGGGAGGAGTTTTTACCATTGGTTAGTTCATCATAGCCAAAGGTTATTGAAATTAGTGACACGTGGCTTATAGAAGATCATATAGTTAATGGGATAGAAAGGGTGTAGTGTGTTCAGGGAGGATAGAGAGAAAACATTTGGGGGGGGGGAGGGTGAAGTATTATTCATGATAACCAGTGAACTGCAACCAAAGAGAATAGGAGTCCAACTGCAGGCCAGAGAAATTAGCACATTTGAGACCATTTGGTGTGAGATAGTAGCCAGCAATACAAAATATACAGTTGGTTGCTTCTATAGACCATGGAAGGGATGCAAAGGACGATGGGGATAGCATGCATTGGCAAATAAGCCCAATGAGGTGGGTAATTATTATGGTGGACTTCAACTATGGGAAGGTAGATTTGAAGGAAGAAAGGACACACGGGAGGAAGAAAGTGAAATTTATGTAGTTACTAAGGGATAATTACCTGAGACAACATGTGATTGAATGTACTGGGGGGGGGTTGCGAGTGCTAGATCTGATAATTGCATCAGAGAATTTGTCCATAACTAATATGACCATGTTGCCACCAACTGGTGAGAGAGATTGTGGTCTTGACTTGGGAGGTAGCTAAATATGTAGAATTTTCAGTTAAGAGAGAATATATATGGAATTACAGAGCTGGTAAAAGTATGACAAACTTAGGAGATTGCTTGAATCATTTAGTTCCAGGGCATATGAAACTGCAAGGGCTAGATGTTAATAGTGTATGGGGAGTGGTAAAGGAGTGTTTGAGGGAAATAATAACAGACTGTATACCTGAGTTAGGAGAATAAATCAAGTGGGAGTTAAATGGATGAATATCATCATTAAGCTGGAGGTACAAAAAAAAGTTAAATTTATGAAGAGAATTCAAAGAGAAAGGCAACCAACAGGCTCATGAGCAGTACAAAGCACAGGTCAGAAGGGCAGCTCTTGTGGTAAGAAAAGTAAAAGCAGAATAGAGTATGAAAGAAAATTAGCAGTACAGACCAAAGATAATCCTGAAGAAATCTTTCGGTATTATTATTATTATTATTATTATTATTATTGTTGTTGCAGACTCATCATAGGAGGTGTTCATTCAACTGATAACATATTTATCATCCCAAATCTTAAAATCCTTAACACTCCTTGCATTAACAACATATTCTGGTGATATGTTCCATTCACTGACAATTCTCCATGTAAAAAATCTACTCCTCACACCCCTCTTCACCACACTCTTGCATAACTTCCAGGGATGACTATGGATTAATCCGATAAAATCCTCTCACTAACTTACATGTCTCTGTCACATCACCTCTTTTCCTCCTATCCACTAAACTCTGAAACCCACGTTTCTTCAACCTCTCTCCATAGCCATCATTCGAAAGTCCTGATATTATCTTAGTCACTTGTCTCTGAACCATCTCAATGTTTTCACATCACACTGAAAACCAGTTGACCGGATCTGAGAACAATAGTCCAAGTGTGGTCTGACTAGTGCTTTATACAGTGGCACAACCACTTCCTTATCCCTACATGTTAGAGTACTTCTTATCATAGCAGCTATGATGTGCAGCATTTGCAACACTAGCAATATGCTCTCTAAACGTCTGTCTGCTGTGAACAGTCACTCCCAGATCTTGAGTCTTATCCATTTCCTGTAGTACATCACCATCAATATAGTACACAGCTTTATATTTCTGCACTCCAAAATGAAACACCTTGCACTTATTAATATTAAAACTACAACCCCACTCTTTTGTCCAAGTCAAAAGTCTATTCAAATCTTCCTGAAGGGAATTAACATTACCAGTGCTACTTATAATTCTCCCCAACTTTGCATCATCATCATGTTAAATTTTTTCCTGATGATTTGGATAGACTTGGCAGTCTGGGCAAAGGAGAATGGATATCGGTTCATTTTGTCAAAGTGTAAGGTTATGCGCTTTGGGTGAAAAGATTACTAGCTGGAGTACAGTTCCACCACATTGTTGGAACTGTGCTCCAGGAAATTGATGAAGCCAGGGATTTGGGGTGTTAGTGGATAGGAATTTAAAGTTTAGAGTGTATATTACAAAAGTGGAATACTTGGTTACTGAAGAATACCCTACAAGCAGGTTATATCCCTTTATAGAGCCTTGGTATGACCTCATCTTCATTACCATTTGCAGAGCTGGTTTCTTGGGAGTGAAGAGGATGTAGAGAATCCAGAGGTGAGTGAATAAATGTTAGCAGGTATATGGAATGAACCTTATTATTATTTTTAAGAGAGACCTCCAGGGAGGCAGAGACTCATAGAGGAAAGCTACATACTACACACAACAGCTATCATACTTATTCTTGAATTCATTCATACTGCTTGCACTCACAACATTCAGTGAGAATCCATTCCAATCGTGCACCACCCTCTGAGAGAAAAATATAGCCCTCACCCCCTTCTTAGCGGCATTCATTCTCAGCTTCCAAGGATGCCCCCCCTCGTCCTTTCCCCACCTTCCATAAATTGAAAAATTCCATCAATTGAAATCATGTATGACCCTTTCAGAAGTTTGTTAGCCTCAGTCATATCACCCCTCTTTCTCCTGTTTGGTAGTGTCTGCAGTCTACAAATTCTCAATCTGTCTTCATAATCAGTATTCCACAATCCTGATATCATTTTTAACACTCTCCTTTGTACTCTCTCCAAAATATCAGAATCGCAACGGAAACCAGGAGACCAGACCTGCACTCAGTAGTCCAAGTGAGGTCTTATCAAAGCCTTAGAGAGGCAAAATAACATCCTTATCTTTACATGTGAACATTCATTTCAGCATTGCAATTATCTTTTGAGTTGTATTTGCAATCTTTGCCACATGGCCCCTGAACTTCAACTTCCTATCTGTTAACACTCCAAGATCCCTAGCCTCATCAGTTTCTTCTAGCCTAATCCCACCTAGACAGTAACCAATATGGTTAGGAAGAGAGCGAAGAAACTCATCTATGATGCAGTTGAAGAATAAAGGAGATAGAGGGGGTTGCACCACCGGTATTGTGGTCACATGGGCCCCTGTTGTGATAGAGATGGAGCCACCTATATAGAGCTCCCTAACATAGGTAAGAAAAGGTTCTGGACATCTGGCAACAGGTAGCGCTCTAAGGATAGCAGGAAGGGAGATGCTATCAAAGGCCTTTTGGATGCCATGTGTAAAGGCTTAAGCAGGTGTCAGGAATCTGAAAGAAGAGAGGAAAGGAGGTAGATGTCCTCTGCACAGCCATCCGAAGAAATAAAGGCTCTCTGCCAGTAGTCGTGCTGTACATATTGCTGTAGTCACCTGATCAATATTTTATGGAAAAGTCTAAGAATCACTGGTAATATAGTAATAGGCCTATAGTCTGAAGCATGTGTAGAGGTTTCCTTCTTGGGAATACAAATAGTTCTTCTTGAGACACAAAGATATGGTAGAATCACTCTTGTAGAGAGAAGAAGAAGATCTATTAAGTCCTGTAGGATAGGGAGAGGCACCCTACAAAGTCTTGATGCTGGGGAACTGTCTGGTCAAGGGGCAGGTGAATTTGCAGAGAAAGCTGATTTTATTTCTTGAATGGATATGGGATGATAAAGCTGTGATGCAGAAATAGATCACAATACCATGGGCGAGTCACTCTCAAAAGAATGCAGAGGTGGAGTAGAGAACACCGAACTCTAAAACTCCATGAGGTTTTCGTGTTGTTCTTCCAGAGGTGGAGGGGAAGTGCCATTCAAAATGGTTTAGGCACTTGCATCCCTCTGTTTTTCTTATAGAGGACCTGCATTACTGCATAGGCCCTTCCTCTGCTTTCTCCTAGACACAATTATGGGTGGGCGGGGCTGAGGTCGATGATGATGAACCGTCCAGTGTTAAATCTTGCAGACTCGCGTCCCTATACCACTTTTTGATATCTATCAGTCAGCCATCCTCTTATCCATGCTAATATTATATAACCCAAACCCAATTTCTCCAATTTATGCAATTCTACCATGCTGTATTCTGTCAAAAGCCTTAACAAAATCCAAAAGTATCATGGTGAATCCATTCCCCTTGTCTAGTTCAATGGTGGCATTTATAGAATGTGAGCAAGTTGCTAAAACATGACCTTCCCTTAGTAAACCTATCCTATGTTGTTCATTACAAAGTAGAGATTCACTGTCAACCCACATCTGAATGCAAGTTCTAGCCAAGTTTTCCAAAATCTTCACCACCACTCCTGAGATAGTAATTGGCCGATAGTTGGATACATCAGTCTTTGCACCGCCCTTGTGCAATGGAATTACCATATATTCCTTCCATTCCTGCAGAATCTTTCCTGTTCTGAGACTCATATTAAACAGCATGGTCAGAATGACCAGTTCAACTGAACACTCTTTTAGCACACGTGCTGATATCCCATCAGTCCCTATTGCTGAATTCTTATTCAATTGTTGCAACAGCTCTAATACCTCATCCTCATACACCTATGTTTCTTCATCTAGTGAAGAGGTAACAGTGAGCTCAATGTTCCATACACCAGGTTGATAGCTTTTAACAAAATGGGGGCACTCATTAACAATGCTACCGGCCAAGACGTATATACACGTCCAGTTTACCATGGATGTGAAATGCATATTAAAATTGTAATATCATTGATATTACATTCAAATATATGATGGATATGAAGCATATGAGGATGCATATTTGATCCATAATGGCCGGTAAGGTGGTTAACTGAACAACCTCTTCTGCATCTGTAACCCTCATGCCATCAGGATTTAGAAGAGTTATTCTTTCATATTCATTCTTTTTCTCTTAAGAGTATAGGTGTTGCAAAGTGGATGGCAGCCAGGAGACAGATCTGGAGCTGGAAGGAAATGTCATCAGGAAGGTCAGTGACTTTAGATACTTTGGTTCAAAGTGATGTAATGATGTAGTTTTTTCATGTAGTACTGTCATATCCTGTACACCCCTTGAGGGTACATGGCAGGAATTTGATGATGATGATGATGATGATGATGGTTCAAAGTGAAAGAGGATGGAAAGGTTGAGAAGGAAGTGGTATGCAGGATACAAGCAGGTACTCCTACATTTGTGTATAGACATAATAATCTACCTGTTTGTTCTTTTGTATTGTCTTATCTGCAGTCTGCCTGACACAGTTGAACAACTTGCAGATCTCTATTCTTCCCTAATGCTTTAATGGTTGGCGTACTATATGATAAGAGGGGTGCCGATCAATCTAAAAAGCAAAATCTGCATGACAGTAGTGAGACCAGCTGAACTGTGAAAGTTGCGAACGTAGGAACAAAGATACAGGAGGCAAGGTTGAGATGGTTTGGTCATGTGATGAGGAGGGAGTATGAGAATGTGGGAAGAAAGGTCATTCAGATAGATGTCCAGGGGAAGAGGAAGTGCTGGCATCCAAAGAAGAGATGGAGGGAGATCGTGGAGGAGGAATTGAGGATGAAGAACTTGGATGGGGTTACAGCCCAAGACAGGAGGATGTGAAGGAGACTCACTACAAACAGTGACCCAACTTAAGTGTGTGACAAGCTGCAGAAGAAGAAGATTCATTCTTTTTTTTACTTGCAGCATATCGATAGAATTCTTGTGGGATGTCTTTAGAATGCAGAGCCAGTTTCTTTTCATACTCAGACTTTGCTTTCCATACAACAGTTGTGACTATTCTAACCTGCTGCTTATAACCTTCATAACGGTCGTCATCCTTATACACACGGTATTCCTTCCACATCGTCCTTTTCTTTCGAATCTTCTGCTTAATAAGATTACACATCCATTTGACTGCTATCCTGTTTATTCTTGAAACCGATATCGATAGAATTCTTGTGGGATGTCTTTAGAATGCAGAGCCAGTTTCTTTTCATACTCAGACTTTGCTTTCCATACAACAGTTGTGACTATTCTAACCTGCTGCTTATAACCTTCATAACGGTCGTCATCCTTATACACACGGTATTCCTTCCACATCGTCCTTTTCTTTCGAATCTTCTGCTTAATAAGATTACACATCCATTTGACTGCTATCCTGTTTATTCTTGAAACCTTTTGGGACACATTCTGATATTGCATCATTTAAGTATTGTTTAAATGCTTCTCATGCACTGTTGATATTTTTCCCATCCAGCAACCAGTCCCATTCTACTGAACTCAATATACTCCTCAGTTGTTCATCATTTTCTGGTTTGTAGTTAAGCATGTAACCTCTTCTGAATGGAACATTCATAAACTTAGTCACTTCCCAAGTGAGTACCGCATGATCACTGTCACCAACCGTAGGCAGAATAATTACGTCTTTAACTGAAACGCTCTCTGACACTATAATCAAATCTAACACACTTTGCCCTTGAGTTCCTACTGTCACATGCTGCTTGAGGAAGTTGTCCCGCAACAGATCAATAAATGCATTTTCATTCTTCTCATGAGATTCTACTGCTACCCGATCAATATTTAGATGATTACTGTTTTTACGCTCATCTTTTCTATTTGGTGATGCATTTCTTCATCACTAGAAACCAATGCACTAGGTCTGTAACAACACCCCACTATGTAATTGATCTTGTTAGATTCCACTTCACTCCAAATGGCTTCAAACTCACTGTCACATGAAATATGAAATATTGTTAGTAGTAGTACTACAATCATAGGTCTCAACTCTAACTGGATTAAAGTCATCCAATATCATTAGCAGCATGCCCCCTCCTCTCCTATCTTCTCTATCCTGCCTAAAAATACTGTACATTTGATACTAGTTGGTAAGTTTGATTTTGACAGCTAGGTCTCATTAATATCTACAATCTGAGGTCACAACATATTGACTAAGACAACAAATTTTACCCCTTTGTTTCTGATACTGCTAGCATTCATGTACAGACATAATAATCTATCTGTTTGTTTTTTTGTATTGTCTTGTCTGCAGTCTGCTGGACACAGTTGGACATTTTGCAGATCTCTAATCTTATCTATTGCCTTACATATGTAGACATCTTTGCATACATTTGATGGGTCCGAACTGGATGAACACAAACCGAAATCATTCTCTCCTCGTTAACATTTCCATGACAAAGCCGATTTCCATCATTAACACAGTTATTTAACATTGTTGCTTCTACACTCACATTCACACCCATTCCTACCTTTATAATTTAGTTTCTTTCCCTGACTCTCTCTGTTAGGGCTCTACCAGTTATTAGTTTTTCTGGACTCCTGATACCAGACTCATTCAGGTGTAGACCGTCCCTCTTATACAAATCCAGTCTTCCCTAAAACTCACTCCACACATCCAAAAACTTGCATCCATTCCTTTTACACAGCCTATGCATTGAATTGTTTGCCATCATCTCTCTCTCTCTCTCGGATCTCCTGATGTCTGAGAACTCGTGACCTTCCTGATGATGCGTTGCAATTTCTTTCTCTCCTGTGCTTCTCTTATTGCTTGTTCCTGTTTAAGTCCAGTGATTCTTGATATTTGATCAATCCACCTGTTGAGGGGTTTTCCTCTTTTTTTTTTTCCCACACTGTTTACCCTGGATGATTACTTTTTCCAGGCAGTTGCCTTCCCTTCTATATATGTGTCCAAAATATTGCAGTATTCTCTTTTTAAGTATGTTTATCATTCTTGTGTGGATATTCAGTTCTTCTAGGATACTTTTGTTTGTTCGCTTTTCTTTCCAAGACACTCTTAACAATCTTCTCCAGCATAGAGAAAGATGGAAAAAAACTAAGGTTTCTACAAGCTTAATTTTTGTCTTTTTGGAGATGTGCCTGTCTTTCCAGATCTTAGTTAAATCCGTCATCGCTTTCTTAGCTAGTGCAATTCATCTTATCTCTTTTTTGCATCCATCTTTTTTTGTTATTATCACTCCAAGGCAGTTGAAATGGTCGACAATTTCAATACCTTCTATAAATCTCTCTCTTCTGTACTGTTTAAAATCATTATTTTGGTTTTATCTTGATTTATTCGTAAACCATGGCTTAAGCTTTCCTTTTCTAATTGATTTAGGATAGATTTTAATTCCTGTTTGCTTTTTGCTATTATCACTGTGTCATCTGCATATCGTAGGTTAGTGAATGTTGCCTCCAATCCACTTTTCTAGAGATCTTCATGATAGTTTCGCTGTAAAGGTTGAATAGTAATGGTGAGAGTATGCATCCTTGTCTTGATCCTTTTTTAAATTGGAATGCAGAGGACAATGAGTTTTCAATTCTTACTGTTTCATAATTTCCTTGATATATGTTCTTTATGAGGGTTATTAGATTATTATTATTATCCACTCCTCCATGGAGTCAAAAGACTCTTCGTGGTAGGTCGTGTTTAGGAAACACAAAGTTTATCATACCATTCCTTAAACCCATTGACCGTTCCCACTCAAACCACTCTCTCAGGCAATGCATTCCAAGGTTCAACCACCCTCCATGCAAAGAAACTACTCCTCACTCTCTTGCACACAGTCTCCTTTTGTAACTTCCAGGGAAGACCCCCCCCTTGTCATCGCTCCTTCCCGTCGTTCCACTGTCTCCAACTCTCCAACGTCTACCCTGTAACTGACTCTCAACAGTTTAAAAGTCTCGATCATATCACCTCTCCTTCTTGTATCCACCAAACTCTGCAGTCCACATTCCCTCAGTTGATCCTCATAACTCATATAGTACAGTCCTGAAACCATCTTTGTTATCTGCCTCTGTACCCTTTCCACAGTCAATTTATCCCCTTCAAATCCTGGGGACCAAATCTGAGAACAATACTCTAATTGTGGTCTGATCGGGGTTTTATACAACAGAATGATAACTCTTTTATCTCTGCAGGTCAGCGTCCTTCTCAGTATTGCAGCAATCCTCTGAGTTACCCTCACCACCTTTGCAATATGCTAACCTGAATTTCAGTTTTCTATCAATCATTACCCCCAGATCTCGTCTCCCCTACCTCCTCCAGTACAGCTCCTCCAATCGAGTATGCATCCTCTCATCGATGGATCCCAAACCTCAAGACTACATTTTGCTGCATTGAACTGCAACCCCATTTATTTGCCCATCTGTCTAGTTTATTCAAATCCTCTTGCAGGGCTGCCACATCTGCACTATTACTAATAACCCTTCCCAGCTTCACATCATCTGCAAACAACTGAATGTCCCCTTGCAATCCATTGACAATATCATTGATATAAAGGTTGAACAATACAGGTCCCAGTACTGAGCCCAATGGAACCCCACTTGTAACCTTCTGCTTCCTTGATATTGCCCCACCATACAACAATTCTCTGATACCTATCAGTCAGCCAATCCTGAATCCATTTGATTAACCTGACATTTAAACTCATGTGTTGCAACTTAAATATCTGCTTATCATGTGGCACCCTGTCAAACGCCTTTGCAAAATCCAAAAAAAATGGCAGTATATGCCTTTCCGCCTTTGCAAAATCCAAAAAAAATGGCAGTATATGCCTTTCCCTCATCAACTGCTCTTGTCACTTTATTAATAAAGGCAATCATATTTTTAAAGCAGAGCGCCCCTTAACAAATCCATGTTGATTCTCACATGTAACATTACCCTCATCTGCCCAACGCTGTATATAGTCCCTCACTAATTTCTCCAAGACCTTAACTACTGATGACACACAAATAGGCCTATAATTAGACACTTCCAGTCTGCTACCGCCCTTATGCAGTGGCACTATCTTACCTTTCTTCCATTCCCCGGGTATACTTTTCTCACAGCCAGAATTTTATTGAAAAGCCAGGTCAACAGAGCTGTCAGTTCTTTAGCACATTCTCTCAAAACCTGTGGTTAAATACTATCCAGTCCAACAGCTTTACTAGTATCCAGAGTACTCAGTATTTGGAACACACTCTCCTCTTGCACCTCTAAACCCTGAACCTGCCCTATCCCTCTAGTATTAGAACCTCCTCCACGATGAAATACTCTAATAAAGTGCTCATTGAACAACTCCACTATGTACTCTGCATCAGTCACTCTATTCCCATTTTTTATCCCACAATGTCATTCTTCCACAATCGTTTTTCTGCCTACTGGCCACATAGCTACAAAATTTCCTGGGATTTTCTTTTGATCTTAGTGCCAATCTCTTCTGATATTCCAGTTTTGCCTTCCTCACCATTCTGGTCACTCTCCTGGTCTGCGACTTATATTCTTCGTGTATCTGTCCTCCACCCCTCTCCTTATATCTCTTCCCTAATCTCTTTTCCAACTGCAGTTCCTGATCATTTGTCATTCCACTTTACACCAAAATGTGTCTGCTTCTTCACCCGTGGAATACAGCTTATTATTGCTGCTAATAAATATTCTTTCACAATTTCCCAAGCACTAATGATATCCTGGCCTTTCAATTCTGCCCTCCATGGAACTGCCTCTAGTTGATACCTAAGACTATTATAATCAGCTGCCTTATAATTCCACACACATTCCCTTTTCTTTGATACACCGGCATGTCTATTCATCTTCCAAGTCAAAACCACATGGTCATCCTCTCCAACTGGTGGGAGAGATGTCATCTCAGTTATTATCAGCTCTTCTGATGCTATGACCAAATCCAATACTCTTGAACCTCTTGTTCCCTCTATTACATGTTGCCGAAGACATTTGCCCCTCAAGAATTCCAGAAATTTTATCCCCTTCTTACTACTTGCATTTTCCTCTTCCCAGCTTATACTGCTGTAGTTAAAATCTCCCATAACAGTCATTCTTCTTGCACTTGCCAAGCTCAACTACCTAAACATCTCCTGTCCCCACACTCTGTGCTCCCTGGTTTATAGCAACACCCCCACTAAATATCCTGTCTTGGCCACTTCTACCTCACACCATATGCTTTCAAAACCATTAGTGTCACTGCCTTCCAAAGCCTCCACTCTTAGAGGACCTAAGTCATCATTTATCATAAGCACTACTCCACCACCACGTTTTCCTTTCCTATCCTGCTGAAAAATGCTGTACCCTGCCAGTTCAATTCTGATTATTATATCATCCTCTGTCAACCACATCTCAGAGATCCGAATAATCTTTGGCCAGGTTGATGCTATCAGCACCACCAATTCATCTCCTTTATTTCTGATACTCCTGGCATTAGTATAGAGCATAAAAAATGTCACTGCTTCTATACCTATCATTGTCTCCTCTCGACCCCCCCCCCTGGGCTCAATGTTACCTAATGTCGTTCCCCTTTCTCCAAGCACCCATTCCCACAAGAGGCCACCCCCTGCTACCATCCATCCTGGAAATTCTAATTTCCCTGCATTGACACACTGACTCATTTAGAAAACAGCAATCTTTTCAGGTACCTTCGTCCTTCCTCATTCAAATGCAAGCAATCTCTAGCATACAGTTCTCTTCTGTCCTCAAATGCCCTCCAAGCATCCACATATTCCAATCCTCTCTTCTCACACATTCTGGCTATTATGCTATTCGGTATTGCTGCTCTTCTGCTCAGCTCGTCACTATCATATCTGGGCAACACACACACAATCTTCCCTCTCTGCGTTTTCTTTTGCACAACTTCAAACAAGAATCTCAGATCTCTCACCATCCGATTTACACTGCCTTTCAAGTCATTCGTGCCCACTATCACAATCATTTCATCCATCCTTTCACCCCTCTTAATTGCCATAGCCACATTTTCTATCATCCCTCCAGTCATACACACCTCTGGCATCTTATCTTGCACACCAAAGATCGTGTCTCCATACATCACACCTCTAACCATTCTGTTCCTTGATTGCTCATCTGCATCCCTCACTCTCTCTCTCTCTCTCTCTCTCTCTCCTCTAACCCTTACTCTCTCTCTCTGTGTTCCCTTACTTATCTGCTTCCTCGCATCACTCTGTCCCTGGTTCCAGCACTCCCTTGCATTCTTCTCATTTCCTCTCTCTGACTGTTTCCATCCTTCCCTCCTTTATCATTCCCATAACTCTCTCTCACTCCCTCTCTTTTACTGTTTCCATTCTCTCCTCTTCTATCATTCCCATATGTGTCTCTCAATCCCTCTCTCCTACTCTTTCTATTCTCTCTTCTAGCATTCCCATACCCCTCTCTCCTTCCCTTTCTCCTACTGTTTATATTCTCTCCTCTTCTAGCATTCCCATACCGCTCTCTCATTCCCTCTCTCCTACTGTTTCCTTTCTCTCCTCTTCTATCATTCCCAAAACTCTCTCTGCCCTACTCTGATTCGCCTTGTATTTATCTCTTCCATTCTCCTAATGTCATACTTCTCATCTCATTCACAAGACATTCCACCTCCTCTTTTAGCTCATCTATCTCTCTGCAAGTCAGTCACTCTTAGTCGAAATTCATTCTCCCAAACAAAACTATCTCTGAAACATTCACAGTCACTCACACCTTCCATATTATCAACTATTATTTTCTCGTTCATATTTTTTTTCTTCATTCTCTCCTATCACCCTACTTGTCTTCCGATATTCATTTCCCATTCCTGGAGCAACTAGGTCAATTATCAATATATCTAATTCATTTATTTCCTCCCACTGCCTGCATTTTGTGCACATACGCACTCCTCTCCTCTCTCACCAGCCACATATCCAACTCCCGAGCTGCATACATGCCGCAAGCACTGCATGCCACAAAGTCCCTTATTATATTACTTATAATAGAGTAAGAGTAAGTAATAATAAATAAGAGTTCTTAGATGGTTTGGTATTCCTGATTCTTGCATGATATCCCATAAGATATCCCACCTCATTCAGTCAAAGGCCTTGGGGTAATCTGTCAAGTATAGATAAAGGCTTAAGTTGAATTCCCTTGCTTTTTTGATTATTTGTCTGATGTTAGATATATGATCTCTATTCCCTTGACTTTTTCTGAATCCTGCTTGTTCTTATGAGATCTAATGGTCTATAAAACTTTGTAATCTCTCCTTAATAATGTGTAGTAAAATCTTGCTGGTATATGAGATAAGGGCAATGGTGTGGTAGTTTTCACAGTTGTTGTGATTGCCTTTTTTGTAGATTGGGATAATTGTGGAACTGGTGCAGTCATTTAGCCATCATCCAGTCTTTCAGATTTTGTTACATAAATCATGTATCCAGTTGACTGCATTCTCTCCAAGGTTTTTCAGCATTTAGTTTGCCATCATAGCCCTTCTTAATTCATTTTTATCATAGTGAGGTAAAATACCGAATTTTCACTTCTCACTCTTCACTCTCACCTCTTCCAACAACCCTCTCATGTCCTCTCTCAAACTGCACTTATCGCCAGTTAAGTTGAGGATGAGGATTGAGGCATACAAATTACTGAAGGGTTTTTACAAGATTAATACAGAGGAAAAATTTTCAGAACAGATCGAGTTATGGTGGGAGAACTAGGGGCCATCTTTGGAAACCGAGCAAGAACAAGAGTTATCAGGGGTGTCAGGAGTAGATTTTTTGCTCGAGTAATGGTATGTGAGTGGAATAGGTTGCCAGATTCTGTTGTGGATGTTATGACTGTGAATGAGTTCAAAGCAAAGTATAATAGATACTGATGTTGGATAGTGCTTGGCATGATATTTACAGCCTTCCTTGATGAGACTAAGGACTCCAGGAGTAGACCATAATAGTAATAATAAATTCATTTTTTTTGCTAAACATATGCCTAATATTCTCCCTATGTTACTGTTATTATTATCCTAAGATCCCATGGAGGCAAAGACTAATCTAGAAGGTCCTTTGTCATATACATCATCATACCATTCAATAAACACATTCAAATTCTCTGCAGACACCACACTCTCTGGCAATGCATTCCAATCATTCACAACTCTGCATGCAAAAATCCTACTTCTCACTCACTTGCTCCCCCCCCCCATACAGCTTGCAAGGATGACCTCTTGTTCTGCTCCTATTTCCCATCATTTTATAAGGTGCATCCAGAAAGTAAGGTCCATTCAGAATTTACCATCAAATAATGTATGGGAGAGGGGTCATGCATGCATTGTAGCATAGAGTGACTCATTAGCTAGCTGTTGACCATTTTACTTTTGTGTCATTATCATTTGTTCTATTATATGAATAGATAACAATACTGTGAAAAAAAAAATCCCTGCTAGTTGCAAGGTTTGTGGTGTGATACATATTTTGGTGACAGAAAACAATAGTCCTGCAGAAAATCACTGACAACTGTATAAGGTTTGCTGTCCTAACATAAGGAGTGACAGTAAGGTTAGGCAATGGTGTCATTTGTTTAAAGAAGGGTGCAGCAGTGTTAACAAACAAGAGCGCAGTGGCCAGCCAAGTGTGGTGACAGATGATGTGGTGGCAAAAGTGAATATGAAAATTAATTGTGATTCCTCACTGAAGAAAATCAACAAACAAGATTACTTTTCAGACATAGAAGACAGTGGTCAGCATCTGTTTGACTGACAGTGCCTGTTTGAATATTTTTGCTTTTGGAGTCAGATTTACACTATTCATCATCTTAATGAACGGCGCAACTGCATTGATTGTTGTTTTGATTTGACATTTGTGCATGAAATCCATGTTTCGTCACCAGATATGATATGAAAAAAATTTTGAACTGATTCCACTCATTGCTATTTTGCATATTGGTCAACATTTTTGGGATCAATCTGGCACACAATTTCTTACACCCCATCTTTTCTGTCACAGTTCCATGAATGACTTAGAAACTTCAGGGAACTCAAAGGAAAGTTCCATAATAGTGAAACAATTCTCACAAATTTTTCTGTTCACTCTTTTCACTAAACCATCTGTCACCGTACTGCCCGTAAACCTTACTGAGTCATTGGCAAATTTTTGCAGCACTATTGTGTTCCGGGGGTGGGGGGGAACACCATGAATAGCTAGCTAATGAGTCAGTTTATGCTACCATGCAAGTGCGATCCCTCTCCCATATACTTTCTGGACACATCTGATATGAAAAACCTTTTCAACATTAATCTTATAATGTTACCCTTACCAACTGGTACATCTCTGTCATATTATCCTTCTTCCTCCTGTCCACTAGCTTCTGTAAATTGCATCTTCTCAATCTCTCTTCATATTCAACATCCCAGAGACAATTAATTATATTTGACAATCACATCTGGATTCTTCCCAACATCTCTTGGTGAAGGTACTAGAGAGAGAGAGAGAGAGAGAGAGAGATTGATGAGAAGTAGGATACAGAAGTGGGTTGATAACAGCAGTATTCTCTGTGGTTATCAGCATGGATTTGTTAAAGAGTGAACATTCTTTATTAATATGAATAATTATATAATTCTGATTAACTCCATTAATCTGCTGCTTGTCTGAAACATATATCGAAACACTTAAAAATTATGTTAGATACTCATACAGTAAATTAATAGTTTGCTATAGTGAGCAAGTTTTCTTGCTCCCTGTAACAAACTATTCAGAAGTCCCAATCATAGCTTGATAGGTGCAATGCTGTTGCAAACAAAAATTCACTATAGCAAACTTTCTAGTTTTGCTATAGTGAAACCATGTGTTCCCCATGAGTTTGCTATAGTGAGAGTTATAGATCATATTATTTCCTGAACTGGTATACTTCAGGATGTTCACAGATGCTCTGTTTGTTTTGCTAAACTAAATAGTATTTGTACCTCAGATGTTGATGATATGTTTTGGTTGGAAAGACCAGCTTTTGAATCCTTTCTAGATGCAAGACCTTCTATAAGTGCTTTCAACTGAAAATGACTTGGGAGGTCTCACACAAAAGTGGTAGGATGTTTTCCTCCTGGAAACTTGAGTTTTTCATCACCCAAAACAAGCAAATGTCAGAAGAACATATACAATTTATAAACAAAATATATTTCATAGGCATAACAATCTTACCCTAATAAAATTAAGATTATGAAAGCCAGGTTCTAGGCAGCTTGCAGGCTTCAAACGAATGCAAATATACTTTTGACACAACTAAATAAATAGATAACTAAAAAATATTCATTAAATTTCTCTTATTTCATCTAAGAAAGATCACGCTACTCCTAACTTCTTAAAACAAACAAACATAGGTGTCTTTTTCTGTTTAAGATACTGCTTCTCACTTGTACAACTTCTTATACTGTGTAAATCACAACTTTGACCTGCCTTTGAATATTATTCTCACATTTGGAATGAGTGCACCTAAAAATGCTTGATGCTACTACTGTTCAAATTTTAATGAATTCCTTCTTTCATAAACACTATAGTTGCCATCTTGCAGATGTTCTGTTTATATCATTATTGCAACATGGATGCTGTTGTGCTTAACCTGCATTCCACCATTTTCCCTTAAACCTGTTAATACTTGAGTAGCTGCTGGTTAGTATGTATTCACCTGTCCAGCTTCAATCCTACCAAACCAACTTATCCTCCTCCTTCATTCCATCTACTTCCATTCTTTGAACCTGGCTTATTCTGTTTTTCAGAGGGATGTAATCTGCAGTTCTTGAAAATAATATATCAGCATGTTCCTGCTTTCTTCTTATTTGCCCTACATGGCATGGATATGCTATAGATCTTGCATCTTCTCATATTGGGATTAATAATAATAATAAAAAAAAGTTCCAGTATCATCCAAATAAACTAATATGGTCTGGATAGAGAAACATACTCAAAACCTGGAACACATAACAGAACTCACAACTTAATAAATATATCATTGGGTGCTGGATTTTTCTGCATAGCCAAAGACAAGTGTCAACAAATGCTAAGCGATTTGAGTCTCAGTTCCTCAGTGATAGTATGATTTTTTTAATGGCGCTTGTGACATAGTTAAAATTATTAGACACACATATTATTAGACAACCACAAGAATTATTATTGCAAATATTGCAGATAAAAACAGAAAGGAAAGATGGACCTCAACCATCCATGAACTCGATTTCCCCACATCTAGCCGGAAAAGACTAGATGTGGTGAAATCTTCTGATCACTTCTGAGAAAATTAGGCAGGGCAGAATGAACAACACACAAAACAACAGAGATAACTCCTGATCAAATGGCTAATCATTTATTGAAAACCTCCAAGATACGTCCCAGCTCTATCAGGAAAATTACTGTGCAATCTTCCATTAGACAAATTCTGAAGACAGAATTTGTCTAATGTTCTGCCCTACCAAGCTTCCCAAACTTGTACACCCAGTATCTCAGGAAGAGATAGAGATAGCCTTAAAACTCACCAAGAATGGCAAGGTTGCAGGAGTGGATGGTATCCTCCCTGAGTTTCTAAAACATTTCGGTCATCAAGGCCACACATGTCTGGCCACCCTTTTCTCTGAAATTATAACGACTGGTAAACTACCAAATCTGTGGCAGGAAGCCAAAATAATTGCCGTGCCCAAACCAGGGAAAGATCCAAATGATGTCAAAAATCTATGACCTATCTCCTTGCTTTACTCCACCTTTAAGCTCTTTGAAAGAATTCTTCTTAAAAGAATTTCACCACTCATCGAAAGAGCACTCCTGACTGAACAAGCTAGCTTCAGGACAGGAAGAAGTTGCTGTGACCAGGTCCTAGCCCTGATAACACAGATTGAAGCAGGCTTCCAGAAGAAACTTAAATCTGGAGTCACTTTCATTGACCTAACATCAGCTTATGACACAGTCTGGATCAGGGGCCTCCTCCTAAAGCTAGGAAATATTATAAGGTGCAAAAAACTTTCCAGCTTTTTGAATTCATTCTCTCCAACAGAAAGATCCGGGTCCATATTGGCAGAAAAAAGAGCAGGCCCAGATTCCTCCACAATGGTCTCCCTCAGGACTCTGTGTTATCCCCTTTACTTTTTAACATCTACGTGTACAACTTACCACATACTAGTTCAAGCAAGCATATGTACACTGATGACCTAGCGATCCTACATCAATCTACCTCCTTTGCCAACCTGGAATCAACCTTGAACACAGAGTTCAAGGTTGATTCCAGGAACATCCTGGAGGAGTACTTCAAGCAGTGGTACTTGAAGCCAAATCCAACAAAAACTGTGTCCACAGTATTTCACCTGAACAATGGAGAGGCAAATCGACACCTCAACCTTTCTTTCTGTGTAAAAATGGTAGAACACTAGCCTCACCTGAAATACCTTGGAGTGGGCCTGGACAGAAGCCTAACTTATAAAAGGCACATCACCAACCTGTCTAACAAAATTAAAACAAGAAACAATATCATTTCAAGGTTTGCTGGAACAACCTGGGGTTGTGGTGCAGAAGTCCTAAGGTCGTCTGCACTAGCCCTAGCATTCTCTGCAGCAGAATATTGTGCCCCTGTCTGGGAAAGAAGTGCACACACTAACATTATAGACACCCAGCTAAACTCTACCATGCGCATAATTAGTGGGACAGTGAGAAATGCCTCTCTCCCCTGGCTGCCTGTCCTATCTAATATTGCTCCACCAAACATACGGAGAAGACAAGCCTCAATTATAGAATTTAATAAAGCAGTGAGCAACCTAGTCCTGCCCCTGCACCAGATTCTCATAAATCCACCTAGGCTTCACCTAAAATCTAGGAAGCCTTTGTGGTCCATGGACAAATTTTCTTCAGCTGCCCTGCCATCAACACCTGGCATGTAGAGAAAATACTGGTCCAACAATCTCCCAACAAACGACTTCCTGGTAGAAGATCCCTGTGCTCTGCAGCCTGGTTTTGCTCTTCCTAGGAAGATTTGGTCATCAGTCAACAGGATCAGAACTAACCAGGGCAGATGTGGCTACCTACTACGTAAATGGAGGCTGTTAGACCCCTTATTGCAATTGTTCTCCTGTGGCTCAGATGATTGCTCTTATTGTGAATGACTGCCTAAGGCACCAATTTCACGGTGGTGGCCTACAGGATATCCATAAGGTAATGGATGAGGCCTTGGATTGGCTTTCCAGACTGGACATTGATCTATAGCTGTTCTGTATTCCTTTTGCCCTAAGAATAAATAAATAAATATTTGAGCCAGGAATTAATGGCCATCATCAGGGCATCATCATAATCACAAGGCAAAAACTAGAAAAAAAAGAAAATGTTAATCCTGTTTACATAGCTGAGCCACGTGCCAGAATGTCAACATATGGATGGTTACAAAATTAAATGAGATTACAATTGAAGCTAAAATTAAAATGATTTGAAAGACAAAAATTAGCAAAATTTAGATTAATAAAATGATCGAATGTCATATCATTATATTAAAAGAAAAAAAAAAGAGCAGGCTCTTTTTTTTAGTGTGGGAGCAGGCTGTTATTTGTCATTATCTTTTATGCAGGTGATACTTTCCCAAATCTTATAATGGATAAGCAGTCATTCCAATTTAAGTTTGGGCCATGAATTGCTTCAGCACACTCTTTAAATACCACTCAAACCTAACCTGGTACCAATATAAAATTATTGGATGAAAATTTTGTGATTAGTGTCCACTTCATGCTTAGCAAGCCCAGATTTTTCATGTTTATTATTGTTGATATAAGATAGGTGCTCTTGAAGTCGTTTTTTGATGAAATGTCCAGTTTGTCCAAAGTACGAGTGGAGACATTAACACTGAGCTTGGTAAACACCAAGGAGGCAGGGGGGGGGGGATATTTATATTTTCTAGATGGTAATCAAGAGGAGATTTTGTTGATAGAGAAGAATGCGGGGACTAATATATATCTGTCCAGGATTTTTGCAATGAGATGACTGTGGTGTATACAATAGGGACTAGCTGTACGGATTCAGGGTTCTTGGGGTTTTGGCTTGTATATGTCCAGGATGCGTTTAACCTTCCTTGAGTTGTATTCTCAAGGAAGTTTCTGTAGTATTTCTTATATAATGAAACCTGTGGAGTATCCATAACTATAGAATAACACGTATGCCACAGTAAATAACTTTTTTATTATGTAAATATTATGTAAATGGTAGAGGGATTCCAATTTAAGAATGTGCGCTACTGTTTTTTGAATTAAATTCCTATTGTTGTTCAATAATTGTACTGATGATTGAATTTTATATTGTTATTTTTTATATTTTAAAGATTATTGTATATTATATTCCCTCTTTTTTTTTATATTTATATAGTATATTAACTATTTAGTCTACTGGCTGTGCCTTTGTTAATAATTATACTATATACTTATGAAGTGATTTATTATATAAATCTCTTTTACTAACAATTATTTTTATTTTGACTCCGAGTGTCCCTATATGTTATTGTATTGCACAAAAGTTCACTCCAATTGGTGCAATGACTTTAACTACCTCTTTCAGAATCCAACTAATCATTGACTCAAAACCAAGTACAAAATAAACACATTTAATAAAACTAAAACAATATATATACACTTCTAGCAGTAATACATAACTATAACTACAGATTATATGGATCCAAGGCCTTATTTAAAAATATAAACTTACTCTTAAGACTAAACACTTTTTCTTTCACAATCACAAAAAAATGTTCATAGTCTTTTTCTCTTTCTATTAAGGCTCTTTTCCAGAAGTTATACAGCTCTGTACTTCATTTTCAGGATCCTTTTCATCAATCAATGTAACACACATAAAAGTCTTCTTGACTAAATCTTGTTCCTTTTAGTAGCAATACTCATCAGATCATGCATCCTTAATACCTATAAATCTTCTTAATCAATATATTTTCTAAACATTCACTTTCAAGCATCCTTAATACTTATAGAACTTCTTATCAATATTTTCTCTAAGAAAAACATTCACTTTAGAATGTAAGCAACAAGTTCTTCTTTCATTCACAATACTAAATGACAGTCTTAACTTTTTCCACTTTAAAAAAAAACTTACAGTTTCAAGATTTCCTTTTATTCATTACTTATTCCTCCTTGAAACCTATTATTTCCACTATTCCTTTTTCGGAATACACTATAAAATTTCTTCCGACTGCCACACACAAAAAAAATCAAGTTCCTTTCAACTTGAATATTTACCGGCCAGTGTTCTAAAAACTTCCAAACGCTCTCTTGTTTACAACCGTTACTTGGATACGCAACGCTTTCCTTGTCAGCTGTCAATCACACATCAAATCCTCTCCGGGAGCATGCGCACTCCACAAAAGTCAGAAACTACGCACTGCAATAAAATGGCTGATTCGCTGTATCCATTTGCGCTAAGAGAAAGTCTTTCACAAAACACAAAATTCAACATTTTTAAACCACAACAAACTTTCTTATAAGTAACACAAATATTCAGTTTAGTAAGTACATCAAAATTTTTTTTACTTCTTTACATGTTACTTCTAATATAACATTTTCATGACGAACACATCACAAGTGCAGACACTGTGTGTATGAAAACAAAACTAACAAGCATAATTAATATGTAAAAATATTCAGAATTTTTAATATGATTATTTTTACAATGTCTTATGATATATATAAGACAAAATATTTACATAATAAAAAAAAAAAAAGTTATTTACTGTGGGATATGTGTTCTATAGTTATTCTGTAGTATGATGCATTGGATGGTGTTCAGTTTTTGTTGAGAGCTTGGGAATTGGAGCAGATAAGATGTGTATCTTCAAATGGTTTAGTTTGAAGAAATTTATTTTTTTGAGGTAGATGAAAGGGTGAATCTTGTTGTACGTAGCAGACTGGGAAGGTGGGTAGCATCAATAAATATAGTTCTCTCATTCTCCTACATCTTTGGGAGACAATGTCTACAATTCTCCTCCTAATCTCTATCTTAATTGCCATGTTCATCTCCTCCAGAAGAAAGGGAGGGGGAGCTTTTGGTTGCAACTTAGCAATTTTACAAACCCTTCAGCCATGATTACCTTCAAGATTCTCTTAGGGTGCCACTTGAACTCAAGAGTTCAGGCTTTGTTTGCTTATTCCGTTCATGTAGTTTCTACGTACATTTCATGTTCTATTTCAAAAAGGTGAAATATTGAAAGTTAAATTAGTTGAATTAATTTTAGTTGTCTCTTTCATTCTAGCAAGCCACAAAATGAGTGAATAATGTGGTGAAATATTGGTGAGACATCACAGCAAATCAGAACACAAAATATACATCACTCTGTGCAACTGATTAGCATTCTGTTTAAGTGACTGAACATGTGTAAAGTTCGATGCAGTAGGATTTTTCCTCTTCTTTGCATCGACTTTTACAGAGTTCAAAACTTGTAAGCAATATTAATATTTCTGTATTAACAATGTTTATTATTGTGAAAACCCATGTAGCTAACTCTAAGGAAAGTAACATACAAGTTGTGCAAAAAACTGTAAATATCAAGTAAATGTTTAAGTTGTAAGATTCAAGGGCAAAAACCATTGAAATCGGCACAGTATTGATGTAGGAATTGTATACAAAGTAAGTGTGTTTTTAATTGTGCTCGGAGTCAGCCAGATGCAAGCTTCAAGGACAGTATTATAAAAGGCGGTTTAGATCTTAAGTAGTTCCGCTTTTTGTAAACAAGATTATGTGTGTGTGTGTTCGGTGAGAGCTAGAAGTGAACATTAACATTGAAGGTCGAGACCGTTTTTGTGCTGGAATGTTCGGGGGCCTTGACCCTTAGTCCAGAGACCGGAGGAATCGTATATAGGAGGTCATCTAAGTTACGAAAAAGGAAGAGAGAACTTCGGGTCTAGTCATCTTTATGTGCGTCGTGTTCGTCGGCCCGTTTGAAGTAGGGAAAGGTTGCCGTGAAGCCATTGAAGGAGCAAGAAAAGACGGAATGCCTTTGGCCAACTCAGAAATGTTGGTGAAATGTGCTTTGAGCCCCAGGTGTCATCTACGTGAGATGACAATAAAGACTGGACCCTTTAACTTCCGTATAGGGGTCCGGTCTTTATTGTCGTCTCACATAGATGACTCCCGGGGCTCAAAATACATTTCACCCACGTTTCCGAGTCAGCCGAAGGCGTTCAACATCCAGTGATTGTTTCAGGCTCTCTCACTGGCAAGGCATGCTGGTGTGTCTTTTCTTGCTCCTTCGATGGCTTCACGGTGCCCACGGTGACCTTTCCTTACTTCAAACCAGCCAACGAACACGACACATAGCAAGATGACTGGATCCGAAGTTCTCTCTTCCTTTTTCGTAACTTAGCCTGAAAAGGATAGGCAATCAATGGAACCTGCAAAGAAACTAGGAATGGGTATACAGTTGTGTGTTTAACGAAGATATGTGAGTGCATTTCGTTGTGTTCATTTAAGAGATGGGAAATTGACTGAGAGTCTACGGGACATTTTTTGTGCTTAATATAGTTCATTGTTCTGGACTGGAAAGTAAATCTAAGAATTAATTGTATACAAATATAGTTGAAGATACTTGTTATAAAAAATTTTTAGAGCATGATAATCTTAGTATTGAGAAGGGCTGACAGTTTTCTTTGAGCGTTAAAATATTGCATGACTCAGTGTGTATACAAATGTTAAATTGCTAAAATTATATGTTTAGAGTAGAGTTAAGAGGAAACCCTTTATATCGTGTGATCTTGTATAATTGCCTTTTAGTTTAAATAAACATGTTTGTTTTGTAAAGAAGTGTACCGCCTGATCTTTATTCAATGCACTGTTTCGAAAAAAATAACTGACCTGTGAGCGGAAGTATTAAATATTAGCCACGATTGTTAATTAAGCTTTAGGATAATCTCAGAGTAAACTCCACTGGAAGTTTTTGAATATATCTAATACCACAAGGAGAATCCTGGTTCTGCAGTCATTAACGCTAAATAAATTTTCCAGAGTTCTCCCGGTATCAGAAATAAATGACTCGTAGAGTAAAGTAAAGAATTAATAAAGAAATATATTAAACATATAAAAGGGGGATATTACATATGCATGCCAGAGAAACATTCGATTTTAGTGAATAAAAAGTCAATGAGTCAAACCTGGTTAATCTTTCTAAGAAAACAGCCGCTTCAATAAAATAACATGATCTCATCATTCTAAATCAAAATGTAAATATTGAATAAAGGAATGTGTTGAGATTTAAACTGGGTGGGGTGGGGGGAGATGGTATGTTAAAGCCATTGAGATCAGCACAATTGAATGGGTTCATGGGATCCAGCACATTATAAAAATGTTTCACTTCCAGAAGGTGAGTGCATCCGGACAATAAACCAGACCTTTGAAGAATTTAGGTGTGGTATTGTCATAAAATTTGGGTGTCCTTTGTTGTTATTTCTATTTTATACATACCATTATTGAGTTTAATATCATTTTAAATATAATAAAACTATTTATTATAAGAAATCTGTGAAGTTCACATATATTTAGTTTCTTTTATCTTTTTTATTTATATATTTTCTTTTATATTTTCTTCATATAGAAAATAGCAGATGCAAGACTAAAGAAAACAAGTGAAGTATTACAGGGGATTAAATTATTGAAATTGTATGGTTGGGAATCTGTTTTTGCCAATTTTGTTCAAGATATTCGAGAAAAGGAAGTAAAAATGCTGCACAGTGATGCTATTTATATTGCTCTCAACAGTAAGAATTCATGTTGAGTTTGTTTTTTTCTTAATATTGTTATTATTGATATCATTATTTTGTAGTTATAACATGCAAGCCTCATCTGTAATTTTGCTCACTTATAAAGTATGGCAAAAATATTTACTTCTAACCAAATATTAGTAAAAAATATCAGTCATGTGACCAAAACAAAAGCCAGAAGGGCGAATTTTTGTCAATGTTATGCTTTCAACCTCAGTCAAATGGCTTCAGCTATCTGTTGTGCAACAGAGAATTGGGGAACAATTCATGCATATATATGGAATTAAGCAGCACAGACCAGCAATAATAAAGTACTACAAGAATCTGTACTTTTATTTGAAAATAACTTGAAATTACTCTGAATAGTTTCTTATAACTGCAGACGAAAAGCTCTCAAAAGGCCTAATTAACACCAACTGAGAACAAAACACTATTAATAGAAGGGATAATAAATATTCTTCATCACGTTATAGCCAACTGGCAAAAAGAAAAAAAGTTCACTTTGGGAAAAATGCAACTTTCAAGTATGCGATCCATTATATATCAGAGTATTCCCCTCCCTTGGGGTTCCAAGTGGTCTGCGATGAAAACCAATACTTCTTAAAGAGACAGGTATCTAATCAAGCTTAAGAAATCCTTAATCAATAGCACTAATAAAAACGAATTTTCGGGATCTTAGATTGCGTTTTGTTGCCTCTTAATCAGTGAAAGAAACTGCTGAGTGACCACCACAAAATATATTCGAAATATGATAAAGTTACGAAATTCGACATGAGCATATTCGGGCCCATGTTTAGCCTTTAACGAAAGTAGGCTTTTGATTACCAACCATCGGCATTATTAAATAGTTGTGTAGAACACGTGGTGATGCATGTGACCAAATATTTTGCACCTATGCTACGTAAGTGATGTTTACATAGAACTTTGCAAAGGCTTCTAATTCAGCGGCGGTGTGTGTGAGAATGCTGCGCCCTACATTTCAACCCTATCATTTCAGTACCGAGATGCTTACCACTTCTAATCAGCATAGAGACTCAACAAGACATGGTAGCTATTAAATTAAAGTTTAATTCTTTTTAATAGATCAATGATTTCGATATGGAATAATCAACCGAAATTTCTTTCTTTTTTTCTCATCTGCTTCTCCACGACTTGTAGACTTAACTTGATTCCGACAAAATTTGGAAAGCAGGCGAATCTTAAGTTATTGCCTTTTCTGTTTGCAAGGGGGCATATCCCATATATTCCTTCTCTACTAGTATTGTCTGAAGGCGATAAAATATGCGATTATATCTTCGGTAACGTATGAATTTCTAAGAAATTCAGCCTGGTGAACTAAAATGAATAGTTTTGTTTCTTTGTAATCAGACCTCCTTGTCTACTTCAGATCTTCAGTGAATTGTTTTCAGTCATGTTTCGAATTCAGTTGCTTCTGCTGACGTGGTCGATGGTTCCTTGGCAATTGGATCAAAATGGGGATTGCAGGACAACAAGAAGTTAAGAGTTACAGACCTGTTACAGGTTGCAACGTAAAATCAATTGCTATAACTGGTTTAACAACTTAATCGAAAAAATCATGTGTAAAAAATAATCGCTAGTAGTTTACAGAATATAAATTCTCTTCAGAAATTCACACGTCAAAACGGCATCACAAAAGAGCTGTTTAAATTGCACCAATGCACTCTTCGTTGAGGTGGAGGGGTATCCTGCTCATACGAAAACCAAAACCTTTGATTGTAGCGGAAATGGATGAGAAAGACTGAATTTCGATCAGTTATATGAGCATTGTGGAATATTCAGTAGACAGCTTAAAAACAGTGTTACACACGAGAGAGAGAGAGAGAGAGAGCAGTGGTCGTGATATGCAGATCATGAAAATAAGATCAGTTTGTACATGGGGGGGGAAAGATATATTCTTCCGCATTAATGATTTTTCTTCTTCCTACTTTAAGGAATCTCGGTAAGGTGGCCTGTTTCGGTCTTATCCCAGTGTTTCTCAAGTCTGCCTTTCATTTCTACGAACCTTTTGGTTGTTAGTTCATCATCTTAATGAGTATTCTGTGCTGTGCCATTCATTCTCTTCGATTTGATTCTGTATTTTTCTATTGTTTCCATATATTTCACTTCTGTTACGTTGACTCTTTTATTATCATTGTCAATGTTTCACTGCCATCTAATAATGTTGGTTTGATGAAATATTATACATCCTTATTATATTATATCTTATTACATTCTTACCAAGAGGACAGATATATTATTATATATCTGTCCTCTTGGTAAGTACTGCGGATCTTAAAGTTTTATTATTCCATTTACTTGATTGTTTATTTGCAAGTTACTGTTTTAGTTTGATGCCGTTTTTCCTTTTAATGCCAAAGTTTGTGTTTTTGTCATGATACATTGACTTATTATATTGCTTGATTATTAAATTCAGTTTAGACGCACTTTTTTGAAGATTGTCTTCAGCTGTCCCATGTACTGTTGGGTATTTGCAAAGAGTAAAAATCTAACATTTTTTATTTGCATTATTTTGTCGGTTAGCCTTCATTCTAAGATTATTTGAAGTAACCGCCTGCTACTTCAAATGGTTTGGTTCTGTTCTCACCTCTTTTTATAAGTAGTTTTTAATTTATAAGTAGTTTGGTGTATATATATATATAAGGAAATTAAATGACTCTATACCGAGAGTGACAAGTTTAATGTTAAGATATGACTAGTTTCATTGAATACATCAACTTCTTCAGATATCACAGGCAAAGAATTAAATAAAAAATAACAGACACATGATAAAATACATTAACAGATCTAGTATAAAACACACAAGTACATTTACATTTAAAAGAGAGGAATGCGTGCTTGAGTTCCAACTGAAGTTGACTACGTGCGAGAGCTGGCGTGAGTGCGCCAGTATTGATGTGCTGAAAATATCGAAATCTCCATTTTTAGGAAACCCACTCAAACAGACAGATACCTTCATGCTTCTTCCCATCACTACCCTCCACAAAAGTTTGGTATCATTTCAACCCTGGCACATCGAGCCAGATCGTTACTTACAGATGAAACAGAAATTGATTAAGAACTCAATTTTCTCAAAAGGTCTTTTGTTAACAATGGATTCTCTCTTAAGAAGATTAATAAATTTCTCTCTGTCCGCCGCTCAACTGCTGCTGAAGATTCTTCTCCACCAATAGCTTTTATTTCATTACCATACATCAGCGCTCTCTCCCCAAAACTAGCTACAGTGCTCCAGAAATCCAACATTAGAACTTGCTTCACTACGTTTCCTAAACTTTGTTCCATACTAAGTACACCTAAACTGAAACATCTCCCTACTCAGTATCCAGGAGTCTACACGATTCTGTGTGATTGTGGCAGACCATACTACGGCCAGACAGCTAAATCCATCCTTTTACGCATGGAAGAACACCAAAGAGATATTTCCTACAACAGAACAAGAGCCAGTGCTCTCTCTAGCCACGTTCTCTTCTCTATCAACTCTGATGAGGGCTGCCACCACCTCGCAGACTGGCCACTAACTTCTAATATCCATGTGTGCTATGATGAACTTGAAAGAAAAATAATTGAATCTAGAGAAATATAGCTTGATTCATCTCATATTAACAATAGCCTTAGCTTTAATATCTCTGATGCACATGTTGCCACTATCCAATACTGGCGCACTCACGCCAGCTCTCCCACGTAGCCAACTTCAGTTGGAACTCAAGCACGCATTCCTCTCTTTTAAATGTAAATGTACTTATGTGTTTTATACTAGATCTGTTAATGTATTTTATCATGCTTTGTTATTTTTTATTTAATTCTTTGCCTGTGATACCTGAAGAAGTTGATGTGTTCAACGAAACTAGTTGTATCTTAACATTAAACTTGTCATTCTCGGTATAGAGTCATTTAATTTCCTTTTTTATATACAGTTCTACCAAGTAAATAATGAACATTAATATATATATATATATATGAAAAACCTTTAATGACTAATACCAAGAGATTAGAGATTAAAAGATGACATGATATATTTGAAAAGATACTACTAGTTTACTAGTTTTGTTGAATTGATCAACATCTTCAGGTATCACAATCAAAGAAGTATATAAAGAATTACATCATCATCATCATCATCAAATTCCTGCCATGTACCCTCAAAGGGTATACAGGATATGATAGTACTACATGAAAAATTTACATCATTACTACCTTCCTATCTACAATTTTCCTCCAAATCAGTCTATTACTTGTCAAGACTCCAACATTACCAGATCTTATATTTCTGTCGTCTAAGGCAATTTTTACCATATCAATCCACCTATATCTTGGTCTGTCTCTGGGTCGTTTTCCTGCCAACTTGGCAGAGAACACTTGTTTTGCAAATCTTTCCTCGCCCATTCTGTTTAAGTGACCATACCACCTGAGATTAGCTCTGCTAACGCATTCCTGGATGCCGACAATGTCAAGTTCTTTCCTAATATTCTCGTTTTTAATATGATATTTCCATTGATGCCATCTGTTCACGCCTCTAATCTTTATCAGGACTCTCATATCTGCGGTCTCTAGTCTTTGGTCAAGTGTTTTACTTGTGATGAAGCTCTCAGATCCATAAGTTAAAACTGGTTTGAACTTATGGATCTGAAGCTAATTTAGTGTTCTGACTAATTTCTCTCTTATTCCATATGAATTTATTCAATTGACTTCCTACCATACCAGCATTGTTGATTCTGTTGTCTATTTCCATATTTAATTTACCATCATAACTAAAAATCGTGCCTAAGTAGCTGAAATGTTTTACTTGTTCCACAGGTTCTCCTTCATAACACAGTTGATATTTTCAACAATTCTACCTATTTTTTCATTGTCTTTGTCTTTTTATTGCTGACCTTCATACCATATCTATTACAATAGTTATTCAATTTATTCAGAGAATTTTGCAGACTTGTAGCGGATTTATTTAGAAGTATAATATTGTCTGCATAAAGCAAAGAGCTGACATTAACATCTCCAATTTTGATATCATGTTTAATACCACTTCATAATGTGATCCATATAAATAATGTATATCCTTGTCTCACACCAGATTTAACATTAAACCATCTTCCTGTACTTCCTTCAATTCTTATTTTCTCTAGAGCCTCAAACAATTCCTCCACTTCTACCTTAGTAGAACCTTCTGTGGGACCATAGGTACAAATAAGTCTCATTGTCCAGTTCCCCATTCTGATATTTACCCAAATCACTCTACTCGACACTGCCTGCCATTCAAGAAGATGAGCCTTGTATTTTGTGTTGAATACTATGGCTACTCCTTCTTTTCCTTGATTGTCATTGCCCGAATATAACATTTTGTATTTATTGCTCAGAAAGATCTCACCAGTTTTGTCTTTTTTGTTTCAGTCACCCCTATTATGTCGATCTGGTACTTATCTAATTCCTCACCTAGCTCCATTTCTTTGCCATTCAGGCTTCTTATGTTGATAATACCGATCTTTAACTCTGGTGATGCTGAGTTGGGGTGTGTTTTCAGATTTGTTCCAGTAGCTGACTTTTTACTGTTTGCCCTGGTTCCCTGCGAAAACAACGGCGGCCTTGTTTAACCGGGCTATGCCCCAGCCGGAATGAAATTTTTTCATGTTGTACTATCATTTTGTATTTTGGTTTAACCAATAGGAATACAATTTGGTCGGCTAAATCCCAAATTGCCAAATGATGAGCTCGCTCATCTCCACGAGGCTGAGCAGACATTTTCTGGAGGAGAGGGGGAGTATTGCAGGGAAGCCCTCTGTCACCCTCTTGACTATCCTTTCACTTCCACCACCTCATGCTATTTTTTTTTTTCTTCCAAAGTTATCAGTATCAGTTGGAGGTGACATCACTAAAAGATATCCGCAAAAGATGAGCTCGCTCATCTCCACTAGGCTGAGCAGACATCTTCTGGAGCAGAGGGGGGGGGGGAGAATAGGGGGTTGATGGGGTTAGGTGGGGTGCATTGCAGGGAAGACCTATGTCACCCTCTTGACGACCTTTTCACTTCCATCACCTAATGCTTTTTATTTTCCCATCCCAACAATTTCGGACATATAAGTGAGAGAAATAGTCACATGGTCTAACATCAAAAACACTTTTTGAGGATAAAATACTTAACATAATAAGGACAAATAATATAGAATACCTTCGAGCCACAGAGATAAGATTTGCCCTAGGATGTCTCAAAGTAAGATAATCTCACATCAACATCATATCCAACAGCATGTAGAAACATGTTCATGAATCATCTGCGCGAAAGTTTCATTTTGGAACGAACGGTCAGGGTTAAGGGTCAGGTAAACAGTAGTATAAGGAAAAACAAACGAGTCAAGTATCTTTGCAGTTACGGCAATTTGTTCATCCTCTGCAGCTATTGTATTGTATTGTATTGTGGTGATTGGTATCCAGGAAAGGTAAAATAACAGGTGAACCACAAAAGTCATTGAAATTTTCTTTCTTCAGGAAAATAGTAAGAGACAAAAATCTTCACCTAGCTCTAAAAGGATGGAAGCCGATTATTATTTTAGAAGACACGTACATTATGATGTATTTATCCAGGACCACTTGGGAAAAGTTACGCAGGAAGTGGTCTGATATCCTTGGCTACTTGCAGAGAAGAGTTGACTATGAAATGGACCTCGGTGAGTGTTATATTCTGAAATGCCAAGATGGGGAACTAATACTTGATGATACAGGAGCTGATGGAAGTAAAGTTTTTTCTAATAGTTGTGAAGAAGCTGAGAGATTTTCACCTTAAATGTACGACATTGTTAATCATTTACTATTTTTGGAAACTGAATTACCATCTATTTGTATCATGGGGAAAATTATCGCTAATCATTTAACTTCATCAATGGTAAAATTAGACTTTCAAGATTTTATCCAATTCGATAAAGATTCTTTATTTTGGGACATTTATGAACATTTTACAAAAACTGTTTGTGTATATTTGCTGACAAAAGAATACACAGAATGTTTAGGGAGGCATGGTGTCATTTAGGGTAGGGAGGTAACCGAATCAGTCAATATTGTGGAATTACGGAGCGAGCACTTTGCAAGAGTATATCATCCAGGTGGTGACTTTGCAGGAATGGAAGAACCAACAGCTTATACTGGAATTGTGATGAATGAAGTAGAGGTAACTAGTCTATTACTGAACCTCAATGTCAATACATCTGTGGGATTGGATGGTATACCATCTCGTGTCGTACGTGAAGCGGCCAAAGAATTATCAGTGCCCTTGACCATTTTGTTTAATTTGAGCCTCAGGAATGGGTCAGTCCCAAGGGGGTGGAAAGAGGGGAAAATAGTTCCGCTGCACAAAGGTGGTTCCAAGGCTGCTGTTGAAAATTACCGGCCAATCAGCATAACAGGAATCATTATCAAGGTCTTAGAGAAAATAGTCAAGAGGAAAATACAAGATTGGATAGAAGAAAATGGGATACTGTATCGGGGACAGCATGGTTTTGTGAAGGGTAGGTCATGCCTCAGTAACTTGCTCACGTATTATAACACAGTGACGGCTGAACTGGATAAGGGTAATGGGTTTACAGTGATTCTACTGGACCTTGCTAAGGCCTTTGACAGGATACCACATGGAATTCTAATCAGTAAATTGCAGCATATAGGGATGGACATAGGGTTGGTGAGATGGATAGGAGGGTGGTTGACGGAGAGATATCAGAAAGTGGTTTACTCAGGAGTAGAGTCCACAAGACGGCCTGTGACTAGTGATGTGCCACAAGGATCTGTTCTTGGACCACTGCTGTTTAATTTGTTCATAAATGATATAGGAAAGGATCTGAGAGGAACAGTTCATTTGTTTGCGGATGATGCGAAGTTGGGGAGGGCAATAGTGAATGCAGATGACGTCAAAATTTTGCAGGATGATTTGGATAGATTGGAGGTCTGGGCTAAGGAGAATGGATGTCAATTTAATGTGGCAAAATGTAAGGTTATGCATTTTGGGGTGAAAAGATTGGTGGCAGTTTACTGCATTGGTGGAACCGTGCTCCAGGAAATTGATGTGGCACGAGATTTAGGAGTGTTGGTGGATAAGGAATTGAAATTTTGGGGCCACATTGCAAAAGTGGCCAAATCAGCTCATCAAATCACTTGGTTGCTGAAGAATACGTTGACAAGCAGAGACAAGCAGGTTATTGTTCCTCTGTATCGAGCCTTGATAAGACCCCATCTAGACTACTGTGCTCAGATTTGGTCACCTAGGTTTCTTCTTGATGGGGAGGAGAGGATCCAGAGGTGAGTGACCAAGATGATAGCAGGTCTGTGGAATGAACCGTATGAGAACAGGTTGAGGATTTGTGGGTTGCAAAAATTGGTTGATAGGCGGAGGAGGGGAGATATGATTGAGACATTCAAATTACTGAAGGGTTTCTATAAAATTAATTCCTGAGATATTTTTGAGAACAGGGCTGGTTGTGGGAGGACTAGGGGACATCCATGGAAACTGGGCAAAAGTGTGGTTAGTAAAGGTGTTAGAGCTGGGTTCTTTACTTTTAGAGTGGTGAATGAGTGGAATGCGCTCCCTCCTGAGTCTGTGGTGGATGCTGTGACAGTGAATGAGTTTAAGGCGAGGTATGATAGATATTGTATGAATGTCGAATAGTTGTGATGAATATGATTTGGGCCTCCCTTGATGAGTCTAATGACTCCCTGGAGTTGCCCGTAATAATAGTAATAATAGTAATTTCCAGACTGACACAATATCAAATGTATAGAAGTGTGGTTAATATGATATCTGATTTAAAAACTCTTTTGTGTGACCAGCTATTTTGATGTAATGTAACCAAGAAACAGTGAGTAACAAAAATTTTATTCATTGAACTCTTTGGAAAATGTTAAGAGTTTAAACTAAATATTGTGAAATATTTTTTGGTAATTGCATGTTTTGAATTTTTCTCAGTGAATATACTTGTAAATAGTATTTCAGCAAAATAAAATATGCATTTGTCAACTTAAATGAACAAAGATGTGTGCTTTTGTTGTTGTGTTTTTCCACAGTGAATTTTTTACTCAGTTATTCTGATTACAATTTGATATTTAAATCCACAACTTTATATCTTAAGGCAATTCTGTTTAATTATTTTTAAATAAAATCGCAGCTATGAAATTAATGCCAGGAACGGTGAAAAAAAGTGTCGAAAACTGAAATCCATGTATTGATTATTTTAGAAATTGTCTAATGCTACCTATTGAATTATCTGAAAACAATTTGTTCACGTAATCGAAAATCCGAACTGTTAGAATTTGGTTGTTTTACAGAGAGTGAGAGCAGATAATTAACCCAAAACGTGACTTTAACTCTTAAAGTTTGGTATAGAAATAATGTTTGTACTCTCCAGATAACACATATACAAATTTTACTTTTCCCCACACAAAGTAAGATAAAAACACACCAACAGTATATCCAGCAGCATGTGAAAACATGTTGTTGAGTCATCTGTGCCAAAGTTTCATTTTTGAAGGAACAGTTAGGGTAGGGCATGGTAAGTGTAAACAGTAACATAAGAAAATACCATAGAGTCGAGTCACTTTGGACTTAAGGTAATCGTTCATCCACTGCAGCTGCTGTTTTGTGTTGTGGTGTTTTGTGTTGGTAATGTAAAAATAATGGGTGAGCCACAAAATCTGTGAAAGTTTCTTTGTGAAAAGTTCTAATTGTTTAGAATTTTTTAACAGAAAGTTAACATAAATTATACGATCAGAGCTAATAATAATAAATAACTATTTATTTGTGGTGCCATATGAAGTAATCTAAGAAGAAGAAGAAGAATGAAGGAAAACGATTATTATGAAAAATCGACAGTGGGTGAAAAATACGAATTTTCAGTTATCATTGGGATAATTGATTTCCAATTTCTTTTGAATAAGAATTCAAATTTATTTCCTAAAGAAATTTTTACTGATGGAATTCTTGTAAGATATGCATTGACAAAATCACCTTGTAGTTGGAAAGAATTACCTGAAAGAGTTAAAAAACAGAATTCTTGGTTAATAAAATATAACCATCAGCAAGTGGGAAATTGGTTCACTATCTCTGGACAAACTAAGAAATTGGATGATAGAATCAACATGCAAATATCAAATATTACTCGCTAAAGGAAGAGAAAAATCAAAAACATTAACGAGGTTAATAGGGAGGCCTGTTCTTGATTTAAATAAAATTGGATGCCCATAACGTGAAAACATAACGTGTACTTTTAAATGCTTTTGGAAACATAACGAAAGATTCTGTGCTTTTAATAATTCTCAGAAGTATATGTATTGGTTTCAAAAAAATAAATATGTAACCCTTAATTTTACTAAAGTAATAAATTCCCAATGATCACCAAATGAAAAACTAACTTTCAGATGAGAGTCACATTGTCAAAAACCACATGATGGCAATTCCACAAGCAATTCCACAATGGGAAGAACCTTTGATGTATTTTTCAATTTATTTATTTTCTGTATGTTAGATTCAGTAAATACAATTTGTAAATAATATTTCATTCAAATAAAATGTGTGAATTTAAATGAACAAATTGGGTGTCGTTGATGTGTTATACAAACTTAAGTAAGACCATAACATTTTTTTTCCTTGTGAAATTTCATACCACAAAGTAACCAGAGACTTTTTTTTTTGACTCAGTGAATTAAAAGTCTTATTTGTTCATGCAAGCCCTCAAATATTTCATGAAACTGTCAACTCTTGGAAGCAAAAGGAATAATCGGGTATTAAATTAATAGCCAGAATTTTAGTTACTTCTCTGATAATATTTCAGTCTCCTTGTGTTTTGTAACCCTATGATGCAAAATTCCCATCATGTAGAATGTTATGAATGTGAATCTACAGGTAGAATGTTGCATGCAAGTCGATGAAGTATAAAAGCCTTACTTAGAAACCAAATGACTTGACAACACAACCAGTGCTGATATCATGATATCTGCACTGGTTGTGTTGTCAGTTTACCCTGTACCATTGGTTTGCCACTCAAGTCGAAACAGCTTCATCCATTGGCAAACAGACGGCCAGCTGTTCTTGTTCACTGAAGCCTTACAGTTTTGCTTTACTTCTGAGCACAAGCCTTATAAATGGAAAGATCAAATAAAAAAAATGCTTTCAAAATCCAAAACTTGGGCTTCTTTTTAAGAATAATTGCATGTATAATTTATTAAGACCATGAAAAACAATACTGTAAATCATAGGGATTTGTTGGATTAGGTTCTTTGTATTTGTGAATTCCAGGCTTTAGCAAGTGTAATGTTATAGCTTAAACTTGAATACCATATTTCAAGCAGGAAAATCACAAAATTTGTTTAAAAAAATTATGACAGATAAAGCAACCTGTCAAAGTATGCATAATTTTCTTGAAATTGGCAAAACAATGATGATCAATTTCTTAATGCTGCCATGTGCAGTGCTAACCAGTGAAGATCTGAAAGAGAAGTATGTGCTAAATACATTATCATTTGGGGAGTATGTGCTAAATTCATTATCATTTGGGAACTCATGATCAGCTCATGATTAATGGTACTGGAGATTGTAACACCATCAGAAGTCATGGAAATGTCAAATATTCCACCAGGAACAACTGGAAAAATTCAGTTGCTAGATGGAGAATTCTTTTATCAATGGGAAAACACTCTTCCAATATATGACAGACAAAATTATTTGATTTGAGGATCTTTGATAGGATGGCATCATAAAATTTCCACTTATCATTCACTTTAATTTTTATCACCCCAAGTTATTAATTATATGATGTAAATATCACATGCAGTGCAACTGGTGGACATGGCTACTACTGGCTTTATTATTACACTGATACAGTTCTGTCTGTAGAGAATGAGTAGGATTTGTGAACTGTACAAAAGTCAAAACATAGCACATATTGTGGTGTGTGATATTCATTGCACTCCTATAACAAATATATTAGTATATGCTTCAAAATAAAGTAGAAAAAATTTTTTTTTCTTAGTTTTTTTTTTTGAAATCTAGTGCAGCCAATCTTTGCTTTTAGCTCAATGACTTTTAAATGTATCTGGATAAGATTACAGAATATCTACCACCATCTCATGATTCTAAACTCATATTGTTATTTGAAATAGTGTTAGTTTTGTGGTTGATTTTCTGAGATGAAGGTTACAAATAATCACTTTTCTGGAATAAAAGAAAGAAAACTTTACTTGCCTGCAAGTAGTGTTTTTTCTTAGAGAACTCCTAAAAAAAATCCCTAGAAAAAATTCCTTTAGCCTGTGTCTTGAACTGAATCTATAATGTTCTTTTTCTGTGAATCTTGAACAGTTTAGTACAAGGAATGTTTCCATAAGGCTACATAAGCACCATTTGATAATTTAATAATAAATTATCTTGTTTGGGAAGCTAATATCTACCTCCAGAATGATCATATAATTCATAATAAATTAAGCACACTCTTTTTCTGCTCAGTCTGCTGAAATTCCATGCATTGCTGCTTTACAGAATAGAGAACTGCCTCAGTAGCCCTCAAAACTGAAAGTTTTGATATCTGCTCAATTATCTGTTATAATTATGCAGAATTAAAAGTGATTATATTTTTATATTTCTTCAAATTTGCACCTTTTGGAAAGTGTTTGCCATTAGGTAGAGCTTTAAAAGTATTCTTTAGTATGGTAATGAAAAATGTCAGTCCCTCTTAACCAAGACCATTGCATCTCTCTCTCTCTCTCATTAAATAACATACCTCAAATGAATCAACTTGTAAAGCATTATAGACAGCAATCCTTTAGCATCCTAAAGATCTTAGATAAACTCATCCCATTTTCAGCATCTTCAAGGATTAGTTTATAAGTCATCAAGAACAAAAAAGAAGTAAACAGTTATCTACTTACAAATATTATCTCTGTTTTGATTGAAAGCTTGAGTAAGGAAAAATATAGGTTCTTTATGAAGACTTCTGTGGTTTGAATACAATGAAAATGTAATGCCAGTATTTAACCACATGAAATAACTTGATAGTAAAAAATGTTTATTCAAACACTCAGCTAGTTTCATAGAATCGTTGTGTTTCACATTGTCAGGAGATAATAATGAATAAACTAAAAAATTAAGGTACAAGCAGTTAATGATCACAATATAAATATTTGAAAAAAAAAATAGACTAACAGTGGAATGCACACATATGCTCTATAGACACTTGGTAGTTGATGACATTATGCATGTTACTGTGCATGTGATTATGCATGCATGAGATGAGATCTAGACATGATGTATCATGCCTTGTTTCTTGTTGCACTTGTGTGGATATTTTATCATTGCTGCTGATTCCTTAAGCACTCTTGAGTAGAAATTATAATCTATGTGGATCATTTCAGTTTGTTATCACAGTACTTCATGTTTGGTTTCTGTTGTATATGCTGCAAGTCCTGATTTTTTATTTATTTTTTGTCTCCACACTCTTGATATGTTCTGACATGTCTATCTCTTCCAACTTCCCTGTCTATCCTGTGTAACAACCCACAGCTACAGGCAATCTTGTCAATGCCCAGATTTCTTAAGTGTTGGAGGTTTTAAGACTTAGGGAAATTAGAAATCTTATTAAGGGGGTAGAAGGCAAATTTAATATCATGGTGACAGAAACTTTGAAATTTGTTTGTAACTGACTGAATATAAGGAAGAATTATATTCACTCCTCTGAAAACTTTACTATTATTATTCAGGCCTCCATGGAGTCAAAAGACTCATCGTGGGAGGTCCTTTCTAAGAAACACATCTATCAAGACTCATCGAGGGAGGTCACTCCTAGGAAACACAAAGTCTATCATACTACTCCTTAAACTCATTGATCGTTCTCGCTCTCACCACTCTATCAGGCAATGCACTCCATAGGTCAACCACCCTCCATGCAAAGAAACCACTCCTCACCCTCTTTCTCACAGTTTCCTTTCATAACTTCCAGGGATGGCCCCTTGTCATGGCTCCTTCCTGCTGTTCAACCAAGCGAAAGAACTCCCCAGTGTCAACCCTGTAACCACCTCTCAACAGTTTAAAAGTCTCAACTTGTTTATTGTGTTTATCTAGTTGTGTAGAGGGTTAACATTTTGTTGACTAATGTTGCAGCCATTTTTCAGTAGAATGCAAATGAGCTAATGAAGCTCTTGATTTCTTTTATCTATACTGCTGAAGATTTTATATGGGCTGTTTCTTAAAAGTTTCAATAATGCCTGTTTTTTTTTTTTTTATGCTGGATGGTGATTGAATGGGACAGTTATTTCACTAAACTAATTGAGTGTCTGAATAAATCTGTTCTTTTTTTTACTACCAGGTTATTCTATGTTTTAGAATAACCAGCATTACATTTTAAAATATAGTTTTTTCTTGGTTGTATGAGTGTGTCCATAAGGCAATAGGACTTAATGACAAAACACCATGTGTCTTAAAGGAATATTTCATGGATTCACATCAGCCTTGGCCTATAGACAAGAAGATACTGAAAACCAATCTTACGCACATTAAATAGGCTGAGACTAATTCATTAGCTTCTCCGTTCTCTGAAGAAGAACTAAGAAAAGCTATATGTCACCTGAAAGAGAATAGAGCTGCTGGCCCGGATGACATTCGGACAGAACAGATAAAGCGTTTCGGTCCGGTAACCATCCATTGGCTGGTGAAATTGATGAATAGGTGTGTAGAATCTCTTCAGTTGCCAAATTATGGAGGAAAGCTCAAGTGGTAGCTTTTACTTAAACCAGGAAAGGAACCTACAGAGTCGAAGAATTTTCGCACTGTTTGTCTCTTCTGTCACTTGTATAAAACTTTTGAACGAATGATTCTGGAAAGAATAGCAGCAAACATTGACAAGAAACTTATACCCAAGCAATCCGGTTTCTGTCCCGGAGAGTCCTGCTGTGGCCAAATTCTGAATCTCACGCAGCACATCGAAGATGGTTACGAGAATTTTCACCTCATGAATGTAGTTAAAATCATGCTCCAGAATCAATGATTCTACGTAACTTTGCAAGGAAAGAATCGATGTTTCCCAAACCTCAAGACCTTACATTTTGCTGCATTAAACCGACATGCCCATTCATTTGCCCATCTATCTAGCTTATTCAAATCCTGTTGCAGGGCTGCCGCATCTGCACTATTACTAATAATCCTTCCCAGCTTCGCATCACCTGCACACAACTGAATATCCCCTTGCAATCCACTGACAATGTCATTGATGTAAAGGTTAAACAATATAGGTCCCAGTACTGAGCCCCATGGGACCCCACTTGTAACCCTCTGCTTCCTTGAAACTGCCCTACCATACACAACTCTCTGATACCTGTCGGACAGCCAATCCTGAATCCAGTTGACCAATCTGACATCCAGACCCATGTGCTGCAACTTAAATATCAGCTTATCATGTGGCACCCTGTTAAATGCCTTCGCTAAGGCTAAGAAAATGGCAGTATATGCCTTTCCCTCATCTAATGTTCTTGTAACTTTATTATAAAAGGCTAGCATATTGCTAAAACAAGAGTGCCCCTTCACAAATTCATGTTGACTCTCACAGATAACATTACCCTCATCTGCCCAGTTCTGTATACGGTCCTTCACTACTTTCTCCAAGATCTTACTAACTACTGATGACACACAAACTGGCCTATAATTAGACACTTCCAGTATGCTACCACCCTTATGCAATGGCACTATCTTACCTTCCTTCCATTCCACTTTTCCTGCAGCCAGACTTTCATTGAAAAGCCAGGTCAAAGGCACTGTCAGTTCCCTAGCACATTCTCTCAAAACTCGTGGTGAAATACCATCCAGTCCCACAGCTTTACTGACATCCAGAGTACTCAGTATTTGAAACACACTTTCCTCCTGTACCTCTAAACCTCTAAACCTCGAACCTGCCCTATCCCCTCTAGCATTAAAACTGACTCTTCCAACAATTAAAGAACTAAAGGAAACACTGAAACAAATGAAAAACGACAAATCACCAGACAATGATGGCATCACCATTGAACTAATAAAATATGCAGGTGAGATTATTTACCCTTACATCCTGAATATTCTCAATCTATATCTAGAAGAAGGAAAAATCCCAGATGAATGGAACAACACCAACCTAGTGTTAGTGCACAAAAATGGAGACAAGGAACAAATAAAAAATTACCATCCAATAAGCCTGTTACTAACATTCTATGAACTCCTCACAAAAATCATAGCAAACAGGATAACACATGTACTAGAAGATAATCAGTCAATAGAACAAACAGGATTGAGATCCTTTTTTTTCAGTACTATGGACAATATCCACACACTAAGACAATTATTATTATTAGATAAATGTAATGAATTTAATATACCCCTTTGTCTAGCTTTCATAGATTATGAAAAAGCTTTTGACACAGTCAAGACGATGGAACTAATAACAGCCCTAGAGAAACAAGGTGTTGAACCCCAGTACATCAAACTTCTAAAACATATCTATAGCAATTATACTGCAACCATAATGCTATGGAACAAGAATATGAAAAAAAAATCTAAATTCAAGGAGTTAGGCAAGGGACACTGTCACCAAAACTGTTCATTGCAGTACTAGAAGAAATCTTTAAAAACTTAAACTGGAACAATAAAGGCATAAAGATAAATGAGAAATACCTCTGACACTTAAGTTATGCAGATATGATATCTTGATAATAGCTGAAACAGCTAAAGAACTTCAAGGTATGATAGACCAACTTAATACACCAACTTCAGACTTAAGAAAGTCTGAAGAAAGGTCTAAAAATAAATACTGGGAAAACTAATGTTCAACAAGTCAGCAATAAAATCACCCATCACCCTAGGAAATAATCAATTAGATATTGTAGATCAGTTTGTCTATCTAGGACAGCTCTTTGATTTAGATAAAGGCATTGAATCAGAAATCAATAGATGAATACAGTTGGCATGGACAGCTTTTGGAAAACTAAGTTCCATTCTTAAGAGTGGTATCCCATTGTGCCTAAAAGGAAAGTAATTGATCGGTGCTTAATACCAGTCATGGCTTATGGTAGTGAGACCTGGAACCTAACAAAAAGACTGGAAAACAAATTGAAGATTACTCAAAGAAAATGTGAAAGAAATATCCTAGGGATCTTTTTAAAAGATAAAATAAGAAACTCTTGGCTTAGAGAGAAAACCAAGATAAATGACATTCTAATTCATATTAAGACCAGAAAATGGAAGTTGGCAGGCCATGTAATGAGAAGAGGGGATGGATGCTGGACCAAGGAACTTACAAACTGGATATCAACCAGATGAAGAAACAGGGGAAAGCCAAGGACTAGATTGGATGATGACCTTAGAAGCTTTGACAAGAAGTGGAAGAAGACTGCCAAAGATAGAAAGAAGTGGTCAAAAATGGGAGAGGCCTTTGTCCAGCAGTGGACTGACCAAGGCTGAAAAAGAAGATGATGATACAATAATTTATTGGTTATTTGTGCATTCCTAATTTTGTTTGATATTGTTACACCTTTAATTTTTTTTCTAATGTTTCATCTGAATGGTTTCGCTTGATTGTCTTATTTTTATAGTTTCTGGACACATTTCTGCTGCATATGTAGGTATTGCTCTGACAACTTCTTCATAGATTCTTTGCAGAAAAAATGGACTGCAATAAATGCTGCATACTTATAGCATTTATGACAGCATATAATTTGTTGTTTACAAAGATGCTGTGGAGGATTATTTCTCTTAACTAAAAATAAGTTATTAAATTGTACATTTGTTTGGTTATAACCCTTAATATAGATTTCACATGGTCTTAATCAAAATGTTTCTGTGTATAATTACCCTGTCATTTTTTTTTTTTTTTCTAAATTCAAAACTGGCATTTTATGTATTAAATGTAGTTACATTATATTCAGTTTTATGAAATTTGAGATTCAGGTTGTAAGATCTGTATTCCTTTTGCTGTTGGTGTGGGGATTAAAACATTGGGCCTAATCATGTTCATATTAAAATTTTTGACTTGTGTATGTATCTGTGTATGCCTGTGCATTGATTTATTGTGTAATTATTTATTTATTTATTTATTATGCAGCTTTCATCACTCAAGCATCATCCATTGTTGTGACTCTTGTGGTAAGTTGAATAATAGCATGGCATTAGAAAATATTAGAGCCAATAGGGCATATTTAATCATAATTGTTTTACTTGCTTTGATAGGCATGCTAAAGCACTATTTGTACACTGACTGAATACATAAGGCTACAACAGTTCATAAAAGTTCCAGAAATCGTTATTAGATTCCAGAATTTTAAACTTGTTTGTTACTTTTTTTTAATGCAATGTCCAAACAGGTTAGACAGTTACTGATGTTCCCATTAGTAATTGTCCAATCTTTCTTGCTGATCACCTTGCCATTTGCATGGTGTGGTCTGTGTGGGTTTAATAAAGTTTTATTATTATTATTATTCAGGCCTGCATGGAGTCAAAAGACTCATCGTGGGAGGTCCCTCCTAGGAAACACAAAGTCTATCATACCACTCCTTGAACTCCTTGACCATTCTCATTCTCACCACTCTATCAGGCAATGCATTCCATGGTTCAACCACCCTCCATGCAAAGAAATCACTCCTCACCCTCTTGTTCACAGCTTCCTTTCGTAACTTCCAGGGATGTCATCGTTCCTTCCTGCTGTTCCACCAAGAGAAAGAACTCCCCAGTGCCAACCCTGTAACTACCTCTCAACAGTTTAAAAGTCTCAATCATATCACCTCTCCTTCTTCTATCCACCAAACTCTGCATTCCACATTCTCTCAGCTGATCCTCATAACTAACATTGTATAGTCCTGAAACCATTTTTGTTATCTGCCTCTGTACCCTTTTCACAGTGATATTAATAACAAAATTTTCTTTGAATGGTGTAGTATGGATGCCATATTTCATATTAATCTTGAGACTTATGTCCCTCATTGGAAAAACAAATTTTGGTTTAGATCCTCTCAAAAATGTTAGTATCTCCATCTAAGCTTTTTCAACCAAGGTTGCATTAGCCATTTTCAGATGGAAGTGATACTTTTATCCTCCATAATCTCAGATGATTCTTCTTGTACATCAGCTGACCTGAAAATGCTTGCTCTCAGTAGATAGTAATAACTGACACATTGGGACATTAGTTTTCATCATCATCATGCTTTTCAAGGATTTAGGCCTAGAGTTGCCTGTTCCAAACCTTAGACATCATCGTTGAATCTCTTTAGAGGACATCCTGGTTTTCTTTTTCCTGATGGTTTGTAATTTAAGGCTTGTTTAGGTAATCCTTCTGTCTTCATTCTTTCAACCTGTTCCATCCATTTATGTTGATATTTTTTAATTTTTTCTATTATTGATTTCTGGTTTAATTCTTTCATAATTTCTTCCTTTCTTTTGTGATTTGAATAGAGTATACTCTGCAGTTTTTCTCATAAACTTCATTTCAGCTTTTATTAATCTTTGTTTATCTTTTTTTTTTATTGCCCAGATTTCACTTCCATACAACAGGACTGGTAGAGCTAATTAGTCTGGTTTGTTTTTGTACTAGGTTAGGTTTAAATATAGAGTTAATTACACCTGTTATTTTTAAATATTTTGCAATTTTTAGGCTTATATCTTTTTCATTTTCATATGTAATCATACATCCTAGGTAGTTAAATGAATTCACTTGTTCTAAAATCTTGTTATCTATTACTATTTTAGTTTTTACTGTATCTTGTCCTTTAAAGGCCATAGTTTTTGATTTTCTGTTGATATTAATTATCATTCCGTAATCTTTGGCTATCTCATTTAAATTTAAAATATCTTTCTGTAAGTTATCTTCAGAATTTGTAATTATTTTGCAGTTATTTGCAATATCATCAGCAAAAAGGAGAGTGTTTAAGTTCAGAGTTAAAAAAAATTTAATACCTTAATGGAAATTTTTATTCCATTTTATTATTATTTCATTTAGATAAATATTAAAAAGAGTTGCTGAAAGGGTACATCCCTGTTGGACTCCTTGGTTTATCTCTCTTGGATATGATACTTCATAATTTTATCTTATTTGTATTTGATTATTTTCATATCTACTTATAATAGCTTTTAGAATATTATTTGGTATTTGTCTTTCTTTTAATATGTTAAATAAAATACAGGTAACCCTCGTATAATGCAGTACTTATACAATGCAGTCTACAAATTGTAGTAGCCCTTGTTCAATGCGGTACTTATACAACACGGTTTCGATAAAAACACAGTCTACAAATTGTAGTATCTTTTCTTTATTTTTCATATATTTTTCACTGTGTGACTTAAAAATCAAATTTTATCTTCATGAAATTTGCATCTGCCTGTCTCGTGCATGTGGTTATAAGTAGCGAATTTATATTAGGCGAAATGCCCTTTAGCACGCATGCATGTCTATTGTTTAACGTATAAAGTTTTTATTGTTGAAAGTTGTCTTCGTTTTCTGCCAGGAAAACACATTAAAAATCATAAGTGTGTTAATCTCATGCTGAGCACTTTATTTTCTGGTAAGTTACATACAATATGTAATGCTTTTTTTTTATGTAAAAATTTTGTTTATAAGGATAATTTAGTTCAATATTAACCTTACATGTATATAGAAGGGGTGCTTAAAGACTAAAGCTGTTTAAGTGGGAAGAGACTTCCATTTAGCTCTTGAGAGACACTTGTGACATTATGATTAGGAATTATAGACACATTAACACAAGAATATTTTAATATTTGCCAAATATTTCAGTCTGAAACTAACAGACTATCCTCAGTGACTACGTAGTAACAGTTTTTAACAAGGTGGAATACCAACAATTGATCATTCAAAAGTAGAACGAGCCACGTAATGTTACATTGCTAAGTATTAAAAAGAGGAAAAATTTCACCAGAGTGATGATTAAATTATAGATATTAATTCACAATTTCATATGATAATCTTAATTTCTAAATAACATTAGACTAATGTAGGAATTAAAAGTTTCAATTAAAAAAAAATAATACTTTAATGTGTTATCTTATCCTAATTAAACTTTTGCATATGGGAAAGTCTTGAGGTTTGGGATCCATCGATGGGAGGATGCATACTCGATTGGAGGAGCTGTATTGGAGGAGGTAGGGGAGACAAGAGATCTGGGGGTAAGGATTGATAGAAAACTGAAATTCAGGGAGCATATTGCAAAGGTGGTGAGGGTAACTCAGAGGATTGCTGCAATACTGAGAATGACGCTGACCTGCAGAGATAAAAGAGTTATCATTCCTTTGTATAAGACCCTGATCAGACCACACTTAGAGTATTGTTCTCAGATTTGGTCCCCAGAATTTGAAGGGGATAAATTGACTGTGGAAAGGGTACAGAGGCAGATAACAAAGATGGTTTCAGGACTGTACAATATGAGTTATGAGGATCGACTGAGGGAATATGGACTGCAGAGTTTGGTGGATAGAAGAAGGAGAGGTGATATGATCGAGACTTTTAAACTGTTAAGAGTCAGTTACAGAGTAGACATTCGAGAGTTCTTTCGCTTGGTGGAATGGCAGGAAGGAGCAATGACAAGGGACCATCCCTGGAAGTTATGAAAGGAGGCTGTGCGCAAGATGGTGAGGGGGGGTGGTTTCTCTTTGTGCAGGGTGGTTGAACCTTGAATGCATTGCCTGAGAGAGTGGTTGGAGCGGGAACGGTCAATGGGTTCAGGGAGTGGTATGATAAACTTTGTGTTTCCTAAAAATGATCTCCCATGATGAGTCTTTTGACTCCATGGAGGCCAGGATAATAATAATAATGATATTTAAAGTACAAAAAGCCATGTAAAAACTGAAATGTGGAAAGGCAGCTGTAGTAGATGAAATTCAATCAGAAATGATAAAATATGTAGGTATAAAAGTTTTTTCATGGATGCACTGCATAATTGAGAATGGCTGGCCAGACAGCTGAATTCCAGGTGATTGGAGTAGAGCTCTCATAGCACCCATAATTAAAAAGTGAAATAATCCTGAATGTGAGAATTACAGATGAATTCCCATACTGAGTGTTTCAGTTAAGATTTATACAAGTATACTTGAGAAATGGTTAAGCAAAATTGTAGAAGGGAAGCTTGGTGAAGAAAAAACTGGATTCAGGCAAATAGAGGTTGTCAGAATCAGATTTTCACTTTAAGACAAATAGTTGAGAAATCTTGGGAATATATAAATAGGATTTGCTTTTAAATTTTGTACATCTGAAAATATGACATATAAATGGTATAAGGTGCCAAGAGGAAAGCTGTTCAAATATACATTTATATGGTTCATAGTTAAGAATTTATGGAGACACAACACATGTGTTAAAATAATTACTTTATTTAATATTAGGAAAGTAACAATTGACGTTTTGACCTCTGTATTGAGGTAATCATCAGGAAAATACATTTGTATAAGATACAAGCTAAATGCCACTGTACTTTACAAAGGTAAAATGAATCTAACTGCTTATTAATCTTTTAACTAGCCTGATCTCTTGTGGAAAAAGCTAAATTAATAATATTAAATTAAAAAAAATTAAAAACTAAATTAATAATATCAAATTTAAAAATTTTATAAATAGATTTAAAAAAATTAAAAACCAATAAATATAAAAATAAATTAAAAATGTAAATTAAAATAAATAAAAATAAACACAAAATATTTTTTAAAAATATTAAAAATGCCGGTCCGAGTGGTTAGTGTATCCTGCCAGCCTAAAGCCCAAAGTCTAACTCAGATATGTTGATGATATTTTAGCCATTTGGCCCCACAGCCGTGAAACATTAAATACATTCCTTCTCCACCTGAACAAACAACATAAACGTATCCAATTCACCATTGAAATCGAAAACAAAAACTCTTCTCCTTTTCGAGACACACTCGTCACACATCTTCCTTCAGCACATACACAAAAATTCATACCACCACTGAACACAAAAACTAGGAGCCATAAACACCTTCGAACACGGAGCACTAACAATTTGCTCCAATGAACAAGCTCTGAACAGAATTTGAAATCATTAATAACACATTTGTAAAATATGGCTTCAATAAAAAAACAGTTCACAAAATCCTTCATAAAAATACCACTAAATAAAAAAATAACAAGAATGCCTTAGCATTTCAGAAAAAATAGACAGAACACTACATACATACAACATCAAGACTACCTTCAAACCCCTGACAAAATTAAGAAATTTACTCAGTGCTTCCAAAGATCCTTTTCCATACCTGGCCCACACAGGGGTTTACAAAATCCAGTGTACATGCAACCTACTCTACATAGGGGAAACAGGATGCGCAATTCTAATCAGAAAAGACGAACACAGAAGACACATTAAATATCTCCATTATGGTAAAACAGGCCTATGAGACTATACACTCCAAACATGCCATGGAATTCACTGGAAACACACCAAGTCCCTACACCTCCCCAAAGCCTAGTTTGAAAGAAAATTCAAAGAAGCATGTGAAATGCTAAAACACTATTGAAACCTGAACAAAAATGATGGATTAACATTCCAAGAATGTGGAACCCTCTGCAACCCTTACAGCAACCAGAACAAGCCTAGAAGAAAATCTCAATACAAGTGGACTTTAGAAATGTTTAATGTACGGAGACTGTTCAATAAGTTATAAGACTATATTTATACAGAAAACAGATTACCTTTAATCGTCATCATTTACATGGTCTTTTTCGAAGTAACTACCGTGAGACGCAATGCATTTGTCCCAACGTTGCGTCCACTTCTTAAACACATGTGAAAGTCCGTTTTTTGAGAGTTCTTTCAAAACCGCCTCCGCAGCTTTTACACATGCTTTGTTGCTTTCGAAATGGCGGCCTCTTAGTGGTTTCTTGAGCTGAGGAAACAGCCAGAAATCGCACGGTGCGAGATCAGGACTGTATGGAGGGTGTGGTAGGATATCTATGTTGTTCTTCTGCAAAACGTCCACTACACCACCAGCAATATGTGGCCTTGCATTATCGTGGTGCAATAAGAAGCCATTCTTCAGCAATGGATGCTTCCTTTTGACATGCTGTACCATTGTTCGTAAAACATCTGCATAGTATGAGCCGTTTACAGTATTCCCGGGCTCTACAGCGTGTTGGTAAACAATGCCTTTGTAGTCAAAAAACATTATGGTTATAACTTTACCAGCTGATTTTACAGTTTTTGCTTTCTTGGGCGAAGACGGATGCTTCCATTCACTGCTTTGTTGTTTCATTGTAGGGTCATAGTGATACAACCAAGCTTCATCTGCTGTAATGATTCATTTTAAGAAGTTGTCACCTTCTTGTTCCAGTCTTTCTTTCCATTCTGTGCACACATCCACTCGATGCTGCATTTGCTCCGGTGTCAAGAGTTTGGGAATCCATCGGGCGCAAACACGTTTCAGTCCCAAATGTTCAGCCATGATTGAGTGAACACTTCCCACAGAAATATTCAGGACAACATGCAGCTGGCATACTGTAATTCTGCAATCCTCCTTGATGATAATCGCTGCTGTGTTGATCATTGTCTCTGTGATGGACGTTGAAGGTCTTCCCTCACATTCAAGATCTTCCACATTTTGACTTCCTTCCTTAAAAGTTTTATGCCAGCGAAAAACACTTGCCCTCGACATTGCTTCATTGTGGAAAGTTTTGCGTATCATGTTAAAAGTGTCCAATGCCGATTTTTGCAAACGCACACAAAATTTAATCACATAACGCTGTTCCAAGGATGCTTCCATTTCGACGACTGGTTGCAGCTCATAGGCGCGCCGAAACAAGCTTGCGTTTAGTCATGTGACACTCTGGCACATATCAGCCCATATACGCCATCTATCAACCTCTTTCGTTAATACAGACAGCAACATTTCTTTATTCCACAGAAATTAATATTGTGATGAGTGGTTTCGCGACAGTAAAATTAGTCTTATTACTTATTGAACAGCCCTCGTAGTTATGTTTTAAATTAAAAAAATATTTTATATGTTTATTTTTTATTTATTTTAATTTAATTTTAATTTATTTTTATATTTATAGGATTTTAATTTTTTTAAAATCTATTTATACAATTTTTAAAATTTAATATTATTAATTTGTTTTTTTCCAAAAGAGGTCAGGCTAGTTAAAAGATTAATATGCAGTTAGGTTCATTTTACCTTTCTAAAGTACAGTAGCATGTAACATGTATCTTATACATATGTATTTTCCTGATTATGATCTCAATACAGAGGTCGAAACATTGATCGTTACTTTGCTAATATTAAGTAAGGTAATTATTTTAATACGTGTGTTGTGTCTCCATAAATTCTTAACTATGAATGTTGACCACTGTGTAACCTTAAAAGAAAGTACATTTATATGGTGTTAATGGGACATTATATTGAGTAATACATAGTATTGCACAATACAATGTCCCATTAACATTGGATATTTGAATAATTATAATTATTCAGATATCCAAAATATAAATATAATATCCAAATCATTTATTTCAATCAATATACTTTCCCTCAGCTTTGATACAGCGTTTGACACGGTCAATTCGTTAAATGAGTGTTTCATATCGGTTTGGGATACTGTTGAGAGTCATGGTTACTGATGCTTGAACGTTTTCACTGGTGTTGTATCACTTTCCTTTCATCAGCAAATGAAGTTGGGGGAAGAGAAAGAAGTCACGGGGTGCTAAATCAAGTGAATACGGTGAGTGATCCAACATACAAACTTGGTTTTTGCTTAAAAACTGTTTCACAATGTTCGAACGATGAGATGGTGCATTGTCGTGCAAAAGTGACCAGCTGCCTGCATCACAATATTCATGCCGTACGCAATGAATTCTCGCTATCAATTGCTTCCAGACTTCGAGATAAAACTCGCCATTGACCGTTTGGCCAGGTGGAACGAATTCTTTGTGAATAATGCCCTCGGAATCGTAGAAACAAATCAGCATTGTCTTTACTTTTAACTTCTCCAAGCGACTTTTTTCGGATGCCCCTCTTCTGGTGGTCTCCACTCAGCACTCTGGTGCTTTGTTTCTGGCTCATATTCAAAACACCACGTTTTGTCACCAGTAACGATAGTTTCAAGGAAGTTTGAGTCTTTATGAGTGGTTTTAATGAGATCCTCGCAGTGCTCAATTTGTTACATTTTTTGTTCATCAGTCTACTTATGGGACACAAATCGCGAATTCAATTTACAAAGGCCCAAACTCTAGGTCAGAATGTTGTGCACAGTTGATTTTGGAATCCCCAATTCATCTGTAATCAATCTCACAGATGTTTTCGTATTTCTTTGATGAAATCACGCACTTTTTGGATGTTAACTTCGCTCAGTCCAATTTTTGGATGGCCTAGCTTTTCGTCGTCCTCAAGCGCCTAAACCACTTTGAAATCGTTTAAACCACTTGTAAACTTGAGTAAGGGATAAGCATTCATCACTGTATGCTTTTCGAAGCATTTGATGCGTTTTGGTAAAACGTTTACCAAGTTTAACACGCAAGTCAATCGCAGCTCTCTGTTTGAAACTCATTTTCCGATTGTTCGTCAAAACACACTGTCACTCTTGGCACTATAACTCGGCTTCTAATGAAACAAATGTCATAAACAGTTGACACAACACTAATGAAGGTTGCCGCTTTCGACAACAAAAAGATACAACAGGTGGCACCACTAGTTTTTTCTATTTTCGAAAAGTTCGGTTTCTTTTTGGAAAGAGGGTGTAGAATTGAAGGAGGTACAAGGAAGATGTTTGATGTTAAATCAGGAGTGTGACAAGGGTGTACATTAACTCCACTATTATTCATTATCTATATGTATCACATTAATGATGGAAAGTGGTATTAAATCTGATATCAAAATTGGCGATAATCTTAGCTCTTTATTCTTTACGCAGATGATAATGATATTATTATTATTACTACGTGACACCTCTAGGGAGTCCATAGACTCATTGAGGGAGGGCACCTACTCTACAACTCTGTTTCCACTAAAAACATCAACTCTATCCTGAATGGAGAACCTAAAGAACAAGTAAAACATTTCAACTATTTAGGTACACTTTTTAGTGAATATGGCAAATTAAATATCCAAATAGACAATAGAATTAGCAAAGCTTTTATGGTAGGAAGTCTGCTGAATAAATTTATAAAGAATAGCAATGAAATTAGTGAAAGCACTAAATTAGCTGTATACAAGACAATGTTCAAACCAATTTTCACTTATTAATATGAGAGCTGGGTTAGAAATAAACACTTGATCAAAGACTGGAGACCACAGATCTGAAAGTTCTGAGAAAGATTAGTGGAGTGAACAGATGGCATCAGTGTCAGTATCATATTAAAAATGAAGACATTAGAAAGGAACTTGCAATTGTTAGCATTCAGGAATGTGCTAGCAGAACCAATCCCAGATTGTATGGGCACTTAAAGAACTGTAGAGGAAAGATCAGAAAAACAAGTGCTCATTGCCAGGTTGGCAGCAAAAAGACCAATATGTGGGGGATTAATATGTTAAAAAGTGCCTTAGAAGAGTGTAATATGAGATCTGATAATGTTGTGAACGTGACAGATAAGAGCTTAATTTTGAGGAAAATTGATCGGAAGTTATTAATGGTGTTACTTTTTCATGTAGTACTATCATAATATCCTGCACCCCATGAGGATATGTATCAGGAATTTGATGATGATGTACCAGGATGGTCTGAAAAGTTCTCAGCCTCGACCATAGATAGCAACACTATCGGCAAGATTTTTTTTTCTAAGTTGGTGCATCTGTCATAAACATCCATGTGAAATGCAAGTCATTCTATCAAGTAGTTTGTTTTATACTGTTGTCTGAAGCAAAAGTGTTTTCTGTATTCCTTGAAATGGATAAATTTGAGTATCGTGCGGTTATAAAATTCTTTGCAAAAGAAGATAAATAGCCTTCACCCACGTATTCAATTCACCATGGAAAAAGAAAATTCTGGTACTTTACCATTTTTGGATAGCCTCCTTACTCGAATTTCTTCTGGTACCTTATCTACAAGCTTCTTTCGAAAACCCACATTTACTGGCAGATACATTCATAAAAAGTCTGCTCACCACACATCTCAAAAATTTGGCATTCTTACATCCCTAATTAATAGAGCACATAAAGTCTGCTCTTCTCCAGTAATCTTACAACAAGAACTTTCCACCATTAACTTTTTAATGATGAAGAAACCTAAGGTTTCTTCAACAGTCTGCAGAGTTCCAATCCCTTACATTCCAGGAATCTCAGAATCTATAGGTAAAATTTTGAAAAAGTACCAATTAATTCCCATGTATGTTCCTATCAACAAAATTTCCTCTTTATTGCCTTCTACAAAGGATAAACCGTCATCTCTATCTTTGGCTGGCGTTTACCAAATACCATGTGAATGCGATGTCTCTTATTTTGGACAAACTGGCCATTCTGTGGAAAAAAGAATTAAAGAACATCAATATTATATTGAATACAACAAACCTCAGAAGTCTGGTCTAGCACAACACAGTATTATTAACACTACTCATAATATCCAGTGGGATAAAGCTATTCTCCTCCATAGATACAGGTTCAAATATGAACGCCTTTTTAAAGAAAGTTATGCAGCTATTTTACATCGACTGAATTTGAATCGAAATGATTGTCTCTCTCTCTTGAAGATCTGGGAGACTTTTATTTTATGTAATCAATAAAAAACCAATTATCTTAAATATTAATTATATTATTATTTGCTATCATTTCCTAGCACGCGGAAACAATTGTTTTTTAATAGGTGATCCACCGAATGTTCATTACTTGTATTCCATTTATATAACTGTTTGTATGACACTGAAGATGTACTATTAGTTTTAGTATGAAATATCTGTACCTTATTAATTAAATAGTTATTACTGTGGTCTTACGTGTTCTTTTATAATTAATAATTTTTAAAAAAAAGGTTTAACACTGAAAGAAATTCATTTGAAGTTCATAAAAGTTTTTGGGCTCTCTTCTCCTTCGTTTTAGACAATTAAGAAATGGGCTGCTGAGTTTAAACATGGCCGTATTAGTCTTGAAGATGATCCACATGAAGGACATCCAAAAAGTGTAACAACACCAGAAATCATTGATCAAGTGCACGATATGGTATTGGATGACCAGTGAGTCAAAGTGCGTGAAATTGCTGAGATTATAGGCATTTCAAAAGAGTAGGATATATTTTGCATGAAATATTGCAAAAAAAAAAAAAAGCTTTGTGCAAGATGGGTGCTGCACTTGCTCACAGCAGATCAAAACCTCACCTGCATGAAAATCTCTGAACAGTGCTTGGAGTGTTTTAACAAGAATAAAACTGATTTTGTGTATCGATTTATTACTATGGATGAGACTTGGATTCACCCCATTATACACCAGAATCCAAGCAGCAGTCAAAACAGTGGGCTGGTTGTTTGATACCAAAGAAGAAAAAGTCGGTTCCATCAGCAGGAAAGGTTATGGCATCTGTGTTTTGGGATGCTAAAGGCATTTTGTTTATTAACTATCTTGAAAAGGGTAAAACAATAACTGGGGAATATTATTATTATTTTTTAACCAGATAACAAAAAAATTCCTGAGAAAAGCCTGGTTTGCAGATGAAAAAAAATCATCTTTTATCAGGACAATGCACTTGCCCGCAAAGGTCTTTTGGCAATGAGAAAATTAAGGGATCTGCACTGTGAATTGTTGGAACATCCACCCTATTGCCCAGATTTGGTTCCCTCTGAGTTCTATCTCTACCCAAAACTAAAACTCTTTCTTGCTGGTCAGCATTTTTCTTTGAATCAAGAAGTGATTGCAGCTGTAATTTGCAGATCTTACTGAGAGCCACTACAGGGACGGAATAAGTGCTGGAGCATTGCTGGAATAAATATATTAGCTTTAAGGGAGATTATGTTGAAAAATGAGAATAATTTTGAAATTATAAATTTGTTTTTTCATTGTTAGGTGGAGAACTTTTCAGCTCACCCTCCTATATACAATATCATTATTATTAAGAGAGACCTTCAGGGAGTCAGAGACTCATCGAAGGAGGCCACGTACTACACACATCAGCTATCATACTTATTCTTGAATTCATTCACACTGATTGCACTCACAACATCCAATGGCAATCCATTCCAATCATGCACCACTCTCTGAGAGAAAAATCTAGCCCTCACACCCTTCTTGGCGGCCTTCATTCTCAGCTTCCAAGGATGCCCTCTCATCCTTTCCCCACCCTCCATAAATTGAAAAATCCCATCAATTGAAATCCTGTATGAGCCTTTCAGAAGTTTGTAAGTCTCAATCATATCACCCCCCTCTTTCTCCTGTTTGCTAGTGTCTGCAGTGTACAAATTCTCAATCTGTCTTCATAATCAGTATTCCACAATCCTGATGTCATTTTAACACTCTTCTTTGTACTCTCACCAATATATCAGAATCACAATGGAAACCAGGAGACAGACCTGTGCACAATAGTCCAAGTGATGTCTTATCAGGGCATTGTAAAGAGGCAAAATTACACCCTTATCTTTACATGTGAATGTTCGTTTCAGCATTGAAATTATCTTTTGAGTTGTATTTGCAATCTTTGCCACATGGCCCCTAAACTTCAACTTCCTATCTACTCACACTCCAAGATCCCTAGCCTCATCAGTTTCTTCTAGCCTGATCCCACCAATATAATACGACATTGGATATCCAATCATGCCGAAGTGAATGACTTTACATTTACTGACATTGAACTGACACCCATTTTCCCATGCTCACAATTCCAGCCTATTCAAATCATTCTGTGAAGACTGCATATCAGCAGCATTCCTGATTACCCTACCTATCTTTGAATCATCAGCAAATAACTGTATGTCGCTTGTCAAATCCTTCCCAATATCATTAATGTACAGATTGAATAACAGTGGACCAAGCACTGATCCTTGTGGTACACCACTTGTGTACACCTTAAACCTTGCAGACTCAGATCCCCTCGTATACCACTTTTTGATATCTGTCAGTCAGCCATTCTCTTATCCATGCTAATATTGTATAACGCAAACCCATTTTCTGCAATTTATGAAGCAGTCTGCCATGCTGTATTCTGTCAAAAGCCTTAGCAAAATCCAAAACTATCATAGCGTATTCATTCCCCTTGTCTAGTTCAATGGTAACATTGTTATAGAATGTGAGCAAGTTGCTAAAACATGACCTTCCCTTAGTAAACCCATGTTGTTCATTGTAAAGCAGAGATTCACTGTCAATACGTTTATGAGTGCGGGCCCTAACCAATTTTTCTAAAATCTTCACCACCTCTCCTGAGATACTAATTGATCGATAGTTGGATACGTTGGTCTTTGCACCACCCTTGTGCAATGGAATTACCATACATTCCTTCCATTCCTGCAGAATCTTCCCTGTTCTGAGACTCATATTAAACATCCTGGTCAAAGTAATGGCTAGTCCAACTGAACACTCTTTTAGCACACATGCTGATATTCCATCAGTCCATATTGCAGAATTCTTATTCAATTTGTGCAGCAGCTCTAATACCTTAGCCTCACACATCTGCGTTTCTTCATCTATTGAAGATGAGCTCAATGTTGCGTTCACCAGGTTGATAACTTTTAACGAAATGGGCACTCATTAACTGAACAACCTCTTCTGCATCTGTACCCCTAATGCCATCTGGATTTAGAAGAGTTATTCTTTCATATTCATTCTTTCTTTTGCTTGCAGCATGTTGATAGAAGTCTTGTGGGTTGTCTTTAGCATGCAGAACGAGTTTCTTTTCATAATCAGACTTTGCTTTCTGTACAATAGTTGTGAATATTCTTGCCTACTGCTTATAACATTCATAATGGACATCATCCTTATGCAAACGGTATTCCTTCCCTTTTGTTACGAATCTCTTGCTTAATAAGATTACATATCCATTTGACTCCTACTCTATTTATTCTTTGAACTCTGAGGACACATTCTGATATCGCATTATTTAAGTATTGTTTAAATGCTTCCCATGCACTGTCGATATTCTTTCCATCCAGCAACCGATCCCATTCCACTGAACTCAGTATACTCCTCAGTTGGTCATAATTTCCTGCTTTGTAGTTCCGCATGTAACCTTTTCTGAATGGAACATTCATAAACTTCATGTTTATGAATGTTCAAGTTTATAACATAACCTTACTAAGTACATGTAAGGTCATGTTACCACATGATCACTGTCACCAACTGGAGACAGAATAGTTATGTCTTTAACTGAAACACCCTCTTGACACTATAATCAAATCTAGCACTCTTTGACCTCGAGTTCCTTCTGTCACATGCTGCTTGAGGAAGTTGTCCCACAACAGCTCAATAAATGCATTCTCATTCTTCTCATGAGATTCTACTGCTACCCAATCGATATTTGGATAATTAAAGTCTCCCATTATGATTACTCTTTTCACGCTCATCTTTTCATATGTACGATATATGGAACAGATGGTCTGTTATTTAAAAAATAATGAGAATTGTGTTTTTCTCACAATACAATTTAATTAACAGGAGATCAGTAATTACAATCACAAGTTAAAATTCATACAGTTTTAATTTTTATGTACTATACCATACTGTAGTAAACTATACAGCTTATTCTTTCAACACCTTTAATCTTTGTTAAGGCATAAAACAAAATATGAAACGTTTAATTATTTAAAGGTAAAATATTAATCATTTTATGTATAGTTTAATTTATATATATATATGTGGTGGAGATACTAATGAGCAGTTCATAAAGGTCTTTCAATCTTGTGAATGTGACTTCATGGAGATATTGAGAGCAGTTGATGATGAGGAGGAGAGACTGACTGTAAGTGAGCAAGAGGTATATGGGGAGTTGAGAAAACTAGATGTTAATAAGGCTGTAGGACTTGATAATATATCACCATGTATTCTGAAGGAATGTGCCAGGGAGTTGACACCTGCCTTGATATATTTTTTTAATATGAGTCTTACACTCGGTCAAGTTCCAAAGGAGTGGAAGGAGGGCAAGATTGTGCCATTTCATAAAGGAGGTGATTGAACTCGAGAATCAATTTATAGGCCTATCTGTGTGTCAGGTGTTGTGGTTAAGTTGTTGGAGAAGCTTGTGAGAACTAGAATCCAGAATTGGGTTGACAACAGTGGTATTATCTTATTACAATAAAGTGACTGCTTCCTTGGACAGAGGAGAAGGATACACAGTAATTGCATTGTATCGGAGACTGACTATCTGATAGGTATCAGCAAGTTGTATATGAGGGAGTAATATGCTGCGAAAGGAAAGTCACTAGTGGTTTACCTCAAGGGTCTGTTTTAGGCCATTACTGTTTAACTTGTATGTTAATGGTATTGGTGAAGATTTGGATGGAGATATTCAGTTGTTTACAGATGATGCAAGGTTGGGATGAACCATGAAGAGTAGAGAAGATGTTGTGGTCTTACAAGAAGACTTGAATAAAATTGAGTGATTGGGCATGGAAATGGGGATGCGAGTTCAATGTTGCAAAATGTAAGGTTTTAAAATTTGGAAAACAAAGATTTGATGCAGAATTTATGCTTGTTGAGGATATATTGTTGGAGGTGGAGGAAATGAGAGATCTGGGGGTGATAGTGGATAAGGATCAGAAATTTAGAGGACATTTAGCCAGAATTGTGAAGACGACACATATGGACTATTGTGCACAGATTTGGTCACCTGGTTTTTCATAAGGACGAAGAGATGTTGGAAAGGGTCCAAAGGTAACTGACTAAGGTAGTTTCTAACCTCTGGAATGTCAAGTATGAGGAAAGATTGAGAAGATGTAATTTGCAGAGTCTGGTGGACAGGAGGAAGAGGGGAGATATGATAGAGATCTACAAGTTAGTAAGGGGTTGTTATAGGATCAATGCTGGAGAAGTTCTACAGAAAATAGTGGAAGATCGGGGGAGAACCAGAGGTCATCTCTGACAATTGTATAAAGAGGGTGTGAGTAGGGGAGTGAGAAGCAGGTTTTTTTCTTGCAGAGTTGTAAATGATTGGAATGCCTTGCCTGAGAGCATGGTGTCTGCAAGGAGTTTGAGTGTGTTTAAGACACGGTATGATGAGCTGGGTGTGTGTGATAAAAGGACCTCCCAGATGAGTCTTTGACTCCATGAGGTCTTGGGGTAATAATAATAATAAAAAAGAAATAAAAAGTAGGTGGACAATTGTAATATAGTATTGTCCTAATCTTCTTTTCACAGTTCACAAGAATTACTATAGTGTAATTGAATACTTGAACATTTTACATAATGAAAAAGCTATTTAATCTTGTTATTTTAAAACAAATCTTATATTGTGTGAACAATAAATGAAAGAAAACACCAATTGTACTTTTTAGTTTAAAGTTTTTTAAGTGTGAAATGGTGAAAAACTGAAGGCAAATTGTGTGGGGATCAGAGAGTGGAATACTAGAGAAAAGAATTCTGTTTCCAATCAAGTGCAAACAATCGGGTAGAACTATTTTCAATGAAAGATAATTCATGGAATTCAATTTGGCGTGTTATGAAGACAGTTGAATTTTGTAATTTATGTAAAAAATATCTTGAGGCTGCTGATGGTAAGTCTAGATTACTGCAGGATCTTCGAGGATCTTGCAAAATGGAGGCATTTAAGTTCATGAAGCATCCAATTAAAATAAAACATGCCGTGACATAGACTTTTCCAGAAATCATCCAGAAAATACATGTCTAGCTCCTTGCCAAAGAAAAATGCATTCTAAAATGTTTGATCACATTAGGTGGCTTTTAATAAAACCCATTATACAGTTAAATTCAACAAACCATTTATTGACATGACAAACTTAATAGTCCTGCTAAATAAGCATGATAGAGATATAGGTCCAGTAGAACAGTGCCAGGATGATATGAAATGTGAAGAATTTATTATTGCTGATGTCATGAAACAAAAATTAGTCAAGGAAATCACAGAACTCCAGTATAGCAAGTCTTCTTCTAGATGCTTCTACAGATATAGCAAGTGCAGAAATTTTTCTTTATATAGATACATTGATAAAAATCTGAACCTGAAAGGGGCACTTGCTTCCATAATTCCTCTGTGAAACTCAGTGGCTGCAGGGTACTTTGACAGATTAGAGAGTGAAATGGGCAAATTATTCTTCCCATTGAAGACTAGTGATTGGTTAATAGGCATCGGAACAGATGGAGTAGCTAATATGCTGGGAGAAAACAATTGGTTAATGGAAAAATTAAAGAGATGCAAGATCATATATTAGCACACTGTATTGCACGTAATTTGAATACAGCTGTTTTTAAATCCTATTAAAGGTGTTCCCTTTGTTACAGAAATTGAAACAGTAGTAAAAAATATTATACCCCTTTTACCAGAATTCTACAAAAATACTGAAAGAATCAGAAAGAGTAGCAGCCAGCCATGTAACAAACACATATCCTGAAGTTCAAGTATCTGAATTTGGTAAATCGATGTCTAATAGAATGGAAGCACTGACTGCACTTGTTAACAACTATTTTGCAGTAATAATGCATTTGGAGGAAATAGATAATGGAAAAGGGATATCTCCCAACATCAAAAGGCTTGTTAAAGAAAATAACATAACACTTCTTTGCAAGAGGTATATATTTTCTTTTAGATTTTTTTAATTTTATTTAAACAACTGTCATTGATTTCGTAAAAGGGAAGCCTGCTAATTAGTCAAACAAAATACCATGCTGACAGTTGAATGCCCTTAAAGAAATGAGAGAGGCTCCATGACCTTTTGAGCAGATATTTTTAGATAACATAAATACTGTAGGTATATTACCTGCCATAAGATTGGTAAGGAATAGAATACCAAATTGAGTTGATGGATATGGCATTCTTTATGATGGTCAGCATGGATTTGTAAAGGGTGGGTCCTGTTTTAGTAATTTACTTGCATTTTATGATAAGGTGATGAGTGTGTTAGATAAGGGAGAATCATATGCAGTGATATTCTTAGACTTTGCAAAAGCATTTGACAAAAAGCATTGCAAAAGACACAATATCAGAGATCGGCTCTCTGAATGATACCAGCAGGTTGTACATGATGGAGCAGTGACTCAAAAAAGAAGGGTAACCGATGGCATGCTCCAAGGTTCTGTTCTTGGGCTCCTGCTGTTTAACTATGCATCATCAGCAAATAAGGGAAGAATTATAAGTAGCACTGCTGATGCTGAATTCCTTCAGAAAGATTTGAATAGACAAAAGAGTGGGGTTTTAGTTTTAATATTAATAAGTGCAAGGTGTTGCATTTTGGAGTGCAGAAATATAAGGCTGTGTATTATATCGATGGTGCCGTACTGCAGGAAGTGGATGTGATTAGAGATTTGGGAGTGATGGTTGACAGTAGACTGAAGTTTAGAGGGCATATTGCTAGTGTTGCAAAGGTTGCACATCATAGTGCTGCTATGATAAGAAGTACTCTAACATGCAAGGATAAGGAAGTGGTTGTGCTACTGTATAAGGCACTGGTCAGACTACACTTGGACTATTGTGCTCAGATCTAGTCACCTGGTTTTCAATGTGATGTGGAGACATTGGAGAGGGTCCAGAGATGAGTGACTAAGACAATATCAGAAGTTTGGCATGCTGGCTATGGAGAGAGAGGATGAAGAGATGTGGATTGCAGAGGTTGGTGGAGAGGAGGAAGAGAGGAGATATGATAGAGATGTTTAAGTTAAACATCTCTATATCTCTTGAGAGGCATTTATCAGATTAATCCAGAGGGGATTATAAAAGAGTAGAAGGTGTGAGGGGAAGAATCAGAGGTCATCCCTGGAAATTATGTAAAGTGTGGTGAAGAAGGGTGTGAGGAGTAGATTTTTTACATGGAGGATTGTCAGTGAATGGAATGCATTGCCAGAATGTGTTGTTAATGCAAGGAGTGTTAAGGACTTTAAAATTCTATATGATAAATATGTTGTCATTTGAATGAACCTCCCATGATGAGTCTGTCGACTCCATGGAGGGTGTAATAATAATAATAATAAATAATGGTATTCAGATAATAATCTTCATAGCTCAGTCAGTATAGTCGAAGCTCTTTAGTCAGAAAGACTTACATTTGATTGCTGTCCATGACGTGAGGCACTTTTATCTGGTCTCTTTTGACTAAAGGTGAGTTAGCTGGTCTCATACAGAGGTAGCTGGGTTTTTGCACCCAGTAACTCGGGTTTTTCGTACCACAGAACATGCATACCAACCTCGTGAAAACACATCTACAGACATAAGACACTCCTGGAATAAGGATTAACCAACCTATTCCATAGGATTTTGGTTTTGAATGCCTGCATGGTGAAGTTGTGGGTCTATACATGAGCATAAATCAGGAGGGATTCAGATAATGCATGTAGAGAGCTCTTCAAATAGTGAATGGGGGAAACAGACTGTAGATGAAGCTAGAATAATCTAGATGAAGATAGAATAGCTTCTTTGATAAAAAGATTTCTTGAAAATGAATCAGAAATTGCCAAAGCTCTTTCACTATTTAATACATTTACCTGGCTTGCAAATCCAGAACATTTTGGGAAATATTTTGATAATAATGAAGAAATGATTTCATTAAATTTGGTGAAAGGGTGATATGAGTTCAAAGTTTTGAGGAAGCTTTTAAACACACAAGATCTTTTTGAAATAACAATGAGTAATAAGGGAGGGTTTCCATCTCTCTCAATTCTCTTTTCTCTCTCTCATCATTGCCGGCCTGGTTTGCCAAGCGGTTAGTGTATCTGCTCTCCATCCCCAAGGCTGCAGGTTTGAATTGTGCTGTAGGCATGGATGTGTATGATTATAATCATACACATCCACTAGTATTTCCACAGATAATTATCTGTGGAAATACTAGTGTTGGTGGTGGGCAGTAGATGATGTTGGTATAGTTGCAGTTAGTTGTAGTTGGTGGATTGAGTGGTGGAGACAGAGTTGTAGAATAGGTGTCCTCTCTCGATGAGTCTTTGGACTCCTCGGAGGTGTCACGTAATAATAATAATAATGTCAGTGAAGTTTAAATCAAATGAATCTAATAAAAGGGAAGTTGAGGTCATCAGTGAATCTCTTCACCCTGAATAATTTATTGATGAAAAAATAGACTTTATTACAGATAAATCAGTTGGTAAGTGGTAGCATTTTGCAACTAAGAAAAGGCACACAGGAGGACATATGAAGCCCTTATGTAAATGAATTGTGTTGCTGCATGCATTTTAACCCCATATTAAAGAAAAGAATATTTCTGTATAATTATGTGTAATGAAAATTAAAGAATGTATTACTTTATTTTATTATTATTATTATTACTACTACCCCATGGAGTCAAAGACTCATCTAAGAGGTCCTTTTATCATATCATACTGCACCTTAAACACACTAAAATTCTCTTCAGACACCACACTCTCAGGCAAGGCTTTACAATCATGCACAACTCTGCGTGCAAAAAACCTGCTTCTCACTCCCCTGCTCACACCCTCTTTATACAGTTTCCAGGGATGACCGCTGGTTCTCCCCTGATCTCCCACTCTTTTCTATAGAACCTCTCCAATACTGATCCTATAACAACCCCTTACTAACTTGTAGGTCTTTATCATAGCTCCCCCTCTTTCTCTTATCCCTAGACTGTAAATTGCATCTTCTCAATCTTTCTTCATATACGACATTCCAGAGGTCAGAAACTACCTTAATCAGTTGTCTCTGGACCCTTTCCAACATCTATTTGTCCTTTTGGAAACCAGGTGTCCAAATCTGGGCACAATGTGTAGCCTAATCAAAGCCTTATAGAATGGAACAAGAATCTCCCTACATCTACAAATCAGTGTCCTCCGCATCATTCCCAAAAGTCTCTGTGTGGTCTTCACAATTTTGGCAATTTGTCCCCTAAATTTCAGATCCTTATCCACTATCACCTCAAGATCTCTTGTTTCCTCCACCTCCAACAATATATCCCCACCAAGCATAAATTTTACATCATCCCATCTTTGTTTCCCAAATTTTAAAACCTTACATTTTGCAACACTGAACTCACATCCCCAATCACTCAATTTATTCAAGTCTTATTGTAAGGCCACAACATATTCTCTACTCTTCGTACTTCATCCCAACTTTGTATCATCTGCAAACAACTGAATATCTCCGTCTAAATCTTTGCCAATACCGTTAACAGTAATGGCCCTAAAACAGACTCTTGAGTTAAACCACTAGTGACTTTCCTTTTCCTGGATACTGCTACCCAATACACAACTTGTTGATACCTATCAGATAGCCAGTCGCCAATTCAATGCACTATTCTAATATTCAACCCCATCCGATCTAGTTTGACTATCAACTTATCATGCGGTAATCAAAAGTCTTTCCGAAATCTAAGTATATTACTGTGTATCCTTCTCCTCTGTCCAAGGAAGCAGTCATCTATTGTAATAAGTAAGTAGATTACTAAAACATGATCTCCCCTTAGCAAATCCTTACTGTCCATCAAAGATAATAACATTGTTGTCAACCCAATTCTGGATCCTAGTTCTCACAAGCTTCTCCAACAACTTAACCACAAGATGCTTGAGTTCTAACACCTCCCTTATGAAGCAGCACGATCTTGCCCTCCTTCCACTCCTTAGGAACTTGACCTAGTGCAAGTATCATTAAAAAAATATGTCAAAGCAGATGTCAACTCCCTGGCACATTCCTTCAGAATACGTGGTGATATGTTGTAAAATCCTACAGCCTTATTAACATCAAGTTTACTCAATTACAGTCAGTCTCTCCTCTCCCCATCACAACTGCTCTCAATCTCTCCATGAAGTCACATTCACAAGAATGAAAGACCTTTATGAACTACTCATTAAGTATTTCCAACACACCTTCTGCAACAGCTGTCTTTATATCATTTTCTCCAATCAGTGTCATCCTTCCATAATCATTCTTTCTTTTGCTGGCTACATATTGAAAGAAATCCTTAGGATTCTTTTTGGCTTCATTTGCTAACTGCTGCTCATACCTCACTTTTGCTCCCCTTACCAACCAAGTTATCCACCTTGCCTGGTTTTTGTAATCCTCATGGAATTGGTTATTACCACTTCTCTTATGCTCCCTCCATAATGCCCTTTTTCTCTGTATCTCATGCTTAATCTCTTTATTCATCCTTTTCACACCTAGCTTATTTAACTTTCTGACTTTGGAATATATTTAGACATTGCTTCTACTAGATAGTTTTTGAATATCCCCCAAGCTGCATTGATGTCTTTTCCAGCTAACTCTTCATTCCATGCTACACCTGCAATCTTTCTCCTGAATTCTTCGTAATCACCACCTTTGTAGTTACACATATACCCTTTTCTCACAGAGGTCCTCACGCTGCTGGCAACCACCCAGGTAATCACTTCATAGTCACTCTCATCAATTGGAGAGCGATTGGTCACCACCTCATTTATAAGTATATCCTGTGATGAGATGATCAAATCCAAGATCCTCAATCCTCATGTGCCCTCTGTTACATCCTGTGAGGTAGTTGTCCCTCAAAACTCACTCATTTTCTTTACTTCCAGTTGCTATCTCATCTTTCCAGTCTCTATTGCCATAATTAAAATCACCCATAATGATCACTCTTTTCTTATTTGCTTGACTAATTTGATTATACATTTCATAGTCGCTACCATCCACATTACCAGGTCTATAACAAAATTCAACCGAATATTTCATTCTATTCACCTCTATCTCACACCATACTGCCTCAAAACCACTGGCCCTATTTCCCTCTTGCATCTCTACTTTGTATGGACATAACTCTTTCTCTATCATCAATAGCACTCCCCCTTCCCTTTTAACCTTTCTATCCTCACAAAACACATCATACCCTTCCATCTCTATTCCTGTCAGGATGTTATTGTCCTCATCCAGCCATGTCTCACATATTCCAACAATTTTTGGGTGAACAGACTCAATTAATGCAACCATTTCATCTGCATTGTCTCTTACACTTCTAGTATTTGTATACAAATACAGCAGCTCATTCCTGGATCTATAGCTAGTTCCACTGATGCCACTCATTCGACTTGATTTCTCCATGCTCATCTGAAGTCATTTCCCTTTCTCCTTATTCATTTTAGAGCCCTCTTCAAATCCAACTGTTTCCTCTTGATCCCAGGTCATCCCCTTCCTTTCCTGTCTACACATCCATTGACATCTTCTTGGAGCATCCACCTTTCTCACGCTGTGTTCCCTTGTCCACCCTGAGCCTCCCCGTTTCCCTGTCCATCTTGCACACCTCTTCTCTCATTCGCTATACTCATTTCGCTCATCTCTTTATTTGTAACCACCTCTTCAATCTCTCCTGTCTTACTCTTCTCTTCTTCCACATCACTTCCCACTTGATCAGATTCATTCTCTGTACTCACTTCTCTACCTTCCAGTAGCAGTCTCTCCAAGCAACTCACATCGAAACCACTCAAATGCAGTCCATCACTCTTATACAGTTCACTTTGTCCTTCAAACTCATTCCACACATTAACAAACTGCACTCCTTTCTCCACATTTCCACTAACATATCATTCATAATCCTTGCTCTCCGCCTCATCTCACCATTGTCATACCTAGGCAACATGCTTACTACCTTTCCTATCACACTATTCTCTTTTATCTGTCTAAGCAACCTCCTGATATCCAATCTGACATGTTCTTTTCTCAGTCAAGTCATTTGTATCTATTAAAACTACCAACTCTTTTGCTCGCTCACTCCTTTTATCCAGCCTCAATCACTCTACTCATTCTACCTCCATTTTGTCATTATAATACTTAGTTTTTAAAACATCACATATAAGAATATTTATATAAAGTAGACAATACCTTGGGTGACTGAAATTTATTTGTAGCTAGCACTTAGCTTTAGTTGCATATCTGAAGCCCTGGTTTAAGCTAAGTACTGCATGTTGGAGAACCCAAAAATCGCACAATTTTGTATAATTTTATGTGTGCATGTGTATTCAAAATACTAACTGCAGTTGTTTAGAATAATAAATAGTCTTCCAAACTTTCAAGAATGATAAGTCGTCATTTTGATTTTAATTAGGACACCACATAAGAAGGCATCAGAGTTCTCTTTGAATAAACATTTTTTTAAATATGGCATATTGGTATGGTTAGACAAACGTTCGTTTGACTTCTGATATAGAAATCACATATTTATTAATGAGAACTAGTTTTATCAGAATAACATCAGAAGCCTTAAAAATGCTCTGTAATCCAAGAGAGTGTAAGAAAAACCAAGGTTTAATTCTACACCAAGTTTTGTCTGCATTTATTAAAAATCTAGCAACAAAAGATCTGGGATATGATATGCATTATTATTACTATTAGAGATCTCTAGCATGTCAAGGACTTATTGAGGGAGGTGATACATCACCCACACTAGCTATCATACCTTCTCTTAAACTCATTCACACTAGATGCATTCATCACCTCAACTTTAGGTGGGATTTGAATTTCATCTCCAAGTGTGAATCCACCACCCCTGCTTATTGGAGACCTGAAGTTGCATGAAAAAGTTCCATGTTTGGTCTGTAGAGCAGGGTTTCTGGATTTTGTAAAAATAAATTAAAAATCAGAAAAAAAAAATTGATAAAAGGGGAAAAAAATCATTAGCACACCCATGCCTCAAAATTTAGGTTAGTAAATAACCTTTTGTGGGTGGATGACATTAAAAAAAAATCTCCTTTCCCTCCACAAACTTTTCTTTTATTGCAGCTCCTTATTAATGCTACTCATTCATTTAATTCCCACTTGATTTATCCTCTGACTTTGGGTATGTAATCAGCCATTACTTCAAACACTGCCTGACCATTTTCCATGTGCTATCCTTCCCCCCTATAGTGCTGTGGCACTGCTCCAAGCAATGTCCTGAGTCTGCTGATTGCCCTTTCTGTTCTTCTGCATTTGTCCCTTCTTAACTGAAAATTCCACATTTTTATCTACCTTGAAGGTCAAGACTGCATGATTACTCTCACAAGTTGGCGGCAATGTTGTCACTTTAGTTATAGGTAAATCCTTTCATGCAATCCCAGGATGCAGTACTCTCTCAGCTAGCATTTCTGTGCTTCACACAATGTGATCAATTCTTTACCATTGTTTTCTGTATCCTCACCAAAAGATCCAACTGTTAAATCCCCATTTCTGTTCTTTAAGTTCCCAAGTACAAAAAACTTATTTCTACATGTTTCCATCAATTCACTCAGCTGCTCAAAATGCTCATCTTTCACCTGTATCAGTGCATCCCCTGTTGGAGGATATGTTTTTATAATCATTTCCACACTTCATAAATATTGAGTACTACTTTTAGTAACCACTAATAAACTTCAAGTTTTTAATAGAGGTTTTCTATCCCCCTCCCCACAAAGAGACCCCTGTTCTGACTCTTCTTGTCTTATCCATGGCACACCAGATGTGTAACACCCTGAACCTTGTATCTGGTATATTTTTGTTTCTGTCAAAACCACTAAATCTGAATTTTTGTTACTAACCTATTTTAATATTATTTCTAATTTTTCTGTTAAACTTTGTGTTGATGTTCCAGATCTAAAAGTCCATTTTTGTAGCCAATATCATTTCCTAAATTTCTGTCTAGTTCAATTTTATCCTGAGGATATGTAGCAATAAGTTTTTTTTTACAAGAAAAGGGCACCATCCTTTTGCTAACCCCCAAACTAGAGGACCAGAGTTTTATTCTTGGAGTGCACCCTCTCCAAGCCAATCGGACTCAACTCCAGGCCCTTCAGTGTACCAGGTCACACAAAGAGATAGATTAGCATTGGGGTCCTCTACCTCTAGAATGACCCTCTGTAAGGCTATTCTACCCATACAAAACAAGCTTAATGTAAAAAAAGGAAGCATCACTTCACTACTCTAATAACATCAGGGTCAGAAGTTGACAGGAGTTAGCTAAGAGAAATTAGATGGGAAAAGTAAAAGAAAGGGATCTGTCTTAAACAGAGTAGAAGACGAGAGCAATCCAGCTAGGGAACCCTAGGGATACTGCTACCCTTACTATGAAGATAACGGGCACTGTTGGTCCATGGGTTCTTATTCAAAATATTTGGACCACCCTACCATATTTGATGGATCCCCCTCCACCACCCAGAGGACCTGCCTCTAGAGATCAGAGTTCTCCGAGAGTGTAATTCTCACATTCAGTTTTACTTCCCTTTTTATAGATGAGTGCCACAAGAGCTTTACTCTAATTATCTGGAATTTGACCCTATGACCTGGTCTTGTATATTTATACCTCTTTTATACTTTAAAACTAAAAAATTAAAAATTTTATACCTCTGTATTTGAGCATTTATGATTAAATATCATTTACTCTAGCTGCCTTTCTGCATTTTCAGGTTTTTGATGGCTTCTTATACCTCAAGTATTGTTATGAACTCCTGATTAATCCTCTGGAATGTTCCCTACCACTTTACTGACACTACTTGTTTTGTTTAGGAATCTTTCAAAGAAATTGCTCAGGCATCTAGAATATCCTTGGTTTTCATGTCTGGTTTGTCATCTCTGATTCCTTTTACAGTACTCTTCCCTCCCTTTCTAAGCTTTTTTTTTCAGTAGACTTCATAATATTTTTTCACCATGCTGATTTTTATTTTCTGTGTTCTTATGAAATTATTCCCATGACTTTACTTTAGATTGTTTTGCACACATTCTTGTATTTTCTTTGTATCCTCTTGCACAAGCTGTCTTACTTGCCAGGAACTTTCAGTATGTCTTCTTCTTTTTCTTGACTATCTCTTTAACTTCCTGAGTACACCTTCATGAGTTCTGATTTTTCTATCTTTGCTGCTACCCTCAACTCTCAACCTTTTGGCTGAATTAGTTAATGTTTTCTTCAGGATCTGCTACTGAATCTCCAAGGTTTGATTCTTTTTTCAAACTCTCTTTTTTTCCCTTGAATAATATTTGGTTATTTGAATCTATAGTTCACCTCCAAAAGATGTTTGACTTTAGTTCTTTTTAAAATGTTCTTATACACTTTTCTTTTCATTATGATTTTCAGTTTTACCCCATTCTAAACCAAATGCTAACCAATTCTGATTTCAAATTCTCTCTGTACTCTTGTGTCCTGAACCAGCATTTAGGTATCACTTCTTCTTTTCAGCCATTTTCTGTCCACTGCTGGATGAAGGCCTCCTCCAGTTCTTTCCACCTTTCTTGGTTGACTAATTTTTCTCAACAAAATTTGACCTTTTATCACTCAACCTTCTTTTAGGACATCCTCGGCCTCGTTTCCCTTCTTTTGGAATCTAGTTCATTAGTATGGCGGTCCATTGCTCACCTTCTCTTCTGGATAGATGTCTGGCCCATTTCCATTTTAGTCGCTTATAGTGAAGAATGATGTCAGTCTGGCTCCTTATCCAGATGTTTTGCTTCTTATCTTTTAATGTGATGCTTAGCATCAATCTCTCCATTTTTCTTTGAGTTGTTGTTGTTAGTTTATTTGCCAGTGCTTTTGTTAGCGACCAAGTTTCACAACCATATGTGATGACTGGAAGTATACATTGGTTAAATGTCTATCTTTTTAAACAGGGTGGGACACATCATTGTTTTGAAAAATGGTTTTCAATTTTCTGAATGCACCCCAAGCAAGTTGAACTCTCCTATTTATTTCCTTTTGCTCTCCCCAGTTTAGATCAATGAGTTGACCTAAGTATGTATATGAAGAGACTCTTTCCAAGAAATTGTTTTCTATTATTATGTTTTTTGGCGTTACAAAATGATTAAACATGATTTTGGTTTTTTCTCTGTTTATTTTTAGACTGACTTTTCTGCTTTCATGATTTTAAGGTCTTCTGGAGTGTTTGCAAACATTATGATATCATCTGCATATCTTATGCAGATAATATCATAGGTGTGTTAAGTTTCTATTATTAATTTTTATACCAAGGTGTGTCCAGTTTATATTATTAAATATTTCTTGAAGGACTGCTGTAAAAATTTTGGGTGATAGAGATTCTCCTTGTCGGACAATTTCAATTGATATTTTATTGCTACTTGTGTGAAGTTGGATTGTTGTTGCTGCAGTGTGGTATATTTCCTGGAGGAGGTCCGTATATTCTCCAGGAACTACCTGATTCTAGAGTGCTTTGATTATTGCATTAGTTTTGATGGAATCAAATGCTTTTTCATAATCAATAAAGGCTAAACAGAGAGGCAATTGGTTTTCTTCTGCTTTTTCTATTATTTGTTTTACTGCATGAGTATGATCAACTGTGTTAAAGCCTTTACGGAATCTTGCTTGTTCTACTGGTTGGTTTGAGTCTAGAAGAGGGGTTAAACTGTTTGTTATTACTTTTGTGAGAATTTTGTACAGATTGGAGAGAATACTAATTGGTCTATAGTTCTTTGCTTCTTCTTTGTCTCCTTTTTTAAATAACAGTACCAGAGTAGCATTTTTCCAGTTTTCTGGTATCTTCCCCTCTTCTAGGCATAGAAGAGTAAGTTTGTGACATGGTGAATTATATTGTTTCCTCCCCATTTAATTCTATATGAATTAGGTCTTCACCAGGACATTTTCCATTTTTAATTTGTTTTAATTCTTGTTTTATTTCATATGAAGTGAATGGAGGGATGAATTCTATATGCGATGGAGAAGAGTTATTTATATTTGATTTATCTATTAAAATCACTATAGAGTTCTTTATAAAATTCTTCTAGCCTGCTTAGGATCTGTTCCTGGTTCCTTATTATAGTCCCTCTCATGTTTTTCCTTATTGTTTTGCATAGTTCTGCATATTCTATTTTAGAAATTACATTTTTGTCTTGTCTCATATTTCTCTATTTTTAATAGTTGTAAGGTTTCCTCTGAAAGTTTATGGTCTTTTTGTTGTTCGTTAATTCTGAATTTGTTGGCTGCTGAGATTATTACTTCCATTAGGTTTCTGCTTACTTTATTTATGTCTTCTTCTTCAAATATATTAAGTCTGGTTTTTGATCGAGTTTTTCTTCGTAATCCTTATTCTTGTTTTCAATAGGTTACATGGTGATTAGCATTCATATTTCTGAATTTAGGGACACAAAACACACATGTTAAAATGCTTATTTTACTTATTATTAATAAAATAACAATTTGATGTTTCGACCCCTGTATTGAGGTCATCATCGGAAGGATACATGTGTATAGGGAACCAAGCTACATGCTCTTGTGCTTTGTACTGGTAAATTAAATCTATGCTGTTAATTAATCTTTTTCTTAGCCTGACTTCTAGCGATAATTAAATAAAATAAAATAAAATAAAAGTTGAAAAAAAAAATAAAATATATATATATATATATATATTAAAAAAAAAACTTCATCAAGTCTTCTTGTATTGGGATTTTTCTTTGGCTTGTTCTGGTTGCTATAAAGGTTGCAGATGGGTCCTCCACATTCTTGGAATGGTTAGGCCATCATTTTTGTTCAGATTTGGGTTATGTTTGAATTTCCTCTTGAACCAGGTTTTGGTGCGGTGTAGGGACTTGGTATTTTTCCAATCAATTCTGTGGTATGTTTGGAGTACGTGGTCAGAAAGGCCGGTTTTTCCAAAATGGAGGTATTTAATGTGTCATTTGTGTTCGTCCTTCCTAATTGGGATGGTCCGCCCTGTTTCTCCTATGTATGGTAGGTTACATGTGCATTGTATTTTGTATACCCCTGGGTGGGCTAGGTGTGGAAGAGGATCTTTGGAAGAACTGGGTAGGTATCTTAATTTTGTTGGGGGTTTAAAGGTGGTTTTGAGGTTGTGTAGTGTTCTGTCTATTTTTTCAGAAATACCTCTAACATAAGGTATGGCAATAGCATTCTTGAAATCTTTTTTGTTTTTACTAGTATCTCTGTGGAGGATCTTGTGAATAGTTTTTTTACTGTATCCATTTTTTATAAATGTATGGTTGATGATCTTGTATTCCTAGTTTAGAGCTTGTTCATTTGAACAGATAGTTTGAGCTCTGTGTTTAAGGGTGCTTATGACTCCTAGTTTTTGTGTTGGGTGGTGATTAGAATTTTTGTGTATGTACTGGCCTGTGTGTGTGTGTGTAGGTTTGAGGTAGCCTGAGAAGGAGAAACAGCGTGAGGGAAGGCTTGTGACAAGTGTGTCTAGGAAAGGAAGAGAGTTGTTTTTTTCTATTTCAGTGGTGAATTGGATACGTTTTTGTTGTTTGTTCAGGTGGCTAAGGAATGTATTTAGTGCTTCGCAGCCATGGGGCCAAATGGCGAAAATATCGTCGACATATCTGAGCCAAATTTTGGCTTTAGACTCTAGAGTCAGCATGCTTAAAGCCCAATATTTGGCTCAGATACTTCAACGATATTTTTGCCATTTGGCTTCCATGGCTGAGAAGCACTAAATACATTCCTTTGCCACCTGAACAAACAACGCATATCCAATTCACCATTGAAATAGAAAAAAACAACTCTCTTCCGTTCCTAGACACACTCATCTTCCCTCAGGCTGTTTCTCCTTCTCAGTCTACCTCAAACCTCCACACACACACACACACAGACCAGTACATACAAAAAAATTCTTATCACCACCCAACATGGAAACTAGGTGTCATAAGCACCCTTAAACACAGAGCTCAAACTATCTGTTCAAATGAACAAACTCTTAACCAGGAATACAAGATCATCAACCATACCTTTATAAAACATGGGTACAGTAAAAAAACCATTCATAAGATCCTCCACAGAGATACCACTAAAAATAAAAAAGATTTCAAGAATGCTATTGCTGTATACCATATGTTAGAGGCATTTCCGAAAAAATAGACAGAACACTACACAAATGCAACATCAAAACCATCTTTAAATCCCCGACAAAATTAAGACACCTACTCAGTTCTTCCAAAGATCCTCTTCCACACCTAGCCCACCCAGGGGTATACAAAATACAATGCACATGTAACCTACCATACATAGAGGAAACAGGGCGAACCATCCCAATTAGGAAGGATGAACACAAATGACAAATTAAATACCTCCATTTTGGAAAAACCGGCCTTTCTGACCACGCACTCCAAACATACCTCAGAATTGATTGAATTTCCTCCCGAATCATCAAAACCTGGTTCGGGAGGAAATTCAAATATAACCCAAATCTGAACAAAAATGATGGCCTAACCATTCCAAGAATGTGGAGGATCTATCTGCAACCTTTATAGCAACCAGAACAAGCGAAAGAAAAATCCTAATACAAAGAAGACTTGGTGAAGTTTTTTTTTTCCTTTAACATTGCATAACAATCTGAACTGTACAAATCCAGAAGAATCTTAGTACATGAGGACTTTAGGAGTTTATTGTAGTTTTTTATTTATTTCATTTATTAATTATAATTTTTTTATATATATATATATTTTATTTATTATTTTTTTTATTTTTTCAATTTTAATTTTATTTAATTTTATTTAATTATCGCTACAGGTCAGACTAAGAAAAAGTTTAATTAACAGTGTAGATTTAATTTACCAGTACAGAGTGCAAGAGCATGTAGCTTGGTTCCCTATACACATGTATTCTTCTGATGATGACCTCAATATAGGGGTCGAAACGTCAAATTGTTATTTTATTAATAATAAGTAAAATAATCATTTTGTAAAAATTCGATGCAGCAAGAAAAGAATTTTGCATAACAAGTACATAGAGTTTTTACAGATAAGCAAAACCCAGAATACTTGTAAATAATCTTTTGCTATAGTATTCAGTATTGTATGTAGCATGTGTACATCCCAACGGGAATTAGCTATTTCTTTGAGAAACAAAAGATGTAAAATTGTCAAGGCTAAAGAAAACGCCCTGCAGACGGAAAGCTGATTGAAATTTCGTTTACAAGTTCGACCCTAAGTAACCTCAAGGTCAATGCAGAAAGGGGTGGCAAGATTCAAATGAATGTTCCACTAGCTGACATAATCTGATTAGAACATGAAGATGGAGAATGAAAGGGTCGGCAAAGGTTCTAGAACCAGGAATCACATTGTAACTTAAGTGGTTTGCATAAGTGCATGCAAGGAATGCACGGGGTTGAAAAAACAACCCAGGGTTTCAGAACCGAGGTGGATATAAGAGGGTGAAAAGAAAGGAACAAAAAAAAGGGAGAGGACATAGTATGAATCTAGAGTGAAACCCTGACGTGCCGAGGAGAAAGCCGAAGGAGGGAAGCCGAAGGTCTAAAGGGAGAAATGTCGCATGCTGTCATAGCCCAGAAGCGAAGATGACCAGGGGACGAACAGTCAAGGAGCAGCCGAACTTGTCCATGAGCAATTCCGTTCTACTGAGTTCGTGAAGGCCCCGACAAATCGCGACCCTTCGCCAATGTGTTTAGTACGCTGATGAATAGTCACCAAAATCCTGCGAGCTGCCTGATGAGCTGCCGGTAATCCAAGGACCTAGGAGAAAAGAGTAAAAGGAAAAAGGAATCGTAGGAAGCCTGCGGAAATTGAAGGATGCCCCCTTATAGAAGACAGCCCATGTGAGTTTGAATATTATCTTGTTAAGACTGTGTGGCAATTTTTAGGATAGGTTAATGAACTGACAATTCAATTAAGTAGGACATTAATAGCCTGAGTATACTTAAAGATGCGTTCTGTTGGAAAATTGTTGATGCATCTATGAATGAGTTTAGCTAATTGTTTAGCTAATTCTTAATCTAATGATTGTATATATTCATGTGTGCTTAAATTAAGAAATTGTTGTATTGATAGTGACATGTCTTCAACACTGCTTTTCCACGTATTGAGAATTTTGTTAAAGATATTTCCTTGAGTTAAACAAATAACAGAATGTGTTCTTTATTGAAGCAAGATATATGCATGTTTTGCCTTAGCAATTTGAGAATTTTACAGAGGACCATTCCTTGTTATTTTTGTGTGTAATATATGTCTGTTTATTGATCAATTAAATTTTTTGTTGCATTTTATGTGGAGTTTTGTCCGATCTTATTCTCATTGCAATGCATTGATCCCAAATAAAATCAAACCTAAGTGGGAAAATTTGATATAGAGAGTGCGTGAGTGAAGGGCCAAGACTGCAAAGCAAAGATTTGATTACTTAGGAATGATCAAGTGTTATTCTTATAGTTGTAAGACATTTTGCAACCTACTGGAAGTATCATATTTCTTTTACCATAATAGAGGAATGGATGGCACAGTCGATAACCTAAATAAATATTTCCATTGCTCTCAGGTGAAAGGAATATAGATTTCGGAAGGTAGGAATACATCCAAAATAGAGAAGAAAAAATTAAACGACGAGTACGATTATAGATATATATAGAAACGTTATATATGAGATACAAGACAACATTACAATTTCAACACGTGTTTTGTGTCCCTAAATTCGGAAATATGATTGTTTTCAATTGGTTTTAAGTCAGGTATCACTATTAACAATAAAATAGTGAAACTCTTACTTATTTCTTCTCTCCGTGTGAATTTGTCTCATATTTATTGAAAGATGACATTGGTAATGACTAGTTTGCGTCCTCAGGAAAAACCTGGCAAGTACTTACCAATATTATTAGATTTGCTCTTTTTTCCAAATTTTCTCAAAACATTTTGTCTGGTTCTTATTTCCTATTGTGCTATGTAGATTTACAACAGACAAACTTTTCCTTTTTTCTTTCTGTCATCTGTCTTATATAATGCCCCAAATTCTTTCAGTCTTCCTTAGTAGAACCTCCATAAGGAAAAATAAGTCTAATTCTCCCTGATATTCACCCACGTCATTCTATTTGTATTGGCTGCCATTCAAATTACCTTCATATTTATTGTTGAATATATTTATTCCTTAACCCTGGTTGCTATATCCTGAATACAATATCTTTTATTTGTTTACAAACATCAAATCTGTTTTTTCCTCTTTGTTTAGATAACGCCTATTATGTTGATTTGGCACTTACCCACCTCTTCAGCTAGTTCAATTTCTTTTCTGCTAATACTTCTCTGCCAGCCTGGCTGGCCGAGTGGTTAGCATATCCGCTCTCCAGGAAAAAGGCTGCGGGTTCGAATCCTGCCGTGGGCATGGATGTTTGTGATCGTCTGTGGAAATGCTAGTGGTGGTGGTCGGCGGTGGATGGCGTTGGTGTGGTTGCTTAGTTGGTGGTTGAGTGGTACAGACAGAGCTGTAGAGCAGAGGTGCCCTCCCTCGATGAGTCTTTGGACTCCCTGGAGGTGTCATGTAATAATAATAATAATAATACTTTTAATGTTGATGGTGCCAGTGTTTAACTCTGAGTTGCTAAGCTGGCTTTTCACCATTCACACTGATTCCCTAATGAAAACAGTAGGAGCTTTGTTTAACTAGATGATGTCTCAGCTGGCATGAAATTCTATCATGTTGTACCATCATTTTATTCTGGTTTAAGCCAATAAAAATACAGTGTGGTCAGCTAAATCTCAAATTTCCAGCCTCTCCTCATCCATTCAGTATCGGTATCTACTACAGATATTTACCAATGGGATGCAGAAAGGTGAGAATTGGATATTAAGGTCAGAAGCACTGGTTATTTCTTTACATTCCTTAAAAGGCTATATGGAAGTCTCCTTCCAGCCAGCTTTAAGATTTAAGTACCCCTTATAGTTATCAAAAATAAAAATATTATTATTGTTGTTTAGGCACCTCCATGGCATCCAACGACTCATCGTGGGAGACCAAAACTATCTGCACAGTAACCTACCATACCTCTCCTTCAATCAATTAACAGACAGAGCATTCATAACTGACTCTAGATCCATTCTATTCACTCATCATTCTTCAAGCAAAAAAATCTCGTTCTCACAACATTACTGATCACACTGTTACTCAACTTCCAGGGATAACTTCTTCTTCTACCCCCCTCTGGCAGTTGTATAAACATTTCTCCTGCATCAGTCCTATAAAACTCTTTAAATAACTTAAATTTTTGTTTTATCGTATCCTCTCTGTTTTGCCTATTAATCAACTCCTGCAACTCACAAACCCTCAATCTAGCCTAATAAGAAGCATTCCACAGACCACTTAACATATTGGTCTCTCACATTTCGGATCCTCTCTACTACTTTCTCATCCATTTATACTTGAAAGACACAAAATATTAAGGAAATGAAATAATGAAGAAAGTAATACAGCACAAATTAATATAAAAACAATGGTTAGAATTCTTGTCATTTTATGTGACACCTTCAGTAAGAGCAAGGACTCATCAGTCTAATCTACAAATCCACTGTTCACTCTACTTAATCCTCCATTTTCACACAGTGCTGTCTACTGCTTACCAAGAGTACCTTCAGTAAATTGTGCATGTATCCTGCCTGATTTGTCTGTATGCAGGATGAAAAATCCAATGTTTCTGGAAGAAAATATCCTGCTATCTCGTATCTCATTATGAAATACACATTCAGATCTCTATTTTTACTCAACAAGTGCAATGTCCCATTGCACTTGTTGAGTGAAATGCTTCCAATTTTGCTATGTAGGTGCTACTTATAAGAATGTTATAAGAATTTATGGTATGTGAGGGATAGGGAATTCCCTTTAGCTATATTTATATACGTTTCACTCATAAAAATTGCAAAATTGGTATTACATCAATATAAAGAAGATGAGGATTGGATATTAGGTCTGAAGGACTGTTCATTTGTTTACATTCCTTAAAAGGCTATGTGGATATCTCCTTCCAGTTATCCAACTTTGAGCCTTAAGTATCCCTTATAGTTATTAAGAACTAAAATATTATTATTATTATTATTATTATTGTTATTATGATTATTGTTTGGGCACCTTCATGGAGTCTGAAGACTCATTGTGGGAGACCCAAACTATCCACACATCTGCCATATACTTCTCCTTGAACCCATTAACAGATAAAGCACTCACAACTGACACTAACAACCTATTCTATTCATTCACCACTCTCCAAGTGAAAATTCTAGTCCTCACACCCCTCCTAACTAAGCCTTTGCTCAGTTTCCAGGATTCCACAATTAACTATTTATAATATATAACTATATATAACATGATTAACTCCACAATTATATGAACGGCCAAGGTACACAAGACTAATATTCCTCTTCGGCCTATTGTAAATAGTATTAGCTCACCTACTTAGATGTTATCGAAATATCTGTCTAATCTTCTAAAGGAGCACAATTAGACACATGGATTCCTTCATCCAAAAATCACAACGCTTTGTAGATCCTTGGCCTATCAACAGTACTAATAATTACACAGTATTAACATTTTATGAGTGGCATGTTAAATAATTTGGGATCCCACAATGACTCCATGAAGGTCAGGAAAATAATCAAATAATAATCTGTATTTTGAGAATTGGGTACTCTAGTACCCAATTCTCAAAATGGTCATTTGTGTCATAAAATTTTGTATTGTTTTGAAAGGATATGATTTAAATTAAAATTGAAGAGTTTTGTTACATTTTTGTAAAGATTATAAATACAAAATTTCATTAAATTCCAGAGCAGAGTTGTCAATATATAAGTTTATGGACAAATAGTGAATCTAATAATACCCAGACATTTGAAAAATTCACCTAAAACCTGGTTAATTGGTGTGATCTGATCTGATTGGGTTCTGGTTAGGAATGTTGTCATCTCTTAAAATTTTCAGTAGCTTATTATGATTGACTTTATCAAAAGCCTTTTTATAATCAATGAATAATATATGGGTCTGTAAATTGAAATTCTCTTATTATTTCTAACAGGTGCTTTAGTGTGAAAAAAGGTGACAGTGCAGGATCTGCCTTTACGGAAGCTGTTTTGTTCCCCTCCAAAAATATTTTCATAATATTTGGTTAAGTTCATCTTTAAGAGACTTGAATATATTTTATATCCAGTGTTTAAAGGTTAATGCCTCTATAGTTTTGACATTCATTAATATTGCCTTTTTTGAAGATGGGGATGATCATAGCATTTTGCCAGTTATCTGGTGGTAATTGTGTATTTAAGTCTCTGATCAGACCACACTTGGACTATTGTTCTCAGATTTGGTCCTCAGGATTTGAAGGGGATAAATTAACTGTGGAAAGGATACAAAGATGGATGACAAAGATGGTTTCAGGACTGTACAAGGATAGTTATGAGGATTGGCTGAGAGAATGTGGACTGCAGAGTTTGGTGGATAGAAGAAGGAGAGGTGATATGATTGAGACTTTTAAACTGTTGAGAGGTGGTTACAGGGTTGACACTGGGGAGTTCTTTCGCTTGGTTGAACAGCAGGAAGGAGTGATGACAAGAGGCCATCCCTGGAAGTTACAAAAGGAAACTGCGAGCAAGAGGGTAAGGAGTGGTTTCTTTGTGTGGAGGGTGGTTGAGCTGTGGACTGCATTACCTGATGGAGTGGTGGGAGCGAGAACGGTCACTGAGTTTAAAGAGTGGTATGATAGACTTTGTGTTTCTCAGGGGGGGGGAGACCTCCCCTCGATGAGTCTTGACAGACTTTATGTCTTAGGAAGGACCTCCCTCGATGAGTCTTTTGACTCCTTGGAGGCCTGAATAATAATAATAATAATAATTATTCATCAATTCTAGTACTTTGTATCTGAAGTTGTCTCTAGAGAATTTGAAAAGTTCCATATTGATACCATCTTCTCCTGGGCTTCTGTGGTTGTTGCATTGTTTAATTGTTGGCTCTAAATCTTCAAAGGTAAAGGAGTCTGTTGAATTATTTGCAGATAATGGTTCTGAGAGTGGGTTGTCATTAATTGTTCATAATTCTTTATAGTATTTAAGCCACATTATATGCTCATTTAAAATAAATTATAAGTTTCAAACCATTAATTTTAAAATAGATGAATAAGCAATTAATTATTATTTTTTTTTACAGACGTTTGCTATTTATTCTAAAATTGAAGGAAAATCATTAACTCCATCAGATGTATTCACAGGATTAGCGTTATTCAACCAGCTGACAGTGCCATTATATATTATTCCCTTTGTTATACCTATTGTAATAAATTCTGTGGTATGTATTTACTAATTTTCTTTTATTATTAATTTTAGTCAGGCACCTCCATAGATTCATTATGGCATGAACTTCTCACAATCAATACAAATCATATATATCTTCTTGAATTTATTCACTAAAGAAGAGTTCACAACTCCCATACATCTCATTCCATTTAGTCACCTTATGATAGGCTCTTCACTTTGAAGAGCCTATCCTCTTCAAAGTGAAGTGACTTCAAATGAAGTAACTTATTTGAAGTCATAGGCTGAAGACCCTATGCACTTTAGTCTGTGTATATAAACAGAAGTATAGCTAGGTCCCTTCCCTGGCATCATAATTACATGCCTTTTTTTAATGTGACAATTTCAATAATTGATAAAATATCTCGTCTCTGGAACCCATCTAAACTTGATGCCCTTCGCATTGATATGTCACTGTACATAATCATTTTTTGATATATTTTACCCCAAATTACTATTTAACTTATATGAAATATGATGTACACTGATGTCCAAAAGGTAAGAATGAATACATTTTAACCTGTATGTGAAAACATTTTCATGACTACAGCTGAATGTGGATATAAATTTATTGCCAGTATACTAACAGATTATATTACACTAAAAATGTGTTATAAATTTCATACAAATTAAATTGCAATATGTTTTTGGCAAAAGTTACAAATTTCCTAAGGACATAGTTAAGAAATTAATGTATAGTGGCTACAGAAAACCATGCAGAGAAACATTTCAGTATGGAATATGTCCATCCCAAACTGCAATGCAGCTTTGCAGCATAATTAATGACTGTAAGTGATTGTTAGTGAAGTAAAAGCTTTCATGAGTGATTTCCACATCTCACTTAATATAAGTTATTGGTTTTTACTCAGTAATTTTGCATGAATAGAGGACTAACTGATTCATTTAGAAGTCTGGAGTAAGATTTTTCTATTACACACAGCATTTTTGAACAGTTTCAGTTCCTTTCTTTTATTCTCAATATCTCCAATATGTTCCTTCTTTCTTATTTCAAATCCAACTTGTCCATCCTATGTAGACCAAACCACAAGAGCATGGAATTCCATATATATCTGTTTTTTTTGGAGGAGTTACTGTTGGGATTATCTGATAATTTCATTTTTATAGTTTTATTACCAGACCATTCATATCTGCACTTGTAATAGTGCAAATATATCAATAGTCATTTGATAGCATTACAGAAATCATGCTATCAAACAAGTTTAATCATATACTGATCAATTACAAGTGACTTGTAATTGATCAGTATATGAATGTCATAGAGTATTCATACTCTATTCTGTTCTAATACACAGACACCATGGTATCATTCCTGTAAGGGCACATCTTTGTAATAAAGAAGATAATCTAGTTGTACAGCAAAAATTCTAACAAACAGAAGTGTGTTTAATGTAATCAGCTGCATGTAGAACTCATTGCAAATTTCATTGGTGTTGCAGCAGTACTCTCAATTGTAACATTCATTTGGATTCTTAGAACTGAAATTGTAGATAGTTGTAGAAAGTTTTTCAGAAGTAAAAAATCTTTCTACAGCTGTCTATGATCCAGAGTATTTTAATAAGGTGATACAACTTTTCACTACTTGTCTATGGGGTATATATATATATCCCATATACTTGATATTCTAACCTTGATATTCCTTGTGGATCTGGCTCCCACTGATGAGGCCTCAGTAAATGTCAATAGCCTCAGTAGTGGCCCTTCCCATAATGTATAGCATTATACGTGTTCAAAAGGATGTGTACTTTGCATTATGTACTAAGGTAATTGATGTGAAGTGTAAAGTCATTAGCATAGTCGTGAAAATACTTCATGCACAAACTTTGTTTGCTTATATGTGGATGAAGGATTAAACAAAAATATAATTTCTTGGCAAGTTGAATGTAATTTATAAGCAAGTGAAAAAAACTTCCTTCTTCTGTTATCAACAGCACTTTGTTTTCTCCCTCCCTTGCACCTTCTATCCTCATAACTAACATCTGTACTTCCATTTCTCCTATCTGCTTTTATATCTTCTTTAACTTTCTCTGATCTCATTAATCTCTTTCTCTCTCTCAATAGCAGCTTCTCCAGATGAGCCAAACTCACTCATTGCATCCATCACTGTTATAGTGATGGTTGAAATGAGTTTCCTATTTCTCAAATTCACCCCAAAGTTCATAAAATATGTTTCCTTACACATAGTTTTGCCAACATAATACTCTCCATCTCAACTTGTTACTGTCATACCTAGATAGCCCATTGACCACTTTTTCTATTGCCTTTCACTCTTTGGAGTTCCCTTTTGTCCATACAAATCTTCTGTTCCTGCACCCACTAGTAACTTCCATACAATTACTCCTCATATTTCAAGCCTCAGTTGTCATGCTTGATTTCCTAGAAAACAGATCTTGTGCATCTTTATTCATCATGACCATAATATTAAATCTACATATGCTGCCTTCTTGAATCATTTGTTACTTCTTTCTCCATCCTATCTGTCACATAATTCTTTTGCATCTGTATACCAGCCTCACATTGACATAACTCATTTAATTTCTCAACCTTGTCTCTGGTTTCATCTTTTTCATCCTGCTATTGCATTCACTAGTATTATTCATAAAAACATTACATATTGATTAGGATATCACACTTGCTACAAACCTTTACTTTCCCATTTCTCTTAATCTCTCAATATAAACATCCTCCCCCTAGGACATATAGAATACCCTTTAATATTGAACTATTCTTTTAAAAAATTGATACCAGTTAATCTGTTTGACATTTGAGCTCCCATCTACCAGGAATATGGTTTTTTGATTATCCCGGCCACCCTCATGTACAGAAAATAGTGTTTTTAATTAACATTTTCTGTTAATTGAAATACTACTACTCAACTAACTTAACTATTGTGCAGTTTTTCACTAATTACTATCATAATTAGAATAATTACAATAGTAATTAAAATAATTACAATACTAAAGTAAGTATAATTAGTTTTCACTCTAATTATGATAGTAATTAGAATGATACAGTAGATACTAGTATTATTCATAAAAACACATACTGATTAGGATATCACACAGGCTACAAACCTTTACTTTCTAATTTTTATTATACTCTCAATATAAACATCCTAACCTAACTGTAATTTTTGCTAATATTTTAGCTTAAATTAATCACTAATTATAATAGAATTTAGGGTGGACAACTAATTATCATAATTACTCTAATTATTATTGAAATTAGAATGAACTAATTTATGCTAATATTTTCATATCCATAGTATTTCATGCCATTTGGAAGTTTATGTAAATTGAATTCTACTTTGGAATCTGTGTGTATGGGGGGTGGTGGTGTGGGGTATTTTTACTTTTCTCTCTTTTGTGCATGTAATCCTATTAAGTTGCAACCTTTAGTAAATTATTCCTTCTACTCTGAGTGGTTTAACTCTTAATTTCAAAATAAAAAGAAAACACCTGAAAATAAACTGCAGCTCAAATTTGCACACAGATTCGTGTCTCAGGATATCACATAAATATATTATCTTTTAAATGAACCAATTAAGATATTGAATCTTCACACACCTTATAATCAAAATAAAAATCTTTAATGTACAAAACACAAATAGACACGACATCAAATCAATACAACTTAACTGTGTAAGTGGCAATATATATTTATCACATTATAACTCCAAACAACATGAAAAATACTTACTGTATAGCTTCCCTTCAGCTTTCATAAGTGAACAGTTATCATCCCATATGGACAAAATTTTGAAATTTCAGAATTTTGCTTTCTGCAGAAACTTCCTTCTTGAATTCATACATGAGAAAGACTAACATAAAAATTGCTTTCTATATGATAGCATCATAAGTCAAAACTCTTCTTGCAACTCAAATCATGGAAACACTGAAGAAAACATATCTTCATCTAACGCTATTCAGAAAATTCACTTTCTCTGTGCAGTATCTTTGTAAAATCCTCATGGAATCCGGTAGACCAAATCTGCACACAATAATCCAGGTGTGGTCTTACCATTACTTCTTTATCCTTAGATGTCAAGGTTCACTTCAATTATCCTCTGAGTTGTATCTGTAACTTTTGCTGTGTAACCCTTGAACTTCAAATTCCTGTCCACCAATACACCAAGATCTTTTGTTTCCTCAGTTCTTGCTGCATAACGCCGTTAATATAATATGCCACTGGAAATCTCATCATGCCAAATAGCATAACTTTACACTTACTAACATAAAACTGATAGGCATTTTCATTTGCCCAAATTTCCAGTCTATTCAAATCATTTTGTAAGTGCTGAATATCAGTAGCATCCCTGATTTCCCTGCCTATCTTTGCATCATCGGCAAACAATTGCACATCTCATGTTAGACCCTGCCTGATGTCATTAATTTATAGATTGAACAATAATGGCACGAGGACTGAACCCTGAGGTACACCATTGGTCACCTTAAATCTGGCAGATTCACACCCACTGTATATCACTTGTTGATATCTGTCTGTCAACCATCCCCTGATCCAAGTCAATAGTTTATATTCCATTCCCACATTCTCTAATTTATGCAGCAGTCTTTCATATGGTATGCTATCAAATGCCTTAGAAAAATCCAACATTATTATAGTGTATCCATTCCCTTTATCCAACTCGGCCATAACATTGTTATAAAATATGAGCAAATTTCTAAAACATGACCTGTCTTTGGTAAACCCATGCTGCTCCTTGCAGAGTATAGCTTGTTTGTCTGTTCATTTCTGTATGCAAGTTCTTATCAACTTCTCTAAAATTTTCACTACTACACCATAGATACTGATATGTAAGTAGTTAGACACATCAGTTTTTGCACCATCCTTGTACGATAGAACTATCATATATTCATTCCATTTCTGTAGTATCATTCCTGAGTGGAGACTCAAGTTATACAAACATGTGAAAGGCCTAGCCAATTCAGCTGAACCTGCCTTTAGAAAATAAGCTGATATTCCATCTATCCCCATTGTAATTTCAAAATGAAAGAAAGTTTAACAATATCGGCATTTCACATTCTTATATGCATCTGGGTAAGTTCATTTAATCACTTCCAGTAACACAGTAATCTTTTGTTTCTCTAGTCATTGACAACCTAACAAATCATCTTGATACAAATAGAATCAACATTTCAACACTTGACATCTCATACAAAATTATAATTACTCTCTAACAACTAATTTTAATAAATTTATTTCATACACTGGCATCCAAGACCTAAGGAGGACAAACACGATTTCTGAAGATTATAGTCTTAAATTCAGATGAATTAACTTGTGGAAATTTGTATAACTGACTATTTGGAGTAGAAAGTGAGTATGCATTCATATTTTTGAATCGTGCACAAACAGGTCATGTGATAGCATTCAACAGGATAAAAGGCAAAAGGCTGCACTAATTGTGCTTGAAGGAAGCTCGTTTTGTGAAGGAGTAAAGTTGCAAACTTGGATGTCTTTTAATGTTCCGAAGGCATCTTGTAGATGATATCATTTAAGGAAGAGTTATTTGAAAACTTGAAAAAGGCCACAGAATTACTGATATTGAAAAAGAGTTTAGATTCTCACATAGCATTGTATCCAGGCTCTGGGCAGCGTTTCAAACCAGTGGAATGTGTTCCGGAGGTAGCTAAGATATGCTGCCCTTGCTCCACCACAGAGCATGAAGACAGATTTTTGGTTATAAAACAGCAAAACATAATTGACACACTATGGAAGGTCAGCTTGCATATCATCTCTTAAAGCACAGGTACATGGATATCTCGGCAAACTGTGACAAGACCTCTGCAATAAGAAGGCCCGTAGTCTTCATCCCTTTATCACAGCTCATCATACAGCACATTTTCAGTTGTGTTGGATCCATAAAAATTGGACAAGACTCCAATCGGCTAATGTACTCTTTACAGATGAGTCATTTTATTCTTTCCTCTGATTCTAGATGACACATTATTATTACCTGATGCTTCCAAGGAGTCCAAAGACTCGTCGAGGGAGGGCACCTACTTTACAAATCTCTATCTCTACCACTCAATCCACCAATGAACTGCAACTACACCAATGCCATTTACCACCCATCACCATCATCACTAGTATTTTCGCAGACAATAACATACATCCATGCCCATGGCGTGTTTCGGACCCACAGCCTTTTGGCTGGAGAGCAGATACCCTAATCACTCAGCCAACCAGACACTTGATCTGCCATGAAAGTGGTACTGCTTACCATCACAAGCAGATTCTTGAAAAGAATAGATATGCAGTGCTGGGGTCAAGGTGTGGGGAAGCAATATGCTTAATAGATGCATTGAGCTACAAGTGCTGGAAAAAGGGACTATAACTGGTAACCGATATTGCAATGATGTTCTTCAACGTCGTGTTCAATTTTTCAATGGTGCTGCAGAAAAAGAATTCATTCTTCTCCTACAGTACCATGTAGGAGAACATGGTGAACACGAGAAGTGGAGATACTTCTGGAGGCTGAGAACGTTAATCGAATTTAGTGGCCATCATGCTCCCCCAGATCTCATTTTCATAGGACACGTTTGGAATGCATTAGGGATACACATTGCTGCTCAAAATTCCTCTCCAGAAAACAAACGAGGATTTATCTTTGCTTTGAAGGAGCAGTGGGCCAGTTTGTCTGAAGAACTCCTGAATCACTTGGTGCCAAGCATGGTACAACATTGCAGTTCAGGATGTACATATTCCATAATGAAATGTCTTTCTGCATAGTGATGGCGAAAGTTGGACGCATGTTGGAACGAAAGTACTGAACCAAAGAAAGATGAATGACAGTAAAAGTGAGAAGAATGATAGCGAAAGTTGGACGCATGTTAGTTCGAAAGTACGGAAACAAAGAAAGATAAATGAGAGTGAAAGTGAGAAGAATGATAGTGAAAGTTGGACGTATGTTGGAGCAAAAGTACGGAAACAAAGAAGGATGAATGAGAGGGAAAGTGAGAAGAGGGGGTTGAGAGTTAGAAAGTTAGAAAGATTTAATGATAGAGAGAATGTGTCGCGAGGTTCGGAAGGTGAATTGGATTGGATGAAGCAAGAAATGAAATGGATGCGGAATGAAATTAAGAGAATTCAGGTCAAAACTATTAAAATAAATCATGATGGCATGAAAGAGTTAACGAAAGATGAGCGAGTGGCATTGTATGGCGACTCCATTATTAAAGGTGTGCTAGAGGATAAAATGCACAAGGTATGTTTTCCAGGCGGTAAAATGAGTAAAGTGATTGAGGCATTGAATATGAGGCGGGAGCGAGCAAAAGAGTTAATTGTATTAATTGGTACAAATGATTTGAGAGAGAACAAAGAGCATGTCAAAATGAATGTCAGGAGACTGCTTGCAAAGATAAAAGAGAATAGTGTGACAGGAAGGGTAGTCAGTGTGTTGCCTAGGTATGATTGTGGTGAAATGAGGCGGAGAGCAAGGATTATGAATGATATTCTGGCTGAAATGTGTGAGGAGATGGGAGTACAGTTTGTTAATGTGTGGAATGAGTTTGAGGGACGAAGTGAGCTGTATGGGAGCGATGGACTGCATTTGAGTGGTTATGGTGTGAGTCACTTGGAGAGACTGCTGCTGGAAAGTAGAGAAGTGAATAGAGAGAATGAATCAGATCGAGAGGGGAGTGATGTGGAAGAGAAGGAGAGTAAGACAGGAGAGATTGAAGAAGTGGAAATGAATAGGGAAGTGAGTGGTATGAGTATAGAAAATGAGAGAATGGGTGTGCAAGAGGAGCAGGGAAACGGGGAGGCTCAGGGTGGACAGGGGTACACAGCGTGAGAAAGGTGGATGCTCCAAGAGGTGAGAGCATGTGTAGGCAGGAAAGTAATGGGATGATTAGGGATCAAGAAGAAACAGATGGAATTGCAAAGGATTCTAAAATGAAGAAGCAGAAAGGGAAACGGCTCCAGTCCGGCATGGAGAGATCACATCGAGTGAGTGGTAGTATCAGTGGAACTAGCTGTAGATCCAGAAATGAGTTGTTGTGTTTGTATACCAATGCTAGAAGTATAAGAAACAAGGCGGATGAAATGGTTGCACTAATTGCGGCTGTGCACCCAGAGATTGTCGGAATAAGTGAGACATGGTTAGATGAGGACGACATCCTCACAGGAATAGAGATGGAAAGGTATGATGTGTTTTGGGAGGATAGAAGGGGTAAAAAGGGAGGGGGAGTGTTGTTGATGATAGAGAAAGAGTTATGTCCATACAAGGTAGAGATGCAAGAGGGAAATAGGGCCAGTGGTTTTGAGGCAGTATGGTGTGAGATAGAGGTGAATAGAATCAAATACTTGGTGGGATGTTGTTATAAACCTGGTAATGTGGATGGTGGTGATAGTGAAATGTATAGTCAAATAAGCCAAGCAAATAAGAAAAGGGTGATCATTATGGGTGATTTTAATTATGGCAATATAGACTGGAATGAAGAGATAGCAACTGGAAGTAAAGAAAATGAGTTTCTTGAGTTTTTGAGAGATAACTACCTCAGACAGTATGTAACAGAGGGCACACGAGGATTAAGGGTCTTGGATTTGGTCGTCTCATCGGAGGATGTAATTATCAATGAGGTGTCAAATCATCCACCAATTGGTGAAAGTGACCACGAGGTGATTACCTGGGTGGTTGCCAGCAGTGCAAGGACCCCTGTGAAAAAAGGGTATATGTGGAACTACAAGGGGGGTGATTATGAAGAGCTCAGGAGACAGCTTGCAGATGTAGCATGGAATGAGGAGTTAGCTGGAAAAGAGATCAATGCAGCTTGGGGGATTTTCAAAAACTACTTAGTAGATGCAATGTCTAAATGTATACCATGGGTGAGAAGGTTAAATAAGGTAGGTGTGAGATGGATGAATAAAGAGATTAAGCATGCGATACAGAGAAAAAGGGCATTGTGGAGGCAGCATAAGAGAAGTGGAAGTAACCAATTTCATGAGGTCTACAAAGACCAGGCTAGGAGGGTGACTTGGTTGGTGAGAGTAGCTTAAGAGAGGTATGAACAGCAGTTAGCTAATGAAGCCAAAAAGAATCCTAGGGAGTTCTTTCAATATGTAGCCAGCAAAAGAAAAAATGATTATGGAAGGATGACATTGATTGGAGGAAATGGTATAATGACAGCTGTTGCAGAATGTGTGGTGGAAATACTTAATGAGCAGTTCATAAAGATCTTTCAATCTTGTGAATGTGACTTCATGGAGAGATTAAGGGCAGTTGATGATGGGGAGGAGAGACTGACTGTAAGTGAGCAAGAGGTGTTTGGGGAGTTGAGTAAACTAGATGTAAATAAGGCTGTGGGACTTCATAATATATCACCGCATATTTTGAAGGAATGTGCCAGAGAGTTGACACCTGCCTTGACATATTTTTTTAATTTTTTAATACGAATCTTGCACTTGGTCAAGTCCCTAAAGAGTGGAAGGAGGGCAAGATTGTGCCACTTCATGAAGGAGGTGATCGAACTCAAGCATCAAACTATAGGCCTATCTGTGTGTCAGGTGTTGTGGTTAAGTTGTTGGAGAAGCTTGTGAGAACTAGGATCCAGAGTTGGGTTGACAACAATGGTATAATCTTTGATGGACAGCATGGATTTACTAAAGGGAGGTCATGTTTTAGTAATCTACTTACTTATTACAATAAAGTGACTGCTTCCTTGGACAGAGGAGAAGGATACACAGTAATATACTTGGATTTCGCAAAAGCTTTTGATAGAGTACCTCATAATAAGTTGTCAGTCAAACTAGAGCAGATGGGATTGGATATTGGATTGGAGACTGGCTATCTGATAGGTATCAACAAGTTGTGTATGGGGGTGCAATATCCAGGAAAAGGAAAGTCACTAGTGGAGTGCCTCAGGGGTCTGTTTTAGGACCATTACTATTTAACTTGTATATTAATGATATTGGCGAAGATTTGGATGGAGATATTCAGTTGTTTGCAGATGATGCAAAGTTGGGACGAACCATAAAGAGTAGTGAAGATGTTGTGGCCTTGCAAGAAGACTTGAATAAATTGAGTGATTGGGCAAGCAAATGGGGATGTGAGTTCAATGTTGCAAAATGTAAGGTTTTAAAATTTGGAAAACATAGGTAGGATGCAGAATTTATGCTTGGTGAGAATATATTGTTGGAAGTAGAGGAAATAAGAGATTTGGGGGTGATAGTGGATAAGGATCTAAAATTTAGGGGACACATTGCCAAAATTGTGAAGACAACACAAAGACTTCTGGGAATGATGCGGAGGACACTGACGTGTAGAAGTAGGGAGATTCTTGTTCCATTGTATAAGGCTTTGATTAGGCCACACATGGACTATTGTGCCCAGATTTGGTCACCAGGTTTTCAGATGGATGAAGAGATGTTGGAAAGGGTCCAAAGGCAACTGACTAAGGTAGTTTCTGACCTCTAGAATGTCGAGTATGAGGAAAGATTGAAAAGATGTAATTTGCAGAGTCTAGTGGAGAGAAGGAAGAGGGGAGATATGATAGAGACCTACAAGTTGGTGAGGAGTTGTTATAAGATCAATGGTGGAGAAGTTCTACAGAGAATAGTGGGAGATCAGGGGAGAACCAGAGGTCATCCCTTGAAACTGTATAAAGTGGGTGTGAGTAGGGGAGTGAGAGGCAGATTTTTTTTGTGCAGAGTTGTGAGTGATTGGAATGCCTTGCCTGAGAGTGTGGTGTCTGCAAGGAGTTTGAATGTGTTTAAGACATGGTATGATGAGATGTGTGTGAGATAAAAGGACCTCCTAGATGAGTCTTTGACTCCATGAGGTCTTGTTTAATAATAAGAATAATAATTTTCTGTAAGCACTGTAGATTTATTCCTTAACTATATCCTTAGGAAATTTGTAACTTTTGCCAAAAACATACTGTTGTTTAATTTGTATAAAGTTTATAACACATTGTTTGTGTAATGTAATTTGTTAGTGTACTGGTAAATAAATTTATATTCATATTTTTCATATTTGGCTGTATTCATGAAAATGTTTTCATATTCAGGTAAAAATGCCGTTTGTCCTTATCTTTTTTTACACTAGTGTATTTAAGCTTTAGTAGCTAAAGTCAAAAAATAATATTCACTCACCATCTTGTTTATCACATACAAAAATGAACATTTAACTATTATTAATCTGTATGAGGTAATTATTTCAGTTTTTTAATTTTTTTTCTCCCCATGAAATAAATATTACTGAAAATATACTTTTTAAAAACCAGGTCCTTATTGTATAAGAGATTAACAACTCGAAAATTTGTGAAATACAAATTTATATCAAGTCAGTAATATTCTTTTAAAATCCCAATTCTCTCCATCTATTGAATACTGTTCTCACATTTTAGAGTGCTCTTAGGACAGAACTCCCTAAGAGCTCTCTTAAAATCTTTGCTCAGTATAAGAAGCAAGCAGGTAGGTTAATTAATTACTGTCTCTCACCTGTTTGCTAGACTTTCATTTGCTGTTGCTTACAGTTTTACCAGTTGTTTTCATCACTGTTCATCAGAATTTAGCATTGGTAATTCTTCCAACTCTTCTCTAAATCTGTTAAAATGTACAACAACTAGTACTGATCCATGTATATTCAACTGTTCACTCCCAGAAAAATTTTTTTTTCATGTCTGTTCATACTCATATTTGAGATTATCATCATATCAAAAAAAGTTTTGGCAAAATTATTGCCGAAAAGACCACAGTATTTGTTAATTACCGCTTAAATTTACAGTTGATTTAAACAGGATCATAATAGTGATTCTCTAAAATATAAATTTGATGTTTTTTTTTTTTTTAATTTTTGAGTACTGAGGGATCTGGACCATAAAGAGTTTCTTTTCTTCAAATATCGACCATAACAAAAACTAGTTAGGGACTTTTGATTTATTCATTGAATAGATTAAGTGACTGTCTGACATATCCATCTTGGTATATATCTGATTAATCAGATATATACCAAGATAACTGCTGGAAAAAAGTTTATACTATGCCATTTTGCATTGGTTCATATGATTTCACTTTCCCCAAACCATTAAACTTTTTATAATCACTTTTAGTTATTGTGTTTTCTTCTTAGGTCAGTTCTAAACGTTTAATGAAATTTCTTAATCACCCTGAAGTGGATGAAGATATTCCATGGAGGGAGAATGGCATTCCTTCAGCTACCATAGAATTTCAGCCAGAAAGTGGAAGTGTACTGGTATGTTTCTTTGCTGTAAATGGCCAGTAATTTCATTTGTACTAGCTAAATTATATCTGATCATTTTCTGCATTGCAATCAGCTTGCATTATTATAACAAACATATCATAGGGAACATAGGAATACCTATCATAGATAGCTTGCTATAGCGAATTTCCTTTAGCATAGTATTGTAAAATGTAAATTTGGTCAGAATGCTTCAGTGGTTGGTTATAGTAAGTTTGATATGGCCTTTGTTATAATTAGAGTATAGTGTTATTATTTTTCACAGTAAGTTAAGTTTATTCATTCCTTAATGATTGACTCATAATGAAAGTGTAGTAATAAGTGAAGAAAATTGTGTTGTCATCAGCAGTTTAAGTATATTATATTGTATACGACTTTTACCAGGTGCAATCTGATTCATACTTGGATATCATTTTATAGAGTTTCATATGTGTACTCTGTTCCATTTCTTTAGATCATCACTGTATTTAATAACATTCGTACACTGTTTTGGTGGAGGAACTTCCCTTCTAAAGTGACCACTATTTCCAATACCCAAGACTTCTCATTTTTGTCTTGCAACTTCATTCAGTTCATAGTGCAGGTTTTCAACCCATGCATCCCCACTAACCTATCTATTCTTAAGATTTTAAATATCTTTCATATCCTGAATTAATGTCATATGTATCAAATACACAGATCTTTTTCCTCTAAGATATGCATTATAGATCATATGCAGTATTTTAAAATCTATCTTTCTATCAGATTTAAAATTGCATTCATTCTCAGGATTTCCATACACTAAAATCATTCTGCATTATATTCCCACTTTATTTTCTTTTCTTCCTTCCATCTGTTTTTGTGCTTCTAAGTATTTAATAGTAAGTAATTAATATTAAATTACTATAAGTGAGCAAGCTGTGTATGGGAAATTGAGCAAACTTGATGTTAATAAGGCTGTGTGACTTGATAATATTATTATTATTATCAAGGCCTCCATGGAGTCAAAAGACTCATCGTGGGAGTTCGTTTTTAGGGCACACAAAGTTTATCATACCAATCCTTGAACCCATTGACCATTTCTGCTCTAACCACTCTCGCAGGCAATGCACTCCACGGTTCAACCTCCCTCCATGCAAAGAAACCACTCCTCACCCTCTTTCTCACAGCCTCCTTTCGTAACTTCCAGGGATGGCCCTTGTCATCACTCCTTCCCAATGTTCGACCAAGCGAAAGAACTCCCCAATGTCTACCCTGTAACTACCTCTCAACAGTTTAAAAGTCTAGATCGTATCACCTCTCTTTCTTCTATCCACCAAACTCTGTAGTCCACATTCCCTCTGTCAATACTCATAACTGACATTGTACAGTCCTGAAACCATCTTTGTTATCCGTCTCTGTACCCTTGACACAGTTAATTTATCCCCTTCAAATCCTCGGAACCAAACCTGAGAACAATAGTCTAAGCTTGGTCTGATCAGAGTCTTATACAACGGAATGATAACTCTTTTATCTCTTCAGGTCAGCGTCCTTCTCAGTATTGCAGCAATTCTCTGGGTTACCCTCACCACCTTTGCAATATGCTCCCTGAATTTCAGTTTTATATCAATCATCAGCCCCAGATCTCTTGCTTCCATACTTCCTCCAGTATAGCTCCTCCAATAGAGTATGCCTTTTCCCATCAATGGTTCCCAAACTTCAAGACTTTACATTTTGCAGCATTAAACTGATATTCTCATTCATTTTCCCATCTGTCTAGCTTATTCAAATCCTCTTGCAGGGCTGCTACATCTGCACTATTACTGATAACCCTTCCCAGCTTCACATCATCTGCAAACAACTGAATATCCCCTTGCGATCCATTGACAATGTCATTGATATAAAGGTTTAACAGTACAGGTCCATGTGGAACACCACTTGTAACCTTCTGTCTCCTTGATATTGCCCCACTGTACACAACTCTCTGATACCTATCAGACAGCCAATCTTGAATCCAGTTGACTAACCCGACATCTAAACCCATGTGCTGCAACTTAAATATCATCTTATCATGTAGTATCCTGTCAAATGCCTTTGCAAAATCTAAAAAAAAAATGGCAGTATATATGTCTTTCCCTTATCAACTGCTCTTGTCACTTTATTATAAAAGGCAATCATATTACTAAAGCAAATTACTCTCATCTGCCAAACGCTGTATATGGTCCCTCACTAATTTCTCCAAAACCTTAACAACCACTGATGACACACAAACTGTCCTGTAATTAGACACTTGCAGTCTTCTGCCACCATTGTGCAGCAGCACTATCTTACCTTCCTTTCATTCCTTGGGTACCTTTCCCACAGCCAAACTTTTATTGAAGAGCCAGGTCATTGGAGCTGTCAGTTCTTTAGCACATTCTCTCAAAACCCATGGTGAAATACCAGCCAGTCCCACAGCTTTACTGGTATCCAGAGTACTCAGTATTTGGAACATATTCTCCTCTTGCACCTCTAAACCCTGAACCTGCTCTATCCCTCTAGTATTAAAACCTTCTTTTCTAGGATGAAATACTCCAATAAAGTGCACATTGAACAACTTCACTATGTCCTCCACCTCTCTCCTTATATCTCTTCCATAATCTCTTTTTCAACTGACTGCTAACAAATATCCTTTTATAATTTCCCAAGCACTAATGATATCCTGGACTTCCAATTCTGCCCTCCATGGAACTGCCTCTAGTTGATACCTAAGACTATTATAATCACCCACTGTATAATTCCACATACGTTCCCTTTTCTTTGATACACTGGCATGTCTATTCATCTTCCAAGTCAAAACCACATGGTCACCCTCTCCAACTGGTGGGAGAGATGTCATCTCATTTATTACTAGCTCTTCTGATGCTATGACCAAATCCAAAAATATTGAACCTCTTGTTCCATCTATTACATGTTGCCTGAGACATTTGTCCCTCAAGAATTCTAGAAATTCCATCCCCTTATTACTACATGCATTTTCCTATTCCCAGCTTATACCGCTGTAGTTAAAATCACCCATAACAATCATTCTTCTTGCACTTGCCAATCTTAACTGCCTAAACATCTCCTGCTCTCCACCCTCTGTGCTCCCTGGTTTATAGCAACACCTCACTAAATATCCTGTCTTGGCCACTTCTCACACTATATCCTTTCAAAACCATTAGTGTCACTGCCTTCCAAAGCCTCCCCTCTTAGAGGACAGAAGTCATCACTTATCGTAAGCAGTACTCCACCACCATGTTTTCCTTTCCTATCCTGCTGAAAAATGCTGTACCTTGCCACTTCAGTTCCTGTTATTATATCATCCTTGGTCAACAATGTCTCAGAGATCCCAATAAATTTTTGGCCAGGCTAACGCTATCAACACCACAAATTCATCTCCTTTATTTTGAATACTCGTGGCATTAGTATAGAGCATAAAAATGTCACTGCTTCTATAGCTATCATTGTCCATTTCCCCTAAAGAAAGGACTATCTTTGTCCCCTCTCGACCCCACTGGAGTCAGTGTTACTTGATGTCGTCCCCCTTCCTCCAAGCACCCATTCCCACAAGAGGCCACCCCTGCTACCATCCATCCTTGGGAATTCTAGTTTCCCTGCATTGACACACTGACTCGTTCAGAAAACAGCAATCTCTCTTGATGTCTTTGTCCTTCCTCATTCAAATGCAAGCGGTGTCTCGTATACAGTTCCCCCTCTGTCCTCAAACGCCCTCCAAGCATCCACGTATTTCAATCCTCTTTTCTGACACATTCTTGCTATTATGCTATTCAATATTACTGCTCTTCTGCTCATCTCGTCACTATCATACCTGGGCAACACACATGCACAACCTTTCCTCTCTGTGTTTTCTTTTGCACAACCTCAAGCAAGAATCTCAGATCTCTCGCCACCCAATTTACATTGCCTCTCAAGTCATTCCTGCCCACCATCACAATCATTTCATCCGTCCTTTCACCCTTTTTAATTGCCATAACCATATTTTCTATCATCTCTCCAGGCAGACACACCTCTGGCATCCTATCTTGCAACTTGAGATAATCGAGTCTCCATACATCACACGTCTTACCACTCGGTTCCTTGATTGCTCAACCCTCTCTCTCCTCTAACCCTTTCTCTGTGTTCCCCTACTTACCTGCTGTCCTAGCATCACTCTATCCCCTGATTCCAGCACTCCTTCTCATTTCCTCTCTTTGACTATTTCCATTCTTTCCTCTTCTATCATTCTCATAACTCTCTCTCACTCTCTCTCTCCTACTGTTTCTATTCTCTCCTCTTCTAGGATTCCCTTACCTCTTTCTCATTCCCTCTCTCCCACTGTTTCTATACTCTTGTCTTCTATCAATCCCAAACCTCTCTCTCTCATTCCCTCTCTCCTACTGCTTCTATTCTCTCCTCTATCATTCCCAAAATATTCTCTCTCACCTACTCTGATTCGCCTTGCATTCATCTCTTCCATTCTCCTAATCTCATCTTTCATACTTCTCTTCTCATTCACAAGACATTTCACCTCCTCTTTCAGCTCATCTATCCCTCTCTGCAAGTTAATCACTCTTACTCGCCATTCATTTAACCAATCAAAACCATCTACGAAAACTTCACAGTTATTTAAACCTTTCACACTCTCGACTTTGTTTTCTCAGTTATTGCTCGTCATTCTCTCCTATCACGCTACTCATCTCTCGACATTTATTTCCAGTCCCTGAAGCAACTTGGTTGGATATCTAATTCATTGATTTCCTCCCGCTGCCTGCATTTTGCACATATATGCACTCACCCTTCTCTCACCCACCACATATCCAACTTCCGGAAAGTATGCATGCCGCAAACACTGCATGCCACAAAGTCCTTTATTATGTTACGTATAATAGAGTTCTTAAATGATGGAGGACTTGGTGACACGCCATTTGTGATTGCAGCTGCATCTGCCATCATTCCTTACTGCCAAGTAACTACTAAACTGATTGCTAAAAATATATATAAATGCTATGTAAACATTGTATCATTGATATATATATATATATATATAAATGAATTTAAATAATTCTTTACTGAGAAAGAAAAGTTTAATGTTAAGATACGACTAGTTTCGTTGAAATTCAACTTCTTCAGGTATCACAGGCAAAGAATTAAATAAAAAATAACAGAGACATGACTAAATACATTAACAAATCTAGTATAAAACACACAAGTACATTTAAAAACAGGAATGCCTGCTTGAGTTCCAACTGAAGTTGACTACGTGCGTGAGCTGGCATGAGTGCGCCAGTACTGGACAGTGGCAATGTGTGCATCAGAAATATTGTAGCTAAGGCTGTTATTAATATGAGATGAATCAAGCGATATTTCTCTAGATTCGATTATTCTTCTTTCAAGTTCATCATATCATACATGGCTATTAGAAGTTTGTGGCCAGTCTACGAGGTGTTGGCGGCCTTCATCCGAGTTGATAGAGAAGAGAACGTGGCTAGAGAGAGCGCTTGCTCTGGTTCTGTTGTAGGAAATGTCTCTTTGATGTTCTTCCATGCGTAAAAGGATAGATTTAGCTGTCTGGCTGTAGTATGGTTTGCCACAATCAGATAAAATCTTGTAGACTCCTGGATACTGAGTAGGAAGATGTTTCATTTTAGGTCTACTTAGTATGGAGCGAAGTTTAGGAAACATAGTGAAGCAAGTTCTAATGTTGAATTTCCGAAGCATTTTATCCAGTTTTGGGGAGAGAGAGAGAGAGAGAGCTGATGTATGGTAACAAAATAAAAGCTCTTGGTGGAGAAGAATCTTCAGAAGCATTGAGCGATGGACAGAGAGAAATTTATTAATCTTTTTAAGAGAGAATCCATTGTTAACAAAAGACCTTTTAAGAAAATTGAGTTCATATTCAGTTTCTGTTTCATCTGTTAATAAAGATCTGGCTCGATGTACCAGGGTTGAAATAATACCAAACTTCTGCAGAGGGTAGTGATGGGAAGAAGCATGAAGATATCTGTCTGTGTGAGTGGGTTTTCTAAAAATGGAGATTTTGATATCTTCAGCGCATCTTGTAAGTTTTAAATCCAGAAAGGGAAGACAGTCGTCGGATTCCAGTTCACAGGTGAAATTGATTTTCTGATGAAACTTGTTGAGGTGGTCCAGAAAAAAGTTGAGGCTGTTGACACCATGTTCCTATATGAGAAATACATCGTCAATATAACGATACCATACTTTAGGTTTAAGAGTCGAGGAATTAATAGCTTTTTCTTCAAAATCCTTAAGAAATATGTCAGCAAGAATCGGAGAGAGAGAGAGCGGACTACCCATAGCTAAACCTGAGTTTTGTTTATAAATCTTGTTATCATATATGTAGTATCCTGAGTTCACACAGTGAGAAAGTAAGGAAAAAAATTTCTTGGATAGTTTCTTCTGGAGAAGGTTTAGAACTTCTTGAGTAGGTACATTCATGAAGAGGTAAACAATATTGAAACTTACCATTAAATCTGATGTGTTGAGTTTGATGTCTTTTATTTTGGAGACAAAATCAGCTGAATTTTTTACATGAGAGAACGAAGTACCACAAATGTTTTTTAAAAAGGATGCGAGGTATTTTGAAAGGTTGTAAGTAGGGGAGTTTATGCCCTCAACGATTGGTCTTAATGAAGAGTTTAATTTATGGATCTTAGGGAGTCTATATAACCTGGGATTATAGGTCGATTCATCCTCTAATCCTCAAGAATTTGAATTTCAACGAAACTAGTCGTATGTTAACATTAAACTTTTCTTTCTCAGTATAGAGTCATTTAAATTCATTTTTATATACATTATCTACCGAGTAAATTATGATCAACAATATATATATATATATATATAAACACTTTATTGAACTATACTAGATAGCGAAAACTTATATTCTCTTCCACCTCAAATGCTGCTGACTGTGACCTCGCCTTCTCGTTAAACCAAAAATAACACACTATATAACACGAAACTCCAAAAGTAGAACCATTAAAGAACACTTGTGTTACTAAGAAAAAAATGTAGCACAATTCACACTATACACAGTTTAAAAAACACTTTTTTTTTACCACAGCTCACCTGCCCCGTGCTTCAGCATCCCTAGCACCCTCATATTTTGAAGGAATGTGCCAGGGAGTTGGCATCTGCCTTGACATATTTTTTAATATGAGTCTTACACTAGGTCCATTTCCAAAGGAGTGGAAGGAGAGCAAGATTGTGCCATTCATTCAAGGGAGGTGATAGAACTCAAGCATCAAATTATAGGCCTATCTCTGTGTCAGGTGTTGTTTAAGTTGTTGGAGAAGCTTGTGAGAACTAGAATCCAGAATTGGGTTGACAACAATGGTATTATCTTGGATGGATAGCATGGATTTACTAAAGGGAGGACATGTTTTAGTAATCTACTTACTTATTACAATAAGGTGACAGCTTCATTGGACAGAGGAGAGGGATACACAGTAGTATACTTTAGATTTTGCAAAAGCTTTTGATAGATTACTGCATGATAAGTTGATAGTCAAACTTGAGTGTATGGGGTGGATATTAGATTAGTGCATTGAATCAGAGACTAGCTATCTGATAAGTATCATCAAGTTGTGTATGGGGGGAGCAATATCATGGAAGAGGAAAGTCACTAGTGATGTGCCTCAGTGGTTTGTTTTAGAGCCGTTGCTGTTTATTTAAGACTCATTATTTGGCACACATCTGTACATTCTCAAGGAGTGATTATGTGAGGCCACTCCATAGCCCCTTCACAGCACATCACTGTTTCCACTCCAGCTATTAGCCATCCTAATGGGCAACAATGTAAATATATGTTGATCATAACATGGACGCAAAGTGTACCATCAAAATTGAAATATTAATGAAGTAGCGTGGATATAAAGCCTAAGATGACTAATATATTTTATCCACCATGGCAGTTTTGGTGATTAATCACATGTAGTTTCCAGCCATTTGGCTTCTGTTTTTTAAAGAAAACAAAAATCACATGGGGTAAGGGCAGGGACCAGTTATTTTTAATTGAGAAAGTTTGATTAAACATTCCCTTGGATGAAAAGATCCAAATGTAAGTCTTTTACAATCAGTGCTGATTATTATAACCAAGTGGTGATTTTAAATTCCCATCCTGTGATATCTTTAAACCTAATTACATCGAAAACATTGAAGAACTATCGAAACTTAGAGGCAAATAGTTGGAAACCAATTCAGTAAGATACATCAACTGATGGTTGCCAGAAGCTTTATATTCGAAGGAAATTGTTTAAAATAGAATAATCTAGAATGAGATGTCAATCTTTTGATATCTCATTCTAGTTTTCTAATGATCTAAAAATAAAAGCATAGGTAATAGCATAGCCACATTATAGTTAGGATGTAATATCATCAGGAATGAGGTCACACTGTTGGGATGTGGTTGTTACAGTCAGTTTCTGAAGAATGCTCTGAGAGTTTGTTGCATAGAAGAGCTGGAAAGTTGTAGTAAACCGACTCCCTTCCTCATAAAAATGAAATGCTTTGAGGGCATTTTCCCTTGTAGAAACATTCTCAGGAAAAAATGCTGCTGCTTCTATTGAATATATGAGTTTATTTATAGTTACTGATATGTTAAATCAGTAACATGGGTAAACTCTGCAACCTTTTTATGTGGAAGGTGATTCAAAAATCATTAATGATTGATAATTTCTAGAAAATAATACAGAATATTATAATTATACAATATTAAATCAAATATTTTGATTTAATATTTCATAATTGGATACTTAATCAGAATTACAAAAGAGAAAGTGAATGCTTCCATGGCTTGCCATGCCTGCATGCCATTGTAGTAGTAGTACAACATGTATTTTTATGCACTTCCATTCTGATGTGGGCTGATCTACCTATCTAGCTGATATAAGCTGTCTTGCAAGATGAAGGAACTTAACAGACTCCAATATGAATTAGTAGCTGGAGAGTCTTTAAGCGAGCAGATGAGGACTTTTATGTGTGGATTCATGTGGTAACTTTAAAGTAAGGTGGAAGTATTATTTAATTTTAGTAATATTGTAATTTATTGAGATTCCATAGTATAAGAAGTTGAGAAAATATCCTAAGATTTACGATATAACTATTGTGTTTCATTCTCGCAATTTACCATGAAACTATTGTTTATGCATGTTTTTGCTTGGAGTGTACTACAAGATCTGAAAAATGCTGCTTCCAAGGTAAATTAAAATAATTTTGAGGTATTCATACTTGTGGAAATGAATTATTTAAATTTAGGTAAAGGTTCTTTCATTGGTCAAAGGTTACATTGTACCTCCAGCCTGGAAGTAGGGGGCCATCCCTGGAAGTTACGAAAGGAAACTGTGAGAAAGAGGGTGAGGAGTGGTTTCTTTGCATGAAGGGTGATTGAACCATGGAATGCATTGCCTGATGGAGTGGTGAGATTGAGAACGGTCAATGCGTTTAAGGAGTGGTGTGATAGACTTTGTGTTTCCTAGGAGGGGACCTCCCTCGATGAGTCTTGATAGACGTGTTTCTTAGAAAGGACCTCCCACGATGAGTCTTTTGATTCCATGGAGGCCTGAATAATAATAACATACCCTTGTTTGAGTAAGCATTGTGCTGCACACATAGTTTTGGATTCTTCATTTAATAGGTTTGATTTATTAGGTATAGGAAATGGTTTTTTGGTATGTTATATATTTCAGTATTGAAATATCCACTAAGTTCAGCAAGATCATAATTGTTTAAGGGAAATCACTTTATAAAACTATGGCATATGCTTGGGTGTATAACAAAGAAAAATCATGACATCAAAGGATGAATTTGAAGATATTAAACTGCATACTGTAGATGTTTCTAACATCTGACACACCTCCTAAATATGAATTTAACGAATTGTCAATCTCATAGTTTAAGTTCTTCTTTATCAGCAACAGTGCTATCCATTCTCTTTTCCCAATCAATCTCACATCATAACTGCTTTCAGGCTCTTCATTAGCATTTCACCCTTAAAACAAACACAGATAGAATTGTTGGAAATTTTTAAGCGGTAATAACTTTCTAAAGCTGATGTCATTTCAATTCAGGAAGATTTGAATATACATTTGACATGGACAAATTAGTGGAGTTGTAGTTTTAATATTAATAAGTGTAAGGTGTTGTATTTTGGAGTGCAGAAATATAAAGCTGTGTACCATATTGACAGTACTATACTGCAGGAAGTGGATGAGATTTCAGATTTGGGAGTGATCATTGACAGTGGACTCAAATTTAGAGGGCATATTGTAAGTGTTGCAAGGACTACACATTGGCGTGCTGCTATGATAAGAGGTACTCTAACATGTAGGGATAAGGAAGTGGTTGTGCTACTGTATAAAGCACTGGTCAGACCACACTTGGAATACTGTGCTCAAATTTGGTTTTCAATGTGATGTGGAAACATTGGAGAGGGTCCAGAGACAAGTGACTAAGACAATATCAGGGCTTTTGAATGTTGGCTATGGAGAGAGGTTGAAGAAATGTGGATTGCAGAGTTTAGTGGATAGGAGGAAAAGAGGCGATGTGATAGAGATATTTAAGTTAGTGAGAGGATTTTATCTGATTAATCCAGATGGGATTATAAAAAAGAGTAGAAGGAGAGAGAGGGAAAGAACCAGAGGCCATCCCTGGAAGTTATGTAAGAATGTGGTGAAGAGGGGTGTGAGGAGTAGATTATTTATGTGGAGAATTGTCATACAGAATGTGTTGTTAATGCATGAAATGTTAATGATTTTAAGATCCAGTACGATGAATATGTTGTCAGCTGAATGAACCCCTCACAATGAGTCTGCCAAATCCATGGAGGGTGCAATAATAATAATAATAATAAAGGCATTTGTACTACATATTATTCTTCTGGTGCTAATAATGTCAGAATAATAACATTTTATAATATCAACTTCAGAATAGGCTATACCGTATTTACTCGAATATAATTTACCTTCATGTATAACTCACACCCCTGGTTTTACTTTACGAAAAAAGTAATTTAAATGTTTCACATATAGTTCGCAAACAAAAACATTTTTAAATTTTAAGAAATAGTGAATATTGTTATGGCAGTTTCAGATATTTTGGAATTTGGTTGAAGAGAATCAGCATTTCAGCTCACCAATTGCCAACTTGCTGTTGTTGAGTCACGTGATCTTTTGTTAATACTGCCCCAATCATATGCATAGAGATAGAGGCAACCAGTAGAGAAAATGAGAGCATTGACTTCTACATGAACTTGGATTGCACTGGGGGATTAAGAGACCATCATTAGAACTGTTGTGCAACTGGATTTTAAGAGATTGGGACATAATTTCACCAGAAATAATTAATTTAATTACAGAAACATTGTTGCTAAAAGATACAAATATATTCACGTGATGGTGAACTGCCGATTGCATAAATAACACTGATTAAAATTTAAATACATTCATTTTATAAATAATGAGAACAATTATAAATTATAGGTAACTGTCGTATAATGCAGATGTTAGATTCCATAGAAATGCCGCATTATATAAATTGCATTATGCGAGACTCAGATCACATAGAAAAAGTAGGGTTATGTTCCGAAATCTTTTTTTTTTTTAATTATATAAACAACAATGACATATCCAGCAAAAATATATTTTTATTTAATTCAGGTAATTCATGTAAGTTAAGAAAATATATAAACTATGAAGCAAAATACATAACTTATAAAAATTTCAAATTGTACGTAAAGTTCGTTGCACATAATGCATAAATGTTTTAGGTAAAATAAAATAAAGTGCATATTTTAATCGTCTACAGCCTTCCCATAATAGACTTTTTTTCCATAGTATAGTATTCGATCCTTACCCCAAAAAACAGCTAACAGAACAAGATTCGAGTGTGCAAAAATTCTTTTTAATGCCAAGCCTCCGTGGCTGAACCTATTGTATGCTGGACAAAAAAGCACTGAAATCACTAAAAAATAACAAGAACCTAATTATTACAAAAGCTGACAAAGGGAAGGCTCTAGTCATCCAAGACAGAAGAGAATAAAAGAGAAAAATATCACTGTTACTCTGCGACTATTCGACTTATAGGCCCCTCACTTCAGATCCTACCGGTAGTCAAATAAAAAAGCTTAATGCCCTTATAGAAAAAATATCGATATGGGATGAAGATAAAAAGAAAACACTAAAGACCTCCTTCGGGCGCCCACCGAGATTATATGGTCTTCCAAAAGCGCATAAGCCAGGAATTCCATTAAGACCAGTTGTAGACTGTATAGGTTGTCCCGCTTACAAAAAAACAAAATTTCTGTCAAATTTACTCACTTCTTCAACTAGAAGAACTGCTTCATATATAAAAAATTCCATGGACTTCAGAAATAAAATTTCCGATCTCCATCTAGACGATTCGGAGATTATGATTAGTCTAGATGTTGTTTTGCTATTTACGAATGTTCCGTTGGCGGACATAGAATTACTAACCAAGAATTTCCTCCAGACATTGTCAAATTATTTGAATTTGTAATAAAGTCTGGTTATTTTTCCTTAAAAAACCAACAAATCGAAGGGACAGCAATGGGTAATCCAATATCTCCTGCTATTGCCAACTACTTCATGGAGTATTTTGAACAGCGTATCTTTGACAACATTACACCCAGACCTAACATTTGGTTCAGATATGTGGACGACATATTTGCCATATGGAAGGGCACCTCAGAAGAACTACAACAGTTTCTCTCAAAAATTAATGCACTTCATCCAAGGATCCAGTTCACCCTAGAAGTAAAAGTAAATAAGCAGTTAGCCTTTTTAGACCTCTTGATTCTTCGCCAACCAGATGGTTATCTACAATTCACAGTCTATAGGAAAGAGACTCATACAGGCCAGTACATCCACGCTGAATCACATCACCATCCCAGCCAAAAGGCAGGTACTATAAAAACACTAGTTCATAGAGCCAACTCCTTTTGTTCTTCAGAAGAACTTTTACAAAAAGAATTACAGTATATTAATTCCTCCATCATATCCATCATATAAGAAATCCTTCATAAAAAGAGCTTTAAGTAGTTATGCTCCAGCATCCTCTTCAAGTACAGAAGAACCTACACGTATACCTATCCCGTATGTACATGGGGTTAGTGAACGCATAGCTAAGGTGCTAAAACCACTAAATATCTGTGTGGCTTTTCGACCCATCAGAAAAATCTCCACATTCCTAACGTCTCCAAAGGACAAGTTCCCACATCTCAGCTATCCAGGTGTCTACCAGATTCTCTGCTTGTGTGGATTATCATATTTCGGACAAACAGGAAGATCTGCTCAGATCCGCTTAGAAGAACACCAGTCGTATATCCAGTACCTTGAACCCGAACAGTCTGGAATTGCAGAACATGCCATCACCACCAGACATAGAGTTAAGTGGAACAAGACAAAAGTCATTCACAAAAGTCGGTTCCTAATGGAATGGCTATACAAAAAAACATGTGAAACATTACTTCACTCCCCCTAACCTAAACAGATCCGATTGTCTACGTCTTTCCCTCTTGTGGGAGATAGTACTTTATAAAGCAGCAAATCTTTCTTAACATATAATATTGTATACACACATATATATATATATATTTATAAAAAAAAAAAATCATTTTAAATTATTATAATTGAATAATTAAATAATTATTATTTAATAATTAAATAACTAAATTAAATTTAAATAATTAAAAAAATAATAATTAAATAAATTTAGGAAATTTAACCTTAGCTACTTTGGTGGCACTTTGTGAATATAACAGTTATTGTTTAATTAGCCTTGTACCTGTACTGATGATGCCTGTGATACTCAGGTGAAAATTCTACGAATAAAGAATAATTTACGTGAGTTAATTCCATTATTATAATAATTAGTAATAAATACCGCATTATATGAGGTTACCTGTATAATGAATACAGGTAAATCGATTTAATTATAAATCAATTTAGTTTTTTCGTAAAAAACCTTAGTTTCCAAAAATCCCCGCATATATCTCGCACCATGATTTTTTAACTTTAATTTTGGGAAAAAAATTGTGAGTTATATTCAAGTAAATACGGTATTAAATATCTAGAATATTTGTAGGATCATTTTACCATGACAGGGGTTGGGAAAAATGTGGTGTTAAGGAAACAAGGTTGGAATATTAATGTCTTTCGATGGGAGATGAATTTCATCGGCTGGTGTAAGACCACCATCCTGCTTATTTTTGTAGACCTGATCAGAGGGAGTGGGAGCCAGTCGTTGAAGTAATGCAGAAGTCATATTTCCACATACAAGTAGTAAAATACTCTGGTTTAGAGACAGATGTCGAAAGTTTTTTTCACTTAGTTTTACTACAAATTAAATATGCCAAGAAACTATATTCTTGGTTTCATCCTTTATCCAAGTATAAGCAAACAGAGTTTGTGTGTGAAGTCACTTCATGACTTAGTTACTTGTACATAGAGCCTAATGACTAAATTTGTCATTAGACTCTATGTACATAATGATATGTACATAGAGTTATATGTCCTTACATTGCATTATGCATTATGGGAAGGACCACTACACAGACTGGTTTCGGCTTTTATTACGAAAATACTTTGGAATAATAAGATGTGACACCTTTTGGCTACTTGTATATGGAAATATGACTTCTGCATTGCTTCAACTTGGGTATCACTTCTGGGTGTGGTTTCCACTGATGATACCTCAATAAAGGTCTAAACTGGTCTGGATAATGGCTTTTTCCATAATGCACAGCATTATACATGTTAGTAAGGATATGTGCTTTGCACTATGGCGTTCAAGTTTTTTACTATGTGAGCTACTTTTCTATAAAAAGTTATTCAGCGATCTACTCTCTTATACATAAGTTATTCGGTAATCTACTCTCTTATATAGATCACATTTCTTCAACCTGATATCTGATTACACACAAATAAACAACTAAAAAAAAATACACAACTAAAAACTTTATTTGTGTATTTAAAAATTTATTTATCACTTTTAATTATTTTAATACAACAACAACAAAAACAATATATATATATATATATATTGGAATAAAATATTTCTCTATTTTGGAAAACCAAAGTTAGAAAAAACAACAGATTGATTACAAACTCACAAGTTACAGGAAATGCTGGTTGATTAAAAAAAAAAGAGAAAGTTAATACGAAATTTGGCATTGTTTGGACGTCGCAATATTTTCATAGTCAAGTTGATATGAAGAAGTGGCCAATTATCCAAATGATCATTTGTAATTTGGTTTCTTAATTGATTTTTTATGGTGGTCAGATTTGAAAAAGCGGATTCTGACAAGTATGTCGATCCGAAACACGACAGAATTTTTCGCGCAGTATCAGTTCATATTGGGAATTTTTCATGTGCATACTTCCAAATGACTGCATTGTTTATTGATTTTAAATGTAAACTATTCTTAATGTTTATCATCTCAAGTTCTACTTCAGCTTGGTTTATATCAAACAGCCCACTAATTTATTTGAAATTTCTGCGATGTTCAAGTTTTCTTGAAATGGATTATTGATAAAAGATAGAATCATTTCAGTTTTATTAAAATCTGTAAATCTTGAATTTATTTCTTCCTCAACTAATTCTATTTTACGAATAAATTCTTTTAAATCATAGCGAAGCATTTCTTGATTTTGTTCAAAAAATTTTAATAAATATGGGAGATGTCTAAATTCGCGGTCATTTATATTTTTCTTTAATAAAAGTAAGTATTGTTGGAAAGTTTTTATTGAACTTAACATGTCAATTAAATTTTTATCTCTACCTTGTAACTCTAAATTTAAATTGCTTAATTTTGTACAGAAATCTACTAAAAATTATAAGTGTAACAACCATCTTTTATCACTCAATTGTGGATAAATATCTCCTTTTTCATCAAGAAAAATTTTTATATCATTAATTAATACAAGAAATCTTTCTAAAAATTGACGTCTGCTGAGCCAGCAAACATTATTGTACAACAGAATTTCCTTATCATCCTCTGCCTGTAATTTAAATAACCGCTGTTGCAGGGCTTTTCCTTGATTTACTCGGCTCACTGTTTGACTTCCACTGATCCAAATTAATTAATTTACCCGGACTTATAAGAAAATTACTGATTTGACAGTTTTAACGAAAAATAAATAAACAATAGCAATACACTTAAAGCAAATTAAAAATAATGCAAAATAATGATAAATAAAATATTATGTTTTCAGTTTTAATTAAATTTGTAAGCAAGGAGGAATACACAAGAGATCAACCAAAAATCGCTCTGCGATCGACCGGTTGAACACCTCTGCACTATGGGGTACTAAGTCAATTGATGTGACATCATACAAGTAATCCAGTCATGAAGTGACTTCACAAGCAAAGTTTGTTTGCTTTCACTTAGGTAAAGCATGAAACTAAGAATATAATTTCTTTGCATCTTTATTTTATAGTGTAACCAAGTGGAAAAACTTTCAATATTTATTCATAAATATTTTAATAATATTACCACACCAAACCACTAAACTATTAAAAAAAAAAGATGTTTTGCTGGATTTGAAACCAACATCTTCAGAGCACATCACATATCACACTTTACATGCTACAATGAGTAAGTGAAACAACTGAAGTTATAATGGACAAAAGATCTAAAGCTCTAATTTGGTGCCCTCTAATGTTGAAAAAAAAGTGGTACAGTTATGTAGGAGTTGATCTTAAGATAAGTCTCCCAAATTTTTGCCAAATTAATGCAGCAATTAATTGTCCAGGTTAGGAGAATGTTTCATAGCAATGGCTGACTCTAAAAAATAATCTTTCAGGCCTGAAACGAATTCTATAAATCATATTCATTTTCTTCTATCTAATTCTGTGTGAAGGCATGTTCAAAGCATGGTCTGCCAGTCCAGACTTACCATATAATGGTTGCAAATGTATTTATGTTCTCCATGGCATTGATAACAGATCTTCCTGTCTGTCCATAGTAGGCCAAGTCACAGTTACATGGAATTTCATACACTCAAGGATATGCTAGTGGATGGAGTTTGTCCTTAGGAGAGTAGATCAGAGTTGTTAATTTATCTTGTTTGAGTGTAGTGCAAGGGTTATGTTTTATTAGTACTTTGGCTATCTTTTCAGATGTATCTCAGACATAGGAAATAGGAATAGTTGTGTTTTGTTCTTATGTGTTTGAGGAGGAGGAAGTATGAGGGCCATGTAGTATTTTATATACAATGTAAAGATATTTAAGTTTGGTGGAAAGAGCTGCATCATTAGAATAAATAGCCCTAGCCATGTTTGTGTTTGTGTGTGTGTGTTTAAGTATTCTTAGAATTCCATACTGTTGGGCTGGATGATGATGTTATTTATAAAATAACATCATCATCCAGCAGATATTTACAAAATAACATCAGGAAAAAGATAGTGAACCATCTGAAAGCCAGGTGACTAATGTGTCAGATGGTCTATCTTTTTCCATTTATAGAAACCAGCACACACAGGAAGATATCTACATAAACAATTATAGATATCTACATAAACAATTATATCATCATCCAGCCCAACAGTATGGAATTCTAAAAACACGCATGCACACGCGCGCACACACACACACACACACACACACACACACACACACAGGGCTGGGGCTATTTGTTGTAATGATGTAACTCTTTCCACCATACTTTCCTGGCATTATAGAAGTCCAATGGCTACAGCTCCCTAACTAAACAGATAAAATACTACATGGTTCTCCTACTTTCTTCACCTCAAACACACAAGAATGAAACACCACTATTCCTATTCCCTATGTCTGAGGTACATCTGAAAAGATAGCCAAAGTATTAATAAATATAACCTTTGCACCGCATTCTAACCACATGGTAAATTAGCAACTCTGATCCACTCTCCTAAGGATAAACTCCATCCCCTGGCATTCCTTGGAGTGTATGAAGTTCCATGCAACTGTGATTTGGCTTACTATGTACAGACAGGAAGATCTGTTAACATCTGCCTTGGAGAACATAAATAATACGTTCATTGCTATTATTATGGCAAGTCTGGACTGGCAGACTATACTTTGGACACCCCTTCACGCAGGATTAGATAGAAGAAGAAAAAGAATGTGCATTATAAAAGTCATTATATTGCAGAAGATTATTTTTTAGAGTCAGCCATGGCTGTGAAGCATTCTCCTAACCAGAAGAAGTATGGTTGTATTAATTTGCCAAAAAATTGGAGACTCTTATCTTAAGATCAACTCCTACATAGCTGTAATTTTATTTGGTTTGGTGTCTTATTACCATTAAAATAAGTTAAGAATGGTGTCTGGATCACACTACTATTTCAATACAGCTGATGTCTGATAATGCCTGGAAGAAGAGAGATGATATATTAGTAGTGTGAAATGTATTTTTGTATTAAGTAAACTGCTTAGGATGATTTTGAATTAGTTGAGATTAGAAGTAGTCCTTTCTGAATGGAAATTTGCAAGGGTTATGCTTGTTCATGTAGTGGAGGTTCATCATAATCTGGAAAATCATAATTGGAACAATAATAGGAAGATATATCAGTATAAAACATTTTTATTATTAATTCACTGGTCTGTCTATTATTATGGCCAGGTTCATAAAAATTATAGAGTAAATAAAATGCAATTTTTTTTTTTGCGATTTTGAATGTTACAGAGTAAATACATTCTGTAATCTTCAAAAAGCATTTGAAGACTTCTGTGCCTGCCTGTAGTTATCTTATGATTTGTTACAAATACGCTAGTTATTAAATAATAAGTAACTATTAATTTTTACTCAGGACATGAGCAAATCATTATTAACACCATGTTCTAGCAAATGTGTATAAATGCAAATGGAGAAAATAAATTGTTGAGAGTAGTGGTGCTTCAGATTGGACCTCCATACATGTACAGAAGATTTGAAATAAGTGAACCACTACCGACTTCCAAAATTGAGATAAAATTGTGAATGGGATAAAAGTGAAAATCTATATATGAGGTAAAAAAAAAGCTATAAGAAACATGATATGTGGAAAGGCAGCTGGAGTAGCTGATATTTGACCTGAATGCTCAAATATGAAGATAGAAAAGTTTCAGTGGCTACATTTCATAATTTGGAAGGCCTGGTCAGAAGGATGAATTTTAGGTGATGCAATTCTCATAGTGTCTGTCTATAAAAGAAGGAAATAAAACTGAATGTGAGAAGTAGAGGAATTTCCCTATTAAGTGTTCCAGGTAAAATTTATGCAAGCAAGCTTGAAAAGAGGCTAAGAAAAATTGAGGAAGAGAAATGTGGAGGAGAACAAGTTGGATCAGGATGGTGGCCAATAAAAGCTGAAAAATTGTTTAGAGTCGGTTTGCTAGAAAACTTGAACTAAGTGGGCTGAATGTGTGCCATCCAAATTCTTGGGATTTTTAAGCCACCATTATTGTTAAGATTAGGTCGGTTAATCAAAATTTTCACAGGCTTCTTTAAATTTCTGTTCATACCAGGTTTTCGTATAATGTAAGGAGCAGGTACTTTTCCAGTAAATTTGGTGTAGGGTGTTAAGAGCGTGATTTGAGAAGCCTGCTTCACCAAAATTATTAAATTTAATGTGGCGTTTGTGTTCTTTTCTACAGATAGGGATAGTATATCCAGTTTCCTCAATATAAGGTAAGTTACAAGTGCAATAGATACAATAAACTCCAGGGATGAATATGTTTTTTAGTTTTATAGGTGGTTTACAAGTGGCATTTAGATTATAATAGTGTAGAATTCTATTATTTTTTTCTGATAACCCTATAATATATGGGATAGCTAGGTTTTACTGTAATCTATATTATTTTTGATGAAGTTTTATGAAGAATTTTATGAAAAGTATTTTTGTTATAGCCATTATTTATAAATGTATTGCTAATAGTTTGTAATTCTTGTTTTAGAGCTTGTTTATTAGAGACGATTGTTATAGTTCTGTTTTTGAGGGTGTTAATGACTCCAAGTTTTTGTGAAGGATGGAGATATGAGTTAGCATGTATATATTGGCCAGTATGTGTAGGCTTGCGGTAAACAGTGAAGGAAAGGCTGCCTGAGAGAAGACGTGTGACCAGTGTATCCAGGAAAGGAAGCGATTTCTGATTTTCAATTTCAAATTGTATTTCAAATTAGTAAATTGTATGCGCTAATATTGTTTGTTCAGGTGGTTAAGTAATGTGTTTAATGTTTGGTGGCCGTGTCAGATAAGGAAAACGTTGTCAATGTATCTAAGCCAAACTGTAGGTTTTAAAAAGGAATCTAGAGAAACTAGGATGGCTAAAACACAACAAGAGTCCTGGTAACGATAACATTACTGGAGAAATGATTAAATATGGTGGTGAAAGTATGGTTACAGAAATCCACCAACTATGTAATTTGGTATGGAAAGAAGGGAAAATGCCAGAGGAGTGGGTGAAATCAATATTAGTAACATTATACAAGAAAGGAAATAAGCTAGAATGTAAAAATTATAGAACAATTGCCTTGATAAGTCACCTTGGTAAAGTGATGATGATCATATTGACAGAAAGATTGAGAACACAATTGGAAGCATACCTTGCAGACAAGCAAGCAGGATTTAGGAAGGATAGAACTACAATTCAACAGATTTTGACAATGAGGTTATTAGCAGAGTAAGCTAGGAGAAAAAACAAAAACATATATACTTGCTTTGTTGATTTTCAGAAAGCATTTGACATTATTGGCCAGAAAGTGACATTAGCAGTCTGGAATCCTATGGAATTGATAAAAAACTAATAGCTATATTAAAAGATGTTTATCAGAATGCAGTTGCAGCAGTTAGAATAGGTGATGATTTGGGGAAATGGTTTAAAACATAGGTTCCTAAAGTGGGCGGTACCGCCCCCCCCTGGTGGCCACTGAAGCCTTCTAGTGGGGGGGTATGGTGGGTTCAGAAGCATTTGGGGGTGTTCAGGCAGTCTAGGGGGCGGTGGCTCTTTATAGAAAAAATTAATAATATATATTTAAAAATTAATTATTTTTGTGATTTTACGATTAGATAATCATTTAAAATTTAAATATTCCATTTTAATTCATCTTATGCCCATCTTACACGATCAATTTTTTTTATCAATTTTCTATTTCAGTTATTTAATCATTTGAAAATTTACCATGTCAGATAGAAATAGATGTCAATTTTCTATGTCAATGAGAAAATAGAGCATGTATATATGTGTGTACAATAAGTTATGTTTACAGTAGCAAATATATTCATTATATTTCATTTCAAAATATATATAAAATATATAAAACCACTTTTCTAATTGATTTGTACAGAAATAAACCCAATTTTATATAATTTAATATTACGAGTAAAAATAATGGCAAGAAAGAAATAAAATCATAAATTTTAGTTAGCCTAGTTAGTACTAACTTATATTGCTAACTAGAGGGAAAAAACAAAGCAAATATTATTCGAAACTTATTATACTGTTTTCTGTGGTTATGTTTTGTAGGTTTGTTATCTTGTGTAATTATTTTATTTATTAATTATTATTTATAGTTATTCGGACAGTGTCGTGGTCGGATGAACAAAATGCGCTTCCGTGCAAAATAAAAAATTGAACGTGTCACACATCTTAACTTCTATTTTTTATATACTTAAAAATTTATTCATTTTTTGTTATTATAAAAATTGATCGTGCCATACAGGCTTTAGTCTATCCACGCAACAGACGAATCATAACTAGTAGTATGTCGATCAACTATTACGTAGATAATTCACTCGATTCAGCATGTTTTGATAGGAATACGGGTGCTTTCAGTGACTTGTTGAAAGCATGAGTACGATGGTATCACAAACAAGTCAATGCATGCAAGTCGATTCAGGCTAGATTTCAAATCTATAAATACCAGTGGTTTAGGAATAAGTTTCATTATTTTTTGTGTGCTTTGTCAACAATCATCAGTTGAAAGTGTGATAGATAAGTTATAATGGGGGGTGTTATAAAGGAAAACTGTTATAATGGGGGACATTACAAAATTTGTCTTGCAAAGTGGGCGGTGGCCTGAAAAAGTTTGGGAACCTATGGTTTAAAACAAGCAGAGGTACTAGACTGGGAGGCCCAATATCACCAAGTATTTTCATCACATATTTAGAAAGAGCAATGGACAAACTGAAGGAAGATGCCGAAGGAATATCTGTACACAGAATGAGAATTAACAATCTGGGATTTGCAGATGACATTGTTATTATTGAAGAAGACGAAAGAGAACTACAAAAAAAACTGAAACTGTTAAATGAGAAAGGGAAGAGATTGGACTTGTTATGAACTTGGAAAAAACAAAGACAATGGTATTTGGTGAGAAGAACATGAAACAAAAGATACAAGTGGATGGAATTGATATAGAAAATGTAGAACAATTCACATATTTGGGAAGTAAACTGACATATGACTTGGACTGTAAAAAAGAAATAAAGATCAGGATTGCAAAGGGAAGAACAAATCTGAAGGCCATGGATAACATCTGGAAAAGTAAAGTGATCAGCCTGCAAAACTGAGTACTTGAAACATGCATCTTCAGCAGTGTGCTGTATGGATCTGAAATGTGGGTAATAAATAAGAAATCAAGAAAAAGAATTTTGGCATTTGAAAGAACTTGTTACAGGAAGATTCTAAGAATAGGATGGGTACAGAAAATCACCAATGAAGAGCTCTATCAGAAGATACAACCAAAACAGAATCTAATGCAGAAGATTATAAAACGGAAGCTGCAATTATTTGGACACATCTGTAGAATGAGTGAGGATCCAAAATACCAAACATAAAGACATTTATGTTTGGTATTTTAGATGGTTTAAACAGAAGAGGTAGACCATTCAGAGAATGGATAGACGATATAAAAGACTGGTGTGGAAGGGGTGTATAAAAGCTGTGACACTGCACTGGACAAAGAAAGGTGGAAGAAGATAGTGAAGCAGGCATCGAACATCAATGGGCAGTGAGCCCATGGTTTGTGATGAATCTAGAGCACATTGCTCAAAAAGCTTCCATATGAAAGTTAGCAAATGGGGGTGATAGCAGTGAGCTCATGGCTGTACCTTCTTTTTATAGGTAAAAATTATTTTGCCATAAAAAGTAACCAGAACATAGTAAATGGGCAAAGAGAGGTGTAATGTCAGGCAGATATTTGTTCTGTAAGAGAAGAATTGTGTCATTGATTGGGATATTCGTGAAAAGGGCAGAAATGTCAAAACTGACTAATAAATCATCTTTGTCAAGTAATATGCTTCTAATTTTGTTTATGAAGTGCTGTGTGTTCTTTATATGGGAGGGAGAATGACTTACCAACTCCTTGATTGTTGATACTAATTTCTTGGCTAGATGATTATTAGGGCTGTCCCTTAATTGTCGGCCGAAGCAGAACTTTATGTTTGTGTATCTTAGGAACACCACATATTCTGGGAGAAGGGGTATAATGGGGTATTAGTTTTTTAACAGTGTCTGACGGCCAAGAAGTGACAGACTTAAGTAATTTCACAGTTTTTTCTTAATCCTGTTAGTTGGATTATAGTTTACAAGTTGATAGGTGCTGGTATCAGGGACTAGTTGATTCATCTAATAGATGTAAGTTGATCTATCAAGGACTACCATGGCATAATTTTTCCACAATTTTTGCAGATGTATTCTGATCACGGTACGTGAGTAGAGGCTTAAGTGCTGTGAGGACATCTTGTTGGAGGCTTAATGGATTTTTTACAACACTCAAAAAGAATTAAAATAGAATTTAATACTTCCTATATTTCGTCCTAGTCACTAGGACATCTACGGGGATTACAAAAACAATTAATGTAACATATACACAAATAACAAACAATACTAAGCCCAACCACGTGGGTGACACTAAAGTCCTATCTAGGTAGAGCGCCCTCTAAGGGCAGTAGTAGGTCGCCTGGAATGTAAGGTGGGAACTCTGGTGATGAGTGTTTCCCAAATCTTCGGAAGCTTAATGAAACCGTATTTATTGAGATTTGGTTGGTTTTTGAGAGCTGCTGCTGCTTCTAAGAAAAGTCTCTCTTTCTTGAATTTGCTGTGGTGGAGCATGGTGGTTTTCTTCCATGATACCCTGCGGGTGGTGTCCAAAACATGGTCAGCCAAGCCTGAATGGCCATAGGTGTGTTTGAAGATGTAAGACTTGTGTTTCTCTAGACGGATGGATGCTGATCTACCTGTCTGTCCAAAGTACGCCAGCTTACAGGAACAGGGTACTTTGTAAACTCCAGGCAGAGAGAGAGAGGAGGGAGCTGATCTTTCGTAGAACGGATAAGGGTAGCAAGTTTGCGGTAGGGCTTATATGCTGTGTGTAGGTTGTACTGTTTTAGTATCTTGGCTATTTTTTCGGATGTGCCACGGATGTAGGGTATGGTGATGGCATTTTTAAAATCTTGTTGACGAGAAGGACGGGGGGAGGAGTTGATTATTTTTTTGATACTGTGATTGCTGTAGCCATTGGAGAGGAAAGTGCTGTGTATGTGGTTAAGCTCAGTAGTGAGGGCGGTTCCACTGGAACAAAGATTGTGGGCTCTCTTGGTAAGAGTTTTTAATAATGCCATATTGTTGAGAGGGGTGGTGGTGGGAGAGTTTGTGAATGTATCTGCCTGTGTGTGTGGGTTTTCTGTATATGGTGAAGGTAAGTGTATCATTAGGCAGGCGTGTGACTAAGGTGTCTAGGAAGGGTAAACAATTGTTCTTTTCCTTTTCCTCAAAAAATTTTACTCAAAAAAGTATCTTCCTGGCCCCCTGACGTCACGAAAAAACTTAAACCTTTCCACTCCCTTCCCCCCCGAATATACGGTATACCAAAAATCCATAAACCCAATTCCCCACTCAGGCCTATAGTAGATGCCACCAATGCACCTTGCTATAGACTATCTAAACAGCTGGCCAACTCTCTGATCCCCCTCACCGGAAGGTCCCCTTCCTATATAAAAAACTCGACCCACTTTAAAGCCCTCACAGAAAATTTAACCTTGAATAAGACAGACATATTGGTAAGCTTTGTTATCTCCTCTTTGTTTACCAATATTCCCTTAATTGACACCTTATCTCTCTTAGAAAATGTTTTTCCCTCTGACATCTTAGATCTCTTTTCCTTTGCCATTAACTCTGGGTATTTCTCTTGGAACAACAAATCTACAAGCAGATAGAGGGAACTGCCATGGGTTTCCCCCTCTCACCCCCCCCTTGCCAATTTCTATATGGAAGATTTCGAAAAACGAGCCATAGACTCAGCCCCACTCAAACCTTCTATCTGGCTAAGATATGTAGATGATGTGTTCTCTATTTGGCCTCATGGCCCAGACACCTTAGACTCCTTCCTCAGTCATCTCAATAGTCTACATCCAAGAATCCAGTTCACTATGAAAAAGGAAAAGAACAATTGTTTACCCTTCCTAGACACCTTAGTCACACGCCTGCCTAATGATACACTTACCTTCACCGTATACAGAAAACCCACACACACAGGCAGATACATTCACAAACTCTCCCACCACCACCCCTCTCAACAATATGGCATTATTAAAACTCTTACCAAGAGAGCCCACAATCTTTGTTCCAGTGGAACTGCCCTCACTACTGAGCTTAACCACATACACAGCACTTTCCTCTCCAATGGCTACAGCAATCACAGTATCAAAAAAATAATCAACTCCTCCCCCATTCCCCGTCCTTCTCGTTAACAAGATTTTAAAAATGCCATCACCATACCCTACATCCGTGGCACATCCGAAAAAATAGCCAAGATACTAAAACAGTACAACCTACACACAGCATATAAGCCCCACTGCAAACTTGCTACCCTTATCCGTTCTACGAAAGATCAGCTCCCTCCTCTCTCTCTGCCTGGAGTTTACAAAGTACCCTGTTCCTGTAAGCTGGCGTACTTTGGACAGACAGGCAGATCAGCATTCATCCGTCTAGAGAAACACAACTCTTACATCTTCAAACACAACTATGGCCATTCAGGCTTGGCTGACCATGTTTTGGACACCACCCACAGGGTATCATGGAAGAAAGCCACCATGCTCCACCACAGCAAATTCAAGAAAGAGAGACTTTTCTTAGAATCAGCAGCAGCTCTCAAAAACCAACCAAATCTCAATAAATACAGTTGCATTAAGCTTCCGAAGATTTGGGAAACAGTCATCACCAGAGTTCCCACCTTACATTCCAGGCCACCTACTACTGCCCTTAGAGGGGGCTCTACCTAGATAGGACTTTAGTGTCACCCACGTGGTTGGGCTTAGTATTGTTTGTTATTTGTGTATATGTTACATTAATTGTTTTTGTAATCCCCGTAGATGTCCTAGTGACTAGTATGAAATATAGGAAGTATTAAATTCTATTTTAATTCTTTTTGAGTGTTGTAAAAAATCCATTAAGCCTCCAACAAGATCTGATCACTGTGTAAGCATGAAGGAAAGGATTTGCACAGTATTTATCATACTTGGCTTTGAACTCATTCACAATCATGGCACCCACAACAGACTCTGAAAATGTATTCCACTCATTCACTACTCTCCAAGCAAAAAACCTAGTTCTAACAAAACCTTGCTAACTACACCCTTACTCAGTTCCATGGATGGCCCCTAGTTATACCACCACTAGTCGCAGGCCTCTACTCTTGAATAAACTACTCTCTGATATTTCTTTATCAACTACCGTCATATGCAATTCACCAACCCTATATCCATCTTCATGTGCTGCGGTTTACTGATTAGAATTCCATGTGGTATCCTGTCAAAGTTATAAAATGTGTCACATTTTATAACATAAATTTTGTGTTATAAAATGTAAGCAAGTTACTGAGGAGTGATCTACCCTTCACAAAACTATGCTTCCCTCATACATTATCCCATTTCTATCTATCCATTCCTGTATTTTGCTCTTGACCAACTTCTCCAATACTTTGACAACGACTCCTGATATGCTGATTGGTCAGTAATTTGGACATCAGTCTTGGAGCCTCCTTTATGCAACTGTATTAAGCAGAACTATTTTCCCCCTCTTTCCACACCCCCCTCAGGAATAACCCAGAGCTGAGACTTAGATTAAACAATATGGTCAAGGGCACTGAAAATTCTCTCGCCATTTCGCGTAAAACTCTAGCTAGTATACCATCCAGTCCCACAGCCGCATTCACATTAAGGTTCTGGAATATGCTAATCACCTCCATTTCGTTTACCTCAGTTACTGTATAAGCCTTTGGCTCTCTCATTCCTGCAATATCACCACCTGGATGGTATACTCTTGCAAAGTGTTCACTTGGTAATTCTACTATTTCGACGGATTCAGTTACCTCCCTACCATCAGCAGTCCTTAAAATCATTCTGCCATATACATTTTTCTTTTACTTGCAGCATATCAAAAGAACTGTTTGGGATTCTCCATAGCCTGCATTGCTAACTTCCTTTCATAATCTGCTTTTGCCTTTCTTACCACACTAGTTACATTTCTGGCCTGTGCCTTATCACAGGCCTGAAGGTCATCTTTTTCCTTAAATTCCCTCCACAGTTGTTTCTTTTTATGTAGTTCCAGCTTAATGAGGATATTCATCCATTTAACGTCCGCTTGATTTACTCCCCTGACTCTACCTTTACCTCCCTCAAACACTCCTTTACCACCATGTACTATCAACATCCAGCCCTTGCAGTTTTGCATGCCGCGGCACCGATCCAAGCAATCTCCTAAGCTTGTCATACTTACCAGCCCTGTAATTCCATATAAACTCCATCTTAACAGGGGTGTATTGATAAATTGATCTATATCTGCACAAGAATTAGACAGAGATATGTCTGAACTAGAGAGGACATAAGTATCATTTCTATAATCTTAACCAAGGACATCCAGAATACAGTGTGACATCATTACCTTCAGTAATCTGTACTGAATCAAATGTTTTTTTTTTGTTGTTCTCTGACATAAAGTATCTAATTCAAAATCATGTGGTAAATTTTCATTACATACTTGATTAGAATGAGAGTTTTCACTTTCTTTTTAGAATGGGGAAGTCTCTTTATTTCAGCCTTCATCAGAAGTGAGTGTTCTCAAGCTAATTCATGGTACTGCAGAATATCACTATGCAGTATAATAAATCTAACTGGTAATTAATTTACGGAATTAACAACGCATATAAAGTAAATTAATTAAAGATAACTTTAATGAATCACTTCTATATTTCGACAATGTCACATTGTCATCTTCAGGAACATAAAGATATGGTATGTGCACTACAGGACTTCAGCCCAACGGCCAAGACTACCAAATTAGCCCGCAAGAGGGCACCATTAGGACTTTAGGAACAAAATTAGTGTCTTAATTTCTTCCTCATTTGCTTTGTTAGTTCCTGTAGTGCACATACCATATCTTTATGTTCCTGAAGATGACAATGTGACATTGTCGAAATATAGAAGTGATTCATTAAAGTTATCTTTAATTAATTTACTTTATATGCGTTGTTAATTCCGTAAATTAATTACCAGTTATGTCTAACCAACGTATAAGTCTTACCACTAGAATAATAAATCTAGTAGAGTGTTTAATACAGTATTTACTATTTTAGATCCCTGGAGAAGTTTATTCAGTAACCTATGGATTAGAAGCTCAAACACACACCAAACTTATCCCTGTGTCTTTAAATTACCTTTGTCTTTGAGCAAAATATTGTCAACAGTTTGTAATTCTCTTCCTCTTCTAAATCTGATTATCCTTATTTGATTATTTTTTGAGGAAGATTCACTGGCAAACTAAAGACCACGTGGTGTTAAGGACTACACCAGGCAGATATTCATCTATACCAGCATAACCAGAATTTGAAGTATCAGAACCTAGGTCACTTGGAAAGATTGGATCAAAACCAAAGAGAGCAAAAAATACCTCTTTTTTTATTTTTAATATTAGTACATCAGAATATATGGCAAGTAAGGCCTAAGGCAGAAAATGATCCCAGTCTTTAATTTTTCATAACCCAATGTTGAGAGCAGTAGTTTGTGTTTTATTCATTCTCTCATATGAACCAGTATAGTGATATTTATAGGCTATGGTAAACAATTTCTTTATATACAACTGTAAAAACTCGATGTAGCTTAAAAATACCAAAGTGCTTTACATCGATTTTTACAGAGGTCAAGTCCCATGAGAATATTATATAAATAACCTTGTTTGTCTCTGTATATTTTATGCTAGATATTGTTGTAAATAACCCTATGGAAATTAACTGCATTTACTCCTTTAACAAGAATATTTTAGAATGTCAAAAACAAAGGCAATGTTTTGCCACCGGAACGTTGTATAATAGTTCCCTATGAGGGCATAAGAAAGATTGATTACAAATTTCATTGTAAGAGAAAGTGCTTACAAGCTCTGCACAAAGTTTGAACCTTTCAGACCTCCAATGTCTGTCTGAAAGGTTCAAACAACTTTCCGCTGGCCGGCAACTTACGATCTAAAGAATGCATGGAAGAGAACAAAGAGTGGGTTGAACTTAAAAGAAGATGAAAGAATCTTGCCGAATTCTTAGGGGGTTCCAACCCTTCATGCAAGGTCTCAGAGAAGACATAATAAGAGAGAGTTGGTGACAGTTTCAGTTATTGGAGGCGGCAGTGTGAGCTATTGGAGACAGCAAGATAGAGGAGCCAGTCGTCCAGGCATTAAGGTGAGCCCAAGCCAAAGGAGAAAAACTGATGTAAATGTAAATACCCGAAGTAGCTTCACTCGAAAGTTTTTCTTTTTGCCGTGGGAGAACAACCTTTTGCCGGAGCTGTGCGAGTACCGCAGGTCGCAGTTCACAGCCCGCTATTTTCCCGACGAGATACTGCTGATCCCAGACATTCCTGAAGGGAGCTCGAGATCTGAGATGAAAGAAATGCCATAAGACTTTAGTGGAAGACTTTTTAACTGAATGTGCGATACAGAGCCTTTGTAAGTTCCACCCTTTTGTACATTCCTTCTTATAGTATGTTATAGATCAGGGGTGTTCAACCCGTTGATCGCAGAGCAATTTTTGGTCGATCTCTTGTGTATTCCTCCTTACTTACAAATTTAATTAAAACTGAAAACATAATATTTTATTTATCATTATTTTGTATTATTTTTAATTTGCTTTAAGAGTATTGCTATTGTTTATTTATTTTTCATTAAAATTGTCAAATCAGTAATTTTCTTATAAGTCCGGGTAAATGAATTAATTTGGATCAGTGGAAGTCAAACAGCGAGCTGAGTGAATATGATTATAAGTGAATATGATTATAAGTCGATCACAGAGCAATTTTTGGTTGATCTCTTGTGTATTCCTCCTTATTTACAAATTTAATTAAAACTGAAAACATAATATTTTATTTATCATTATTTTGTATTATTTTTAATTCGCTTTAAGTGTATTGCTATTGTTTATTTATTTTTCGTTAAAATTGTCAAATCAGTAATTTTCTTGTAAGTCCGGGTAAATGAATTAATTTGGATCAGTGGAAGTCAAACAGCGAGCCGAGTGAATATGATTATAAGCAAAGTGTAAAAACTTGATTGTAGCTTAAATATCAAATATGCCAAAGCACCTTACATCGATTTTTTACTTAGGTTAAGTCCCATGTAAATATTGTAAAAAAATAACCTTTGTTTGTCTCGGTATAGTTTGTATTAGATGTTTTTCTAAATAACTCTTTTGAAGCTAACTGTATATACTGCTTTAATAAGAATATGTTAGAGTGTTAAAAACGAAGGCAATGTTTTTGTTGCCGAAGCTGTACATGGCAGCATTAGAAAGATTGTTATAGAAACTTGCATGTATGAGAAAGGCTTGCAGGCTCTAAGTGTAAACATCTCCGAAGTCAGTCAGAAAGAGTTAAAACAACTTTCCAATGGCCGGCAACTTACAATCATAAGAAAGCGGAGGAGAACAAAAGGCGTGCCGAACTTGAAACTTAAGATGAAAGACTCATACCGATTCTTTAGGGGGTGCAAAACTTCATGTGAGGTCTCAGAGGAGGCCTAATAAAAAGGGACTGAAACAAGCAGAAGGGGTCCCGGTTCCAGAATTACTGTCAGAGAGGAGGCTGCCAAGTCCAGAGTCGCCATTAGAGAGACTGTCCGGATCCACGTTGCTTGAGAAAGGAGTTTACCGCTTCCAGAAAGGAGCTTCTCGGTTCGAGACACTAGAGAGAGACTACTTCTAGGCTGCAGACAAAGTTTCAAATTGCCGAAAGGAAGAGTTCCAATTGCCGGAGAAAAGTTTCCAGGCCAGGTTAATGTCAGACATTCACCAGTGTGTTGCGTTTTCATTACAATTTGATGAATCAAATGACTCCACTGATATTGTTCAGTTAATGGTATTTATTCACATGGTATTTAAAGATATTCAAGTAAAGAAGAACTTTTGAAAATTATACCATTATTCAGAAGGACTAGGGGAGTAGACATTTTTTCAGCATTTGAGGAATTTGTGAAACAACAGAAACTTCCGCTTTTTAAACTTGTGTCTATTATTACTATTATGTAAAAACGATGACAAATATCTAGATTTTTTAAAGTACCACTGTATTATTCACCAACAAGTACTGTGTAGTAAAAGATTAAACACAAAAGATGTTTTGTATATTACGTTTAAAATTGTAAATTCTGTTCGAGGAAAAGCCCTGCAACAGCGATTATTTAAATTGCAGGCAGAGGATGATAGTGAACTGTTGTACAATAATGTTCGCTGGCTCAGCAGAAGTCGATTTTTAGGAAGATTTCTTGTATTAATTAACGATATAAAAAATTTTCTTGATGAAAAAGGAGATATTTATCCACAATTGTGTGATAAAAGATGGTTGTTACACTTATAAATTTTAGTAGATTTCTGTATGAAATTAAGCAATTTAAGAGTTATGAGGTAGAGATAAAAATTTAATTGACATGTTAAGTTCAATAAAAACTTTCCAACAATATTTACGTTTATTAAAGAAAAATAGAAATGACCACGAATTTAGACATCTCCCATATTTATTAAAATTTTTTGAACAAAATCAAGAAATGCTTCGCTATGATTTAAAAGAATTTATTTGTGAAATAGAATTAGTTGAGGAAGAAATAAATTCAAGATTTAAAGATTTTAATAAAACTGAAATGATTGTATCTTTTATCAATAATCCATTTCAAGAAAACTTGAACATCACAGAAATTTCAAATAAATTAGTGGGCTGTTTGATATAAATCAAGCTGAAGTAGAACTTGAGATAATAAACATTCAGAATAGTTTACATTTAAAATCAATAAACAATGCAGTCATTTGGAAGTATGCACATGAAAAATTCCCAATATGAACTGATACTGCGCGAAAAATTCTGTCGTGTTTCGGATCGACATACTTGTCAGAATCTGCTTTTTCAAATCTGACCACCATAAAAAATCAATTAAGAAACCAAATTACAAATGATCATTTGGATAATTGGCCACTTCTTCATATCAACTTGACTATGAAAATATTGCGAGGTCCGAACAATGCCAAATTTTGCAGTAACGTTTTCTTTTTTTTTTTTAATCAACCAGCATTTCCTGTAACTTGTGAGTTTGTAATCAATCTGTTGTTTTTTCTAACTTTGGTTTTCCAAAATAGAGAAATATTTTATTCCAATATATTTTTTTTTTTTTTTGTTGTATTAAAATAATTAAAAGTGATAAATAAATTTTTAAATACACAAATAAAGTTTTTTGTTTATTTTTAGTTGTTTAATTGTGCGTAATCAGATATTCAGGTTGGGGGAACGTGATCTATATAAGAGAGTAGATCTGATCTCCGAATAACTTATATACAAGAGAGTAGATCACTGAGTAACTTTTTATAGAAAAGTAGCTCGCATAGTAAAAAAAGTTGAACACCACTATTATAGATGGACTGTTAAAAATTTATTTAATAGTAATAAGAAGTGTCATTAAGAGAATCAATTGGCATATTGGAAGTTGATATCAAATTTGTAAAAAATAACTTAACAGAGGGTTCGCTAACTTCTTTGCAAGTAAACTAGAAGTTCAATAAGTTGAATTTGTAAGTAGAGAGTAAATAAGTTTTGGAGTTAAAGAGATCATTTAGTGTTGAAGTAAAAGGGTTGTAATTTTATGTTAAAGATTTTATAGCTGGGGAGGAAAGAATGCAATCTCCCTGTCGTTTGATTCATGTATATTTCATATTAATGTAAATAAATGTGTTTTTAAATATTTGCTAAAAGAGTGCTGCCTGATCCTTTATTTTACAATGCACAGTTTCTAAAAATATTCGGACTTGTGAGCAGGAAACAGCTAAGACATTAGAAGCGCACTTTAATTACTTAAGAACCATGTCTTCCCCCTTCTCCCAAGTACCATTCCAACAAGAGGCCACCCCTGCTACCATCCAACTTGGGCATTCTAGTTTCCCTGCATTGACACACTGACACATTCATAACAGCAATTTCTCCAGCTCTCTACGTCCTTCCTCATTCAATTGCAAGCAGTCTCTCCCATACAATTCCTCTCTGTCTTCAAATGCCCTCCAAGCATCCACCTGTTTCAATCCTCTCTTCTGACACATTCTTGCTATTATGTTATTCAGTATTACTGCTCTTCTGCTTAGCTCGTCACTATCATACCTAGGCAACACGCACACTATCTTTCCTCTGTGTGTCTTCTTTCATACTACCTCAAGCAAGAATTTCATATCTCTTGCTGCCCTAATTTACATTACGTCTCAAGTCATTTGTTCCTACCGTCACAATCATCCCATCCACCCTTTCACCCCTCTTAATTGCCATAGCCACACTTTCTATCATTCTTCCAGGCAAACACTCCTCACGCATCTATCTTGCACACCACAGATCATTGAGTCCCTATACATTACACCTCTTACCACCCTGTTCTTCGATTGCTCCCATGCATCGCTCACTCTCTCTCTCTCTCTCTCTCCTCTATCCACTTGGATAACGGATTAAACTAAATTTATTACAGAGAGAAAGTGCCTGAAAGTTTCTTCAGGACTGGGGTAAAGTGGTACAACACTGGGCGACTCCTTGCAAAGGGAGAGCAAGCTACCAACACTCCTATCTCAGTATCTCCCATAATGTAGAACACATCTCCTTGCAGATATGTATAATGTTATGCATTAAGGGAAGGGCCACTACCCAGACTAGTTTCGACCTTTATTGAGGTCTCTTCAGTGGGAGCCAGGCCCAAGTGGAGATACCAAGGCAGAAGCATTAGCAAGGTCATCTCCTCCTATAGGAGCTGCCAAACGGTGTGCCACCTTTTTATTAATTTACTCTGGATTTGGAGAAAGATGTTGAAAGTTTATTTTTCATAGCTCATAATTTCTGGGGTAAAGTGGTGTTGTACCACTTTACCCCAGTCCTGAAGATACTTTCAGGTGCAACTTTGTTTGCACACACTTGGAGAAAGGATTAACCTAAATTTATTATAGTCTGACCAAGTAAAAAATAAACTTTCAACATCTTTCTCTCTGTATTCCCCTACTTACTTGCCTTCCTGACATCACTCTGTCCCTGGTTCCAGTGCTCCCTTGCATTCATCTCATTCCCTCTCTCCTAATGTTTTCATTCTCTCCTCTTCTATCATTCCCATCTCTCTCTCTCTCTCTTATTCCCTCTTTTCCATTTATTCTATTCTCTCCTCTTCCATCATTCACGTAACTCTCTTATTCCCTCTCTTCTACTGCTTCTATACTCTCCTTTTCTATCATTCCCAAACCTCTCTCTCATTCCCTCTCTCCTATTGCTTCTATTTTCTCCTCTTCTATCATTCCTAAAACTTTCTCTCAGTCCTACTCTGATTTGCCTTGCATACATCTCTTCCATTCTCCTAATCTCATCTTTCATACTTCTCATCTCATTCATAAGACATTCCATCTCCTCTTTCAGCTCATCTATCCCTCTCTGCAAGTCACTTTTACTCAGCATTCATTTACCCAATCAAAACCATCTCTGTAAACTTCAAGTCATTGAAGCCTTCCACACTCCTGTTATTTTCTCATTCTTACTTCGCTCGTGATTCTTTTATATCACGCTACTCGTCTCCCACTCGTCATTCTCTCCTATCGCAATACTTGTCTCCCGACATTCATTTCTCGTCCCTGAAGCAACTAATTCGGTTATTGAAATATCTAATTCATTGATTTCCTCCCACTGCCTGCATTTTGTGCATATAAGCACTCCCCATTCTCTCACCTGCCACATATCCAACTCCTGGGAAGCATACATGCCGCAAACACTGCATGCCACAGTCCTTTATTATGTTACGTATAATAGAGTTCTTAAATGGCGGAGGACTCGGTGACATGCCATTTGTGATTACAGTTGTGTCCGCCATCATTTCTTACTGACAAGTAACTATTAAACTAATCGCTAAAAGTATATATGAACACTGTATCATAGATATATATATAAATAAAGGCTACACATAAACATATATATAAATATAATGCTATATTCAACTATACTAGATAGCGAAAACTTATCTTCTCTTCCACCGCAAATGCTGCTGCCTGTGGCCTCGCCTTTTTGGTAACTCAAAACACAATATATAACAACGAAACTCCAAAAGCAGAACCACTAAAGAACACTTGTGTTACTGAGAAAAAAAATGTAGCACAATTCACAAAAGAATTGACACTCTACAACGTTTTAAAAAACACTTTATTTTTTACCACAACTCAAATCACCCTCTGCGTTCTTCAGCGTGCTTTATTCTTTCTAATTTGGGGTTTATTTTAATTTTGGCTCTCACCAGTCAGTGGTCACTTCCTGTTTTTACTTGATTTAATACAGAATTATCTTGAACTATTTCTTTATTATTACACAGTATATTTCATTTTTTATTTCTCCATTTGGACTTCTCCATGTCCATTTTCTTTTGAGGACTTTCTGAAAAAATATGTTCATAATATAAAGCTTGTTACTGATAGAGAATTCTGTAAGAGCCATTCCTGAGTTGCTGCTTGCATATACGTATGGTCCTATTGTGTCTATTTGGTGAATGGGATGATGTACTTTAGCATTAAAATTGCCTCTTACTATAGTAAAGTTTTGATTGCTGTTTCTTTTTTTGTCTAGAGTGTGCTGCAGTGAGTCATAAAATTCTTCTATCTCTTCATCAGTGTGGGATGAGGTGGGAGCATATATTTGGATGATCCTGATTTTAAGTTTTGGAGTTTATTTTATTATTATTATTATTATTATTATTATTATTATTACGGGTATCTCCATGGAGTCAGTAGACTCATCGCGGGAGACCCAAACTAGCAAAACAATATCTGTCATATCTCTTCTTGAATTCATTTACAGACGAAGAGCTCACAACTAAGTCAGGCAATGAATTCCACTCATTCACCACCCTCCAGGCAAAAAACCTTGTTCTGACACCTTTATTTACCACACTCTTCTTTAATTTCCAGAGATGACCTCTTGTTCTTCCATCACTATCACACAGCTGAAACATTTCCCTGCATCAATCCTATAAAAACCTTTTAGTAATTTGAATGTTTCTATCATATCCCCTCTTCTTCACCTATCAACCAATCTCTGCAATCCACAAGCTCTCAATCTATCAATGTAGGGAGCATTTTTTATATCACTCACCAACTTGGTCACTCTTCTCTGAACCCTCTCCGCAGCCTCCTCATCTCCAAGGAATCCAGGTGACCAGACCTGAGCACAGTAATCCAAATTTTAAGTATGATTTCTATTATTCTTTCTACTGTGTAATTAAATTCTTCTATAAGGTGTGCAATTGTTTTCTTATTTAGAAATCCAACTCCGTATTGTCCTTTAGTTTTCTCATAATAGTATAAGTAGTCTAAATTTTTTAGTTTTGTTAAATGTTCATCTTGTCTGTGAACTTCACTTAAACCTATGATGTCCCATTTAATTTGTTTTAGTTCTTACTGTAAGATAGTATGATCTTCCTCTTCTTTAAGTGTTCGACAATTAAATGTTCCTACATAGAGGAAAAGATGTTTGTATTGATTATTGTTATATTTATGAATTCTTTGGGCTATTCCAGTATTGCTTATTATTTTGGAAAGCTTTCCCATTGCATCATGCTCTGGTCTCCATAAATGGTTTCGATCAGAGTAGTCATATAGTTGGGGACATTTAGTCACATTCAGTATTTACCCATTTTGGCCATGGGCTTTATGGCCTTTCTTTCCTCTTCTTGGCATTGTAGTGGAGAGATTGTGGCCTAATCTCCCACGCTGAATCATTTTATAGCTTTCTGCCAGCTCTTTGCTCTGTATCAACTTTGCCATGGCTCATTACGACACCATGTTTCCTGGGGGGGGGGTCTATGTGGAGGCACGAGACTTCCTGGGTATGGCCCTCCAGACTTCACCGAAATATTGGCGCTGAAATCTATATCAGTTCCATCAGGGTTTTTGACCGTGTTGTAGGTTACCAGCCCACCACGAAAATCCATCCCAGGCTTAACTGTGCTCAACATGCTACAATCATGACTGATGGCTAGTCAGCCAAGATCCTGGTAGGAGAACACAGCTAATCCCCCCCCCCCTTAAAAATGGAGACTACTTATACTATTATGGGAAAACTAAAGGACAATATAGAGTTGAATTTCTAATTAAGAAAACAATTGCACACCTTACAGAAGAATTTAATTATACAGATAAAGAATAATAGAAATCACATTTAAAATAAGTAGGTTAACTGTACCTACATATAATTGTATCAGTAAGACGTTTTTCAGTGTCTACCTCTTGATCTTTAATAGGAAAGGCTTCAGGTTATTTAGTTAGAATATATACCACCAAAAATATTTATTTCTTCTAGATATTATTTCTGGAAAATTTTCCACATTACTCGTTCTACGTCATGATGCGAAGCTGGGAAGGGTTATTAGTATTAGTGCAGATGTGGTAGCCCTGCAAGAGGATTTGAATAAGCTAGATAGATGGGAAAATGAATGGGGGTGTCTGTTTAATGCAGCAAAATGTAAGGTCTTGAGGTTTGGGACACATTCATGGGACGTTGCATACTCTATGGGAGGAGTTAAACTGGAGGAAGTAGGAGAGACAAGAGATCAGGGTTTGATGATTGATAGAAACCTGAAATTTATAGGACATATTGCAAAGGTAGTGAAGGTAACACAGAGGATTGCTGCAATAATGAGAAGGACACTGACCTGCAGAGATAAAATGGTTATCATTCCATTGTATAAGACTCTGATCAGACCACACTTAGAAATTGTTCTCAGATCTGGTCCCCAGAATTTGATGGCGATAAATTAGCTGTGGAAAGGGTACAAAGGCGATAACAAAGATAGTGTCAGGACTGTACAATGTTAGTTATGAGGATCGGCTGAGGGAGTCTGGACTGCAGAGTTTGGTCGATAGAAGGAGGGGGTGATATGATTGAGACTTTTAAACTGTTGAGAGGTGATTACAGGGTTGACACTGGGGAGTTCTTTTGCTTGGTTGAACAGCAAGAAATTGTCATGACAAGGGGGCCATCCCTGGAAGTTATGAAAGGAAACTATGAGAAAGAGGGTGAGGAGTGGTTTCTTTGCATGGAGGCTGGTTGAACCATCGAATGCATTGCCTGATGGAGTGGTGAGAGCGAGAACAGTCAATGCATTTAAGGAGTGGCATGATAGACTTTGTGTTTCCTAGGAGGGACCTCCCTCGATGAGTCTTGATAGACTTGTGTTTCTTAGAAAGGACCTCCCACGATGAGTCTTTTGACTCCCTGAAGGCATGAATAATGATTATTACTCCTGTAAATAAATATTAATTTTTATGAGGGTGGTCTGAAAAGTTTTCGGCCATACAATGAAAAAACAAATTTATAATTTCAAAATTATTTTTATTTTTCAACATAATCTCCCTTCAGACATACATTTATTCCAGCGATGCCCCAGCACCATTATCCCATCCCTGTAGTGGTTCTCAGTAAGATTCTGCAAAATACCCCCCTAGAGCTGCAATTGCATCTTGATTCAAAGAAAAACACTGACTAGCGAGAAAGAGTTTTAGTTTTGGAAAGAGATAGAAGTCAGAGGGAGCCAAATCTGGGGAATAGGGTGGATGTTCCAACAATTCATAGTGCAGATCCCTTAATTTTTTCATTGCCCATACACCTTAGTGGGAAGGTGCATTGTCCTGATGAAAGATGATTTTTGAATTCATTGGCTGCTGAGATTATTACTTCCATTAGGTTTCTGCTTATTTTGCAGCTTCCTTCTTCAAACCGGGTATTTTCTCATGAATTTTTTCATGAGAAAAATGTTAAAAGTTAAAAGTTAAAATGTTAAAAGCTCGGAATAATATTCCTCAGTTATTGTTTTACCCTTTTCAGGATAATTAATAAATAAAATGCCTTTAGCATCCCAAATCACCAACACCATGACTTTTCCTGCTAATGAAACCGGCTTTGTCTTCTTTAGTGCTGAACAACCAGCTTCTGTCCACTGTTTTGACTGCTGTTTGGATTCTGGTGTGTAATGGTGAATCCAAGTATCATCCATAGTAATAAATCGATGCACAAAATCAGTGTTATTCTTGTAAAAACGCTCCAAGCACTGTTCAGAGATTTTTATGCGAGTGCATTTTTGATCTGCTGTGAGCAAGCGTGGCCACACCCATCTTTCACAAAGCTTTTTCATTTGCAATTCTTCATGCAAAATATATCCTACACATTCTTTTGAAATGCCTATAGTCTCAGCAATTTCACACACTTTGACTTGCCAATCATCCAGTATCATATCATGCTGTTGATTAAAGATTTCTGGTATTGTTACACTTTTTTGACATCCTTCATGTGGATCATCTTTAAGGCTGGTACTGCCACATTTAAACGTGGAAGCCCATTTCTTAATTGTCAAAAATGAAGAAGAGTGCCCATAAACTTTTATGAACTTCAAATGAATTTCTTTTGGTGTTAAACCTTCTTTTACAAAGAATTTTAGAACCGCATGATACTCAATTTTATCCATTTCTAGGGATACAGACAACACTTTTGCTTCAGACAGCTGTATAAATTGCAAATCCATGTGAAATTGCAAGTCATTCTATCAAGTAGAATGACTTGGAATTTCACAGGATGCTTATGACAGATGTACCAACTTAGAAAAAAAAATCATGCTCATAGTGCTGCCATCTATAGTCGAGACCGAGAACTTTTCAGACCACCCTCGTATGGTGTGTGCTCTGGCTTAGAATTTCCTTGCTACATTTTGCTGTGTTCATTTCCTGTCTGTATCACTTTCCAAATTCTTTTACCAATTCTAACCTCTTATTATTTATCTCTGAAGCTTGGTTTTTTTTGCAGTTGAATTGAGTTGACTTTTCAATTGAATTTCTATTGAAGTCAATTCAACAGACTGTGAATATAAGATTATAGAAATATTCAAACTCAATCTGATTTCGCTTCTCTAATTTCACTAATTAAGCTGAAAGACTTTTGCAGAAGTGTTTGCCGTTAATAATGACCTAACACAAATTGTCCTCCTTACCCAGCAGGGTGAGATTACAGATTGATCTATGCCATCCTCACAACATTATGGACATTTTCTTAACCATCTCCTTCCAAATGTACTATATATGTAAGCCCATTCGTATGGTACTTTTGTCCATGTTCCATTTTATTTCATCCAGCCATTTTATTGTTTTCTTTGGCACTACTGTGATAATAAATGACTTCTGCTCTTTCTTTCCATGTCTAATTACTGTTTCTTCTTTGCTAATCTAAACTTGTATAATAGCTAAAATAATCCTTGCTGGAATGGGACCTACCTGAAAGACCTGATTACTAAGTATGTTTTAGTAATCAGGGAAAAAAAAAAAGGGAAAATATTCTGACAGTCATCAGAAGAAGACAGATGAAATGGTTAGGACATGTGGAGAGGGATAATGGCATTCCAAAGCAAGCACTAGAAGGAATCATTCCGGGATCAAGGGTTAGGGCTGACCCCGATTAAAATGGACTGATAACATCAAAAAATGGAAAAATTCCTCCCTTTCTCAACTGATATCAATAACAAGAGACTGAGATGATTAGAGGAGGCTAACAAAGAATATCACCTATCAGCCATGAGTGACCCAGTGGTCCATTTAGGACTATGGGAGAGAAGAAGAATATGGTTTCTGCCAGTCTCATTCCATTCCATGTGATACAAACTATGGAAAGGTTTGGAGAAACTTCTGGGGTTGGTCTTGACATTCGCAGAACATTTGTTTGATAAGGCCTAGAAGCTTACATAAAAATAAGTGTGTGTCCTATAGTCTGGCTTCTGCCTCTTCTGTGGGTTTCTCTGTGTGCCATCATTATCTCCTTACCTTGTACTTTTGCCCATGCTCTTTCTCCTAAATTTTAATGACCTTCTCTCACATATCTCAAATTCTAAGTATAGAGTGCTGATGACAGCACATTCTATTTCTCGTTTCATTTGACAAACCTAGTAGGGCTTGAATTCAAGATTTTTGATTCCCATTTCTCCAAAACACTGATCTACTTGCCATTCTACAGTGGGGTGAGGACAATGTAATGAACTTCAGTACTATCAAAACTTAGCACTGGCTCATATCTTGTAAAAAAAATCTAATTTCCCTTTTCATTATCTTGGATAATACTCATACTGCTCAAGATCAGATTTCTCTTTTTTTGACTGACTTCTAGTTTTTCCTTACATAAACATAGCACTTTTATAGTTTTCTCATCCTATGAGAAATTTGGTGTCCTCTTCCATTCAAGCTTCTCCTTACCTGTATACTTTTGAACACTGTATAAATCCTTTTGAAGTGGTGCTTCAAATATCTCCTTTAAAATGCTTCATATTTTTGGAAGGGGGGGGGGCATTTCACTTAATAATGTCACTTTCTCTTGCATATACATAAAATGATTTTCTAGTAAGCATTGCTTTCTTCCTTATGTTTTGTTTAATAGATCTTTTGTATTTTTGTGAGTGATCTCTGTTTTCTTCTAAACATAAAGAAATATTGCTGCTAGACTGACATTCATACACCAATTTCAGACTTATTGAACCAGCTTTTTCTATCTCTTTCATATCTGTTTATTTCTCTTCTTTTAAAACAGCTTTTCTTACATTGTTTTTATCAAGGATTATAAACTCTAGCTGTTGAAGAATTATTATTATTCAGGCCTCTGTGGAGACAAGAGACTCATCGCTTTGTGTTTCCTTCTTAGGTCTTATGCAATGGAATGATCTCTTATCTCTGAAGGTCAGCATCCTTCTCAGTATTGCAGCAATCCTCTGGATTACCTTCACCACCTTTGCAATATGCTTCCTGAATTTCAGTTTTCTATCAGTCATCACCCACAGATCTCTTGTCTCCCCTTCCTTCAGTATACCTCCTCCAATTGAGTATGCAGCGTCCCATCGATGTGTCCCAAACCTCAAGACTTTACATTTTGCTGCATTAAACTGATATCCCCATTCATTTGCCCATCTGTCTAGTTTATTCAAATCCTCTTGCAGAGCTACCACATCTCCACTGTACTGATAACCTTTCCCAGCTTACATCATCCACAAACAACTAAATATCCCTTTGCAATCCATTGACAATGTCATTAATGCAAAGGTTGAACAATACAGGTCCCAGTACTGAGCCCTGTGGGACCCCACTTGCAACCTTCTGCCTTCTTGATATTGCCCCACCATACACACCTCTCTGATACCTATCAGAAAGCCAATCCTGATTCTAGTTGCCTAACCCAACATCTAAACTCACATGCTGCTACTTAAATATCAGCTTATCATGTGGCACCCTGTCAGATGCCTTTACAAAATCCAAAAAAAAATGGCAGTATATACCTTTCCCTCATCAACTGCTCTTGTCACTTTATTATAAAAGGCAATCATATTACTAAAGCAAGAGTGCTTTAGTAATTGATTCTCACAGATAACATTCCCCACATCTGCCCAACATTGTATATAGTCCCTCACTAATTTCTCCAAGACCTGAGCAACTACTGTTGTTAAGGTGTTTGGGGAAATGACAAACTGGCCTATAATTAGACACTTTCAGTCTGCTACCGCCCTTATGCAATAGCACTATCTTCCCTCCCTTGGGTACCTTTCCTGCAGCCAGACCTTTATTGAAGAGCCAGGTCAACGGAGCTGTCATTTCTTTAGCACATTCTCTCAAAACCTGTGGTGAAATACCATCGAGTCCCACAGCTTTACTGACATCCAGAGTACTTAGTATTTGGAACACACTCTCCTCTTGCACCTCTAAACCTCAAACCTGCCCTATCCCTCTAGTATTAAAAGCTACTTCTCCAGGATGAAATACTCCAATAAAGTGTTTATTGAACAACTTCAATATGTCCTCTGCATCAGTCAATCTATTCCCATTTTTATCCCACAATGTCATTCTTCCACAATCATTTCTCTTCCTACTGCCACATAGCTAAAAAATTCCCTAGGATTTTCTTTGAATCTTAAAGCCAATCTCTTCTCATATTCCAGTTTTGCCTTCCTCACCATACTAGTCACTCTCTTGGCCTGCATCTTATATTCTTCATGCATCTGCTGTCCACCCCTCTCCTTATATCTCTTCCATAATCTCTTTTGCACCTACAGTTCCTGTTTGATATTGTTTATCATCCATGTTACGCTAAATTGTGTCTGCTTCTTCACTCGTGGAATACAGCTTACTGTTGCTGCTAACAAATATTTCTTCACAATTTTCCAAGCAATTTTCCAAGCAGTAATAATATCCTGGCCTTCCAATTCCATCCTCCATGGAATTGCCCCAACTTGATATCTAAGACTATTATAATCACCTGCCTTATAATTCCACATATGTTCCCTTTTCTTTGATACTCCTGCATGTCTATTCATCTTCCAAGTCAAAACTACATGGTCGCTCTCCCCAACTGGTGGGAGAGATGTCATCTCAGTCAGTATCACCTCTTCTGATGCTATGACCAAATCCAAAACTCTTGAACCTCTTGTTCCCTCTATTATATGTTGCTTATGACATTTGTCCCTCGAGAATTCTAGAAATTCCATTCCCTTATTACTACATTCATTTTCCTCTTCCCCGCTTATACTGCTGGGAAGAGAAAAATCTCCCATAACAATCATTCTTCTTGTGCTTGACAAGCTCAACTGCTTAAGCACACCTGTGATTTCTTTTACCTTAACCACTTGCTTCCACCTGATGCTGTAGTATTATAAACTTTGCATCCTCTCAAGTGTTGATCATTAAAATAAATTTTAAAAAAAAGCTGACTTTATTGCACACTGAATGATGTATTTGTAATAATTACTTATTGACCTGCTGAAATGTTTCATAGTATCAGTTTTACTTTTTTTTTCTTGTTTCATTCCCTATGCAGAAACTACACCCAGTTTCTGTATCCACTCTCTTGTCTTTAGTATAAATAGTTCCATGTAATATTGAAATCTTGCTCTCCTTCCAACTGAAAAATCAGGTTTTTTGTGGGGGATTATAGAATTACATGAAGCAGCAACCATCCATTCACAGTTTCTCAGAAAAAGATGAAACTAAATATTTCAACTTCTTCATTCATCAGTGTTAATTTTCTTCTTTGAAACTTCTTTGAATTTTGATTCTTCTTTCTATTTTGCTTGTTCAGTATTTCCCCAGAGTTGCAGTGCACACTTGCTTAATGAAACATTGTTAAATTTTCTTTAATCATTCTTTACTTAATACACTTTACTACTAACTTAATATTTTTTTAAACCTGTCATAGTTGGACTTGCTGTCAAAAAAAAAAAAAGAAAAAGAAAGAACTATATATAATTGAGTGAGAATTAATTGCTTTTCATATTTAACTGACATGACATGAACTAAATATTCTCTTAGCATCTCATGTGCTCAACTAAAACAATCATTATTTCATATATTATTACTGTATTTAATTATTTTATTTAATTTTTTTCTCCAGTTGCATATTAGAGAACCCAATTTTGACAAGGGAGGACTAATATCAGGGTCTGAAGATTCAGATGGTGTGTTTTTTCCAGAGTTATTAAACCATATTATCCAAGAAGATATAATGGTTTCAATATGTAATGGAGACTTTACATGGGATTCTGAAAGTCAAGTTCCTGTTTTACGTGGCATTGATCTTCACATTCCTACAGGTACTTTTTTGTTAATTTTAATTTCATATTTGTATCCAGCAGAAAATTGCACTTCACTTATTAAGTTGGATTAATAGAATATTAACTCATCAGTTGCACTTCATCTGCAAATTGTAGTGTAGCTTTGGCTGACTTGGTGGAAAACGTTTGATTTATATTCTACGCTCAGTGGGTTCGAATTTCATTGTCATGATTGTATGTGAATGTATTTATAGCTATTTAGAATAAGGAATACTTATAAAGTAAAATATTTCTCTTTTTGTGTGATCTGCTTTCATTTATTCAGGAAAAGGTTAAGAGCTGTTTGATTTATTATTTTGACTCATTTTCCTCCAAGCCATTCTGTGATGAAGGGAAGTTTCACTTTACTTAGCTTTGTAAATCCCAGTTGTGGTGTGCATTGTGGGTTGCATAATGCATGTTGAAAATTTGACCATTATATCTGTCATCCCAACTGATTAAAATGTGAGAATTGTGACATTTTGATATTTAGTTACTGAACAGTAACTAAATTTCAAACTGTGATATGACATGGTTTTATTAACAGTGGTAAATATCTATAAGTATAGATCATTAATCCATTGATGTTATAGCTATATAAGATTAAAAACTTAACAAAGATTCAAAATGTACCAGAGTTTGAAAATATGCCCTTTTGTATAGAAATTGCCTTTAATTGGCACTACTTAAAAATTTGACCATTATGTCTGTCATTCCCATATAATATTTATTATTATTGGATTAATAATAAATATTATGATGTATAATATTTATTATTATAATATACAGGCCTTATTTTACAGAGAGATTAGGTCCCAAGCCCACTGTTTGTAAAGTGAATTATTCATGTTATAATCTATTTAAATGAGATTGGTTTCTTCAGCATACAAATAAATGACTTCCATAAATGACTTTTCCACCAGCTTCTTCATTTCATTAAACAAAGATTTTAACTTGGCCATGATTACTGCTTGAGTTACAGGAATGTTATTTTGTTTCATATTGTTAATCCACAGCACTAATAATTTTTCATATTTTCCATTATTTCACTCCTTGAATATGATGTTCATGACACTTTTGCATTAACAATTCCAGCATAAACCATGCAAATACTTTATTTTATCTGCATCGGTTGCTGTTGTTGAAACTGTAGAATACATTAACATTAATAAGTAACTAATAACAAATAATTAAATAAGTATCTATTAAGTAACTAATAGTAATAGTGTATATGTGGTAGCCCTGCAAGAGGATTTGAAAGAGGCTATGGAAGAGATATAAGGAGACAGGTGAAGAGAAGATTCATGAAGAATATAAGACACTGGCCAGGAGAGTGACTAGTATGGCAAGGAAGGCGAAACTGGAATATGAGAAAAGATTGGTCCTTAGATCCAAGGAAAATCCTAGGGAATTTTTTAGCTATGTGGCCAGTAGAAGGTGAAATGACTGTGAAAGAATGACATTCTGGGATAAAAATGGGAATAGAGTGACTGATGCAGAGAACATAGTGGAATTGTTCAATGAACACCTTATTGGAGTATTTCATCCTGGAGGAGTCAATTTGAATACTAGAGGGATATGGCAGGTTCGAGGTTTACAGGTACAGGAGGAGAGTGTGTTCCACATACTCAGTACTGTGGATATTAGTAAAGCTGTGGGACTGGATGGTATTTCACCACGAGTTTTGAGAGAATGTGCTAAGGAACTGACAGTGCCTTTGACCTGGCTTTTCAATGAAAGTCTGCGGGAAAGGTGCCCATGGAATGGAAGGAAGGTAAGATAGTGCCATTGCATAAGGGCAGTAGCAGACTGGAAGTGTCTAATTATAGGCCAGTTTGTGTGTCATCGGTAGTTGTTAAGATCTTGGAGAAAGTAGTGAGGAACCGTATACAGCATTGGGCAAATGAGGGTAATGTTATCTGTGAGAGTCAACATGGATTTGTGAAGGGACGCTCTTGTTTTAGCAATATGCTAGCCTTCTATGATAAAGTTACAAGAGCATTAGATGAGTGAAAGGCATATACTGTCATTTTCCTAGACTTAGCAAAGGCATTTGACAGGGTGCCACATGATAAGCTGATATTCAAGTTGTAGCACATGGGTCTGGATGTTAGATTGCTCAACTGGATTCAGGATTTGCTGTCCAATAGGCATCAGAGAGTTGTGAATGGTGGGGCAATATCAAAGAGGCAGAAGGTTACAAGTGGAGCTCCACAGGGCTCAGTACTGGGACCTATATTGTTTAACCTTTATATCAATGACATTATCCGTGGATTGCAAGGGGATATTCAGTTGTTTGCAGATTATGCGAAACTGGGAAGGGTTATTAGTAATAGTGCAGATGTGGTAGCCCTGCAAGAGGATTTGAATGAGCTAGATAGATGGGCAGATGAATGGTGGTGTCTGTTTAATGCATCGAAATGTAAGGTCTTGAGGTTTCGGACTCATCGATGAGACGTTGCATACTCTATGGGAGGAGGTAAACTGGAGGCAGTAGGAGAGACAAGAGATCAGGTTTTGATGATTGATAGAAACCTGAATTTAGGGGACATATTATAAAGGTAGTGAAGGTAACACAGAGGATTGTTGCAATAATAAGAAGGACACTGACCTGCAGAGATAAAATGGTTATCATTCTGTTGTATAAGACTCTGATCAGACCACACTTAGACTATCGTTCTCAGATCTGGTCCCCAGGATTTGAAGGGGATAAATTAACTGTGGAAAGGGTACAAAGGCAGATAACAAAGATGGTGTCAGGACTGTACAATGTTAATTATGAAGATTGGCTAAGGGAGTGTGGACTGCAGAGTTTGGTGGATAGAAGGAGAGGTGATATGATTGAGACTTTTAAGCTGTTGAGAGGTTACAGGGTTGACAACAGGGAGTTCTTTCTCTTGGTTGAACAGCGGGAGGGAGTCATGACAAGGGGCCATTCCTGAAAGTTACGAAAGGAAACTGTGAGAAAGAGGGTGAGGAGTGGTTTCTTTGCATGGAGCGTGGTTGAACCGTGGAATGCATTTCCTGATAGAGTGGTGAGAGCGAGAACGGTCAATGCGTTTAAGGAGTGTTATGATAGATTTTGTATTTCCTAGGAGGGACCTCCCTTGATGAGTCTTGATAGACTTGTGTTTCTTAGAAAGGACCTCCCATGATAAGTCTTTTGACTATATGGAGGCCTGAATAATAATAATAATAATAATAATGCTTTACACACATCAGAATGAGGCTTGCCTGATTCGATGCATTGAATGACTTCCATTTTTTCCTCAATGGTAAGAGATTTTCTGCTTTTTTTTTAGTTGAGGGAGATGTCAAATCTGCTCTAGGTTTAGATGACGTTTTTAATTTAATTTGATTTAATTTAATTTGAGGTTGAAACATTGAGAAATTAAAATAATTATTTCTAACACACTTGTAGTCTCCATAATTTGTCTGAAATGAATGCTGATCACTGTGTAACACTAAAGGAAAGGATAATTATTGTTATGATTTACTGTAAGGTTTGAGCATTCTTTAAGAGCAAATATGTGTTGTATATATTATGGAGCAGTGCACTGTTGCTAAGTTAAAATAAAAATACACAAAACGTGTGTGTGCATGTGTGTGTGTGTGTGTGTGTGTGTGTGTTAGATGATATAGAATGACCAGTCTGTGTAATTAATATTTTAATTATATAGAGGCTAAGGAGGATTGTTCTAGTAAAATTGTCATCTGGTATGTTGTCGAATGTTATTGTTGTTAATTACTGTTATGGCTTATTGTTAATGTCAAATATCAGTTAATTTGTAACTATTCTATTTCTTCTACTCCTCATGGATTAGGCATTTGCCTATTCTGGCTTCACTGGTCTTTCTATCTTGCAGTGGCTAATTCTCCATGCTTGCTATGCAATTAATTGAGAAAGAAGTAATACTTATTTGTTAATAAATGCATGCATTTATAAGCATTCCATTTAGGCTTTTATTTTTGTAGACAGAAGATGTCTTAAGCTTGCGTGGCAAACTTGAGTTTTGCGTTGTGTATCGAAGGCTGATGCTTGCTCGTCTAATCAAAGCTACCTTGGCTTGCTCGGTTGTACTCTCTTTGAGGTCCTCGCTGCGGCACTGTGATTTCATGTGCACACATAACCATTTCTGCTCCCTTCATGTTGTTTTAAACACAAGGCCATATGCAGTCAAAGTAGCTCTAGCCAGTGAGCTTCAGCCAGTCTTTACAATTATGCATGTTGCTTGGGAAAATTAAGTTGCAACCAACTTTTTATGATGATGTTATTGACCAGTTCATAAAGAAGAACCGTAGGGTAGAATTTGTATTCAAGTAGCTAAATTGAAAAAGATAGAATATCATTTGTAAAATAAATGTTGTATTTGTATAATTAAATGTACATAAATTTCTAAATATATAGTTTTAAATGGTCAGTAATTCATTATTCCGCTAATCAGACTTCAATCTCACCTCTCAATCCCTGAATGATAACAAGAGCAAGCATGAATTTCATGACCAGCATTTGCCCCTGCTATCTTGCAGCTTGTCTTCCTCCCCCCCCCCTTCCCTTCCCTTTGGTCTATATTTATCTACTTCTTTTGGTTATCCAATATTTTTCCATCCTAAATAGACTTTTTCCATTTCTCTCTCTCTCTGTATTCCTTGATCTTTTTATTTATGTTGTAAATATCCAGCTCTCTTCTGATGTCTTCATTTCTTATATGGTTCAATTTGTATGTCCTTTACTGCTCTTAAAAATCCCATTTCTGCAGATTGTATTTTGCTTTCATCTTGCTTTTTAACAGTCCATATTTCTGAATCATAATAGAGTGGGAGTGGTCTTTACTTTATAAAATTTCAGTTGAATTTCTCATCTTGGTTTATTATTTATTCAGTGCCTTTTTAATTGTTCCACAAATTTTCTGAAATTTCTTTATTTTTTCATCTATATCTTTATCTTCTAAATATGTTATCATTCAGCCTAAACAACTCAACTCTGTCACCTGTTCTGTTATTTTATTTTCTATGACTATTTTGGATCTAACATGATCCTGACCTTTAAATGCCACAACTTTTTTCTTTTGTGAAATTTTTAAATTGTGATGTTGGCTTATTTTGTTTTATTCATAGACTGACTTTTGAAGGTCATCTTTAATGATCTGTTATATAATCTGATCATATGCATATAACATTGTATTGATAATAGTTCGAGTTAACGATATCCTTATGCTATCATTGTTTTCCATATTTTAATAATCTGATCAATAGATATATTGAACAGAGTTGAAGATAAGCTAAATCCCTGTCTAACACCTTGATTAAGTTCATCTCTTCTGTTAATTTATTATCTAACTGTAACTGTATTTTTATGTAAACTTTGTATCGCTTGTACCAGATGTCATGGATATCCTTGTTTTTTCATTATACTCCATAATTTTTTGTTCTCTGTATTGTATCAAAAGCTTTCTCATAATCTGTAAAGGCCAAATGAGTCTGCAAATTAAATTTTTGTCTTTGCTTTCAATAAATTGTTTTAAACCATAAACATTGTCTATACACGATCCTCCATGTCTGAAGCCATTTTGTTCTTCTGACAGTAGATTGTTTGCAATATTTCTGAGTCCTTTATTCAGAATTTTACTGTTAATTTTCTAACCTGTATTTGAAAAACTTATTCTTCTGTAATTTAGAGAGATGCAAGTGGATCTGCACATGGTGTTTATAGACCTGGAAAAGGCATGCAACAGAGTGGCCAGGCAGGAGGTATGGAGGTGTATGAGGAAGAAGGGGGTGTCGGAGAAGTACGTGAGGTTGGTGAAGGAGATGTATGAGGGAACAGAAACTCAGGTCAGGTCTAGTGTCGGCATGACAGAAGGGTTCCCTATTGTCGTAGGGCTACACCAAGGTCTGAGCCCCTACCTCTTTGACCTGGTCATGGATGTACTAGTGGAGGATGTCAAGGAGCATGTCATGGAGCATGCTGTTTGCCGATGACATTGTTCTATGCGAATCATCCCGAGAGAATCTTGAAAATACCCTGGAAGAGTGGAGAAAGGCATTGGAGGAGAGCGGCATGAGAATTAACCGGGTGAAGACTGAATATATGTCAATGGGGAGTGACGAGGATATCGTCATACGACTCCAGGGTGAAAGGCTAATTTCAGGGAAGAAATTCAAGTACCTTGGGTCGGTTGTCGAGAGGAATGGTGACCTGGATGAGGAAATACAGCACCGAATAACATGCGGTTGGATGAATTGGAGGAAGATGAGCGGGGTCCTGTGCGACAAGAGAGTGAGTTGTAAGAGGAAAGGAAAGCTCTATAAGATGGTGGTGAGGCCGGCGATGCTCCATGGTGCAGAGACGTGGCCTATAACCAAGGCACAGGAGAGAAAGGTGGAGGTAGCGGAGATGCAGATGTTGAGATGGATGAGTGGTGACAAAGGACAGGATAAGGAATGACTACATCAGAGGGACGGTTAAGGTGGGACCAATTGGCAAGAAGATACAAGAAAGTAGGCTGAGGTGGTTTGGACATGTTGAGAGGAAGGGTGAGGAGTATGTTGGTAAATGAGTGGAGTATATGGAGTTGGAGGGAAGGAGGAAAAGAGGCAGGCCCAATCTCAGGTGGAGGGATAAGATGACAGAGGATCTTAGGGAGAAAGGATGGAGTCCGAAGGATGCTCTGGACCGGAGAACTTGGAAGAGGAAGGTTAAAGATTGGTGCGCCGACCCCATTTAACATGGGATAAGGCAGAGTGAAAGAAGAAGAATTCATCTGTAATTTCCACAATCATTTCCATCTTCTTTCTTAAATATAGATATAACCTTAGTTTTAGTTCTTCCAGTTTAATTGGTTCTATGGAAGTTATTTTCACTTGGTTATGCTACAAATTATATATTTGGTTTAATCCTTTATCCAAGTGTAAGCAAACAAAGTTTGCACCTGAAGTAATTTCAGGACTGGGCAACTCGAGGCAAAGGTGGTTTGACTTCTCATCACTTGCCTTAGTATCCTATAATGCAAAGCACATCTCCTTGCGGTATAATGCTATGCATTATCTCTACTGGCCGTGGTGGTTGAAATAGTGAGACCAAATTGCACTTCTTATCCATGTTATTCAATAGGTGTTACAAAATCGTATCCAGATTTTGCTGGACGTCTATAGACATCGTAGCCAGTTGAGGTGTTAAGGGAAGGGTTACTACCCAGACCAGTTTCGACCTTTATTGAGGTCTCATCAGTGGGAGCCAGTACCAGAGGTGGTGATACCAAGGTGGAAGTAATGCAGAAGTCATATTTCCATATATGAGTTGCCAAAAGGTGTCACACATTATTAAAATTCTCTGAATTAGAGATAGTTGATGGAAGTTTTTTTCACTTGGTTATGCTATGAATTATATATTTGTTTTAATCCTTTATCCAAGTATAAGCAAACAAAGTTTGTACCTGAAGTAATTTCAGGACTGAAGCAATGTGTGGTAAGTGTGGTATGACTTCTTGGAATTTACACTTGGATAAAGGATTAAAACAAATATATAATTGGTTCTATATTAGTACTGATTTCTTTTCATTGTTATTTCCTTTTAATAAATTTAGGTTATACCATAATTTCTTATAATCTTCTCTTTGTTGTTTCTCTTGTGTTATGTTGATTTGTGTTGTATCTCTTTCTTTGTTGTTTAATTTTCTTAATATTATGTAAGCTGTCTTGTCTTCCATGTATATCTTTTTCTATTTTATTAATAAATCTATCCCAAGAATTTTGATGAGCTTTCTGTACTTGGTTTTATCTATATTCCTTCTGTTTTGAAATTTTTGGTAAGTTTAGAGAAGTAAGAATTGTAGAGAAGTTGGTAAGGACTCGCATACAGATATGGGTAGACAAACAAGCTATACTCTGCAAGAAATAGCATGGATTTACCAAAGAAAGTTCGTGTTTTAGCAACTTGCTCATATTATATAACGATGTTATGGCTGAGTTGGATAAAGGGAATGCATACACTATGATAATTTTGGATTTTTCTAAGGCATTTGATAGGATACCACATGACAATCTATTGCATAATCTGGAGAATATGGGATTGGAATATAAACTCTTGACTTGGATCAGAGGATGGTTGACAGACAGATATCAAAAAGTGGTATACATTGGATGTGAATCTGCCAGATTTAAGGTGATGTACTACAGGGTGTCCTACAGGGTTCACTAGTAGTACACCACTGTAGACCCTGTAGTACACCACTGTAGTGATGTACTACAGTGGTGTAGTACAGGGTTCAGTACTTGGGACCAATGGTGTTCAGTTTATACGTTAATGACATTAGGAAGGGTCTAACAGGAGATGTGCAATTGTTTGCCGATGATGCGAAGATAGAGAGCAATCAGCAATGCTACTGATATCCAGCACTTATAAAATGATTTGAATAGGCTGGAAATATGGCCAAATGAAAATGTCTGTCAGTTTAATGTTAGTAAGTGTAAAGTATGCACTTTGCCATGATGAGATTTCCAGCAGCATGTTATATTAATGTTATGCTACAGGAAACTGATGAGGCTAGGGATCTTGGCACTTCTGGGAATGATGCGGAGGATACTGACGTGTAGAAATAGGGAGATTCTTGTTCCATTGTATAAGGCTTTGATTAGGCCACACATGGACTATTGTGCCCAGATTTGGTCACCGGGTTTTCAGAAGGATGAAGAGATGTTGGAAAGGGTCCAAAGGCGACTGACTAAGGTAGTTTCTGACCTCTGGAATGTCGAGTATGAGGAAAGATTGAGAAGATGTAATTTGCAGAGTCTAGTGGAGAGAAGGAAGAGGGGAGATATGATAGAGACCTACAAGTTGGTAAGGGGTTGTTATAAGATCAATGGTGGAGAAGTTCTACAGAGAATAGTGGGAGATCAGGGGAGAACCAGAGGTCATCCCTGGAAACTGTATAAAGAGGGTGTGAGTAGGGGAGTGAGAGCCAGATTTTTTTTGTGCAGAGTTGTGAATGATTGGAATGCCTTGCCTGAGAGTGTGGTGTCTGCAAGGAGTTTGAGTGTGTTTAAGACATAGTATGATGAGATGTGTGTGTGATAAAAGGACCTCCCAGATGAGTCTTTGGCTCTATGAGGTCTTGTTTAATAATAATAATAATAATAATGGTGGATAGGAATTTGAAGTTCAAACATCACATAGCAAAAGTTGCAAATAAAGCTCAGAGGATAATTGTGATGTTGAAGCAAACCTTGCCATGTAAGGATAAGAAAGTTAGTTTTTCTTGTTATAAGTCCTTGATAAGACTACATCTGGATTACTGTGTTCAGATTTGATTTCCTGGTTTCAAGGGAATAAAGAAGATGTGGAAAGGGTGCAAAGAAGAGTTACAAAGATTGTATGCAGATTATGGGATTGATTATGAGGGCAGATTGTGAGCATTTGAATTACAGACTCTAGTTAAGAGGAGAGAGAGGAATTGATATAATATAGGTCTCTAAACTTTTTAATGGATGTTATAGGATATTGTCTGATGAAACATTTCATTATATGGAAGGTGGGGAGAGAGAGAAAACACGGGGGTCATCCATGGAAGTTAAATTTGTTTGCAGCAAGAAAGGGCTAAAAGCTAGGTTTTTCTCTCACAGAGCAGTGAGTTAGTGAGCAGAATAGCTTGCCTTTAGTGGTAGCGAGCGCTCCCTTGACTTGACTCCTGGACTCCCTGGAGGTCTCAGATTATAATAATGATAAGATAATATAATAATAATATATAATAATATTTCTTCTGTCTCCTTTGCATGTATTTCAAGGAATAATTTGTATGCAATTTGTTTTTCTTTTATTGCTTTTTCTATATCTGCTATTTAATTAAATAATTAGAAATTAATTAAATAACATAAATAATATTTTATTAATTAATTAAATATCAGATATTTAATTTTTAATTAAATAACATAATGTTCTGGATATTACTGTTATCTCTTCTTCATATTACCAATAAATTTTGTTGACACATTATAATATGTGCAGTTCATATGGATATTCAAGTAAAATACTGATTCATAAGATGTTTGATGATAATAGTAATTAGCACTAGTAGCATGTTAATTTTGTTTTAGGTGTATAAGAAGTTACTGTTGTATTACATCAAGGGAATGGCTACACTGTGGACTTTGCTAGTTAATTATTTATTATGAAATATCATCTTTACGTTCAATTTCTGTGTTTTCTGTATCTCAGTATCGACTACTTTCAGTTTGGAGAGATCTGGATTTGAATCCTATCGAAGATGATACAAAGACTCTTTGAAGGCTTTCAACTAAAGGTGAGTTAGCTAGTCACATATGGAGTTACCAGAGGTTGTTCCTCCCAGAAACCTAGGTTTTTCAAACATGGTAGATATTGCAACTAAGATTAATTTACCTATCACAGGCTGTAAATAGGTTTCCAAGATATGCTATTGAGTCTAACATGAAAGGAAAATAGGGTAGGATTAAGTTTCTACAAGGATTTATGTGTTTGCCGTGTAGATCATTAAATGGTTCTTTGGTGCTTAAGCATATTTTTTGCAACTGGTTTCTTAGAAATTCATTATTTTAAAATTGATTTTTACTTAATGTGGATTTTGAAAGCACATAAAATCTACAGATATTTAGAGCTGACTGTTTTACTTAAGTGGATGCTAATGTTATATTTGAAATTATTTTTAATCAGGAAAAATGACAGCAATTATTGGACCTGTTGGAAGTGGCAAAACATCTCTGTTGTCAGTACTTCTTGGAGAGCTTCATAGAATTAATGGTGTGGTTCAGTGGAATAGGTATGTCATAATTAACACATTCTCTTAAAATGTAAGATTATTTTATTTATATTTATTTTTAGTTCTAATTTTTTTACCATTCTAGAATATGTCATTGCATCATGGTAAAAGAACTTTCCAGTGATTATTCTAGTCCATTTCATTCTTTCTCTTCATACGTAGTGTAGCTCAGTGGATGTGGCGTTTGCACATCACGGCGCTTGGCCGCACGAAGGAAGACTTGGTTTCGAGTCTAGTCGGTGACTAGAGGAAACTTTTCTAAGCCTTTTATGGGGGACAGCATGGTTTTGTGAAGGGATCATGCCTCAGTAACTTGCGCACGTTCTATAACACAGTGACGGCTGAACTGGATAAGGGTAATGGGTTTACAGTGATTCTACTGGACTTGCTAAAGCCTTTGATAGGATACCACATGGAATTCTAATCAGTAAACTGCAGCATATGAGAATGGATATAGGGTTAGTGAGATGGATAGGAGGGTGGTTGATGGAGAGATATCAGAGAGTGGTTTATTCAGGAGTAGAGTCCAAAAGACGGCCTGTGACTAGCGGTGTACCGCAGGGTTCTGTTCTTGGACTGCTACTGTTTAACTTGTTCATTAACGATATAGGAAAGGATCTGAGAGGAACTGTGCATCTGTTTGCGGATGATGCAAAGTTAGGTAGAGCAATAGCGAATGCTCAGGATGTCAAAATTTTGCAGGATGATTTGGATAGTTTGGAGGACTGGGCTAGGGAGAATGGATGTCAATTTAATTTGGAAAAATGTAAGGTTTTGCATTTTGGGATGAAAAGATTAGCAGCAGTATATCACATTGGTGGAACTGTACTCCAGGAGATTGAGGCGGCCAGGGATTTGGGAGTGTTGGTGGATAGGAAATTGAAGTTTAGGGACACATTACAAAAGTGGCAAAATCAGCTCATCAAATCACTTGGTTACTGAAAAACACTTTAACGAGAGACAAACAGGTTATTGTTCCTCTGTATCGAGCCTTGATAAGACTCCATCTAGATTACTGGGTACCAGGGTTTCTTCTCGATGGGGAGGAGGTGGAGAGGATCCAGAGACAAGTGACCAAGATAATAGCAGTACTATGGAATGAACCTTATGAGAACAGGTTGAAGATTTGCGGGCTGCAGAAATTGGTTGATAGGCAGGAAAGAGGTGATGTGATTGAGACATTCGAATTGCTGAAGGGTTTCTATAAGATCAATTCAGAAGATATTTTTGAGAATAGGACTGGTAGTGGGAGGACTAGGGGCCATCCATGGAAGCTTGGTAAGAGTGTGGTTAGCAGGGGTGTTAGAGCTAGGTTTTTTACTTGGAGAATGGTAAATGAGTGGAATAAGCTGCCAGAATCTGTTGTGGGTGCCACGACTGTAAATGAGTTCAAGGAGAAGTATGATAAACACCGTGTGAATGTTGAATAGTTGTTCATGACATGATGTTGGGCCTCCCTCGATGAGTCTAAGGACTCCTTGGAGCTGCCCGTAATAATAATAATACTTAACTTCTTTTTTTTCTTTTCTGATTGTTCATATTTTCTTATATTTCTTCCAATCTTTATTCCTGTGATCTGGCACTCTGATTCTTTATTTGCTGTGTGGTGCAATCAATATCTGGAAAGGATTCAGAGGCTGAGTTGTGATACACCACTTTTCTCTTACTCCCTGCTTTGGTTAAGATGGGAGGTCTTCTCAGCATCAATTGGATAGTGTGCCCATCTTCAAGGATCAGCCATTCTTCAATGAACCTCCTTTCCTATTGGCCTTGAGTCAGGTTTGCTGCATTACTGTAAGTTTTGCATTCATAGCAACACTGCACTGCTAAGTGTATGTGTTTCTAGTTGGAAAATAGGATCTCTGACATCTAAACAGAACTGCATCCTAACATAAATGTCAAGGTCTCTAAGAAGGTCCCTGCTAGAACTTGACATCAACAGGTGTTATTGTTCTTTTGTTGGAAGGGTAGACTTTTCACATAGATGATAATAAAAGTCATTAAGTGAAGCAGCTTTCAATATTATTTCAGTTTCAAAATTCAGTATTTCAAAATTTTGATCAGGTGGAGGAAATAGATAAATATTTTGACCAATTTCTTCCATATGATAAAATTTTTCAATCTGAGTTGGGAGAACCACCTTCTGGATGAAGAAGAGTGTTTCTTTCTAGTGAAATCTGATGGTATATTATTATCCAGGAACTCTGTTTAAGAGATTTAAAAAAAAAAAAAAGCTCCCACATAAATCAACTTAAAAATTTTGATAAGGTGATCTGCTTGTTGAAACAACATAAACAAAACATCCAGAGAAATCATTAGCAGCCACTTGCAGACAAATATGATTGGGTCTGGAGATGTGTGATTTTGACCAATTGGTGTTCTGCATGACCTTTCCATTGGTGACATGCTTCCAGTAGGCATGGGTTGAGAAGCATTTACTTACGCAAACTGACAGTGTTATCTTAATCTTTTAATGAGCTGGTGATGTATGATATACAGCCTCTCCCTGTGTGTCCTATTTCCACTGGATGGACTCTGGTGTTATCATCAAGTACTTAACAGATTCTTTCCTAGTTGAAGGAAATGTTAAATAGACCTCCAGGGTAGTAAATGATATTCATTGTTTGATGAAACACTATCAGCTTGCTGACTGTGATCCTGAAGTAGTTGATGCTTTAATCGTTTCAAGAGCATGCAGTTCTGGAATTCTATTCCCTCCTAGTAATCACAAATGCAGTGTAAGTGATACCTAAAGCATACCAACCATTACTCCAGTGCCTCCCTGTCTTTTAGGTACACTAGAAAAGGACTTCTGCAGGCTGGCTGCCAGATTGCATACAGAACAAAACTTGATGGTAACATGTTCAATGCCCTCTGCAACCTGTTAATGGTATGAAGGGGATCAAGGCCACATTATGGCATGGAGATTGGTTGTTCTCTCTCTCTGTGGGTGACATGTTTAAGATCTATCTTCTCTCAATCTTTGTGTTCCTCTTACTCTTTTTTTCTTCATCTCTGGAACACTGACCTGACAGTGAATTCAAATAGATATCATGTCACTGCAATTAAAATAAAAAAAACTAAAACTAAAAATAATAATAAAAAAAAACTTCCACATCCACTTCACCAACATTTGTATCATAAACCAACTTACATGTTATGCACCATTCAAATGTTGCACAGACATCCAAACCTAATCACCTGTTATTTAACCCTTTAACTGCTACGGTCGAGTTAACTCAAGCATGGAAAAAAATGGCGACCTTGCTATGATCGAGTTAACTTAATTGAAGTTTATTTGACTTGGGTTTCTGTCCTTGTATGACGTCTAAAGAGAAAAATTTGAACTGGTGCAACTAATCATATTAAGCACCTCTGTAGTGCAATTGGAAGAATGACGGTTCATTGTGCCATACAATTAGAAAAGGCCTAAGTTCGATTCTCGTTGTGATGGGAGGAATCTTTAAATATGGACTTTTTCAATCGAAGGTGAGTTAGCCGATCTCATACGGAGGTAGTAGGGTTTTTCTCACGGAAACTTGGGGTTTTCATCCCGCATACAGACAAATCGGCCCTTACGAACACATGCAATTTACAGACAAAAGATACTAGTTGTGGTGGAGGGTGGTAGATGGCGTCAATTGTGTACTTCAGATGAAGAAGATCCTGGTGATTCTACATAAATTAATGTGTGTAATTTGCTTAATCAAGTGGACACCTCTTGATTTTTCAAATTTTATAAAACACTATTATTGCCATTTTTGTGAGTGAACAAGTGTATATCAAGAATGTATGATGCTGTCTGGACTTCTTACTTCAGTAAGAATTTTAATTGATTTTATTTATAATTTTTTGCAAAATTAATTCAGCACATAGGACAATGTCAATAGAATATAAAATCAGCAGTTAAAGGGTTAACCATACACTAAATTACAACTACAACCACAGTCTCTTTCTATCATAAGGATAGTACAGTCAATTCTTGCTATAGAAAACACCACTATCACAAATTCACTCACTATAAAAAAACTACTGAAAAGTCCAAATTGTAGTCCATAGGTATAGTGCCATGCTATACTAAGACATTCACTGTAGCAAATTGTCTATTATAATGAACTGTTCCTGTGGTCTTTATGAGTTTGCCATAGTTAACTGTAAATGAATGTGTTTTGTACATTTTGATATTCTTTGTAACAGGTTGCTAACCCTTGAATCTTCTCTTTTTGACCTTTTGTGGACCTTAAGATATTCTTGACCCCATTATGTATAATTTATTTATTGTCTGCTGCTCTTCTAATTCTGACTTCTTTTTCTCTTGTCTAATATCTTAACAGTGAAGTCATGTCCACAGCTCAAGCTCTGGTTCCCTTTTTTCAGTGAACCAAGCTGGAAGAGAGCTTTAGGTCATTTTAAGCAATGCCCTAAAGCAAATTGTTCACTGCCAAATTATCAGGTAATGTCCACACACCCAACATTCTAGATCTTTTCTTAATCATATGTATAGAAAGGCTTAGGTGATGTTGATTATTCATAATAATGTTTCATAGTATAAACAACACTAAGAGTAATATCCATCTTTCAAGTACAAATCCTTTTGAGTCAAAAGTCATCCATATATCTATATGCTATACACTGTTTCTCCTACACATTCTGCCAACTAACTCATTTGCAATTGCTGTTCTCTACTCACTCACTCCTGTCATACCATCACAATAGATTCAGTGTTTTGCTCTCTTGCTCTTCTTTTTATCCTCACTCAACAATTTTTTCATATCCTTTCTCACTGAAGTTTTCTTCTTTCAATTCATTCATTACAATCAACACAAACATATCATCCACTCATTCTACTTGCTTACATTTTGCTTCAATCAGATCATCCATCTTTGTGTCCAGGAAACATACTTTTGTTGCTTGCTCTTCTACACCTCTGATCATGGAATAGCCATACACCTTATCATTTCTCATCCATAATTTATTTCTTCACGTTTGTTTTCTTGATACTGAAACTTTGCTACTGAGAATGCTACTGCGAAAAAGTGTACCATTCATTGTACTAAATAATGACTTAAATTGATTTTTGATTCTATAAATATAATTTATGCTTGATTTTTCATGAAGTTTTTTATAACTTTCTTTATTAATGACTTAGAACTTTTGGTAACATTTTTTTTTTTTTTAATGGAAATATTTATTGCTACACACAAAATAGCAATCTTTGGAGCAGTGTTATTCATAATACATTTACAGTGGGCACTTAGTGTAGTGAATGCTATAATAAAATAATGCACTATAACAAACTCTGGTATGTCTCATGCTGATATATCTTTCTTTGTCAGTCCCCAAGCAGCATTTATTTCCTTATCCTCAACTCCTCATTCCATGCTATAGCTCCAAACTGTCTCCTAAGCTTGTCATAATCACCAGCCTTATAATTCCATATATATCCTTTCCTCACAAGAGTCTGACTATGACTAGCAATAACACAGATGATTACTTCATGATCTTTCACTAACTGGAGAAAAGTGAGAAACCTGCTCTCACAATTACATCCTCTGATGAAATGATCAGATCTAAAACTCTGAGTTCTCTCATGCTTTCATTCATATGCTGCCTAATATACAGTAGTTGTCTCTAAAGAACTCCAGAAATTCATTTTCCTTATTTCCAAATGCTATCTCTTCATTCTAATCTATACCACCATAATTAAAATCACCCATAATAATTACCCTTCCTTTGTTCACTAACCCAAATTGTTTATACATTTCTTCATCACCACCCTCCATATTCCCTGGCCTACAGCAATCCAACTAAATATATCTTCCTGTCAACTTTCACATTACGCCGAACTGCCTCATAACGAGTGCCACCATTACCATCTTTCAAGTCTACCTTATGTGGACTTAATTCCCCTGCTGTCATCACCAGCACTCCCTCTCCCTTTTTGGCCTTTCTATCCTCACAAAAAATACTGCATCCTTCCATTCTATTCTTGTTACAATATCATCTTCATTCAACCACATTTCACTTATTAGAATGATTATGGGGTGAATAAACTCAATCACTTAAACCATTTCACTCCCCTTATTTCTGATACTTCTGGCATTTGTAAACAAGCACAGCAGTTGATTTTTAGGTCTGTAACCAGTCCTATCCAAGCCACTGGTTGGTTGTGATCCCCCCCCCACACACACACCTACCCATGTCCAATCACCTTTAGCACCACTTACTATATATCTGCTCAGTCTCAACTTCCCCACCCACATCGTAATGTATTCCCATCTCCATACACACATTTACTGCTACTTTCAACATCCACTCTTCCTATGCCATGTCTCCCTGTCCACCTGGCTCCCCCCCCATTTCTGTGTTCCTCTTACGTTCCCATTCTCTCTTCTTCTCTCATACTACCATCGTTTCCTCTCCCAAGCACTCCTGTCTCTTCAATACAACTCTCCTGATCTTTCGCTTCATCTGTTACTTTTGATCTCTTGCATGCAGCAAAAACTGTACTTCCATTGAAGCAACACTTTCTTCACTACACTCACTCCAAAGCTATTTAAATGCAACCCATTACATCCACAAACTGTAGTCCCTTCTCACACAGCTCTGCTAGCATACCATTTATGATTCCAGCTGTCCATCTCATCTTTCTCATCATTGTCATTCCTTGGAAACACACTGACAACCTTAGGAAACTGCTTGCTATGACAGTCTATTGCTGTGCACTCTGAGTTTGATATAGTGAGTTTACTATATTTTGTTATAGATTATACACTCTCATCTAGCTCATTCCATCCTGTAGCAGGTCTTCCATCTACAACAGATTACTCTTCATTAAGGAATTTTTCATCTGACATTCTAAAAGAGTAGGGAATTTACCACATATTCAAATGAAACAATCTCTGCTTTGCCTGATACTTTTATGAAATGCTTCATATAAGCACATCTTTTTTTTTTATGTGATGTATTGGTAACAGTACATCATTCAACCCCCCACTTTCAATGTCAAATGATTTCGTAACCTTTCATCAAGATTCCCCTTTGCAACTGCTGCTTCTGTACCCAATGCCAGTGCATTCTCTGTTGTCCCATTTCACACATAATCTATATAACTGAAGTAATAATTCACACGTATGCCACAGTAATTAAATTTTAATTAAATGTAGATACAGCCATACCCCGACTTACGCGAATCCGGAGTTACGCAGTTTCTGATATGTACTTATTCCTGTCCCGCTTCACGCCTCACCACTAGTCATATCTTTGCGGTGCCAGCCGCATTCGTCAGAGTGTCATGCGTGCTGTGAACAAGCACTGACGTGTTTCGCGCAGTCTCCATTCATACATGATTTTTATAGTATACAAACCTTGCAATTGTTTAATGTTATGTTCTTGATGAACATTTTATCACATAAAAAAAAATAATAATCTCATCCAAAAGAAGCAAGTCCAATTCTTCTACAGCTAGCTAGAAAAGAAAAACATTGACTTTGGAAACAAAACTCAACATTATTAAGGATTTTGAAGGTGGAATGAAAATTTGTGAGCTAGCAAAGAAGCTCGATCTACAGGAATCCACAGTAAGAACAATCTTAAAAGAAACGTTTACAGATTTTGGAGGACATAAATTCTAACAAGGAACAAATTGTTAACCACAAGGCAAGGAATAAAAAAATCGTTAGCTTGCTATGAAGAAATTTTGCATGACAAGAAAAAGACATTATGCCGTTAGATGAATCTATTAGATTTTATGAAACCATCGACATTGAAATAACTTTCTTTTTTTTATGCATGAAAAACTACAATTATGATTATATTTCTTAGAAAATATAGATGTTTTTGTAAACCTTTGGTCCCAATTAACTAATATTTTATATGTTTGTATATATAAATTACATGCAAAATTATACCCTGAGTTACGCGAATTCGACTTACACGGTTTTTGTTGGTCCCACCTACTGCGTAACTTCGGGATATGACTGTATTTTGTTTTAACTATCTTAAGATATCAACAGTGCAGTTATTACAAACAATACCTAGGAATTACATTCAAAGGAACAGTTAGTGTACATTCTTATATTGGAATCCCTCTGCATACAGTAGCGTGTTTAGGGAATTGAAAAAAAATTGGCTGTAATTTAAAATTAGATTAAAATATATCTGATAAATTTATGTTATACAATTGAGGATAATAATTTCCCAGAAATAATAATAATTTCACTATCCTTTTGAGATAGTGAGACAGTCATTACAGTTCAGAGTAGTTCTGTGATGTAAGACTTCAGCACCTTCTTTATGTAAACACTCATGTTTATATAAGGATCTACACATTCCTTGGCATATAGCAACATCTAACTAAATGTCTTCCTGTCAACCACCACCTCACACCATACTGCCTCATAACCATCGCCACAATTTCCTTCTTTGAGGTCTACCTTATGTGGACCATTTTTTTCTGTTTATTCCACATAATTCATAATTATGTGGAATAAAATAAACTCAATCAATTGTGTATAATCAATCCTACCCAAGCCACTTGTTGGTTGTGATTTTCGACTACACTTGCCTTGCCCAGTCACCTTTATCACTGTTTACCATATATATTCACTCAGTCTTAAATTCACCACCCCCATCCATTCTATGCTGATCATTCCCATACATATGTTCAACTACTTTCAACATCCACTCTCAGTATGGTATGTCTCCCTATCCAACTGAGCATCCCTGTTTCCTCGTTCCTCTTGCATTATTGTTCTCTTCATCTTTCCCACTACTACTGTTTCCATTGCTAAGCACTTTTGTCTCTTCAATACCTTTCTTCTATTCTTTCACTTCATCTCTTACTTCTGGTCTCTTAATAATGGAACATGCATAGACCACAATAATAACTTTAATTAAATAAAGGTACAAATATTTCGTACTGAAAGTAACAGTACATCCTCAGTGTAGAATAAACAGTTAAAGGAATGGAATACAAAGTACAGAACAGTCAGTGGATCACCAAATAAAATTGTTGCCGCATGCCAGAAGATTAATTACTAAAATATTATTAAATAATTCTTTAAAGATAATTATTTTATTGATGCATAAAATAAGAGTCTCCCAAACTTTCTGGAGAGAGACAGTCATTTCAATTTAAATTCGGCCAATGTAAGAGGGCTTCGCAACTTTCTTTAAAAAGACGTTCATATTAAAACCTGCATCTGTGGAGAAGACAAGCTTTATCCCACTGTATGTTATGATTAGTGTCAATGCTATGTTGTGCTAGACCAGACTTATGAGGTTTCATGTATTCGATATAATATTGATGTTCCTTCATTCTTTTTTCCACAGAACGGCCTGTTTGTCCAAAATATGACAAACTGCATTCACATGGTATCTGGTAAACATCAGCCAATGATAGAAGTTACAGTTTGTCTTTTGTAGATGGCAACAAGTGAGAAATTTTGTTGATAGGAAAATATGTGGGAATAAGATGATACTTCTTCAAAATTCTGCCAATAGGTTCTGAGATGCCTGAAATGTAAGGGATTGGAACACTACAGTCTGTTGAAGAATCCTGAGGTGTTGAACCAGGATTTGAAGGGGATAAATTAACTGTGGAAAGGGTACAAAGGCAGATAACAAAGATGGTTTCAGGACTGTACCATGTTAGTTATGAGGATCGGCTGAGGGAATGTGGACTGCAGAGTTTGGTGGATAGAAGAAGGAAACGTGATATGATTGAGACTTTTAAACTGTTGAGAGATGGTTACAGGGTTGACACTAGGGAGTTCTTTCTCTTGGTTGAACAGCGGGGAGGAGTGATGACAAGAGGCCATCCCTGGAAGCCACGAAAGGAAACTGTTTGCAAGAGGGTGAGGAGTGGTTTCTTTGCATGGAGGGTGGTTGAATCATGGAATGCATTGCCTGATGGAGTGGTGAGAGCGAGAATGGTCGTTGAGTTTAAGGAGTAGTATGATAGACTTTGTGTTTCTTGGGGGGGGGACCTTCCCTCGATGAGTCTTGATAGACTTTGTGTTTCTTAGGAAGGACCTCCCACGATGAGTCTTTTGACTCCATGGAGACCTGAATAATAATAATAATAAAAAGAGTCAATTATCTGTTGAATTTGATTAGGGTTGTAACTATTAGATTCTATTAACTTTTTTATAGTTAAAAGTTCTTGTTGTAAGCTTGATGGAGAGGAGCACACTTTATGTGCTCTATTAATTAAAGATTTGATAATGCCAATTTTTTGAGAGGTGTGATGAGCAGACGTTTGATGAATATATATGCCAGTAAAAGTAGGTTTTTGATAGACACTTGTAAACAATGTACCAGAGGATATGCGTGTAAGGAGGATGTCCAAGAATGGTCAACTACCAGACTTTTCTTTTTTCATGGTGAACTGAATGCATGGGTGGAGGCTATTTATCTGTTGTAGAAATGTGGTAAGTTCCTCTTCAGCATGTGGCCAAATAGCAAAAACATCATCGACATAACGAAACCAAAGAGAAGGTTGGGGATGAATGGATGAGAACAAGGTGTCTTCCAGATGTTTCAAAAAAATAGTTTGCCAAAGGTGGAGACAGAGGGCTACCCATGGCAGTACCTTCAATTTGTTTGTAGATCTTGTTTTTCCAGCTGAAATAACCTGAATATATAACGAATTCAAAAATCTTTGCAATATCCGGAGGGTGATCATCATACAGTAAGTTGACCGTGTCAGCTAATGGAATATCGGTTAAAAGGGAAACAATATCAAAACTGACATTATCAAAAGTCTGACTTACACTCTAGTAAGTCAGACTCTTTGATTTGAACATCCTTGATTTTTTTCAAGAAAATGTGTCGAATTTTTGATGAAAGATCTAGAATATCCAGTAAGGGCAGTTAATGAACGTGGCAAAAATTTAGCAATTCCGTAAGTGGGAGAGTCAGTACAATTCACGATGGGGCTTACTGGATAACCTCCTTTATGGATTTTTGGGAGGCCGTATAAGCGAGGAGTTCTTCCAAAATGAGTGCACAGTTTATCCACGAAGTTTTGATCCCAACTTATAACTTCATCAAGCAACTTATTTAATTGTTTAATTTGCGAATTACTAAGATTACGATTGATTTCTTGACAGTGGAGGTATCTTGTAAAAGGCTGGTTACTTTTCTCTCATAGTCAGTCTTATCCATGATCACAACAGCTTTTCCTTTATCGGCTTTTGAAAATAGTTATTTCATTATTTTTTTTTAATAAAGGTAACCCATGGATTTCAGCACTCGATAAATTACATGGCAGTAACTTGCTTTTAAAAAGAGAAGCCGCAATCATGTTTATTAGCATCTTCACTAGTTTTTAAAAGCAGGTTACTGCCATGTAATTTATCGAGTGCTGAAATCCATGGGCTAACTTTATTAAGAAAAAATAATGAAATATCTATTTCAAAAGCCGATAAAGGAAAAGCTGTTGCGATCATGAATAAGACTGACTATGAGAGAAAAGTAACCAACCTTTTACAAGATACCTCCACCTATCAAGAAATCAATCATAATCTTAGAAATTCGCAAATTAAACAATTAAATAAGTTGCTTGATGAAGTTATCAGTTGGGATCAAAACTTCGTGGATAAACTGCGCACTCATTTTGGAAGATCTCCTCGCTTATATGGCCTCCCAAAAATCCATAAAGAAGGTTATCCAGTAAGACCCATCGTGAATTGTATTGACTCTCCCACTTATCGAATTGCTAAATTTTTGTCACGATCGTTAACTGCCCTTACTGGACATTCTAGTTCTTTCATCAAAAATTCGACACATTTTCTTGAAAAAATCAAGGATGTTCAAATCAAAGAGTCTGATTTACTAGTCAGTTTTGATATTGTTTCTCTGTTTACCAATATTCCATTAGCTGATACTATCAACTTACTATACGATGATTACCCTCCGGATATTGCAAAGATTTTTGAATTTGTTATATATTCAGAATATTTCAGCTGGAAAAACAAGATCTACAAACAAGTTGAAGGTACTACCATGGGTAGCCCTCTGTCTCCACCTTTGACAAACTATTTTTTGAAACATCTAGAAGACAGACACCTTGTTCTCATCCCCAGCTCTCTCTTTGGTTTCGTTATGTTGATGACATTTTTGCTATTTGGCTACATGCTGAAGAGGAACTTACCACATTTCTACAACAGATAAATAGCTTACACCCACACATTCAGTTCACCATGGAAAAAAAAAAGTCTGGTAGTTTACCATTCTTGGACATCCTCCAAGAATGGTAAACTACTCAAAAACCGACTTTTACTGGCAGATACATTCATCAAAATCTGCTCATCACACCTCTCAAAAAATTTCATTATCAAATCTTTCATTAATAGAGCACATAAAGTGTGCTCCTCTCCATCATGCTTACAACAAGAATATAAAGATAATAAATTTAGTTTAATCCTTTATTCACTTGGATAAAGGATTAAACTAAATTTATTATCTCACAACAAGAACTTTTCACTATAAAAAAGTTAATAGAATCTAATGGTTACAACCCTAATGAAATCCAACAGATAATTGACTCTTATGTTCCAACACCTCAGGATTCTTCAACAGGCTGTAGAGTTCCAATCCCTTACATTTCAGGCATCTCAGAACCTATTGGCAGAATTTTGAAGAAGTATCATCTTATTCCCACATATTTTCCTATCAACAAAATTTCTCACTTCTTGCCATCTACTAAAGACAAACTGTCACCTCTATCATTGGCTGATGTTTACCAGATACCGTGTAAATGCAGTTTGTCATATTTTGGACAAACAGGCCATTCTGTGGAAAAAAGAATGAAGGAACATCAATATTATATCGAATACATGAAACCTCATAAGTCTGGTCTAGCACAACATAGCATTGACATTAATCATAACATACAGTGGGATAAAGTTTGTCTTCTCCACAGATGCAGGTTTAAATATGAACATCTTTTTAAAGAAAGTTGCGAAGCCCTCTTACATTGGCCGAATTTAAATTGAAATGACTGTCTCTCTCCAGAAAGTTTGGTAGACTCTTATTTTATACAACCATCAATAAAATAATTATCTTTAAAGAATTATTTAATAATATTTTAGTAATTAATCATCTGGCATGCGGCAACAATTTTATTTGGTGATCCACCGACTGTTGTGTACTTTGTATTCCATTCCTTTAACTGTTTATTCTACACTGAGGATGTACTGTTACTTTCAGTACGAAATATTTGTACCTTTATTTAATTAAAGTTATTACTGTGGTCTATACGTGTTTCCATTATTAATTTATAATGCCACAGGTACCTCTAAAGATTAGACATCTGGTCTCTTACTTTCATCATACACTGTGTAAAAATTTAATGTAGCTTCAAAATGACAAAGCATTGTCATCAATTTTTACAGAGGTCAAGCCCTGTAAGATTGTTAGAAAAATAACATCGTATGTCTCTATATATTTAAAGCTAAATGTTAATGTAAATAATCCTATTGGAATTGACTGTGCTTACTGCTCTAAGAAGGAAATTTCTAGAATGTAATGAATGGGCAATACCTTTCCACCAGAAACTTTGTATGATAGCTCCTTATAAGGATATATGAAAGTTGTTTGTGAGCTCCACTTGTAAACACCTTCAAGGTCAGTTTCAAATGGACCAACAACTTCAGACGAGCTTCCGCTGCCCAACGAAATAGGATTAAATGAGTGCAGTAGGAGAACAAAGAAACAGTCAGTGCAAGTGAAAGATCAAGAGATCGCGCTGAAATGTTCGGGGTCCAATATCTTCATGTGGGTATCTGAAAGAGGATGAATGAAAGGCATCGGCCAGAAGAATGGATATCGGTCTTCCATCGGTTGTCTATAGGTTACCCATCGGAAGTCGATCGTCGAGGAAGAGACTATCTGGAGAAGTCATGCCAGGAGTCTGATGATATGATGACAAAGCCGATCCGCCAGGCAGAACTAGACCTGATGACAATCTTCGCCGGGAGCTAAAATCTGAAGAGAGGAATCTTCGAGCAGGAAGGAATTGCTCCGTTACGTTAAAGCGCACACAAAGTACTCCACATGTCAGAAGCCTTCGCCAAAGTACTGGAATGACAGGAGCCGTCAGTGTCGATAAAATCCAATGCCAGTGTAACCAGGGAGAAAAAACCTGATACAGAAGGAAAGATCAGAATCCCAACCAAAGCCAAGGAATAAAATTCGCACAGTGGGTAGCAGCACTAATGTGAGTTCAATCATTTTATTTAATTTTTGTGAAATATAGGAGAACTTTATTAGTGGACTGTTAAGTTTAAAGTGCTGAATTTGGGCAGGATTAATGAATGAAAATTATGTGTCATAATAATCCAGATCATGTATGTAATAGTTGAAGGTTAACAATTTGTTAGCAGTACAGTTGCATAGAATATTAACTTAGTATTGGAAAAGGATTGAGTATCTATGTGTCATGGTAAACTTAAAATGATAAGGTAATTTAACTTGATTGTTTTTTTTTAGTTAAACGGAGTATCTATCTTTAACAGAATTATAGTGTAAATTGTTTTGTTGTTAATAAATGTATTTTTCAAATGTCAATAGAGTGTCGCCTGAACTTTAATTTTCCGATGCACTGTTCCGAAATAAATTAGAGCCTATTCACAGGAATCCAAGAGATAATTTGAAGGGATAATTATTGGACCATGACTGTAAAGTAATAATTGAACAGATGTAATTTTATTTTAAGGGAAAACTACCGGACGCACTTACCACTTCTTATTTCTAGAAAAGGACATCGGTGGCGCAGCTTATCAAATAAATTTTCTGGCGTTCGAGGAATAAGAAGTGAAGTGCGGAAGGCAGTTAGTAAAAAGGGAGTTTATGTATTAAGGGAGAACATATATAGAAGGAATAGAACAATATTACAAAGGCACAGCTGACTGCAGACTGCATAGAGCATAAAGTTAAAGATAGAGTAAAGATAAAGAAAGATAATGATTATCGAGATTGAAAGAGACAGGAATAGATAAAATATAAGATTTAAAAAAAAATAAACAAAATAACCCCATTGTTTACAACCGTACTTTCATCTAGCAACGCTTTCTCCAGTGTACTCTCTCTCCAAATTTATTCAAAATGCAATCCATCACATCCGTATAATTCCATTCTTTCCTCGAATACATGCCATACATTCATAAACTGTTCTCCCTTGTTCTTACACACTCCACTAACATACCATTCATGATTCTAGCTCTCCATCTCATCTCATCTCATTTTTGTCATACCATGGCAACACACTAAACATCCTTTCCCACTGTACTGTTATCTTTCACTCTTCTCAATAATCCTGATATTCATCCTTACACTCTCCTAATGTTCACTTAAATCATTTGTTCCCACAACCTACACTAATTCCCTTGCTCATTTTCAAAGCATGAATTATCTTGCTCATTCTCCTCCTGGATAGAAGGGTTATGTACTCTCTCATTAACCAATCCTCTAACAAGGGAGTCTCCATACACTGCTATTCTCAAATCACTCGTCATCTCTCATTCATTCTTTCATTTGTTTCCATGAAATGTCTAAAAGCACTATGCATATTCCTCATTTCATTTTGAATAACTGTTTCATCAAATCTTGCATTTCAACAATTTCACTCTACTCCTGTAGTCTCGCTACCTCTCATTCTGCTGCACATTACTTCCAATTCCTCATTTATACTTCCTTTCACTTCTTATCACCGACTTTATCATTTAGTGGCAAGAAGTCATACATTGATGACAGCACAATGTTTATATATGTAGAGAACATATAAAAACAGAGGAAATGAGGAGAATCAGAGTAAAGGAAAGTGTAGGAAATGGAACAAAAGAAATTATTATTATTATTATTATTATTACGGGTATCTCCATGGAGTCAGTAGACTCATCGCGGGAGACCCAAACTAGCAAAACAATATCTGTCATATCTCTTCTTGAATTCATTTACAGACGAAGAGCTCACAACTAAGTCAGGCAATGAATTCCACTCATTCACCACCCTCCAGGCAAAAAACCTTGTTCTGACACCTTTGTTAACCACACTCTTCTTTAATTTCCAGAGATGACCTCTTGTTCTTCCATCACTATCACACAGCTGAAACATTTCCCTGCATCAATCCTATAAAAACCTTTTAGTAATTTGAATGTTTCTATCATATCCCCTCTTCTTCGCCTATCAACCAATCTCTGCAGTCCACAAGCTCTCAATCTATCAATGTAGGGAGCATTTTTTATATCACTCACCAACTTGGTCACTCTTCTCTGAACCCTCTCCACAGCCTCCTCATCTCCAAGGAATCCAGGTGACCAGACCTGAGCACAGTAATCCAAATGTGGAAGTATCAATGCTTTATAAAATGGGAATAATAACCTCTTTATCTCTGGATGTCAGTGTGTTCCTCAACAACCAAGTAATCCTATGTGCAATCTTGGACACCTTAGCAATGTGTCCTCTGAACTTCATCTCCCTATCTACCAATACCCCTAAGTCCCTAGCCTCATCAATCTCTTGGAGTACCTTTCCATCGATGTAGTACACAGCTGGTAATCTTTTAATCCCAAAATGCATGACTTTACACTTTTCCACATTGAACTGACATCCATTTTCTTTTGCCCATTTTACCAGCTTATTTAAATCCTCCTGCAAACTTTCAACATCAGCTTGATTTTTTATTGCACTACACAACTTTGCATCATCAGCAAACAACTGAATATCTCCCTTTAAGCCGTTTCCTATATCATTTATATACAAATTAAACAACATTGGCCCAAGCACAGAGCCCTGAGGCACACCACTGGTCACCTGCCTCATTCTGGACTCGGCTCCTCCATACACCACCTTATAGTATCTCTCCCTGAGCCATTCTCCTATCCATATCACCAATTTAATATCCATTCCCATCTGCTCCAATTTGCGTAACAGTGTTCTATGGGGTATCCTGTCAAAAGCCTTAGCAAAATCCAGAAGTACCACTGTGTAGCCAGTTCCTTTGTCCAACTCAGATGTTATTCTATTGTGAATAGTTAATAGATTGCTAAGGCAGGATCTACCTTTAACAAAACCATGTTGGCCTCTATAGAGTATCATATCCTGATCCACCCATTCTTGAATTTTGTCTTTAACCAACTTTTCCAATACTTTTACCACTACTCCTGAGATGGTGATTGGTCTGTAATTCAATACTGCAGTTTTAGAGCCACCCTTATGCAAAGGAACCACTTTGCCTAACTTCCACTCCCTAGGGACCATACCAGAGTTCAAACTTAAGTTAAATATCCAGGTGAGAGGGGTTGACAATTCATTTGCACATTCAAGCAACACCCGAGCTGATATTCCATCTAAGCCTACCGCAGTGTTTGCATTTAAGTTTTGCAATATATTTAATACCTCTGATTCTTTAGCTTCAATTCTCACATTAGGTATTGCTGTAGGTATAGAGATATCCTCACTTGGGTGATAGACTTTTGAAAAGTGATCACTCAGTAACTCGACTATTACATCTGATTTTGTCACCTCAATACCATCAGCACCCACTAAGGTTATCCTTCCGAAGTCATTCTTCCTCTTACTTGCCACATAGCGGAAGAACTCTTTGGGATTACCCTTGATCTCTTTGGCTAAGGTCTTCTCATAATCTGATTTAGCTTTTCTTACTATGCTGGTAACCTTCCTAGCTTGAGCCTTGTACTGCTCATGGGTGTCCTGATCGCCTTTCTCCTTGTAAATTCTCCATAACATTTTCTTTTTTTGCAGTTCAAGCTTGATACTACTGCTCATCCATCTAATGCCTGCCTTGTTTGACCTCCTAACCATGGGGACACAATCTGATATTGCTTTCCTTAGATACCCGCTGATTTTATCCCAAGCACTGCTAACATCTTTCCCTTGCAATATGTTCTGCCATGGGATGGCTGCAAGCTCACTCCGAAGCTTGTTATAATTGCCTAACCTGTAGTTCCGTACATACCCCTTCTTAATAGAAAAATCCACAGATTTTGCAACCTCCCAAGTCAATACCACATGATCGCTTTGAAACCATGAGAAATAACCAGGGCTTGACAAATTACCTAAAAAAATTCTCACCACAAAAAGAAAATGCACTAGCCCAAGACCCTCTCCCCTTCCCTGTTTTTTATTTTTTTATTATTTTTTTATGATGTTTCCCAATAAGCCAATTGGCATTCCATAAAGTGATTAATGGTGCTGTATTGCTATTTGTAGAACATTCCATTGGGTGAGAACTATTCCATGAAGGAGAAGTCAGTAAATAATAAGAATGAAAAGAACACAATAAAAAGAACTTTTTTTTTAAATATAATTTATTAAATTAATTTTTTTTAATGGAATAGCCCTTTATATTATGCCTATTCTTCTGTGTTTTATTCAAGTTAAAAGTGAATTTGTTTATAAAATTATTTTTTTATTAAATAAAACATATTCTGTTTTTTTCCACTCTGCAACTGCTCACCAGCTGGCAAAATCCACTTCTCAGTGGCAAGTGGGTGAAAACATTCATTGAGCCCTAGAAATAACAAAGGAAATCATACACTGAAAACAGTAAACAAAGAATTGGTAGGTACCTAACATAAGTACACAACAACAACATGAAAAAGTGCAGTGCACATGATAAAGAAGTAGAAGAATATGAAATTAGAAAGATGAAAATACAGCATTAGGTTTCAATTTCAAATATTACATTAGCTTAATGTAATTTAGCTGAAATCTTCGTAATGAATTAAATATGTACAGCCCATACCATTAAAATCAAAAATTTAGATGAAAATTCAAAGATTGTAAGTTCAGAATAATTTTTTACATTTTGAATAAAACACTAAATGAGCTCTTACTCATGCAGACTTCATAACTTTTAAATTAAAGAAATATTTTGCCATACAGTATCAGCATATGCTACTTGTCCATCATTGAATCTGTCTGGTTAGGAAACTGACTTGTTTATACCAGCTGCCAGTCAGATTTTGCTTCTGTGTAAGCTAATGCAGAATGCCTATTAGGCTAATGTTAATCATTTGTGTCCTCTCACTCTTTGTAATCGAAGGTGATCAATTATAATTGACTGACTGCTGAAATTTTCAGTTTTATTATTTTTTTTATTTCCATATATGGACTGCACGTCTTAGTTTATTATAAGATATTAGGTAAGTGACATTAATTTAAACTTAATGTAGCATTTCAAAATATAAACATTAATTCTGCTTTTTCATTTTTGTAATTTTATATTCTTCTAGTTCTTTTATATGACTCCCATTATTGTTCATATATGTACTTAATGTTTTATGTTCTTTATGATTGGTTCCTATCATTCCCTTTGTTCTTTTTCCACAATTTCTTCTGTTTTGTTCCTGCCAATTACTTATATTCATGGATTGGAGTAGGTGGGAATCTGTCTGTTTTTCCCTAAATTTACTATATTGAACGTTACACATTAACAAACTATTTCTCTGGTCTTTAGGGGTTTGTTGTAGTGAGCTGAACATATAATTTATTTGGGAAAACTTGTGCAGTTTCTGGTTACCATATTTATGATCGGTTGATTTAACTGCAATAAAAAGCCAATGATTAATACAAGGGGTGTTTCTTTAGAAAATAGCAAAATAGGCTATAAGTTTTCATATTTAGGATCATTGTAGTTTACTGATGTTTCATGATAGGTGAGTAGGGGAATCATCATTGTTCTACTCATCTGTTTCTCCTGCAAAATGTAGCATAATCATATCAGGATTATTTCTTCATGCATTAACAATTTTTAAAACAACAAATACTGGTTATCTTACTCAAAATGCATATTTGCACATACTTAAAATTTTAATCTAGATTGATCTTATATATATATATATATATATATATATATATATATATATATATATATATATATAAGGGTGGTCTGAAAAGTTCTTGGCTTAACAATGAAAAAATAAATTTATAATTTCAAAATTATTTTTATTTTTCAACATAATTTTCCTTAAGACTAATACATTTATTTAAGTGATGCTCCAGTGCCATTATCCTGACCCTGTAGTGGTTCTCAGTAATTACTCCATCCCCATAGTGGTTCTCAGTAAGATCTGCAAAATACCTCTCTACAGCTGCAATCACCTCTTGATTCTAAGAAAAATGCTGACCAGCGAGGAAGAGATTTAGTTTTGAGAAGAGATAGAAGTCAGAGGGAGCCAAATCTGGGGAATAGGATTGATGATCCAACAATTCATAGCACAGATCCCTTAATTTTCTGTTGCCAAAAACATCTTTGTGGGCAGGTGCATTGTCCTGATGAAAGAAGATTTTTTTCTTCTGCAAACTGGGTCTTTTCTCGCAAATTTTTTCATCTAATCTGATTAAAAGATTGGAATAATATTCCCTGGTTATTGTTTTACCCTTTTCATGATAATTAATAAAAAAAATGCCTTTAGCATCCCAAAACACTGATGCAATGACCTTTCCTGCTGATGGAACCGACTTTTGTCTTCTTTGGCACTGAACAACTGGCTTCTGTCCACTGTTTTGACTGCTGTTTGGATTCTGGTATATAATGGGGGTTAATCCAAGTCTCATCCATAGTAATAAATCATTGCACAAAATCAGTTTGTGCAAATTGCACAAAATGCACTCGCATGGAAATCTCTTGTTAGAGATTTCCATGCGAGTGCATTTTTGATCTGCTGTGAGCAAGTGCGGCACCCATCTTGTGCAAAGCATATTCATATGCAATTCTTCATGCAAAATATTTGAAATTCCTATAGTCTCAGCAATTTCATGCACTTTGACTCACTGGTCATTCAATACCATATCGTGCACTTGATGAATGATTTCTGGTGGTGTTACACTTTTTGGATGTCCTTCACTTGGATCATCTTCTAAGCTGGTACGGCCACGTTTAAACTCACCAGCCAATTTCTTAATTGTTTGAAAACGAAGGAGAAGAGTGCCCATAAACTTTTATGAACTTCGAATGAATTTCTATTGGCGTTAACCCATCTTTTACAAAGAATGGTATAACTGCACGATACTCAATTTTATCCATTTCAAGGGATATAGACAACACTTTTGCTTCAGGCAGCTGTATAAAACAAACTACTTGATAGAATTACTTGCAATTTTACATAGATACTTATGACAGATGTACCAAGTTAAAAAAAATCGTGCTGATAGTGTTATCATCTATGGTTGAGGCCGAGAACTTTCAGACCACTCTCGTGTGTATATATATATATATATATATATATATATATATATATATATATATATAATCATTATTAATTATTCCCTTGAAGTTTAATTTAATATTTATTCATAACTTTTTATCCTTTCAAATTTCCATATTATTCTCAAACTCTTTGGCCATGTCATCAGGAAGTTATCCTCCACTATCATCATAAACACCTGACTGAGGAATGTAACTGTGAAAGAACAATTCTCTTCAACAGCAAGATCCCAATGTATATTTTTTTGTCGAATTTAATTTATTTCATATTATCCCTGGAAGTTACAAAAGGAAGCTGTGAGCAAGAGGGTGAGGAGTGGTTTCTTTGCATGGAGGGTGGTTGAACTGTGGAATGCATTGCCTGAGACAGAGTAGTTAGAACAAGAATGGTCAATGAGTTCAAGGAGTGGTATGATAAACTTTGTGTTTCCTAAGAACGGCCTTCCACAATGAGTCTTTTGACTCCATGGAGGCCTAGATAATAATAATAAATTCATGCTTTAACTATTTCAACTTTTAATTTGGCTTGTGGATAGATAGCACATGGAGTTGCTCCATTATACATTAACCGTGCTAATTCATATTCATGTCATTAATAGCGTTCTTTAAGAGACGATATTTAAAATGTACCAATAAGTTTGATACTCTTATTATAGGAGGTTTGATAAATTTTTTTCTTGCATGAAGATATACACATGCCATGATTAGAAAATCCATAAAATGCTTTCATTGCTTTCAAGAAGCTATGGGATTACAGGTATCACTAAAGTATTGTATTTACTTTCTACAATTGTCACTAATGTTTTAGAACTTTCTTTTCTGTACTTCTACTTTGATTTCGTGATATGCTTTTCTCTTTAAAGATCTGTTGGGATCATTCTGCCAGCCATGGAATCCTTTCTCTTTCTTATTAATCAAGAGATTTCCATGTCATTTTCATCAATTGCCATCCTGGTTGGCTGAGTGGCTAGCTATCTGTCTACCAATCTTCAGCTTTTTGGAGGCCTGAAGTGGGTGGAAAAAGTTGCATGCTTATTCTCCAGAGCAGGGTTTCCAGACTATGTAAAAAAAAAAAAAAAAAAGATACAAAAAAAAATCCTACTGTAATAACTCAAATTGAGAGTTCTAATCCACAAGATGCTGAGAATGGATCCTATAAGTTTGTTAAAGTTAATTTGTTTATAGTCTTGATAATGATACAAATACAAGTGTTCGAATGTTGATTTCAACACTTGTATTTCAAAAATTGTTGATTTTGTTGTCTATTTCCATATTTAATTTACCATCTTCATTAAAAATCATGTATAAGTAGCTGAAATGTTTTACTTGTTCTATGGGTTCTCCATTCACAATGCAGTTGATATTGTTTCTGCCTATTTTCATTGTCTTTGTCTTGTTATTGCTGACCTTCATACCATATTATTATTATTTGACACCTCCAGGGAGTCCAAAGACTCATCGAGGGAGAGTGTGCCAACAGCATCGAACGATTGGTCCCCTTCCAACTACTAACCGCGCCGAAACTTACTTAACTGAGCCATTAGTAGCAGAGGCTCTACCAATCGACCAACCTTTGCCGGCATATCTATTACAACAGTTATTCGATTTAATCAGGACTTGTAGCGGATTTCTTTAGAAGTATAACATTATCCTCATAAAGCAAAGAGCTTACTTTAACATCTTCAATTTTGATATCTGGTTAGAAGGAAAATGGTATTACACTTTACTTCATACTGTGATCCATATAGATAATGAATAACAGAGGGGGATAATGTACATCCTTGTCTGCCACCAGATTTAACATTAAACCATCTTCCTGGACTTCCTTCAATTCTAACTGCTGACTTATAACTTTTGTGGTGTTACAGAAGGCTGTTTGAGGATGTCATATACTGAAAGGTGTACAAATGAATGGGTGTTAGAAAAGATCAGTAAAACTTTAAGGCTCCTTAAGGATATTGACAGAAGAAAGTTAAAATATAATAAATTTAGTTTAATCCTTTACCAAGTATAAGCAAACAAAATTTGTGTTTGAAGTATATTCAGGACTGAGGCAACTCGTGGTAAAGGTGGACCAAGCTCTCATCACTCCTTGTCTTAGTATCTCCCATAATGTAAAGCACATCTCCTTGCTGACATGTATAATGCTATGCAACTGACAAGACTTCGATAAAGGTCGAAACTGGTTTGGGTAGTGACCCTTAATGCATAGCATTATACATGTCCACAAGGAGATATACTTTGCATCATGGGAGATGCTAAGACAAGGAGTGATGAGAGCTTGGTCCACCTTTACCATGAGTTGCCTCAGTCCTGAAGATATTTCAGGTGCAAACTTTGTTTACATACACTTGGATAAAGGATTAAACTAAATTTATTATAGTCTAACCAAGTGGGAAAAAAAAAAACTTAAAATATGTTGGACACATAGAAAGGATAGAAAGGGGACTTCTCAGAACAGTAATAGAAGGTAAAGTTCCTGGAAAAAGAGGAAGGGATAGACCATCAATGAGATGGATGGATGGATGTGTGATCTTCAGAGTTGAGGCCACCAGAAAAGCAAACAATAGGACTACATGGTGAAGCCTGGTGTGGCACATCACCAAGCACATCGGAGTGACCATACAGCATCTGTAGATGCCCAGTGAACATAGAGAGAGACTTATTACTCAAATAAAGACTAAGTATTTTCTTGATATAATGCCCCACAGACACCATATAACTGTAGTGTTTTGGCTTCTCTCTTGGCACCTTGTCATATTACTATTACTATTATTACTATTATTACGGGCAACTCCAGGGAGTCATTAGACTCATCGAGGGAGGCCCCAAATCATATTCATCACAACTATTTGACATTCATACAGTACCTATCATACCTCGCCTTAAACTCATTCACTGTCACAGCATCCACCACAGACTCAGGGAGCGCATTCCACTCATTCACTACTCTAAAAGTAAAGAACCCAGCTCTAACACCTTTACTAACCACACTTTTGCCCAGTTTCCATGGATGTCCCCTAGTCCTCCCACAACCAGCCCTGTTCTCAAAAATATCTTCTGAATTAATTTTATAGAAACCCTTCAGTAATTTGAATGTCTCAATCATATCTCCCCTCCTCCGCCTATCAACCAATTTTTGCAACCCACAAATCCTCAACCTGTTCTCATACGGTTCATTCCACAGACCTGCTATCATCTTGGTCACTCGCCTCTGGATCCTCTCCACCTCCTCCCCATCAAGAAGAAACCTAGGTGACCAAATCTGAGCACAGTAGTCTAGATGGGGTCTTATCAAGGCTCGATACAGAGGAACAATAACCTGCTTGTCTCTGCTTGTCAACGTATTCTTCAGCAACCAAGTGATTTGATGAGCTGATTTGGCCACTTTTGCAATGTGTCCCCTAAATTTCAATTCCTTATCTATCAACACTCCTAAATCTCGTGCCTCATCAATTTCCTGGAGCACGGTTCCACCAATGCAGTAAACTGCCTCCAATCTTTTCACCCCAAAATGCATAACCTTACATTTTGCCACATTAAACTGACATCCATTCTCCTTAGCCCAGACCTCCAATCTATCCAAATCATCCTGCAAAAATTTGACGTCATCTGCATTCACTATTGCCCTCCCCAACTTCGCATCATCCGCAAACAAATGAACTGTTCCTCTCAGATCCTTTCCTATATCATTTATGAACAAATTAAACAGCAGTGGTCCAAGAACAGATCCTTGTGGCACACCACTAGTCACAGGCCGTCTTGTGGACTCTACTCCTGAGTAAACCACTCTCTGAGATCTCTCCGTCAACCACCCTCCTATCCATCTCACCAACCCTATGTCCATCCCCATATGCCCCAATTTACTGATTAGAATTCGATGTGGTATCCTGTCAAAGGCCTTGGCAAGGTCCAGTAGAATCACCGTAAACCCATTACCCTTATCCAGTTCAGCCGTCACTGTGTTATAATATGTGAGCAAGTTACTGAGGCATGACCTACCCTTCACAAAACCATGCTGTCCCCGATACAGTATCCCATTTTCTTCTATCCAATCTTGTATTTTCCTCTTGACTATTTTCACTAAGACCTTGATAATGATTCCTGTTATGCTGATTGGCCGGTAATTTTCAACAGCAGCCTTGGAACCACCTTTGTGCAGTGGAACTATTTTCCCCTCTTTCCACCCCCTTGGGACTGACCCAGTCCTCAGGCTCAAATTAAACAAAATGGTCAAGGGCACTGACAATTCTTTGGCCGCTTCACGTACGACACGAGCTGGTATACCATCCAATCCCACAGATGTATTGACATTGAGGTTCTGTAATAGACTAGTTACCTCTACTTCATTCATCACAATTCCAGTATAAGCTGTTGGTTCTTCCATTCCTGCAAAGTCACCACCTGGGTGATATACTCTTGCAAAGTGCTCGCTCAGTAATTCCACAATATCAACTGATTCAGTTACCTCCCTACCCTCAGCATTTTTTAAGATCATTCTACCATGAGCATTTTTCCTTTTACTTGCAACATATTGAAAAAACTGTTTGGGATTCTCTTTAGCCTGCGTGGCCAATTTCCTTTCGTAATCTGCTTTTGCTTTTCTTACCACCCTTGTTACCATCCTTATATACCTTTTGCAGGTCTACAAAACTTAAATACAGATCATTGTTATATTCCCATGTTTTCTCAACAGTTTGTTGAAAAGTGAAAATCTGATCCTGACAGTCTCTGTTTGGCCAGAATCCAGCTTGTTCTCCTCCAAGCTTCTCTTCCACAATCCTTCCCAGCTGTTTCTCAGGTATACTTGCATAAATCTTATCAGGAACACTCAGTAGAGAAACACCTCTGTAATTCTCACATTCAGTTTTATTTCGCTTTTTATATATGGGTACTATGAGAGCTCTACTCCAATTATCTGGAATTCGTCCCTCTGTCCAGGCTTTCTGAACTATGCAAGACTTTTATACCTTTGCATACTTGAGCATTTCTGGTCGAATATCATCTACACCAGCTGCCTTTTCACACTACAGGCTTTTCATGGCTTTTTCTACTTCAAGTATGGATATGTATTTCTGATTGCATGCCTGATTAGTTTTTATTACCACTGTGCTGATGCTGATTGTTTCATTTAGCAATTTTTCGAAGTAATTACTCCAGATTTCAAGGATATCTTTTTCTCCAGTTTTCATGTCTACTTTATCATTTCTGATTACTTTTACAGCACTCTTTCCTCCATTTCTGAGCTTCTTCAATAATCTCCAGAATATTTTGCCACCTTCTTGATATTTATTTTCTATATTCTTGCCAAAGTCCTCCCATGACTTTTGTTTAGCTAGTTTTACACAGTGTTTAGCATTCTTGCATTTGTCTCTGTATTCTCTAAGAGCACAAGCTGACTTATTTGAGAGGAAATTTTGATATGCTTTCTTCTTTTCCTTCATTGCCTCTTTAACTTCCTGTGTCCACCAGGGAGTTCTGATTTTTTTATCCTTGCAGACAACCTCACTATGCCTCTCTGGCTGAATCAATCAAGGTTTTCTTCAAGGCTTGCCACTGGATCTCTAAAGTTTGGTTCCTGTTCTCAAACTCTTTCATTTTTTCTTCAATAATCTTTGTGTATTTTAGTCTACAGTTCACATCTGAGATCTGCTCAACTTTTATTTGCTTTAAAACTTTCTTACATGTCATTCTTTTCAATATGAAATTCAATTTTATCCTGCTCAATACTAAATAGTGATTGCTTCCAACTTCAAATCCCCTGTACATTCTGCTGTCCTGCACCAGGAATAAAACATCACTATCAACAATAACATAGTCAATGAGACTTTTCTTGTTCCTTGCCTCTTCTCTCCATGTGAATTTGCACATTTTTATGTTGGAACATGGTGTTAGTAATAATCAGTCCATGTCCTGCACAGAAATCCAACAGGTATTTGCCATTATTATTCGCTTTGCTCTTTTCTTCAAATTTTCCCAAAACATTTTTGTATGTCTGACAATCACTTCCTACTCTGCTATTCAGATCCCCAACAAGGACCAACTTTTCCTTTTTCATTGTGTTAGTAGCATTCTCTAGAGCCTCAAAAAATTCCTCCACTTCTACCTTAGTGGAGTCTTCTGTGGGACCATAGGCACAAATAAGTCTCATTGTTCAGTTTCCCATTCTGAAATTTGCACACACTCTATTTGAAATTGCCTGCCATTCAAGAAGCTTAGCCTTGTATTTAGTGTTGAATGCTATGGCTACTCCTTCTTTTCCTTGATTGTCATTGCCTGAATATACCATTTTATATTTATTGCTCAGAAAGATCTCACCAATTTTTGCCTTTTTTGTTTCAGTCACCCCTATTATATCGATCTGATACTTATCCAATTCCTTAGCTAGCTCCATTTTTTTGCCATTCAGACTTCTTATGTTGATAGTACTGATCCTGATCTGGTGATACTGAGTTGGGTTGTGTTTTAGGGTTAGTTCCAGTAACTAACTTTTCACTTTTTTTCCTGGTTCCCTTACAAAAATAACAGCTGTCTTGTTTAACAAGCATGAAATTCTGTCATGTTGTACCATCATTTTATATTTTGGTTTAAGCCAATAAGAATACAATTTGGTTGGCTAAATCCTAAATTGCTAGCCCATCCGCATTCGTTCAGTATCCAGGTAGATACCTAACATGGTCCACCACGAGAAGATGAGGATTGGACATTAGGTCTGAAGCCCTGGTTGGTTCTCCGCTTTCCTTTAAAGACTAGTGGAGGTTTCCTCTCAGTTATACAGCTTTGACCCTTAAGCACCTCAAGGCTGAAGTTTTTGTAACTTCAGTCTTCTAAAACTGTATAGTTTTTAACATATTTTATGGAGATCTTCATGGAGTATGAAGATGCATTATGGGAGTCTCGCACTAGAGTCTAACAGAACTGTATTTAAACTTATATACAAATGGAGAACTCACTGCCTCTTCTAGCTCATTCCTCTTATTTGCTGCAATTCATGCAAATAAATCTAGTCCTCCTGCCCTTGCTAACCACACTCTTAGATAACGTCCAGGGGCAATCTCTTATTCTCTCCCCTCCAGTCATGTAATTAAAATTTTCTTGAGCATCTCCTTTAAAAAAATACTTTTATTAATTTATATGTTTCTATTTTAATCCCTTTTTTCTGCTAATCAGTTAAACTTTGTAACCCTAAACCTTCAGTTTTTCCTCATTTGGAGCATATTCCACAGACTTGTTAAATACCATTTTGGTCACTCGCTTCCAAATCTTCACATTGCTTTACTGTTGCCCTCCACAGTTTAACATCTTTGACAAACAACTGCGTATTTCCCTTTAAATCACTTCCAGTATCATTAATTTACAAACTGAACAGCAGTGGGTCAATTATAGAACCAAGTGGCACCTCTTGTCCACATCTCTTCTCTTTGATTTAACTCCACCTTTTCTGTTGTCTTTCAATAAGCCAATCTCTTATCCATGTCACCAACGTCATATCCATCCCCATATGCATCAACTAATGTATTGGGGTTCTTTGCAAAGGCAACTGGTATCCTATCAGTTGCCTTTGCAAAGTCTAGTAGTGGAATGATGTACCTGAGATTTATCATAAAGCTCTCTGTACGCTAGTTTATCACATTCATATCTGTCTCCCAGCAGTGATGCTGGGTCCTTTTCATTCTCCCTCATTCTATGTTTTTTTTCCTTTATTCTTCACTCTCTGAGTCTTTTTTTGCTTTCCTCTTTTCCATATCCCTTCCCTGGGATCCAGTATCCTGCCATGTTTGCCACATGGTGTGATTATTGAACATCCAGAAAGGGGAATCCTGGTGGTAGTGTGCAGGTGCTGCTTTGGCAAGATGGTCCTGGAAGATCTGTCCATTATCACCTAGCTAGTGAGCTCATCTGCAAGGGTTAGTTGGTGTTATAGTAAGTTTTGTTTCCTGCTGTCTGAGAATAGGAGTCAACTCTTGCTGGTATAGCATCTGGGAGTTGGCATCCATGTATAGCTCCATGGGGGATGAGGTTGAACAGGAAATCCCTTTCGACATGAATTCTTTATTCTTAAATTTTTTGGGGGGCCTTAATAATACCTTAACCAAGTACAGAAACTTCAGTTTATCTACCTCATTTGATTAACAGAAATGGGAAACAGAAAACATTGGATTTGCATGTAGCTGTATGATTGTTTCTTATCATCTACTTAATAGGTGAATGCTAATAGAGAAAATGTTACCTTTCTTAATTGAAAAGAGTTCAAAAAGATTACTGGAATCTCTCAGAATAGCTAAATTCTGGTGGGAAATATCATATCAGTAACACTCAAAAAAAAAAGCTATTGCAAGCAACAATCTTGGGGGAAATTACACTCATCACTATCATAATGAGATATTGGCATTCCAGATGAGATGATTTTATCAGAGCTTAAGGATCAAGGAGTTACCATCTTGAAGCTCATCTTGGGTGTAGGATGGCAGTCTGGGTTCAGACAAGGAATATTATTGCAATTGATCAGGACCAGAAAACGTTTTGGTGTCTAAGTGATTTAGTAGTTTATTCAGGTAGAAGGTATCTGGTAGAAGGCGCTTTGTCATCTATACAAGAGTTTGAGGAAAAGAGAGATTCTAGGAGGTCAGCCTTATCTTTGGGTGAAGTAAGTGCACTATCAGGATGAGAGAGAGAGAGGTGCAGAAATTGTGTCCATTGGCCTTAGCAAACGATCAGAACTTGCCTCCTGTTTGGACAGGAGGCAAGTTTTCTGCTGCTGACCTTTATAAAATCTGGTTTAGATCTGCTAATGACTGCTTTGTTGCATGCTTTGGTATAGGTTGAGTATGAATCTAGAATTCTTGTGCGAGCTACCTGCAGTTAGTTGAGTTTTTTTTTTTTTTCTTTGACTGCTTGGATACACTTTCTGTTGAACAGAAAGTAGATGAGAATTTTTGGTAGAATGGGGAAGTGAAGGCCTTCATGCCAGTGAGAATAATTTCTGTTACTCATTCAGAGCAATTTGTTAGGGTCAGACAAGCAGAAGAAATAGACCAGGGAAAGGATGCTGGAGGTCATCCCAATGGCACTTGTAGGATGTTAGGTCTGGCATGGTTTGTTGAAGGACAATCTGTGAGAGGTGAGATTTGTCGAAGATTGTGGTCAGTTGCCAAACTCAGCATTGACCTCTGTGGTGTATCTGGAAGGAGAACCTGTCAAAAAAGAGATCCGGTGTATTTAGAGAGTGAACAGGGATATCAGGAAACCGTGTAGGTAGATGTTGCATTAGGTCAGTACTTATAGCAAAGACTTTTGCTTCTGATCCATTTTTGTTAGAAAAGTGGAACCATTTGGAATTGTGAATGTTGCAGTCCTCTTCCTAGGTAACACACTGTTTGAATAGCTGAATTACAGGTGTTGGAATTTATGGAAATGAATGTGAAGAGATCTGAGTGGTTATCAGAATTTGGAGACTGGTAAATGCAGCAGTTGATGTTACTGAATGGGACAAGGACACCTTGAGCCAGAGGTCAGAAGCAGGGGATTCTAAATTAGCCATTTTCTGGTAGGCTGTGTCAGATCTCATGAAGGCACAACTGTTGTGACGAAAGGAATCATGAAGTGTGTAGTTTCAGCATTGGAGGTGGAAGTTGTAGATGTCATCTGTTTCTGTCAAGAGTAAGATGTCTGGAAGACTGCACGTGATGGTAAACATCATTTATGTTGGTGTTAATTCCATGAATGTTGGTAAAGAGGATTTGAAAGTGGGTTTTTATTGAGGAGTTTATTGTGAGCTTATTGATTCTGATGTGGTTTGTTTGTTTTGAATGGTTGGGATGTCTTTTTATCTTGGGATTAGTTTATAGAGATTCATTTGCAGTGTCACTGTCATTGTTTGTCAAATTTGTCATGGAAGGCAGTGTCAAGGCCATGCCATAACATGGCCTCAGCACTGCCTCCCATATACCACTACTCTGACTCCTCTTCAGGCATGATCTTGCAAACTATGTGGCAGCAGGATTATGATCCAGTTGACTGGGAAGCCTCCTGACTCATTAATGACATGTTTGGGCTTATGTACTAACTGGTAGTTGGCTTGCAGCACCATCATTTTAACATACTTTGTTGGAAGGATACTTCACAGAATTCAGGCAGATGAAAGTAAAGATGAAGGTTAGTTGAAGGTCTGAAGATTCAGCAATTCAACTGGAAAAGGATGTTAAGCATTTGTTGCTCATGTGACTATACGTTTAACAGAAATATGGGGTTGGGCAATGTAGATGTCAGTTCTTCTGAACAGCACCAATGGAAACTGACCATCTATGAGACATTAGCTAGAGGGAGTGCAAAAGAAGGGTCATCAGTTAGCCAAACTTCTGTCTTTTAAACACAATCAAGAATTAAAACTTGATCTTTTTCTTGGTTTTATTCGATGACCAGATATTTGTAAATGATATGTACAAATTGTCAACAAGTTTCACCAGCTATTCTGTCTGGCTTCTTCAGGACAAGTATAACGGTACACATTAAGGTTTACTAGTAAAAAAGAAGAGTGGAGTAACACAGTCAAATAAATTAAAACTGCGCATAACATCATAAGTATGGAACGTGGTTTATCATTTATCAGTCATTGTTTATTGAGCGTGTTATATAGTTTTTAGCAAAATGAAATTCTGATAAGCTGAGTAAACTTATTAGACTTTTCCAGATGTCTTTCAGAATCATTCCTTGATTTCTGTTTAGATTTTCTGCAGAGCGGAGAAAAAAAAAACAATCAAGAATTTTTAGAAAGGTCTTAGATGCATTATTGTATATAGTGTTATTAGCTAAACAGATGAAAAGTAGCATCATGAGAAAAAGATATAAGTTTTTAAGTGAAGGGTGCTTTAGAAGTGATGTTATTATGCCAGGAATTGATAAGAGGAATTGTCACTCCTAGAAGCATGATCCTTCTTGACATCAGTTGAGCATTATTCATTATCAAAGATGGGAGTGAGTGGAGAGAACTAAGGTATTCTTGTGAGAGAAAAAAAACAAAACAAGACAGTTGTGTTTTGAAAACATTAAAGGTAAAGTTTGTACGGATAATATATGATCATGAAGCTTGGTGTTTGAGCACTGCAAGATTTGTTATATGAATAGAATCAGTGGAAATTGTTGTCATCAGCAAAACTATATTAGAGAAAAATGGGTCAAATAAAATAGCCCTGAGGAACTCCTGGATTAATAGGAAAATCTAAAGAGGAAAACAGATATACATTGTGAACATCCTGAGAGAAAACTGGCAATAATTGTAGAGAGAAAGCAAGGCAGATTTTAAGAGCAATATGCTGACAGACCCTCATTGCCAAACTCTATAAAATGCCTTGGAAATGTCAAGTATAAGTTTTCTCCATACCTTTTCATGGCATAAGTCAAGGAGTGGATGGTGTAAAGGAGGAGGAGATCTGCTGTGGATCTTCAACATTGAAAAACTGACGGTTTTCCAGATGTTAAGTTTAACATTGATGATCTTCTTTACTTTAGATAGCATCAATGTAAGAGCAGTAGGTTTGAGAATTTGATAGTATACACTTGTCTTGTTACTCTTGAATGTTGTATATGGATGTTCTACAGGTTGATGCTAGCTGATTATAGCACTCTGTGGAGATGATCAAGAACAGATATTTGTTCAGGAATACATTTTTTTGAGCACAGTTGGTGGGATACCATTGGAGCCAGAAGCCTTTTTGATATTCATGCAATCAAGATTTTTGTGATGACTTTCTGGTAGAAGGCTACAGGAGGGAGGTAGTGATATAATTATTATTAATATTATTTAGGCCTCCAAGGAGTCAAAAGACTCATCATGGGAGGTCTTTCTTAGGAAACACAAGTCTATCAAAACTCAATGTGGGAAGTCCCTCCTAGGAAACACAAAGTTTATCATACAACTCCTTAAACTCATTGACCATTCTCGCTTTCACCACTCTATCAGGCAATGCATTCCAATGTTCAACCACCCTCCATGCAAAGAAACCACTCCTCACCCTCTTGCTCACAGTTTCCTTTCGTAACTGCCAGGGATGGCTCCTTGTCATGACTCCTTCCCGCTGTTCAACCAAGCGAAAGAACTCCCCAGTGTCAACCCTGTAACCACCTCTCAACAATTTAAAAGTCGTCTCAATCATATCACCTCTCTTTCTTCTATCCACCAAACTCTGCAGTCCACATTCCCTCAGCTGATACTCATAACTAACATTGTACAGTCCTGAAACTGTCTTTGTTATCCGCCTCTGTACCCTTTCCACAGTTAATTTATCCCTTTCAAATCCTGGGGACCAAATCTGAGATTTGGTCCCAGTAAAGAACATGATCTGCCTTGATCATCTGTGCAGGAGGTCAGCCTTTATCATTAGATGATGATGTAATACTGCCATTTGGGTGAGCAGGAGATGGGAGTACAGATTGACAGATATTGTGCCCAGCATCTTTTGCAAGAGATCACAAGGCACAACTGCTTGTTTTGTGCCTTGCCAAAACACTGCTTGTGGCAAGTTTTCTGTATGTAGCCCTTTCAGAGTTAGACTTGGCCCTACATATAGATAGGCTTAGGTGTTGTTAGTTATTCATAATAGTGCTTCATGGTATGAACAACACAAAGAGAAAAAAAAATTAATTTATTGAACCTGCTTCTATTTTGCTCATTTTCTAACCAGCATCTTAAAAGCACAAATTACATCTACAACAAGCACACAGCACAAATAGGCAGTTGTAGAAACAGTGCAAATTGTAATTGAATTGTAGATGTTTCCTCTAGTGTTTTAATAACCATGAAGTTACTTTGAAAAAGAAAGGCTGCATATAGTCTCAGAATGATTGTTTCCCAAATCTTTGGCAAATGAATACAGCCTTACTTGTTCAGGTTGGGAAGTGATAGTGATGCTGATTCTAAAAGTGGTCTCTCAGACCTATAGTAACTTCTATGCAGAACATATGTCTTCTTCCATTTAATCCTGTGTGAAAGAATCTCTAGAGCATGATTTGTCCATTTCAACTTGCCATATAGATGATCACAGATTTAATCAGTCAATTCTTGTGTTCTTCAAGGCAGATATTAATTAATCTATTGGGCTCAACAAAGTAGGATAAACTGCTGTCATAAGGAACTTTATACACTCCAGGAAGTGCAAAAGGATGAAGTTGAAGGAGAACAAATGATGCTAAGTAGCTGAATGAGTGATTTGAAAGTGGCATGGATGGAGAACATATTTGTGGAGAACTTGAGCTATCTTTTCTGATATGCTCTAAATATAAGGAAAGGAAATGTTTTCCTGTAATCCTGTGTGGTGGTTGCAGGAGGGATGGGAACTGCATGTAGTATTTGACCTATTTTTTTTTTTTTATAAGGGTTGAAGCCAATGGCTAAAAAAAAAGTATTGCAAAGAGATACCTGAGTTCAGTTTGAAGGGTAGTGTCATTTGTATAAGTAGCCCTTGCTCGGGGTGTGTGTGTTTTGAGAATGCCATACTGTTGGGATAGGTGGTGGTGTCATTGCTTCTGATATACCTTCTTGTATGTGTGGATTTTCTATAAATGAAAAAAGTTGATGAACTATCAATTAGTCATGTGTCATGTCATCAGTATGTTTAGAAAGAGAAGACAACTGTTACTATTTGTTTTTATCATAAAGTGTAATTTTGGATGTTGACTGTTTAAATTTGCTAAACTGAACTTGGGTACCTCCACCACACTTTTTTTTTTTTATAGCCAATGGCAACTCTTAGAAAAATAGATAAAATGCTTCATGCCTTCAGTGAATATCTCATGCCCTTCACATCCCTCCTACAACCACCACACATAATTACAGGAAAACCATTTACATCCCTTATATTTAGAGTACATCAGAAAAGATAGCTGAAGTGCTCCACAAATATGGTCTCCTTCCATGCCACTATCAAACCACTCATTCAGCTACCCACCATCATCTGTTCTTTAAGTTCATTGTCATGCATATCCTGGAATGTATAAAGTTCCTTGTGCCTGCAGTTTATTCTACTTTGGAGAGACTGATAGATTAGTTAAATGTGCCTGAAAACCACAAAATTGATTTAAGTTATTTTAACAAAATCGATATATCGAAGTTGGGACTGGTGGATCATGCTCTGGAGATTGCTTCACACAGGATTAAATGGCAGAAGACTTGTTCTGTAGAAGTTTCTATATGCCTGAGAGATTACTTTTAGAATCTTCATTGCTATGAAGAATTTCCTAACCTCAACAAGTAAGGCTGCATTAATTTGCCAAAAATCTATGAGACAATCATTCAGAGACCAAATATAATACACCAAAAAGAAATTATCACTGTACTCACATAAATAGATACGATTTCAAATTTATCCTAAAAGAAACTGAGAATTATTTTTAGCGTTATGATATTTATGAAATATGTGCATTTTTTGTGTATAACCATCCAGCTGTGAAAATGTGGTTCAGTGACACAAGTTATCTTCTATTTTAGCATCCCAACTGTAGCATATGTACCACAGAAACCATGGTTACTAAATGCCACGTTGAGGGATAATGTTCTCTTTGGACAGCCTTATGATGGTAGACGGTATGGTAATTCCTCATAATTTCATGTGCATTTCTGTATTTTAAAAAGGCAAATTATTTCATTGATAATATAACTGTTAACTGATTTTTAATAATTATAATAGTTGAAGATAGATGGATGATTCTAATAAATGCTACACATTATTAAAACAAATCTAAAAGGAGCATGAACATATTTTTAAATTAGTAATTTATATAACTCCGTTATTCTTTTTAATAACATTTTGATACTCCTTTTAAACTCATTTTAAAAATGTGTGCCATCTATTTTATTAGAAATCTCTCTTGAGAGATTACATTCTTTTATGGATTTTTTTCTGAAATTGGTTAATTTCATTACATTCATTATTTCCTGATGTTTATTTTCACAGGATGTACAGATACATTTAGTTCTTACTATAGCAAAGTATCCAATATAACAATTTTTGTGGTTCCTGTTTGCCATATTAAGTGTCAACTGTGCAGTATTATATTAATTTTAGCAACAATTCTGATGACCCTTTTCACTCTCCAAATACTCTGGATATCTTTTTGACCAATTTTCATTCTAGATACACTGCAGAGGTTATCACTCGTCTCAGCAACTCAGACCACTCTCTTGTACAAGTCTCCCCCCCTCACAGAATACTCTTCCTCCACTCACTTCCAACTTTGCATCTCTGGCACTATAAAGGTGTGTTAGTTGTGATTATCTCTGGAATTTCTATTCCTGCTTTCCTTGGTCAGACTATTGTTTCCATTCATCTAACCCTAACACTTGTTGCAAACAAGTTACAGAAATTATTCTCACTATCATGGAGGCTTTCATCTCCTATTCAACCCAAAATCCTCATCTATTTTCCAAATCCTGGTTCATTAGAAAGTGTATCAATGCAGTCAAAGAAAAATATTCAGTTTACTGTAAGTGGCTTGCATCAGGAACTTTAGCTTCATACTCTGACTATACCAAGCATGCAACATCTGCAAATCAGACTTTTATAAAGGCCAACAGTAGAAAACTTGCCTACTGTCCAAATGGAAGATGTGCCTTCTGGTCCCTTGCTAATTCATTCGATGCAACTTCTGCTTACCTGTACTTATACCTCTCTCTCATCTTGATGGTACTGCCATTACTTCACCCAAAGACGAAACTGACTTCCATGCATCACTCTTTTCCTGTAACTCCTACATTGATGACCAAAGGAAATTACCTCCTACCATACCAGAATCCAAGCACTGTATGCCTCCTGTAGTTTTATGACAAAAAAAAAAAGGCATCAGCAAACTATTAAATAACTTGTACACTAAAAATCTTTCTGATCCTGATGGCATCTCTCCAGTTATTCTCATACATCATCTCAATAACCTCTTATATATAGCTGGTGCTTATCCTAATGTACACAAGCAATCTCTTATCTATCCTATTCCAAAAAAAGTAAAATAGAAGTCTATAGTTAAACTACCACCCAATTGCCATCACCTCTGTCTTTGCCAGAATAATAAAAAAAGTCATGATTAGCCAACATCTTCACTACTTAGAGGCCCACCAATTAATCAGCAACCATCAGCATGGATTCGACCATTCAAAATCCATAGCTAACCTCATAGCTGATATCACCCATCACTGGACACATGCCATGGAAAGATTCAGAGAAACTTGGGCTGTTGCTCTTCTGCATCAAGGCCTACTAAACAGATTGTGATCTTATGGTCTCCCTGCCACACTCTGTAATAGGGTAGCCAGCTTTCTCTCTGGTCATTCTCTGTGAGTCATGATAGATGGTCCTCCCCTCTCTTTGAACTTCACCAGTCAGTACTGGAATGCCTCAAGTCTCTGTCTGTCACCTACTCTCTTTCTCTTGTATATAAATTATCTACTTACAATCATCACTAATCCTTCCTCAGCTTTACAGACAATAGTCTTTCCACTTGTCCTACTCATTTGACAAACTATGCAGTACTCTGACCCCAGGTTACAAGATCATCTACAACTTACTATATTTTTTGAATAATAGTTTCACACATGTAAGAGAAAACTAAATATCATTTATTACTTCTATATATTTCATTGAGTGTCATGAGCTTCTTTCAGGGAGAAGACAGTATGGTAACATTTAAATTCTGAATACAAGAACGAGTCATACAGTATGCTTACCGCTAGGTATCATGAATGTGTAGTTTTCCGTGCCAGTCTGGCAAGTGCCATCATCCTGTATGAACTGGTTCGTTGTACTGGCTGCTTTTTTATTAGTGTTTACAATCAAGTTTGATGATTTTGTGATGGCTGACCACAAGAAACAGAGAGTGTGTAGGAAATTTTGTTTTCTTTTGGTAAATCTGCAGCTGAAATATTGTTATGCTTTGGTAGGCCTTTAAGGATGACACCTTAGGTAAAACTCAGGTCTATGAGTGGTTTTCCTGTTTCAAAAATTGGGGACATGTCAACCACAATTTGGCTTACTTTTGACAAGCAGAAATGGTGAAAACACTGAAAAGGTTTGCCATGCAATCAAGAAAGATTGTCGAAAGACTATTGAGCAAATTTCTGAAGAGACAGATTTGTCATGGAGTTTGTGCCAGCAAATTTTAACAGAAGATTTGCAAATGAAACATGTCCACTAAATTTGTGCTTAATTGCTCAAGAGAATTTTAAAAAAAATAAATAAATAAATAAAAAAAAATCATCAAAGTTTGCCATGATTTGAGGGAGCAAGTTCTTAACGACTAGAACTTTCTTTCAAAAGTTGACTGGGAATGAATCTTCGGGCTATGGATATGATCCAGAAACAAATCAAGTCAATATAAACTTGCAAATTCCCTCAGTCTCTATACACTTTTTTTTATTCCCTTGGATAAAAAAACCCATAAAATGGCAGCGATTCGTTGATGTGGACAAAGTGAATGAAAAGTCACTGGAGGCCTTAAACAGTATTCCAGTTGAATAGTTCCAGAACTGTTTCCAGCAGTCGAAAAAATATTGGGACAAGTGCATTGACTCACATTGCGAGTACTTTGAAGGAGACTAGAATATATTATTATAAACTTTAATAAAAAAATGTTATTAAACAACATCAAAATAAATTTAAATAAATAATTAATTGATTAATTAAATCAAGATTCTTCTTCTTCTGCAGCTTTTCCCACTTAAGTAGGGTCACTGTTTGTGGTGAGTCCCCTCCACAACTTCCTGTCTTGGGCTGTAGCCACATCCAAGTTCTTCATCTTCAAGTCTTCCTCCACCATCTCCCTCCATCTCTTCTTTGGCCATCAGCACTTCCTCTTATCCTGCACATCCATCTGCATGACCTTTTTTCCCACATACTCATCCTCCCTCCTCATCACATGACCAAACCATCTCAACCTTGCCTCCTGTATCTTTGCTCCTAAGTTCGTAACTTTCATCGTTCCACTTACATAGTCATTTCTCAGATGATCCTTTCTGGTCACACCGCACATCCACCTAAGCATTCTCATCTCCACTACCTCCATCCTGCTGATGTTATTTTTCCTCAGGGCCACAGTTTCCAAAGCATACGTCATAGTTGATCTGAGTACTGTCCTTTTAGATTGATCGGCACCCTCTTATCACATAGCACTCTAGCCATCTCTCTCCAGTTCCTCCGTCCTGCTTGTATCCTGCATCCCACTTCCTTCTCAGCCTCACCACCCTCTTTCATTGTTGAACCTAAGTATCTAAAGTCCCTAACCTTCCTGATCACATTTCCTTCCAGCTCCAGATCTGTCTCCTGGCTGCCATCCACTTTGCAACACATATACTCGGTCTTACTTCTGCTCAGTCTCATACCTCTCTCTTCCAGTACTTTCCTCAAACTTTCCAGTTTGGTTGCCACTTCTTCTCTTGATTCTGCACGCAGCATGATGTCATCTGCATACAACATAGTCCAAGGCATGTCTTCTCTCACTTCCTCCATCATCATCTCCATCACAATATTAAACAGGAACGGACTTAATGCAGACCCTTGATGCAAGCCAACTGTCACTGGTAAACTTGAAAGTTTACTAACACTTGTCTTCACATTTCTGTACATCTCTGGCACCATCCTGACCTATTTATCCGGTACCTTCTTCTCCCTCAGACACCTCCAGACTTCTTGCCTTGGCACTCTATCATACGCTTTCTCCAGATCAATAAATACCAGATGTAGCTCCCATTGCTTCTCTCGAAACTTTTCCATCATCTGTCGTACCCCAAAGATAGCATCTGTGGCCGATAGACCAGGCATGAAGACAAATTGCTCCTTTGCAATCTCCACCTCCTTTCTCAGTCTTCCATCAAGAACCCTTTCTAGGATTATCATTGTGTGGGACATAAACTTTATTCCTCTGTAATTCTTACAGTCTTGTGCAACCCATTTACCCTTGTAAATGGGGACAAGAGTACTTTTCCTTCATTCCTTGGGTATATTTTCCTGTTGGCCAACTTTCATGAAGAGGTCCTACAGCAGGTCAATTCCCTCTTTCCCTCAGTGCCTTCCATGCCCCTACTGGAATCCTGTCTGGGCCCACCAATTTTCCATTCTTCATCCTCTTCATGGCTTCCTTCACTTCCACTTTACTGATGTTCTGCACCATTCCCTCAGAAGGCTGCCCATCTTCTCTGTGAGTCCTTGCATTTTCCTCATTCAAAAGTCCCTCAAAGTATATTTTCCATCTGTTTCTTATGTCCACATCCCTCCATAATACTCTTCCTTCAGCATCTTTGATCCGCCTCACATGAAAGATGTCCTTTGCTGCTTTATTTCTACATTTTACCAATCGATAAATCTTTTTCTGTCCTTCCTTTGTTTCTAATTGATCATAAAGGTCTTGATATGCCATGACCTTCACCTGTGCAACAACTGTCTTGGCTTCTCGCTTTTTCTCTCTGTATTCCTCTCTGTCCTCTTCCACTCTTGACTCGTCCCACTTCTGCTTTGCCTTCCTCTTAGCCATCGCTGATTCTTGTACATCATTATTCCACCACCAACCCTCCTTCTGCTCTGTAATCTTTCCGGATGTTTCACCAAGCACCTCAATCGCACAGCTTAGAATTACTTTTGAATTATGTCTCCACCAGACTTGTACACTTTCTATTCCATCCGAAATCCTCTCTAACACCTTCTTCCTAAAACAGTTCCTCACGCTTTCTTCTTTTAAGCGAAACCACTTAATTTTCTTCCTCCCATGGCTTCCAAAGGTTCTTATCTTCGACTTTATTTCAAAGTCTGCACACAGCAGCTGGTGTTGCTGCGCCACTTGATCTGTTGGGATTACTTTACAATTTGTTACTGCCTTAAGATGTTTTCTTCTAGTCAAAATGTAGTCAATCTGTGAACTATTGTAGCCACTTTTAAATGTTATCAAATGCCCTTCCCTCTTACAGAAGAAGGAGTTCACAATTTCCAGATCAAATGCTACTGCAAAGTCCAAAACCCTCTCTCCTTCCTGGTTCATCATTTCCACTCCATGGCCACCATGCACCCTTTCACAGTCCCTATTCTGTCTCCCTATGTTCAAGTCTCCTCCTACATTCACCATCTCGTCTTCTTCCAGTTCCTTCATTTCTTCATCTAGCACGTTCCAGAATTCATCTTTCTTTTCTGCTGTACAGCCAACTCGTGGGGCGTATACACATAAGATGACCAGTTGCTCTTCTCCAAGACCCAGTTTCATTTGCATGATCCTGTCGTTCCTCCTACCCACTTCCAGTACTTCCCCCTTCATTCTGCCACACACCACAATTCCAACACCATTTCTTCCCTCTTTATTCGCTCCAGAGTAGAACAATTTATACCCGTCTCCTAGTTCCTTTGCTTCCACCTTGTTTCCTGCATGCATAAAATGTCCAACTTCTTCTTCCTCATCATGTCTGCCACCTCTCTTCCCCTTCCAGTCATGATTCCAACATGTAAACATATAAAAATGTAAACAATTATAAACAGTTAGCAGCAATCAGTTCAAAAATTAGAAATAGGCATACAGTCTGTTCAATTAACATTAGGATGGTGGCGTAGGGTTTCACATGATTCAAAAAATAGATAATCATATTTAAACCTGCTGTAGTGTAACATGTTGGTATAGTTTCAGTGAACTCTGTGTCTAATGTCAATCACATGAGAAGCAAGGCCTGAACCTTCGGAATCCAAAAATCTTATATAATCTTGATGATTCTAATAGTAGCAGACCAGCCAGCCTCTCCAAAATAGCAAAGATGAACAGGGTATTTGATAAACACCAGGCTAGGATAAAGGTGATAATGTATCTTTAATAAGTGGTAAGAAAGGTGACAATTTCTGGGCTGGTTTTTGAAGATGGTGTACAAATTATATCTGTGAAGGGTCCTTGCTATTTGTTCAGATGTTCCTTTAAGGTAGGGTATGCTGATCCTTTTAACATCAGATTACAATCTGCAAGAGGGGTGATAATTAATAAATATTTTCTGTATCTAGGTCTCTCTGTATCCTTTAAGTAATAGGTATTATGAAAAGCCTTAAACACTGAGCGTGCCAATTTGTTCTTCTGATTCTCTTCTATTAGAAGAATTAAATAAAATAAATCATTAATTTCAAAAAATTTAGTTTCAAAAATGTAAAATAAAACTTATTCTATTACTTAATGGATGTAATTGAGACCTTAATACATAAAATATTTGGTATTTTCTGTTTCACTGATCTATAAGGACAACCTAGTCATGTTCAGTGCTACCAAATCACAGTCTTGCCTTATGTTGTGAAAAAGAGAAAAGAAATTCCAGCTCCCTACCCTTACCCTTATAATACACAAATCACCAGACAAGATTAGATCTTGCCTGGAGTAACATTTACATTGGCATAAATACACCACATCAGTAGTCTCCTCAGCAACCAACTCTTAACTATATATAAATCCCAAATCTGCCCATGTTTAGGATGGTGCACCTAAATCTTCCCTTAAAATCCTTGATGCTGTCCAAAAGTGAGCAATTAAGCTCACAGATGATCTCTTCTCTTATAAATTCACTTCAACCTTCATCTCACAGGTACAGTGTTTCAGCACTGTATCTATTCTACAGGTACTTCCATGGTCACTGCTTCACTGAATTCATAGCCATCATTCCTCCACTTTCTGTTGTGCCCGTTAATACAAGAGCAGCAGCTGCCAGCATCTCCCTTTTACTGTGCAACTGCAAACACACTGAATCTGGTTCTGTTTTTCCTCTTTTATTTCATCCACCTCTCTTTTCTGGAAAATTTTTCCTCATGAAGTATTCTCAAACAACTACAACTTGCAACTCTTCAAAAAAACATCAGTATACTTCTATCTCAGTCCTCATTTGCACACCACACATAGCACTGATGTGCTTATAAATCCCTCAGCATCTCATGTATGGGATCAGTATAAAAAAAAAAAAGAGAGAGAAAAGAAAAATGGATTCAGTTCTCTCTGTAGGAACGGAAACAACAAATGTAACATTCTAGATTTATTGCTTTACTGTAAACTTGGATGATGGTCTTCAGTTCTTGGTGTTTAGGAAAGAAACTTATACTCATATGGACTATTGTATTCATGCTACATTCCATTATCACCATAGTTAATGTTGGGATTATCAAGACCTAATTACATCCTTTATATTCTCATACTTTGTTTTCTTAGGACTTAGTGTATTTCAGGAGCTAGATTATGTCAAGTAAGATTTTTTAAAAATGTTTCACTGACTCCTTATTACCAGAGCACTCAACCATTTTAGGCTCCCTGCCTCCATATCTAAGAAATATTGTGGTGTTTCTTATGTTAAAGGCATATCAGAATGTATTGCCAAATTTCTAAGGCCTCTCGACATTGTTATGTTCTTTTGTCCTATCAGTAAAATTTCGACCTTCATTTCTTCACCAAACACAAGCTTTCTTCAATCATTTTTTTGAGGCGTCTTCTGATTTCTTGCTCTTGTGGTTCATCTAATTTCGTTCAATGAAGTAAACTTGTTGCTGTCCATTGTGTAGAACATAAATCTTACCTTCAGTACCATGAACCAGCCATGAAATAGCATGTTCAGCAAAGGACTCTTGCTTAGCTGAACATGCTATCTGTACTATGCACAGCCTTGTGGAAAAAAAAACCAAACATCCACACAAGTGCATGTTCCTTATGGAAAACATCGATATAAGAAAGTTGAGACTTTTTTATGCAAATTTTAGAGATATGATGGCTTTTAGTTATCTCCTATGGGAAATATTATTGTATCACTCCTTCAACAGTTTATGTGGGAGATGGAGTTCATCTCATCATGAGACCATTGTCCCACTTATTGGAGGCCTGAAGTGGCTTGAAAAAGTTTCATTTTTGGTCTCTAGATCAGGGTTTCCAGACTATGTAAAAATAAATTTAAAAAAATTACAATATATATATAAATTCATAAAAATGGGGAGGATCCTTAGCCCACCCACACCACAAATATACTGTAGGTTTACTAATAACCTTTCATGGTTAATCCTAATTTTTCTTATATGTGTTTATAGTTTTTTTTTTATCCTAAGTAGGAATTTTATTGACCATTTGTCATACTTGAGCTGTGATGGCACTTTTAAAAATGTTCTTTTATCCATATTTTAATTTTGTTCTGATACTCAATTGTACTGAAGATGCCTTCAATATTAAGCTGAAAATTTTACATCTGCTAAAATTTTCAGCTTAATTATCCAGGCACCTCTGCAGCTCAGGCAATATAGACGAAGCCCTTTGATTGGAAAGACCTGGATTCGATTCCCATCGGTGACGTTAGGAACCTTTATCTGGTCTCTTGTGATGAAAGGCGAGTTAGCCAGGCTCATATGGAGGTAGAGAATTTTTTTTTTTATGGAAACTTCGGTTTTTTCATTCCTCAAAACAGAAAACTGGACAGAGCACATGAAATTTACAGACAGGAATGCTTAGAGGCATAGGGGGGACTGCCTTATCCTCGTATTACGGTTAGGAAATCCAAGTATTGGAAGGCTGTGGCCGCTTAAGTGCCTGTTAAAGGCACTGATGGATGGATGGAAATATTTATCCATGTAAAGTCATCATCATCAAATTCCTGCCATGTACCCTCAAGGGGTGTACAGGATATGATAGTACTACATGAAAAATTTACATCATTAAACTTCCGATCTACAGTTTTCCTCCAAATCAGTCTGTTACTTGTCAAGACTCCAACATTATCAGATCTTATATTTCTATCATCTAAGGCACTTTGTACGCTATCAATCCACCTATATCTTGGTCTTCCTCTGTGTCATTTTCCTGACAACCGCAGAGAACACTTGTTTGGCTAATATTTCCTTGCCCATTCTATTTAAGTCACCATACCACCTGTGATTAGCTCTGCTAACACATTCCTGGATGCTGAAAATGTCAAGTTCTTTTCTAATATCCTCATTTTTAATATGATATTGTCATTGATGCCATTTGTTCATGCCTCTAATCTTCTCAGGACTCTCATATCTGCAGTCTCTTGTCTTTGTTAAAGTGTTTTACTTCTGACCCAGCTCTCAGATCCATGAGTTAAAACTGGTTTGAACACTGTCTTGTATACAGCTAATTTAGTGTTCTGACTAATTTCTCTCTTATTCCATATGAATTTATTCAATTGACTTCCTACCATACCAGCATTGTTGATTCTGTTGTCTATTTCCATATTTAATTTACCATCTTCACTAAAAATCATGCCTAAGTAGCTGAAATGTTTTACTTGTTCCACAGGTTCTCTGTTCACAATGCAATTGACATTTTCAACGATTCTGTCTATTTTCATTGTCTTTGTCTTTTTAATGCTGACCTCCATACCATATCTATTACAACAGTTATTCAATTTAGTCAGGGAATCTTGCAGACTTGTAGCGGATTTATTTAGAAGTATAACATCATCCGCATAAAGCAAAGAGCTGACATTAACATCTCCAATTTTGATATCATGTTTGATATCTGCTGACTTACAACTCAAATAAAGACTATATACTGCTTGATATAATGCCCCATTGACACCATATAATTGTAGCATATTGTAAAGTCTTTTTTCTATAATTTTTGAGCCATTTCTGCTCTTTTTAGTCATATCTCCATGCACTGTCTCTTGAGCAAAGTTTGAGGATTTTGTAAAATAATAATAATAATGAAAAAATACAAATGTGGGTTTTTATGGTGTACATATTTGAATAGATACATAACCTTTCATGAATGTGAATCCCATAGAAAATGAAATTAAATAAAATAATAATCATTCTTAATCCTTTAATATTGAATCTACACCTGAGAGGGCACCAGATATGCATTTATGAGGGTGGTCTGAAAAGTTATCGGCCTAACAATGAAAAAACGAATGTATAATTTCAAAATTATTTTTATTTTTCAACATAATCTCCCTTAAGACCAATGGTGAGCTATAAGGGGCTCGCGTGAGCCCTTTGTTAAAATTTTCTCAAATTTGCGAGCCCCTTTTTTTATTGTTTAATAATCTTGTAGAACTAGAAAATACCACCGTGGAATGTATACATGCTATTACAATTGCTACTTTAAATTCATATGAATTTTCAGATAACTGTTTAAACAACCATTTAATTGCATTTGTTGTGATGGAGCTAGTGTAATGTTAGGAAACAAATTAGGTGTTCCAATCAAACTTCTACAACAATTTCCCAACGTTGTGATTTGGCATTGTGCTCATGGTTTACACTTAGCATTAGACGACTCGATAAAAAACATTAAAGAAATAAATCATTTTGGAATATTTATGGATAAATTATATGCTTTTTATCATCAATCACCAAAAAATCAATGAGAATTAAATATGATTGCAAAAGACCTTGGTATTGAAATTTTAAAGATCGGCGGCCGTGTGTTTGGATCACAATGGGCAACTTGTAGTTTAAGAATGGATCTCGTTTTGTGGAGAAATTACCCAGCTTTATGTAAGCATTTTGCATCGAACGATAAATATAAGGGCTTTTTAAACCGACTTCTCAATTTGGAACTTTTAAAAGATCTAGCATTAATGATTGATATCCTACAGGAATTATCATATCTGTTGGAAGCTCTACAAAGTCGCAATATAAGTATTATAAGAGCTAAGTTAGGCTTTTCTTTGTTTGTTTGTTTGATGATGCGAGCCCTTTGTTAAAATTTCCATAGCTCACCACTGTTTAAGACTAATACATTTATTCCAACGATGCCCCAGTGCCATTATCCCATTCCTGTAGTGGTCCTCAGTAAGATCTGCAAAATACCCCGCTACAGCTGCAATCACCTCTTGATTCGAAGAAAAACACTGACTAGCAAGGAAGAGTTTTAGTTTGAGGAAGAGAATAGAGTGGATGTTCCAACAATTCATAGTGCATATCCCTTAATTTTCTCATTGCCAAAACACCTTTCTATTGTCCTGAAGAAAGATGATTTTTTCTTCTGCAAACTGGGTCTTTTCTCACGAATTTTTTCGTATGGTCTGGTTAAAAGATCGGAATAATATTCCCTGGTTATTGTTTTAACCTTTTCAAGATAATTAATTTAAAAAAATGCCTTTAGCATCCCAAAACACCGATGCCATGACCTTTCCTGCTGATGGAACCGATTTTGTCTTATTTGGCTCTGAACAACTGACTTATGTCCACTGTTTTGACTGCTGTTTTGATTCTTGTGTATAATGGTGAATCCAAGTCTCATCCATAATAATAAATTGATGCATGAAATCAGTTTTATTCTTGTTAAAATGCTCCAAGCACTGTTCAGAGATTTTCATGCAAGTGCATTTTTGATCTGCTGTGAGCAAGTGCAGCACCCATCTTGTGCAAAGCTTTTTCATTTATAATTCTCCATGCAAAATATATCCTACACATTCTCTTCTTTTGAAATGCCTATAGTTTCAGCAATTTCACACACTTTGACTCGCCGGTCATCCAATACCATATCATGCACTTGATCAATGATTTCTGGTGTTGTTACACTTTTTGGACATTCTTCACATGGATCGTCTGCAAGGCTGGTACGGCCATGTTTAAACTTGGCAGCCCATTTCTTAATTGGTAAAAACGAAGGAGAGCAGTGCCCATAAACGTTTATCAATTTCTATTATCGATAAACCTTCCTTTACAAATAATGTTATAACCGCACGATACTCAATTTTATCCATTTCAAGGGATACAGACAACACTTTTGCTTCAGAAAGCTGTATAAAACAACCTACTTGATGGAATGACTTGCAGTTTCACATGTATGCTTATGACAGATGTACTAACATAGAAAGAAAAAGTTGCCGATAGTTTAGTGTCTGTGGTTGAGGCCGAGAACTTTTCAGACCACCCTCGTATATATATGACACAACATGGCTTTGTATGGGCAAATGGGGATAAAGAGAGAATTTATTGATTTGTTTGATAATCATCTATTCTCAAACTTTCAAAACTATTCCGAAGTTTGTGTTCCTTTTTTTTTCCCCCAGTTTAAAATGCCATTTGTTTCCAAGTATTTTTTTCCAACTAGTTGAATTCAAGATCATAGTTTGAATCTTATCTGTGGTATGGAGAATTTCATAAGGGCTTTACAGCTGATGCTGAGTGGGGTGGTTTAGTATCTCCTAATACAGGCAAACTGGTCACAGAATAATGCAATTAATAGATATATTGGCCTAATAGCTTTAATAGATTCAGCTGTGATTAGGTCCCAACACAGTCACTATCTCCAAAATGTATGAATGGCATCAAGGTGAACTTTAGATAATATCCAGTGTAGGTTTGAATAGATTTCATACCCTTCCTAATTTTATTGTCTTAAAATATATTATTATTATTATTATTATTACTATTATTCTTATTCAGGCCTCCATGGAATCAAAAGACTCATCATGGGAGGTCCTTTCTAAGAAACACAAGTCTATCGAGACTCATCGAGGGAGGTCCCTCAGAGAAAACACAGAGTCTATCATACCACTCCTTAAATGCATTGACCGTTCTCGCTCTCACCACTCCATCAGGCAATGCATTCCATGGTTCAACCATCCTCCATGCAAAGAAACCACTCCTCACCCTCTTTCTCATGGTTTCCTTTCATAACTTCCAGGAATAGTCCCCTTGTCATGACTCTTTCCTGCTGTTCAACCAAGCAAAAGAACTCCCCAGTGTCAACCCTGTAATCACCTCTCAACAGTTTAAAAGTCTCAATCATATCACCCCCTCCTTCTATCGACCAAACTCTGCAGTCCAGACTCCCTCAGCCGATCCTCATAACTAACATTGTACAGTCCTGACACTATCTTTGTTATCGCCTTTGTACCCTTTCCACAGCTAATTTATCGCCATCAAATTCTGGGGACCAGATCTGAGAACAATTTCTAAGTGTGGTCTGATCAGAGTCTTATACAATGGAATGATAACCATTTTATCTCTGCAGGTCAGTGTCCTTCTCATTATTGCAGCAATCCTCTGTGTTACCTTCACTACCTTTGCAATATGTCCTATAAATTTCAGGTTTCTATCAATCATCAAACCCTGATCTCTTGTCTCTCCTACTTCCTCCAGTTTAACTCCTCCCATAGAGTATGCAACGTCCCATGAATGTGTCCCAAACCTCAAGACCTTACATTTTGCTGCATTAAACAGACACCCCCATTCATTTGCCCATCTGTCTAGCTTATTCAAATCCTCTTCCAGGGCTGCCACATCTGCACTATTACTAATAACCCTTCCCAGCTTCGCATCATCCGCAAACAACCGAATATCCCTTTGCAATCCACGGACAATGTCACTGATATAAAGTTTAAACAATATAGGTCCCAGTACTGAGCTCTGTGGAACCCCACGTATAACCTTCTGCCTCTTTGATATTGCTCCACCATACACAACTCTCTGATACCTATCGGATAGCCAATCCTGAATCCAGTTGACCAATCTGACATCCAGACCCATGTGCTGCAACTTGAATATCAGCTGATCATCTGGCACCCTGTCGAATGCCTTTGCTAAGTCTAGGAAAATGGCAGTATATGTCTTTCCCTCATCTAATGCTTTTGTAACTTTATCATAAAAGGCTAGCATATTACTAAAACAAGAGCACCCCTTCACAAATCCATGTTGACTCTCACTGATAACATTACCCTCATCTGCCCAATGCTGTATATGGTACCTCACTACTTTCTCCAAGATCTTACTAACTACTGATGACACACAAACTGGCCTATAATTAGACACTTCCAGTCTGCTACCGCTCTTATGCAATGGCACTATCTTACCTTCCTTCCATTCCATGGGCACCTTTCCCGCAGCCAGACTTTCATTGAAAAGCCAGGTAAAGGGCACTGTCAGTTCCTTAGCACATTCCTTTCAAAACTCGTGGTGAAATACCATCCAGTCCCACAGCTATACTAATATCCAGAGTACTCAGTATGTGGAACACACTCTCCTCATCCACCTCTAAATCTCGAAACTGCTCTATCCCTCTAGTATTCAAATTGATCCAGGATGAAATAAAGTGTTCATTGAACAATTCCACTATGTCCTCTGTATCAGTCACTCTATTCCCATTTTTATCCCACAACGTCATTCTTCCACAATCATTTCTCCTCCTACTGGCCGCATAGCTAAAAAATTCCCTAGGATTTTCTTTGGATCTAAGGGCCAATCTTTTCTCATATTCCAGTTTTGCCTTCCTTACCATACTAGTCACTCTCCTGGCTCGTGTCTTATATTCTTCATGCATCTGATTTTCACCTGTCTCCTTATATCTCTTCCACAGCCTCTTTTTTGCATGTAGCTCCTGTTTAATATTGTTTGTCATCCACTTTACTCCAAATTTTGTCCTCTTCTTCACTCATGGAATACAGCTTACCATTGCTGCCAATTTCCCAAGCACTAATGATATTCCGGCCTTCCAATTCTTCCCTCCATGAAACTTCCCCAAGTTGACATCTTAGACTATTATAATCACCTGCTTTATAATTCCACATACGTCCCCATCTCTTTGATACTCCTGCATGTCTATCATGTCTATTTCTTTTACAAGTCAAAACCATATATCACTCTCTCCCACTGGTGAGAGATATGTCACCTCAGTTATTATCCGCTCTTCTGATGCTATAACCAAATTCAAAACTCTTGAACCTCTTGTTCCCTGTTGCCTAAGACATTTGCCCCTCAAGAATTCTAGAAATTCCATTCCCTTATTGCTACATGAATCTTCCTTTCCCAATCTATACTGCTGTTAGTTAAAATCTCCCATAACAATCGTTCTTCCTGCACTTGCCATGCTCAACTGTCTCAACATCTCCTGGTCCCCACCCTCTGTGCTTCATGGTCTGTAGCAACACCCCACTAAATATCCTGTCTTGCCCACCTCCACCTCACACCATATGCTTTCAAAATCATTAGTGTCACACCCTTCCAAAGCCTCCTCTCTTAGAGGACATAGGTTGTCACTTATCATAAGCAGTACTCCACCACCATGCTTTCTCTTCCAATATGCCAAAAATGACAATATGCCCTCTTCTGTCAATGACGTCTCTGTGATCCCAATAATCTTTGGCTAGGCTGATGCTATCAGTGCCACCAATTCCTCTCCCTTATTCCGAATACTCCTGGCATTGGTATAAAGCATACAAATGCCATTATTTCTATACCCAACATTATCCCCTCTAGACTCCACTGAGCTCAGTGTTACCTGATGTCGTCTCCCTTCTCTCAAATACCCATTTCCACAAGAGGCCACCCCTGCTACCACCCACACTGGGACATGCTGACTCGTTCAGAACAGCAATCTCCCCAGATACCCTCGTCCTTCCTCATTCATATGCAGGCAGTCTCTCGCATACCATTCCTCTCTGATCTCAAACGCATTCCAACCATCCACATATTCGAATCCTCTCTTCTGACACATTCTCACTATTATGCCATTCAATATCACCGCTCTTCTGCTCAGCTCGACATTATCATACCTTGGCAACACACACACGCTATCTTTCCTCTCTGTGTCTTCTTTCATACAGCCTCAAGCAAAAATCTCATATCTTTCGCTGACCTATTTACACCACCACTCAAGTCATTTGTTCCCACCTTCACAATCATCTCATCAATCCTTTCACCTCTCTTTTTCAGATAGAAATGAGGTTATATATTCCAACAATGCTGTTGAAATTTTAAATGATCTCGAAAAGTTAAAAATTCCAATGCATTAACTATAGGTTACATATTAGCAGATTGTGGTTTTGATGATCATCTTGTGAACGTTTTTGGATATAAAACAAGGAGGGTTAGCAAAATTTTTTATCATTTATATTTAAGAAAAATTTAAATTGAATGAGTAGGACACTTGATGATGCACAGGATAAAGCCTATTATATTTGTTGTTTAAGGATTTATATTGATTTGGCATTGAGATACTCGTATTTGTGATCAGAAACAGTTTCTTCAGAAAGAGTTAGGCCTAAACGAAATAACTTTTTTCCAGTATTCTCTCAGTTTATTTCTATATTTGTTCTATATATATATGATGGCATCAGCCTTTTTTGATCTGATAAGAATTTTCTTCTTCTGCTGCTTGTCCCACTTAATTGAGATCTTTGTTTTTGGTGAGTCTCCTCCACATCCTCCTGTCTTGGACTGTAACTACATTCAAGTTCTTCATCCTCAAGTCCTACTTCCACCAGCTACCCCCATCTCTTCTTTGGCTGTTTGCACATCCATCTGTATGACCTTTCTTCCCACATACTCTTCCTCCCTCCTCATCACATGACCAAACCATCTCAACCTTGCCTTCTGTATCTTAGCTCCTAAGTTCGTAACTTTCACTGTTCCCCTCACATAGTCATTTCTCAGATGATCCTTTCTGATCACACCGCACATCCACCTAAGCATTCTCATCTCCGCTACCTCCATCCTGCTGATGTTATTTTTCCTCAGGGCCTCAGTTTCCATAGCATACGTCATAGCTGGTCTCACTACTGTCCTATAGATTTTGCCTTTCAGATTGATCGGCACCCTCTTATTACATAGCCATCTCTCTCTCTCCAGTTCTTCCATCCTGTTTGTATCCTGCATCCCACTTCCTTCTCAGCCTCTCCATCCTCTTCCACTGTTGAACCTAAATATCTAAAGTCCCTAACCTTCCTGATCACATTTCCTTCCAGCTCCAGATCTGTCTCCTGTCTGCCATCTATTTTGCAACATATATACTCTGTCTTACTTCAGCTCAGTCTAAGTATCTAAAGTCCCTAACCTTCCTGATGACATTTCCTTCCAGCTGCAGATCTGTCTCCTGTCTGCCGTCTATTTTGCAACACATATACTCTGTCTTACTTCTGCTCAGTCTCATACCTCTCTCTTCCAGTACTTTCCTCCATCTTTCCGGTTTAGCTGCCACTTCTCTTGAATCTGCACACAGCAAGATGTCATTCTGCATACAACATTGTCGAAGGTGCATCTTCTCTCACCTCTCTGTCACCACCTCAATCACAATATTAAACAGGAACGGACTTAATGCTGACACATGTAAGCCAACTGTCACTTGAAAACTTTCTGTCTGTTCCAGGCAGGTCTGAACTCTTGTCTTCACTTTTCTGTATGCATTTCTTGCATCAACCTGACATATTTCTCTGGTACCTTCTTCTCCCTCAGACACCTCCAGACTTCTTGCCTTGGCACTCTATCGTATGCTTTTTCCAGATCAGTAAACAACAGATGTAGCTCCCGTTGTTTCTCTTGAAACTTTTCCATCATCTGCCGTAACCCAAAGATACCACATCATTGATCGACAAGTCATGAAGCTAAATTGCTCCTTTGCAATCTCCTCCTTCTTCCTCAATCTTCCATCAAGAACCTTTTCTAGGATTTTCATTGTGTGGGACATCAACTTTATTTCTCTGTAATTTTTACTGTCTTGTGCATCTCCTTTACCCTTGTAGATGGAGACAAGAGTATACTTTCCCTCCATTCCTCGGGTATATTTTCCTGTTGGCAAACTTTCATGAACAGGTCCCACAGCAGGTCAATTCTCTCTTCCCCCAGTGCCTTCCATGCCTTAACTGGGATTCTGTTGGGGCTCAACGATTTTCCATTCTTCATTCTCTTCATGGCCTCCTTCACTTCCACTCTACTGATGTTTTGCACCATCCCCTCAAAAGGCTGCCCATCTTCTATGTGAGTCCTTGATTCAGAAGTCCTTCAAAGTATATTCTCCATCTGTTTCTTATATCCACATCCCTCCATAATAATCTTCCTCCAGAGTCTTTGATCTGCCTCACATATAAGATGTCACAATCGTTCGATGCTGTTGGCACACTCTCCCTCGATGAGTCTTTGGACTCCCTGGAGGTGTCACATAATAATAATAATGTCCTTTGATGCCTTATTTCTATATTTTGCTAGTTGGTAAATTTTTCTCTGTCCTTCCTTTGTTTCTAATTGATCATAAAGATCTTGATATGCCATGGCCTTCGCCTGTGCCACAACTCTCTTATCTTCTTGCTTTCTCTCTCTCTCTCTCTGTCCTCTTCCACTCTTGACTCATCCCACTTCTGCTTTGTCTTCCTCTTAGCCATTACTGCTTCTTGTACATTATTATTCCGCCACCAACCGTCCTCCTGCTCTTTAATCTTTCCAGATGTCTCACCAAGCACCTCGATTGCACAGCTCACAATTTCTTTTGAATTATGTCTCCACCAGTCTTGTACACTTTCTAGTCCATCCGAAATCCTCTCTAACATCCTCTCCCCAAAACAATTCCTCACACTCTTGATCTGATAAGAATCAAAATGGCAATTTATGAAGAGGGGGGGGGGGGCTTAGCAGTTCTGACAAACACATAGAACAAAAATGATATTAAAACAACTGATGTAACCACAAGTAAGAACATACTAGTAGCAGAGTTATGAAGTTAACTCATGTTCTTATATTCCTATATCTTCATATGTTCTTTCTTGTGGTTATATCAGTTGTTTTAATATAATTTTTTTTCTATTTTTATCAGAACTTCTCTGCCCCCCATATACTTTATAATGTTTATTTTTTTAAATATATTTGTTTTGATTTAAATTAATTAAAATTTAATTTCACCAGCTATCACCAGGTGATTCAGGCATGTGCCTTACAACCAGATATTGATCTCTTGCCTGGCAGAGATATGACTGAAATTGGAGAGAGAGGGGTAAATCTTAGTGGAGGACAAAAACAACGAATTGCCTTGGCTCGTGCTTTCTATTCTCAGGCACGTCTAGTTCTTTTGGTAAGGTATAGTGTGTTAGTACTTCATTAATTACAAAAGTACTTTTGAAAAGAACTCCTGACAATTCTTTTACTACTGAAGTTTTGTTAAGCGTAATATGTATAATTTGGTACTGTAAAACCTCACATATATATGTCTTGTTTAATATGTTTGTTTTTACAAGTTTTGTTTGGTAAGAATTTATTGTTTATATGAATTACGTCTCTGTTATGTAAAATATTCAATATGGTAATCATGTACTCTGCATTATTCAGACTGTCTTGTGATGTAAGAATTATTACAATGGCAGATATGTGCGTCACGTGGAGTTTTTACCATGAATCTTGGGAACAAACATGCGAATAAGTTGTAAAACCTTTTGTATAAAAGCTGTCATTTTGTAAGATGAAGTCATCATCATAAATAAGGAAAAGGAAAGATGGCAGGAAAGAGAGAGTAGTTGTCATTGTTGTCGGTAAAAAAAAGGAGAGACAGTGGGAAAGTACAAAGGTCGTTGGAAAGACACAAGTTAGCGGCAAAGTAAAGAAGTCAATGGGAAAGTATAAGAGCTGTCGCCGGCAAGATGAAGAAGAGAATTCATGGTTGAGTAAAAGAATGTCGGAGAACTTTCTTGAATCACTTTCCAAGGATAAGGAACTGTACAGCAAATGTATCCATGAAGTAGTATGGAATCCATCATGAATGCTCAGAAAATTGGAATTGCATTTGGACTACTCAAATAATATGTTCCTGTTTTTTTCTAATATGTTCCTATGACCTTCTTTTTTAATATCTATTTTGGATATTGAAATAAGTTGAAAGACTGCTACCTTAATTTAGGTTACACATGTCGAACTAAATGTTAAAACTAATCGGTAGAATTAATTTGTATTTGTTTAAAACAAATTGCATTGAATAAGATATGAGGAAGATTTGTTTGAGTTCATTAATGTTAATTTAAAATTGGTTATAAAATGTTTCTTGTGATTAATAATCTCTTTTACATAAATTTATGATAAAAATTAAATATTATGAAATTTTATAGCTTCATTAATTTATGCAACAACATAGTGATACTGAAGTCATCTGACTTTCCCAGGATACGAATCTGGATTAATCTAACTAACAAAGGGTTTAAATTTAAATTATTGTTAATTTACTTCAAGACTATATATAATTATAGGTTGGACATAGAGGGGGTGGGGGAGAAATAACACACATACTTATTATAGTATAAGAATCTCCAAACTCACTCATTAACATAATACGTAAAATATAACAAATGGCACAGTCAATATGGTGCAAGAGAACAAAGTACTATAATAAGATTATTACAGTAGGATTTCATGTTTATGATGCTATTTCAGTTGATAAAAGAATTCTCAAATGCTTTTATAGCTGAAATACTGGAATATTATCTTAGTTTACTTGTTTGCCTATCACTGTCTTTTGAAAATATACACAGTATATTAAAAAAAAAAAAAATCCTCTAATTACCTTTTATTCCTTGGGGCAGGGGAGTGAGAATAGGTGAAGCTCTTAGCCATAACAGACTTCTTGAAGACTGCTGCATAGCCAGCCTCCAGTTTCCTGAAAGCAGTGCTGAGACTGATGAATTGAGACTTTCTTTCTAAAATTGGGAAGTTTATGGCAGACAATTGCTGCCATCGTGTGACCCTTAATTCTAATAAGTATATATTTATGTGGGCAAGAGTGAGTTCTGTGATTGATTCTGTGAGTTGATGGGTTCAATTCCAAGTTTCTGGAAAAAGCAATCTTACACATTTACATCAAACATCAGTCAACTTGAGAACAAGCTTCAGGAAAGCCTGGAAAAGAAGGTTCTATTATTATTATTATTAACATAGACTTCCAGTAAGTTAAAAGAAAATTATGGCATGAATTCCACACTCTTAAACCAAAAAAAAATCACTCAACTGTGCTGCCTTAATAAACCCATTTACAGTTTCCACATTCTCAGGGAGTGCTTTCCACTTATTAATCATTCTCATTGTGAAGAACCTGCTCACTCTTCTGCTTTTGATAGCTTTTGTTCTACCATTTTCTCTCTCTACTGTATGAAAAATCTCCTCATTAATAATCTGGTAACAACCCCTCATCGACTTACGTGTTTCCATCATATCCTGTCTCCTATTTGGATGGAGAGGGGATATGATGAACTCTCACTGGACTCTCTCTAAATATATCCTCATCGCCTTGAAAACCAGGCAACCAAATCTGCACACAGTTGTCCATTTGTAATGGCATGGCCTGATTAGGGCTGCATGTCAAGATCATCCTCATTATTGCCATAATCTGTTGTGATGTTCTTACAATTTTAGTAATGTGACCCCTGAACTTTAAAGCCTCATACTTTACAACATTAAACTGATAGCTCCACTCATTTTCCTCCTCACATCTGCTCTGCTCCTCATAATTCTTTCTAACTTTCAGCATTGGCAAACAAATGCATATCTTAACCTAAGCCTGTTCCAATATCATTAAGATACAAGTTGAACAATAATGGGCCCTAAGACAGATCCCTGTGATACTCCACCAAACCCTCCTCTTTTGGTATACCACTGTTCCATATACAATCTCAGATACCTGTCTGACAGCTACTCAGCTACCCAAGTCACTAGTCTCTTATCCAATTCCCATCTATTTCAGTTACCAGCTTGCTGTGTGACTGTTTATCAAAGGCTATAAAAAATTAAAGTGTAACACTGAATATGCATCTCCCTTATCCAGTGAATTTCTCAACCTGTTGTAGAACATAGGCAGAGTCCTAAAACGTTACCTGCTCTAAACAAAACCATGCTGACTATCATATAGAATACCACTATTATCTATCCAATTCTGAATCATAATCCTCACCATTGTCTCTAACACTTAAACACAATCTCAGATCAATTGGCCTATAATTTGTAGGATCAGTCTTATCCCTCCTTCTCATTTGTCAAGTGGGATAAGACTGAAGCTACAAATCATGCTTTCTTTTGATTCCTTTGCAACTTGCCCTGCTGCAAGACTCTTTTTTTTTTTTCTGGTGTGCCAAGGGTACTGTTTATTCCTTGAAGGATTTCTTCAAGATATGCAGCAATACGTTGTCCAGTCCTACCACCTTATTAAAATCACGTTAATTCCGCATATACCTCCTGCACACTCACTATCAGTCCCTCCTCCACCACACCTTCTACACTTCAACTTTTCATGATGTTGCATTTGTTAAAATGAAATACCCTGAAAAAATTGCCCATTGAATACCTTAACTATAACCTCTGTTTTGTCTGGTCAATTTTCCTATAAACAAATTGGCTAGACAAAGAAATGTATACATTTTTTTATCTCCACCATCCACAATGTCTTTCGCAACACCCCAACTAAATATCTCATCCTCTTAATCTTTTGTTAACCTCAAAATCACTGCTGCTATTTTCCCTTCAAATCTCAACCTTGTGTGGACATATTTTGCATGTTATCATCAGTAGTCCCTCCCCATTGCCTTTTCTGGTTAGTTTGTTATTCACATGTCATGTCATTTTCATGATGTATGGTCGCTCCCATACCTCAATAGGTTTAAGTGTAGTCTCCACCACTTGTGCGACCTCACCACTTCTTCTAGCAGAAGGCGAGAAGAAGTGGTGGGGGTCGCAGATGTCCTTTCCACAAAGAGTTAGTAGGACAATCACAAACATCCATGCCCCTGGCAGTATTTCAACCCATAGCTTCTTGGCTGGAGTGTTGATACACTGACCACTCGGTCAACCAGACCAACTTGCCCTTTCTATTCTTATAAAAAACATATCTTCCATTATTTTTTCCAGTCAGGATACCATTCTCATCTAACCATGTTTCACTTATCCATTTGTTTTCAGGCAAATATACCCAATCACCACAACAATTTCGTCTTCCTTATACAGTATGATGAAAAAAAAAAAAAACAGTACTGAATAACTACAGTGATATATGTTATGGAGTAAACGGATTTATTAACAAAGAAATATATGTTTACACATGATAATATGTACATCCACAACTATTGGTGGAATCTTGGTCAAATAAAGCATTAATAATGGTAGATTACATGCTCAAAAAAAGGCACCTTGTCTTTCAAGAAAGGTTTCTTAGTGCATGTCATCTTGAAGAGCAAGAGTTGCGACATCTGCTGGATATATTGTGTAATTTTATCCCTTAGTTCATCAAGGGGTGAAACCAGGTCATGGTAGAATACCCATTCCTTCAACATACCCCAAATGAAGACATCAATTGAAGTGAGATCAGGAGAACATGAAGGGTGGTATGAGAATTCTGTGAATCTTGAAATTAGCCTCCCGGGGATGTGTTCTGATATATGGACAGGTTACTCCATCCTGTTGGAATACTTGTGCATGAAATGGAATGTTTTTTTGCACAATGCATCCTCTGCAAATCCTGGATGAACAGTGAAAAAACACATTCTCGATGTGTTTCTCAAATGTGAATAGCATTCGTATTCACAGTTGCACCACCTTCTTCAATGAAGCAGGGCCCAATTATGCCATGGCCAGAAACCACACACTGTGCAGTGACCTTCTCACTGTGAAGGGGTTTCTCTTGGACCAATTCAGGTCCATCTTGTTGGCTGCAGAAAGTCATTCCTTTCCAGCCTGGTTGACTGAGTGGTTAGCATGTGTGCTCTCCAGCAAAAATGCTGCGGGCTCGAATTCCAACATGGGCATGGATGTTTGTGATCATCTGTGAAAATACTAGTGGTGGTGGGCAGTAGATGGCGTTGGTGTGGATGATGATGATGGTAGTTGCGGTTCATTGTAGTTGGTGGAGACAGAGGGTTGTAGAGTAGGTGCCCTTCGTCGATGAGACTTTGGATTCCTTGGAGATGTCACATAATAATAATAATTCAGGTCCAGAGAAACAAGAAACCTGTGGTTTCATCTGTTTACATGACTGCTTAGATGAAAATGCACTTCATCTGAGAACCAGACATTACTTCATAGACATAGTGCACAGTATTCTGCCATGCATGAATCCATTACTGTTAAACACTGATTCTCCCTAAATGCCCTCTGCATTGTGGCTAAACACTCCCAGTACATTGGAACTTCTTGATTAAGGCAATGATGGCACTATGATGGTATAATGCTCAACAATAAATGTCTTTTTTTCCAATGCCTGAACCATTGCTACAGCTAAATATAATGGCATAGACTCTACACATGCAGTCTGATCAATTGAGATTTCAACGGTTTCCATGTAATGTTGGGTGAAATATATTTGAGTTTTTTAATAAAATTGTATATAATTTTTGTTACATGTGTAAGCTGTGAAAGTTATTTAAATATGTCTAGTGCACATGTTTCATTAAACCTGTTTATTTTGTAATCATTATAATATAATTAATAAAATTTTTTTTAAGTACTATCTATATATTTTCTCTAGGATGATGTTTTGTCTGCACTGGATGCACAAGTTGGTGCATATGTATTTGAATATGGTATCAAGACTTTGTTATTACGGCGACAGAGAACTATAATATTAGTCACACATAAATTGGAAGTACTGTCACAAGCTGCAAAGGTAATCCTTTTAGTCACATAGTGTTTAATAATATGGATTTGACTTTTAAGGAAGCCTTGTTATGAAATTCATTTCTGTAATGTATTTAGCATATACATATTTGTAATGAATTTTTGCCCATGAAATATGGAATAATTAGGGATTTATTTTTATTGGAAATGCAGTAATTTATAATTTATCTGACCTTCGAAATAATGATCCTTCAATTAATTTCAGTTGTCTAGTCATGAAAAAATTTTACACACACTCAAGGTATCAGTCTACTTTATATAAATATTGTTGTTTGTTTTAAAAAACTAAATGTTATGATTACAAAACAAAGTAATACATTCTTTAATTTTCACTACACATCACACATAATTATACAGAAATATCCTGTCCTTCAATTTGGGTTTAAAATGTATGCCACAACACAACTCAGTTTGTTTTCTTTCATTTATTATTTATAACCAATGATCAGTTTGTATAAATTATCCATAAGCAGTAATTTAATAGAAAATTAATTAACAGCAATTTAATAGGAAAGACAAATAAAAATTCGCAAAAACAAACAAGAAAGTGGGCTGCACTTGCTGTGGAGCCAGACTCGCTTTTCATGGTTTATTGAGTTATGTGATCTGATTGTTGACTTGTCTTTTCAAGAAAATTGCATTTTTTAAGTAATAGTATTAAAAAGTATTGTGTAAAATTTTTAAGTATTTAATTACACTAAGCTAATTGTGTTGTGAGATGTGAAAATAGGCTCTGGACAGTTATCCATTAAGGGTTAAATCTGCTGGAAGAATAAGACACGTAAATGAATTAAACTGTGCTAATTTTAATTTTTGTATTCATAATTACCAATTTCTTTTGTTAATGAAAGTATATTGTGAGAAAAACACAGTTTTTTTTAAAAATAATAGTCTATTACATATTTCATGCATACTGTATATATGTGAAAGGTTAATATTAAACTAAATGAATGCATTGTTTAGATCAGGTGTGGCCAACTTCATTCTATACGAGGGACAATATATGATGAGTGGTAGCGTCACAGGCCGCACACTTTTAGACAGAACTTAAATAAAAATAAACTCTGCATTTTTTCAAGGCAATAGTTATATGTATTGAATTACTATATTTGTTAAATCATTTTACTACTGGGAGAAGTATAAAATACTTGATTGATTTAAATATAAGTTAAATTAAATTTAATGACATATTTCTGGCTTTTTTTACATGTAACACAACTTAATGAGAACACTGTGGGCATTCATGTGCTGCAACAAGTTCATCAAATAATAAATTTAGTTTAATCCTTTATCCCAGTGAGAGCAAACAAAGTTTGCACCTGAAAATATCTTCAGGACTGAATATAGTGTTGCACTATCTTACCTGGGTAAGTAGTGCAACACCAAGGCAACTCATAGCAAAGGTGGAGCAAGCTACCAACACTCCTATCCCAGTATCTCCCATAATGCAAAACACATCTCCTTGTGGATATGTATACTGTTATGCATTAAGGGATTGGCCACTACCCAGACTAGTTTCGACCTTTATTGAGGTCTCTTCAGTGGGAGCCAGGCCCAGAGTTGGAGATATCAGGCAGAAGTAGTAGCAAGGCTAAAAGGTTTGCCACCTTTTTTTTTAAATTACTCTGGATTTAGAGAAAGATGTTGAAAGTTTATTTTTCACTAGGTTAGACTATAATAAATTTAGTTTAATCCTTTATCCCAGTGAGAGCAAACAAAGTTTGCACCTGAAAATATCTTGAGGACTGAATATAGTGTTGCACTATCTTACCTGGGTAAGTAGTGCAACACCAAGGCAACTCGTAGCAAAGGTGGAGCAAGCTACCAACACTCCTTTTTGGCAACTCCTATAGGTAAAGATGACCTTGCTACTGCTTCTGCCTGGTATCTCCAACTCTGGGCTTGGCTCCCACTGAAGAGACCTCAATAAAGGTCAAAACTAGTCTGGGTAGTGGCCAATCCCTTAATGCATAACAGTATACATATCCACAAGGAGATGTGTTTTGCATTATGGGAAATACTGGGATAGGAGTGTTGGTAGCTTCTCCAGCTTTGCTATGAGTTGCCTTGGTGTTGCACTACTTACCCAGTAAGATAGTGCAACACTATATTCAGTCCTGAAGATATTTTCAGGCGCAAACTTTGTTTGCTCTCACTGGGATAAAGGATTAAACTAAATTTATTATAGTCTAACCTAGTGAAAAATAAACTTTCAAGTTCATCATAGTCAATTTTCAACGATGATGATGATATTCGTAACAAATCCTGAAGGTGGTCATTAGCCAGTCAGCTTCTTTGTGACGATTTAACAGCCCTCATAGTTGAGAAAGTGCATTCACATATGTATGTGCTTCCAAACATAGATGCAATTCTCAAGCTGAAATCACTCAATGCAGGATATTTTTCCTTTGATACCAGTTTCCAAAAGTCAATGCCTATCTCCACCCTTGACTGGAAAAAGGGATAACTTTGAAGGTCACACAACTCCAATTGAATAGTGTCATGCTGCTCTGAAATGTTGCATTTTATTGAGTTGTTAAATAATGTCAGTTGTGGCTGCATGTCACTGAAGTCAGAAAATCGCTTACTGAATTGCTCCAAAAGTTGGTCTAACATTGGCACAGAAAACTTAAAGTCAGTGTCATTGCACTCCTCCATCAACTCCCTGCAGGTAGGGAAATGTACCAAGTTTCCTCTGACTAGGGTGAATTTAAAAACCTTCAGTCAACTTATGACCCCATCTAGGTGTCCAACTAAATCTGAGCTTGTTTGGTTACGTCCCTGTAATTTCACGTTGAGTTCATTCATGTGGTGTGTGATGTCTGATAGAAAGGCAAGTAAGCTGTTAAAATGAGGATCACATAGTTTTGTGATTAGTTCTTTGTTTGTCTTCTCGTGTTCCTCTAATAACTGTTTTATTTCCTTTCTCAAAGCAAAAAACCGTTTCAAACAGTTCCTTCTGCTTAGCCAATGTACTTCTGTGTACAACACTAAATCATGATATAGTGTTGCCTCCATTTCTGTTAGAAAAAAAACGAAACTTGCAGTGTGTCAAGGCCCGTGTGATTTACGCCCTTAATTATATTCACACACTTCATTACAGTTTTCATAACATCCTCTATCTCCAGAATGTTACCACACAGAGCCTCCTGATGTATAATGCAGTGCAATACAGGGCAATTGATTCCAACTTTCCTTAGTAACCCAACTAAGCCTGTTTGAGTACCATGCATTGATTTGGCACCATCTGTCACAATAGCTGTGAGATTGTTGATGTCACCAGTATCATTTACAACCTTAATAACTGCATCCTAAATGTCTTGACTTTTGGCTGTGTTATGCAATGACTCTAATGCTAGTACTCATATTTGTAAATTTAGGGACACAAAAACACACATGTTGAACAGATTATTTTTTTAATTACTAACAAAATAAAACTTGATATTTTGACCCCTGTATTGAGGTCATCATCGGAAGAATACAAGTGTATAAGGAACCAAGCTACGTGCTCATGCCCTGTATACCAGTAAACTAAATCTACATAGTTAATTAACCCTTTTCCTCTAGTGATAAAAAAAATAAAATAAAATAAATAAAAAATACAACTACAATAAACTGCTAAAGTCCTCATGTATTAATATTTTTCTGGATAGTTCTGATTGTTATATGATTTCTTTCAGTTGTTGTTGGATGTTACAAACACTTCACCAGGCTGTCTTCTTGTAGTGGGATTTTTTCTATGGCCAGTTTAGGTTGTTATACAGGTTGTAGATGGGTCCTCCACATTCTTGAAATGATTAGGCCATCATTTTTGTTGAGATTTGGGTTGTGTTTGAGCATTTCACATGACTCTTTAAATTTTCTCTCAAACCAGGTTTTGGTGCGGTGTAGGGACTTGGTATTTTTCCAATCAATTCTGTGGTATGTTTGGAGTGCATGCCGGTTTTTGCAAAATGGAGGTATTTAATGTGTCGTTTGTGTTTGTCTTGTCTGATTGGGATAGTTCGTCCTGTTTCCCCTATGTATGGTATGTTACATGTGCATTGTATTTTGTATATACCCGTGGGTGAGCTAGATGTGGAAGAGGATCTTTAGAAGAACTGAGTAGGTGTCTTAACTTATTTGGGGGTTTAAAGGTGGTTTTAATGTTGTATTTGCATAGTGTTCTGTCTATTTTTTCAGAAATGCCTCTAACATAAGGAATGGCAATTGCATTTTTGAAATCTTTTTTGTTCTTACTGGTATCTTTATGGAGGATCTTGTGAATAGTTGTTTTACTGTATCCATTTTTTATAAATGTTTGGTTGATGATTTTGTATTCCTGGTTTAGAGCCTGTTCATTAGAACAGATAGTTAGAGCTCTGTGTTTAAGGGTGCTTATGACACCTAGTTTTTGTGTTGGATGGTGGTAAGAATTTTTGTGTATGTATTGGCTTGTGTGTGTAGGTTTGTGGTAAACTGAGAAGGAGAGACAGCCAGAGGGAAGACGTGTGACAAGTGTGTCTAGGAAAGGAAGAGAGTTGTTTTTTTCCATTTCAATGGTGAATTGGATACATTTGTGTTGTTTGTTTAGGTGGCTAAGGAATGTATTTAGAGCTTCGCGGCCGTGGGGCCAAATGGCAAAAATATCATTGACGTATCTAAGCCAAATTTTGGGCTTTAGACATGCTATCTCTAGAGCACGTTGCTCAAAGTCTTCCATATAAAAGTTAGCTATTGGGGGGGGAAGTGGTGAGCCCATGGCTGTACCATCTTTTTGAAGGTAAAAATTGTTTTGCCACACGAAATATCCAGAGCGGAGTACGTGGGCAAATAGGGCCGTGATGTTGTGTGGAAATATGTTCTGTAGGAGCAAGATAGTGTCATTGATTGGGACATTGGTGAAAACGGAAGTTATGTCAAAGCTGACTAATAAATCTTGGTCGTTGAGTGTAATGTTTTTAATTTTATTAATGAAATGTGTATTTTTTATATAGGAAGGGGACCGACCTACCAATTCCTGGAGAGTGTGGCCGCTAATTTTTTAGCTAAGTGATAATTTGGGCTGTCAATTCCTTCAACAATCGGATGTAAACCTAAACTAGCCATAGAAAAATCCCACTACAAGAAGACAACCTGGTGAAGTGTTTGTAACATCCAACAACAACTGAAAGAAATCATATAACAATCAGAACTATCCAGAAGAATATTAATACATGAGGACTTTAGCAGTTTATTGTAGTTATATTTATTTATTTATTTTATTTTATTTTTTATTTTATTTTTTTCACCTTTTTTTTTTTTTATCACTAGAGCTCAGGCCAGGAAAAAGGATTAATTAACTATGTAGATTTAGTTTACCGGTATACAGGGTATGAGCATGTAGCTTGGTTCCTTAGACACTTGTATTCTTCCGATGATGACCTCGATACTGGGGTTGAAATGTCAAGTTTTATTTTGTTAATAATTAATAACATAATCTGTTCAACACGTGTGTTTTTTGTGTCCCTAAATTTACGTATATGAGTGCTGATCACCGTGTAACCTTAAAAGAAAGAATCTAATGCTAGTAGCTCTTCATTAATAACAAAGTCTTTGGAAACAGTTCGAAAGAAAATTAGAAGTTGAGCTGTATCTGTTATGTCAGTTGATTCATCCAGAGCCAGTGAGAAGTAAGCTGAATCTGTAATAATACTTTTTCATTTATTTAATATGTGAGAACCTATTTCCTCGACTCTTTTTGTTACAGTTTGTTTTGATAGTGGGATGCTTTCAAACTCCTTGGCAATTTTATCTTCCCCGAATGCACGTGCCATTTTCGCGGAACGGTGTTTTACAAATTCACCATCAGATAATGATTTTTTTTTTTTTTGCTTTTGCTATCTCTGCGCTTACAACAAACGGTGCTAAGAGTGAGCTTTTTTGTATTGATGTTGGTTTAGTAAAAATAGATTTCTGAGCACTAACCTTTCTCTTCAAATTAGGTACAATTTTAGTACCTACTTGTTCCACGTATTCTTGGTATTTAGCGGTATGGTGGCATTTGAGGTTCTATTTCTTATGCACAGACAATACTTGCAAACACACAAGGCACTGTGCTTTGTTGTCGTTATTGTTTATAAACAGAAATTCGTTTTCCCATTTCTCCTGAAATGACATGTTTTCTTCGCAGATCTTACTTTTCTTACTCATTGTATACAAAGGCTGAAGTAATTGACCAGGGGAACACAAACTGCAACAATAACACTGTTAACTGTGAAATGGAGTCTCTGAAACTGATCACTGTAACTAGAGCAGAGCAAGTGACTTTCAATGATGCGTTATTCTGGAGCGTATAGAAATCTACCACTCCCACTATTAAAACTTGCACAGAGAAGCAGTCATCAAAAATAATGAATATAACTAGTATATATCAATCAGAAAATCTGTGGTCGAAATGAATATCTAAATTGTTAATACATATAATTTAATATAGTTTTTATCCTGCTGCAGGCTGCACAAAATCAATTTACTGGCCACATGTGGCCTGCAGGCCTGCTGTTGACCACCTATGGTTTAGATTATAATATTTATTTATTGGAAACATAACTAATTTAATTGAAATGTAGTTACGATATGAAAATCTTACTTGTTTTGCTTTAAATGTGTGAGATTTACTGTTTTCAAGTGAAGCTCTATAATGGCAGTTCATTTTTCTCACTTCTTACTGAAATGAAAACCAGACGTATGATGCATGCTGTGAGATGAATGCTGCACAATACTGCTGTGAGATAAATAGGGGGATTTTTGGAACTCAATAATAAATATGTATGAAGTCTTTCACATAGAGAGAAAAATGATTAAAAGTTATCAATTGTTATGCTATCACAATAACAACAGGACAGCTGTTGGACACCAGTGGTTATATGCCAGGTTGAGTTTTTAATGACTGTTCACATTTTCTTAGTCTTTCATGTAGCAAGAAAAATAAGTTCTTTACCTGAAACAAGATAAAACAATGGAAAATAATGAAGATGACTAGTTTACATTATGACTTTAAGAGAAAACTGCAATTAAAATCACAAGTGCTTTTGTGATGCTTTAAAAGGGAATGCTGTCATGTTTGAATTAAGGATTTCTAATCCAGTAGTTTTATTCTAGAGAACATTTATTGGAAATAAAACTTCTTTAATGAATTCGTTGGCATTCATCCATGATCAAATAACTTGAAAGTGAATGAGATGGTACTTTAAGGTATAAATAATTTACACTGTTAAAGTGTAAATTATTTACACTTTGTCTCTGCCAGCCTGGTTGATCGAGTGGTTAGCATATCCATTCTCCAGCATGTTCAAATCCTGCCATGGGCATGGATATTTGTGATTGTCTGTGAAAATACTAGTGGTGGTGGTGGTGGTGATGGTGGGTGGTAGACGGCATTGGTGTAGATGATTGCAGTTGTGATTCGTTGTAGTTGGTGAATTTAGTGGTGAAGACAGAGAGTTATAGAGTAGGTGCCTTCCCTCGATGAATCATTGGACTCCCTGGAGGTGTCATGAAATAATCATAATAACTTGGCGATGATGAGTGGATTTCTGGAGCCCTGCTTGAATGTCATCCCACTTCTGGTATAATACAATGTAATCGTGCCTTCACTTATTAAATCCTTCAGTTATCAGAATGACAAACTGCTTTCTTTAAAACTTGAGTGAAAATGACTTGTTCTCAGATTACATTACTTACTTTTTAAAAGGTAGGAATAATATTTGTAAAAGACACTGTGTTACAATATAAAGTCTAAACAATGACTTCATATTAGGCATCTGATATGTTACTTATAAACCAGCAATATCGTCTTTTTGTTTTCCACTCTTTCTTTCTCCCTTTCTTAATGCTCAAGAACTAGGATTGAGCTTCCCTCTTTACAAAATTATATTTCATAGTTTTTTCCCATGTCAGTTTCTGTTGGTGCATAAGGTTCATGCATTATCCTTATATTAGAGTTTCAGCAGCAGAGGATTTTCAGGCTGGCTGCAGTACTTCCTGACTACTATAAATGAAGACTCTCAAAATGTGTTAATACTACTGCTTGAGTAGTCAATGCATTACCCTAGAGATCACATAGAGGAAATGAGAACTAATTAGCAAATAACATTACTAACACATCAGTAGGTAATTAATATTATTATTATCGCATCACAAGACTCATTGTGGGCTACCCTAGAAAATACAAAGTCTATCTACAAAGTCTAAATTACCACTCCTTCAACTTAATGAATGTTCATGCTCTCACTACACTATCAACAATGCATTTCACGGTTCAGTCACCCTCCATGCAAAGAAACCTTTCCTTACCTCTTACTCACAACTTCCTTTCATAACTTCCAGGGATGGCTCATTGTCCTTGCTCCTTCCCCCTGTTCCAACAAACAATTCCAGTGTCAAACCTGTAACTACCTCTCAACAGTTTAAAAGCTCGATCATATCATATCTCCTTTTTCTATTTACCAATCCCTGCAGTCCATATTTCTTCAGCCTATCTTCATTACTAACATTGTACAATCCTGATACCATCTTTGTTATCTGCCTCTTCACTCATTCCACAGTTAATTTATCTCCTTCAAATCTTGGTACAAAATTTGAGCACAGTGCTCCAAATGTGGTTTCATCAAGGCTTTATACAACGGAACTCTCTGAAGTTCAGCATCCTTCTCAGTATTGTAGCAATCCTCTGGTTTACCTTCACCACCTTTACAATATGTTTCCTGAATTTCAGGTTTCTATCAATCATCACTCCCAGATCCCTTTCCTCGCCACTTCCTCCAGTACAGTTCCTCCAGGGTATGCAGCCTCCCATCGATATATCCCAAACTTCATGACTTTATATTTAGCTGAATAATATAAGCACGTAAACACAAGAAAGATATTTAATTAGCCAAATATTTTGGTCTGAAAATTGCAAACCATCTTCAGTGGCACTACAAGAACAGTTTTAAAAAATACAAGGTGGAATACTAACAATAGATCATTTAAAAATAGAACAAGCTGTGTGATGTTATATGACTAAGTATTAAAGGGAATATTAGTAAGCAGGGACATGATTGAAATAAAGATATTAATTAATAATATTAAATAACATAAACTTAATATGAATTAATGAGTTATCCTGATTAGACTTCCCAGATTTTTGATACAGGTATACAGTCATTCCGATTCAGGTTAGGACGATGGAGTAATGCCTCTACGCTTTCTTTGAATAAATGTTCAAATTTATAGTGGGATCTATGTAAGAGGCGAGTTTTTGACCAAAGGATGTTGTGGTTAGTTTCAATCTTGTGCTGAACCAATCCATATTTTTCAGGTTTGTTGTGATGAATTGGAGGATTGATGTTCTTGGATTCTTTTTTCAAGAGAGCGTCCAGTTTGTCCAAAATAGGAGAGATCACAGTTGCAGGGAATTTGATAAACTCCAGGAATAGACATAGTTGAGCTTTTGTCTTTAGGAGAAGGAAAATGAGAAGATAATTTGTTAATAGGTGAATACGTAGCTGTTAACTCATATTTCTTCAGAATTCTTGAGATAAGTTCTGAAATCCCGGAGATGTAGGGAATTGGAACTCGACGTATTGAATCTTTGTTGTTTTGTGGTAGATTATAAGAATCGAGATGTTGTGTGCTCTTTTTGGAAAAGCCATTGAGTTTCATGTGTTGTTGGATAGTAGAAAGTTCTTTCTGTAGAAAATTAGAAGTAGAACAATTAGTTTTGGCTCTTCTGATTAGACATTTTATGATTCCTGTTTTTTGACAAGGATGATGGGCTGATTCTTTAAGAATATACCAACCTGTGAACGTTGGTTTCCTGTAAACTGTAGTTGTAAGAGTATTTGAAGGTGACCAGATGAGGAGAACGTCTAAAAAAGATAACTAGTTGTTTTTTTCATTTCCATAGTAAACTTTATACGATGATATAAGACCATAAAATCTAGTTTTATTAATATGATGTAAGGAAGACCATAAAATCTAGGAGGTCTTGCAAAATGAGTTTTAAGTTTTAAAGGATGTTCTTGTTTTAGTAATATGATTGCCTTTTATAATAAAGTGACAAGAGCAGTTGATGAGGGAAAGGCATATTCTGCCATTTTTTATGATTTTACAAAGGAAAACGTTCACTTTGTGCAAGTTTTCCTTTGATCCAGAAAGACCTCCTAGATTTTATGGTCTTCCTAAAATACATAAGATTGACTTTCCTCTTCGTCCAATTACTATTACTAATAACCCTTCCCAGCTTCACATCATCTGAAACAACTGAATATCCCTCTGCAATCCATTAGCAATTCACTGTTGTAAAGTCAAACAATACAGGTCTCAGTACTGAGCCCTGTGGAACCTCACTGGTAACCTCCTGCTTCTTTGATACTGTTCTCCATACACAACTCTTTGATACCTGTGAGCTAGCCAGTCATGAATTCCAGTTCACTAACCTGACATCTAAACCCATGTGCTGCAACTTAAATATCAGCTTATCATGTAGTACCCTGTCAAAAGCCTTTGTAAAATCATAAAAAAATGAATATGCCTTTCCCTCATCAACTGCTCTTGTCACTTTATTATAAAAGGCAATCATATTACTAAAACAAGAACATCCTTTAACAAATACATGCTAACTCTCACAGATAACATTACCCTCAGCTGTTCAGCACTGTAAATGATCTGCCACTAATTTCTCCAAGATCTTAACAACTACTAATGAAATACAAACTGGTCTGTAGTTTGGCACTTCCAGTCTGTTATCACCATTATGCAATGGTACTATTTTACTCTTCTTCCATTCCTTGGGTACCTTTCTCATAGCCAGACTTTCATTGAAAAACCAAGTCAATGGAGCTGTCAGTTCTTTAACACATTCAAAACCTATGGCCAAATCCCACCCATTGTTTTATTGACATTCACAGTACTCAGTATTTGAAACACACCTTTCTTTCTAAACCTCACCTCACCGTGTCTCTCCCTAGTATTGAAACTTACTTCTCCAGGATGAAATACCCCAATAAAGTGTTCATTGAACAACTCCACTATGTCCTTTGCATCAGTCACTCTATTCCCATTTTTATCCAACAATGTCATTCTTCCACAATCATACTCCTCCTTCCTTCCACATAGCAAAAAAAAAAAAAAACTCCTTAGGATTTTCTTTGGATCTCAGGGCCAATCTCTTCTCATATTCCAGTTTTACCTTCCTTACCATACTAGGTCACTCTCCTTGCCTGAGTCTTATATTCTTCATGCATCTGCTCTCCACCTCTCTCCTTATATCTTTTCCATATCCTCTTTTTTACTTGCAGTTCCTGTTTGATATTGTTTGTCATCCACTTTACACCAAATTGTGTTCTCTTCTTCACTCATGGTATATTGCTTGCTATTGCTGCTAATAAATATTCCTTCACAAGTTCCCAAGCACTGATGATATCTCACCCATCCAATTTCTCCCTCCATGGAACTGCCCCAAGTTGATATCTAAGACTATTATAATCACATGCCTTATAATTCCACATATGTTCCCATCTCTTTGATACTCCTGCATGTCTATTCATCCAAGTCCAAACTACATGGTCACTCTCTCCAGCTGGAGAGAGTGTGGGCAGAGATGTCATCTCAGTTATGATCAGTTCTTCTGATGCTATGACCAAAACTAAAACTCTTGAATCTTCTGTTCCTTCTACTATATGTTGTCTGAGACATTTTCCCCTCAAGAATTCCAGAACTTCCATTCCCTTATTATTACATGCAGTTTCCTCTTCCTAGTTTATACTTCTACAGTTAAAATCTCCCATAACAATCATTCTTCTTGCACTTGCCAAGCTCAACTGCCTGAACATCTCCTGCTCTTACATTCATGCTCCCTGGCTTGCAGCAACATCCCACTAAATATCCAGTCCTGCCCACCTCTACCTCACACTGTACGCTTTCAAAACCATTAGTGCCATTGCCCTCCAAATCCTCCACTCTGAGAGGACATAAGTCATCACTTATAATAAGCAGTGTGTCATCACTGCATTTTCCCTTCTATCCTGTCTTAAAATGATATATCCTGCCACTTCTATTTCTGTCAATATATCATCTTCCATCAACCACATCTCAGAATCCCAATAATCTTTTAACAGACTGATACTATCAGTATCACCAAATCATCTCGTTTATTCCAGATACTCATGGTGTTAGCATAAAGAATCAAGGCATTGTCACTGTTTCTATATCTATCATTATCTCCTCCAGTCTCCACTGGATTCAACATTGCCTGATGTATTTCCCTTCTCCCAAGCACTTATTCCCACAAGAGGTCACCCCTCCTGCCATCCACCCTGATAATTCAAGTTTCTCTGCATTGATACACGAACTTGTTCGGAGAACAACATTCTCTTCAGATGCCTATGTTCTTCCACATTCAAATACAAGCAGTCTGTCGCATACAGTTTGTTTCTATCCTCAAATGCCCTCCAAGCATCCATGTATTCCAAGCCTCTCTTTTGACACATTCTGGCTATTATACTATTCATCTGCATCATCATACCTGGGAAGCACACTTATCATCTTCCCTCTGTCAGTCTTCTTCTTCTGTACAACCTCAATCATGAACTTCAGATCTGTTGCCACCCAATTCATCACTGCCTCTCAAGTCATTTGTGCCCACCAATGCAATCATATCATCCACACTTTCATCTCACTTAATTGCCATTGTTATGCTATCCATTGTTCCTCCAGGCAAACATTCCTCAGGAGACAATGCTGGACATTATTGAAAACTGGAAAAACAATTAAAATCTTAGACAATTTTAGAAGTGTTTTTAGAAATTTAAAAATTTTACTTGGTAAGAAAAGTTGGACTACATTAGAGAATGAATGGCAAGTTATAATAAGAAATCATCCAAAATATCACAGTAGTTGTGAATAATTGGAATGCCTTACCTGAGAGTGTGGTGTCTGCAGAGAATTTGACTGTGTTTAAAGCATGGTATGATGAGCTGTGTGTATGATAATATGACCTCCTAGATGAGTCTATGACTCCATGGGGTCTTGGGTGATAATAATAAACACTAAGCTCATTAAGATTAAATGGTAAAAAAGTGGTAAACACTGAAGACCTTGAAAATAAGATATAATCTTTAGATAGTGAGCTGCCAATTTAGAAGATTTCATCGACCATCTTTGCATGGAAGCCTGAGGTGAAGTTTTCCGTTGAGTGGACAAAATAAGTTAAAAAAAAAAGCAGTCAGTGAAATGGAGAAAGTCTGCATTTGGTCTATGAGAATATAAAGAAAAATGTAGAAGAACTAAAGTACAGTAAAATCCCGATTTCACATTCCCGCAATTTACGTTATTTTCCGTTTGTACCGTCTTAGGGCCTATTCTTATGATATATTGTTTTCCCTCAATTAACAACTTGATGTAGATGTTATTTCCTGTGATTTGCGTTTTTTTCTTGGGTGGCAACACTGATTTTTGAATTGATTTCCTCTCATTCAAATTGACTGATTTGAATGAGAGGAAAAAATTTACTGTGTCGTTTCTGCCATCGCGGTGACTTGCATGCTTGCAGCAGTGATTTAGTGATGCACGATACCGTGATTTTTCAATCACAGTACAAATTGATACCGTGAAGTTTTCATATCAGTAATTTTAAACTGTCAGTAGCTTGTGATACCCGTAACATGTTGTGATGTGATTTCACATTCACAGTGCTGTTTTGAAATCATGAACAAGGATCATGCACAAATTGTGAAATCGCATTCACACTTCTACCAAGTAACAATTGTTACTCGTGAATATTAGATATCAGTGAATAAACCAGAGTTCATGAAATATCGCTTCACTAGCTTGCAGTGTTGGTGTTCAGATGCACGTGGTATATTGCAGAATTTCTGCTACTTAATTTAGCATGTGATGGTTGCTTTCAAGTTGCGGTGGTGGATGATCCATGTTAGTAACATGGAAAAAAAATGTATTTTGCTAGAAGAAAAGATGGCAATTCTGTGACGTGTATATTGGCATGCCGGAACACGCGTGCAGTTTGCAAAAGATCTTGGTCTCTCCTTGTCCACTTTGAACACGATAGTAAAAAACAGGTCAAGCATTGAACTCAATGCAAAGCAATCTGGCGCTATGTCAAAAAAACGAAAATATATCCGGACATTGACATACGATGAATTGGATAAACTTGTGGTGGAGTGGTTTGTTTCTGTGAGAGCATCGGGTATTCCAGTCGATGGTACTATACTCCGAGCAAAAATCCTTGAATTTGCTGCGAGGTTGGGGATAAATGGTTTTACTGCATCAAATGGATGGATTGATCATTTCAAGACTCGTCACAATATTGTGTATAATCAAGTGTGTGGAGAAAATGATAGTGTTGCAGGAGAAACTGTAAACCAGTGAAAATATGAACTAAAGAGTATTATTCAGGACTACGAACCAAAAAATATCTTCAATGTTGATGAAACTAGTGTTACACCTGATATCTTAAGAATGTAGAATTCTCAGCTATCATGGTGTAACATGAAGAATAAATAAATTAAAAACCCTGCATAAAAGATAATAGATGAATTATTTAAAAGAAAAAGAAATATTCTGGCATCCAATAAAATATATAAAATATAAAGGTGTTTGTTGAACTAACTAACAAAAAAAAGAAAGAAATATTAATGTTGTGATATGATATAAAAGATAAAATTTAACTAAATAAGACAGATAGTCATAAGAGATGGTATGTGAGAGGCTAGAGATTAAAATATTAAGTAAATTCATAGAGAAATTTTGGAAAGGGGATTAAGTTAGAGGCTAGCAAAAGAAAAACAACAGACTATCGCTCAGGGCCAGTTCTCAGATTGAGACATCATTACGGGCTTGCCGACCAAAGGACGTTTGGCAGAAAAACGCCACCCTAATTGGTCGGTGAAGTAAAATCAAATAAGGGGTGAAGAAAAGAAGTTAAAGAAAGGTGCTGTTAGGAGAGCAGGTATAAAAGGGTTGGAACCCCCCCCCCCACGAGACTTTGAGGCTTTTAGACCTTTTTGGCTTTTGGTTTTTGGTTCTGTTCCAGGAGAGTTCTTCACGAGCTCCTTCGTATGGGTTTCACGGTGTTTTCCTGAGTGGCGAGATAGGGGATATATCTCCGTCGTCACAACACGGAAACGAAAGTGAGCGGGATTTCGATTCTGTACTTCCTATGTAAGAAGTGAAGAATGCCATATAGTCAAAGAAAAGAAAGCATATTCGTTGTGTTTCAACTTCAGTGACAACCACGAAAAAGGGAAAGCTGTAAAGAAATCGATATCCACGTCGCGAGTTGCACAGCCATTATTTAGACGATTCAAAGTGTGTCCTGAATAACGAAAGGTAAAGACCGCGTAGGCAAAGTTCAATTCAAAAGGGAACATAGGAGAAGCAGATTATCGGAGAGGTTATACCAGGATACTTCAATCAGAAAAAGATAGAGGCCCATATGGAAAACTCAGGAAAGAAAGGTACTGTAAATTATATCTCGTGTTAACTAAGATTCGTCTGTATTAGTTATCGTTATTCTAATACTGAACTGTTGAAGTGACCAAGAAAACAATACTAGGACTTTAGTATCTGACAGAATATATTGAAAGTAAGCTGGCTAGTGTTAGTGTTATATGAGTAATTAAGTGTCCTGAGAATTTTGCATGTCTATTATATTGTATAAGAAAGTTTAAATGTCGTAGTTATGTGTTAGTGCAGTAAATGGTTTAGTTAAACTACTTAAGTTTGGATAGTTAAATTGTGTGAATTAATCTTATTTGTCCATGTCATACGAAGTTATGTGTTGAATGTGTATGGCGGCTTGATCGTAATTCCCATTATAGGATCATAGCTTAATTATTTATGATAAGCTAATGTCAGTTTGTAAATATTTAGTATAGCATTGAATTGAGTAATAACTAAAATTTGAATTGTACCATGTTAAGGAATTTAATAAACCTTTTGTCCAATGATAAAACAGTTGTCTGAAATTGCTGTCCAATGCACCACTTGAAAAATTACGAACCTAATCACGCAGGAAATTAATGTGTTAAGAAACGAGATAAAGTGTCACGACTGCAACATTGTTTCACTTTCAGACATATTTTAGTCCTTTCTCCTTGTTTTTGTATATAATATGTCAAACTAAATATCCCAAAAGGCGCAGTATAATACAAATATTAGGGGTACTAAGGGGAGAAATAACTTAGATATTAGTAAAAATTTTGGTGATATCTCGAGCATAGATAATAGTAGAACATAGATAAGCGGAAATTATTAGATATTGTACTATATTGTACAACACCAGGCTCTTTTATAACATTCTGCCTAGTAAAACATCGTGTTTTAAAGGAGAGAAGTGTCATGGTGGAAAACTCGGCAAGCAGAGCGTAACTGTTTTGCGCATGGTCAATGCTGATGGATCAGAAAAATTACCTCCACTGGTAATTGATAAATTTAAAAAGCCAAGGTGTTTTAAAAATGTGAAAAATCTGCCTACTAAGTATGATGTCAACAGCACAGCATGGATGACCAGCAGCATCTTCACATCCACCATGCATGCTCTGGATGCTAAAATGGGGGCAAATCACCGCAAAATACTACTACTACTACTACTACTACTACTACTAGACATGCACATCCTGAAGATCTGCAACTCAGTAACATTAGATTAGTGTTCTTTCCCCCTAATTGTACAAGTGAGCTTCAGCCATTAGATCTGGGCATCATCTATGCATTTAAATGGAAATATAGAAAAATGCTCGTTGAAAAAGCTCTGCTTATGCATGATAATGGCATGGACCCAAAACAAATGACCATATCAATCCTTGATGCCATGCATTATGTGGCCAAAGCATGGTTGTAGTTGTTCCTCCTCTTCCACAAACATAACTCCTGCCTTCCGGAAATAGTTGGATATGGTTTCAGGAGTAATGTTTGTGGAACAGGAGGAACAACTACAGGAGGAAGAAGAATATATGTCAGAGCCCAACAACTGGTATGTGATGGATGAGTCTACCTCATTTCAAGACTATGTTGATGTTGGTGTGATCATACCAATGGTACCAAGTGTAGATGACATCTTTTCCAGCTACCTTGTGGAAGAAGAAGAGGAAGAAGTGGTTGAAGAAGACTGTGATCAAGAACCTACCATCCCTACTAGTAAAGAAGCAATGGAAGCTATCTCTGTTTTGAAGCATATATTGCAAGTGCATCAGAGACGATGGGGCATTTAATGCCTTATACACTGTGGAGAGGCAGGTGGAACTTATAAGAGTGCAGAAAAAGCAAAAATAATCAACAATTAAAGATTTTTTATATAGATAAATGTAAGTAATTGTAAATTTATTTATTTTCAGCTATTAAATTTTGTAATCTAGTATGTAGAGTCACATACTAGCAGTAAGTCATCTTTTAGCATTTTTTTAATGTTTTTTACTTTTTCCTGCTATTTACACTTTTTTCCATCAGTCCCCTGGAAAGTGTAAAAAACGGGTTTTACTGTATGTGACCAAATAAAACTCACTGGAAGATTTTTGAAAGAATACTGAAGATTTCATGAAGATAGCAAAATATTTTATTGATAATGAGCTGATTTTTTTAGAGATACTTGTGCCATAGAAATTAGGCAAATTAATACTAGGACACAAGGATGAGTATGAATAAAGTTATAAACTTTAATGGACAGATATGTGAAAGATGAATTGGAATGATTGCCCCTCCGTATCAAGACATGGGAAAGTTTAATTCAAATTGGACAGAAAAATGTATTTTTCATAAGTGAACTTTTGGTCATTGGCTAAAGATCTAATAAAGATCTTTATTTTAGTAAATACTTTTACCCACTGACCGAGAGTTCACTTACGAAAAATACATTTCTCTGACATTTCAACTTCCTTAGTAACTAACTGCATGAGCGTTTTTGCTCTCTTAAGATTTCTGCCTGGTCTCTGAGGAGAACCAACCCTTTTGAAACAGCTGTCACGCCAGTGAAACATTATCAAAATGGTCTAATAAAAGGTGAATATATAGATGCTTGGGTGGTGCCTATCCCTTCTATTAGTCCACACTAAGGCAACTCATGGATGCCAGGGAGTGTATTCCCTTAAGCTTTCATAAAATAAGTTCACCAGAGGCCAGCTTATTTTATGAAACTTTCATATTTTCTACATTCAGCTTTGAAATAATGCTGGATTTACTATCCACTTGACTTATATAATTTTCTATCGCTGAACTGAAGCCTTTTGGCTCTTTATTTTAGTAAAAGACTATTAAAAGATTCTGACCATAGTTGCATAATCAGACTATTCTTAAGAAAATTCACTCTAGTTGACAAATTATTGCCATAATCCACACAGATTTGCTATAGTGTGACAGGGTGTTTTTTTTTTTTTTTTGGTTTGTTTGTTTCAAGGTGAAATCTGGATTTGACCACTTTCGACAAATTGTAGCAAAAGCTAGCAATGAAAATTATACATATTAAAGCAAATAAAAATGGGGATGCCTCAACATATTAATGATTTCAGATAAATGATAATGATTTCTGAAATCAGATAAATGATTTCAAATAATACTTCAAGAAAAATACTATACGGATAATTTGATAATATGCAGGAGAAACAGCAAATGTCATTTAGTGTAGTTATTCAGCCAAGTCTTAACCTCCGTAGATGTCTCTGCTGACTGGAAATTCAAAATAATAATCTAAATACATAACAAAGTCTCCAGGATTGCAAGTCTATAGGTTCATGATCCTGTTTAGCTGAACATATAAATTATTTCAATTGAATTACTTTGGTTTTGTGACCACATTTTTATTAAAAAAGAGTTTTTTAAAACTAAACAAGTACTAATAAACAAACCCGACAAGTTTCGTTAATCGTCAGACTAACATCTTCAGGGGTAAAGATAACTAACAGTTTAAAGCACAAACTATAAGAAATTATGAAAAAAAAAAAACCAAGTTCATTTGTTGGTATTATGAACATCAAAAAAGATGCAACAAAAATCAAGGTTTGATTTTAAATCAAGTGTGGTCAACGTTTATCAAAAATTTACCCAGACATTGGACAGAGGGAAAGTGAACCACAGAGCACGACATCAAATAGCATTGTTTCCAGCTAACAGGTATTAACGGTTGTATAGATCTGTTATTTGGTTTTTTAACGAACTTTTTTGATGTTCATAATACCAACAAATGAATTTTTTTTTTTTTTTTTTTTTTGAAATTTCTTATAGTTTGTGCTTTAAACTGTTAGTTATCTTTACCCCTGAAGATGTTAGTCTGACGACTAACGAAACTTGTTGGGTTTGTTTTTTAGTACTTGTTTAGTTTTAAAAAACAGTCTTTTTTAATAAAAATGTGGTCACAAAATAGAAATAATTCGATTGAACTTCTTAACCACAGAAACCTTCACATGATTATATAAATTATTTATCAAAATTAAGCAAAATAGAATAAAAGCAACTTATGACTACATATAGGAGAATAGAAAATGGAATTTAACAGAAGGGAGATGAATATATATACAGGGTGGCCCATAAGTCATGAAGTGGTTTAAAAATTTTATAACTTTATGTATTTATTATTATTATTATTATTTTGTTATAATGAATTGCAGAACCTGGAGATGTTTTCTGTTAGTTATGAAAAGCCATATCACTTAAATGTCTTCCATTTTCTGCTTTTTTCTTTTTTTAGAACTTACACACTTTTCTTTTTGGTATGATATTCAGTTTTATTCTACTCAAAACTTGAATGGTGATAATTTCGTATTTCATATTCCCTGTATACTCTCACGTCCTGAACTATCTTGAAAATATTGCTATCCACCATAATATAGATTGTTCTTATTCCTTGTATCTTCTCTGCATGTAAGTTTATTATTATTATTATTTGACACCTCCAGGGAGTCTGTAGACTCATCAAGGGAGGGCACCTGCTCTACAACTCTGTCTCCACCAACAGCATCTACCGCCGACCACCACTAGTATTTCCACAGACAATCACAAACATTCATGCCCACAGCAGGATTCTAACCCACAGCCTTTTGACTGGAGAGCGGATATGCTAACCACTCGGCCAGCCTGCCTGGCTGGCCGAGTTTGTGTGCATATATGTTGGAACATGGTGTTAGAGATGATTAGTTCATGTCCTGAACAGAAATCTAGCAGGTACTACTACTATTATTATTGGCTATGCTCTCTTATCCAAATTTTCCCAGCACATTTCTATATATCTGGTGTTCATTTCCTACACTGCTGTTTTACCAGGACCAACTTTTCTTTTTTTCTTTATATCAGTTGCCTTTTCTAATGACTCAAAATCCCCTCAGTTATTCCTTGTTGGACCATAATCACAAATAAGGAACATTGTCCAATTCTCCATTTTGATGCTTGCTCACATCACTTCTCACAATATTGTCTGTCAATAAAGATTATCTTCATGTTTGTGGTTGAAGACTATAGCTACTTCTTCCTTTCTCTGATCATTTCCTAAATATAAATTCTTGTAGTTGCTATGCAGAAGAATCTCATCGGTTTTTGTTTTCCTTACTTCACTAAGGCAGAGAACCAGCTGGGGCTTCAGACCTAAGCTTCAATCCTCACCTTCTTGCAGTGCTGTCATACTACTTCTTAATTTTTCTGTCAGTTCCCCTTCTTTTCCATTGATACTTATTATATATATAGTAGCCATCTTAAATTCTGATGATAAGTTTGAATTTGTTTCAGTCACCAACATTTTTGCTGTTTGCCCTGGCTCCCTGATGAAAACAGCAAGAGCCTTTTTAACTTCATTATAAAACTAAGGCTTTGTTTAACTGGATGACATCCCACCCAGCAAGACTTTTCATCTTGTTGTACCATCATTGCCTTTTGGTTTAAGCCGATAGAGAGTATAATTTGATTGGCTATATCCTAAATTGCCAGTCCATCATCATTTGTTCTATCTTCAGATATTTGCTTACTAATAGGTTGCACTGCAAGAAGGTGAGGATTGAACCTTAGGTCTGAAGCCCCAGCTGGTTCTCTGCATTTGTGTAGCTCTCCATATTAGTAAAATAAACATCCTCCAAAATAAATAAATAAATAAATAATAATTAATTTGTCACAATTTTAAGCTGAAGGCAAAAGCTATACTGAGATTTTTCTGAACATTACTGGATATAAATTTGTGATAATAAAAAAAAGAATAATAATAATCTCATGATTAGAAGCAAGTAATGCAATTTAGCATTTGTTCTTTAAAAACTGAACAACAGTGTACTAAAACTGCACTGTAAGAGCATGATTTCATATATTGGAATGTTGCAAGGAAAGAAAAAGTTCATATATCAATAAATGTTATTTGAAAACATGATATTTAGAAATAATTGACATAATTGTTATCATCATAAGGATTCAAAAATTTGTCTGAAAGATTTTCACTTTCAGACAAATAGTTGAGAAATCTTTGGAATATAAGAAAAATAATTTCTGCAATATTTTCAAAATTGAAAATATTGTAGAATATAGACATAGAAATCTATGGTAGATTCAGGAAGTTAATAAGGCAGTCAAGGAAAAGAAAAAAATCATATTGAAAGTTCCTGACAAGTAAGTCAGCTTGTCCTGTTAGAGAATACAGAGAAAAATATAAGAAAGTACTCTGTAAAACTAGCTAAATAAAAGTCATGGGAAGACTTTGGTAAGAACATAGAAATTAAATATCAAGAAGTTGAAAGTTTTTTCACTTGGTTATACTATAATTTCAGTTGTGAAGTGACTTCATGTGCAAAGTTCATTTGCTTACACTTGGATAAAGGATGAAACCAAGAATATAATTTCTTGGCATCTTTAGTTTACAATATGACCAAGTGAAAAAAACTTTCAACATCTACCTCTAATCCAAAGTATTTTAGTAATAAGACATGACACTTTCTGGTATATAGAAGTATGACTAATGCAATTCTTCAACCTTGGTATTACTGCTGAGTCTGGCTCCCGCTAATGAAACCTCAATGAAGGTTGAAACCGGTCTTGATAGTGGTCATTCCCATAATGCATAGCATTCTATGTGTCTGTAAGGATATTGTGCATTGCATTATGAAATACTAAGGTGAAATCATTAGTCTCTATATAAAAGTTTCCAAGTCGGGAAGTGACTTCATGTGAAAACTTTGCTTACACTTGGATAAATGATGAAACCAAGAATATAATTTCTTGGCATCTTTAATTTATAAATATCAGGAAGGTGGCAAAATATTCTAAAGGCTATTGAAAAATCTTAGAAATGGAGAAATGAGTACTGTAAAAGTAATCAGAGATGAAAAAAGGTGACATGAAAACTGAAGATAAAGCTATTCTGGATCTAGAATAATTACTTGGAAGGATTGCTAAATGAAACAAGCAGTGTCAGCAAAGGATAGAAAACACCCAACAAGAAGCTAGTGAGAAATACGTATTCATACTTGAAGTAGAAAATGCGATCAAAAAATTGCAAAGGCAGCTAGAGTGGATATATAAAAGTTTTATGGCTGAATTTCATATTCAGAAAATCTGATCAGTGGATCAAATTTTTGAAGGAGTGGATAGAGCTCACAGTATCCATCTGTAAAAAGGAAAATGAAGATGAGAATTACAGACGTACTTCCCTACTGAGTGTTCCTGTGAGATTTATGCAATTAGTATACGTGGGAAATGGCTCAGAAAATTGTGGAAGGGAAGCTTAATAAAGAACAAGCTGGATTCAGGCCCAATAGAGGTTGTTGTCAGGATCAGATTTTCACTTTCAGACAAATAGTTGAGAAATCTTTGGAATATAAGAAGGATTTGTATTTGAGTTTCAGCGATCTGGAAAGGCATGTCAAGAGGAAAATTCTTCAAATTGCAAGAGTTGTATGGTGGAAATGTGACATTGTGTTGAGCAACACAGTCTCTATTTAAACTTAAGTCAGAAGATACAATTGAAAGAGGTACAGGAAGATGATTTGATGTTAATTCAGGTGTATGACAAGGGTGCACATTATTATTATTATTATGTATTATATAATGTCAGAGATTCATTGTGGGATGTATACACTACTGCACACAATGCTCATCCAACTATGCCTAAAACTGATTCAATGTGTGTACATTCCCAACACACTCAGGCAATGTTTCAAGTTTTTTCACTTGGTTAGACTATAAATTATATATTTAGTTTAATCCTTTATCCAAGTGTTAGCAAACAAAGTTTGAGCCTGAAGTATCTTCAGGACTGGGGCAACTCGTGGTAAAGGTGGTATAAATTCTCATCACTTGCCTTAGTATCTCCCATAATGCAAAGCACATCTCCTTACGGACATGTATAATGCTATGCATTAAGCGAAGGGCCACTACCAGACCGGTTTCAACCTTTATTGAGGTCTCCTCAATGGGAACCAGACCCAGAGGTGGTGATACCAAGGCGGAAGTAATGGAGAAGTCACATTTACCTATACAAGTTGCCAAAAGGTGTCACACCTTATTATTAAATTACTCTGGATTAGAGAAATATGTTAGAAGTTTTTTCACTTGGTTAGACTATAAATTATATATTTAGTTTAATCCTTTATCCAAGTGTAAGCAAACACAGTTTGCCCCTGAAGTATCTTCAGGCCTGTGGCAACTCGTGGTAAAGGTGATATAAGTTCTCATCACTTGCCTTAGTATTTCCCATAAGGATTAAACTAAATATATAATTTATAGTCTAACCAAGTGAATAAACTTCCAACATCTTTCTCTAATCCAGAGTAATTTAATAATAAGGTGTGACACCTTTTGGCAACTTGTATAGGTAAATGTGACTTCTCCATTACTTCTGCCTTGGTATCACCACCTCTGGGTCTGGTCCCTGAGGAGACCTCAATAAAGGTTGAAACTGGTCTGGTAGTGGCCCTTCCCTTAATGCATAGCATTATACATGTCCGTAAGGAGATGTGCTTTGCATTATGGGAGATACTAAGGCAAGTGATGAGAATTTATACCACCTTTACCACGAGTTGCCCCAGTCCTGAAGATACTTCAGGCTAAAACTTTGTTTGCTTACACTTGGATAAAGGATTAAATATATTGGTCGATTGGTAGAGCCTCTGGTACTAATGGCTCAGTTAAGTATATTTGAGCACGGTTAGTAGTTGGAAGGGGCCCAATCGTTCGATGCTGTTGGCACACTCTCCCTCGATGAGTCTTTGGACTCCCTGGAGGTGTCAAATAATAATAATAATAATATAATTTACACTCAGGCAATGCATTTCACTCATTGACCACTCTCAATGCAAAGAACTTGCTCCTCGCACCTTCCTTATAGTGTTTCCAGCGATGGCCTCTTGTATAAAAAATCTCTTCCATGTCAAATTGATAACAACCCTGACTAGCTTATATGTCTCAATCACATCTTCCCTTTAATAAATGACACAAAAATTGCATGCTATGCAGATGATATAGCAATATGGCACACAAACAATAATCCTCAAAAATAATTCAATAAAAGGCTTAGAAAAATGGGCACAGGAACTTAAACTAACTAGAGATAAACTCAGAAAAAACAAAACTGATATGTAATATGAGTAAATATGTAATATGAGATTTACAACTCATATTACATATATATTTGGAGTAAAGTGGATGACAAACAATATCAAACAAGAGCTACATGCGAAAAAGAGGCTATGGAAGAAATATAAGGAGACAGGTGAAGAGATGATGCATGAATAATATAAGACACAGGCCAGGAGAGTGACTAGTATGGTAAGGAAGGCAAAACTGGAATATGAGAAAAGATTGGCCCTTAGACCAAGGAAAATCCTAGGGAATTTTTTAGCTATGTGGCCAGTAGGAGGAGAAATGACTGTGGAAGAATGACATTGTGGGATAAAAATGGGAATAGAGTGACTGATGCAGAACATAGTGGAATTGTTCAATGAACACCTTATTGGAGTATTTCATCCTGGAGGAGTCAGTATGAATACTAGAGGGATAGAGAGCAGGTTCGGGGTTTAGAGGTGCAGGAGGAGGAGAGTGTGTTCCACATACTGAGTATTCTTGATGCTAGTAAAGCTGTGGAACTGGATGGTATTTCACCACAAGTTTTGAGAGAATGTTCTAAGGAACTGATAGTGGTCTTAGCCTGGCTTTTCAATGAAAGTCTGGCTGCGGGAAAGGTACCCATGGAATGGAAGGAAGGTAAGATAGTGCCATTGCATAAGGGCGGTAGCAGACTGGAATCTAATTATAGGCCAGTTTGTGTGTCATCAGTAGTTAGTAAGATCTTGGAGAAAGTAGTGAGGGACCATGTACAGCATTGGGCAGATGAGGGTAATGAATTTGTGAAGGGGCGCTCTTGTTTTAGCAATATGCTAGCCTTTTATGATAAAGTTATAAGAGCATTCGATGAGGGATAGGCATATACTGCCATTTTCCTAGACTTGGCAAAGGCATTTGACAGGGTGCCACATGATAAGCTGATATTCAAGTTGCAGCACATGGGTTTGGATGTCAGATTGGTCAACTGGATTCAGGATTGGCTGTTCGATAGGTATCAAAGAATTGTGTATGGTGAAGCAATATCAAAGAGGTGGAAGGTTACAAGTGGAATGCCACAGGGCTCAGTACTGGGACCTATATTGTTTAACCTTTATATTGATGACATTGTCCGTGGATTGCAAGGGGATATTCGGTTGTTTGCAGGTGATGCAAAGCTGAGAAGGGTTATTAGTAATAGTGCAGATGTGGTAGCCCTGCTAGAGGATTTGAATAAGCTAGATAGATGGGCAAATGAATGGGGGTGTCAGTTTAATGCATCAAAATGTACGGTCTTGAGGTTTGGGACACATCGATGGGACGCTGCATACTCTATGGGAGGAGTTAAACTGGAGCAAGTAGGAGAGACAAGAGATCTGGGTTTGATGATTGATAGAAACCTGAAATTTAGGAAATATATTGCAAAGGTAGTTAAGGTAACACAAAGGATTGCTGCAATAATGAGAAGGACACTGACCTGCAGAGATAAAATGGTTATCATTCCGTTGTATAAGACTCTGATCAGACCACACTTAAATACATTGACCGAGAACGGTCAATGCATTTAAGGAGTGGTATGATAGACTTTGTGTTTCCTAGGAGGGTCCTCCCTCGATTAGTCTTGATAGACTTGTGTTTCTTAGAAAGGACCTCCCACGATGAGTCTTTTGACTCCATGGAGGCCTGAATAATAATTATAATAATTACAAATATATCCAATAAAGCTTTTAAAAATCTTAATATCATCAAAAGGATTTGTGGAACAAAGTGGAGTGAAAAACCAAAGACACTCAAAACTACACTTTACACTCAGGCAATGCATTTCACTCATCCACCGCTCTCAATGAAAAGAACCTGCTTCTCACATCTCTGCTCACATGTTTGTTCACATCATACGGCACTCAGATGACCCACTATGGAATATGCCTCATCAATCTGGGCTCCAGCTTCTACTAGCTGAAAAGAAAAACTTGACAGAGTACTATGAAGAGCAGCAAAATTTATCATAGGTGCAGTCTCATCCACAAATAATTTAAAAGCTCAACAAGAGCATGGGCTTCACATATTAGAAGATAGAAGAAACTCTCCATAGTTAAATTCACTAACAGAATCAGTAGCCAACAACAGGATCGCATCTCACTCAGGACTTTTGATGCCTGGACAAGAAAATCTAGACTAAAGAGATCATCTACGTTACAATGTGATCATGAAAACAGAAAACAGATTGACTTAGAGCACCTAGCCATTGAAATAAGCAAAGAGCCATTCTTTTCCACTATTTTACCAAAAAACACAACGATAAACTTAAATCTCCTCAAACCTTGTTCAAATAAGGATTCACAGCAAGAAAATAAAAGGACTTGACACTATACATCACTTAAACAATCCAAACTATGTCATTGCCTACACTGATGGATCATCTTATGAAGCACTCAACCAAGAAGGTTCAGGGGGTTTTCTAACTCTATCTGGAGGTGAGGAAATGCAAATCAAAACCACAGCTGGCAAAATAGCTTTAAACTTCACTTGTGAATTAACAGTCATACAAACAGCTTTCAAATTCTATCTCTCAAATCCAGTAATAAACATTACAGAAGGAATGACCATCTATAGTGACTCAAAATCTGCACTTGAGGCATTAAAAAAAAATGGAAAAATAAAACTCGCACAGAAAATTCAAGAAAAACTAACAATGTTAAATTTGAAAAATAAGAACTGTATACTGCAATGGATACCAGCCCATGTAAATATGTGTGTGTGTGTGAAGGCAATGATAGAGCAGACAGTCTAGCCAAAGAAGCAAGACATTTATCTCAAAAATTACGCCCACTATCACTAACTGATGCTAATGCTGATATTTTTTTATTAATGGATTCTTTTTGATTCTATAATCAGTTAGCAACTCTGGATGACGGTGATGATGAGGAGGCGGCTTCGCTTTATCTGATAGGTTCAGGCTCAAACGGCCCTTGCACCTTACATAATATATATTCGCAGTTATGTAAGGTGCAAGGGCCGTTTGAGACTGAACCTATCAGATAAAGCAAAGCTGCCTCCTCATCATCACCATCATCCAGATGCTAACGCTGTTGCAAAATAAAATTGGTAAAACAAACTATCAAGAAAAGGAATGAAATCAGTGAAATTAATGAAAATAAAGAAATAACCAGTCATCACCAGACTAAGGACGGAACATTTTAAAGGCATGAAAATTCACCAGACGGTAGTAGGAACCATGAAACATACAAAAACTGTCCAGGTGTTGAACTAACACCTGTCCATATTTATTCTTGTCCAGCAATTGCTACTGCTCTACCGAAAACTGACAATAACCCTAGAGAAAAGCTCTACTCCATCAAAGTTCAACAGATTGTGAAAGCAGTTCTACAGATCCAAGGTCATATCTAGAAGCTCTTCAATGGACTCGACAACAACACATCTCCCCTTCCTCCACTTCACGAGTCTTTGCAATTTTCATTCTCTCAATCTGTCCTCGTACTCACATTCCGAAAACCACTGACCGACAACCTTTGTGAATCTTCTCTGGACCCTTCCCAACATATCCTCTGCATCATAAAAAAACCTGGCAACCAAATCTGTGGCAAAATCCATATGAGGCCTGATCAAGGCCTTATATGAGCATGTTCTGAAAAGTTCTCGGCGTCGACCATAGATGGCAACACTATTGGCAAGATTTTTTTTTCCAAGTTGGTACATCTGTCATAAGTGTCCATGTGAAATTGAAAGTCATTCTATCAAGTAGTGTGTTTTATACAGCTGTCTGAAGCAAAGATGTTGTCTGTATCCCTTGAAATGAATAAAATTGAGTATCGTGCGGTTATAAAATTCTTTGTAAAAAGAAGGTTTAATGGCAAAAGAAATTCATTCGAAGTTCATAAAAGTTTATGGGCACTCTTCTCTTTTGTTTTCGACAATTAAGAAATGGGCTGCCGAGTTTAAACATGGCCTTACCAGCCTTGAAGATGATCTACGTGAAGGATGTCCAAAAAGTGTAACAACACCAGAAATCTCTCATCACATGCACGATATGGTATTGGATGACCAGCGAGTCAAAGTGCATGAAATTGTTGAGGCTATAGGCATTTCAAAAGAAGGTGTAGGATATATTTTGCATGAAGAATTGCAAATGAAAAAGCTTTGCGCAAGATGGGTGCTGCGCTTGCTCATAGCAGATCAAAAACGTACTCGCATGAAAATCTCTGAACAGTGCTCTGAGCATTTTAACAAGAATAAAACTGATTTTGTGCATCAATTTATTACTATGGATGAGACTTGGATTCACCATTACGCAATAGAATAGAATGCAAACAGCAGTCAAAACAGAACCAGTTGTTCAGCACCAAAGAAGACAAAGTCAGTTTCATCAGCAGGAAAGGTCATGCACCAGTGTTTTGGGATGCTAAGGGCATTTTGTTTATTAATTATCTTGAAAAGGGTAAAAAAATAACCGGGGAATATTATTCTGATTGTTTAACCAGACTAGGGGAAAAAATTCGTGAGAAAAGATCCAGTTTGCAGAATCAAAAAATCATCTTTCATCAGGACAATGCACCTGCCCACAAAGGTGTTTTGGTAATGGGAAAAATTAAGGGATCTGCACTAAGAATTGTTGGAACATCAACCCTATTTCCCAGATTTGGCTCCCTCTGACTTCTATCTCTTCCCAAAACTAAAACTCTTCTTCACTGGTCAGTGTTTTTCTTAGAATCAAGAGGTGATTGCAGATGTAAAGGGATATTTTGCAGATCTTACTGAGAACCACTACAGGGATGGAATAAATGTATTAGTCTTAAGGGAGATTATGTTGAAAAATAAAAATAATTTTAAAATTCTAAATTCATTTCTTCATTGTTAGCCGAGAACTTTTCAGACCACCCTTTTAGAATGGAATAATAATCTCTTTATTTCTGCATGTCAGATTCCTCTACATCATTGTTGTTATCTGATGTGACATATTTACAACTTCTGCAGGATGGCCCTGAATTTCAGATCCTTGTACACTGCCACTCCAAAGTCTCTCATCTTCTCTACTTCCTTTAAAGTTTCCCAATGACATGTATACTTTGCATCCCATCGTTTCTTACCAAATCTCAAAATCCTACACTTGGCAACATTGAGCTGCAGTTCCATTTACCTGCCCATTCATTAAATCTGTTCAAGTCCTCCTGTAAAGTCATAACATCTTCAATCTGCATCTCCCCAATTTTGCATCTTCTGCAAACAGCTTCAGATTACTAGTTAAACCCATTCCGATATCATTAACATACAGATTGAACAACAATGGTCCCAAAACTGATCCCTGCACTACAAAAATGGTGACCTGCTCTTTTGGGATACTTGACCCTCCGTATACAACTGTCTGATACTCGTCTAACAATCAGTCACAAATCCAACTCAGAAATCTGTTATTCATTCTCATTTGTTTCAATTTATTTAACAGCTTCTCATGTGGCATTCTATCAGAAACGTTTGCAAAGTCCAAGTACACAACTGTATATGCATCTTCCCTCTCCAAGTTATTTATCACCTTGTTATAGTATATAAGTAAGTTAAAACACATGATCTCTCCTTTAACAAACCCATGCTGATAACCATGAAGAATGCTTCTGATAACCCATTTCTGTATCCTACTTCTCACCAATCTGTCCAGTACCTTCACTAAAACTCCAGATATACAGGCTGGCCTATAATTTGAAGCCACAGCCTAATCATTACCTGTGTGAAACAATTTTACCTTCTTTCCACTCCCTTGGAACCTGTGTTGTTGTATGTCTTATTAAACAGGCTTGCCCAATGCTACTGACTATTCCCTATCGCCTTATTGACAACAAGGTTATTTATTTCCTCAAATACCTCCTGCTCACTCACAATTAAGCCATCCTCTCCTATGTCCTCTACATGTAAGTTCCTCATGATTCTACCTTGATCAAGATGAAACACCCTTATAAATTGATCACTGAATACCTCAACAATATCTTTTGAAAAAGTTCCCATTCTATCATTTTCATCCATTAAAATCACCTTACCATAATCATTCTTCTTTATACTTGCCACTTATCTAAAAAAATCTAGGTTTTTCTTTCCCTGATTTGCTAATGTCTGCTCATACTGCTCTTTTGTTATAGTGCTGGAAGAAGAAGGTACTCCAAAGTACCTTTTTCTACCAGAATTCATGCTTAAATCCATCATTAATCCATTTTACATCTCCTACCTTAATTCAGCCTTTTGGCCTTAGGAATACATTCACACATTTATGCTGTTATCTATTTTGGGAAGACTTTGATAAAAATTTAGACAATAAATATTCTGAAGATGGCAGGATATTTTGAAAGATGTTGAAAAAGCTCAAAAATGGAGGAAATTCTGTAAAAGGAATTAGAGATGATAAAAGTGATAAGAAAACTGGAGAAAAAGATATCCTTGAAGTATGGAGTAATTATTTTGAAAAATTTCCGAATGAACAATCAGTGACAGCACAGTGATTAAAAAAAAGAGAAGCTATTCAAAATGCTACAGTTGTATGGTCTCAGTAGGGCATTATATCAAGCAATAGTTAGTCTTTATTTGAATTGTAAGTCAGCAATTAGAATTGAAGGAAGTACAGGAAGATGGTTTAATGTTAAATCTAGTGTCAGACAAGGATGTACATTATCCCCTCTGTTATTCATTATTTATATTATTATTATTATTATTATTATTATTATTCAGGCCTACATGGAGTCAAAATACTCAACGTGGGAGGTCCTTTTTAAGAATACAAGTCTATCAAGACTCATCGAGGGAGGTCCCTCCTAGGAAACACAAAGTCTATCATACCACTCCTTAAACGCATTGACCATTCTCGCTCTCACTACTCTATCAGGCAATGCATTCCATGGTTCAACCACCCTCCATGTAAAGAAACCGCTCCTCACCCTCTTTGGGTGAGGAGAGGTGATATGGATCGCAATATGATGGAAAATGGTATTAAACCTGATATCAGAATTGGGGAAGTCAACTCTTCACTTTATGCAGATGATGTTATACTTCTAAATAAATCTGCTACAAGTCTACAAGATTCCCTGACTAAATTGATTAACTGTTGTAATAGATATGGTATGAAGGTCAGCAATAACAAGACAAAGACAGTGAAAATAGGTAAAAGCATTGAAAATATCAGTTGCATTGTGAATGGAGAACCTATAGAACAAGTAAAACATTTCAGCTACTTGGGTACGATTTTTAGTGAAGATGGTAAATTAAATATGGAAATAGACAACAATATCAACAAAGCTGGTATGGTAGGAAGTCAACTAAATAAATTTATATGGAATAAGAGAGAAATTAGTCAAAACATTAAATTAGCTGTATACAAGCTAGTGTTCAAATCAATTTTAAGTTATGGATCTGAGAGCTGAGTTAGAAGTAAAACACTTGACTTGACCAAAGACTAGAGATCACAGATATGAGAGTCCTGAGAAAGATTACGGGCGTGAACAGATGGCATCAATTGTAATATCATATTAAAAATAAGGATATTAGGAAATAACTTGACATTGTCAGCATCCAGGAATGCGTTAGCAGAGCTAATCTCAGGTGGTATGGTCACTTAAACAGAATGAGAGAGGAAAGATTAGCAAAACAAATGTTTTCTGCCGGGTTTGCAGGAAAATGACCCAGAGGAAGACCAAGATACAGGTGGATTGATACAGTAAAAAGTGCCTTAGAAGATATAAATATACGATCTGACAATGTTGGAGCCTTGACAGGTAACAGATTTCTTTGGTGAAAAATTGTAGATAGGAAATTAGTAATGATGTCAATTTTTCATGTAGTACTATCATATATTGTACATCCTTTGAGGATATATGTCAGGAATTTGATGATAATAAATTTGATATGAAAATCAACAATAAAAAGACATAAACATTGAAAATAGGCAGAAACGTTGAAATCATCAACTATCTTGAATGGTTAACCTATAGAACAAGTAAAACATTTCAGCTATTTAGGCACAATATTTTTAGTGAAGGTGATGAATTAAATGCAGAAATAAACTACAGAATTATTAAAGCTGCTATGGCAGTTAATCAGGTAAATAAGTTGTATATGTAATAAGAAAGAAATTAATTAAAATACTTAATTAGCTGTATACAAGACAGTGTTCAAATCAATTTTATTTTATGGATCTGAGAGCTGGGTTAGAAGTAAAACACTTGACCAAAGACTACAGACTGCAGATATGAGTGTCCTTAAAAAGATTAGGGGTGTGAACAGATGGCATCAATGGCAATAGCATATTAAAAATGAGGATATTAGGAAAGAACTTGACATTGTTAGCAGAGCTAATCTCAGCAGCATGGTCACTTAAACAGAATGGGAGTGGAAAGATTAGCAAAACAAGTGTTCTCTGCCAGGTTGGCAGGAAAAAGACCCAGGAGAAGACCTAGATACAGGTGGATTGATACAGTAAAAAGTGCCTTAGAACAGCGCTTCCCAAACTGTGGGCCACAGCCCCCTTGGGGGCGGTAGGATTTGTTGAGGGCGGGCTGCGAAATAATGAAAACAAATTTAAAATGTTTTAAGACTAAGTAGATTTTTTTTATCTTAAAATAAACGTATTTAACTTTTATTATTTATTATTTCTTTTTTGTTATTTTTTATATTTTAATGGAAAAATTCACACATTGGTGTTGTTCACAAACTTTGCTTCCTGCGTATTTCGGTGCTTAATGAATATTAGTAAATATTGCTTATTCATATGTTTCATTTCAAAACAGTGGTTAATTGTATTTACTTCGAATGCTCTCCAGGGAAGCACCAAATCTTCCTGTCCCTTTCATCAATCAGGGACTGTTGATATTGACTTTATATACATATCAAAACTTGTTTTATATTATCACTGTCATCCGAGCTAGTTTTCTGTTACCAATAAAACTTTTGCATATACTTCACACATGAAAAAAAGCTTAAACAAGTTCATGTGGAGAGATAGTATCTCGCTTGCAGTGGTAAACAACACGCCCTCCCTAACAGCCACTATACTGCAGAGTCAATAAAAACAAGTACTTTTATTATGCCAGTGAATAAGGTATGAGGAGTCTGTGTAATATATTTCTCAACAAATAGTGCAATTAGAGACAACTAGGATAAAAACACACTAATTAATGAATCACATGTCCCCCTCATACAGAAACTATGCTGTATATATAGACTGAAACAAAACCATATGTTGCATGGGCAAACATAGTATCTAACTAAAAATTATTGTTATTAATTAGATGTGTGTGAGTTCGATTTCCCAAGGCAGCAATAACATTCAACCAAATGTGTTAAAATTCGTAAAAGTGTTAAAACTAAGTAATATATATATATATATAATGAATGTTATGGCAGTTTCACATATGGAATTCGGTTGAAGAGAGTTAGCATTTCAACTCAATTGTCAGCTATGCTTTTATCTTTCAGTTGCGCGATCTTTTGTTAATACCGCACCAATCATATGCACGTTTTAATAACCTGCCTTTGCTGTCTGTTTCGCGTTAGGCTTAATTACTGTAAAGGGAGAAAAGTCACAAAAGAGAAAAATGTTCCTGGTCCAGGGATTCCCTTATTCAGGTAATATTCACTAATTTCATGTTATCAGTCTGTGGTGTGCCAGTATTGATAAGTGGTGATATTATTTGATCTATTCTACATTAAAAAATTTAACCCTGAGATGGATAAGTGGCTGATAAAAAAATAAAAAAAAAATTCTGTGAACAATCAGAAAAAGCTGAAACAGACTCAAAAAAAAAAGGACAGTATTTCATATTTTACCAGAACAGCCCGCATCGTCTTCAGAACCAAACGGTAAGAGGCAAAAAAATGTAATATATGCATTTGATTTTTGCAATATTCGCTGTGTATGTTTTGTATTGAATATAAATACAATAAATATTATAATAATATATCTCTCTATTACGATTTTTTTTCGAGGAGGGGCCGTGAAATATTTTAATTTTTGCAAAGGGGTCCCTGACATCCAGAAATTTGGGAAGCACTGCCTTAGAAGATAGAAATATAAGATCTGACAATATTGGAGCCTTGACAAGTAACAGATTGATTTGAAGGAAAATTGTATATAGGAAATTAGTAATGATGTAAATTTTTCATGTAGTACTATCATATATTATACATCCTTTGAGGGTTCATGTCAGGAATTTGATGATGATGATAAATTTGATATGAAAATCAACAATAAAAAGGCACAAAGAATGAAAATAGGCAGAAACATTGAAAATGTTAACTATCCTGAATGGGGGAGCCTATAGAACAAGTAAAACATTTCAGCTATTTAGGCACAATATTTTTTAGTGAAGGTGGTGAATTATTAAATTACAGAATTATTAAAGCTGCTATGGCAGTTAATCAGCTAAATAAATTTTATATGTAATAAGAAAAATTAATAAAAACACTTAATTAGCTGTATACAAGACAGTGTTCAAATCAATATTATTTTATGGATCTGAGAGCTGGGTTAGAAATAAAACACTTGATCAAAGACTGAAGGCTACAGATATGAGAGTTCATAGAAAGATTAGGGTCATCAACAGATGACATCAATGCAGAATTGTATTAAAAACAAGGATATTAGGAAAGAACTTGCCATTGTGTTAGCATTGATGAATGTGTAAGCAGAGCTAATCTCAGAGGTATGGTCACTTAAATGGAATAGAACGGTAAGATTTGCAAAACAAGTGTTATTTGCCAGGTGAGCAGGAAAAAGGTTCAGAAGACCAAGCTGCATCTGAATTGATATATAAATATGTTTTGGTTATAGCCTTTCAGCTGTTTAGTGGCAGCTATATATATGCCACCATCTAGGAAAATGACTATAAGCAAGGTGGTTTCCCATTGCCTTCCTTGCCATACTATATCCTATGACTACATCCTGTGTGTTCTCAGGGCCGGCTTGCCTGCTTGCGGGATGAAAAACCCCAGGTAAACTTGTGTAAAAAACCCTGCTGTCCACACCTAAGACTGCCTAACTTGGCTATGATTGAGGAAGATCCTTCAGCTCCTCATGTTGTTGATGGGAATCGAACCTAGGACACTCCTTCCCCAGGCATATGGTTGTGAAACGCATAGCCACTAGGCTAACCGTGCAGACTATATAAATATAAGATCAAATAATGTTGGAGACTCAATAGATTAATTTGGAAGAAAATTGTTGATCCGATGTGAGGAATGATGTGTCTTTTTCATGTAGTTCTATAATAATGTCCTGTAAACCCCCTGAAACTACATATCAGGAATTTGATGATGAAGGCTCCTATCCATGAAACGTTTTTATGTAAATTTATAATACATTAGTACCATTTGCTTAAGTATTTCATTTTCTCTTTTATGTTGATTTTTATGATTTTGCATTTTCTTTAATTGATTTTTCAACTGTCTGGAAATTCTGCTCCAGAGACCAAACATGGAACTTTTTCATGCCATTTCAGTCATCTGTTAAGCTGGGCAGTGGGATGGTGGTCTCCCACCAGGTGATGAACTTCATCTCCCAACTAAATCAATCACAATCGTACATACCTGTGGCACGATTTGACTCACAGTCTATTGGGTTGGGATTGGATATGTAACCTCTCTGCAAACTAGGCTAGCAATTAACAGCAGAGTAAGATAATTATATGGTAAGGGAGAGAAAGCCTGTTTTAATGCTTGAAAAATTTGCAGTCAGTTTCACTATTTGATCCACATTGACCAGTAGGGAGATTAACAGTGAATGCTATCAGTGCATGTAATCCTGATAGAAAGAAAGTATCAGTGATGCTTGCTGATCAGGATAATGTTGCTATACAGTTAGCATGAAATATAATTTTTATTGCATGCAATTTTTGGTTTCTTTATAGTTAACATAATTCATATGCTTATAGGCCTGGAAATGTTGGAGGGTACAGATGAAGAAATATATAAACAACTTGGATTAGTGAACAAAGGAAGGGTAATTATTATCGGTGATTTTAATTATAGTGGTATAGATTAGAATGAAGAGTAGCATTTGAGAATATGGAAAATGAATTTCTCGAGTTCTGGAGAGATAACTATCTCAGTCAGCAAATAAAGGAGGGCATGTGATGTTCAAGAGTTTTATATCTGATCATTTCATCAGAGGATATACCTGTGAGTGGGGTTTCACACTTTCCTCTAGGTTGATGAGAGTGATCATAAAGTGATCACCAGATTTGTGGCTAGCCATATGCAGACTTGTGTGAGGAAAGGATATATGTGGAATTGTAAGACTGGTGATTATGACAAGCTTAGGAGACATCTTGAAGCTGTAGCATGGAATGTGGAGCTGAGCAGTAAGGAAGTAAATGCTGCTTGGAAACTGACAAAGAAATACATGACAGCATCAATGTGTGGATGTATTTGGAAGACCAAAAGACTGAATAAGATAGATGTATAATGGATGAATGAGGAGCTAAAGCATGAAATCTGGATGAAGAAGGTACATTGGAGGTAGTATAAAAAGAATAATGTTAATAATGAGTTACATGAAGAGTATAAAGAACAAGCCTTGAGAGTGACTCAGTTAGTAAGGAAAACAAAAGTGCAGTATGAGCAGAAATTGGAAAATCAAGAAAAACCCTAGAGCACTTTTTAGATATGTGGCAAGTAGAAGGAAGAATCGTCATGGTAAGGTGATTTTAATGAATGAAAATGGTAATTGCTGGAACACATTGTTGAGGTATTCAGTTATCAATTTATAAGGATGTTTCATCCTGATCAATATGGAATCATAAGGAACTTAAGTGTAGAGGACATAGGAGAGGATGGCTTAATTGTGAGTGAGCAGGAGATATTTGAGAAAATAAATAACCTTGGTGTGAATAAGGCAATAGGGAATTGTCAGTAGCATTGGCAAGCCTGTTTAATAAGACTTACAACAGCACAGGTTCCAAGGGATTGGAAAGAAGGTAAAATTGTTCCACTGCATAAAGGTGGTGATAAGGCTGTAGCTTCAAATTATAGGCCAATCTGTATATCTGGAGGTTTTAGTGAAGGTACTGGACAGATTGGTGAGAAGTAGGCATAGGTGTGTTGGGACTGGCTCGCATGAGCCGGTTGTTAAAATTTTTCAAATTTAGTAAGGCAGTTGTTAATGTTTTTAAGTGGCGAGCAGGTTATTAAAATTCTTTATGAAAGGATAAATGATGAATGATAGTATATACTTTTTCTCATAAATATTGAAATTTTTTCAATATTTATGAAATTGTATAATAAACACTTACATATATTATTATTATTTTTATCATCAAAAATAAATGCATAAAGGAGAATTCACAGAACACAAACTCAATTTACGAACGGAAATTTGGAAACAATTTTATTTACTAAACAATGTCTGTATTCGTTAAAACACAAACAATTTATCAAAACTCCCATACTGGGCATTTGAATAAACAATAATGCCTTATTTTTCTACGAATTTCCAAGAACTTGCAACATTAAGTTCTTGGAAATGCAACATTGTTGCACTACTGATAAATATATATACAAATTTGTTGCAACGGCTACAGTGAGTCTCTGGTCATTTGATCAACTACTCACAGTGTATAACTGTGCCAGTCATAAACATAAACAGGATTTCATTTGATGTTTTTATTTCATTTTTTTTTTTGTTTATAATTAAAATAATTTTAATCAGGGTTAGAGTTTTGCAGTCGAAAAAGCAGATATTCGTTAGTTGAAAAAATGAAATAGAAATAAGCAACAATAAATATTCTTCTGTTTTTTAATAAATGTATGTAAGAACAACATAATGCCTTTCCATTAGAAAAATGTTAAGAAAATTTTTTTTTCTAGCCCTTGCTATTCAAAATGTCGAAGAAGCAAAGCGATTTACGAAACTTCTTAAACATTAAAAGGACAAAATTTGAAGAAGCAGAAACAAAGACATCTGAAGATACAATAGAACTTTGTGACGAATCGAATTCTTCAAATATTATAGAAGACTCGATCTGTGACGATAATGAAAATTCCTTATTAGGATAAAAATCTAATCCTTCTCTTCCAGATTGTTGGTGTGAAAAACAACTAATAACTTTTTTTAGAACAGCATAAATGGCTTGATATAAATGAAGGAAAATTGGGATGCAAAGATTGTTTCAAAGTTTGAAATATAGGACATTTAGGAGTATCTGTGGAGAAACGTGCATGTATCAAAAGAATGGAGTACGTATTGGATTGTCCAAATGGAAAATGTTCTAGACAGGCTTCTTTGAGAAAAAAAATTGGAGAACATAATTTGTCAAAATCACATAGTCTTGTACAGGATTTATTAAGCAAATCAGCCAATAACACTATACCAAATTTAATAAAAAAAATAAATTCTAAACTGATTGAAATTACTATGAAAATATTTAGCACTGTGTATAGTTTAATAAAACAAAATAAACCCTTGGGTGATAATGAAGGGGCACTAGAATTGCAAACAAAAACAGTGTTGACATACGAAATTGTTTACATATGTGATATAGTGCTACAAATATTGCAGAGCATATTGCAAATGAAATTAGAATAAAAATACAGTAGAACTCGGTTATAACGATCACGGTTACAGCGAATTCACGTTTATAACGAATAATTTTGAAGGTATATTTGAATTACATTTGATTTAATGCATGTATTTCATGTTTATTACGAATTCGTTTCACAGGAATAACGAACGAATAATGCATGTTAGTCGTTCCTTTACTGACATTTCGTACGTATGCATTTTCTGGTTGTGGAAAAATGTCGGGAATCAAACGGAAAATTTTATCAGTTTCCAAAAAAGTAGAAATTATACGGGAGGTGGAAAGTGGCCAATCAAATCTGACAGTAGCAAAGAAGTATGGTTTGTCCCCATCTACAATATCAACAATTTGGAAGAATCGCGAGTTGACTCTGAAAGCTTTTGAAAACAATTTATCAAAGTGTTGTTACGATGTAAATTATATTATTTATATCTCTACTTATTTGTTATAATACATTTGTACTCTAATTGTTTAGATTAACTTCTATTGTTTTATATCTTTCTTTTATCCTACCAGCTGCACCATTTATGTTGTGACTTTTTCTTATCCTTTGTCTTTACTATCCTCTCCACTCCGTCATTTATGTTATTGCCCTTTTCTTATCTTGTTTGCTATTTCTTTACTTAATTAGTTATTTACCCTTTATCTACCCTTTCTTTACTAATCCAATATTCTATCTTTCTTAAATTCAAAACTCGTCTAACACCACTGTATCTTACTTACACACATTTATCTCTTATAATTTAAACTCTACAATCAAACTGTCTCTCCTTCAGTGCTTTACAGTCCTATTGGCCTCTCTATGTCCTAATCAAACAATCTGAAGAAGTTCACCCTATAAGTATTAACACATTTATATTTATGCTGTGCCAGCTAATACCTAGGTAGCAAGGATTCTTGTTCAGGGTGACCCCTTTAGAGAGTTAATGATTATTTGATCAAGCATAAATTTATCTCTCCCCCCCGCTTGTCCTTTTCTTTCTTACAGTCGTGGCTTACTTATTGCATTAGTATTCATGGGTTTATCCCGCTTGGTTCGTTGTTATTTTTATGAGCGGTAGTTTTGAATTCATATAACATAGGCAGATCAGGAAAGTACATGAATGAAACCATTTCATTAGCTTTAAGGTGATACACTATAATGCATTTCAAAACAGGATAATATGGTTGCACTTAACTCAGATCAAAAGCTCTAATTAACTTGTACTTATCACACATACTAAATCTTAATAACCTTAAATACAATCATAAAGTAAAATTCATAGATTATCATTAAGCCATTCAGATATACGTGGCTATCAGTGAACACATCAGCACAATTACACTTTTAGTTTAACATAATCTTGTATCTATTCGGCCTCTTGGGCAAACAATTCTTAACACTGTCTCGGACACGTATCTAGTTGTAGGCCACTCTTACAGTTCTTTAAGTTCAGTCCAATTTAAACGTTCACACAGAAAATTCACTCTCTTCTTACAACTGGAATTAGTATTTCAAAAGTCTACTTTACCATTTCTGTCCTTGAACTCTTAAAACTTGTTCCCGCCTTGTCTAATCATCAAGGCCTTCAAATGTAATCGCTTTGGAGGATATCTTCCGTAGATCTGTGCGAGTAGAATCTCCAAGGGAAACATGGGAGGTGGCACGGTAACGTCGCCTTGAATGGACGGCTCAATTTAGTCCCTCCGTCGTACGACAACATCACAGCTATCCTAGAACACGGACATAACTTGGCCCAATACGAACGCTATGACGGATGAACTAAGTGCCTTCCACAACTGGCCAGGGACTTCCCTCCTACGATGAGCAGGACCACCCCGAGAGATCAGGAATCCAACCTTCATGCAAGGCCTTTTTGTTCAATTTTCTCCTCTCGGTAAATCTCGATATTTGCGATACGCGTTAACTCGGTCACGTGTGTCCACGTCAATCTCATTAGCTCCCTCTACTATTTTCTTGCACGTGTGTCTGCCTCCTTTTCCTGGAAGACGCTTAGGTTTCCCTTTCCAGTACTTTCATAATGCAGGACAGTAAAAGTGACCCTTGAACCCTGACTCACAGACTTTACTTTTGCATTACAAGAGGCTGGGTTTTCAAATGGATTTTGCCAGCTTACATGGATTTCTATTATCAGGCCCACACTTAATACAGATTATATGTAAACACTTTATACAATTTTATACAATTCCTTAAACTTTATCTTGACTTGTATTCACAAACAACTTATTTTTTCTATTGCCAACGTTCCATGTTTTCTGCCTGAGTAGGGTTAATGTTACCTGAATATTTTAATATAAACCTTTTTAATGCTTATTCAGGACACAACAGTGTAAAAAACTTAAAAAGTGTAATAAAAGTGATGTTGATGATGCACTTCTTTCGTGGTTTAAAGTGCAAAGAATCGCTGGCTGCTTACCTATTCGCGGAGCAATTTTGAAAGTTCAAGCCAAAAAATTTGCTGTTCATCTTAGTTATAGCGATTTTAAATGCAACAATGGGTGGATTGATCCCTTTATGAACTGAAACAATATATCTATGCAAAAGTAAGTGGCGAGGCATTGTCCATTGACAACAACATTGTTTCTGACTTGATCAAGAATGTATGGCCCGACATCTAACAAAGATATGGATACAACAACATTTATAATGCAGACGAAGCAGGGGTTTTTATAATTTAACGCCCGATAAAACTTTTCAATTTAAAAATGAAAAGTGCAACGGCGGAAAACTTATCAAAAATAGACTCGCAGTTTTAGTTTGTGCGAACATGACCGGTAGCGATAAAAGAAAGCTTCTTGTAATTGGAAAATCGGCAAAGCTTAGATGCTTTAAAAACATAAAGAAACTTCATAAATTTAGTTTAATCCTAATACTTTCAGGAGCAAACAAAGTTTGCACCTGAAAGTATCTTCAGGACTGGGGTAAGGTGGTGCAACACCAGGGCGACTCCTTGCAAAGGTGGAGCAAGATACTATCACTCCTATCTTAGTATCTCCCATAATGCAAAACACATCTCTTTGCGGATATGTCTAATGTTATGCATTAAGGGAAGGGCCACTACCCAGTCTAGTTTCGACCTTTATTGAGGTCTCTTCAGTGGGAGCCAGGCCCAAGTGGAGATACCAGCCAGAAGTGTTAGCAAGGTCACCTCTACCTATAGGAGTTGCCAAATGGTGTGCCACCTTTTTAATAAATTACTCTGGATTTAGAGAAAGATGTTGAAAGTCTTGCTCCTCCTTTGCAAGGAGTCGCTCTGGTGTTGCCCCACCTTACCCCAGTCCTAAAGATACTTACAGGCACAAACTTTGTTTGCTCACACTTGGATAAAGGATTATACTAAATTTATTATATTCTAACCAAGTGAAAAATAAACTTTCAATAAAGAAACATCCTGTTAATTATACAGCGAATAAGAAGGCCTGGATGACATCTTCAATTTTCAAAAATGAAATTCGCAAGTGGGATAAAAATCTTCGCAGTGAAAACCGGAAAATTTTGTTATTGATAGAAAACTGACTTGCCCATCCTGTAGTGGCTAATTTAACAAACATAAAACTTGTTTTTTTGTCACCGAATGTTACATCTGTCTTGCAACCACTTGATCAAGGCGTAATTAGATTTTTAAATCCCATTTTCGTCGTCTGTTAGTCTTGGAACTGATAGAACGCAGAGAAAAATATGCAGAAAATGCTTATGCTTACGACTCGAAGATCAGTGTACTTCACGCAATATGTTTAACGAGTGATGCTTGGAATTTGGTGTCATCGTCTATGATACAAAACTGTTTTAAGAAAGCCAGTCTTGCGGAATACGAGTGCGAATCTGAAGAAGATGAAGAGGATAACTTACCATTATCAACGTGGTTAAAAGCGCGAAACTTGAACAATTTTGAAACGTGTGCAGAGATTGATAATTTTGTAGACCTTGATAATGGCGTCGCAACTTTGGGTATACTGACAGACGCTGACATCTTAAAAAAATCTCTCCTACACCAGAAGAAGATAGTAGTAGTAGTGACTCTGAGGAAGATAATAGCAATGATGAGAAAATCGTTACCTGGTGTGAAGCAGAAAGTGCTTCACATATTTTAACAAGATTTATGGAATCGTAATCTGTAGGTTCAGACGACATATTCAAGCATCTTAGTGGTATAAGGAACAATTTCAAACGTATGAAATATGCATCTTGTGCAAAGCAAAGCACGCTTGATGATTTTTTTATGTAAAAATGGGAAGTTTTAAAAATAAATTTTTGTTCTTTATAAGTATGTATGCACATATGTATTTATGTTACCCAATATACCTATGCTGAGAAAAATTTGAAAACATTTTTAATTCGCTCAAATTATGACCTTCTTGGATATAACAAATAACGGTTATTACGAACAAATATATGCGGTCCCGTGGAATTCGTTATAACCGAGTTCTACTGTATTTATAAATGTGATCAACAAGAATTCTAAAATTTGCATTATAATTGATAAAGCATCCACACTTTCGAAAAGAAGTACTTTAGTAATCTATTTACAATGTAGTGTGCCATCCATCTCCAATCCAGTTATATATTATTATTATTATTATTATTAAAACAAGACCTCATGGAGTCAAAGACTCATCTAGGAGGTCCTTTTATCTTACACACACATCTCATCATACCGTGTCTTAAACACATTCAAACTACTTGCAGACACCACGCTCTCAGGCAGGGCATTCCAATCACTCACAACTCTGCACGTAAAAAAACCTGCCTCTCACTCCCTTACTCACACCCTCCTTATACAGTTTCCAGGGATGACCTCTGGTTCTCCCCTGATCTCCCACTATTCTCTGCAGAACTTCTCCACCATTGATCCTATAACAACCCCTTACCAACTTGTAGGTCTCTATCATATCTCCCCTCTTCCTTCTCTCCACAAGACTCTGCAAATTACATCTTTTCAATCTTTCCTCATACTCAACATTCCAGAGGTCAGAAACTACCTTAGTCATTCGCCTTTGGACCCTTTCCAACATCTCTTCATCCTTCTGAAAACCCGGTGACCAAATCTGGGCACAATAGTCCAAGTGTGGCCTAATCAAAGCCTTATACATTGGAACAAGTATCTCCCTACTTCTACATGTCAGTGTCCTCCGCATGGAGGACATGCGGAGGACATGCGGGCATTTATGTTGTTTGTTGCATTGAAAGAACTGATATCTACAACTGCAGAAAATATTTTAAATATTTTAATGTCCACATTGAATCAATTTGGTGATTATGAATATTTACAAGCAAATTTTTAATAGCTTTTTGTTCTGGTGGTGCCAGTACAATGCTAGGAGGAAGTCTGGAGTGGAGTGGCTACCAAATTAATGGAAAAATTTCCAAAAATAACTGTTTGGCATTGTTTAAATCATAGCTTCAGCTAGCACTTGACGATTCAATTACTGATATAAAACAAACAAATCATTTAAAAATATTTTTAGATAAAATTGATTCAATTTATCACCAATCAAATAAAAATCAAATAGAACTTGCAGCTATAGCAAAAGAACTCGATATAGAGATGATTAAAATTGGGCAAGTTCTCGGGCTGCGATGGGCCGCATGTAGTTTGCGATCTGCTAAAGCAGTATGGTGAGCATATCCTGCTTTGTATCAGCATTTTGCTCAGTCTGCAGCTTATACTGGTATGCCAAAAAGATTAACAAATATAATTTTTTTTTTAATGATCTGGCTCTAATAATAGATATTCTCAAAGAATTTTCTTTACTTTCAATCGGCCTTCAATCTCAAAAAACAAATTTAACCAAAGCTCAAACATTTATAAAGCGTTCAATACGTGCTTTTGAATTTCTTAAAAACAATCACGGTAAGCATGAGCAACAAATTAATGAGTTAATGGAATCTGACAAATATAAACATATTCCATTTTATAACGACACAAAAATAATGTCACTTCCTAAAAAATAATTGCTTGACAAAATTATTTATTTTATGAATTTTTGACCTTTACCCAGTGAAGCTAATAAAGATATCTCAGAATTATTCGATTTACTAGATGAATCCACATGGCCCTATGAAAAATTAACTTCACCTTGGATGGAAGGGGAAAGAAAATTAGATCACTTAATTGAAGTTTTGAAATACCAGATAAATAAAAAATGATTTTCGAGACCTTGTGGACGACAACATAAAGGGAAAAACTGAATCAGTTCCTACAACAATTAAAACAGCTAGAAAAATAATTAACACTATAGCAGTCAGTAGTGTAGAAGCTGAAAGAGGCTTTAGTTTAATGAATGTGATATGTTCAAAACTTAGAAACAGTTTGATGGTCGAACATATTTCTGATTTCATGACAATTAATTTACAGGGCAAAGAATTAAAAGAATGGGATGCTACACCTTTCGTAAATTCCTGGATAAATAAAAATCACAGATACGAGGGTACGACAGAAAAAGGAGAAGAATTTTAGTCAAAATCAAATTTCTGTTTGGAAATTATTATAAAAATTTTGGAAAAATATTTTTCAATAAAAATAAACATTGAGTTATTGTTTAGTTTTGTTATTATCACAATTTGTTTCATGAAAGGATTTGAAAACATTCACTATGTATCCTGCCACAGACCGATGTGATATTCATTAATTAAATACCTTTGAATTTTCATTGTAATTTGCCGTCATAGTGTAATTTCTCGTGAATATTGCCCCGGTCTATAAGAGGCTCACAGATAAGTATGTGAAAAAAACCCTAAAACATGGTGGCAAAATATTCTACGCTGGCTTGTCCCTCTTTTCCCACACTTTTTCCCTGGTCACATCAGCCCCAGTTCTATACTTTGTGGGGTCTTGTGCAAAATAAAATTGCGATGCCCCTCAAAGATAAAAAATAATTAGTTTAGGGCACTTGCTTTGCCAGTGCGGGATCCTCTACCTCCGCACAGTTCGCACCAGCCCTGGGTCACATAAAGCAGCTGATTGTTAAAAATTTACCAAACATCACTGGAAGTAGGATACAGAAATGTGTTGATAATAGCAGTATTCTCTGTGATTATCAGTATGAGTTTGATAAAGAGAGATCATGTTTTTCTGTGTTACTTATGTACTATAACAAGGTGACAAATACTGAAGATACACATACGGTGTACTTAGATTTTGCAAAATCTTTGGATAGACTGCCACACAAGAAGCTGTTAAATAAATTGAAACAGATAGGATTGGATAACAGACTTCTGAGTTGGCTTAGTGACTGACTGTCAGATAGATATCAGAAAGTTGTATATGGGGATCTAGTATCCCAAAAGAGGAATGTCACTAGTGGCATACTGTAGGGGTCAATTTTGGGACCATTGTTGTTCACTTTGTATGTTAATGATATTGAGATGGGTTTAACTAGTGATATGCAGCTCTTTGCAGATGATGCAAAATTGGGTGCAGAGTGAGGAAAATGTTATAGCCTTACAGGAGGACTTGAATAGATTGCATGAATGGGCAGGTTGGTGGAACTGTCAATTCATTGTTTCAAAGTGTAAGGTTTTGAGATTTGGTAAGCAACGATGGGATGCAAAGTATACACTGCTGAAGAAATTTTAAAGGAAGTAGAGGAGATGAGAGATCTAGGAGTAATGGTCAACAAAGACCTGAAATTCAGGGGCCATATTGCACAAGTTGTGAAGACGTCACATCGAATAATGGCAATGATCCAGAGGATCCTGAAATGCAGAAATAGAGAGGATATGATTCCATTCTATAAAGCCTTGATCAGGCCTCATATGGATTATTTTGCACAGATTTGATTGCTGGGTGTTCATGGTGACGAGGATATGTTGGAAAGGATCCAGAGAAGATTCACAAAGGTGATCGGTCAGTGGTCTTTGGAATGTGGAGTACGAGAATAGATTGAGAGAATGTAAGTTGTAAAGCTTCGTGAAGAGGAGGAAGGGGGGGGGGGGGATATGATTGAGACATATAAGCTAGTCAGGGGTTGTTATCAGGTTGATATGGAAGAGATTTTTCATAGAACAAGAGGCCATCGCTGGAAACTGTATATAGAAGGTGTGAGCATTAGTGAAAAGAAGGTTTTTTTCATGTTTAGTGGTGGGTGAGTGGAACGCATTTCCTGAGTGTGTTGTGAATGTTCACACATTGAATCAGTTTAAGGCATGGTTGGATGAGCATTATGTGCAATAGTGTGTACCTCTCATGATGAGTACCTGAATCTTTGGTGGTCAGATGATGATGATAATAATAATAATAATATTTTGAATATCTGAACCAATAACTTGATTCTTCTGATTAATGTGTATTTTAAGTAATAGAGGTATCATTTGAATATTAAAGTACTTAAATACAGAAGTTTACCTGTAGATTATGGCACACGATCAGTTTGTAATGTGGTTCCTACTCATGAAACGTTTTTGTTCACCTGTAGTATATTATGTACTATGCATAGATTAAAGAATTTTTCTGTTTTTATTAATTTTTAATATAGTTAAATTACTATTTATTTTTGATAATATGAGGTCATTGTCTATTGTTGCATGCATGAATTATAAAGATACTTTCAACATCACATGAGAGTTGTGACCGTTTTTCATAATAGATTGCCTAAGAAATAGTGAACAACAGTAGTTAATTTGCTGGTTTATGATCCTTATGTTTGGTATTCATTAGAAACACAGCATCATAATATAATAAATAGTTAGTAAATGCTTGTGATGTCACAAGTTTGTCATAGTCAGCAGTTGCTCTAATAAATCCACTCACTGTCTTTTTGTTGAATTATTGAGCCACCAGTTTAGTCTGGGGTAATTATCTGTTTTTCAAAATTTTGTATATTATAACTCTTTAATATGTTTTTTAAATCTGAGATGGGTATCTATCTATTTAGTTTTAGAATATAATGTTCTAACACTAAATATAAGTGTTATAATAATAATTTTCTGATAAACATTTCCATGTGATATCTTATATTTTTCTCTAGGTTGTTATTTTAGACAGTGGCATCATCCGTAAGCAGGGAACTTTGAATGAAATACAGGAAACACTCCAGGAACTTAGTTCTTCTTGGGTTAAGAACATTGAAAAAGTTGAAAGACAGAAATATCATAATGCAGATGATGGAACACTTAGAGAAAGACACAAATTGATCCGTCTGTTATCCAAACAGACACTATATCGAACAGCATCAACTCAGGTAGGCTTGATTTTTATTATATATACACTCTCTGCCAATAATTGTCCAGCATCCCTGTTACTTGAAGTTGTGGAACATTCCAGGTTTGCTAATAACATAAAAACCAGTGTATACAGATAATAAGAAATATTTCATTGTATTAGGTGGTATGGCAACACGACCTGAACTCAGTGATTTTGAAAGAGGTATCACCATGGACTCACATTGGTGGCATGTCCATACGTGCCATTGTCACTCAACTGGAGCATCCAAAATCATGGTTGGCAATGTGATCAGCAAATTGTGACGTTCTGGCATCACTAGTGTAGGAAAACACCCAGGGCAACTGCCCTAAATGACTGACAGGGACAGGAGGGTGTTAAAACACTGACTTGCAAAAACCAGCTACAATCAGCACAGACCATCTGTGATGAGCTCCAGAGCACCAGTAACACCATGGTGAGCAGTAATACTTATGAAAAGAACTCCATTTACTGGGTTTCCCACGGAAGAGCAGTGGCACCCAAGCCGAACATCACAACGAATAGAGTGGGTCATCTGGCTTGGTGGAAAGAGCATGCGAACTGGACAGTTTGGCCAGTGGAAAACGGTACCCTAGAGTGATGAATCAAGGTTCACAGTCTGATGGCAGGGTGTTAGTGTGGAGGCAGCCTGATGAATGCTTGTTACCACAGTAAAGTGTAATGGTGTGGGATTCATTCAGCTGGTTTGGAGTGGGACCACTGGTCATCGTCCATGGTTTCAAGAAGGCAGCTCAGTATCTTGATATTCTGGATAATCAGGTGCTGCCTACACTGTGAAACTTTTATGGAACGGATCCTTGTTACTATCAAGACAACAATGCCCCCCCCCATGCCACAAAGCTGCAGCTGTTATGGAATAGAATGAAGAAATGGGTGTTAAACGACTGCCCCTGGCTGCTCAGAGTCCTGACCTCAACCCAATTGAATACTTTTTTGACAAATTGGAGTGGCAGTTGAGGTCTAGAGCAGCATGTTTTCGATCTGTTGCTGAACTCAGCACTGCTTTGATGAATGAATGGAGACAAATTCCACCTGATGTCTGCCACACATTAGTAGAAAGTCTTACTCAAAGGATGCAGGAGGTGGTCAGTCAAAGGTGGACATACCTTTGACTGACCTTTAGAAGTTCTGAATGAACTAAACAAAGTAAATTAATTATATCAGTTGCCTGTTCTGCATTTAGGGTTCAAAGTATGAGTAGCCATCCATTCCAACTTCAAGAAGAGAAGAATTTAACTGTAGAAACAAAACAGTCCTACCTTCCTGTAGTTGCAAGAATGTTCAAACAAACACTGCTTTCATTCCAAAATGAAGAATATTGAGAATTATCAAGAGAAATACATTGTGTTTATTTAGTCATAAAAACTGACTAGTTTTGCCACAGATACTTGTGGCTTCTTCTGAGTTGGGATGATCAAAAATACAATAAAAGGCTAAGATGAGCTATAACATTACTAACATAAAGAACATGTATGAACTGTTACAATATAATTTGATGAAACGATACCACATGGAGTGTAGAAGCTGACACAAACTAGCTATTAGAATTTACCATGGTCATTTGTTCAGAAGGCACACTCAGTAGGAATCAAGGATTGATCCTGTGTGATATTTGTAAATCATTTATTGGATCTTTGCACATGTCAGACTTTAACTTTTCAGCCAACTACCTTGCACACATTACTGAACAGTAGCTGAATAATGCCTACTCCCACACTCTATGTAGTTCCATCTGTATCAGTGCATGGTAGCAAATATACATTCAGCCTATTCTAAAAGTTAAAAAAAGATAAAAGATATGATCAAACTACCGATTTATTGCCATCACCTGAATCCTCTCCAGAATAAATGAAAAATTCCTCAACAATCGACTTCACCACCACTCTATGTGGTGGTGAAGTCGATTGTTGAGGAATTTTTCATTTATTAACTGGCAGTTGATTAACTGGCAGAGACCTGCCAGTTAATCACTGACCACCAATATGGATTTTGCCAATCTAGATCCATGACTGGCCTCTTAACCTACTCAACCATCACTAGACATATGCCATGGAAAGATTCAAAGAAATATATGCTATTACTCTAGCATTTCTAGAGTTTTTTTTTTTTTGATCATGGCCTGTTAAGTAAATTGCCTTCATTTTGTCTACCTACCATCTTCTATAATTGGATAGCTTTCTTTCTTGTTTAATGTATGTCATGGTGGATGGCCCCTCTCTTCAAATTCCTGCACTGATGAAGAAGCTTGAAGAGAGTGGGCCATCCACTATGACCCATGTTGATCAACAAGAGAGAGAGAGCTGGCTACCCACCAACAACTTACGTTCAGCAGTTACTAATCCTCTCCACATCTTTGCTGATGATGGTACACTTCATTCTACTCATTGGGGCTTAAGGGTTAAAGCTGTATAACTGAGAGGAGACATCCACATAGCCTTTAAAGGAATGCGGAGAACCGACCAGGGCTTCTGACCTAATGTCCAATCCTCACCTTCTTGTGGTGCACCCTGTTGGGTATCTACCTGGATACTGAACGAACGAGGATGGGCTGGCAATTTGGGATTTAGCCAAACAAATTGCATTCTTATTGGCTTAAACCAATATACAAAATGATGGTACAACATGACAAAATTTCATGCCGGCTGGGGAATCGCCCAGTTAAACAAAGCCCCCGTTGTTTTCTCTAGGGAACCAGGGTGAACAGTGAAAAGTCAGCTACTGGAACAAATCTGAAAGCACACCTCAACTCAACATCACCAGAGTTAAAGATCGGTACTATCAACATAAGAAGCCTGAATGGCAAAGAAATGGAGCTAGCTGAGGAATTAGATAAGTACCAGATCGACATAATAAGGGTGACTGAAACAAAAAAGACAAAAAATGGTGAGATCTTTCTGAGCAATAAATACAAAATGTTATAGTCGGGCAATGACAATCAAGGAAAAGAAAGGGGTAGCCATAGTATTCAACACAAAATACGAGGCTAATCTTCTTGTGTGGCAGGCAGTGTCAAGTAGAGTGATGTGGGCAAATATCAGAATGGGGAACTGGACAATGAGACTTATTTGTGTCTGTCCCACAGAAGACTCTACTAAGGTAGAAGTGGAGGAATTTTTTGAGGCTCTAAAGTATTGCTACTGACACAATGAAAAAGGAAAAGTTGGTCCTTGTTGGGGATCTGAATAGCAGAGTAGGAAGTGATTGTCAGACATACAAAAATGTTTTGGGAAAATTTGAAGAAAAGAGCAAAGCGAATAATAATGGCAAATACCTGTTGGATTTCTGTGCAGGACATGGACTGATTATTACTAACACCATGTTCCAACATAAAAATGTGCAAATTCACATAGAGAGAAGAGGCAAGGAACAAGAAAAGAGTCTCATTGACTATGTTATTGTTGATAGTGATGTTTTCTTCCTGGTGCAGGACACCAGAATGTACAGGGGATTTAAAGTTGGAAGCAATCACTATTTAGTATTGAGCAGGATAAAATTGAATTTCATATTGAAAAGAATGACATGTAAGAAAGTTTTAAAGCAAATAAAAGTTGAGCAGATCTCAGATGTGAACTGTAGACTAAAATAATTAGTTAAAAATAATTAAAAAATAATTAAATAATTTTTAAAATAATTAAAAAATCTTCAAACATTATTGAAGAAAAAATGAAATAGTTTGAGAACAGGAACCAAACTTTAGAGATCCAGTGGCAAGCCTTGAAGAAAACCTTGATTGGTTCAGCCAGAGAGGCATAGTGAGGTTGTCTGCAAGGATAGAAAAATCAGAATTCCATGGTGGACACAGGAAGTTAAAGAGGCAGTGAAGGAAAAGAAGAAAACATATCAAAATTTCCTGGCAAATAAGTCAGCTTGTGCTCTTAGAGAATACAGAGACAAATGTAAGAAAGCTAAACAGTGTGTAAAACTAGCTAAACAAAAATCATGGGGAGACTTTGGCAAGAACATAGAAAATAAATATCAAGAATGTGGTAAGATATTCTGGAGGTTGTTGAGGAAGCTTAGAAATGGAGGAAAGAGTGCTGTAAAAGGAGTTAGAGATGATAAAGTTGACATGGAAACGGGAGAAAAAGATATCCTTCAAGTATGGAGTAATTACTTTGAAAAACTGCTAAATGAAACAAGCAGTAATGACAGCACAGTGATAAAAAAACACTGACCAGGCATGCAGTCAGGAATACATATCCATACTTGAAGTAGAAAAAGCCATCAAAGGCTTGAAATGTGGAAAGGTAGCAGGAGTAGATGATATTCGACCAGAAATGCTGAAGTATGGTGGTATAAAAGTCTTACAGTGGCTGCACTGCATAGTTCAGAAGGCCTGGACAGAGGGACGAATTCCTGATGATTGGAGTAGAACTTTAATAGTACCAATATATAAAAAGGATAATAAAACTAAATGTGAGAATTACAGAGATATTTCCCTACTGAGTGTTCCGGGCAAGATTTATGCCAGTCTACTTGAGAAATGGTTGAGAAGAATTGTGGAAGAAAAGCTTGGTGAAGAACAAGCTGGATTCAGGCCAAATAGAGGCTGTCAGATCAGATCTTCACCTTACGACAAATAGTTGAGAAAGCATGGGAATATAACAAAGATCTGTATTTAAGTTTTGTCAATCTGGAAAAGGCATACGACAAGGTGCCAAGAGAGAAGCTATTCAATACACTACAGTTATATGATGTCAATGGGGCATTATATCAAGCAATAATTTGTCTTTATTCGAGTTGCAAGTCAGCAGTTAGAATTGAAGTAAGTACAGGAAGATGCTTTACTGTTAAATCTGGTGTCAGACATGGATGTACATTATTCTCTCTGTTATTGATTATCTATATGGATCACATTATGAAGGATAGTGGTATTAAACATGATATTGGATATGTATTAAATATGATATTAAACATGATATTGGATATGTTAATGTCAGCTCTTTGCTTTATGCAGGCGATGTTATACTTCTAAATAAATCCACTACAAGTCTGCAAGATTCCCTGACTAAATTGAATAACTGTTGTGATAGATGTGGTATGAAGGTCAGCAATAAAAAGACAAAGACAATGAAAATGGGTTGAATCGTTGAAAATGTCAACTGTGTTTTGAATGGGGAACCTGTGGAAGAAGTAAAACATTTCAGCTACTTAGGCACGCTTTTTAGTGAAGATGGTAAATTAAATATGGAAATAGACAACAGAAGCAACAAAGCTGGTATGGTAGGAAGTCAATTGAATAAATTCATATTGAATAAAAGAGAAATTAGTTGGAACACTAAATTAGCTTTCTTTTTCTATCAACTAAATTAGCTGCATACAAGACGGTGTTCAAACCAGTTTTAACTTATGGATATGAGAGCCCGGTCAGAAGTAAAACTTGTCCAAAGACTAGAGACCGCAGATATGAGAATCCTGAGAAAGATTAGAGGCGTGAACAAATGGCATCAATGGCAATATCATATTAAAAACGAGGATATCAGAAAAGAACTTGACATTGCCAGCATCCAGAAATGCGTTAGCAGAGCTAATCTCAGGTGGTATGGTCACTTGAACAGAATGGGCAAGGAAAGATTAGCAAAACAAGTGTTCTCTGCCAGGTTGGCAGGAAAACGACCCATAGGAAGACCAAGATGTAGGTGGATTGATACGGTACAAAGTGCCTTAGATGATAGAAATATAAGATCTGATAATGATGTTGGAGTCTTCACAAGCAACAGACTGATTTGGAGGAAAATTGTAGATAGGAAGTTAGTAATGATGTAAATTTTTCATGAAGTACTATCATATCCTGTACACCCCTTGAGGGTATATGTCAGGAATTTGATGTTGATGATGATTCTACTCATTCAACAAAGCATCTAGTGCTTAGACATTCCGATCTTCAAGATCATCTGGAACAAAGCATCAAGCATTCATCTTCATACCATCCTTCAGTGTGGGAAGGATAACCTAGTTGCCTTCAGTGTCACCAAAATACAGCCCTGCCTTCAGTTCGAGGAGAGAGAATCAGCTATCTATCCTCGAACTGAATACCTTTGGCATAAATATATCACATCAGTGGCTTTTTCAGCTTCTATAGAAATAGACATGCTTTTCTGCTCAAGATCTTATTTTTCACCCATCCAGCTACTGATCCTGTGTAAATCCCAAATTCTCCTATCCTTGGAATGCTCTTCACATGTTTGGGTTGGTGTACTTAAAACCTACCTAAAAATTCTCATTACTGTCCAGAGGAGAACAGTTTGACTCATTGGTAATCCCTTCCTTATGGATTCACTTCCATGTTTCAAATGCACTGATTCAGCAATCTCTTTTTTGCAAGTATTTTCATAGTCACTACTCTGCTATACTTAAAACCATTATTCTTCCACTTTCTGTTGAACCTATAAAAACAAGAACAGCATCTGCACACAGACACATGCCAAGCCTACTTCTAATTTTATTTCTTCTTCCCCTGTCCACTGAACAGCCTTCCTCTTAAAACATTACAAAACAGCTCTAACCTCTGAAAGTGTCAATAAACTTCTTTTGCAACCCTCACCTTTACCTCACACATGGCACTAATGTCTTATAGGTTCTTCTACCTTTCATATAAGTGAGGGATTTAAAACAATAAAAAAAATTGTTCCACATCCTCTCTGAGGTTTTTATCAACCAAACACATGAGAAGTCTGTGATATGACAGTGCCATATATGGGCAAGTACATAAAATAAGAAACAAATTTTGATGTGTTTCTTGAAGACTGGTAGATTGTATTCATTGGGGAAAACAGTATGGGGAAGATTGTTCCAAAGAGCAGAAGTGGAAAGAATGAAAGAGGAGGATGAGGAAATCATTTGATGAGTTTGGAGGTGAAGTATATATATGGGTGTGAACCAGCAGCTTCTTGTTTATACACGATTAGAAGAAAGTGGAGGAGTTGTAGTGGCTAGTTGGGTGGTGCGGTGTCCATGGAAATACCTATAGAAAAGATATAATTCAACAACACAGCATCTAAACACACCCAGCATTCTACTGAATACAGTAGAGTATTCTGAGGAAGTCCTAGGCACACCACTCCAAATTGTCAGATGTTATTCTGAGGTTGGGTGGCTTTGATCTTTATGAAGTGCCAGGAGTCGAGCAGGAATGAAGTACTGTTTAGAACAAAAAAAAACAATATTTTTGGAGGAAATCCAAACTGAGGGAGGGAGAGAGAGAGTGTTGGAGCATGTCTTTCATCCAGGAAATGAGAATGGTAAGGAGATTGGTGTTTAAGGTGTTGGTTAAAGAAATTCTTAAAGCTTGTATTACCTGAGCACTCCAAGGTTTTGAAAATGAAAAAGAGGAGTAGATAGTACAGTCATCAGCAAACATCAGAGACAGGAGATTATTAATGAATAAGAAGAGTGTAGGTGAGTGCACTGAGACCTGAGGCACATCAGTGTTGATTGAAAAATCTGATGAAAGGAAACCATGACCACAATAAACAACCACTGAGGAAGCTGGCAATCTAGTTGCAAAGAGAAGGAGATAAACCATAGCATGGCTAGCTTGGTAAGTAGGTCACAATGCCAAACTCAAACAAATGCCTTGGGAATAGAGCAACCGCTTGAGTTTTTCCAAACTTTTCAATGGTTTGTATCCAAAGGTGATTGAGGTTGCTAGGAGATCTAATCTTGAATAAGAATGACAGAATCTATACTGGTGAAAACTAAGTAATTGTTGAGTTGCTAAGTAGTGAAGCTGTTGATAACTTTTTCCATCATTTTGAAGTTAGAGCAAGGTTGAGTTATCTCCTTTTTTTTTTTTTTGAACTAGCTTGATAAACGCTTGCTTTGAAGATATAAGATATATGGGAGATGAGTACAGCTTGAAATAATGATGCAGGATAGGTATGAGTTCTGGAGCAGAAGCATTTAATTCACTTAAAGGGATGAAATCATGGCCAGGAACCTTATGATTATCAAGGTAACCGAGTATTTTTCTGATGTCCTTCTGACAAAATTTCAGAGTAGGCATACTGTGGCTAGCTTGTGGAATAGTGGGAGATCTACCTGCATCCTCTATGGCAGAGTTGTAAGGAAAAACCGCAAGGTCTAGAGGTCTACCTTATCCTTAGGAGATGTTACTATTATATCATCAGGTGGAAATGTGGAAGGACAGAAGTTGTCCCACAGCTTTTAGGCATGTATGGAATTTTTGTCTTGGACTCCTTTGATACATTGATAGAGAACTCAGGTTTGGACAGTTTTGTCCAAAGGGTCATGAACAATTTTATGATCATACTTGCCCAAGGAGAGGCTAACATTAGTAGGGTATTTTGAGGGAGAGCCAGTTAAGAAAAGGTCCAAGATGTTGGGAGAAGGAAGAGAATTGTGTAGAATTCTGGTTGTTAAATCATTACTGACAGCAAACAGTTCTTCTTTGCCATCTTGGTCTGTAAAGCTAGAAAAGGAATTACATTCTGAAATCAACAAGAGAGATTATCTCACTGTTAGGATAATTAGACTGGTTGTGTATGTGTGATCAACTTTTAGTGATAGGTAATCAAAAAGGTCGGTGAAGTCATCGAAGTTTGTAGAATAGTAGAGGCATCAAATGAAGGCAGTAAAGTGAAGTAATGAAATCTTGAGCCAAAGCAGATCATAGGAAGGGAATTCCAGGTCTGTTAACCTTTGTCATGGGATATTTAATCTGACACACACATCTGATTTTTATTAAAAACAGCATCATGAAAGATGTAATGAGGAAAGATGAGATATTGATGCAGGGGATGCCAATTGTGGTTCAGTAATGAATAACATCAGGTTGTGCACATCATTGATATTATTGTTTAGTCCTTGGATGTCAGGGAAGTTAATGTAGAAGTTTTTTTTTTTTTTTTTGTATTACATGGAATTGTGATTTCAATGGAAATTTTTGGTATATTTTTGAGATTTTTTGGGTGTTTTTTGAGAGCAATGGTTCTAGGCATTTTTATGCTGTTTGTTGTGGTAGTAGGTAATGTAATAGGAAAATTTATAGAGCAAGACATGCAGCAGCAGCGATGAAGGACTTGAGGTCACTACTTCCACACAGGGGTGGGTAGGTGTTTAGACACCAAACCAAGTGTGTCGTTTCTTCTACAACCTCCTCTACTTAGACCTTCTCTTAGCACAACCTGACAAAGTTAGCAGCAGCAGGATTATTCACCAGTTGTCAGGAAGCTTCCCAAAAAGTTACAAACAGGTTTGGTCCTGTATACCAAACCTGTTTGTAACTTTTGTACATGTAACTGTGTACCAAACCTGTTGTTGCACAGTACCAGCAGGTACTGTGCACTAACAGGTTTTGGCATGGCACATTGTTCAGCCTGTAGAAACAACCACACTTTCACATGGAGGAAGTAATGGCTCCTTAATTAAATATTTACAGTGTGGATAACATGTGCCAGGAGGCTTTCACCTGCTCTACATATAGGAAGAAAGGGGGGGGGGGGGAGATGAAACTGGACTACTCTAGAGACAAAACATGGCTGTGCCACTTCATGCCTCCATTTACCAAGGGCAATGGTGTTTTCCTGGAAAATGTAAAATATCTGACACCTAGAGGTTTGGTTAGCATTTCCACCAACTGGAAACATATGTATCTATAGCAATACTCAGGTTATTAGAGCTCCTTTTGTAGAAATGAACCATACCATGGGAAGGAGTAGGTGCCTTGGCCAGAATATTACGTGATCACCACCATATAATATCCAAAGGTGGTATTAATAAAATTTATTTCTTGTGTCGGCAGTGTTTCAACAGAAATGGATGACAGTCTTAATCATGTCAGATTTTTAACAAGGATAGTGATGTGTTTAAAGGTTTATAAACTATATAAAGTCCCTTCTGAGTTTTCTTTCAAAAGACAGAAGACTGCCATCTTCAGTTTGTCTGGCAAAGAATAAATGATCTCAGAAAAAGAAATATAATGGTCCTTTTCCACTTGAAGAGCAAATTGTATTTGAGAATGTGAACAGTATTAATTTTTTTTTTTTTTTTGAAATAGTCTAGAAGATCAGAAGTGGAAACCTGCTATATAGCACAAAAACATCCATGTATCTGTTCGATAAGGAAGGCCATGGATGGATTATTGAGCAGTTGCTTTTCAAATGATTCTGTAAAATAGTTTGTGATGACAGGAGAAAGAGTGCAGCTCATGGTGGTTTCCTCAGTTTACTGGTTTTATGGCAAGTGAAGCAGACTGAATGTATGACAGAATCGAAGAGATGAACAATATAATGGGAAACTCTTGCCAGAACAATTCCAGTGTTCATCTGAACAAATATATGTGAAGGGAGACAGCATTCTGGCTGATTGAGATGAGGCCAAAGATGCAACTCCAAGATTTTTTCTCCGAAGTTTAAACTGTTCTTAATGATTTTACTTTTGAAGGAAGAGAGTAGATTAAAATGGTGTTTTGCACTTTTATAGCATGCTGAACTAATGCAGCTGATGAGTGGTCATAATGGAAGATTGTTTTGTAGATTTCAGGGAGTCTGTGCAATTTGGGGTGGCATGATATCTTTTAAGCATCTTTTTGGTTTCATTATTCCAACAGGAGATGCTATCGTTGAGTTTGACTTATTTGACTAGAAGTCAAATCATCTGAAAAGGGATGATATGTAGTTTAATCACTTAACAGTAAAGAAAGTTTCCTGTAGTATTCTTTCCTATCTTGAATTTGTAAATAAAGTTTGTATATTCTCCAAGGAGAGTAATGATTTGAGTTATGGATAAAACAAATTTGAAGATGGAGGCTTAGACTGGAAACGAATTTCTGCTACTTCAAAATGAAAACAGTTAATCATGCTTGAAAGAATATTATGTAGATCTCTATCTGTTTGAAGGGAGAGGAAAAATTACTTGTGATGTGGGAGATCACCCTGAAATATTAATTATGGTTTTACTCTCATGTTGATGTTTAAGAGAGAAAACACACATCTAAGGTAATAATTACTAACTAAATTTAGTTAGTATTTATTATCTTTAGAAGTGTGTTTTCTTTACTAAACATCAGCATTATTGATAATCAACATCAAAACATTCATACCAGATTATCAGCATTTTCTGTTTCTAACAGTAGAAAATTATGACAAGCAATTGCTATTGAATATTAAATTTCCATATAAATTTGTCATGTAGCAGCAAACAACTTTCCAGACAAATCATTAAAGTGTGTTCTGTAATATTATTAAAAGGTCATTAATGGTTATGAAGTCTCTCAGTTTCTCCCAGGAAGTTATCAACAATGTATTCATCCTTTATTCAGTGGTATTTCTGTAAAGATCAATATTTCACTTAGATCTGTTCGATTCAGTATTACTTTTCATCCAATTAATAATAACCCTTCTTCCTTCCTTTCTTTGCTATGCAAAAGATAAGCCTTTAGCTTACTATGGTGTTTATCAAATACCCTGCACTTGTGGGTTATTGCAACTGTTTTTTGACTGCATTGTGTGTGTGTGTGTGTGTGTGCGTGCGCGTGCGCGCGTGCAAAATCCAACCTAATATTAGAATTGTCGTTGTTCACCTCAGCTCTTTATGCTATGCAGATAATTATGTATTCTTAAATAAATCCACTACAAGTCTGCAGGATTCCTTAACTTAACTGAATAACTGCTATAATAAATTTGGTATGAAAATCAGCAGTAAAGACTAGGAAAATAGGCAGGTACATTTAAAACATCAAACTGCTTCTTGAATGGAAAACCTATAGAGCTAGTAAAATATTTCAACTTTTTTTTGCAGTTTTTAGTGAGGATGGCAAATAGACAACATATGGAAATAGACAACAGAATTAGGAAGGTAACTAAGTAAATTTTTATGGAATAAGAAAGAATTTATTAAATCCCAAAATTGGCTGTATACAAGAATGGTGTTCAAACTAGTTTTAACTTATGGATTTGAGAAGTAGATTAGAAATAAAACACATAGTCAAAGACTGGAGCCACAGATATGAGAGTTCTGAGATAGATTAGGAGAGTGAACAGATGGCATCAATGGCAGAATCGTATTAAACATGAGGATATTAAGAAGGAACATGACATTATTAGCATTCAGGAGTGTGTGAGTAGAGCTAATGTAAAGTGGTATGGTTACTTAAATGAGAGAAGGAAAAATCCAAAACAAGTGCGTTTTGCTAGGATAGGCAGGTAAAAAAATTGAAATGTAGTGTGTGCGCTAGTGTCGCTAGAGAACATAGCAGTCTTGTTGAGTTATGTAGAAAACGTGCTTTTAAATTAAAGTATAGTGTAGCTTTTTGTCTCAAATTGTGCTGCAGTTGTGCTTTGGTTGGATACAAGTGTCCTTCAGTGGTGTTATTGTTTGAAACTCTGTTGTATATATTGTGTTTTCGCTGCTGTGTGTTTCGCTACTTCAGCGTCTAAAGATGGTATGTCTCCTGTCCAACAAGAGACGTACGTCAGCGGCTCAGAGGACTTCTATACAAAAGTCTACCTCTACGTTGGATTTTTCGCAATAGATGCAGTGCAGAAACTGTTATACGTATGCACCGAAGAATGTGAAAGATCTGTGGACCGTTTGGAAAAATGAGAAGAATGAAAACATTGACGTATGTGAGAAGTGTCGGGATAGGCTGGAGCGGTTAGAAATGAAATCAGACGTCGGGACCGTAGTGGAAGAACTTTGGTAGGAGTTCATGAAAATAAAAAGTGACCTTCATCTTCTGCAAGAGGAATTGGAAGTGCTCAGTAAGGAGGTTCTGGAAATTAAAACTGAGTTAAATGTGTTGAATAGAGAAATTAGGACTATGGAGATTACTTTAGCTGAAGTAACTAGAACAGGATTAAGAATGGGAGAGTCTTTGGTGATTGATGAAGTAATAAATAGTATGGGAGTGATTGGGAGTCAACAGAATGAAAGCACAACAAGATGTCATGAGCTTGAGGGAGTAAGTAAAAGAGCTTTGAGTAATGAAACTCGGAGCGTCGTGCTGAATAGCGTAGAAAATGAGGCCGTGAATGGCACTTGTTTGGACTTTAATGAAGTTATGAGTGGTAAAATATATGGTGATTCTATGATTAAGGGTATGGAGAATGGTATGTCTGAGGAGTGCTTGGCTGGTGGAGCAATAGAGAGAGAGAGAGAGAGAGAGAGAGAGAGTAGCTTTAGCAATAAAGAGAGGGCATGATGCAGAAAATATGATAGTTATGGTGGGTACAAATGACCTGAGTGGTAGTATAAATCGCGTAGCAAAAGATTTAAGAACATTGTTAGATATCGTGAAGAAGAAGAAAAGTGTCAGTAGTAGGATAGTGCATGTGTGCTGCCTCGTTTTGACAATTATGAGTTAAGTAGACAAGTGATGATAATGAATGTGCAATAAAAGAGGTCTGGAATCTGTTTGAAGGCAAAAGACAGCTGTATGCAAGAGATGGGTTGCATCTGAACGTGGAAGGTCATAGCGATTGAAGAAGTTACTGTTTTCTGAACAAGTTGAAGTAATTGGGCAGCGAAATTAAAATTGAAAAGAGGGAGAAACTTAAGCAGCGATTGTATATTTGTTGATCCTTATTCGCAGAATAAATTGCAGAATAGAGTGGATAAAAATCGTCATGGGACAACTGAAATTAGTGACATGTATATCAATTCTAAAGCTGGTACAAGAACTAAAGGGAATCTGCAATTTTTGTATACTAATGCAAGAAGCATTCGAAATAAGAGGGAAGAATTTTTGGCATTAGTCAGTGCAATCTCACCAAAAGTTGTAGGCATTAGTGAAACTTGTCTGTCAGCAGAAGATGTGGTCACTGGAATCGAATGTGATGGGTACGGTATTTTCACGGAGAATAGAGAAGATAGAATGGGAGGAGGGGTACTGTTGATGATAGCTGATGAGTTGCAGCCAAAGAAAGTAGTATATCAAGATGATAGACATGTGAATGATAGTTCATTTGAGGCGGTCTGGTGTTAAATAGTGACTAACGCAACCAAATATACAGTTGGTTGCTGCTATAGCCAGGGGATACGGGGGGGGGATATTGAATTCCTGCATCAGCAAATTAGTGCAATGAGTGCAGGTTTAGTGATAATTATGGTGATATCAATTGGAAGGGAGAAAAATATCACGTGGCAAAAAGGAAATGGAATTCATACATCTTCTACGAGATAATTACTTGAAACAGCACATAACTGAAGGGACATGTGGTGTGAGAGTGTTGGACCTGGTCATTGATTCAGAGGATATATGCATAAGTAAGGTGTTCTCGTTGCCTCCAATTGGTGAGAGCGATCATGTGGTATTGACTTGGGAGGTTGCAAAATTTGTGGATTTCTCTCTTAAGAAGGGATATATATATATATATATATGGAACTACAGGTTAGGCAATTATAACAAGCTTTGGAGTGAGGTTGCAGCCGTCCCATGGCTGAACATATTGCAGGGAAAGATGTTAGCAGTGCATGGGATAAAATCAGCAGGTATCTGAGGAAGGCAATATCAGATTGTGTTCCCATGGTCAGGAAGACAAACACGGTAGGCGTTAGATGGATGAGTAGTAGCATCAAGCTTGATCTGCAAAAAAAGAAAATGTTATGGAGAATTTACAAGGAGAAAGGCGATCAGTACACCATGAGCAGTACAAGGCTCAAGCTAGGAAGGTTACTAGCATAGTAAGAAAAGCTAAATCAGATTATGAGAAGACCCTAGCCAAGGAGATCAAGCGTAATCCCGAAGAGTTCTTCTGCTATGTGGCTATGTAGAAAAAATTCAAGAATGGGTGGACCAGGATATGATACTCTGTATGGGCCAGCATGGTTTTGTTAAAGTTCGATCCTGCCTTAGCAATTTATTAACTTTTTATAATAGAATGACATCTGAGTTGGACAAAGGAAATGGCTACACTGTGGTACTTCTGGATTTTGCTAAGGCTTTTGACAGGATACCCCATGGAATACTGTTGCACAAATTGGAGCAGATGGGGATGGATACTATATTCGTGATATGGATAGGAGAATGGCTCAGGGAGAGATACCAGAAGCTGGTGTATGGAAGAGCAGAGTCCAGGATGAGGCAGGTGACGAGTGGTGTACCTAGGCCATGTGCTTGCCCACTATTTGTACGTAAATGATATAGGAAATGGCTTAAAGGGAGATATTCAGTTGTTTGCTGATGATGCAAAGTTGGGTAGTGCAATAAAAATTCAAGCTGATGTTGATAGTTTGCAGGATGATTTAAATAAGCTGACAAAATGGGCAAAAGGTAATGGATGTCAGTTCAATGGTAAAGTGTAAAGTCATGCATTTTGGGATTAAAAGATTATCAGCTGTGTACTATATTGATGGAATAGTACTCCAAGTGATTGATGAAGCTAGGGACTTAGGGGTGTTGGTGAATAGGGAGATGAAGTTCAGGAGACACATTGCTAAGGTCCAAGATTGCACATATGATTACTTGGTTATTGAGGAACACACTAGCATCCAGAGATAAAGAGGTTATTATTCCCCCTTTATAAAGCGTTGATACTTCCACATTTGGATTACTGTGCTCTGGTCTGGTCACCTGGATTCCTTCAAGATGAGAAGGTTGTGGAGAGGGTTCAGAGGAGAGTGACTAAGTTGGTGAGTGATGTAAAAAATGCTTCCTACATTTGATAGATTGAGAACTTGTGGATTGCAAAGGTTGGTTGATAGGTGGAAAAGAAGGGATGATAGAAGCATTTAAATTACTAAAAGGTTTTTATAAGATTGATGCAGGGGAAATGTTTCAGCTGTGTGATAGTGATGGAAGAACAAGAGGTCATCCCTGGAAATTAAGTAAAGTGTGGGTAACAAGGGTGTGAGAACAAGGTTTTTCACCTGGAGGGTGGTGAATGAGTGGAATGCATTGCCTGACTCAGTTGTGAGTTCTTCGTCTGTAAATGAATTCAAGAAGAGATATGACAGATATTGTTTTGATAGTTTGGGTCTCCCACAATGAGTCTACTGACTTCATGGAAATACCCGTAATAATAATAATCTAACAATATTGAGTTCCTGACAGCTAACAGATCCAATATGAGTCTACAGGATTTCCTAACTTAATTGAATAACTGCTGTAATAAATTTGGTGTGAAAATCATCAATAAAGACTATAAAAATGGACAAATACATTGAAAACATCAACTGCATCTTTAATTAAAGTCCTGTAGAACAAATAAAACATTTCAGCTCTTTGTGAACAATTTGGCAAACCAAATATGGAAAGACAATAGAATTAGTTGGAGCAAAATTGATGTTAGTAACGATGAATGAAATTTTCATTTTCATGTAGTTCACACATTCTCATTATTGAATCTTAGTTTTGTTACTTATTCTTGTTTAATTTGAATTTTATGTTCATGATGCCCTTGATCCTTTGGTGAAAATTTTATGAAATAAAAAATCTCATGCAATTCTTCCATTGTTACTATTGTGTTAATTGTGTTAGGCTCCTGAAACATATTGTAAACATATTTGATTGCTCTGCTGCCATCATTTTGGGTTACTTGATTAAAGAAAAAGGAAATCTGATTCTGTTGCATATTGTATTTGCAAGTTTTACCTGTTCTGATTGTCAGTTTGTTGGGTGATTTTATAAGACAATATAAAAAAAATCCCTTTTTTAAATCCTGTGTAATTAGACTTTATTATGTTTTAATATATAAATAATAAGATAATAACAAAAGGTATAGAAACAGAAAGTATCAGCTCTCAAGGTATGTATTATATTTAGCATTGTACTTGTTTGTCGAAAAGCATAAACCATTACATCTGTTTTAACACATTCCAGTTATTTTATTTATTATTAATTAATTTTTTATGTGACTCTCATCCACAATAGGGTTTTTTTTTTTTTTTTTCTGTAAACCTACAGTACATTTGTACCATGGATGGGTTCAGGATTTTTTGTATTTCCATTTATTTTTTTACATAATCCAGAAATGTTATAATATGTTTCATAAGAGATGAAACATATTATTCAAGTCAATTCAGGCTTCAGTGGAATGGTGGTTTTACACCAGGCAACTGATCTCATTGAAAATCCTGATGATAAACTAGTAGCTGCTATCTCATCATTAGTGTAACCATTTCAGAGATACTTTGCTTGTATTACAAGCAAATTGAATGTTGAGCACCAGTATCGCATATCTTTGATATAATATATTCTGCTGTCTGAACCTCAACTAATCATATCTTGTGTATTTGTTCAGCTAATTGAGATACATTCTGAAAAATATTTTGTTGGGGATGTTCGAAAAAGTAGTCAGATAGTTTACTTAATTTAGCATCTCAGATATTAGAATAGGTTCCTTTTCAAAGTAACAAATTTTTTTCCAATTGATCCAGTAAGTTTTTTTTTTTTTCTGTAGGGTCATAGTGGTAATTTGTCAGAGTCAAATATGTGTTCTTGTAGCTTATTATTATTATTACGTGACCCCTCCAGGGAGTCCAAAGACTCATCGAGGGAGGGCACCTACTCTACAACTTGCTACTTTCCACCAACTACAACGAACTGCAACTACCAACGCCATCATCATCTACACCGATGCCATCTATCGCCCACTACCACTAGTATTTTCACAGATTATCACAAGCATCCATGCCCATGGCGGGATTTGAACCCGCAACCTCTTGGCTGGAGAGAGGGTACACTAACCACTCGGCCAACCAGGCCGGCAATATTTATATTTTAGAATTAAATCCTGAGCAAGATCAGAACTAGGGGCAAGTGTGTCATCAGTGACTGCCAGTGCTACATTGCCATGTGCACTATTATAAGTCTTTAAATGAAAACCAGCTGTTTTGTTAAGAGTGCTTTTTCTTGGATAGCATATGGTGAAGGAGTCATATGTGTCTTTGCTTAAATATCCACTAGTCAGTTTTCTTTTTGAGATAGGAGCCCAATGATGAGAAGCTTGCCTATGGAGTCAAGAAAAAAATGTCAGCATCAGTTTTCCAGATGAAGATGCTGTGAAAAATTTCTTAACATGGAGTATTTGTACTTATGAGCACAAAATGATGTTTTAGTTCTCTAATGCAAGGCTCATCATAGATGATTATATCTACTAAAAAAATCATTTATTCAAAAAGAGCCAAATTTTTCTGGTAGACCTCATCACCAATATTGTGAGGAATCCTCTTGCACTTAGCTCATGTTTAATCTAACTACAAGAATGGTGAACTCTTTCAGTGGCACATTTAAACTTTCTGACATAATATTTTGCTATCCTCCTTCACTTGTTGATCAGTTTTCTCTTATATCTGTAATGCACTGTTTATTCCCCCCCATCATATTTTTCCTCTTCCAGCACCAAGTACTGCTTCCCAGCACGTTCTTTCTAGACCATTGGCATTCTGTAATATCTCACATCTGTTGCGTTATTTTCCAAGTTTCATTCAGAGTTATCAATCATATTTTGGTCTTAAAACATGAAATATTACTCTGCAACGATAGCTACCCTATTGTCTTGTGTCAGATGTTGATCAGATATGAGTTGAAACATGCTTTTTATCAATTGAGAATTATGGATTTTCATAATTTTTTCTTATTTTCAAGAAATCCAAATCAAAATATGAAACTGAAATATTAATAACATCCCCCCCCCAATGCACCTCCCCAAATATTTCAGGATATTCCACCAAGAGCAAGATTGGTGTCACTTACACGTCAGATGTCTCATGATCCATCTAGCCCTCTTCCATGCCATGATTGGGGTGATCATGATGATTCTCTTCCTCCATCTTCTGATCCTGAAGGACACACAGCAATGACTGGACATACTTTTTTGAAAAGTATGAAATCTGTAGATAGTTTGAAATCAAAATCTAGTGCAAGTTCTGCAAGTGTTTTGAGGCGTTCCTGGCGTTGCCCACCATCACGACTTAATTCACGAATTTCAGCTCGCACTGAGGATTTGATTGAGGAAGAGGAGGAGGAAGAAGAAGATGAATTAAGAGAAGGTTAGTTTGCAAACTCATAATGACATTATAAATTCTGATACCTTAGAATAAATATATTTTAGTTTTGGAAATAGCCAGAGATGATTGAAATTCTTAACTTATGTATAATAATTATCTTGATATAATGAATTGGTCTTAATCATTGATTTATGACTACTCTTCTCCTTTATTCTCTTATTATGAAATTTGCTGTTCTGTGTTATCTTGCAAACTTAAAGGACCAGCTGGAATTAACTGTAGCCACAATATTTAACATTTTTTAAAAATAAAGTATTAGCATTAGCACAAGTTATTGAAGCATATGAATCATAGTAACCAATGGAAGTGTAAAAGGTATTATGTTTACAAAAAAACAAGTAAAGAAGTGATTAGAGACACTCATACACGACTGCATTTGATAATGGCATTCTTGTATAGTGATAACATTCATTTCCATAACAGTTAAACCTACAGCTATTTTTGGTCTTATGTACTATAGACATAATTTTTTCTAATTTTGCAATTAAAATGGTCCAATTAAAAACACAATTCTGATGATTAGACAAATTTCAGTAGATAATATTTTAAATACCAAATTTCCTTACATTCCATGTAGCTTCAGTGGAATTATTAATGTCATTTTGACTATTTTGGCCACTATATTTTTTAATATGTGAATTTCATTCTCTCTCTCTCTCTCTCTCTCTCTCTGTACATACATTTTCCAGCTGTTTGAAATCTTCAATAAACAAGGTTATGCTAATAGTGGTGGTGGTTGTCTCACATCAGGTGGCAAAAATCATGTACTATTTAAAGACTTGAACAAATATCCATGATTCAGTGCGATTCAATCCTACAACCTGATGGCCAGAATGTACATTTCTATTTACATTCCCTATGCCTAATTTTGATTAATTCTATCTAGCCTAAATGGAATTATTACTACCATTTCAAAATGTTGTATAATTCAAAAGGCCAAATTGAAATGAAACTTGAAAAAGCTCAACAATTTTTGTAAAAAAAAATAAATACCAAATTTCATTAATTAGAGTGAGGCATTATTTTACAGTGAAGTAAAGATAGTTGTGACGATTTTATTTTCATTTCATTTCATTGGGAAGTTGATGACATTTGCTTACTATGAATATCCTACATCCTTGCCTGGACATAACTTAATGATTGAAAATGCTGAAAAAAAAACAAGCATAGTAAAGTGGATGACAAACAATATTAAACAGGAATTGCATGCGAAAAAGAGGCTATGGAAGAGATATAAGGAGACAGGTGAAGAGAAGATGCATGAAGAATATAAGACACAGGCCAGAAGAGTGACTAGTGTGGTAAGGAAGGCGAAACTGGAATATGAGAGGAGATTGGCCCTAAGATCCAAAGAAAATCCTAGGGATTTTTTAGATATGTGGCCAGTAGGAGGAGAAATGACTGTGGAAGAATGATATTATAGGATAAAAATGGGAATAGAGTGACTGATGCAGACGACATAGTGGAATTGTTCAATGAACACTTTAAGTATTTAGAGTATTTCATCCTGGAGGAGTCAGTTTTAATGCTAGAGGGATAGGGCAGGTTCGAGGTTTAGAGGTACAGGAGGAGGGTGTGTTTCAGATACTGAGTACTCTGGATGTCAGTAAAGCTTTGGGACTGGATGGTATTTCACCACGAGTTTTGAGAGAATGTGCTATGGAACTGACAGTGCCTTTAACCTGGCTTTTCAATGAAATTCTGGCTATGGGAAAGGTGCCCAGGGAATGGAAGGAAGGTAAGATAGTGCCATTGCATAAAGGTGGTAACAGACTGGAAGTGTCTAATTATAGGCCAGTTTGTGTGTCATCGGTTGTTGTTAAGATCTTAGAGAAAGTAGTGAGGGACCGTATACAGCATTGGGCAGATGAGGGTAATGTTATCTGTGAGAGTCAACATGGATTTGTGAAAGGGACTTTGTTTTAGCAATATGCTAGCTTTTTTTAATAAAGTTACAAGAACATTAGATGAGGGAAAGGCATATACTTCAATTTTCTTTGATTTGGCAAAGGCATTTGACAGGGTGCCACATGATAAACTGATATTTAAGTTGCAGCACATGGGTTTGGATGTCAGGTTGGCCAACTGGATCAGGATTGTCTGTCCGATGGGTATCAAAGAATTGTGTATGGTGGGGCAATATCATGGAGGCAGAAGGTTACAAGCGGGGGTCCCACAGGGCTCAGAACTGGGACCTATATTGTTTAACCTTTATATCAATGACATTGCCAGTGGATTGCAAGAGGATATTCAGTTGTTTGCGGATGATGCGAAGCTGGGAAGGATTATTAGTAATAGTGCAGATGTGGTAACCCTGCAAGAGGATTTGAATAAGCTAGATACAAAGTCAAAACAAACTATGTATTTTCCACCCATAACAAAACAGGAACTGAAAGAAGCACTCTTACAACTAAAACCAAAGACCACTCCAGGAATAGACAAAATAAGACTCACAGACCTTATAACACACTTTGAACAAATAAATCCAATACTTTTGAGACTCGTGAACATAATATTCGACACTGGCATTAATCCACAACTAAAAACTGCAATAATTATGCCAATTTTCAAGCATGGTAAAAGAAACGACACTCAGAACTACAGACCAATAACTGCCGTACCAGTCATTTCAAAAATTCTAGAAAAAATAACACACACCAGACTACAGAACTATTTACAGAAGTACAACATCATCTCACAAAACCAATACAGCTTTCAGAAAACAAAAAGCACCATCACTTTATTAGACGACATCGCTGATGCAATAAACAAAGCTCTTGACAAAAAAACAAGTATGCTGTCCTTATACTGCTTGATTTAACCAAAGCATTTGATACACTTGAACATGACATACTACTCATCAAACTATACTCAATAGGTATAAGAGGAACACTGCATACATGGTTCAGGAACTACCTCACAAACAGAACCCAAGTAACAAAAATAAGTACATGCCACAGCCAGGATATACAAATAAAACACGGTGTCCCTCAAGGCGCCATATTATCACCCACTCTATTCAACATATACATTAACTATGTTCATAACATGGCCATAAGAAGTCAAATATTTCAGTACACAGACAACACCGCACTACTAACAATCCACACAGACATCAACACGGCTCTCTCCAAAGCACAACAAGACCTAAATGAAATCACAACATACTTCTACCAAAACGCAATTCTAATCAACGGCACCAAAACACAGATGTTGATAATACACAACCCAAGAATCACGCACCCACCACTATCGATACACTGTCACACATACCGCTGCATTAACAACAAAAAAAACTGCCAATGTCCCGAAATAAAACCTATAAACACATGCAAAATACCTTGGTCTCTACATAGATTACTATCTTAAATGGACAAAACATATAGAATACCCACATACCAAACTCTGGATCATCGTAGCAAAACTCTTCCAAGTAAAAGACATTATTTCATCCAACATAAAAAACACTCCTATATCACGGTATCTGTGAATCCCTACTTAGATATGGTATAACAGTCTATACAAACACATCCAACAGCCACCTAACAAAATTAGAAATATTACATAAGAAAATTGCGTCAACAGTGACTTGGACACCTTATATGCAACAACCAATACTCGACTAGCACATAGCGACATATAGAATCCTGAGCATTATAAACCTGAAACACTAAATAACATTAATAAGGAATTACTTCAACATCACCTATTGAAACAACAGAGATGCATATTGTATTACACGACCTACAACAACTCTCTACATCCATACACCCTTCGACAACTCATACGGTTCTTTTGTGAGATCACAAATACCCATATAACTCAACAACCTACCAAGAAATTTAAAACACATCGATAACTACAGAACATTAAAACACAAATTCTGGAAAATATATCAACAAAGTTAAAATACCATTATCACTAATATACACATCACAAATCACCAGCATCCAATGCCTAAATCCCATACATAAATAGTAACAACAACAACATAAATAGTGAAGGCTAATCCCACTCTCTTCATAAAAGCTAACATCTCATCCAATAGAGTATGCAGTGTCCCATCGATGTGTCCCAAACCTCAAGACCTTACATTTTGCTGCATTAAACTTACATCTCCCATTCATTTGCCCATCTGTCTAGCTTATTCAAATCCTCTTGCAGGGCTACCACATCTGCACTATTACTAATAACCCTTCCCAGTTTCACATTATCAATAAACAACTGAATATTCCCTGCAATCCACTGACAATGTCATTGATATAAAGGTTAAACAGTATAGGTCCCAGTTCTGAGCCCTGTGGGACCCCCACTTGTAACCTTCTGCCTCCATGATATTGCCCCACCATACACAATTCTCTGATACCTGTCGGACAGACAATCCTGATCCAGTTGGCCAACCTGACATCCAAACCCATGTGCTGCAACTTAAATATCAGTTTATCATGTGGCACCCTGTCAAATGCCTTTGCCAAATCAAAGAAAATTGAAGTATATGCCTTTCCTTCATCTAATGTTCTTGTAACTTTATTAAAAAAAGGCTAGCATATTGCTAAAACAAAGTCCCTTTCACAAATCCATGTTGACTCTCACAGATAACATTACCCTCATCTGTCCAATGCTGTATACGGTCCCTCACTACTTTCTCTAAGATCTTAACAACAACCGATGACACACAAACTGGCCTATAATTAGACACTTCCAGTCTGTTACCACCTTTATGCAATGGCACTATCTTACCTTCCTTCCATTCCCTGGGCACCATTTCCATAGCCAGACTTTCATTGAAAAGCCAGGTTAAAGGCACTGTCAGTTCTTTAGCACATTCTCTCAAAACTCTTGGTGAAATGCCACCAAGTGTTTTGAGATCCCACAGCTTTACTGACATCCAGTCAGTATTTGGAACACGTTCTCCTCTTGCACCTCTGAACCCCGAACCTGCATTATCCCTCTAGTATTAAAATTTACTCCTCCAGGAATGGAATACTCCAATAAAGTGTTTATTGAACAATTCCACTATGTCCTCTGCATCAGTCACTCTATTCCCATTTTTATCCCACAATATCATTCTTCCACAGTCATTTCTCCTCCTACTGGCCACATATCTCAAAAATTCCCTAGGATTTTCTTTGGATCTTAGGGCTAATCTCCTCTCATATTCCAGTTTTGTCTTCCTTACCATACTAGTCACTCTTCTGGCCTGTATCTTATACTCTTTATGCATCTTCTCTTCTCCTGTCTCCTTATATCTCTTCCACAACCTCTTTTTTGCATGCAATTCCTGTTTAATATTGTTTGTCATCCAAATTACTCCAAAGTGTGTCCTCTTGTTCACTCGTGGTATACAACTTGCCATTGCTGCTAAGAAATATTCTTTCATAATTTCCCACGCACTAATGATATCCCGGCCTTCCAATTCCTCCCTCCATGAAACTTCCTCAAGTTGACGTCTTAGACTGTTGTAATCACCTGCTTTATGATTACATATACGTTCCCGTCTCTTTGAAACTCCTGCATGTCTATTCATTTTCCAAGTCAAAACCATATGGTCACTCTCTCCAACTGGTGGGAGAGATGTCATCTCAGTTATTATCAACTCTTCTGATGCTATAACCAAATCCAAAACTTTTGAACCTCTTGTTCCCTCTATTACATGTTGCCTAAGACATTTGTCCCTCAAGAATTCTAGAAATTCCATTCCCTTATTGCTACATGCATCTTCCTCTCCTCAGTGTATACTACTGTAGTTAAAATCTCCCATAACAATCATTCTTCTAGCACTTGCCAAACTCTACTGTCCAAACATTTCCTGGTCCCCACCCTCTGTACTCCTGGGTCTGTAGCAACACCCCCACTGAATAGGGTCTGTAGCAACACCCCACCTGTCTTGCCCACCTCTACCTCACACCATATGCTTTCAAAATCATTAGTGTGTCACTGCCTTCCAAAGTCTCCACTCTTAGAGGACATAGGTCGTCACTTATCATAAGCAGTACTCAACCACCACGCTTTCACTTCCTATCCTGCCGAAAAATGCTGTACACAGTGACTTCTATTCCTGTTATTATATCCTCTTCTGTCAACCGCGTCTCAGTGATTCCAATAATCTTTGGCCAGGCTGATGCTATCACCGTCACCAATTCCTCTCCTTTATTCTGGATACTCCTGGCATTAGTATAAAGAATAAAAATGCCAGTTTCTATACCTGTCATTATTCCCTTTAGACTCCACTGGGCTCAATGTTACTTGATGTCGTCCCCCTTCTCCCAAGTACCCATTCCCATAAAAGGCCAACCCTGCTACCATCCCCCCTGAGTATTCTAGTTTCCCTTCATTGACACACCGACTCATTCAGAACAGCAATCTCTCCAGATGCCTATATCCTTCCTTATACAAATGCAGGCGGCCTCTCACATACATTTCCTTTCTGTCCTCAAATGCCCTCCAATCATCCACATATTCCAATCCTCTCTTCTGACACATTCTAGCTATTGTATTATTCAATATTACTGCTCTTGCTCAGCTCGTCACTATCATACCTGGGCAACACACATGCTGTCTTTCCTGTCTGTGTCTTCTTTCATAGAACCTCAAGCAAGAATGTCATATCTCTTGCTGTCCAATTTACATGGCCTCTCAAGTCATTCGTTTCTACCATAACAATAATCTATTCCACCCTTTCACCCCTCTTAATTTCCATAGCCACACTTTCTATCATTCCTCCAGCCAAACACTCCTAACGTATCCTATCTTGCTCTCCACGAATCATTGAGTTCCCATACATTACACCTCTTACCACCCTGTTCCTCGATTTCTCACCTGCATCCCTCACTCTCTCTCTCTCTCCTCTAACACTTTCTCTCTGTGTTCTCCTACTGACCTGCCTTCCTGACATCACTCTATCCCTGGTTCCAGTGCTCCTTCGCATTCTTCTCATTCTCTCTCTCCTACTGTTTCCATTCTCTCATCTTCTATCATTCTTATAACTCTTTCATTCCCTCTGTTCTACTTATCCTATTCTCTCCTCTTCTATTATTCCCATAACTCTCCTCTCGTTCCCTCTCTTCCACTTATCGTATTCTCTCCTCTTCTATCATTCACATAACTCTCTTATTCCCTCTCCTCTACTGTTCCTATTCTCTCCTCTTCCTTCATTCCCATAACACTCTCTCATTCCTACTCTGAATCACCTTGCATTCATCTCTTTCATTCGCCTAATTTCATCTTTCACACTTCTCATCTCATTCTCTAGACATTCCACCTGCTCTTTCAGCTCATCTATCTCTCTGCAAGTCAGCCACTCTTATTTGCTATTCATCCTCCCTATTGAGACCATCTCTGAAAACTTCACAATCATTCAACCTTTCCACACTTCCCACTCTCATTATTTTATTCATATTTCCCTCGCTATTCTTGCCCTCTATCATACCACTCATCTCTCTAGTTGGGAATCTCTCGCCTCTGACTCAACGAGGTCAGTTATAGTCATCTCCAGCTCACCAAGTTCCACCCATTGCCTGCATTTTGTGCATATACGTATTTCCCCTTTTCTCACCTGCCACATGTACAACTGCCGGAACGCATACATTCCACAAGTCCCGCATGCTACAAAATCCCTTATTATATCACACAAAATTTAGTCCTTAAATGGGGGAGGACTTGGTAATACACCATTTGCAATTTTAGCTGCCACTGCCGCCATTATTCAAAATAGGTCAAGGAACTATTACAACTAAACACTAAATAAGTATAAGTGAGTATAAGTAAAAGTTAACTATAAGTATAAAACATATTTAAGTATACTAAATATCTAAATAATGAAAACTTATGTTATCTTCATCTTCTCTTCTATTGTTATGCATCCGATTCCGACCCCTTCTTCTCGGTAACCAAAAATACGCAATATAGAAGACAACAACTAACTCCAAAAACAACCACTGAAGGATACTTGTATTACAGAAAAACAACGTAGCACAAATATCAACAGAAGTCACACTATTCACCGATAAAAAAAAGCACTTTTTTCAGCACAGCTCAAATCCCCTGCCATATTCTCCTGCGACTCTAGTGCTAGTATAATACAATAAAGACTGATAAAGTGCTGAGGGCATTATTTTTCATTCTTCAACATGTAAGCCTAAATGAAATTAGTGTGGTATTGCTTGTAAAGTATTTTTAACTATGCATTTATAGCAGAATATATTTCGAGCAAGGACTGACAGAGTGTAATGCTCTTGTTCACAATCTCACAAAATTCTAAACCAAAGTAGTTGAACTATGTCACTTGATTAATAATATTTGTCATTGGAAAAGAGAGATAAGAAAAGTGTCAGTTCACTTTTGTGAAGAGGAAATCTTTCTAGAAAGAAAATTATAAAATAATAAATTTGTGAACAAAAGTATACTTCACAGTCATCTTGAAATGCAAAACAAAATTAACAGATATCACTTTGTATTAATTGCAGTTATTGCTTTTGACATCTCTCATGCTCAGCTGTGCTATTCTTACACAAACACACAAATGCACTCTTCCCCATGAGGCACCTGTTCTTGGTGAAGTGGGGGACTTTGTAGTGATAATGCGAAGTCCCCTCTACTAGTCCTTTTCATTCTTCCTCATGTTCTTTGCTCTACCTCTCCTGAGTCTTTTTTTATACTCCTTTCTTCTGGACTACCATCGCTTGGCTCCAACTTCCTGCGGCCATGTTTGCTGCATGATGCAACCCTTGGTCATCCAGAAAGGGGATCCTGGTAGTTTTAGCCTCAGCACTGGCAAGACAGCTGGTCCTGGTTAGCCCAGTCAGGATCATGCGGCTAGTGCACTTTCTTGCAAGGGTCAATGGTTTTGCAGTATAAGTCAGTCCCCTACCCCATGGTCTGCAGTAGGACCCAGTGCTTGCTGTGGTGCTGGTATAGCATCTGGGATAACCCTGGTATTACAATCCCAAGTGCAGTCATCCCAGGTGCTTACCAGTCAGTTGGCATTTATGGTGTGTGGGGGGGGGGGGAATTCTGAAACCAAACATAAAACATGAATTCTTCATCCTCAAATGTTTCAACATACATCATTTGATAACAGAAGTTAAAAACAAACGACATGATATCAGTATAAATGTACCAGTGTTTCTCATCATCCATGAAGAGGTGAATAGCCTATAGGAAAAATATCTCCCTTCTTTATTTAGAAGGACTGGCAGGATCTCCCAAAACTGTCATGAAACTGCATTCTGTGATATTCTTGTGGAAATCTCTAGTAAGCAACACTCAGAAAAATTTCTGAATGCTACATCAATGGGAGGAATACCAATTACAGCAATGCTTTATAAAACATTGAACTCTTCTAGAGGTGTGATATCAGAATGGAATTTTCTTTTTGTTTAGTGTCATTAAAAAAAAAAAAAAGATGATAATCCCAGTCGGAACCCGTCAGAACATCTTTAAATGAGAGAGAGAGAGAGATGTTCAGAGCTTAGAGAGCAGGACGTGACTGGTCTGAGGCACATCCTAAAAACATGGAGATTGTCACTAGGTTGACTGGGAATATCATCTTTTTTTTTTTAATGGCACTTGTGACATAGTAAAGGTTATTAGTAGGTGTTTGGGGAGTTGAGTAAACTAGATGTAAATAAGGCTGTGGGACTTGATAATATATCACCGCATATTCTGAAGGAATGTGCCAGAGAGTTGACACCATCCATGTCAACTTGACATATTTTTTTAATACGAGTCTTGCACTTGGTCAAGTTCCTAAAGAGTAGAAGGAGGGCAAGATTGTGCCACTTCATAAAGGAGGTGATCGAACTCAAGCATCAAACTATAGGCCTATCTCTGTGTCAGGTGTTTAAGTTGTTGGAGAAGCTTGTGAGAACTAGGATCCAGAGTTGGGTTGACAACAATGGTATAATCTTTGATGGACAGCATGGATTTGCTAAAGGGAGGTCATGTTTTAGTAATCTACTTACTTATTACAATAAAGTGACTGCTTCCTTGGACAGAGGAGAAGGATACACAGTAATATACTTGGATTTTGCAAAAGCTTTTGATAGAGTACCTCATGATAAGTTGACAGTCAAACTAGAGCAGATGGGATTGGATATTAGATTAGTGCATTGGATTGGAGACTGGCTATCTGATAGGTATCAACAAGTTATGTGTGAGGGTGCAATATCCAGGAAAAGGAAAGTCACTAGTGGAGTGCCTCAGGGGTCTGTTTTAGGGCCATTACTATTTAACTTGTATATTAATGATATTGGCGAAGATTTGGATGGAGATATTCAGTTGTTTGCAGATGATGCAAAGTTGGGATGAACCATAAAGAGTAGTGAGGATGTTGTGGCCTTCCAAGAAGACTTGAATAAATTGAGTGATTGGGCAAGCAAATGGGGATGTGAGTTCAATGTTGCAAAATGTAAGGTTTTAAAATTTGGAAAACAAAGATGGGATGCAGAATTTATGCTTGGTGAGAATGTGTTGTTGGAAGTAGAGGAAATAAGAGATCTGGGGGTGATAGTGGATAAGGATCTAAAATTTAGGGGACACATCGTCAAAATTGTGAAGACAACACAAAGGCTTCTGGGAATGATGTGGAGGACACTGACATGTAGAAGTAGGGAGATTCTTGTTCCGTTGTATAAGGCTTTGATAAGGCCACACATGGACTGTTGTGTGCAGATTTGGTCACCAGGTTTTCAGATGGATGAAGAGATGTTGGAAAGGGTCCAAAGGTGACTGACTAAGGTAGTTTCTGACCTCTGGAATGTTGAGTATGAGGAAAGATTGAGAAGATGTAATTTGCAGAGTCTGGTGGAGAGGAGGAAGAGGGGAGATATGATAGAGACCTATAAGTTGGTAAGGGGTTGTTATAAAATCAATGGTGGAGAAGTTCTACAGAGAATAGTGGGAGATCAGGGGAAAACCAGAGGTCATCCCTGGAAACTGTATAAAGAGGGTGTGAGTAGGGGAGTGAGAGGCAGGTTTTTTTTGTGCAGAGTTGTGAATGATTGGAATGCCTTGCCTGAGAGTGTGGTGTCTGCAAGGAGTTTGACTGTGTTTAAGACATGGTATGATGAGATGTATGTGTGATAAAAGGACCTCCCAGATGAGTCTTTGACTCCATGAGGTCTTGGGGTAGTAGTAATAATAATAATAATAATAATAATTAGACACACATATTCACAAGAATGAAGAATAATAATTTTTATTGTGATTATGGTTGTGACAATAATCCTATTTACAGAGCTGAGCCACTTATCGGAAAGCCACCATATGGGTGGTTACAAATTCAAATGACATTACAATTAAAGCCAAAAAAAAAAAAAAAAATTAAAATGCTTTGAAATACAAAGATAAATTAACAAAATTTAGTTAAATAAAATGATGAATGACACAACATTATATTAAATGGGTGTGGGGAGAGGCGCATTATTTCTTGCCATTATCATTTATGCTGATAAGACCATCATGGCAATGGTTAGGCAGTAATTCCAATTTAAGGTTGGGCAGTATAGAAGTACTTCAGAATCAGCTTTAAATAACTGCTCAAACCTGAAATGGCACCAATGTAACAGGTAACCATTGGACCAGAGAATATTGTGCTCATTGTCCACTCTATGCTAGATTTTTCAGGTTTATTGTTGATATAAGTGTCTTCTTGATATCTTGTAGTTATTTTTTTTCAACCAAATGCTCTGTTTGTCCAAAGTATGAACAGAGAGAGAGAGAGCTGTTTCTTTCATGGATGGTCACAGGAGAAGATTTCATTGATTTAAAAAAAAAAATGTATGGACTAAACTGTATCTTTTCATGATCTTTCATCATTTTATTTATCTGAATTTTGTACATTTAGTTTTCTGTTTCAAATCATTTTAATTTTAGATTTCAACATAATTGTGATTTCATTTAAAGTCGCACTTACCCATATGGTGACTTTTCCGCATGTGGCTCAGCTCTGTAAATAGGATTATCGTTCTTTGTTCTATCTTTGCCATGTGATTATTCTAATGCACTGATGATGGTACGTTAATTTTTGGTCAAAGTATTTCAGTAATAAAAATTGTTCTTTATTTTTGCGAATTCATGTGTCCAATAGTCAGGAACATCATCCTTACTTTTGATACACCTAAACCTTCAACATTGGTAAAAGCAGGGTATCTCAACTGTTCTATTAGGCTGTACATCCCTCATCCACTGAGGTGATTTAAATGTCAGAAATATAAGCATGTCCAAACTACCTGTCATGGCTCTAACTCCTGTGCCCAATGGGCTAGTAAAGAGCATGATAATAAATCTTGCTCTGCAAAAGAAAGCTATGTTAAATATCAGGGAGATCACCCTATCTACTCCCATGCATGTCAGAGGTGGAAGGATAAAAAAGAAATACAAAAGATTGAAACAGAAGAAAATATATCTTATCAGGATGCAAAAATGAAGTTAGCTACCATGACAATTGTCCATTATTATTATTATTATTATTATTATTATTCATGACACCTCCAAGGAGTCCGAAGACTCATTGTGGGAGGACACCTACTGTACAACTCTCCATCTCCACTACTACACAGAGCCTCTACTACCAATCACCTACATCAACCATCTACTGCCACAACCACTACCATCACAGGTAGTATTTTTTTGTCTGTAAATTGCGTGTGTTCTGAAGTGCCGATTTGTCTGTATGTGGGATGAAAAACTCGAGTTTCCGTGAGAAAAACCCCTGCAACAAATAACATATTTAGTAACGTATGTAGAAAAACCCTGCTAACTCCATATGAGATCGACTAACTCACCTTCGATTGAAAAAGTCCATATAAAGATTCCTCCCGTCATGACGTGAATCGAACTTGGGCCTTTTCTAATCGAAGGACGCAACGTACTGTCGTTTTTCAAATTATGCAACGGAAGCATGTAATCCCCTTATGCTGAGAAGGTGGCAGTTAAGAAAATATTAACAGCAAATCAAACTCGCATGTCCAGAATGTATTTTAATGGTATTACAACGCAAAACAAACTTAAAAATATATATATATTTATTAACCGGCTTATATTTTGCTGGATTTTATTATTATTATTATTATTATTATTATTATTATTACGGGCAACTCCAGGGAGTCCTTAGACTCATCAAGGAAGGCTCTAAACATCATGTCCACACAACTATATGATATTCTCACAGTATCTATCATACCTTGCCTTGAACTCACTCACCATCATAGCACCCACAACAGACTCTGGCAGCTTATTCCACTCATTTATCACTCTAAAAGTAAAGAATCCAGCTTTAACACCCTTGCTAACCACACTGTTGCCCAGCTTCCATAGGTATCCCCTAGTTCTCCTACAACCAGCCCTGTTCTTAAAAATATCCTCTGAATTAATGCTATAGAAACTCTTTAGCAATTTAAATGTCTCAATCATATCTCCCCTTTTCTGCCTATCAGCTAATTTCTGCAACCCATAAATCTTCAAACTGTTCTCATAAGGTTCATTCCACAGACCTGCTATCATTTTAGTCACTCGCCTCTGGATCCTCTCCACCTCCTCCCCATCAAGAAGAAACATAGGTGACGAAATCTGGGCACAGTAGTCGAGATGAGGTCTTATCAAGGCTTGGTACAGAGGTACAATAACTTGCTTGTCTCTGCATGTCAAAGTATTTTTCAACAACCAAGTGAGTTGATGAGCTGATTTAGCCACTTTTGCAATGTGCCCCTAAATTTCATCTCCCTATAAACCAACACTCCCAAGTCCCTGCCCTCATCAATCTCCTGGAGTACAGTTCCACCAATGTGGTATACTGCTGCTAATCTTTTCACCCCAAAATGCATAACCTTACCTTTTGTCACATTGAATTGACATCCAATTCTCCTTAGCCCAGAACTCCAATCTATCCAAGTCTTCCTGCAAGATTTTGACATCTTCTGCATTCACCATTGCCCTACCTAACTTTGCATCATCAGCAAACAAATGAACTGTTCCTCTTAGATCCTTCCCTATATCGTTAATGAACAAATTAAACAGCAGTGGTCCAAGAACAGAACCCTGTGGCACACCACTAGTCACAGGCCGTCTTTTGGACTCTACTCCTGAATAAACTACTCTGTGATATCTCTCCATCAATCACCCACCTATCCATCTCACCAACCCTATATCCATTCCCATATGTTGTAGTTTATGGATTAGAATTCCATGTGGTATCCTGTCAAATGGCTTAGCCAGGTCCAGCAGTATCACTGTAAACCAATTACCCTTATCCAGTTCAGCCATCACTGCGTTATAAAACTTGAGCAAGTTACTGAGGCATGATCTACCTTTCACAAAGCCATGCAGTATCTCATTTTCATCAATCCATTCCTGTATTTTTCCCTTGACTACATTCTCCAAGACCTTGACAATGACTGCTGATCGGTCGGTAATTTGCAACAGTAGTCTTGGATCCTCTTTTATGCAGTGGAACTATTTTTCCCTCTTTCCACACTTTCGGGACTAAACCAGATCCGAGACTCAGATTAAACAACATGGTCAAGGGCACTGACAATTCTTTAGCCACTTCACGTAAGACCCGTGCTGGTATACCATCCAATTCCACAAATGTATTCACATTAAGGTTCTATAATTGACTATTCACCTCCACTTCATTCATCACAATTCCCATATAAACTAATGGTTCCTTCATTTTTTCAATGTCACCACCTGGATGATATACTCTTGCAAAATGCTCGCTCAGTAATTCCACTATATCGACTGATTCAGTGACCTCCTTACCATCGTCATTCCTTAAAATCATTCTTCCGTGTACAGTTTTTTTTTTGCTTGCAGCATATTGAAAGAACTGTTTGGGATTCTCTTTAGTTTGCATAGCTAGTTTCCTTTCATAATCTGCTTTTGCTTTTTTTACCACACTCGTTACCCTTCTGGCCTGCACTTTATGCCGTTCATGTGCCTGCGGGTCACCTTTCTCTTTAAATTCACTCTGCAGTTGTTTCTTTTTTTGCAGCTCAATCTTAATGGTGTTATTCATCCATTTAACCCCTACTTGTTTTACTATTCAGACCCTAGGTATACAATCAGCCATAACCTCTTGTAAATGCTCCTTGACCACTTCCCATGCTCTATTGACATCCAGCCCTTGCAGTTTTACATGCCATTGCACTGATCCAAGCAATCTCCTAATCTTGTCCATTTTAAACCAGCATCTTCAGAGCACATTACATGTTTCGATTAACATGCGATAGTGAGTAAGTGAAACAATTCAAACTGTAACACACAAAGTCCTAAAGTCCTATTTTGGTACCTGTTAATGTTGTAATAAGTATTTCAGCTATGTAGTATAGTTCGCCCACCGATTAGAGATTGTTCAACACTTCTGCACATCTCAGAAAAAGGAGAATCCATTCCGATAATAGAGCAATCAGTTCGCATTGTGGAATGAGTTGGTTATTATTACTGGTCGGAAAATTAACTTCTCTTTTATGATTATTGTAGTTAACTATGTTGCTTGTATAACAGTTGGAAAATTTTACCTATAAAGCACATGATTTCGCATGTTGGCGACCAATTCGGATGTCCTTCATTTCTTTCTCCCCTTCAGCATGAATCGACTATTCTTGGAAAGACGCGAAGCAGGGACCTACAAATGGTGGGCGAACTATAGTTGACCTTAAGATAAGAGTCTCCCAAATTTTTGGCAAATTAATGCAACCATACTTGTTCAAGTTAGGAGGATGCTTAATAGTCATGGCTGAAAAATGTTTATGCAATGCAAAATAATGTAAAGCATATTCTTTTTCTTCCATTGAATCCTGTGTGAATGGGTGGAAGAAGTGTCCAAAGCATGGTCTGCCAGTCCAGCATCTCAGACAATTTTTGAATTGAGATGCTAATTCCCTTCAACCAAATTCAATATCTGAAACTGCCATAAAAATATTCACTATATATCTCTTAGTTTTAACATGTTTACGAATTTCAACCCTTTCTGTTTATTTTTATTACTGTCTTGGTTTGAGCTGGGGGGACAGTCTCCCGCACATCTAGGTTTTAGTTAGATACCGTGTTTGCCGGTGCAACATATGGTTTTGCTTGAGTCTAAATAGCATAGTTTCTGTGGGAAGGGAACATGTGATTCATTAGTTAGTGCCATTTTTATCCCAGTTGTCTCTAATTGCACTATTTGTTGAGAAATATATTACACAGACTGCAGATGTCTCTGAACCTTATTCAGTGATATAATAAAACGACCTGTTTAAATTTTTTTTTTTTCCTGTGCGAGGTATACACGAAACTTTTAAATTTCTTTTTCCATAAAGTAAAATTGGGGTGCGAGTTATAATCGAGTAAATGCGGTAAGTTATTTTTAAAGCTATGTAAAATGTATTATCGATATTCAGGATTATGAAGTGTTATCTACACGTGATTAGATTGCATACGTACCCTTCTCTTTCATTTGCTTGTGTGTAGGTCGGATTATGATGAGATTTTCTGAGTCCAAATTATAATTTTTGTCAGTGTCTATATGTCTCTGTCCACATTTTTACACCCCATAATCCGATTTTCATTAAAGTTAAAAGCTGTATGAAGAAAGCAATTATTTATTTGGTTTCTTACACACACACACACACACACACACACACACACACACACACACACACACACACACACACACACACACACACTAGGGGGACTCTGCCCCCCTGATGCTTACAGTAAGAAGTGAATTATTTAGAATAAATGGAAGGAAGATCTTTATCTTCCCTCCATTTCTTTTAAATAATTTATTAAGATCTTAAATCTTATTAAGATATTGAGAACTTTATCTTCCCTTCATTTCTTCTAAATAATTTATTTCTTACCTAAGTAGTTGTGAAGGCAATTAGTGTTCTAGAAAGAAAATGAGAATAACAAGAAATAACACTTAAAATGGGAAATAAAAAGGAAGAAAACTAATCCTGTCAACTGTGCAAGTTTTGTTTTATGATATTTTTTTTTTCAGTGTTTAATTATTTCTTTCTTTTCTGTGTGTTATTTGCTGAAGTACGACTTGCATTTCTGATGACATTTATAAAAGCACTAGGTATATCCATAATCACTGAATATCTCATTGAAATTGTGTTTTGTTTGAAACTGACAAAGTGGAAGAGACTTCTGCATCTTCTAGAAAAACATCAAAAAGTCAAAAATTTTATTTAATGCATGTCTTGTAATGCATGCCTTACCTCACTTATTAAAAGTAATTAAACATATGCATAGGTACTGTCCGACCACAGATGCGAGAACCCTGGCTGGCACAGTGCCAAGAAGAGTCCATGTTGATGAGGAGAAAGTAATAAGGCAATATACAAATTCATCACCAATATGCAAAATCACATGCTTTATATGCAAAATTTTCCAACTGTTGTACAAGCAAAATAGTTACCAGTTTAAAAACTAGAATTTTCATAAAAGATAAACTAATTTTCCGACGTATAATAATAAACACTCATCCCATGAAACACATTAATTACCCTATTATCGGAATGGTTTCACCTTTTTCCATGCGCAGAAGTGTTGAGGGATCTCACATCTGTGGTCGGACAGTCCTTAAATTACGTTTAACGAGTGCAGTTTGACTCTTACTATAAAAAAAAAAAAATAGAGTCAAAGATCCCACAATATTGGATAATTTTGTTGGTTATGTAATTTTTCACATTCAACAATTGTTATTTTTACTACTATTATACAGTATCTCCATGTAGTCCAGAGACGCATCGTAGGAGACCCCCACTAATGTTTACTCACACTTAACCTATCATACCTCTCCTTAAAGTTGTTTACTGTCAGGGCGCTTACAACTAATTCTGGCAGTCCATTCTACTCATTCACCACTCTCCATGGAAAAAATCTAATCTGCACACCCTTACAAACCACACTCTTACACAATTAAATGGATGACCCTTAGTTCTCTATTTGTCATATATTGAAAATATATTGAAAATCCTTTGTGTCAATTTTATAAAACCCCTTTAATTATGGGAGATACTAAGACAAGTGATGAGAGCTTAGTCCACCTTTACCATGAGTTGCCTCAGTCCTGAAGATTCTTCAGGCACAAACTTTGTTTGCTTACACTTGGATAAAGGATTAAACTAAATTTATTAAACCCTTTTAATATTGTATAAGTTTTTATCATGTCCCCGCTTTTCTGCCTATCAACTAAACTTTGTAATCCATACACCCTCAACTTATTCTCATAGGTAGCACTTGTCTCTGAATCCTCTCGACCACTTTCCGATCCCTCCAGCTTACCAACTCCATCAGCAGCAAAGAACTGACTGTCCCACGTATATCTTTCCCTATTATCATTGATATAACAAATTAAAGCATAGTGGCTCAAGTACAGAACCCTGAAGTAATCCACTAGTCACCCTCATTCTCCTAGAATACAGTCCACTATTACTCTGGTGTCACCAAGATCTCTGTCTATTAGCCCCTCCCCATCCATGCTATTTTCATATCCATTTTGATTTACTCCAACGTTTCTAATATCAGTACACAATAAATAACGGAAAAAACTCACGTAGAAAGATTATTTATTAGTATAATTTTCGCCTGTGTGTCACAGAGATGTGACACACAGGCGAAAATTATACTAATAAATAATCTTTCTACGTGAGTTTTTTCCGTTATTTATTGTGTACCGATATGTCTACTCACGGTTTACCTCTTTTAAAACTTCACGTTTCTGATAGTTTTCCATGTGGTATTCTGTCAAATGCCTTTGCAAAGTCCAACAGTATCATGGTGTAGCCATTTCCTTTATCCATTTCCACTGTCACTTATATGAATAAATTACTAAGACAGGATCTAAATTTATAAGCCATGCTGCCTGCTATATGATCTTTTTCAAATTCATCTGTAGTTTGCTACTTTTATCTTGGAGCCAACTTTATGTAAAGTTGGAAAGAGGGTATCTTATCCTCTTTCCACTCCCCTAGAACCATGCCAGAGCTGAGACTTTGATTTAACAACTTCATTAGCGATAATGTCAATTCTCTTGCACATTCATGTAGTGCATTGGCTGACATACCATCCAGTCCCACTGCTGTATTCACAGTGATATATTTTAGTTATTTCTTTTGCCTCTGCCACCTTTCTACCATCAGCATTAATTAAAGTCATCCTACTATAGTCATTTTTCCTCTTTCTACATAACGAAAAAATTCTTTTGGGTTTACTTTAGCGTGCTTGGCTAATTTTCTGTCATAATTTGATTTGGCCTTTCTTACCACACTAGTCAACCTTTTTGCTTGCTCTTTGTACTGCTCATGAGTATGCTAATCACCTTTTTCTTTATATTCCCTCCACAATATTTTCTTTTTTTTTCTTCTTTTTTTTTTTTAGCATTTTCTGCTTTATATTCCTACTCATCCAGTTAACCTCTACTTAGTTTATCCTCCAGATTGTGGGTATGCTGTTGAATACTGTTTCTCTCAAACGATCCCTGCCCACTTCCCATGCAAGACTGACATTCTCTCCTTGTGTCTTCTCAAGCCATGGCACTGCTCCACAATGACTCCTAAGTATTTTATAATTACTAGCTTTATAGTTTAACATAAAGCATTCCTTGACAGAGAATTCCACAAGTTTAGCAACCTCTCAGAACAACAAGACTGCATGGTAACTCTCCCCAATCAGAGCCAAAGTATGTTTACTTTAGTTATGAATATATCTTCTGATGCTGCTACCAGATCCAGCACTCTCAAACCCCTGGTCACCTGTATAACATGTTGTTTCAGGTAATGACCCATTAGTAGCTCTAAATTTTGCTTCCATCTTACTATGCACTCCCTCCAATGTATGTCCCTATAGGTGGCATCTCTTATTATAATTCTTTCTGTTATTAAATCTTAAATTGATTAATAATTAAAATTATAATAATATCAAAATCAGGTATCAACTAATGCCTTTTATTCCCTTATAGGAAGTAGGCAAGCTGTTTTAGCCCTATCTAATTTTTGGAGACTGAGTGAACAGTTCAATCTCCACTACTTGCCAATCAGAGATAGGTGACCAAGACTATCACTAATTATAAGTGGGAACCAATGAATAGAATCATGGTACCCTAACTGTATATATTATTGTCTGAAATGGTGTGGGTACTCTGGCCAATTTTCTTCAGTTTAAGGGACGAAAAACCCAGAATTCTTGGAGAAAAAACACTCTTTCCCATGCCAGAAATCGACTAACTTGGGAAACAGTCCACGAAAGGCTTAGAAAAAGTTCCTCTAGTCGGCGACTAGACTTGAACATAAGTCTTTCTTTCTTTCTTTGGGTGGCATAGTGCAGAGGATGCAAGTGTCACTTCCACTGAATATAATATATGTTATAATATAATAATATATTATTTAAAACATATAATACATAAAATATTATAACATAATGATTAAAATTCATAATTCTGTCTTTTTTTTTTTATTATTTTACAGACATGACTTTCACAAATACTAAGATAAATCAAAAAGCTGGAAAGCTTGTCCAGGAAGAAGAAAGAGAAAGGGGGAAAATATCAAAACAAGTATATTTAACCTACATAAAGTCTTGTAATGTCTCTTTAGCAGTTTTAGTGGTGCTTCTGATCATCGCAACACAAGCTGTTCGTGTGGGGACGGACTTCTGGCTTTCAGATTGGTCTGAAACATCACATCATTTAAATGAAACATCTAACATTGTAAGGAAATTATTTAAATTTAATTAATTACAATAAACATTTTGGTTTATCCAGAATACAGGTCACATAACAAATATTCTTAATATTTTAAATATAATCACTTCGATCATCAATAGCATAGTCATAGATGATCCAGGCGATTTTTATTGTAAATCTGTTATGGTTCTTTTCCTTATATTATTTATATCTCTACTTATTTGTTATAATACGTTTGTACTCTAATCATTTAGATTAACATCTATTGTTTTATATCTTTCTTTTATCCTACTGGCTGCGCCATTTATGTTGTGACTTTTTCTTATCCTTTATCTTTACTATCCTCTCGACTCCGTCATTTATGTTATTGTTCTAGAAAGAACAATAACATAAATTTTCTTATCTTGTTTGCTATTTCTTTACTTAATAAGTTGTTTACCTTTTATCTACCCTTTCTTAACTAATCCAGTATTCTATCTTTCTTAAATTCAAAGCTCGTCTAACACTGTACCTTACTTCATCATCATCAAATTCCTGCCATGTACCCTCAAGGGGTGTACAGGATATGACAGTACTACATGAAAATTACATCATTACTAACGTCCTATCTACAATTTTCCTCCAAATCAGTCTGTTACTTGTCAAAACTCCAACATTATCAGATCTTATATTTCTATCGTCTAAGACACTTTGTACCGTATCAATCCACCTATATCTTGGTCTTCCTCTGGGTCGTTTTCCTGCCAATCTGGCAGAGAACACTTGTTTTGCTAATCTTTCCTCTCCCATTCTATTTAAGTGACCATACCATCTGAGATTAGCTCTGCTAACGCATTCCTGGATGCTGACAATGTCAAGTTCTTTCCTAATATCCTAATTTTTAATATGATATTGCCATTGATGCCATCTGTTCACGCCTCTAATCTTTCTCAAGACTCTCATATCTGCGGTCTCTAGTCTTTGGTCAAGTGTTTTACTTCTGACCCAGCTCTCAGATCCATAAGTTAAAATTGGTTTGAACACTGTCTTGTATATATACAGCTAATTTAGTGTTCCTACTAATTTCTTTCTTATTCCATATGAATTTATTCAATTGACTTCCCGCCATACCAGCTTTGCTGATTCTGTTGTCTATTTCTATATTTAGTTTACCATCTTCAGTAAAAATTGTGCCTAAGTAGCTGAAATGTTTTACTTGTTCCACAGGTTCTCCATTCACAACACAGTTGACATTTTCAATGATTCTGCCTATTTTCATTGTCTTTGTCTTTTTATTGCTGACCTTCATACCATATCTATTACAACAGCTATTCAATTTAGTCAGAGAATCTTGCAGACTTGTAGCGGATTTATTTAGAAGTATAACATCATCTGCATAAAGCAAAGAGCTGTACCTTACTTATACATAATTATCCCTTATAATTTAAACTCTATAATCAGATATTCTCTCCTTCAGTGCTTTACAGTCCTATTGGCCTCTCTATGTCCTAATCAAACAATCTGAAGAAGTTCACCCTATAAGTATTAACACATTTATATTTATGCTGCGCCAGCTAATACCTAGGTAGAAAGGATTCTTGTTCAGGGTGACCCCTTTAGAGAGTTAATGATTATTTGATCAAGCATAAATTTATCCCCCCCCTCTTGCCCTTTTCTTTCTTACAATCGCGGCTTACTTATTGCATTAGTATTAATGGGTTTATCCCGCTTGGTTCGTTGTTATTTTTATGAGCGGTAGTTTTGAATTCATATAACATAGGCAGATCAGGCAAGTACATGAATGAAACAATTTAATGAGATTTAAGGTGATACACTATAATACATTTCAAAACAAGATAATATGGTTGCACTCAATTCTGATCAAAAGCTCTAATTAACTTGGGCTTATCACACATACTAAATCTTAATAACCTTAAATACGATCATAAAGTAAAAATTCATAGATTTTTTCTATGATAAAAATAATGATATGAATTTAAAATTCATATCATTAAGCCATTCGGATACACGTGGCTATCAGTGAACACATCAGCACAATTACACTTTTAGTTTAACATAATCTTGTATCTATTCGTCCTCTTAGGCAAACAATTCTTAACACTGTCTTGGACACGTATCTAGTTGTAGGCTACTCTTACAGTTCTTTAAGTTCAGTCCAATTTAAACGTTCACACAGGAAATTCACTCTCTTCTTACAACTGGAATTAGTATTTCAAAAGTCTACATTACCATTTCTGTCCTTGAACTCTTAAAACTTGTTCCCGCCTTGTCTAATCATCAAGGCCTTCAAATGTAGTCGCTTTGGAGGATATCTTCAATAGATCTGTGCGAGTAGAATCTCCAAGGGAAACGTGAGAGGTGGCACGGTAACGTCTCCTTGAATGGACTGCTCAAATAATCCCTCCGTCGTACGACAACATCACAGCTATCCTAGAGCACGGACATAGCTTGGCCCAATACGAACGCTATGACAGACGAACTAAGTCCCTTCCGCGACTGGCCAGGGACTTCCCTCCTACGACGGGCAGGACCACTCCGAGAGATCAGGAATCCAGGAAGAAAAAAGATCTCGAATCTTCATGCAAGGCCTTTTTGTTTAATTTTCTCCTCTCGGAAAATCTCGATATTTGCGATACGTGCCAGCTCAGTCACGTGTGTCCACGTCAATCTCATTAGCTCCCTCTATTATTTTCTCGTACGTGTGTCTGCCTCCTATTCCTGGAAGACGCTTAGGTTTCCCTTTCCAATACTTTCATAATGCAGGATGGTAAAAGTGACCCTTGAACCCTGACTCACAGGCTTTACTATTTCAGTGCAAGAGGCTGGTTTTTCAAAATGGATTTTGCCAGCTTACATGGATTTCTATTATCAGGCCCACACTTAATACAGATTATATTTAAACACTTTATACAATTTTATACAATTCCTTAAACTTTATCTTGACTTGTATTCACAAACAACTTATTTTTTCTATTGCCAACGTTCCATGTTCTCTGCCTGAGTAGAATTAATGTTGTGACTTGAATATTTTAATATAAACCTTTTTAATGCTTATTCAGGACACAACATAGGCTATTAGTAAAAAAAATTTTCTAAAAAAATTTTTTTTACTAAACTTTTTTTTTTCTTTTACACCGCCGTACTTCTTGTTTCTTATTTCTCCCCTCCTTTTGTTTTGTTTTTTATCTGATGGAGATGCTCTGCACAGCATTTTTGACTTTCTCCTTCTTGGATTCTGAACATTTATGAATCATTTGTTCCTCGCTCCTTTTTTTTCTTTTTCCCCCATTTTCTTTTGTACTTAGTTTTCTCTTTTTGAGGAAACTTGATTGGGAGTGTTTTACATCTTCACAGTTTACTATCTCAGACCTCATTCTTCCTTTCCTTATGCATTCTGTGGCAACCCTTCTGTTATCGTGTACTAATTTGTCTATTTTGCTAGGGTTTTTAGAATTCTTTGAATAGGCAGCTACAGTTGATGTAGATGCCCCATATGCAACGGCTTTAGGGTCCTCATCAGAGTGTTTTCTTTCTCTTGCCCTTTTTGATTCCCATCCTACAAGGGGTTTTCTTGCACTTTCGCTTTGTGATCTTTTCTTGTTTGTTTTTCTTACTTTTCTTTTCCTACCCATAAAACTCATTTCCCTATTGCTATAATCGCAAGTGAATTCATACTTCTCCAAAAAGTCATTTCCCGGTATCAACCTTGGGTGTGGGGGAGAATTTCTAGGCAATACTAGAAATTGGTGCCAGGCATACATATTAAACTTGGGCAGCCATACCTTCACCCTTATAGTACTGTTCACATGTACTACCACTGAGGATATCCCAATTAGCCTTATGGATTCTTTCAGGTATTTCTCTTTTCCCTGTGCATGGGATTCCAGCTCTCTCAACAGGCTTTCTGAGATGAAAGACACCTGGGATCCTGTGTCCACCAATGCCTTAAATCTCTTATTACAGATTTGGCCTTCTACATAGTTACCAGGGAATAATGTCTGACCCTCTTGATCTTTTTTCCAGGTCTCTCTGATGTATATGTGAGCCCTATATTCAGATACTCCTTCCTTGGGTTACTCTGCTTGACATAACAATTTCGAGCAACGTGCCCCAGTTGCTGCACCTATAGCACCTTGGGGGCTCCGTGCGATTACTCATGTCACGATCTCCGTCCAAGAACAAAGGATTGTGCAAGTTTTCTCGATTGGACAGTTCTGCCAACTTTTCCATTATATAGTCCAATTTATCTGACAGAGGCTTCTGAAGTTTCTCTACTTCTCTATGAATCATCTCCGTTGTTCTCTCATCTTTAGTGAAGCAGTTTTCTTTTTTTTTGTGGAGTTTGTCATTAGTTGACCAATTACACTGTCAAGGCGTTCCATCATGGGTTAATGAAGTTTATCCACTTCATGTTTAACTAACTGGCGAACTTTGCTAAGGTTGGGACTGCTAGCAGTAGCTTGACAAATTGCTTGTGTCTTATTTTCGTCACTTCCTTTTTGTGTCTTCTGTCTCTTTCTTTTCATGATTTTCATTTCCGATTCAAGGATCCCTAATGTTATCCCTTTTTTCATGAATCATGTGGAGGGATCCAGTGCTGACTGTGGACATATATCTCCTATCAGTTCCTCTCTTTCCCTTACAGCAGCATAACACTCCTTTAGACTTGTTATCTCTTTTCCAAAGGCTGTTTCTCTTAATTCCTTCTTCAGGCCCATTCTAAAGTGTTGGAAGATCGTCCATTCAAGGTGGTGTCTGTCTTCACCTAGGACGTTCAAGGTATTTGAGAGAGTGAGTATCCTGTCGTGAAATTCAGATACGCTCTCTCTATCTCCTTGTACCATCTTTTGGAGTTTCCATAAATTTGGCCCTACATTTTTGCATTTCGAAAATTGTGAAATTAAGATTTCTTTAAACCTATTGTAGTCCAGTGTTTCTTTTAGGGTCGGTGATGAATGAAGATATGTTCTGGCCTTTCCCACTAATTTACTACGTAATAATAAATCACTCCAACGGGTAAGCTTTCTTAATTCTTCAATATATTCGAAGAAGGATACCACATCATCAGTGTCTTCCCCAGAATATTGTGGAAATACCTATGCGGGATTTATAGATCGAAAAAATTTCTCATTATTCATGTTGGAATTTGTAGGCAGAGACATGTTGGTACTTTGGCTCACACTAAATTGTTATTAAATATTCTAATTACTATATTAATTCCTGCCTGATATGAATTCAAAAACCAACTCACTGTGATTGATCTATTGCTAGTTTTCGGGATAGAATCACATCCTGTCGACTGCACCATTTATGTTATGGTTCTTTTCCTTATATTATTTATATCTCTACTTATTTGTTATAATACGTTTGTACTCTAATTGTTTAGATTAACTTCTATTGTTTTATATCTTTCTTTTATCCTACCAGCTGCGCCATTTATGTTGTGACTTTTTCTTATCCTTTCTCTTTACTATCCTCTCGACTCCGTCATTTATGTTATTGCCCTTTTCTTATCTTGTTTGCTATTTCTTTACTTAATAAGTTGTTTACCTTTTATCTACCCTTTCTTAACTAATCCAGCATTCTATCTTTCTTAAATTCAAAACTCGTCTAACACTATACCTTACTTATACATATTTATCCCTTATAATTTAAACTGTACAATCAAATATTCTCACCTTCAGTGCTTTGCAGTCCTATTGGCCTCTCTGTGTCCTAAACAAACAATCTGAAGAAGTTCACCCTATAAGTATTGACACATTTATATTTATGCTGCGCCAGCTAATACCTAGGTAGAAAGGATTCTTGTTCAGGGTGACCGCTTTAGAGAGTTAATGATTATTTGATCAAGCATAAATTTATCTCCCCCCCCCCCCCGCTTGTCCTTTTCTTTCTCACAGTTGCAGCTTACTTATGGCATTAGTATTCATGGGTTTATCCCGCTTGGTTCGGTGTTAATTTTATGAGCGGTAGTTTTGAATTCATATATAGGCAGATCAGGCAAGTACATGAATGAAACAATTTAACACTTTCATTGCCAAGCTGAAAATTGGAATTTCGTGTGGTGGCCAAATTTTTTTTATTTTTTTATTTAGTTAGCGACGTCCACGCGATAACGCGTGATCGGCCGACAGGTGAGAACTCATGTCACGCGATATCGCGTGCTTGTCAATGCGCCTGCTGATGAACTTTAAGGTGATACACTATAATACATTTCAAAACAGGATAATATGGTTGCACTCAACTCAGATCAAAAGCTCTAATTAACTTGTACTTATCACACATACTAAATCTTAATAACTTTAAATACAATCATAAAATACAATTCATAGATTATCATTTAGCCATTCGGATACATGTGGCTATCAGTGAACACATCAGCACAATTACACTTTTAGTTTAACATAATCTTGTATCTGTTCGGCCTCTTAGGCAAACAATTCTTAACACTGTCTCGGACACGTATCTGGTTGTAGGCTACTCTTACAGTTCTTTAAATTCAGTCCAATTTAAACGTTTGCACAGGAAATTCACTATCTTCTTACAACTGGAATTAGTATTTCAAAAGTCTACATTACCATTTCTGTCCTTGAAATCTTGAAACTTGTTCCCGCCTTGTCTAATCATCAAGGCCTTCAAATGTAGTCGTTTTGGAGGATATCTTCCGTAGATCTGTGCGAGTAGAATCTCCAAGGGAAACATGGGAGGTGGCACGGTAACGTTGCCTTGAATGGACGGCTCAATTTAGTCCCTCCGTCGTACGACAACATCACAGCTATCCTAGAACACGGACATAGCTTGGCCCAATACGAACACTACAACGGACAAACTAAGTGCCTTCTGCGACTGGCCAGGGACTTCCCTCCTACAACGAGCAGGACCACTCCGAGATCAGGAATCCAGGAAAAAGAAAGATCTCGAATCTTCATGCAAGGCCTTTTTGTTTAATTTTCTCCTCTCGGAAAATCTCGATATTTGCGATACGTGCCAGCTCAGTCACGTGTGTCCACGTCAATCTCATTAGCTCCCTCTATTATTTTCTCACACGTGTGTCTGCCTCCTATTCCTGGAAGACGCTTAGGTTTCCCTTTCCAATATTTTCATAATGCAGGACGGTAAAAGTGGCCCTTGAACCCTGACTCACAGGCTTTACTATTTCAGTGCAAGAGGCTGGTTTTTCAAAATGGATTTTGCCAGCTTACATGGATTTCTATTATCAGGCCCACACTTAATACAGATTATATTTAAACACTTTATACAATTTTATACAATTCCTTAAACTTTATCTTGACTTGCATTCACAAACAACTTATTTTTTCTATTGCCAACGTTCCATGTTCTCTGCCTGAGTAGAATTAATGTTGTGACCTTAATATTTTAATATAAACCTTTTTAATGCTTATTCAGGACACAACAAAATCCCACTCATGAAAAGCTGGTAGCTTATATTAGCACTATGGATGGATTAAAGGTTTGCCCATCCAGAGTACTAATGGTCAATGAAATTTATGTACCACCTAAGGACATTCATAAACCAACCATGTCCACAGTAGGATTCAAATCCACTCTTCACCCATCTGGCTGTAAGTTTAAATACCACTGTGTATATGAATGTTTTATGAATATATATTCCGGTATATATATATATGTGTGTGTGTGTTTGTGTACTGGCCATTAGCCAACAGTATTATTGCTATTAAACCACCCAGCCAAGTAACAGTATAAGGCAGTCATGTAGAAAGACTTATGTGTTGGCAGTGCATGATTAGTTTATTTAATGGTTTTAATTTACAAACACAAGAATAATAAGAAAATGATTAATATTTTATTATTATTATGATTTGACACCTCCAGGGAGTACTTCTTTGCTTATATTTTGCAGGTGTTATACCCAGAATCTTCAGAGCACAAAAAATAGTTTGGCACAGTATATGATCTTAATACCCTTCTTAACTATGTATCAATAAATTAAATCAAATCATATCAAGCTATTATTAGTATCCAAGTCTTTCTCGTAGACTTCTCTCATTAACAATGCTATACTTCAATCCTCTTAGATGATCAAAGTACTCTTTACTTGTCCCTCTATGTACTATTTACAATGTATTATTTGCTCACCCCTTACTAGCCTTTCCAATACCCTAATTACACTGCAAGAGATATCTTATAATTTATTCATTTCAGCAATAGCAATTACCCATTTACTTGCCAAATAGTGAAAAAATAAATCAGATTTCTCTTTCCTAAAGTGAACTATATTTCACAGTCAGTTTTACTTTCCTCACTATAGCTCATCTTATTATTCTTCTAATCTATGTTTTTAGTTTGACTACCACTTTTATCCTAATGGATGCATAGCATTTTTTATGCAGTGGTTGTTTTATCCAAAAATAATTATGTATAACTTGTTTCTTTCTCGATAATACAATCTTATCTTCTACGTGCAATCAGGTAGAAAAAGTGGAAGATAAGATAATACAATCTTATCTTCCACTTGTTATGCCAGACTGCATGTATATCACAAATGTTTGCTCTCAAAAAAACATGTTTCTGTTATTCACTAGTCTAGCACATCCCTAATCACAGAAACCCCTATATGTCATATCCATACACAAAAAAATAGTTTGTCACGGTATGTAATCTTTAATGATCACGTACTGTGACACACTATACCCCATATCCTTTTTCATTGTTTTGTTCTTTTGCAACTTCCATTTTTCCCCTCTTGTACTTTGTCTCCATCTTAGCTTTTCTAATGCTTAAACTGTTTTCTAGTCTCTCCAAATCCGATTAACTATTTGTCAAAGAAAAACAAATATGAAAACTTTTTACTTAAAGTGTTTGTTCTGTGTGTTTCCTGCCCACAAAAGGTTGAAACCTTAGTACATTAGTCCTGTGGGTGAGATTAAGATTTTTTATTATATATATATATATATATATATATTAGGGTTACCAAGTAATTTTATAAACTTGGTTATTTTACTCCTAATCCCAAGTAAGCAAATAGTTAAGTTTGCGCCTGAACGTAGTTCAAGTCTAAAGGTGGTGCAACACCAGGGCAACTCATTGTAAAGGTGGGTAAAGCTGTGATCGCTATTCTTAGTATTTTCCATTATGTAAAGCACATCTAACTAAGAGATGTATACTGCAATACATTATGGGTGGGATCACTACCCAGACCGGTTTCAATCTTTTTTGAGGTCTCCTCAGTGAGTAGCTAGACCCTAAATACTAAGGTTTTAGAAATACAGAGCCTTATCAACTTTACCTATACAAGTTGCAACAAGGTGTTTTATTTTGAATAAGAATCTCTGGAGGAGATATAGATGTAAATAGTTTTTTACCTTGGGAATAATGTATATTAGGGTTACCAAGTAATTTTATAAACTTGGTTATTTTATTCCTAATCCCAAGTAAGCAATTTGTGTAGGTAAAGTTGATACCTCAAAAAAGGTTGAAACTTGTCTGCGTAGTGACCCCACCCATAATGTATTGCAGTATACATCTCTTAGTGAGATGTGCTTTACATAATGGAAAATACTAAGAATAGTGATCAGAGCTTTACCCACCTTTACAATGAGTTGTCCTGGTGTTGCACCACCTTTAGACTTGAACTACGTTCAGGCCCAAACTTAACTGTTTGCTTACTTCGGATTAGGAGTAAAATAACCAAGTTTATAAAATTACTTCGTAACCCTAATATATATATATTACATAATCCAGAAACCCTACTCTAGAGATTGTGAAACTTTTTTCCATGGGGGAGGGGGAGCATGTACATTAACCACTTGCCAATCAGACTGGCCTACTCCACACTTTCCTGTTTCATAGCTCTGTTATTGTTATGCACTTAACACTTCATTCATGCTGGAATTCTTTCTTGAATGCGTCCCCCTGCCCTGTTCAACTATTTAATTTTTCTTTAGCAATTTTGCTTATATTCAAAACTTCACATTCCTGTATCTACCTAATTACCACATTTTTGACAAATTCTCTCATACACTACTTGTCTTTTCTAATGAATATTTCTTTAGCCCCATGAAAGTACTCATACCAAAGGGCTAATTGCCTCCATTTTATATCAGTACATGCACTAATTATAATACTAAATATAAAATATTAATGCTATACTATTTAAAAATTGTTTTAGTTTTAATAAGTGAATTTCTATAGCTGAGCATTGCTTAATTTGAAACTATGATTATTTTTCTGTTAATAAGGAATTTTTATGAATTGAAAAAAAAAATAATAATGTCAATCTCACCCAAGAAAAGGGGATAAATTAATAGTGCATTGTAGTATTGGATTGGCTAAGGATTTGAACCTTGTTGACATTAAACAGGGCCACTAGCGAGAGAGGGAAGGAGGGAGAATACATTTTTAATATCATTTTCATGTTACAAATGTGTCCAAGTTCTTCATTTTTATTATCACTACTACATGAGCAACTCCATCATCATCATCATCAAATTCCTGACATGTACAGGATATGATAGTCCTTCATGAAAAATTTACCTCATTACTAACTTCCTATCTACAATTTTCCTCCAAATCAGTCTGTTACTTGTCAAGACTCCAACATCATTATCAGATCTTATATTTCTATCATCTAAGGCACTTTATACTGTATCAATCCACCTATATTTTGGTCTTCCTCTGGGTCATTTTCCTGCAAACCTTACAGAGAACACTTGTTTTGCTAATCTTTCCTTGCCATTCTGTTCAAGTGACCATACCATTCCTGGATGCTGACAATATCAAGTTCTTTCCTAATATCCTCGTTTTAAATATGATATTGCCATTGATGCCATCTGTTCATGCCTTAATGTTTCTCAGGACTCTCGTATCTATGGTCTCTAGTCTTTGGTCAAGTGTTTTACTTCTGAACCAGCTCTCAGATCCATAAGTTAAAACTGGTTTGAACACTGTCTTGTATACAGCTAATTTAGTGTTCCGACTAATTTCTCTCTTATTCCATATGAATTTATTCAATTGACTTCCTACCATACCAGCTTTGCTGATTCTCTTGTCTATTTCTATATTTAATTTACCATCTTCAGTAAAAATCGTGCCTAAGTAGCTGAAATGTTTCACTTGTTCCACAGGTTCTCCATTCACAACACAGTTGACATTTTCAATGATTCTAATTATTTTCATTGTCTTTGTCTTTTTATTCCTGACCTTCATACCATATCTATTACAGCAGTTATTCAATTTAGTCAGGGAATCTTGCAAACTTGTAGCAGATTTATTTAGAAGTATAACATCATCCCCATAAAGCAAAGAGCTGACATTAACATCTCCAATTCTGATATCATGTTTAATACCACTTTCCTTCATAAAGTGATCCATATAGATAATGAATAACAGAGGGGATAATCTACATCCTTGTCTCACACTAGATTTAACATTAAACCATCTTCCTGTACTTCCTTCAATTCTAACTGCTGACTTGCAACTCAAATAAAGACTAAGTATTGCTTGATATAATGCCCGATTGACACCATATAACTACAGTGTATTGAATAGCTTCTCTCTTGGCACTTTGTCATATGGCTTTTCCAGATCGACAAAACTTAAATACAGATCTTTGCTATATTCCCATGATTTCTCAACTAATTGTCGTAAAGTGAAGATCTGATCCTGACAGCCTCTATTTGGCCTGAATCCAGCTTGTTCTTCACCAAGCTTTTCTTCCACAATTCTTCTCAACCATTTCTCAAGTATACTGGCATAAAGATTGCCCGGAACACTGAGTAGGGAAATACCTCTGTAATTCTCACATTCAGTTTTATTTCCCTTTTTGTATATGGGTACTATTAGAGCTCTACTCCAATCTTCAGGAATTCGTCCCTCTGTCCAGGCCTACTGAACTATGCAGTGCAGCCACTGTAAGACTTTTATACTTCCATACTTCAGCATTTCTGGTTGAATATCATCTACTCCTGCTGTTTTTCCACATTTCAAGCCTTTGATGGCTTTTTCCTACTGAAAGTATGGATATGTATTTTTGACTGTATGCCTGTTGAGTGTTTCTTACCACTGTGCTATCACTGCTTGTTTTATTTAGGAATTTTTCAAAGTAATTACTCCATACTTCAAGGATATCTTTTTCTCCCGTTTTCATGTCACCTTTATCATCTCTAACTTTTACAGCACTCTTTCCTCCATTCCTAAGCTTCTTCAACAACCTCCAGAATATTTTGCCACCTTCTTGATATTTATTTTCTATGTTCTTGCCAAAGTCCTCCCATGACTTTTGTTTAGCTAATTTTACACAGTATTTAGCTTTCTTACATTTGTCTCTGTATTCTCTAAGAGCACAAGCTGACTTATTTGCCAGATACTTTTGATATACTTTCTTCTTTTCGTTCACTGCCTCTTTAACTTCCTGTGTCCACCATGGAGTTGTGATTTTTCTATTCTTGCAGACAACCTCACCACATGCCTCTCTGGCTGAATCAATCAGGGGTTTTCTTCAAGGTTTACCACTGAATCTCCAATGTTTGGTTCTTGTTCTCAAACTCTTTCATTTTTTTTTCAATAATCTTTGTGTATTTTAGTCTACAGTTTACATCTGAGAGCTGCTCAACTTTTATTCACCTTAAAACTTTCTTACATGTCATTCTTTTCAATATGAAATTCAATTTTATCCTGCTCAAGACAAGCCCTTAATTTCTAGCCTCGTGAATAACTTGCAGTCAGGTCCCATCATTATAATATGCAGGTAGTATTTTCATCCTAATGTGCATAACGTTTGCTGCATTAACCATGTAACCATCATCTTTTATCCAACTTTCCAGTATTTAAACATTCTGCAGGATATCCTTTCTTTTAGGCTTACACGGTGATCCAAATGCATTTTTGAAAATTATGGAGCCAACTACCATGTTTGAATAAAAACTTTAGTTTAATATAACTAAAATCTACATTCGACGTTTCGACCTTTATGTCAAGGTCACCTTCTGCAGCATACAACTATACACAGGAAACAAGCTATACTACAATCAAACTGGTTTGTTAAAGACACTGACCAACCGCTACAACAATTGTTGGCCTGATCTCTGGTGGAGAAAAAAATATGTAATATGTAATAATATGCTAATATGTAAAATCTAGCATAAGTCAGGACTCTAGCCAATACTCAGCTAGTTTTAGAAACCATTCCATACCAACTGGCTGGAATGATGTTAATATATGTATATAGTAGACAACACTAATAACAGGACTCTAGCGTTGATGTATAATTTTTTATTTATTTTTATTTATTTTTTATTTTTTCCCCACCAGAGGTCAGGCCAGCAATTGATGTAGCAGTTGGTCAGTGCCTTTAACAGACCAGTTTGATTGTAGTATAGCTTGTTTCCTGTGCATAGTTGTATGCTCCAGAAGATGACCTTGACTTAAAGGTCGAAACGTCGAATGTAGAATTTAGTTATATTAAACTAAAGTTTTTAATCAAACATGGTAATTGTCTCCATAATTTTCAAAAATGCACTCTACAGGATATGCACATCACTTTTATTAAGTATTGTCCTTCCCAGGTTAGTAATCTGCATACATCTCATTTCCCTTCAACCTTTTTTTGATATCATTAAAATCCTTGTGACATTCCACTGGTCACCTGCCTTTTTGTCAATCAGCTCCACCATATGCTATTCATGGATGTTTTGTCTTTCAGCTGACATCTTATCCCCTTACCTACTTTGTATGCATCAATATTTGCTCAGTTTATATAATAGGGTTTTGGGGCATTTGTCCTATCATTGCCTTTGCAAAATCTAGTACTATCATGATGTGGCCATTTCACTTATCCAACATATCTCTCATTCTATTGACGAAAGTGAATAATTTACTAAGACAATATCCTCCCTCACACACACACAACTTCACTGCACTGTACCTCACAGAGTATCATATCCTGTTTAATTCACTCGGAAATTCTACCCTTAGTGAACTCTTAATTTTTTTTTATTATTATTATGTGACACCTCCAGGAGTCCAAAGACTCATCGAGGGAGGGAGGGTACCTACTCTATAACTCTCCATCTCAACTCTCAATCCACCAACTACACTGAACCTCATCATCTACACCAACACCACTAGTACTTTCACAAACAATCACAAATGGTGGGATTTGAACCCGCAGCCTTTTACTGGAGAGTGGATATTCTAACCACTCGGCCAACCAGGCTGGCGAATTTGAACACCTTAACTGCAATGGCATCGTGTGCCCATTTCGGTTGGGTGTGCTGTCATGTGACTTATGCAACCTGCACAACAAAATTCACATCAATTTGACTGCATTTTTATTGATGTATGAAGGTTATTAAAATACATAGCACATCAGCTCTCATCTTAATTCTTGTAGAGAGGCTTATACACTGTTTAAACATGATAACTAATAATTAAGGAATTGACAGTGTACAGTACACTAGAAATATAAATTAAATAAACTTTAATATATACTTTCCGATATTTCAGCAAACGTCATGTTGCCATCTTCTTGGGAACTTAATACAAAGACAAGTGCACACAAGTACTACATAACAGCAAATGAGAACCGAAGCTAGGAAGCTAACGTTTTCTTAAAGTTCTGATGGTGCCCCCTGGCGAGCTATATTGGTAGTTCTTGGCCTTTGGGCTGAAGTTCTTCTGATAAATGTTTCCCAAATTTGGGGCAGTCTCATGCATCCAAATTTGTTGAGGTTTGGCATGTTCCTAAGGGCTGAGGCTGATTCCATGAATAGTCTTTCATATTTGAACTTGCTGCGGTGTATTTCTGTGGCTTTCTTCCATCTTATTCTGTGGCGAGTATCCAGAGCATGGTCTGCGAGCCCAGAGTGGCTGTACTGGTGAAATCGGATGTAATCCTTGTGTTCTGAGATTCTGATATTTGCTGTCCTGCCTGTTTGGCCAAAGTAGGACAATTTACAGCTGCAAGGGACTTGGTATACACCAGGTAGGTCTAGGGGAAGTGGTTGGGCTTTACCGGCCGAGGAATTAATGATCCAAATTGAACACGGGATTCTCCACCTTCCAAACCACATCGCCAACGATATTAGATTGGATGTAGCCTGTGTTCTCACAAAAGCAAAACCTCCAAAATCCAACACATCCATTAATGAATACAAGTCACTACAAGAATTGAAGAAAAAAACAAAGAAATAGTGATCACCAAAGCGGATAAGGGGAACGCCACTGTGGTACTAAATCTTAATGACTACACAGGTAAACTTAAGGCTTTACTATTAGATCGAGCCACTTACCTCCCTGTTGAATACAATCCCACCAACTCTCAAATTAGAAAACTCCATAGGCTCCTTAAGAAGGTCACTTCTTGGCCTGTGGAGATTACTAACAGACTGAAACCATATAACTCTAGACCCCCCCCCCCCGCATATATGGGCTCTCAAAAATACATAAAGAAAATGTGCCATTAAATCCCATAGTGGATGGCATTGATTCCCCCACTTACAAACTAGCCAAGCATTTAGCCAAAGCGCTCTCACACTATACTGGCAACACGCCATCACACATAAAAAACTCAGCCCACTTCAAAGCCAGTATAGAAAACCTTACACTCCAACATAATGACATAATGGTCAGTTTTGACATCTCCTCCTTATTCACGAATGTCCCCCTCAAAGAAACCTTAGAGCTAATCCAAGCTAAATTTCCTCCCGATATCTCAGCCCTATTTCAGTTTACAATGAACTCAGGCTATTTCGTTTGGCAGGAAAAATTCTACAAACAGATAGAGGGGACAGCCATGGGTTCACCACTTTCCCCACCCTTGGCCAACTTCTTTATGGAGACTTTTGAAGAGAAAGCCTTAAACTCAGCCCCACAAAAACCTACCATATGGCTTCGCTACGTTGAGGATGTGTTTGCTATTTGGCCACATGGCCCAGATTCACTCCTCTCCTTCCTAACACACTTAAACAACCAACACCCTAGAATCAACCTCCCCTTCCTAGACACACTAGTCACCCTCCCACCTAATGGAACCTTGGTTTTCTCAGTTTATAGAAAACCCACCCATACAGGCAGATACATTCACCAACAATCCCATCACCCCCCCCCCCCCCTCACAACAATATGGAGTTATTAATACACTATTCAACAGGGCAAAAATAATCTGTTCAAATGATCAAGCCCTAACCACGGAACTAAATCACATCCGTGACACTTTCTCAGCCAATGGCTACCCCCCCTCCAAAAAGAATCCAAAAAATACTTAAACCAGTTATCCACAACCCCCCTTCACAAAAAAGATTACTCTAAATCCATCACCATTCCCTACATCCGAGGTACCTCTGAAAAAATCAACAAAATCTTAAAAAAAATATGACTTGACCACTTGTTACAGACCACATAGAAAATTGGCATCCCTAATCCGCTCCACTAAAGACCAACCACTTCCCCTAGATCTACCTGGTGTATACCAGGTCCCTTGCAGTTGTAAATTGTCCTACTTTGGCCAAACAGGCAGGACAGCAAATATCAGAATCTCAGAACACAAGGATTACATCCGATTTCACCAGTACAGCCACTCTGGGCTTGCAGACCATGCTCTGGATACTCGCCACAGAATAAGATGGAAGAAAGCCACAGTAATACACCGCAGCAAGTTCAAATATGAAAGACTATTCATGGAATCAGCCTCAGCCCATAGGAACATGCCAAACCTCAACAAATTTGGATGCATGAGACTGCCCCAAATTTGGGAATCATTTATCAGAAGAACTTCAGCCCAAAGGCCAAGAACTGCTAATATAGCCCACCAGGGGGCACCATCAGGACTTTAGGAAAACGTTAGCTTCCTAGCTTCGGTTCTCATTTGCTGTTATGTGGTACTTGTGTGCACTTGTCTTTGTATTAAGTTCCCAAGAAGATGGCAACATGACGTTTGCCGAAATATCGGAAAGTATATATTAAAATTTATTTAATTTATATTTCTAGTGTACGCTGTTAATTCCTTAATTATTAGCTCTTATCTTAATTGGTCCAATGCAATTCATTGTAAGATAACTTTGAATACTTTAATTTATCAAAACCAAATCTGCATAGACTGGGGGATAATGTGTTTGTTTTAAGATATATTGGAAAACAATAATGAAGAAGAATACTATATTTTTGGTATATTTTAATTACTCAAAGGTGTAAATATGTGATCCATCATTAATAAGTGATGTGAGAATGGGAAAGGAATGCAAAGGAATACTTTCATTAATGGCAAACAAATTATTAATAATTAATATTTGTGCTATATGTGTCCTATAAGTTGCTGGATAGAACGAATAGCATGTGATCTATACAGTTTAGACATGAGTTCATCTCTTTACTTTATGCAGATATGTTATACTTCTAAATAACTCCTGTACAAGTCTTACTTGACTAAATTGAATAACTATAATAAATTTGATATGAAAATCAACAATGAAAAGATACTGAAAATAGGCAGAAACATAGAAAACATCAATTGTATATCCTGGGTGGAGAATTATAGAACAAGTAAAAATATTTCAGCTATTTAGGCACAATTTTAGTGAAAATGACACATTAAATATGGAAATAGAAAAAAGAATTAGCAAAGCCGGTAGTAGGAAATCTCCTGAATAAATTTATAAGAAATAAGCAAGAAAGTAGCCAGAACATATCATTATACTAGACCGTGTTCAAACCAGTTTTAACTTATGGATCTGAGAGCTGGTTTAGGCATAAAATGCTTCATCCAAGACTTGGGAGCACAGATATAAGAGTTCTGAGAAGCATTAAGGGGAGTGAACAGATGGCATCAATGGCAGTATTATATTAAAAATGAGGATATTAGGAAAGAACTTGACATTGTTAGCTATCAGGAATATGTGTTAGCAGGGCTAATATCGGGTGGTATACCTGAGATTAAAAAGTCACTTTAAAAAAGGATGGAAGATAAATGGTTGCCAAAACAAATGATTTTTGCCAGGATGCAAAAATCATTTGTTTTTCCAAGACCTAGAGAAAACTTAGATGGTGGATTGATACAGTAGGAAGAGTCTTAGAAGAACAAACTATAATAATTTATTATATTGGAGTCCTAACAGATAACAGAATAATTTGGAGGATAATTGTCAATAGGAAGTTAGTAATGATGTACCTTTTCATATAATATCATCATAATATATACTGATTTCCACAATAACTCTACCTGTGTTGGCTGTGCTGCTGTGTTTCCTGACATTATTATCTCCAACCAGATCCCACTTAATTGTAGCAATTATAAGCAGAGTTGCATGCCATTCAGTTTGCACTTGTGCATATAAAAGAAAACTGCTGCCAAAAGTGTGTAATTTATACACACTCATTGAACTCTTTACAGGCTATCTCCTTTCCTGTGTATAATCAACAAACCCTTAATTTCGTTTTGCTTGTGCTTGTTTGCCAGCCACTTTGGAATTATTGGAAATAAGACTGCAGATGCAGCTGCTAGATCAGCTCATACTTTACATACTGTTTGATAGTTCCATATACAGACTACAAACAGTTTATTAGATCAAAGCTAATTGCTCAATGGCAGTCATCATGGCAGGAAGCATTGATAAACAAATTATATAACATTAAGCCTGAAATTAAGCATTGGCATTCTAGTCAATGTAGAAAGTGAAGAGAGGAAGTTATTCTTGCTAGGCTCTGCTTAGGTCACAGTCATCTTGCACATTCTTATTTACTCAGGGCTAATGACCCTCCCATGTGTGAAAAATGCAACACACAGCTTACTGTTTGTCATATTCTGGTGGAGTGCCAGCACTTTACACAAGAGAGGAATAAAATTTTTACCTATCTAGCTAAGCCAATACTCTCAGGCAAATGTTTTAGACTCAGACAGATTGCATGATGTTTTTAACCTTCTGCAAAGAATTGATTTTACAAACACATAAGAAATACATCTGTAGCCATAAGTATGGTCAGTCAGGTCTGACTGACCATACTTTGGAAGAGCAGATGAGGGCAGCCAGCTTCAGATGAGATTTGAGTGCAGTGCAGAGATTGCATGTTTTTTTTAGAGTTCTGGCTATTTTTGTTTCTGCAGTGCCTCAGATAAGGAACAATGATAGCATTATTATAGTCAACATGTTGATAACAGTGATGTGAGCAATTAATTTGTTGATCTTTTTGGCATTATTATTATTATTTTATTATTATTATTACGGGTATCTCCATGGAGTCAGTAGACTCATCGCGGGAGACCCAAACTAGCAAAACAATATCTGTCATATCTCTTCTTGAATTCATTTACAGACGAAGAGCTCACAACTAAGTCAGGCAATGAATTCCACTCATTCACCACCCTCCAGGCAAAAAACCTTGTTCTGACACCTTTGTTAACCACACTCTTCTTTAATTTCCAGAGATGACCTCTTGTTCTTCCCTCACTTTCACACAGCTGAAACATTTCCCCTGCATCAATCCTATAAAAACCTTTTAGTAATTTGAATGTTTCTATCATATCCCCTCTTCTTCGCCTATCAACCAATCTCTGCAATCCACAAGCTCTCAATCTATCAATGTAGGGAGCATTTTTTATATCACTCACCAACTTGGTCACTCTTCTCTGAACCCTCTCCACAGCCTCCTCATCTCCAAGGAATCCAGGTGACCAGACCTGAGCACAGTAATCCAAATGTGGAAGTATCAATGCTTTATAAAGGGGAATAATAACCTCTTTATCTCTGGATGTCAGTGTGTTCCTCAACAACCAAGTAATCCTATGTGCAATCTTGGACACCTTAGCAATGTGTCCTCTGAACTTCATCTCCCTATCTACCAATACCCCTAAGTCCCTAGCCTCATCAATCTCTTGGAGTACCTTTCCATCGATGTAGTACACAGCTGGACTCATCGCGGGAGACCCAAACTAGCAAAACAATATCTGTCATATCTCTTCTTGAATTCATTTACAGACGAAGAGCTCACAACTAAGTCAGGCAATGAATTCCACTCATTCACCACCCTCCAGGCAAAAAACCTTGTTCTGACACCTTTGTTAACCACACTCTTCTTTAATTTCCAGAGATGACCTCTTGTTCTTCCATCACTTTCACACAGCTGAAACATTTCCCCTGCATCAATCCTATAAAAACCTTTTAGTAATTTGAATGTTTCTATCATATCCCCTCTTCTTCGCCTATCAACCAATCTCTGCAATCCACAAGCTCTCAATCTATCAATGTAGGGAGCATTTTTTATATCACTCACCAACTTGGTCACTCTTCTCTGAACCCTCTCCACAGCCTCCTCATCTCCAAGGAATCCAGGTGACCAGACCTGAGCACAGTAATCCAAATGTGGAAGTATCAATGCTTTATAAAGGGGAATAATAACCTCTTTATCTCTGGATGTCAGTGTGTTCCTCAACAACCAAGTAATCCTATGTGCAATCTTGGACACCTTAGCAATGTGTCCTCTGAACTTCATCTCCCTATCTACCAATACCCCTAAGTCCCTAGCCTCATCAATCTCTTGGAGTACCTTTCCATTGATGTAGTACACAGCTGGTAATCTTTTAATCCCAAAATGCATGACTTTACACTTTTCCACATTGAACTGACATCCATTTTCTTTTGCCCATTTTACCAGCTTATTTAAATCCTCCTGCAAACTTTCAACATCAGCTTGATTTTTTATTGCACTACACAACTTTGCATCATCAGCAAACAACTGAATATCTCCCTTTAAGCCGTTTCCTATATCATTTATATACAAATTAAACAACATTGGCCCAAGCACAGAGCCCTGAGGCACACCACTGGTCACCTGCCTCATTCTGGACTCGGCTCCTCCATACATCACCTTATGGTATCTCTCCCTGAGCCATTCTCCTATCCATATCACCAATTTAATATCCATTCCCATCTGCTCCAATTTGCGTAACAGTGTTCTATGGGGTATCCTGTCAAAAGCCTTAGCAAAATCCAGAAGCACCACTGTGTAACCAGTTCCTTTGTCCAACTCAGATGTTATTCTATTATGAATAGTTAATAGATTGCTAAGGCAGGATCTACCTTTAACAAAACCATGTTGGCCTCTATAGAGTATCATATCCTGATCCACCCATTCTTGAATTTTGTCTTTAACCAACTTTTCCAATACTTTTACCACTACTCCTGAGATGGTGATTGGTCTGTAATTCAATACCGCAGTTTTAGAGCCACCCTTATGCAAAGGAACCACTTTGCCTAACTTCCACTCCCTAGGGACCATACCAGAGTTCAAACTTAAGTTAAATATCCAGGTGAGAGGGGTTGACAATTCATTTGCACATTCACGCAACACCCGAGCTGATATTCCATCTAAGCCTACCGCAGTGTTTGCATTTAAGTTTTGCAATATATTTAATACCTCTGATTCTTTAGCTTCAATTCTCACATTAGGTATTGCTGTAGGTATAGAGATATCCTCACTTGGGTGATAGACTTTTGAAAAGTGATCACTCAGTAACTCGACTATTACATCTGATTTTGTCACCTCAATACTATCAGCACCCACTAAGGTTATCCTTCCGAAGTCATTCTTCCTCTTACTTGCCACATAGCGGAAGAACTCTTTGGGATTACCCTTGATCTCTTTGGCTAAGGTCTTCTCATAATCTGATTTAGCTTTTCTTACTATGCTGGTAACCTTCCTAGCTTGAGCCTTGTACTGCTCATGGGTGTCCTGATCGCCTTTCTCCTTGTAAATTCTCCATAACATTTTCTTTTTTTGCAGTTCAAGCTTGATACTACTGCTCATCCATCTAATGCCTGCCTTGTTTGACCTCCTAACCATGGGGACACAATCTGATATTGCTTTCCTCAGATACCCGCTGATTTTATCCCAAGCACTGCTAACATCTTTCCCTTGCAATATGTTCTGCCATGGGATGGCTGCAAGCTCACTCCGAAGCTTGTTATAATTGCCTAACCTGTAGTTCCGTACATACCCCTTCTTAATAGAAAAATCCACAGATTTTGCAACCTCCCAAGTCAATACCACATGATCGCTTTCACCAACTGGAGGTAACGAGGACACCTTACTTATGCATATAACCTCTGAACCAATAACCAGGTCCAACACTCTCACACCACGTGTCCCTGCAGTTACGTGCTGTTTCAAGTAATTATCTCGTAGAAGATGTATGAATTCCATTTCCTTTTTGCTACGTGATATTTCCTCCTTCCAATTGATATCACCGTAATTAAAATCCCCCATAATAATCACCAAGCCTTCACTCATTGCACTAAGTTGCGGATGCATGAATTCAATATCTCCCCCCGTACTCCCTGGCCTATAGCAGCATCCAACTGTATATTTGGTTGCGTTGGTCGCTATTTCGCACCAGACTACCTCAGATGAACTCTCATTCACATGTCTATCATCATGATATACTATTTTCTTTGGCTGCAACACATCAGCTATCATCAACAGTACTCCTCCTCCTGTTCTATCTTCTCTATCCTCCCTGAAAATACTGTACCCATCACATTCAATTCCAGTGACCACATCTTCTGCTGACAGCCAAGTTTCACTAATGCCTACAACTTTTGGTGAGATTTCACTGACTAATGCCATAAATTCTTCTCTCTTATTTCGAATGCTTCTAGTTGGTATACAAAAATTGCAGATTCCCTCTAGATCTTGTACCGGCTTTAGAACTGATATATAAGTCACTAACTACCGTAGTCCTATGCCGATTTTTATCCCCTCTCTTCTGCAATTTATTCAGTCTATAAGGATCAATAAATACACAATCAGTGCTAAAGTTTCTCTCTCTTACACTCAACCTTTTCAATATTAGTTTCCCTGCCCAATAACTTCAACCTGTTCAGAAAACAATAACTTCTTCAATCGCTTATGTCCTTCCATGTTAAGATGCAGTCCATCTCTAGCATACAACTGCCTTTTTCCTTCAAACACACTCCAAACATCAACAAACTCCAGACCTCTTTTTCTGCACATTCTTGCAATCATATCATTCATTATCATTGCTCGTCTACTTAACTCGTAATTGTCAAAACGAGGCAGCACACACACTATTCTCCCATTGACACTTTTCCTCTTCACAATATCTAATAATGTTCTTAAATCTTTTCCTACCCGATTTATACTACCTCTCAGGTCATTCGTACCCACCATGACTATCATCTTGTCTGCTTCATGCCCTCTCTTTATTGCTAAAGCCACTCTTTCTATTGTCCCATCAGCCAAGCACTCCTCATGCATACCACTCTCCATACCCTTAATCATAGAATCACCATATATTTTACCACTCTTAACTTCATTCAAGTCCACACTCATGGACTCATTCTCTACACTATTCAGCATGACTCTCCCAGCTTCATTACTCAACTCTCTATTACTTACCCCCCCACTCTCACTACATCTCATTTCTTCTAGGCCACTTGTGGTTTTATTATATTGACTCCCAATCACTCCCATACTATTTATTACTGAATCATTCACCAAAGACTCACCCATATGTAATCCTGTTCTAGTTACTTCAGCTAAAGTAATCTCTATAGTCCTAATTTCTCTGTTTAACACATTAAACTCCGCTTTAACTTCCAGTATCTCCTTACCGATCACTTCCACTTCCTCATGAAGAAGATGAAGGTCATTTTTCATTTTCATAAACTCCCGCCGAAGTTCTTCCGCTACGGTCCCGATGTCAGCTTCCATTCCTAAACGCTCCAGCCTATCCTGACACTTCTCACATACGTCGACATTTTCGTTCTTCTCATTTTGCCAGACCGACCACAGATCCTTCACATTTTTCGGTGCATACATATAGCAGTTTCCGCAACGCATCCATTGCGAAAAATCTACGCTGAGCCGGCCTTTCTTGTAGTAGTAGAAGTCCTGCGCGCCGCTGACGTACGTTTCTTGTTGGACGCCATCTTTACACGTTGATATAGTGAAACAAACAGCAGTGAAAACACAATATATACAACACAGTTCTAAACAATAATACAACTGAAGGACACTTGTTTCTAACCGATGCACAATTGCAGCACAATTTGTGACAAAAAGCCACACTATATTTAACTTTAAAAACACGTTTTCTAGACTAGCTAAACTCGACCGCCACATTTACCAAGGACACTAGTGCCAAGCATGGGACAAAAAAGTCTGGTAGATAACGGTGAGTTCAACTGTATGTTCAGCTTGGGTGGAACAGAGACCTCAGGCTCTGTTACCTACAGTTTTGATAGTGGCATACTGTTGAGAGGGCTTATAATGGGAAAGTTTGTGTATATATATATCCAGTGCTTTTTTCTGGAACAAAAAAGTGCCAGTACTCGCCATGAAGATGTTATTACAGCAACTTCCGCACTTTTAACATATCCTCCGATATACCCTAGTCATCTCTAGATTGCTTCTTGCTTTCGATACCAACATTTTATTCTTGACATACAGCCATCGTTTCTCTTGCAGAAGTCATTTTTCTGCAAAAGTGTCCAATATTCTGGCCAATCATTATCAGAATCTGCTTCCTTTTGACCACGTGAATTTTCGGTCTTGGTTTCCTGATCCTCTTCACCAAGTGTATTTTCAGTGCTAGTTTTCTGTTTTACAGGATCACAAGTAGATTCAACAATTTCTGCTTCTTCAGCCTTCCTTTTTTTACTCATTGGCATAAAGTAACTACTTACTCATTTTGAACAATGATTGCACTGATTTAACTTAGATTAAATCAAAACTCAGGTGAACACCTGCTTGTTGCAGAGTTAATATAGAACTGATAAACTGATATTGGAAGCAATCGGAAATGAACACAACTTCCTGTTTCCGGTTGCATACCAACCTATGAAACAGGAAAGCAGGGTACCAACTTATGAGTAATCAAAACTGAAAATTCAATTCGTGAACACAGTACCATTTATGGGAATATTTATAATACATTTTGCTGTCAAAAAATTGCAACTTTTTAAAAACTTAAGAAAAAAAGGTGCCGGTACTGCGTACTGTTCCGTACCGCCAGAAAAAAAGCACTGTATATATCTAACTATGTGAGTGGGTTTTTTGTAAATTGAGAAAGAGAGGGTGCCATTGGAGTATCAAATCATGCATCTATCTATTGAGCGCTGTCTATTGAGATTGAGGAGGAGGAGGAGAGAGTCCAATGTGTGTGAGCCATGTGACCAAATAGAGAACACATAATATCAATGTATCTTAGCCAGATAGGTTTGAGAATAGCAGCATCAATAGCATGTTTTTTCAAATAAATTGGAGACCCTCTTAACCATAACATACTCCATATAATTCTGATACCTTTCAGATAGACAATCTCCAATCCAGCACACTAATCTACCATCCAGTCCCATTTGTTCCAGTTTAATTACCAGCTTGTCATTTGGCAGTCTGTTGAAAGCCTTTACAAATATATCACTGTGTATGTATCCCCCACATCCAATGCATTTATTGTATTGTTATAATAAGTAAGCAGAATGCTAAAACACTCTCTCCCTTTAGCAAACCCATGCTTTCCATCAAAAAGAATTCTGCTGCTCTCGACTCAGTTCTGAATCACTAGTCTCTCTAACATGTTGATCACATCTCCAGACAGGAAGATTGGCCTATAATTCAAAACATCAGTCTTATCACTCCTTTAGAACTTGTGCTAATCTAAGCCTCATGTTAAAAAGGGAAGTTCAAGCTGTTGTTAACTCCCTGGAACATTTCCTCAAGATAAGTGCTGATATACCATTAAGTCCTATGGCCATATTGACATCAAGATTACTGAATTCCTCGTATACTTCCTGCTCACTCAACGTCAGTGGTTCTTTCCCTCTGCTCTCAAATTCTACATTATGTTACATTCACATAATGGAAAATACCTGTATGAACTGCTCCTTTAACATCTCTATTATATTCTCCTCTGTGGTTGTCATTCTACCATTATCACTGACCAACATCATCCTCCCATAATCATTCTTGATTCTATGGCCATAGGACACATTCACTCCTGAACCTATCATCTACCCTTATCACACAGTGTTTCCCTGTCCTTCCTGTGTTCCTTCCCTCTCATCGTCTTCACTCATGTCACTCACCTTTACATTCACAAACTCTCCTATCCTAATCTTCTGCTCTTCTACTACCTGCTGTTTTCTCAATTCTTCCATTCACCTCAGTCATTATTTCACTTACAACAACAGTTGACTCTCACCAAATCATCTACATATAGTTCATTCTTCTATACAGCTCTATCCATGCTCAAATTGATCTCACACATTCACAAAATGAGCTCCTTTCTCCTCACACAACTGTTATAGCAGAGTTCCCTCATTCACATGCTGTTTGAGAAGCTGTCGTGAACAGCTCACTAAATTATCCTTTATTCTTATCAGGAGTTTTTTGCTATTCATTGCATTCATAATCTTTGCTCACCTTCTCAACTCATCATTATCATGCCTGGGTAGCACACCGACTACCTTACCTGCTACACTGTTATCTTTCACTCTTCTCAACACCCTCCTGACATCCATCCTTACATTCTCCTTGTTGTCAATAAAATCAATTGTGCCAACTACAAACTTTTTTGCTTGCTTACTTCTTTATCCAGTGCTTCAATCACCCTGCTCATTTCATCATATTCCTTCATCATCTGCTGCTTCTTATGGATCACTTGTTTAATAAAGTTGCACATCAATTTTTCAATCCCATTCTATATAATCTTCAAATTTAGGGACATTCACATACAACAACATTTAAGCATCTTTTCCAAGCTTCTCTTGCATTGATGATATACTTCCCATTCAGTAACTGAGTATTCTCCTGAGTTCATAATTTTCAGCTTTGTAATTCAGTGTGTAACCTTTCTTAATCAGAACATCCATATACTAAACTACTTCCTGGGTCAGTATGGCATAATTAGTGATATACCAACTGGTGGGAAAGCAGTCACGTCCTTAAATAAGACTCATTCTGATTCTATGGGTATATCTAACACTCTTTGACTTAGAGTTCCCTCATTCACATGTTGTTTGAGAAGTTGTCTTTTAATAGCTTGCTAAATTATCCTTCATTCTTATCGAGTTTCTTTGCTACAATTATCTGATGTTTGGATAATTGTCACCCATAATGATTACTTGTTTAGCACCTATCAGGATTATTTGGTGATGCATTTCATTGTCTCTGACAAGGCACCCCAAGGTATGTGGCAACACTCCATATGTATTTCATCCTGTTAGCCTTTACTGCACATCAAACACCCTCAGACATACTCCTGCATAGAACATTGTTATTATTGCTTTCATGAGTTTCTATCCTAATTAGACTCAGATCATCTGATATCATTAGTAGCAGCTCCTTCCTCTCCTATCTCTTCTTTTCCTTAAAAATACCATTCCCTTTACACTTTATTCCAGTGTTACTCCCTTTCATTCTGAGGACTTGAGTTTCACTAATATCAACATATTCATCAAGGCATCACTTAGCTTCCTTTGATCCTGATGCTCCTGATATTTGTGTATAGACATAAGTTATCTAGATTTTTTGCAGTTTGCTTAGTTGGACAACTCCCCCCCCCCCCAATAAAAATTTCAAATCCAAAGTTTTCAGGTACACACCTTGACCAGGTCTGTACCCATGCTCATTGACATCCATATCAATACCATATTTGCATACATTAGTTGAATCGCACACAAATTTTCACCATTCCTCCCATAATCATCTAGTTGCACTAACATTCTGAATTAAGTTTCACCTTTGTAAATAACTTCTAGGTTCTTTATGCTAAATTCATTCATGTGCAGGCTGTCCCTCTCTTACAATTCCTTTCTAACATCAAACTCACCCTAAATATTCAAAAATATCAAACTCGTTTCTTCTACTCAGCTTGCACATCAAATCATTTGCTATAATAGCTCTTCTGGTTCTTAACTCACTAGTGTTTTATCTCGATAATAGAGTAACACTTTTTACCCTCTTCCTTCTTGCTTTTTTCCAGTAATCCTTTTGTATCTTTTCTCTTACTATATATATCACTACTCAAATCATTTGCTCCTGAGAGCACTGCTTACCATCTTCACTTTGTTTGATTAATTTGATTTTACTGGGTTTTACCTGTGTTGCTAACTGAATGACATGATATGAAATATTCCAGGAATTTAAAAAATATATCATTGCCAAGAGTGAAATGGCTAATGATATGAAAGTAAGAGTAGAGAGTGTGTGTGGAATTGTTTTACATCTGAATGCAAGAAATAAGAGTTTAGTGGAAAGCAGAAAAATGAAGTAACTAGCAGTAATGGTATAAGGCAAGATAGTGAAAATGTTTAGAGAATGTGAAAGGAATGAATGATACTGTGCAAAATATGAATCAGAATATGAAAGTAGTGGCTAAAGGTAATGTGTATGATGAGATAACAATAAGGAGTGAAATAGCATTCTTACATGGCATACTTAACAGGACAAAATGTGCACTAGAGAAACATTGTCATGTGATATGTCAGAAGGGAGAGTGAAAGAACAAGTGAATGGGAAAAGTATGAAAGGTCAAGAAACAGGGAGTGAGGAGAAGATATCGTATGGAGATTTGTTGATAAGAGGTGTTCCAATTAGGAAGTGATAAAAGCATGTTTGACAAGCATGAAGATCAAGGGTGGTATTAGTTTGTATTGAAAGAATTGATTGTTTTGGCTGGCATGAATGATTTGAAAAATGAGAAATATGCAGTGAGAGAGGATATGAAAGAAGTGCTGATAGAAGTGAAAAAGTAAAGAATTGTGCCTTCTGCCTCAGAATGGCAGGACTGAATTGAGAAGGAAGATTGAGATTGCTAATGAATCAGTGACAAGATTGTGCAGGAGGAATGGCATGCAGTTTGTAAATGTGAAGTGAATTTGTTGGACAAAAGGAGTTTTATATATGCCTAGTGGACTGCATTTGAATGGTTTTGAGTTAGATGTTTGGAGATAGCATCATTCATCGAGAGATTGAAATAGAAAAATCAGAGAAACTAGAAATATCTGGAAGGAGTGCAGTCATTTCAGCCACACCTGGGACAGATGAGTATGTACAAAAGTGATTGTGATGCTGAATGCAGTTATACAGGTTTCGAATCTGAATAAGTTAGTAATACACATGGAGAACTGTAAGTCCAAGGTGATGTTGAAGTGCATGTACATGAATGAATGCTAGAAGTATCAGAAATAAAGGAGAGGAATCAGCTTGACTAGGCCAAAAATCATAAGCATCAGTAAAACCTGATTGAGAGAAAAATGATAGTTGCAGGCATAAACTTCTGTGGCTAATTGGTTCAAAAGACATATTTCGGTGATTACACCACATTTTTTTATTATTCAGTTATATAAAACCCTAAAATAATAGTTCCCGACAAGTTTCGTAAATTGTAGGATTTTCGAAATTTAAACTTTAAGTTAAACTATTTACCCCTGAAGATGTAAATTCCTACGATTTACGAAACTTGTCAGGAACTATTATTTCAGTGTTTTATATAACTGAATAATAAAAAAATGTGGTGTAATCACCGAAATATGTCTTTTGAGAAAAATGATAGTTACACAGATAGAATATAAAAGCTATTTTATTTTCAGAGAAGATGGAGGAAATAAGACAGGAAGTGGAGTATTGCTGATGGTAACTGAAGAACTTCAACCAACAAAATTAGAAGTTGATAGAGGATTTTAGGTATGAAAGAGATGGTTCATTTAAGGCTATCTGGTGACCTGAGAGTGAATGGGTTTAAGAAGCTGTATTATAGGTGTTGTGTTTATGAAGGTTAGTGTGGATCTCCTGTGATGAGTCTTCTTACTCCATTGAGATACCTATATAATAATAATAAATTCAATGATAGTCTGCATTTTCTGACATGGAGTCTTGAGAATGGAGATGAATAGTGAATGTCTGAGGTATTGAAAAATATTAATGCACCATTATGCCACTATATTGTTTTCTTTCTAAAATAAAATGTTTTAGCATTGAAATATGTACATGGTTTTGAAAAAAATAAAAGTAATCATCATCATCAAATTTCTGCCATATACCCTCAAGGGGTGTACAGGATATGATAGTACTACATGAAAAAATTACATCATTACTAACTTCCTATCTACAATTTTCCTCCAAATCAGTCTGTTACTTGTCAAGACTCCAACATTATCAGATCTTATATTTCTGTCGTCTAAGGCACTTTGTAGCATATCAATCCACCTATATCTTAGTCTTCCTCTGGGTGGTTTTCCTGCCAACCTGGCAGAGAACACTTGTTTTGCTAATCTTTTCTCTCCCATTCTATTTAAGTGACCATACCACCTGAGATTAGCCCTGCTAATGCATTCCTGGATGCTGACAATGTCAAATTCTTTCCTAATATCCTCGTTTTTAATATGATATTGCCATTGATGCCATCTGTTCACACCCCTACTCTTTCTCAGGACTCTCATATCTGCGGTCTCTAATCTTTGGTCACGTGTTTTACTTCTGACCCAGCTCTCAGATCCATAAGTTAAAACTGGTTTGAACACTGTCTTGTATACAGCTAAGTTAGTGGTTTGACTAATTTCTCTCTTATTCCATATGAATTTATTCAGTTGACTTCCCACCATACCAGCTTTGCTGATTCTGTTGTCTATTTCTATGTTGAATTTACTATCTTCACTAAAAATCGTACCTAAGTAGCTGAAATGTTTTACTTGTTCCACATTTTCTTCATTCACTACACAGTTGACATTTTCAATGATTCTGCCTATTTTCATTGTCTTTGTCTTTTTATTGCTGACCTTCATACCATATCTATTACAACAGTTATTCAATTTAGTCAGATAATCTTGCAGACTTGTAACAGATTTATTTAGAAGTATAATATCATCCGCATAAAGCAAAGAGCTGACATTAACATCTCCAATTTTGATATCATGTTTAATACCACTTTCCTTCATAATGTGATCCATATAGATAATGAATAACAGAGGGGATAATGTACATCTTTGTTTCACGCCAGATTTAACATTAAACCATCTTCCTGTACTTCCTTCAATTCTAACTGCTGACTTACAACTCAAATAAAGACTAAGTATTGCTTGATATAATGCCCCATTGATACCATATAACTGTAGTGTGTTGAATAGCTTCTCTCTTGGCACATTGTCATATGCATTTTCCAAATCGACAAAACTTAAATACAGATCTTTGCTATATTCCCATGATTTCTTGACTATTTGTCATAAAGTGAATATCTGATCCTGACACCCTCTATTTGGTCTGAATCCAGCTTGTTCTTCACCCAGCTTTTCTTCCACAATTCTTCTCAATCGTTTCTCAAGTATACTTGCATAGATCTTGCCAGGAACACATAGTAGGGAAATACCTCTGTAATTATCACATTCAGTTTTATTTCCCTTTTTTATATATGGGTACTATTAGAGCTCTACTCCAATCATTGGGAATTCGTCCCTCTGTCCAGGCTTTCTGAACTATGCAGTGCAGCCACTATAAGACTTTTATACCACCATACTTCAGCATTTCTGGTCGAATATCATCCACTCCTGCTGCCTTTCCACATTTCAAGCCTTTGATGGCTTTTTCTACTTCAAGTATGGATATGTATTCCTGACTGCATCCCTAGCCAGTGTTTTTTACCATTGTGCTGTCATCACTGCTTATTTCATTTAGCAGTTTTTCAAAGTAATTACTCCATACTTCAAGGATATCTTTTTCTTCCATTTTAATGTCACCTTTATCATCTATAACTCCTTTTACAGCACTCTTTCCTCCATTCCTAAGCTTCTTCAACAACCTCCAGAATATTTTGTCACCTTCTTGATATTTATTTTCTATATTCTTGCCAAAGTCCTCACATGACTTTTGTTTAGCTAGTTTTACACAGTGTTTAGCATTCTTGCATTTGTCTCTGTATTCTCGAAGAGCACAAGCTGACTTATTTGCAAGGAACTTTTATTATGCTTTCTTCTTTTCCTTCACTGCCTCTTTAACTTCCTGTGTCCACCATGGAGTTCTAATTTTTCTATCCTTGCAGACAACTTCACCACCTGCCTCTCTAGCTGAGTCAATCAGGGCTTTCTTCAAGCCTTGCCACTGAATCTCCAAGGTTTGATTCTTGTTCTCAAACTCTTTCATTTTTTTTTCAATTATCTTTGTGTATTTTGGTCTACAGTTCACATCTGAGAGCTGCTCAACTTTTATTCGCTTTAAAACTTTCTTACATGTCATTCTTTTCAATATGAAATTCAATTTTATCCTGCTCAAGACTAAATAGAGATCACTTCCAATTTCAAATCCTCTGTACACTCTGGTGTCCTGCACCAGGGAGAAAACATCACTATCAACAATAACATAGTCAATGAGACTTTTCTTATTCCTTGCCTCTTCTCTCCATATGAATTTGTGCACATTTTTATGTTGGAACATGGTGTTAGTAATAACCAGTCCATATCCTGAGCAGAAATCCAGCAGGTATTTGCCATTATTATTAGCTTTGCTCTTTTCTCCAAATTTTTCCAAAATATTTTTGTATGTCTCACAATCATTTCTTACTCTGCTATTTAGATCCTCAACAAGGACCAACTTTTCCTTTTTCATTGTGTCAGTTGCTTTTTCTAAATCATCAAAAAATTCCTCCACTTCTACCTTAGTAGAACCTTCTGTGGGACCATAGGCACAAATAAGTCTCATTGTCCAGTTCCCTATTCTCATATTTGCCCACATTGCTCTACTTGAGACTGACTGCCATTCAAGAAAATTAGCCTCGTATTTTGTGTTGAATACTTTGGCTACTCTTCTTTTCCTTGATTGTCATTACCTGAATATAACATTTTGTATTTATTGCTCAGAAAGATCTCACCAGTTTTTGTCTTTTTTGTTTCAGTCACCCCTATTATGTCGATCTGGCACTTATCTAATTCCTCAGCTAGCTCCATTTCTTTGCCATTCAGGCTTCTTATGTTGATAGTACCGATCTTTAACTCTGGTGATGTTGAGTTTGGGTGTGTTTTCAGAAATGTTCCAGTAGCTGACTTTTCGCTGTTCGCCCTGGTTCCCTGGCGAAAACAATGGGGGCCTTATTTAACCAGGCGACGCCCCAGCCGGCATGAAATTTTGTCATGTTGTACCATCATTTTTTATTTTGGTTTAACCAATAAGAATACAATTTGTTTGGCTATATCCCAAATTGCCAGCCCATCCTCGTTCATTCAGTATTCAAGTAGATACCCAACAGGGTGTACCACGAGAAGGTGAGGATTGGATGTTAGGTCAGTAGCCCTGGTCGGTTCTCTTCATTCCTTTAAAGGCTATGTGGAGGTTTCCTCTCAGTTATACAGCTTTGACCCTTAAGCACCCCCCCAAAAAAAAAAAAAAAAAAAAATCTGCTTAAATAAAGTTTATAAAAATAATAATAAATAAAATAAAAATAATGATAAAAAATAGAGAAAAAAAATTCCTAGCCCATCTTTTGTACTAATCTCTTATTGGTTTCTGAATCTTTCATGAATGGGAGTCACATAAAAAAAGAAATATAATAATTATTACTATTAGTAGCATATTATTGTGCTCAATAAGTTTAACTGCAGAATGTATATAATATTTTAATTTCAAAGTTAGTAACAGAATAGCTTTATTTTTATAGATGCGTTTTATTGGAAAATATAGATATGCAGACTACATGTTTGAACTGCTGTTGTAAGAATTAAAAGTGAAAAACCCTTCGAATTTAAGAGAAAAAAGTCATTATATTTTGCATAAATAGTTATTCAAATATTTCTAGGTGTAACAATAATTTTATTATTAAATGAATTTATAATTAATTATTTTCTAGGATCCGTCAGTGAAGTATTACATGATAGGCTATGCAGCATTATCTGCTGTTGGTATTGTGCTTTCCTTAGTAACCAATCTTTCGGCTCAGCTAGTTTCTCTAAAAGCTGTAAAGGTACTCCATGATCAGATGCTGAAAAATATTGTAAAATGTCCAATGAGGTATCAAAATCATTCATTCTGGAATTTTTGCTTGATTCATTGATAAATCTTATATTATGTAAATACAATCTTGCTTATCAAAATTAAGAAATATTTTCTTAAATGAAGAGTCAAATTTTTTATTTAAAGAAATTAGCATTAAATTACATTCTTGCATTCTTTTATTATGATTTCATTTTTATTTCATGTGTCAAACACAACATAAATCAGTGATTATAAATATAAAAATATTTATTTGCTTACTGCTCAAATAATCAATAATTATCTTACAACTAAAATAGCTAGAGTGATTTGCAGTATAACTCATCATCTGTAGTTTATGATTTATGTGTGCATAAACATTACTTTATACTCCTGTGACATTTTGTTCTTTTTCCTCCCCCCCATAAGGTTATAATATTATTATTATTATCCAGACCTCCATGGAGTCAAAAAAACTCATCGTGGGAAGTCGTTTTTAGGAAATACAAAGTCTATCATACCACTCTTTGAACCCATTAACCTTCCCCACTCCAACCACTCTCTCAGGCAATGCATTCCAAAGTTCAACCACCCTCCATGCAAAGAAACCACTCCTCACCTTCTTGCGCACAGCCTCCTTTCGTAACTTCCATGGATGGGCCCTTGTCATCGCTCCTTCCCGCTGTTTCACCAAAAGTGAAAGAACTCTCCAATATCTACCCTGTAACTGCCTCTCAATAGCTTAAAAGTCTCGATCATATCACCTCTCCTTCTATCCACCAAACTCTACAGTCCACATTTCCTCATAATAACAATATGAGTTATTGTACAGTCCTGAAACCATCTTTGTTATCCGCCTGTGTACCCTTTCTACAGTCAATTTATCCCTTTCAAATCCTGGTGACCAAATCTGAGAACAATATTCTAAGTGTGGTCTGATCAGGGCCTTATACAACGGAATGATAACTCTTTTATCTCTGCAGGTCAGCGTCCTTCTCAGTATTGCGGCAGTCCTCTGAGTTACCCTCACCACCTTTGCAATATGCTGCTCCCTGAATTTCAGTTCTATCAGTCATCACCCCACAGATCTCTTGTCCTCCTACCTCCTCCAGTACAGCTCCTCCAATCGAGTACGCATCCTCCCATCGATGGATCCCAAACCTCAAGACTTGACATTTTGCTGCATTGAACCGATGACCCCATTTATTTGCCCATCTGGCTAGTTTATTCAAATCCTCTTGCAGGGTTGCCACATCTGCACTATTACTGATAACCCTTCCCAACTTCTCATCATCTGCAAACAACTGAATGTCCCCCTTGCAATCCATTGACAACATCATTGATATAAAGATTGAGCAATACAGGTCCCAGTACTGAGCCCTGTGGAACCCCGCTTGTAATCTTCTGCTTCCTTGATATTGCCCCATCATACACAACTCTCTCTGATATGTATTAGTCAACCAATCCTGAATCCATTTGACTAACCTGACATATAAACCCATGTGCTGCAACTTGAATATCAGCTTATCATGTGGTAATCTGTCAAACCCCTTTGCAAAATCCAAAAAAATGGTAGTAAATGCCTTTCCCTTATCAACTGCTCTTGTCACTTTATTATAAAAGACAATCGTATTACTAAAGCAAGCATGCCCCTTAACAAATCCATGTTGATTCTCACAGATAACATTACCCTCATCTGCCCAACGCTGTAAATAGTCCCTCACTAATTTCTCGAAGACCTTAACAACTACTGATGACACACAAACAGGCCTATAATTAGACACTTCCAGTTTGCTACCACCCTTATGCAGCAGCACTATCTTACCTTCCTTCCATTCCCTGGGTACCTTTCCTTCAGCCAGACTTTTATTGAAAAGCCAGGTCAACGGAGCTGTCAGTTCTTTAGCACATTCTCTCAAAACCTGTGGTGAAATACCATCCAGTCCAACAGCTTTATTGTATCCAGAGCACTCAGTATTTGGAACACACACTCTCCTCTTGCACCTCTAAGCCCTGATCCTGCCCTATCACTCTAGTATTAAAACCTCCTCCAGGATGAAATACTCCAACAAAGTGCTCATTGAACAACTCCACTATGTCCTCTGCATCAGTCACTCTATTCCCATTTTTATCCCGCAATGTCATTCTCCCACAATCATTTCTCTGCCTACTGGCCACATAGCTAAAAATTTCCCTAGGATTTTCTTTGGATCTTAATGCCAATCTCTTCTCATATTCCAGTTTTGCCTTCCTCACCATTCTGGTCACTCTGTTGGCCTGCGTCTTATATTCATCGTGTATTTGTCCTTCACTCCTATCCTTGTATATCTTCCATAATCTCTTTTTCAACTGCAGTTCCTGTTTGATATCGTTTGTCATCCTCTTTACACCAAATTGTGTCCTCTTCTTCATTTGTGGAATACAGCTTACTATTGCTGCTAACAAATATTCTTTCACAATCTCCCAAGCACTAATGATATCCTGGCCTTCCAATTCCTCCCTCCATGAAACTTCCCCAAATTGATATCTCAGATGATTATAATCACCTGCCTTATAATTCCACATATATTCCCATCTCTTTGATACTCCTGCATACCTATTCATCTTCCAAGTTAAAACCACATGGTCACTCTCTCCAACTGGTGGGAGAGATATCATCTCACCTATTATCAGCTCTTTTGATGCTATGACCAAAACTCTTGAACCTTTTGTTCCCTCTATCACATGCTGCGGAAGACATTTGTCCCTCAAGAATTCCGGAAATTCTATCCCCCTTCTTACTACTTGCATTTTCCTCTTTCCAACTTATACTGCTGTAGTTAAAATCTCCCATAACAATCATTCTTCTTGCATTTGCCAAGCTCAGCTGCCTAAACATCTCCTGGTCCCCCACCCTCTGTGCTCCCTGGTTTATAGCAACGCCCAATAAATATTCTGTCTTGGCCACTTCTACCTCACACCACATGCTTTCAAAACCATTTGTGTCACTGCCTTCCAAAGCCTCTACTCTAAGAGGACATAAGTCATCGCTTATCATAAGCAGTACTCCACTACCACGTTTTCCTTTCCTATCCTGCCGAAAAATGCCGTACCCTGCCACTTCAATTCCGGCTATTATATCATCCTCCATCAACCATGTCTCAGAGATCCCAATAATCCTTGGCCAGGTTGATGCTATCAGTGCCAACAATTCATTTCCTTTATTTCGGATACTCCTGGCATTAGTATAGAGCATAAAAATGTCACTGCTTCTATACCTATCATTGTCCCCCTCTCGATCCCGCTGGGCTCAATGTTTCCTGACATCATCCCCCTTCCCCAAAGCACCCATTCCCACAATAGGCCATCCCTGCTACCATCCACCCTGGGAATTCTAGTTTCCTTACACTTTGACTTTCCTTTACACACTGACTCGTTCAGAAAACAACAATCTTTCCAGATGCCTTCGTCCTTCCTCATTCAAATGCAAGCAGTCTTTAGCATACAGTTCCCTTTTGTCTTCAATCACCCTCCAAGCATCCACGTATTCCAACCCTCTCTTCTCTTACATTCTGGCTATTATGTGATTCAGTATTGCTGCTCTTCTTCTCAGTTTGTCACTATCATACCTGGGCAACACACACACACAATCTTCCCTCTCTGCGTTTTCTTTTGCACAACTTCAAGCAAGAATCTCAGATCTCTCGCTGCCCGATTTACACTGCCTCTCAAGTCATTCGTGCCCACCATCACAATCATCTCATCCATCCTTTCACCCCTCTTAATTGCCATAGCCACATTCTCTATTGTTCCTCAGGCAAACGCTCCTCATGTATCCTATCTTGCACACCATAGATCATTGCGCCACCATACGTTACACCTCTCATCATTCCCTCTCTCCTACTGTTTCCATTCTCTCCTCCTCCATCACTCCCATAACTCTCTCATTCCCTCTCTTCCACTTATCCTATTCTCTCCTCTTGTGTTATTCCCATAACTCTCTCTCATTCCCTCTCTTCTACTATTCCTATTCTCTCCTCTTCTATCATTCCCATACATCTCTCTCATTCCATCTCCTCTACTGCTCCTATTCTCTCCTCTTCTAGCATTCCCATACATATGAATACAATAAATAAAATCATAGCCCCATTTGCTTTGACCATAAAGCAACATCACCCAACTGTAATATAATAAAATGTAGTATATTTCAAAAAAAAAAAGTTTGATTATTTTTTTTTATTGGGATACTTTGTTTACTCTTAGAATGAGTCATAGAATACATCAGCTAAAGAAATTATTTATGCCATTCATTTATAATGTGTCCAAGTAACACTACTGTAAATTACTTGTGTGCACACTTACATAATAGTTATTAATTTGCATAATCTCTGATCAGATTATTTTGCATATATTTGTCATCTCTTCATATCAAGTAAATATCCTAGAGAATTAAGTTTATTTTAATAAGTATCTTAAATCCGTGGCAAAAAAAGTTTCTTTTAATTCGAGTAATTTAAATCTCTGGCAAAATCTCTGATGTCTTTATTTTTAACAAATTAATTAAATTAATTCTAACTAATTAATTAAATGAAGATGAAAGTTTATATACACACAAACTATACAGCCCCACACATAAGAGGTCACAAGACATATCATATAACAATGTCATATTATTATTATTATTATTATTTTACACCTCCAGGGAGTCCATAGACTCATCGAGGGAGGGCACCTACTCTGCAGCTCTCTCCATCACTCAATCCACCAACTACAACTAACTACAACTACACTAATGCCATCTACTGCTGACCAACACCACTAGTTTTTCCACAGACAATCACAAACATCCATGCCCAGCGGGATTCGAACGCACAGCCTTTTGGCTGGAGAGTGGATACACTAACCACTCGGCCAGCCTGGCCCGCATTGGAGACAAGTGGTTATTGAGAAGAAAGGAATTTGTTGATGTGTTTTTTGAAGTGTTGAGAGTTATTATCAATGGGAAAAAGAGTATGGGGAAGACCGTCAAACATTAGAGGTGTAGGGAATAAAGGGGGAGGATGAGAAGTTTCTTCAATAAGTTTTGGAGATGAACTGTATATGGAAGTTGACAAGTAGTGTTCATGTTAGTACATGATTTAAGAAAAGTGGAGAGACGGTAGCAACAATTCACTTGAGCTGCATCCATGGAAATATGTGCGTAAAAGACATAATGCAACAACACAGCATCTATGAAGAAAGTGACTAGAGGGAGTCAGTCAGAGAGAGAGATGGATTATCAATAAAGTGAATCTCTCTTCTGAATACAATCAAACATTCTGAGGAACTATTCTCACCCCCAATGTCAGAACAGTATTCTAAAGTTGGGTGGATTTGAGACTTATTAAGTGTCAGAAGTTGAACAGGAGAGAAGTATTGTTTAGAATGAAAAACGAACACTAAACCTTTATGGAGACTGTGGATATGATACATTTGTTCCAGGATAGACTATATATGAAAATAAACCCAGTAAGAGAAAACTTATCCTCATTGGCAAGCAGAATATTGTCAGAGCCATCCACCCTGAATTTCAAATAATGACTGGAGAGCAAGCTGGTTATCTACTTACAATGAGTAGGATAGCTTGATAAAAAGCTTCGATGCCCAACTTGATAAAATGCCTGGGAAACAGCACGAATTACCACTTAATTTTCTCCAAACTTTTTCATGCTTGCGTCCACTGGTCGGTGGAATTAGCTGTGATAGCCAATGTGGAGCAAGAATGCCAGAATCCATATTGGTGATCACTAAATGGTGAATCATTTGTTGTTTCAAGTATCCTTGAAACAACAAATGGTGAATCTCCAAATAGTGAAGCATATGGCTGGTGATGACTTTTTCCATTTCTCAGAATATTGAAGTCGGGGCAAGAGTTTCTTTTTTTTTTTTTTTTGGAAGAGGCTGGATAAAAACCTGCTTCCAAGATGAGTATGACATCTTGGAAAAGGGAGATTAGATGAGGCATATTATGGATATTTCATAGAATAGTGGGAGCAGATTTGCCTTGGTTATCAATATAAGAATTCAAGGGAAAAAACTGATACCAATAGTTGTACATTATTCTTTAAATGTTAACTGTTGTACCATAAGAATGTTAGGAAAATCAAAACACGGAAGGGCAGTTACATTCCACAGCATTGGCAAGCAAGACCAGAAGGCTTGACTGCCATTTGAACAGAAGACGAGCTAAATGCAGTAGATCCTTAGGAAGTCTGCTTTGGATTTACTAGGGTGGTCTGAAAGTTCTCGGCCTCAACCATAGATGACAACACTATCAGCACGTTTTTTTTTTTTTTTTTTTTTTTTTTCTTTCTAAGTTGGTACATCTGTCATAAGCATCCATATAAAATTGCAAGTCATTCTATCAAGTTGTTTGTTTTATACAGCTGTCTGAAGCAAAAGTGTTGTTGGTATCCCATGAAATGGATAAAATTGAGTATCATGCGGTTATAAAATTCTTTTATGAACTTCATTCGAAGTTCATAAAAGTTTATGGGCACTCTTCTCCTTCATTTTTGACAGTTACGAAATGGGTTGCTGAGTTTAAACATGGCCATACCAGCCTTGAAGATGATCAACATGAAGGACATCTGAAAAGTGTAAGAACAACAGCAGAAGTCATTGATCAAGTGCACGATATGGTATGGGATGACCGGCCAGTCAAAGTGTATGAAATTGCTGAGACTATAGGCATTTCAAAAGAACATGTAGGATATATTTTACACGAAGAATTGCAAATGAAAAAGCTTTGCGCAAGTTGGGTGCTGCTCTTGCTCACAGCAGATCAAAAATGCACTCGTATGAAAATCTCTGAACCTTAGAGCATTTTAACAAGAATAAAACTGATTTTGTGCATCGATTTATTACTATGGCTGAGACTTGGATTCACCCCATTATACACCAAAATCCAAGTAACAGTCAAAACAATGGACAGAAGCCGGTTGTTCAGCACCAAAGAAGACAAAGTCGGTTCCATCAGCAGGAAAGATCATGGCATCGGTATTTTGGGATGCTAAAGGCATTTTGTTTTTTAATTATCTTGACAAGGGTAAAATAATAACCGAGGAATATTATTCCAATCTCTTAACCAGACTAGATGAAAAACTTCATGAGAAAAGACTATGTTTCCATAAGAAAAAAATCATCTTTCATCAGGACAATGCACCTGTCAACAAAGGTGTTTTGGCAATGGGAAAATTAAGTGATCTGCACTATGAATTGTTGGAACATCCACCCTATTCCCCAGATTTGGCCTCCCCTCTGATTTCTATCTCTTCCTAAAACTAAAACTCTTCCTCGCTGGTCAGCATTTTTCTTAGAATCAAGAAGTGATTGCAGCTGTAGAGGGGTGTTTTACAGATCTTACTGAGAACCACTACAGGGACGGAATAATGGTGCTTGAGCATTGCTGGAATAAATGTGTTAGTCTTAAGGAAGATTATGTTGAAAAATATAAATAATTTTGAAATTATAAATTCGTTTTTTCATTGTTAGGCCGAGAACTTTTTCAGACTACTCTTGTATTGATGTTTTTTAGCAGTTGTTAAGGGCATTAGAGCAAGTGGAGTTAGAGGCTGGAGTTTGTGACTTGTGCCATTGGATACATGCTGAATTTTTGGTTTGGACTGCTTTGGCACAGTTGTAGAACTGGGACCTGGATAAGGATCCAATGTTTCGAGGGGGAATGGAGAATAAAAGCACTCATTCCAGTGAGAATGATTTTGGTTGTTAGAGTTCATAGTAGGTTTTAGGATCAGATAGTAGACACAATAATCATATCATGGAAAGAAAGCACAGAAGTTCCAAAGATCATCCTAATTGGAACCATTGTAGTGCCATAGCATACAGGGCTGGGATTGATTCCAAGAACAGTGATCCATAGTTAAGTAAACATGGGCAAGATTATAGTTAGGCTTGCCAAGAGGAGAGGTGGTATCAGTGATGTATATGGAGGGAGACCTGGTTAAGAAGTGGTCCAGGGTTTTAGGAGAATGATGAGGATTATCTAGAGAATTCTGGTGGGTTAACAGACACTTTGGCTTCTCCTCTTCCAATTTATTCTGTGAATATTGAAAACACCAAGGGAAATTATGTCACTGTTAGAGTATAATAGATTTAGTTTAATCCTTTATCCCAGTGAGAGCAAACAAAGTTTGCGCCTGAAAATATCTTCAGGACTAAATATAGTGTTGTACTATCTTATCCAGTAAGTAGTGCAACACCAAGGCAACTCGTGGCAAAGGTGGAGCAAGCTACCAGGCACTTCTAACCCAGTATCTCCCATAATGCAAAACACATTTCCTATGTGGATATGTATACTGTTATGCATTAAAGGGATTGGCCATCTACCCAGACTAGTTTCGACCTTTATTGAGGTCTCTTCAGTGGGAGCCAGGCCCAGAGCTGGAGATACCAGGCAGAAGCAGTAGCAAGTCATCTGTGCCTATGGGAGTTGCCAAAAGGTTTATCACCTTTTTTTAAAAATTACTCTGGATTTAGAGAAAGATGTTGAAAATTTATTTATCACTAGGTTAGACTATAATAGATTTAGTTTAATCCTTTATCCCAGTGAGAGCAAACAAAGTTTGCGCCTGAAAATATCTTCAGGACTAAATATAGTGTTGTACTATCTTATCCAGTAAGTAGTGCAACACCAAGGCAACTCGTGGCAAAGGTGGAGCAAGCTACCAGGCACTTCTAACCCAGTATCTCCCATAATGCAAAACACATTTCCTATGTGGATATGTATATATACTGTTATGCATTAAAGGGATTGGCCATCTACCCAGACTAGTTTCGACCTTTATTGAGGTCTCTTCAGTGGGAGCCAGGCCCAGAGCTGGAGATACCAGGCAGAAGCAGTAGCAAGTCATCTGTGCCTATGGGAGTTGCCAAAAGGTTTATCACCTTTTTTTAAAAATTACTCTGGATTTAGAGAAAGATGTTGAAAATTTATTTATCACTAGGTTAGACTATAATAGATTTAGTTTAATCCTTTATCCCAGTGAGAGCAAACAAAGTTTGCGCCTGAAAATATCTTCAGGACTAAATATAGTGTTGTACTATCTTATCCAGTAAGTAGTGCAACACCAAGGCAACTCGTGGCAAAGGTGGAGCAAGCTACCAGGCACTTCTAACCCAGTATCTCCCATAATGCAAAACACATTTCCTATGTGGATATGTATACTGTTATGCATTAAAGGGATTGGCCATCTACCCAGACTAGTTTCGACCTTTATTGAGGTCTCTTCAGTGGGAGCCAGGCCCAGAGCTGGAGATACCAGGCAGAAGCAGTAGCAAGTCATCTGTGCCTATGGGATTTGCCAAAAGGTTTATCACCTTTTTTTAAAAATTACTCTGGATTTAGAGAAAGATGTTGAAAATTTATTTATCACTAGGTTAGACTATAATAGATTTAGTTTAATCCTTTATCCCAGTGAGAGCAAACAAAGTTTGCGCCTGAAAATATCTTCAGGACTAAATATAGTGTTGTACTATCTTATCCAGTAAGTAGTGCAACACCAAGGCAACTCATGGCAAAGGTGGAGCAAGCTACCAGGCACTTCTAACCCAGTATCTCCCATAATGCAAAACACATTTCCTATGTGGATATGTATACTGTTTTGCATTATGGGAGATACTGGGTTAGAAGTGCCTGGTAGCTTGCTCCACCTTTGCCACGAGTTGCCTTGGTGTTGCACTACTTACTGGATAAGATAGTACAACACTATATTTAGTCCTGAAGATATTTTCAGGCGCAAACTTTGTTTGCTCTCACTGGGATAAAGGATTAAACTAAATCTATTATAGTCTAACCTAGTGATAAATAAATTTTCAACACTGTTAGAGTAATTAGATTGTATGCGACTGACTTTTAGAGATGTAGTCAAATAGGTTCATAAAGTTTAAGAGAATGGTAGAAGCAGCAAACGAATTCAACAAAATGAGATAAGAAAAATCCGTGAACTAGAGCCAATGATAATCATATATAAAGGGGATTCAGTGTCTGATAACCTTTGGCATATGATATAAGATCTGACAAATGTACAAGTCGCACATGTCTTGCAAAAGGCATCATGCATGATGTAATGAGGAAATTGAGGTGTGATATAGTTGTGGAGGATGCCAGTTGAGGTTCAGTGATGAATAATATATTAGGTTTGGGTACTTATAGGTCATGGTGGCACTTTGATATTAGAATTGAGACCTCAGATCTTGGTAAAGTCAATCTGGAAGTTTTTTACATGGATACAGAATACAGAATATTTTGAAACTGGAAACTATACAATACAAATTTTGATCTTTTCTGAGATTTGTTTTTTTTTTAGTGAGAATTTTTTTAACCACAGTATCTCTAAAAATTTTTATGTTGTCTATCATGTAGTGAGTGGAATATTAGGAAAATTTATACAGCAGAGACATGCAGCAGGAATGAAGGTCTTGTGATCACCACTCCTCGACAAGCAGTTTCCAGATTCCGGTTCAAGCATGGCCTTAGACAGTGCCATCCTGCAACTTACTATACTTGGACTCCCTCCATGCACAACCTGACTAAGTAAGAAACAGCAGGATTATTTTCCACTTCATCTGAAGTCTCCTGAATTGTTACCAACAGGTTTAGTCCCTTGTACACTACCTGGTGGCCAGCCTGCAGAAACCATTTTACTGCTGTATCTTCAAGCAGAGGAGGTACTGCTCCTTAATTAAATACATTACAGCGTGAAGAGTATGAACAGTGAAGCCTCCACCTGCATTGCATTTCGGAAAAAAGAGAAGGAACACAAACTGGAAACTATACAATACAAAGCAGTGGCCACTTCACCTTCAGTAACAGGGATGATGGAGTTGGAGATGGTGGAGTTGTTTTGCTGGGCAGAAATTTTTTCATGTGATAAATGTCTTAAATAAGACATTTACCACACAAAGGTTAGGTAGCATTTTTCCAACTAGTGAAGGTGTGCTTTTAAGGCGGCAATACCTGCCTCACATGAACCCTGTTTGTGGAAACAGGTCATACCACATGAAGGTAAGATTAACTTGCCTGAAAGAGGCAATGTTATGCAATCAGCCTCATATTTAATATAAACAGTTATTTATTTTAATATATTTATTTATACATACACAACTAAACGGAAAATCACCTGGAGAAGATAAGCTAGGTTCAGAACTATATAAATACGCAGGAACAAGATTCAAAGGAAGACTCTTATTATTTTTAAATAAAATTTACTCAACTGGTATCCCCCCCAAAAGAATGGAAAAAAGCAATTGTGATTCCTATCTTTAAGAAAGGTAATAGAGATGACCCTAAAAACTATAGAGGTATCGGTATACTAAATTCATGTTACAAAATATACAGCAGAATCTTAAATAACAAACTAATGAAATATTCCGAAAACTTTATTCTAGAGGTACAAAATGGATTTAGAAAAGGACGATCATGTATAGACCCAGCCTTCTGCCTAAAATTAATAATAGAGAAAAGAAGAGAATATAATTTAGAAACACATATTGCATTTATTGACTTTGAAAAAGCATTTGACAAAGTTAAAAGAAACATATTATTTAACATATTAAAAGAAAGACAAATACCAAATAATATCCTAAAAGCTGTCACAAGTATATATGAAAATAATCAAATACAAATAAGATTAAATCATGAGCTATCATATACAAGAGAGATAAACCAAGGGGTCCAACAGGGATGTCCCCTCTCAGCAACTCTTTTTAATATCTACTTAAATGAAATAATAATAAAATGGAATAAAAATTTACATCAAGGAAATAAACTTTCCCCTACAGTTAACTTAAACACTCTCCTCTTTGCAGACGACCAAATAATAATTACAAATTCTGAAGATAACTTACAGAAAGCTATTTTAAATCTAAATGAGATATCCAAAGATTATGGTATGATAATATCAACGGAAAAATCAAAAACTATGGCCTTTAAAGGACAAGATCCAGCAAGAACTAAAATAGTATTAGATAACAAGATCTTAGAACAGGTGAATTCATTTAACTACCTAGGATGTATGATCACTTATGAAAATGAAAAAGATATAAACATAAAAATTGCAAAATATTTAAAAATAACAGGAGTAATTAACTCTATATTTAAACCAAACCTAGTTCAAAAACAAACCAGGCTAAAAGTATACAATACATTAGCCCTACCGGTCTTAATGTATGGAAGCGAAATCTGGACAATAAAACAAAAAGACAAACAAAGATTAACAACAGCAGAAATGAAGTTTATGAGAAAAACTGCAAAGTATACCCTATTTGATCACAAAAGAAACGAAGATATTATGAAAGAATTAAACCAAGAACCAGTAATTGAAAAAATTAAAAAATATAAACATAGATGGATGGAACACGTTCAGAGAATGAAAACAGAAAGATTACCAAAACAAGCCTTAAAGTACAAGCCATTAGGAAAAAGAAAACCAGGACGTCCTCTTAAACGATTCAACGATGACTTCTAAGGCCGGAACAGGCAATACTAGGCCTAAATCCTTGATACGTATGATGATGACATACACAACTCAATTATATTACAGAATACTGTACACTCTTCAATTGTCATGCATGTTAAATCAAAGGTTGTCATTTTGAAAAATTGTCTAAATAAAACTTACTGGATGACAATATATTTGTATCTCTCCCAAGAAAGAACACAAACTCCAGTTTAACTGTTTTCAGAATAACAGTAAATAAATGAATAAATAATAATAATAAACAGAAGTTCTAATGTCCTTTTATCTTTGCCAAATTAGATTCTGACAATCTTCATCCATTATTGGTAATTACTGGTTCTCTGAGTAAACTGAGATCATAATGCTTAAGACTAATTGTATGTGTCTGTTTCACTTGGCTTAAAAATTACCAAATATCTTATCTCACTGTCTTGAAATTTAAAACCATACTACAACAATCTAACTGGACTTCAGGATTTATACATCTTTCTTAATTAGTAATCATTAGGAAAAGAATATTTGGCCAATAGCTTTTGTAAGGAGCTAGAAAGTATGACTATTATTGAACATGGTGTAAGTTTCTTACTTATAGCCCTTTCAAAATCATTTACATAAAGATGGAGATTTCATAGAGATTTTGATGAAAGATTGTGATTATGCTCAATATTATGTGACTTTTCTCTCAAGCAGCCTTGTCATGCTGCTTACAAAACCATTTGTATTTTTCTCAAGAAAGAACACAAACTCCAGTTTAACTGTTTTCAGAATAACAGTAAAAAAATGAATAAATAATAATAATGAAAAACAACAATAGAAGTTATGGTTATAAGCAAAGGGTTGCAAGTGGGGTCACAGGGCTCAGTACTGGGACCTATATTGTTTAACCTTTATGTCAATGACATTGTCAGTGGATTGCAAGGGGATATTCAGTTGTTTGCAGATGATGCCAAGCTGGGAAGGGTTATTAGTAATAGTGCAGATGCGGCAGCCCTGCAAGAGGATTTGAATAAGCTAGATAGGTGGGAAAATGTTTAATGCAGCAAAATGTAAGGTCTTGAGGTTTGGGAAACATCGATGGGACACTGCATACTCTATGGGAGGAGTTGATGATTGATAGAAACCTGAAATTTAGGGAGCATATTGCAAAGATGGTGAAGGTAACACAGAGGATTGCTGCAATAATGAGGACACTGACCTGCAGAGATAAAACACTTATCATTCCATTGTATAAGACACTGATCAGACCACACTTGAATTATTGTTCTCAGATTTGATCCCCAGGATTTGAAGGGGATAAATTAACTGTGGAAAGGGTACAAAGGTGGATAACAAAGATGGTTTCAGGACTGTACAATGATAGTTATGAGGATCAGCTGAGGGAATGTGGACTGCAGGGTTTGGTGGATACAAGAAGGAGAGGTGATATGATTAAGACTTTTAAACTGTTGAGAGGTGGTTACAGGGTTGACACTGGGGAGTTCTTTCGCTTGGTTGAACAGCGGGAAGGATTGATGACAAGAGGCCATCCCTGGAAGTTACAAAAGGAAACTGTGAGCAAGAGGGTGAGGAGTGGTTTCTTTGCATGGAGGATGGTTGAACCATGGAATGCATTGCCTGATGGAGTGGTGAGAGCAAGAACAGTTCAATGAGTTTAAGGAGTGGTATGATAGACTTTATGTTTCTTAGGGTGGTCCTCCCTTATGAGTCTTGATAGACTTTGTGTTTCTTAGGAAGGACCTCCCACGATGAGTCTTTTGACTCCATGGAGGCCTGAATAATAATAATAAAATGAGCAATGAAAATTTAAAATGGAATGGGGAAATAAGCAGAGGTTGCACTGGTAAATTTTTAACAACATTCTTGCAAAAAATAAATTTTAAAAATCTAAAACAACAATGCAATTGGTTCTCTATTTGCAAGAATTTCCCTTCCTCCTTCCTGAAAGTTTAAATGAATGCCATCAGCTGACATCCACTTCATTTTGCCTAGGTCGCTTCTTCTTAGTGTAATTACCTTATTAGTTCACAACAATTCTAGAAATGTGAAATCTTTATTGAAAATTAACATTCCTGTAAAGTTGTTAGGGGAGGTTATCACTGTACAGCTACCACATAGGGAGGGGGGATAAGGAAGCACAAAGGGTGAAATAAGCATGCCCTGGCTGGATTTTCCATGTCACCATTCACCATCAAATGCCATTCTACATTTTATAGTCATCATCACTTTAACATCTGGCTTGAAATTTTAACATTCTGCTTTTATGAGCAATCTCCAGCACACCATTTGGAATAAGTGACCTGTTTATTGCAAATGTTTTGATCAGAAGATTGATAAACAATATTCCAACCAAGAAGGAGCAGAGTTACTATTTAAGCTTCACTACTAAGCCAAATTACAGAAACTATTGTAGTCATCATTACCAGATATTATGACAGTTCAACCAGATTTCATTATTAATTTCTGAGCAATAGCCTTCTTCTATATTGGGTTTTCTGTTATTTGCCAGGTGTCTGATTTCATGGGCACTTACATTTCAGTCTTTGAAAGTACTGTGGACGATAACAGTGTGTGTCCTATGTGTCTGTCTTCGTTTTTTTTTTCTTTCTTGAAACACTTTATTCTTTCATTCCCATTCTGTTTAAGTAACTATACCATGTTATGATTAAATGTGGTTAGCTTACACATTTTTGAATATGAATAATATTCATTTCTCTTCTGATAACTTTATTTTCAACATGTTTCTGCCAATAAACTATCTGTTCACTCTTCTAATTTTTCTTAGGACTCTTATCTGTGGTATCCTCTCTTTGATCAACTTTTTGTAATTTGAAGGGAGTGCTTTTTTCAGATTAGGTTATTTTTTTAGGTGGTCTTTTCTGGATTTAATGTGTTTAATTTAATGTTTAATCGGAAATGTTTAGTTATGTTTTGATGATGCAAATGTAGAGTCTGCAAACAAGGGTCTTTATATTGATGATCCAAATAAATAAAAATTGTCATATGAAATTTCCAGATTAATTATTAAACAATTCATGGCTTTTAGGCATAATAATTTAAGTGGTGATAAATATAGTAAGAAAGAATATGAAAGAATTGCTGAAGATGTGAGAAAGAAAAGTGAGAGTGAAAATTGTTAGATGACTGAGATATGAGAGTATATCGGGATACTCTCATAAAAGGAGGCTTTCTTTGCACAGACTGTGGAAGAAATCAGTTTGAGTTTTTAGATGTGTGAGTGAGTTCGATGGCCAAGCCAGTCCCTTATTGTGTTTATATAATTTGAGTCTCAGCTCAGGTAAGATCCAATGGAAGGGATGTATTATAATCTCATTGCACAATGGTAGTTCATATGTCTATCAACCTGTTCAATCTGTCAGTATCTCTGAAGTAGGGGGGGGGGGCAATTTTCTCTTATTTTGTAATAATTTTACAGCTTCATTGGATAATAGGAATGGATACACTATGATACTGTTGGATTTTCTGCATTTGATAGGATACCACATAAAAGGCTGTTGCATAAACTGGATAATGTAGGATTGGAATATGAACAGTTGGCTTGAATAAGTGGTTGGCTTCCAGACAAGTATCAGAAATTGGTATATGAGGATCAATAGTATAAACAAGGGATCATTCCTTGGACCATGGTTGTTAACTCTATGTATTAATGATATTGGGAAGGATCTGACAGAAAATGTTCAGTTATGTTCTGACGATGCAAAGATAGGTAGGGCAATCAAGGATCCTACTGATATCCAGCACTTACAGAATGATTTGAATAAGTTTGGGAAAATTAAAATTACTATCATTTAAGTGCTGGTAAGTGTAAAGTCATACACTTTGGTGCAATGAGATATTCAACAGCATGTGATATTAGTGGGATTATGTGTGGAGAAACTCTGAGGAGGAGAATATTGCAGTTATGATGGATAGGAATTGGAAGTTCAGTGGTCACATAGCAAAAATTGCAAATACAGCTTAGATGATAATGTAATGTGGGGGAACACATGATTTTCTTTTCATTATATGCAAGGATAAGGAAATAATTTTTCCTCTTTTCAAGTGCTTGACATGACTGATATATACAAAAATATTGAAACCTCAGAAGACTGGAAAATTTTGACACTTTCCTTTTCTTCTGAAGCCATAGTACTTAAAACCATAATCTTCCTTGCTCGGTTGTACATAATAAATATTAGACATTACAGAAGCTAAAGAAAAGCAATTATATATATATATATATATATAATTGCTTTATTTATTAATTATATTATTTATTAATATAATTAATTAATTAATTAATATAACTGCCTCTCACTCCCCTACTCACACCCTCCTGTATAAGGAGGATGTGAGTAGGGGAGTGAGAGGCAGGTTTTTTTTCATGCAGAGTTGTGAATAATTGGAATGCCTTGCCTGAGAGCGTGGTGACTGCAGAGAATTTGAGTGTGTTTAAAGCACAGTATGATGAGCTGTATGTTTGATAAAAGGACCTCCTAGATGAGTCTTTGACTCCATGGGGTCTTGGGTAATAATAATAATATAGTAAATCTGTGCCATTTTTTTGGTCCAGCCAATACCAAGAAATTAAAAAAAGATATTTCTTCAACTAAGAAAGAAGTATGGAGACTTTGTGCTTCCAGTGTTATAATTCTGCTATTTAAGTAATACAGCTTCAGAAATCCATGAAATGCTACAGACTAATCACACATGTAGACCTTCTCTAGTATTGCTTGGGTTTTCATTTCCCCCCCCCCCATTTGAAGTAAATGATTATGAAGGCCCAAATGCTGAGATTGTTCCTGAATTCTACAGCATTCTGTGATTAACTCTAAAATTGCTATGGTATTTGGCATTGACATTCTTTCCATTAATAAATTGGTAAAAAGAAATATTTAACCTCTTTTGCCATGAACTTCCACAGTTGGCGTACTGACAATAATACTTTTTTCATAACTTACTGAAGTTCCAAGGATACTCTAACAGGAGGGATCTTGTTTGGAGAATTGCATATATAAATGCCATCAAGTTGAGGTACGTTAACATTGGAAATCCAATCTTTGACATCTGTTACTGATTGGAAACAGTAGAATATGCATTCTGCAGCTGCCCTCTTACCTTGCATATTTGGAACATGTTATTACTTACAAAAAAGAACAGGTTCTCTTTTGCAGTACACCCCCCCCACACACCTGTTAGCAATGGTGAAGGTATTTTGATTTTTATAATTAATGAATTAAGTGTCATTTATGGAAGGTTAGAAAGAAACATGGATTTGAAAACCAGCAATATGACATACAAATGCTTTATAATATAATACAACTGGGAGGAGGAGGAATGGTCATGAAGAGGGAAGGAAATGGAATTTATACAGCTAAGAGATTATTACCTGAGGCGGCATGTAATGGAGGGGAAATGAGGTTAGAGAATGCTGGATCTAGTCATGGTCAGAGAACTTATCTATGCTGCCTTTGCTTTGAGAAAGTGATCATGTAGTCTTGATCTAGGAGATTGCCAGGCATGCAGAACTTTCTGTCAAGAAGAGATTCTTGTAAATTTGTAATTTCAAAGCAGATGACAAGCTTAGGAGTCAGCTTTTGAAAAGTGCCATAGCATAAGAATTTGGAGGAGATAGGTATTAGTAGTGTATGGGAGGTGGTCAAGGAGTGTTTGAAGAAAGCAGTATCAGAATGTATATCCAGAGTCAGAAGGATAAATCAGATAGAAATTAGATGCATGAATAGCATCATAAGCAGGAACTTCAGACAAAGAAAAAGTTGTGGCATAATTGGAATATAAAGAAAAAAATGATGAGCTTCTGTACTGGGAAGATGCCAGTGGAATGGAAAGAGGATAAAATAGTCCCATTGTATAAAGATAGAGGTAGCAAATTATTGACAGTTAGCATCTCGAGTGGTGGTTAAGGTATTGGTGAAAGACCTAATTCAAGACTGGGTGGATATGAATATGATACTTCATAAGGGACAACATCGTTTTGCGAATGGTAGAGTATATAAGTACAAAATACAACCATGTTACAGAAATACATATAAAATATAAAGTTTACATATCTAAATAAAATTATACAAATCGTTTTTTGAAGAAACTTAACATTTTTCATTAACGAGATAATCTTTAAAATTTGGTTGAATTTGTTGAGCTGTAGTTATTTTCAATATTGCTTGCACATGCTGGTCTGTTAATCTTTCCGAAGTTTTATTATTCTTTGAAGTTGAAAATAGTTGTTCACATAAATATGTACTACTGAACATAGATAAAATGCACCTAATTGCACATAACACATTGGTGTATCAATCGATTGATAAATAATTATAGAACTTTGGAATTCCTACATCCATATATTTTTGTTTCAATACGGAATTGCACTGAATTTCGACTAATTCCAACTGTAAATTGTCATCAACAGTTTCAACATCAATCGATAGAGGAGAATAAATAGGTGAAACTGATTTTCATATTTCTTAAAATCTAAAAATCTTCTTTCGAATTAATTTTCTAATAACTTAATTTGATTGGCATATTCTGAAAATTTCAATTTCGGTGATTTTTGTAATAATGATTGACAACATTCAAAATGGGATAAATTTTCTTTTTGAATTTGTTTTTGCCAAAGTAATAATTTCTGTTTGAAAATGTTAATATTGTCAAATAACATGGTAACTACTTGATGTTTGCCTTGTAGCTTAAGATTAAGTTGACTAAGGTGACTTGTAATGTCAACTGAAAAAGCCAGGTCCTTTATCCATTGATCATTTCACATTCATAATTTTTTGATTCTAAAAAAAATGGTAATTTCATCCAGCAATTCGAAGAATCACTTTAAAACTTTATGACTGGAAAGCCATCTAATTTCTGTATAATAAGGTAGATCGCTATATTCACTTTCTATATCTTCTAGAAAGTTACTAAATTGGCAATGATTAAGCTCACTTGCAGGAATATAATTTACAATTTTACTGACATTTTTAGGACATGCCCAATATTTAAAACTTTGGAGCATAGTGTTTGCTGATGAATAATGCAATGAAAATGTTGAAAATTATTATTACCTTGTTCTTTGCATTTTTCTTTTAAATTTGTAACAACTCCTTTAACAACATGTTAAAGTCATGGCAAGAGCACCATCAGTTGCAAGACAAACTAGCTTTTTTAATGGTAAATTATATTCATTCAAAACTTCCATAAGGGATTTTCCACTTCAGTGAATTTCCACTTAAGATTATTTTATAATCTTAAGTGGAAATGTTAATTTTTTAAATATGTTTATTTAATTCGGTGTTGTCAAAAGTTAAATAACCATATTGGTTACAAAGTTTGGCTGGCCACATGCGGCCTGAAGGCTGCTTGTTTGACATGCCTGGTCTATAGGATCTCAGTGTTTTGAAACTGTGCACTGTGCCATAGAGATTAGGCTGAGAAAAATAAGAAAAGTGAATTAGATCGTATAAGCGATCGCTCTTCAGACTTCATTGCCTTCCCTTCTTGGTCATGCTCATTCTTGAGTGATTATTGCTGAATGAATAAATGTTAAAGAACACTGAAAAGTAGTTGGTGATATTGCTATTTATTGAATGAATTATTGATAATTAATTTGCATTTTAAAATTTTTATGAAGTTTAATTTAAATATTAATTTAATTTTCAGTTTCTTTGATACAACTCCTGTGGGCCGTATCCTAAATAGATTTTCTTCCGACATAAATACTATTGATAAGGTATGTGGTGCCTGATTTTGAGATGTAGACTTTATATCCTATCAAAATTAAACATATGAATTTCAGTGAAATTTGGTTTCATTTTATTCTTCACCAGGTTATTACTTAACTATGATATTACATAAATTTTGTTCGTGTAATGATCATTTATCAGTCACTATTACAGTTTACTATTTATGTGCAAGAACTACCTATACATAGTGACCTGCTGTGCTAAATTCTGTGGCCTGTGAGTGATTGTAAAAGACTATACTAAGCTGAAACTTCAGATTTTTGTTTTAATTTAGTTTTTTTCTTTATTTTTTTTTAATAGCCAAATTTGCCTTCTTCAATTAGTGCATTGGAGACTGACTATCGGATAGGTATCAGCAAGTTATATATGGGGGAGCATTATTCCAGAAGAGGAAAGTCACTAGTGGTGTGCCTCAGGGGTCAATTTTAGGGCCATTGCTGTTTAACCTGTATGTTAATGATATTGGCAAAGATTTGGATGGGGGATATTCAGTTGTTTGTAGATGATGCAAAGTTGGGATGAACTATGAAGACTAGAGAAGATGTTATGGCCCTACAAGAAGTCATGAATAGATTGAGTCAATGGGCACGGGAATGGAGGTGCCAGTTCAGTGTTGCAAAATGTAAGGATTTAAAATTTGGGAAACAAAGATGGGATGTTGAATTTTTTCTGGATGGGAATATGGTATTGGAGGTGGAGGAAATAAGAAATCTTGGGGTTGATAGTAGATAAGGATCTGAAATTTAGGGGACACATTGCCAGATTTGTCAGGACAACACAGAATTCTGAGAATGATGTAGAGCAGCGCTTCCCAAACTGTGGGCCGCGATTCCCTTGGGGGACATAGGTTTTGTTAAGGGGGGCCGTGAAATAATGAAAACAAATTTTAAATGTTTCAAGACTAAGTAGATTATTTTTATTTTAAAAGAAACGTATTTAACTTTTATTATTTATTATTTCTTTTTTGTTATTTTTTATATTTTAATGGAAAAATTCACACATTGGTGTTGGTTTACAAACTTTGCTTCCTGCGTATTTCGGCGCTTAATGAATATTAGTAAATATTGCTTATTCATATGTTTCATTTCAAAGCAGTGGTTAATTGTATTGACTTCGAATGCTCTCCAGGGAAGCTCCAAATCTTCTTGTCCCTTTCATCACACGTTCGTAATCAGGGACTGTTGATATTGACTTTATATACATATCAAAACTCGTTTTATATTATCACTGTCATCCAAGCTAGTTTTCTGTTACCAATAAAAGTTTCACATATACTTCACATATGAAAAAAAGCTTAAACAAGTTCATGTGGGGAGATAGTAACTCACTTGCAGTGGTAAACAACACACCCTCCCTAACAGCCACTATACTGCAGAGGCAATAAAAACAAGTACTTTTATTATGCCAGTGAATAAGGTATGAGGAGTCTGTGTAATTTATTTCTCAACAAATAGTGCAATTAGAGACATCTGGGATAAAAACACATTAATTAATGAATCACACGTCCCCTCATACAGAAACTATGCTGTATATATAGACTGAAACAAAACCATATGTTGCATGGGCAAACACAGTATCTAACTAAAAACTGTTGTTATTAATTAGATGTGTGTGAGTTCGATTTCCCAAGGCAGCAATAAAATTCAACAGGATGTGTTAAAATTCGGTGTTAAAACTAAGTAATATATATATATATATATAATGAATGTTATGGCAGTTTCACATATGGAATTTGGTTGAAGAGAGTTAGCATTTCAACTCAATTGTCAGTTATGCTTTTATCTTTCGGTTGTGCAATCTTTTATTAATACCGCACCAATCATATGCACGTTTTAATAACCTGCCTTTGTTGTCTGTTTCGCGTTAGGCTTAATTACCGTAAAGGGAGAAAAGTCACAAAAGAGAAAAATGTTCCTGGTCCGGGGATTCACTTATTCAGGTAATATTCATTAATTTCATGTTATCAGTCTGTGGTGTGTATGTCAACGGGGAGTGACGAAGGTATCGTCATACGACTCCAGGGTGAAAGGCTAATTTCAGGGAAGAAATTCAAGTACCTTGGGTCGGTTGTCAAGAGGAATGGTGACCTGGATGAGGAAATACAGCACCGAATAACATGCGGTTGGATGAATTGGAGGAAGATGAGCGGGGTCCTGTGCGACAAGAGAGTGAGTTGTAAGAGGAAAGGAAAGCTCTATAAGATGGTGGCGAGGCCGGCGATGCTCCATGGTGCGGAGACGTGGCCTATAACCAAGGCACAGGAGAGGAAGATGGAGGTAGCGGAGATGCGGATGTTGAGATGGATGAGTGGTGTGACAAAGAAGGACAGGATAAGGAATGATTACATCAGAGGGACGGTTAAGGTGGGACCAATTGGCAAGAAGATACAAGAAAGTAGGCTGAGTTGGTTTGGACATGTTGAGAGGAAGGGTGAGGAGTATGTTGGTAAACGAGTGGAGTATATGGAGTTGGAGGGAAGGAGGAAAAGAGGCAGGCCCAAGCTCAGGTGGAGGGATAAGATGACAGAGGATCTTAGGGAGAAAGGATGGAGTCCGAAGGATGCCCTGGACCGGAGAACTTGGAAGAGGAAGGTTAAAGATTGGTGCGCCGACCCTGTTTAACATGGGATAAGGCAGAGTGAAAGAAGAAGAAGAAGAAGAGTCTGCGGTGTGTCAGTATCGGTAAATGGTGATATTATTTGATCTATTCTACGTTAAAAAATTTAACCCTGAGATGGATAAGTGGCTGATAAAAAATAAAAAAATAATCCTGCAGATAATCAGAAGAAGCAGAAACAGACTCAAAAAAAAGGACGGTATTTCATATTTTACCAGAACAGCCCACATCGTCTCTTCAGAACCAAACGGTAAGAGGCAAAAAATGTAATATATGCATTTGATTTTTGCAATATTCACTGTGTATATTTTGTATTGAATATAAATACAATAAATATTATCATAATATATCTCTCTATTATGATTTTTTTTCGAGGAGGGGCCGTGAAATATTTTAATTTTTGCAAAGGGGGCCCTGACATCCAGAAGTTTGGGAAGCACTGATGTAGAGGACACTGACTTGTAGAAGTAAGGAGATTCTTGTTCCATTGTATAAAGCTCTGATTAGGCCACACATGGACTGTACTACTGTGCCCAGATTTGGTCACCTGGTTTCCAAAAGGACGATGATATGTTGGAAAGGTTTCAGAGGCGGCTGACTAGAGTAGTTTCTGATCTCTGGAATCTCGAATATGAGGAAAGATTGAGAAGATGCAATTTACAGAGTCTAGTGGATAAGAGGAAGAGGGGGTGATATGACAGAGAGTTAATAAGGGGTTGGTATAGGATCAATATTGGAGAGGTTCTACAGAAAACAGTGGGAGATCAGGGAAGAACCAGAGGTCATCCCTGGAAACTGTATAAAGAGGGTGTGAGCAGTGGAGTGAGAAGCAGGTTTTTTGCATGCAAAGTTGTGAATGATTGGATTGAATTGCCTGAAGGTGTGATGTCTGCAGAGAATTTGAGTGTGTTTAAAGTGTGGAATGATGAGCTGTGTATAGACAAAAGGACCTCCTAAATGAGTCCTTGACTCCATGGGTCTTAGGATAATGATAATAATAATAAAATGTTTTTTCATTTTGAGAAGAAGCTTTTCGTAATCAAGTCCTGAGTTATTCTTCATCTTTGTCTGTTGATAGTCATTCTTCTTTCATTGGTTACATCTCCTTTATATTCTAATTTTTAAAATACCTCCCACTTAGTTGATATGGATACTGTTACAGAATATGTTTAATTGCATAGTCCCAAAGGATATTTATTAATTAATTACACTTGTTATTTTTATTTATTGTAACTCTTATTGGGATCACTTGAGGATCAAAGTGAGATAACTGGAAGGAAATGTCCACATCATCTTTAAGTAATGTGGAGAACTGACTGCAGCTTCTGACTTTATGTCCAAGCTCACCATCATGTGGTGAATCCTGTTGGTTGGTATTCACTGGGTACTGGATGAATGAGAATGAGCTGGGAATATGGGACTTCACCAACCAAATTGTACATTCTATTGATTTAAACCAGAAATAAACATGATGGCAAAAATGATCAGATTTCATACTGACTGAAGCTTTACTGTTTAAAGTACTTGTTATTTCCATCTGGAAACCTGGGTGAACAGTAAAAAGTCAGCTCCTGGAACAAACTCCATCCTGATAACTGGAAGAAGGAGAACGAATCCAATGTCAGGAAAAATAAACACAGGAACCATCAACATATGGAGTATTAATGGAAAAGAAATTGACCTTGCAGAAGAAATGGAAAAGTACCACATGGATATAATTGGCATTGCTGAGACAAAGCATACTTAAACAGGTGAGATCCTACTATAAAATTATAGGTTGCTATATCACACAGTAATGATCAAAGAAAGGAAAGGACTAGTGATAGCATTCAAAACCAAACATTCAGATAAACTTCTTGAATGGAAGGCAATTTCAAGTAGAGTTATGTGGAGAAATGTCAAAATGGGAAAAGGAATAGTGAAACTTATTTGTTTGTATGTTTCCACAGAAGGTTCTCCTAAGGAGGAAGTGGAAGGGGAAAGATGGTGCATGGGAATGTCAAGGGATGTTTGAATAAAGCAGTATCAGAATGTATACCTAGAGTCAGAAGTATAAATCAGGTAGGCTTTAGATGGATGAATAGCTTCATTAAGCAGGAGTTGCACACAAAGAGATTATAAAGAAACACATGATCAGCATGCCCATGAGCAATATAGAACACAGGCAAGAAAGGCGACCAGTATAGTAAGGAAAGCAAAGCTAATTATGAGAGAAAGCTAGCTGATGAGGTGAAAAAAAAAAAAAACCTAAGGAGTTCTTTTGCTATGTGGCAAGTAAAAGGAAGAAATGACTATGGAAGGGTGACTTTAAAAACTGCTGATGATGGGAGAGGTAACAGAACTAAACAAAATGTTAAATTACAGAGTAAGCATTTTGCAGGAGTGCACCATCTAGGTGGTGATATTGCAATGCCAGATGTGACATTGACTGAATGGAGGTGTTTAAAATATTGCAGAACCTCAATACAAACACATCCATGGGATTAGATGACATATCAGCCCATGTATTGTGAGAATGTGCAAGGGAATTATCAGTTCCTCTGACAAAGCTGTTTAATTTAAGCCTCAGTAGTGGAAAGGTTCCAATGGAGTGGAAAGAGGGTAAAATAGTTCCATTGCATAATGGAGGCTCCAATGAAGAAGTAGCATATAGTGAAACCTGTGGGGTATCCATAACTATAGAATAATATGCATGCTACAGTAAATGACTTTTTTATTATGTAAATATTTTGCCTTATATAGCATTAGACATCATCAGTACAACTATTGAACAACAAAAGGAACCGAATTCAAAAAACAGTAGTGCACATGCTTAAATTGGAATCCTTCTACATATACAGTTGCATGTTCATGGATTAAAACTATTGGGGCTGAAATTAAAGTCAATTAAATTAAATTAAAATATAGCAGGTAATTATTTAATGCAATTGAGGATGACAGTTTCCCAAACTTTTGGAATAGTGAGACAGTTGTTCTGATTAAGATTAGGTCTATGAAGTAGGGCTTCAGCACTTTCTTTATATGAAAGTTTATGTTTATATGTGGATCTGTGTAGTAGTTTAGTGTTTTGCCATTTGATATGCAAATGGTTTTGCCATTTGAGTTAAAGAAAAAATGTATACAGCAGAATGATTTTAAGGAATGCCAATGGTAGGAAGGTAACTGAATCAGTCAAAATAGTAGAATTACTAAGCAAACACTTTGCAAGAGTATATCATTCAGGCATTGATATTGTAAGAATGAGGGAACCAATGGCTTATACAGGAATAGAGGTGAATGAAATGGAGGTGAATGGTATATTACAGAACCTTAATGTGAATGCATCTGTGGAATTGGATGGTATACCAGCTTGAGTCTTACATGAAGCAGCAAAGGAATTGTCAATGCTCTTGACCATATTGTTTAGGGTGGAAAGAGGGGGGAAATAGTTCCATTACATAAAGGAGGCTCCAAGACTGCTGTTGCAAATTGCTGACTGATCAGCATATCACGAGTCATCATCAAAGTATTGGAGAAATTAGTCGAACAAAATGGAGGAATGGATAGATGGAAATCGGATACTGTATGGGGGGGGGGAGGCAGCATGGTTTTGTGAAGGGTAGATCATGCCTCAGTAACTTACTTACATTTTATAATATAGTGATGGCTGAATTGGTTAAGGGTAATGGGTTTACAGTGATACTGCTGGACTTTGCTAATGCTTTTGATAGGATACCAAGTGGAATTCTAATCAGTAAACTGCAGCATGTGGGGATGGATATAAGGTTGGTGAGATGGATAGGAAGGTGGTTGATGGAGAGATATCTGGGAGTAGTTTATTCAGGAGTAGAGTCCAAAAGAAGACCTGTGACTAGCGGTTTGCCACAGAGTTCTTGGACCACTGATATTTAATTTGTTCATTAATGATATAGGAAAGGATTTGAGAGGAACTGTTCATTTATTTGTCGATTATGCAGAGTTGGGTAGAGCAATAATGAATACACATGTTGTCAAAATTTTGCAGGATGATTTAGATAGATTGGCAGACTGGGCTAAGGAGAATGGATGTCAATTTAATGTGGCAAAATGTAAGATTATGCATTTTGGGTGAAAAGATTAGCAGCAGTATACTGCATTGGTGGAACTGTACTCCAGGAAATTGAGAAAGTCAGAGATTTGGGAGTGTTGGTGGATAGGGGAACACATAGCAAAAGTGGCTAAATCAGCTCGTCACTTGGTTACTGAAGAATACTTTGATGAGCAGAGACAAGCAGGTTATTGCTCCTCTTTATCGAACCTTGTTAAGACCCCATCTTGACTACTATGCTCAGATCTGGGCACCAGGGTTTCTTCTTGATGGAGAGGATCCAGAAGTGAGTGACCAAGATAGTAATGGTCTATGGAATGAACCTTACGAGAACAGATTGAAGATCTCTGGGTTACAGAAATTGGTTGATAGGTGGAAAAGGGGTGATATGATTGAGACATTCAAATTACTGAGGGGTTTTTACAAGATTAATTCAGAGTAAATTTTTCAGAACAGGTCTGGTGGTTGGAGAACTGTGAGCCACCCATGGAAACTGAGCAAGAGTGTAGTTAGCATGGGTGTTAAAACTAGGTTTTTTTGCTTGGAGAGTGGTGAATGAGTGGAATAAGCTGCCAGAGACTGTTGTGGTTGCCATGACTGTGAATGAGTTCATAGCAAATTATGATAGATATTGTGCAAATGCTGAATAGTTCTTGACATGATGTTTAGGGCCTACCTCGATGAGTCTGTGATGATACAGACAACTCCAAGGACTCCTTGGAGTTGCCTGTAATAATAATATATATATATTCAACAACCATAGTACACTACTGGTCATCTTAAAACTGGCAGATTCACACCCACCATATACTACTTTCTGATATCTGGCTGTCAATCACTCACTTTTCCGAGTCTGTAATGTGCATTTTGATCCAGTATCCTCCAGTTTATGCAACAGCCTTTCATGTGGTGTTCTATCAAATGTCATAGCCAAGTCCAACAGTATCATAGAGTATTCATTCCCCTTATCCAACTCAGCCATATTATTATTATAAAATATCCTCATCCTCTTATTTGGAAGCCTGAAGTGCCTTGAAAAAGTTCCATGTCTGGTCTCTAGAGCAGGGTTTCTGGACCTTGTAAAAAATAAATAAGAACACAAAAATATATATAAAATCAGTAAACAATACAAAAAATCCTTAACCCACTCAAATGCACTTAACCCACCAGATGTACAAATCTACTTAGTACCCAGTGGATACCTACTAATGGAATGCACCACCCAGCAGTGAGACTGAACATTAGGTCAGTAGTTCTCTGTATTCCTTAAGGGCTTTTTGAAAGTCTCTTCCCAGTTATTTGGCTTTGATCCCTTAAGCAATGCCAATAAATAAAAAATAAATAATAATAATTAATGAGCATTTGGAGCTATGGAGCTAAGTATTTAAGTGCATTCTGTAACAGTATCAATATCATTCTAAAGTGAAAAAGATGTAAACAATGAAAGAAGCAGCATTAAATGACTTTTGGCAGACAAATGTGTACCATCTGCAATAAATAAATTAATCTTACTACATTCATTCTTTCTTTTTCTTGTGTCAGTCCCTTGAGTTCAAAGACTCAAGAGACAGTCAGATACTGTGTCAGTTAAGTACCTTTTCCAAAGTGCAGGATAAAAAATACAATTGCATAAAATACTTGTAATTAAATAGGAATGACACCATGCAATTCAAGATATGATTTAATAGATTTACAGTCTATTGATGCACATTGTAATATGCAAACAGAGAGAGAGAGAGTATCATTTCCAATCGAAAGAGAAAAAAAATTGCCAAGCTCACTCATCTTCCTTGGAAAAAAAAAAAGGCTCAACATAAAAGCAGTAATCCAGCCAATCGGCCAACGGAGAAGCTGAAATTAAATCAACAAGGTATCATAACCTATCCATTCAAATAAAATAAAATAATAATAATAATACATCATCAATTTCCTGATATATTCCCTCAAGGGTACAGGCTACTATGTCGGTACTATTTTGAATTCAAGTATTTAAAAAGAATCAATGGCACAAAGTGGACTGAAAAAAAGACAAATGATAGAGTAAGGGAAGAGTTGGGATAGACTGAAAACATCATAAATCAATTATATAAAAGACAGTTGCATTGGATTGGGCACATAGCCAGAATGCACCAAGAAAGACTGCCTTATGTCCTTTTTATTGGAAGGGTTGGGGACAACTGAGACAGAGGAAGACTGAGAAGAAGATGACATGAAACTGTGAAGATCCACTCAGGTTTGATTTTATTCCAATAGATGGCAAGGCTGGCAGAGGACAGAACCCAATAAAGGAAAAGAATCCATGGAACACTCAACCCATCCTGAACAGATGATAATGATGCTTAGTCTATTACTTGTCAGCACTCTAATATTGTTGAAGCTAGTATAATTTTTCAATTATAACATTTTCAGTCTTTAAAGACAATTTTGACAGTCATTACACCTAGATGTTTCTCTTCCTCTGGTATTCTGCCATCTTGGCATCAAACACCTGTCTTGGTAACCTTTCCTCTCACTCCTTTCTTTTAAGCTTGCACGGTGATCCGAGTACATTTTTGAAAGTTGTCTCCATAATTTTCAAAAATGTACTCGGATCACCGTGCAAGCCTAAAAGAAAGGATCAGATCATCCATGGAAATGAGAATGTAGAGTTTAAATTAAGGGGATAAAAATCCCTTATTATTTTACAGCCAGTATGCAAAATGCTAAGATCGAAAACTACGATCTAAGAGTTTCATGCCGAAGAACTATCGGTGAATCCAAGCGTAAGTGACCACCTGGTAGTACAACACCAAGGCAACTCGAAGCAAAGGTGGAGCAAGCTCCCTCTTATCCTTGATATTTTCTCATAATGTCAAAACACACAGCTCCTAGGAGATGTAATACTGCTTTACGTTATGAGGAGAGGTCACTACCCAGACCGGTTTCAACCTTTTTTGAGGTCTCATCAGTGAGTAGCTAGACCTGGATGATATCAAAGTTTAAATGAAAAGAACTTACATACCTTCACTATATGAATGCCAGAAAGGTGTGCCCATATATTATATTATATTATATTATATTATGACTAAGATGAAAAGCCAAACGGCTATTTTTTCTGGCGAAGTTAATTAAATTAAGGATAAAAATCCCTTATTATTTTACAGCCAGTATGCGAAACTCTAACTTCGCCAGAAAAAATAGCCGTTTGGCTTTTCATCTTAATGTAGAGTTTAGTTACATTAAACTAAAGTTTTACTAAAACACGGTAGTTGTCTCCATAACTTTCCTCTCACATTTTATTTAAGTGATTGTACCACCTTCAATTAGTCCTTCTCAAACATTATTGAATGCAAACATGCAAAGTTCCTTCCATGTCGTCATTTTTAATATGATTCTGCCATTGATGCCATCTGACTACTTTCTCAGAACTCACATATCAGTGTTTTCTAATCTTTGAGTAAGTGCTTTATTTCTAACCCAACTCTCAATTCTATGCAGTGTCAGACATGAAGAGAGACTGAGGGACTGCAACTTGTAGATTATAAATAGAAGAAGAGGAGATATGATTGAGACATATAAGGTGGTAAAGATATTATTACTAGATTAATGTAGAGAAGATCTTTCATAAGCATAGAGGGAGATAAGGATAAAACAAGAGGAAATCCCTGGAAGGTGTATAAGGAGTGTGTGAGCAGAGGAGTGAGAAGTAGGTTCTTTGCATGGAGAGTGATTGGTGAGGGGGAATGTATTGCTTGAGAGCATGATGAGGGCAGAAACTGTGTTTGGGTTTAAGGCATAGTTTGATGATATTTTTGCATAAAAGAGTATGGATCTCTTGCAACGAGCCTTTGACTACCTGTAGGTCATTTTTTTTAACATTTTATTGTGTGTCAGATAAATTACATATATACATACATATAATAATAATTTATAATATTTATAATACATTACATGAACACAATTGTGCATAACAGATACTTGCATGTACCTAATATTTTTTTAATTTTTTAATAATATTTTATTAAAATTATGATATTGTATTGTGATTACATATTTAAATTACATACATACGTACATTACATACATACGTACATTACATACATTTAATTACATATAATACATTAACATTGATTACATATTTTTTAAATTCAATTCTTTATTATTAAAATTATGATTACATATTTATAACCAGTGCTTTTTTTCTGGCGATACACAATGGTACAGTACAGTACCATTGTGTATCGCAGTACAGGCACCTTTTTTCTTAAGTTTTTAAAAATTTACGATTTATTGACAGCAAAATGTATTATAAATATTTATAATACATTTTGCTGTCAATAAATCGTAAATGGTACTGTGTTCACGTAAATGGTACTGTGTTCACGAATTGAATTTTCAGTTTTGATTACTCATAAGTTGGTATCCTACTTTCCTGTTTCATAGGTTGGTACGCAACCGGAAACAGGAAGTTGTGTTCACTTCCGATTGCTTCGAATATCACTTTATCAGTTCTATATTCACTCTGCAACAGGCAGGTGTTCACATGAGTTTTGAATTTTGAAATCATTGTTCAAAATGAGTAAAATAAGTAGTTACTTTATGCCAATGAGTAAAAAAAGGAAGGCTGAAAAAGCAGAAATTGTTGAATCTACTAGTGATCCTGTAAAACAGAAAACTAGCACCAAAAATACACTTGGTGAAGAGGATCATGAAACCAAGACCGAAGATCCATGTGGTCAGAAGGAAGCAGATTCTGATAATGATTGGCCCGAATGTTGGACATTTTTGCAGAAAAAATGACTTCTGTGGGAGAAACAAGTGGGTGTATGTCAAGAATAAAATGTTGATACCAAAAGCAAGAAGCAATCTAGAGATGACGAGGGTATATCGGAGGGTATGTTAAAAGTATGGAAGTTGCTGTAATAACATCTTCATGGTGAGTACCGGCACCTTTTTTTTCCAAAAAAAAGCACTGCTTATAACAGATATAGTTGTTTGTTTTTGTAACAATAAAATTCGTACAGATTTTCCTTTTTTTTCTTTTCTGTGTAATATATTGATAATAGTTACTGTTGTTACTAATTTATAGTTGAGGTTGAATAGCATTTCCTTTTTACAGCATTTATACAATGACAATGATTTATTATGATATAGATTTATTATTTTCGATTTCATGTATTTAAGTCCTGTAACTACTGCACTTAAATGTAATATATGGATATATGTGTATATGTATTATTTTTGTTGATCTTGGTTGAGATGTAATTTCTCAGCTGTCATCCTCGAAGCTTATTTATTAAGCTTATCTGAGGATGAGTTAATAATAGTAGTAGTAATAATAAAAACCTTTCATTTGTGGGTCTAATATCTGCATCTCGGATTCATGTTGATCCCATTCTATAATATTCTCTCTCTCTCTCTCACGCACACACACACATGCACACACACAATCTTTTGTTTTCCTTTGAATCTCTTGTTCTTACTGGGAATCTAGACTGTAATAAGGGCTATCCATCTTTCATCCTGGCTGCATGAGAATGGCTAGCCTATTCCTACATTGTTTGGCTTTGTGAATAACATACAGTTTTTGTGATCTGGCAGTCTGCATTTTTTACCTTCTGTGCTCTTAATTCCCAAAATACTTTTTCTTCTCTTGGGCATGCTTTAAGTTTTTCTTGTGTTTGGTAAAGTACCAGATTTGGGCACTGTATGTCACTGTAGACTATATAAGGATCCATAAGCTTTTCTTTGTGAGAGATGGTCCAATTGATTTTCATCCAAAACTCAATCTCTACTAATATTTTGTGTTTTGGTTATTCTAGATTGAATTTCTAAGTTTTATATGTTAACTTTTTCACTGCTGAGCGATTAGAAGCTAACCAGATTCCCTTCTGATTTATTTTTTTTACTTTAAATTATAAATTAAATCAAATGATAATGCATAATTTTAAGCCATAGTGGTAATGGATAAGGCTGACTATGAGAGAAAGATAGACTGCCTTTTACAGGATACTTTCACTTATCAGGAAATTAGTTATAACCCTATAAAAACACAGATTGAACAGTTAATTAAGCTTCTTGATATAGGTTTCAGCTGAGATCAAAATACTTTATATAAGTTATTCTCTGATTTTGGAAGGACTCCTCCTTGTTTATATCGTGCACTAAAAATTCATAAAGAAAATTGTCCGGTAAGATCCATGGGGAATGGTATTGACTCTCCCACATATAGGATTGCTGAGTTTCTTTCACATTTATTAAATGTCCATATTGGACGATTTAAATCATTCATCAAGAATTCCACACATTTTCTTGAAAAAAATTCAAGGATTTTCAAATAGAAGAGTCAGATATGTCCGCATGGTTAGCCGTCTTTGATGTGTTTGAACACACACAAATGCCAATTCCTGGTGGCATCTTCTCTATTTGGTTCAAGAAGAACCAAGATTGAGAGTGGGGAGGGGGGGGAAGATCTCCTTTCACTATGACTAGTTGGTCACCATTTGATGTGACATCCACATCATCCCATTTAGGAGGTGCTCTCAGTGTAAGAAATTTTGAAAATTTTCTCTTCTGAGAATCATTTGAAAATTTACAAGTATTTTTCTCTGCTTTCACTTTGTAAAAATGTCTGAGTATTGAGAACTGTTATATGCAGGATGTGGAAAAAAATTTCTGTACTACTTTGTAGTCTTACTTAAATGTTTAGCTGAACAACTCATTATGTCTGGCCTGTCAACTGCTCCCATATCCTGATTGTATTTTATTACATAACTGTGCTTCAATGTCTGTGTATCTAATGTCTCACTTTCCTGATGATGTCAGTCAGTTTTCATGACTCATGGTCAACAGCATCCTTCCACTATTTTTACTATCCTAAGAAGACAAGAACCATGCAAAACATCAGCTGAAAGATTTCTTCTACAATGTGCACCAGTACACAGTAATATTTTTCAATAGCAGGTGCAAACAAAGATTTGCTTCAGTTGCACTCGGTCATATTTGTAACAGATGTCACCACATACCTGCAAAATTGAAATGTGTTTAAAAGTTTAGGTCGAGATTATTTTAATGCAAAAGCATGCCCAAAAGAATACTCACAGTGAGCCTAGCAAGGACACTGTTTTTAAACTGCTTAGTAGTTAATTAATATAACTAATCTTGTATGCCTCAGATTCATCCAGTATGTATCTGAAGATTTACTGAAGACAAGATTGGATGTGAGAACAAAAGAAAAGAATTTGTCTTTCCCTGCTTGAAGGCTGCTAACACTTACATTTCTTGCAAATCACCTAACTTATGAAACATAGTGTTTACCGAGTTCAGTGATGCAGTATCCATTTGAGGTACCTATAAAAAAAAACACATAATACAGAAACAGCACATATGGGAAAGAATTCTTAGGATTGTTTTTGATGCACCACCCCAAATGTAATAACAATATTCTAAGTTGGTTGGATTTGAGATTTATAGAATTATGAATTAAGCAAGAGAGAGAGAGAGAGAGATTGGTTTGAATGAAAAAGAATGCCAAGTTTTTATATGCTGAGGAGGCTATCAATGTATAATATGTTTATGCCATGATAGTAAAAGTTATCTCAAGAAGAACCGATCTTGCAAAAATAATGTAACATTATCGGAAATAAGTGGCAAAGAAGAAGGAGCTTTCTTGCAGGTAAAAAGACAGGATGAAGTTTTAATAGCATTGAAATTCACTAAGGGGATGAGTGATTAAAACATCTGTTATGGCACATCCTGAAGCAGACATTTCAGGGTTTCTCAGATGAAGAAGAAGAACGGGAAGAACTGTCATTAAAGCTATGAATAGTATTTAAAGTCAGAGATAAGAGGTCATTGATTTAAAGGAAGAAGAGTGTGGACAAGAAATCTGATGAGTTGAAGCCATCCACCCTGACATGCAAACAGTGACAAGAAAGAAACTAGCAATCTACTAACAAAGGGTAGGAATGGAGATCATAAGATAGAACTTGTTCAGAAGGCTTCAGTGCCAGTCACAATCAGATGTTCTTTAGAGAGTAACCACATGGGTTTCTCCAGATCTTTCCATGACCTGTTTCTAAAGGTGGTTAAGATGAGTGAGGCAGAATCCATGCTGGTGATCTCTAATTAACTGGGTCTCCAGGTAGTGAAGAAGCTGGTCATTTATGACCTCTATCATTTTTGAGAGTACTGAAGCAAGAGCAATAGGTCTATAGTCAGATGGTTGACATTTATTTCCCTTTTTTTTTAGTACAGGTTAAATAAAGGCTTGCTTCTTGTCTTTATCCAGTCTGTTATGTTGATTCTTATGAATATGACTGCTTGTATTGACAATACAGGATGGTTGTTAATTCTATAGGACAAGTTTTGAGTGCAATTCGAGAGCTATCATTTGGACCTAGACTTTGTTCGTGGTTAATAAGGATTTTTCTGAATGTCCTTCTGTCGACAGGTGGTAGTGCAGAAAGTGATTTACACTGGTTATCTAAACAAGAGTTGGAGGAAAATGGGATGCCAGGGGGACCTGTCTTTTCAGTGGGTGATGATATCCGGTATCATCAGAATTTGAAAGAGGTTGAAACAAGGAAGTTGCATGCCCAACATTCTTTGCAAGGAACTAGAAGGCTCAACTGCTAGTTGAACAGGTGAACAGGAGTCAAGCCTATTGCATTTTGTCCTGACAAAGTCTGCTTTAGATTTGTTGATATTTTTTTTTTTTTACATTTTTTGCTGTAGTGTAAGCCAGGTTACAGATTTTGACTTTAGCCATTGTCAAAATATATTTTTATTGTGAAATGCAGAGGACAGTTTTTGAGAACCAGGGTTTGGATATAGTGGAGGGGGGGGGGGCCTACAGTAGAGTTCATTCCATTAAGGAATATTTTATTAGTTCAAAGCAGATATTTGAATCTGGAAAGCAAAAACAATAATTAATCTGGTCATGGAAAAGAGGTGTGAAAATCCTGCAGTATTCCCATTTGGTACCATTTTGCTATGGCATTGGAGGCTGAGATCGACTGTAAGGAGATTGATCTGTGGAAAAGGAGATTTATAAGATTGTGATAAGGGTTGCCAAGAGGAAAACAGAGCAGATCTACAGTGTATTTGGATGGAAAGCTGCTTAAGAAAAATCCAGAATGTTAGAAGAATAATTAGGATTACTTGATATTATGATAAGTTTACTGTGTGTGTGTGTGTGTCTGTGTGTGTTAGATCATCAATGAAAACAAATGATTCAGCTTCCTATCCTGCTTGAACTGTGAAGTTAGAAAAGGGGAGCCATTTTGTATTTTGAATACTAAAGTCTCCTAGCAAAATAATCTCTGAGTTTGAGTAATTAGACTATCAAATCATCTTTGAGAGATAAACAATCAAAAATGGCAGCATGGTTGTCTGAATTAGGAGATGAGTAAATGAAAGCTATAAAATAAGGTAAGAAAATTTTGAGCCCAATCAGATTGAAAAGCAGAGATTCCAGGTTATTTGATAGCTTTTTGCAAGGAATGACTGATTTGACAAAAGCACATACTCATTCCTTTTTACAGAACACTTCATGTAAGATGGTTAAGTGAACTGCATTCTTGCAAGATTCTAATTGGGTTCAGTTTGAAATTGTAGATTGGGTTTTGATGCCTCTAAGTGGTGTACACTATTAATGTTTGTATCAATGCTCTGGATGATTGTGAAATCGATGTGGAAGTGTTTTTATTGGGTGAAATGTTGATGTTAATTTGCAATTTTTTAGTATATATACGTTTCATAGATTTGCACATGGTGCCAATGCGACGTAAGATAATAGCATCCAAAAATACGACGCCATTGTTCAAAAACTGTAATGTGAGAGAGTTTGTACAATGTGATGCGTGTGTGGGGATGTATGCATTCCCGAATGAGGCTGGAGTTTGGATTGAAAGTGATAGTGGTGGGAGAATGTGCAGAAAGTGTAAGCAAAGTGAGGAGTTGAAGTATGTGTCAGGTTGTGAGACAGTTATGGTTGAAGAAAGCCAGAATGTGAGTGAAAATAGTGGCTTGATAGGGAATTATGATATACAAGATGGCAATGAGAGCGGTGATCAAAGAAAGAGTGAAAGCAACTATGAGAGAGAAAATGGTTTAAATGATAAAAAAATGAGGAATTATTTGTAGGAAGTGAGATCGCTAGGTTGCGCGCAGTGATACAAAATGCGCAGCGGCAATTAGAGCACCTGCAAAACTCTTTCCAGAGTGATTCGGCTAACGTAAATAAACAAGTGTTTGAAAGGAAAAATAAGCGTAAGAGTGGGAGAGTTTCTGAAATGAAGGAAAGAGTGTTGTATGGTGACTCGTTATTAAGAGGAGTGATAGATGGGAGTTTAACTAAATTGTACTTACCGGGTGCGAAATTTAAGGATGTAAGTGAGAGTATTAGAGCACAAAAATAGAGGGTGAAAGAATTGATAGTTGTGGCGGGTACGAATGAATTGAAAGGAGATAAATTTTTTATGAGAGAGGACTTGAAAGTATTGTTAAAGGTAGCAAAAGAAAAGAGTGATAGAGTTAGAATGGTGAGTCTGTTGCCGCGGTATGACAGAGAGGAGTTTAGAAGGAGGGCCATAATCGCAAATGAGATTATGCAGGTTATGCAGACGGTGTGGTGTGGAATTCGTGGACGTGTGGAATGAGTTTTGATGGGCGAAAGGATTTATACAAGATGGATGGCCTGCATTTGAATGGATTTGGAGTGTGGAGACTGGAAAAAGTGTTGCTGAATGAAGTGAAAAAGGATGTGCAGAACCAGGGAAACTAGAAGTTTCCCAGGGTTAGTGGATATGCATACATCAGTGAGACAGTTGAGTTTAAGAATGTATATGATGTACTCGAGCCAGTACTAAGGACAAAAAATGGGAATGGGATATTTAGAATAATGCATCAAGATAGGGGGTGGGACAAAGGGATCACTGCATTTCATGTATACTAATGCCAGGAGTATTAGGAACAAGAAGGAATTTTTGGCCTTGATTGGCTCTTCCTGGCCACAGGTTATTGGCATTAGTGAAACATGGCTGACGGAAGATGATATAGTTAGTAGGATAGAATGTGTAGATTATAGTGTGTTTAGGAGGGACAGAGAGAATAAAATGGGGGGGGGGGTATTGATGATAGCTGATGAACTGCAGCCAAGGAGAATTGAAGTTGTATCGTGGGATAGTGAAAAGAGCTCATTTGAGGCTATTTGGTGTGAGATTGAGACTGGCAGAATAAAATATACAGTTGGGTGCTGCTATAGACCAGGTGATGGAATAGATGGTGGAGATAAACAAATTGATGAAATGAGTGTAAGGAGGGTAATTATTATGGGCGATTTCAGCAATGGTAACATTGATTGGAAGGAGGAGAGGACACATGTGAGGAAGGAAATGGATTTTATTCAATTATTAAGGGATAACTATCTGAGACAGCATGTAATTGAAAATACTAGGGGTGTGAGAGTGCTTGACCTGCATCTGAGAATTTGACTGTAATGAATATGACCATGTTGGTCATATTCATTACAGTTTACAAGTTACTAAATTCTTAGTAACTTGTAAAAAATTTTTAATAATTTTTATAAGTGGAACTATCTTTTAGAAAAATAAAAGAAACTCAAGATAGATGAGAAAATAAGTATTCAAAAAATAACATCTTTACAGAATAACAGAAAATAAATTAAATTACATAAATATACTTGAAATTTTTTTTATTAAAATTTAATGTTTTTGATTTCATATTCACAAAATTAGAAATAATGGTCTTAACTTCTAATTCTGCACATATATCATTTTCAATAGCTATTAAAGCTAAACTAACAAGCGTTTTTTGTGACATACTTGTTCTTAAGTAGGTTTTAATCAATTTCAACTTGGAAAAGGAATGTTCACCGCTCACTACACTAACAGGTAAGGTTAATAGTATTCTTAAAGCAATTGAAAAATTAGGGAAAGATAAATTATTGGACACAATAAAATTAAGAATATCGAAAGGGTTTTGAATATTTAAATTATCCTTCCGGAAAGCACATAACTCATATAGTTCTATTGCATTTACGTCTTTATTGTCGCCGTCCTTCAAGAGAATCTCTAAATCGTCACAATTTTTTCTTAGATCTTTGTTATTAATTTGTAATAATCTATAAATTATTATAAAATTAAAAACTTATTAACGAACACATTGCAACATCTAGAAGTGTATAAAACACATTCACTCTAAATTTATCTTCTGGCGATTGTCGCGTTTCGTCATGATGCTCGTTATCAAATCGTCGTCGAACTTCCGCACCAGTTTTAAATTCTTGTTCTCCATCCACCTCTTCACTCAGTTCTTTTGCCGTTTTTAGAACTTCTTTAAAATGTGTATCTGATCGATACTCTTGTAAGAATATTTTTAAGTTTTCGACAGATTTTAAAGCAAGTATAATGTTCATATTTTTGTCTTGAAGCATTTTACTCACAGGGTTTATTCTGTTAAGTAAATCATGCAAAGTTATAAGAGAGCAAATAAATTTGTAGTCCTTTATTTTAGCACATAATGTTTGTGCTTCATGCTGAGTTTCTTTATTAAAATTTTCATTATTTAAAATTTCAAAACGTGCATCATAAATTTCTCCTAACTGATATCGTAGAGGGGGCAGATTGCATTAATTTTACTTTCCCATTGCGTTTCTGATGGCAGTTTAAATATTAATTTTTTTTACGAACTTTAAAATGATTGCCCAACGTCTGTAAGAGAATGAAAAGAAATCATATATTTCTTGAATAAATGCAAAGAAAGTAATTGTATCTGCATTCACTTTGGCTGCATCGTTAATGATTAAATTTAGAGTATGAGCAGCACATGGCATGTAAAAAGCTCGAGGAATTTTGTTCAAAAAAATTTTGCAGCCCATAATTTTTCCCTTTCGTATTTGCCCCATTGTCATACCCTTGACCTCACATGTCTTCAATGGGAATGTTCCATTTTTCCAGTTGTTCCATTATTGTTGACGTAAACCACGTCCTGTGGAATCTGATATATCTGCTAAACCTGAAAGGTTTCCCTGATCTTGACAATTCCATTGTCACAGGAAACAAAGCGAATAATAATGGTCATTTGTTCTGTTTTACTTGAATCAGGTGTGCAGTCTAAAATTATGGAATAATATTTAGATTTTTGAATTGATAATAAAATTGTATCCCTGATTGCGTTACTTAAAGTTTCCAATATTTCATTTTGACTGTCTTTACTCAAATAGTGTACTCTATTATTTCGTTGTAGGGCCCTTTCAATATGATTTTCCATAACGGGATCAAACTTCGCAAACAATTTGACTAATTTTAAAAAATTGCTGTTATTCCTTTCATATAATTTATCACATGATCCGCGAAAAACTAAATTTTGGCTACCAAGGAATTTTATAATTTTAATCAAGCATTCTAAAACCTCTTCCAATGTTTCTTTTCCATTTCATACATGCTTTGAGTCTGGCAATCAATAGTAGGTTTGTGTTTTAAATTTTTATCAAGTTCCTTCCATTTTAAGAAATTTTTCATGTGAGTTAAACTAGTCTCATGTCTATGCAAAGTTGTACTTCCATTTCTCCAATCGTTATAACCTTCTACAAGATTACTTGATTCAGTAGGTGCGAAAAGTTTGCAACAAAAGCAAAAAACAGAATTTAGAGTTTCAGAATAAATGAGCCATGTTCTTGGCACAAGCTCCCCGTTTTCCATTTTTCTATTATAATACGTGTCGCCAAAATTACGACCATATGTAACTCTGGGATATATTCTATTTTTCTTTTTAATAGGCCCCATTTCAATTAAAACAACTCGTAAATTTTCATCAATATTTCCCCATTCACCTGAATCTTCTAAATTTACAGAGACTAACAATGTGTTAGTTTCGTGGTCAACTACAACTAAATCTTCTCCTAACTGTTTTTCATTTAAATCATGCGTCTTGTTAGATGCAATAATTGTTGCATCAATACTTTCATGCAAACTGGATGATGTGCACGGTTCTTCAACTCTGATTTCTGATGTATCGAGTTGGTTACAATCTGCATCAGAATATTTTAACAAATTTATTAAGATCCCCAGTTTGTTTCTTAATATCTGCTTCTTTTGCAGCATGACGCTTACAATTTTGTGCACCAGATAACTTTTTTTTAATTTTTTAATTTTTGATTTCATTTCTATTTTATACCCACAAGAAATTATTACACAACACGACACAGAGACGAAATAATAGTCAGCACTGCGCTACTGTCAGTAGCCTACTGAGATGGGTACCATATGACTGGTACGCATAAAAACCGTTCAATATTTCACTTTTTAGATAGACTGCAGTAGACAACATTCTGCAGGCAAGCATTTAGCCTGCTCTCGCTGCAATATTGTAAACAGCCGGCTGATCAAAGATGTGGCAATTTACAATTTTTTACATTTTTATTCGGTGTATCCAGCCTTATTTATTTTAATATTAATCATTTTAAGAATTTATTTAAGTTAAGGGATATTATATCCCATATTGTTTCTTAGCCAAATAAAAAACTCAAAGAGTTTCGTGCCGAATATAGAAACTATATAAAGTTCGGCGATTCCAAGCGTAAACAAATACCTGGATAGAGCAGCAACTGACCCTTGAAGGTAGTGCAAGCTGAGGCAACTCATAGAAAGGGTGGAGCAAGCTCCGATCACTATTCTTGATATTTATCCATAATGTGAACTTAACTCCTAGGAGCTATATTATTGTTCAACATTATGAGAGAAGGTCACTACCCAGACCGGTTTCGACCTTTTTCGAGGTCTCATCAGTGAGTAGGTAGACCAAGTTAATACCAAGTTTCTAGCGAACAGAACTTACATCCCTTCTGTGAGAATTGCCAAGAGGTGTCCTATTAAATTACTAATTATAATGAAGAGCCAAAGGCTTCAATTCGGCGACATGAACTTATTTAAGTTAAGGGATAAGGAAGCGGCGCCCACATGCACCGCATGCTCGCTTCTGCCGGCCCTGAGAGTGATCATAAGGTCTTCACCTGGGAGGTGGCTAATGGTATGGAATTTTCGATTAAGACAGGGTATATGTGGAATTACCGTGCTGGCAAGTATGACAAGCTTAGGAGATTGCTTGGATCAGTGCCATGGCATGTATAACTGCAAGGGCTGGATGTCGATAGAGCATGGGAAGTGGTCAAGGAGCATTTACAGGAGGTTATGGCTGATTGTATACCTAGGGTCCAAATAATAAAACAAGTAGGGGTTAAATGGATGAATAACACCATTAAGCTTGGGCTGCAAAAAAAAGAAACAACAGTGGAGGGTATTTAAAGAAAGAGGTGACCTGCAGGCATACGAACAGTATAAAGTGCAGGCCAGAAGGGTAACAAGTGTGGTAAAAAAAGCAAAAGTGGATTATGAAAGGAATCTAGCTATGCAAGCTAAAGAGAATCCCAAACAGTTCTTCCAATATGTAGCAAGCAAAAAAAAAACTGTACACGGTAGAATGATTTTAAGGAATGACGATGGTAAGGAGGTCACTGAATCAGTTATTATTATTACGGGTGACTCCACGGAGTCCTTAGACTCCGTGGAGTCGCCCGTAATAATAATAATAATAATAATAATAATATATATATATATATATATATATATATATATATATATATATATATATATATATTGTCATTCTTGTTGTATTTTTCATGTTTTTTGTGATTGTTTTTTAAGGATGTAGATGTAAAAATCCACAGTGATGCTAGTATATTTGTTTAGTTATCTTTTATGATAGATTTGTAGAAAACTTAGAGTAAGGACATATGGCTGAGGTGAGGCGAGGGACTTATGCACATAACTCCCTCCTACAGGGAATGCCCAGATTACAAGTGTGGCCTTGATACTTCCTTCTGCACACTGCTGTACTCACTCACTCACTCCAGGCACAAATTCTCATAATAAGGAGTAGCAGAAACATAATAATTACCATTATTGACCACTGTGATTATTATCAGTATGGCAATAATTCTGCAAGTACTATGAAGATGCTTTTGACTGCAGTCAGCCATTAACAAGTAACCACAAATGCATTCTTTGCAAAAGTTCCATTCTTTTTAAAATAGTGTTCTTCTGAAAGAAAAATCTTTATTAGATCAAATGATGGTTGAGTCTGGGGAAACGTTTGCTTGATAACATTTGTGGTTCTATGTTAATGCCTGACTGCAGTCAAATGCACAATATTACAGTTTTGTTAATATTGGAACTGACAATAATGAACATGCTGTTGTTGCACTCTTGTCATTGGGGATTGCTGAGTAAATACTGTAACATAAATGAAGGTGATTTGCTTAGGGGAAATTAGCAGATCACCAAATTAGCTTCAATCAGGAGATTGAGGTAATCTGGGCATTCCCTGTGGGGAGGTTATGTGCACAAGTCTCTCACCTCATCTCAGCTGTATGTCCTTACTCTAAGTTTTCTACAAATCTACCATAAAAGATAACTAAACAAATACTAGCATCACCATGGATTTTTACATCCACACCCATAAAAAACAATCACAAAAAACATGAAAAATACAACAAGAATGACAAATTCTTTTCTTTTGCTCTCACATCCATTCTTGTCTCCTGTAAATCTCCAAATATACTGGATGAACCTGAGGCATAGAAGATTAGGTAAGCTTAGTTACTGCTAAAAACCAAATATGACTATCTCTTGTGGATTTATCGAGGGCAGTGATTTTAAATAATTCACAACTGTATATCTTGAATTAATAAATAACATAAAATAGATTTAACTTGCATATATAGATATTATTTGTCCTAGATAGATGCCTCTGACATGTATTCAAGATATAACTTGACATATAGGAATGTAAGACATGATAATTAATAAATAACTTAAAATGGATTTAACTTAGATATATATTTTTATTAAAAGTATAAAAGGATATAAAATATAAAATTTTCTTCCTAGTATCAAGGGCATCTTCAGCATGACTTTCAAATTAAACAAAAAGAACAAACCAGCATATTCAGCACTGACATGTAAACTGCATATGTACAATGTAGAGCGTCATGTTCTAATTTTATTGAGGTGCTAGTAAAAATAACTTTAACAAGATTGAATAACAAATAAAAAAATGTAATTAATTGTTGTAATTTTTCACTTGATTATATTATAAATTAAAGATACTGAGAAAATATATACTTGGTTTCATCTATTATCCAAGTGTAAGCAAACAAAGTTTGCACCTGAAGTATCTTTCAGGACTGAGGCAACTCGTTGCAAAGGTGGTCTAACTTCTCATCACTTGCCTTAGTCTTCCATAATGCAAAGCACATCTCCTTACGGACATGTATAATGCTATGCATTAAGGGAAGGGTCACTACCCAGACCGGTTTCCACCTTTATTGAGGCCTCATCAGTGGGAGCCAGACCCAGAGGTGGTGTTACTAAGGTGGAAGTAATGGAGAAGTGATATTTTCCTATATGAGTTGCCAAAAGGTGTCACACCTTATTATTAAAATATTCTGGATTAGAGATGGATAGTTGTTGAAAGTTTTTTCACTTGGTTATATTATAAATTAAAGATACCAAAAATTTATATACTGGTTTAATCCATTATTCAAGTGTAAGCAAACAAAGTTTGCACCTGAAGGACTGGGGCAACTCGTGGCGAAGGTGGTATAACATGTATGATGCATAGCATTATACATGTCCGCAAGGAGATGTGCTTTACATTATGGGATACTAAGGCAAGCGATGAGAAGTTATACCACCTTTGCCGTGAGTTGCCCCAGTCCTTCAGGCTCAAATGTTGTTTGCTTACACTTGGATAATGGATTAAACCAAGTATATAATTTCTTGGTATATCTGATAATCTGATATACTTCATTTAAGAAAAACAACACCAACACATTCTTAGTTGACTGTTGCTGACACTTTATATCATGTTTGTTCATATATCTATATGCAGTCTCAGCAAATTGGAAATTCATCACTATATTAAATAGCACTATTCACATTGTTTAGCCTCATAAGTGAAATATTATTTATCATTTTCAAGTGTAATTTAATGCAGCTTGTTTTCTGTTTCTTTTCATTTTAGAAATTACCAGTTACATTGCCCATACTGCTTCGTTTCCTCCTCCTTTGCATTTCAGCAATTCTTGTAGATGTTATTGTTACCCCTTACTTCTTGATTGTTGTTTTGCCAATTGCTGCTGTGTATTATTTTTTGCAGCATTTCTTTCGTTATACATCAAGGTAGGATTTTTTACTTAACTTTGTGTATGTATGTGTGTAATAAAATCTATTGAAAAATGCTGAGTTCTTTATTGTAAATGTTTATCTAATACACTCTCCATACCTTGGAGCTGTATTCAGAAGGATGAGACAGGAAATCCTTCAGGATAACATCAAAAAAATTCCTTTTAATGTTAAGGACCAGCACTGCAGATATTGAACATAGGTGTTATTACTGCTTAGTTTTACATATCTTCAAGAGAACCTTAGTGCATTTGATTCCTTTTAGTTGGAAAGTTAAATATTCAGTTCTTGTCATGGTACTAAGACTAACATTTATAAGAACTTTAACTAAAGATGAGTTAGTCAGGTCTCGTTATTGATTTAAACAGAGAGATGACAGGATTGTTCTAACACAGTAACAACAACAATCTTGACTTTGCCTTGGTGCCTCAACAACCAGCATGTCTCTGCAACGTTCAAAGTGTTTACATTAGAGTGAATGAATCTGCTCTTTCACTTTGATGGAAACAGTTGTCTCTTAACTATGGCCTAAAAATAAAGTCTATTATCTCTTCCACATCCTGTGTGGGCTATAGTAGTATTTTTTCTCTGCATTTGGAAGCTGAATATCACATACATCAGACTGGCATTTTCCTTTTCAATATGCATGTGAAAGAGATTATGAAAGCTATTGGCATGCACATTACCTGCACTAAACATGAGAGCATTCCTCCTCAAGTTATGAGGAGGAATGCATATGCGAGCATCTCCATACTCCTATACTCTCAAATCATTACTGGTTGTGCTATTGTGTTTCCTGTCCTAATTATCTCCAGTCTGATCTCCCCTTGCATACAGTAATGATACAGCTGAGCTGTATGCATTGTGGCATACTCTTTAACATATAAAAGAAAACTACTCCAAAAATATATGATTTATGCTGACTTGTTGAGTTCTTTAAAGGCCATCTCCTCTCCTGTACTATTCATCAGTACCTTTGAAAGGTTGAACAACTGTTTTACAAAATGAAGATCCCTTAATTTTGATATCCAGTTGTACTAGATTCCCAGCCACATTTTAATTAAGGACACTGAGACTGCAGCTACTAGATCAGTTATTACTTTTTCTATGTACTATATGTTAGTCCTGTATACAGACTACAGACAGTTTATAAGATCAAAGCTAATTAACGAGTGACAGGGAGCATTGACAAATAAATTGCATGAAATTAAGTATTGACTTTAATTAAATTAAGGGGATATTAGATCCCACATTGTTTTAAAACTGAATAAGAAACTCAAAGATTGGAATCAGAGAGTTTCATGCCGAATATAGTATAAAAAACTATAAAAGTATCGGCGAATACTAGCGTGAGCTAAATGCAAGTAGTCCTAGAACGTAGTACAAACACGGGCAACTCGTTGCAAAGGTGGGTAACGTTCCGATCGCTATTCTTGGTATTTTCCATAATGTAAAAACACATTTCCTAGGAAATGTATGCTGTTATTACATTATGGTGGGAGGTCACTACCCAGACCGGCTTCAGCCTTTATTGAGGCATCATCAATGAATAGCTAGACCAAATGACAGTTGTCTAGTTATTGTAAAAATAGAAGAGAGGAATTGTTCTTGCTTGGTTCTACATAGGTCTATATGACATTGCATCTCACCATTTGCGATGTTCTGTTAGGGTGCCAGTCTTCAATTGAGAAGGGGATGAAATGCTTACTAAACTTGCTGGACCATATATGCTCAGGCAGAACTGCATGAAGTTTTTAACATTTTACAAAGAATTAATTTATACAAACACATTTGATTATATATTCTCTTTATGTATAAATACTGCATTGCTGAACTTAATGGTTTAAAATTTGCTTTTTTGTACATAACATGTTATTTACTGATTTATCACTTTATTCTCCTTATATTCTTCATTATTACCCTGAATACTGCCATGACCTTTGGTTTGGCACAGTATGATCGTTACTGTGCCAACCGACCACTGCAACATAGAGACCTAGAATCCACCTTCTATTTTTGAAAAGTGTTTTTCTTGACAAGACTTGGGTATCTATTGGTATACTAGCTAGAATCAGAGTACCAGTCTTATGAATGAAAGTATATTCCTACACTAAGAAAACTCAAGACTTTCCAGGTCTGATGTAAAACTCTTTGTGACCATCTTGTGGGTTAGTGAAAAAGTCTGACAGATTTTTTTTTAAATTTAGGTGCAGCCATCAATATAGAAAAGTGGAGGTCTTTTTTATTAAGTTGCAATGTTGTCATTTGACATGAATATTGATTATCAATTTCCACATTCATGAACTAAATTATAAAAATAATGTAATTAGATTCAGATTGAAAAATCTCCCTCTCTTAATCATATTTAATATAGGAAGATAAATTCATGATGCAACATTCTATGTCAATAGATAAATACTTAATTCCATTTTAGATAATTTTAGACAATTTGGTATTGTTTAGTGGATGGTTGCATGCAACATCAGGCAAAATAGGTATAGAAATGTGTTAATTAGTAATTAAATATTAATTATACTGCCAATGAACTTTAAGTGCAGCACATAACTGGGTCAGGTCAACCATCAGCCCTGCTTTCCTTAGTTAGCTTAGTTTACAATGATGTAACTCTCTCCCAGAGAGACCTAGATTCAAATCTCCAGGACTCGAGATGAGGGCTTCTCCTTCCTGAAACTTGGATTTTTCATTTCACGAAACATACAGACTAACCAGAAGAACGCTTGCAGTTAATACACTGGTCTCATAGCCATAGTTCTTTTTCCAAAATTCAGCATTCTTTTGGTTTTTCTCATTTTTTTTTCTTAGTCACAATGTTTTTTCACTGGGATAGAAAGTTTTTTTACATGATTAGAACTTAAATTACATTTAATAAATTATATTTTTGTGTAAAACCTTCCTAAGCATCAGCAAACAAATTTCCACATTTCCCTCTATTTTGTCCTGTATATAAGTAGCCATGCTGTGAAGTATCTTCCTGACAAGGCTCTTTGTATATTGAGGCTGTTGACTTCGCATCAGTTACATTAGTTTACTGTGATGCATAACATAACTTCCTTTCAGATGTATATGTTGCTGTGCAGTGTAGGAAGGATCACTGCTAAGTACATTTAAAACCTCCGTTGCAGTCTCATCAGTGTGAGACAGATCCATGGCAGTGCTGAGCATAAACCAATGCAGAAGTGATATATTTTCCATATACAAGGAGCAAATGATATGAAATTAGCAGCCTCTACATACAAGTGTTCTTGAAGTATCGTCATGTGCAAACTTTTTATTTGCTTATGCTTGTGTAAAAAGCTGAAACAAAACTATAAATCAATGCAGAAGTGATATATTTTCCATATACAAGGAGCAAATTATATGAAATTAGCAGCCTCTATATACAAGTGTTCTTGAAGTATCGTCATGTGCAAACTTTTCATTTGCTTATGCTTGTGTAAAGAGCTAAAACAAAACTATAATTTCTTATCTACTATAATTTACTTTTCTTTGCATGTGGCCAATTTCCACCTGAGACACTGGTGAGAAAAGCAAATTTTTGTACTAAATAAAGGATACATTTCTAATTGGAGGAAGTGCTGACTATGTTGGTTTCCAAAAATTAAGGAACAAAGAGAAAAATCATGGTGACTCTAAAAACTATATAATGAATTTTTATACAATTCAGGGAAAAGCAGTATGATATGAGATGTGAAAGAAATGCACATAAAAACTGTAAATAAATAAATTGTAAATTCAGTAACAAATGAATACAGGAAGACAATGGTCAAAAATATGATCAAAATGAATTTGTCAAAGTTCCTCAATATGTGGTCATCCTTTACAGCATGGGTGTCAAACTCATGGTCCGCATGCAGCCCATGATGAATATTTTTGCAGCCCAGCCAAATGTTTGCCAATCAAAGTGATTACTACATATAGCCGTGTTGCATGCATTTCCTTTACACGCAGGCGAACCATTTCCCCCACTATTTCTACCAGTCAGTTATATACCGACTATCACGTGTCATTGCCACGCCCACGTCTAGTCATCAGTCTTGTTTGAACTGCCTTGTTTGGTGTGCGTAAGGAAATATTTCACTTTCGGTGAACAAGAAAAATAAGTTTATTTACATTACGCTTATTAATTTGTGCAGTTATTTAGTGTCTGGTAAGTTGATTTTCAAGAAAAAAATATCAGTTTTTATTAAAATATTCTATTTTATGATAACGATTATTAATTTTTATCAGTCCTTTGTATTCAGCATGTCTCTATCGAAACCAAGTGATAGTAATAAACGAAAAATTGCTGATGAACATTGAAATTTCCAAGAAAAGTGGGAATTAGAGTATTTTTGCTGTGAAGTAAAAAATAAAATAATCTGCTTAATATGTGATAATGTTATCAGTGTACCAAAGTTATACAACATTAATCATCACTATGAACAACATAAATTAAAATATGATAATTACGAGGGATTAATGAGACAAGAAAAGTTGAAAGTGCTCAAGTCAGGACTGAAAAAACAACAGTTCATGTTTACTAAAGTATCACCAGAAAGTGAAGCGGCGGTGCATGCAAGCTACATCTTGTCGGAGTTGATAGCTAAACACTCGAAACCTTTTACTGAAGGTGATTTCATTAAGGAATGTCTAATTAAAGCTGCCGAAATTATTTGTCCTGAAAATACGAAGGCTTTTCAAACAATCTCTTTGCCTCAAAATACAACTGTGGAAAGAATTACTGATTTGGCCCACAATTTGTAGTGTTGTGATGACTTGATGTTATGATGATGCCTTGCAACTATATCCAAAAATTTTGCTATCATGAAATGTCTTGTTCTCACTCCAGACACAAAATGGAAAACCACTCCAAAATGCTCGCTTTTATGTCATGGCTCATTTTCACATACTGCTGACAGCACCACTATTTGTATACAATAACCAGACTCAGTGTCACTTTTTGCATAATGTATCTGACTCTTTCAGATGTTTTTTTCCCTTTTCTCTCCCAAATTATCATGATTTTTCTCTTTGTTCCTTAATTTATGGAAACCAGTATAATCTCTATAGCTTAGAAGTAGTGATGAAAAGATCTCTATTCATATTCTATCCAAATTGAAACAAACTTTTATAAGATCTTGTCACTTGCATGTCTCATATGAAAGCACCATAGTTTTTTAATCTCACAAACTAGCATCAGAATTCAATAATTAACAGATATTGCAGACTATGTAAATGGAATTAACCCTCACATCACTGCATAGTTAGACTTAGACAAAGTCAAGCTAGTTGACTTGACAGACCAATGAGCCCAACATGTTAAGTTGAAGTGAACTAGTATTACTGACATGCCCTTGAAGATCGACTTACATACTGAGGAGAGAAGTGGGAGCCAAAAACCAGAGACACTGCTCTGGAACCAAACATGGCATTAGCCAATTCTGGCTTCCAGTAAAGAAACTAGTGTTTCACCAGCAGTGACATCTATTAGTGAGTGAAGGACTTGAATTCTTTGATATAAGGAACCTGTGATATTTTCATAGTGAAAAGGATCAACTATTTTATTTAATTAATCAACAGATTTCATTTTATCACAAATCATCATTAGTGCAATGGAACCAAGAGAACAATTGGAAAAGTTGTATCCTGGTGGTTAGTGATGTGATGATAGTGTCTCATCTGAAGTTTGTGTGCATCAGGTTTTTAATGAAAGATAACTAAACTTGATGTAGCATCATGCCTTGTTTGTTGTTGTTTTTGTTGTTTGTATTGTTTTTTTAGCATTTCAGATGACTCTTTAAATGCTCTGTACCATATCGGTACATTGTCATAGTACTTGGTGTTTAGTTCTGTTGTATGTGCTGCTAGTCCTGATTTTTTTTTCTTGTTTGCACCATGTCCTTGATGTATTCTGACATGCATTTTTTTCTTTTTCTGCTGGCCTGCTTGTCTGTCTTGCATGCATTTTGTTTTATTGAATGGGTAGTCTCAGAGGTCTGAGAGCTGAAATCTTGTTTAGAAAGGAAAACAGCAACCTTTATTTTTTGCTGACACATCTTCATTATCTTATCCATGACCAAAACAAATGTAAGGAGTAATGCTGCTTGTTTTTCTTGTTCATTTGATGGTCTTTGGGCTGTTTTAGCATTTTATCAACCAGTTTTTTTGTTATAATAATTTTTTTTGGCAATATGAAAGCTATTCTAATTCTTGATTTCTTTTTTCCATACTGCTGGAGATGTTGTGGGCACTTTCTCAGGAGGTTCTTGTAATGCCAGTTTTTTATTATTATTTTTTTTTTTTTATTATTTTTTTATTATGGATATTGGTGTATCTTTACATGTAGATATCTCCCTGTTGACAAGGGATAAAGATTTTTTATCCCTCCAAACAAGGATTTAAGTGAGGAAGTTTTGGCCTTACTTGCCACTCCGGAAGCCAGAGGTATACAAGATCACCTGCACTTAGGGTATCTGCTGTGTAGGACAAACACACTGGTCAGGAGAGAAAGAATACATGCCAGAACACATCAGAGATGTGATGTAAAAAAAGAAAACATAAATCTAGTCTAAAAGAATATACAAGAGAAACTGAACAACAACTATTATAGGAATACTGAAATGGTATACAACCACTACAATTTCATG